>NC_134378.1:7500000-10000000 GCF_035582795.1 Mycteria americana
ACTCCAGCCCCAGCTTTGAACTGGAGTTCAAAGCCCCAGCAATGCCAACATCTCGGGGGGAGCGAGCTCTCCCCAGAGTGCAAAACTGCTGCTCTACAGGGAGGGGAACCGTGTCCCCCGTCCTCCTCGGAGGGGACCTGGCGCAGCGCTGGCATTTTCCATCATCTCAGAGCGTCCTGCTCGTCTCCCCACACCAGGGTAAGAACGGCTTTGCCAATTGTTTGGAGCCTACATTAAATAAACAGCCCAAAGAAAGGCCTTTTTCCAGCAAAGTGGCAGAACATGCTTCTCATGGATTTTTTTTCCTAACCTCTGAATGGTGTCAACAGAGACTGGGCCGAGTCGCACATCTGTGGTGGGCTTGTATTTAAAAAAAAATAGCTTGTTTGAACTGTACAAATAAACACTTGTGAAAAGAATCCTGTTTCTTTAAGTGAAGCTGGTAAATGCTCTGATCTAGTTAAAGCACTAGGATTTGGCTTTAATTTTGTTTTTTACCAAACTTAAAGACGGGGGGGGGAAGTTGTTTATTCCCAGAACAGGTAGAGTCCAGGAGCACAACCTTCATCACCCACCTCTTCCTCGGGCTGTCGGTGACACCCCCCCGTGCACTGCTGACCACCCTCCGTACCTTCCTTCCACTTTTACCAAGCGGTGCAGACCGGATCACTGTATTTTGGGAGATGCTGTGCTCCTGGCAGACTGGGATGTGCTTCCTTGGCGGGAGCTGAGAGCAGCCAGTCTGGCCCACTTCATGTCGGGAAACTGGGCCAGACCATAACGGACCAGTAATGGTCCTGCGAACCTCTCGTGCCTGACAGTAAAATATCATGAGATGCCTTGGAGAAGGTGCAGAAGCTCCCTAACCAACGCTTCAGGCTTAATCTGCTGTTTGGGAGCATTTTATCCTAATGGCGGTTCTTCTGCTATACCTGGTGGGGCCCCACAGGTACACACAGCAAAGCAAGTGTTCCCAGCGCCTGCAGAAGCTAAAGGAAAGAGTCCTGGCTGGGAAAAATGGTGATAAACCAGAACCAGGCACCAGTACAGCTCTGGGCTTCTCCTTGAGGCAAACTCATTTCTTTGCTGCCCTAATCCCAGGGATGGCTGACCTGGCCATTGCTCAGAGTTCTTCATGCCCTCACGTCCTCTCACCTCGCTGTCTTTCTGCCCATCTCGTCTTTCAGATGCCACCTGTGGTTGATGACCACCCTGATGGTAAACTCCAGGGCCTTGGGCATCCTTGTTTCTTCTGAGGAAGGCTGAGACGCGGGGCAGCCCTGCGGTGAAAGAGCACAGCGAGGCGAGCAGGAGGTGTTCAGCTCCCTGAACATAGCACATACATAGGTAAAAAACCTGAACGAATCACTTGCAAAAAAAAAAAATTATTCCATTAATTTAAGCATCCAAACTAAGACTGTGACAATCTTGAGTGCACTGGCTATTCCACATACACTTTGAACATCTTTTGTAACTATTATTCTACATCTACAGAGCATTTCAATAGTGATTATGGTCAGGGCAAATTCAAATCACATTTCCAGACAACACTTATACAATTAAGCAAGCCAGTAAAGCACAGATTGAATATTATGTATGTATATTTTTTCGTATTACATTTAATATTTGTAATTATATATTTGACTGAAATAGCTACAGCTCACGTTATGTGGCTGGTTGTACCAGCTATCCAGTCAAGGAACAAGAACTATTAACTGTCGTCCCCGCAGCTCATCAAATCCTTTCAAGTTTTACACCTGAACATACGACCCTGATTCTTTCCTGCAAACATACAACCTAAAAATGCACCAGTAAAGTTTGAAAAGTTCATATTTCTGAATTTGGATGAATAAGTATAGACCATTTCCTTCCCATATTTGATCAGTTCCAATAAACAGTAGTTTCTTCCTTTAAAAAAAATGCTGTATATTTGTACAGCAGCTCAAGGGCCAGCCAGCAAAGGGTTTCGTGGAAATTGTCATTGTGAGTTTTGCATGATGTTTAATCTGCGATTGATAATCATCATAGAAAGGGAATAAATGGAAACAACAAATAACACTTTTAGCACGTGGCTAACAGAAAGGTTAATCGGACTGGGCAGGAGTTACTTCCCAGTAACTGTGCTGCTCGGAGGGCACTGCCCGCTCAGCCTGCAGGGAAAAGCCTGCCCAGCAGCTACCCCCAAAAGACAGCACAGCGAGAATCAAATTAAGTCAAATACGCAGGTGTTGGGGGGTGAGGATTTTCTTTGGCAAACACAGAAGGCACGCATTATATACTGTGCAAAAAAAGCGGAATATTTCAGCAAGGAGCTGCACACGCAGCCACCACAGCTGCTCAAGGAAGTCAGGTAATTATAGACAAACATGGCTAATTAAGACCATTTCATGCCCGAGTGTATGTACACTTAATCACATGAATTATATCTTTTTTCATGTGTAATCTCATCCCCACTTCATCTGCTAATGGGCTGTTTAGTTTGTATTGTAGGAAGAGCAACTATTTTACATCTTCGTGAACTCTGGTTATTTTTAAGCTCTTCAGATAATTATCGTATCCCTCTGCAACCTCACAATTATCTCTGAAAGAAATTTAGGAAGGAGGAGAACAGAACCTTTCCCATATCCCGCTCAGGGTATGGAGATACAGAGGTTAAGGGACTTGCCTATGGCTGGAGAGGGAGTTTGTTAGAGCCACAAATTAAACCCAGCTCCTCGGAGTCCATGCTCATCACAAGACCGTTCTCTCCTGTAAATTAAAACCTGTCATTAGTCTGCTCTGCTGCAATCTGGCTGTGCGGAACAAGAAATGTAAATATTTTGTAGCAGTAGGTATTAATTTGTAGCATTAATAAAGTTTGCACCACTGAAAACTGAATTGGTTCTTTATTATGCTTTGCCCTGTATCCCAAAATATTTTGATCTTTGGATATAACCACCAAATATGCTGAAAATTCCCTGCAGCTCAGATCATACCTTTCCTATTCATTTAAGGAGAGTTGGAGGGGAAATGTGTGACCTGCAGAGGTTTTCATGCCGGGTCCAGCGATGGTTCAGTCTGTACAAATTCCCTGGGGTTAATTTCCACACCTTTTTCCAAAATTCTTGGGGTTTCAGGACTGGGAAAGACCTTCCCCATTTGTTTGGGCAGCCACACAGGTGGTGAGTTACCATCTTCTCCCTTCTGTCTCTCGACTCAGCATCTCTGCTGTAAATAACGCAGCATCCGCTCGCAGGAGCGAGACTTAACCTTGGTTCTGCCCAGACTGACGGTGAGACGCAGGCTCGCAGGAAGAGCATCCCTCCTCATCAGGGATGGGCAGCAAAGATCTGGGCCAGTGTGAGGGGAAGGCTGCTACACCTCTGCCCCAGCCTGTGTTTCAAAGGCATCGCTGACAGAAGGGAACAAAGCACTTTTTTTTTTTTTTTTTTTTTGTTAAGCTGACAGTGACCAGAGAAGGCTGCGGAGCTGAAAGCACTAAAGTTGATGGACAGTGTCTCAGCAAAGGGCCAAAACTATCTTAAACTTCAAGCTTAAGCTCCTATTAGGCAAAGAAAATACAGCAGAAATTATGCTTATGTAGCACCTCTCATGCAAACATCCCAGGACGCTCCACGATCAAACTCAAACACAATCAATCATGGAGATGTGAGCAGCGCTCACCAAGGAAAACAGAGAGCAGGGGAGGCTTGGCAAGAGTAAGCGGCACGGCTGCCACGAGCACCTGGCTTCCAAAGGGAAGGGCTGGGGGGCCGGCGAGGGACCCCGGGCAGGCAGGGATGGGTAAGCAGATGCCAGCGCGCTGTGGGAATCGCTGGGAGGCAGGAGGACAAGCCAGGAAGAGAGGAGGTCTCCCAGGTCCGAACGGGCCACTACTGGTGGGGTAACTCGGCCCCACTGAGCGTGTGGCCACAGGCTCTGCCGGTCCGGCCGGGCAGCGTGCTCAGACGGGCACCCACTGCCCGTGTCTGCTCCTGGTGCCCCGGAGCACACCTCCCTGCGGGGTCCGTCGGCCTGCGAGAACCCACCTTAGCCCAAGCTCAGGTCAGAAAAAGAACCATTGCTTGTGTTTTGTAAAAAAACTTGGGTAGGTTTTCTCTCCTTCTCCTCCAGGCATCCTTCCTTGGTTGCAACGGGGAGCAGTGGACCCAGAAATCTCACCAAAAAAGAAAGATTCCTACTTAGCACAGGCAAGAGACTCAGTTTGACTGTTTGAGCCAAGAATTCAGTTCAAACTTCTTGGTCCTGCTCCATAGCAAACCTCCCAACCTTTGCCAGTTTATTCTTCAGTGTCGGGAGGCTCCCTTGCTGGGGCACACATGGTGGGTAAAGGGCTTTATCAAAGGGCTGAAGAATTAAACTCCAGTAACTCATTCTGCAAATGGCTTTAAGGCACAATCAACTTTTCAGTAACGATCTCGCCTTCGTCTAACATGCAATGTTTTTGAGCGTGTTTAGCAGGAAGAAGTTGTGCATAGGGGTCTCATGACACTTATGCGTGAGGCTGTGACACTACTGCAGCATATTCGGATACAACATCATTTTCCCAGCATCGAAGTGACAGCAGATCACAGTGCAGCACCATGAGCCTGAGCAAAATGCCACTGTCTTGCAAGAAGGTCTGAATTTCTCCACAGCTAATTTTAAGCACCCAAATTAGGTGTGCAGTTGCCCGAGGCTCCTGGCAAGGGCTGCTAAGGTTGTCTTTCCACTGACTGTATACTGAGCCTGGGGTGACTCTGTTTCCAGCTGAGAATCCTCAGTTCTGTGGAAGGTATCCATACCATAGTCGCACATCAGCAAGACAGACTTCTTTGCAATCAAAGTGATTAGCAGATGATTAACAGAATCACCAAAATGAGATATAAATTAATTTTCTAAGCAACTTAGTTATTTAAAATAATTAACAACTCAGAGTGTCATTCTTCCTGCTGCAATGAATAGTGAAATACCTGATACAACACGAACCCTATGACCAGGAAAGATTTCCCCCAAACCTGCCGCAGCTCAGGAGTAAGGATGCTCTTCCCAGGCGTGTTGGATCTTACTTCAGACCTCTGCTCAGGCGGCTGGGATCTCCATATTGCCTGTCCAAGCAAGTGCCCTACGGTCTGGGTGCCTGGGCATGCAGGGACAAGGCTTACCAACCGCTCTTCAGCGCTGAAAGTGCTTCTACAGCCCCTAATGAATCTATCCCTGCGTACTTTAGAGGCAAAATGTGATTTCTCAATGAAAGTGAAATAATTTTTTGAGGGCCTTGGTTCACATTAAACCAGAAAAAAACCAAAAAACAAAAAACAAACAAACAAAACAAAACCCAAAAACCAACCCATTTTTAAAATCAAATATTCTGGAAGATTTCAGCTTGAATCAGGCAGTGATTTGGTGAGGTTAAAAAAAGAGATACGAAGGAAGGGAAGGACAGCCACATCTGCTATACCTGACAAATTAATTCAGTTTAACATGGTTTATACCTGTCGCAGCTTGAGCAGGTGGCTGTGAGAGCTCTTTGGGAACCTTCTGCAGTCCCCCTAGAACAAACCTTATTCCCTGTTTATGAATAAAAGCTTTTTCTGCAGTTTTAAAAGACCTAAATTCTGCTTCTCTGATTCTTTAGAGGAACGGCGATCGGCTCCTCAGAAGGACTATTGGCCTTGGCTGGTGCACATGGCAGCAAATACATGGCCCGAAAGTAGAGATGTACTCTACATCTGCAGGACACCTGGACCCAGCTGAGCTTTGCTCACTGGACTTGCGAGAATCCGCGATTTACAGAGATAATCCTCAGACATTTCAAGCTGGGCTGAAGATAGACACATTTCCACATTTCCAGCCCATGCCATCAACTCCATTCATCTGGAGCAGGTGCCAAGCTTACGAAATCCTCCTGCCGTGTGGCAGGCTCCACAGCACGCTTCATTAGCAGCCAGCCGAGCAGCTCGCCACCTCCAGCGCACAGGCATTGCAAACAGTCTGGGGATCAGAGACCCAAACCTGGGAAGCAAAGGAGGCAAGGTTTCAAAGGCAGAGGGGGATTTAGGCAGACAATGCCGGACTCTGTAAAACCTGCTCCCAGCCCCTCCTGTCCTCACTCGTTTGAGTGAACGCAGCTGTCTGTCTTTTCTAATTCAGGGGTACAATGCTGTGCCTGGAAGTGCTAGACATGGCTGTGGCAGTCTTGTTAAAAACAACATCTAATCAATTGCCAAATGCCGTTTACCCTGGATAACCTCCTTAGCTGAAACTCCCCGTATCTACTGGGGCCGCTTTGATGTGTCCTTCTGCTCTTTCAGCCCAGATGTTGTCATAGATTTGCTGACGATGACTGCAGACCGGCTTTGAAACGCGCTCTGGCAAGAAATACTTTCCCGTCCTGTCTCAGATAGGGTCTGCTTTTTCCCCCCTCTCACATTTTTAGCACTGAGGCCACTGGGATGAATAAAGGCTCTTTGTTCATTTAGCCATTTCTCTGCTTGCTGACGCTTTTTTTATTTTGTAAAAACTAAGTTGAAGTGACAGCGGCAGCAGTTCAATAGATGAAATAGTCTCAAATACCACAGTGACGGCCAGTGCTTGGACCACTTTCAGCTGTAGACATGGATGGTGAAAAGGCGCGGGAGCCTTAAGAGTCCCAGAAATACTTTCTCCCTCTCTCTTAAGCCCCAGGAAAAAAGTGAAAAAATTCTGCTGAGTGAGGAAATTCTCCAATTTTCTCTTGAATATGGTGGTAAGACACTCTCTTTCAGAGGAGCTGGCACCTTGCTCTAGAAGTAGTGGATGCTCATTTATAGGACGAGAGAAGACGGCCTCGAGTTGTGCCAGGGGAGGTTTAGACTGGGTATTAGGAGCAATCCCTTCACCGAAAGGGCTGTCGCGCCCTGGACCAGGCTGCCCGGGGAAGCGGTGCAGTCCCCGGCCCTGGAGGTATTTGAAGGACGCGTGGATGTGGTGCCTGGGGACATGGTGTAGTGCTGGGCGTGGCAGCGCGAGGTTAACGGTTGGGCTTGATGATCTTAAAGGTCTTTTCCAAGCTAAGCGATTCTCTGGTTCTCTGGTTCTCTGGTGTAGGTTCTACAGCCCGCGAGCCCCGTAGGGTGCCTCTTCGGACGCTCCGGTCAGGACGGCCTCCTGCCCGTCCGGCGATGGATGAACACAGAATCGCGGAATCGCACAGGTTGGAAGAGACCCTTACGATCACGCTGCTGGCCCTCTGACAGGCGACAGCGGGGACCGCTGTCGGTTCCTGAGCGGTTCCTGAGCGCGGCCTTTGCTCCCCGCCACAGACGCGGCTCCGGCCGCAGCCCGCGCCGTGACGGCCGGCGGAGCGCCGCCGGCCCTGCAGGGGGCGCCCTTCCGCCCGCGCGGCAGCGCGCATGCGCACAGCCCGCTGTTCCTGCGTCCCGGCCCGGCGGGCGCCGCGAGGGGGCGCTCGAGCGGTGCGGCGGAGGGAGGGGCCGGCGCCCGGCGCGTGACGCGCTACGGCGGCCGAGCGGGCGAGGCGGCGGCGGGCGCCATGGAGCCGTGCGGCCGCTGGCTGCGGGCCGGGCTGGCCGCCGGGCGGGTGCGCCGCCGGCTGCCCTGGCTGCTGCTCGCCATCGTCCTCCTCGGGTCCGCCCTCAAGGACGGCGACCTGGTGCCCGAGACGCCCATGCGGAACAAGCGTAACCCGCTCAACGTGTGAGGAGAGCCGGCGGGGAAGGGAGCGGAGCGGAGCGCTGGAGGGAACGCGGGCCCCGTGGGGCGGGTGGGGGTCCCGTAGGGCTGGGGCGACCGGTCTTAACGGGAGCGGGCGGGGGGCGGCGGCCGTGCCGCGCTGCCGTGGCCCCGTGTCCTCACCGGGGGCGGAGGGGCTGCCCCGCGGCCTCGGGGGGCCGGTGCTGTGGCAGCGGGGGGGCACAGGGGGCTGGGGCCCCCGCCTGCTCCGGCGGTGGGGCCTGGGGGGGCGGGCAGGCCCCGGAGCTCGGCTGAGGCTGGCTCTGCAGTAGCTCTGTGGGACCCGGGCTGGTCCCAGCGCCGCGGGCGGGTAGCAGAGGCGGCGAGCTCGGGAGCCGGTGCTGGCGAGCGCCGGGCTGCTGGGGGCTGACAGGATGGCTCCTGTTAGAGTTCCTGGCGGTAACGCCCGCTGTAGTCTACAGCACTGCAAGATTTCAGAACAACTGGAGCTTCTTGCTCGGTTTTTATTGGAAGAGGAAAACAAGGAATTTTTTTCCTCCTTTAGCTCCCAGATAATTCCTCGTATTTGGGAAAACTGATAGTTACTGAACTGATGTAAAAGCAAGCTGGAGAAGATAAGTCTTTAGCGTCTTCTGTAAAAGCAGAGTTACTGCCATCCTTTTCTAGTACTTAGGCGATGATTTCACTGGCTTAGTCATTCTTTAAAACTACATTTGAACATTTTGAAGGGCATGAGGAAGGCGATGAGCTGGGCCAGTGCACTTGTGTTTTACCTGCTACAGATCAGAAAGTAAAAGTAAAGTTGCTGATTTCCCCTGTAACTTGGGGAATCTTGTACGTTATTAATTTGAATTTGTCATTTGGTGACGAAGAGCTGCTTTTAGTGTGATTGAAGAGAAGGACTGGCAGGAACACTTAGAGAGCGGAATTGATCTGACAGTACAAAACATGCTACAGTTCAATTCTTCCTTTTTAAATAGAGGAGGGTTATCTGACGGTTCCTGAAGCAATTTTTTTGCCCACTGCTGGTTTGCCAGCAGCAATTACGTTAACAGCTTTTTTTGCTTTTAACTGTCTCAATAAAATGAGGATTTTATCTTCAATTACTGTTCCATGGTAGCAGCTGTAGTTGCCACACAGATGCCACTTCTACTGAAAAATTAAGAGTAAAGGAGGTAGGCCTCAAAATCCTGGGCAAGGCCCTGACAGGATTGTCAGGCCCTTAATGAAGATGCAGAACTCTGTTCCTACTTGGTTTTGTCTTCGATGCTGAGGTGATGATTCAATGATGACTGCGTGCGTCTAGCTATAGCTCAGCCACAGACCAGAATTCTGCTGTCTCTGTCAAACCAGGATGTGGGCAACGAGGGGGCTGCACAGTTCCCCTCTCCCACCAGCTGATAGGAAGCAAGCTGCGCTGGAAGGTGCTAATGGGAGAAAGAAGATTGTAGACTATGGTCTCAACTCATTAGTAAATTCACTCCACTTTCAGATTTGAAAAGAGGGCTAGTTATGCAATACTGTCTCCTGCTAGACAAGATACCAGCACATCATCAGCTGTTGTTCAAGATTTTATAGGTATCACAGCAAAAATTTTCAAGGCAGAGAGTGAGTTTAGAGATGGAAGGGATTTGTGTATGCCAAAGGAAAGCTCTCATCAACTGGAGGGACAGCAAAGGAACAAACACATTGTGCTTCTTCATTTATTTTGTTAGGTGATGACAGAGGAAAAGCTTCATGGGCTGCTTAGGGAAAAGAGTCAGCCCTTCTGGCTATCTTATTCAATATTAAGAGGTTGAGGTGGTGAAGGGCTTTGAAAGCAAAGATAATTGAGATGGAGGAAGAGAGTCGGAGAAGGGGTTACTGTGGTCAGAGTGGCAAGCTAAAAATACGTTCTTTGCAGCTGCGTTTTGAGTAGGGCAGGGTTGAGCGGGTTTGTAGGGTAAAAGCGATTGCAAAACTGAACTGCAAGTCTGAACAAGGGCTCTAGGTCTGAGGGAATGCTGCCTGGGAAACAGTTGAAGTACCTGGTTGAGGAAGTATTCAGGTGTTGGGCCCGAGAGAAATAGTGGGGAGAGGGTTAAGATTTTAGCTATGCTGTACTTTGAGGGGAGGGCACAAGTGTCTAATTTAGACGGTTCTGAACACTGACCTTGAAAACCTACTTCTTCAAGCACCGCCACTTACCCCCAGCTCCTGTGAAGTTTCACACATGCATGTTTCTCTTTCGGCTTTTCTCTGGCAGGTATTTTGTGAAGGTGGCTTGGGCATGGACATTCTGGCTTCTGCTGCCCTTCATCGCAGTCACCACCTACCAGTTTGCTGAGAGCAAGTTCCTCTGTGGTCCCACGAAGAGCATTTTGATGGTACTGCGGCGTCTCAGTGCACTGCTAGTGGGCACTGCCGTCTGGTATGTCTGCACCGGACTTTTCATATATATTGAGAATCTCACCGGCATGTGCTCTGCCGCCGGTAAACTCAGCGAGCCTCACCGGCTGTACGCCACCAAGCATGAGTGCCACCAGGACAACGGAATCTGGAATGGTTTTGATATCTCGGGGCACTGTTTTCTGCTCTCGTACTGTGCTCTGATGATTGTGGAGGAGGTGGCTGTGCTGGAAGGCTTGTCCATAGACCAGAACTCTAAGCTGCATGTTGTGATCAACGGCCTGTTCGTTTCCTTGTGTTTTCTCACCATGATCTGGGTATTCATGTTCCTTTGTACTGCCGTGTATTTCCATGACTTCAGTCAAAAGCTTCTTGGTGTGTTGATAGGTCTGTCAGCTTGGTATGGGACATACAGATTTTGGTACTTGAAACCCTTTTCTCCTGGACTACCTCTTCCAAATATACCTTCGAGTTCAAAGAAATACAGTTATAGCAGATAAAATAAGTTTTAAAATTTTTGGATTTTCCTTTCGGTACTGGAGTAGTTGAATGTAGGAATGGTTACTGTATTTTCACTGTAAGGAACAAGGTGATGGGCTGGAGGAAACCAAATGTGTACTAGCCAGTGGCTGGCAGGTGGTAATGAGCTTCTTCCTTGGGAGAAAAAAATTGCTGTTGTTTAGGAGTTGCTGACTGGCATTCTCAGCAAAGAAATCGGAAGTTGGATGTGTTTCTCTTACTTATAAATGGAGGAGCAGATCCAAGGCTGACAGAGGCCTTTGCTCTTTAAGAGCTTGACTGATCTCAAATTAATTCTCTCTCTTTCTGATTTATTCATGTCAAAATATCATGGATGATCCAAACATCATGTTTCTTTTTCTTAATACTCCTATTTGTATTGCCTTACGGGAAAGATCTAATAACGACAGTGCTGCTAAGCGTTGCAAAAACATCAGTACTCCTTAAAGCAGTATATAGCTCTGTCATGAAACTAGAACTATCTCATGTTATCGAGTGTTAAATACACTAACTTGCCACAAATGTTTCTTAGCGTCTGCACCTTCTGCAGCGAAGAGAGTAAATCTGAGATGTAATGTCCTAAGCAGACTGTGACTTTAAATTCATGCCTGCCTTTGAAAAGGAAACTTGAAAAACAAGCCTTAACTTTCTCCTTAGGTGAAGTATCTGTAATAATATTTTGTCATTTTATTCTTGACAGAAAAAAAAACCTCCTTCCAATTTTGCTAAAAAGTCTAATATGAGAATTGGGGTTTTATTTTGTTTTTAAATCTTATGAGTTGCACACTTTGCAACAACGAATACTTTGTGGTATGTTTCTTCTAGAAGAACAATTAAATTCTGGTGTTATGAAGAAGTTAGCTTAACCTGCTATTTCCCGAATAGTCTGCTTGGTAATGAATGAAACGCATTGTTTATCCTAAGAGCTGCAAAGCAGTGTGCCCGAAGCAACATTTATTCTTGCTTATCCAGCAATATCAATAAGCTACTTAAATTTGATTGCACATAAAGCTGTGGCCACTTTTGATGTGGCTGGAAACCCACTACTGAATAAAACACTACTGTTATTTAATGAATAGGTATGATGTTGGATGGGTTTACTCATCATATCAATCAGACATTTAGCATAGTTTTTATCTTGAAAAGCTTTTTATTATTTCATAAAGGCTTATTCATGACACAATTGCACAAAATTTGTTTGACAGTTGTAGTGGTGAGCAAGACAGCCAAAAAGGTCTGTGGGCAAGGCTGTAGATAAGTGTCCACTAATCTGAGAGTGGACTTGATCTGCCTGTAGCGTTTGACTCCAAGGTGATTATTTTGCTGAATATAGCGTATGATGCACCGTAGTCTAATCTTGGCAGATTTCTTTTTGCCATCTCAACAGCTCTCTCCCAGCGAGAGAGCGGTAGCATTTGCAATGAATACAGCAGTGTTAATTCCACACTTATGGCCTGCCTCTGAGGAGAGCTGGATTCACCTGAATTTCCACTGAGTTCAGTGGCAAGTGGGAGTTGTTGTGTGTCCGTAGAAAGTACAAATCACCTCTCGGAAAGAAGCAGTTTCAGGAGGTTATGTATTTTCTGTCAAGCTCCTTTTTTTTGTGTGTGTGTTAAACTGCCTTTTAAGCTGACTCCTTGGAAAGTTTGCACTGATTAACTCATATTGGGTTTAACTAAATTTGTTTAAACAATGCAAATTCATTTGCAGACATTCTTTTGATGTAATGTAAGCCTGCTCCCAATAGAGTTAAGCTAGACCGCAAGCCACTTTCACCATGAAAAAGGATTATATACCCAGAAGGTTTTCTGATTAATTTCATTAAATTTAAGTTTCTATTTTATATTATCTTTATGTAACTTTGCTTTATAGACAAAGCCTTGGAACAGGAAATGCTATTTATTTAAATCAACCAACATGCTGAAATTATATTCAGTTTCACAAATGTTTTGTGCCATCACTATATGGATATTTCTGTCCACTTCTACCCAGTGTCATACAAACTTTTTATTACAGAAATAATGTGGGATATGGTTATTCTCAAAACTTATATTTAAACAATGAAAGAAAAACACTTAAACTTTATCAGTGTTTGTGTCTTTGAGAATCTGTTTCTGATGTCTGTAAAGATGCTGCTGCTCTTCACTTCCCTGAATGATCCAGCCTCCTGGTATTTTTGTGACTACTGAGAAGCATGATCAAACTGACATTGATAATTCTGCAGTATTTGAATGGGTTAATATAGCACAGGTTCTCAAAAGTACAGGGTATAAAAAGAAACAAAACAAAGCCGTGCCTGACAAAAGCAAGTTTCCTAATGTGTGCCCGTTACACCAGGCAGTTGATTTTGTAGACGTGGACAGTTGCTTATTGTAGCAAAGTGAAAGCCTAATCCACTGAAAGAGATGGGAAAATTCCCGTGGGCTGTAACACTGCTTATGAGTTTGGAAATCTCGGTGTACATGTCTTTCTCGGTACCCAGAGACCTTGAGCCAGCTGTTGGCTTAGGAGGTTCCCTTGTGCTCCAGACCTTTTCTTTGCGCTTTTTGACTCTATTTCAGAGTAAGTCTTCACTTCCTTGCACTTTAAACTAAAGGTCGCAAATTTTCTGTTCACATATTTGCCATCACCTTTATCTGACTTCCTTCCCTCTCCCAAATACACTTTTATCATTAAAAAAAAAAATCGCAGCTTCTCTGCGACAGATTTGCAGCCAAAGAGAAACAGTGCTGTGTGTAGCTGGATTTGATATCCTGTGCCAAAGGCACAAATCAGCTGTCAACAGGTATTATTAATTTGTTTCAAGTTTTTTTAAAAAGTGTAACATTTTAAAGATAAATTTTCATATTTTGCAGTGAATTCCAAAAGGCAGCAACTGTAATCACAAGAAACACTTGGTCTTTTTCCTTTTTTTTTATTTTGCTTTTCTGCATTAAAGTATTCCTCTTGTTCCTGCAGAGCTGTCTTTCTGTGTCTGTAGAATTATCCAAGGAATTTTTGTCTCCAACATCTTACTAGCATTACTTATTACAACGTATGTTTGCTAATTTTTCATTGCCTGTGTTTGTCTAGCCTATTTTGTGGGCTGCGTATCACAGTACTTTCTCAGAAGCAGCATTTGACCTGACTGATGTGGCTGAGGCAGTTCTTGGTCTTGGTGCCTTAAACATTTTCCACTGCTGGGGCCAGCAAGGAAGAGAGTCTCGGCTACAACACAGTGAGAAGGTTAACTGGATTAGGATTCATTTCACTCTTCGCTTACCTGGGACTCTTTAAAATGTTTGCATCACTGGAGGCAAGATTAGGCAAACAGGAAAGTTTAGATCTTTTGTAAGAGCCGTCTGAACAGTTCAGACTTTGAACATATCTGAAAACGGGGTTTGATTCTTCCTCAAAGTCTTTGTTAAAGCAAACTTGTTCCATGAACGCTTCACTGGTGCTAAATGGTATTCTTGGTTTGCCAATTTATTTGTGTCTACTGAAACCTGGGTCGTGGAGCGGCTGCAGAAAAATAATCCTGTTTTCTGTTTTGATGCACGGCAATTCATGACAAAGTGAGAAACACGCAGTTATGCCCTATGGTACACTTTAATGGAAAAACTGTAGAGGCTGCCGTGATATATTAAAAGTTTTGGAAAATCAGGCTTTAGTTGTGAACACAAGTCTATAGTCACTTTTCTTAGTGAAATAATATCTGTTTTTTCCACTGTAGCTTAAAGTAGATCCCTGCAGCTTCTCTGCAATCAGCCTTTTCCAGCTCTTTGCCTTTGATCAGCCTGTTTATCTCTGTTCGCTCAGAAACCTGTTTCCTGGGATTATTTCTTTTCATAGCTCATCTTGCCTCCTGGAGCACAGATTAGTAATAAATGCTCTTTACCTCTGCTAGATGCATGCTTTCTCTTTATTTTGTTTTCCCCTCTTTTAAGTATTTTGCCAAAGCTTAAGATGAAAGTAATTAATACTAGCAAAAAAGGCTGTTGTGACTCTGAACTCATAATTAAAGGAGTTGGTCTGTCACTGTAATGGTGTGCACCTGGAAAAAAGCACATGCTTAATTTATTGAAGCAGAACTATGCCTGATGTGGTTGAACTCATGGAAGGAAAGAGAAGGTAATATGACAGTGCCACGTGGTGCATCGGCAGAGTTAGCTTTGTCCTTTTCTCAGGGAGCAAGCACTGCATTTTCTGTAAAGAGTAGTTTCACCCAGGAGTTTAGTAGGAAATTACTAATTAATTTGAATGTGGGAAGGGTACCTTAGTGCTTAAACAAGTTATACAATGAGAACATAGAGTTTACAAGTTGGGACAGCAGAAACGGAAATGGCTATCAGGATTGAGTGCAGTCCCTGAAATTTCAGGCAATTATGTAGTAACATTTAGTCCAAAAGATTTATTTTTTTTTTAAACTACCCGGTGTCCATCACACAACACACAACAATGCCATGTGCCTTGTAACAAGCTGAACAACTTTTCTGTAAAGCTTTGGAACTATAATATGGCACAGAAAATTAAGTAGGTGAAGAGCTTTACCAGTGTTTCAGGAGAGCCTGAATATCAAGGGAAAGTAGTAGTCAGGGAAAATGCCCTTTGTCAATCCTGCTTTGCCTGACAATGTATCCAACGGTAGGAGACCTGCAGTTGTACTGTGTGTGTCTCTAGTGGTGTATGGCTGAAGAAGGAAAAGCGTGGAACAAAAGTAAATACAAATGATGATCGTTTTTCGTCTCGTATCTCTGAAGCCTTTTTCCATGTCCAGTCTAGGCTCATTTTGCAGTTTTAGGTCATGTATTCCCTCAGTCATGCAATTAAATGCATTTAATCTGTGGGAAGCATTGTTGATGTCAGAGCAATAAATAGGCATATCCTCAATGTAAATGTCAGCTCTCTTGTGAAATGTCTGCCCCGAATCCTGTGCTGCCTCTGTTCTGTGGGGCCTTCCCCATCTCCTGGGGACTGGGGAGAAGAGCAGTGCCGAGGGGCTGCACGCGGTGTGACTGTGTCAGGGACGGGCATCACGACTCATTCCTGGAGAAAATTCACCTAAATGGGTTGTGGCTCGAAATAGTTGACTGTGATGGCGAAAGCCCTGCAAAATTAATTGAAAATAAAGGTGATACTAAGCCCTGAAAGCCTGTTAGCCTTTTATCCAAATGTGTGAATTGGTGCACCCAGACCCAGCAGGATTGTGCTCGTTCGGAATGGCACTCAGGCTCTGCCCTCTGCGTTTTGCAAATGGTGGAAGCAAGCACAGATTTAATATGTGCTTGACAGTGTCATGCTAGACCACAGCTCTTCCCAGCACTGTGCACTGTTGCTCCAGCTTTGCCATAGCCTGACCTGACTGGTTTGGTTTTTAGAAGAATGGGAGTGATAGAGGTTTGAGTTTTCTAATAATTTTTTTTTTTTTGGTTGATTGTCATGATTTGGAAGTTAAGAGAAAAAATTACGCCAGGGTGGTTTTTTGTTTTATTTTATTTTATGGGGATTTTTTTTTGTTTTGGGGTTGAGGTTTTTTTTTTGCTTGTGGCCAAGAATCATCCCTATTGCTGTTCTGTAGTAGTTGGCTCTGAGGGCATGGAATGGAAAGAAATTGGTAAGCAAAAATAGAAGAGTGTTCCAGGAGGCTTGCAGCAGTGACATGACCTTGTGATGTAAAGAGCATGTGCAAAACAGCGCTTAACTATGCAGAATACGTAGCTCCATGTCAAGAAGCGCCTGCAGCATTATAAACCACCCTCAAACCTGGTTACACTCTGTTCTGATTGCAAAGTAGCTTTATTTGGATAACTCCTGGAGCTAAGAAGGATTTAGGTCGCGGGAGAGATGAGGTGCTGGTAGGAAAGGGCTGAGACAGGAGGCCATGAAAGTAGGGGGTTGGACCGTGTTATTTTTAAAGAAAGGCTTCCTAAGTTGTTGTTGGTCTGTGTGGTTTGTTAAGAGCTTTTTAGCAAGACTGCATCTCCTCCATTTCTTAGCAGTTCTTTCTCAGAAGGTGGAAATGGGAGGTTCTGTGTCCACTGATGCAGAGTTTCACAACCCGTGGGCTCCTGACAACAGAACTGTCTCTGAAAATGGTCATGTATCCCTGGCTGTCTGCAGCAGGAGAGTGAAATCAGGGGAGTCCAGGAGAGAGGAAAGGGGTAGGATGGTAGAGAGGGGTAAAGAAAAAAAGAGCTGGAAGTAGACCATTGGGCTGAGAAGAAAAACAAAAAAGGAAGAAAAAACTAGCGTGAGCTCCTGAGGAGTGGGTGGAGGTTGACGCTTTGCTCATCGATGCTCTTCAGCATCACAGTTGTGTGGAAATAGAAATAATCTGCTTTGGCAACGGCATCTGCCGTCTGCAGGTAGAGCCTTGGCCTGCAGCACACAGGTTACTGCAGTCCGCAGCCTCTGCTTGCCTTCGCTGCAGCTGCAGTGATAGACATCTGTGTTCTGACAAAGCAATTGTTCAGCTAAATTATTTATGGCATATGTGGTATTCTTTCTTTCACTGTGAGGCATTTAAAGCAGACTGTTTTCTCTCTGTTTAATCCTTCAGAGGAAAGCGTGTAAAATGGAGAGTAGAAGACAATGATAGTAAATATGTCATTTGGAAACCAGCATGAGGGGGAAAAAATGGGAAATTTGTTTGTTGTGAATGTGCTTTATCTGAGAATACAAGTTCCAGTGTTTTTTTCACTACTGCTTAAAACCTTAGATTCAGTATTAGAAACAGCTTGGTCTGAAACCTCTCTGATTTATCACTGAGGCCATGCTTTAGGAAGTGCTTTAGGGCTATGAAATCTGTCCCTGTTCACAACATACTTATGCAGATGTTTTCATTCCCATTCATACCTGTGGGTCTGAACTTTTGTCTGGGCACAGCCTGCTGAACATGGGCTGGGGACTTTATTCTGTCCCACCAAGGCAGAAGTAGCTTTTCTACAGACTTGCGTAGTAATAGCAGCTTTGCTGATGGCATGAACAGACATGAAATTACCCTCTTATCCTCTGCTATGCCACAGATAACTGCAGGTGTGGAGTTAGAGTAGTTAGCTTTTAGGTTGTACATTATTTCCCGGTTCTTTGGTTATTTAGTTTTTAATCCCATATTATCATATTTCATATTATCCCTGGCCATCTCAAAATACTATTATCATATTATCCCATATTATTTTAATCCCATATATCTCTCAGGAACCTGGGAGGTTTAGTTGCTGTCATTGCCTGCATTGTGGATCCAGTCTGGGTGCATGGCTTTGATCTTGATGATGGCAGTGAATGCCACCAAATGCAGCCTGAGGTTAAATATTTTCACAAGCTTTTATGTTTGCTGTTTGCTGTTCTCAGGTGGAGAAGTCCTTCATTTACTTTCACAGCAGAAAGAGTTTTCCCTTGCTTGACAGAGCAGCTCTTACACCATCCCCCTTTCCTCCTTAGCCAGGATACTGAAATTGCAGTTGGGTGGTAAAGATGGGTTTTTTCCCATCCAGAAACAGAGTAAGACTCAGAAATTAATTTCTGAGAGGACCACAAGATGGTCACTAGGTATTCTGAGGCAGCCCTTGATCTCACTTTCTTTGTCAGCCTGTGACAGACAAGCTCTGTGGTGTGTTCCCTGTCCTCTGGCAAGCTTGGTTTTGAAATCCTTTATTCTGCATGGAGAGGTCTCCTCCATCCCTTGACAAGCAAAAGAGAAGGCTGCCAGCCAGCTGCAAGAATGACACGTACATTTTCAATTTTCCTAATTGAGTCTTTTGAGCAAAACCCGTAGGAGTAAAAATATTTCAGAAGCTGTAGTTCTACAAATCTGACCGTTGGGAGCCTATTAAACAGGAGGCTTGGGAGGGAGGAGGGAGTGACCGCTCCTCGCGTCCTGGGTACCCACAGCCCGCTCCGTGTCATGGAGCTCCATCTCAGAGGTGCTCAGAATGGCTTGGACTTGACAAGTAGCCCCTGATTTTTCTCCCCTCTACTAATTACCAGTTCAGCATTTCAACACAGATACAGGCCCTGAGGTGCCTAAAAGCACGTTTTCCTCTCAAACCCAGAGGTTCTGAAGACTAAAAATTTGCTTGGGTAAATAAGTACGTATAGGGTGGAGCCTCAGAAGGACCCTAACTGGGGTCAGATCAGGTACACAGAAGTATTTGGTGCAAGACACAGCACAAGCCATTCCCTCTGTCGTCTAGGGCAGCCAAAGCCGTGCTTCAGTGATAGGAGTTTGCTACCAAATTGCTCAGCAGCAAATCGTAAGGTGTCCCAGAGCAGACATTTGCTTCAAATAGTATCTCTGAGGTGCCTCACCTTCCAGCCTTACCCCTTGGGTGCTGCTGTTACCTCACACCTTGTTGAGAGCAAAGTGTAAAGTCCTGGAAGGAGAAAACAGATTTTTGCTATCATTTTCATATTTCTGTGTACAGAAAGCACCCCGGGCAGCGAACAGCGGGCCAGTGCCTGGCTTATGGCTGTGTAGTGCAGTGGTCTCCCCTTTTAAATGGAACTAGAGCAGAAGAAGTCTGATTAGGCTCAGATCAGCTAGAGCGAAAGCAAGTTTTTATGATGACAGCCTGTAATCACGGCAGGGCTGCTCATAGTAACTCGCTAGTCTGGATTGATCAGGGTGGTGACATTCATCTCCCAGTTCGTTTCAGCATGGTCTTGAACATCAATCCAGCCTCTGCCTGTCACAGTAATTGTCTTTTATCTCACTCGCAGATTGTTTTTCCCTGGAGCAAAGTCCTGGTATTTTTTCATTACCATGGCAGGGAAACAAGGCTCAACAACAGGGAGTGGCAGCCTTCACGGATTTTTGCTTTTTTAAAATTTAGTTCAAAACAAAGGCTTGCTAGTGAATAGTCCTAGCTGAGAACCTGTACGAAACTCATCGCTACAGCATCTCTGGCCTCCCAGCAGCCCACCAAGCGACACGGCCGATAGCTCTCACGTGTTGTTCCAAACTGACCCACGCCTTGTTCCAGCTGCTGGCTCTGTCTGCCTTCCTTATAACAGTTGTATTATAACAGTGTGCTCCAAAACAAAACAAACACCTATTTTCTCCAGTGTTTAGAGTTCTGATTTGCTCCATTATTTTAAATTTATTCTTTGTTTTGTTTTGTTTTGTTTTTTTTAAAAAAAAAAAAGAGGAGCAAAGTAACCAGCAGCACTCTTGCTAAGCAGCTTCCTTCTGCCTCATTCTCGGTCTGAAATCCTGGGAACTGAGCGAGTATTTGCTCTCGTTCTCTCTGGGTTTCCTGGCCTTGTACCCCCATTAATATTCCTTTCTACAGGAGGCGTGTGCATTTCATCAGCTTTTGGAGACCACCAAGGAATGTGTGTGTAGGACAATGGACAAAGGTAAAAGGATGAAATCCTGGTAAGGGTTTCATGTCGGTGTCTAAATTCTTTTGGGGAGTTTAGTATCAGCTAACGGCCCAGATGAACCATGGGTCATCGTGTATGTTCTTACATCTTTCGGATTCAGCAAAAGGGATGACCTCAGGGGACCCTCTTGCCTCCCTATTAAAAAAGAAGCAAAATAACTATTTCTTCCGAAGTTATTGATACCATGAAGCAAACACGTAACTGTGTTTGGGGCAATGTGTGTCTGTAATGTTTCACTCGGCAGCCTCGGCTGCAGGCGCCTGGTCTGCACGGGCGGGTGGTGGATTTGGGTTCTCACACACCAATTTTAAGTGTGGCCCTAATCACTGGGGGTAACACGGGTAACGCTTTGCACCTTTGCAGCTACACAGGTCATTGTATTCCAGAAGTGTGTCAGACCAGCCTACACAATTGTGACAAGCACAGCATAAATTTGTGCGTTTTGCACTATCGAATCGCTATGTGCCCATCCCTTGTAATTCCTGCTAAATATTCACAATTCCATGGCTGCCGGGTTGTATCAAGAACCAAAGCTCCTGGGAAATCCTGCTGCTTTCAAATACATAAAGCTAATTTTGAGTTGGAGGCAAATGCAATTCATATTGCTTCAGCCACACTTGGCATACGTTCCCAAGCCTAGAGATGCAGCGTGACTTGCTAGGGATCACCGGAGCACTTGGAAAACCAGCCAGAGGAGATCCTAGCAGGCTGAGTGCTTACAGAAATGAGTGCCTTGGAAGAGGAATACTTTTTGTTTCCATTTGAGTTTTATACCAGTGCAGTACATGAGAAAAAGCACAAACCACCTGCGCATCCCTCTGCCCATGGGCATGCTTTGACATAAGACTAGACGGATGTTGAACACATTTAGAAATGTGAAGCCGTTACTCCTCCCATATGGTTTATTGAGGATCTCAGTTTTCAAAGCATGAGTAGCAGTGAGGCCTGTTATTCTTTCCAACATGCAAAAGGCACAAGAAAGTCATCAATGTGATTCTGTGCAAAGTGTCTCTAAGAAAACACACAGCGAGGAAATGACAGAAAAGAGCCCCCGATGGAAGAGAAAGCCAAAGTGCCTTCAGAAAAGTGCTGAAAAGTTCTGAAAATGGTCGTACTTTTTCAGAGTCCAGATATGCTCAGTCGGTGAAAGATGCTTTGCAAATCCGTGAAGGAAAACTCAAGAGACAGAGCCAAAAGGCTTAAAACAATAATCTCCTTCATATGCCAAAATTCAGGATGGAAGTCAAAATGATTTATCTCAGGAAAAAAGTGCAGCAGTTAAAGACAGACATTAAATTCTTTAAAAAAAAGCCCACCAAAACCAGACGTAGAAAGTGGATACATTCTAAGAGCAGCTCAATAAAAAATATTCCTTTTAATGGAAATAATTTAAAAAATGGATACTTGAAGAACGCAAATCCACCTTGACTGTGACCAGCTACTGCACCCTGCTCCCAGGAAAGCCTCCGGGCACGCCAGCACAACACCTAGAAGAAGAAAGTCCCCGCTACCTGCATGTGTGAAATGTGGCCAGTGAACAATTTGGAAACACAAACGTACAGGACCGAGTATCCGAGTCCCATCAGTTAACCTGGGCATTGGGAAGCTTCCCTCAGTTCCCGTCTCTCCCACGGGAGCCGGCCGGTGCCGGAGGCGGCGTCGCTTCCCGGTGGGCACGGCTGAGCCCGTGAACCCCTGAGCCTCTCGCTGGAGTTGAATACTTAAACCTAAAAAAGGCATTAACAAGTTGACGCATTTTTTTTTGTTGTTGTTGTCTTATTTCCTTGCAGTATACGTTTCTACTTCTAGACTATGGAATGTTACATTAAACAATATAATTATTCATTACCTTGCTTCAGATTTCATTACAGTTACTGAGGCTTCATCATAATTTCACACAGCACAGAGACACCAAACTAAACACCAAGCAGCCAGCACTAGATGTATTTTTTCTTTAAGTACCAATAAGCAAAATATCCCATTCCCCCCAGAGATCCCATCAGGAAGGAGGCTCCGAAGAAGGAGGGAGGTTTCCGCTTGACCAGCCTGAAGGCATTGGGTACCACCGCGGAGAGGAGCGTGGTATGTATATCTCCCAAAACTTTCCTGAAGGCGAAGCGTTTTTGTATCCTGTCGAAGAAGGACTGTAGGTTAGGTCTGCTGCCATCTTCCCAGTATTTCTTAGAGAGTCCCAGAAACTTGAGGCGGTGCAGGGTAGCTCCTAACAAGACATCGGCCAAAGTAAAGACGCATCCGCAGAGCCAAAGTTCACACTTCTGCCCTGAAGAGAGAAGCGACAGAGCAGGCAGGGTAAGAAGAAACCCTTGGGCACCTAGAGGCTTGCTCGAAAGATCCACGAAGGCAGGAGCATTTGCATTAGACCTGGGGTGTTTTTTCCCATCTCTCCGATATCCCAAGAGTTCAGACCCCACCTACCAGGCTACGTGATGGAGGATATGTGGGGCCACAAAGGTGGGAATACGAGATGATCATTCATAGCCCACATGAAGATACAAATTGCTGTCTGCAAAATGGCTCTGTTGCCTCTCTCCCAAGTCAAGAGCAGCAGGAGATGGCATCCTCCCATGCCCAGGAAGTCCCTGGAAAAGGGCCCTTGGCACCCCTTGAAGGAAGATGCGGTGCAGTGACCCCTTCTGCTGTGTTAGTGCTGGGGGAGAGCAGCAGCGTTTGTCCTCGGCTGTACCGGGAGCTGTTTCAGGAGTGTCACGTTAACTTGTCCTATTTTAGGGATGTAAGAAATCCTCAGGAATCAAAAGCACTTGCTGGCCCGCCCTGGCTGCTCTCCCTGTGTGCTGTCGGGGCGGTCCTGCCTCTGTCCCCTCTCCTGCAGCAGGGACCCAGCTCTGGGACACCAAAACTGGCAGCACAGCTGTGCTGAGAGCCAGGTTTTTTGGGGAGCCAGAGCTCGGTGTGAATGCTGGGCGTGAGGAGAGGCACCAAAGCATTCACGGCCCCTGGTAAGGGGTGACCCTAGAAATAACCTCACTAGAGAGATGTCCAGGAATAAACCAAGCTGTCGTTAGGCTGGAAGAAGCAGGCTCAGGCCAGGACAGTGTTAAACACTCCCCCCATGCCTTTTCAATGCTAAGGAGCAGGGCTGGGATGGAGCTAAGGCAGATGAAGGGAGGTGCAGGTAAGGGAGAACAGCAGACGGGGCACAAAACCTGACCCTGCCCAGCCTGAGCCCCTGGCTTTGCACCAAATCCTTAATTTTGGGGCTCTTCCACTGTCCTGTGGCTGTTATGTCCAGGAGGGAGAGAGCGGCACCTTTATTGCACCCCTGTGCAGGCACTGGTGCTGCTGGGCTGCCTGCAGGGCCAGGCCAGGGGAATTACTGGTAATTAGCAGCCCTCATTTGTAGCTGCTTGGCAGCCTGCCTAATCCTGCTAGAGGCACAGCCCAAGTGGACAGATTGCCTGTGCCTAATTAGTCAATTAATGTTTTCAATGACTAATGAATTGTGGGGGTGCTGCAGCCAGAGCCTCCTGGGTGCTCCTGGGACCCTGAGGATGCTCTGGCTCAGAGGTAGGGGAAGCGGGGCTGAGGTGCCTGCCTCGATCCCGGGCACCGCTGTGGGTGAAGGAGAAAGCACACGTGAGGATGGCGACTTTGGGAGAGAGCCGTGATCTGGCCCTACCCCTCCTGGCTCTGGGCTTGCACCCACTGCTGAGGTCTGGACCCGGCTGTGGGGTGCCCCAGGGCAGAAGCACAGGTAAAGGCAACTCATCCCCTTTGCATCCGCAGCGGCCCCAGCTCGGATCAGGCTGTCCCAGACGAGCAGGGTGCCTGTGGCAGGGGGTCACCCTGTGCTCCTGCAGCATCTCCCACCCTCCTCCTGCCTGCCCTGCCCGCATCGCTGCGCGTCGGGCCAGCAGCCTGGGCTGTGTGGGAGGAGAGCTGCTGCACTGCGGCTCCTGGGAAGTTGCCAAAGGGCTGGTGCTTGTGCCCGCTGCTGAGATCCCGACCTGGCCGTGGGCACAGCGGGGGGAGCTTGGGGGCCTGGACCAGAGGGCAGGAGGAGCACCCCGGTGCCAGCAGCAGCAGCAGCAGCCACCCCTCTGCTCCAGGCACCCAGGACGTCCTCCGAGGGCACCTCATTAGGCTGAATTCTGCTGAGCTATCCCAGCTCTCAGATCAGTTAATGACGGTGTTCGTTAGAGGCAATTAGAGCAATGCAGGGTGCCACTGTGAATGCACCAGGGCTCTCAGTAAATCCCCAACCGGGTGCCTTGCAGGGCCCAACCTCAGCACCTCCAAGGGCTCTTTGGTGCGGCCCGGAGCATGACACATGGCTCCCCGCGGCCAGCCCCGAGGGCAGGGGCAGCTGTGGGGCCGTCCCCTGATTAACCGTGTCTGGGCTCTGCTCCGGACCTGGCACTGCGGCGCTGGCGGCCGCCAGCCCTCCCGGGGCTGGGGTTTCGAGCCCGGCTGGCAGCGGGGACAAGAGGATGACGGCATCACCCTGGGGCGATGGCGGGACAAGGGATGCCCAGCTGTGCCCATGCATCCCTGTCTGCCAGGGCGCCGGGGTGGCTCTCGGCAGGCCCCCAGCAGCACGTATTTGATGTCGGGGATGGCTGGTGTTGCTTTCTCCCACCCACTGGCGTTTGACGCAGGTCCGGTGAAGGTTCCCACTGCTCCAGGGCCCCTCAAATTCCCGTCAGGTTTCCCTGCCCGTGCTCTGCTGGGATGTGCCGCAGCCCCGTGGCCGGGGGGGGGTTTCGCTGCAGGACACGTCCCCGGCCCTGCGCTTTCGGCAGTCTGCGCTCCTTGTGGTGCGAGAGCCTGGGGCCAGCCTGCTCCTTCCTGAATCAGCCAGGACATCAGTCACTGGTGGCCCCTTGCTGGGGTGGAGGGGACCTGCCACCACCCTGCGATGACTTTGGAGCTCCCACAGAGCAGTCGTGAGGACAGGGGTCCCGCTGCCCCTGTGGCAAAGGGTGCGGGGGCTCCCCAGAGCAGGGGTGGTTTGCCGGAGGTTAGTAAGACCACGGCTGCAATGACATCGCTGCACCCAAAAACAGGAGAACCCAGTGGCAGCCCCAGCCCCACTGGTGGTTGCCCTGTTCATCAGCTGCAAAGCCATCAGCCATTCCTGGTGTTGCACCTCGGCCTCATGCGGAAAAACACCCCAAAAACGCAGCCCAGCACCTACCTTGGTACTCCAGTTTCCTCTTCTCCAGTTCGGCCTCAATCTGGTCTAGCACCATCCCCAGTTCGCCAAGGATCTTCTTCAAGTAGTTCACGTTGTCGTGCTCCAGGATCTTGGCCTGGGTGGAGAGTGGGGTTAGGATGGGGGAGGGATGGACGGATGGACGGGCATGCATCCTTGCAACCATGCAGGGACATAAGGCACCGGGTGCCCATGGAGGGTCCATGGGTCATGCCCCCCCACTGCCAGAGATGTGTGTGGCTTTAACCCACTTACCATGAGCTTCTTCTGCTTGGAGAGGTAGGGCTCTGATAGCTGCGGCTCCTCTTCGTGGTCCAGCTTCATCAGCTCCGTGCTGGCATTAGCTAAATGTCCTGGGGGGAGGCAGAGAGAGGGGCTGGGGGGGCTGTGTTTGGCAGGGGTAGGGATGACCTCGTGTCTGGTAGCAAAGCACCTCGTCCTGCATGTGAAAGAGTGTTGTGGCACCAAGAAAAACACCCTAGAGAGCTAAAATGGGCCAAATTCATGGCTTGCTGCTGCCGTGCTGCCATGCGGGCGGGTGGCTGGGGCACTGCACACCCTCCCATCCACTCACGGCGGGGCAGCGCTGGCTGCGGGGTACGGCAGATCCCCCTCCCCGACCGGGGCGAGTCCCAGCTCTGTGGGTTTTGGGGGGGGTTCAGCTCTTCATTTCCTCTGCTGCATTCATATTAGAGCTGCTAGCAGATCTCGGTCTGTCTCTGTCTCTTATGTTTTAAGAACATCCCTGAGCTTCCCCATAACCCGGTTCCTGCAGCTCCATCCCCAGCAGGTCCATCCTTTGGGACGTCTGAGCCAGCCGCCCACGTGCGGGTGTGCGTGCGGAGCAGCGCGGCGGGCAGCGGCAGGGGAAGGGATGCTCCCTCCCGAGTGAAGCTGTCCCGCCCCAGCTCCGTGTCCGGGGATGCCATTCAGTAGCGTGGAGCCCATCACGAGCACGGGAGAGATGCCCACCTTCCTCCCTCCCAGGGCACAGGGAGGATGCGAAGGGCTTTGTGCTAGGGAGCTAACAGAGGGAAAGGAGCAGAGTAAATGGAGGAAGAGAATACGAGATGCAGAGTAACACCTTAGGGACGACATAAATTACGCGAAGCTGGGCTAATCTCTTCCTGCCGGGGACCATCTGTCTCTCCCTCCTTGTTTCCTTCAACAAGGGCTCGGCTCTGCCAGTGTGCGGGTGCGGGAGGTGCCAGGGCTGGGCGGGGTGGCAGCCAGCAGCGGGCTGTACGCTGCCACAAAATGGTGAAATTCCCTGTTTTCCACCATGAGCCTTGAAGCTCATGCTTGCTAAGGCTCCCAGCCGGCTCTCCTGGGGCTTTAACTCAGAGGGAAGCCTGGATATCACCCTGGTTTCATTCCCCTGTTCCCCTTGGGAGAGCCTGGCCCTCGGTTCACCCTCTCCTTGGGATACAACTACAGGGATCTGCCTTGACACCCACTGCAACGGGGCAGTCGAGCCACCGCCTGGGCACGGGGGATGTGCTGGGGAGGAAGGGAACCACTGGCACTGGGGCATCCCATGGACCTGCCCACAGCCACTCCGCTGCAGTGGTTTGGGAAAAATGCTACCAGCGAGGAGGTTTGGACGGGGAGATATCTTTCAGGACCTCAGCAGCGTGCTGGGGAGGTGATGCGAGGCAGACAGGGTCTGAAGCCATCACAGCAGCACCCTTTGGGGAGGGGACGGGCTCTGCACCCTGCATCTGCCCGAGGTCTGGGGGTGGAGGTGACACTTGGTGACACAGGGAAAACCGCCTGTGCAGGGTGCCAGCAGAGGCAGGGCAGACCAGGGCAGACTCAGGAGCAGCTTGTTTCTCTTTGTGCGTGAGTGCATCCCGTTTCAGACGGATCCATGGCCCAGACAGCTGAAGTGACTCGGGGGGGAACAGTGTTTGCTACGGGCGCCGTTTGGGTCCAGAGCCTAAAGGAGGGGAGAGACGTGGGGCACGCCAGTGCCCTCCGAACAAGGTCACTTTTCTGGCAAGGGACTCTCTCCAGGAGAAATCCTCGCCATTGAGTTATATTAAGCATCGTCAATGTTTCATGAGTGCTTGAAGGTCAGGTACGCAGTCTTATGCCGATTCATCCACTATCTGCAACTCAATCGGGCTGTACTCTCCCACCTTTGTCCTTAGAGCTACTGGAGGGAGAGGGGATGTGCGGGAGAGGGAGCAAATTCACGTGCCCTAGAAAGAGCTGAGTGAGAAGCGTGCGTGGCCCATGGGAGCCCAGACACCTCCGGGGTTAGGAAGCCTCTACAGGGCGCCTGCAGCTCCCACATGAGCTGTGCTTTGCCATTTCCCAGCTCTGTCCCTGCCCGTGTTGGTGGAAAGGGGAGACGAGCAAGAGCAGGGTGGCCGGCCGGGCTGCGGAGCCAAACTGAGCCTAAAGGAAGGGCTGGGGCAGTTGTCCCGCTGGTGCCGGCCCTGGGCAGCCCCGCTGGAGAAGCGACTTACTGCGGATCTCAGCGGTCGCGTACTTTGGGATCATGGAGTCGGTGGTGAGCTCAGGGTGCAGGATGCAGCCGTGTGTGTAGGCGTCCATGGGGAGCGAGTCCAGCAGCTCCCGGTACTGCAGCACCCGTGAGTGCAGCAGGCTGCCCGGCTCAGGGATCAGCTGGGTGACGTTTTCTGCGAGGGCAAAGGGAAAGGTGTTAGCGGGACACTCATTAGTGGCTCGTTAGCCTGCGCAGTCACCAGTGTGCCGTCCTCGGTTGAGCTACCTCTGAGCAGGGCTGGCTGTGGCGGTGCATTAACTCAAAACCATACCCCACGCTTGGCTCCGCTGCCCATCTCGGCCAGGAGCACGTCCAGCCCATCCCGAGATGGGCAAACCCGCGGGACCACAGCGATGCGTACGCACGGCGTTACCCGGCCCCGCAGCCCCCGTGTCCCCGGGAGGAAGGCTGCGGGCACAGCCTGATGATGCCCGCCCGGCACAGACGCACGGCTCGCCCTGCCCTGGACCAGGCAGCGTCGTGCCGGCTGGCACCCGCCGCTGGACAGGAGCCAGGGAAATTTTGGCAGCTCCTGTATTGCAAACCTCCTAGCAGCTCTGGTTCGGGGCTGTCTCTGCTGGTAGGCTCCGGAAAGTTGTTCTGACCGATGGGCATCGGCGTTACTGTCCCCTGAGCGAGGGGAGGTTCTGGTAGCTCCTCCCTGCCCGCAGGCTGCTCGCTGCCTGCGCTGCCTGGACTCCAGCTCTCCAAGCGGGGATTTTCCATCCGAAAGAAGTGGCTGGCTGAATGAAATAATAATAACCAACCTACAGCCTGTGTGCTCCTTCCACAGGGCTCCCGGCCAGCACCCAACGGGCTGGTGCCGAGGCTGGAAACCAGCACATCCAGAGCGACTGCCCCGTCCAGCAGCAAGAAGGAGCGACCACAATGAAATAGCAGCATGCTGGCCGCCAGCCCGCGTCCTTCAGCACATCCCAGGGAGGTTTTTCGGTGGGACAGCGCTTGCTCTGCCTTTGCATGCCATGGCGGACCTGCACGTATGGGCTGCTGTTGCGTATAGTCAGCAAGCGATGGGCCGTGCAAAGGTGGGATGGGGGGAGGCTCAGAAGGACAGGGCTGGGGGCTGCAGCCCCCAGGAGCTCCTCGCCCAGGCTCTGAGAGGCGTTGCCACCAGCCAACCCATCACAGAATCCTATAGGTTGGAAAAGACCTTTAAGATCATCAAATCCAACCGTTAACCTGGCATTGCCAAGCCCACCACTACACCATGTCCCTAAGCACCTCATCCAAACGTCTTTTAAATACCTCCAGGGATGGGGACTCAACCGCTTCCCTGGGCAGCCTGGTCCAATGCTTGATAACCCTCTCAGTGAAGTAAAATTTCCTAATATCCAGTCTAAACCTCCCCTGGTGCAACTTGAGGCCATTTCATCTTGTCCTGTCACTTATTACCTGGGAGAAGAGACCGACCCCCACCTGGCTACAGCCTCCTTTCAGGCAGTTGTAGAGAGCGATGAGGTCTCCCCTCAGCCTCCTTTTCTCCAGGCTGAACAACCCCAGGTCCCTCAGCCGCTCCCCATCAGTCTTGTGCTCCAGACCCTTCCCCAGCTCCGTTGCCCTTCTCTGGACACGCTCCAGCCCCTCAACATCTCTCTTGGAGTGAGGGGCCCAAAACTGAACACAGCATTCGAGGTGTGGCCTCCCCAGTGCCGAGTACAGGGGCACGATCACTTCCCTAGTCCTGCTGGCCACACTATTCCTGATACAAGCCAGGATGCCATTGGCTTTCTTGGCCACCTGGGCACACTGCTGGCTCATATTCAGCCGGCTGTCAACCAGCACTCCCAGGTCCTTCTCTGCTGGGCAGCTTTCCAGCCACTCTTCCCCAAGCCTGCAGCGTTGCGTGGGGTTGTTGTGACCCAAGTGCAGGACCCAACACTTGGCCTTGTTGAACCTCATACAATTGGCCTCGGCCCATCGATCCAGCCTGTCCGGGTCCCTCTGCAGAGCCTTCCTCCCCTCCAGCAGATCAACACTCCCACACAACTTGGTGTCATCTGCAAACTTACTGAGGGTGCGCTCGATCCCCTCGTCCAGATCATTGATAAAGATGTTAAACAGAACTGGCCCCAATATTGAGCCCTGGGGAACACCGCTTGTGACCGGCCGCCAACTGGATTGAACTCCATTCACCACCACTCTTTGGGCCTGGCCATCCAGCCGGTTCTTTACCCAGTGAAGCGTACGCCTGTCCAAGCCATGAGCAGCCAGTTTCTCCAGGAGAATGCTGTGGGAAATGGTGTCAAAGGCTTTACTGAAGTCTAGATAGACAACATCCACAGCCTTTCCCTCATCCACTAGGCGGGTCACCTTGCCATAGAAGGAGATCAGGTTGGTCAAGCAGGACCTGCCTTTCCTAAACCCATGCTGGCTGGGCTTGATCCCTTGGTTATCCTCTACGTGCCGTGTGATGGCACTCAAGATGATCAGTGGTTTCTTGGCACTGCTGGGCTGTGCCCTAGTGAGAAGCACCCTCGAAGGTGGCTTACTGGCACTATTCACTGCTTTCCTGGGGAAAGAAAACCATTGCTCGTCACACCACCCTTTACTGATTGCTGACCCTCAGGGTGTGCGTGAGCAGTTGAAAAAGGCCATGCTCCCAGCCCAGGGGAAAGTAAAACTCAGTGAATACATCTTCTTATCAAGGCATTTTCAAGCTCTGCACATTTCAGCCAGGTGGGTGATTCCCCCTCGGACCAACACCGGGGCATCCCGGTAACACTTTTGCCAGCTAGCACTGGTGGGTGATGGCTCGGGGCAGGGCACGCAGCAGGGAGAGATGCTCCGGGCCCTCCTCCCTCTGCCCCAGAGCTTCCCTCTCCATTTCTCAGCAAAAAGGTAAGAAATTGCACCTGGCCGGAAAATCTCAACGACAGGAGTTTCCCAGCACACGGGCAGCGCCGTGTCCCCCTCCCGCCGGGGCCAGCCTGTTGTCACATATGCCAGACCACCTGCCCTTCGCAGAGACCGGGCGAAGCGGTGCAGGGACCGCAGCCCCACGGATCGACGCTCCCCACTGTCCCTCGGCCCCGGGGCTGCCACCGGGCATACCTCGAGAGCCGCCGGCGGCGGGGGCTTCTCCTGACCGATCCAGTCCCTGCTGCCCTGCCAGCGAGCGAGCATCGTGCCTCTGCCGAGCAGCACCACCGCGGCGGGGCCGGGAGAGGACAGCAGCTGAGCTGGCAAGACGCCCTTGCTTCGGGAGCTATTTTGAGATGTTTTTTGATGTCTCTGTTGCAAGGGGGATGGATGCTGGGGCGAACGTTGTGATGGCACAGCCTGAGCTCCCTGCTCAGCTTTGAAGCCTCCCCAGCGGAGCATCCCAGCCTGACAGCCTGCAGGTTTGGGGAAACGAGGGCGAAGGGATGCGAGATGCCGGGGAGCGGCTGCTTGCCGCAGCGGCCATGCAAACAGCCGCCTTCGAGTGCCGTCCCAGCGTCCCGGTGCGCTGGGCTCGGCCGGCCGCTGACTGCAGCCCTGCTCCGGGGAGAATACGAGCTTCCCTCTCCCGGCTGTCCCTTCCTCTGGGTTTGTGTCACATCATCCTCCCATGGTCCCCAGCACCACTGGCATTCTTTGACTTTAAAGAGGCAGTTTTCTCTGAAGCACAGTGGCACGGGGGACGGCAGGGTCCCCTGCCCATGGCTGGGGGCACAGGGCTCATCGAAGAAGGGGAGAGGGGCAGCAGCACCCAGCTCAAACTCACCTTCTCTCAGTGGGGCCACTTATGGGGCGTTACTGAGGTTTTTATACCGTTACGCGAGGCCAAAGTACAAAGTGGCCAAACCCAGAAGTATTTCCATGGGCCGTGCCCCAGCTGTGGCTCTGGTGAGATGCCACCACGCACCATGGGGAGGGGGGGGGAACAGCCTGGTTTGGGAGCGTGGCCTCCAAGGCAGAAAAAGAGGGAACCCATCTACATCCCCCCCAGCCCCCCAGCAGCACTTCCAAGGGACATCTGGGGATTTCTGCTGGAAATCCTTCATTTTCATGGGAAAATGTAAAAGTTTGGGGAGGGCTGGTGGCTTGCTGCTCTTCTGGGGTAAAGCCGAAACTTTGAAGGACAAAGGGGATGCATTTGGCAAACAGCATCTGGATTAGATCCGAGTTTCCCCCAAGACACAGCCCACCCCCCCTTACCTCCCGTGAAGTTCTTCTCCATGTAGTCGATGATCTGGTTGTAATCGCTGATGATGTTGTCCCTGTGGATGATGACGGGCACCTCCTCCCCCAGGTTGAGCCGCATGAACCAGGGCTCCTTGTGCTCCATCAGGGGCATGCTGACGTCCCGCTCCTCACAGGGCAGCCCCTTCTCCGCGATGACCAGCCGCACCTGGGGCAAGACGCCAGGGAGACAGGGCTCAGCCCCACGCACCGAGCCAGCCCCGAGAGCCTTCGAAGCACCCCTCGAAGCACCCCGCTGCCACCCATCGCACCTCCCTGGGCCTCCCCTACCGCTTAAGCACAGCTGTGTGCCAGGACGCACCTCGTCCTGCAAGAAGCCAAGCAGCTCTTGGCGTGGGGCAGCTGCAAAATCCAGGCAGACAAGCGAGGATTTCCCTTCCCAGCAAAGAGGGGAGACCCAAATCCATCCTAACTTTGCGGGATCATGGACCATGCTCTCTCTGGTCGCCGGTGGCCCATGTGACAGGCGGAGCGGCTGGGGGGCTGAGAACCCATCCCTGAGCAGCGGGTGGAGGGAGGTGGCAGCTCCCCAGCTGGGGGAACCAGTGACGCTGCTGTGGGTCCCAGCATAGCCCAGCACATACCCGAGGAGGAGGCAGCAGTGGGTTTGCACAGCTTTGCACCCAGTGGGTGCTACTGCCCGGCCGAAGGAGGACTGGATGCTAACTCAGGTATGCCCTGCTCTTGGGGTGGGCTCGGGCTTTGCCAGGCCAGAGCAGGGAGAAGGCTCCGTTTCGTGGAGGGTTTCAAGCAGCCCCTGCAGCCCGCACGGCACCCCTCCTCCTCCACGCTGCCACCGGCCCGGGGGCATCGCCAAACCCACTGCCTTCCCCTGCCGCTGCCCTCCTCGAGCGGCACCGCTGGGCTGGCACCCACCCGTCCCGCGGGTGGGAAAGCCGAGTCCAGTGGTGTGGAGGGGCAGGAGGAGGCAGGAGTGGGGCTGGACGCGGGGCACCGTCCCCATCCCCATCGCCCACGGACAGCCCTCAGGGCTGATCCTGCTGCTTTGCTCTGTGCTTGGGATGGTGTTGAATATGCACTCAGGGATGGCATTTTAGGCTTCTGGGGTATAAAAACCTGACTGTTATGAACTAAGTATGTCAAACAGGCAAAAAAACCCTCAGGGGATGTGACAGAGCCACGATTTACAGAACCACTGAATGACGGAAAAGTGCTTGTTTTCCTCCAACTAGCAGCAGCTAAAAATACAACTTAACAAATACAAGCATTTCTATGAGTACTTCAGAGTTCCTGGGGAATTAGTCATTAATTATTTACAGGGCTGGCAAATTAATTTTTTCTTTTAAAGTCAAACAAGGAAAAGCCTGCGTCCCTCAACTGCAACTTGCTCTTGGCCTTTTCCTCCCAGCTGATGTATAAACCCCAGCCAGGACCACCCAGGGCATCTGGCCCCGAGCTCCCCGTGCTTCTCTGTTTTGCTATCAAGAGCCGAGGCCGAAGGCCTGGCAGGAGGCGGCTGCCGGGCATGAGGCAGCGTGGGCGGGAGGGCTCAGCTCCCGGGGTAACCCCGGTGCCTGGGGGCAAGGGGAGCCCCTGCCAGCGCCCCGAGGAGGAGTCCCAGCCAGGGGTGATGAAACATGCCCGGACCCCCCCGCCGGTCCCTGCAGCGCTGGCACGGCTGCGATGAGGCATCTCGCGTAAAAACCCAACACTGGCTGTAGAACTCTAAAAACCCCTTTGCAGGCAGGGCCAGATCCTGGCGGGGGCTCAGGATCCCTCCCACAGTCAGCCCCAGCACCGTGGAGGGGGGTTCCGAGCAGCTCCCGGGGCAGAGCAGGAAAAGCTTCGCCCACAGCCGGCTCCGAGCGAAACTCCTCTGCGGGGGGTTCCCGTGCAGCCCCCGCCGCTCCCCGCCCTGCGACGCCCATCACCACCGTGCGCTCCTCCGCCTTCCAGCGAACGCTCTTCCTCGCAAGTGACCTCAAAAGCAAAGCTCGACGCGGTGCCAGGTGGCCCTGTGGCTCTAGGTCTGCCCTGCCCTGTCCCCAGCGTCCCCAGCCCCGCAGAGGTGAGGCCGGTCGTAGGAAACCCGGTACGAGAAGCGCCTTAACCGTTGCCTCCCTGCTGCCAGCGGCCAAACGAGCGAGACAAAACACAGCGGCCAGCCCAGCGCAAGGCGGGGGAGCCGGGACGAGCATCCTTCACCGGCGCGGATCGGAAGCCCGTCAGTCACCCGCTGCTGGCGGCGGCGAGGCCGGCCATGTGCACCCCCCGCTGCACTGGGCACCCGCCCCTTTCTTTGTGCCCGCGAGCGGGAGCACACGCCTCTGCCCCCGGCCTCCCCGCCGGGCTGGGGGGCTCGAGGGGGCCCTTGCACCGGGGGAACTTCGTGTTCCCCTCGCCCCTCTGCGCAGCCCATTCCCCACGGAATATATTTGGTGTGGGAACGACGGGGCTTGGGGCCGGAAGGAGAAGGTCGGGCTCGCTACACAGCCGCTGCGCTGCAAAATGAGCGTTTACTACTGCCTGGAGAACGGGATTTCTCGCTGGGGCGCCCCGGGAAGGGGATTTCCAGGGCGCTGCTGCGATGTCAGGGGCAAATCGCTGCCTGGCAGGGGGCTGTGTGCCGGGGTCCGCTCCCTGGAAGGAGCGCGGCTCGGGGGTGCCCCCCCCCTCCCAGCAGCAGGGTGGTCCCGGCGCCCAGATCAGCCTTTGTCTGTGCTCCTGGCCACGCCAGGGCCGGGCTGTGAGCGAGCACAAAGCCGAGCAAAAGCAGGATTTGGCTGAGCCTTCCCCCCCCTCCGCCCCCCCATCCCCATTCCCTCCCCAGGCAGATGCTGTTAAAACACAGAACCGCAGGTACAAAAGAGCTGCCCGGCCACACGCTTCTGCCCCCAGCAGCCCTGGGGACGAGCCCCTGGCTCTCCCCGCAAGCGCATCCATCCGTGGCTTGCCCCGGAGGCTGGAGGTGATGCTTCCCCGGGAACCCGGCCGAGCGATTATTTTTTTTTACCTTTTGTGAGCTGAAGGACTGGGTCCAGTGGTACAAAACCAGCCTGTCCTGGGATTTGAGAGCGGGGTCTGTCGGGTCCTGGTTTTCCTCCCCCTCCGTGGATTTCCCTGCGTCGTTCTCCAGCGCCGAGATGGGCCACCAGCTGCAGTTGGTGGGAGTAACATTATTGGGAGTCGCCATGACAGCCTGCGAGCGAGCGGGGAGAGGGACGCGGGAGCGAGCGGCGCTAGCCCAGCATCACATGGGCTCCTGCCAGCAGCATCACTCCCGGGCAGCTCCGTCTCCCCGGCTGGGGTGGGCAGCCGGGGCGGTGGGCGCCGGGGGTCACGGCAGAGGGTGGTGGCGGTGGTGTGGGTGAAGCCGCAGCCCGTCCCCGCTCGTGGCGGGGCTCCCACGGAAACGTGCCGCGCCTGCAGGCATCGCTTCCACAGGCGGGTCGGCGGCGGAGGCTCCTGCTGCCCGCCTGCCTGCGGCTCGGCAAGCCGGGGCAGCTCCAACCCCTGCGGCTCTTTAGGAATATTTTGCAGCAGAGATTAGGATTTTTTTGACCGGTTTAGATATGGCAGATATGTCACAAATAGCTACCTTGATGGATACTGGCTTTAAAATGTCTAGCAGGTGTCTGGCCTGCCTTGCAACCTTCGTGGAAAGAAGCAGCAATGGCTCTTTAAAGGTATTCGGTGATTTTCGGAGAGCACAGATTAATTCCTGCCGAATGGGCGTTAATGTAGCCTGTACCGGGGTAGAGCCCAGGAGCCCTAGCTGTGTACCGGAGCCCCGGGGTGCCTGGCCCAACCACACAGCTGTCCTGCACCAAAGTAGGCACAGTTGGGGGTCATTTCCAGAATTAGCAAGGTGTGTCGCAACTGCAAACTGGCTGGGTTTCTGCTGCTTGGAGAGTGCTGAGGCTTCCGTAGCTGCTGCTCTCCAGGCGTTATGAGCATCACCCAGAGGTTTGCAGGCAAACGCCTGTGGGCAGCTGACACATTTCTAGGCACAGCAACATGGACACGTGGGCTTGTGCTTTTTATGACACTTGGCTTCGTCACGCTGCATCTCTGGCAATCTGGGAGCCTGGAGATAATTTCTTACACAGGGGATTAGCTGCCAGTGCTGGGGGGTAAAACCAGCCTGGTTATGGCGTCGTAGGGGCAAGTTGTGGAGAGGGTGGAGGAGCGGGCTCCGCAGGCTTCGTCTTGGGGCTGTGAGAGGGCTCTGGGTGTGAACGTGGCTCTTCCACACATTGTTCCCATCTCCGCTCATGCTGAAGCTGGTGAGGTTGCCCCAGGTGTGGAGGGGAACAAGGGAGGGTTTGGGAAAGTCTGGTTCAAGTGGGGAAACTGAGGCATGCTTTGCCCAAGAGCACTGAGAGGGAGCGGGGCCAAACTGGTACCCGGCTGCACGAACATAGTGAAAGGAGCAATTTTCTGAGGGTTGGGAGGTGAAAATGAATCCTTTGGTGTTGCGATGTCCTGCTCCCGAGGGTGCACAGGAGGGTGATGGGGGGGGGTGAGGCTGGGAAGCGCTATGCCCTGCCCTGCCTTCTGCCTGCCTTCTCCCTCGTAGGCAGCAGCCCCCAAAACCATCTTCCCTCCCCAGCCCAGGGCTTCCCAAGTGCTGCCAGAGACCCTGCGCTGGCCTCGGGGACACCCCCAGGGAAAGGCTCTTGCTTGGCCTCTGCTTTGGGGCTGTAAAGTCAGGGCGGTGGCCTGTGCTGCTGCAAACTGGGCGCAAATGGGGCTTTGAACAAAGCCCCATCGCGTGGTGCTGTCCTGCAGCCTCCCCTCCTGCCCGCTCTGCGCAGGAGAGCCCTCGCTGCCCGAGAAGCATCTTTTGGGGCTCCTTCCACTGGAAAGGGACACCTTTGGCTTTAGGAAAGGACAGGAGCAGCTTGACCAAGCAGAAGCGGTTCTCTCCTGTGCATCGCTGTCCAGAAAGCCCCATCTAGTGGTATATCTTGTGATGAATTAATGCTGCGCCGTTGGGAATAAAAAATGACAAGTGGCTTCATCCCTCTGGGTCCTGCAGGTACGCGGCGCCTCTGGAGGTGCTTATTTATTTAGCTGGGTTTTGGCTTGCTAAACTGAGCAAGGCTCAAGAGGCAGGACCGGTGCCAGTCCCCTTTAGGGGTGTCCTGACCTTGTGTGACCTTGAGATCATCCCCAGCTCTTGTCCACAGCCTTCCTGCCTGTGAAAGGGGACGATGCCAGGCTGCTCCGTGGGATGCTGCGTGGCCGGACCCGGTGGCATCAGCAGAACGCTGGCAGAAGGTGCCATCGGGGCAGGGCTGCAGGTGCTGGCGGTTTGGGAACACACAACCCGGGGTGCTCCGTCTCAGAGATGATGCAAATGGTACAGAGGGGAGAGAGCAGGCGGCCAGAGTCGGTCACGGGACTTTGCAGGCACAGCAGCACCCTCCCTGTTTTAGACAGAGTGGGTGGAAATCGGGCTGTAGGATCAGGTCCATTGATTTTTTTTTTTTAATTTTTTTTTTTCCTGGTGGCCTGATTCAGCATCTGCCAATGTGAAGCTTAGCTAGGACTCGCCAGGTCTGGCTTCTGTAAGGCAAGAAAGAAATTTCATTGTTCCAGGGTGCCCTTCTGCATCCCACTTTGGTTGAACTAGTCCTGAAACTAGACAGGCAAGTAACTTGTAAAGTGCTGGGGGGAAGTCACTGAAAAAAACCCCAGCCTGGATCTGCTGAGATAGGAAATAGAGAGGTGGGATCCAATCCGAGGAAAGTCCTGGGAGCGCTGCAAGCCCACCAGTGCTTTCTCAGAAAACTGTAGACCTTTTCTTCTGTAGATTGACTGGGGACACATCCTAGAGCACCTGTGGACAGAAAAAATTCCCCAGGCTTGTTGGGGCAGGTACAGCGGCAGGCTGGGAGCAGTAAGGCTGGCTGGGCTGTGCTCAGCACTGCTTGTACCGGGCCACACCTGAGGCCAAGGGCTGATGCTCATCAATCAAGCTAATCGTGCTGTGCAGGCATACCCAGAGAAGATGCCGTTTGCTAGTAATGCTTGAGGTTTCAGGCAAGCAGAAAGCAGGAGTCACTCAGCAGAGCGAAGTGGGTGAGCTGAACTGGGAAGGCTTTGGAGGAAACAGTAAGTTTGGGCTTGGGTCCTCTCTTAGAGCTCGTCATTTCACCCAAAGGAGATGGTTTGCGCAATGTGAGTCAGCAGCAGTGTTTCGGTACGTTTGCTACGAGCCTGATTGTTGCAATCAAGAACCCAAACTATCTGCCCTCCCTCTGCCGTAGGCGGCACTGGACACGCTTAAACATGAGCACAAACGGTAATTCAGGCAGAATACAAAACTGCTGAGTTTTTGCCTCTTCTTTCCCCTTTCCTTCCCCCCTCACTACCAGTTACTTCTGTCCTGCACAGGACGCTATGGAAATGTGCCCAGAGAACCTGCTCCCACGCTCTTCCCTCCTGTCTGGCCTTTGGCAACTCCAATTCACTTCTCAGCCCTAAACTTCAGGGCATATCTTGGACTAGTTTAACTTCCATGATTTCCCTAACTAACTCCCCTGCTCTCCCCAGATACAGCAGGCCTGCTGCACGCTGTCCTGCTCCACAGCTGAAAACGCCCTTGTGCCCTTCCAACATCATCAGTCACTGCTAGTTTTATGTAACACCAGCTTGAAGGTCTAGACGCTTCCAGGGGTTTGTGCACGCTTTATTAAAGAGAAGCGGGACTGTGCTCCACAGCAGAAGCAGCTGCATCGAGGTGACCTTGAGCCAGGCTGCCACACCACATTTCTGGGGAAAAGAGCCTCGCTGTGCCCCTTCGTAGGGCTCCAGCTGCAGAGGGGAGTGGGGACAACTAATACCGGTTCTAAATAACTGTGTTTGTGCAGGTTAAAGATCTGTGCCCCAGCTTTGTACACACAGACTCCAGGTCAACACTCGCCGAGAGGCAGGGTAATTGTCGAAGAGCCTAAAAGGGAGAAATACTGCATCTTACTACAACAATACCTTCAAATGATTTTAAAGGGGGCCCAAAACCAAAATGTGAACAGAAACACGAGCAGACACCCTCTGCTTGAAGCAGAAATAGCCTCTGAAAAACAGCAGCAGCAAAGATAACTCATACTAAGTATTTACGGTTAAAAGCAAAGTACGTGTTATACCAGATTTACTGTAGGGAGACAGAAGAGAAAGTGAAGAAAAGCAAAACAGTCTGTGTGGGTATGCAGGACAGTGCTGGAAGAGGCAGGTGAAGAGAAGGGGACAGTAAAGTACTAACCCAAGAAAATTTAGAAATCAGTTAATTTGTTTTGAGAGTATGAGCCAGTATCGCATGCTAAGTAACTGCATGACACTTAAGAGCAAAATAACAGTTTTAGTTGTATTCTTATGTTAACTTATTTGGATTTATTTGAACTTTAAATCTGAACTTCCTGAATTTGTAGTATAAATTTTAGGGATGACTAGAATAAAATCTACAGACAGCAATTACCATCTAGAATGTCAGAGACTTCTCTAGCACAGAATACAAGGCCAACTGTCTACATCTGCTATGATCTATTTTTATACAACCGCTTGTGACTCCTTGGCTTGCTGACCACTAGTTTTTAAGTGTGCAAGTAAATCACGGTATTTTACTCAAACACGGTTGTTTAGCATGTGCATACAGCTGATGCTGAAAGCAGACTTTTGGGTTTTTTTTTAAAAAAAAAAAGGTCTTGAGGGGAGATGAGTGTAAGTCAAATTACTCAGTCTTGAATTTGCTGGGTTTTTACAAACATTTATTAATGCAAGTCTCAGCAACAGAATTTTTTATTTCAATATTTTCAACCAGAAGGAATGTTATAGCTCTACACCACAAAGCTTGTATGACACACTTCTTGTTTACCCTATTTCCACACTGCTTTGTGTATCAAACATACTCAGAAACAATCTGTATAGACGGCTCCACCATCTCCACTTCTGAGACAGCATGGCCCAAAAAAACTGTTAGCCTGCTTCACTCCCCCCTAAATTATTCCATCTGTAAAGCACAAATAACAAAATATATTTTTCCTTCTAAGAACTTCACTTATCTGCAGAAAAATAGAACTGCTTAAGAGTGAGCTAGTTAGATTCTGAAAGGGTCCAAGCACACACCCACACATTCTGGACCTCCCAACTAATTTGTGAGGAGGAAGCATTCACAATTTGATCCAACTAAAAAGGAGCCACATAGTGTTCAAGGAAAGGAGATCCATCCTATCCAAAATACTGAATGCCTTCTCATTCTTCTCTCTAGAGCAGGATGAGGAAGATGGAGCTGTAGCTATGAAACATTTCTCTAAGTACTGGGACACATTAAGAATGAACCTTCCAAACACTGCAAAATTTCAGAACAAAACCTAAAAGGCTTTTTTTTTTTTTTCCCCAAAACATAGTGAAAACAGCATACAGAGCTTGAATATCCACAGCACAAACCAAAAAACAAAGGCAAGTTCATTTGATCTACAGTGCTTTTGTTAAGGTATTCAGAGACTTTAGTGCATTCTTTTTAGAACTAAGCTCGGAAACTATATTCCATTTTTCATTTTATTAGAAAACTAAACTGTATGAGGCAAAGAAACATTTGATCAAACACACAACAGTGAAAACATGGCACTGACAAGGCATTTAACCCAACCATTATCACAAACTCTGATTCAGGATTCTCTATTGCTTTCAGTCAAGTATACATCATTTCTGCCATGTGAGACATTTTCTTGGGAATATATAAGTAGTATTCCATGTATCCCGAAAGATCTTCAATAGTCACATCATCCACAAAGGCTCGAGCTTGCTCAGAACAAGATCTAGGAGAACTTGATGAGGCTGTCCCACAAGGGGATCTATTTTGAAGAGACTGGGCATGGACTCCTAGGACTGCCTTTTCACATTCTGACAGGACGCTCCGTAAGCCAGAGAAAGAGTACACTTCCATGGTTCGCCACTGTTTGCACTGGCATTTCTTGTCCGTACAAGGGCACTGCTTGCCGTTGCTAAGCATGGATAAGGACTGGAAATCTGAGGTTTGGCTAGAACGCAAGCTAGTTTCAAAGGATGAGGAGAGAGTAGGGTAATTCTCTCTTGACTTCTCCAAAGGCTCTTCGGCGGTGAAAGCTTCCAAAGGTTCAGTTCTGTCATCACTGGCCTCAAAGTGAGAATCGTGCCTGTCCTTCGTACCGTGTTCTGCTGTAACAAAAATGTCTGAACTGATATTACCCTTTGACGTGTCTGCCTGTGTTTTGTGTTTCAGCTGGTTGTTGGCTTTCATATTGCAATATGTAAACTTGGGAGGATGCAGGACGGGAGACTTGGAGCGTCTGCGACGTGGGACTCTGGCCGATCCTCTGGAAGGCTTTCTCACACACCTGCAGGGTTGTAACAGGTGAGCAGCTAGGTAACTCCAGAATCTACACTGTAGCTCAATAAGCTCTAAAATGTGGCTAAAAACGTTTTAGAAGATTTTTTTTTCCTGCTTAGAAAAATCAGGTGACTGGTCACTTACAATCTCTAACAGGAACAGTGGAGGAGTCTGAAGAAACTGGGGCTCCTCCAAAGGAAAGACACGTACAAACAGCCCTTATTTAAAGGTACTTCCCCCCCAAATCTTTTGTGTTAAGCAAATGATACTTTGTCATCCCAAACTGAACTATAGTGCAGAACCCGGTATCAGTTGGAGCTGCTGGCAGAATTGCACTGAATATCCAGGTACTTCAATACAGAAATAAAATAACCCAAGAAAGATGTGAGAGGGGGTTGCAAAGGTATAAGACTTGAAGAAAAGGACTTCTGAGGAAATCAGTGGAAAATAAAGTTTTAGGTACCCTCTCTAAGAGAAGAGGCAATATTGGTTTTAAAGTCTTTGATGAAAGCCCCTTAAAAACCATCATATCAAACAGTTATGCTAAAGTTTTGTAATAGAAAGGAGAGAAAAGATACGTTGAAGCAACTAATTAACAATGACTTTCACTGGAAACAGTATGCAAGCGTGAAATGTCTCAAACCAGAAACATGCACGGTGCAGTGAATGGTGTGTTTTACCCATGCCATGCTTCCTTAGAGCAGACAGTCTGTTGCTTGGTTCCATCCATGGCTGCTCTTGTCGGTGTCCTGAGAATCATCCCGTCGCCCACAGACAGAGCTGCAATACATCTGAGTAAAAAGGAAAACGCCACGTTACAGTACTGCCTGCACATACTGCTTCAGAGGTCTAGATGCAGCCTGCTCGCTTTAGATGCTTAGCTAAGACATTTAAGTTTGCAGCCTTGACTTCCTCTATAGTCAGCAGTTAGAAACAGGTTATTACAGAGATTTGCCTAACCGCTCTTACTATACTGACCTCAGCCGAGCGTCTAAAGATAGGTGAGATGAAATGAAAGGAGGCCAAAATGCCCAGAGGCTGATGTCATGCCCTATTTGTACCAAAATGACACATTAAAGGAATGCAAACTCAGGTTCCAAATGTTCTTGTCAGACAATAGTTGTTAAAGATAGACTCCTACTCATCCAAAATGCAAAGTCAGGAACCCACAGCAGCAGGCTGAGGAGTAGTCAGCGGAGAAGTGGGTGAGGTACAACAGACAAGGACAGATTACTAATTTATTTCTCATTTAATTTCTCATTAAATTTCCCAGATTAACATGGAATGAAAAAAACACCTGGCCTGGAGGTCCAGACAATGAACATAAATGCCTCAGCGTGTGAATCTGTATTTATGATGGCTGTATGTGTGATTTGGAACACGGGACAGGAAATCGTTAAAACATGAGGCTGAAATTCTAGCAGAAGAGCCCAAGTACTCTGCCCAAAGTTGATTTTAAGGGATTAGTCACAAGACTTGAGCTGTTCAAAACACATGCCTGCAAAACAAGATCTTTTTATGCCTAAGAAGATATCATCAGGAATCAATTCCACACAGTCTGTCACTGGTAATACATCAAAAGTGGTAGGCTTAATAAGCATAGTTCCTTGTTAGAGAACGGCTATTTTTTTCCACGTTTAACAGAAGACTCCCTAAAGTAGAGGAAATGAGTAGCAAAGCAAAATATATTTTAACATGCAGAGGAAGTAATGAGTTTTCAGTACTGATGGCTATGGAGATGAATTCACAAGGTAACGCTAATGGTCAACACAAAGCTTTCTCTTGTGTCTGTGAATTCCCAAAACTACATAATTTTATTAACTCCTACTTTTAAGGAGGACGCTTATACTACATATTATCAGTATACCCAGTGTGTTATGGAATAAGTTTTTAGTGTAAGAATATCTGCAGACATTTTACTCTACAAAACCCCCCGAAATCAGAAATGATCAGTGCTCATGTTTAGCCTGACGATTTCCAGTGAGATCGGGCTCTGCAGCACACTACGAAGTGATGGTCCTGTCCTTCAGACGCTTTCCAAGCAAATCTTCACGCACTGTAGTAAAGGCTGAGAACGTGGCTGAAGACACCAGCGTTTACATGAATGGGCAAACAAGTTCTGTATCACATGAGGTAACTATGGCTACTGCAAAAGCTGAGAGTGGGTTCACCACTTTGGGCGAATCATTTCATGTTTTCATACAGTCACTGTAATTTCAGTTGGATACTGCGTCAAAATTAGTCAGTAATAAAGTACTGCTTTGCCTGTTAGACAGTTATAATGACCGCATTTCATCTGAAGCGATGCAGTTGTCTCCTCTTGGAGAGTAAGGAACCTTTCACCAAATGACATTTGTTTTGAGATTCAAACTAATAGAAAACAAATACAAATATGTAATAAGAAACTGACAAATTACACGGTCCTCTTTGTTGCTCACTTACCCTGCCGCATCCACTCTCAGCTTTTTGAAAGCTGTTTGCAGACTCTCTTCCTCTTCATCTTTAGCTTCCAAGTCCATTGATGGGCTCTCAGTGTGTAAGCAACTGTGCCATATAGAACAAACTGAAATACAGAAATTAGGATTTGATGCTGAGGTCTGAACACACATGGTCTCTACAAAACCAAACGGACACGTGTAACGAACGCTCGTTCTTCGGCAGGCAATCCCACGCCTCCTGACCAGACCTGCCCAGTACTCTTTGCTGTGAGCCCGAACTCTGCGTTTCTCACACCAGGCACAGCCTGTGTCAAAAATAACGAAGCGTCTTTTTTTCACCGGCTGAGCAGACGATGTACGTTCTGTCAACTAGCCTCACTTCAGCTCGAGGGGCGAGCATGACACGGCCGGAGGAGCCAGGGGCGGCTGGTCCCTGCGGCACAGCCCCGCTGACACCCGCACAGCACGCCAGCCGGGGCAGGAACCGCCGCAGACCCGAGGCAGGGCTCTCCCAGGGCCTCCGCTCTCCCAGGGCCGCGGCTTCGCGCTCCCCGCGCCCCGCCACGGCTCCGCCAGCTCCCCCGGGGCCTCTCCTCACCGGCCCGGCGGGAAGGCCCGCGGAGGCCCCTCTCCCCCGCCGCGCCGCCCAGCCCCCCGCGCCCCTCCCTCCTCCCCCCCCCGCCGCCCGGGGCCGGGCCGGCGGAGCGGCTCTCCGGCGGGCGGGGGCCCGGCCCCGCAGCCGTCTCTCACCGCCGCCGTCACTCGCCGCCGCCGCCGCCCAGCCTCGCGCTCGGGGGTGAGGGGGCGCGGAGCACAACAGGAAGTGAGGTCACCGCCCCGCGGGGAGGCGCATGCGCGGGCGCGCCGCCCGCCGCGCCTCGGCTCCCCCGCCCTGCCGAGTGCGCGTGCGCGAGCGGCGCCGGCCCCGCCCCTGCCCGGCCGCCGTCGCTTCCGGTGGAGGGGGCGGGTCTCATCCCGGCGGCGCGGCCCGGCGGGAGGCGGCGGGGGTCGGGCCGGGCCCGCGGGCGAGCGCGGTGAGTGTGGGCGGCGGGGCGCCTCGCCCCGGGGCCCCTCCTCTCCCCCGGCGGCTAGTGCCGGTGGGGCCGTCGTGCCCCCGCAGCGGGGCCCTTCCCTCGCGGGTCTCCGGAGCCGCCTCGCCGGGGGTAGAGGGCTCCGGGGAAGCCCCGGCGGGGCGCGGGGGTTGTGCTGAGTCACCCCCGCCGCCGGCCGGGCCTGACCCCGCCGAGGGTCGGGACCGAGCGCCGGTGCCGGCGCTCGCCTGGAGCTGCGGGACGGGGGCGTCCGCTGGGCCCCGCCTCAGGGGCGCGGGGTAAGAAGCAGGTGCCGCTGCGCCCGGGCGCTCCCCGGGGCTGAGGGCGGGCAAGCTCGGGGGGCGCGAAAGCCTGCGGAGCTCCCGGAGGGCGGTCCCGGGCGGCAGCCGTCTGTGGGCGGCCAGGGAACGGCCGCTGCCTCTTGTCGCTCTGGCCGTGTGCCGCGGCGCGGCAGGCCGTGTCCCTCTGCCCTGCCTCTCCTGCTGCTGAAGGCCTTGGCCGAGGCCGTCTTGGAGCTTTTAATCCCTTTCCGTGCCCGTCTTTAAAACCCAACGGACGTGTTTGTGCACGGTACCGTCGTAACTTTATGAGTAGGGGTGGATGGCCTGCAGGGCTCCGAGCTCAGTTAATGATCCTGTGTTGCTGGGAAATAGCTGAAAATAAAATGGGAAAGGATGGATGTGTATTTTCCTAGGAGATGAAGAACACAAGTTTCCATGTGTTTTTTGACGCAATGTTGAACTTTGGTTGTTTTTCACAGTAATCTTTTTTTCTCGATATTGGTGCTAGTTGGCCGGCGTGTCTAAAGTGCTTAAGCTGATACTTAGTTATGGCAGAGTGAGTGGGGTTTTATCTGAATAAATTCTGCATCATTTTGGAGGTTTACTGTGTCAGTGATGAAGGGCAGCGTGATAAAATATTTAGTCTAAAACTGGTAGTACGTCTTGAATAATGTACAGTGATTTAGAAACTTTTTACTCTCATTTTCTTGCTAAGGTTATATAATACAGGGGTTTGGTATTAAAAAAAAAAAAAGCTTGGAGGCTGAATTTTTTATTTTAAAGAATCTTCTTTTTGGGTCAAGGAAAAATCTTACTGAAGTAGGGACCATCTGTTTCACCAGAGCAGTAGTATGTAACTAAGAGAGTATATAAAATAGTAACTTGCTCAGATGAGCATCATGTTGTCCATCTCTGTGTTAGCTTCCTCCTCTCGTGTTTACTTGCTGTCTGACTCACTGGACACCGTGTGCCTTGAAGTTGTTTTGATACATTATCCTTCTGCGTGTGTCATAATAGCTGTCTGCAACACAGGGCGCCCAGATGAAATCACAGCAGAGCGAGCAGCCGGAACAACAGCGGGGAGAGCTGCCACCTCCAACTAGAATGAGGTTGTGAGGGAACAGAAATTACCACTCTGTATCTGCATAAGTAACTGAGCTGCAGAGGTTCAGATTACTCCTCTCTCTTCACCGAGACCTTTTCTTTTCCATGCTACAAAAAAGCTGGTGTTTAGTTGGTAAAAGTAGTTCTAATGTAGGCATTATTGCGGTATTATTAGGTAGAGTTAGTGCTCCATATAAGCATGTCCTCGTTACAGGAGCTGTTGTCATTTGCTGGGTTTGGACAGTTACCTTTGTAATGGATTCTTAGAGCTTCAGGAAGATACAGAATCACAGAACGGTTGAGGTTGGCAGAGATCCCTGGAGGTCCAACCCCCCTGCTCAAGGACGGCCACCCTGAGCTGGTTGCCCAGGAGTATGTCCAGGTAGCTTTTGAATATCTCCACAGAGGGAGACTCCACAGCCTCCCTGGGCAGCCTGTGCCGGTGCTCAGTCACCCTCACGGTAAAGAAGTGTTTCCTTGTGCTCAGACAGCACCTCCTGCATTTCAGTGTGTGCCCGTGGCCTCTGGTCCTGTCACTGGGCACCACTGAGAAGAGCCTGGCTCTGTCCTCTTTGTACCCACCCTTCAGGTATTTATGTACATTGATGAGATCCCTCCCGAGCCTTTTCTTCTCTTGGCTGAACAGTCCCAGCTCTCTCGGCCTTTCCTCATAGGAGAGATGCTCCAGTCCCTTCATCATCTTAGTGGCCTTTCACTGGACTCTCTCCAGCATGTCCCTCTTGTAGTGGGGAGCCCAGCGCTGGACACAGCATTCCAGCTGCGGCCTCACCAGTGCTGAATAGAGGGAAAGATCAGCTCCCTTGACCTGCAGCCTAGGATACCGTTAGTCCCTTTGCCACAAGGGCACGTTGCTGGCTCACGTCCATCTTGGTGTCTACCAGGACCCCTAGGGCCTTTTCTGCAAAGCTGTACTGGCACATGGTACTTGTTCCTCCCCAGGGGCAGGGCTTTGCACTCCTCCTTGTTGAAGTTCATGAGGTTTCTGTCGGCCCCTTTCTCCAGCCTGTCGAGGTCCCTCTGGTGCATCGGCCACTCATCCCAGTTTGGTGTCATCAGCAAACTTGTTGAAGGTATACTCTGCCACATCACCCAGATCATTAATGAAGATGTTAAACAGGACTGGACACAGTATTGTGCCCCCAGGTACACCCACTAGTTACTGACCTCCAGCTAGGCTTTGTACCACTGATCACCACCCTCTGGGCCCAGCCATGCAGCCGCTCTTCAGTCCACCTCACTGACTGATCATCACCCTATGCCTCATCACCTTCTCTGAGGGTCTTGTGGGAGACAGTGTCAAAAGCCTTACTGAAGTGCAGGTAGAAAATATCCACTGCTCTTCCCTTGTCTCCCAAACCAGTCTCATTGTAGAATGTTAAGTATGACAACCTTGTAATTTAAAAAAAAGACTGAGAAGATGATCTCATCACAACCCATACAGCATGGCCAAAGGCTCTCGCAGTAATGGTGCCCACACCAAATGGCCCTGTTTTTCCAGAAGTAGTCAAGTCAAAAGCTTTAAATGAAGCAGGCTAATCAGCCAGGTAAACTTCAACAAACACTGAGCTTGAGGTGGTCTGGTGTAGAACTGAGACTTGCTACTGCCAGTGGTTTCTATTCAGCAAAAGCAAAGCCCAAGGAAGCAAACCTTGCGCATGGAGTATTTTTTTAGCGGAAGCATGGCTGGTGTAGGATGCGCATGTGATTGCAGAACTGTAAGGCACCGAAGAGCATCGAATTTAGAAAGATTTGAGATTCCTTTGTAGCTAGATTAAATGATGGCCAGGGTAGATTTAAAAAAAAAAAAAAAACCAGCCAGTTTTTATCAATTCCTTTTTTTATTTAAAACAAGGCTTACTGTTTGCTGTTTGTACTTGTATTTGCATTTGTACTTGTTCAAGAGCTGATATCAGAAAATTTTAATGGCTATTTGCAATCAAAATAGCATGTTCTGATAGGATTGTGTAACTTTTGCTGGGATCTAGACATAAGATAAAAAATTTTGTTTAGCTTAAAACTTTATCTTGTTTTAAGAAAAATCTGTTGGTTTTGGATTTTTAAGTATATATGTAACATCAAGTCCCAAAGTTGGAAATAGCAGTTGTAGGAAGTCGACTGTTTCTAATGGTGGTGTTCCTTCTCGCCTTTCCCCTCTTCTGGAATTATTCTGGTAACACTGTAAGACAAATAGAAGAGTCTGTCTAGGCTGTAATGGATGTGCAAGACGCTATTGACACCAAATTTTACTTTTAAATTGCTAATTCACCTGTGCAGTTGTACAAGAGACTGTTTGTTCCATTCTTGGGTATCATAAAGCTTGTTCTGAATCAACTTTCAAAAATGTTCTACTAGAATGACCTCAGCTTTGTGTGCTCGGTGTGCTATTTTGAGTTTATTTTCATGTATTATGATGCTGCTGGGCAACTAACACTTTTAACAAGGCATTGGTCCTTATTTTCATATGTCTTTTTCCTGCTTGTAGCAGTACCTGGTAACTCTGTCACCTTCTGGTCATCCCAATAATGAAAACGGAAGCTAAGGATGGAGAAGAGGAAAGCCTGCAGACAGCATTCAAAAAGCTAAGAGTTGACACAGCTGGGTAAGTAATACCACAGGGAGGTACAGAGTTAACATATTATGAATGGACTCGAAGGGAACACCCTTGCTGTTAAATTTGAAGGAATGAGGTAATTGCAAAAGGTTAGGCACTGAAAGCCTTCGTTCTAGTTAAACTGAAATAAATTCACTAGCTCTAGACTGCGCTTCTCAAGAAATTGTGATTTGTTTGATGGCTGTTAGCTCCCAACAGGCTTGAAACAAACCTAACAATAGTCAGCAGTTGACAACGTGCTTGAAATGAATTTTGGCATGAATCTGGCTGCCAGAGGTTACGTCCATAGCACTAGAACTCTACTATTGACGTTAGCATATTGTCATGGCTCTGAAGGCCTGTCATGAGAATAAACTCCCATCTTTTCCCAGGAGAGAAACATTCTTTCCATGTCAGTAAAGGAGAGCGTTAGATTCAGTGCATGATTCCCACACAAACTATTTTCATTGCTGTCACTTACAAATTTCCTATTTATAACCAAAATCACTAAATGAGAAAAAATGCGTTTTGTCTTGTCTTGGTGTGTAGGAGATCCGACACGTGGCACTTACCTTCCCTGTCCCAGGTAGCAGAACACAAGCAGCACGTGTCTTCTGTTGGTGATGATCATTTTTATCTGGAGAAAAAAAAAAAAGGCTTCTATAGAATGTTTTTTCTGCTGCACTGTTACATATTACTTCTATAGTACTGTGTTTCAGTAAGCTATTGTCCGTGATGCAATTATGCAGGTGACTGAAATGAAAGTGTAGGTAAGGCAGTATGTAAATATCAAGGTAGTAACTAGAATTATCATAGAACTTAGATTGTGACTAGATGGGCTTCTAAAGTTATCTTTCATTTAAGTAATTAAACTTGTTAGAAATGAATCGCCATGCAAATGCCTCTCATTTCTTCAGTATCTCTAGTCCCACCTCCAGTCAGGCATACTTAATTACTTTGGAGTTTTTACTGTTGGCCTTCAATTTTCTGCTCTGTGTTCATTGTCCTTTAAATGGAAAATAGTAGATGTTTGACTAATAGTTTGGACTCTATTAAATATCAGTTAACCCTATCCTAGATCAGTGTGTGGGGACTTATTTTCACTTCTCAGGGAATCCACCCTGCTTACAAACTAATTTAATATAGGATTTGGAAAACAATTTCCTTGTGAATTCCAGTGTAATATATGAAGTCACAACTTGGAAAAATTGTTCTTGGGACTATTAGAGCTCCTTGAAAATGGGAGTTTGGGATTAATTTATAGCACCAGAAAAATTAGTAAATTTTCTAATGTCCCTGAAGATCTGACACAACTCTGTTGCTCAAGTGATTGAACTTGCAATAGTATGAGGAGTTTTAGCTTATGTTGTCCTAGACAGAGGCTTAAGTGTTCTTCGGTTGAACAAAGTCTATTTATGTCCAAAGAACATTTATTTTTAGGAAAGAATGGCTCATTTGTCTCTGGAAAAAGAGACATGTTTCTTCAGTGATGGTGTTTTTCCCCTCCCCTCTCCCGGGAAACTGAAATTTAGCCATTGTGTGTGCTTTGTCATTGACACGTGGAGTTTGGATTTGCAGTCTAGTTGCTGAATGGCATCATGTTTGGTGACAGAGTCCGTTACACAAACTTTTGAGATAGGAATGTGTAAACACTATCTTTCTGATTTGTGTCTTCTTTGTAGGCAGGTCTTTTAAGACATTCTGGGGCAATATTTTCTGAGAAAGAATATTAATAACATTTTCATATTCATAATGCTAACCAGTCTAGGCTGTTAACTTCTCATTCTCTTTCACAGATCTACTGCTTCTCTCTCTGTGGGTGAAGGGACAAGTCCGAGAGCACTAGTTAGAATAGCGGCAGATGAAACCAAACCTAAGAATGTGTGTTCTTCTAAGGAAACCTGGCATGGGTAAGAGAAGCTTGGGATTATCAGACTACTTCAAATGATACTGCATTGAAAGGGAATTTTAAATAGACAAGGTTTCTAGTAACTACACCCCTAAACAAGGGACCCAAGTTTTCTTTATTAAAGGACTATTTAAAAATACTCCACACCACCTTTTTCTGTTCATATGTGACTACTATTCTTATTTACAATTGCGTGAAGTGAAAGGAAATGCTGTTCAGCTATAGGTTGCTAAATATTATAGATGTTCCTTAGTATAAATGGGAACTGCTGTTTTTGAATCAATCATGAATGCATCTCTTTCAATCGTTGTTTGACATTGCAGAAGCTGTCACTGTGCCTTGGGAACTAGATTAAAATAAAGAATTGGTTTCTGGAGTGTCTGTGAAGAACTTCACGCTCATCTCCTACTGAAACAAAACCACCCTTTGCCCTTGATTCATTAGTTTTGTGCTGTCTTCTTGCACTTGGTCCTTCTCTTACAGGTTATTTTGTCATGTCTCACATGCTTTACTCATTTTCTAACCTTAAAAGCATGCATTTTTTGTTTCATTTCTTAGGTGTCCCTTTTATATTTATACAGCTGCTGCTTGACTAGACAAAGTCAAATTCCAAGATAGCAGAATACCCTGAGCAAATACTCTGACCTTAAAGCTCTTGCATGCAATATAAATGCAGTGGAGATTTTGCCCCGTGTTGTTTGTAATCCAGCAATGAGTCTTTTAGTGAATCTTCACCCCCTTTTGTATCTTTCCCTGGTAGGTCTATGAAGAAGCCTTCAAGAGGAGTTGTGAGAACCCAGCGTCGCAGGCGTTCCAAGTCTCCAATTCTTCATCCTCCAAAGTTTATCCATTGCAGCACAAAATCACATTCCACGTGCAACCAGCTAGTGCACCAGAGCCAGATTGATGCCCAGGACGACAGCAGTGGGTTTGGGATGCCAGTCCCAAAGGAAGCTTGTGCACACGAACGATGCAGCATTGCTCCTGACGTTGGCCAGAAGGGAGCTGATGTTGAGTCTTTGGGAGCTTCTGTTACGCAGTCGGTGTCAGAGAACAGACAGAACTCTCCAGCTGCCATTTCTCTAGTATCCAAAGCAAGCCTAAAGACTACGGAGCTTTCTGACTTTCAATCTATGTCCAAGCTGAACACAAGTAAGCCATGTGCATGTGCAGATAAAGCCTGTCAGTGTAAACGATGGCAAGATATGGAAGTGTACAAATTCTCTGGCTTGCAGAACACCCTCCCATTGGCACCTGATAGAAGAACAGTTTCTGAGGATCACTGCCAGTCTTTGCCATCAAGAACTCCCTCAAGTTCTCCACGCTCTTGCTCTGAGCAAGCCAGGGCCTTTGTGGATGATGTGACTATTGAAGATCTTTCAGGATACATGGAATATTACTTGTATATTCCAAAGAAAATGTCTCACATGGCAGAAATGATGTACACCTGACAGCAATGAGCACTAAAAACAGAAGGGTGGGTGGTATAAATCTGCCCTCTGTCACACTCGTGCGATGCAACCCACTCCCTGCTCACTGCTTGCAATAAAAACACTTCTTTGCATCTTAGCTAATGTTCGTTATTTAAGCTGGACAAACAGTTTAGCTTAAGCATCGTAGTTTAAGCTTGGAATAGATAATGAAACACGGTGAACGTGTTTAGAGTGTACCTGCCTATACTTAAGTGACCTAACATTCAGGAATTTTACTTTGTTTTCAGAGTCCTCCCGTTTCAGTTTGTTGGAAGAGAAAAGTCTCTAGATTGCTTGGTGATTAGAGCTCTTATTGTGAGAAACTTGGTGTAACTCAACTTCTTTGAAATTGCTTTGATCTCAGGTTGTTAACACTTACACTTGTGTTTTTGGACGCTTGTGCCTCTGATTTTATTTCAGAAAGGAGTGACCATCTCCTCACCTCTTCTTGGTACTATTACCACTCTAGGCAAATTCAGGGGACAGAGTTGTCTTTTCTTGGGTTGGAGGCATTATTATTTCTTTGTGCCTAAAGAGGATTTATTTCTGATCAGCTCACCAGGTATCCTCCTGCCCTATCTTTGATGATGTTAATGTAGTCAGATGCAGTCTTAGGTTAACATAACATTTGCTTGCAAGGCTGCCTGATGAGAAAAGAAACTTGGATGATCAAAGCAAGATTGTTTCAACGGGTTATTCTGATCTCTGCAGTGTTGGTTAGCGGAAACTGTAAAGCAAGCATAACTTTTTGTTGAATGTCCAACAGGCCTTAGAGACTTGTCTGCAGCAGGAGGAATACCCTGCTTTCTTCAGAGGCTTGGCTTCTTCAGTTAACCAAAGGAAAAATGAGATGATGGACTCTGTTCAGTGTATTTTTTATGAAGGCCGAAACAGCATTTGCTCACTTCAGTGGTCTTAATTCATGCACTCTGGTGGGGTGTTTTTGGTTTGGGGTTGTTTTTTTTTTTTTAGCTTTGTTCAGCCTGCTCTATAACACCAAGTATAACCCTTCAAGTATTTAGACCCATAGATTTGAGTGAACAGTTGTCAGCTGCACAGTAGGGAAATCTTGAGCACTGTGTTTTCTTTCTGCTCCCCTCCAGTCTTTTTACTAAACCATTGTCACTTTAGATGCCTTGTCCAGCTTTGCATTCTTCCTGAAATTTACTTCTTCAGAAACAACCAGCTTGCCATACTTTGTGTGCATCAGCACAATCTGTCTTTTATAAATACGCATATAGCAAAGGAGCATCCTGTCAAATAATATGATTTGTTGAGGGAGAGATGAGTTGTGTTAAGTTTGTCTTTAGTATTTGTAGTACCCGAACTTTTCTGACCTGTAAGGTCTGGAGAAGAAATGGAGACAAACATTTCCCTGTGAAATCCTTTGGTGTTACTCTGGGGGTTTTTTTGGTCATTTCTGTGGCAGTACCTTAGTGTCTTAGAATTAAGTGGCCATGCAAATTTACCCGTTTTGCCAGTTCAGAAGTGTCATCTACCCCTTGCAGAGTGTACTTGGGTCCCACATCTCCCGGCCATTTCTCTGCTTTTAAATAGCTGTATTTCTGCCACCCGTGCTCTGAATTCAAGGCAATTGTTTGGTAACTATTGTCTGCAATACTGGGCTGCAAAGTACAAAATGACCTTACTTCTCAAATAATTACTCTTTACTGTTCCCACATGCTTCCAGGCAGCAGCCCCAGCACTGTTGTGGGGCTCAGAATGCCTTTCAAGACCCCACTAATCTTCCATTAGCCACCACAGACCTGTACCTGCAGGGTTTAGGATTGCAACGTCAAGTGCTCAGTACCGCCTTACAGAAAGCAAATTGAAATCCAGGAGGTCACATAAAAAAATAGAGTAGAAGGACGTGCTGGTGCTGACTGGGAAGGGAAGCAGTGTGAACTGGTGCAGACTGGGAGGGGAGGCAAGCGGTGCTGGGCCACTAGAGGTCACCCCCAGGCCGGGCATGGGCCGGCTGGGCGCAGCGGCTCCTCCGGGCCCCCTCAGCCTTCAGGGGAGAACGTGACTTTTTTTCTGCCAAAATGAAGAAATAAGACCAGCTCTGGGTGGTGCCTCAGTGCACACGCAGCGTTAGGGCGTTCTGAAGTTCGATTGTGTGGATATGTTGGCGGCTTTTTAAATGCCAGCATCTGCATAAGTGATTAACGTTTAAACGAAGTGTACTATCAGTTCACAACTGTGCTGTGTAATTAGGAAGAGTTGCTAAGTAAATAATTGTGTGGTCCTGAACTTGGCATCCTCTTAGGGCAGTTACAACATCTTTGGGCTGGTAGGTCCTGGAACACCATGAAATAGAAGACCATGGGCAGCTGCCACTGCTGCCTTAACGCTTTCCCTTCTGTTACTACAAGGCGTTTGTTTTAAGATGCTTTGGTCTACCCAGAAAGCACAAAACAAAACCCTCTGGTTTTGCTTTGAGAAAATATGAATTTCCAGCCCTTAATCGTGCAGCAAGAACCTTGTAAGCATGACCGAGTAGTCTAAAAGCTTGATTTAAAGGGGAAAAAAAATCCAACTTGAGCCAATTTCACAATCTGACTATTTTTTAAAAAAGGCTTTAGAGGGCTGCTTCTGCCAAGCAGCACTTCTGAGTCGTGTCGGAGTCCCTTACTGAAGTGTCCGTGCCTTCCTCTGGCTAAATAAAAGTGAGGCCTTTTGTAATTAGCTTTATAGTGGGCAGTTGGTCCTTCTCACCTGTGCCTGAAGGTATTTTGTAGTTTATTCGCTGTACATACATACTTAGCCTTTCTTGCAATTATATGTTGTATGTTGAGGTGTTTTTCCTGTGCCTCTTCTTCCTCGAAACACGGATGGGGAGGTTGTCCAAGTTGTAAAGCTGTGTTATGTGAGTCTGAAACTCGCTGTTGGCTCTGGCAGCTTTGCCCCAGAGCTCGGCGTGGGTCTTGGGAGCTCATCTCGAAGGGCAGAGCACAGCCTGCTGAGAGAGAGCATGGCCTCGCCCCACAGCTTTTGCGGCTTCTCAGCAGCTCATGGTCAGCGAGGAGAAGGTTGTCTGTGCACGGGCTTGCTGTGACAGTGTCTTTCGGAGATGGCACAGGTGTGGCTGGAAGAAGGGAGGCCTTGCATTAGCCTGGTACCTGGTTTAGCCTGTTACCTATTCCTTGTCCTCTCTCTGCCACCTGCATTTGATGACATGGATGTTAGCAGCAAGGTGCACTGTCACTACTCTCAGTGTGTGTGTGCAGCTGTCCCAAGGAGGGTTCCCCTTTCTTTTCCAAACACAGTGAGACTAAATTACGCTGCCAGCTGTTAAACAGAAGGAGATATTGTTCAGTTTGTTGCTGTTTGGCAGAGGCGGGAAGGACTACTTGTGGATCCTTTGCACTACCCTAAAGCAGCTCTGGAAATTCACCTCCGAAGCAGCAGGCAGGGTGAGTAAGGCGTAGGCTGCAGCCTGGGGGAGGGCTGTGCTGCTGCTCCGTGTTCTACCTGCCGGCTGCCAGCAGACCTGCCCCGCGGCGCTCCCGGAGGGCGGGCGCGCTGCCTTCCCGCCCGCGGCCGGGCTCTGCCCCGGCCAGCCCGGGGGCCCGGCGGCCGGGGCGCGGCTCCCCCGCCCGCTCCCGCCTCTCCCGGCGCGGCTGCCGGTGCGCCCGGGCGGGCGGCGTGGAGGGAGCGGCGCGCCCCCTTCCCAGGCTCTATTTTGAGCAGACATTTACTTTCCCAGCCTCTTCTCCGCCTGGATCCCTGCCCGGGGGGGGGGGGGGGGATATGTGTCTCTTCCCTGCTTCATAAAAGGGCCCCGAGGCGGAGGCCGGGCTCCGGGGGTTATTTTTGGGAGCAGCTCCCGGGATCCGATGCCCTTGTTAGGGCAGCGCTGACCTTTCTCCCGGCGGGGGAGGAGAGACAGAGGGGCGGCGGGCCGGGCCGGGGCGGGCGGCGGCGGCCGGGGCGGGGGAGCGCGGCCGGCTCGGGACCCCCCTTCCTCCGCCGCGGGGCTCGGCTCCCCGCGGGGCTCGGCTCCCCGCGGCGGGGCAGGTAGCGGCGCGGCGCGGCTGCCCCTGCCGGGGGGCTCGGGCTCGGGCCCGGCCCGCCCCTCTCTCTCCCCTCTCCCTTCTCCCCTCTCCCCTCCCTCCAATTTCTCCCTCCTCCCGTGCCCCGGCCCATCGGCCGGGCGAGGCGAGGTAGGAGCGGCCGCTCCCGGCGCCCAGCCCGGCTCCGTCGGGGATGCGGTTGCGGCCCCCGCGCCCCGGCGCTCGGCCCCTGGGAGAGCTGCCCGGCTGAGGGGGCACCGGAGGGTACCATGAGCGGCGGCAGGTTTGATTTCGATGATGGAGGTGCCTATTGCGGGGGCTGGGAAGGGGGCAAAGCCCACGGGCACGGCATCTGCACCGGCCCCAAGGGCCAGGGCGAGTACTCGGGCTCCTGGAACTACGGCTTCGAAGTGGTGGGCATATACACATGGCCCAGTGGCAACACCTACGAAGGCTACTGGTCCCAAGGCAAGAGGCATGGCCTAGGAATCGAGACCAAAGGACGGTGGGTTTACAGAGGCGAGTGGACCCATGGCTTTAAGGGACGGTACGGCGCGAGGCAGAGCATGAGCAGCGGAGCCAAGTACGAGGGTACCTGGAATAACGGCCTGCAGGATGGCTATGGCACCGAGACGTATGCAGACGGAGGTAAGGGTGACTCTGGAGGGGCTGGGGGGGTGGTGAACAGCGTGATACCCAGCCCACGATGGCAGAGGCTGCGTGTTGTCCCCGCTGAAGGGGTGACCTGATCCCATCCCCACTAGCGAGATCCAGACAGGCACAGTGGTCTACAATGAGCCACAGGGGTGCTTCAGTCAAGAAGCAGGGCTTGGGGCGCGACCGCCTCGTACATGTGCGTGTGTGCCCTGATTTGCACAGTCGGGCGCAGCGTGTGCGGCTCGCTGTCTGCGGTCACGAGGGAGGAGCAGCAGGAGCATTGCCCCCACCGTCCCTCCCTCGGGAGCTGCTCTTGAGTGTCCATATCAATAGTTAACACCAACCAACTTGGTTTTGTGTAGTCTGTCACTCCCGGTTCCCCAGGGACTGGTTATTGCAGTTCATTGCCAAACCAAACCAGAAACTCATCGCCGAACCAAACCAGAAACTTTGCCGGTGCATGACCGCAGCGAGCTGTTCACTCGCTCACTGGGCAGTGAGCTGTGAATGTTTTCACGTCAGATATAAGCCACCCACAGCATGATAGCATGCTTTGCTTATGCATTAAACACTGCTTGCGTGCCTCTGACAGGTTGCCTGGACATCTGCTTTGCTGAAATGTTTTGGTTGAGTTCATCTAAGCTGTTCAGAATACGTAGTCACACGCCTTTCCCTAAAATAAATCCCTTCGATTACTTGGAAGCTCTCAACCCCTGCTAGTACACAAATGCACCGCGTAGTCAGATATTTGTTGTGCTCTGTAAATGCTCAGTCTAATTGTGTTCTTGCATTAGTGGCAATTTTGGGGTTAGAAACATTACAAGAATCTCTATGCAAGTAATTCTGTAGCTCTTCGGTGCTGTAATGTTCCAGGCTGCCATATTTAGGATAGCTAAACAGAGGGGGTGATTTGAAAGAAATACCCTTCAAAATATGGATCAGAATTGCATCTATGTTTATCTAGGATGTGCAATGGAGTTAGTTTGTAAAGAGAAATAACAGTAATGGTATAAATCTTCAGAATGAAAAGCATCGGACTTATAGACATTAGAAAAATGGACTAATTCAAGACTGGCTGTCAGGGTTATGTTTTACCTATATATTAATGAGTTGCCTAGGTATGTGGCTACCTTTAAGCCTGGGAATATAGTCTTGACTGATTTTGTTTGTGCCCTTTGAGGTTGTAGGTACAGACATGAACTGATTCATCCCTCCAGCTCCTTAAAGTTTTGCCCCCCTCTGCCCCGTGGCCATGGGACGGTTAAACGCCGAGCTGTGCAGGTTGCACAGCGGCAGCAAGAGTTCAGGCTAACGCATACGTGTGCACTCGTGCATTGCAGAAACTTCCCCTGTGGCCGTAAGAGGTGTAGGTTACGTGTAAGGTGTGCTCTGAGGAGTAACGAGCAGCGATCATAACTGTCAGCAACGGCTGCCGTTGGGACTTTCATTATGGAGATAGCAAGGTCTCCTATGAATTCGCACAGCCGCTTCCTCGCTGCTTCCTAAAATGCATCATCTTCTAAGGGTGCAGGGCTACTGGATTTCGAGCTAAAGTTGTAGAGAATTTCAAGAGGCAAAACTAGATGTAGGAGTTTGAATTTGATTAGATCTTGGACTGAAAACTTGGGACAGAAGAAGGGAAAAGATGAGTCAAGATTTTCTCCTGTAAGGATATATAAGATACCGCTTCCATCAGCACAGAGCTCCCTGGGGTGTTGTCCCGTACCCAGGAATGTGCTGTCTTCGTGGTCCCCGGTGCCGCCCGCAGTTGGCAGCTTAGCCCTGATCCGTGAAGATGTGTCCTGCCAAAGCCACCCTGGGGCCCGGCCAGACCCAGCTCACGAGAGCTGCACCACGGTGCCCAGCGGCTGCTCCTTGCGTTGGGCCATCACGTCCCGGCTGGTCCGAGCTGTTCATTCAACACATGAGATTCTCTGATGGTACGGGAAGGCGTAGAAAGCTGCATCCAAAGCTGAGGTGGGGATCACCAGCCAGCATCACATGTGTAGGACGGGTGGAATGATCTTACTGACTTGCAGGACCTGCTCCTGTTTCGTCTCCTCACCTGTACCCCGTAACCATCTGCAAGATCCAGATGTGGCCAGGCTCCTATTGGACCTGTTACTATTTGAATTTGAGGTTGCCAAGATAAACATCTGGAAAGGCTTTGGAAATCTGCCGTCCCTTGAGTAGGGGACATGATTCCCAAGCTCCCTGGAAGCCAGCCACGTGAGGAAGAGGGCTCTGGGAACATGTGGCTCTTGCCAGGTCGTTAGAAGCTTTAGGTCATGGCTGGGCTGCCTGCAGATTTCAGGGGATTTAGCTGATTCTAATGTTTTAAAAGAGACTTTCAGTTAACTTTTTAAATATTTATATTTTTATATATATATAAAGTTTTTTTAACGTACACTTAAAAATCACAGACAACCCTATAAGTATATTTTATCTTGTGGCTGGCTGAGGTTGGCGGCTAAATAAAGCCCAAATCTGCAATGAAGCTTTTGGAAATCATGTATAGATTTTTGGTGTCTAATAAGAAGTGGACTCATGGTATGGTTTAGTCCAGGCACTGCGTGGGTTGTTTGCTTTTTCTCTCCGCTACCAAATGCCTATTTTTGTGAAAACTATGGGAGACTGATGGCTTAAAGAGCTTGCCTTCTGTCATGTTGATTGAAATCAGCCGAGGGGTTCAGAGCTCCTGGTGTGGCCAGGCAGAGACAGTAACACTACGATATATTTCCTTGGGTACCCAAGCTGCGTATACGTGCGTGTCTGCTGCTGTCACCAGGACAGAGCTCAGAGGATGCGCCAGCTAAAGCAGACGGTGACTGGGGTTGTGGAAGGCACAGCATGAAGGAACTCATCATTTTGCAACCTAAGCTATGAGTAAACACCTAGTTATTTGGCTTCCACCTGTAAGTTTTCTCTCCGCTGTAAGAAGGGCCTCGTTTTTTGGATACTTTTGTGCTTTTGACTCCGAGTGCTTGACCCAGTCAAATCTCACTGCAGAAAAAAATCTCACTGCTAATGCAGAATCGTGCTGCGTACGCAGGATCCGGGCCCAAAACTAGGCTTTGCTATACATATAATTGTTTGGGGGGGGGGGGCAGAACTCACCTGCAATCAAAGCAGCCTAAAACCAACTTATTTTTAACGCTGCAGTTTGGTCTCTAGGGCACTGAGAGAAAGCAGTGGTGTCAATTAACTGCGTGTGGAAACCATTAGCCCATTCAGTGATCGTGAGACCACAAGACAGGGGAAAAGAAATGCAGAAGTGTGCTTTAGCGGGAGAGATGAGATGGGGCGATGTGGAGCAGCGCCGGCTCTTCAGGTGCCCGGGGCAGGGAAAGCGTGGTCGGAAGGGGCCTGGGCTGGGGCAGAAGGAGCAGCGTCCGTGGGACTGCGGCTGGGGAAGCAGGACCGGGCTCCGGGCGAGCCGAGATGGTGCTGGCTTGTGTCTGCTGCCTCTGTGGCAAAGCTCCTGCGTGCCTGAATTTGACCCATGAATTAATGCTGTGAATTTTTTTCTCCTCTCTGGTTTTTTTTCTGCCTTTCTTCTCCAACAGAAAGCATCAGATAATACTGTTGGCACCAAAAAGCACTAGGTTTTTGCTGGCCTGTCGCGCACGTGGTGCTGTGCATTGATTTAATGCCCCTGGCCTTCTACACTGAGTTCTTCTAACACGTCTGTCATCACAGTATCTGGGTAACAGCAGAGGATCGTAGGGCAGTGACACAATTTGAGTTGTCTGCGTTATCTACCTGGTTGGTTGTATTATTTACATTCATTGCTAATTATACTGGAGCTTAGAGGCGGGCTGGGAAGGGGGGATGTGACGCTGCTGACAGCGGGCTCTCGCTGCCGGGCTGGGTGTGCAGCAGGAGCTGAAGCTTTTGCCTTTGATGCAGTCGGGCTTTGTCCCGTCCCGCTGCCAGCTGCTGGCAGGGCTAAACAGAGGGTGCTAGCACCCCGTCTGCGGGTGTTGTTAGAGGTGAAGGCTATAGGGATACCGTTTTCATCAATCCCACAATTGAATCCTTCCCATCCTTTGAAGATACCCAGACAGGGCCATCTCCCTACTTTGCTCGGGGATGAGCAGAAGTGACGAACCATGCAGAGGAACCAGCATTTTTCATCATTCCAACAAGAAAAAATGCAGGCAATAAAGGATTATCGGGGTCCTGTCCCCCAGTAATCGCACCCCGATGGGGTTAAGTGGCTCTGTCCCACTGCCCTGGTGAATCAGGCAGGGCTGGGGAGGCAGGGAAGTGGGACTCTGTCCCATTTTCATTCTAAATAGAGGGCTTTATCACATCCACCGGGTTTTTTAATTATTTTTTCCAGAACCTCAGACGCGTGTGAGCACGTGGCTGCCTGGCTGGCAGCTTTGCATCCTGCCTGTCCCCCCTTGCCCAGGCTGCTTTGATATTCAGGGGGCAGCGGTGGCTCAGGGACGTGCAGCCCTGCTGAGCCACCGCCCGCGGTGCAGAGGGGGTTTGCACAGCCCCATTCTCTCTTGAACTGACTGCACCGGTACGTGTTGGTGAGCCAGGGCTTGGCTCGCCTCGAACCTTGCGTGCCCCGACGCACGGCCGCCGGCGCCTCCAGCTGCTCTCAGCAGCCTCTGGCTCCTCTCCAGGGGTGGTTTATGGCTCTGCCCTGGCACGAAGCCTCAGCTGGAGGCTGAATCGCGGCATGACAGGGACACGGCAGCGCCCGCTCGTCCCCGTGTTGGTTGGGCAGCCGCGGGCAGCGCGGTGTGTCGGTGCTCTCCCGTTAAGCCAGATGCGGTTGGCAGGTTTGGTCACACCGCGCACCGGAGGGATGACGTTGCTTGTCCCCTGTGGGCTGAAGTCAGGCGGCCGAGACCAGCCTGAAGAGCTGGTGTCAAACCTCGGGTCGAGGGTAGGCACGTGTGCCCCTGAGCAGCGGCACCCCGATCTCTGCTCCCTGAAGACCTGCTGAGCTTTGCCCATCCAGGTGGCCCCGGTGCCGCTCAGGGGCCGGAGGGGGCCAGGGACTCGCTGGAGGGCAGCGGCTGCTCTGACCTGGCCCCTGAGGAGCAGCTGAGCCCCCCTAAACCTGCACCCCTGTACCAGAGTTCCTCTTCCAGGGACTCAACACGGCGGCACTGTCAGCTGCAGCCTGCTCGGTGTGAGGCTGTCCCGTCCTAGGAGGAGGTCTCCAATGTCACCCCGATCGTGTGTCAGCCCTGCTCGCTGCCCGGGTGGGGAGGAACGGAGCACCGACTTCGCTGGCTCTTGGTGGGGAGGGACGTGGGGGCACTACGGGGGTCTCTAACTTCATTTTGTGCTAGGAAGACTCATCACCATTTTATGGAGCGGGATTTGGGGAGCGTGGTAAGGAACACGCTCAGATGCCTGGGTGTCTCCAACAACGGACCTTGGCTCCCAGCTCGTGCCCAAACCCCTAACCCACGCCGCCCGCCTTATTTTTCCTAACAGAGCTTCAAGCTCTGCCAAGAAACTGGGCGATGGCCCCTTGCTCTGGCAGACTGCTCCCCGTGCCTGGCCACAGCCTGCAGATGCTCTGCACTACCTGAACCCTTCCTTTGTTTTAGTAGCAGAGGCCAAATGTTGGAGGGAGCCCGAAATCCCGTGTGCCGCGGGGTAGGCAGGGGCTGGCGGGGGGCGGCTCACCCCGGGGCAGCAGCTGCTGCCCGCTTGGGCACTTCTTGTCTTTCTTGGCCCCTGGCGCTGTAAGTTAACACCCCACAGGCGGGTCCAAAGAGGATTTCAACGAAACCTGAAGCTTGGGAGGAGAGATTATGCTGCAGAAGTGGCCTGGGAGACCGTAAAATATGCACTCCCACAATTGCCAAAGAAGGAACTGGATTTGCTCCCTGGGGAGCAGGGTCATCCCTGGTCTCAGTAACGGCGTCTGAGCGGGGAGATGAATGCCTTGAAGATAGGTCACCTCCTTCTGTCTCAGCTCGGCCCTGCTGAGCCTCCCCGGGACCCTGGGAGTGCTTGCTCTCCCAAAAATTTGGTGCCTCCTGGTAGGTCGCTGCTTAATGAAAGCCAGGTTTAGGACAGATGCCTGTGAAAATGCCGCCAGCATGGCTGGCCCTTCACTTGCATGAAGAAGCACCTGGGAGAGTAAAGGAGCGGGGTGGCCTTTCCAAGGGCGTTTGTGCTCCCCCAGCACCCTCCACCGGCGCCCCTGCCCCCCGGGAAGGAGGGCTGCCAGCGGCCTCTGCCCTGCAGGGTGCTGGTTTGGGATGAGGTGGCCTGTTCCAGGTCCTGTAGTGCCAGGAGCAGAGCTGAATGCTGCTTTTGGTTTGGGTGGTTTGCTGGTTCCTCAGACAAGTGTATCTACAGAGCGAGGAGAGCCAGGCTGGGGAGACGGCTTATCCCATCCCATCCCGTCCTGTCCCATCCCGTCCTGTCCCATCCCGCAGGTCTCGGTGGGGATGCGCCGAGCCTCGCAGCCCGCTGTGCTGGCATGTGAGTGCTGGAGGCAAGGGCTGCCCCGCCAGCCCTCCTGCCCTTCCTAGGAGCTCTTCTTGCAGGGGGCTTTGATGCTACTCCTTTAAGTCTCTTGACCTCCTGGTGAGAAAAATCAGAGCGGTGGTCTCCAGTTCGCTCTTCTGGAGCCTGCAAAGCTGCAGACCTGGCAGGGGCCTGGAGAGGAGCGATGTGCTTTTCCCAGTCCTTCAAGGTGCCACTGCCAAGGTCCTTCTGGCTCTTAGCAGGGTCTCGTACCCAGGGTACAGCCCTGGCCATGGTGAGCACGATCCTTTCTGTCCCCCCCCATCATATGACACTGCGTACCCTCTTGAGCTGGGTCTGGAGGAGCGTGGTAGGGTAGTGGTTTTTGGGGCAGAGCTGGAGGAACCCTGCACAGAGCTGCTCCGCTCCTCTCCTCCCTTTTTTGCCCATCTCTTGCTTCATGCAGTGTGGCACAAGCCTTGGTCTTGGGACCGTGGAGAAGCTGTATGTCAGGGCCAAGCAGATGCAGCTGCAGGTACAGGGGCAGCCCGTGCTATGGCCAGGTGCCCGACTGAGGGTCTAGAGCCAGTCCTGGCAGCCTGCGAGTGACAAACTGCAGAACAGGCTGAAAGGGACTGTCACCGAGCCAGGGAGAGCTGTGCCACCGCAGCTTGCGCGTCCACTGGGGCTGCTGCCACCCTCTTGGCACAGCCCAAACTCCAGCCGCGCGGGGCTGGCTCCCACTCCCTGCTCCGGATGCAAATCCAGACCCCAGCCATTAAGTGGCTTTGGGTTTGCACCGGTGTCCCCTGGCACCCCAGCCCCTTTCCAGTGAGCTGTCACCTGCCAGCAGTGGCTCTTGGGCTTGTGTCCTCTGCCCTCCGCTCCCTGGGGACGGCTGGTTTTGCACGCAGGTGAGCACTAGCGGAGTCGGGGCTCCTCTCTTCGAGGGAAGGCGGGTACGTCTGCTCCAGGGCAGCGCTACCCCGCAGCCTGCCTGCCTTTGCCGCCTCGCCCAGGAGCGAGCTGCCTTTTCACCCCATCCCTCTTCTCTCCCGCAGGCACGTACCAGGGCCAGTTCACCAACGGCATGCGGCACGGCTACGGGGTGCGGCAGAGCGTGCCCTACGGCATGGCCTCCGTGGTCCGCTCCCCGCTGCGCACCTCCCTCTCCTCCCTGCGGAGCGAGCACAGCAACGGCACCCTGCCCCAGCAGGACTCCCCCGCCGCCAACCCCGAGAGCCTGCCCCTCTCGCCCACCATCACCCGCGGGGGCTTCGCCCTCAGCCTCTACGCGGAGGCGGAGGCTGGCAAGCCCAAGAAGGGGGGGCTCTTCCGCAGGGGCTCCTTGCTGGGGAAGCTGAAGAAGTCCGAGTCCAAGTCATCCCTGGCCAGCCAGAAGAGCCGCGTCAGCTTCCTCAAGAGCGAGAGCGGAATCAGCTCGGCCGCCAGCGACGCCACCTCCACCGTCAGCCTCGGCGAGGGTGCCGAGGGCGAGGAGTACCCCCCCTTCGAGTCCGACATCGACGCCACCACCACGGAGACCTACATGGGCGAGTGGAAGAATGACAAGCGCGCCGGCTTCGGCGTCAGCGAGCGGTCCAGCGGGCTGAAGTACGAGGGCGAGTGGCTGGACAACCTGCGGCATGGCTACGGCTGCACCACGCTGCCCGACGGCAAGAAGGAGGAGGGCAAGTACCGCCACAATGTCCTTGTCAAGGGCATGAAGAAGCGTGTGATACCCCTCAAGAGCGCCAAGATCCGGCAGAAGGTGGACAGGAGCGTGGAGGGGGCTCAGAGGGCCGCGGCCATCGCCCGGCAGAAGTCAGAGATAGCGGCGTCCAGGTAGGTGCTTGGGGCTCCAATGCACAGGTCCCCGTGGTGGTGGTGGTCCCCATCCCACGTGTCCCTCTGGAGTGGTGCTGCGTGCCTCCTCGCTGTGCACCGGTGGTGGCGTCAAACATGGCTCCTCACAATTTCTATTTAATTCTTTGTACTAAATGCTGGCAGAGCGGGGCCGAGGGGCCTCCTGGCAGCCCGGGGGTGTTCCGGTCCTGTCCTCCCTCTCACCCCCGTTCCTGTCCCCCCGCAGCCCCGGTCCAGGGGGGAGCTGCTGGACGGCAGGGGCTGGCGCCGGCCCCAGCACTCAGCGGGATGGGGAGCAGGAGCTGGTGGGACGGGGAGCACCCTGGTGCCGTGCCAGGCCACCAGAGCCACTGGGTGTCATTGGCAGGGCAGGATGAGAAATAGTGGGGTTTGGCTGTGGTAAATGGAAGAGGCTCAGCAGCAGCAAGCGGGATGTGTTCCAGATCAACTGTGTCTGCAGCAGAGCGTGGCTCAGCCCCGGAGCCCCCAGTGTGGCTCTGTGGGGAGTCCATGGGGTGCATTAGGATTGTCGCTTAATTTTAGCAGCTCGGTATAATGGGCTCTCTGGGAAGAGCAGTGCTCTGCTGGGATGCTGCGAACCGGGAGGGAGGAGCTATGGCGGATACCAAACCGAGGAGGGGGCTGCCGCAGGGAGTCCCATCTGCCCCCCAGGACCCAGCTGCCCTTGGCCAGGTTTTGAGTGAGTGTTTCTGGCACGAGGGAGGTGGCGGCTGGAGGCAGGGCAGATGGCTGAGCCTGCAGTGGATGGGTGAGCCTGATCCCGTGGCACACAGCCACATCCAGCAGCCCGCGATGCCTTAGGATGCTGGGAAAGGAGGAACCGGGGAGGGCTCAGCTGAGTTTGTCCCCTTTTGTCCCCCCAGTTCATCCTGGCCAGACCCCAGGGGTGGGATGGGGGCTGCGGCAGCCGGCAGCGAGTGGCAGCGTGCCTGGGGATGCGTGTGCAGGGGTGTGCGAGGAGGAGTGTGCGAGGGGCCGCTGCGAGCACGTGGCAGTCTCTCGTCGCACCAGTGTCCCTTGTGCCGGCGGACGCGCGGGCACCGCGTTGCCCCGACACCGCCCGGTATGTTGGCACCAGGCAGGTGGGCTCTGCTCAGAATTAGCTGCGTCAGAAATTAGCAGGAAAGGAAAGCGCTAATTGCTCCATCATCCCTCCTGGGATGGAGGAGGGAGGAGATAAAAGAGGGGCTCCGGGGTCTGCCTGGGAAGGGCAGGGGAAAATCTCCTTCTGCTCACGTCCCTGCCCGCGTCCGAGCTGAGCCGACAGCGTGCTCCGTCTCCCGCAGCATTCCTGCTGGTCTCAGAGCCCGCCTGGCAGAGAGCAGAGATCGTCAGGCAGGGTCAGAGCCTTCGCTCTTCTCTTCCTTGGGGAAACGTGGTTATGAAAGACTTGGAGGTTTCACCTTGCCTCTCCATCAAAACCTTGCCCCGCGCAGGCTTTGCTGAGCTGCTGGGCAGTGGGTGGGACTCTGTGGCTGTCCTGCCTTACTCCTTTCTAGTGCTGTTTAATTATCAAAGTTCCTTCATTACCAGGCAGAGATGGGAAATAACAGTGGCGGGGAGGGTGCCTGGTCCCAAACGCCATCCCTCGCTTCCGAGAAACCCCGGCTTTACTCTCCCGGCAGCCGTTTCCGCTCCAAAGTTTTGTGGGGACTGATTGTTTTTTTAGCAAAACCCAGTTGCCTCGGAGACCGGCGGAGAAAAACCGCCAGGATTGCAAGTGAAATGCCGTGCGGGGCCAGCTAGGATAAAAATAACAGGCTGGGGCAACGTGGGGCCCACCAGAGCCTCCTGGCAGGGCAGGCTCAGCCCGACACCGGCTTCGCTGTGCCCGGGAAAAGCGTGCGGCTGCAGCTGGTGGGCACCCATAAATAAGGAAGCTGGAGCTGCAAAAGCTGTTCCCCGAGAGCTCGGCCGGTTTACACAAGCCTCTTTTTATTATACACTATTTACAGTTTGGATCAAAAGCGGCTCTGCAGTGTTTTCCATCAGGGGCTGGAATGCGCCTGCTGCCCTGACGGGGGACTGCGTCCCTCCCCAGTGCGGCTGCGGGATAATTTCCTATTAAGGAAACCTCGGAGCTGGAGGAAATAAGACGTTAAAGCCGGTTTCCTCCAGGGAGTCCTCCCCTAGCAGACCCTGCGATGGTGCGGCTGTTGTGGCAGGGCAAGAGAACGCTGCTTTCCCCAGCAGTGCGATGCCGCTGGTCCCGTCCCTGCGGCGCTGCCTGCAGCTGAGCTGGACCCGCTGCAAGAGGAGAACTCGGGCTCCTCCGTCCTGTAAACTATACCTCACCATTTCCATCACTGTTTATTCCTGGCGTATGTTGCTCTGGGCAGAGCCACTCTCTCTACCTGCTGCCTGTTGAACATCTGACTCGTGCTTTCCTCCCTCCTCCTTTCAGCTCAGCTTTGGAGTCAAGAGTAAATATAGATAATTTTGCCTCGAGAGTGTCCTTAGGTTAAACCCCAGCTCTGCCACCGACTTTCTCTTTGGCCTTGAACCTTGCCTCAGTTTCCACACCCAGGACAGAGAGTAATTGCAGAGAGATTGTGAAAATCAATTATTATGGTTTATAAAAGGGCTGTACTATCATTAGCATTGCCTTAGCTCGTAACTGCGAGGTGGGGTTTTCTAGACGGAGCATTTATATTTCTCCTCGGATGGCAGTGTGTACCTTACCCAAATAAATGTCTTTGAGGCTACCTGAATCCTTTTTTGGGGGAAGATGTGACTTATCTGTATGTAAGATTATTGCTAGGATCTAATTAGCAGGACACAGCAGCCGGGCTGTGCAGACGCCCGACTACCTCCGCATACCTGTGCTGTTGTATATGGATGTTTGAGTTTCATTTGCTTCTGGCACCTGGGGGAGCACCTTGGTGCTCCCTATGAGAGCTAAACTATGGTGATGTCCAGCCTTCCACCGTCGGGGGGTGAAACGTCAGGAGAAGACCAGATTTCACTCTTTTGCACCATAAAAGGCTCTTTAAAGCATAGAAATCCTGAGGAAAACAAGCCCAAGCGCTGGAAGGTGCCTCGGCCAGTTGCACCGCAGGAATCCCAGGCGCGTGCCCGAGCTCTGGGGGTGCGCGGGCAGGAGGCTGCCGGCAGTGCCGACGGGCGCCCTGCCTGTGATCTGCCCTGCGGAGATGGGCAGGAGAGCAGTGACGGTCGGGGACAGCGGTCAGCCACAGTCAGCAAACTTCCTTGTCCGGTGCTCTGCTCCGAGGGCATCCGAGGCACCAGGCTGCTTTGCAGCTCCTGCCCGCCCGCCTGCTCGGTTTGGGTGTTCCAGCCAGCGCCGTGGGCAGTGCCAGCTCCTGCCTGCCCTGCTGCCTGTCCTGCCCGAGCGGCGCTGCCCTGGCCTCCTCGGCTCCCTCCCGAATCCTCCCAGGTCGGCAATTCAGCTGCTTTCCCCGTTGTGCAAGCGGCTGAGGACAGAGCTGGCATTGCCTCGCCACCGGCTGAGGGAACGGCAATTTTTAAAATTCTTTTTTCGTGATTTTAGTGAAAATTGTTTGCCGTGTGGTCACGCTGTCCTGAACAGCCCATCCCAGCTCAGCCAGCTCAGCCCCCTCACCCCAGGCAAAGCCCCTTGGTGCTGCTCAGATGTCGGGCAGAAACCCAGGGCATGTCTCTTGGCAGCGCTGGGGATCAGCTGATAGGATGGAGCTAATGGAAGTTCAAGTATGACGAATCCTCCCCCAGACTGCTGTCACTCGAGAGAAAAGTCATCTTGGAGTGCAGCCTCTGTGGCAGGCAGCAGAGATGGCTTTACTCCTGCCCGGGGTAACCACAGGTGGACGTGGGGGCTACCAGGTGCCGTATGACGGCCGTTCGCAGTGCCCTGTGCTGCTGGTGCCCTGGGACGTCCTTGCTGTGATCCCAAGAGATTCCCATGGGAGCTGGAGTGTGGCTCTTCCCGTGGTACCAGGTGAAGGCACGTGCCATGTCGCTCCAGCCTCCCCCTTTCCCACCCTCCGCCCTGTCTGGGGGCTCCTGTGAAAAAATGTCGGGGTGGGTGGGAAAGGCAGTGGGGTCCTGGGATTGCAGCCGGGACGCCATCTCCCCGGCGCTTAAGTCGAGGACAGCCAGCAGGTCTGTCCCCTGCCATCCCTCACGAGGAGGGGACTGCCATCACCAAGCCGTAATTGAGCGAGTTAAAAGCCATCCCGAGGTGTGTAACGGCTGCCCTGGAGTTTTCTGGGCACATGGGTTGGTGCCGAACAGGGTGCTCTGCACCCCTGGGTGCTTGGGGAGCAGCAGCACCCGGGGGTGCTGCCTGTGCAGTATGTGCTCACCTGTCACATGGGGACGACGGTCCTGCCGAAAGCAGGGAGAAAGAGATTGGAAGTGGTCAGCTTTCATCTCTTTAGAATAAAATAAAATGAAATGAAATAAAAAGCAAGAGGAAGGGCAGGAGCAGCTGTGGGGGGAAACTTTCATTTTTTGAAAGCTGTACGCTCAGTAGCCAGGCAGCTCTCACAGGGGATTTCCTTCTCACTGCCGCTTTTGGGGGACAAAATGAGTGTAAATACTGCAGATACCACCTCCAACCCACTGCATCCGCGTTTGCCGTAGTCTGCCTCTGCACAGGGTTGTGCTTCCCAGTGACTTGGACCAAAATCAATGGAGGGACTTGGCTGTGCGTCCTGCAAGGCACGGGTCTGGCCACGCTCTGAGATCATTTGACGGGTGTTTGTCCTGTTAGCAAACCCGCAGATATGTCTGCCAGATGTCATGGGATCAATAGGAAAGCAAGGCACAAGGGGCAATAACGGCTCCTGTGCTTCACCTCTTTGTCTTCAGACGCTGGCCCTGACGCCCCCGTGCAGTTGGGGTGTTTTATGCCTGGAGAGTACGACTGAAAATGAATAATTTTGAAATAATTCTTGGTTTTAATGTAATATCTGTAGAGGTCCTGCAATACTGCTGCTTGGATAGATATCTGTAAGAATTTCTAAACTGCATTCTGAAATGTTAGGCGTTCATTCCTGTTAACGTGGGGTTACTCATCACGGTGAGCCTGGGCTGCGTTAAAGCCCCGCAGAGCTGCGGTGAGCGCGTGGCGTCAGAAATCACGTCAATGCAGCTTCCGCGGCAGCGACACGTGGGCATCGTTCATAGGGTGAGTTGTTGCCTGGTTTTGAAGCTTAAGTTGTTTTTCTGTCTGTACCCGTGTCTTTGGGGCATGTCTTAGCTCTCCCTTCCAATAACAAGAGTGCTTGACGGCTCCCGTATCGCTTTCTGAACCTCCCCTGCCCGGCCGCATTCCCGGCAGCGCTGCCGCTGTCTCCCTGCGCTCAGCGTTTCCAGCCTGCGTGGCCAGGCAGCAGGGAGCGTCTCCTCGGGGAACGCGGGTGTGTGGTGCAAATGACGTCCTGAAATCGCTGGAGTCAGCAGAGCCTCCTGACTAAATAAGGGCAGGCAGAGCAGGGCTTTATCAGCGCTGCCGAGCACGACAGCTGAGAGCCGAGGCCCGCGGCAGCCCACGCTGCTGGAGCTCGGCCGCGCGCTTACACCGATAAGGTGCTTTATTTGGCACGACTCTGCCCCAGCGAGCTCCTGCCCTCCCTCCCTGGTGCTCTCGGGGGTTTATGCCGCCGGCGGGGAAGGTGGGCAACCAAAGTGATGTCTTCCCGATGCACCTCTTCGGTGAGGCACGGCGTGTGTCCAGGGCAGAGCTGGGCTGGTCCGATGGCCGTGGTGGCCTTGGCTGGCCTGGGGCTGATGGCATAGCTTGGCTTCCCCGAGGCCGGGGAGTTAACACCTGGGATTTTCGGGTCTGTTGAACCCCCGTGCTCAGACTCAGGGTTTCCTCTTGAGAGAGTTTTAGGATTTTTTTAAAATATCCTTTGCTTTCTGCTTTTCTCGGGCTTTCAGCCAGAGGCACAGGTGTTAGACACATCAGGAGCCCAGTGCGTTTCCAGACCTTTGGGTCCGAGGCCAGAGGGCAGGGTGCTCGTGGCCACCCCGCGAGAGCGGGCAGCAGTGGTTCGAGGCAGTCCCTGCCAGGGGGGCTCCTTGCTCGGGAGAGCGGCTGATCCTCCTCTGCTGCCCCAGCTCCACGATCCCTTTGCTCCAGGACTGCACACACCGTGTGATGGATGGGTATGTAACGAGGAGGCAGCAGTGGGCAGGAGATGGGCAGAGCTTATCCTGGCCCCGGGTGGGATACTGGCTGCAGTTCGCCTCCGAGTGGGAGCTGCCAGGGAGAGGCATGGGAGTCGGGAGCAGCATTTCTGCAGCTGTAAGATCAGACACCGAAGATGCCACAGCCTGACCTCTCAGGAGGCTTAAAAGATAGGTGGGTGCAGGACTGCCCCGGCTTTGTTAAAATGCCCCACGGGGTACAGGAGGGGGCCACGTCCCAGGCGGGGCTCATGCTGAGCAAGGTGCCGCCGCGCCTGGAGGCGGTCGCGTGGCAGGAGCTGGGGGCAGGTCCTTGATGGCCAGGTGTTCTGGCTGCCCCATGGCCCCCATAGCGGGAATGAGCATCTCGCCGCTTCCACAGGCGGGAACGAGCCAGCGCGCACATGGGCAGGGAGAAACGAGGGCAGCCGCATGGCTCCTGCCACAGCTGGGTGCCAGGACACCGGTGCTAGGACACAGCGGCAATGAGATGCTCCTTGGTCCTGGTCTTCCAACAAAGACATTTCTCACAGAGCTCGGTGTGTTTGTAAAAAGGATGATCTTGTTTCATTCACTCTTGGTTAATAGAAACCCAGTCACTGGCATCTGTTTCCGCACCAGCTGAAGCCCGGGGCTGGGACTCTCCCGCTTTCTGTGCAGCACTAGTGCCAGCAGCGCTTGCTCCTTCCCATGAAACCGGGCAAATAAAGACTTTTTCCCCTTGCAGCTCCTGAGCAGGCGTGACCTCCTCCGCGTGGCTTATCAGCACAAACTGAGGTCAGTGTCCAGGATGCCATCCATGGAGACGGTGAGGGGGAACCTGCCTGGCCCATGCCACCACGGCCAGGACCACTTCAGCTTGGGTTTCCCTCAGAGCTCTTGGAGCTAGACCACCACAGGCTACCTTATGTCGTGGCGTTGCATTGTCACCGCACGTGGTTTGGTTAGGAGGAATACTTCCACCCAAGCCTCCTCATACCCTGGATCAGGAGCTCAGGGACTTTGTGTCACTCACCTCTTGGAGAGGGGGACACCCAGCTCCTGTCCCAGAGCCAGGGCTTGGTCTCTGCAGCCTTGTGATTCAGGTTGAACAGGGCTGGTTTGGCCTTGGTTGGGCTGTTTTTTTGGCTTTGCTGCCCCAGAGCAGCCGTCTCCAGCTCTGTAGGAGTAGTCTCTGTTTCGAACTGCTGCCTGACCCTCATATCACTTCCCTTGTTCCACCCCAAAAGACCTTTGGGCTCGGCCCTGCTTCTAGCTCACCCTTGCTGTGCTGGGCAGGGAGCAGGCTGCAGTGTTCGGGTGAGCCCTTCTCCATCCCCAGTCCCGTGCAGCCATGGGGACAGCGAGCCATGGGGACAGCGAGCCCTGGGGCTCGGGTTCGCACAGGGATCAGACACCTGCCCCAGCTGCAGGACTCCCACGATGTGTCCCCCCTGTGCGTGGGGCTGTGCGGGCCGGAGGGATTCGGTGCCATGGAACAAGTGACAGCGTGATGCCTTCACCCGTTTCTTTCAGCCCTTTCCCAGAATGGCCTCATCCCCAGCCCAGGCTGGCTGCGGCTCCAGCACTGACACATTTTTGGCCCACCATGCTTGTTACGCTGAGATGCGTTTTGACTCCAGAGGAGAGTGTGCGCGGCTTTATCTGTTTTCCACCCGCCTCGCATGAATTTCCTTAGGCGCTTTCATGCCCTATTAGGGTAAGAGGGAGCATGCACTTTCGGTAGCTCCAAGGAGAAAGCATTTGTTGGGCAGCAGACTGCTTTCTCCAGGGCTTCCCGGGTCTTTGGGGTTGAAGCAAGCAGGGCTGTGGCTTGCAGGGATCCCCTCAAGAGGAGCAGAGTTGGGATGGCAGGACGTCAGTCCCAGCGATGTGTACAACTCGGATAGCTGGCCAGGCAGGGAAAGTGGAATTAATGGGCTGTTCAGTCTGACCTTGAGGGAAATCCTTATCTCAACAGCTTACAAACACAGAAAGGGAAAAATGAAGTGCGACTTTAATCTGCAAAATGGCTGTGGAAAGTGGTAGCTTCTCGTTCAATTGATCTGCTGCCGCATGGAGCAGGAAGGCTTTGAATCCTATCCAAATCCTTGAAATCAGCCGGCAGGGAGCTGGGCTTTAAAATCATCTGATTCAATCAGGCTTTGCTCAGAGGTTATCGTCATTTCAGTGGAATGTGAAATAGGCTTATCTTGAAAACTAAAAAATATTTAAGTAAAATGGTCCAATTTAAATATAAAGCCCGAGATACAGAAACCCTCCCTCCTCCTGGAGGAGGTGCATTTTTTTTCAGCTTAACCTGGTGCCGAGCCAGAGCCCGTTGGCTTTCTGAGTCCAAGTTTTTGTCATTTTGCTCCTGCGAGGCCTGCTGAGCCTTCAGCCAGCACCAGGAGGGACCTGGCGTCCCATCCGCCTGGGTGCCCTCAGCAGCCTTGGGTGCCCTCAGCAGCCTTGGGTGCCGGCGTGGGGGAGCGGATGCTGCAGCCCGGCGGTGGGCTGGCAGCCCGCACAGCTCCCTGCTCCCTCTCTCGTTTCTTCTGCACTTCAAATCTGTGAATGTCAACTCAAGAGACCTATAGGGCTGGGAGAAAAATGCTTCTGCCTTAAACTTTGATTAATAATTTGGCTTCTGACCAAATGCAATATTTTAAGAAATCTGCATGCTTTCATTTTCTCAAAAAAAAAATATTTCCTGCTTTTCTTTTTTGACTGGGAAAAAAAAATGACAAAACAGATACTGCAGTTCCTCACTCTTTGGTTTGGATTGCTGAAATCTGAAAAACACTCAAGTTAGAAGTTGCTAAAACTTTTCATTGAAAAAACCAAAAATCTTATAGAGAAAACACACTTTCTGACCCATTTTAGCGCTGGCGGAGCTGGCAATCAGGTAACACGTTCGGCTTGTGGATGCTGTCCGTTTGGCAGAGCTTGGGGCTGGGCAGGAGCTCCTGGGTCAGCCTGGGCTCCCTCGAAACAAATGACTGCTGCAGCCCTGGTGTTTTCTTGGAAGTGGGAGTTCATTCCCCTGGGCAGGGCAGGGAGCAGCCCCTGCCCATTCAGGGCAGGTACAGGCAGGGAGGCAGGAGCACATGGGGGACGAAAGGCTGGAAGGCCCTGGTCACGTATCTGCTGTAAAGATGTTTTGATGCGCTTACCAGTGGGATTACCCAGCTGCTTTGATCTTGCAGCAGTAGCTAATTAAATAAGTGTCCCCCGAGCATTAGCTGAGCCCCTGTGGGAATGGCATGGTGGAATAAATCAGTGGCATTTGTGCATAGTCCCAAGGCTGTGCTGCTCTGGGAGACTCGCTCCTCCCGGCTCTGCTTGATCTGCACCCAGGGCAGCGCAGAGGAGAGCGGACCTGAAAACCAGAGGGAGGAGGAAGGAGTCCAGTGGGCAGCTGCAAATCCCCCCTTTTTTTCCCCCAAAGGTATCTCTGTGGATGCTCTCATGAGCTGCTCCCAGCCTGGGCTCCGGCAGGGCGAGGAGCTGCCTGTCCTGCCCGTCTGGGGCCAACGCAGTGGCCCCGGGACCATGCTGCCATACTGGTGGCCGGCAGCCCTTCGAGCCGGCAGGCCCCAGCTTGCACCGCACCGCTCCGTTTAGAGCGGGCTCTGGGCAGCTGCGGGCTGGCATCCGAGGGCTGCAGGGGAAACGGAGAGCAGCTGCAGTCTGTGCTGGCCCCGCCGGCTCGTCACAGCCCACGGGCTCCTGTGCCGGCTGGCACGGCCAAGGGCTGCCAGCTAGCTGCCCACCCAGCCCCGCTCAGCTCGCGGGGCAATCGGGACGGTGGAGATTAATTGAGCAAATCTCCCGTACGCGGGGCCAGGGTGCGTAGGTTGCCGTCTTATTGAAGACAGCTGCGGATCTGTCTGCTGTAAGATTAATATCACTTTAACTGTTCCGAGGGGAAGTATCCCTTGGTGAAAGATGCAAGTGGCTCTGAGCTATTTAGAGCTGAGGATAACATTTCGGTATTTTAAAAATTCACCAAGTAATCATAAAGGCTAATGCTTGCTGAGCTCATTAGGTGGCAGGGAGCTCTGCCAGGCCTGTGGTCCTGAAGCACTGCACAGAAAAGGATGCTTTTCTCCTGGCTGAATGGCCTGTTCATGCCCTTTCTGTGGAATGAAGGAGAAAAGGTCCAACTTATCCAGCTACGCAGCCTGGGCACGTGTGGAGTGCCACCGCTTCTGTGTAAGTGCTGGTACCACAGGTGAAAAGCCTGGGGCATCTCATTAGCTGGCTGCAAGGGAAGGGAGGCTGGAGGGCAGAGCTGCTCTGCAAGGTCAGGATGGCTTCTCTTTTGGGATTTCTTTTACAGTGGTACGGAGGTGTTTCCTTTAGGAAGCAGTTTGTGTTGATTTGTGCTTAATTCAACTATTTAGATTACACCTTGCAGGTGCAGAGTCCGTAATAAAAACCAGCAAAGACTCACGCACCCCAAGGATGTCAGAGTGTAAATTGGGTGGGTACGTGCACACGAGTGATGGAGCAAAAAGAGCAAAAGGAGGGTAAAAGGTACAGCTGGCTCTCGGGGCAGGATGCCCGTGGGGTGGGCCACACAGATGGGTTTGAATGTGGGCAGGGAAGGTGGCACAAGCGATGAACTGAAAAGGGATATTCAGTCCCATGGGCTGGTTACAGGCAAATAAGGGTAGCAGAGCTTTGCTGGTATCTGCGTGCGCGTGGAGGCAGAGGGAGAGGCACAAAGGAGATGGACTGGGACTGAGCAGGAAGAAAAGAATGCTCCAACTATAGACGTGACCAAGTCCAAAGACGGTGTGGAAAACGGAGAAGCTGGAAAGTGTCTGTCCTGGTCAGGTTATAGAATTATAGAATGGGTTGGGTTGGGAGGGACGTTTAAAGGTCATGTAGTCCAACCCCCAGCACAGGTCTGTGTTGGTCAGGTCTGCTGTGTGTCCTTGCCCTTCGCAATGCGAACGCAGAAGGGACCGTGCTGCCATCAGCAAAAGCACTTCTGCAGCTTTCCCTGTATCCCTCTTGAGTGCTGCAAGTATTCCTGCCAAGACAAACCGTTATCTTAAGTTTCTTCAGAAGGACAAAATGATTCCTGCTAGATATTAGAGCAGGAATGCGGCTGGGGGTGGAAAAGCCAGTTTCCAGGAGAGGAGAGTTTAGTAGAGGTCTTCCTTCCTAGAGCAGACTGATGTATTTTATTTGCTTAATGACCTTTTTTGCAGCTTATTATATTGAGAATGGCAAGAAAAAGGTGTTCAGTTGGTCCTTTCTCAGGGTTTGCTGAATCAATGGGATGAGGGAGACCCTGGAGAAGGAAGGACGGTGCTGGACGGGTCTGTCTTTCCCTTAAAAAGCCAACGTGCAATAGCTTGGGCAGAGAGCTGAGCTCTGCCCCTATTTCTAGCTGCAAGGTCATCGCCGCACCTGCAGGCGCCCCAGCCCCGTCTGGTATTTGCGGTATTCTCTGCTAATTCCAATCTCATTTACAGTCTAATCCAACGTGGATGTGCAAAACCACATAAACTGTCCAAAGAGACGGGCATGCTGGCTTGGCTTTGGGTCTCACCTGTTAGCACGGTGCTCAGCTGCGGCTCGTGTGTCCACAGGGGATTTTGGTAGCAGTCGGAGGAACGGTTCGGGCAGTGTTTCTGGGAGATGGCCAGGAAGGACAGGAGTGGTGCTCTGTCCTGCACTAGTACAAAAACAATTAGAGCATTAGAGCCGTGCCAGAGGAGCAAATAAAACAGCAGATGCGTTTAACCCTCCCTCTCCCACCCGTCCAGCCGGGCTATGAAGCCTCCCTGCCCGGGGCGGCCCTGGAGCAGCCGGTGCTGCCGGCAGGCAGCGGGGCTGGGACGGGGGCTGCAGGCATTGCCCATATACCTCCCCTCGGCTCGGCCCAGGCTGCTGCTCCTCCTTGCAAAGAACTCACCGGAGCTATTTTTAACGGCACTGCTGGGGGAGATGGCTCAGGGTGAAACTGGGAAGCGCTCACCCCGGGTGGCACTGCCGGGAGCACCAGCGTTGGTTTGTAAAGGCCCCTCTTTGTGTTTATTGCCCCCAGTTGGACGTGTTTAATGTTCGTGGCTCATTTTCCAGCACCGCCTTGAAAAGGGACTTTTGAATTCTGCTGCTGGGTGCTATAAAGTCCGTGGGCCTCTGCTTCAGTTTCACCCTGACCTCCTCCGTCTCCAGACTTTCTCCTCTTGCTGGTTTTTGCATGGGCTGCTTTCTGCAGAGGCGCTGGGAGCTGGCAGCACAACCAGCAGTAAATAAAAAAGTGTGGCCCCGATTCAAGTGCTGCCTGAAAAGTATCAAATTTATATGCATATAATAAAAGGCCGACATTTTCCTTTTTGTGAAAGCCAATTCTGTTTTTTGAGCAGATCTTAACCTTGGAAGAAATTTTTCCTCATACATGTTTCATGTCTAAGGTTTGAAGATCACCTTCCTGCCTCCCCCAAACCTGCCTGAGCTTTTTTTTTTTCTAACTACTGCACCTGGCAGACCCCGGGCCGTGGGCTAGGAGAGGCTTTTGCGCTGCGGGTTGCGTGCACTGGGCTCTCCCAGGGCGGCTGGTATTTGTCTCCTGCTTTGCAGCTGGGGCCAACTTTTTCTCTGCGTCGAGCTCCCAGGCACTGCCAGCCATGCGGCTAAATAATAAATTCAGAAATACTCCAGGCAAGTTAGATGTTATTGTTATGGCTGGGCCCTTTCCTCCAGGCTGGGCTTTGTCAAGGTGTTACTAAACCCTCAGCGCGGCTTTTTGGAGGGCTGCGAGCAGCAGTGCCTTCCCTTCGTGCCCCGGGGATGGGCAGCACAGCCGGGGGAGATGTACTTAAAACACCATGCCGTGTCTCCGTAAGGCAGATGTTCATCACCTGGCTGCTGCTGCAATAAATGATCTCGGCGATGGAGGGACCCAGTGCAGGGCATCAGCACCCCTGCCGGGGCCAGGCTGCTGGCCGGGGGAGAGCAGTGCTCTGCCTTGTGCCACGGCTTCCCTGGGACGCCGGCAGGGCCAACACGTGGTGTGCCGGAGCTGCCAGATTTGAAGCTGGAGCTGTGTTGATCTTAGTCCCCTCAAATCGAACACTTCTGGACGGCTTCGCAAGCAGGGGGACAGGAGCAGAGGTCGGGCGTGTCCCGCAGAGCGAGGGAGCCGGGCAGAGCTGCCGTGCAGCTCGCATCCCCAGGGCGGGGCGGGATCCCAAAGTCGTGCCTCTCAGCTTGCTGTCACAGCTCCGTGCGTGGAGCCCGGGAGCTGCCCCATGGCCTCCCTGGCCTCACACCCCTCTGTGCCCAGGAGGGCTCGTTGTAGAGCCCTGCTAGCCTTGGGGCCGCGGGGGCTCGCAGCGATGCCTCGGCCCGGCCGGCTCGGCTCCCCACCACCCACAGCATCCTCACCGCAGCCTCTGCAACCCAGGTTGGGTCTTCCTGGCCTTGCCATCTCTTTATCTGCAGGAGTGACAGTACTCAAGCCCCATGCACCAGCCAGATAGCATCCAGCAGCTTCTCTGGAGGAAAGGAAATCTCCAGTAGGAGAAGAGCGCAACTGGGAGCTGCCTTGTCACCTCCAACACTCCCAGGCTGTTCCCTTGCGTTGGCCCCAGATGCTGGAGGAGAGCCGAGCGTGAGGGAGCCATCTGCGCCCATTTGGTAACACATCGGCATGAGTCCAGCGCTGTCCTTACTAGCAGAGGGAGCAGACCCTGCATCCAGTCCACTTCCAGACTACTTTTTTGGAAGTCACCTTTAGGAAAGCATCCACCCGCTTGCCAGGAGCTGTCTGCTGCTCCCCCAGCTGGGGCCAGCTGGCTGATTATCTGGCTGGGAAGTGGCCGGGATAGCCTCTGCCTGGCTCAGCGAGGGGCTGAAAGGGAGGATTTTATCTCTGTATGGTGAATCCCGTCCTCAGAGACCAGCAGGACAAAGCCAGGGGTCAGAGCACGTACTGCCGGGGTGAAGAGATGGATCCTCGCTTTGCAAGCTTCTTCCCGGGGTCGGCGCCGGGCAGGCTGTGTGCTCCATGCACAGTGTGCCCAGCCCGCTCTGATCCCCCAGGCATGGAGAGCACAGAAACATCCCCCTTGGCCCCTGCCAGATTATAGTGGAATTAATCACGCTGATTATATGCTACCAAAAAAGGAGGTGCTTTCTCTGTTCAGAGCTGCCTCAGACCTCCTGCTTGCGAGCAGCAGCTTAAAATTGCTGTTTTCTGCCTCATCGTGTCTTGTCTCTGGGTTTTTCAGGAGCTGTAATAATTTTGGATAAAAAGGCCAAGAATGACAGCAATCCCAGGCAGCTCAGCCTGCAGAGAAAGCGGGAAGATAACGTGTGAGTGTGGGCAGGGAGGCGAATCATGGCTCCAGCGGAGCCGCGTGTCATCCCAGGGAGAGGCAGGCTGAGCCACAGCAGCTCCACACCCTCTTCTCTATCGCAGGGCCCTGAACAGCGTTTTCGGCTCCCCGTCAAGTCACACTGTTGCCTGTATCAGTTGGGATTAGTGCCCTACGTTTAGTTCTTTCCCTGCAGCTACTCAAAATGGTGGGTGGGTGTGTGTATGTATGTGTGTGTGTGTATGTATGTGTATATATATATATATCTTCTACCTTCTAAGGGTCTCAGAACAGCATTTCTATCATCTTTTCATTGCACCTGTCGAGTATTCGGACTGAAGCTAGTCTTGTCTGCATACTGCATCTCAGTTTAATGGGAAAGAATTAATCCTGATTTCATGACTGAGAGTCCAAAAATTCCTCTGGAGCATTTTCACTGCAGGGATGAGAACTGCGTCTTTCCTCATTTTTTGTCCTAAAACACGACCAGATACCAACCTGAGCCCAAAAAAGGCTCATCAGACACCCTAAGACCACATTAAATTGTAATTCATAGTGAATTGGTGTTTGAGGGCTGCTAACTGCTTATCTAACTGTCCACACAAAAATATATGGTTTTGCATGTGCGGCCAGCGTGCGCTCCATTACATGCAGCAAGGGAGATGTGAGGAACCTCGGCAAAAATGATAGTGAGAGCATGGGGAAAGCAGCTCTCTGTAAGTCCTGGGTGGAACAAAGCAGCTGAATATACGGTGCTTCACCCTCCCTTATTTTTAAGGTGCGACTTTGCTGTTTGAAGCCAGCTCCTTCCCAGACTACAAGCAGCTGGGCTGTAAAGCCAGCCCTGCTTTTAGTGTAAAGATCACAGGGCCCCGAGCACAAGGCATGCGAGGAATACGACAGCCGGCCAGTGAAATAACTCTGATAGCCCTATAGCCCTATGGAGCAAGGAAGAGATGTGCTGGGAAGGAGTGGAGAGGACTCAGGGAGCCAAGCTGAGAGGGAGGCAATAGCCCTGCCTTTCCTAGCACCAGTGAGAGCAGCCCCCCAGGCTGCAGCGAGTAAAGGAGCCCCTTGGACGATGTGCGTTGTTTGCTGGAGAGCTATGGGAGAGGCATTTGGGGTAAAACGTGTCCAGTGTGCTGGGCAGGGGCACGCAGCCTCTGGCGAGGTGCAGCAGCTCAGGGCTGGTGACAGCACAGCGATGTTCAGCCATCACGTTATTGTCCCTTTATGCTCCACAGATGCCCGCGGTGATGCTTCAGGCATTCCTCTGAGCCAGGTTTTCAGTGCTTCGCAGCACAGCGGCGAGCCCATTTTGCAGCACCTGCTGCCTCGCTGCAACACATGAACATGCTCGCATTTGCAAATACACCTGCCCTGTTCTCTTGTGTGGCTATGTGCAACCTTCACATCTTAGCCTTAAGCATCTGTGCCCCTTACTTGTTGAAAATCTGGTCTTTTCTCCTCGAGTGTGGGGTTTTTGGGTCAAGTGGGCAAGCGCTGTTATGCCAGATGGGCTGATTTGATTTTGTTGCTGGACAGTGTCCGCTGCTTGAGCTGGGACAATCTTGGCTCAGACGGTGCTCACTGTTGTCCCCTCTTCTCTCCGCAGGACGGCTCATGCCAAAGCCAAGGCTGAAGGGTCTGAGCAGGCAGCTCAGGCAGCTAACAACGAATCGGGCATAGCCAGAATGATGGCCAGGGAGCTCTCCCCGGACTTCTACCAGCCAGGTAGGACCAGAGGCATCTTCTAAGAGGGATTTTGCAATTTCCTTGGGGAATCTGTTCAAATGCTTCAGCTGCTTTATAACTCCACAAGTTGCCCTCCTGTCTATCCTAAATCCTCTTTTGTGTAAGTTCAGCCAGACCCTTGTCCTGGATGATTTGCTGTCCTCCTTACACCACTGTTTCACCTGCTGGAATATGTTACTGTAGCCTGGAGGAAAAACCCACAGTCCCTCAACTTCCCCTCATGTTTCTCCACACGCTGAAGCACTCCCAGCGCCAGGCAGGGCAGGCAGCAAGCTTGGGTCTATTTGCAGCGCTCCTGTAGATATATCCTTCATGGCTTTTTCTTGGAACAGCTTTGCACATTGACTCACAAGCCCACATCCTGTGGGGCCCCACACCACGCCAGGGTACGATCAGACTCAGCTAATTAGGGGCTGTAATATCCGATGAGAAAGTTGTTAATGCAAAATACTACCCTGATTCCCTATTTATTTGTTAGTATCACTGCTGATTATTTGGCTGGGAAAACACTTGGGAGGTTCCTTCTGTAAGACCAAGCACTGAGGATTAGAACTGTAATATTAGAAGCAGCATTGTGAAAGCCATTACCTTTCCCTAGACCAAGTTAGCTACAGATATGTTCTTCCTGGAAAGCTTTCCTTTCCAGAGAGGGAAGGTAATAACAGAGCAGAAAACAAGGATCCAAGTGCCTACATTTTTATCCTGTCTTTCTTATTATCCGGCTGTGTTACCTGGAACAAGTGCCCCGTGGCTGCTGAGGCAGGGTCACAAGGGACCATCACAGCGGCAAAACTGGGGGATAGAAGCAAAGGTTGACTCCTGCTCAGCAAAACCTGCCGCCTGCTCCTGCCCTGATCTCAGTGCCTCTGGGTCTCCGGTACTACACCCCAGCACAGGGCACGTAGTGGGAAAGGGGAACAGCTCACACCCAGCGCTTGGCCAGGGAGAGTCGTGCTGACAGATTTGCCTAAATTCCCTGTACTCCCACCTTCCCCTGCACCTACTAGCTGGGGAGACACCAAGCTGGAGGGCTGCCCGTTCCTCCCCACTGCCCAGCGAGGCCCGTCGGAGCTGGCTTTGAGTGGGGAAACACCACAGTGCCCAGGCATGGGCGTGAGCCAGCGTGCGGCACTTCATTTAACAATAGCTAAACGTCACTTGATCCTGACATAAGCCCCCCAGCTGCCACTCACAGCTCCACATTCACCCTTTGCACACTGGCATATTTATAGCACAGAGGCGAAGGAAACTGGAATTCCTGATGGGAGGTTTTTGACATCTAGCTAGATTATTTTTTCCACCCGTGGCAATTGAATGAGACAATTGAAATGGTCTCTGCAAAATGCCTGAAGCAGCCTGGCCTCCGCTCCTGGCTCCTCAGGTGCTGAATCCTCTCGCTGCTTTTATGTAGGGCTTTGCTTGCGTCCTTGCCTCTCTCAATGGCCTTGTAAGCTGCTGATGCATGTTTTCCTTCTGTGATTCTTTTAAATCTCTAAATTCCCTAAGTGCACAACAAGGGGAAATGTCTCTTCTTGTACGGCTGCACCGTCCAGGAGCAAACAGACAAAAGTCCACCCTTGGATCTTGCTAGGACTCAGAGCTGCTGGTCACACAGCCAGGAGAGCCTGGCAGCGTTTGGCAGCTGCGTTTCCCCCTGCTATCCTGGCAGATAGACCCTGCTATGCCTGGCACAGGGCAGTCCTGCTCAGCAAGCCTCATAGCTCTAATAAGTATTGAGCCCTGGGTTTCACTTAGGATATCAACCCTAATAGCTTAGAGGAGAGGGATGTAAGCCAAAGCCCTTGCTGAAATGTCGTGCTGGGAGGTGAAGGTGGAGAGGTGACGAGGATCGGAGCTGTGCGGTGCCCTCCAGGCAGTTGGGGTTTTTTTGGTGTGAATTATTCAGGAAGAGAAGAAAGCAGCAGGAGAGAGCAAGGAGCCTGGAGCTGCAGGCAGCCTATTTTGAGGAGTCTGAACAACTGTTGAAATGGCTTCCAAATAATCCACTTGCAGCCAGAAATAAATGGCCCTGAATGGGTCGCATGCTGATTGACAGGAGCGTGCAGGCAGGGCAGAGCAGCTAAAATCAGTGCCCTCTTTCTCCCCACCGCCCCCTCCGAGCAGAGGCATTGCCTGCGTGGGCAGGGGGTAGCAGCGTGCAAATCACACCGCTGATTTATTAGAGAGAAAGGAGCACCAATCCCAATTTCCTGACCAGGCTGAAGTCTGCATCAGTCCTTGGGGTGGAGGAGATGAGGGGAGGAACCGCGAGGCAGCCCGGGACAGCGCAGCGCCGGGGTCTGTGCCGTTCAGGAGCACAGAGCAAGCCCTGTATGTCTGCACCCCTCAGCATTGCTTGGATTCAGCAGAATGAGGCCAAAGCCACTTTCAAAAGCAGGTGCTTTGCTTTCAGACAAGCTGCTTTGCGACCTCGCACTGCCCATAAGGAGCACACTCTTCTTGTTCTCACTTGCTATGAGCATCGCGGTGACATGCGGGGACCCCTGTCCCAGCGCGGGTCCCAGCGTGCAGAGTGCTGTGCAAGGTTGTTATTCCAAAAGACATTCCCAGTTGTTCAGTGGTGGATTTTGCTCAGCCAGTCACCCAGCACGATGATATCTTCGGTGTCCGGATGATATCTTCGGTGTCCGGCTCTGGCTGACTTCCCCAGACCCTAGCTGGGCTGCAATTTGCGCTGCAGACACAGCCTAGGGTTAACAAGAAGTAAAGATTTAATGATAGGTGAGTAACTGAAGCGAGGGCAACGTTGCTAAGAGCTGACAGTCAGTGTGGGAGATGAGGCCAGAATGAAGGCCGAAGCCCTGAGTCACCTTGTATGATGGTGCCAGGTAATTTTGCTGCTGTTGCGGGGCTCTGTGCATGAAAAACGTGTTTTTCCCATCATGAGGGATGACAGGTAGATCATTTGGGGATACCTGCCTTTCCCGAGGAGACTGGGCATCTCCTGTATCACTTGTGAAGCTGCCACACTATTAGACACCAAGGAAGCCACATGGAAGAGTTTCCCAGCCATTAAAAAAAACCCAAAAACTTGGATGGGAGCTGGATCCTCTTTAGCCCCAGGATAACCCATCTGCGTGACCGCAAAAAGCTGGGCTGCAGGTTGTCACTGTTTCTTTACCCTCATCTGGAGCTCCCCACCTGCTCCTTCGGCTCTTCCCAGCCGGACAGAATGTGGTGGGGCTCAGAGCCTCCGGCTGCTCACGGAGGAAATCCCTCCTGGAAGCAGGCTCTGGTTTGGGAGCACCTCCTCTGCCAGCATCCAGCCTGGACCCTCTCGCAGTCGTCCCCAAACCCATCGGGGCTGGGGACGCGGCTGTCAAAGGCGCGACGGTGGCGCGGAGCTGGGGTGGCCTGCCATCCCCCCGGCCCCCGGGGCAGCTCTCACACCGACCCCTCTCTCCGCAGGCCCCGAGTACCAGAAGCGGAAGCTGCTGCAGGAGATCATGGAGAACGCGGAGCACGCCGTCAACATGGAGGAGGAGGCGCCGCGGCCCGAGGGCGCCCCGCCGCCCCCCACGCCGCCCGAGAGCCCCCAGCTCCACGAGCAGGACGAGGCCCGCCGCCGCGCCAGCCCGGCCCCCAGCCCCGCCGCCACCCCGCCCGAGGCCAAGCGGGCCAAGGCGGCCCCCCGCCAGGACGGGGCCCTCCGTCCAGGCAGCTGGGCCGAGGCGGGCGGCCGGGTGGGCGGCAGGAGCCCCGCGCCCAGCGAGGGCGAGGGCCGGCCGGCCTCGCGGGGCTGGGGGCGTCCCACCGAGCAGATGGAGATCGGGCCGCTGCAGAGGATGGCGCGCGAGCCCGACGTCGAGCTCTTCAAGGGCTACCACAGCTACGCCGTCCGGACCTCCCCGGCCTCCCCGGCCGCGGACTATGAGGAGGAGCCGCTCCCCGAGCCCGAGCTGCCCTCCCCTGAGCCCCGGGGGGACCCCCAGCGCCGCGGGGGCACCCCCGCCCCGCAGCAGGAGCGGGAGGAGAAGGCGGCGGCCCGGGCGGAGGCCAAGCCGGAGCCGCCCCGGCCCAAGGAGCCGAAGCAGCACCCCAGCCCCGAGCGCAGGGCCGCGGGCCGGGCCGAGCCCGCCGCCGACAAGAAGACTGAGGCCAGGGTGCCGGGGCGGACGGAGCCCAAGGCGGGGGCCAAGCGGGGCCCGGCCCCGGCGGCGGCAGTGGCAGCGCAGGAGGCGGAGGAGTGTGAAGAGGTGACGTGCGGCAGCCCGGGAGGCACCCGTGGGAGCCATCTTGGCTTTTTTATTTTGGTTTATTTTTCCCCCGGGGGTCAGAAAGGGCCCAGAGGGATGCAGAGCCCACGGCCTTGGGGCTGCAGCGGGCCCCGAGTGGCGTCCAGAGGCTCTTGTCGGGATCCCACAGCCTGCGGGAGGGTCTTGTTTGCCCCTCTCCTGCCACCTTCCCAGCCCGCCCTGCCCCGGCTGCTGGGGCTGGCGTTCGTAACCCTGATATTTCAACTTCCTCTCTGCGCCGGGGTAGATACGCTTTCAGACACGTCCCTATTTCAAAATCTGAGGAAAACAGACATTTTCTGATTCAGTTTTTACACTTTTCTCCCCTTCTTTTCCCACCCTTTTTCCAGCCAACATGGATCTGGAAAAGGGCGGAAAATGTAGGACAGGGAAGAAAAAGCTGAGTGGGGTTTCTTTTTTACCTGTTACTTTTACTCTTTTGCAGTAAGGGCACCTCATGACCTGAACTGTGGTATCAAATCACCAGCCGTTTTCCCAGGTTTAAAACACAGAAATTCAATTTTGCTGTTAGCAAATACAGCTGTAAAACTAAGACGTTTTATTAGCCCGCGGCTTCTCATCTTGCAGCCCTTTGCACGTGTACGGTTCTGATGCGACTTTAGAAAAGCACAGCTTGGAAATATTTTGGTCTGAAATTAGAGCAATCTCATACAGATGCATTTGTCCATCTCAAAAATGGCAACTTTACAAACGTGGGTGCTGTGGGTGGAGAAAGGAGTTGGGAGGAGCAGCTTGACATGGGCTTGGCAGTTTGTGTGCCGGTGGTCAGGGTCTCCTTCAATCTGCTTTAGCCTCGGAAGGAGCCTGATTTGGCCTCCTTAGTAGGAGTTTGCAGGGGAGAAATAGGAATAGGGATTGATAGATATTCAACTGGTTTGAAATTCAGGCTGGTTGTCAAATGCTAGCTTTATGCATGTCGGGAGGGGGTGATTCTGGTGGTTTTGAACAGCAGAATCGAGCGGTATCTGTCTCCTCACCTGGAGTTGCAGAGTATAATACTGTTTTGGGTTTTTCCTTCAGGGACCTAACACAATCGTGATCTGCATGGTCATCTTATTGAACATTGGTCTGGCCATCCTATTTGTACATTTTTTGACATGATGTGCCCCTCGGACAAGGTAAGACGAGCAATGAGATTTTATCCTCAATTTGTAGGCTTCACTGTGGATGGTTTGGGGTTGACTGGCTTTATTGCCAACACGAATCATTCACTGATGGATGCCCTGGTGATGGAAATGCATGGGCATTTATTCAGTAGATGCAATTGCTTTGTGATGGGCGTTGAGATTCTCAGTTACCTGTTGTCTGTTCCAAGAGTATTTGTGGATTAATTTCAGTGGATAGTTCTTGAGTCTTTTCGTAAAATCATTTCCTCAAAGTTAAAAAATTGAACTGTGTTGATTGGATACAATCCCACAGTATAGTTTTGCTTTCCCAGTTGGATGGACATGATTCACGGAGACTTCCAGTGCAAGAATGTGTGATGTTAAATTTGCAATTTTTTTTCTGCAAGAAACACTTTCAATTTGCTGTTCCGTGGCCACTGCTGCAGGTAACTCATGCGTTGCAGTATTTCTTGGCACTCGGCCCAGCAATGGGCAGGAACACAAAGAGAATGTGAAACTGAAATTTGCAGCTCTAATTGCACCGGTGCTAGTTCTGCTGCTGTTGTTACGTAGCTGTGTTACTAAAGGTAAATATGAGCTGAGATGAGTATCTGACTAAGGTTAAACTGGAGCTCGCTCAGGTCTTCCACTTGAATCGGGATGAGGGTTTGCATTTGGATTTGGTGGCAATAAAATCTTGTGGGGTTTCTTGTGCCTGTGGGGTTCCTGCACACAGGAATGTGTCATGGTTTGCACAAGATTTCTGTTGCCTTGGGCTCAAATACTGCAAAAAAAACCCATGAAGGGTGAACCTGACCCTTGGGCCTCATGTGAATATAATATGAGAGGCTCCTCCCAAGCCCCCATGAGGTATCGGGCTGCCTCACGGGGCCTCCTGGGGGATGAAACTGCTCCCCTGGGCACTGCTTTCTGTCGTGTTATTAGTCCCCAGTCAGCCTGCACAGGTGAAAACCTTGCAGACAGCCGCAATTACGTGTCAGTCGTGTTTTGCTCCCCCTTGACTCTCCTGTTCATCTCTGTCTGGGACAGGCGTTGCTGCTGATGGAGATCACAGACCTTGGCGGGGATTAAATCTCAGCCACCTGGAAACACCTAAGAGGAGGACTTGAGATCCCAAGGTTGCACTGCAAACATGAACCTTAAACAAAAGCGCCTGAAGATCAGTTCAGTCTCCCTGCTCCCAGGCTGTGGCTGGCCTCTGCGATCTACCAAGGAAAAGCCAGGGTTTCTGCAATTCAGCCTCCTTCTCGTCTTTGTATAAAATACCAGTTGCCTTAAATTGTTCTCACCAAAGCCATCAACTGTCCTGTCATGCCAGGGATGAGAGATTTACCCGTAGCTGTAGGAAAATGAGTGAGAAGGTCTCATCCGTGCACACTGATGTGTTTTGTAACTCCCTTGGTTGACTCAGTGTCAGAGATTTCCCAAAGAATATCATCCATGGCGTGGAGAAGCAGCAATACGCAGCAACCAGAATGACTCATGAGAGCCGCACCATGGCTAGGGGTGGACGACATCACCCTCCATGCTTGGAAGTCATCCAAAGGGATGAACAAAAAGTCTTTCCTTTCCCTGTCGCCTGGAGTCGTTTTCCACGTATGGAGGACTGAGAGGGGGAGCAAGTTGAAATTGGGCTTGTTGAAGCGTAACCAGAGTCCTGCCCATGCCTGCCAATGTGCCACGGACGGGGGCTGCGGGGCGGGGTGTGAGGGACTGGCTGATCCGAGGCTGTTCGTGCATGCAGGGGATGCTGCGGGTGGAGATGGTGCCCATTTCGGGACCAGGTGCCATCCAAGCGCTCTCGTGCTGCCAGCAATGCTCCACACAAAAGTGTCTTGCAGCAGGTGACTTCCTGCTGTAACAGGAAAGGAAATAGATGTGCTGAATTTGTCCCTTTACCCCTTTTTTCTATGAAAATGGTGCGAGTTACAATGAAAAGGAGGTACTCACTGAAAAATACCTCCGTACGCCTGCAGGTCCCTCCCCTTCACACACTGGGCTGCAGGGGGGCTCCTGTGCTCTTTCATTGCAACAGAGTGAACAGACTTTCCAGCCAGAGGATGCAGGGTGGCTGTCATGGGAGAGGTTAAGTTATTCCCGAAAGGAAAAAGGTGGAGAGACCTGAGTGACTCCAGTGTATTTGGGTGTTAGGCTCAAAAATACGCAGCAGCCAGACTTTCAGCAGTGGTAGAGTACAGAGGGGCAATTCTAGCTGTTGTTCTTGTGTGCGAGGCTTAGAGGCCTGGGCAATTTGCACCGAATATTCCCAAAGCTGTGACAGAGAGTGACCTTTGGAAGGAGATGTTTCCACCGTGATCTGCTCTGATCCTCAGCAGTGTGAGCTTAGAAAGTCGGCACAGATGAAGTTACAGTTTAGTGTGAGGCTGAGTGCTTGGACATGTTTCTTCCTTCTTTTAAGAGCAATATGTATTTTCTATCCCTTTTTAAGATTATCGGAAATGTTATTTATAGTCGGTTGTGCACCTCTGTGTATCCTGAAGTCCCACAGCACAGGACTGGGTGGGAAAACCCCAGGGACTGGTAAGAATGGGGAAATGATGGTTAAGGAAAAAAACAGATGCCCAGTCTGCTCCAAAGGTCAATCTGAAAGGATTTCAGAGGTGGGGTGGCAGACAGGCAGGGGTTTACACTGACTGGAGACACAGGGAAAACCTGCCTAAGTTATCTGCTCTAATTATGGCATAAGAGAGTAAGAATAATTCAGTACTTTTCTTTGTGAACCAAGTTTATTTTTTAACCTTATTCAGCTCAGGAACGTTGCCACAGTAGCAAATATGTGGTGTTAACTGTGGGAGAAGTGAATGTGATCCCTTTCTAAAAGCCACGTGGCTGTACCAGTCCTGAGAAAGCTGTGCAGCATCATCTACACTTCCACAGAGCATAGTTTAGTAGCAATTTGCTTCTTTTCTTTTTTTCTTTTCTTAAGTATAAATGTATTGCAAACCCCAGGCTCTGCTGCCTTTGGCGTTTTATCTCCGTTTGCTGGCATTCACTTGCCAGCTCTGCAGTTTCAGTATGCCAACTGCTTTTATTAACCACCAAGACAATTTCCGTTGAGAGACCTGAGGGGCTTTTATTTATCACTAAGCACAAAAATGGATCTTTTTCAACAGTGCTAAAGTAATTCCCCCTCCCCCGCCCCAATTTTTTATGCATGTGATATGCACTCGGTAATGTGCTTTCCTCCTAGTAACCTTCTGAGAAAAGTAGGTAGATTTGCTTTTATGTGACGTATAAATATATCCATATTGCACTGAGATGTGGATATATATACATATATATAGCCCCTTAGGGATTTCATTTTCTTAGATGCAAAATAACAGATTTACCTCAAACTGCATGCTTTCAAAACTGACTAGGATATTGTGTTATACTTTTCAGGTCTTACAAAGATGCAGATACATTTCACTCTTCACACAAAAATACCTTCATCACAGATTTTGCAAGCTGTTTACTACAATCTGTGTACTACTGTCCGGAGTTTTCTGTCGGTTGTTCTGCTGGATTACGTGCAATAATAAACAGTTATCTGCTCACTGTATCCACGTGATCTTTGCGGGGGAATCTCCAGGTTTCCTTCTGGGTTGACACAGTCATTCCAGTCTTACAGGAGAGCTCATCGACATGTCGTGCAGAATATGCGTGGTGGCATCTGAATGGTTTTTAAGCTTTTCCCTAATCTCTATTTAAAAATCTGCTTTTTTGTTGATAGGGGGGTTCTTTGCAAAGAGAGTTGTTTTCTTTTACTGCTTCTTGAAAGTTTGGAGCTAGATGTTTGAGGACACCTCCAGCTCTCCGAGCAAGCTCTGTCTGCTACCATCGTGCTGGCCTCTGCCAGAGGTTGCACGGGGCCGGGAGGAAGGCCGGCTTGCTGGCCCGAAGCCTGCCCGGGCGATGCAGACGGCTGCTGACAGGTCCCTTCGCTGCCTCCTGACCGCTGACAGGTCCCTTTGCTGCCTCCTGACCTCAGGGCTGCTGCCAAGTTTCTTCCAAGCTGTGCGTCACTGCCTGCTCCTCCGGCGCCACGGTCCTCCTGGGTTTGGAGAGGAGTGATTCTCCTCCACCCGTGGCCATCCTCTTGTTCAGCCTCTTGAAACGGCCGAAGTGAGAGGAAAGCCAGGCACAAGGGACAGGGAAATGGCGGCCGGGGGAAGAGTGATTTACGGGAGAGGATGGGAGAGCAGAGCCCAGCGCCAGCCAGGGGCAGCAGGGCCGGGGGGCCAAGGAATCCAGAGTAGCTGAAACCTTCAATCCCTTTTCTATTTCTGGAGTGTCTCACATGAGCAAAGCCAGGCTGTGCAGAGGGGCTGGCGGGATGCAGGCTCAGCTCTGCGGTCAGCAGGGGCTCCCCCAGCTTCTGTGGGACACCAGGGGTCTCATGGTGGAAGATTTCATATTCTGGTAGAGACTTGAGGAGCTAAGTTTGGTGAAATGATGGCTTTACTCTCCTCTGGGCTTGTTTTGCTTCTGGTATGGGAGGAACCAGCAGCGTCTCATTCATCCAGTCCCTGGGAGGAGGCTGGGGGCAGCGGGGTAACCGGAGCTCTTTGCACCTCATAAATCTCAGGCTGATGAATGGAGCAGATCTTTGGCCCATGTGTGGCAGAGGCAGCAGGGAGGGAGGTGAGTCTGCTGCTAAAGCAATGACGTATTGTTTCAAAAATATTAATAAAGGCAAAACAAAAAGCCTGCCCCTTCCCCAGGGTAGGGGGAACAGTGCTGGGTCTTTGCCTCGGGAGGTGCTGGTTTCAGGGGTAACATCCCCCACACTGCTCCCGGCCGAGCGTCCCCGGGTGCGGGCAGGGAGGTGTCCGATATGTGAGAAGCAGGATAAAGGCACTGGCCTGATCCTGTGACCGAAGGGCAGCAGCCTTAGCCTCCACCGGTGGGAGGGAAGGTGCAATCTGAGCCCCAGTGTCCTTTGAGAGTGACCTGCCCAGGCGTCCCGGGGACAGCCGCGCTGCCCACCACCGTCCTTGCGGGGCATCGAGGCTCATGGGAGCAAGCCCCTCTCTTGGCCTTCATCTTCATGTGAGAGGAAGGGCCAGAGCTGGGGCGAAGGTGGAGCCGGCAGTGAGTAAGTGCTGGGAAGCGCAGCGGGGTTACTGTGCTCCTTTCTGGCCCAGAAGCCAGGAACGGGGCTGGCTCCGCACTACTGCCTCCGCTCCGGGACCCTTCCTGGAGGAAGCCGAAGCGAAGCCTCGGGAGCATTAATGCATCGGGGAATAGCCAGTGTTAGCAACTCCAGCAAAACATTTTCCCATGCCTGGCCATGGCTTAACCCCCAGCCCCGGCTCTGAAAGCGCTGGCTTTCCCCTCCCGCCTGGCCAAGCCACGGGCGCACCATGCCTGGCTCGGGACCGGCAGCAAGGGACCCTGTGGTGGCCATCCGCTCCTGTCCTCTGCTGCCAGAAACACTGGCACTGCATGGCTGGAAAAAGTTGCTTTTATTTTATTTCCTCTGAGCAGCCACCCACACTGTGCCGGCGAGGACAGACAGGATCAGCCAACGCAGGAGGACAACGGGCCCTCGCTGACCGTCTCAAAATCGTATTAGCACTGCGACCGCCCCAGGACCTTCTCCTTGAGAGGGGAAAGCTTTTAAAGGCTCCCCAGCTTGTGGCTTCAGGCATCCTCTTTTGGAGGAGCAGTGAGCGGCTGCCAGTGCTCTCGCAGCATTCCCTGTCTCTATAGAAACAGCATACTCGGAGCACAATTTACGAGGTGGTTATTAAAGAAATTTCAGCAATTATAAAGCACAGATTGTCCTTAATACTTCTCCCCATCACCCACGGCACAGGGGACCTGTGGCGTTGCAGTCACGTTCCCCCCCTCCGGTGGGAGCTGGGAAGGTGCCCCTGATTTGAGGCACGGGCGATGCCAGCGATGCCCTCCCATCGGGGTCTGCATTTAAACCCCGGCAGGGCAGAAATGAGCAGAGCTGGTTAACTGCTAAACTGAGGGTATTTTGGTAAATTAGAGTCACTCCTGCGGAACTGGCAAGCTTCGGTCTGCTGTGCATCACAGCACGCTCCCCAGAATGGATGCCTTGGCTTGAGGAGTGCTGAGGAGCAGCCCCTGAGCGAGCAGAGAGGAGGCAGATCCGGGGGGCAGCGCTGGCCTAAGAGCCCTCCAGGGGCCCTGGGAAACACAGGCTGCAAAATAAACAAATAACTGCTGAGTGATTACATTGATATTGCCGTAGGACTATCCCCCCGGCTTCATTAGCAGCTCCTTAATTGGGACCTGCCTGAACTAATTCGTTCAAAGCAGCAGCCAGGGGCCAGACCCGATTGAAAAAGGGCTGTATCTAATTCATTCCCTAATGGGTGGTCGACACTCTGTTGTGGCTCTGAAAAATTTAAGTAGTTGCTCAGCATCCTTTTCAGTGACCTGAGTGTTACTAACTTAAAGGTACTACTATTTTAATTTTAATAATGTGCTCTTTGCAAGATTGTACTGCAGAGCGAAAGCCAAGCTCTAATAACCTGCTCTGGTTGCAGGCAGGTGCTGGGTGCCCTCGTGGTCTTTTCCTCCCTTTCTTGGGGAACTGCTGTGTTTTGTGGGTTACTGCCTAACGTGGCCCTGGGACAGGCTGGCTCCCGGGGCGCTGGCCGGGATCGCAGGGGAGAAGCTCTCCCAAAGAGCCATCAGCACGGCCACGCTCTCCTCCGGCACAGGCTGGCGTGGATGCCCGATTCCTCCCCTGAAAGCACTTTTTCCACCACCCACATCCAGAGACAAGGTAAGAAGACAACCAGACTAGAGCTTAAACTGATGATTTTTTGGTAAATTATTTAAACTTCTGTGTTTTGCAGGAGTAAATAGCTACTGCTGAGGATCCATCCATGCACTCCATAGAGGCGATTATGCTGTGGCCTCTATCACCAATACTAAGCAGAGATGAGCCAGATTCAGGTAAATGTGCTGGATGGTGTGTCTCCTACGCTGGAAGTCTCTGACAAATGCTGTGTACTTCAGCCAACCTGTGGTTCTCGCAGCCCATAAACTTCACTCAGCCCTCTCCCACCAGCCCTTCCCCAAGCCGCTGCCTCCTCCGTCCCCCTCCCTGCACTGCTCACAAATTCATCCATCCCCCTCCCCGGGGCTCTGTGGCACTGCCAGGTCCCCCCTCTCCTGCCAGGGGACTTGTTTGCTGTGTAATCGAAGAAAGAAGATGGCATTTTACCAGGTCAACAAGCAGTGGAAGGGCTTTAATTAAGAAACTAACAGGTTACATGAAATTGAGGAGTGGCTTCAATGTGGTAAATTATTTAGGAGTAATAGATGTCCTATTTGGTGGCATATTTATAAACTCGCAGCCTATACTCATGCTGTTAAGACTAAATAAATGCCGAGGGTAAAATACAGCTTCAGACTTTATGAGCAGGCTGGGGTGTTGCAGGGTACAGGGTAAGCCAGGCTCAAGCTTGAAGGGGGCTTTTTGATTTCTTATAAGGAATTAAGGTTTTTATTCAGACCCTGGCTATCCAGAGGAAGTTACAGTGATGAGTTACTTCTTTTAAGTCCTTTCTGCTGGTGATTTATTTCCTGACAGCACGCAGCTGCCTGTCCTCTCAACCAGCATCTCCTTAGCAAGCTGAGTGCTGACCTTCCGCCTCCACTTCCACCTAAAACTCTCTCAAATCCTCCTAACGTGTCAGAATACGTGCCGGGAGAAGGAGCAGGAACTCATTCTTCATCTACAGAGTTTAATGCTCTGGTGCATTTGCTGGCGACCTCGTGGTGCTGGGGGGATTTATCTGCCAATTACTTCTCAAGAAATAACAAAGGGTCACACAGTACTTGGCAGATAAAGGCAGAAAGGGGAGAAGAGAACTGGGTTTTAATTGAATCCCAAGTATGTTGAACAAAAAATTTCAGAACCATCAATTAGCTGTTGGCCTGGGGCTGAAATTTCATTAAGAGAATAGTGGTTTTAGGATGTCCCTGGCTGGAGGAAAAAAAGCATACAGAGGAACCTTGAAGACTGGAAATGTGATGGGGAGGTGGAAAAGATCCTGCTGGAGATGCTTCAGAGTTGAGCTGCTACTTGGGTTCACAGAGATCAAGACGTCTGTCAAACTGCACATCCCACGCCTGAGAAATGCCTTAGGTCAGGATGCAGGTGGGTTCCAAGCTCAGACAGTAAATCATCTTCCCACATGGCCTCAGGGCAAAGCTGGCTTTCCTGCCACTCTCTGCACCCACAGCCATAGGGTGAAGGGCTGGGGATGTGGGACAGCCCGTCCCGGAGGAGATGCTGCCTGTGCTCGATGCTCCGGGGAGGCACCGTGCTCCATAGCCCCCAGCCCCGCAGCATCGAGGGCAGCTGGGCTCTGCTTTGCTGCCGTCATCTAGTTACTGGACCACAGCAAACAGCACGGGCGTGCAGAGCCCCCGTCCCAGCTCTTCCTCCTCTCCAACCCCACCGTGCTTACAGGGTGTTACCAATGCTTTTATCAATGGCTTGTTCTGAGCTGCTAAGGAAAAATCTGTTCTAAGGGGGGGGGGGGGAAATCTGTACTAGAGAAAAAATTGTTATAGGCAAATTGTTTCATTTCCTAGTTTCTTTTGCCAAATGGAACAATTTTTTCACATCGTAGCAAAAACACTTCCATTTTCTTCAAGAAGCAAATCCCAAATATCTGTGCAGAATTTCCTTAACAACAATAAAGAGGAACTTTCTTCCTAAATTCCCAATATACACAAAAGAGTGCAAAAATGGCATGAATCCTTAAATTCCAAACACACACTGTTTCAAATAATTGCAAAAAACGATGTTCTCTTTCCTCATCCTTCAGTTATTTTGGGGTCAAAATAGATAGTTTAATAACTCACAATATAATAATCTTACATGCAAAGCCACCCCACACCAAAAAGTAATCGATCCTGGACAGTTCCCAACAGTGGGAGGTGAGGTCTTGTTGTGACTCACCCAGGGAAGTGATTTCCCATAGACACAGAATGGTTACTTAACATCTTGTGCTCTGAAGAATATCACACAGATATTTTTCAAAGTGTATGCAGAATTCTAAGATCATTTAACACTATCGTTTGGTGAAAAACGGTGTTGAAGAGTGAGGCTGGATTGGCTGTTCAAAGAATTTTTTACAGTCACTTGAGGGTTACTGGTGGCTGACACTTGTTTTATTTGGCAAGAGCCTTAGCGTTTGGCTCATGTGTAATCTTCTACATTTTACTCCGACTCCAGATAGTGTCTTGCAAGTCTGGGGCAAGTGTCCTTGGGCTGGTTTCTTGTATGCCTGAGGTTATGAATACCTATTTTGCTCATGAGATGATAGCAGCAATGAGTATTGTTAGTCTTATAGTCATTTATCACAAAACACTTGATGGACTTGCACAAATGATTTTCAGGAAATAAGAGAATTGCTTCACCTGCCATTGAAATGCAACTGTAGCTGGGACAGAGAGCAACACTGCTCGACAGTTCGCAGCTACACCACACCGGGGCTTACAGGACAAGGCTATGGTATCCAGCTGCAGCAACTAGAGGAATTTGCACAGAAAAGGTAAAATTATCCAAAAGAAGCTTAGACCACAACGATGGAAGTATTACTGTTACCTTAAGGAACACTCATTATTGGTTTGTTCATTTTTCTGTAACAAATCCAAGTAGTCTGGACCTTGGGTTTATGTGCTACCAGCACAGCAATATTTCCAGAAGCATGGGGTGAGGTTCATGACACCCAGCTTCGGTTATTCCTAACATAGGAGTCTCCACCTGAGAGAGCCCCTTTACAGTCCATGGACAGAAGTAGTCACACGTCGGGAGGCATTCATCTCCTCCTGAGGTATGTGTCTTCCTCAGAGGACTATGCTGAGATGAGAGCAGCCGCTTCCTGGAAGTGCCCGATTGTCCCCATTAACTCTAAAAGGACTCTAGAGGAGCAGCTCATGCAGAGTGTCTGTATTATAGGCATGTAAATTCCGGTAGGTGAATCTCAGCCTCTAAGAAAACTGGTCCAGCAGAAAGAAGGTGGTGGTTTGTATTTTTTTTTTTTCCTTGAATGACCTTCTCTTCCTGGATTTCCTCTCAATGCTCTGGCCCAACTCAACAAGCAGTTGCACTTGCACGAACACAGAATGGCGTTGCACTGCTATATTTAACTACAGATTCTTTAAAGATGCTAAACATTGACCTGTGCCTAACACTTCACCAAACAAGAATAAATTAGCGTTAAGGAAAAGCAAATTAATTTGCCTCTAAATATCTGTTTTGTTAAATGCCCTGGAGAGGTATTAAATTAAGTGTGCTGCAATGCCAAAGCAATTTCTGTTGGCACTTTCCCAACACAGTGCATACAGCCACATAGCTCCCACTGCCTGTGTCGTTTCAGGGTCCCAGGATTTATTTGGCAGGCTTGTTCTTCTCTGCAGGTGCAGGGAGACTGTTCAGATCTTCTTGTTTGGTGATGTTGTGATCGGAGCTGTCATGAGAATAGTCCTTCATAGCGCTGTAGTACACCGGGGCGGTGTACGGCGCGGGGTTCTCGGCACTCTTCTCTTCACACTTGCATAACTTCCTAAAGGCAGCCCTGAATTTCTGTGACATGAGGTTGTAGATGATGGGGTTGATGGCACTGTTCAGGTAGATGCATGTGCGGCAGAAGAGAAGGAACCAGATGTTCAGGTACGGAGGGTCAATGAAGGAGTTCACCACCACCAGTGTGCGATAAGGCATCCACAGAAGGGCGAAGAGGACCACCACGACAGCCAGCATTTTGGTTACCTTGCCAGCGGGGATATGCAAAAAGAGAAATAGTCAGATGGTGCTAAATCTCCAGCAGAGCTTTCACACCTGGAGAAATGGTGCAGACCGCTAATTCAGTCTACATGTTGCTTATATCTCTCTTTAAGCGTTTAAAATAGGCACACAAACCATGGGGCTATTCCTCTCTGAATCCATTTTGTTCATGAAACAATCATGCATAAATAAACCCCTTAAATGACAGGTTTTCACCTGCCGTTGAACAGCCTTTAAAGCTCTCTAGGGCAAGCATCCACTAGCCTGGAAATGGGCTGGGATAATCATGGGAATTTCTGTACCACAAAGCAAATTTGAAAATTGCACGTAACAATAAATCAATGGGGAAACTAACTTGTGCAAAAGTAGGGCCCTAACTTTTGGGGTGCCATGGGGTATATCTCGGCTCCCTGCCTAGGATCTTCTGCTTTCCTACGCCAGCTATGCTCTTCCCAGGGAGAGGCTCCTGGTACAGAGCAGCACTGAGAGCAGCGGAGACTGCCTGGAGTCTTACACAAATTCCTACTTGTGCTGATACGGGAGTTACTTAGCTAACTGCTGTGGGTTATTTTAATTTGCAGCACACTAGGGAAGTACTACATTAACATATTAGGAACAAGAAGATATTGAGAATTCAGAAGTGAGCAGTAATCACCCTCAGCTTGACTCAAGCTTGTTTGAGAAAATGGGGTTTTGTACTGAAACTCCAGTGATCCTAATGATTTTGACAGCTATTTCTGGTAGGTGACAACCATCCTCCAGCAAACGCTTACAGACTACACACGTCCCCGAGGAGGAAAGTATGAGTAAACACTGATGCCGCACACGTATTAAGGCAGTAGCGTTTCAAACAGCAGAAAGGGAGTTGTGCAATGACTCCAGTTCTCAATATGGAAATAAGCACTTAGATCACGTTCACAGTCTCTCAGCTTTTCTTGGAGTGCTTTTTTTTACTTAGTCACAAAGAACTATGCCTTCCTGTAATGCTTTGGTTTGAGTAGAAATTGGGGGTGGTTGGTAGTGGCAACAAAACTTTCCCTACAAGAAAGGAACTATTCTCAAGCTGAGGTCAAAATAGAAGTGTTTTGCTGTGTGTGGTTTAATGGGAATGTGAGGACACTTCCCAGAATAAGATCTTGCAGTGATACGGTGAGTGCTGAGGCTATTGCTAAGACTGTAGTATGTTTGCTGCCGCAGTTTGTTGCCTTTTGGGAAAGATAGGAGAGATTGTACAAGATGTGTCAGTGAAAGGTAGCTTCAGAGCTTTTCAATGCCTTTTACAAGGGCTGGCTGGATGCAGGAGAGCGAGAGTCATCTCACAGGCTTTTGGTTTCAAGCCACCCTATCTAGCATGCAATTGCTAGGGTGATAATCTGGTTTATAGAAATCTCCTGAACAGATAGGCTGGGAGTGGACAGCAGCTGCTTGGCACACAGTTGACCATGGTCAAAATCTCTACGTACCAGCATGGCTGTAGCCGCTGCCTCCTGCTGAGGCTGGCAGGGCAATCCAGGCTCGGCCACCCCTTGCCAAGGGAAGGAGCGTCCTGACAGCAATGGTGAGACCGTATTGCTGTGGTCTGCACTGCAAGACCTGGGAACAGAGAGCCCCCAGTATCAGATCAGCCCAGAAAGGCACAGATTTTGCTTCAATACCGTATGCCACATGAGCGGTGCATATGCATGGGACCTGCATTTTCTACTTCTCTATATAACTTTACAGCGAATAGACACGGCAGTGATGGACCATTCAGCCACACTGCTGCCTTCCACAGACCTGCTTCTCAGGTTTGCAGAGAGAATTGCTTTTGCCGTATTTTTGATGCATCTGAGGTTTATTTCCCGAGAACCTGAATGAAGCTGATCTGAACAAAACTGTGCTAATAGCTGAACCCTAAAGCAAAATGCAACCGACTCCTCAGCTTAAGTGAACCTAAGTACAATTTCAGTCAGAATTTAATTCCCCTCTGCTAAGCAGTTTATTCCTCCTGGAAGAGGAGGGCAGGCTCTGCACTTTTCCATCCCATGCAGAGACTGAACACATCCTGGCCCTGCCTGGAAGGGTCCACGTTAAAGGGCTGTCTTGGGGGTAAGGTTGGTGGGAGTCTTTCCATCAACTTCAGCAGTCCTAGGCAGCAGGATTGCTGCAAAATACATCCTGGGAAAGTGAAATACCACACCTCTGCAGGTCCTTACTGAGACACTGACACTCCTCACTCAGCAGTTGTCTCAGTTCCAAGATGCACAGTTACCCCTCGCAGCGCTGGGGAGGATAAATCCCTGCACTTCCATACGCTTAGCTCTGCTCTCTGGCAGGTGTCCTTTCTGGCCGGGAGGTTTCTGTACGGCCGAAATGTCTCCTTTAAAGCTAACAGATTAATACTGCTCACGTGCTTTCTCCTGAGACTGAAATATCTTTGGCTTTTTGACTGTTGTAACTCTCTGCCTTGTTTTACCATTCAGGAACCCACGATGTTTGTGCAGAGTGATCCGAACTCTGCACCCGAGTGACAACACGAGGGGCAGCGTATCCTAATAAGGCTGGAAAGTAAGCTCATTCCGGTCCTTTCTGAGACCAAAAGAAACGTAGTCTGGATTCAGTGATTCATCTGCTTTTTAGCCATAACTGCCCCTGCTTTTTGCCCGGTTGTTATGGAAATGCCGGCGGTGCCAGCGAGTGCTCACCCAGCTCCTGCCCGAGCAAGCTCCCAACACCTCCCTCCAGACAGCAGAAGACCACAAAGTGCTGTCATCCGAAGAGCGCTTCCAGCTACGTGTCCTACAGCCCTGCAAAAAAGCTGTCTTTGTCCTGGGAGGGGAAACCAGCTGGAAAGAGCACCATGAGGATTTATTACCTCCATCTCACTAAATGCCTTCAGTGCTCCCCGAGGACGCTGCATCCAGACCACAAGCTGGGACTTGCAGCCCTGCCCTGAGCTTGCTGTAAGATTGGAATTTGCCTTTTAAAGCCAACCGTCCGCATGGACTGTGTTCTCCTGGGTGCGACTTTAGCAAAATTGTGTCGACACAGGATGTCTCCTCTGGATAAAACCTAACGGTCTATCCCAAACTCACTCTCGTATCTCCCACGTGGGGAAAGACATCTCCAGCATTGTCTGCATGCATGGCCGAAACCTGTCCCCGTGCCTTTCCTCACTCTGCCTTGCTGAGGCGAGTAACTATAGCACGCATGAGGTGCTCTGAACTTACTTCTGGTGCTCATGTGAAAAATGCACCTAATCAGCACTGAGGAGAGTTTGGGACATTTATCCCTAACTGGAGTAGTCCTGAATTATGGCCCCAAAAAACCGGCTGGACCCAAAAAAGCCAGAGCTTTGCTGTAGCCTCAAAGCATTCCTCAGGGAAGCACCAGCTCAGGGACAACAATTTTTCCGACAAGTGTTTTGCAACAACTCTGTTGTACATAGTGTGTGCACACAACAGCTGTACAGGAGCTATGGATAGAAGCAAGACAAGGGTTTGTAGACAAAAGGGGAAGTTTTACTACAATAGTTGATATTTAGCTGAAAAGCACTTTGGAGCATGTAAGCCAGGGTTGTTGCTGGATGGCCAAGGATACCTGCTGTACAGACCCCTGACTACAGCCTGGGCCCTGTGCCAAAGCTAAGGGGCAGCTCATCTTCCACCTCCCCAGGCCAAGCCCGGTGTAACTCCTAGAGCAAAGCCACTGTGAGCATCCTTCTTGCTCCATTCAAGATGATCGGCATCTTGCCTCCCTGCACAGCCCTTCCAACCCATCCCCTCTGGCAGCGCTGGGTCCAGCCTCTGCTCCTGTTCTGGAGGCCACAGACCTCTCCCCAGCCAGTGTCACCCCTCCTTGCCCAGGCACCATCATCCTGAGCTGCAGCATCCTTTTTCAGGAATCCCACTCCCTCTAGTGGTCCCTCTCCGGCAGGTGAAATCGGAGGCGGCTGGTGTTGGTATCTGTGGCCCTGTCTCCTGTAGGTGATAGGCACAGCAAAAACTCACTGTCCTGCTCTGGACTTAAGTGTTTTAGAGGCACCAGTGAGGGAACAGCAGCGTCTTCATACTCTGAAAAGCAAGCAGTGCAGTGCTGGGGCTGCGTAGGAGCACATCCACAGCAAAACACCCCCAGCCATCCAGGCTCTTTAGAGTCAAGGGAGAAAAACGGGCACCTCTGGAGTAGCCCCTTTGGGGCATCTCTCAGGGGACTCTGGGCACGGCACCTGGAAGAGCCGGTTCCCCTATAAAGGGAGGCCAGAGGAGGAGCACTGACATGGGTGCCTGTACCCTGGTCAGAGGAACCACCTGAACTACACACACCCAACGCCCGTCCTGCCCCGCTCTGCTCTCCTGGCCGACAGATCCTCCGGGAGCCAAACCGCCCTCTCACACCACTGGTCTGTGATGGGAACCTGGCAGGTGCTTGTGCACCACCACCCCAACAAACTCAAAGGTGTTTGCAGGGTTGGAGTCCCGCTTCGCCGCATCACTGGGACACAACCTGCTGTCTGCAGGGTCCTGTGAAGCTCTCGCTGCACACGTGAAGCCTGTCAGACAGCAACACTATTGCTGTTTTGGACCAAACTTGCAACCATGACTTCTAATGGTGTCTTTAGTGGTTTAGTCTACATGGCAACTGCATTTTAAAGAAGCTGCTTCCTCACTGACTGAAGTGAGGAAGCTGGGTCCAGCCTCTGTCCATCAGGAAGATGGACAAAACTTGCAACCATCTGTCCATCAGGAAGATGGACAAAACTTGCAAGTTTTGGACCAAACTTGCAACCATGACTTCTAATGGTGTCTTTAGTGGTTTAGTCTACATGGCAATTGCATTTTAAAGAAGCTGCTTCCTCACTGACTGAAGTGAGGAAGCTGGGTCCATCACCCTGTCAGATTGGAGAGCACCAGCATTTGTTATTAGAGCAGTTTCCAATGCTGTGTCCTCACTTCTGATGCTCAGCACAAGACTCTTTACCAAGGGCCCCCATGGAAATTCCCGGTGACATTTTCAAGGGCTGTAAGCACTTCTCAGGAGAGTGTAAAAGGTCGATGGCATTACCTGTCAGGCTGCCCTTTCCTTTCCACCCTGGCCACGGGTGATTAATGAACGAGGAAACCTGCTTATGAGCTCCTCGGCCAGCATCAGCTATTGCAAAGTAGTGTCCGGTGGTCCGAGTTGAGAACCATCTGTGCTTCTTCTTTCCACAAGATTCCTCTGGTTTTGAGGGCAGTGATGCCATGGCTATCAGAAAATCAGAGAGGAAACCTTTCTTCTGGTGAAGATGACACAGGACACCGGTGTCCAGGCTGCTCCCCTTTAGGGCTCGTACCTGCCCATTGCACGGGGGGGCTTTTTGCTGTTGATTTCCTTGGAGGTGAACCTTGCCTGGAGAAGACCACTCAGGTCCCTTCTGTGCCTCTCTCCCACCTTTGCTAAAGCCAAGTTGGTGGGGTGTCCCATGGATCCGGGTGCTGGGGGTGCTATGGGGGCTGTACCCCCCCCCAGACTTTGCCCTGTCCCTTGACATGGGCACATGCACCTCTGCCTCCATCGCCCACATGTCCCGCTGTGGGGCCCCACTGGCCATGGGAATGCTCTCCTCTGCGCTCACTTTTAAGCCCCTTCTCCTATCCAGCATCTCTATCTGCCAGCTCTGCTGGCATGAATGGGTTCAGCTACCTTCTTTCTTACATTAAAATCCCTTTCTTAATGATCTGCCCATTCCCCAGCACTCAGCCCCCGCTTCCCCTCTGCTCTGCCCCCACCACCCCTCTGGGGTCCTGCACGCTGCAGCATCTCCCCAAAAATATCATTCCTGTGGCTCTGGCTGCCCCTGCTCAGGGAGACAAATTCCAGGCAGAATCCAGTGATGACCCCTTGGGGTCTCTGGTGGCCTCTTTCCCCCCGGGTGGCTGGGTTATTTGTTTTCCCCTCATAACTAGGTGCAGAATCATGACTCACTGCAGCTTCTGCTCCTCAATCCATTGCACTGCCAGCAAAAACCTCTGGCTGGATCTCAGTGCTAAGGTAGATGCTCTGACAGGACCTGGGTTTGTTATGCTCGAAGCGCTTCTGTACACACTGCCCGAAACTCTCATCAAAATAGCCGTGTGGTTTTACTTGGCTTTGGTGCACAGATAACTTATTTCTATACACTGTCCAGCAGATCAACCCCTCCGCAATGAATCAAGTGGTTAAAGTTGAACTCCCAGATCCCATTTTTTCCCCCCTCTGATTTTTATGGACAGTCATATAAATTTCCCTCTGATTATATATAAAATGAAGCAATCATGTCCTATGCCATATCCAACTTGTGAAAGATGTTCATGGAAAAACCTGGATTGCAGCCACCTCTGGGGTGCAGCACTGCATCCATTTGACAGCCACCAGCCCGTGTGCCGGCCACCTAGCCCACATGCCACCGGTGGCACAGCTGGGCTTTCTTCCTCCATCACTCTCAACACAGCCTGCTTTGAAGAGCTGCTGGTGTGAAATCAGAAGGAAGTGTTCAACAAAACATAGCTGGAAGCCCTGGGAAACTGGTTTACAGTTTAAAAACTCGGTGCCATCTTTATTCCTAATGATGCCAGCTCTGCGATGTCAGACCAGCTAGGGGAAGTCTTTCCATGCTAAGGTAATTCGGGAGGTAATGACCATCTCGAGAAAACTCCTGGTGTAACAGAAAAGAGAGCACAAGATGTTTCCAGGAGCTGGAGCGCCTGTCATCCAGCCCCATCAGCACTAACGGCCTTAGCCACTCGTCCTAATGATGCTGGAGCACGCTGTGTGCAGCACGGCCACTCCACGGCACAGCCCCTGCAGCGGCTGCTCTGGAAGGAGAGGTCCATCGACCCGCAGCTTTAGGCGCTGCCTTGTAGTATCTAGAGACCTCGCTGCCCAACATCCTGCCTGAGGCTCCCACAGCAGCCAGTGACCCTGGAAGAGCAGGCAGGTACTTCTGCAGAAGTCAGGACTTGCTTTAAACCTTTCTGTGCTGGAGCGAAAGGGAGAAAAAGCTGAACTGGAAAGACTTAGAAGTTGATGAAGAAATATGCATTCTCTGGGCTGTTCGCTTCCCCTCCGCAACTCTGAATCGTCTCTCCTGGGGAATGGAGGTTCCTGTACAAGTCAGGCAATGAGATACTGATTCGGAAACATGAGGACTTTAGGACAGGCTGAAGCTTATTTCACGCTGTCTGGAAATCACAACAGAACTGGTGATTTCAGTGATTTAAGCCCGACTCCCAGATTCAGCCCTTTCCTTTAAAATAGCCCATGTCTCTGCCTATGCAAAGTTTGAAACTGGAATGGGACGGTCTCCTGCAAACGGCCAGCTAGGAAGCAACAGAGTCCCATGTCCAGATGCTGACCCATCCAAGGAGATGGGGCAAGAGACAGTAATTGTCCATGTGGACAGAGAAAGAGGAAGAACAAGGGCAGGAAGTGGGAGTAGAAGGAGATGGGGAGCCAGGAGGCAGCTGAATGACAGAGGAGTCACCGAGAGGGAAGACACGCCACTGTGACACCAAGGCACCTTCCCCAGCTGCAGGGACCGGGGGGCTGCAGCCAAGGCTGGGCTCACAGGGCAGGGGGTCGTGCCAGCTCTCCCCTCCCTGTGCTCCCCTAAATCCCAGGTCACCTGCCCAGGACCCTGCCTGGGAAGCAAGTCCTGCTGGCATAATATGACCCAGCACTTCCCTCCTCAGGGAGGCAATCAGTAATTAATTATCCAGGAAACACGCCTGCACTCCTGCCTCTCTCAAGCGGTGCTGGAGCCCTGTCCTGCTCCACCAAGCTCAGCCAAAGCAGGGGGAGCCCATCTGTGCTGCCAGACCCCAGCTGGGCTTGGGGGGACCCTCCGTGCAGCAAACTGGCCCACCCAGCTCTCCCTACAAAGGGAAGCAAAATATTGGGGCACCCCATACCCTGCCAGAATGCCCCTCCAAGCACTGAGCCCCTGACAGCACTGCCTGCAGCCCAGCGTGCCCCAGCCCGGTGGGGAGCCCCTACCTGCTTGCGGGAGCTCAGGGCCCCCTTGTTGCCCAGGCAGGAGAGCTTGAGGGAGCCGCCCTGGTGCGTGGAGCCCAGGCAGGAGCGCTGCGGGGTGGCGGGCAGGGGGCTCATGAAGAGAATGCGGGCAATGAGGCCGTAGAGGACAGTTGCCAGCCCCAACGGGATGACGTAGAAGACAGCAAAATCCAAGAAGTAAATGGGCATGTAAAGGCTTCTGGACACCCGGTAGCCACAGCTGACCTGTGCCCCATCCGAGAAGGTGACCTGGGTCGTGTCCACCAGGAAGAACCAGATGAGGCAATAGAGGGAGGTGAAGAGCCACAGCGAGGAGATGATGCGCTTGGCGCGGGACACGGTGCACAGGAGCTGCGCTTTGATGGCGTGGCAGATCGCGATGTAACGCTCCACTGTGAAGGCGGTGATGGACCAGGCGGAGATGTTGATGCCCAAGTACTGCAAATAGGTGATGCAGAGGCAGCCGGCGTAGCCGTACACCCAAGAAGCCACCACTTCCGAGATGTTGGGCAGCCCGGCCGCCAGCAGCACGATGAGATCGGCCACCGCCAGGCTCACCAGGTAGCAGTTGGTGGGGGTCACCATGTGCTTGGTGCGCAGCACCACCAGCACCACCATCACGTTGCCCGCGATGCCCACCCCGCAGATGAGCAGCACCAGCAGGATGGTGACCACCTGCAGCTCCAGGGGCTGCCGGGGCATCCTGCCCAGGGTCTGGTTGCCGCTGCCGCCCAGCGCGGCTCCCGGGCTGGCCGAGCCGTTCTCCATCGCCCCCCGAAGCCTTCCCCGGCGGAGCTCCGCGCACCCTGCGGCGGGGAGCGGGGAGAGGGGGGAGCCGGGAGCCGGGAGCCGGGACCCGGGAGCGGGGAGAGGGGGAAGCCGGGAGCCGGGAGCCGGGAGCGGGGAGCGGGGAGAGGGGGAAGGCGGGAGCCGGGAGCCGGGAGCCGCGCCGCGGCGCCCCGCTGCCCCCCGCCCCCTCCCCGTCCTCCCGCCCGCCCCGGCTCCTCCCTCCCCTTTTTTGCCACGATTCACCCCAAGTCTTGCAGCCGCCCGGCTTCTTGCACCCACCTCCCCTGCAAACTCCCTCGCCGAGCCTCCGCCGGGAAGGGCGGGGAGCGGCCGGGACCACCCCAGTCCCGGGGACCCCCGGGGCCTCCAGGACCCCCCAGCCCCGGGAGCCACCCGGGACCGCCTAGGACCCCCAGCGCCCGGGACCCTCCAGGATCTCCCCCAGCCGCCGGGACCCCCGGGAACCACCTGGCCCTCCCCAGGACCGCCCGCGACCCCCAGGGCTACCCCAGTCCCCGGGACCCCCCCATCCGCCTCCCGCCCCCCCCGCCGCCTGCGCCCGCCGGGTCCTAGCGCACCCTGAGCCGAAGAGGAGGAGGAGGAGGAGGAGGAAGGAGCCCAGGCAGGGGGGGGGGGGGGGGGCAGGTTGGAGACCCCGGGGGCTGAGAGGTGCAGGGGCTGAGAGCACCCCAGCAATGAGTGGGTCCACTCCGGGACCCGGGACTGTGGGAGCCTTGCGTCCCCAGCCGAGCCACAGGCTGCAAGGAGAGCTGAGGATGAGGGGTCCTTCCTTCCTCATCCTCAGGAGGATGGGACCAGGGTGATGCTGCGGAGAACCATGGCCTTGCCCGTTTCCTTTGGGCTGGGGCAGAAGAACCCCTTCTCTGGGGGATCATTAAACACGAAGTAGTGACCTCCTCACATTGTCTTTCCTACAGCCACCCCTGTCCCAAACAAGCACATTGGTGTCACTCCCTTGGGGAAAGGTTTACTCAGTCCTGAGCTGGGGCATCCCGTATCTCCCTGACAGTCAGGCTGGGATAGCTGGTATCTCCCCGATGGTCCGGCTGAGAGATCCGGTACCTCACCAATGGTCATGCTGGGAGATCCAGTATCTCCTTGATGGTCAGAAGTGGCCAGAATTTGCTGCCAGCTCCGTGCTTGCTCCTGATGTCTTGCTCCACAGTCTGTCACAAAATGCATTTTCAAATTGAAAGAGCAATTGTGTTTGCAGAGCTAAAGTGCTAAGGGTCCCTTAATCTGTGGCGTGGAGGAAAGGACAAGGGGAAAGCTCACTTTTTTATTAGATTCGATTTCAATTAGAGGCAGAGGCATCCCATTAATCCCAGACACTGAGGCACATATCCAAAATGTGAAGGATCATCCTGATGCCAGGTGATTCAAGTCCAGGGTTTCACAGGCAAATTTCTAAGCCTGGGCTGTACAAACCTGGGTGGATAAAATGCCTTTTGCCTCAGCTCAGGGAGCAGTAGTCTGTCCCCGGGCTCTGGCTTGCTGTGGCAAATAATATTTTCCCCCTTTCTCTGGGAAACCTTATGCCTCCATTTGGCTCCACAGAGGACAACCCCTGTAGTTTTTCACTCCCTCCTGTGACATTTCGTTCACCTTTGGGTCAGTTATAAAGGACAAGTATTCTCTTCTCCTCTTCCCATTTGCTTTCCTTAGGGCTCCACGGCCAGCCTGCACCAGGGCCTGCCTGTGCCCTGGCCAGCCTGGCACCTCTGCCCTATGGCCCTGGGCTGGGGAGGCACAGCAGGTCCCGTTCCTGCCCTTGGAGACCTCCCCTGCACTTTGGCTGCACTTTGCTCTAACTTTCCCCCTTTTTTTAAATAGACGCACTTTAAAATCCTCCTAGGAATTACATCTGTTTAATGATACTATTTAGGCTGTATTCACCTACTGAGTTGGCAGTCACCTCTTCAGGAGCCAGGCAATGCCCCCTTTAGTCACCCCGACAGCCTGAATTCCGCTGCTTCTCTCTCTGCATCATCCTGCAGCCTCTCACCAGGAGCCTGCCACCTGAGCCCTCGCACTCGCAGCCGTTCCAGCACGCGTTACAGAAATACCCATCGCCTACCTCCGCGTAAGGACCGGTCTGGCGGCACCCATCACGCCCCATTTTGCAAGGCTCAGGGAGCTGTCAGGCAAAAGGCACTACTACAGTTACCTGTAATAATCAGCATCGCTGTCATCCGGTAAGAACACAGCCTGGTTATTACGGGTGCAGCATCCTGGTTGCTTTACCCTGTGTCATTAGCAGAGCTGCAATACATGATCCCTCTCTGAAGTTGCCCCCCAGTCCCACTGTTGCTCCCATCTGCCTTGGCCCTTCTCCAAGCTGAAGAAATACCCTCTCCCTGCATATTGCTCATTGTGGCAGGCACACAGTTATTTCAACAGACGGTAATCTGTCAGCGCCGGCAGCTCCCTGTGCTGCGCTGACCGTGATGGATACTGCCAGGAAACACCCAGGTCTGAGGATCGTGGTGGTCAGAAACAGGTCTCCAGTACTGCATGGCACTTGGAGTTAGTTGTGAAGCAGCACATAACAGGAGATAAATGAGTAATGACAAGATTTAATCTTATTGCATGTGTTTGTGGGAAGGACGGGGAGTGTGGGCATGTGTATTTGCTCACATAATTCAAGGGTTTGCATACTCCGCTGCTCTGGAGTGACTCCAACGCAGACAGGCTTCCAGCGGTTCGTCAGGCTGCTGCTGTATCATAGCGATGCTGGGCATCCTCCGGCTGCAGACTGTGGCAGAGACAGCTGAGGCCTCAGAAATACAATCATGAGTGCCTGCTTTTCATGAGTTTATGGAAAACAATACTTATTTCAAATGGGGGGAAAGGAGGTATCTTTCCTCAGATATCTGCCCTTCCTCTCCTATTCCCCTTCCTCCTTCCTCTTTACAGAGGACTTGGGATTCTCTGTTCTGTAAGTCCTGTCCTCCAACAAGAGGACGGACTGGCTGGGAGCTGGAGGTATGCACAGCATCTCCCCGAGGGAGAAGACCCCCCTGTCCCCCGGATACGGCCATACCTTGGCCGAAGCTGCCCTGCTCTGCAGCAGCGCAGTGTGACACTCCTGCCTGGGTTCATGCCCAACAGGGCACTCTGCTTCCAAGCACAATTTCACCACAATAAAAGCTCCCACAGGTTTTCAGAAAGACACCAAAAGAGGCACAGAGAAATGCCTCCTAAGCACCAAAAGATGAGTCCTTGCATCTAATAAATTCAGCTCTGAGGGGACGGGCGCTTGCGGGACAGCCACATCCTTGGCTCGCTCTGCTTTTCATCGGGATTCGAGACCTTTCAATCCCTTGAGATCTCTCAGCTCAGCAGGAGCAGAGCTGAAAATGAGACCCAGCTTGCAACTTAGTCCTCTGCTTAAACCACGAGATGCTTAAACCACCTTTATTTGATGCGTCGAGGCACTAGACGTGGCATTCAGTGGCATCATGTGGCCCTGCAGCCCCGCGGAGCCCCAAATCTGATGCCTCGTGATTAACAATTCTGCTAAAAGCCCTTTGCTGCAAGTTGTGCTGAGCAGCGGAGCAGCTGTTCTGGACGGGCAAAAACCTTATTCCTGGCACATCCCTGACTCCCAAACACGGGCAGGCGAGCTGCCGGCGTGGTGGCACTGCGCATGGGAGGGGAGAAGGCACAAACCCTGCGTAATCATCCTGAGGGAGAACTTGCTGTTCATCTGCTTCCTCAAACCCGTTCCAGGAATTGGCTTTGTGGCATTAAGAAACAAAAATAAAACAAACTAACTCCCACAGAGACCGGCGAAAGTTTTTGGTTTGGTTCAAACCTGGAACATTGTGCAGGATCATTGCAGATAATTATTTCCCTCGACGTTTTGCTTTGTGGCACTGACAATTCAGTAGTTATTAGCACAGTGATAAGAATGGCATTAAATCACCCAGCTGAAGCAGCTCCTCCTGCCCGAGTCCCTGAGCTGATCTGTGTGTCCATCGCACGGCTGGGGCTGAGGGGGGCTGTCTATGCGCAGCACCCACACCTGGGTGAGATCTCCCACATATTGTCAAAATGGTCAGGTTTGCTGTGAAGACTGATTAACATTTCCCATTATAGACTCCTTCAACAGCTATAACGTTCAGGATGGGACTGAGGTGCGTATTTAAGATGAGGCCAACAAGCTGAGAGTAATGACTCTCTAGCTAACTTCTGTGGCACTTAGCTAAAGTATTTTCTCAAATCCAAATATTTTGGTCTCCAAAGACATTGATTCTTTTAACTAACATTTCACGTTAGGTTCTTTTAACAGACTTCTGTGTTTCCTTCTGCACTAGCATTGCCTTGAGCTGCCGTCCCTTGTGAATACCTGCCATCACCCACTGCCTGAAACGTCAGGAAGGAGAGGTCTTAATTTTCCTGGGAGTTCCCAAATGGGAATGGCCGTGTCCCCGGGTGCTGGCCGTGGCAGGGCTGTTCTGGGAAGGGGTGGCTGTGCAGCCCCATGGCTGGGTTAGCAGCTCTGTGCCCGGGCTGGGTGCTCGGGAAGTTCAGCACCAGTTTCAGTATCTCCCCATGCTCCTCGTGCAGCTCATCCCTCTCACTCGGCCTCGCCGGGCAGCTCATTTAGTCCTGTGAACAGAAAAGACCTCTGAGGCTCAGCATATTTAATAAACAAAGCTGGGAGAAAGCGATCCTCTTCTTTTACCCAAATCTGTGATAAACACCTCTCTGTTCTCTGGTGCTTCATAACCTACAAATATTAAACCCATAAAACTTCTGCTGTTAGAGCTGAGGCACAGAGGCTGCATCCGCATGGTGCTGGTGAACGTGGAGAAGCCGAATCACAGAAGCCACAAGTGGTTTTGGGGGGCTGGGTTACAGGATTTTGGGCCCTGGGTAACTGCGAAATTGTGAATTGTCAGCGATGGTGTGGAAGTGATTCCCACCTCTGCACCCCTGCAGCTCAGCAGGGAGCAGGCAGGAAGGTGCTCGGGGGCTCTGCAAAGCAGCCTGAGGGCTGACAACCGCTGTTAGGGACCGGGTATGAGTCAGTCTGTTAAAAGCAGCAGTTATTGCTCGCCAGAAAGACAAAGGATGGAGAAGTTCTGTCAAAATTGCCTTCACCTGTTCCAGAGTCACAGCCTAGAAGCAAATGGCTTTGGGGCTTTATGGGTTAATGCCCTCAGAGATCAAACCCAAGCAAAGCGGCAGCTGTCAAGGAATTAAAAAGATGCAGAATCGACCTGGGTATGCGCTCCACACACATAAAAATGAACTAGCTGGTGGTTTTCTAATGATTCCTGCGAGCAGGGAAGCATCCCTGGAGGGATGCAGCTCCTGGAGAGCCCCACAGGAACCAGCTCATGGATCTGGGCTGCATCACATCTGTGGCAATGATGAGGAAGGGAACAGCATATGGTCCCTCTGGAAAAACTTGTAGATGAAAAGAAGACTGAGGGAATGGAAAAAGATTAAGAGGAAGGTAGCGATACGGTTTTCTGTGGATGAAAACCAATTCAGGCTTGAATACGACGAGGAATATCTTTAAGTTCTTAGATCCAGGAACGGGGAGGCAGCATCTCCGCGGGGCAGCGGGTGCCTGACGGATGGACAGGAAAACCTGCCCGGCGGTGCCAGGCTTAAGGAGCTCCCACCTCTTATTGTAGCACCAAGCTCGGGGCAACACTGTCTGCGGGAAATGGTGTTTCCCAAGCCCCAGATGAGGACAGGGACGGTTTGTCATTTCCAAGCTCAGTGAGCACAGGCACCTCTGCGGGTCATCTCAGGTTCCTCCCTTCCCTGCCTGGCAGGCACAGAGTTGTCTCCTGGCTTTTGGGTAGTTTTCTCTCTGATTTGTATAATCTCTTCTAAAGATACTGTGTGAAATCTATGATAAACTGTCTTGGAAATGCCTTTGGGGCACAGAGGAACTTGGTGATTTTTCTTCACCTAATAAGTATAATTTGAGCTTTTAAAGAAAGCAAAGTGAGGCCACTTTCACAAATGGGGGGAGGGGGGAATCCCTTCTCCCCTCCCCTGCTTCCCTGAGCCTGAACCCTCAAGGAGAAAGCTGTTCACTGCACAGAGATTAGCAAACAGATGAAAACAGATATCGTGAGCTCTGGTGTAAAAACCTGAGTTTCTGAAGCAGGGAGCTGCTGTCAGGGTAAACTGTCCCACCGGTGGCACAGGCGATGGGGAGCCGGCTTCAGGAGGTGTCCTTCTGCCAACAGCGCCAGGCTTTACCCCGCTGAAGAATAAAAAGGCAAGAATTTTTAAAACAATAATAGGTGATACTTGCTGATCTTTCCCCAGAAATATATCACCACAGAGTCATTGCAAAACCAGATCCATCCCCTGGTGAAGGAAGGAGTTAGCCTGCTACCCCTCGGAGCAGCGACCGTGTCGCCTTCTCTCGGCCAGCATTGTGCAGCTGGCTTTTAATTAAAATATTGCACAGATAGACCAATGCAGCCATTGTTTGCTGATGCAGGAGAGCATGAGGAGGCCGGCTTTAGGTTGCAGGGGTAAATTTTTAATAACAAAGGGGGAATTAGGCTGCTCTTCTTCAGAGCTGTAAGTAAGTGTGATGGATGTTGCCTCCCTGTGCCGCAGGCTCAGTCCCCCACGTTCGTTAGCTGCCTTGTACAGCCAGAAGCATCCCAAATTAAGTCATCGCTTCTGAGTACACCGTATTTGTGAACTGTCCCTATTAATATTTTAATAGGTACATCCTTCAGACTCTCTTCCAAGTAGCTCCTGGAAGGGCTGAGCTCTTCGATATGCAGCCTGAATAGTGAAAAAAAATCACTCCGCATATGCATTGGACTGATTTGATAAGTGCAATGGCCCAAACTGCTGGGGATTTATGCAGCTCTGCAGAGAATAACGGTGTGGGAAAGGTGCTTTGTGCACCTCTTGGGGCACCACTTTCCCCTCACTCTTAAAGCCCCGTTACTGCAGGCTTTTGGCTTGAGTGAAGCCAAGCGAGCGCAGCACAGTGTGTCTTTACAAAGCCTGTGAAAACAAACGCTGTCATCCCGCGTGCCAAGGGGCTCCCTGCCCTGCCCCGCGTCACCAGCAGCGCGGGCTCCGGGCTAGAGCAGCCCAAAATGCCCCTTCCCCTCCCACCGAGACCAGCACCCATGGCATCACCTGCACACCCCGTGGCCCTCCAGGGCTCGAAGCATCGCCCACAGCATTGAGTCGGGGTTCACAACTCTTGCTGCCGCCAGTAAGCTCTGCTGCCTGCTCCAGTGTGCCCAATCCGCCAGGAATTCTGCCTGGAAGAGCAAAAAGCCAGAGGAGCAGGTGGAGGCGTTGGCTTTCAGGGCAGCACAACGAAGGGGAAGCCCCGAGAGTCCCGGTTTTTCCCGGATCTCCCACTCAGCGTGCAAACTGATGGCTGTGAGAGGTTTGGGTAACCAAAGCTGAGCCTTTGCCAAAACCAGCAAGGCTTGAAGCTGTGCTGAGTGTGAAAAAGGACACATCTTCCAGTATGCCTTTTGGCACTGGCTGCATCACATCCAACCTGAATCACCCACCCCAGTGCTCATCCCGAGGACAACTCGTGGGGTGGGATACACCTGGGGCAGGGACAGAAACAGGCAGTTCTCAAAAACAGTAATCAGGCTGGATGAGGTGCTTGAGTGGCATCCTGGGGGGATAATAGGAGCGATAACACTGAGGGGAGACAAAAGCACTGCATGCGATATTATGAAAGAAGAAAACCCTGGCAGAACAATTAGGCTGTAATTACAGGTTATTTCATATTCCGTGACATCTAAATGTCAACCCCGTAACGCTGTAACAACAAGCACTGGGTACAGCACCGCGCTGCACGCCTGGTAAGCACAGCCCCGGGAGAGGCGCAGCAGCCTTTGGCTCTGCTCCTGCTCCCCTTCCACCCGGGGCACAGAGCCACGACGTGCCCCAGGAGACACGAGGCCGCCCTCACTTGGCGTCCAGGTCTGGGGGACCATGCCGTGACCGGGGGGTCACACCGAGCAGTGTCCCCTTCGCCTTTCCCAGCAGAAATGCCCGGGCAATGACAGCACGTCCACCACAGGGGTGGTAAAGTGCTCTGAGTCCTTAGTCAGCACCGATGCAAATAGCCAGGACCCACCTGAACTGGTGTTCGTAAAGTTCTCCATCACTGAACTCCATCACTGAACCCATCACTGCGCTCCGCCTAACTCTCTAGGGCGTGAAAGTGCAGAATGACGTCTGGCTGAAGCTCACCTCGCTGGTCCTGCTGTGGCAGGTGCTCCCCCAAGCAAGCGTCTCTAATCCGCCCGCCTTCATGCCCCAGTGCTGCACGGATCATGCCTCACCCACTAATTCTGCCAATATGGTTAGTCCCAAAGCACAGCGGGTGAAATTACAGCAGCTCTTGCTGCTAGGCAGCCTCCTCTACCCAATTAGTGGTTTCAAAGAGTTTCAGCTGATTGCGGGGTTTGATAATTTTTCAGTTTTTCCTGCGGGCACTGCTCATTGCAGTGTCCAGCCAGAGGAAAAAACTCTCACCGCTCTGAGATTAATTTGTTTTAATGCCAGAGAAAGTTCCTCCCTCCCGGCAGCCCCGTCGGGAGCACCGTGCTTGCCTCCCGCGGAGCCCAGGACCTCACGTGCAACATCAGCTGCTCCTGACAGAGCAAAACCCATGCTGGTTTTAGGCATCTTTTTTTTCAGGATAGGTCTACATGGGACCAAAGTTCCTCCCACCCCGCACACCCACCTAATTGGGGTTGTAAACTTGGTGTTGCCGATGCCCTGGTAGCACAGAGCACAAAGCATCGGGCACATGGAGCAATTTTTTCTCTCCCCTGGTAAAAGGAAAAGGTGACTCAGCCCAGCCCAGCTGAACCCTCAGCTATGATCTGCTCCTTCCTGTAATTCGCAGAGTTCCCGCTTTATTGTCTGAACAGCCACGGCACATTTCCAACTAATGCAAGAGGAAGCTTTCAGCCTTTGAACTTGGCCATTTCAGTTTCTCAACCTACTTCAAAGGAAAATTTCCTATCCAAGCCATGGATCACCCCCGACTGGTCATACTGCTGTGATTTTTTTCTTTAAATCTCTTGGGAAATAAATTCACAGAATTGGCTTCTCTCCCTACTCAGATACGAAAGCACCTCCCAGGCTATTTCCAGGTAGGATGAGGAATTACAGAAGGTTCGACTGGAACAGCGTATAAATAAGAAATGTGTGGAAACACGGTACTTTTTTCCACCTTACGTTTGCATGTTGAAAACATCTCTTCTGGTGATTTCTGCTCATCTGCAAAGAAACCCAGAACTGATTCTGCCCCAGTCCTTGGGAAGGGCTGTGAAGTGATGGAGGCAAACCTCTGGCTAACTCGATTTCCTCCGCATCGCCTCAATGTGCCACGACATCTCATGTCCCCCGTGAACCACTGGAGTTGCTGGCTGAAATCACGCGTCTCGGGGCTTCTCTGAGTGCCTGAAGAGTGAGCTGGTGGCCAAATCTCCCGTCACCTTCGGAAATCAGTGATGTCCACAGACTCCTGGAAATCAGGGGGCTGAGAAAGGTGCCTGGAGGATGGGCTTCTGTATCGACAGACCGGCTTTTAGCAGCCTTCTGGGATAACCAGCGTTGCTTCTTCCTCATTTTCACCCCTTTTCTTGCAGGCTGAAGGCCTGTTACAACTAATTTGGAAATTTTCTATTGCAAAATGTGAGGCATTGAGTTTAGAGTGAAACTCTGACACAATCTGCATTCGAAAGAGCCAGGACTGGGGAAACTCTCCCTACGAATTGCAAATCTCTCCCCTTCTCTCTGCAGCTGTCTCACATCTCCAACTCATTTTGACACATTTTGGTTCCTCCTTGGAAAAAATGTTGGTCTCTAAGAGAATTTGCTCAAAAGAACAAGAACCAGCTGTGGTGCCAGCTCCCAATTCGCATCACATCTCCGGGCAGTTGCTTCAAGATAATTATCTGGTATCATGTTAGGAGTGATGGGATGCCTGGTCATCAGCTACTGGTCCTGATAGTCCTTGATCGCATCTGCCAGCCCAGTGCAGGTGCCAGACACCGCAGGAGCGCAGTGGTCCTGGGGGTTTACGAATTTGTGCTTTCAGCCCCGAGTCAGGAAAGAGTCACTTTTCACCAGTACCGGGCATCGGTGCAGGATAATGCGGTGCTGACATCTCTTTGCTGCTTCAAATCAGCCTCTGGCAACCTTTGCACTTAGATAGCGGTTTGTTTATCACCTCTTACCTCCGAAGATAATCTTGTCTCGTTTCCCTCCCTCTTGTTTTGGCACCAGCATCTCACAGCCCAGCCAAGGCCCTGGAGCAGGCTGTCCTTGTGGGAAAGGCAGGGAATACCCCTTTCCCCCTCACCGCCTGTCTTTAAGGCTTCGAGGAATTTCCTCATCCCCCTGGTCTAAAAGATAAATGCCTTGGGATGGACCTGCCCTTGCCGGGTGGCCATGCAGTGCTCAGCACAGTGGAGCCACCTTCAGACGGGGCTTCTCATGCACAAAGCACTCCATTAAATAAATCCTAACTCGGTTGTTCCCTGCCTGTGCATGGCATAGCTTGATGAAGTCTCAAGCTTCCCCATCTCAGCAGAAATCAGAGATGCAGACTCACAGAGAACATCGTTACTGAATCACTGCCGGGAGGTTTTGCATATTTCTATGGAAGTTGCAGATGGGATGAACCATTCGGGACCACCTCCCACTGGGCACCAGTGCTGCTGGCAGCACCCCGTGGGTCCACGGTGCCAGCTGGCCCTGTGCCACCAGCCTTACTGCAACGAGCAGCTCTGGTGACACAGAGAGCAATTCTCTGTGGCCAGCCACAGCATCAGCTTCTGCAAAGCAAGAGATTTCAGCGGTCGAATCAAAGAAAGAGAAGATCTTCCCTTCTGGGCTTTGCATCAGCATTTTTTTGCTTTCCTTCACTGAAGCCATGCTTCATTCGACACTTTTGACCATGGCACAAAGGTGGCCTGGAGGAGGCTTTCTGCAGAGAGGTGCTCCACGTGTTCGCTGGTGCCTCCTCAGGTGCAGTGCACAGCCCTGTGAGCAAGGGCATGTGTCCAGGGCAGAGCATGCACAATGCTATGAAATAGCTTTGATTTGCTTGTATTTATGTTCATTAACATCTCCTTTTCTAAAGTTTGGTGCATGTAATTGTTGCTTCTTCATTGCAATTACAGTGCGAATACTATAGATAAATGCAATAAAAACGGAATTTGCTTAAAAATCAGGTATTACTTCTGGAGAGAGGTTTTTGTTTGCTTGGTTGTCTGCTCTGGTAGATGCAGATTTGTGGCTATGGATGAGATCTTTCCTAGAGCACTGTCTTAGCTGAAGAGTTTACACTTGCTCCTCAGTATATTAAGGCCATTCATTCTTGCCTGCCAGCCAGCCATAAGCGGGAACTTAGCATATATTTTATCTGTGAAAAATCCACAAAAATGCATCACAAAACCCCAAGGGAATCAGGCGCTTCGAGGTAGATCCTGTCCCATGTATGAGGGTCTTTCTGTCCCCTGGGCTTATTGCACTGGTGGAGGAGAGAGTAAACCATGGGCCTTTCTTGTAATTAACACTTTTCTCTAGGTAATTAAGAAATCTCAAGCCTCAACAAGTGCAAGGAGGAAAACAGGCAAACAGCCCCGCCTGATCCACTCCTGTGTGCCCTGCCAAACAGACAGCTCCGCGGGCAGCATGTGGTGGTAACTCCTGGGAAAAATGGCCTCAGGGTGACCTGGTGGGGGAAATTACTCCAGACAGAGTCTCCCTCGTGCCAAGGCCAAAATAAAGGACCTCAGCCCCAGCAACGAGCCCCACTCCGATGGGAGCTCCAGGGAGAACTGCCAGTTGCAGTTGCAAGTCCCGTCTCGTGCCCGGCCCTTCAGCAACCCCTCCGCTTCCCTTGGCCTCGGTGGGTTATTGCAGCATCCGGCTCTGTAACGGCGAGCAGCAGGCAAGGGCAACCGCGGATACAGCGAGCTGCTCCGGCTCCCTCAAAATCAATGGCAACATTTCCACTGGTGGCAGCTGAAGCAGGTTTGAGTTACAATGACAAGCCACTGACAGCGGGGGCAAGGCTGGCGTCCGCAGAGGTGTGGGCTGGCATTGGCACTAATGAGCAACAGCAAGGAAGTTTGGTACCCATCACCAAATGCTCCCCAGCCCCTGCAGAGCACCCCAACCCTGCCTCCGCCTCGTTGCACGCAAACGCCTGACCCTGAACTTTCAACTTCACCAATTTCCAAAACTAGAAGCCGGATGTGATGAAATCCTTCCCTGCAGAAAGCAGTTAGAGACAGTAAATAAGCCGCTGTGCTAGCGTAGGAGCAGCGTTGCCCAGCGGGGATTTCCCCCTGGAGGAGGGGGACACGCAGGACCTGCCCCCCGGGCTCCGACACAGCACCGGGGGCCCGATGTGGAAGCGACACAGGGCAAAGCCTCGCTCCCCGCCTCCTCCTGCCTGCGAGACGGGAGGGTGTGCTGAGGGAAAACAAAGGCAACGGGAGCCGCAATGAGCAGAAGGGAGCGTGGGAGTATGGAAGGGCTCTGAGGGATGAAAGTCCCTTAGCAAATAACGAGGCTGGTAAATTAGTCCTACTTAATAAAAATATGTGAATAAATTAACTTTGCCTGATGGTTAGAGCTGTTCAGCATTTCTCTGTTGCACCATTAAGCAAACTCTGGCAAGGCAGCTTACCTCTCGAGCACATAATATGGCACTAACTATAATGGGTAGCATTCTCTATTTTGTCATGACTTTGTCTTGCTGGGGAACAACACCTCGCAGGAGAGCAAAGCAATTTCCAGCAGCCCTGCCTCCCAGCAGCCCCCCTGCCCAGGGAAAGCATCGCAGCCCAATTCGGCACCAGGGACGACATGCCTGATGTGCTGCACAAGCTGTCCCTGCCGAAGCAGGGACTGTCTGAGCATCCTCTGCTCCTCAGGGCCTCCCTTCCCATTTCTGTTCCTGGGGTCCTGCTGACACCCCCAGGGAGGTGAAAAACCAAGTCACTGCGGGGACTAAGCTCCTTCCAGCCATGCTGGCAGGTCCCCTCTGCTTACCCCGCACAGGCTGCCCCGGGTCTCGCCTCTGCCACACGCATCTTTAGGTTTAACTCCATACCTGTGGTTTCCCCATGACTCTCCTTGCTGGTCCTGCAGGCTGGAAACCACCCAGAGCTCTTCTTCCCTGAGTCTCGCACTCAAGTGTCGTGTTTGTCACAGTTTCCTGGGTTTAGTTTCTCACATGAAAATCTGGGCTCTGGGTTAAGTGGCATAATGGCAAAGAGCCAGCTTTCAGCATCCCTGTTCTCCTCAAAACAGAGTCATCACTTCCCTGTTCTCCTCAAAACAGAGTTGTCACTTAACTACGTATGATATATCTCTATATTTGATGACATGAACTCAAGCAACAGTAATCTTGTGTTAACACCTTTTCACGGGCATTGATTTCTCAGTGATATTCAAGTATATCAGCCTTCAGTGTACGCACGTTTTTAACATCAGTACAACTTCAACTCTAAAATAACCATAAACAGTATCAAAGTGACTTTTTTGTTCCCATATTTAAAAAAACCCCTTCTGACACTAACAAGATGACACTTCACAGCACAGTGTAACACTTCACAATGTTTATTACCCTCCTTTCTAAGTAACAAACCTCAGCATCAGTATGATAAAAACCAGTTTTTCAGCTACTGCCCAATTCTCATCTCCTCACCAGCGCTTCACAAGGTGTTCACCTTCCAAACCCAAATTCTTCCCTTACTGATTTCTACCTGGCTATTAAAGCAAAAAAACATGTGTGAGGGTCACGAGGCTGAGGAGATGGATGGCACGTGGGGCATGATCCATTGCCTCCTAGGGCAGATGTCCAAACAAGGGCAGGAGAATTGACCCCTAGATGCAGGCAGGCAACAGGGGCTCTGCTGCCCATGGTTCCCTGTCACTGAAACCGCTGAAACTGCTGTGATACCCACCGAAGAGCTTCACAAAAATCTTGTCCTTAGCCTCTTCTGCAGAATGGAAATGGGAGCACATCTCTGCTTCATGAAGGGTTTATGAAGGCAGAGGCAGAGCGGCAGTACCTCACACTGATTATTATCCTTTCAAGCAGATGTAATTATGCTAATCAAGGCTTGTCTGATGCTGAATTTTACAATCTAGAAGTGCAAAGTTCCCAGGATTAATCTTTAGTGGTTAAAATTTAGCAGGAGCTGAAGGACAGTCCAGAGAAGACAGGAGGAACCGCTTTGGTGTCAGTTTTTCCTAACAAATATGGTTTCTGAGGCTGAAAAGGGGTGCTTCAGGAGCTGGCTCACACGCTGCTCAGCTGCCCTGGCTGGGAGCTGGGCAGCGCCTGTCTGAAGGATGCAATGGGACACTCAGGGTGGTCCTTAGTCCTCTTAGTCCGTCTCTGTGGTCTCATCCGCCCCGAACCACCATCTGAACCTGGAGGGTCCATCTCTAAAGCAAAGCCAGTCCCATGCTGGTCCCCAGCACTTCACCATTTCAGCCTCCTCTCCCTGCGCCCCAATCTCCTCTGCAGACCTCCCTTGGAAGGCAAGGAGAGGAACTGGATGTTGCTCGGGGGGGTCCCCAAATGCTGCTGGCCATAAAAAAAATTATTTCTTAAAGATTAATGTGCACATCTCTTCCCACAAAGATGACTCTTCGCAAGGAAAAACTTTTTTAAAGATGTGCTTGTTGGAAGGCAACATGCTGCTGGGACGGTTTGCTGGCTGAAGGGGCTCCTCTGTTCTCCTCCCAGCTGTTTTAACCCCTGGCTCCAGATAATTTTGGCTACTTAATGAGCACATGGAAATCTTTTAGCTTCCCCCAAACAGAATAACACAGAGCATTTTCTACAGAAACCTCATGACAAAGCCCCCTATTTGCTGTAGAGGCAGAAAGGTTCTTGGATTAATAATCAGAACAGCAGGGAATTAAGAAACCTGGGGAGATGAATGCACCAGGGTTTTGTTAGATAGATACTTAAAAAAAAAATAATCCAGACCTACTTTGTTGCAAGCACCTCAGAAGCTGAGAGAATTCAGTGCGTCTGGCTGCAGCTGCCACTTCACTTCTGTAATTTAATCTCATTGAGGTGCATTATGTCAAATAATTGCCTTAATGAAGACTCTAATGGGAGAAGGGAGGAAAATAATAGAGATACTTTGAAAAAACGAAGCTGCGAAGTTGGTTTGTTTTTAACCTGGCACTGATTTAGCTCCCCCTCCTCTGGCTCTTGCCCTTACAGAGGTGCCCGATCTGCCTCACTTTCAAAAACAACACGTTTCAGATGCTGCCCCAGTGATGGATTTTTGCATCTTGGATACAATACCATAGTTTCTGAGTTTGAAACAATCCAACACGTAAAACCACCTCTCAATTCAGGCAAGTCCAGCCCTCCAAGTCCTGCTACTTCCCTGTTCCCTGCAGAGCGCTGACTCAAATGTCAAGTTTCTGTCTACCACTTTTGAATTCCTCCAGGATGTTGGCCTAAATTAGAACTATAGAATCATTTAGGTTGAAAAAGACCTTTAAGATCATCAAATCCAACCGTTAACCTCGCACTGCCAAGTCCACCACTAAACCATGTCCCTAAGCACCACATCTACGTGTCTTTTAAATAGCTCCAGGGATGGTGACTCAACCCCTTCCCTGGGCAGCCTGGTCCAGTGCTTGACAACCCTTTCAGTGAGGAAATTTTTCCTAATATCCAGTCTAAACATCCCCTGGTGTAACTTGAAGCTGTTGCCTCTCGTCCTATCGCTTGTTACTTGGGAGAAGAGACCAACACCCAAATTGACCTTTATTGGCTGGTCTCATCCTCTTCTGAGGTCCTTCAGCTATTTTATTTATATTTTATTTCGAAGAGCCCTTGTGAAGTGATTTCATAAAGTCCTCATGTGTTGATTTCCACCATCGCCCATGCCCAGGATGTGCATCTCATGGTTGTATTGGTCCTGAATTTATTTCAGTGGGCTGAAATGACACTTTCTTATGTAATAAACTATCTTCTAAAGGCTAATATTTATCCAGTCTACCCAGGTTTCTGTGCATGAAACCTGAAAGAAAAACTCCCTGAAAATTAAATTAATCAACTCAAATGAGTTTCCTTTCTTGCTGCCTAAAGGGGTAACTTGAGAAAGAAAGGAAGCATGTACTTCTTCTAGCATGGATGTGGTGGGGGAGGTAAATGAACTCTTCCTCCACCCTGACTCCCACATATTTCCCAGTTAGCCTTGCCTAGCGCTGTGGATATCCTCCAAGTCATATGAGCTATCTCCCAGCATTCCTGGAACAGCTGACTCCAGACCTTCTAGACTTATAAAAAAAAAAAAGGGAAGTAAATTTAGCCCATTTTTCTCAAATTAATGCAAAATGTGATATTTCACCTTTTTTTTCTTTTTTTGGCAAATATTTTTCCCAAGACTCCAAACACTTCCCTGCCTCTGGAAAATTAAATGCGTGATCCTATTGCAGAAGCCTGTGCCTGGCCACTGCCACAGATCTCAGGCATTCCCTGTATTTCCAAAAGTACCCTTAGCTTCTCCTGCAGTTTTGCTCCTCCTTGTACTTTCTGGACAGCTTCTTGTAGAGGTAAAGTGCTCGCTTTTCCTCCCAGCTCTCGAAGAAGGAGCCTGCGATTTTTCTGCACAGGCGATGTGCGTAGGTTTCCAGGAACACAGTGGCATAGAGGATGCAGAAGAGCAGCCCCACGACGAGCAGCACAGAGGGGTTGGGAGGCGTCGGGGGGCTGATCCCGCAGTGGGCAGAGCTGAAGGTCAGATAATGGTGGTAGCTTCTTTCAAAGTCCTGAAGTGGTAATTCTTCCCTAGGAAGCCGTAACAGTTCCAAAAGAAAGGGCAGGATCCCTACTTTAGCCTGAAATAAAGAGAGTTAAAAGTTAAATGGGGTATGAACAAACCCAAATCAAGTGGTCACTACACAAACATCAGCCTGGGGGTGTGTAATCACTATTACAGCTTGTTTGGGTGCGTTAAGAGAAGGACATTGAAGTGCCTATACACTTCAGGCTGAGCGAGAATAACAGCATGATGTGTAGGCGCCGAGTACTTGGCACGGTGAGACCCAGTCCTATCTGTCATCTTTAGCTGCTGTTGCAGAGATCATAACAGGTATTCACTGTGTGAGATTTAAAATGAAAGACATAATACAGAGAGCAGTATTAGTGGCTGCATATTTGAATATTAGGGGTTTTTTTCTAAGCCCTGATTATTTTACTATAAATTCATCATAAGCAGATATCTGTGCTAAGGAACCCTGGGGCTGGGGAGGGAGGCAGGCTGCATGGTAGAAGAGGAAAGCTAAAAAACTAAAGCAGAACTAGTCCAGATAAAGGATATTAAAATAGATAGAAACTGGGGAGGCTTGTGAAAAGGATTGCACAGGGTGACAACAAAGCCAGCGAGCAGGGCTTTCTCCTTAAAGGACAGCCAGTGCAATAAGATGAGCAGACATCCTCACAGCTGAGACGTGTATTCATCTCCTTCCCCTTCCTTTTGTGCTTGCACCCACACTGCGGCGGGGGGACGGTGCCGCAGGGACGCCCGTTCCTGCACCCTGCCTAGGGAAGGGACGTAGAGATACGGGGACATCCGACTGCCGCGTGCTAGCAGTGTCTTTGCAGCGTGAGGCACTATTTACTCCTCTCCTCGCTCCCAAAGGGCTGTAATTTGGAGCGGGTATATGCTGCTATGTGATGCACTGGAAGGAGCAACTGAGGGTGTGCCTCTACCTCCTTCCCCCCAAGCCTGTTGTGTTGCTTGTCCAGCTGGCTGCTGGGGAGGGAAGGAAGGAAGGATCGTGTAGACAAGGCTACAAAGACTGCAGTCCCCACCGCCGCCTCCTGTGGTGTGATACACAGGAGGGTCCCCGCGTAGGGAAAGACAGGGGACCCCAGCACTTACACTGTATTTGATGCTGAGAGCGACAGGCACCATGGAGAACTGAGCCGCCTTTCTCACCGCGGTGTCTGCCACGCTGAACGCAAAGTGGTCCATTGCCACAGCCACCAGCATCAGCATCAGGGCCACGGTGAGGAGCATTGCTTGCACGAGGCACAGCACCACTTCTTCCCGGGACAACTTCAGGCCTGTTGGTCGAATGAGGTTTTTGGATGAGTCCACCAGCAGATGAGCTGCTTTTCTGTCCACGGCTAAACGCTCCAGCTTCTTGGTGATGTAAAAATTGTCAAAGCGGAGGTTGGTGAGATAATTTTTCAAATACCAGGTGGACTCAAAACAGAGATAGAGCATGGAGAAGCCAGCAAACAGCTTGTTGCCTATTCGTACAGAGTCTTTGACCAGTACCTCAACAGCCGAAAACTCCCTCCCAATTTTCTCACCAGCAAGGTGCATTTGCTGGTAAATCAAGGAGCTGTTCTTAAGCAATGAAAACTGAAAATGTCCATTCATAGGCTTATGAATATTAATGGAATGAACTGTTTCTTGGACTGCATCCCCGAACTCCCAGGAAGCTGTCTCCAGCAGAGCGGTTGAGTTCAAAAGACTCTCAGAGGAATTCTTGCAGATGCACTTAATAACCTGCAGTATGGTTTTAATGTTGCTTATGATGTTGGGTGTTACGTTAACCACTACTATCATGACGCATGTTGACAAGAGAAGCTTCCGGCCTTGTTTGGTACCTAACGTAGGCATGATCATACTGAAGACACAACGGGCAGGATGCACCAAGAAGAGGGTCAGGAGAAGGAGCAGACTGAAGGAGACGGCCATGGCAGTGGAGAGATGCCAGGAGTACTCCAGGGAAGCAAACATCCAGTTGTAAAAGAGGCCTCCTATCACCGCTGTCATGCAGGAACACTGCAGAAACAAGGACCACAGCTCTCTGCCATTTGCTGGGACAGGCTTGGAGTAAACTGACCATAGGTCTGCCGCGGTCCTGCGCACCTTTGGGAACAGAAAGTCTTCACAGTAGACACGGGCTCTCATCCTGTAAAAAGAACAAGTACCTGGGTGTTAGCAGAGGAAGTATGGAAACGCACTAATTAGCGGGCTTTCTCAAGAAGATCACTCAGGGGTCTTTATAATGTCCTTCTCTGAGTGCCTCTGGTCTCACTCTTCTCTACTTCTCTGCTAACCTGAGTAGCTGGGGCTGAGATCTTCCCTGGAAGCCTGGAGGACAGGGAAGTTCAAGGCATTTCTTGAAAGATCAAATACCAAGTACAATGTGACTGCTCCTCCTCTAATGCAAGTACAGGAAAGCATTGTGTTATTCTATAACAATCATAATAAAGTCATTCAGAGGGGGTGAATTCATTGGCAGTGGCTGAGTGGCTTTAGTGATTATTTAGAGGATGCTGGAGGGAGAAAGAGGAGGCTCCTGGCTGCTGTGGAAATTGTTAGACCAGCTCTGTAATTACAAGGTGTTCAATGGATAAGAGGCAGTTGAGTGGGAGTTTCTGATCTCCCTGCCTCTTAAGAGGAGACCAAACGAAAATCTGCAGGTTTAAAGGTGACAAATATAGAACTGATCAGAGAAAACAGTTTCACACTGAAGTTCCAGTGCCAGAGGAAATCTCCAAGGATAAGAATTTGGCCACTGCAGACAAAATGAAATGTCCCTTAAAGCTATTTAAAAGTCTAATGAAAACAAACGTTTGGGAAGGAATATAATTTCTCAGGCCTCACATCTGGAGTGACCCTCCAGAGACCAGAAAACCTGGTGGGGAGAAGGAGCATTTCCCCAGGATTAAACACAGCTGGGTGATCCCTGTCTCCCCCCGCCCGACAGCAGCCTCAGTTATCCTTCGAGGGAGAGTTTTGACTAGCAAAGGAGGTTTTCCAGTGGAAACAGGCCATTCAACAGCTATCAAGGCAGAGGGAAGGAGGGGGATTAAAGCTGACGCTACATACCCAGCAGCAGAGAGGTGCCCCAGTCTTGCTTGAAAACTCTCCACGTTCCAGTGCCTTATTGCTCTCAGAGAGGATCCTGGATGCAACTGATGGGAGACGCGGGATAGGAAACCAAGGCAGCTGGCACCAGAAAGCCAGGACTCAAAAAAAAAAAAAAAAAAGATGTTTTAAGGAAATTCAGATCAGTAATGCTGGCAATTCCTGAAGTGAGTGGGCAAACCCGGCGTGTGAACCCCGCTACAGGATGGAGCCGGGATGCACAGCACTGCTTGGGCTTTACACTTCTTCTGATCTTACCGTTGTTGCAGAGAAGGCTTATTTTCATAACACATAGCTGAAAAATATGAGTCAATGACATATGGACTGACGAAGACGGAACAAGCATCACATGGAACATGGGGTGTCACCATCCCTCGTGGGGAAATCGGCTGTCTCATCCCAGCTGACTTCTCCTCCCCCTGCCTACCAGCAAGCAGCAAGGTTGGGATTTCTCTCAGAGAGAAGGGGAGCTTTTCCTCTTTCAGACATCAGTCATGGCACAAAGGGCATAGTAGGATCCAGCAAACCATGTGTTAATAATTGTTCTTCTTTTCTGGCAGGTTGCTGCTCCCTGCTGAAACCATGAGCTCACGTGCAGGGTACGCAAACTGCTTAAAGGCTCATGTCATAGTCCTAGCAGAGGAAGATGAAGCTTCAGACTTGAACCTTCCCCAATTCCCTATAGCCAGCAAATCCACTGCAAAGAAAGCCCTGCCACAGGCAGGATTCCCAAAGCGCTGAGAAGCTCCCAGATGTGCAAGCCAGGACGTGTGGTCCCCATGGGACCAACTCACCTGACCCCTGGGATGTGCAGGGCACAGAGCTCCAGCCACCAAACCCACTCGCTGGGAGACAAGGACCAGCCCATGGTGTTTGCTCCTCAGTTATGTTTCCAAAGAAGAGGATTCCCCCTTCTCCAATAAGCTGGCACACAAGAAACGTGCACCACCGCTGCCTACCCCCTTGCACTGAGCTCATGGGTTACGGGAGCCTTCCCTGGCTCCCACCAAACCTGCCGCTTTGCCAGATGCGTTCACACTAAGCCACCGCTTGTGGGCAAAGGCTACGCAGCTCACCCAGCCGCTGCTGAGCCCACTCCTTACAGGGACCCGCTGTCCTGTGCCGAGCTGAGCCAAGCCCTCCCACCGGGTGGGAACCGCCAGGCCCCTGGGATGTTCTCATGCTCCCCGGGGCGGTGGAGGGCAAAGGGCTGGAGGTCAGCCCTGTCCCGGCCGCCCCCGGGGATGGAGCACGCGGGGCTCTGCTCTCCGGCGAGCGGTGGGAGAGCAGCACCTTCCCCAGGGGACGTGGCCGGACCCCACGGCAGCGGCAGGCGTTGGAGGACGAGAATCATGAGCACAAGCGGGCAGAGCAAACCTCTGCCTGCTTCCTCAGCCCTTCCTGCAGGTACCAGACAAGGTCCTTTCCGCCCTTGCTGCTCCACTCAACAGCTCTGCTTTATTGCTTGAGTTTTTCTTTTTCCCACGTGGCTGGTAGAGCAAAGGTTTCCTCCTGGTGCCCTGGAGCACAGGCACCGAATGAGAAACTCTGACTGGCTCCAGCTGAGAAGAGGCACCAGCCAGGCGGGCGTGAAAGAAAGTGCCATTTGTTTGGGGCATCCATAGCAATTGCTTGCACAGGCCGTGAATTAGGTCTTGAATTCAATTTGCAGACTATAAAGGACCACCCCAAAAGGCCCATAGCTGTATTCTGCAAAACTCATCAGGTTCTCCTTAGTCACTACTCAGATTAAACTTCTTTTTCGCTGTATTTCTGAGCTAACTGATTTCATCAGCCCCCGGGACCCCATCCAGGCTAAGCAGGTAGCTTTCTGGGCCGCAAAAAAAAAAAATGTTAGCAATAAAGAACAAAAAAACCTCAAGTCCACAACATAGTGATGAGTGTTTTCTGAGCCTGCTGCATAATCTGGCAAAGGGGAGCTGAAGTCTGTGGGGGAGTGCTGCTTGACCAGTAACTCCAGGCAGCACAAGAAGTGTTTGTATGCAAAGACAAACCTAGATTTTCCTCTGGCTCAACTCAAAACTGATCTCTGCAGGCTGGACTATCCTAAGTCTAGGATATCTTCTATTTTATACCCCGAACTGATAACCTCTAAATGAGCTAGAACCATCAATGCCTAACTTGCCCCAGGACACAACGAACAAGCTTGCTTTGCCAAAAAAAAAAGTCAATTAACAGTGTGTGTGTTTATAGAGATACACGAAGAACCGTGGCGAAGGCTGGGGAGCAGGACACGGGCAGGACCGCGCATCTCAGCGAAGCAACTGTGACATCTTGCGGTCGGATTCTGCTAAAGTACCTCAAGATCTCTGTACATTTCAGCTCAGAAACTAAAGTCTGTGGGTGGGAGAGTTTTAAGGAAAACTTGAGGAAGTGAAGGAGAAGTGAGAGGCTGGCGAGCTGGTGATGGGGACCCGTACGCTGTGTCCCCTCGGGATGCTCCAAGGTGCCTTTTCCCACCCTGTGTCACTGGGGATCTTGTGGCCCAGCTCCAGGTGGTATAAAGAGGCTTTGCTTTCTTGACAAGCTCCAGTGTCTGTAGAGCTCAAGCTCTAAAATTTTCTGATATCCCTGATTTAGACTTTTTAGCACTACAGTAGGAGACAAGGAAGAGACCCACATGCCTGGAACTAGCTTGCTGTAACTACAGGAAGACAACAGAGGGTTTCATTTGTGTCGTAGCCAGAAAGCGTAGCCTGGCTTTGCTCTGGTTAGGGATAGCGACTGACCTCGTACCTGCCAGGCCACAGATTTTAAACCCATTCCTGCTTTGCGGAGTGCAGCGCTCACAGAGTGGGTCTCAGGGCAGTCCGAACAAGAGCCTCTTGCCAAGACACCTGCAAGTTCAACCAGTAGTGACAGGGTAACCCCGCGGTGGTGACGGTGATGGGAGGGGGTGCAACGTAAAGGAGCAGCTGTACCACAGGTAGAGCATGGGGTACATCAACTATACAGCTTAAGAAAATTACTAGGTAAAGATGATGAATGGAGGGCTAAAAATAGGATTATTTAAGGCTTGACGATTTCTCCATGGCAATATCATCAGCACCTGTTGATCACGTTATTCTGCCAATTCAAGAAATTGAGGGTGTGGGAAAGATTAGCCCATTAGTGGTGATTCTTTGCTTGCTAAAATCACATGCAAATGAACAACTTGAAGTGATACAGAGCCAGGTCACGTCTTCCTAGTTTTCTACTATAGAAATACAGAAAAATCCCAGCAATATCCCTCCAGTGACTGATGAGGGATAAAAGTGGTAAGGGAACCAAGGCTATCTAACCCGCAATAGCTGAATTTCCCCTATCATGCCAGGCTTTCATTTGTTTTAGGAATCTTTCCCTTTCTCTCCTGAGCTTCCAGCATCGCTGCTGGGTGCAAATCGGCTGAGCACAGCCCCAGAATCACTCACTGCTGTAAAGACCCGTATAGCAGCTCTTCTGTGTGAACCGTTTGTAAAGCAACTTGAATGCTTCTGGGATAAAAGCTACTACAAAATGCTTTTCTACTGTAAATAAACCAGAATGATTTTCCTCCAAGTGTCTCAGGAGAACATGTGGATTTTGGTCCAGGATTGGATGGGGAACATCAAAGGAGTAAAGCAGAGATATTCTGGATGTTGAATTTCAATGCATGAGTGGCATTTCCTGTTAATTAAAATTCACAAGCAGGCTGCTGCTGTGAATGGCTTTTGTGATGGTGGTTGGATTTTTACATTCCTAGAGAAACGGTGCATAGGCGGGCAAAGTTCCTTTAAAATAACACAGGCGAAGTTATAGAAGGTTAGTACAGCACTTGAAATGCCCTTTCCTGGGGATTTTCATATCTCTACTCACATCACAGGCCCTTCAAGAATAATGGGGTTGACTTACCATTAAAAGCTGCTTTTGGCAAATTTTAGTACTAGCAGCAGCAAATTGAATCAGAAATTATTCACACAGGCCAGTTCACCCTTGAACCCCAAAAAAACTAAATCTCAAAATCTCTGTTTAAAAAAAAAATTAAAAATCAAGCGTGCCAGACTAGCCCTGCTCTCACAGGTGCCTGGATATGAAAAAGCAGAATTAGGTAATGCTGTCGTCCGTACGCCTTAAACCACCTCCTCTGGGGAGCCCTGGGAAATGCAGAGGCTGCTGATAGGGCTGGCAGAAGCCAGGTCTTTGTCTAAAGTAGAGGTTTAGGATCCAGGTGGTCCTCACCCCTTTCCCAGGTCTGCCAACGCCCTGTTGTGTGACCTTGGGTAAGTCACTGGTCCCCCCCTCTGCCTCCGTTTCCCATGTTGGCACAGAGATAATAAACCTTCCCTGGCCACATTTGTGAAATACCTTCTGAGCTCTGGACAGACGGTGCCACAGACAGGCCAGGATGCTGGGAGCGATTTTTGGAGACTTCTACACAAACTCCGCGGTCTCAGTTCTGCTTTCATGCCCAAGTAAAACCATCCTCCCGGATTCAACTAGGATGCACCACGCCAGAGCTGAGACCATAAGTAAACCTGCGACCCCTACATCTGCAATGAGGCTGGACTGGATGTTCGCTTTTGAGCCTCAAAATTAGACAATCCGAAGGCCCTCGCTGCTTGTTCTCCGGGCTGCAGGGCCAGAGGCTGCTCTGTTCCAGTGACCGACTCCGATCCCCCGCAGCAGCAGCTCTAGCCGCGGCAGGGCAGTGGGACAGCAGCTCCTGCCTGCGATGCCCGGCCACGCAGGGCACAGCCTGTTCCCTGGCCCCGGGACAGCGATGCCGTGCTGTTCACGGGACAGCCGGCTGGGAAAGGGAACTGCAGGGAGCAAACGTCCCTTCCCCATTCAGCCCATCTTCGCTAAGGCATGATGAGGAGCATCCCTGCAGAATGATGGTGCCCAAACCCAGCGTGCAGCCAGCACGGAGCTACCCCGGGAAGCAGGACAGTGATATGGGGCATCCCCAGCAAAGGCGGCTGCCGGAGCTGCACCTCTTTAGCACAGCAGCCCTGAGGCGCTGGGCTAGGAGCCTTCCCAGTCTCGTTGCTCCTCTGCTTAACAGGGCTCCGTTTTGGCTCAGACCTCACTGCCCTCCTGCTCCTCCTGGGGAACCACTGCCCAAATCAGGGGCTGAAGCTAGGGGAGGGGGAGGCTCGGGCTTTGCTTTTCTCCTCTCAGTCTACAGAGCAAACAGGACGATGTGACGTGCTAACAAATGTGCTTTATTGTACATTTTCCACAATCGTTAAGGATTTTGTTGAACTTAAGGATTTTGTTGAGCATTAAGGATTTTCTTTTTGAACTTGACTGATCAAAGTTCCACATTCAATTGGTTTTGGCGGTTTCGGTTCAACCCCCATGAGTCCCCACCTACCACGCGGCCCTAGGGACCCCCCCGCAGCAGCAGCTGTGGCCGGTGAGCATCGCCCTGCCAGCTCTCCCACCCGGCCCTGGGGTGTATCAGCAGCACAGGAGCGGGGGGTGTGCTGCATCCCTACCCCCGGCCAGTCCGCCTTGCCAGCTCCACCAGTTTACATCATCAGAGAAATCTATCCCAGCACAGGGATCCAGTCACTGACCTTGCCTAAACCAAGAATCATATCCTTCATCTTTCAATCCACCTATTTCAATGACTGATCTTTTAAATTAAATATTTTAGATTCTTACAGAAAATTAAAAAATTCAGATAAAACGGCGATTAAAACCACAGTCAATTTGTAATGCTTTCATTGAAAGTACCCAAGCAATCCGATTTAAAAGACGTTAAGAATCAAAGCCCATTTTTTCAGAAATGTCAATAATATTCCAATGCAACTTGTCCACTGACCTGTGACTCAGTGGGTCGCTCATGAGTGAGTCAATCTCACAAACCTAAGGCTGGCCACATTCACCAACGGTGAAACACCACTGATGTCCAAAGTTACGTCAGAAATTAATTTGGTCCCAAACCCCCATCTGTGTACTCAGTGCGAAGAACCAGGCAGCAATTACTGTCCCAGGTTTTCAAAACACTGAACGTGTTTGGAAACAAACTGTTGCCTTCCTGTTTCCAAAGCTTGGAGTAATGCACCGAGTCCTTCCGACACTTCTCCTGAATCATCCCTTCACGCACAAACCTGAAGAAATAGTTTTCATCCTCCATGGGAGAATTACTCATGAGATGGTAATGAGACCCCATCCTTCACATCCTGCTAGAACCACCCGGCCACGCCGCCTTCCCCCTGGCCAGATTCTGATACGCTCACTCACATTGGGTTGTACATAAATAATCCAGTTGCCTCCACCCTGTTCCCAGGGCTACTCTCCAAAACGAGGTAGGGTATCAGAAGCTAGAGCAGCAAAGCTCGCTAGCGTTCATGGGGGAGAGGCATCTACCCAAAGATGCTCGAGGCTTACAGGGCTGTCCAGTTAACAACCACCCACGACAGACGGACTCTGGGAGAGTCTGATTGGTACCTGTGGAAGGTGGGGAAAGATCTCCAGAGAAAATAACAAATGGATGTCGTGACACTGACCAGCATTTCTAAAAGTAAAATTAAACCAGAGGGTCCCATACAGTGTGAGCAGCCACGTGGCTTTCCTCCTGTGCATACTCTGACGATTCCAGTGCCCAAGTCCTAAGTGAGTGAGTCCTTCCCCAGGGGTGGCTTTGTTCATATTTTATTTAGTGCACTTAAAGTGACATTTTCTACAGCTGTCAAGAGTGAGGTGGCATTTTCTGCATGGATGTTGGCCCATGCAGGGAAGGTCCCCAGCTGGAAGATGCTCTTCGCCCATGTGTTCATAGCCAAGCTAAGAAGCAGAACTCCCATAAGATTCATGAGCAACCCAGTTCTTGCCTACAAAAGAAATACAAAGACAACTGTTGAGTTTAGACTGGACATCTACAGCATGTGAAGCACGAAGCTATTTGAATATAAACATTATAAAAATGGAAGGCTTAATAGCCGTTAATATTAGCAACATCTTAAGCGCGCTTTCTTAAGCCACAAAGGCCATTCTGCAGATGCTTACCAAGCTTTGATCCATCAAAAACATTAACATCTGTTTAGCCTCAGGAATGTGAGCAGGAACTGGGACTGAGCCTAATTTTACTCATAAGCTTTATTTCGCTGCACTGGGGAACTTTTCCTGCACCCAGAACCCCATGAAAGTTGAGCTGCTGACACTGGCAGGAACAGGAGCAGGGTCTGGGAGATGCTGAGCACATCCAGGACCAGCTTTGTCACCATTTGGAGCCACAGTGGCTCCAAATTTCACAGGGCCAGACTTTATACAGGCTCCTTCCATATACCTGTGCCTTCAAACACTGCTGAGAACAGTATTAGACTTCTGTCTTTTCACTTTAGTACATGTTGAACTGGTAACACTCCTGAAAATTCCTTTTTTTAAACACTCCACTCAGACTGATTGTTTTCAGCATTTTCTGTATCTAAAAGAACTTACCATATCTTTGACCATCAAGTGTCCAGAAGAAAATGCAATTGAGTTAGGAGGTGTTGAGACTGGCAGCATGAACGCGTAGGAGCATCCTATAGTTCCTGGTATCATTAAATAGAGGGGATTTACTTTCAGACGAATGGCCTTGAAAAACAGAAAGGAACAGAAATTGCACCTTGAGGATTTGGAGTCATAGGCAGATATATCAAAGAATGCAAACAGCTAGTGCACTGTGCAGAGCCCTATCCCACACTCTGTGATAAATAATCACGTATCTCACTAACAACATCTGAAGGATTATTATCCTTCAGCGTCCACGTTACGCTACAGGCACTCGCTTTGTTGCTACCAAGGATTTCAAAGTGCCTGAAGCCCAGGAGCAGGAGAACCGTTCGGTGCGTGTCCCAGCACAGACACAACACAAACCTGCCCGTCCAAGAGCAGGGGAGCAGAGGAGCAGCTGGTCTTGCCATGCGACTACCTTACCAGCTCCGCCAAGACAGGCAGAAAGATGATAATAGTGGCTGTGTTGCTGGCAAACTCCGTGAATAAGGCAATGACAATCGTGATGAGGATGACAGCCACGGGCGGTGGTACGCCCTCCAAGGGATGCAGACGGCCTCCTATCCAGACAGACAAACCAGACTCCTGCAGAAGGGGAGAGCGAACAAGGTGGAGAGCAGAGCTCCGACACCCCAGCACGTGAACTGATCCTTTCCTAGAACAACCTCCACTGACCCACACAAGCACCTATGTGCAGTGTCCTCAGGGTATTTAACAGCAAGCGGTTTGAAAGGAGTTGCAAGATCTCTTTAACGTCCCTAGTTATCTGCTGCGCATTGCTGTCTCTAGGAGTTGAGGAACGTGTCCTTGACGTGTTGTGACCCCGCAGATGCAAATTTCCCGAAGCCAAATGAGAACCCCACGTGACACCCCGATAAAATCCAACTCCGTTGGGCAGGATGACTGCAACATGGCATCTGCGGCGGGCCTCACCTCACAGCCCTTTGCCATGGCAAAGCCTCCTCCAAGCAGCAAGATGATGTTCCAGGGCACGGTCTCTTGGGCCTTCCTCCAAGTCAGCAAGGGCTGTGTCTCAGTGTTTGGTGCTAGATGAAGAGAAAACCCCTGTGTCAAACACCCACCCGAAGAGGAGCACGTCAGTCATCATCTGACAGAATGATAACATGAGCCTGACATCAGTGCTGAAGCTCACTAACCATGAGTTGCTGGTGGTTAAAATATACATACGGAGTCTCTTAAGCTAGACAATTAAAAGTTCATTTAACTTAATGTCAGATCTTAAAAAAAGGAAAAGAAAAGAAATTCTAGCACTTAAAGTTTTCTTTGAGGCTTTCTTGAGGGAACATTTAATATCAGGTTAATTTTCTCTCTGTAACAGACATAAACATTGTCCTCAACAGATGGTAGTCTGTGGAAGGAGGAGCTTTTCTACCATTTGAATTATGAAGATGTTATTCATTTTCCACTTGCCGTTCAACAGCCAGTGGGTTTTATAGCAAAGAGCTCATCTCCCCTAAAGGCCATCTCCTAATACATGATGAAGTGAGCTCCGTCATATGGAAGGATGCACTAATGGGACTGTAATTTTCTGTTGAACAAGGGCACACATTTTAGCCAGAGGAGGCCTGATTAAACATCTTGCTGTGTATGGACAACACAACAAATGTGCATGACTCAGAGCAGCCGGTATTTTGTTCCCATGGACCCCACGCAGTGCTGCACCATCCACGAAGGGCCTTCATCAGCTGCATCTCCACAGTAAGATCATCTCTTATTCCAAGTGGCTTATGAATTAAAATTCATATCTCTGTGCTACTCAAGAGGACAGACCCAAGATCTCAAAAGGCTCTTGGTACCAAAACCTGCTGGAGAGTTTGGGCTTTAGGAGTTTAAATTCTAAATCATTCTGGGAACTGAGGAAGGGCCCCTATTTTTGAGTACAGACAACTCGCCCAGCTCTGCCCTCTCAGAGGTTCATGCTCCCCGCTGAGGGACAGGAGCTGTTTGGGAGTCAGCAGCCAAACCTCTGTTTCACAATCAGGGCTGCTACAGTAAATCAACACTGATTTCAGTTCCCTTCAACCCACCATGGCATCATCTCCGACAGCTACATGAGCAACTGAGTCATTCCTGCCATCGGCAGCACGGCAGTGACTGCTAACCTCTTCTGGCACTTCAGAAAAAAGCCTCTCTCTGATCGAATTGCACCTTCAAACCATGCTGCTCCAGACTGCCAGGGCAGCTGCTGTGGGCTGGTGCAGGTCCAAGGTGGGATAGTCTTGGCTCTTGCTCCGTGCCTGCCCTGCCAGAGCACAGGCAAGGGCAGAGTCCCTGCCCGGAGGAGCCTCCTACTCACCTTTCAAGTCAAACCACCATTTGAAGGAAGGTTTTTGCGAAGGAAAGAAGAACAGTATAATCACAATGGTGATTCCTGTAACCGCATCTGAGATAAACCTGTCCAAAAGCACCAGAAACACTGGTAAGAAGAAAAAGCCTGTAGAATTACAAAGTTTATGAGAACAGGGATTTACCAAAGAAGATTACAAGTTTCCATCAGGCTTGAACAATGTTCGTTGTTCACAGTTCTTTTCTTTTTAATTCCCCGTTGAGCTACATTTCTAAGATGGGCTTTGAATTCCCTAGAAAAACTGCCCTGTAAACGTAAAAACCAAGAGCTAATCCCCACCACACTGATGCTCTGGCTGTTCTGACTGCGGAGCTGTGGTCAGCGCATGAGGGGTTGTGAGGGCAAGTTTCCCCAGCTCGTTGCAGGGAGGAAGAGAGGCAGAGCCCAGACCATCTTATTTATATGGGCTCTTTGCAAAATGCTCAGGTTCTAAGGTGAAAGGCAGGCTCCATCCAATAAAGAGCACGTTGTTGACTGTAAGGAGCTATTAAGTGATGAGGGAAAAGTCCGTAACTACTTTGTTGTATTAAGGAATCATTTATTATGCTAGGGCTTTATTAAAAAAAAAAAAAACTATGAAGGCCTCTTCTGTTAAGAAATAACAACGCCCTCTCTGAGCTTTAGCATCCCCCAACTGCTACATCAGTTCATCTTCCCAAGGTATGGATGTCAAAGGGATGACTAACTTGCCAAACAGACAGGACAGCCCAAGGGGTCAACTCCTGCCATCTCTCTTCAGCCTCCAGACCTCCAGTGAAATCAGTGGATTGCATAAAGAATTCAGTATTTCACTGTAAATCTACCTATAAACAGCATTCCCAACATTAAAACCCTAGGGACGGTCTCAGATAGGCACATGCCAACTTCCCACCGGGCTTCATGTACCTCCTCCAGAAGACAGAAACAATAAAGCTGGCTCTGCTACTTGAAGCTCAGTTTAATTTATCCCAAAAAACCTGAGTAATAGTGTAAGGAATGCAATCAGAAACCCAGGAATCTCAACAACTTGGAAATGCTATTGAAAAATGGGACAGTGGAATGAAAATAAAATCTTACCCTGGTGCAAACAAGCTTGCCCAACCTGGAATGAATTTGGGATCCCTGGAGAAAAGCATTATCGCAAACATGCAGAAGAAGAAGAAAATTGCCTGTTCTGCAAACCTAAAATGAAAAGAAACGCAGTTACAATGTTGATGTGCTAAAGGGGTGGATCCAAGCTAGGACAAGTATTGAGCTCAGGCTGCAGCAGCTTGGTTGAGAAGTTAGGCTGGTTTTCTTAAAATAACCACAGTAAAACATTGGAATATATTGTAAATCCATTTGCAAATATTGATACTTGCCAGCAATTATCTCTTATTGGAAGACATTAAGGAGAGGCAAGATGGACATCAGGAATGCCCAGACCAGATGTCACAACAGCTGTATGCAAGGTCGATCCTCTGGGTACGGCAGAGAGGAAGGGCCAAGCAGCTTCTCATGGTCATTCCCCTTACCTCTGCCCTCTGGGATGTCCCTAAGACACGGTCAGCTAAGGATGGCTTCACTCCAGTTCAAGCAATGTAAAAGGACGGCTGAGATTCAAATTATATATGAGACAGCAGGAACAAACTTCAAGGTCAAAACCTAAATGGTATCCCTTAGACACATGACAAACAGCAGGGGAAATGGCAATATCATTCGCTAAGTCAGGCTTGACTCCAGTGGAGTCAAGATTTAACCAATACAATGCCTCAAAACACTGTGTAAAATCTCTCTGAGCACAAGGAAGGGCATTTAAACCATTGGGAAGAGGCCACTTGCATTGATTTTAAGTTATGGGGTTGCTAATCAAATTGGTAGAGCATGGCTTAATGGACTTTCTCAGTCCTAGACCTCACAGTGGGACTTTGATTCTTTCAGAGACATTTTGCAGGCTGCTCGATAATGTACTGAATGGAACAAATAAACCAATTTCTTTCATTTACAGCACAGGCACAGACAATTGTCTTTGAAGAACCACTCCATTTTCCACACAACAGCAATAATTACAATGTCGATAGCATGACACAAACATCGCTGAATCTTCACAGCATCGCCGTGAGTATGAAAATATTATTTTACAGATGGAGAAACACAGACCATTTAAGGTTAAGACCTACAGTTTCAAAAACCTTCATGAGCCCTGGTTGCCCAGAATATCAGTGGCTGGTTGGACATACCTAGGGTTTGATTCTTGGAGACACTCAACTTTTCCTGCTTCCCCCTTTTTTGGCATTTCTCATAAGTCTAAAACTCATGTTTCTTTCTGCTGGTTCCTTTCTCCAAAATATGATCCTCATCACTGCAATTTGCACCAAGCTTTTTCCATAAGACAAGACCTTTGATAAAACTACAATAAGAAGCTACAAGTGTCTTATTCTTTCTTCATCTGACTAACACAGTTGAAGGAGTTATTCAGAAAAAATAATGTATTCCATGGCATGGATGTGACTTCTTTGCATATACTTTCTTTGAGCGGCTATTAAGCTTTCTTAAAGTATATCCACAATCCATGTGATTCATATCTATCATATGATTCATCAGCCTTCTCAGCAAATGCTTCCTGCTTCGCACAACAGGTATGCACAAACCGTCAAAAATTCAGCCTGCGTTGGTTAGAACATAACGCACACAGGATTGTTTTTGTCCCTGGAGTAGAAAAATTACAAACAGTAATTAAACAACCCAGCATGAATTCACTCTATAATACGAACTTTGTTCTTGAGAAGATTTGAGTACAAGCTGCTATTTGCAGTTATTCCTGTTAGCGAAGGTGGAGAGGCTGGAGCGTGCAAAAAGCAAACTTCAGCAGGTTACAAACCCTCTGAGTGGAAACATCTATTCCGTTTTCTTCTAAAAAACTCCATTTCCTCCAGTTCTCCACTCTTAAGACAAGACATTTCCAACCCACTTGATTTCTTTTTCATTTCAGTCCCGACTTTATGACTCACTTTGTTGGACCCAGTTTCCGATAGTCCTCCTTTATCACTTCTCTGGCTCGGGCTTCTGCATCCACTCTTATATTTGACTTTTTTGTTCTCCAGCCCCTGCCAAGAAACACAGTTATACCTTTACATGCTTCAAACATACCTGACACAACCGTAAATGCTGCATTTTCTAATGCAGCATATGCACGCATCAGTGTACTTCTCCAGTGCCTGCTCTGCAAGTTTTAGAGCTGCACATCTCCGGCGGCTCAGTTTGCATTATCTTCAAATCATGAAGACTGATGATGAAGGTCTCTGGTGCAGAGACAGGCAATAAAGCCCTACTTTATATATCCTTTCTCTCTGCATTCATACAAAGGAGACCCTGCAGAGGTTAGGAAGTTTCGTCTCGCTTATGTTCTAAACTGTTTCCTCCAGCATGGGCTGTGATTGCCAAAAGGAAGTCCCAACATTGCAGGATTTCCTCATCTCTAGCAGATACCTACTTGGGCAGAACTAGGAAGAGGCTGACATGGAAAACGAATCTGTCCCCTCGTTTCTCAAGTCACTTGCAATTTCCTGGGTGATCCCAGGATGCTGCTGAGGATCAACAAAAATGTGAAGAATTTCTAACTGGCCAGGAATGTTAATGTGCTTCTGGCGAAGCCTCTTAGCCCGCCCACACTGACTGCACACACAGTTTGCTCCTTTGTAGTATGTGCATACAAATGATATATTCGTATCTCACACTTCACCTCCCATCACATCCCATGCCGCTGAACCTGGTTTCTAACCCTGACTGTGACCTTGATTAAGCCTACAAACCCCCACTTTCTGTACCAGATGCATCCATCTGGCCCCCCGTGCCCACGCTTCCTTAACTCGTTCACTGTTTCAAAGGGATATCGTGGCTGGATCTTCTGCGTGGATGAATGGTTGATCATTCAGAGTTCCTCAACCTCAAATAGACATACCTGGCCCTTCAATTTCTTATTTTTTGTAGGGTGTTATTCACAGCAGATTCAGCTCAGCTCAGCCAGCCTACACCTAAGCCTTTTAATGTCTTTTGGACTCAAGCAAAGCCGACCTGCTATTGCAGCGATGCCCACCTGCCTGTACTGTGCTGCAAACACCGAGGACTTGCACACATAGAAAGTCCAGCCACTATCCCCGAGCTGTTACAGTCAAAGCAGCCCAACAAACTCCTGCAGGCACTCGGCCGTACTTGTCCAGCTTTGCAACAGCTCTTCCGAGGCACCTCGCCCCTGGGGAATACTGGTATCTGCGCCGGCCCAGCTATCCCAATAAAGCCGGGCTTCGTGCTGACAGAGACGAGCCAAACAAAACAAAAAGCATCACGTTCTCCGAGCACAAGAGCAATTCCGCATTTCGCCAGGGGCTTTGGCCAGCATAGCTACCTCTTCCCTCACCTGATCGTCCGGGGCCGTGCCGGCAGGACGCCGGGGCCGTGCCCCAACCCTCCCGCAGGACGCAGGAATTCAGGCTCCGCATCCCGCGAGCCCTGGGCACGCTACGTAGAGCAGCGCAGGTCTAAGCGGCTGCGAGCCGGCAGAGCATCCCACAGCAGCACGCGGAGCCTCCCGTGAAGCCCCACGAGCAATTTAAGGACTGGCGTTTGGCATTTTCTGGATTTAAACTTTCCCATTGATTTTTTCCTGTCTCTGAGACAATGTAAATATTTGGACACCTGTTCTCTTCCCCACCCCCCCTTCTATTTGCATTTTTAACTCAAAATAACAATTAAAGACTTCTATAAATATTAGAAATTCTGTATGGTCCCTGGAGGAAGCAGGACTGTGAGCTTGTTACTATCACATATGAAAGTGTGCAGGGGGGAAAAAGGGCTCCAAATGAACCAGCATGGCAATGCTGCAACCATTTGCAGCTAGGGTACTAGTGTACACTAGGGCTTGCATGTATCCAGCAAAGATTTACCGGAAAAACATGTTATTCTCAGTTACAGATTAACACGTCGTTGTAAAATTAAGCCCTGTTGTGAAGTGATCTGTTCCAAACCCAAGTTTCTGCCCCAGGAACAAATCCTGGCTCTTTTATGTTCTAGGAGATTTTTGCTACTAATGCCAAGGGAACCAAGATTTCATGCTGGTCTTCAAAGTTTGATCCTGCTTTCCCTTCTGTCAATAAAAATCTGCCACTGACCTCCATAGGCCCAGGTCAGGCAGTAAAACAACCTTGAAAAATTGTATGTTTATCTGAATGAATATATAATACATACTCTGTACATGTATGTATTTCAGTTAGATAAAGCGTATGTAACTATGAGATATCTTTAAAACCTTCCTGCTGCATATCAGCTTCTTAAAAATAGAGGACTTGTTACAGCAGGAACATCGTGAAGTTAGTTATGAAACCCCCCACCATCCAGGAGGTGATCCTGGGTGATATCATAGATTTAGTATGAGAATCGTGATGAACACGTATTTCACAATGCTGGTATAACCAGACTACGTACACGTACAGGGAATATAAACATACCTCAGGTTAATTCCTCCATACAGGATGGAGATCCATAGCCATCCCAGGAGAAGAAAAATCAGCATTAAAGGAAATGCAAACATAAACCAAGAACCAAAGTTCACCACATCACATTCTGGAAAATAACTAAGCAAACGGGAAAAATCAAGTTAATGCAAGAAGGGAAAACAACCCTTCAATTTAAGGGTAAACAAACATCTGAAATCAGCAGCAAAATATCCCACAAACTTGCCGGTGTGCATTTAAAACCTATTCCTCTGCGTGCGCTAGCAGTTATCTGGGCACGAGGCGATCTGGGGAGCGCCCAGATCAGGGCAACCTGACAGGGCACCCTGCCACCCACAGCTCAGGCACCCAGCTGGGCAAGCCTGCAAGGGAAGATCGGAAAATCTCTCTCCAGATGGGCCGATACTTTCACAGAATGATACTCCTCAACACCCAGGATTAATCCCTGCTACAGTAACTGCTGGGGAGTCTGGACGTGAACCTCATAAGGATGCTGTACATGCCTAGGAGAGACTGAACGTACTACCTGCGGAGGCTAGCAAAGTTAAGAAATACCTGCGGGCACTTAGGATGGCATAAATCTCTGTTCCCATCCACTTAGGAGGCATCTTTAATGACTAAGAAAACAGGGCAGAAGTAGTAGGTTCCTTATTTTCTTTCTACCATACAGTGGCAGATATAATTGCTCACAAAACACTACATGGTCTGTTTCATCACAACAGTTACCAGATTAATTGTAAGCAGGTAGTCAAGTCCCATTAAATTCAATGGGATTAAGAGCATCGGTAAGGTGAAATGCGCTGGTTTGGCTGGCAGCCTGGCTGGGTACGCTGGAAACCTGCTTATTACAGCTAAGGCTGATGGAACCACTCTGCTTTCATCTGCTCACAAAGTTTCCCAAAATGTTGTCAAGGGCATAAATTTTCCAAGCTAGTTCTTGGCACAGAAGGCGATTTCCTACAGGGATGGAGAACACGTCTGTTTTGCAGGATTTACAGGGCTCTCCAGGATGGCCTCCCATACCTCTTCAGCTGTCCCAGAAGGATGAGGTTTGGTGCAGTTCCCGTCAGCGTTGCTGTACCTCCGATGCTGGCTGCGTATGGGATTGAGATGAGGAAACCTTTCCATATATTTGTTTTGTATTCCTCCTCCTTCTTTAAGTCTGAGAGAGCATCACTGGCAACCTCCTTCTCCTCCGTCAGATCTTTGCTTTAAAACAGTCCAAAAGAGAATCCGGTGAAAGCCCTGGTTTAAATACAGCGCAACCACTTCAGAGCCTTGACAGAAGGAAAATTCCCAGTTTTTAGAAATCCAAGCTAACACTGTCCTCAAGGACACCTAAGCAGCTCAGTGCAGCAGAGGGGTCTGCTCAGTGAACTGCCAGGCGGGACCAGCAGCCTTGCAGAGGGCAGAGCACCTTCAGCACCCATCCGCAGGAGCTGAGGGTGCGTGTGCCTTGCCCAGCCCCTCAGCAACTTGTAACACTTAGCATAAAGCCCACAGAACTGCTAAAAAGAAAAAAAAAAATTGATAGCACTGAGAGGAAAGAAACATCTGTTCCTGAAAAGATGCTTCCTTCCCATCGTGGTTATCAAAGCAGGATCATCACCAGTGTGTAAATCTTGGTGGGTTTTACATCACCGGCTTCACACGTTTGATGGTCCCGAGAAAACCAAGGCACAATTCCCCAGCAGGAGACACCTCTGGCTACCATTTCAGAGTGGCTGGAAAAATCTCTGCAATGATCGGGACATGCAGAGGGACGCTGGACACACAGAGGAGGGTTTCTATCATCAGGCTGCTAGTGATTGGGACGTTTGGTATAATCAAAACATTGCAATGATTGAATCTCAGATTCCTAAAGCTTGGTCTAGCTCAGGGGATAATTTCCTCTCTCAACTCGCTAATACAAACTTTATAGTTAACTTACTCCTCAGTACTTGCCAGAAACTGCATCTCAGTTGGTACAGTGTAAAGTTTATTCTGCTGTAAAGATGCTGAAAAAGAAAGATTAGGACTTTAAAACAGTTCAAAGCATCTAGAAAATTCTCCTTGAACCAAACAGAGGAACGGAGGAAACAACTGCCATTTACAGAGGAGGGCCTGTGCAAACAAAGGGTGAGCTCATGCCACGGGGACGGGGTCAGGAGCGCCCGGCGGGGATGAACGAGCCCGTCTCCTCCTGTCACCACTCCGGTCCCACCGCAGCACCCAGCTTCTCCTCCAACACCCAGAGGCGCTTGGTCCTTCTACTGCTGCCACTGGTTGGACTCTGGGATCCTGTAACATGACCAGGAGTTTCAGGTTGTCCCTTATCGAGTCATGGGTTTGGGGTGGGGGTTTTTGTGGGGGTAACCATAGCTCATTCTCAGGAAGAAAAACTGTTGGGCCTGACGTATCTGTAAGGCACGCTCCCCAAGGTACAGCAGGAGCACTCCCTGCCGCAGAGCTCCGTTCCCAAGGGATGAGAATTTTACCCCCTGAAGACACCTAGTGCAAAGTCACCGTAAAGCTGTAACTCGCTCTTTAAAGACAAGAGCAGGACACATTTGGGGATTAGGCTTCGTACCAGGTCCTCTGAAATCTACCCCCACAGCAAGGACCATTCCCAAGCCCATCATCCCCTCCATAAATGGCAGACCCTGCAGGCTGAGAGACCGGTCCCCAACACAAGTTTAGGGCCACCCTGGGGGGGGACTCTGTTGCATACCCCATTCCCAGGGACCCTCCTGCGTATTTCACACAGGCTCTGCCTCACTGTCCTCCTTACCACCACACAGGGAACATGAGCGGGACTCAGAAGCACTTGGGGAAAGGGTATATTTGACCAGAATGACCAGTATTGTGTTTGGCAGTAAACTGGGAGATGCACACCACTCTATCACACACATACATATGGGAGAATTCAGAAATCAAAAGACATAAATGCAATACAATCACTCTTTTTTACCAGATCTCACACTAAGGCTTGTGGCATTTGTAGTTCTGGCTCGTGGCTTGACCTCTTGAGGCTGGGAGTAGAGGTGTGCCATTAAACCCCCTTTTCCATAGTCCTCCTCAGGACTGGAGCACTTGTGAGTTTTATTCACCTTCAGCCCAGGCAGCCCTTCCCCATCACCGCTGCTGCCTTTCCCAGGGCTCTTTGTACATTTTTGGGTCCAGAGACCTGTGTCCCTGCACCTCCCCCTGGGCTTTGTGGACCACTGCGCGCAGAGCCCACTTCCTGCCACTGCCACCCCATCAGTCCCCAAATTTCCTTGCACCCCTCCTCAGTTCGAACCATGATCCTCTTCTACCCATATATGCACTGGAGACCGACAGCAGTGCATGGAGAAGGGCCAGTGGTCAAAGTCTCTGGACCCACTCACGTGTGTGCTGAAGACACGCAGCTCGTTCCAGCTCAGTGAACCAAGGAGTTTTGCAAAGTCATGTTTTACACATCGCTAATTTACCAAATTGGAGTTAATTGGCTTGGACGCACACATGCTGAGCTTTCATCCAAACGATGACGCGATGGAGGGATGTAATTAGAAGGACGAAGATTAACCCATGGCTGACTGTTGATCCCCCAACACATTTAGCCCAAGGCCTCTTACCACTGCCATCCCACTCAAGCCTAGTGCTGGCTCTGCAAAGAGACATATTTCAGTCCACCTCTTAACATTTTTCAATTTTTTTCCCTGCTAAGCCCAAAATCCCATCCCATCTTGCCAGGACCACCTGTGAGTTACCTCTCAAGGAAGGTCTGCAAAAGGCAGCTGTGCAAAGGAAAGCCAGAGTTGCTGCAGAGCAAACTTTTCCTATGGAACTTGTAAAAAGGAGTTGAAAATTGTTACAGGTCCGTAAGTCAGAAGAAGCCAGAGACCACTGAGGTAGGACCTGGCTGTACACACCTCTCACAGAGCAGTATGAGAAGGATTCAGTGGTCATTTCACCCAATACCCCATATACCTTAGAGGCAGAAAGGGTTGTCCTAGAAAAGTTTGGCTTTAATGACATTTTTATTGTTTTTGAAAAGTTGAAAAGGCCTGAGAAGGAATATTTCCACCCACTGAGGGGTGCAGGCAGCAGTGCTGGGGCCATACCCTGCCAGCACGGGCTGGGGTTAGGCAGCCAAACCAGGCAGCCGTGTCCAAAAATACACATTTCCCACCTGCCCCTTTAGAGACATCATTTCCAGGTCTGGGACCCAACGGGACACCTCAATCACTGACTGCAGTTTATCTTGAATGTGCAGAAGATATTCTCTATGCAGGAAAAAAAGGATGGAAATATTTTCTCGTGATTTTTACCTGGAGATACCAAAGCTGCTCAGAGAAATGAAATATTGCCAATGATGGGTTAGTGGGCAGAGAGCAGGAGAGATGGTCAGGCTCACTAGCACAGTGGTTTCCAGCTTGTCACACACCTATCGCTGGAGATGTCAGACAGAATTGTAGGGAATCTATAACCTACCTCCGAAAGGAAAATTCTGGAAGTTGAAAAAAGCCTGTTGGTGTTCAATTTATAACCCTGCTTCGACCAACCAGAACCAGCTGGCACTTCAGCCGCCAAAGCTCATCTAACTGCGTTCTTGCATCAGTAGCCAATAGCATCAAAATGAACAAAACACTACACCAAATTCTAGCTATCAATGACACAAGCATGCAACTATTTACTCATCTGTAACATGCTGCCCACATGGCTGAGCATGGACATAAGTGATTGCAACCCTGAGGTTCTCTCATCAGCAAAAAAGTGTGACCAACTGATCAGAGACATCACTTTAATTCTGGCACTGTGTGTGTAAGCAAAGCCCTTCACAAAGCTGGTTTCATACACTTGCTGAGATTTCTTCAGAAAATCAAACGCTTTTACATGCTACATATTCTTTAATATATTTTTAAATTTTTTTTTAGCTACCCAAGTATTTTTTAGCCTCCTGGACACTACTACAGTGTTATTAAAGCATAACCAAGCAGATTTGCAAACTGACCTTATCATATGCCATTGTAAAAGTTTGCTTCCACATACAGTCCCCTCCGCAAATAAATCTGCCTGTCTTTTTTGGAACACAGATTACAATTCAGTTAGATTATAAAAATTAAATAAACTACGAATTTTTCTCAAACGCACATTCCTTACATTCAGTCAGGTTTCATCAGGTCTGTGAAAAAACTAACTGCAGCAGCCCCACTGGAGATGTGCAACCAGCCCTGCCTGCAGATGACACCCGACAGACAGGAACCCCTGCAGAAAGCTCACCTTCACGTCTCCGCTCCTAGGTGTAACACCAGCTTCACCGCCTTTGACTGACTTCAGGTTTAGGGCTTCCTTCAAGGAACTCAGCTTTTCTCATCCATTCAGAAAGGTTACAGAAAAGGATGAGTCTACCTTGGGACACTAAAGTTCAAATAAAAAGTCTACAAGAAAACCTGCGTTTCGATGTTGTACATTTTACAGATGACTCCTCCTTCACTTGTATTTATTACTTTTATAAGTCTCTACCTCAAAAGAAAAATACATCATCACGCCATCACATGATATTTACAAAGCATCACTTTATTCATTCTTCTACTTGCATGCCTCTCCCTTTGCCTTTTCTGGCTTCTCTCACCACTGTAAGCGTTGTGAGCCAAGGACATTAATTTTGTGCTTGCCAATGTCTAGGACAACGGGGGTCTTGATTTTATGTGTTCCCAAACTCTACCGTATTTACAGTCACAACTACACAGTCAAATCATTTCAGAGGATGGGGTCAAGAAGGTTAAAAGCAGACTGACAAAACACAATGCTTCTACAGAATAAGAAATTATAGCAAGGTCAGTGGGGTTGATTTTAATAGATGTGAACAGTCAAAAATTCATAAAGCAAATGTGATAAAGCAACCTGGAGTGCAAATATCTCACGATTGCTAGACATTAATGATGAATGATTAATTATATCTTTATTAGAGTATGCACACGTTCGAGTCTTCTTCTGGGGACTCATTTTTCTGCCTTAGGACTCAGTGGGAACCAAAAAGCCATTGCTTTTAAATCACAGGGGCAGAAGAATTACTAATCAGTGCAAGAAAGAGAAGCCGTGACTACCGCTCTAACTATCAGTAATAGCTGCAAAGGGGATTTCATGACTTCATTTATGTTTTGCTGTTTCTTACCACCATCTGCCAGAAGTCCAAACTCCTGGCAAATGACTTGTGAAGAGAGGGCTGGAGGAAGACCTTATCTGACTGCACACCCCTGACCCAGCCTGTCCACGACCTGCTCAGGAACACCACCAAGCAGCAGCATCAAGCTGGGAAATCACAAAGCACTTTATAAATAGCTATTTAACCTGCCAGCCTTCCCTTTTGTCCTCCCTTTCTCCTCCATCTCAGGCTCCAGTTTCGTGGGGGAACAAATAGGAAAACAAGAGGAGAACCCACCTGTCCACGAGCCCACGGCAGCCCTGTGTGCTGCCACGGAGGGGCCGTTGTCCTCGCCCTTGCCCTGCTCTCGCTGCCTGGCCAGTCCCTTGCCTGTCCCTGCAGCAACGCACAATTCCATAGCACTCATCTGCCCAAGTTTACTATCTACAGCCCTCCCTGGCTCTGGCTATCCCCGCAGCAAGGCATCCCTACGAATCCCATCACCACCACGCCCACAGAGCTGGACTTTAACTTGTGCCAGCAGCAGGTTTATGGAGCAGGTTGGCTGGGCATCACCGCTTCTTGTTTTTGCCAGACAACTCATAACCATTGCCTCCCGCATGACATGAGGAAGGGGCAGGATAAAAAGGAGTTTTATGCCAATACTCTTCCACCGCGGTAATAAAGTGTGTATTAAAATGGGACCAGCACTGAGACCAAGCTGCAGCTAAGAAACCTGGTACTTGTGCCAGTGAAGTCAGTAAAATGGGGCATATTTGATGGCAGACCTCAGCTGGCTTATACTACTGCCCTGTCTCAATTACCTTGGTTTTCTTCATTTTCCCTGTTCATATCCTTAGATGTGTCTTTCTCCCCAAAGAGGCTTTTTAAAATTGCATTTGCAATTGGAAGCATCATAGCAGTGGAGGCAGTATTACTTAACCACATGGACAGGAAAGACGTTGTCAACATCATCCCTAAAATTAGTCTGGAAGAGAGAAAAAAGGAAAAGCTGAATTTCTTCAGTTTGGCAAGTTGTCTGATATATTATAGCTATAGGAAGAAAAGCTCATGTGCAGGGATAACAAAACTAATAGCAAAAAGGACTTCTGCGACTATCCAGTAACTGGATGGAGCACAAATACGGAGCTGAACCAAATGATTCTCCTTGTGCTCTGCTGGCCTCTGAGCAAAGGCAAACAGCTGAATAAACTCAATAAGCTGGAGAAAAGGGGGTGTGGACAGCCCCCTGGTATGGGAGACACTCGCATCTTGGCCCGGCACAGCAGAGCCGCTTCCCGAGCGCCTGTAGCTCACGTCCCCCATGGAGGTCCCCCTGCTCCCGTAGTCACCTGGCTGGCTGGACTCCCACCAACATGAGGACCCGGAGCGCGATCCTGCGGTGTAAATTCCACTCCTCAATGGCCGAGGCCATGATTAAACCACTGAGGAAGAGGAAATTGGTGTCTAAAAAATATTGTGGGCAAACTTTGTTAGATGGGAGGATCCCCAGGAAGGGAAAGAGGACGATGGGCAGCAGAGCCGTCACGGCCAAGGGCAGCGCCTCTGTGCACCAATACAGGGCCATCAGCAGGATCACATAGAGACATCTTCCTTCCTGCAAAAGGAGGAGAGACAAAAGGTAAGACGTGGCATTACAGAGATATCTTTTCACTTGGAGACACCTAGACAAGCAAAATGCACCAATTACTCCTTCAAGGATACAGTATTTCTCCAAAATCATTTCCATCAAGTGCAACATCTTCCCCCCTACACTGTGTAGGGGTTCAGAACTTACGCTGATCCTCTGAGACCACAGCAAAACCCAAATCCCCCTCGATTGCCTGAGCTTCCCATGTGCTGCAGGGCGGCAGCGCACTGGGGCATCAACCAAGGAAGCTCTGGCGAGTAGGAACTGCCCCATCGTGTTGAATTAGGGTGGTAATCCTCAGCAGGCACTGCTGCTAACATCCTTAGGTGTCCCAATATCTGACCCTGCTACACTTAGTGTTTGTGCTTTCTCTCCAACTTCCACAGACCGTGCTTTGCATGGCTATGGAAAAACAGCTTTGACAGATGGATGTATCAAGTCCCCACACTTGCAATAGGAGGCACACAGAAAGGTTTCTTTTCTTGGATCAGAGTCTCCCAAGAGATCTGTGAGAAACCATTCCATGGCAACCCATCCCAGTCCCTACGGAAATCAGTAAATCAGGCGCCCCGGTGTCACAGCGCTTCCTGAGGGCAGGGAGCTCGCCCATGCCCAGCATCGCCCCAGCCTCGGCCAAGGCTGGCAGAAACCCAGTGCCCCTGCGCCGCAGCGCGAACTCATTCATCCGCCCAGGAGTTTGGACAAACTAGACCAAAGCCATTTGTCATGGCAGCCACGGCCGAAATAACGAGCAACGGAAAGAAGTCAGGAGAACGGCTCCAAGCCCAGGAGGGGAGAACCCCGGGGGGGTGGCAGGGGGGAGCCCAGTGCGGAGCTGGGCTCGGCCACGGCGGGGCTGAACGGGGATATTGTCAGCGACCGCGGGGCAGAGTGCCCACAAGCACTATAAATAACAGCTGAGAGTCATTTGGAAGCCACAGAGCTACTTATTTTACCGCTCTTTTCCAGCTTCTTGAACAGGTTGAATTGTTACAGGTTGAAAGGCACCTCTGTCCCTCCGCTTGGACCTTCCTCCCCTGCACCCGGGGCTAGGCTTGCTGGGGCTTTTGTGAGGGAGATGACGGCTCCGCTCCCTGCCGCGGCTGGGTCGGGAACAGCGCGGGCTGGGAACTGTGTGGAGCTGCATTTTGGGGATAACGTGGTCTCAGCTGCAGCATTTGAGCACGCAGCAAGGCAACAGAGCAGGTACAGCGGAGCCACAACTCGCCTGGCCACCTGCAAAAAATTCACTCCAGACCTTAGCTGACTGCGGTCGTCCCCGGGCTCCTGGAGCAGACACCAGCCCAGTAACACACCCACAAACTGAGGACAAAAAACGCCCACGGTTATTGAGAAAGCCAAAGAGCAGAATCTACCCTGACACCCTGCTGGGTGCATAAAGCTGAGTGAATTGAAACCAATACGGATTTATCGTTCAATACATCTGTAGTGAGTGTTTGAAAAGTGGCAAGAGCGACCGACTTTCTGATTTGCTTTTAGCACTCAAGCTTTGCATTTCACCAGCAGTTCTGCTAGTAAAGCTCCACTGCTTCCGTGCACGTGGAAACACAAATATCGCAGAACTGAGAGTAATTTGCTTTGATTTTTTAACACATTAATCACAGAGCAGCCACCACTTCATGTGAGGTTCCCAAGATCTGAATTTAAAGACCATTTGCAGTCCTAATTTTAGATCCCGGTAAAATGACATACAAGACACTGTGAAGTAAACCCTTGCCGTTCCCAGGGCTCAGCCCTGGCACCTGGCAGCTCCCATGAGCTCCCCATCGCTTCACCTCCTCCAAACCAGCAGGACCAGAGCAACAAACCTGGCAGTGCTAAATTTTGCAAAAATAAAGAATCATGTTTTAAAATGTTTGCACACTAGATTAGTGATTTCATTCCCATGGCAACTGATAATTTGTCTTTACTCTGGCTCTTTTGATACAGCAAAGAAGCAGCTTTGCTCTCATTAAGCCCTTTTCCATTTGATCTCTAAAGGCCATATAAATATTGTTTTTCTCCCACTGGCAAAATGTTCTTCGGTTTTCTGCAAGGAAAGTTGCACCAAAGTCAACTTCAAAATAATGACACTTTGCCTCTTACAGGGGTAGAGCAACTGAAAATATTTAACAATGCCTTGATATCAGAGCATATCAGTGAAGGCTTTAGTTGACTTGATGAAATAGCTGGAGTACAATTTAGAAATCAATTATAAATAAGGGATATTTATTCTCTGGTGTATGGAAAACGTTCTGGAAAACATTGCAATGAAACACAGCATGAACTTAGTAACTAATCTTCATTACAAGAGCAAAAGCCAAGGGGTAAAACTGAAACAGGGCAGAAAACTACTGTATGGAGGGTTTTCCCAAAATTTTGAAATCTATATGGATCAACAGCAAACCACTTTAAAAAGAAAGCTGTAGTATTGTTTATCCAACTTATTCTACCCCAAAAGAGGGCAAATTGCACCTATATCAAACAAGTTTTTCACATAAGATAGGGCAATCATTGAACAAAAACAGAACAAGACCACTTCAGAATAACTTAGATTTGGAGCAAGCACTCCCCAGAATAAAAAAGAATAAAACCATTAATAAAAAATTGAACCAAACTCTAAATAAAATTGAAAGGTTTTTGGTTTCAAGACATCTTGCAAATGTTAATTAATTAATGCTCCTGGTGCCCAGCAAGTTTGATTAGTATGCAAACAATAAACGCTAACAAATGTCGGAAGAATGGTCTTTTAGGGAGCTGGCCGCGGCTGCCCACGCCGTCGCGCGCAGCACCATCACCCACACATGATCTCTATCCTCCGATCCCTCTGCTGTGTCCCTGTCAGACTCCTTCCACTTCTCTCACCTCCCTGCGGCTTTGTTTTTATTTTTTTCAAAATAAGTCTATCAAAGTTCAGGGGGAAAAATGGTAGCACATATGAACTTTAAAATGGGTCTTGTGATTGGGTTAATTTTATAACCATTTAATGATTTCCAGGCAAGTGCTTGGTGGCTCTGGACTACAGCAGCTCTCTTTCCTGTTGCTCAAGAGCCCCGGGAATGACCTCTGCCCCTCCAGACACAGATCCTGTCTCACTGCACTGAAAGCACGGGGGATTTTCCACGCTGGGGGACCTGCTGAGCTACGGCAGAGGAAGCCAAGCCACAGGGTAGTCTCCCGTGGGCAGGAGAGCTGGGGGGAGCAGGAGGTCTCCTGGAAGGGCCGACGAGGTGCCCCAGGGAAAGGAGGTGCTGGCAGGGAACGTCAGTCAGATAAGGCGAACTGGCTCGCTCAGGCGTAGCACCGAGTCACAGGCGTGCACAAGCCACCAGTCCCCACCGCCAACCTGACCGGGGACATCAAGAGCTTCAGCTGGACCTTGTACTCCACCAGCCCCAGGTGGCTCCTAGGCAGCCCAGTGCCGCCTGCCCAGCGCCCACAGCCTCCCCACCAGACAGACCCAGCACTCGAAGAAGCCCTACCTTGGCACTGCCGAGCTTTGGTTTTTCTCCATCAACGTTTGCATGTTACATGGTCATCACAGCCTCATCGCCACCACTCAGGCTCTCCCCATCACCCTTCCGCCCTATGACCAGGCAAACGAGTGGCAGACAGGTGACAGGGCCCCTCCAGGACCAAAATCCCAATACCAAGAGATATTTTGGCCGGAACTGGAGCTTTTCAAGCCCTTTTATCCCGCTACCATCACAAAGGAACATCCCATCTGTGATACTCAGAACTATTCAGTACAAAAAAGTACCAGTGGCTTTTGGCATCTCGCTCGCAGACGGTTCTCACTTTGCAGCTGTGACCGTGCTACCGGCCATCTCAGTCCCACCGCCTGTTCTCCAGTGCGATGGATATGTGAATCTGATTCCTCCTGACCCAGCTCCTGCAAACATTATGTAATCTGGACATAAACCAAGCCCTGTTTACCAGCCTTCCTGCCAGCAGAGTTGTTTTGCTCCCACTGGGTACTTGCAGAGTGGCTAGAAAGGGGTCAGTAACGCAGGGCACAAGCTGTAAGAGCTGCAGGGAAGATATTTTGCTCTGGAGTTATGCTAAAAAGACATAAAGCTTTATTAAACACTTTTATTTAAACTTCTTGGAGTATTTTGTAGTTGGCAGAAAAACAGAATCATTTTCTCTGTTTTACAAATGGGTCAGCTGAAGCTCAGGGCAAGCGGGCAAATTGACCAAGATCAAGTAGGGAACTAATGACAAAAATGAAATGGGCATCTGAGAGAAAATCCTCCCTGCCTCAGAGGTCTGAGGCTCACACCTTCTCTTGGAGGCAGCAATAGATCCTACATCTTCAAACAGTCATGGACTGTGAAGCTAAAACAGCACAGTGTGATGATTTGACACCCTGGGTGAGATTAACAGGGCTCCCCTTTTGAATCTCCATTTCAGCAGCAGGGTTTGGTTTTGTTTCTAAGATAGATCCACCACATTTGATTAGAAAAAAAAAAAAGAAACATTTTCAGTGATAGTGAACCCACCACAAGTTTAGTAAGCCGTTCCTATTATTAATTAACCTGTTAAAATTATGTTGTGATAATCTGAATCTGCCAGCTTCAGTCCTTTGCATCTTCTTATATGCTCCTCCTTTATGCCTTAGCCTGGGCTGCCCTTATCCAAACTCTGCTCGTGATGGATGCACCTTCAATGTAGTGATCAAGTTACTCCTCGCCTTTTTATTCTTTGAAAGAAATAGGTTGAGCTCCCACAGCCTTTCATCACACGGCCTGTTTTCCAGTCCTTTACTCATTCTGAGACTTCTCCAATTTGTCAAAACCATTTCTGAGCTGTGGAAGCCAGACTGGAAGGGCGTTCTGGTGAAAGCCAGAACTTCAGCAAATAGCAGCCTGGTAGATCCTCACTGCTCTTGCTCAAATTTCACGTGTCCATAATACACACAATATCACATTAACCTTCTCGGCTGTGGGTAGCCAGTCTGGTAGCTGTGTTCAACTAATTACATATTGCCATCTCCAGCCCTTTTTTGGAATCTGCTTCCCAAGAGGGACTCCAGATGAGCCTGACCTGCAGTCAGTAGCCCCGGTGACCTCCCTCTACCCTGGGGCTTGTAGAAATGCACCTGGTTTATTGCTTCACAAAACTCCTCAGGCAGCTCTTATAAAATTCTTGTATGGAAGTTGCCTAAACCTGTAGTTTTTCAAGTAACCACGGTTGGATGCAAGTATTTTCATTTCCCTTTAGTTACTGTCACAATAAAAATATTTCATTATCAGACAGCTTCTTCTGATATAGGACTGTCCTACTAGCCCTTTCCTGAGTACAGAACAAAAATGCTTCATTGACTATGGCTTTTTCTGTATCGTCCATCTGGCAACAGAACACCATGGATCAGACTCCTTTTGTGCCACACACTCGAAACACCTCTCATCACCCTCAACACCCTGCCCAGGGATTTCTTCCTCAGTTCTTTCACATCCCTTTTCATATTTTATATGGTTCTTAACTTTCAGTTAATATTGCTTCTTGTCAACTTCTCTTTTCCCCCAAGTATGGCTGCTTTTGCTTCCTCTGTGCTGGCTTGCTCTTCGCCAGGCTTGCCCTCTCTCCAGACTGAAGCTCACAGTGCACATGGTAAAATGTAGTCACCCTACTTCCAGTTATCACCCCCTTTTCCTCGTTTTTCTCAAGTTCTTCCTCTCATCTCCTTTAACTAATTATTGCTTCTCCCAGTTATGTGGAATTGGCCTTGCTAAGTCACCAAGCACGTACATAACAGAGATGGACTTCACGCATGAAATTCGTGAAATCAGGCTACTCATTTCGCCTGCCAGCCTGCTCTCCTGACTGCCACCTCTTTGCCCGCCCGTGCTCCTGCCGTGCTCTCCAGCCCAGGATCCAGCTCCCCTCCACCTCCCAGGACACCCCGCTCCCAGCCCACCACCCCACTCGCCTACCTTTGCATCACCCCCTTTCCCCACAATGCCTTCATTTGGAGACGGTTCATGTTCTTTGCTTTCAAGAGCAAGCAATGTCATTTTTCTTCTGGAAGTTCTTAAAGTCTCCTTGTTCTAACCAGGAGGACTCATTACATCCAAGTTAATTTTAAATTGCTCTATGGCCACTGAGGAAGTCAAGTCTGTTTTCTGAAGACATTGGGCCCTATTTGCCTGCTCAGAGCTCCTTTTAGCAGATTTGGCTGCCTCAGCTGTTACCAAGCCAAGAGGCTGTAGACATTGAGTTCATTAGAAGCTGTTGGAACAAGCTCTTTGCACAGCTCATTAAAAGTGCCCCCATGCCCCTTCCAGCAGAACAGTTTCTCCAGCCCCTCCTGCCCTGCCCGAGCTCTTTGCAATCATTCACAGCCCTCCGAGCAGGGGGGTCGCAGGCACTTCCACTCACGGGACAAATATTCAGCCATTTCAGCAGCAACCAGAGCAGGAGGTGACACGCAGACCCTTGTGCAGAGAACTGGCTCCTGGGAAGCGGCTCCACACAGAGCATTTCCTTCTGCTGTTTCGTGTGATGGACACAAGTCACTGTTCCAGCCACGGTCTGGGGAGCACACCCTGAGTTCTCAGCAAACCTGCCCACAAAGCAGAAATTTTGTTTCTCTATTTAAGAGAAAGGAGATTGCAGACAAAACCACTTATGCAAGTCTCCCTCTCCACGACTGCAACCTACAAAGGGCAAAAATAAAAACAAGGGCTATCAATGTAATGTCAGCACCAGTGCCAGCCCTGGCACTGTCCCTCTGTGAAGGGACTCACACAGAGATCTGGAGAAGAACCAACGCAGGGTGACAGCTGACGAGAGCTTTAATAGCAGCTTCAGATATGGATGCTGGAGTTCATCAGCAACGAGCAAGGCCAGACTTGATGGATGATTTTTCTCAAAGGATTTCGTCTCCAGGGAGATGTCACTTAGGTGCAGGTTTCACTGGAAAACCCATTGCACCCAGACCACAAGGTGTCACTCGGAAGTACACACAAATCCAAGAAGCCACATCCTATTTGTGGTTCTCTATGAACTTTAGGTCATGACTTCTTGGTCTCCAGATCCAAGTGAAATGCTGCCCTTGAAGCCAAAGCTCAGGTGGCTCCTTATGGCTCCAGTCCCTTGGGAGATTAAAATTGCTGAGCATCCCAGTGGGGAGAAGGTAAATGCTGACATGAAGTGGGAACAGATTTTAGCATCCCCAGAGCAGGAAAGTACTGCAGAGGTGCTTGTAAGACACCTTCTCACAAGGGAAACCTCATCCTGAGACTAGCAAGGGCTGAGCCTCACTGCTTCTCATCTCCTACCAGTCTCTATAACACCCTGCAGGGTAGCACACCAACCATCCCAGCAGGCACACAAGGCTCTCCAGCCCATCCAATTCTCTCATGCTCCAGATGTGCAAGTACTTAGTACCATCAAGGTTGCTACAATGACTGCACCACACCCAGGAGCTCCTCCTGCCCCAGCCTGCTTTCCATGGGTGCCCTGCCTGGGACAGCCTCCCAGTAAGACCAGCAGCAGCCCAGTCAGGTGAATTCCTTCCGAGATGGAGCTTGCTGAACACCTGCAGCAGCTCTCATGACCTGGATGCCCAGGAAAGCGCGAGCCTGAGCTCGAGTCCCGTGTTAGGATAAACCACCCGACCGGTGCAGCTGAGGGCACATGTTTTCCATCATGCGCCAGGATAACTTCCAAACTCCACCACCCCAGATCCCCCGCCTGCTGAGCCTTCGCCCGTTCCCCCCTTGGTGTTTCTACACCGCAGTTAAAAGCGTAACCTGTTCCCTTCCCCTCCTGCAGCCCTCCTGGGGCTCAGGCTGCGGAGGGCAGTTCAAGCAAGCTCCGGACGTCAGAACTTAATCCCCTGTTGATGCAACAGCAAGTTTCCTTTCTTGCTGAACAAGTGAGAGACAATTTTGTGTTGAAACTGTGGATGAATCACTGACCCCTGAACATGAACAGATACAATTTTGTATGGTAGCTCACAGCTACAGGTTCACCCCTATGCCAAACTCCGGGAGAACTTGGTGAAGCTGCAGTCGGGCTTGCTTGAAACGTTGCACTGGTTAACGCGAGCATTAGAGTTTTGACAGTGACCAGTGCAGGTACCAGCCACTCCCACTGCTACCGACTGTAACGCATTTAGCGCCCACAGAAAAGGAAGAACAGACCGCTAAGGCGAGCGGGGCCAGTCAGCTCTGCCAGGGCTTCTCCTTCCCTGCTCACAGCTGCCCCGCTGCTCCTTCACCCTCTCAGCTGCAAACACTTCCACTTTCCCATCACCAGCTTTTCTTTAATAAAACAGCATTGATCAGACTAGACTGTGCAGGAGGTCCTCCAAGGGTCGCACCCAGCAGCATGCTACCAGGACACGGCAAGAGTGGAGCGGGTGTGAACAGCACCGTTACACCAGCAGAGACATTTTTTTTCTTCACATGTGGAGAAACCCCTCTCCTGAACACCCAAAGCTTCGCACAGCCTGTGTAACACTATACTCTTCAACCAGTACACAGAGCATCTCGGTCGAGGGCCTTCCCGCAGCGCAGCGCCAGGTTCATCTGTGATTTGTTCTCACAATTAACCACTGTGCGGTTCAGGCACAAGCTTGCATGTCAAGACGCGGTGCATCTCCTCACCCTCTAACCATATCTCATGATTTTACAAGTGGCAACATCAAACAAGATACTATTAAATATAGTTTAAGTCACTTGTTCAGCTACCATAAATGAATGTACAAATATAATTATCTACTTATGAATCTGCAAAGGAATTAAGTACCTGTTGTGCAATGTGCTTTCTGCTCTTTGAGGCAGACATTTAGTATATTCCTATTAAGAACTCACCCAATAATGCAAAATAGAAAAAAGGAAGATTAAATCCAAAGAATTTTCTCTTTTAACATATGGTGTCATTAAATAAAGCAATGGTAATTCTTGTTTGTTATTATTATTATTTGGGAAATTTATTTTGCTGTCTTAAATGCAAAGGTTTCACCTGAGAAGCACTATACAGGCAGAAGTAAATGCCACCTTTGTGTCTTTACAGCATCTGAATCATCCTATAGTTACTAAGTACGAACATCGCTTATTTTCTGATGTAAACAAAGTCATTCTCAAATGGATCTGAGTCAGAATGTAAGAGTGAAATCCTGCCCATACTGAAGTCAATGGCACAAAATTTCCCAGTGACTTCACTGCCCCGTGGATTTCAACCCAAGGCTCTGACCCCCTGGTGCACGAGAGCTGCATACATGGGACAGCTGCAAAAATCCTCCATTCTCCAAAATTTTGCCACAGACGGCTTAATGTGCAGCCTAACACACATGCCAAAGCCCAAACCTTAGCGGGAGACCAGTTTTTCCACGTCTACAGAACAACACAAATATCTTACTCGCAAAACCTTTTCGGATACAGCACCAAAGGTCCCCCCGAGAATCGCCCACCAGCAGCGCAGGTGGCACTTGCGGCTCCCTGCATTTCCCAGCCCTGCAGCACGAATCCCGCTGCATGGCCACCTCCAGCCCTGCAGCATCCATCTCTCCCTGCCCACACTGCTACCCGTGCGATTCCTATAGCAAAGGGGATGGGACAGCAACGCTGGGCAGCCTCAGAGCCCTGGGCACTTCCCTTCCACCCCAGCTCTGCAAACACCTCACCGGGTGATGCTGGCCGTGGACCTGCTTTGCCTCAGTTCCCCCAGCTCTTCTTTGAGAGCTACTGACAAAAACTACAATAAGGCAGCTAGGTATCAGCAAGAAGTACTAGTTAGTGCCACTGAGTTCCAGGTGATTCTGAACCATAGGTTCCTGACACCTCCCAACGTCTATATAAGCAACATAAATACAGCTCACACTATCTATCCCTTCTTCCCCATGAAAAGTTAAGATAACCCCAGGATGCCCCCTCCATTCGCACGCTAAGGTGGCTGCAGAAGGGCGAGGAGCTGCGGCAAACCGCAAGCTTTAGCGGTCCTCTCCCTCCGTGGGGAAACCCTGGCAGGTAGCAGGGTGACCCTCGTGAGGGCCACACACTGCTGGGGCTGAGGCAAGAGGTGAGCAGCAAGGTGGCTGAGGGCACCGAGGCTCTGCCCCTGCTCCGTGTCCCCAGGGCTGTGCCCCGCAGTTCGTGCCCCCGGCCTGGAGCGCTGATCCAGGCACTTGGTCCACGCCCCGAGCCAGTGTCCCCGCTTTGCACTCACGGTCTGTGTCTCCTGCCCGACGGCCCCAGCCGGTGCCCCCCCGTTAGCGTGCCCTAGCTGGTGCCCCCCGTCTGCGTCCCTGGCTGCAGCCCCCCCATCCGCTTCCCTGCGCAGTGCATCCCAGTCGCCCTCCCCTGCTCCGTGCCCCCAATCCGGGCGGGCGTCCCCACTCCGCGCCCCGGGGTGGCAGCCCCAGCTGCTGCGCCCGTCCACGCTCCACGGCCGGCGGTCTCCATCCGCGCCCCCGCTCCGTGCCCCGCACCAGCGGCCCCCAGCCCCGCCGGTGCCCGGGCGCGGGTACCTTGGCGGGCAGGCTGAGCAGCACGGGCACCAGCGCCAGCGGCGCGCACAGCAGCACCACGAACCGCCGGACGCTCCACGCCTTCTTCACCACCGCCCCCAGCGCCGCCATCCCGTCCCGTCCCGTCCCGTCCCGTCCCGCCCCGCCGCCGCGCCCGCCGTCGCCGCTCCCCCCCTTTATCCCGCGGGAGCAGAGCGCGGCCGCCCCGCCCGCCGGGAGGGGCCCCGCTATACCGCCCCGTCCCGCTATACCGCCCCGCCCCGCTATACCGCCCCGCCGTACCGCCCTTCGCCCCCCTATACCGCCCTGCCACCCTGCTATCCCCCCCCCCCCCCCCGACCGCTATACCGGCCCCCTATGTCGTGCCCGTCCCCCCCATCTCACCGTTCCCCGCAGCTTCGGCCGCGCACCCGTCGCAGTCGGAGGGGCTCGGCAGCGGAGACGTTTCGAACCTGGTTCAAAAACTCTGGCGGCACAAGAGCTCGTTCGGTTTGACCATCTGTAACTGCAGACCTTAAAAGAGCAGCGGGTTGTGCTAATAACGCAGGCTCGATACCTCTAAATATAAAGAAATAGTACAAGCGATTGCTAGGAAAAAAACACCCAAATGCAGCAGTTTGAATACCTGGTTTAGTTCTTAAACTTTCCCTGCTGTGGACAAACAGTACACAAATGCACATCATTAAAAACTCAAAAGCATGAGAAAAACAGGGAGCTGCGAGTGCTTTTCCCAATTCAATTTCACCAGTGACTCAGAGGTTTAACAAGCCGTCTGCAAAGCCATGTGAAACACTTTTTTGTTGTTGTTGTTAAAAATAAGTGAACACAACCAAACAAAAGGCCAGTGGTGCGGAGCAGGATAGAGCCAGGGGAAATACCGGAAAAGCAGGAGGCAAAGTCTTGGCTCACCCAAGTGTGAGCTCCAGCAAGCGAGTAGCATATGACTATACCCTTGCTGGCCTTAACATAATCAGGCTGGGCCCATGCAGTTAAGGATGCTTCAATCACGAGTCAAAAAGAAAACACAAAAGCTGCCCAGTTCTAACTCTGAGGACAGATTTGCCTGCCAGCTCTGCCCTGCATCAGGGTCATCACAAAGAAAACGGGTGAGTATGTAGGGTTGGACGGATTCCGCTCCCCTGCACCGAGGTAAATCTCAGCGTGCGCTGCAGAGGCTGCCGGTCTCCGTCTGCCTGTGGGAGCCCCAGTGAGAGGCACGCATCACAGGAGACAGCTGATGTACTATCAAGTTGAGCAAGAGATCAAAGTCAAGGGAGCTGCATTTTCTCTCCGCTTTTTGCATCGCCTGGATTCTCGCAATTGCAGGCTAAGTGAAGCTGAGTAGTGAGGAGAAAAAAGGGAAAGCAAAATAAGTACTTCACCAGCATCCTTTGAGTACTTTAAAACATATTCAAAACCTGGGTGAGTTGACCCCATATATACAAAAGATGTATAAAAATCATGTTCAGTGGAGAAACCTTTCTCTTTTCACAATTAATCAGCTCTCTGGAGAATTACTACCTCCAGGCAGGTCACCCCTAGAGCATCAAAGAAGTTGGACTCAAATGCATCGGTTAAAAAAGCAGATCCCACTGAGGAAAGCTCTCTCCAGCTTATAAAAACCATGAATCACTGGCGTAGAGGGAACAAGAAATTAGAGAAGAGTGTGGTGATACAATCAGCATTAGAGACAGGACTGTACCCCTCTCTGAACAGACTCTGCTCCGGGTGTGGATCCACCTCCTCTGTTCCCCTCCCTCTCCTTAACGGCATATATATAATTTTGCATAAATAGTAACAAATCAGTTAATCCCCACGGCCATCCCGGGCAGGGGCTAAAGGGTGACGGCATCACCACTGCGGCTCTTTTCAAATAGCAGAACGGACACAAAAGCTTTTGCCGGGCACTGCCGGGGGCCGCTGGCAAAGCGAGGATCCGGCATCCGCCTGGCGCCCGGCCCTGCGGCTGCCCAGCCCCGCTGGCAAACGCACCTTCTCTTGGGGCCCAAAAGAAAGCACAGGGCTGACTGAGAGAAAGCTATGGGGATTTTTATCTCGCCTTTCTTTAACTGCTCAACAGCATGAATAAAAAGTTGTCATGATAAAATAAATGAGTAGGAGATTCCTGTGCTGCCTTAATGCCACTGCAGTGGGCTATGGGAGCATAAGCTGCTTTAGCACTCAGGTAGTGGTGCATGATGGAGAGGATGGGCAGATGGATGGCTGAAGATCTGAAAGCAAAATTCAGGCCATCAAAACAAGGCAACTGCTTAAAACAGGTTCAGCTTACCCAATATACCCATCAGCCCGAGACTGGGTGCACATGTATGAGTGTGTGCCATGTGCTGGACCAAAGGAGCTCTACAAAATCAACCTTGTAAGTTAAAAAAAAGCTTCAAAAGAATAATAAACTGTCAATGCCACAGTCTGTCTTTCTCCTATGAAGATACAGATTTCTGCCAGTGTGGAAGGCGAGGGGAATGGGAGCGCATTCCCTCTCCGAGACGTGAGTCACGTCCCTGCCTGGACAGCCCCTTCTCCCATCCCAGCCAGCCCCTCTCAGCTCGGCGGGGCGGATGCTGGGCTCAGCCTTCAGCACTTCCCAGCCGAGCACGTTGCACGGGGGCTACATGCTGGTTCACTTGGCCTTCCAGGACTTCAGCTGGGAATTAGCATTTAATTAATTTGTTTCCTTGTAAACTCCATCTCGACCACCCCTATTCCCAGTGCCAGCAGCAGCCGCAGCTGCCCTCAGTGTGCCCTCCCTGTGCTCCATGGCCATCGCTGGGATCAGGCCTCGCTCCGCTCCTGGGCCATCACTATCCGTTACCTACAGAGGAAGTTGAGCTTATTGCAGAAGAAAGAGGCGCTGCGTGGTGCCCAAAGAGACCACTGTGGGACACAGCTTGTGCTTGGGCCAGAGAGAGGCTTTATTTATCTGTAGTGACCCTCACATAGTGAACTCTGGGTTACAAATGAGCTTTTATGCTTTTATGGCACTAACTTGGTTTCCCATCAGCACTGATGGGAGAGGAGGGTTGCAAAAGGTTATCAGTGTTTTGCATCTTGCAAAACTGGAAAATATCAATTTCCTGCAGACATCAAGGCCTAGACTAAAAAAAGTTCATTTGAAAAAAACTACACCCTATAGCTTGTATGCACAGGTTTTACATATACACACAGTAACTGCCGGCACAGAGCAGCCACTGTCCAAAAGTCACGGTAACAGCATACCCAGATTATGCAACCGTATTTTCATTCCTGATTCTTGCCATACTAGTATGTGTTTTCTTTCATGTCTGTTTTTCCTCTTAGTGCTCCTATAGGTCTACAACTCACATCTATCTCCAAAAATCCCCTTATTTCAGTTCTGCACTTCTGGCATCAGTGGGCAAAACGGAACTTATCGTTATTACTGCAAACTAAAGTCAGGCTGGTAACCCCGGGCTCAGAAGCTGGCTCCCCACTCCCATGAGACAAATCACTGGTGATGGTCAGACACCAAAACAAACAAAAAAGGCAACTCCATCAATAACCAGCGATTCCCTCTGAAATCCTAACGCTGCCAATTCTGCTGATGAAACTCCTCCATTTCCTTTTATTCCTCTTTCCATGGCTTATTTGCACACTCCTTGTCTTTATGGCACTTGGGGTGATGCCTAGGTGTGGAGCAAGATCAGGCAGATGCTGGGAAGCCCCTGGAAATGATGCTGTTCCTGGCAGGCCTGGAGTTGGTCCCCTGAGACAACAATTCATTCTTAAAAGCAGGAAGATTCAAGCAGTAGAAAGACCCAGAGTGATCAACAGCACACAGTTATAAATATGTTCTGTCGAAAGAACATTTTTCCCAAATATAAAGGTTTTCCGGTGCCAGACACAGTGGCACAGAGACCCCCGGTGGCTGCGTGCCACACAAGCCACCACCCTGCACAGCCCCACCGCCCCTGGTGCCCCCCCGGGGAGGCCGCGGGAGGGCCTGGGGGCTGCGGGCCAACACAGCCTGGGGGCCGGTGAGAACAGCCCCTCCGGGTAAGCCGGGGCAGGACATCACCGCTTCTCCCGGTGTCACACGGAGCTGTGACCGTGCGCCGTGTCCGGACCCGTACTCTGAAGAGGGTGGGACTGACCGCTGGGCTGCTTTGGCCAGCGGTGGAAATACAAAACAAGACAGTCGCTCTGAGTTAAAAAGAAGTTTGGGGTTCTAGCCTAAAAGATCATTTACCTCTTTCCAAAGATTACTGTCTTGATTTCACTTAAAAGAGTAGGTTTTATTTTATTGGTTTTCTTTTTAAACTCAAACGAGCTAAACTGGGTTGCAAGGACTTTTTACAAAGTCAGACCAAACTCTGAAAGAATATTGGCGGCTTGAAACTGTATTTGCAGCAGATAAACTATTCATGTTAAAAAAAAAAAAAGAAAACAGGAGTCCTATTTTCCTTACGGGAATGCATGCACACTGGACACGAAGCCTGAGTATTAATAATGCAATGGCAAATTATATCAATAATAATAATTCAGTGTTGCTTACGACCATGCAGATGCACTGAAAGCTAACACAGCAGCAAGCCAAGCTATCCTCGGTCAAACCAAGACTGGAAACTCCATGTGCCTTGCGAACCAGCCAGGGAATCAGTGGTTTTCATCCAAGGAGCTGCTGCCACAGGCACAACCAGTGATACAGCTGAGGCTGCAAGAAGATGGGGGGTGGATGCTTTGCAGGTCCAAAGTGTCCTCTTTGCTGGACGTGTGCCTGCTGCGATTTTTCCACCCTCAAACAGCAATAGCTCAGCATTCACTACAGCAATCCATACAGACACATCAGGCTGATCAAGAGGAAATATCAACAAGCCGTACCACAGATGTGCAAAAAGTAACACTTATGTAACGAGGAGGAGTTTTATCATGCAGTGAAAAAGCAAAACATTTTGCTTTTCATTACCGGTAATGTTCTGCTTTGTTTTGAAGCTCCATCGCAGAGCAGGTTTCAGCAGAGGCCAATTCAGGAGTCCCTGCTAGAAGGCCAGTCCCACGCACCAGCGCCCCGAGAGGGCTGGCCTCGCCGCAGGCTGCTGACCCCAGCTCCGCTGCGGGGCTTCATCTCAGAGCACCATGCCGGCCATAAAAACTTGCACTTGATCAGCTTTGTTTCTACTCCGCGGTCCCACAGGGAGAGCTGCGTTTTAATAAACATAACGATAGTTAGAAACAGACTTCTTCTAAGGGCTTTACAAACATAACTCAATCCTGGCATCACCAGGAGACGGTAAAAGCGGTGTTTGTACAGATGGGGGATGGCAGGCAGGGAGGTTAGGCGTGCTGCCTCCCCTCAGTGGGTGCGGGATTCGGGGCTCAGATCAGGCCTCGTTAGGGGACTCGTTAGCTCACAACCACCTGCTCCCACCACGCCACGAGGCCCCGCTCCAGCGGTCCACAGGCCACCCGGGGAGCACCATTTTAAGTGACCATGTGCTGCTTGGCCTGTTGCATTCGCTCTCCAAGCAGGCAGGAGAGCATGCAGCAGCGGCAGCTGCTCCTAAAGCCCCACTGCTCCCCCCACGGAAACATGGCTCCTCCTTCTTGCCCCCAGCCCGGGCAGCGCCATGCTCCATGCGGGGCCAGCACAGCTGGGGCAGCCAAGCAATAAAAGCAAAACTCGCACCCGGGGCACGCGGTGCCGGCTCTGCAGAGAGCAGGAGGCCCTCGGGCCCCGCACCAAAGCTGTGGCTGGGCGGTGGAACCCGGGGCCCCACGCCGGGGCCGGGCACTCGCCCAGGCGGCTCCTCTGGCAAGAGGTGAATGCGCGCCGGGCACGGGCAGCCCGCAGCGCTAGGACACTTGCGCGGCCGCGAACTCACCACCTCCCCGCTCAGCGGCGGCAGCGCTGCGGCGGCGCCACCGCACGGAATGAGCGTCCCGCCGCGGCAGCGCCTTGTGGTTCGCGGCGCCGCCGGTCCGCCCCACGGCCCCCCCCGCCCCCGAAAGCTGCCCCCGCTGCGCCCCGCTCCTCTCCCTCCCCGCAGCTCCCAGCACCCTGCGGGCCGCGGCCCCGGGGCCCAGCGAGGGGGGCTCCCGCTTGCCCCGTCCCCTCCTAGCCCGTCCCCAGGCCGGGGTTTGCTCGGGTTGCTTTGCTGTAAATGGGGAGGAAGAAGCCCTCCACCCTCTTCTCCCCTGCCAGGCAGAGTTGTGCCCACCGTAACCCCCGCGCTGCTTTTCACAGCTGCTTTTTCCCCTCCGGATGGAAAGGACATGTCCGTGGCTGTGAAGAGGTGAGGAAGGGCAGGGTTTGCTCCCTCTTTTGCACAAGCATTCTCAGGCAGAGCACCAGCGACAGCATCAGGGAACAGAGGATCTTCCCCGACGGACGGCAGCTGCCCAGCACAGCAAAGCGCTCAGGCAGCGGTTCCCTGTTTCTTTTAAATCATTATCTGAAGTAAATGACAAAGCTCACGCGCTCACTCAGCACACAACTTGCATCCCAGTCTGCTTGTAACGCAGAGGACCGATGACCTTCTAACCCATCTGCTGTGCGGTTTGTAAGTTTTTCTTCTGGGCCATCTTACATTGCCACTATTAGATACAGTAATCCAGAAAATCAAGTAATATATAGAAAATGTTACCAAAAAAGCAGCATTACTGCCTACCTCTGCCAATTGCCTACCTAGGCAGGCAATCACAATACAAGCAGTCCCCCCTATAAAGCTCCAAAAAACGGAAATTTACAGCAGACTTCTTGCTTAAAGTAGAAGTTTCTCAGCAGAAAACTGTTCTTAACAATTTTTATATTTGCTTAAGGAAATACTATCGACCGAAAGTTAAAAAAGCCAAAATGACTACCAGAAGAAAATGAACCTGTCTTACATCTAGCACTCCATTTCAGCATTGCCCATGTCCTGGAATTCAGTCCTCCTAAATATTTTCAGGATGCATAGAGCCATTTACAATGAATTTAAACGCTTTGTTGTAAAGTCTTCTGAGAAAAATTACACATTTGTTTTTCTTAATTACCTTTTGTAAATGCTCTGGTATCCCCAGGTCCCTCTTTCCTCCCACAAATCCATGGTCCACAGGCTGAGAAAGATCACTCAGTGTGATTCTAACCACACGAAGAGGGCGAGTAACGGGAGGGACCCTGTAAACTACTTTTTAGAAGAAATATTTAACATTTATGAAAGAAGTGACCTTTAGTTGTTTCTCTCTTGTCTTTGCTCCCATCTCACAATTACTTTGGTTACTTTACCACAAACTCATTCAAATTTATTTATTTGAAGACACAGTTATCAAAATAGTGATCTGTGAAATAAAACCAACTGGAAGTATAAATACCCATATTTGCAGAACCTAAGTAGTAATATTTCTCCATCCCTAAGCCCGCTCTCTTCTACCCAATCATGGATCTCTTCCTTCCCCTAAGTCGTACTTCATCCAGCCTTTTGATCACAGGACCAGATTTTTTTGATGTGGCTGCATAGGTCTTGAGCAGAACTTTAAACATAGGTTCAGTATCTGGATGAGTACTAAGGAAGGCTTTTTCCAGAACATACAAATCAACTCCTTTATCCTCTGGAAGACCTGAAATAAAACTGAGTCCAAAGTCTATCAGCACCAAGTCTAGCTTCTCTGTGGGTGGTCGCAGAAGTATATTGGAAGTTGTAAGATCCCCGTGTATAAGATCTTCATCGTGCATTCTTGCTAACAGCTCACCCATCTTCTCTGCTAAGATAAGGAGGCTACTGGTATCATTCCCACTCTGTTGTACAGAATTAATATGATCTTGAACAGTAACTGAGTCTACAATATCTTCAAGATATATGGAGTTGGTGACATAATCCACGAAGTAGACCACTGGGGCTGAAATCCCTATTAAATGAAGAACAAAAATGCTAGTGGTTAATTTACAGGATTTTCCAACTTTACTTTAACAACAAAACTCAACCAATACAAGCCTTAAGCAGAAATGCCAGCTGAGATCACCCCGACCACTGATAACCCACATCTAGGAATTCCCCCGCCAACCCCCGTTTTCCAACCCATGCTGCACTAGCCCCCAGCCTTAAATCTAGTTGGCAGCTCGGGCTCGGTAACAGGATCAGCTCCTCCTGGAGCAAGACTCCCCGGCAAAACACGCATAGGGGCTTTCTGGCAGAGGACAAGCTGCGTTTTAGGAGGGCACCCTGAGAAAGCAGAGCGGGTCGCCCCAGGATGAGAGGAAACCGCCCGAATCCTTCAGGATGAAGCAGGAAGGCTGTCAAGTGTCTGTTACTTGCTCTGAGGCCGTGCAGAGCCGGGGGGCCGCCGGCGAGCACGGAGGCAACCCGGCTCCCAGGGCTGTCCGTCCTCACGCCGCCCCGGCCCGGCCCCGCCGCCCCCGGGCCCACCTGCCCGCCGGCACCGCAGCAGCGACCGCGCCTCCTGCGCCGTGCGCCGCCGGCTCAGCCGCTCCTCCAGCGCCGGGTGCCGGTACCGCTTCGGGATGCGGAGCTTGGCCACCGCCGCCCGCCCGAGGAAGAGCCCCCGGTAAACGCGCGCCTCGGCGCCCTGCTGCACCAGCTGCAGCCCCGGCAGCGGCGGCGGCGGCGCCTCGGCCTCGGCCACCACCGGGCCCGCGGCGCCCGCCTCGGCCGCCACAGGGCCCGCGGCGCCCGCCTCGGCCTCGGGCTCGTCCATCGAAGGGCCCGCGGGCCCCGCTTCGTCCACCGCAGGGCCCGCGGCCCCGGCCCCGGCCCCGGCCCCGGCCATGCCAGAGAGCACGCCGCCCGCCTCAGCCTCGGCCGCCGCCATCACAGGGCCTCACCGCCACAGGGCGCATGCGCATCGCGCCTCCGCTTCGGCAATCTTCGGTAGCCCTTGCCGGAAACCGACGAACTCCCCGAGCTCCACCTCTCCCCGCGTTGTACCGCACGCCGCGCCCCGCCTGCCCCGTCCTGCCGTTCCCGGTGCTGCCTCTCCCGAAACCCCTCTTTGTGCCCCCCCCCCCCCCCCCCCCGTAAGTCCTGCTGCCCTCTGCCTACCTCTGCCGTGCGGGGGGATGCGGAGTAGCTGCAGGACGGCAGGGCTTGTGCCTGAGCCTGCCCCGGCCGCAGCCGGGGCGTTTGCCGGTGTTTCTGGCAGCGCGGGAGCAAGACCCGCGGCTGCCCAGGGCCTGCAAGCGAGGCGCTGGGTATGCGCCTTCCCAGGGCGGCAAGCGGGGTCCTGGGGTCTCCCTGCAGTGCTCCCAGCACCACCTTGGAGCTGCCTGCCAGGGCATCGCCCCTGGGACACCACCACAGGGCATCGCCACCAGGACATCGCCACCAGGACATATCACCACCAGGACACCACCACCAGGACATATCACCACCAGGGCTCCACCACTGGCTCTTGGCGCTTCATGTGCCAAAAGCCTTGGCTGGAGCCCGTGCAGATCCACTGCAGCTTCCCAGTTCGTGGCTGGGGAGGAGAAGGGGTTTGCCCGTGGGCCGCAGGGGATCGCCAGCCTGCAACGGGGCAGGTGTGACCCGCGTGCCTGTGTGGGCAGCACCAAGGTTCTGCCCCTGATGCTGGCACCGGCTGTTCGTGCGGTGACACGGGTGTCCCCAGTTCCTCAAGCAGCCAAGCCCCACATCTCTGCATTAGTAAAAAATGGATAAACCTCATCATCTTGGGAGCAGTATTTGGGGTTTTTATGGCACACTGAAAACCCACTACTCTACTGGCTGATCTGCACATACCGCAATTTCTGTTCCTCAGAAGATACAAGAGGCTTCAGCCCAGCTCATGTAAATATGTTTTCAATTGTTGCCTTTGGAGGTGCCACAAGTCCCTTTTGTCCTTGTTTTCTCATCCGCAACATTTGTTTCCTTTTCAGAACATTTATATTTTATTAACACATTCCATACAGCTTACTTGTCATTGCATGGTGGGATCATGCCTGGCAAATATTTATCTTGCTTCAGTAACAACTTTTAAACAACCTTCCCAAGTTTTCAATGATACTGGTAATCTATCCTGCAATTCTGCCCGCTTGTGGCATCCTCCTTCGGCTGCCCTCACTGTGGCAGGGCTGCAGGAGCCCAGCAGCTTGGCCAGGGAAACAGATGCGTTCCTGGGCTCCGTGGCTGGAATTTGCAAATGCCACAAACAATCATATAAACAAAGAGGTTTTCCCTGTGTTGTGGGCAGATTTTATCCAAGCATCCGTGCACAGCCCCCACAGACATACATATGTAACCTATGAGCAAGTGCACACAGATGCCCTCAGTCCGTTATTCTGGTAAATATGATAGTCTTCTCTCATGCTGGCCAAAAACATCCTCCAGAGCTTTCAAAATACAAAAGAAAATATTTTTGCTTTATTTTTCCCATTATTTTATTTATTTAAATTTTATCTTCCCTGTGATTTCACTTATTCTTTTCTCTTTGAATGCAATAAACAGTTGACATAGCCCTTGGAAACCATCTAGAGCCATTTACAATATTTATGGTATCACCTGGTATTTTTATTGGAATATTGAATCACCCCAGAGAATTGCACTGAAGCCACAGATTCTCTGGTAAATTGTTTAATTATGTAACTTCGTTCTCCTGGTGACAGGCATCTATAAACTCTCCTTTTACAAACAATGTAATTGAGTTAAAAATTGCAGTGCAGCAAACCAAGCTAATGGAAACCAAGGCAGATCCCATGGGCTCCTCCCCGCACTCCTGCCGATCCCTTGGCATTGGCATCGGGCAGGCTGCAGCGCTGCAGGCCACTCTCCCATCACCCCCCGGCTTATTTAAGGATGGAGGCTGCGATCCTCAGAGCCGGACAGACTAGAAAAGGGCTGAATTTGGGCTACATCAGGACTCAGGTGGCTCCTTGTGCCCAGCTAAGGCACTTGTTGGCTCTGAGGTTGTGTCCTCAACCTGAAAAGTGTGGGCACAGGGATAAACCCTCCTGTGTGTGAATTCGCAGTGCTGACTCCCATCACAGCTCAAAATTACAGATCTTGGCCAATTCCCCCAGCAAGAGGATGCTACGGGCAGGGCGGGCTGTAGGGACCGGCCACCCAACAGAGGGGTGCAGGGACACAGGGGAGCACCCTGCGCTGCCGCAGGCTGCCATGCTGGAGGCATCCCCAAAATGTGCAGGAAACAGGACCCATGGGGTGACCACCAGCACTGACCAGCATTTCCAGCGAACCCCCCCGGCGTTAGGATAACATAAAAGAAACCATGTGCGGCCTGGCCTCATAAGGAGAAAGCTCTCTGGGCTGTAAACAACCATGCACTAAATGCAGGTGCCTGGCAAGCTGGCTCCGTCCCAGCCAGCTGTAACACTGGTGCCTGCTCTTGGATTATAATTTTCATCAATAACTGAACTAAGCTTGATCAATTTGGTCCCCTGAATCCCTTTCTAAGGGTCAACTGTAATTAGAGAAAACATTCTCAAGTGTGTGGTGAGCGTTGCTGAACACCATGTCTGCCTTTTTCCAGGATGGTCTTCTCTCTCCTCTTGTATTTATATTTTCATTTGTGATTTTTAAAGCCTCTTTTAGCTGCTCCAGCCCTGAGGTAGAGAGTAACATTTTCAGTAATCACAGCCAGGTTGTGTTACCAAACATAGGCTGCCATTTCACATGCCAAGCTCTTCAGGAAGCACATTCCTGCGGCTCAGCCCTGGAGAAGTGTTCGGCTGGGAAGCAGGAACGTGCCCTCGCGCCCCCCAAGTCCAGCAGCCAAGAGCGAGATAAGGATCAGATGGGGAAACGGCACTGTCAAGACACACAGTCTCGAGAGGAGGAGGAAAGCATTGCAGGAGGGAGCAAGGCTAGAAACACGCCGGCAGACATGAAGCCTGAGCCAATCCTGGTGGATCCAACCCATCCAGACCTTCTCATGCAGAGCTGAGGGACAAAGCTACTGCCTTCAACGGGCCCAGAATACCCATTAACTACAAATGGTATGCTAAGAAAGGTGTACTTTAAAAAACACAAAGGAAGTTTTTTTTCCCAAATTATCCCTGCTGTACATCATAGCAGGTTTTCAAGTTTTTTTCAGAAGACCATAACCCCCAGCCACGCGCAGCACCAACGCGGTAGCTGCATTTCTGTACATACTGATCTCATCTTTTTGGCCGCCTTTTGTCAACATACCATAAAGCTCTGCCTATACTCCCCAGGACCTTGCCTCCTTTGCTGTCTGTGCTAATAATGTTTACTGCCCTGCCAGAGAACAGGAAGCCTCCAGAAAATGTCGGGAAGGCAGCTAAACAAATGCTGAGTGACTATGGAGAAAAATCTAATTTCTTCCTTTTCACACTGCAATCATTTGAGAAGGAAGGAATTGCTCAGGCAAATTGCAGATCCCATAGCCAAGAGTGGGTTTCCCCAGCAGCTACGAGGACGGTAGCTCCCCTCCGGCTCTCCGCCTGGCGTGATGGGGAATCACGTGTGGGTGACATCTGCCCCAGCTCATAACACAACACACCCAAACTGTAAAAGCTTGAACTCCAGGGAGAAGCTGCAGGGGCCAGAAGTCACAGGCAAGATCACACTGCATCCCCAGCATCCCCCTGTGTTCCCAAAACGTTGAACATGAGCCCAGACACAGAGCTGTAGTGCCTGCTGCCTACCGGGAACTGGCCTCATATGCAGAGTCTTGGGCAAGAGAGAGGATTGCAGTCATTTCTCCCTTTGAGTGTCATGAGAGCTAGTCATGATTTCAGAGCTGTTTAGACTACTTTAACATGAATTACAAATCCTATTGAAAAGCTCCTTCCATGAACATCATGGGTTTCTGTTGGCTGGTGTTCATGTTTGAAGCCATTCTTCCCTGAGTGTGTGATCCCTGTGCAGCTGTCTGTTTGCATCAGATACGCAGTTTTAGAAGAGGTATTTTTAAATACTGTATTTCCACTGAAATTAGAGCATATGGATAGGAAACATTTATTTAATCTATAAACCAGGTAGATGATTTGAAACACTTTTAAGATTCACTATGACTTTGAGAAGAAACAAACCCAAAACCTTTGATCAACTGCTGCTCATGTTGCAGGCCAGATACCCAACTGATTAAGGCTGAAAAGATATGCATGATCCGGTATTGCACATCTCAAGCATCCCAAAACTATGAGTTGGAGCAAAAAAAGAGTTGGCACCACTGGTCTCCAGAGCGGAGACATGACATGTATCCCCCTACTTAGAAGAATAATGATTCTTTAAATATTTCTCTTAAATGCCCAGTTAAGTTAATATGCGGAATGACTGAAAAAGCTCTTTCAAAAAAATATCACGTGTTCTTCATTCTTCACCCAACCTGTTTACTTTTACCTGTGTCAGAGGGGTGTGCCTGCACCACAGGCACGATGGTCACTGATGCAGACCTTCCCCAACCTGATGCTGCACTGTAGCAAAAAGCTTTACCAGCACGGGCTCCACAGAGCTTGTCTGGGCTGGAGCTTGTCTTGTTATAACCGTGTGATTAAATGCAGTATTACCTGCAGTCACATACCAGCTTGCAATGTGGGTTTATGGTCATTTGCACTTACCCTTCAGCAGCTGTGCCTGTTGCATGGCTCTGGGAGGGCTGTGCAAGCCCACCCCCAAGCCTGTGACAGCACATCTTCCCTGCGCTGCTCCCCACACCAGCTGGGTTACAGCAAACTTCTGAACATCGCGAGTACTTCACTGCACACGCACGTACTTCGCCCAGTGCAACCTGCCCAGCAGCTGCAGTTGGCATGAACAGCACCGAGGGAGAATGTTTGCATTGTGTTAAAGAGTTTTGAAAGCACTTCTAGGCATATCAAGTTTTGTAAAATCCTTGTTTTACAAACTGGACTTCGGGATACATTAATTTAGCCTCAGAATCGGAAAAAAATATTGCATCCAAGTGCAAGTCCTAGTGCCTTTTATGCAGTAGCCAGCAGGAAGGTTTCTGTTCCACTGAGCAGAAAAAGAATGTTACTTGCAAGGAAAGTTGAATACTTAAAGGCTTTGCCTAATGGAGCACTGTGCAGGGGGAAGCACATAAGCTCAAGAGGCTGATCCTTTCTTTCTAACAGAAGAGAAAGGTAAGAGTGCAAACTCAGTCATGCTGCTCTTTTTTTTTTTTAGCTTTGAAATGGTCACTCCTTTCCTAGCAGGCTTTCTTTGGCTTTGCAACCCAGCTACCTAAAAACTAGGTACTAACCTGTCAATCTCTTGTGGGCTTTCCAGAGGCTTTCTAGTCTAGAGGAGTGAGGCTCTGCATCAGAGAGGGGCTGCGGTCAGCGAGGAGAGGAGATTCCTATTCCTGGCTCAAGTGAGAGAGACGGGGGACAGAGCTGTCATTCCAGGAACCGAAGCCATCCCCTGCCACATCCTCGCTTCTAGGCCAATTAGCAATATACCCCCGGTAAAATGTCCCCAGCCACGAGGGACAATGCCGCGCAGCCCATTGCGCGGGCAACCCTCAGCCGCACGGAGCGGTCCCGCGCCCGGCGCCGGGTTACGGTGCGGCGGAGCGGGACCCCGCCAGACTCATTCCTCACCCCGGAGTCACGCTCCTTCTCCCCGGCCCTTTGCATCAGCTCCGCCCGGCCGGGCAGCCGCCGCCCCGAGCAGCACATCCCAGCGAGGGCGGCCCGCCCGGGACCCCCCCCGCCCGGCTCCCCGAGGGGCGGGCAGGGCGACTACAAGCCCCAGGCTGCCCGGCCGGGAGGCAGGGCGGGAGCGACGTGGCGCTGCGCGGCCCCGCTCCGGCCGCCGGACCCCGACCGCTCCGCTCCGCCCCGATCCGCGCCCGCCGCCGCGGAGCGCCGGGGGCTCGGCCCCGCCGCGCCATGGGTGAGTGCCGGCCGGGCGGGGGGCGCGGCGGGGGGCCCGGGGTGCGGGGCGGCGGCGGCCCCCCCGCCGGCGGAAGGGAGGCGGCGAGCCCCTCCCGGGCAAGGGAAGGGGCAGCCGGGCTGGGGAGGGGCGCGTCCTGCCCCAGGAAAAAGTTTACAAAAAAAAAAAAAAAGGCAGTTTTCAACTTTTCCTAAAGGCTGAGACTGCCCCTCTCCCCCAGCCCCCTTCCTTTCTGTGTTTGAGCACTCCCAGCAGCAGGCACAGCAAACACGAAGAGAGAAGTGGTTCCCTGCGGCGCGGCCCCAGGGCCCCCCCAGGCGCCGAGCCGGGGAGGAGGGGGCTGCCGGCGGGAGCAGGGCGGCAGCGAGCGCGGAGGCAGCGCGGCCGTTCTGCTGAAGGCAGCGGCGGCTGTTGGCATCGGAGTGTGCCCAGAGGGACTTCGGCAGTTCAAAAGGCAGCCCGGGCTCAGCCGGGTCAGCAGCGCCGGGTACTGCTCGGTCCGGGCGCACGGCGCTCCGACCGGGTTTTGCCGTAGGCGGGGAATCGCCTGGCACAGCTCCTTGCGAGACCCTCCAAACTTTCTGTGCTCATGCGAAGGTCTGAAGAGTCCTCAAGTTCCCCAGCTACATCAGAATAGATTATATACAAAGCTGGATTTCAATCAAAGTTCATAAACTATTACTGCTCATTAAGTTAACAAGAAATACAGCAAAATCCGATGGAATCGTCTGTGGTATTTACAGCAGGGCTGTCTGTAGCTAATTGAGTTTGTGGCTTGAAACTAATGGCATGCCCACTTTATGCAAAGCCTTCTCTTTTCAGTGAGCAAATATTTTTTCTAATTATCTGCATAACATGTGTACAAGGAGCGATAAAAGCAGTGCAGGTAGTCACACAGAGCATAGTGGGAGGGACTGGCGTGTACCTGGGATGGCATAAGTGACACAAATGAAACACGGAGGGTTACAGAATAAATACAAATATAAATATAGCGATCACTGAGAAATAACCTTTGTTGCTAGCTGTAATTAAAGGCCAAATAGAGACTTCCTATTAAACTATTCCTATATAGAATAGACTTCCTATTAAACACAGCTTGTGAGGGGAAAAAAGCCCTTAGGCAGGGTGAGGAAAGTTTTCCATGGTCTGGTGGTTGTGTCCACATTCTTTCCACATACAGTCTACTGAAACTGTGAGTATTTCTAATTAAACATACCCAATGTGAGAATACAGTTAGTATTATGTGCTGGAAACCAGCACAAACCTCTAAGCTAATGCACTTTACCTGTGCCTTCAAAATTGTAACTGGAGGGGGGAGGTCACTGTCACCGCTGTTCCCCAGAGGTCCCTACTTCAGCGCTGGCTCTCATGCCATGTGCAGCCCCCCCTGCCATAACATGACTAATGTTTCACACGTGGTCACCCTTTCATCCTCTCCCCAGGGCAAGAAGCATGTGCAGCAAGCACCTTGGTTTTGTCGGGTTGTTTGGGGTGGGTTGGTTTGGATTTGGTTTGCTTTTGCTGTTGTTTTTTCTTATTTTAGCTAAACTTACATACTTACTGAACTTGCATGCTCCGCTATATGGGAAGGGCAAGGTCAAAGAATCGCTTCTTGCATTTGGGGAAGGCAACAGTGAGCTTTTCAGCTTGTGATGAAGTTTGTCCTGTAGTCCTGGACCAGCCTGAGAAGGTTGTGCCTGGCTTGGGGATCCTGGGCTGTGTGCTGTAGAAGGAGAGATGAAGAAATCAGGGCCACCCCCCCAAAGTCATGCTGAGGCTGCAAGATTAACTAGGAGAAATTAACTTCTGTGAGCAGTGTTTTTAACAACAAGGTAGGGAGTGAGAATGCAGAGCCTGCAGTGAGAGCTGATGGTGCCACATGCACTGAAACATGTCAGTGATAATGCAGAACAATTCAGAACCAGAAAGCAGAAGCTGCGTTTCCTGCCCAGAACATGTTTTGTAATTAGGATCAAGGGAGACCACGGAGGATCCCTCCATACAACTCCAGGCACTACAAATCACTGTCCTCCACTTAAATACAAGTCTTAACTTTGTCCTTAACGAAGTCCTGTTTTCACAGTTCTGCACCCCAAATGAGTGCCCCTGCAGTTAGTGGAAGTGTGTGCAGGCCTGGTAGGTTGTGTGACTGTGCAAGTGCCTCTCTACACATGACCTGATGACCTATGGGGAAATTCAGCATTGTGGCTTTGTAGATGGAAAACTTTGGGTGTCATGGGAGAGCTTTTTCCAGCTTGTGCATGCTGATAGCTTGCCTGCTAGCGCCAGAAAACCGGACCTAGCATTGCTTGCTTGTTTTCCAGGTCGTGCACTGCTGGTCCTCCTCTTGTCTGCAACAGTCTCTCTCCTGGGCGGACTGATATTTGGATACGAGCTGGGGATTATCTCCGGTGCGCTGCTGCAGTTGCAGGTAGACTTTCACCTCAGCTGCTTCAAGCAAGAAGTTCTCGTGAGCGCTCTCCTTATTGGAGCTCTCCTCGCCTCTCTGGTTGGGGGGATCCTCATTGACCGCCATGGACGGAGGAGAGCAATCCTGGTCAGCAACTTGGTCCTGTTGGTTGGCAGCCTTATTCTCACACTGGCGAGGTCATTTATTGGGCTGGTCATTGGGCGCATGACCGTGGGCTTTGCCATCTCTGTCTCATCCATGGCCTGCTGCATCTACGTCTCAGAAATGGTGGCTGCTCATCAGCGAGGGCTGCTGGTGTCTCTCTACGAAGCAGGCATCACCATAGGCATCCTACTGTCCTATGCGCTGAATTACATCTTTGCGGACGTGGATGAGGGATGGAGGTACATGTTTGGACTGGCCATTGCCCTGACGGCCATGCAGTTCCTCAGCATCCTCTTTCTCCCAGTGAACCCTGTTAAATTAAGCTCGTGGGACTCAGACTGCCAGAAGGGCCTCATTCAACTGCAAGACACTGAGGACAGAGCAGCAGCAAAGCGGGAGCCCTATAAGGAGAAGCATTACTCATTTCTTGACCTTTTCAGGACCAGAGACAACATGAGAAGGCGGACTCTGGTGGGCCTGGGACTGGTGCTCTTCCAGCAGTTCACTGGGCAGCCCAATGTGCTGGCCTATGCCTCTAAAATCTTCCACTCGGTGGGGTTCCAGAGCAACTCCTCGGCGATCCTGGCCTCTGTCGGGCTGGGGGCGATAAAGGTGGTGGCCACGCTCGTCGCGATGGCCTTTGCAGACAAGGCTGGCAGGAGAGCGCTACTCATGGCTGGCTGCGTGGTGATGGCCATCTCCGTCACCACCATTGGCCTCACCAGCCGCATCGCTCCGCTGGCCATGGCCAGGGACTGCAAGGCAGCCGCAGACCCCAATGCATCTCATAGCCTCACCCAGCACCCCCTGACGCCCATATCCTCCCAGCCTGCTGTGTCACCCATCCCACCAGCATTAGGTGCTGTCAAAAGTCAGGCAGGCCCTGGGTTTGCTGCCACAAGGAGCCTTACAAAAGCTTTTGCCAGTACTCAAAGCAGAGAGGTTGTTCCTGGTTCTTCCCTCACTCAGAAAAGGGGCTTGGTAGGTCAGGCCAAAGAAGAGACCGTGAGAAGCACTGGCCCTCCTTTCGGTGGTGCTCCCTGGGCAGAACATATGGTTTTAAATTGGATTACGCTGCTGAGCATGATGGCTTTCGTGAGCGCCTTCTCAATTGGATTTGGACCAAGTAAGTATGGTGTTTATATATCTTTGCACTAACCCAGAGAATAAAACTCGGGCTGATCTTTACAGTCTGCTTGAAATGTTCATTATGTATCTGCTTTACCATGCAGCTCAGTGTCTGGGAACTGGAAATAGGTCCCGTTCTGCCCACTGAATCATTTTCTAGCATTGCAGCTCTGTCAGCTATAGGGCTGGCACAGCACTAGAATAACTTTCTCTTCCATGCTATCACTACCCTTGTAATGTTTTTTTTCTGTGAAGCTCATTGCAAAATGAGAGCATCGCACGAGCACTACCTAACCTTCCTAGCACCCTGGTGAGCAGGAAAATAGAGGGCTGAGGACAGAGGGACTGAGGGGCTTCTGCTGTGTGATAGAGGAAGTCAGTGCAGAACTGGAAGTGGAACCTCTTTGAAAGTTTCTCAATATCAGTTGGTCTTTTTTCTGAAATCATTATTTATTCATCAGATGAGAATAGAGATTAGTTCTTGCTTCCATGTGGGCTCTGCTGTTTTCTGGCATTTATTGCTTTAAATGCCTTGATGGGAGAAAACAGCATCTAACTCAAGAAAAAACCTAAGTGAGCAAGTCTCATGGGTTTGACAGTGACCCTGTAAATTATTTCAAGCAAAATAACCCTGGGATAGGACGGACTACTTTAAGATATATATTGCTTTAGCTCTGATTTTAGCCCAAATGCAACTTTGTCTCCCTAATCCTACCCCTTTCTCATTTCTTTACAAAGAGCACGTCCTGACAGCAGGCATGCCAGATTTTCCATCTCCCGTGAAGGGAATGACCAACTCCCCTGCTTTCTCCTTTGCTCCCTGGGCCTGTTCATTGGTATTTCATTCCTCCGTGGAGTGCTGACTGTGGGAGTTTTGAAGTGTTCTGCTGTGACCTGACTCTGCGATCGATGAATGTTTGACACAACCAGCAGCGGGTGCTGGGTGAAGCCGGAGTTTAAAACCCCTGCTGAAATCTTCCTTGCCCATTTCCCAAATAAATTGCTTAACCCCTACAACTGTCTTTCTGATCGCTCTAATCCATGCAGTGACGTGGCTGGTCCTCAGTGAGATCTACCCCGCTGGGATAAGAGGAAGAGCCTTTGCCTTCTGTAACAGCTTTAACTGGGCTGCTAATTTACTGATCAGCCTCTCCTTCCTGGACCTTATTGGTAAGACCCTCCCTCATCCCTCCATCTCCCACAGCTGGTTAGGGAAGGTGCCCACCACAAGCCATTTGGAGATTAAGTGGCATTTTGAACCCTGGGGACTTGACGCTGGAATAAGTGTGACCCTGATGCCTCTGAGAGCAGAAAACCCAGGCACCAGCAACGCTGGTCTGAGCCCTTCTGCCACCTGTTTCATGAAAATCATCCATCGCCCACTGGGCTGCACTGTAATACTGCAGTATCAGGAAACCATGGAGCTTGCAGCTTTCATGCCGGTAGCTTTACGATGTTTCTTTCTAGCAGAGCTCTCGGCTGAGGCACTCGGCAGGCACTGCTGGCCTCTGGAGCTTGGCTGCCTTCTCCTTCCCTCGGTGGTGCTGCTGGCAAAGCCTGGTGTGGACCATCCTTCTCCCTTGCTGATTCCTGGTCCAGACCTTGCAGATAAGGAGCTTTCCCTGCCCTTTTGAGGGCTTCTCAAAATAAAATGCCCCTGTCAGACACCAATGACCACCTTGCAGTAAGCAACCAGCTTCCTTCCTATCCCACGACCTGACCTATCTCCGATGGACCCTTCACGCACTTGAATCTCTTTGCAGATGCCATTGGTTTCTCCTGGATGTTTCTTCTCTATGGACTGGTGGGAGTGATGGCTGTCGTGTTCATTTACCTTTTTGTTCCGGAAACGAAAGGCCAGTCCTTAGAGGAGATAGACCAGCAGTTCTCCAGGAAACGGTACGTGTGCTGTTGTACCAGCATGAGTGCTGGCTTTCGGTGCTTCCCACCAGCAGTCCCTGAGGCCTGAGGCACTGGGCAGCTCAGGGCTGTTGCAAAGTCTGGTCAGTGCCACTGAGAGTATCTCAGGCTTGTGCAGGCCTATGGGATGGGGTGTGAGAGCCACAGCATGGTTCATCAGCAGGTCACTGCACTGAGCCTTGTGGCCGTGCTGCTGGAGGGCACTAGTGACACTTGGGAGGAAAAGGGCTAAAAACCAGGGCTTGTGGGTGAGGGGAGGAGAGCAGGACCAGAGCACGGCACAGGCAGGTCAGGACTGCGAGGTCCTTAGAATAAGCCTGGACTGATCCTTCTCCTCTGGGGCAGAGACATCTGCCGTAGCACAGGCCACGGGCTCTCACCCGGGAATTTCCATGCAAAGCCTGTAATGGGCTAGGGAAGATCGAGTGGTATTTGTGCAATTCTGGTTGTGAAGGAGGTGGCAAGGCAAGCATCTCTGAAGCAGAGGGAGGTTGTGCAGCCGCACGGCCACAATGCCAAGGGGTGGGAGCACACACCCCATGGCGGGGGGCTGGGAGGGGTAACTGCTGTAAACCCCCGCCTGCCTCCTGGCTCCCTGCGAGCAGCGGCTGCTGCAGCTGACCTTCGCCATTGCCCGGCAGGGTGTGGGAAGGAAATGTGTTCAAGCAGAGAAGTGGAAGGGGAGCGAGCTGCGCACGCACCCAGTACCAGAGAGTGGAGCACAAGAGCAGCACATGAAACCAATGACATGCCCGCAGCATCGCCCCGAGGAGAAGAGCAGGCTGTGCCATCAGGACAGTTCTTTTCCATGGCCTTTGGCTGGTGACCTCTGCTCAGAGACGGTTCTCACCACAGTGCCTTAGATCTTGGGATGTGCCAATAGCTGTCCTTTGGGTCCTTGGAGGATCATAGGTCCCAGGCAGGGAACACATCCTTCCTTTGATATCTTTTATTTTTCATGGTTTGTAATTTCTATCATTTAAGAGATTAATGGTTTTGTACACAGGAATTAAAGCACAACTTTTGCTGACAATGCTTTCCATCCATGCAGTTAATTCATGAGCAAGGTGTATTATTTTCTAGTTCTTTGAAATACTTGATGCTTTTACAGAGGGAGCAGTAGTGCAGGAGGAATGTGTCAAGCACCCAGCAGCGTACATCAATATTGTCACCCTTTGTAACATATACGTAGGAGCCTGAAGTCTGAGATGGGAGCTAATGCAGCTAAACCCCCTGTTGCAGTGGAGGCAGAACAAGTGCTAGGTCACGGGCTGCTGTTTCCCACAGTGTCAAGGCCCAGCAGCTCACCTGCCTGATCACCCAAGGCCCATGCGAAACGAGTGTAGAAGTACATCTCGCACGCGTGTTTGGCTGCTTTCTTCTGTACACAGAGCCTGTTTTGCATTCATGACCAGGGTTTGCATGTACAAAAATGCATGCAATATTCTAGTACCTTCTACAAATTTTCCACCTCTTACAATTGTACGTTCTTTGATTAATTCATTCCTCCTCCTGACACATATATATTATAAAAAAACACCCTACTAATACCACATTCACTCCTCAAACCTTGTGAGAGAGGAGGAGCTGGTATCCTGCTGAACAGCCAGCCTTGCCTCTTTTGAACCCCTGAAGGAACTGAGTCCCAAAGCTTAGGGTTTTCCCCTGAAAATGCAGCTCCTTGGGGACCAGTGACTGCTATGCTGAGCCACCTGGTTGGCACCACAGGGACAAACACAAAGGATGTGGCCACAGCACCCAAACCCCTGTCTCAAAGAGAAGCCACAGAAACAGTGAGAAATGCTCTGTGCTTGGCTGTAATTCAGGCCATGGCTGTCAGTGTCTGCCGTGGAAGTGCTCTTCTCTTCCCCTTCAGCGATGGGGGTCACCCATGGCCTTCCTCACCCACCTCGGCCTCCTCGCCGCACCTCTGCTGCAGCTGGAAGTTGATGTTTCTGAAGTCCCTCGTGCGCTGCAGATGCTGTCACCTGAAGGCACACAAGGACACCTGTAAAACAGAAAAGGGATGCTCTCTTCCTGCAAAAAAGCTCATGAATACTGAGCTGTATCAGGGGTAACTCTGATTTACTGGGGGGAAAAAAGTGTCAGTGCTGTCCAAAGAGTTAAAGTCAGCCTCCAGATTACGGCTGCAGACTGTGGCCGTTGGTAACAGGGTCGTATATTCACCAGGGGATCCCTGGCCACGAGGGAGGGGGGCGGAGGGGGGGTGGTGCATGCACCCCTATATGTGCTCGGTTGGAGGGAGGGTACCGCGAAGGAGCAGCAGAGCTCAAGAGCAGTTTTCCTTTCCGGGCCGTGACCGTTCGCCCACTGCCCCAGCAGCACCGGGGGTACCCAGCCCCCGCCCAGCCCGGCAGCCCCGGGAGCCGGCCGAGGGTGCACCGCGGCGGCTCTGCCGCGAGGGGACACCCCGGCACCGCGGCACCGTCCCTTCCCCTGCCCCGCGCCGGGCAGCTCCGCTCCGGGCCCGCTGCACCCCTGGCTGCGAGTCCACCCTGGCACTGGGGTGTCACCCTGGGGAGACGGACGGACAGACAGACACACACCCCCGTGACCAAAATGTCTGCCCACCTCACCCCTCGGACACAGCGTCTGAGCCTGAGGGACCCCCCCGCCCCGCAGAGCAGGGGTGCAGCTGCCCCCCCATGCTGTGCCTCTGGGCTTGATGGAGCCTGGAAAGGAGGGAAGATGGGAATGGGAATTCAGGGGCACCCCTGCATGGGGGTGGGCAGGCAGCTGGGGCTGCCCTGAGAGGCGAGGGAAGGGGAGAGGATGGAGACCCCTGGGCCTCGCGAGAGGGGGAGCGGGCCCGGGTTGGGGGGCTGGCTGCTGGGGCAGCAGGAAGGGCTGGCTGGGTTGGGGTGGGGGGCAAGTTAGCTCTGGGGACAGCAAACAGCGCTATTGACATTGCCAGGCCCTGTGGGTGATGGTATAGAAAGCTGTAAGTTAGCTTGTGGTAAGGGGGATTAGTAAGTCCCAGGTAAGAGGGCTGTCTTTCCTGCTTTCTTCAGAAAAACATGATGCAACTTTCCAAACCCAACAGCTTCAGCCCATGAAGCAGGAAGAAGCCGCAAGGGGCTGCCCAGCTCATCACGCAGAGTGCACCATGTTTGGGTGTCTGTGCTTGCTCAGAGTGCGAGGCAAGAGGAGAGGAGGTGCTGGGAGAGCCTCGGGGATGCTGCAGAGCAGCGTCCCCCCTCCGCTCCTGTAGCCCTTGTGATGAGGGGGTGTAGGCACCCGGGAAGGGCTTCCCGCTAGGGAGACAGCTCTGAACTGCCCACGGGTGTCACGGGGTCCTGCGCCTCCATCGCAGCAGAGCTCGGCTGGGAGCACAGAAAAATGGAAAAGCCATAAAGGAGCGTTTAAATAAGAAGCTGAAGGGAAGTCAGTGGGTGTAGAAATTCAGACTTGCACCCCTTGTGAGGAGGATGTGGCCAGTATCCAGGGAAAGAGCAGCAGCAAAATAAACGGTGGAGCTGCAATAAATAAGGGGAGTTTGACTGCGTGTAGTTCCAGCAGATCGACAGGAACATTATTAAGTAACCAAGCAAGAGCAAAACTTAGAGGTGATTCTGTCCCTATACAGAAGCTTAAAAACATAAGACAATGCCAGGCTTTCCGATCACCCTGAATGACAACCCCAGTACCGGTACAGATTTCTTGAGATGGGAGATCCCAGATTCCAATAAGAAAAATGTAGAGCCAGGACTGTGTTACTGACCCCTGATCAGGATAAAGGTAACGATCAGCAAATATAAAATGAGATTAGAGAACCCAGTCAGCTCAGTGATCCATCAGGAAGAAAAAAAGTGGTTCTGGATACAATAATGAGTCTCCTGGACCAAGCAGTGCTGGAAGCGGCGAGGAGGGCTGCTGCTCTGGGTTTGGTGGGGAGCGGTGCACAGGACCTGCTTCACAAGGTGTTTGTGGGAGAGCTGTTCTCTGCTAGTGACCACAAAACAACCAATTTAATGCTGTACTGGGAGAGAGCACACCAAATAAATCTGGCGTGTGGCTCTACAATTTCAAGAAAGGGAGCTATGAAAAAATAAGGTGATTAGTCAATAACAACAAAACGAAAAGGAACAGACAGAAAGCAAGGAGCCTGCAAGCAGTCTGGAGGCGATTAAAAAATGCTCTATTAAAGCCCAAGTAAAACATGTGCCACAACTCAAAAAGAACTAAGAGGTCCTAAAAAACACCCTGCCTGACTCACTGCTAAGGTTAAGGAGGTATCACAGGGAGAAGGTCAGCGTTTTAAAAGTGGAAAGGTTTCCCACATGAGGAGAAAAGGAAAACCCATAAAACATCGCAAGTAAAGTGTAGACAGAAAATTAAAAGAGCTAAAAAAGAGCATGAAGATCTCGCTGCAAAGATCTTTAAAAAAAAGTTTCTTTAAATATATCAGAAGTAAGAAGCCGGCTAGGGAGCCATTGCTCAATACAAAGGTGTAATAGTGTACTGAGGAGGATAAGGCATGACAAGGCAGCTCAGGCATGACTGTGTGTTGGTCTTCACTGCTGCGGGTATTTGGGAGATCCTCACACCCAGTTCATGCTTTGTAGCCCATAAGCTAGAGGAACTAGCTCAACGTGACTTTACAAATGGCTACTGTACCAGAGGACTGGCAGGTTGCTGGTGTCGCTCCCACCTCCGAACCAAGCTCTGGAAGGGGACCCTGGGAGCTGCAGGGGTGAGCGTCACCTCCGTCCCTGCTGGGGTGGTCGGGTCTGTGCCAGCAGGGAGCACATGGGCAGACAGGCGGCTGGGAGAGGGCCAGCAGGCACGGCTGCCGAAGGGGGAAAGCCTGCCCTGCCAGCGTGCTGGGACTCTAGGAAAATATCAGTATGCACACAGACAGGGAGAACCCAACAGACACAGCAGATGGACGTTTTCAAAAAGATTGTGGCAAAACTCTTTTTAAAAATTTACATTGCCATGGGGTTGAAACAACGGTCCTTTTATGGATTGAAACCTAGTTAAAAGATATTCCTATCTTGCAGGTAGCAAAATGCAGGGTTTAACAGACAGTTTTTGAGGACAAATGAGATTCGGCAATGGGGTTGCCCAAGAATCTCTGCTGGGTCTGGTTTTATTCAATATCTTCTTCTGTGGTATTGGGAAAGGAATGGACAGCAAAATCTCCAGGTTTACAGATGATGCTAAGCTCTTTTGGGAAATAAAATATTTTGCTACTGACAAAGGCTCCAGAAGAACCTTGCAAAAGTGAGTGAGTGGGCAAAAAGGGCAGCTGGGATGGATGTGCCAGGGAAAGCTGCAGGCTGGTGCCAGAGGCCTCTGGAAGCTGTCTGGGTTAGCGTGGATTGGAGGAGTCCTCGGCTGGGTGAGCTAGCTCCCTCCATCATCATCTAACTGGACAAACGTGTCCCCACTCTAAATTTGTGACCCATTAACGTAGCAACAGGCTGTTTCTCTTTTTCTCTCCCCTGAGGCTGAGACCTCATAAGACTAGAGGATACAGAAATGCTTGAGGCAGTGATAAATCTTTTTTAGTGGGCTTTTATTTCCTTTTCTTTCACAATATTTTCTTTAGTTTCCTAGCCAAATTTTTTCTAAGGAAAGATTTCTGACTTCCTTTGAGCCACAGCTCAACATCTGTCCACATTGGGGGCTGAAGTAATACACTGTTAAGGGGTTTTGATGTCAAGCCCAAAACCCCACCAGGGATTTATGCAGCTCTCCCCTTTCCTCCCTCCTCCTCTTCAAACAGCCTTTCATTTGCTCTCACTAATTGTGCTGTCATGCCTTTCTTTTTTCCCCCCGGTTGTGCAGACAGCCTTTCATGCAGACAGGTTTTGGTGACAGATGCCTGTGCCGTGAGCTTTCCGAGGAGGCGGGTTGCGCTGCGGAGTGTACGCATCCTCTGAACGCGCCGAGCTGCACTGAAATGGTCCAGGCACCCATCCAGCCCGGGGATGGATTAGGCAGTGGCTTCCCTGCCTCCCCCCCCCCCCCCCCCCGAGTTGCTGCTGGATAATCGCTGCCGGTCGGGAGAGCCCCGCCAGCCCCAGCCCACCCACAGACACCACTTGCTCCTCTGAGTGGGCAGGAAAAGATTAGCTGAGCATCTCTTGGGAAATGGAAGGGGAGAGTCTTCAGGAGGATTTGAGCTGGGGACCAGGACACTGCAAAGCCTGGTGTCCCGGGGAGGTGGTGTGGGTAAGAGGAGCACAGACAGGATGGGGGGATTGCACGGGGTTGAAACAGAGCTGTTCTGGGCTGTGGTCCCTTCCTCGGGCATACACAGCCAGAGCCATATGGTGGGTGTGAAGATCAATGCTTTTGATGACTTGCATGAAATTGTGAAACAGGGCTTGGGGCTGGGGACCGCGTAAATCAACCTGCTCAAATGGAAAACTGCTCTCAGGCCTTGCCAACAAAAGGAGAACAACACTTTTGAGCAGCTACCAGATCTGAAGGCATCTGGGACACAACCAGAAGCTAATCACATAGAATCATAGAATGGTTTGGGTTGGAAGGGACCTCAAAGATCATCTAGTTCCAACCCCCCTCCCATGGTCAGGGACACCTTCCACTAGACCGGGTTGCTCAAAGCCCCATCCAACCTGGCCTTGAACACTTCCAGGGACAGAGCATCCACAACTTCTCTGGGCAACCTGCCTCACCACTGGTCCCGGAGGGGCTCAAAGCTTGAATTTCCTCAAAGTTGTGTTTGTGACCGGGGAAGACTTTGTCGTTGGCAGGAAGACTGGGATACAGAAAGTGGGGCAATGGACAGCTCAAGTACGTAGATGATCCTTATCCTGTTATCTCTGTTTTCCAGCTCTTCTTTTGGTCAGAGGAGAGGGACGACAGTGAGGGGCTAGCCCTGATTATCGGCCAGCTCACAGAATGCTCCTCAGAGGGGGCTGGGTGTCCAGTTTGGGGACCTTGCAGACCTGCCTGGGTCCTCTGCTGCCCCTTCCTCGCAGGGTGCCTGTCGGCTGCTGCCCTTGGCAGGAGGAGCCCCGGCAGCCCCACACGGCCTGCACCCCTCCTGGTGCTCCCCTGGGTCCCCATCTCCTCCCTGCTGCAAAGAAAATAGCTGCAAAAGCCACTGCCCTGGGGTCTGTACTACGGGGTCAATACTATGCCAGAGCCAGAGAGGGGAATTGAAGTAGATGTTTATCCTGTTTTCATCTGATTAGGATTTTTTCCTTGTGTTTTAAATGCCTGTCTGCAAAGATTTCCAAGAGAGATAGAGAAGCATTTTATCTGTCCCAGGGTCTGCAGACCTGCACAGGGGCAGGCTGGGAGGTGGCAGGGTCAGGGGCACTCAGCGCTGAATTGCAGGAGGTTTTAAGTGAAGTTACGGTGCCCTGTCAGGGTGGACTTTTAAAAAGCACTGACAAGCCACACCCCCACTCTTACATGTGCTCCTGTAGTGTGCTGTAGTCAAAATCTGAATGATGTAAGAAATAAGTATAAACCTTGGCTTGTTATTGCTGGTCCAGACTGACTTCAGAAACCAGCTTGTACACAGGCGATGTGAAGTTTGAGGAGCATGTACCATCACCGAGTCGTCGAGCTCCAGCCGTGGTAAGGTGACCTAGGTGACAGACTGAAAACAGAGGCAAGTGTCAGTCCCTGCTGCAAATGCTCCCAACAACTCGGCAGAGCAATGTGGGGCTGGGGGTCCACGTCGCTCTTGCGCATGTGAAGGCAGCAAGCTCAAGGACTGGATCCTGCTTAGTCTCTGCTAGGGGGGATACAGGGCTGGATGAAAGGAGCCAGGATACATGAAATACGATAACTGGAAAAAATACAAACCAGAAGATGGGCTGTTTAATGCACTACAGATCCAGCAAAACAACCAGACCCGAACAAAAACCATTCCTCGTATAGGAACAAAGATACCGGCTCGACCCATGGAGAACCTGGAAGGAGAAGGATATGTTGAGATGTGCTTTGTTAGCTTGTGTGTCTCCAGGCACCGCGTGGATCAGACCCAAGCCCAGTGTGCGGCGAGGGCTTTCTCCTTTCGCTGCATCTCCCCTGTCCTCTCCAAAGTGCTACTTCCAGCACAAGCACCTTCAAGCTCCCCATGTTTGGTGTCTATGGCTTGCAACCTTGTTCTTCCTGCTCTGCTGGCCTTCTTGCTACTGCTTCTGCCTCTGGCCTCAGCTCCCACAGCCCTGAGGTCTTCCCTCTGCTTATTAAATTAGCAGAAGGAGAGTTACTGTCACTTTTAATCATAGGAGTAAAGCAGGGACAGAAAAGTAAGGTTCCCCCAAACACCAGGATGCTGATGGTTTGCAGAATGAGTTGCTCTGATAGGTCATCCACCTAGAAAAGCCTGTTGCCTGTATGGAGACAAGATACCTTGGGATGGGCTGGGAGTGAGACCTCAGGTGCAGTACTGGGCAATGCAGAGACCACTGCTCTGTCCCTGGCCCTACAGGGACAAATTCAGGCTCCGGATAAGCAGGAATCCCATAATTACCTTTACTGGGGAGTTTTCCCAGTTGTCTCCAGGTGAGCTGAGCTGAGCTGAGCTCTCCCCACTGGGAATCGTTTTCTCCTTGCCATGATGGCAGGACCTGCAAGGAGCTGGTAGTCGTTAGGAGCCATTTCCCCCTGGAAAGGTCCTCTGCAAGGGTCTGGGGAAATTATCGTGCTCGGGCACCATGGTCCCACCGCGACAATCCTGGCACCACACCCATGGCAGCGTCTGTGCTCACCGGCAGCTCCTGGGGGTAACAACCATCTTTTTGTTCTCACTCAAACTCGCAGCTGAGTCCCAGTGCATGTTGTGATCTCCTGCAGCAATACAAATAAAAATGTCAGTACTATGACTATTAATAGTGTTTCTATTCCTGCTGCCATTATGATTGCTTTTGCTACTATTAATAATAATATTTACATATGCAAAACCACAGATACAAACCAGATGGTTTGGTTAGGACCTCTGAAAAAACTTGTCTCTGCCACATATATTTATGACAAAGACAGAGGGTTAACCACACAGAGTGCCATATAGAGAACAAATAGACGGGGAAAAAGAATGAAATAATTCCTTCCATATTCCCGACAGAGGCCAGAACTCATCCATTCCCTCTCTCTGCTTCTCTCCTTTCTAGCATTTGAGACTCTTTTCCAATACCAGGTCAGGGATGGTTTCCATATTTGTTCAGACTTGTCTAATTTTATTTTCCAGTTCAGCTATTATTTTTTCAGATGCAGCTTTTCCTGATGGATGGAAAATACAAAAGGAATTGCTCATCTGCTCCCTGCAAGCTTTTTCCTGACCGCTGGGAAGCTCAGGCACTATTCCAGGCCTGGAGTAAACCTTGCCTTGTGGAGAAAACTTGATCCTTGTTTGCCGAGTTCACAAGTCTGGGAATAATTTAAGCTAAGGGGAAAAGTAAAAGTGAGAAAGACTCCCACCATCCCCAAACCCATCTCATTCCCTTCACCATGCAGCCCTGCCTGGGAGGATGGCTGCGGCCATGCAAGATGAACAACCACATCTCCACTACTGGCCAACACTGTAAAGCAAGAAAGAGGCAGCACAGGGCAGGGCAAGACTCTTGGCAGTTTCACCCAGGCTTGTTTCACAGAAACAGAAAGTAATGGAGAGTCTGCCAGCAACAGAGCATTCCCCTCTGCTTTCAGCGATGGCTGCTGTAGGTCTGGGCTCTTCCAGAGGCAGACAGCGGAGGGGCTTGGCTTGGGCAGCCACCTTGCTCTTTGCTCCTGGTTTTCCTGCAAGGATGAGGAGAAGCAGAAGGACAAGGCTGAAACAAGGACCTCTCTTGCCTGCATTGATAAGTAGCTTTGAACTGGAATTACGCAAGAGTCCCACCAGCACGACCGGCTTCCCTGTGGGCATGCTTTGGTCTCTTGTCCATATATTTATGGTTGCGTGAACACCAGAGGCTCCCCTGCACCCATGGGTGTTGTGTTTGCGGCCAAGGGGACTCCCCAGCCCCTTTCCGCTGACAAATGCCCTCGGGAACACCCTGCTCTCCCCGAGCAGCCCCAGGCCCGGCTGCTCCTGCCATGAGCAGGAGGAGGAAGGGAAGCAGGAGGAGGAGGGAAGGGTCTATATGCTCTGCCATAACAAAGCAACGTTTAAACGGAGAAAGTCAGTGGACAGCCCATACCGCATGCTAACGAGTACAACACAGCGTCCCCGAGCACTAATGAGTAATAAAGTGCCCCACAAACTAAGGAGCCCCCAAGTGCTACTGAGGACTAAGTAGTCCCTGAATACTCACATCTCTCTCAGGTCAAATTCCACTCTTTAAACCAATCCCCATTACATTTTACACATCAGGCTGTAGAAGGCCTCAGAGGGGCTGTTAGGGTCTATTGTAGGGGAATAAAGCAAGTGTCAAAAAGACTTTTAATGCCCAGTTAAAAATGGCCGAAATGCAGCCTGCAGTTACCTGATAAGCTGCAAGGCCTCTACTGGGAGAAATATTTTGGTTTTTAAATTGTCTCAACCCTTGCATACTTACAAGAGGCTGGCCTTGGCTCTAAACTAAAGCTTTGTCAAGTACATTAAAACAGTATTAAAAGCCTGGGTTTTGTTCCATAAAGACTTTTAATGCTTGTTGGTTGGGGTTTGTTTTCTTATAATGGTTATGACCAGTAATTATTGAACATATCAGAGCGCTGCAGATCTCTGCAGCTCTGTGTGGTTTACAGCATCAATACTCCTCCCAGCATGGTGGCTGTCCCATCACGGCCATCCCCACCATGCAGGTGTGGGAACCAAAGAGCTCGGGGCGGGATGAACATCTCCAGAGACGCATAACAGGGCAGCGCCAGAGCCAGAGGACAGCGTCCGAGTCCCTTGTCCATGGGCTCTGCTCATTGCAAGAGAAAATATTCCTGGTCTTCTCTCAGTGCAAATTACCCTCTTACTCTTTACAGGGAAACGTGAGAGATTGCACCCATTTACTGGTTCAGTTAACTTTTTTGTGAACAACTACAAAATGACTACAGGCTATGGTGTCTATCAGTGGATTTTATGTAGATATTTAGACGTTAAAAAATTAGATGTTTGAACAGCTAGAGGTTTTTTCAAAGCAGATCTGTAACTCATTCAAAAATTCAGTCTCAGAGCGTCAACAGCCAAGAAAGCCAGGGTTCAAGCTGCGACAGGGTGTTTCTTACTGTCCCGCGCTGTTCCTCTGTGCTGTAGGGGCTCTCTGGGGCGGACCGGCCTCATGGTGCTGTTTTGCTGCTATTGCTGTGCTTTGCAAAGCGTGTTTGCATAGTAGCAAGTGAGGCCAACGCACAAAATTAATGGCAGTTGAAGTTCAGTGCAAGTCTTGACTGTCAGGAATGCAGCATTAAAAGCAAAACGTAAAGCTTCCATATTGCAAAACCTATTAGCTGCTTTACCGTTTTTGCAGTCATGCCAGTTCACTCATACTGGAGCTTTTACCAAAGCATGACAGCTCATATGTTTAGCTTGGGCCAGGCTTAAAGTTCTGATGAAGCCTAATCTTGTGACCTGTATTTACTTTGGCTGGGGATGCCTTTTGCACAGACGACTTCCTATCCTTCCTAATCTTTCCCGCAGGAAAGAAGCTGGGAGTTACGAGTGGGGGGAGGAAGGCAAAGCCAACCAGACGTGTAGTGAAAGAGAAACAAGTGCTGCACATGTTGGTGAAGTGGGCCAGGTTCAGGGACCTTGTCTGTTAAGGGAAGGAATTAAAGGGGGAGTCAGAACCTCCGCTGTCATCATTTGAGACGTGTCAAATCCATCATCGTTTCTCTGGAATTTTACCCATCTGGAAATATGGCTGGCTGCAACTGCGACAGCTTCACGGCTTAAGGATGGAAAAGTCTCTGCTTGGCTTGAACTTGTCAAGCCTCCCACTGAAACAGAGAAGAATTTTGTGGGTATAAACCCCTGGCAGCCCCTGGGATTTGTCACTGACGGGCCGCTCACAGGTCCTGGCCATCAGTCCCCTGCAGAGCGAGCTGGCAGCGCTGCAAGGCGCCCGTGGAAGGAGCTGCTCTCTCCTGTGTGACAACAGATGGAGCACGGACCCCGTGGCAGGCAGCCTAGCTGGATGCCAACAGTTAGATAATGTGAACTCCCTAGCTCCTTACCTCCATTTCTTAAGTCTAAAACTAACTCGGGAGAAGCAGGTGTAAACACCAGCCTTGGCCATCGTGCTTTTACCACCCCTCTGAAATCTGCCTCTTCACATCCCCTGCAACCACAGGCTACTTTTAACATTATGCTTCGATTTGCTGCAAATTCTTTGGAAAAAAATCAGGGACTCTGAAATCTGTTCCAGTCTTTGCCTTCTGCTTTCACACGCAAGCCAACGCCAAGGTCTGTGGAGAAACCGAACAGGGACCCTTCCAGTGCAATTACAGCTTGAGCTACACGCAGGAAATACCCAACCTTCCCCTTGGGCTCACCTTCAATTTACTTCACAACCTCTAAAGACTAGCTGTAAGATTAAAGACAGAGGAAAAAAAAAGAGAGAGAAAAACCCAGCACACACACTAGTTGTTTTCTAAGAGAAAGCCAGGACCCTACAGTGGCATTTACCTGGCTCCAGAGGCACAAGTCACCCAGGACATGATACCATTTTTCCACTGGAAGTCAGATGCATGAAGTACCAAAGTGCTTTCTAAAAAATGTCTGACTTATCATGGTTTGAAGTAACTCGGTAAGCATAAACATGCCTCTCTAATGCAGCAGTGAGACACTATCCACCACGCTGGCACTAGAAGTGCTGGTGAGCTTCACAAAATCCCTACTTTCTGTTCAGAAATAGGGCTCCAAATGCAGAGACGTAGCAGTGGGGTGGAAGGCATTTTCAGAAGACAAAAGGCCAGTCAGGTTTGGACTCTGTTTGATATCTTGGGTTTGACCAGTTCCCATGAGTTGAAATAAAAAAAATTTGGAGTAGCTGGAAATATTCCCCAGTTTTATTCCCACGGAAGAGAAAGTGCTTAAAAGCATTCTAAGGTTAATGGGAACGTGATGAAAGCACCATTTCTGTAGAGCAGCATTTTGAGTAAATGCCTCCTTTAAATGCATTTTCCAAGCATTATAGCAGAGAAATTTGGGATAGGGTTCAAATCTCTCTCAAACTTCTGGAAAGCGAGTGGTGAGGAAGCAATCTATTGTGCTGCTGCAGAGATGCTCCAGTTTGTGGCTCGAGGGCTCTGCAGTGGCCGAGCTGGGGCTGGCAGGAGCCAGCACCTCCCATGTTTGCACCGATAAAAGCCCCGAAACCCAGCGCGGCCACCCGAAAGGCGTATGCGCACTGCCCACAGGGATTTGTCCCAGAATAATGTCTTTCCAAAGCTGACCGACACTTTTTGCCTCAGAGGGAAAAGCTGTCATCCTAAAGCTTCCCTAATTAAGCAACTGGGGAGCATCAGAGCCCACTGCACCCCTAATTCCCATCTAACCCTCGGGCCAAGAACTGGGGTTTGGAAATACAGTGAATTTGATCAGTAGAGGGGGTGCATTTTCCTCCCGGTGTAAAACAGCATATCCCAGACGTGCTTTACAAACCCAGAAGTGCACTGAAGCAGTGGGTGTTGCCCCCCAGCAGCTCAGAAGACATTAATTACTCGATGAGCGACAGCCATGAGTCTCCCTCACCACCAGCGTGCAGTTACCTGCCCCAAAGGGGGCTGGGATTTGCAGCGGGGGTCACAGCAGTGGCCCGTGCTCCTCGGGTGCTTTCCCTGCCTGCGCCAGCTACCCAGTCTGCATGTGCAGTAGTCATGACCGCATGCAAAAGTTGGTAATGCAATTACACACATACCGTGGTGATTAATTGGTACCACCATTTTTTTTTTTTTTTTTTTTTTACAAAAGAGAAACTCTCTAGCATCATAAATAAGTGAATAATTATTTCATTATTATTGTATCTTTTGCTGTTTACAAATACTTACATTGGACCAAAGTGGTTGCAAAGATTTTGATAAGAATGTCAAACCCACTAGCAATGTTAGGGGAAAGCCTGTAAAGGCCACTGGTTTTTAAACTACCTAAGAGCAGCTTAATATGCGCCATGCATTGAGTTTAGTTCTATAATAACTATCTGGGAAGGTTACCTCTCAGCAAAACTGCTATCAGTAACAATGAATCTTAAAAAGGCTTCAGCATAGATATACATTTCAAGCCCAATGGCTCCAGCACAGCGAGGGATGCATTTTATGCAGAACACACGCAGAAGTCTCGCAGGTGATTTGCTGAGTCAGGACCTTAAAGTGGGAGCTATTTTCCACCACTGCATCGTGCTTTTGTAAGGCATTGAATCTTAAATGACCCTACCAAAAATGAATGCTGATCTCGCCATGGACATGCTCTTGTCCCCTCTGCTCCAGTGCCGCCCTGCCTGCCTGTGTCCGAGCCCAGAGGTGAGGGCACAGCAGATCAAATCGATTGCACACTCCCGTGCTATGGATGTTAGCGAACAAGCTCCTCGTGACCTTTCTGCCATGGGAAAATGTTGGGAGACACATTTCCCCCTCTTTGCAGGAACAAACAACAGCAGTTTTACATCACGAGAATACAATATATTAATGAGTATGCTTCGTCACATAAGCTACACTTTGGAGTGTAGTTAAGCAGTTATGCAAACCACCAAGCTGCCCAGGCAAAGTTCTCAAGACTCATCAGACTGAGGAAATAAGACAGAAGTTTTGCATTTCTATTGACTTAGTTTTAGTGCCACAGAAGGCACAGGGAAGAATGGATGGAAAGAAAAGCTCTGGTGATAGACTGATCAAGCTGAGTTAGTGAGAAGCAATCAGACCAAAGCAAAGCAAATAAGAAGGCTGCCTGCAGGCAACCGTGGCCAGGAGCCTGTGCTTGCCTTCCTGTTTGTGTTTACCAGGACATAGCTCCTGCCATTAACTGCATTTCTCTTGCAGGGAGAAGCAGCTCCCGTGATGGATGGCTTCTGCGGAGATCTTTTGTACCTGCCAACAGGGCTGAGCAATAAACAGCCTGAGGCAGCATCCAGTTCAGTTCCTTAACACATAAGCGTGCTGTGCCCAGCTTTCAGATCATGCACAGGAGCCAGCTTGCAGCTGCAAAGGGTATGTGTGTCCAGACAATTACACACCACCAAGTTCCTGCAGCTCTCTCCATCTCGGGAGGGCGGTGAGATACAAGGAGCTGAAAGCCAAAAGGAGAAAGCAATGGGTGCTTTATCAATTGCCTGTGGATCACTGACCGTTTGCCTGTACAGGGTGCACGTGGAAAACGGCAAACCTCACCTTGCAGCTTAGCAGCATTCCCAGCACGTGCTTGCACTTAGTTAGGAAGCCACGTTGATGTTGAGGCATTGGATCACCTCCGAGAGCCACCAGCCAGCCTCCCTGGCCCACAATGCCAGCACTGAGCATCACTGGTGCTGGAAGGGTCTCCAGGAGGCAGGCACCACCTCCCAGCTCCATGTGTTTTGCAGCTCCACAAGCCGTGTATCAGAGAAAGGGCAGGAAAGGGATTTAGATTAGCCGCATTTAAGCATTCGTTACCAAACCATCTAAATCCAAGGAAGGGAAGAGGCAACGTACCCCTGCTCCGGGCATCCGCAGCCATCTCTTCTCTGAGAAGCTGCCCCCAATTTGCCTGCTCTGACGAGCAGACTCTCTACAGTCAGTATCCAGCCTGTAGCCAGCATAGTTGGCTCTTTGCAGAAGCCCACGATCTTTCTTTTAGCATTGACCTTGGCCTGCATAACGTCCAGCAGAGAGTATCAAGGTGCGAGACCTCAGCCTGTCCTAATCCCTCAGCCACTCCGGCCCCGGGACTCCTGCCGACAGCGGTGGGAGCTCCCAGCACGGAGCAGCTCCAGCCTCAGCCCTGAGCACTCCGACTTGCCAGCGTGTTTGCAGAGCAGAGCGTGTCATACTTCTAAAGAGTGACAAATTACCAGGAAGGGCTCCCCCCGCACCCCAGCTCCGCTGTGCACAGCCGAATTCCCCCGTGCCACGTTAACAGCTAATAAAACAATAGAGCTTTTAGTGGTGGACTTCAAAGGGATCTCGGGCAGATGAATGAATTTAGCATTTCTTCACTTACTGTCAGCACTGAGGGAGAGAAGGGCAGGCTGAGGTCGAAGGCTTCAGCAGGCAGCAGCAAACAAATACAGCCTGGTATTTGGGCTACTGCAGAAAACTGAGTGGTAAATCAGCTAAGCAGTTGCTAAGTACCAGGTTTTTCTTCTCTTTTATCACTGCCCATCCACTTCAGCCGCCTTATTTTTTTTGTTTGTTTGTTTTCCTGTGCTACATGACCACTACAAAAAAACCCCATTACAATTTAAAAAAACAACAATCCCATAGTTACACCTAAACCACAGGCCAAGTCACCAACAGCTCATTACAGTGTGGAGAATCTTTAGGCAGCCTGGCCCAAACTCAAGCAAATGTAATTATTTTCAGACGAAGAAACACAATTGTATTTGGTAAATGCGCCTCGAGGTCCCGCAGCTAATTTACAACTATGTGTCCATCTACAAAATGATTTCTGCAAACCATTAGCTCATTGTCATGTGCAGTCACAATAAGCATCTATATGAATTAAGCTTTGAAATGTGCAACTAAGAGTGGATTAATATTACTTGAAAGGTATCTCCCTTTTAGGAGCGGGAGAAGAAAGTACGAGAAAGCAGGAAAAGTGGGGAGAACATTATTTGTCTCAGACAGCATAGCTCAAATCATACCTCCTTGGCCATGCAGATAAAGACTCTCCAGCAGCTTAGTCCCACATGGCATGAGGGAAACGCAGAGCTGAGCAGCATAAGTGGCACCTACAACGGGGGTGCTTGCTGGTGGAGAAGACAGTCAAAGCTCCACAGCTCCCACCAGTGAGGCTGCGCCAGCCAAATCTTCACCAGGGATGGAGCCTATGGGGCAGTTTGGAAGAGATTAGAGATGGAAGAGATCTTAAACAGATGAAGCGTCATTTCATAAAACTGCCACAAGAAACATGGCTCAGCTTCTTATATTTCTCCTCCATTTTCTGACCGGCTCTTGTTAAGTCAAAGCCTTTACTCCCACACAGTATCTGAGGAAGAAAAAAATCTCTGATTGTTCTGTGCATGGGGGTTTTTTATCCTTATGTAGTACATGATACCCAAAACAACAGGAAAGAATTATCCTGGTTTTTAGAGTTGGCATGTTTTAGCCTCTTGAATACCATCATCTATATTCTACATCATTTCCAAGTCCAGCCCAAACGGCTTGTTCTGGAAAACAACTTTAAAGGTTGCAATCATTTATGTCGCATTCACATCTGCTGCCAAATTTTCAAAGCATTCTCCATTTGGCTGTCCTACAAAACACTTCTGCAGAGGACACTTTCCAAGCGTTCACCACCGCCGTGCAGCGACAGCATTTGCATGCAGTCAGCTCATGCGGAGCTGTGGCGTTGCTCAAAAGCAGCAGGCTCGCAAGCAGGGAGGGAGACAGCCTCCTGATAACTGAGCTGACAACTTCTAGGTTCTCTAAAACCAGACCCTTCCAAGAATGCCCTTTGTTCAGCAGTTGCTCCATTCAGTCTCTCTCCCTGTTTGCTTGTAATTTATTCCTTCTAAAAGTCTTGCCCTAGGCTAGTAGAAAATTAAAACAAGGAGCCAGTTTTCTTCTTTTTTTTCTTTTCCTCACTTTTGCTCTTTCATCAAGAACAGTGAAAATTTGGCACAGTTGAATATTTTGTTCAGCTCTTTCGGTCTTTGAAGTCCCCTAAAGCCTTGGTAGGAGTCTAGGCTTCCACTCACATCTGCTTTCCATGAAGCCATTTACCGCACTTTATTTGTGCCATATTAGATTTTTCAGGACAGGGACAGAACTAACGAAGCATTTTCATTCCTGGGAAAGTGGCATATATACAACTACCACATTACTCTGATAGAAACAAACTACAGCTGACATATTTCAAGTTCTCAAGCAAGCAGCCATGTTGCGCTACGGGCAGCAAAGGGTCCAGAGCTGTTGGTTACTTCTTTTCTTCTTAATGCTCACTTAACATTAAACACCCTCAGTGCAGTTTTAGTTTACACAGTCAGAGAGGTGCTCTAGTACCTGTAAGAAAATGAAAGAAAATGTCTTATAAAAGGGAGAGCTTGGATGAAAGCTTAGTGAAAACAAATCGTGGCTGAACAGAAGCTGCATCAGAGACGGTATCAATGACAGAGAGCACTGTCAACAAGATAATGGCATCATGCTGCTAACTAACTGCTAAGGCATTTCTTTTACAAGCAGAAGACTAATCCCCTGACAATGCTCCATTCCAAGGACTTTATTGGTATCAGAGCAGGGAAAGAGTGTTGATTGAATCTCTATCAGATGGATCCTGGCGAACCATAGGGACTATTGATTATCCTGCTGTTTTCTATTTTGTATTTCTCTCTTTAATAACAAAAAAACCCCTAAGAAATATTTGTCCACTTCTCACATTGAGAATGTTATTGGGATTATCACCTCTGACTTAGAACAAAGTAGCAACTGAGAAAAATATGCCTTGGAGGAGTCAACATCAGGCGCCCAGCAAGCTCATTCTTTGAGCACGATCTCCAATGGCCTTCTGAGCTTAAAGAGGGGGAGTTTGTTAAAAAGCCAACTGGAACTTGGAAAGTTCATCATAGCATTGCTTATCCAAGCTCAGCACAGCTCCAATCACTGAAGCTCACGGAAGAAACATTTTTTGGAATCCAGCCCTTTGCCATCCAGGCAAAGGACCAAATCACAACCAAATGACAAAGTATGAAACGTGCTCACATTCATTCAGGCTTCAGAAGACAGACACTTACTGGTTGAGCTTGATCACAGGGGTTGCGCATCAGTCAGCGGGCGAAAATCTTCATAATATTGCCTCACATTACTCAGGGCAGAAATGGCCAGATCAAGCTCTTATATGCTGCTTTGAGTAACCAAATACCAGACTTATATGTCTAAACAGACATGAAAACCACGCCCCGTGTATAGCTATGAACAGCTGCAAGGAAGGTGATAGCACAGCCTCCTACCTCAGTTTCTCCCGCTGTTTGAAAGTGAGAGAATGACATGTCCATAGTGCAAGTTATTTACTACATCCTGTCATTGAGAAGTAGGATCATGGCTAGATACAGGAGGATTATCCTGGGTTTGATGGAAAGCATGGAGAGGGCCTATATGCCCCATCTGTAAAGCTCCGTTCAGTTTCCCCCACCCCAAGCGGAACAGTGCTGGTTCATCACCTGGTTTCCCAGGCTCCCCTCCCTCCTTTCCGATACATCTTTATTCCTAACAGTCTCTGTTTCTTCATGTCTTTCCATGGAAAATGTTTTCAAAGCTGAAGAATATTGAAATAACCCATGAGACAATCACTGCAGTCCCCAAAAGATGACCATCCCCATGTCTCTTCTGTTACAAGAGGCATCACGTACCTATAGGACACCTTCACTACTGCCACGTATTTTGCTATCGAACTGCACATCCCTTACAGAAATACTGAGACATGAATCAGGTGTTTAAAAGTAGTGTGGATCCTGAAGCATTCCCTAAGCTGGGCAGGGGATGGGGTGCCCCAACAATGTTCGGGTCTCCCCTGTCCGCGGAGACACGGCTCTTGCTGGGAGGCACTTGCAATCACAGGCACAGGGGCTGTGGTGGATGTCAGGAGGTAGGGGGCCCGAGAAAGGGATGCGTTTTCCTGCTGCTCTAGTGATTTGAATTATTTCATGATGGCAAAAACTAGGAGAGGAAAAAACCACAGCACTATGTTAAAAAAAGTAAAACATGATTTAAAAAAGTGCTGTGCCAGGTAAAACTCCTCTGCTTTGTTATTATGAGAGTTCCCAGTATTGATAATTTCTCCTAGTTGCTGGTTTGTAAGTTACTTCTGAGCAGAAAATTCATTTACATGGGCCAAGTCAACAATAATGTTTTTCCTGGCAACGGTTCATTTTGCCAGTGGAAACATTTTTCCCCCTTCTTTTCTGGATTCAGCTCTGCAAAGTTGCTAAATTCTTCCAGATCTCTGGTCTGATGTGATCATAAATATCCTGATTGTATTCCACTGATTGACAGACTGGGGATGGATTAAGTGGGGATTACAGCCTGGAATGATCAAAATGTGCTTTCATGGTCAGTAACTCTGCAATAAGTCATAGTTCCAATGTACATTAACTATATAATCTAATTAACATGGCTGTTTATGTATTTAATATTATTCTTGAAACTTTTTAATAAAAGAGGTTTTAAGGAGAATTAGATGTTGTTTAAAATATAAGAACCTGTTCCTTGAAGGTACAGTAGTATGAGGTTTGCACTGTCATTAAGATGACTAATAAAACTATCTCTCGCTATTAAAATGTGATTTGAGCAGTATAATGGGCCTGATTCTACCCTCACTGATAGGTGGGTAAACTCAGGTTTTCTCTGTTTTATTTAAAGTTACTTTGGGATTACGTTTTAGTAATTCAGGGCAGAATTTAGTTCATTAGGATTAAAAAACTACCTTTTTAATAAACTGAGACTATTAAATCCATATAAGCACATAACTAAAAGCATCTGAATTTTCTAAGGTCCTCAGCACTCACAGGTCTCAAGGCTGTCATTATTTACTGAGTAGGAGCAGCAGGAATTAGTCTTATGGGTACAAGCCTTAGATGTTTTACTGCACAGGTTCACATACACACAATACATACCTAATGATATCAAACCAAATTAAATAATTCATCAAGGCAAAACTCCAAACTACAGCAATGTGTTCAGCAGCTGCACTTGTGAATATAAAAAGAGCTTGCTATTTGATTGCAAGGTCAAGGAATTATAGTGGAGATGTTATGCAGTTGTCCATAAAAACTGAAATCTGAAACGGGTAAATATTTTGCAGGACTATGGATTCTCTGCTGTCTCCAGTCCACCCAGCCTTGAAGTCAGCATCTCAGAGCTGTGACTCATATTGCTCTGCAGCAATACCTCTTCTCCAAGACCATTTCTTAGCTCTCAGAAGATTTTGCATTTTCACTTGCTTTCGTGCCTGCTGGAACTGCAACTGAGCATCCCTGAACCTGCAGCTCTCCCTGAGCTGTGCTCCTGCAATGGAGGGGGGCATCACAAACCATGCTGGGCACAGCTGGGGCTGCAGCTTCTACTTAAAGAGTTCAGGTAGGTATTCAAGCTCCATCGGGTATCTCAGGACTCTGCACTTGGTGGCCCCGATGATAGGGTCCCCAGAAAGCTTAATATGGTGTGTTTAAGTAATGCTGAGCAATACTGATGAGAGCCAGGGTGAGAGGAAGCCCTTCCACCATGCTCTCTCTCACACCCACATTGGTCTCCTCCCTCCACCACGTGGCCATCCTCTCACCTACAGCCTTACAACTTTTTCCTGACCTGGGACCTTTTAAAATAAAAAGGAGCTGAAAAGTTTCAGCACATCCAGCTGTTGGCCTCTGATGTCCCTGCTGCCCTCCTGATTAGAAAATATGCCCAAGGGACTGCTTGTTCTGGTGCATGGACATCACTAAACAAGCAGCAGGATGGACACCGCCTGACTTGGACTTAGGACCTGATCTGGAGATCAGAGGAGGGTTCAGCCCTGTGCTTACCCAACACCTGGGGTCCTGGCACAGATCACAGCTCCACTGGGCTGTCACCAGAGATCAGGTGGTGATGGCTTGCCTTGAGACTGACCTTGTGCAGGAGTTAATCCATCAGCCCCAGGATGAAATGCACTTCATCGTACTGCCGATCCTCCAAGCCACACAGAAAGCCCTACCCAAAGTCCCTTAAATGAAGTAGGAATGTTTCAATTTAAAGGAATTAGAAGCATCTTTAAAATGTGACGGTTCCCATCATATGAAGTCCCTGCACAGTGCACTGCCCGACAAGCCTGATTATTCCCCAGCCGGCCGGGGGCTTAGAAAATATGTCGAGCACTCAAATCATTTTAGATCCTGCTGCACTGTACATACCCAGAATCTGAGCAGGGTTCACATTTGAGGGCTTATAAAAACTTGAATACACTCCAATAACTTAAATCACTCAGTGAGGTTTACAGTGATTTAAAGCCATTGGAACTCTCCATGTTTGGTGCGCAAGGGCTCCAGCTTGGAAGAGAATCAAAGCGTGTTCCAGCATGGCAGCTCCAGGCATATTGAATCAATTTCAGCATGTAAAAATAATTAACAATGATAAAAATACATTAATAATACTGTAATTATAAGGCCAGACCAATGTTTCAGCCTGAAGAAAAAAAATGGCTGCAGAAATTCAGCAAGGTTCATGAACAGCTTAAACTGGGAGTAATGAGGGATTTCAGTGACAGGAAAATAAATGGAGGCAAATCATGGGTAAGGAGCAAAGGAAGATCACATTTGTCAGTAGTTAAAAAGTTTTACTGGCCTGAGCTGCAGGACTTGCTAAATTCTGCCCTGGAGCCATGCCAGCACGGCATTGCTAGGCCAAGGGATCAGAAACAATTCCAGGTCCAAGATCTTGCAAGCCATCAGGACTAGGATCAAAAGCTATATATCATGGAGTTGGCTCATAAATCTCTGCTTCCTAGTAGCATATAGTAGGAAGGCCAAATCTAGCACCTGTCTGGAAAGGATGCAACTTCGTCTGAAGGATGCTTTTCCAGAGCTTCCCAGAACCAGCTCAGTCCCTGCAGGGTGATGTCAAGCCTCAGGGGACAACAGGGCTTTGGCTATTTCTACACAAGCTTTCCAGCACCTGGTACACCAGCTTCCAGCCTGGATCAGCACCAGGGAATGCCCAAGGCTGCAGGAATAAATACCGACAGGGACAACATTAACCACCAAATGGTTTTGTCACATCAAAGGACTGATTTGTTTTGGTCAGCAGTCCAGGATGGTTCTTATTTCAAAGTTGATTCACTCATCCCAACTTATTCTGTACTCAGCCATCATGCAGGTGCCTCCTTGAGCCTTTCAATAGTACCATCTCAGCCTGCAGAAAAGTTTGTAAAATAAACTAATAGCACAAGGTCCATCCAAAGGCTGCGGGGAAAGAACACAAAAATAACATAATTTCCAGTCCACATGGTGGAGAGAAGAGGGCTGGGCGTAGACAGGTGATGCCCCTTTTTGTAGGGGAAAGACACATTAATTTTAATTCCTCTGGCAGAAGAAGGAGAAGTGTTTTCTCATTGTTCATGTTAAGGTGAGTTTCTGAGCACAGAATATAGGGATTTTGCTTCCAGAGCTACCAGCAGAAAAATAAAGCTTAATCTCGTGCCATTATATTCACAATTCTACTGTGGTTTCGAAATGAACCTTTTGCTTTGGCATGAATTCCCATCTCATTTTATGTGAAATACAACAGAGCTCAGGACAACTGCAACCAAGAGAGATTTCTATGAAAAAAGCCTGTAAACCCTTTACTATCTTTAATCATGAAAATAATTCAGTTGCTGCAAACCTGATATTCGTGGCTGGGGCCCAAGGACCTTGCAATTCACAAAAGCACTGAAGGGATCCATAAAAAGTGGCTGGCCATGAGGAATTTACACTTGTTTTTTAAAGGGAGTAAAAATGTGGCTATAGCAATTTAGAAGAGTTTATGTATTCAGACCTTAGAGAGGTTTAAATCACTCTGTTAAGAAAGATGCATTAGTGAGCCTTCAGGCAATGCAAAGAGCCAGAAGAAATTATATGACAGAAGCATTTCTGGGCAGAGGCGAGCACTTCGAAGCTTGCTCTGCCCACAAAAGGGGTCCCAGCTCAGCTGCATGGTGGACTCCAGCTCATCACACCGCACATTGAAAGGATCCTCCCAACTCCTCCCATGTCGCTTCTACCCCACACGCTGCCGGTTGGGGCCCTTCACAACCCACACTCCCCTTGGGCAGCCCCTTGCATCGCCCACCCTCTCTCAGTGCCCTGGAGGTCCCTTGCCCAGCACAGTTGCGGTCCCCTGGGACAACCAGGAGCCCTTGGCCAATGCAAACACCCAGGACCGGGATGCCCAGGAAGAAAAGTGCTTTCAAAGGGCTCGAGATAAGATGGGGTCTTTGAGAGATAATGACAAGCCCCAGCGTCACAGCATGCGAGACTAATTGCAAAGCCCATCTCCCTGACCCGGGTTTCCCGCTCTAAGCCCTTCCCTCTTTCTCATATTCACTTGCTAATTCTGTTCAAGCATTTTAATCCCAACTACTACCAGGACGGAAAAGTAAGAACTTACTATTTGGAAATAAAGCTAGTAAAAATACAAGAATGTAGTGAGGGAAGAGCTGCTGGTGTGCAAGAGCTGTGATGTCTGATTTTAGGGGGTCTCAGGGCCTCTGACCTGGACTCTCCATGTTGCCCTCAGGTACCTGGGGAAGATCCTACCTCTCTCTGCGGTGTGGGGTCAACACCACGACTGTTCAAGCTCTCTTCCAGTGTCACACATCTCTTATGATACCATGAGACACTGCTGACAAAGATTTGCTGGCAGACTGCAAGAATTTGGGGCACTACATTTCTGCCGCTTGCAAGGGACAGGGCTGTCATGCTGCTGCAGTGCTCCTCGCTGTGCCAGCACGGCGGGGGCTTCATCGGACCTGAAGACAAGAGGAACCGAGAGAAAATGACTGGTGCCAAGACACTGAACCAGGGACAACACAACATTGACAGAAGCAGCTGGCTCTCAAGTTGCACGTGCTTTACGGCTCAAAGGGCCATAACTCCACCTCTGCATCTCCTAACACTGCGATCCCAGCAAAAGCCCGGTTGGCTTTGCTGGCTGGTCATGCTCCCAGTCTTAGGAGTAAGTATGGGGAAAGGCAATTTTCTTGCTTTAGCTTTGGGTGTGCGTTTTATTTTCCTTGCCTTGGTGCCCTCAGGGTGGTTGTTGGCTGCAGTAGATGGTGGTTTTTATTTTTCTAGCCTGTTGTACCCCTCTCGGGAGAAGTTGTTACAGTTGTAGTTGTATTTTTCCAGCTTTTCCAAGCTTACCAACTCCCCAGGGTGCTGTTTGCCTGAGTGGTTTGGTACAGTTTTATTTTTACAATAACTATTACACTTTTTAATTTTATTTTTGTATGTTAATTAAATACTTTTTAATCACAATGCAGACGCAGTTGCAGGGGCCAAGAAAAATACATAAACAAGAAGAGAATCCAAACATATATCTGCCCAGCATGGTACAGAAAAACTTTCCAAACCCAAGTTCAATCTAGCCCAGTCCTGGATCTCTGCATTAAAAATTTAACAACACAACTCAGCCACCAGTAGTCTACTCTTCAGTTCACTGCAAATCTTTTCCTTGGATTATCAAGGAGGAAGGTAAAATACCCAGAGAGCAGCCAGTGTGTATATGCAAGAGAAATGCTGCGCTGTGGCACCAACTCTGCCCACCCCAAGTTCACAGCGGTCCTTGAATCAGAGAAAAATATCCTGAAGTTCTCTTTAAATAGTATTTGTCAGATCATGCTGAAGACATGCTGAAATTGTACAGCAAAAGCGTGACTTGTTTCTCACCCGCAGAGCTGGACACCAGTTAGGGTAGCCAGTTCAGTGTACTGCCCTGTGCTTTCTCCTAGCCCAGTATTTGCCCCTGCAAAATCCATAGGGAATCAGTTTGTCCACCTATGCACATAGAGGAGGAAGGAGGGAAAGAGACTGCGGACATCTGGAGAGACATGTCCTTGCCTAGCATGGTCAAAGCCACCTCTTTAAAGTGCTAGTGCTGTAAAATTCTTGCCATGCCTGAGAAATAAAATGTGATATTTAATTTAAAGTGAGAGATATTAGAAGGGGGAGCTGCAGGTGATGAGGTGATGGCATTTCCTTGGCTCAGGGCCAGGAGGGTAGGAAAAGAAAACAAGTTAGATGCGTTATATCCTACATACCTTGGCAGCTCAACAAAGTGACACTCATGTAGGGCTCATGAACGAGGCAATTAATGACAGGGAAGTGGCATTAGCTGCAGAACAAGGAGCACTGTAAGAAATTAGAGCTGAAGTTCATTCAAAGCACAGGAGAGACAAGGCCAATAAAAAAAAAATCCAGCAGCAGTGTGTATGTGAAAAGCCAATGTAGTAGGCATGCAAAGGAAGCAGAGAAGATATTTCTTCTGAGAACCTATGTGTGATCCTTGCACATCTGTCACCCTTATTTCTTAAATGTTTGACTAAGCAGCGATTTCTTTAATATCTCCGTGTCTCTGAATCGTGTTAGTTCAAGGCTGGGAATGGTGCAGGAACAGCTAAGGATGAGGACCCCTTGTCCTCCAAAACAGATCTTCTGCAATACTCTCAAAATTACATGATGAAAACTGCAGCAATGGAGTTATGCAGACGCATAGAAAAGCTAAATAATATTATTTCAGCTATATCCCTGCCTTTCTGTTGCAAGCACGCTGAATGAATGACCATGCCACCTCAGTGATGAGCGGACTGTACTGGCCACGAACACTGCGTGACTGTTCTCCCATTTTGGCTTTGCTGGCACAACCTGTGGCTCTGGTAGCCCCTGGGCTGTGCAGCTGCAGGTCATCCTCAGCAAGAGGCTTGCTAAGGATATTTTACTGCCCTTTATGTCTGTTGTGGGCCCAAGGACCCTTCCAATCACTTGGAGAACTTTTGGGGCCGGGCCATGCTAGAAGGATGTTTTCCTATTATTAGTTATTATCATTACCAGCAAAACTATTTCTGTTGTTTAGCTTGAAAAGCTAATTCTAACAAATGTGTCCAATCTCTCAATTTAAAGCTGGGCAGAAAAATCAAAACAGTTAACTCCATAAAACACATTTTGATTAAAATAGCTTGTTTCATGGTATTACAAAGAATATTCAAAGAACATTTGAAAGACCAGACTTGCTTGGAAATGTCTATTTTTAGTGTTTTCTCCCAATAAAGTTTTCAGTGTTTGTGCTTATTTTCATGTTGTAGGGAAAAATACAGTTGTGCCTGCCCCTTCAGCAGAAACTCTGAAGTCAGCCTAGCATGTGATGAACTTACCAAATTTGTTGCAAGTACTTTTTTTAGTAATTTATAGCAATTTGATTAAAGCATTTCTGAACAGGCAGCAGCTCTTCTGCTCTGTAATTCATCCAAAAAGACAACAACAAGGCTTAGCTGCTTGGCTGCCAAGCAGAAAGGTCAAATTACTGACCTCCATTTTGGGGTATCAGTTACAGCCACCTCAGCACTCCCCATTGCCTGCTGCAGTTGTCCGTCTTCTAAATATAGCTGCTCTCAGTTGCAGGATATTCTCTCCTTGTATACAATGGCAATATGCTCCTTCACTCCGCAAAAAAGCATATCGCAGGATACCGGCAGTATTTATCATTAAAAGTTACAGCCTGTGTGCTATCTTATTTATTGAGTGTTGACAGAGACTTTGATGCTGCTGGTACACCCGAGTAAAGACAGCACTGTTTGAACTGTTTAAGCTAAAACCAGCAAAGTTGGGCCATATAAGTTGGCCCAAATAAAGCTGGATGAGTGGCTTGACATAAAATCTCATCAAGTCATTTTGAACAGAAAAATTAGGTTCATAGCATGCTACACTGAAGATTGTTTTACATTTATTTTGATCACAGGAGCGCAAGCTGACCTGCAATGCCCAATTCAGATAGACAAGGCAAAGAAATGCAAGGCTGGGAAATAAGATCTAGACAAGTCCCCATGGAAGCAAATCGGGTCCCCCATGAGCCTCCCTTCCTCTCCAGCGCAGTGGCTGGTAGGGACAAAGCCAACCCTAGAGCTGTATTCTGGCTTGTCCTATTTTTAGACACAAATATGTTATTCATAAGAAACTCTCAGGGTGTCTATTGGTTTCGCAAGTCACAACACAACAGCGGGAGACTGATCCACCTTCCTTCAGGGAAAACCCAATGGCATTTGCCAGCATCCCACAGCCTGGGGCAACCAGGGTCTGAGCAACACGTTCCTTCCCAGTGGCCTCCCTTTCTATCCTGCTACAGTAACATAAATATATAAAGCTTCTGTCCTTAGAGGATCCCTATCTTTGACTAACAACTAGAGGGATCACTTAATACCAACAGTCATCTACAGAGCTCACCCTGCAAGGATAAACACTAAGCGATTTCACTACCCATCATCTGAGACCAAGGTTGGACTTGGGGGACAAAGATAAAAGTCTTTCAAAATATGCAAGGGATAAGTGAGAAAGTTTGGCTTGCACAAGGCATTTTTGACATTCCCACGTCTCAAATGTCCACAGCTTAAACACAAACAAAATCAGTGGAGATTAAAAGAACTTTGACCCTATATTTTTCTTGCCTTTCATTTCAGAAAAAGAAGCCAGAAGCCCCTCATGCATGCTCACAGGCACACACGCTCACCCAGCACCCTGGCTCAGGCCCTCTTTCCATCTCTTCCAGGTGGATGAAACTCCCCCCTGGAGCCCAGCCAGGCTGCCCAGGGCACGTTGTGCTTGTTTTCATATCTGCAATCTCAGCAGAGCAGTGAATAAGTGCTGTCAGGAGTGTTGAACAAACACCATGCTTGACTTTTCACTGGGCTCTTATGGGCCCAGAACAAAAGCCTGGATCCCAAGCCACTGCAACTTTGGGGCATTTGAAATCTGGATCCAGATCTGAAGCTTGTGGTTGGACTTCCATCTCTAGGGTTTCAGTTAGGAGTTCAGTTCATAAACACTTCTGCCACCGCCTTTTTCTGCTTTACTCCACCATGAATCAGGAGTTGCTGCTATGAAATTAAGTTAGACCTGACCACAAGTGGGAATAGAACAGAATTTACTTGTATAACCAGCCATGCCTTTTTGCTTTTTCATTTCTGGGTATAATACACAGTTAGGGACAGTGGCTTATATACATGCACATGGTGCACGCAGTCCTGGGCTAAAGCATGGCAGTGCAATGGTAGAGGAGGTGAAATGAAGCAGGACAGACTCAGCAGAAGCACACAAACAGAAAGTGCTCAAAAGTGGATGTAAAAATTCATCTGCCTCTTCTGCCAAGTGATCATCACCAGCACCAGTGCAGCAAGCACACACTGCCTGTTACAAGCCCCACACACACCCACCTCGAGATGTTCTCACTCATGAGCTCCCCACCAAAAATTCAGCTCCTGAGCTTTGCTTGCCGCTCAGAGCAGGCAGGAGTCACACATCTGAGATTCCACCAGGCAAAGTGCTTCTGTGCTGCCAGTGAAATAAAACATTTTAACATAAGTTAAGAAAAGCTGCCTATAGGCTTGTAATAGTAGAACTCCAAACCTGCACATCCCAGCTCCAAGCATATTGCTTTAAAAACTACTGTAAAGCTTTTCTGCTGCTCAGACACCACAGAGGGGAGAATCTGAATGGGAGGATGCTCCCCAATCCCCCAATAAACCACTGAAATGGTGAGCTCCAAGTACCAACGCACTGTCTCCTGGACCACGGGGAGCCCAGAGAGCCCGATGGTGTTCTGGCAACAGTTTCGGGAGGTGATGCTATGACCCTTCTTTCTCCCCCTGACTTTCTGGTGCTGCTGGTCCCATTCCTGCATTACAAATTCCTCAATCATTGATGACTCCCTGGCAGAAGGTCTAACAAGGACTTTATTCCTTGCTTACCATGTTCATGGCGTGATATCTTTTTAAAGTTAAAATCTGCTAGGTAGATACTTCCTACAGTTAAAGTAACCAGCTTGTGACTTTCCTCTAGGATCCGATCCATTCACTGCATACTTTGGTATGACTGTTAATTACCACAAGTGCAGAGTATTATTTTCTATTCACAGAAGGAAAAAGGAAAAGGAGCTGATGGGAGGGGAAGCAATCAGATATAAACCATCATCCAGTTCATATGCAAACTTTTCACTAACCCTTTGCATATTCAGTGTTTTAAGGGTTAATAAAGTCTCTTAGAAAGCAAAAGGTTTCCATCTGTAATTGGATCCTTTGTATGTGCTTTCCGCTATAGGAATCAACTTAGCATTGACATCCTCGTAAAAATTTCCATTAGATTGAGGACTGAATGCCCACTAAGGCTCTGTGTGGTTTTGCAATTGATTCACTGAATGAAATCTTATCTAAAATCTTTTTATTTTATGCTATTATGGGCACAGGGGAAAATAGTGATGTAAAAATTTTCACCGCTTAGTTAATGCACAGTGCCTCTTGGAAATGGCCTTCAGGTTACCTAAAAAGATTGCCATTTCTATTTCCCACTATTTTGTTTCATATTACCAGTAATTGAAAAATGTTTCATTTGTTACAAAGTTACATATTGACACTTTGAATTTAATTCAGAACCTTTATCTTTAATCTTCTTATTAGATAGCTTCAGACAGCGGTTCATGCTATCTAGGAGGGAAAAAACAGGGTTCATCAGCTTGTGTTTTTTTCAGCTAGACAGTTTTCATAAGATATATGTAAAACTGTTCTTGTGCTTTAAAGATGTGAAGAGCAGTCTGGCCATGTAGAAGCTACAAATCAGTCTTTACATTGCTAGTGTCCCTGTAGTAGTGGTCCTCTCAGTGGCTCTCCAGAGAAAACACAGGGATAGGTCAAACATCACTTACAAAAATGTCAAATCTTTTACTTCTTTAAAACAATGCCCAGTCAAGAACAGGGAGAAACAAAGAGGAGGAACATTTTGTCTTTGCTTAAGATCTGCAGGCATACACAGATTAGCTACTATATCTTTTCCTTCTTTACATGCTATGAAGAATAACCTCCCAAACCAAATTCAGAAGTTGAAGCCAGAATGAAGGCTGAACTGAGGAATTATCAGAATTCTTTGCAAATATTTTTTATGTCCTCCCAGTCATACAGATTGGACATTCCCATCTATCCACCTCAGCCGCAAAGAGAACCATGTACTTACACCATGTACTTACAGTGCACACAGCCATAACCTCATAAACAACCGCACAAACCCAGGGCAGAAGCATGTGTACAACACCTGCACGCTCACACCCTGCGCACAGGCGCTCAGAGAGACGCTAAACGCAAGCACATGGGTTACATATAAATATATGCACTAGGATACAGCACATGGACATATGGTATGCATGTGGCTCGTACCCACAAAGTATGTATTTGAAACTAACAGGTTTATTTTCCTTTTCTCTTTACTGGTCCTGGCCTGGGAACTTCTAGTGTCCCAGCAGCAGTTGCAGTGTCCCTTACTCCAAGTTGTAAGACATTTGGGCCACTGAGTAACACCAGCCAGATTTAAATGGGAGATCCTCATGGTCTGCTCTTGTGCACATCAAAGCAGACTGTAATAATAAAGTTTGTCTTTGCTTTCCTGCCTCTCATTTCAGTTGCAGGAGGTCTTTGCAGCGCATAGGAACAGAAATAATGCAATCCCTTGCCCTGCTGCTGGAGGGAAGGCAACGCAGTGCTAGAGCAGCTGGGAGCAGTGTAAGACCGTGCCAGCCCAGAAAGCACTGCGCATCCCAGGACGTAGAACATGCCCTGTCCCGTGGGCTGGAGGCAGTCGAAGGAAAGAGAGCAGCCCCGAGCCGGGTTCGTGATGCCTGGATGGTCCCTGCCTGCCCAAGCTTCTCCACAGGAGGAATCTCCACTTTCTATGATATATGGTTCTCTACACAACACTTAACGATAATTTGGAAATACCAATCCAGCATACCCTAGCAATGTTGTATTGTCAACTTTCCAAACATTTATTTCAAGGTGAGCTGGCTGGCAATTTTCTAAACTTTTCTTTCTGAGAAAGCCATTTTCCTAATATTCTTTAGATAACCTTAAATTTTTCTTTAAAAAAAAAAATCTCAGCTTTCAAAATGAAAATGTATAGCTTTTACCCTGTGTGCGATGAGTGCTCTACCTTTTCCTCTGCCTTCTCTCACCTCTTCAGTGCAAAACCATGAGAAAGTAGAAGAACAAGATAGCAGGAAAGAAAGGATACAAAACCAACCAAAATCAGAACCAAAACCATAATTTCAAAATTATTTTTCTTATTTTTATGTGTTTTCTACTGAAGATGCCAAAAACAGTTCCTTTTCACAAAACAAGTTTTAAAGTAACTATTAATAAAAATAGTCATTTTTCCTAACAACCCACATCTGGCCTGGCTAATCCTGAAGGCACCTGACATTAGACGAGCCACGGGACCCTTGGCTCAGCAGTGATATTTGTCATTAGTCCAGGAAGAAACCTCGAACTGGCAGAATTTTCATTCTCTGCATACGCGAACACACACAGTGTGACCACAGCCTGGAAACTCCCCAAGACGACAAATGAGCTGAATCCCAGATTTCATTTCAAAGCCAACCTCAGAATTTCCATGGTGCATTGAACCCTCCAGCCTTACATTCAGAAATCAATGAGGTGACACTGGCATAGAATAAAAATAATGTAGTGACGAAAAAGGGCCCTAAAGTACTTAGCAATGACATTTTAAAACAAAATACCATGCGAAAAAAATGCAGTCGAATGCCCTTTAATCTCCGTGACTCTGCAGTGTCGGTCTAATTAAACCCTCAGCCTTCTGCTGAGTTAGAGCTACACCCACTGAAAAAGAATGCCCTGTGATAGACATTACGAGGTGACCTCCTCCATCCCAACATCTGTATAACTGCCCTTAGTTCTAATGAATGCACGTGCTGGAAGAATGACGGGATTTCCTACAAGCTCAAATTCACCCCATAAACTGCAAAGCATTGCTAATGTTTCTGTCTGTCCTGCTAAAATCCTGTCCCTGGATCAGAAACGCAGAAGAAATGAGCTTAGACCCCTCGACTGAAGTTCCTTGCAGTTCCCTTAATATAAATCTAATGCAGAAATAATGGCAATTTATAACCCAGGCAGCCAGAAAGCAGTGAAATGAAGCAAGTGGCCAGTTTATAGCCTCAACAGTGCCTCTGAGACTGAAATTCAATTTCTGGCCCCAGAGGGTAGTTTTGGGAGAGCGATACCACCTTGCACGCATTCCTGCTCCGCACCACTCCCACCCCCAGCACGCAGACCTGTCAAGGCTCGCACTCTGAGCGTGAAACCCTTTCCCTTGGCCACGGCCTCTTGCTCATCCACCTGAGCAAACTCGTGCATATTCATGGTCTGCTGCCACTGATGCCTCCTTCACTGGGACACCAGTGACAGCGCAGCTGGCCACAAGCTGGTCACCCACCAGTTGCAGGGAGGAGCTTGGGAGAGCTGCCATAGAGCACGGTACCACGCTGCTAAAATTTCTGACCCCGGCAGCAGCTTCATTTGGCACGCTCTCTCCTGTCACGGGACTCAGCATGTTTGGGGACACACCTTTCACACAGCTTGACACCATTTCCCCTCTATCCCCATCCATGTCTCTGTGCAGCTTAAGAGCTCTGCCATATTACATTTTAACAGATCAGTAATACTAATGACCTTATGACTAAAATGACCATCTCTCTCCCAAAGAACCCCTTGCCAGTAAGGATTCAATGGTCTTACTGGGCATAATACCAACAGGAAACAACCCTACTTGCTTCAGGCAGAAAAGAATAAGGACTGAGGTTTGTCCTTCTCACACGTATTTACCTTTGAACATTCCTATTACTCTGCATTCTCATTTCACATCCAGACTGCCAATGCCCCGCTTCGTGCTAGACACCATTCAAATACCTTGCATAGAAACCTTAGAAAGAATAAACAGTAATAAAAATGTGTTAAAACACACCCCTGCTTGCAGTAGAGATCCATAATCACAGACCACCCCTAACACAAAGGTCTTGCAATCCAGTCTGAGAAAAAGGTGAAGAGACATTTCTCAGGTCACACAGCAAGACAAGGATGGACTAGAGAAGACTTGCCTCCTTCAAGTCAGTCCTGCTACAACTACTCGCCCTTCCTGAGGCCAAGCTGCCTCTCCCAGGAGGTGAATACACCCAGTCAGCCCATTTTGCAGACAGTTGCAAAAAGGTCAGGCTCCCCGCACCTTTTTGATGAAGAACTAGTCTGCCGCAAGCAAAGACGGAGGCAACAAGACAGCAAAGAGGAAGTAAGGGGGAAAGCTGGCTGGAGCGGTTGCACACACAGATGGGATCATTCACTGATGGGCACACCAAATGCCTTGCTATGCTATGAATATTTTTAAGTACAGTCAGATTTTTCAAAGCTGTTTTGGAGGCTTGAGGCCCAAGTCTCCTATTTAAAAGTGAACCTCCACACCTGGCTTGGCAAAATGAATACGTGTTTCACAGGTAGGTGCTCCTGGCTTCCTCCTCTGTGCACCTCTTGGGGAAAGCGGGCACTGGGGGGCTGCAGAAGGAAACAGCAGCCCACAGCACCCAGCCAGGTCATCTTATTGCCAGGAGCGGGGCACTGGGACGGCTGTGGCTGGCAAGGGGGGAACCTGTAGCAAGAAAGCAGCAAAGAGCAGCCAACTTCTGTGCTGGCACTGCTTAAGCAAGAAGCGAACATGTGTCCACAGCCCACATTGCTCATGATTTACACCGACGTGAATAAGATCAGAACCAGGCCCTTGCGCTTTGTTACGACAGTAAACGCAACAGGGAGCTTAGCCTCTCCTCCTCAGGGTGTATGCCTTCCCTACCCCTTTGTGGTACCAGCACAATAAATAATGCATTCCTGGAAAAGGAGATCCAAGGAGGTTTCCATAAACAATTCAGGACTTCTCCTTTAAAAACCTCCGAAATATTTTCTTAATGGCTGAGCCATGTAAGTCATTAGGTTTCTGTCAGTGTGCTCAATACATATGTATGTGCCAGAGACCAGAATCCTGGTGGAGTCTGTACTGCAGGACATCTATAAAAGAAAATTACAGTTTAAGTGTCCAAAACAATGATCTGTGGGTGGTCCTCTGGTTAGCAGATGGGTTTCTACAGTGCATATATAGCTATTAGTAACAAACACCTCCTTGTTTTTGTCTCAGTAGCCTCTGCACATGAAGAGGAGTTAGTGCAGAGAATTCACTGCCTACAGATTAGTAGTTCATATATCTTTGCTGCATAGAGCGTGCAATCCTACCTGTGCAGGTCTGATAGGTCTAATAGCACTTTCACAAGTCTAATAGCATTTTCACTCAAAATGAAGCTACTTGTAGAAATTTATCAGTGTAAAATAACACACAAAAACCAACCCACCCTCTGCTCTCATATGGCATTATGTCTTCCAGGCGAAGCCAAACCAGAACAGGGTAGGGTGGAAAAGCTAGTTAAAACACCTTTTCCTTTGATACATGGAGACACACATACAGCCAGCTGGATGTCGCCTGCTTGACTTACCAGCTTTGACTACAGATAACAGTGCAGAGCCTCTTCAGTGTAAGGTTTCTTTCAAAAAGGCCATGAAATATCACCTTGAACTTCCCAATTTCAGTTTAACCTGAATAACGTTGCTCTTCTGATTTGGAGCGTGGCCCAAGGAACAGTTGCACAAAGTACATCAAGGTGGAGAGAAGCACGAGGGATGCAGACAGGGAAAGGGCTGTCAGGAAGGTCAGAAACGTTTTAAACCAGATTTGCACCTGCAGAAATTGCATTGTGGAACCACGCCCTGAGGGTAACCAATGTATCCGTGTCTTCCCACACCTGCAGGGAATCTGAAGTTTGGCTTCCCTACTTTGTTCATCAAAGTGCTAACTGGAAGCCTGCTCACAAGTGTTATGACTACCAGGAGCAGCCCAGTAGCTTAAGTACACCATATACTAACTGGCTATTGGGATGAGTAGTGATGTATGCATACGTTAAGTTTAATACAGACTTTTGGAGAAACTAAAAAGTGGCAGGATATGCCACTTCTCAGCAAGCATTTGGGAGCTGTTAAGTGACAAGTTCAGAATAAGGAAAGACCTGCAGCCACGGGAGGTCGTCAGTTTTAAGGAAGCCACTGTGACTCTTGGTCCCAGGCTCTGAGAGGGAAAACCCGCCAGCAGCAAATGTAGTCACAGAAAAAAGTAAAAATTTGGGGTCCTGAGTCCAGAGCCTGCCCCATGAGTGGGAAGAACCAAACTGTACCCTTCAAAAAGGGAAAAAAGGGCACTAGGGCAATAAAGGCTGAGGGGATGCACGCAGCCTGGCCGGAGGGAGCAGATGCACAACTGGCACCGCGACCAGGAGCACAGTAATCTGTTACCATCAATTATTTCTCCCTTGATCCTTCTGGCAGACACTTTGGGAACAGGGAAAGAGTTGGGAGCCGTTAAGATGTAAAGGTGTACTCTTAGGAGAGATTAGCTAATGTGGTCTAAGGCAAGCGGAGGTGGTGTCTATGCACCAGATGGCCGGATGGCGCAGGGATACCCGCTCCCTTCGGGTGAGCGAGCTCAGGTTTCAGCAACGGGCTGGCCGTCACCAGCACTGTGCTCAGCAGGGGCTGATGGATAAACTGAAACCCAGGATAAATTAGCCACCACTGAGCTCTCTGTTGTGCTAGCTAGACCGCTACCAGCATCTGCATGGTTAACTGCCTACGTTACGCTGCCAGCTCTGCTGTTATTGCCGTACGGACATGTTTCCACCAGAAAAAAATGACTAGACAGTGCAAAGGGTAACAAAGACTTTGGTGCTGAAGCTCTGCTAATCCCCTGAGAAAGCACTGCTGTTTTATAGCTCTTACCTAATAGTGTGATGGCTAGGATAGATCACCTCTGGCCAACTCGTAAAGAGCCGATCATCTCCAGATCCAGGAGCTGGCTGTGCCGTATCACTTTTCCGACCATAATTACACATTAAAGAGAATATAATGAAAGATATTTTGCAAAAGCTTAAAAAATCAAGCGGATGACAGGCTTCTGGAGGAAGTGGAGCTGCCTGCCTCTGAAGGCTCACACCTGCTGGGGAGAGCTAGGAGGGAAGGAGAAGGCTTTAACCCACACATGCTCTGAGGCACGTGGCTGACAAGTGGCCACAGCATCCCCCAAATCCACTACAACGCCTGGATACAGCCCAGACTTCTCTGTATGTGAACACGGACCAGTGATGAAAAGACAGGGCAGAGATACACCAAGCAGTGTTGTTCTGCGTTTCCACAAAGAAATGTTGCCTTTCACAGGGCTTTCGAAAATTCAGCTGAAATGACCATCTGGCCTCTTGAAACTTTCTGTCCTGCCTCCATGGTTCTTTGAAGGGTGAAAATTAACTGATTCTAGTGTATAGTTCACTGTATGGACTATCAGAGATTACTCTGTCTCTCTTGGCTTTAATCATTAATTAGGCCACAAGGACCATTGTTGGAATGGGGCATTTTGACCAAAAAAGTACTGAAATTATGAATATTCTAAAACACTCGCTCCAAAGTGAATCAGTTCATAAGCACTTCCAGGGCACGCAATGTCTCGTCCTGCAGAGCATTTCTTAAATTTTCCGTCTGGGAGTAAACCTAGAAGATGTCATCAGTCATTTCTGAGAAGTGAGGGTGTCATTAGCATGTTGCTTTAATTGTGTTTTAAATATTATATTAAACAATTTTTTGTACATTTCCTAAGAAGAGTCTTCTTTCATGAGATGTCCCAAGTCTCATGTCAACTTACTGTGGCTCAGATGTGTAGTGAAATCCAATTAGCACATTCCAAACTTCATTTCCACTGAAACACAATCAATTGTAACTTATTTTCAAATCACGCTGCTTTCTCTAATTGTTAGCTCTGGCCTCTGCTGAATAGGTGGTTAAGCAAATTATTCCATCTCACATATGAAAATTGTCCTATTTATGCTGGCAGCTTTCATGGTTACTGATGAGGTTTCTTGAGCTAATGAAATAATGAAAACACAAAACAGATTTACCTTTCTTAATAAGGAAAAAGATAATGAACTAAAATTAAAATTGAAACTCTCACTATACACAGAGTTACTGTAATATCGTTTCTGTTTTAAATTAATGCCTGTGCTTTTTTATTTTATTTTTTACATGCCAGTGACAAAGCATTGTAAGGATGCTTTTACTTTATTGCATTTTTTATAATAGAATTATGGGACATACAATTTTGGTGACTTCTCTCTTCCGTGTGATAGGCACACGTGAAAGGGCAACACTTTGATTAGACTCTGTGCTGGACTTCAGGGGGATCCATCATTGAAAGGGAAAGGGGAGGGTGGATGAAGGTGGCTTTTGGTCACCTTTGCATCTTTCTGTCCATGCCTTGATGCTGGGCTGGCACCTTCCTGGTGCAAATCTGCTGGGATTTGCATTGCTGGAGCCCTGCAAAGCAAGCCAGGCTCCTCGCTTGCCCACTGCCTTGCTCTGCTTCCCAACCTGTGCCGGTGATATGGCTCATGAGGAAGATTTGCCAAGGAGAAACACAGCCACGTTTTGCCTAAAATTCCCATCCTCTCACCCCAGAGCCAAAGAGGGGAGGAAACCTCAATGTGCTTGTGTCATCTGTCTAGCAAAGCCTTCTTGCTTCTTCTAGTTTACACATACTGAGCTTGAAATGGTCTAGCAATATTTTTTTGCTCATTCACTCATGGACCCATGGGGAGGCTGAGGACTGGGTCTGTGGGACTCCAGCTAACACTGAGCCTGTGCTTGATGCCACACTGGGTCGAGCCGGGAAGGAGCCCGGTCGCAGCCACACAGGCTGTAACAGGAGATAACCCCCTGGCACCACTTCAGAGCTGGGACCCTACAAGTATGCAGCCCCTCTGTTTTTCAAATAGGTATTTCTAGAGCTGAGAGCCATCAGTTTTCAGTGTGGGGATATCTTGGCTGGGAATACAAAATCTGAGAAATTCAGTACGGGGCAACTATCAGGATACATTAGTATTTCTGTCAAATAACCTGGACAGCAGGGCCAGGAGATGCTGCGTGTGTCCACACCATGTGGGTTGAAGTTTCACAGGGTTACCAGCTGGATCCTGAAATCGTTCCTTAAACTCCTCTCAAAGTCAGTGAAGTTTGCTGGAGGAAGGACAACGAAGAGGAACAACAGCAGAGCCCAGTGCTAAGGCACCTGGGTGCTCCGGGGTCCCAGCGCTGGCACATCATGCAGTGCCCCTGCTTTGCTGTATTAGGAAATTGCTGCAAAAGCCCCTCAGGCTCCCCCTCTCCCACTGAGCTCTCAGCTCACACATCCCTTCCACGTGCTGCAGCACCCACAGTTTTTTCCTTAAACATAAAATAATTATACATTTCTGTCAATAAATACCATGCCATAAATTAGCAGGCTTGCTGGCTCTCTGCCTGCCACTGGGGGAGGAAATGGCCCCATAAATATTTGTGCAAGACATCAATAAATTTGAAGTGTTGACTCGAGTGCTCAGCTTCCCTATCTGAGACCTGGAGCAGAGCTTCCGGAGTTCACGTGTTTCTGCCACGAGAGGCCAGTGCTGGAGGCTAGCGATATCCCCAAGATGCTGAAACTGGAGATGGAGAGAGAAAACTCTTATAAACCCCTTTGCAAGGTCCCTTCATGTTACTAATCCAGGTGGAAAAGGTCCTTGCAATTCAGACAGGGAAGATTTTAGGAAGGAAAGTGTTCCTCTGGCCTATTGCTGCTCTTCGTTTTTTCTGATTCTTTTGATTTAGCCATTTGTACTGGTCCTTACTACAAAAACACCAGTGCTGTAGAGCTTCACGTGGCCAGACAGTTGGACGACGCCCTCCAGCAAAGCTGCTTTAGGCTGTGCACAAGAACTGGAGGAAGATGGGCCCATGTGATCCTGCTTTGTGCTATACGGCCTCAGGACACAGGGACATCGCTGTCAGGAGCCCTCATGTGCTTCTGAGATCAGTGCAATTTAATCTGGGTTGAAAATACTATTTTGAGCTGGCTCCACTTTCATAATGTTTGAATGGCATCACTTCAAACCGGAGGCTGTTTTGCTGGCATTGTGGTATTATCCCCTGTCTAGGCACATTTAGAAGCTTTTTGACTTCAGTACTGACTTCTCCAGGTTTGCAGTCTTTCTTTTGGGAAGAATAACTCCACTCTGTAATGTTCGCACACTTACACTAGTGCTGGATCCTCTTCTCCAGCTGAACACAGTTTTCATCAAGAGTAGAAAATGTGACCCAGTCATTCAATACTTTTTATTTTTCTTCCTGCTTTGTGTCAATGTGTGTATGTACGCATACGGACCAATCCAGGGACCGTGCCCTGGGGAACAGCTCCACTCCATCCTCAGGACATGGGCCAAGTAATTTACTGAGTCTTTCACTTCTTGTAAATCAAATATTTGGGAGTCTTGTCTAGAAGTGCTCTCTTGCTACTTATGTAAAATACAAGAGTAAGGGGAAAAAATGAGCCTGAAGATGTAAGGAGAAGAGGTGAGCGTCAGGAGGTTCCCCCAGCTCTGCGTGGGACTCCTCTCTTCTACCCCAGAAGATGAGCAGCAGCCAAGAGCACCGTTCAAATGAAGTAACATTGATTGCAAAGACAGAAGGGATATTTTTGTTCCTATACAGGCAACAAACTCTCCTAGTTCTCAGTCTAGGAGGCCTCAAGTTGTGAAAACTAATTAGAAATAATTGTGAATAAAGCATATTTGCAAAACTTGGACTACAGGGTGAAGCAGATGTACTAGGAAGGTACTCTCTCTGCCTCTCTTTCTCTGCTGTTCCCAGCTCACCGTCTAGACTCAGCTCTCCCGGGAAGAAAGAAGGCGAGAAGGCTCAAGGAAAAAAAGAAATAATGAAACTCAAGCTAGCAATTGTCAGATTTGTGATAATGCTAAATTCCATAATTATTATCCAGGCTACTCAGGAAACCATTTTACAAGGCTTAGTAGACATCTGGGAGTGAAGGAAAAGAGATATTTATTAAGCCACTCACGTTTCCAGGTTTGCTAAAACAATTGCTTTATCTCTTAATTTCGTGTGTATTAAGACATGGTTACTGAAACACAGACCTAGAGACACTCTCCGTGAGCACCCCATCGCATCGGGGACCACAGGTTAGCAGTGGCACAGCACAGACTGCATTTCAAGACACCATTTGCTGGCGTCCAGGATAGTCCATGGACCAGCCCGCTCCCCGCGGTGCCATGTGGTTGGCCCAGCAGCTCGCACGGGCACTGCTCCCGGCAGCACGCGGCCGTTTCTCCTGCCAACAGAAAATTCCTGTGTAACGGGGCCCCGGGTACACGCTGGCTCTGTGGTCACAGATTGTTCACGGTTCGGCGTTTTCCCCAGTCCGGCCTGGCATCCCCGGCTTCCGCACTGGAATTTGCCATTTCACTGCAGCCAGGAGCTCAACATCATGTTCCCTCCTCCCTTTTGGGACCTGGCTGAAGATTATTCTTTCCATGTTGTTTTCAACACAAGAAAGAGCACTTTTTTCCCACCCTGCTGCCCATAAAAGAGGAAACCAGGAAGCAGGACAAGAATTCTTCTAAATTTTGGGGGTCCTTTTGTTATTTTGTGATGGAGGACAAGGGCTGGCATGCAGCAATTGGGTTTGTTCCCCAAGTTATGTTTCATGAGATTAATGTTTTAGAGAAAAGACAAAGCACTGCTAGGGAACTGAGACCCCTGAAGAGGCTGTAGGGCTGCTGGCTGGGTAGATGTGTGTACATCAGCTGGGTTCACAGCTAGGGTTTCACCATCAGTAACGTCATTCTCAGCATTTCCCCGCCTTCATCGGCAAGAGATTCAAGCTCACCCCCACCAGTCAGTCCTCCTGGCTATTAGAACATGAATCTTTATGACCCTTGCCCAGATAAACGTTACAACAAATTGGAAAGCTACATTGAAATTACAGCTATAATAAAATCAACCTTATACAACTACTGAAAAGTGGCTGCAGGGAAGAGAGACAAGTGAGAACTCCCAAAAATCATTTGCCTTAAGTCTGCAAACAGCCATTGAGCATCATCAAATTATTCACAGAAGATGGCATTTGTTTTGTTTTCTGTCACATCTGCTTGTCCTAGTTACCATCTACTGCCTTCCTTACACTGGTTTTCTTTCTCTCGTTAAACATTTTTATTTTTTTATCTTAAGAAAAGCAATGTTGCAGAACAGTAAAATTAATGTATAGAGGGAGAAATGCTCACTAACAGGCTTTATGCTGGCAGCATTATGCACAGAAGCTATTTTTCAAAGGGGAAAATTTATGCCACGCTTCCTTGGCCATCAGAGATCACTCACTTGAAAGAGAATTTTTTCAGGCAGGCTGATGGGGAAGGCTGGCGTTATCAGCTGCTCGGAGGAGATACTGGTACCGCACCTGCAGCAACTTTCTGAAGTTCACAACTCAGAGCCCAGCGCTAGACCACAGAAAAAACCAGAAAAGGGCAAGAACAGCCAGATATTATGTCTAACTATCTTGACTCACTAGGGCTCCTATTCTCAATTCGCTGTGACCTTTAGAGCAGTAGAGCTGATACTGAGCAAACAATACGGCTCCATCCTCTTTGGGAAGCCCCCGGTCCTGCCCTCCGCCAGTCTCCGAGCGGTTTGCTCAGCGCTGCCAGCCCCACACACCGCACGGCCCGGCTGGAAGAGCGGGGATGACGCACCAAGTCATTTTGATTTGTGGCATCTCCCTGAGTAGAATGTGCAAAATAAAGACAGATGGTAATGGATAAACTCCAGCGACTGTGAAGCTGCCATTAGCAATAGCTCTCACACTGTGCAGAGCGCCCTCAAATGAACTTCCCTGTGGCCCAAAGTCCCTGGTGACACACAGAGATACTGCAGCTCAGCTTTTAGTGAGAACTTCTGTGCCTTTTACCATTTTACCATCTCGTTTTGCTTTTTTAAAAGTTTTATTTCAGCCTCTTGATCTTCTCTTAAAAGCCACCATTTTCACATGGCTGTTCCTGCAGCCATCCTGTCCAAGTTATTGGTGGTACCTTGGCAAAGCAGGGAGACCTTTCACCTTCAGGGTCTACATGGGAAACCTCCTTCCAAATCGAGGCTTCAAAATGCCCTGGGAGCTGTGATGTTTTTCATGTGTTCCCATCACCAAGCTAATTCCTTAACACCCTTTTCTCCTGGGATTTCTGCAGGGTTACCAAACCATGCTGAACCTCAGCAGAAGGACCCAGGTGATAACCCAGGCACCTTTCTGCCATGGGGGCAGTTTGGCTTCATTCTTCACATTACCTCCAAGTTCAGACACCTGAAGTCCGCAGCTGACATGTATGGTATTTCATCCAAAATAAATGCAGGCACATTAGTGTTTTCTGATAACTTTTTCCTTAAATATATCAATAGAAATTGATTGCTGGTGGTCTTTTCCAGAAATGAAAATATGAGGCAAAAATAACCAAAAAGCAAAAACCATTCTGGGGTAGCATTTTTATAAGGCACCTCTACGGTTTTGGAGCCTAGCTCCCATTTGCAAAAGTAATTTTTTCCACCGTGGATTCAGGTCAGTTTTGAAGAAGAATCCTACCTCACTTACATGCTCTTGCAATTGCTCCCTTCAGCTTTCACAGGTCGGCTCGCTCTGCCTCCTGCACCATGCTGCTGTCCACAGACAGCCAGAGCTGGCTGAAAAGCTGCTGCTGAACATGCATCGCGGCTTTACAAGCAGCATTTGCTGGTGGGGTCATGCTGTGAGCAAAGATCTATTTTATCTGACAGTAAATGGGTTCTCCATTTGGCAAAGTCCGCACCATGTGGGAGCACAGGTATACGGCATGAAGAGAACTGTGGGATGGTTTGACGTAAATTACAAAATCTGAGCCTTTTAGGGAAAAAATATGAAAACGAATGATACAATGAGCACAGTAACCTTTTGGGGGTTTAGTCTGATTATTATTCGCATGGAAGACATGATAAAGGAAATCCCGCACATCTTTTTCAAAGTCCAACTGAGAGTGAACCGGGTGTCCCCAAGTCAGCTCCCCAGTCCACCAGAGGCTCAGTTAAAGCCTCTAGTAGCCTGAATAGCAGATTTCCAAGCCACTCTGGTGAAAGCAAAGAATTTTCTTATATGTGCAAACATACCTGACGATTGGCATAATCCCAACAAACACACATTAGGTCAGTTAAAATATTCCAGTGTATTGACATTAATTCCACAGCTCAGGCCCAAGATCATGTTCTCATTTGTCTGAATAACAGAGCATTTAAATATTCTGTTCAAATATAAAGACTTTCAGCTTATATACGGGGGAGGAAAATCCAGGGGACAAAAGTTTTCCTTGTAGCATGCACCGTGCTGATTTCCAAACCTTGGCAGCCATGAGCACGACAGCAACGGCAAAAGTCTGGCCAAGACAAATCTATAAAATTTGCACTGTACGTACACCTCCTCCGTGCATGAAGGTCTAATAAGCCCAGATACTTTCTGCCTCTCTGAACAGTCGAGCTACAGAGGTTTCCCAACGGATTCTAGCGGGGCCAGGAGCATGGAGACTTTATTATGTAACAACCCACATTATTTAGTGAAAATCTGGAATACACTTTATTAGTTGGGCCTTTGTTTGGTCAGGAAATACCTCCAGACAAATGTGATGACACAGGCATTTTTAATTTGCCACTTCACGTTCATAGCAAATTAGGTGATTTTACTTGTTATTCCCTCCATTAAAAACGACAGGCTGCAAGGTTAGCAGTTTCCCTCAGAAGCTCTTGATGACATTACAGACACACATAGAAAGCACGAGCACATCAGAACGAATTAAGATCACCTCCCTCGCCTATAATCTGAAACACTCCATGTGGTCTCTCTTAGCATCAGTCCCAAATGCCAACGCGCTGGAACAGCATGTGCAAGTGGTTGGAGGTAAGGGAAGGGAGAGGTCAAATTCTGTGTGCTCCGTACGATCAAATTTGTGGTATAAACCCAACAATTACCAGCGAAGCGGTGAGTGAAAAACAAACGTCCTATCTATTACCCAATTTCAAATGCCAATGCGATGCCCCCAGGACTCTCAGTCCTCAGTTATTTTTTTGACATATTTGGTAATGCGACAAGTCTTAATACCTGCTCTCAAATGAAGTTGTTGGGTTTTTCCATTTGTGAGCTCAAAGTAATTTTCATTTCAGAACAGACTTAGAGAAAGGCCAGCTAGGCTGCTGCTGAAGTATAATTTGAGGATGTATTCCTCTGTGAATTACACTTCTGCTTAGGATAAATAGGAAAAAAACGTAGCAGAAATGATGTTAAGTGCAAAATATTTAATCTTGACTGAATATCACTGAAGCAGCTCAATGCAGACCCAAAGGAAACACTGATAAAGACAAAAAAAGAGGAGGGAAAAAAGCAATCCTAGCTTTCTGTACAGCGAGGATTAGGAACTGAAATGTGGCCAGCATAGAAACATGCACTTTTGCTGGACTTCGGTCCAGATAATATAAAAAAAAATTAGAGATTATGTAGAACCGGGTAATAAAAGAGGTAGCCGTGGTGAGTCTGCAACTGCACGTTTTTTGGCTGGAGGTTTAATGAATGAGGCTGAAGGTCTGCCAAACGGCGCAGAACGAGACTGACGCAGCTCCTGGGGTTTGCTTAAAGAGGGGAAGCGTCAGCGGAGGTCTGCGGGCCGGCCACGGCGAGTGGGTGGGAGTTTTATGGAGAACCTGCTGCTCGATCCATTAGCAGCTTGGGACACCTCACCTGTGCACCAACGTCTTCTTGGGAAGCACCAGACTTAGGGCTGTTTGTGTAGGCTGGAGGACACTGTGTGATCCCTCCTCGGTTGCACATTGCTATTTTATGGCCAGCAATGAGGTATGGCTGGGATTTTGAGGAATACCAGGTGTGTGTCGGAGAAACAGATTTGCATGTCGGGAAAGCCTCCTGCTCTTGGGCCCCTAAACCCGGCCGGCTGGGTGGGCCTCCGCCTGCCACCGGCATCCCCAGGAGAGCACGAGTGCTCGCCCGACCGGTCACCTGAGCCAAATGCCACCAACGTGCTGCGGTGTGACGGTGCAGGGAGCGAGGAGGAGGAGGAGGAGCGCAGAGCTCCACGCGGAAGTTGCCTCCCAGGGCCAGGAGCTGCAGACTTTCATCTCCTCCCACCTCCTAACTGGGCTCGAAGCCCATGTATGACCTTTTTTCCCCAAACTGCTCTGAAATTAGGCACCTAAAACTGTCAGTGAAACTCAGGCTCCAATGCACAAGGACTAATCAGGCTGCTCTCTACACACGTACTTTTGAGAAGTACTTTGACAGTCAGTTTTAGGTGCATTTCTGCGCAAAGGCTTTGTATGCTGTTATCGCAAACGCCCCAGTGTGTGACTGGGCAGAGGTGAAAAGTTAGAGGGAGACTTTTTCCTTCAGGTCAAGTGAATTTGGGCTGTGTTTGTAATCACTACTCACAGTTTCCAGGTGCTGGACAGTCACTGGCCCTAGCAAGCAAAGTGTCCTTTCAGAATTCATTCCAATCCCAAAAAGATAATCCCACAATGAAAACGTCACCTCACTAGCAAGGCACACTTCCTTGGAAGCCACCTCAGCAGATGAGACACAGGCGGCTTGCAAATCCTTGTCTTCATCTCTCAGAGGTGCAGGGTCTGCAGGTCAGTGAGGTGTAAGCGCGGCAGCAAGCGCTCGCTCCTCTTGCTTCTGCTAGATGAGGCTAAAATGCAGGAAAGCCCATTCTTGCATTTTTTTTCCAGCTTCAGATCAATAACCTTTATTTTTTAAGCAAGAAGTGCCAGACGTATTTTCAGACATACCTGCCCTGCTGTCACCATGCCTCACCCTCTTGCCACCTCCGCTCTGCTAACTGGCGTGCGGTAAGCACTCTCTGTTGACTTTGTCTGCCCTGCAGTGTTTTAAGCCTATGTATAATTGCTGAGAAACCCTCTCTACCTAAGAGTCAGAGGAGACTCTTTCTTTGTGTTTCTTTTTGCTCAGAAGGGGCTGAAGCAGCAATCTTGACTTAAAGGCTGACTCTGATTGGAAAATAAACAACTATAAAGTACAATAAATCCCATTGAAGAGTCCAGTCAAAACATCCCAATGAACAGCTAATGCTCTGCTAACCAAATCCAGATGTCACTGCCTTGTCTGGCACTAATTGGTTGACTGGAGAGTAAGTAACTGTGTAACCTGAAGGAAATCTCTGCTTCTTGCACTTGGGATGAGTTGCTAAGGCAGCAAATGGTTTGGTTTTGTTGTGTTTCTTCATTTCCTAACTACAGAGGAGTCGCAGGCACCTGCGCTCATTAGGACCTCTGCTAACATCCTCCCTCTGGCAGGACACGCTCCTATTTTAGGCACCTTAAGGCACCTTGCAAAAAGTTGCTCAAAAGCATGAAGCTGCCTTTGACATCTGATGTTCCTTCATTCCCAAACATTTCTGGGTTTATTTGTTTAACCAAAGGACATGCCCTAGCAGATTGCAGCTAAGTTCTTAGATAAAGGTAGTTGCAAATTCCAGCTGGAAGTGTTTGAAATACCGAAGAAAACACCAAAGAAAGCAATTGCTTTCAAATATAATTAAAAAAATAAAATCAGAAGACTGGAGATGAGTTTGGAAATAGAAAGTTGATTTTTTCAAATAAGATTAGTCTGGTGCACCCTAATTCCTACCGGGAAATTCCACCTCTGCCTGCATGATTCTGCGTTGGCAGAGGACACACAAAGTGGCTAACCAGGATTTTCCAATGATGTCTTTAGGTATATTTGACAGGATCATATTATATATTCATATTTTAGAAACGATTCTGTGTCATACTACGAAGCAACGTGTGTGCCTGGAAGGATCTTCTTTGTTTTACCAGAATACTTCCCAGTGCCATGAATCTGCACACATTTACTTACGTTGCTTAACTTCGGGTAAAGATATCTCTTTGGCTTTGGTAGCTTCCATGACATTAAGAGTTGCTTTTCATAATTCATTCTTGGGGGTCTAGTCCTATCCTGAGTGCATAGAAGGAGGTTCTGTGAAAGACCTTCCTAGAAAGTTAGTTAATAAGATTCTGTTAAAAAAAATTACTGTTCATATTCCTTACCATTTTCAATTAGTCAGTAATACTAATTTTATCTTTAATTGACTTTATCAAATAACTTACTAACGTGAATCTTAATACACATTTCTCTTAGCATCACTGACATGTTGTTCATACTTTATAAGAGCATTTTAGAACTATGTAAATTTGCACACCAAAATCTAATTTCGAGGTTCTGCTTACTCATATGTAACTGATTTTTTTAGTGCTTGTGAAAAAAAAACCTCTATAACCTGACCCTCAAATGTCAAAGCCATTTTTTCAGTGGAGCAGTGTACAGTGGAGCATCTGTCCGGACACGTCCAGCCATATCTTTCACTCATGATCTGCAAGCGGATAACACAGGATTTGAAATACAGTAGACAGTTGTGCAAAGCATGAACAATGAAAATTATATCCAGCCTTTAATCCAGGGATTCTGGGCTGAGCTCAGCCTCCGTGGATATACATATCCACTCTACATTTAGTTCCACATATTCGAAAACTGGACGTTCCCCTAGAAGAGTCCCATGGGAGCAAAAGTGGGATTAAGTAGCTTTCTCTCCATGTTTTGCTATTAGTATTACACATGTAATATGCAGTCACATAAGCAACTGTGCTGCACAATCATCAGCAAAGAAACTCATTTCTTCCAAGATACCAGAAGGTTTCACATTTCATGTATCGTCTTTATTTTGTTCTTGGCCTTGGGAGAGAAGGGATGGAAAAGAAGCGGGAGGTTATTCATACACCGTACATTTGGAATCAGAAAAATTGTGATAAACCTTCCTCCTTCAAGTCTGAGTGAGGGACTATTTCCTGCCAACAGGACTGAATGCAAAACCAGCTCCTTCACCAAACTTCTCATTCCATGCTTTTAAAACTGCCAGAAGTGGACCTGGCTTTGGCAATGGTGATACAACGGAGGATTTCTCTCCTGCGGATGCTGGATATATATCAACATAAGTAGAACTACCATCTTGCTGGTACAAAGTGGCACCTGGTAGTAACCTCACAAAAAGGCCGAGGACAAAGCAGGGTCCTCCAAGGACCATCTCCTCTACCTGCTTTTTAACTTCGGCTCCTGAAGGTCTGACTGGTATCTCTCACCAGCAGGAATTAGATGTGTAGCTTGAACACCAACAGGAATTTTTTACAATGTGTAATGCATGAAAGTACCAAATTTAAGTAGACAGGTATTGAACTGCTCACCATAGGTGAAAGGAATTAAATTTTCTGTTCAATTTTATCTCAAAAGTTCCTACAAAGAAATTGTGGGATGTTAGGAAGAAAACGCCCATAGGAGTTAAATTTCTGTTTCCATTGAGCTGAGTTAATTAGATAAAATGGATAAATTCTGAAACAGGGTTTTTATAGCAGTGCAGAGCATCAGTTCTTACTGACATTTAACATTGTATGTCTCTCTTTATCACTAACCACTTTAGAGCACTAAAACATATCTTTAAAAACCAGCCTTCGACTTCGGCAGCAAAGTTGACTGTTAAAAGAAACTGTTAACATTCAGTTGAGTGGCATGTGGAAGAAAACTGGCAAAGCAAACTCAAGGGTTAATGAAAGTAAATGAGATAATCCTCATTGATCCCCCATAATCCCCACGGTCTGAGTGCAACTGTCAATCACTGGGAGAGAGTTTTTTCTACTCTATCCCTCTGTGAATAGGTCATTCCAAACTGAATATACTTTATATACAGACATATATTCAAACATACACACACATGCTGAACATATAACAAAAATCTTAGCAGGGTAAATTCCAAAATGAAGGGAAAAATAAAGCACAGCTAAAAGTATGGTGTGTAAATTTAAAAAATATAAAGTTTCTTTTACCAGTTGAAATATGTTCAAGCTGTCTGTTCATACTAACTCACTGCTTCCCATGTAAGTTGGTAGCAAGTAATGAATCTGTTCAACCCCTCCTCCGTAAAGGAAGACAGACTGTTCCCGTAAAATTAAAACTTACTGTTTAACAGATTGATCTTAGCAAAATATGGTCTGGAACATAAAAGAAATTTTTTCAGTCCTTTTCAGAGAACTACTGACATAAGAAATGCATTAAATCAAGTGATGGCATATCACAGGCTTATAGGACCCCAGCATGTTGCTCTCTCTTCCGAGAGCTGCACTGGGTTCACAGGTGGCCTGAGGCATCAGTCTCTTTCTTTAACTCTTGCTGCACCGTGGTCCGTAGCTACTTGAGCAGTGCTGTGCTTTTCCTGCACCGGCGCAACCGGGGAGGGGTGCGTACGGACAGGCACCAGCCGTGCACTGCCAGAGCTGGGGAAGGAGCTGGCTCAGGGGGCAGCATGGTCCGGGGAGGCGAGTACATCTGGATTACAAGGGCATCGGCTCTGTAGTCCAGATTTTATCACAAAAGCTCAGCTCTAAACCCTTGCTTGATTTTGTGAGAAATTCTTCCAAGATGCCCAGTGCACAGAGACACTGTTATTTACAACATTTATAAGTACCTGCTTATTCTGAGAAATTTCCGTCTAATATTTTGCTTCTGGAATTCTTGATAGCGTAGATGTTGTGCTTAGGAACATGGTTTAGTGGTGGACTTGGCAGTGCTAGGTTTACAGTTGGACTCGATGATCTTAAGGGTCTTTTCCAACCCAAATGATTCTATGATTCTGTATCATAGCAATCACTTACAGAGAAAGTCTACGGCATTTAAGAGAAAGACAATCTTTCTACAGAGCACTCAGACCCACCTGTAATAATGTTATTGCATGCTGCAGCAGAAAAGGAAATTGTCTGTCAAATGTTTGGGATAGAAATGCTTCACACCACCCAAAGGTACCTCTTGATAACCCAGTGCGACAGCCATTTTCCTCCTGTAAACATTCAGAGCAAACTTTGCTGTCTAAGCCACCACTTCTAACCTGAGGCTGAGTTGGAAATAAATGCCCCACTCTCAGGTTTAAAGAAAAACCAGCTTGGTAGCCATTTGGCCTGCAGCCAGGATTAAAGTGTTAACTCCACGTCTGTCAACCTGTCACTTAAACATTTACCAAACTACTGACCACTTCTATTAAAAGACCATTAAACCAGGATTAAGCTTTTCCAGGGTTAAGCTGATGTAAAAATGCAAGGAATGTCACACCAAGGGCAGCTCATTTTATTTGTATTGTAAACAGGCAGAAGATGGAGGGTAAAATGTTACATGTTTATTAAATATGGGGATATACCCCTGCTTTGCATTTTCCCTTCTTTCAGCTTCCTAAGCCCAGATCCCATTACTCAGTGCTCTGATAGCTGCAGAGCATCACACTGTGAAGAAGGAAACCTCCAGCTGCCTTAAAACCAGCACCGGCTGCTTCACAACAGGTCAGCGCTGCTCTGCCTGGAGCGGGGATGCAGTACAGAGTCCGGCCATAGTGCAGGGGAATAGCCATGGTTACAAACACAGCATTTGGTTAACGTGTTGTGTCATAACCAGAGACCACGTGTTAGAAAAGGACAGTCTCGTCCAAAGCAAGAGCCTATCTTGAGCAGTCTGTGAATTTATTTTGTAGTAGTGTTTGCAGCCAAAGACAGAGGCGTGTGCACAGGCAGGGCATGGGTGCTGCTGCTTCTTTCAGATTGTTTTGTTATCTCAAGTAAAACAAGTCCTATAGGAAAAGGCACAAAGCTCTACAAATCATCATTTCACCAACTAGGAGAGAGTATGACTTCTGAAAATGGTCAAAGCAAGATAAAAATGACCCATAAATAAAGCATACTGTCTCATTTTTACCTTTTTCAGTTCCCAGTGACTCAGTGATGTATCACCTAAGAACAAAATCCTGGAAGACACCACCAGAGACAGCCTGTACTTACAGCCAAAATGGACTGTCCAGCCTTTCTGTCTCTGATGTCTGGGCTCACGTGATGCTGTTCAACACTGCCGTAGGTGCTGGGTTACTCCATCCAGGTCAACACACACACACACACGCATGTAGTACCAGAAAGCAACTTTTGGATTGTGCAAATCCAGGGGGTCTGTAGATGATGCTTTCTTGAGAAATACATAGATTCCTAAGAGCTACTCACAGTTAACATTAGAGCTAAATAACCAGGTCTATATAGATAACTACAAACTCAAAACCTTAACAAGGAGAATTAGGAAGTTGATACCAATGCTAGTTATCCTTGCTGACTACTGTGAACAATGTGTCTTCCTTTTGACTTAACACTTATTTAATGCTCTGATTTTCATACAGTTCTAGATGCAAAAGAAATAAAGAAGTCTACCAAGGGGTACCAAGCACCTCAGTGGAAGTCCCTCCAGCTTAGCTCACGAGGTGCTGTGACGGGACACATGAGGTTGCTCCTGTTGTCTTACATTTACCCACTACCAGCCCTTGGTAAAGACAGGGTGCAAGGCTAGATGGACTTATGGCCTGATCCACTTTGGGTGTTTGTATCTGACACCTAATTAGTTCTGAATAAAAGCACACTGGCCTGTCTGAACATTGGTGCAAAGACACAACTCACAGAACTGTTGGTCCCTACATTTATTAACCACTATTCTGCAGATTTTCAAAATATAAGCCATTGAGCAATTCTGCCTACATAAAGACCACGGAACTGGCCACTCCCAAACAGGGAGGTACATACATTCAATGAGATTCCTGCCCTTCCCCTTAGCCCTCCCCCCTTCTCTAGCCTGTTATCTATATTAAATATAATTTTGCTTTCAGGAAGTATCTATGACACTTCCATCTGAAGCAGGGCTTCCAGTATTTACAGATATCAAAGAACTGGCCTTAATTTCATCTGATACTTTAAAAAGCCTTTTATTCTAAAATAAATTATTGAAATGTGGTATTGGTAAAATGGGTTGCTCCAGTAATGGATTTACCGTGACGGTGCAATCAATTTCAGAGATTGGATTTCAGGATAGAAACCATTCATCACTCTCCATGTCAATGCAAGGTTTACCTTCACACTGCGGTCACCCACTGTAGCTTACAGATACCAAGGGCAGAGGAGGATCTATTGGCGGAAAACTCTTTCTGTTGCTTTTTTTTCGTTGTTGCTGAGGTCAGAGCCTCAGGAGTTTGCATAGTTACAGCAGCTCCACAGCATCAGGTGCCATCCAGGGAGATGCAGAGGGACTCATCCCTATGCAATAGCAGGCATGCTTAAATATCCCATTGATCTACTCTGCCATGATTCAAATGCAGGCTTTCTTCTCTGTGTTTTCCCACTTCTCTGTCTTATTGCAGGATCAGCAGAGCCTTTCAGTAGGTAAAGGCCTTCAGGGGTAGAGACTGCAATGGTTTTAATAGGAATGATGGGGAGAGACCTTGGAGTGATACAACTTCTTCCCATCCTGTAACATAAAGCACCCAGCATGAGTGATGCTAATGTGGGAAGGAGAAGAGGAGCTGTGACATTAACTGTCCCTCCTTCCCTCTGCACTGACCCTCCCTTTCAGTAAATCCACGCCTTACATTTTTCACAATCTGGAGATCCTGATAACTGCAGGTACACCTGCCCTGCCATAGCTACAAACATATCTCCCGGACCTCTGCAGCAAAGGAGGGGGCTGAGAACAGGAGCAGTTTAGTCCTGGAGGTCAACCACAACAGGATTTTACGCCATTTATTTTTGCTCCATAGAGGCCCATGTGCCTCTATTAGCATATATACATATTCACAGTCTCATTAGTCCCTCTTTCTCCATGCTCCCTGCCTGGTAGAGCCCCTCCAGTCCTGCCAGGGCTGCAACCTATGGAGGCTCCACAAACCACCATGAAACACAGCTCGTCTGCGGCATCCTGAACTATCAGTGGCAGGAACAAATGGCAAATCTAAGCCTCGTGACATGAAAAACATGAAAGCAATTTTTCCATCCTCCTCTCTAACGAATCTTGTTCTTCTTTCCTAGAAAGCAAAGTCAACTCCATAAATCAAGAAGTGTGTGGATTTGGGGTTTTACATTAACACCTTCATTTATGCTTTGCCGTGACCTCTTGGTTTGGGGTGAACTATTCTACTGTGCTGGGAAATGGCAGCTCTGGAGCCAAATTTAGCACCTAGAAAATTTCCCTTGGCTCTTAGGTGCCATAATTTTAAACCTGACTCCCTGCTTAAAGACAAAGTCATGTCTACATTTGATTTCAGGTGTTACATACAATAATTTAAGAAGTTAAATGGGGATCTGGAAATTCTCCGAGTATGGAGGGGGTTGGAAAATATTATTTGGAGCCAGAAATGCAGCTTTCTTGGCTATGGTCTGTACTCTGTCTACCAACATCAGCTCTGCATTTAGTCTTTCGCTGACTTTCTCAAGTACTACAAATGATGAAGTTTTGCTCAGCTGGAGAATCAACATCAATAAATACAGCTGGACTGGAATACCTAATGAAGGGTGAAAAACTGGGCTTGTGATAGTTATTTATAATGCCTCTTAGGACAGTTAAAAGTAACTGAAAGGTCTCTGGAGTTTTAGAGCTTTCTTCTCACTCCACTCCACTGCTTCCTCTCCTTCTTTTGCTCTGTTTTTTTCATATGAAATATGGCCTATCCTGGAAATTTATTAAAAAAAAATCAAAATTCTGAAGAAACTCACAAAAGGCACCTTGCAATGGTTAAGACGCAGCGAACCACAGCAAGAAAGCTACTGATGATGCCTGCAAAGGAAGGGCTTCTGGAAGGGCACGGTCTCCCAGAGATAGCCAGCGCTAACTTTGGTCACAGCAAATGGGTGCTTAAGGTTCCTCTTAATGCTGCGTTTAAATGCACAAATCTTGCATTTAAATGCACAAATCCTTCCAGCCATCCAATGTGGAGCTTATGCTTTACGTACTGTCAGACCTGCCCAAAGCCTCAGCAAGTCTGTAAGAAAGAAACTCGGTTCTCATCTCTTTAGTCTCTGTTCAGAGCTTTTGATTTTGCTCAGGGAAAAGATTAGGCTGCTGTATCTGTGCCAGAGACTCAATATTTTCCACCTCTCGTAACCACACTTGAAACACTATAATAAATGAGCTCTTGGAGTGCTTCACCTTCTGCAATCCAGTGCTGACCAGGGTAGATCTACATAACTCATGGTCACCAACACTAGTATATCTACTTCGGAGGTGCTTTTGGGATGGGAGGTGCTGGAAGGGTTCAGGAAGAAGAGCAAACACTGAAGACAGAATGAAACTATATAATAAATTAGACTTTTACTCAGAATTTCTAAACTTTGAATTTTGTAACTTCAAAACAGCAGTCATTCCAGTGATGAATGAAGAAAGAATTTCTTTAGTAAAGATCCAGCACTCCTCACTGCTCAGATAAGATGTAAGCACTCCAAGTACTCCAAATAAAAAAATAAAAAAAACCCAACTATTCCCAAGTCTGACCATCATGCTATAAAGGCCTGTTCCTGTAATTTTTTTGTGTTTTTGAACTTAGAAATACCAATGGACAGAAAATAAATTAAACCCAGCATACTCCTGCAGCCTTCTTAATCAACTGTAAAAAGGAAAAGAAAAAAAAAGTACCCCTAGACACAATCACATTCAGCAATAACACGTAGAAATCATAGTTAATGTCAGCTGGAGTGCAGGACGCTCAGAAGTTATCAATGCTATGGTATTGGATACACACGTAGCTAAGCAGAATCAAGCGCTCTCCAAGGAAGCTTTAAGAGCCACGGATCTAAGCTCGCTATCTGACTCCAGTAGAGTGCCACAAACGCATTCCTCGGGGTCTCACACACCATATACCTGGTTCATCTGTAAAGAGATGAGATCTCAGACCTCAGATCTTCCCTCAATGAGACAGCAGTGCCTCCTGCTGTACTCCAGGCTGCATTTATTCCCAGACTTCCAGTTCTGTCTGGTTTCAGTTACCAATGAAGTTATGGTTGGCATTTTGAGAAGAACTGAGGTGAGTAATGGAAGATGTGTCTAACTGGCCTCAACAGCTCTGGAAACATCAGCCCGCGTCGCAGAAATACGCTCCGCACAATCCAGCGTGGGACAACAGCGAGTTGTGCAGTGAGTGAGGCAGCCTGAGATACCCAACAGAAATTCTGTTCATAAACCAGCTTTTAATGCATTTCTGAGTGTGTTGGAGCATCACAGCACATCAGGGCTGATCCGTGGCACCCACAGGGTTTCAGCCTACTCGGACACGCTCCCCTCCTCTTGCTTTAACGCGTTGCAGTACTAATCTGCAGGAAGCCCTGCTGCAGCACTGCGACCTTCTGCTGAACAGACTTTCGCTTGTGCTGACCCATGACAAACTATCACAGTTGGGGAACGCTGACTGTATCACAGCCCACGTGAATGCCAAGTCTGGCTTAATCCAAAAACATCAGAAAAAGGAACTCGGGGTCAATCTTACTTCAGGAATGTGCCAAACTTCCTGGAGGTCACAGCGAGAGAACAAGCCCAATGTTTTACCTCTGAAACGGAGAGACAGAGAGGATTTAAATCCTTTTGAGTCATCAGCCTGTAAAGCAGGTAGAGTAGCAAAATAAAAGAGGGCCTTGTCTCAGCTCTGGGCTGTAACTGGGAGCCTTTCACTGGAGAGGGTTCTTCCTCCCCCTCGGGGTGGTTTTCTGCATATCAGGTAGAAAATCTCTTTGAAAAACAGCAAGTCAAATCTTTCAAAACAATCATTATGATAACAAAGAAGAAGAATAATGTTAAAGACTACTCTGCCACCACGACTTCCACCCACAAAGTTTCTGAAGGCTTTGCAGAAACTATTTCTCAAACCTCAATGCAGGGCAGCCGGCTCTGGGGAAGAGCATCAGCAACAAGCACCTCCACAACTCGGTGTGGTCATTTCTTACCGCAGTCAGAAGAGCTTTGCTGGTGAGGCTGCTGGAGCCAGAGGATGAGGCTCTGGGCTGTTCTCAAAGCACACGGCAGGTCTAGCAGCCCACCACCCTTCCCTCCCCAGGGCTACGCTAACCCCAATAGCACGCCCCCAGTACTTACATCAGATGATGGTACTGCTGAGATGGACGTCTGTCCGTCCCACCCTTGCACCATTTGAATCAATCATCTTGTTTGCCTAACTTCCAGGCTTTGGGGCTATGTAATGTCTGCAAAGCAGTTTGAGACCATTAACTCAAAAGATGCCATGGGTGCAAAGGATAGTCTTTTCATTCCCGGGGAAGTTTCAGACCAGCAGTAAGTTTCACAGCACATCTGGGAGACTTCTACATTTTATATTTGGAGAAACTGAGGCAGGAGGTTACATGGTTTCTAAGGATCACCAAACAAAACTGTGGGAGTGCCAGGAACTAGACGTAGATAACTAAAGCTCTTCAAATGACCTGTTCCATTAGATAAATCTCTTTTCTACTCCTTTTCCATCAAGGATTGACAAATACCCTAACAGTCCCGCTAACAGAAGGCAGAGAAGGACATTTATACCCAAAAGGAGTTTCATCAAGGAACAGGGTTCCCAAATAACCTTATTCATGCAAGTCCCGGTTCAGTGACAGGGTAGGAGGGGTTAGTGGACCTGGAAGCTGCGACACCTCCCTTGCCAGGACCGCCCGCGATCACAGTGCTCCTGCCAGCCTGGCTCTGGAAGCTTGTGCCAAGTCCAGCTCTGCTGCAGTAATCCCCTATCATCAGCATGGCCAGGAAAAATGTAGTCTGCAAGCTGTGATGCCAACATCGCTGCAGTGATGAGCCCTAGGAAGGAGTGCCAGGATGAATGTTAGTTCTTCTGTAACTAGAAGCTGCAGAAGTGGTAGCTAAAGACCTAACTGAGCTGTGGTGCAAAACCTTGTGGGGATGGCCTCAGCTCAGGAGAAGGTCAAAGAAGCAAAGAGGGACTTGTTTGGAGGCAAGAAGATACCTGTGAGCACTAGTAGAGTCACTCAGACTTACTCTGGGATAAATGAGAGAAAAAATTTGGTCTTGTGCATGTACAGCCAAAAGTGAATGCATGCAAAACCTGAGTAACATGGGGGAAGTATTTCTCCTCACCTCTTTCCCCCTCTACCCATTTCATACTTCTTTTCTTCCTCACCCCAGAGGAAAAGCCTGATCCATCAGCTGACAGACAATCCACGGATGATTTCAACTTTTCCTGAAACTCTTCTCAGAAACACTTTTCCTTAGAAAATTATCTGCTCCCTCTGCAGACCAAAGAGAGCATCATCTTCTGAGCATCTATGCAAACCAAGCCAGACTTCTAAATCTTTGGCAGTTCGAAATTCACAGCATAAAACTGGGAGATTTCAGGAGTTCTTCATAGCTCTGTTACTGAATTCTTAGAACAGAGAAAGCACTGCATTTGGGCAGTCATGCAAAAATATTAATTTGCGTTATTAAGACAGTTTTCTTCAGCTTCATTGACTACTGTCTCTCCAAAATTGTCCTTCAGAGTAAGTAGGAGTAATGAGAAAAGTAATCCTTCTGACATCAATAGGAACGTGAGCATGTGCCATCGTTTCTGAAATGAAATAGTTGATGCTCATTGTCAAGCAGAGGAAGGAAGATGTGACCACAGCATCTATCTTCATTCTTATCACAGATATTTTGTGCACAGTAGCAAGAAATGCTCAAAGTGAAAGTTTTTATAAGGGAAGGGGAAGAGGCTCACACACTAAGATCTGTCAAAGAATATTTGCAGAAAGGCAATTTTGAGTTCATTCAGGGAGATCTTGAAAAGAAAATATAATGCTAAAGACTGAGCTCTTCAGAGACTAAGGAGACTGTTCCTGTGCCAACCACCTCGTACTAAACACAGTAAGTTCACAAATGAACTACACCTGCAAGTAAGGGAAGCAACGAGCATGCATCAGGCTGCTGCAAGACAGTTCAGGAGTACGACTCGGAATATGTTAATTGCTGTTAAGTTTGTGATCTGCTTTATCTTTTCCACTGTCTTTTCGCTTAATTGTTTTTTACTTATCTGTTGAAATTAAGCATCCCAGCTCCATTTCCCAGGTCACCAGTTAAAGGGACTTACCAGAGTAGGTTCCTTGATTTTGAACAGTGAGACAGGTCCAGGTATGATTGCAGAACTTCATTTATCTGGCCCAGCCAACAATTACATCTCATGGACTTTCTGGCTGCCACAAGTTTTCTAGAGCCTCCCCGCCTTAGCAGAGCAGCAGCTTCCATGCTAACCTGAGAAGGCTCAGCCAGACAGCCAAGAACTCATACTTTCTATCATCTCTTGCAGGTTTTTTTTAGTTGAAATAGCCCAGTTTTGGCTTTCCCTGCAGAAAAAAAACTTAGGAAAGGTCTTTTCTTTCATGCATATTCACAGCTTTGTGCCAGGATCTAATGAGACTCTGAACCAAAGCTGACACAGTCGGTCTCAGACAGAATAATCTCTTCTCGCAGTGCACATAAGTGCTTTTTGGACTGGTTTCCTTTCTCTCAGGCAATTATAGGTGATTTTAAAGAGACAGATGTTGTCAGATTCCTCCTTTGTCTGACAGGCCTTTTTTTTTCTTGGCTCTTTCTTTTCTGAACAATAATAAAAAAGTTGGCATTTCTGGGGGGCTTCCCAAATTTCTGACCACACTCACCACAGGGTTGCATTCCAGCATAAAATCCCAGCCATTTCCTGTTTTTCTGTCACAACCAGTAAACAAGCACCCCGACAGACCAGCGTTCGTAGGGAGGAGCTGGGGGTAATCTGCTGGCAAACGACTGCGGTTAAGTACAATTTTATATTCATGAAGAACTCTCTTCTCGTGATAAAAGGCAAAGGTATTCTTCCTACTTACTATACACTTAAGAATGACATCTAGCTGAGCATTTTATTACAATCTGATAGCCAGAAAGATCCTTGGAGGAATAAAATTACCTGTTACAATCCCGATGAAGAGCCTGGCAATTAGAAGCAATTAAGATCCCCGTCAGCCTTTTGCAGCTCTCACCCAGGCGCTTGCTCCAGCCTCCTGACTATCTTAGTGGCCCTTCACTGGACTCCCTCCAGTTTACTAGTATCTTAAACTGGGGAGCCCAGAACCAGCATTTCACTCCAGGAGGGGTCACAGAGCTGTGGAGCAGAGGGGAATCACCATTTTCTCCAACCTGCTGGCTGCACTCTTATTAACACAGCCTGATGTGCCTTCATCACCTTTGTGTTCATCATTCCTTCCCTCTTCTTGCTTTCCCTGTGAACAGATTCCTTCAATCAAAGATAATTTTCATGTGCTCTTTATCTTCACATTGTAAAAAAAATAAAAAAAAAAAAATGAGGTGTTATTGGTTTTGCAATAACCTCACAGTTTTTGCAAAATTTCAGCCTTAATGTAGCCTACTTTGCAGATATACTTTGGTTCTAGGAAAGCCTGAAGGAATTGAAATGGGGCCCAAAACTGAGGGCTTGAGCAAATGTTAGACAGCTGCATGCATCTTTCCAAAGTAAAACAGATACTGAATGTAGCTGCTTGGAAATGAGGATTTTCTGCTCCTGCTATGCTTGTCATTTTGCAAGTTCTTGTTTTATTTATCAGTTTGGATGCACCTGACCTTGTCTGTTCCATCTTGAAAACCTCCTTGTGCAGAGACAGCAGCTGGGCAGCCGTCCCGCTCACAGCCCCGAGCAAAGCAATCAAATAACCCAACGAGTCTGTAGATATGTTTGTTTCAGACACTGTTTAAGCAAAAAGGGGGGGGAAGAACTTAGTGAGGTTCACCAACCTTCACCAGAACAGATGCAGAAGGAAATCCCCCTGGGTTGCCCAGCTCACTATCGCTGCTGTCCCATGGCTCTCTCTGACCTGACCACCCTGTCTCCTTCCTCCCAGCTGCCCCTTCCCATGTCCTTACCTAACCGAGATGGAGCAATAAAGTCATCTGGGTAAAAAAACACCCTCTAGGAAAAGAGAAGAAAAAAGTCACTCTTTATACAACTTTCTGTCCTGATGATGAAAATGTCAAATGAAAACAGATCTCCCCTCCAATCATGGGAAGATGTCAAACACTCAGTCTCTTTTCCCTGCCCCTGCTTCCCGCAGTGCCCGCAGAGTGATTTTGGAAGCTCTCCCCTCCACAAAGCCCAGACAACGCGGGAACCCAAGGGACCTGTGGCTGCACACCCTGGCCCGGCCGCAAACAGCCCTCTTGCTACTGCCAAATATTCACCAGAGGACTCAGCATCCCTTCAATCTGTCTTCAGGGATCTAGATGGTATGTATCTTCATTCTCTTTAAATGCGGATCAAAAAAAAAGGCCCTTGGATCCAAACACACCTGAGCTGCGGAGGAGTGTTGACCTGGCTCTTCGTTCTGCTCCTGTTCTCGGGTTGGTGACACCACCCACCTGTGAGCTACACCACGAGTGGTCTTTGTCTTCTACACTGCCTTCCATGTATACCTGTACAGTGATATTAACAGGGACTTTATTTCCTCTGAAAGACAATGGGTAGGTGCCCTGGACAGGTACAGAGGTCAGCCAAAGGCAGTCCATGGCTCCGGTGGTGGCACCCAATCCCTCTGCCCTGCTCAGGATGGAGATCTGGCTCCACTCATGATTGAAAATTGAGATTGGACGCCCTCTTGTGCCGTCCTGTCCCCTGGAGCAGGGTGGCTGGCAGGGGCTGGTGAGGGACCGACCAGGGTCACCCAAGTCCTGGCCCCACAGGAGCCCCTGGGAGCAAAGCCTGGCCTTGGCTGCAGCTCCAGCCCTGCACCCTCCAGGGACCACCACCTTCAATCTCATTTCTGTCACCAGTTGGGACAGCATTGCCAGGGCCAGTTTTCAGCTGCCCTGCCATGAGGGCAGTCTTTTACACCGGGAAAAGTGTCTGCAAAATGCCTTTAAACCAGAACAATAAAAGCCCACATCCACTTTGCAATAGTTAAATGAAAATGTAAGCGTTGAGGAAACCCAGGATCAGTCCTCTCATGCACAGTAAACAACTTCCCCACCCCCAGGATCATTTCTTGGCTCCTCTCTCTTTAAATCATCAGTATCACAGTGGAAAAACCAGAAGGACTCAGTCCCTTAAAGCTCTTTCCTCTTTTTGCTTGTCATTTAATTAAATTATCCTATAATGAAATCTTTCCCTAATGAGTCAGTGTTTAATAATTTATTAGACACTGAAGCCCTGCTTGGAGTCTCATCAATTATGTATCACAGCACCAGGCACTTTCAATCTCTCTTTTTTTCATTTCTCATTCACTTCATTAAAAGCGCCAGCCTTGCTGCTTCTAGGTTTCAATTCACTTGCCCAGACTTAGAGGTCAGTTCATTGATACCTACTTTGCCCAGTGCTCACCAACAGATGTGTGGGCATGTGTTAGCTGGTCTAAAATTACAGGTGGCATCTGTGTCCATGTCTGTGCACACATTGTCCTGCTTTCGGCTGGGATAGAGTTAATTTTCTTCCTAGTCGCTGGTATAGTGCTGTGCTTTGGATTTAGGAGGAGAACAATGTTGATAGCACACTGATGTTTTAGTTGTTGCTAAGTAGTGCTTACACCAGTCAAGGACTTTTCATCTTCCCATGCTCTGCCAGGAGCACAAGAAGCTGGGAGGGGGCACAGCCAAACTGGCCCAAGGGCTATTCCATACCATATGGTGTCATGCTCAGTATAGAAACTGGGGGAGTTGGCCGGGGGCGGCGATCGCTGCTCGGGGATGGGATGGGCATTGGTCAGTGGGTGGTGAGCAACTGCATTGTGCATCACTTGTTTTGTACATTCTTTTGTCATTATTATTATTATTGTTGTTATTGTTATTATTATAATTATTTTTTTTTCTCTTCCTCTACTGTCCTATTAAACTGTCTTTAGCTCAACGCACGGGTTTTACTTTTTTTTTCCCGATTCTCTCCCCCATCCCACTGGGGCGAGGGGGGGTGAGCGAGCGGCTGTGGGGTGCGTAGCTGCCGACTGGGGTTGAACCACGACACACATGTACCAGAGCATGGTACCTGCCTTTCTGCCTGTGAGCAAGAGTGTGCATTTATCACAGATTTATACTGATTGTCACGTGGGTGTATGTCTATATGTTTGCAGATTTATAAAATCTGCATATGCGTAGGTGCGTTTCTGTTAGCACTTGTGCATCTACATCTATAAGGTTACATTTGCTTCTACATCCGTGCAGGTATATGTCAATATTGGCATTCCTGCCCATGTCAGTGTGCCAGCACACTCTTCTAACCACAGTGAACAAATTTATCTTATTCCACTACCTTTTTCACTTTTGTTCTCCTTAAAACGATAGCACATATAACCTGTAGGAATCAGTCAGGAAATACTATACACGAGCTGTGAAGATAATGAGTTTGTATTTACTGAAGTGATCAGGAAGGGACTACCAAGCACACATTGCTGCAGTCCTGACCATCACCCACGGAGTAATTTGGGGAAGGAGCTGACTTTTCACTGAGGTTCCCCGTCCCATTCACTACCAGCCCTCTGCAGTCTGCAGAGCACTAAGCCTTTATACAGACCAAGCTCCCTTAGTTACACCAAGGTAGTTCTGGAGTCAGTAACTCCACTGACTACTTATCCTGGGAGCATTTTTCTGTGAAGATTTGTGTAAAGTACACTGCTATTAAAAACTGAGTCTAGGGGAACAGTTTCCCCAAAGAATTGTTGACCATGGAAGAGTTATTCTAAAACTTCACCCATTTGCTCCAGCTTGTTTCATTAAGTCTGCTCAATTACCATAAAAACATAATTAGTTTAGTCTCCAGTTTGGGAGCGGAGAGTCAAGCTCAGTTGTTTCTAACTCACGTGGTGTCCTCGGTAATCCTGGTGTGCTGGTGCTCAGGAGAGCTGAGAGGTCTGGAGCCGCTGGCTCCGCACGCCTGCATTGGGAACACAGCTCAGCATGACCACGCTGGCAGTAGCAGAGCAGATCCGATGTTGAACTGACGCTGTTCTGTAGGGGTACAGAGATTTTGGTTTCTTTCCTTGAGCAAAGCCATTAGTCCATACCCGAATTTGGGCACAGTGAAGAACCACTGGTTTATCACAATGTCTTAAGGTCTAGTCTAAGAGAGAAACAGACCCACAGCACATGCACTGGGTCACCATCGACCAGACTCCGAGCGATCAGGAGGAACCTGGGGCATGGGTAATCCCTTCTCCTCCTCTGAACAGCCAGCACAGCCGTAGCCCAGCCTGGTGTTGCTCCATCTGACCGCTGCCTCTGTCAGATCGGGGCTGCTCCCGTCCCTGGTGACGTGGGGTGGGGATGGTGTTGGTCCACTCTGCCGCTCCCGCTTACCAATGCTTCCAAGGTTGGGAAAAATCACACTCACTCACATGTACATGCATTTGCATTTTGAATACTTAACTAGACAGCTGTGCATGGGAAAGATTTTTTTGATCAATTTATACCCCAAAGCACAAAATTTGATTTTCCTCTTAATTATCTTATCAAGCATTTCTGAAAGAGTTGTTAGCCATAACAATCTCATCAGGCCTTTCAAAAAATCTGCTGTGATTTTACAGGGTCTTTCTTTACCTCAAATTGTTTCTTTCAAAGTGAACACTTCCCCACAACCATAGTAAGAGAATCTGTAACAGACACCAATAAAATGCATTTTACTAATTAAATTATGATCTTTTTTTTAAAAAAAAGGATGCAGCCTTCCAAAACAACCCTGTATTGGTGTTACTGGAAGCCTGTGTTGCTCATCAATAAATATTCTGTGTCAATAGGCCATTAACTATTAATCCCAGTGCTGGCCATTTGAGAACTTTACATCAACACTCTTGTTATTTTACACATTGCTTCTCATCTTATTAAGTGACTTGCACATATGGACAAGAGCACCGTCTCGCAAATGAGCCCACGTCAATAACGCACAGGACACCACCTCCAGTAAGGAAGGGGGAGAATCGCAAGAAAATGAATATGTCTGGGGCTATCATGAGTATTTATTTACATTGAGAAGAAAGAGAATCCACTCTTGAAGAGCTTATTCTATTACCTAAGCTGAACTTCCAACATATGTTCGCTCTCAATCACATTCTGGCTCCATTTTTTTTATCCTTAAAGCAAATTTGGTGTTAGTGAAAGATGCCAGACTGAGGAGCAGAGTTCTCTGCTCGCCGTGCAGGCTGCTGCCCAAATGAGCTCCTCTCCAGGCTCAGCTCCCTGCTGCTACCTGGTGCAAACAGATGATTTCCAGGGTGAGAACTGAGCTCACTGATCCAGCCCTACAGTACTATCAAAGAGTATCACCTCCAGGAATGTGTTCTCCAGAATAAGAGAGACAACAAGGGGAGAGGCGAATAGTTTTGATTCTCACCCTTTCCTTCAACAGTATCTTGCAGCTAACATGCATTAAGTGCAAAAAGCAGGAGCAACATTTTATTTTAATGGTGAGAAATGGTGCATCAATAAACAGTGTTTTTTCAAAACATTTCAATATGCTGAACATTGTTCCTCCCAACAAATTCTCTCCAGGCACCTAATTTATGATCTCAAATCAAACCCTGACCTGTTGATTTTAACCCAATTCTTCTGTAAGCCACCCTAGAAATATTTTGATTCCCCAACTGGCTTTTCTCTTCCTTCCAAGTAACAGTTGTGCAAGTCCACAAAGCTACTCCAAGCAATTACTCAACTGGACAAACTAAGAAATACAATATCCTGTATCCAGCTACTAGAGATGTCCCTACAGTATTCCTCAAGCTGTTACAGAAGGTGACTGACAAAGTTTTGAAAAGTCCTATTAGTGACGTATATGGTGAGACTGAAGAGGAAAAAATACTCACCTCTGTTTTAACTCTAGCAGAGAAGTAGAAGTGAGGGGGTAAGCAAAGAACAGAGATTTGCAGTAGGTGTCAAGAGCATGTGGCAACGCGGCAGCCAGACAAACATGCATACACACAGATAGAATTGAATAATATTGAAGTGGCAATTGCTACTCTGTGATTGCATGGCTCTAATTCCTGGCACTTAGTTGGCCAGAATTCAGCAGGAATTGGTGTCTCTTCGACGGAGAGAAATGATGACAGTGCAACAGCTGTGCTCGCTAGCAAACTGCATACTGATATTCAGGTTTTATGGCTCTTTGGTTTGATTCCCAATAGCAACTATCCTATTATCCGTGGTCGAGACAGGTTAGCACCTGCTAAAAGCAATTTCTCATAAATTAGTTCATGTCAGCTCTTGAATGGCTGCTACTTAAGCCTAAGGTCTGCCCGTACCCCGCCGCAGCAGCCCTGCTCGTGCAGATGGCCGTCTCCCCGCAGCTGTGCACCGGAGCAGGGCAGCCCGGCAGAACAATCGAGGCAGTGTGCGAGCTCTGCCAGGTTGTGCGGGGCGTTTGCACGGGGACCCACACCTGTGCTGTGCAGATGGTAAACGTGCTCCTTCCCTTCGGGGATTGCAGAGGAGGAGCGCACAGAGTTTCTCTTTGCATCTAAACCTGGGTATGCCAGCAGCCGCATTTAGGAGAGGGGTCAGCGGGCCTGGCTCGCTGCAGGAGGCAGAGCCCACACCTTGCCCCGGGTCCCTGAGCAGCCTAAGGGAACTATTTGTGTCTGGCACCGGGAAATGTGTCCTCTGTCAGGAGTCAGCCGGTCCATGGCTCAGACTTGACTGATGCGTAAAGTGGGGCTCGCCCAGCCACGCCGGATTCTTCCTGAACATTGGCCATTATTTTTACATAACATATTTCCAACCCAACACTTGAAGGAAGATCCTGGACTCTCCCTCACTTTCCATCTGAGGCCAAGCTCAGCCCTAAGTTTATGCCACTGTGAAGATAAGGATGGTCCTTCAGTTAAGAGCAAAATTTGAATCACTCGGCTGTAAAAATGCACGCCTGCCTCCGGTTCTCCCTGCCCTTTGGCTGCTAGACATTAACACATGCTTCACGCTCTCTGCGTAGACCCACGCGTGTCTGTTTGTGCCCACTCCACGTACAACTCCAGAGGCAGCATCGTACAAAGAGACCCACGAGCAACAGCTTTGCAGGCTGAGCTGCCGACATTGACCTTGGCGCAGACGAGCCGTTTGCAGGATGGCGCACACAGATGGAACATTTCCTCGACACAGACAGACCTTATATTACACAGAGTCCAGTAGGTCACTGTAAGTGCTTTGAATCAATGAGGCATCTCACGAGAGCTCGTGAGGCCCCCGAACTGGGATGAAACCTGACCTCACAGCTCAATGTGTTACAACAATTTTTCAACTGCACTGAAAACAAGGGGGCTTCGGGGCAAGCAGTTGTCTCTCTTGAGGAAATAGCCAGAAAAGGATGAGGTTTACATGAGGCATGTTCAGGATCATCAAACTAGGATTTGAACAGACCAAACCGAAAAGTAACAGTTGTGAATAGGGGGAAGCAACCAAACCTGATGCCAGTCAGTTGACGGACAGGGCTCAGAGCATGAGTGATCAGCGCGACACATTTGCCAGTTATGGCGATTTCATTGACCTGTCATTATAGAGCAGCATTTCCTGCAGATGCCACAATTATCACGTTGCAGACCAGGGAGCCTTGTTTTCACGTGTGCTGCTGGGTTCCAGTCCTTCCCTTCACTTGCACAAAGTCCCATCCCAACCAGGGACAGCTGCGGGAAGCCTGTGCAGCCTGCCCAAAGGAGGCACAAGGCCTACTGGGAAACACTACCTTTTCCCCCACCTCCAGTATCACACCTATTTTTACTCATTTTATAACTCTAGACTTCCTTTTCTATTGCTGACAGTTTTGTTACCGCCTTTGTTTTCATTTCCAGAAGATAATTTTCTCTTCATTTTTTCCCCTGCATCTGTTCTTCCTACACAGTGTTTCTCGTTTTTCTTTTCCACTCAGTCCTACCACCTGCTATGCTCTTGAAACCGTACATTTCCCCAGCTCCTTCTTCCTCTTTATTTGTAGACAGCTTTTATTTTTAAGACAGCAATTTCTTTAGCTGTTGGACAATGTACTAAACACTGCCTAGAGATTTAGGCTTCCGACTAGAGGGAGGCTGAGCAGCCCTTTTACCCTTCCTCAGGGGTAGCGATAATGCAACACACTTTTTAAGCAAAACATGGATGACTCTCTAAGCAGTTTCAAATTCATGTTAGCTAATAACCAGGCTGGACTGACACACCTTCATCCACAAAAGTGGTGATGACTCTCGAGAAAAACGTTGGATGTCATATTTTACCTAGGACAAAAAGTGACCATCGGAGCAGCCCCTGGGCCTGGTTAAGGTGGTGTGGGTACGCATAGGCGCAGAGCCCCAGGCAGTCATCACTCCTACAAAACAGTATTTTCACCATATGCAATTTCTCAACACTTGAACCCCAGCAACAGCAAACACTAGCAATCATACAGCACGGATGCTCAGGAGTTACGTAGTCCCAGGGCTAGGTGCACTGCTCGTGCAGGACAGCACTTGCCAGCTGACAGGCTCGGCTGGCTGAATAACAAAAAGTACCAGGACGGTTGGAAGAAGGTATGAGAGTCAATGCAGGAAAGTCACGGTCAGCAAGAGCATAAAGACCTCAGTTTATAGCACCAGACAGGGTAAAAAAAAAAGAAAAATCCTACCAGAGCCAACTTCATCTGTCATAGGCAAGCTGATTACAATCAATAGACACTTAATGGTCTCTCAGAGTCCCATCTGGGCAATTAGCAATAGCATTAAGCAAGCAAAGACGTATTGTAAGTCTGTTTCTTCAGTGGAAGTGACAGAAAAGAGAAATAAGAAACCAAATTACATTTTTAGATCCAAATTCTTCTCTCATTAATACTGCATGAAACCTCCTGCCACTGGTAAAAATGGAACAAATGTCCAAGTTTATCTTCTCTTTCTGCAATTTTCTGACTGATATTTTTGTTTTAAATTTAAAAAATTCAATCTCAGTTTCAAACTGTAATAAAACCTATTGAAGTCAGGAGGTAAATATGAGTGCCAGTGAAGGAAAGAGTGGTCTTTGGGGTATTTCTTTTACAACCAAATAAATCAAAAATAATTATTTTGAATGCCCCAGACTTCATTAAAATCAAAGAGTAGCATTCACCTTTTCACTTTCTCAACCCTAAAATGCAGCAGGTATCATCCCAAGCCTTCTGAGGATAGAAAATAGCACTAAAAATAATTGAAAAAAGGAGAGTTTTCTGTACAACTTTTATTTTGTTCATGGCAAACCCTGAAGAATAACGTATTAATCAGGCAAAAGTACTTAATGCGCTCTCAGTTTTATTAAATATGACACTGTGCATTATGAATGACAAAATTATATATCTACAAGCCATATAACTAAATTACTGCTTCCACTGTGATCTCAGGACACTTTTCTTTAGAAATGGAGTAGATCCAGTATCTTGCACAAATTTAGTTGATTGTCCTAAATTTTTCTCCTGCAATTCAGCTGACCCGCTATTGTGCAAATTTTGACCTGTGATTTCATAGAAAATAAAGACTAAGGTTGTTGTTGGACTGGGATAATATTTTCTATTATTAGAAAATGTGTCTTTTAGTGTCTACCGATCCAGATCTTCCAAAAATAACACAGAAAGTAAATTATGAGTATGTGAAGTTCCTGTGTGAGATGTGCTTAATTATTATCACACAAGCAAAATAGGAATCTGTGCACACAGCTGACAAATTGGGTGCAGTCTTGCATTCAATTACGTGTTTTGTGTGCCGTCAGTGAACTTACACAGACGAGGCAAATTATCATACAGAAGTCAAGTCTATAATATAAAAAAAATCAATTTTGAAAGCTTTTTTATCAGCTCAAGACTTCAAGGAATCTGTCAGAGAGTTCCTTAGGCTCCATAAATTTTGGCAAGTTATTAGCACCTTTCTATATCCAAGCAGGGCTGCAAGGATCACATTTGCAGCAGATGCTTTTAACTTAATCCACGGAATTCTGCAGACAAAACAGACAAATTGCACAACCGTGTGTCAATTTGCCAATGGAAAGCCATATCCTGTCTATACATAAGTTATGTTGAGCAATTAAAAAGAACTGGTGAAATATGTATTCCTTATGCATTTGCTCCATGGCATATGTATGAATTGAAGATGATAATCTCAAAGTGATAGAGCAGGAAAACACCACAGCTCTGAGCATGCTAAACCTGCATTATGGTAACTTACTGCATCACTTACCGGTGTAACAGAAACTCCTTTGAGCTCAGTGTTGCCCCTCTAAGAATCAAAATGTGTTTTAAACCTGCAGTGCTACTATTTTTCTTATCTTTGATCTACTGTACGAAGCAATTTTAAATCTGTCCTGAGTGGACCTGTTTTCAACAACATTTTAACTATTGCACTGGCGGTGAGCTCTGAACGCCGGGAGCAGCAACTCACTTGTAAATACTTAGTAAATCACTTTATCCGAAATAGTTGTCAGTGGGATAGAGCCTGTCTTTCTTTGCAAAATCTTATCTAAGAAAGAGTTCTTTATAATGGCTTTATTAAATACTGTAGAAGACTGACAGTTCTCCAAACTGACAGCCATAACAACTGAGCCACAACCACATGCCAAGAGTGAGGCCACGGCAGCAATTATACTTGGCAGGATAGGTTGCTGAAATGCTTCTAGTCATTAAATTTCTTCTTTAAAACCCCTTCTTTTCCTCTGCCATAATGAGTTTTGCAAACATATATAAAAGATGGCACTGAGACAGCTTGTAACATATTGACTGGGTTAACCAGGTCTGCCTAGAAGGGTTTTAGGTGTGAAAGTGATACTGAAAGCAATCCTGAATCCTGGCCACTCACTCCTAATTGATTTACATAAATGTTTATGTGACTCTGATTTGACAAACATTACACGCAATGTTAAGGGATTTGTAGGACAGATTTTTACAGCTTTCCATGTGGTCTCCATTTATCAGCAGAAACGGGCCAGAAGGAGAAGCAGAGAAGGACCAGGAGATCTAGTGTCAGATCTCCTTAATCTAAACATCAGATTAAGTTTATCATTTCTGATGGGCTGTTATTAAAGGTTTCTGGGCTCCCCAGTACCACAGAGACATGGACATACTGGAGCGAGTCCAGCAAAGGGCAAGAAAGATGATTAAGGGACGGGAGCATGTGAGATATGAAGAGAGGTTTAGAGCTGGGACTGCTCAGCCTGGAGAACAGAAGCCTCCTGGGGGACCTTATTAATGTGCACAAATATCTGATGGGAGGCAGATGAGAAGATGGCTCAGTGGTATCCCGTGGCAGGACAAGAGGCAAAGAGCACAAAATCAAACACAAAAAATTCCATTTAAAGCTATGAAAAACCTACAAAAAACCTACTTCCTGGTGAGAGTGGTCCAACACTGGACCAGGTTGCCCAGAGAGGTTGTGGAGGTACTCAAAACCCGACTGGACATGGCCTTGAGCTACCTGCTCTGGCTGACCCTGTTTTGAGCAGGATGCTGGACGAGACGATCTCCAGAGATCCCTTCCACTCTCAGCACGTCTGTCATTCTCCTGTACAGATGGGGTCCAAGGAGCAATAAACAGCCACGTCACCTTGGCTTACACCATCCAAAAGGCTGGATCTGTAGCAAGATACTGAAGGCAAAAGTGATTTTTGTTACTTTCTTGATTCTGTAGATTGATTTGATGGCACACAAAATATGTTGATAATTTATCATTTACTACTGTCAAGCACAGTGGCAGCACTGTAGACTATTTTTTTTCTGAACACGGTGTGGGTGTCTGTATGCTAATGACAATATCCTACACCTGGGTATAATTGTCATTATTAATACTGATGGAAATGAAATGTTAATTCTTGCTAATAGATTAAACTATGAAATGCTTTAAGAGCAGAATTGCTACAATAAAAGCAATTGGGTTGTTTCTTTGTAATTTGATGGCCCACAGAAGTGCAGAAACATATCTTATGGCTTTACAAATCTGTGATAATTTCCTTCAACTTTTACTTTTATTGCCTTGTCATTAAATTCACATTGAGTTCTTAAAACAAAAATGTTTAAAACAGATGTGGCTGTTAAAGTTACAATATGAATTTTACAACCCTAAATTTTATGACACTGAAAGAAATTTCAGCCACCAAATTCAGAGACAAGAATGGAAGTAGAAGGCAGCTCTAAGGGTGACAGCTTTCCGTAATTACCAAAAACTTAAGCTAACATAATGCATACATTATATACTAATTGTGTCAGTGTTCAGAAAGGAAATTATCCAAAACCCCATGAATTATCAGGACTGAATAGCAAACAAACAAGAAAAAAATGAGAGGTAAAGCTTTAATGTCTTAGTTCCACTTCTGTGCTTTATCAGTTTCCTCTATGGATCTAATTTACAGGACCTAAATAGTTTGCTGCACAGCGATCCACACAGTGTCTTTCAAGCAATCCTAAGGCAAAGATTCATTCTAACAAAAATCATCATTTTAATGATATTTTGGAGAGGAAATTCAACTTCCATTTAATCTGACTATAAAAAACTCGATATCTGATTTCACCAGAAGTTCCACTATGGGTAGACAGACAGAAATGTAGACATGGTCTCTTTATGTCTTAAAATAATTCATAACAAGTGTAGGAATGACCTCTCGCAGTACATTATCCCACACAATACGTTTTCTGGTCTTTCATGCGAATGGCTCCATGCTAATTCCTCATTTCCTGGATTCGGGTCTGCGTGCCACAACCCTTCACCAGTATCTGCACGTTTCCTTCGCTCCCTTTCAGCAAGAAACATCTTCTCACGTTGAATATTCTTCTCAGGTCAGGTTCAGCAGGATTACATCATGATTACCCCAAGTGTGAAAGGTAAAAAAATTGACTTCAGCCTTACTTCTTGTTTTCTCTTTCTCTCAATTTTTATTGCCTTTCCATTTCTATAGATCTCTAAAGCTTTGATCCTCCTAGCAACTGTATTTCAGTCTTTTCCAAGGCAATTCATATCAATGGTCATTTGCTAAATTTAAAGTCTACATATTTCAGGTATGGACTGGCTGACTCTCTTTACAATAAAACATCAGTTTAAAATTCAGTTTAAAACCTGTCTTCTTTTTGTTGTTTATTAAGTTCTACACACTTCAGTTTTGCAATCGATTTAAGTAGTTTTAGTGAGGGTTTAAATCTTATGCTCAGGGAGAGTGGAAATTCCAGACCAAAAAAATCTTTAGTGAGACTGTATCATCTCCCTGTGCGCTGCGAGAGCACACTCTGAAGTTTTCCTGTTGGGTTTCAGTGGGATGTGTATTTAAATAAAGACTGGTATCACCTAATTAACCCATGCAATCAAGTTGCTACAAAGATTTTTTATTATTATTTATATACTCTCCATTTTTAATTGGCTCGATGTTGTTCTTTAACTCAGTCTCTCCCAGAAAAGCATCTGAGCAGTACTCCTGTCAGCAGAGGCGTCCCTGCACCACGCTGCTCCGTGTTTCTTCTCTCTAACTCTCCTGCAAGCAAGCTCCTTTGGACTTTTTCCTGTTCCCCAACTCCTTGTTCTTCTTTATATTTTGCCAAGGACTGGGCAGAGGCTTTCCAGCCTTGTGCTGGTCCTTGATTTACTGCTTTTTCTCCCATGCACTTCACAGTAACTTCCTCGTGCTTGTTATTCCCATAATATCAAGCACGTCCTAGAAAACGCAGCTCTGTCTGTCAGCCACATTATGACGTACACTTTTGGCTTCAGCAGAGAAAAAACCTTTTCCTTTTCTCTTCCAGTCGTCCCGAGCTCCAGCTCCTCTTCACCAGCAGCCACATTACCTCACGATTTCGGCAGCCCTCCCTCTGATCTCCCCCTTCCCTCGTGACTGATCTCAACGCTGGCCAGGTAACTTTCCATATTAGCAGCTAATCTCTCTGCTCCCATATGGCTGGGGTCAGTCATCATTTCCATGACTTATTTGTTTCAATATCCGTAAAAAGTGAGGAAGTCCTTGGCATCAAGTAGCTTTAAATGATGTCAGGGGTCAACCGTGTCTTTGTTCCAGCACCGTAAATGTTCCCCCGTGCCTGTGCTCACCTCCAAACGCTGCCCTGTAGCGAACAAGGGGGTAACACAGGTGTCCTTCCTTCTCATTTAATTTACTGCAGACATTATTATATCCGTAGCAGTTCAGTTAAAAATAATACGGTCCCTTTTCCATCGGCCAAGTTGTAGGTGCCTGAGAAATGTCTAAGTTAGGAGGGTAAGTCTGGGGCTTGCAGGGAAAGCTGATAAAATACTGCCTCCATTTCCAGCATCACAATGTCAGCAAGTCTCAAATCTCTCTCTAAATCTGTATCATCCATGCGAGGTCACAAAGGCAAAAGAGGGGAAAACAGATATATAAAATGATCTTTTAAAAAAAACAGTGATCTGAGTTGCCAGAAAGCAGAAGCTCCATTGCTTAAGAGAGGTATGTAGCTCAGTTTGACAGCTATCAGTCCATTTTGCTCAGGTCTATTAAACTTCATCTGTTTTAAAATTATTTTCTTATAATTCCTCCCCCATTGCTATGTAAGATCTACAAGTAATGACGCTTTTACAAGTAAAGCATATGTATCCGCCAGCATCTTGGCTCCTCTGTCATCTAGACATGTTCAGCGTAGGATTGAATATCTCTCTGATTAATGCTAATGCTTGATCAGCGTACTAATGCTCTCAGGAATGGTAGTAAGCCATCACATAGAAGAAAGCGTTACATGAAACATTTAGAGACTGGCAGGAGAAGATGATCTAACAGGCCTCTTAATTTAATTTTTGTATGGGCCACTTATGTGCAACCTGCATGCTATAGTATAGTGTTAACGTTATTTAAGAAGTCAGAAATCTCTCTGATATTAAGAGACTCATGCACATATATAAAGTCATATGTATACTGAAATTCTTAAATAGCCTCCGGATATTTACAAGTCTAGCTATTGCATGTAGCTTCAGGAAAGGTATTTCTTTGCTGGAAGTATCACCATCAGTTGCCATTCACAAATAGTTTGGACATGATATAACAAGGACACTGCTTCAAACCAGGCAGCCCCCAGATTTCACCGATGTGCTGTGTAACTGGCTGCCACCCAAGCGCCGATACACTCCACTCAGAGCAGTGCAAAGAGATTTCACCCAGAAAGTCAGACCAGCTCCTCCCTAGGACTGCAGAAAGCAGAGTACGAGCTGTGTTTGTCAGCACTGACCTGCATGTTTTCATCAGCAACAAAAATAGATGGGGCATCATCCACAAGTAATACCAGCTGGGGGGTCCTCTGAGACAGCACTACATTTCCTTTTGTGCTTAGGGAAAAAGGAATACACAAAAGAACGACGGGAATAAATTCCACCTGCTGTTTCAGGACATGTTCAAGAGCTAATCAAGGCTCTTCTGGTCACAAGCCCACTCACTATACAAGGAGGCAAAACAAGAGGAGAAGCAGAGGGTCTGTATAAATTTTTCATCACATTAGGCAGCTCAAAGTGTTGCTATTTAGATCCTGACATCCTGACCCACCTGGGTGATGTTTCTGAAGCTTAGAAATACTGTAAAAATAACAATATCTCACACAAGTTTCACTGAGAAGTTCTTGTCTCCTCCCTTCTGTTTAGTAAGGGCTTGACATTTGGTGTTGTGGGAATCAGTGTGGTGTCTGGATCTTTTGCAGTCCCTAGTGTGACTACACCTTTGCCTGTGTCTGACTAATACATGCAGTTCAGAAAGGCTAGTCTGCAAGTACTCATCGGAGTCTCGTGGAAGCTGAACAGCTATCTTCTCTACTTAGTTGTAAAAGGGGGCTAGTAATATGGTTGACTATTGCAGCATTGATGCAAAGGTGAAGTAATTGATTTTGAGAAGCATTCAGATATTATGGTGATACCACCACGGAAATGTACACAAGTAAATTAACTTTCATATTCCGGCAGCATTTGAATAACGTGCAGTACAAAACATCTGGGACCGCATTTGAAAGGGGGACATAAAAATCCTGAATAGCTAGTGAGCATCCAGTGGATGAAGCAGTACAGGATAATGCAATTATGATTTAACTGAATCAAGCATAGGAAAAAAAAAAAGCTGCATTAAAGTTACAACATTAATTCTTGACTATCCTAGTTTTTGAGTGCTTGAATTAACAATTTCAACATATTTTGGGAAATGATAAACAAGTTTTGTGCATACCTTAATGATTCCAATGGAAGTACATGTAGGTATTATATAGTGCCCCTGACACTTTTCTCTAAGTTACATTATAACTGGGTCTTGCACATGAGAGAAAGTAGAGATGCATGTGAAATCCAGAGACAAAGAGGCATCCATTTCTTGTACCAGCTATAGCATTGAGGAACACCTCAGCTCTGCTTCAAAGTTGCTGTCGAGCAGCTTTCCAGCTTTTCGCAGCTTCCCTGATAAATGCACTCATAGAAAATGCCAGTAGGAAAACTTGATATTACGTGAAACTAATCTGGTTTCACATTCTGTCATAGCCTCCAAACCAAGTACCTCCCTACTGAAAGATTTTTGGTACCTGTGACCCGTTCTTGTGTTGCCCTGAAAACTGAGCAAAGACAGGAACAGATGGTTTAGACACACAAATGAGTTGATTACAACAGTTTAAGCTGAGCTTAACCTCTGGATTTGGGCCTCATTGTACTCTGCAGCTGAGTGATAACCAGAGTAGACACTCTCTCACATAAAAACTGGGAAACATTTTTGCACGGTCCTGGGAAATGAAATATCAGAGCTGTAAATGGAGTCTTCTCAGATCTTCCCCAATATGGAGTTAACATCCCCAGTGCGCAGTCAAAACTGTGTCTGCATAAAGACTGTTAAACTGTGCTTTGGGATGTGGCCCTCCAAACAGACCCTGTAAGCTGTTGAAATGGCCCTGCCTTTTGCTATAGTCATGCAAAAATGAAGTCACAATTGCAGAAATTTCATTCTCACTCATTCTTCCTGCCCCAAGTATCCATGAAGATGGCCATTGACACCTGTACAGCCCTTTCCACAGGAGCAGCTCAGCAGGTAATGAAGGTGGTGACCAAAGTTATCATTTGCTGATGCATACATGGCAGCACTGGCAAATAATGTTCTTGTAATTAATTCCCGGCTCTGGTAGAAAAAGCATCTCCCTGGTGCAATGGCCCTTCTCCTGCCATCCCGCAGCAGAGCTGCAGGGACTGTAGTGTCCTTTCATATATGGAGCAGCTCAGCCTGGGCCAGGGCTGAAGAACTTTGAGGGGGAAGAGGAATTTTTTACTTAATTTTCAATTACTGTGGGATGTTCAAATGAGAGCCCATCAGTGCTGCAGTGGAGGCAAAAGTACAGTTTGGCTCCGAAGAGCATCTTTGTAAAGAGGCCATCATGGAGTATTTACTCCTTCTCACTTTGATTTCCATATAAAAATATATGTATATTACAAGTAAATATTGTTTAAGAAGAGTTAAATTACCAAGATCAAAGTCTGTTTTGTGTGTGTGAGTTCTTTCAGCCCTATACCTTCATCACGCACTATTCTGTAGGTCAAATTAGAATCTCAGCAATATTCATGGTACCCCACTGCCTTAATGAGTTTAAACAGGTGAATTTAGTGAACTTGGATTTGTATAATTGAATCCTCAGTTTGCTGATTCTCCATTGTTTTGGTTCTTTCAGGCTAACAGAAGTAAAAATCAGTAAAAACTTATTTTTGGCACTAGAGGCAGTGGATCTGACTGAATACACAAAAACAGCAGATCGACTGAAACGGTTCCATTATTACATGGTCATTTTGAATGTTGAACTTCACTTTAAGCCAAAGAACATGCTAAAGAAAATAAAGCTTGAATATATTGTTCCCACATTTGCAAACCACTAACATAAGAATATTTTTGAGCATCCCAAATATTCACAATTTTTGGCTATAACTTTATCTCAGTCACCATCTCCAATGCCAAGTTTATTTTTAAAAAGCAGTCTAGTTCCTGCTCCTTCAGGTTTATGCAGACAGCTGTTTTGTTTTGCTCTTCCCATGCTATGAAAAATCTGTCATTCAGTATTTAATTCTAGCACCTAACTGGCTCTCTTGAGACAACAGAGGAGCCTCCAACAAATACGAACCCATCAAGATCCCCAAGCAGGATAAAAAGCCCCAAAGTGAAGGCTAAAGCAAAACAGCAGGTCAGGAAGCTCAAAGGCTTGTAGCATTGATTTCTTTGGCACAAAAACCACTGGGTTAGTCCAGTCCGTACTCTGATTTAAATGGAATTATCCTGAGGTAAAAATAAAGGAATGCAGTGGTGAATCAGGCTCATTGTCTAGATTTAGTACAAAGCTGAGATGAAGGCACTGGGCTGTGTGTGATGCAAGGTGTAAATGAACAACACGCGTGAGCAAGGCTTGATCTCTTCCTTATGGCGCTCGCTAAACTGTATGTCAGGTATTTGTCTGCACAGCTCCTTAGGCCACGCCAAGACTCATCTGTTTTGTAATAAAAAGATTGGGCTGCTACATCAAGATCTTGAAAAACACTTGGAGCCAAATGGCACAATAAGAGTCCACCATTTCTCTGTCAAAATTTGGAAGAAGTCACTTTTAATTGGGGAGTGTTTAAGGCTGCGAGCTCATGTTTGTCAATATGTACTTGGGAGCAATTTGCTGTCCTTGCTTCTAATCCTTTCATGTGGCTGCCCAACGACTGCATTTGACTTTTTCACCCCTTGTGAAGGTTTAAGGGCCGCTCCTGCTGCTGCTCCTTCCTTCCTCCTTGTTATCCAAAGCAATAGCTGTTCCCTGCCCTGAATAACCTGCAGAAAGCAGGGGTTTGGCTGGCCGGGCGCACAGACTGCAAGGTTTCAGGTGGGGAGAGGCTGTGGGGAGAAACCAGGCTGGGGAAGAGCGGAAGATCAGCAACTCATCAAGCCCTTAACATGGCTTGCAGTAAATACTGCTCTACTGTGCTTTACATCCCTCAGGAAAACTGATGGCAGGTGACTTAGCCTGACTTCAGAGTGTTTTAAACACTGCACTGTGCGCATCAGGTATCAGCACGAGCAAGGGCCTCATCAGACCTTCTGGGTGTTCTGAAACAGGACGGCTGCACGCTCACGGTAACAAGGCTTGCCAGTTAGACTTGCATTTTTGTGAATTGCCATGCACATTGAGCATTTTCTAAGAGGGGCCCATAAGACAGACAGAGATAACCAGAGAAGCACCCACTGGAATATGCAGAGCTTTTGCCCAAGTGTTGCAGCGTTTGAAGTTCTCTTTAAAGCAACAGCCCTAATGGCATGTTACTAGCTAACAAGATACGCCTTCATTTGAAATACATGAAGTATATTGAAAATTGCAGTTATGAGGACAATCTAAACCCTTTAAAGCTCAAAGAGCACGTCATGATTGTTTTAAGCTTCAGCTGACCTTTTCTTAGACCAGTGAGGGAACCTCCCTGTGATGCTGGAGCTGCGGGATTAGCAGCACGGTCAGATTCGCAGGGACTACGACCTGGGTGTACACGAGACTCCCAGAGAGGCAAGTGACACTTCCTGAAGCAGCTTCCTGCCTTTACAGGATACCTCTTCTGGAGATTTTCATATCTCACTATAATCTGGCTGAATTTTAAACAGAAACTTAACTGAAAAGGGGCTTCTCACTGTGTTTCACAATACCTGGCACTGGCTGCTCCAACAGTGAGTGCAAACGCCCTTAGAAAAACACTAGTTCAGCCATAATTTCCTGTCTTTCTGTTTCTGCTTTTCGGGGTTATGCATACCATTACCTAGAGCTTAGCAGTGTTGTGAAAGACACTAACCAAGTGTAATGACTTGGGGAATTCAGCTCACTTTAGAGTTTCCAGAATTTTTTCTCCCCCAAGAAGTTTTTCCAGCTATTTTATATGCACCAGAAGGAAAAACAGTTTGCCCAGACAACAGCAGCGTGAGCTATCTTTGGATTCGCACTGTCGAATGCAGAAGGCATTTGCTGGGCAACTCTTGAAGTATGCATGCCACAAGATTTAATCAAGGAAACTCAAGTTCATGTCCTATTTTGCAAGAGGTATATTCCCCAAAAGGGCTGGGCACACCTCCAGGGAAAACCCATCACTGCTATGGAGCAAAACTGAGAGGGCGAATGCTTTAAGGTTGGAAACATCCCCACACTGCTCCTGCACTGCCAGGTGACCACTGGCCTGCAGAGCTGGGACCGCAGCTTGGGCCTGGGCATTTGCAAACTGTGGGGCACTGCAGTGGGGCACTGTGCTGCTTTCAGCATCGTGGGCCTGGCAGCAGCCCATGGAAAGCCCCTTGGGTCTTCTAAAAACTCAAGAAGGTCCCTCATAGTTGTCAAAAACTGTAGTAAGTATTTTTAGGGGTTTTGTTCTTTTGTTAGACAGATAACTTTGATTTGGAAATGTCTGTTTAACTAGGAGACAGACTAATTTGGGAAGCCCATTCTGGTCTATAAATGACACTAGGGTTATACCAGCCCAACTAGAAAAACTATCAACAACCAAGGCAGAGAAGAAGAGACAGATTCTGTTATCTTTGCTCCCCTAAACTAGCACTTCTGTAAATGTAACCCCATGGAAGCTGACAACTATTGAATGAGGAAAAGATCAGCAATAAAATAATATTCAAATAGCATGAGAATCTCTCTTTTTGTAATAACAAAAATGAATGTCAAGGGTGATGATGATCAACACCAATAAGGAGCAAAGTATGCTTCTTTTTAAAGGGAAAACATCTGCTCTGTTTTGTTTTTTCCTCAGCACTGTGAAAATAGTTTGTTTTGCCTCAGGAGGTAGAAAAGGTTTCACTGCTCTAGTAATGCCTTCATTTGCCTTCTGACCCCTTGGATCATTAAATTGGGCTCCTTTTAAAGCTGGTATGTAGGTAGACTGCATGCATAATGAGCCAGCTGGGTCCCCTGCCAAGAGCGTGTCATGTAGTATCTGTGAGTGCCAGCAGGGTCAGGCATGACACATGGTGCAGTTCTGAAAAGCAAACAACCTTAAGGTCTTGTCCATAAAACATGGAACACGTTCAGGGCTCTATCGGGCTCTTTCAGCGGTTTCTCATGCATGACCAGAGGTGTGGATTTTATGTGCAACTCATAAAGAAAACTCTCTAATTTGCACGCCACAAGCACTAGCAGGTGATGGCTCAGGGTAGCAGAGGAGGTGAAAAAACTTTGGCAGAGACATTAAACTGCATCTACATGTAAAGAATATCCTCTTCCATCTAGTGCAGGCATCAGTTGCCATGTGATGGCTTAAGGAGCTAAGCAGCAAGTTTGAAACATGGTTGGGAATTGCTGCTTCATATCCCAGCAGGACTAGCTCAGGCCCTTTGGGAGGTGAAATTTTAGGAATCTACTGCTAAGTGCATTTTAATTTGCATGAAATGCTCTAGCAGGGTGCACCCTTTGCTTTCAGTGCAAACGTGGTACTTTGCACAGCCACCAGAGAATTAATGGTGCCCTGGCCATGCAGTCGCTGGCACAAAATCCTGGGTGGATTTTGCAGAATGGTGTGTATAAACGAACTCCAGGCATCTCTGCAGCCACTTTAAAAGCACTTGTAGTAACAGAGCTGCATTACGCTGCGTTTCTGCCTTTGCTGGAAGTTATCAGTCACGATAGGGTCTGCAGCAAGGAGATGCACTGAGATTTATCCGGAACTGATGAGCGGAGAGATTGTTTCCTGACCACAATAATTTAATGCATCATTATTATACCATCGCTTCCATCGAGTCACTCTTATCGCAAATATCTGCCTTGCCTTCATTTAATTTCCTTCCAAAATCCAGATGAGACTTATACATGTGATAAAGCGTTACCTGCCTGTACGCAGTGAGGAGCCATCAGACATCATCTGCTTCAAGAGGCTCCTGTTGCCATCAAAGGAAGGAAGACCTTCCAGCAAAGGAAGACCTTTGCTCTTCCCCTGGGTCAGCTGTGACTGCCACCGGAGAGTTATCCACTTGTTCGAGGGTATGATGCCAAATCCGTTGTTGTTGAAAAAAACCTTATTTTGATGAGGAGGACTTTCACACTTCATGTGGAAAACAGAACACAGAAATCACTCATAAAACCAGTGATTAAGAAATATGCTGACATTCATACCCCGGTCATGACAGACGCGAAGCCAAGACCCAGGCGTGGATCCCAGCAGTTCTCTACTCGTCAAGCACTCCCATCGTACGTCCTTACTGCCTCACACCCAGCTCTGTAAAACACACACCAAACACCCGTGCATTTTCAAAGAGCCACAGGCAAAGGATAAGCAGGGAATGTTTAAAGGATGTCGGTGTCCCAGGATGCCCACACCGCCTCTTACCACTGACATTTCTTTATTGTGGACACTTCATAGGCCACTGCTTTTATTTGTTGAGGTATGGGCAAACTTTCAGGTTCAAAATATAAAGATCTGCCAGATCAGCAAAATCAAGAACTGTTACTTCTTTGTCTTTCTTAGTATTTGAACCTTTCAGAGTCTCACTTCTAAGCTTTTCTCCACAAGCAGGAAACCTAGTAGTTCGTCTGTGTGCTTGCTTATGTAAGGTACATGGAAATGCTGACAAATTCATCGATTCCAGAAGCTGGAGATTTAAGAAAAACACCCAGTACTGTGAGACTCTCAACAGTCATAAGACTTTGATGTTTTGAATGATGGAGTTTCCACCACTTCCACGGGAGACTACTCCATAACAGGTCCCTGTATACTCATGTTGCTGTTACTCAGCAGTTTTGTATTTTCACTACAAAACCACTCCTTTCATATCATCCATGACATCCCATAGAGAGGAAAGCCAAAGTATGGAGGTTTCTCAATTCTCCATAACACTTAAGGATATGAGATTAATACATTCATGTGGTCCACTTAAGGTTATCACATGATTGTCTTCAGGAAATGAAAGGGGCCAGGGCTTTTACACATTTTTAAGCATATACCAAAAATAATTATTAAAAAAAACCCCTCTCCAATCTTCTTGTTTAACAAAGAAGATATTGTTTGGAAGATAGAAAATAAATTAATTTTCTACTATGACCTCATTAAAATTGGATTTAAGTTCCAACCCAAAAGAATTTTAGAACAACATTAGTCTCTTGCCCTTAAATCTCCATCTATTGAAGCTGGTCTATTTATTAATTTCCCTGCCAGAAAACGTATTTTGACTGGCCTGCAAGCTGAGCAGACAGTCTCTCCCCAGAAGCTCACACATGAGGGCCATTTCCTTATTCATTTCTTCTCAGTAAAGAGGGTGTTTCCAACCATATCATTTTTAATCAAAGCACTCTTGACTCAGACACAATTGTTCACGTTGACGGACAGATGGGGATTTGATCCCGACCCAGGAAAACAAAATAGCAGAAAGGGCAGCACCTCTCTTATCTGCAACGAATGAACAAGATTAGCCATAACCTGTTTTCTTCTCACCATACAACAAATCCAGTGTGTGCTCTCAGCACAGCCGTAGATTCTCATCTTGTAATTTTTAATACAAGACATATACAGCCTGGGGGAACAAATTACTCTTCTGTATTCAACATGCTTCAGTGCCTTCAGAGGACTGTGCCTGAGAAACACGGTTACTTGGCTTGGCAGGAAAAGCCTTTGAAAACAAAGGAGAGGGCTCTCTGTGATGAAAGTCAAGTTCATCCCAAAAGCAACAAAAGAAAGCAGTTTGCGAAGTTAGACGTGTTTTGGTGGAAAATTGTCAAGACATGAGTTTATTTGCTAAGTGGCACCATGCATCAAATTGTTTTTCTCTGTAACCCCAAAGCATGACTGTATTAAAAAAAAAAAACAACAGTTTGAAATCGGCAGGACTCTGTATCCCAACTTTCCTGTTGGGAACCTGGAGCTGAGCAGAGAGGACGGGGGAGCCCTTCTCTTCCCTCTTCCCCCTTCCGTCTGTCTGCTGTTAAAATCCCAGCTCTTCAGGACAGGCACTATTTTCTCATAGGAAAATGGGATCTCAAATGCTACTGAAATAAAAATACCAACGGGAGATGAAAAACGTGTGGGTCTCTATAAATACGACGGAGTGGGCTCGCTGTCTGATACCCTCCTGCAGCTGTGCCAACCGCGTGTGCACTAAATCATGACAGTGTAGGCCTCCACACTCAAAATAGTGATGTTAATTTAAGAATCACGAGATTTTAAAGGTTGCAAGGTTTGAGAGATCTTACTTGTTTCATTCAGCACGAGTGGGTTTTGAGCCTATGAAAGCAAAGAAAAGTAGAAACTTATTCTACCATAAAAAATAAATAAATAAAATTTAAAACCCAAAAAAGAAAGAAAGAAAAGAGATTTTTGTGTAATTCCCTGTCTTCAGAAACAAAAACCCACCAACAGTAAATTTATTTTTACTGAGCTAGGAAATGGGGGTCTTTTTTATATTGAATATTTGACAAGTCATATCAAACGTTCCAGCTGAATTTCCTTTTCCCCACGCTTTGCCACATGAAGATTTCTATAGGACTGCAAATGTCAAATACAGAAAATGTTTCTTTTTCTCTGACTGCAGTACTTCACACTAACCGACCTATAGTACTTCTACTTTTTCTTGTATAAGTACTCTTCATAAGAACCTTTTTCAAGAAAAATCCAATTACAAAAACTGCCATTTTTTTTGTTTTCCAGAAATGTTTTCAAATATGATATAATTCTATTTCCATTTTAAATGGTTCAAATGAAAATATCAAAATATTGCTGCTTTATGCTGCACCTGTTCAGAACATCATTTCAGGTTTTGGCAACTGAACATTTTTGTTTTCCACCTCTGCTGGCAGGGCAGGAGGGTTTCCAATTTCTTAACTTTCTCCATCTCTGCAAAAAACTATATGGCTTGTAAGGAGCATGAAAAGAGAAAGAAAAATGGAAAAAAAGAAAAAAGTTATATCGCTTTGCCTAGAGGATATAAATGGTGTTTATTTACCCCCTTTCTGTCCTGAAAAGATTTAATTAGAATGCCATTTTCAGATATGGATTCTTTTTTTTTAATAGAATTGAGATTTTTCCTATGCATTTAAATCCCATGTTCAAGTCCAAACTACAGTCCTGTTTTATCTTAAAAATGTAACCTAGTTCTCCATGCCTCTCTTCCTAAACAGTTACGCAGGTTTGGGAACAATGCAGGCTGTATTTTCCAGTTTACAAGTAATAAAGTGTAATTTCCAGGAAGGAAACCCGGGATAAAGTATTCTGTCATCTTTCCGTACAATGGCTGGTATATTTGTTTGCTGAACTAAGTATGCAAAAATATATACAGACATTAAATGTAATTTTAGCGTACATACAATTGCATGGGTAATGGCGATACTTTTGTTTGTCAGTTTGTGGGCATACTTCTCTAAGTGCAATGTTTTTCAGTCTGTTCTGAAAGTCTGAATTCACATACAGACAAATTCTATCGAGTATCTGCCTTACTAACAATTGTCATAACAACAAAGAAAAAACATGTGCAAAAGTTTACATATACAGTGCCTATTAACACAGCCTCAAAAAAAAATCTTGCAAAAATAGTATATATGCTCCCTGCAGTGAATTTGATTTTGTCTGGTCTGTAACTAAATTCCCCTGATACTCCAGTTTTATGATGGTGTGATGTAGTGGTAAATCAGGGCCATACTGATGATCTAAATCAGAATAACCAGCATGTTTTTCATTTCAGAAGCAAAAAAAAAAAAAGTTTGCAAGAGAAAGTTTGCCAGTTTCAGCACTTCCTGGCCGCCAAGAACATTTACTGAAAATCAATGGTCTGTCCAAAACCTAATGTGAGCAGGAATCGTAGTGCAGCTGTTCAGAATCTATACTGCTTCCTAGGCAAAGTTTCTAAGCCCTTTCAGTCCTTTAGAATAATAAAAATGATTAATGGTCTTGAACACTGTGAACCAAGTGTTTTGAAGTGTAACCTGCTACTTGTAATGCACTCAATATTTCTGATCTGTATTGTACTGGCATACAAGGCCTCTGGAAGCTAATGTTAAAATGGGCAACATTTGAAGTGAATGGAGAGAGGCTCATGAAGGCTGATGGCAAAATCATTTTCTCCCAAACCAAGACATTATTTTCCATCAGTTCGTAAAGGCAAAAAAGAAGTGACTGTAAATATATATCATTTTCTATAAACATATATTCTAAGAGAGCAATGCGGATACCACACAATATTTGATCAGCAAAATGATCCATCTCGTTCTGTGCAAGAGTTTGCCGTAAAGGGACCTCAACCTGTTTTGGAGAAACATAAAAGCATTGGGTCTTCTCAGAGACTGTGCGCAGCAGAAAGAGGCTCCAAAGTTTCATGGAACAACTTCTTCCACCTGGGCCTTCTCTATTCCTGCCCCTTTCAGGTGCAGCCTGAGCCCTAAGCACAACTCTTGGAGCCAGTTTGGTCTATGTCAAGAGTTGGTAGATTCACCTAAATAATAAAATCCAGTGAGGCCCAGTAAAATGCTAGTGACCAGCAGATACTGGGTACCTACAATGACACGGGTCACCATGGGACACTTCTTTGGTTTGCACCAAGCCCATCTCCAGCTGCCGCACACCTGATCCCCAGGTCTGCTCGCACCGAGGCTGCAGTTGCACAACCACCTTGTTCCGAAAAATTGGACTCAAGTCTAAGGTCTTAGTTGGCTCCCTGTTTACCCCGACTTGTTTGCTCATGCCCTGTACCAAACTCAAGCAAACAAACTAATGAATTTGGACCTCACCTATTTCCAGATATTGTCAGGGCCCTGAATGTATCAAGAGGTCTTAATTGACCCAACCAGCCTCACCTGGGACCTCCACCCACAGCCCCTGCCCATGGCCCAGGAGCTCTACCTAAGCTCAGCCTGGGCTAGAGGTGTTTGTGTCTCTAGCCTTGGCTCCTGGGTGGACCTTGGTCCTGTGCTGTAGGTGGCTCATCTCTGGTCTTCTCTTTGGCCCCTTTTGCTTTTGTACCGGACTGGGCTCCCTGGATGGACCCTGGCCCTGATTCATCGCTCCCCATGTCTGGGGCTCTCAATGGGCCCCATTGCCAGCACCCATCACTGCCTGTGCTGGGGTCATGCTTGGTTCCCTGGTCACCCTCCCTTAGGAATCTATTGGCATTTGCTGCTCCCTGAAAAACATAAACTTTAAGAGAAAAGTTGTTGAGGGTGGAAAAACAGCAACAAAATACAATGGGACAGGAGAAAGCTTGGCCACTAGATTGGATCTCCATCGCTGCTTCAGCATCCCTATCTGCTTGTTGGGTGTAATAGAAGCTCGGGAAAGCATTACAAGGAACACTTAGTTAACATTTACAGAGAGGTAATGTGCTACGTTCTTTTAAGAAACTTTTTACTCTAAATTTACAGGCCTTATATGCAATATTATTTTGGGGACAGCATATTGTATTCATTAGATATTTCAAATGGTATAAACAAGGCAGTAGAAGTACTCAAATTGCTGCAAGCCAGATGGAGATCTTATCATACTACCTCCCACAACTTAGAATAACTTATTTTTTGAAAGCCTCAAGTTATTCTGCTTATAGTACAGCAGATGAGTGAATCTGGGTCAATGCTGAACTGTGCCATGTAGAGCAGATATTTGCCTGTCCCCTCTCTCTGCTAAGGATGGGCACAAAGTGCAGCCCCTGCCTGAGCACTCGCTGCACTAGTGCACAGTCGTGGAAGGTGCATGTAGGCTTAAACAAAAACAAAGTAAAAATTAGATCATGCGAAGTCACATTTTTGGAGCATAAGGGAACATTTTAGTCTAATTATCTTCTTGAGCACAGAAAGAAAAGGAAACATTTTACCAGGGTCAGTTTTTAAAAGAATTATCCTAGGTAAATTGATCTGCAGAGAATTGCTCCCAAAACTATAAATCATATTGATTTACTCGCTTTACACTTCTAAAGGGTGACCAATGAGTTATTGGAAGGGTGCACGGAGCCCTCAGTCTCACAGATTGAGGATGTGGCTTATTCCTGTCTGTAATATGGATTAGCAAGATGCAAATGATCTCTGCTGTAATAAACAGAAAGGAAATTATTGTGTTTCTTCTCAATTAAAAAAAAAAAAGAAAATAGACTATTTGTGATTTCTTAGCACTACCTGACTAGATCTGAGTTTCTTAAATTTCACTGTATTTGCATGGCAGTTAGGAAAGAGCACTTACTCTTTTAACTTGGGGTGGATCCTTGCAGTTTGTAATTGCATGCGTTCATTAAATGTAGTGTAAGTTGCACTCTGGAAGCATATTTCCTTTGGTACTTTCCAGTCCTTCAGCATATAACATTCTGCCCTTTTATTAGTTTGTAAAACAAATGTAAAAGTCCAATGAATACTAATGATGGGAAAATAGCAAAATGCTCTTACGCATCTATTGTATTCTCAGTTTGTTTTAAAATATTTAACAGCCATGTTTTGGAGCAAGTTTTAAAATATTATGTTAAATTTTCTAATTAAAGGTTTGAAGCAGCCAGATTGACTCATCTGAACGGAGCAATTAGTTTGGCAGAATTGACTCATGGTCATTCCACCTGACAGCATTCCCTTTTGTGGGAATGTAACTCTTACTGTGAAAATGTTGTACCAAGCAAACCTTAGTTCTGCTCGTAAATCAGTTCGATGAAAGGTTTGAAAGCCTGTTTCTGTGGTGTAGTTAAATTACGTTGAAAGTACAACTGAATTTGTCCCTAGTTTTTCCATCAAGTATAATGTGACTTAAAGAAAAGTTCACTAAAGATAGAGTACAGTTTAGAAAGCCAGATGAGATTTCTTGAACAAAAGTAGATAGAATTTAGGTAAACATTCTCCAAGTTTAAAATAACACACTGAAGCATTTGTCTTTGATTATCAATTTTAATGTACATAATAATGAGACTTCATTCCCATGGGGACAGGCATGCTAAAAAAAGTTCCAGAGTGCTTGCATTCAGATTCCGAAAATCAAACTCCTCCTCACAGTCAAAATCCGAAGTAAAGTTGGAAGAAGGATGGCTTTTGATTCACATGTGAATGAATTTTCCAAATACTTGCCAATTCTACGAGATAAATTAAATGGAAGATTTCTGGAAGACTAGTCAGCCACCCTGTACCAGTGGTGCTGCTGAGCTGCTGTCGCAGCAACAGCTGAGGGACTTTGATGCTCTTGCATCAAAAGCTAACCAGTGCCTAATTTGGAGCTCACCCAAAATTCAGCTTTTTTTGGCTTACTATAACATCAACTACCTGGAGGCAGATGCAACATTATATGGGTCAGAAACAGCTTCAGTGATGTCCCTGGATTACGTTTTGCCTCATGCACACGGCTCTACTCATAAAGAAACAGAGCCAAAAGTTGTAATTTATGAGTAGGTTTGCCAGTCTGTGGAATTCATAAGTCTTCCCCGAGGAGGAAGCCGGTATCTACAAAACACTTCACCTGAAGTGTAAAAAAAGAAAAAAAAAAAAGCTAACAACCCATGAGAAAACAACTGCACAAGTACCTTCCATTTTCCTTCACAGCCACGTGGGTGGACCATGCGTCTTCCTTTTGGACCACAAATGCATCCTATTTTCAAAGGGAATGTTCTTTTATTAAAAATGAATACAAGTTTTCTTAATCTGACTTATAACGCACATATTGATTAGGATTGAAAGCTGGCCATTTCCCAGCTCTGCTCTGGTGTAAAAAAATCCACAATCGTGCACCTCCTCTCCAAATGGATCAGTGTCCAAATTCTTCCTGGTGATTTCTTTTTAATTACTGGTAATTGAAATAACATATCAAATCTTAACTTTAAAATATTGCGCTAGCTCTGTCTCAGGGCAGCTTTTCAAATCTCTCCTGCAGACCATCATTCCTTCCACCAGCAGAGCCATGGCCATTTCCCATATTCAGAACAGGGCTCAGAACTGCACGTGCCGAAGTGAGTCAGCAGGAAGCATATATTTGCATATCATGCTCCATCCCAAGGTAAAGCAGCAGCACAACACAAGAATTTTGCTCTCCCATTATGTTAGTAAAAGAGCTCTTAAAAAAACTCGTGAACAAAAAAGATCAAAATGGCCACAAAACTTATTTTCCATTTTAATACCTTTCCATGCAAACTAATTGTGATGCAGTTGTGCTCACAGGTGAAATTGGGTTTATTCCTATTGTTAGAGATGGCTGTCTGCAGTAAAGAGTGGCAGCATCCCACCCTGCAACAAATCATAATTTTTTTGTCGATGGATGTATTATTTGTGAAATTTCATTGTCTTCATAGTACAAATCATTTTTCTGCTAAAGCATGAGGAAACAGGAAGGATGGAGTAGAGGGATCTTTTGTTTCTACAGGAGAAATTCCAAGCAAAATAGTGGGAGGGTATTTAAAAAACAAAAAAAAAGTAGTAAAAAATTCTGGTTTTTTTCATTTCAAGCCAGTAGTGGAAATTGATTAATGAAGCCCGTCTGTGGCCAGCACAAAGGGCCAAATCTTCAGTTAATATAAAATAGCGAGCTTCTACTTTTAAAAACCAGAAAGAGGAAGGGGACATAAAACTAAAAAACAAACAGGCATATTTGATCATTTAGTGGTGAAAAGATCAGGCACTACTCAGTTGCAGGGTTTTATTTTTGTGCATTGTGTCAACGATTGGAAACCATATGTTTTAAGACCAGCTTCAATAGTATCAGTAGCTACAGTCCTCCTCTCAGATTACTTTTTACTGCCTGCCTAATTTTGAGCTTTAATAGCTAACATGCACTTTGTTTATCAGTTACAAATGTTCTGAATTTTGATGAAGCAGGCTAAACAACACATATTGGTTTATCATCAGGACTAAAGACCCAACCAACAATTTGTTTAATATTGTGGCCTGTGACTTTGCAAACAAGTATTTCTTAGAAATAAGAAGAATCTTGAAATTGATGGCTCTGGTTCTGAATGCTGAATGTGAGATGTTAGCACTGGGATCCTGACACAGCTCTTGTCATTCTGGAAGAATCCATCCTACAAGGTGCTGAGCCTTTTGGCATCAAAAGTGCAACCAAGTATAGCACCGTTAATTCCCCTCGGATGGCACTCCTGTTAAATAGCCGGTCCCGTATTAAGTGCTTTCTTGCACTGAGGTCAGTCTGGCAGTATTAAAATTAAATATGTTTAAAGTCTTTCCAGAATGAGACTCTTAGTACCTTGCAAGATTGAGCACTAATACATGAAATAGCTCTTTTTTAAGTAATTCTGTTTAGCTGTACAACAAAGAAATTCAAAATAGTCTCTAGCTTGTGTTATTTATCCTCTAATTACTTGAGGACAGAGTACCTCTCCTCTGTTTTTAAAGCACTGCATAAATTAATGATGTTCTAACAATAACAGCAGCAGCAATTCTGGGCATTTACCAGAGAGGAAGCAACCGTTAGCCTTGAGAATGAAATTTCACTGCAGTCCACAAAATAATGTGTTAGGAAATATTATGGTTGCCAACTTTCGCAATTTTGTTGAAAGTCTTCTAAAATGTGAGGGTTGGGGTGTTTTGGGTTTGTTTGGGTTTTTTTTTTCCACAAAGCCTGAGCTCTGGCATCATGTGAAAACATGAAAATATGAGATTCTCAGTCTTAATTTTAGAAGACAAGTAAGTTACTCAGCATTGTGGTTGCAAAGAGAAATTGAAAACATGAACCCAAGGGCCAGAGAACAATTAGTAAGAGCCCGAAATTCATTGCTTTTAAAATCTCACACTTTCTAAAGCAATTTCATGACACTCAGGGTCTGACTCGGGGTGTTTCTATGCTTGGAGATAACCATATTCAGTACCCCAACAATAAATCCTCTATATCCTTTTTGAGGGTTTCTCACCTTGGTTTGTACCAGAGGGTGGCATCACATCTTAATTGTCAGAGAGGAGGCTAAAGTTAAATATTGGCTCATTTCTTGTTTTTAAAAATGGAACCAGTTGTTTGTACTGACGTAACTCTGTTCATTGTGATGACGAGGTGGACAGCAGAAACTGGAAGTATTTCCTCAAGGGAGATACGCTTTCCATAGCAACTAAACTGTGGGATCTAGCTCCTTGCCTCCTCAGAGGAGAGGCTGAGGTGTAGCTGTAGGCTCTCCCACGCTATGGGATAAGCTCTCTGGGTCCCAGGCTCTGGCAGAAGGCAGCTCCTCGTGGGCCCTAAGGATAGGGTATGGGCTGGCTGCTCAGGTCCCCCGGGGTGCCCAAGGAAGGGGACCATTAGCTCCTCAATCTGTCCAGGACACTGTCACCTAGCCAGGTGATTGGGAGTATTTCCATTTGGTGAATATGTGGAGCTTTCTGCACAGTTTCCCTTCATTCTTTAAGTTTATGGTACATGGGAATAAGCACAGGGTAACAAGTCAGGCAAACCCCATTCTAATCCTGGCTTGCTCTTTGACAAAACAAATTCCATCACTGAGAAATCCCTGGCATTATATGACTGATGATGACCCAGCCTGATGAAATGGAGACTTTTATTGATCCAACTACTAGGACCTGCTCCTACTTTCTCTTATCTTGCAGCCTGGTACCTCATGCAGCTGTATGACCTGTGCACCCCAACCCATAGTCTCATCTGTGGAGCAGAAACCATTTTCTTCCCTTGCCTTTCTAAATTGCTTTTAAGGTCTACAGGTATTTTGCTGGATACTAACAATGATAAAAATACTTAAAATTCCTAATTGAAAAATATCCTTTATCTTCTGCTTTGCACCCTTTTCCCACTGTGCCCTTATCTACTTTTCTAAATATTGCATACAATGTTTTTAGTAAATAGAAAGGATATTAGAGTAGACAAATAATGTTTACCCACCAGCTCAAGAAAGGTGTTTCTGGCACCAATTCACAGGTTACAAAAATTACTTATACTGAAAGGGACAAGGAGTGTCTTTTTGTGTGCAGGGTGCTGTACAAACAATGAGGTCCTGGTCTCCGACTGGCTTTCTGTGGCATTACCACAAACAATACTAATTCTTAAATACCTGCCTGGCTTTAAGCACTTAAGTAAATAATTGTATTGATTGTTGTAGGACTATTCACATGCATAAAACTAAGCATATATTCAAATATGTTGTGAAATCAGGGGTCGAGTGAATTTTGCATGCAAGGCATTTTTAGATGATTAGTTATATATGAACTTACTTGTTAAGACCGGCTTCAAAAGGAGCTAATGTGGCAATCAGTTTTTTGGGCAGGGCAGCAGGGGAAAGGAAAAGATTTTTTTCAAGATGGATCTAAAGCCTTTCTTTTACTTCAGAGACTCCTCACCAGAACCATGATTACAGGCAAGAAAGGCAGCAAGGAAGTCCCCCAAACCAGCGTTCTCTCTGAGTTTAATGTGAGAGTGGTGTAAACTCAGAACTGCAGATAATCCACGGGGAAATCAGGGGGTTAGTGCTGAGAACTGATGGGGAATAACAACTGAAAGAGCTTTGGTTTTTCTAGGCCGGCGGGAGGTAGCTCATGCTAGGAAGCCTGCCAGCTCCGAACTGATGCTGGGAGCTTTGTCTCCTTTGGATTGTAGGAACACACTTTGCAGTCGAACTGATCTGAGAGATTTTGATAGTAAAAACAGCTGTCTCGTTGCAATGATGTTTTTGTTCCATTGTCAAAATTTTGAGTTAAATCCATGAGTGGGCTGCAGCTTGTTCAAACCCTGAATTCAACACCCTTTGTGCTCCTTTGGCTTTTCCACTGTGGTTCATGGGACATCCCCTTCCTGAGGAAAGGGCTAGGTGTAATAAAAGCCGTCGGGGCGAGGACTTGCAGGTCTCCTCCGATGCCTCCCCAGTGCTGAAGAGACAGAACTGGAGAGCTGCAGTCTGCCTCAAAGTGGTGAAAAGGGGGGAATAAAGAGGAAGAGCAGGGTGTGGAAACAAAACGCCCCAATGCCGCTGTGGCCAGGCTGCACCCCCAGCAAGCAGGTACGCCGGTGGGAAGGGGCAGCCGTGTGGTACCTGTGCTGTGTGTGGGGGCGAGGCCGGCACGGGCAAGGTGAAGCTGTGCGCATGGTGTACAGCACAAGGGGAGGCATGGAGGGTGCACGCGGTGGGAGGCCCCAGCCCCATCTCCCCAGCATAAGCCCTCCGAAGGAGCCTGTTGCCCCTCTCTCGGATGTGTGGAGAAGCAGATGGTGCACCTGATAGGGACACCCATCATCAGGCAGGAGCAGAAGGCCCCCTCAAGGCACACATGCCAGAGACTGTCCCTGATTTTGTGCCGACATGGGAGATGGGGCAGCACCTCTGTATGGCCACAAATCCATTCTGGTTCCCTTGAGGAGATCAGAGCTGGAAGCAAGATCACCCAGGGGGCTTTCACCCTCTGGGGAGCCAGGAGCTGCGTGACGCTCTGTGTTCATGAGTGCAGAGGGACGGCTCACGTGAGTGAAGCCATTTCTGCAGGTCCGCAGGACCTACAGCTCTGTGGCACAGTGCGCATAAGAAAAACAGGCATCCGCAAAAGCCCTTCTTCTTAAATTTATATTTAAAAATCATCACTAGAGATGAGTAACACAAGGACTGTAGTGAGAATTATTATTTTTACAGAAGCAGACCCTACAGATAAGGTGGTATTCAAGTGTCCCAAGTTTTAAACCACGAATCTCTTAAAAACTTGCAGCTAAATGTACGTTGATAGCACCGACAAAGATGAAACTGCAGCTAAGAAAGCAGAAAAGCCTGTTAGGAGAGTACCTGCTACCAGTGAAAAGACTGGCTGGCTTTTGTTAGAACACCCGGGGCAAGCGGCCGGGACCGCTCTCCCTCCAGCCAAACGGCGGCGGCGGGTCCCGCGGGGCAGGTCTGTGACAATAGCCGAGGGGCTGCCAGGGCGTCCCCGCGCTCCGGCCGGGCCCCGCGGCGTGCGGGAGCCGCGGGAGGCTCCTCCTCCGCCCCGGCACCGCGCCGCGGGCAGCGCAGCCGTGCGGGCGCTGGGACACCTCCGAGGGCGCACGCTGCGACACGCCGCGGCCCCACGCGTGCGGTAGGTGCGGCGCGGGCCGGCCACCCCCGACGACGGGCAGCCCGGGGAAAGCCCCGCGGTGCTGTTAGGGGCCGGCGGTCCCGGTGACAGGCTGCCCTGGGGGGGGCGGAGGGGCCGGGTGTTCCGGCCTCGCTACCGGGGAAGCAACAGGTCAGATGAACCGGTTGAAAATCCCCGCGTCGTCCCTCGTGCTGCGTGGGCCGGCCGGGGCGCACCGCGGCGCTCCGCACCCCCGCGCAACCCGCGGGCTCCGGCGGGAGGCGCGGCGGGGAGGCGGGGGGGGTGGGCGCGCCTCGGGCGCAGCGCGGGGTGCGGAGCCGCCGCCCCGCTCCGCTCCGCTCCCTTCCGCGGGCATGCGCGCCTGCCTCGCACATGCTCACTGCGCCCGCAGCGGGCGCGCACACGCCGCAGCGCTGCGGCTCCGCGCTGCGCCTCCGGTGAGTAGGGGCAGGGGGGTACGGCCGCGGAGCGGCTTCTCCCCGCGCAGCGGTTCCCGCGCCCGCGGAGGGGGCCGGCGGCAGCGGGCTCCCGAGCAGGGCTTTGCGTGCCCGCGCTTAGTCCGAAGTGTGAAACCGGCTCCGCGCCTTACGCAGCGGCGCGGGGGGCACGGCGCTGCCGCGGAGCGAGGCGCTCGCCCCGAAACCCGTCGGGGGACGGCGGCGTTGGGGGAGCGAGGTGAGCTGCCCTCCGCGGGCGCGCAGCGGCTGTGGGCGCAGTGCGGTGCCCGGCGTGGCGTGCAGCGCGGCAGCGCCTTGGGGTCCTGCGCGCGGAGTTGCGGCCGAGAATTAGCCGAGCTGGGTAATTGATGCGCAGCGTAGCGCTTGACTTTGCCTCAAAACTGGCTTCGTTTGGTAATTATTTTAAAAACCGAAGCGTGCGTTTAAATAAAATGAGTTGGTGCTCTTTTTCGCGGTTGTTCATGTGAGGAAAACTTGCACTGTGATTTACGCTGTAAACTTTTTTGAGTGTTAAATTGTGCTTGAGCCCAGTGAATGGCCTCTAAAGGAAATTATTCATGGTATACAACTACTGTTTTTCAGGCATTTCCAATAATGATATATTCTGTTGTATAAAATTTTAATTGTTAAAATGCATATGGTTAAGCAATAAACAGTTTATTGGTCTACATCAAATTTATTAACAGGAATTTTGTTCAGCGTAGTATCAAATTCACATCTCCCTTAGCGCAGTTAAAGGCAATGGTGGCAATCGTTTATTGTTTAATCTTTCTTGTGGACTTTACTAAATTTACTGAGAATTTCTTATCTCTGCAATGCCATCCGTAGAGGGGTTCCCCCCCCAATGTATTGAGAAAGCATGTCTGAATTCTTTCTGCGTGTCTACATCTGTGTGTATTAGGGCGGTCTGGTCCCCAAAAGATGGCATATATTTAAACTAGTTGTTCCATGTCTAAACTAATGTTTCTTAGATCCTTTCATACATTTAGTGTTACATTGTTTTGTGTTATATGTTGCTACATACAGGATAAATTCTCTCTCCGTCCTTTTTGACGTGCGTAAACTATTTCTATTCTTAAACAAAGATGAATTTTTATTTCTACTTTGAAATTCAAGGCATCATGTGGCCTCAAATGTTACACATGCAAGTAGGAAGGACTTGCAGTACAAATGCCTTGGAAATAATCAGTGCTTGCAGCTTTGGAAACATTCCAGAAACTTTTTAAGCATGTTTTGAAAATTCACTTGAAATGGCACAGCAGCTGATAACTTGACTTAATTATTCCAACTTATGTCTCTTAAAAAAAAAAATCTTAATGTGTGATGCAGCATTAAATTGTGAAGTTATTGAGTCAAATTGTCCACGCAGTTCTTGTGCCTCTTCTACTCCCCCACCAACAGGTCAAAACATTTGGCTAAATAACAAGCAGTGTACTCTTTTGGTTTTAGGCTCATCGATTTGTTTTGCTTTGCTTTGTTTAGCCCGCTCCCCTCAGCTCATTTTCTTTTAAAATACTACGTAGAGACTTGATTCCCATGACTCACTAATCTTATCACCATTATTTGGTTGAAATGTTTGAAATGGGCTCCTGTTTCAAATATCTCACAACCTTGGCAGTCTTAAATTTCATTAGAAAAGCTTCATTAGGGAAAAATAAAAATGTTGTTGATAATTCCCCCTCCAACAATAAGTCCTGTATTCAACTGCATGATGTGTGTGGATACGCCTTGATTATAAAAAGGAATTAAACTCAGGTATTCATATGAAGAACTTGATCTCAGAATATTACTTAAAGAATCTTATGTGTTGCTGTGTTGTGGTGCTTAGGTGGTTGATATGCTAGATTTTTTCTGAAAATTAAAAAATTAACTATTAATCCTGCAAAAATTATTTGCATGTTTAATTTCAAGCCTGCAAGGCATCCTACTGAAGTCAGTGTGGCTGTATTTGTATGTCAGTGTGGATATGTACACACTGCTGACAAAGAAAACAATTAAAGAAGTTAGTAATTTTCTGCTGTCTTCCCAACTGTTATTTATGATGTGTAGTAGTAAAACAGCTATTCTGAAATCGGCTATAATTCTCTTCAGTAAGATTTGTTTCTTCGGTGCCAAATTTTGCAGTAACCAGATGGTTTTAAGGTGTCTTCAACTGGAGAACAAGCAAAAACAGTGCTGAAGACTAATTATTCCTTGCAGTAAATTTCTTCTGCAATAAATTCACACGTTGTTAGACTTAATCTGTGGAAATGATTGTTAAGATTACTTGTGCAGTGAAAAATGCTTTCAGAATTTTGTGAAAACTAGCAAAAGTTCTTAGAATGCTAAGAAAATATTTTTGAATTAATTTTGCCTGGCTGGAGTAACTTATATCAGGGACGAAGCTGTAAATACAAATCCTTTTCATAAACCATGGAACACTGCAGTTTTAATATGAAGATTTTTAATATATCCTGTAAGCGGAGGGGTCATTTGGTAGACCAAGTAGGGGAATCTTGTACTGGCGTTTCCAATGTATAGTTACCGTATGCATGTGTATTATTCACAGCAATAGCAGTATAAACTTGATTGGTACATGATGTAGTCTCCTGGACTAACAATCAGGTTCTTTTCATTAAATTTGACATTGTACTACATGGGACAGAAAAATAGTTATACCACGAAGGAACAAAAAATATGTTCAGAGTTATAAACAATGGCATATACAAAAGTAAAGCCATTCAGGTTTTAGATACATCTTCCTTTTCAGTGGCTTAATTTAGTAAAAAGTACAAGTTGGTGGTTTTTTAAGTGTATATCTACTTAAAAAAAGGTATAACTACTCAAACCTCTTGGCATAATATTCACTTTGATATAAACAGGTAGAACTCACCAAATCTCTTTCCCTCCCTTTTCTACTGACCATCCTGGCTGGGACTGTTTGTTAAGAGGTCTCATCAGAAAACAATTGTTCATGGCAGTCTAATTCTTAAAACAATACTTGATCTTTATTTGCAGATCTTAACTCGAGTAATGATGTTTAACAAACACCTTGTTTTAATCAGGTGAGGATAAGCCCCTCAATTAGGATGCAAATAATTGCTCATCTTGGTTGGGTCATTTGGGGCCTGGAGGTGTTGCCATTTGCAGGTAGATTTGGTGCTACCAGAGCACTGAAGCAGGAGGGAGGAGAAAGCGGGAATAAGGATTTAGGACTATGCAGTCGTCTTGCAAAATATTTTTTGATCACAGCGTACAAACCCAGATCCAGTTCCCTTCTTCGGCAAGCTGTTCAGTTGCTCTTGATTTACAGCTGAAAGAGGTGTGAGAGGAAAATTGGATCCAAAGTAGTGGTCACTGCATAGATGGTTCCAGTGAGTGTGTCACAGTCACAGAGTGAATATTTAATTAAAAATAGTCAAAGCTCTTTTCACTCACTCTTTCTACTTGGGCTTTAATTATGTATTTGAGTTATTTCAAAGGTGTGTAAAATGAGAGGAGAAAGACTACATGGGCATAATCCTTCCCATTTAAAATTATTTGTCTGCAGCTGCTTAAGTCCTGGCATTAGGAGTCACATATAAACATGTTTATTTAACATCAGCGTTATCTGTTAGATTGTACATGGTTCATTAACATGGAGAGAATACTTTTTGTTTAATAGTGTGTGGGAGCTGCCAGAGGTCAGAAGAGGTTGTTTGCCTGAAGTCGAGATGGCATCTTGGCTTTGCTCTCATTCTGTTTGTCACCTCTGCTGTCTCCGGGAAATATTTCATTAGTGCTGTGCTAACGTATTTTCCCTTGCATTTATGTACAGAGGCTCTGTGGAAAGCCAGAAGTCTGCTGCAGGGTTGCGATAATGTTTGTTGTAATTTGTGGAGGATTGTTTTAGTTGGGGTTTGGTTAGAAAAAGCAGCTTGGGAAAGGGAGGAGCAGCAGGGGAGAGGGGAGCCCGGGATGATGTTGTGCCCACGAAGTGTGTGGCTGTAAATCGTGGTATTTTACAGAATTGGGGAGATGGGGGGTCTGATGGCTTGAGAAGTTCAGAGCGTTTTGTGTGCCAGTGAATAATGTTTTGTTGGTGTGGCTGGGTCACAGTCAGACTCAAACCAGCTGTACCTGGTGGTGATGCTGAGCTGAGACTCAAGAGGAGAGGTGGCACCTCTGTCTGCAGGGCACAGAGCAGGAACGGGCCCTTCTGTCTTGACAAAGCTCGCAGGGTGCTGTCCGCTCTTTCTCCTGTTGACTAGAAACGTGCTGGGATATATGAAACTATCAGGGACACTGGAAAGACCTTGTGTAGAAGTAACAACAGCCTCAAGTTTGAAAAGGTTACTTAAAATGTTTTAATATGATTTATGTATACAAGCTAATAGCCATGCACTGCACGTGGTATTGAGGGAGAGGTGTGCACACACACACAATTTCCTTTTTTATTTGAGCTTCTTGAAAATGTTTCTGCATGTTTCTGACAAGTTGGTGAATTTGTCCAGCCCGATTTGGATGGTGGGGCCTGTTGGGCTTTTTTTGCCTTGGAGGGAGAAGATAATTTAAATTTCCATTAAAAAAAAAAAAAAATAGAAAATTGACTTCTATGATTTTTATCAAGCAAGGACCATAACCAAAAGGCATTGAATAAAATGAGCATTATTGTAGAGATCAAAGTGGCTGTGGAAGATGCAATGTGAATGAAGCATACCACAAATGTGCAGTTTTTTAAAAGCAAAACAGTAAAAATAGAAGGGATTTTAAAAAAAAATAAACTGAACTTCTGTGTTGATTATAAGTTGTAACTGAAGTACACTGAGGGCCTGAATATTGTTTTAAAAAAGCCAGAAAAACAGCTATTTCTGAAAAATAGTAGGTTCCCTTACAAGGGTAGAGAGAGAACAAAAATAAGTGTTATGTTGGGGGGGAATGTCTGGTGTAGGTTTTTTTTTTTTCTTTGAATTATTTTCAACAAGTACTTACTCTGTTCTGTATTTTTAAGAAATTATGTGGACAGCAATTTTGTTTCTTTACCAAGGCAGTGAAAACACCAAGAATCCTTTTTATAATTTGGAAAGAATGTCAAAAGAATGAAGTAGTTAAACCTAAGTGTATTAGATCATATGCCTTAAATGCATAAATAAGCATAACTGCAATCACAGAAACCAATGTTAAAACCACCAGGAAAACTCACCCACAAACCCTAATGACTTAAAGGGAATGACCTCAGCCATTGTGAAATTTGTGCCTATTTGTTGACTGACATTTTTTTGCAGAAGCAGAGTGTGTGTTTCGTTGGGGTGTGGGATTTTGTTGTTTGAAAGACTGCTGGGGGTTTTTTTTGTTGTTGCTGCCAGATTTGAATACAAAGAGTGAAAATGGGATTGACGCCGGGAGAGCCTGCATATGATTTGGGCCTTAGCAATTTGAAAAGCAGGTGAAGGGTGTGTTATTGATGGACAGAGACTGGTAGAAATTGATTGAAGTTTGTTCTTCAGATGTTAGAAACTTCCTTGATGATAGCCCATTTCAAACTTATTCCCAGCTGGTTTCCTCTTAAGGAAATGAAGGTTTAAAGTATTTGGTTACAAACCTGAGATTTCTTCACATCCGTGTCTTTGCCTGAGTGCTGCATGAAATGCTGGTGTCATTCATCTCCCCTCTGCTTTTTGGAGAGGAAATTGATGCACGGTAGAACCTCAACTTGCCTTTGCTGCAACACCACTTAATAATTCAGGGAAATGGAAGTCTTGAATTATTTCAATAATAATAGACTTCTTTGGGAATGTTTTTAAATAAACCAGTGCTACAGACTGCAAGCCTGGCCAGAGCCAAGTCGCTCTGCAGACAAGATTTCTCTCTGCTGCCTGTTCCTGGCAGTGGGCTCCTACTTTTCTGGGTTGCAGTAATTAAAGAAGGTCCAGATTTAATTGCCCCTTCTTAGATGTGCGGAAAGGTTTAAGAAAATTGGTAATTTTATGCTGTTGGTGCCTAACTCTAGGCATTCAGTCTTGTGGTGCAGAAATTGTCATTTGCTATCCCTGCTTTTGAGAAGGAGAACAGCCCAGCTAAATACATAAATAAAAACCCTAAATAAAAAGAACAATTTTATGCCAGTCAGCCGAGATAGTAACTAGTTAACCCACAGAGAGCTGACATCTCACTCTATGCTGGAAAGGGCAGACTTCACAGAAAAACTCAACCGGAGTAGGAAAGCCTGGTACTTCCAAACAAAGACAAGGGACGTGGGGAGAATTTCTTAAACTCAGCAAATGCCTTAAAAACTGGAAATGCCACTAGGATTACTCAGGCACCCACAAGAAACAGTGAGGGGAAAGTGGGGCAGGCATCTGAAATTTTTTTGTTTTTTAAATAGGTTGAGTAAGCAAAGCAATCTGGGGGCCCCAGTTATTTACAACTTGGTCTGCGCACCACGCAGAGAGGCTCATCAGCTGTCTTAAAGGCAAGTTTTGCATCTATTGCAAATTGCGTCTTTTGATGACACGTTTGATTCAGCTTTTTGCCATTTAATTGTCCTACAGCTACTTTGAAATAACTTTGATCCATTTTGAATATAGATCTGTATCAGCAGTTTGATTCCCCTTGTGACAGCTCTTCTATGCTAAATTACCATCTTTAGAGTTTAATTGTAACTATCTGATGATTCTTTGTAAGTCAAGTAAAAATGTATTTACAAAATATTTTACTTTCAGTAAATGTTGACAATGTGTACTTCGGTTTTGTAAAGTACTGCTATGCAAATTTATTATTTTTCCCATTTCTGTGGCTGAAACAACTCAAAATCTTGTTTAGAATTGAGCAATACTTTTTATTTGAAAAAGATTGTTTTTCCACCCTTTAACAAACTAAAAAGCACCATTTTTTATGAAACACGACACTTTCATAAGTAAAGCATTGGAATGTTATATCTCCTGTGTCCAAATTTTCCCTTTTTTAATAGGCTAACTTTATTTTTTGAATTTGGAAAAGCATGGGTTTTGCTAGCTTACATTTGGTAAGTGCCATGTTGATACTACTACTCTCCACTGAGATACAGAGTTAGGAGTAAGTCAGCCTTAATGCTTGTAGCAAAATAGATAAATTTTCTCCTTCCTTGTGTTTAACTGTGGGTAAATATATTAGATCCTGTCCTGATGCCACTACAGTTCTCAATCATTTCACTCAAATAAGGATTGACCCCTTATTGAGAGGGAGCAGTTTTAAATCTTATGTACTTGTTGCACAAGTGCATTTAAAAAAAAAAAAAAAAATTAAAAAAAATCACATCGTAAGTGCTGTGAATGCAAGTCCCATTGACTTCTTCAGTGCCTGAGCCTTGCAAAACAGGAGCAGAAATCGCCGTCTTTCTGTGGTATCCACACTCATAGGCCTTATTTGCAACTCGGCAAAGGTTTTCAGCAGCAGTTAGCAAAAGCTGACAAATCCACGTCGGGTGGGAAGCCAGTACATGTCCCTGAGAGGGAGGTACTGCAGCCCCTGCGGTAACAGTGGATGTAACCTCTTGCACCGAAAGACCTTTGCAGTGGTGTGACTTAGTACTTGGTATAACATCTCCTCTGACCTAATACTCTTAAGTGTGTTGGTGGAGTTAGGTGTGTAGCAGGAAAATAAGGCAGGCACTAATTTTATTTTTATTTATTGAAATAAAATTATCAAGATCCTCATTCTGTTTAGCCTTGGTAGCCTGTTGTGTAAATATCTATTTTAGAGGAATATTGTTTTTAATAAAATTCAGTTCTCTCTGAATAAGAGGCAAGCTGAGATCTCTGACCTAAAATATGTAATCGTTCAGCAATGCTGTAAATGTGTGTAACCCTGTACAAGGCAATGTAAGATATCTTCTGTATGAAAACTGTGACAGACCTTTGCTGTCTCTCCTTAAAACGTCTTTGCCCTCTTCAATTTATCTGCACCTGAAAGTTTTAAGTTGTGGTTCGAAAGAAGGTGTATTCTGCCTATTATGTATGATTTAATTTTGTTTGTTTGGCAACCATCCTTCCTGTTCACTGCAGCAGATGAATATAATATGGGGAAGAGAAATGGATGAGGAGGGGGAATAGGGAAGCAGACTGAGTCTTCTGTAAAATATTTGAGATCCAGCAAAACTTCTGGGCTAGGTTAGTTTTGAAATACCACTTATGCCCCCCTGGAAAGTAGGGGTGTGGGGTGGAGACAAATGCTTCGTTTGGAATTGAAAGTAATAAAGGATGCTGCTGCTAAAAGTCAGATGCATTGATGTTGGAGCCTGGTGCTTTCCTTAAAGCCTTCTCCTTCCCCCAGTCCCCCCACCACAAATCAGAATAATTGTATCACAACAGCAGTTTAACTGTATCTGTGGTGGAGCGGGATGGTAGTTTAACGATGCACAGAAGCATTGTGCCCTGGTTTAGGACAGGAAGTGGAAAATGAATATTGTTTTGAACTTTAACTTTGTGAGCAGACAGAAAGTAATTATTGGAGCTGGAACTCCCCCGGGAGAAGCGGGGGAGTGATGCACTGTGATTGTAAGCAGCACTGCGGGATCTTAAATATCTAGTCGTGTTTAATGCTTTGGTTTTACATTTCTGCTTTTTAATTGATCTTCTGCTCCTCATTTTTTCCTTGGCAAATAGAGGAATAAACAATTGCATGTAGTCTTCATGTACTGTATTTATTGATAGACACCCTCCCACCTTCCCTTTGGTGGTCGGGCAGGACTCTTAAATTTCTGTCTTGGTCCTGGTGTTACTTTCAGTTGTAAAATGAACTCTTTCACTGCCTGGGTTACTTAATGGGCCTATTATAACATGGAAAATTGACTTAATTGTTGATTAAGAGCACATAATTGTATGTGAAGCCATTTACTCAAGAAGCTGTAAGCCACTTGTGCAGTATTTAGTATTAATTATAAACTATAGAAGTTTCTGTCTTATAAAGTAGAAAACCCCACTGAAATGGCACAAAGTCTGCATAGTTGTGAAGTTAACATTTTTAGTATCAACTTTTTAATAACATATTACTATTAAAATATTACTGACCACTTTCTAGAAAAAAAAAAGAAAAAAGGCAAATCTCTGCCTTCTCTGAATGTGTTTGCCATATTTCAACAGCCTGCGACTTAGGCAAACTACCTAAGTTTTTTGGGCTTTTTTGCTCTACTTTGGCTGCTACTTTACAAGTTCTTCAACAAAGAATAGTCAGTGCAACACTTCAACTTTTCTTACAGACTGTGGTATCTTCTGCAGATTTTAAAAATACTGTTCCCTATTAAGTTAAATAATTAAAGGGAAAAGATTTTTTGCTAACTTTTTGAAGGTGATACTTCTGCCTATGGTAGGTACATGTTTTTTGGTTCTCATAAAGGAATAATTTGTTATTTTAAAAATAACATTTAAAACGTAAAAGTATATTAATTTTCAAATTAAAATTCAATACATGTTCTTTATGATAATGTCTCCCTGATCAAGTTCACGGGACTATTTTAATCTTGTGTTAACACAGTTGTGGGATTCTTTATTTGTGGTGAAGTTTTAAAGGTAGTAAAATTAAGTCACTTTAAAAGAAAATTGTGTGATGATTTATTGTAGCAGAGTAGGCAAAATTCCTCTAAAGATTTTAATATCTTCCACCTGGTATAGAAACGAAAAGAAAATATTCTTTAGCTGGTGACTAATTTGTCACTAATACCCAGGGGTTCCTTCATTACAATGCAAAGATGTCAGTTTTAAGAGAAACGTACAGTGAAAAAAACGAGTGCAACTTCCTGTTGCAGGCACTTACAAAAAAGAGAGAAATAAAGGTCTGGAAAGCAGCTGAAGTGGTGTGAAGGAAGGCTCTCAAGCTATCAATCAGGGCAAAATGTTTGGGGAAGGATTTTACCTGCAGGCTTCAGTGGAATTCATTAGGACATGTTCGAGGAGGAAAGTCACTCAATACGACTCCAGAGGAGGAGCTCTGACATGCGGTAATACCCAGGCTGATGCTCAGTTCGCCTCCAAACTGCACGTACTGCATCTTGGTAATTGTTTGAGGAGGAACCGTATTGTTAAAAAAGTCACACTCTGCTTACTGATGGCTTTTATACTTTATCACGATGTTAAATGAATTGGGTCCAAGACTTATAGTTCAGATGAAAATGCTGCTAGAGGATATCTGCAGCTACTGACAACTCAAACCTGACGGCAAAGGTCACGGTGTCTCTGCCACATCAGTGTCTCAACAAAGTCATTTTTCCCAGCAGAGAACTATTCCAGTGTCCAGACACTTGCATAGCGTCATCACTTTGCCTTTTGCTGCAATAACAAAACTTGGACTCCCCTCCTGTCCTTCCAGTACTGCAGTTTCACAACAGCTCAGTATAAGGAGGGGGGAGCATGAGCCTTTGCAATACCAGGAGAGAGCGGAATGAGGATTTCGGTCTCCCTCCCTTAGGAAACCAATTCTGCACTCATGTCGTATGCTAGTAGGCACAGAAAAATGTGAACGTGAATATTGGATAGAAGACATCTCCTTATGACCAGCTTTAGAAATGCAAAATAGGCGATTGACAACGGCAGCAAAGCGTAGGCCTGTGGCAGCAGAATATCTGCAAGCAGCCTCTGTTGTCCACTTTACTGATGCAAGAATCGCAGCAACTGCTCTGGTTTCCACTGCAGGAGTGGATGCTCTTGGATGGAGCAGATTATCACTATCCCGGGCTCCTGCAGCAGCAGCAATCTAGCTTCTTGAGGACTTTCTGGTTTACTCTTCCCCTACTTTTTAGTACAACCCAAAAAGTCAAGTAGGAAGTGCATTAGTAGTAAATGTCTATGACAGAAGTAATAGTTCAGTGTTAGGACTGCAGTAATGTTAGAGATTTGGGAAAAAGTAGTCAGTACTGCACCAAACAATGTACATGTTGGAAACCATGCATGACAACTTTGTGGTAAAAGTATTTATGTAGTGGGGGGGAAGCCTGGCATGTCCTGCAGACTCCAGGCCATGTTAACACAGCTCTCTGTTTCTTGTTGGAGAGTAAGATTTAATCTCAGCCATTCTATGGTTAGTTGCAGAAAAGGAAGATTTTATGTTCTGTCAGAAGCACATTATTGGAAGGGAAATTTATTGGTTTTGCTATGTTTCTTTCAGGTTTAGTGTATTCTTCAGTCAGAGCACTGAGGTGAATAAGAAACATTTTTGTATGTGTCGTGGGTTGACCTTGGCTGGTGGCCAGACACCCACCCAGCTCCTCTCCCGCTCCCCATCCTCAACAGGTTTTGGGGAGAAAATAAGACAAAAAAGCTTGTGGGTCAAGATAAAGACAGGGAGATCACTTACCAATTACTGTCACAGGCAAAACAGACTTGACATGGGGAAAATTAATTTATTGCCAATTAAAATAGCGTTGGATGGTGAGAAACAAAGGCAAGAACTAAAACAACTCTGCCCACCCCCTTTCCCAGGCTCAACTTCGCTCCTTCATTCCCAATTCCTCTACCTCCCCCAGAGTGGCGTGGGGGGTGGGTAATGGGGGACTGCAGTCAGTATATAACCTTTCCTTTCTACCACTCCCTCTTCCTTCTCACACTTCTCTCCTACTGTAGTGTGGGCTCTCTGTGGGCTGCAGTTCCTGTCAGGAGAACTGGCTCCGGCCTGGTCTCTCCAGGAGCTTCAGGGGAATCTGCTCTGGCGCCTAGAGCACCTCCTTCCCGCCTTTCTCTCAGGCCTTGGTGCAAGGCTGTTTCTCTCACATTTTTCCTTTCTGCCATGCCGAATTTTACCTTTTCACAGAGGTGCCACCGGCTTCTCCGATGGGCTCAGCCAGGTCCTGCTGTGGGTCTGTTGTGGAGCCAGCTGGAACCGGCTGGAACTGGCATGGGGCAGCCCCTTACCTCTCCTCACAGAGGCTCCTGCAGCCCTCCCTGCCAGCACCTGGGTACAGACACCCAGTACAGTATGACAAAATCAGCACTTTATTAATTCATATCGGATTGTGATCTGGAGTGATTGCACATCCCATCCGGTGGTAATCGCTGTGGGTTTTAAAGCGTTTTACAACAGGGAAGGAAAGGGAAGGGTGAGACAGAAGGTCAGCCTTGCTTATCCTGCGTCCCACCTGAGGTAAGAGACAAGCCTGATAATAAGAAGCGGTCCCTGGTCGTTGAAAGCTAAAATTAGATCCATCTTTTCAAAAGTCTCTGAGTTGATGCTAAAAGGCTATTCGGGCATCTTGTGGGCACAAGTCATCCTGCATGGAAAATTGAACTTGTGCTTTACTAATGTTTAAGGACTGATTTTTTTCAAAAATAATCTAATTGCACTTGTATAGTAACATGCTGGCTGTTGAAATGTGTTGTCATCTTTTAAATGACTACCTGAACTAGGGACATGTCTTTTCCATGTTCAGGATCTTACATTTGCTAGATCTGTTTTCCTGAGAAGGTTTTTTGGGTTTAAGTTGCTTGTAATTTTGTAACTGCTCTGGAGATGGCAAAGGCTACTGCAGGGGACTTGCCCTTCTCCCCATCTTTCCAGAGGCCAAGTCTTTTTATACATTTGGGGTTTTTTGCATGTGTTCTATTAATATTCATATCAAGAGCGTAGAAAAAGGTGAGATGGTCTTGCTGTCAAATGGTGGCCATCCTCTGATTTTAATCATGTGTCCAGGGCTTAAATAACATTTAAAATTTCCTTCAGATGTTGGGCCTCAGGGCTTTTCAAGCCATTAACCTGAAGCTTGTATGGCTTCATTCTTCTACCTGACTTACGCTACAAAGGAAGATCTGTGTTCAGTTCCTTATGATCCACTTGCTGTTCCTGTTGGTGATGGCGGCTCTGCGCCTAGGAAGAGCCTGGAGTATGCAGGAGGGTTTGTCTGAGGAGGGCAAAGGATCCTGCTGTTCTCGGTGGAAGTAAGTTTACTTTGAGAGGGATCTTGCCAAGGATTTGCTTGTAGCTGCTAACAAGGTGGTCAGTGAAGATGACTGCATGGTGCTAGTGTTATTGCACGTATTAATGTGCCAGATGCTCTGTTGGCAAACTAAAATTTTGTTGGGCTTCTTTCCTCTTCTCAAGAGAGCCTTAGATTTATACTTTTGTCCTGGGAAGCAAGTTAGAAAAGTGATTTGAACGGCAGTCAGCTCAGGAGAGAGCTCTATGTGAGCATTTTTATGCTTAACCTGACAGGCCAAAGTCTTGCCCCAAAATATTGTCTGCCACTCTACAAAGAAACTGTCAGTCTTTCATTAATCATTCAGTGGTCCTTTAACTATATGGTAAACAAAACCCACCAAGCCTGTGTTGTCCTGCTTGCAGCCAGTTCTCTTTTGCTCAACACCTCATGCAGAACTTGGTTTGAAACCCAATCTAGCGAGGTGCTGCCTCCCCCAGCAGACATACTATTAATGGCCCTGATGTCTCCTTAATGAAAGGGTTTTGTTGTGCCAACATGATGCTCTCTGTCCTTCCTCAAATGGATGTTCTCTGTGTTGATGCAGATACCATTACCAGAAGAAGTAGTATGGAACCTGCAATCTTGTGGTCACTGGAACTTAAAATTCTGTAATTATTCTTGGCATATACTCTTAAACGTCAGTGCATACTGGGCTTTTTTCAGAGTCACTGAAAATCAAGCCCTGAGTTGCGTCATGGTTTTTTTTGTAGTGCCTCAAATGGTTGATACACCCTTGTGACCTTCAGAAGTGCAGTTTGGATTGTAATCCACAAATCAAATGTTAGTAAAGAAGAAATAGCTGGGATGTGACTTGTGGAGGCATTTTTCAGATGGTCCCCTGAGAGTGAACAGTGAAGTGCTTAGAAGTTAGAGTATTACATATGCAAAGGGGAAGCCAGGGTTTAGTTGCCAGAATCTGACTACTTTAACTTGCGAGTTGACTGAATATAGGTATGCTTTACCCTGAAGTCTTAGCCTAGAAGTTACGCAGCAGTTCCCAACACTGTAAATTTGAAGATTTCCAGGCTCATTTAAGTGCTGTCAACCAAGGCTTGTGTTCGGTCTTAAGCATTTTTCACTTCAGTTAGGAAGGCCTGAAATAATCAGTCCTTGGAAAGGAAGCTGTGTTATCCTGACACGAGTTTAAAAGAAATATTTCTCCCAGATTGTAAATGTCCAAAATACACTGCTCAAATTTGTTCTGCTCAATGTTAACTTACAATGGTGAAGGTAAGTGACTGTAAAGTCAATTTTCATGTTTAATTAGTTGTATGCATGATTCATATGTTTTTTATTCTCATTCCAATTCCTTGCCAGCCTTGTATTTTTATACTGCTGTGAATCTGTGAGTTTGTATTTCAAGGCAGTACTTGTGGAGTGATGGCCACTGGCTCTCATCTTTCATGGACATACTAAGTGCATTTTTGATCTGAGGATTTTGATTCTCTAGATACTGACAACTCAGATTTATTGGGGGGGGGGGGGTGTGTGTACAAAAGAGATATGATCCGGTTGTCTTTAACAATGCATGTAATCTCAGAAGAGTAAAACCCTATGCTTATCCCTTAAAAAGCTCTTCAGAAAAAGAATTGCATGGAGGAAGGAACCTGCCAAGCTTTCTTCTGCTCAAAAACGCTTACAAGTACCCTGTAGCCAGCCACTATGTTCACTGATACTAAACACCAGTAAGCAATCTCCCACCAATTCCTAAATGCTATTTAATTTTCTGGTTATCTAGTAGGGCTTTTTGGCTCTTTTTTTAACTGCAGTAGATGGCTGCCAAGGTATATGCATGACATGAAGTAAACTCCCAAAGTAGTTTGATACCCCTGCAAATAGGACAGTGCTGCAAATACCTAAAGTAGATGTCAAGTAAGAATTGCTGACTCGACGTCTGCACATGAGTGTAGTTTATGGATTAGGTGGGGGTGGGCACAGTCCTCAAAGCCTTGTTAAATTAATCTGTTTGTCAGTTAACATTAAAATAGTAAAAGTGATGCCAACTTCAACTGTATTGGAGTATTTAATTGTAGTCCTGTGTTTACAGGGAAGTACAGGTAGCTGTCACCTAAGCAGTGGAGTAATTTGGGCAGACTGTCTTACTTGGCATTAGAACTACAGTCACCCTGCAAGCAATGGGACCCTCCTTACAGCAGTCGTGTTGATAGATTGCAGGTATGGTTTCAAGACTGGATTAAGCTGACTGAGAGCTGTGTTGACATTGCAAGAAGTGGCCTCCTCAGCCTGGCTGCATGTTCCTGTTTCCTCCTCTGTGTTGGTGCTATCATACATACTACAAACTGGATCAATTTGCTGATCCAGCTGAGAAGAAAACCAGAAAAAAATCAGTTTGTTGGTCTGGCTATAAACAGACTTGGGTGGCTGCAGGAGTCTGCAGGAGCTTGTGGCTGGGCTGGGGAGAGGACAGGGTTGCATCTTTGGTCAGTAATAAGGTCTTTGAATTTTTACAGTCATTTGAAGCTAATCAAATCCTGAGAGAGATGATCATACAGTTTTGCTGTTACCCTTGATAACTGAACTGCCAGGCAACAATTTGGGAAGGAAGTCAATTTACAAGGTGTAGTTAACTTAGTTGTTGAGGATTAATCAGCTTGATGCTTTAATTTAGGCATTGTTTCATTTTATTTATGCATTTAGTACATTATAAAATTCCAACCCTTACCTGGCTTGGACTTCCAAAAGCATGTGTCAAGTCCTGTCCTGCTCCTTCACCTGGTTCCCAAGGGCACTTTTGGGTAGGTATTTTTGAAATGTGCATCTTAAGCACATTCCAGAGGAGGTTCAGAGCAGGATGTGAAGTTTGCTGCTGCTTTCTTTTAAGACAGCCAGAGAAGCTGGAGGAAAATCATGGTTGTGTATTGAATGATAAGAGCGCTTGCCCCAGTCATAGGAAGCCCAGGATGATTTCCTCCAGGCGCATGCTGTGTGTGACATCCTCAGTGGATAATAGTAACACTGATTTCATTCCTGTTTGGGATCTTGTCAGAAGTGACTTGCCCAAAATCTGACACCATGTTAGTAGGACAGTGATGAGAATCAGGAATCCTTAATTTCTGGGTTTCTGAAATCATTGATGCATTGGCTACTTAAAGACCTCACTGAAAAGAGCTATAGCAATCCTAATTTTTTGGTTGCAATTTGTACAATTTGGAAATTGTATTTTAAAGTAGCATTAACTCTCCTGTCAGGTGGGGTTGGTAGGATTGACTGACTAACTATTTTAATTACTGAATGTAGGTTACATATATACAAGAAAAACTTCTCTCTGACAAAAGCATATTATATCTTGGCTCTTAGTACTAACCAGCTCAACTTTAATTTCACAGCTTGCTGCCAACAGTTGCCTTACTAAGACATAGTACTCATAATAAATGAAATTTCACAAAACAGAAAAATGAAAACTTTGTTCCAGCTGGATTGAAAAGGCAGTTAGAGCATTTCTATCCTGCATATAAAGCTGCCATCCACATAAACATTTCTAATTACTTTTTCATTTTTAATAATCAGGATCAGACCTTTTCTTATTATTGAGGCAAATGCAAGGTATTAGAAACACACAATTTCATTCAAAGTCCGTTAGTTATTGAATCCTGTCCAAAGTTAAGCATTTGAAGTGTTTTGGGAGAAACTCACCTTTTAGTTTCAGGTTTTTGACAACCTACTTGGATGAAAACCCTGAAATGAGCAGACCGCTCTAGTCCTGCTTGGTAGTGCTTAGAGGGATGTTAGTTACATCATTTGCTCTTGGAGCTGTTACTTGTGTATTGTTGAAAGCCCTGCAGCTGATGAGTGCTTGCCCGGACTACCAACGGGAATCTCAGTTAAATTATCACACAGCCTCTCTGCACATGGAAGAGATTAATTCTCATAGCCACAAACAGAATGAATGCTTTGTACTTAGTACCATAATGTAAGTTCATGCTGAAATACAGTGCCAGTAACCAACTCCTTTACCAATAAATTCACAGTTCTAATAACCATGTGTTTTTACAGCATCCTGATCCCAAAGGATCAAAGAAACATTGATTTATTTAGCTTTGGGTCCCATCCCCCGTTGTTCTCGCTCCTTCCCCTTGCTCCCCATGAGCTCAAAAGAGCCGTATATGAGATAAAACCCAACTGTTGTTGTATAGTCCACAGCAGGGAGGGACACTTTTGCAAAACCACAGAAAAGAACATTTTAGCCAGTAGAAATGACAGGAAGTGTTGTGGGCAGACAGAACACAAACACTAGAGCCTGCTTTGGCCAAGAGTCGATATCAACCTGTCTAAACTGCTGTATAGTTCTTTATTGACGATAAATGGACTGAAAGTTAAAAATTCAACATCTTAAAAAATTACACTATGCCTGTGGCATACAACTTCACTGCTGTATAGAAACGTTCCTTGAAGACAGCACTGATCTTCCCGAAACCTGGTTAAGGATGCAACTAACAATTTTAGTTCAAGACAGTGAAGTTGAGAGGTGTTGATATGAGTGTCTGATGAAGCAGGTATGCATTACTCAGTAGAGGTGCCAGCAGCAGAAGCATTTTGACCTTTAGGAAAAGGTGAGTAATGCTCACAAGGAGCATTACCGCCCTACAGCTGAGCTATTGTAATGTGATCATGTCCCCAGACCTCTGTAATGGCCCCTTGTCCTATTGCAAGCATGTGCTAAGACGTCGTGTAACATCTCCTGTAAGTAGTCCCTGGGGGCTGTTAGAATTTATACTCCAAGGGTTTCCAGAATTGTAGGAGTGGTTGATGTTCCTCATCAGAAGGCTAACCCAATACAAGGTTTCTGAAAATTTGAGTCGACAAAACTATTTAGCAAGCATTACTGAAATTACTTTATAAAAAGGTGTTTTATAGTTCAGACAGTATTTGGTGGCTGTTGTATTACAGCAGCAGGTAGAGGTCCCAGCCCCACTCTGTATGTAGGTGTAACTAAACTGCTTCTTGCCTCAGAATATTTATTTCTTGTGACCAGAGAAAAATGTATGGAAAAGCAGCATGGACAGGAGATACAAGTTGCCATGACCAGGTCGTTATTTTGTTACAAAGTAAACCAAATATTTGTGTTTTGCCTCTGAATTGTGCAGCTTTGGGAAAGCTCAATAATTCCTAATGGCTGAACATTCTGTTTCTAAGCCTAGAAATCCTGTTTCTGACTAAAAAAAAAAAAAAATCTTTTTAAAAGAAGAGCCTGGGGCTGAGTAGCTGCAACTTTCACTGTTTTAAATGTTTTTCAATCCCATCTTAGGCCAGTGGAATGAAATAGAGTTATTGGTTGTATGCAGGCCTATGGGTCTATCAGAACTTGCAATTGTTCAGGGAAAAAGAAGTGGATACACTGAACAAAAACCCTGTCAGCAATTGGAGAAAATCCTTTCCTGGCATAATTCTTACTTTAAGATGTTTATGCTGCTGAAGTATGTTGTCACCTCGAGCTGTGCTTTGTTTGCTTGTTTACTGCTGCCTAGGGTCTATAAAGTAGAGATTGCAGCCAGTACTTAAAGCAGCATAAATTTTTGTTGCCAGCAAGAGTCAGAAAGTGTTGGGGGGAGAGAGGGAAAGACAACATGTTTCTATGTTTAACAGCATGTTTCTTAGGTTTTTTTTGGGAAGGGACGGTCCAAAAACGTGTCCTGCAAAAACGTCGTTACTTTGTGTCTTTGTAGATGGGAACGGCAGAATTATGTACTTGCGTCTGTTCCTATATAGAGAATATATGTTGGAAATATTTAAAAATGAGAATGATTGAATATCTAAAACTGTTCCCAACTCTAGTATTTTCTCCTGCATCCAACATATAGTGCAAACCTTTTTTTGACATTTGATCTATACTGTTCGTAGCCCTTTTATATACACAGAGGGATTTACTGCTTTGTAATCAAGCTGCTGAAGAAAAACGTTGTCCTTTTATTCACTGGGGATGACTGTAATAAATTAAAATGGTTTCCCATTAGCCTTCCCTACTTAGTTGAACCACTTAAAATTACTTTGGACTTTGCCCTTGTCTGACCTCCTCACCTTTGCTCAAACATTTCTGCTTCCAGGAGTGCAGCAGCATTGGTCCTAGAGCCTTACTTCTGTAACTGAAGTTACAACTCATTTCAGGCTGGAAGTAGAGTACCAAGGTGGAGCCCATTTGGAGTTAAAAAGAAATGTTTAGTAGTTTTAAAAGCCTAATGCATGGCCTAACTCGCAGGTGATCTCTGGCATCATAGATTGCTGTTAGTGTTAAGAACTGATTATAGCTTGATTGCATGCATATTTTTCAGTAAGACTATGTGCATGCAGATGAAGATAGCTTGTTTTGGTTTTAGCTTTTTTTTTTTTTTATTGCTCCTGTGAGGTTTCTGTGGCAATAATGGCTTTACCAGCTTGTGGACAGAACTATAGAGTTGAAACAACCAAATCTCTGAGGCTTGCCTGAGCACAAAAGTACATTTAAACAGGTATATGTGAAGTTCTCTCTTTCTCCTGCCTATGAAATGCAACCAGAATTACATTGATTTACAAAACAAACTGCGGGTTTAAAACTGCTGTTCTGTCAAATGTACAACTCTAGTTTCATAACTGGTAATGCCCTAGTGTTAAATGCATACACATTAATCAGTTGTGCTAAAGTAAAAAGAAAGCCACAACAATTATTAGACAGTATATATGCAGTTCAATTCTGGATTGTCATTTTTAGTTATGGTATGAATGGAAGGGCTGGATTTCTTACTGAGTTCCCAAATCTTGTGTCCTCCTGCCTGTTACTTCTCTTTGTATTCAGGGTCTAAATTCAGGTTTTATACTTCTTGCGGGCTTGGAATAGTAACTTGGAGGTGATTTGAGATGGTCTCAGTGTAATGTCGTAATCTGGAGAACCTTGGAGAAGATGCCACGCTTGTAACAGTGCAGAGAAATACATGGCATTACTGAATGGGATTCTCTTAAATATTTCAGTGAAGTAAATATGCATGAGGAATGGATAGAGGAATAGTGATAGAATTGAAAAGTTTTTTTAACGGTATAAAAATCACTTGTTTTACGCATAGAAATCTGACCAGATTGACTTGTTTCTGTGCAGGGCAGGCCCAGAATGACCCCATGTTTGTGGCGTACAAGGTGGTTCAAACATCTGACTTCGGAGGCACCACTGGTGGAAAATTCCCCTAGCTGACCTTGGGCATGCACACCCTGATAGATGGCATGCTTATTAATGCTTACAAATTAATGGCTTATTTTATAGACAATGAAACTGGATAGAGCTCCAACTATGTCTTAGCACACCCATACTGGAGACAAGTAAATGCACTAGGGAGAGAGCTAACCGCACCCTTCGGAAACAGCACACTTGTGGGAAGGTAGCAACTGAAAAACAAGCTTAAATGGCATTTAGCAAAGGTATCTTGCAGTAGCCTACTTTTATAGGAATTAGTAGCTAATGCCAGTCCATATGATTCAGGGAAAGTTCCAAAACTGTCCTATAAATCCCTGCTACTCCAATTTTGAAATATTTTTCTTAAGCAAGGGCTAACTTGTCAGAACAAAAAAAGCAGCCATAGGATTCTTGGCTGGTCATAGTGAAGAGCCTGCATGTTAAATATTTTCAGTTATCTGTGATTATTCCACATAGGTAAAAATAACTGATAGTCTGCATAAATTTAAAATGAGACAAGGAAACCACAAGCTGACTGCAAATGTTGCTTGAAGAAGAAAAACATATCCTGTATGTCATTGATCAAAATAATAAAATCAAAACTGAGGGCAGTTTGGTATCACTAGTGTTTTCTGGTCAAGAGGATGCTGGGACTAGGGGGTAACTCATAGGGGTCATATTATGGGTTTCAGGTGCATTGTATGGCTTAGGGAATATCTGCCCAAGAAATGTGAAAAACTAGTGAAGTTTGAGACTATTTTTGGAATCTCTACTTGTGTATCTTGGGCTATTGGGTTGCCAAGGGCAATATTGTGAGCAGTTGAGAAAAGGAAACATGTTCCCTAGTTTTGCAATTGCTGGTGCGCACTTGCATCCTGGGAGGAGAGCAGACCAAGCAGAGCGTTTGCCCAGTGAGGCTTGTCTCTGTTCCAACACAAACTCTGGGCTTTTTGCATGTGAAAGTATGCAAGAATTCATAATCTGACCCTCTATATTATTTGTGTGTATACATAACCTGCAATTCATTAAAGAAATCCTTGCTGCAGCTCTCTGCCTCTGCACTGTCTGGGAGCAATGCAGAGATGAGAATGGTCTTAGCAATTGCAAGAGGTTTCATACAAAACCACCAGCTTGAAAGAGCTTATCACTGGTGAGAGAATGATCTCTGGCATTTCATAAATCATCAGCAGTACTAACATGCTGTTTGGAGATTTGTATCATTAGCAAATTAATCATGTTCAGGAACACTCCCGTAGCAATGTTGGATGAGACGCTGTGCAATGCCTTTCTGCCAAATAAACTGCAAAGAGGGGCCTGGGGGATGGGAGGTGGAGAAGAGAAGCCAGGCTCAGCTTTCATATTACCTCAGTGTTGTCCTTGATAGCAGTCTTTAAAATATTTAAACAAAATGACAGTGCAAAGCTTCTTAGCAGCTTGACTTATGCTATTGGCAGAATATGGGGAAGGAGTGATTTCTGGTTCTGACATCTTTAGTTTCCGTCCTCACAGGAAACATCCACAGAAGTTTGCTCAGTTGCCTTCCAAGTCTATAACATTTCTGCCATCCTCCAGCCCTGGAGTGCAAACAGTCATCAGGCTGCTCTAATGTAAGGAAGAGTAGAGATGGTAGGAGGTGCAATATTTTTATAGGCCACAGGAAACCCCCATTTTGGAGTGAGAACTAAACCTGAAGTTCTGCCTACCTGAGTACTCCTGTCGAAAACCATAGAGGTTTTCTTGGCATGAACCCAAAGTTTTGGTGTAACTGAGGGTAATTTTGCTAGCCTTTCTAGAATTTCATTTATACATTCAGTTATTCATAAATTCACGCGGTATTCATGTAACTCTGTTTTTTCCCTCGAATTCACCGAGCTTCAATTTTGAATTCTAAAACCCATTAGCAGTATTTCCCATGCACTGCACTCTTCAATGCATACTTAGATTTAAGTTTCCATACAGCTAAGGATAATGTTTATACCACTGCTTCTCTGATGTTATCTCCTCTTCCCTTTAAAAAATAAACATAAACATATACCACAGAAAAAAAAAAGTGTTAGACTATTAAATCATGCCAATTTTCAGTTGCTGGGTGTTGCCTGAAGATTCAGTGCTATAGCAATGCCAAAGACCAACAGAACCATTCTGTATCTAGATATTTGATAAACTGACTTGTATGTAGCCTTCATTTGGCTTTTTTCTTTGACTGCACTTTTGTAATAACCAAAACTGAATGCTTCCACTAAGAAGCAATGCAACTAACTTCAGCAGCCTGGCATCAGGAGAGTGTGTTTCAGGTGTTGTCATACATTACGTTAGTCTAGAGACCACCACTGCTCATTTTGTGTTCTGGTAAAAGTCAGATAACTACAGTTAATGGCTAAACCCACAGCATAAATCTGCTGTGTTTCAAGACAGCTGTTAGATTAGTTCTCTCAGTTCTTCTGCTGTGCCAGTGGATGCCAGCAAGTTCCAAATTTAAATGCTTTTCAATGCTTTGTATAGCACTGGACATATTTTATAGATCTGAGTTGGAGAGATGCTATATTGTGCTTAATAAACTACTCTTTAAAATATCCATGATTCAGCTGCTTGTATGGAAAAATGTATGCTTAGCTTTGAGAAAAATCTTAACTCTTATAGCTCTCAGTGTCAGGCTATTGCTTTTAAGACTTGGATTTTTGCTTAAGGTGTGTGTATGTGCTTTTCAAAATATTTGTCCCACATATTTACTGGCAAAGTGGTATGTGACAGGACAAGGAAAAAGTTGCCTTTTTCAATTAGATTTTGTTAACCTTTTCCTCAACAAGCCAGAAACTTGAGTTTCTGTAATTCTAGCAGAAATTCTAGGGTAATTCTAGCAGAAACTTGTTTTGTTTGTTTATAAATTGTACTGAAAGTTTTTGTGTTTTTTTTTTTTTTAAATCCAGTGCACAGAAAGGAACAGAAATTGTGTTTTTCAGTAGTACGTAACGTTTCAGAAGGCTTTTCTCAGGCCCATGTCCCAGGAGCTTTTTTACTTTTATGTCACACATTCTTCTGGTTTTGTGTTATTTTCTCACTGATTTTTGTCTCTCTCAGCTTCCACACTACTGACACATGCACACTAAGGAAGTAGATCCTAGACCAGTTTTAGAGGGAGAAGTTCTGGTACAGGCTGTCCTCTCCTGTGAAAGCTTGCAGTTTGGGATCTTTGTTGCACCCGTTTACTCTGCAATATCTATTGCTGAAGATGCACCCTATTAACCTTCAGGAACTGTGTTAGAAGTGAAAGATACAGGATTTTAAGCCTCAATGCTAGTTTGTGAAGACAAGCTAAACTAAGCGAAGCTGGTTCTCTTAATTGTGGCATTTCAATTCCATGCTTAAATTTGCAGCTGAACTGAATGAATTCAGTTGCTGGGCTCCTAAAGAATCAAAATCCCACAAGCAGGCACACAGGCAGTCTTTGTGATGACAGCCTGTAAAGCCAGCAGCTGTCCAGGGGTTAGCAGATTGGTTATGCTTAATGTGAACCATGGCAGGACATGGGCTAACAGAAGATGCATGACATACCTAGCACCTATTGCTCGAGGGTAGAAACAGACCAACTGGGGTAGAATGACTGGGATAGAAGAGTTACGCAGCCAAATGTGAATTAAAGGGAGAATTTAGCCATGCAAAAGTTGGGTGTAGGAAGGGAGAGAGATGTTATGTGGTCTAGGAGAAAATAAGAATGTGAGACTTACGCTTCTGTTCTGTATTGACAACTGCAGGCAGTGTCTGCTCTCTGCATTGGCAGAAGAGCAGGGAAAGGTTGTGACATACTAAGGAAAAGTCAGAAATATGTCGGTTTCATGGCATTTTCAGTAGGTGTAGGGTTGCTTTTCTGTCTTCAGCTTTTGTATAGTTTTCTCCCTCACACCCTTGCTGACTTACCTGAGTGCAGCACATTATCTTCATGGTTTTGAGCTCAGCATGCTCAGAAGTGGAAAAATGCAGTAATCCCTACTTTACAGAGAAGGGAAATAGAGGCAAGCAGATTAAATATGAGTTGGCTTTGTAAAATACTCTGGTAACAGAAAACCTATGGCTGACACAGAACTGAATCCAAGTCTCCCTAATGAGAGCTCTAGCCACTGGACTGTGGCATCAAATTTGCCATTTCTGACAATTCCACTTGAGAAAAAAGAATTTTTTTTCCTAATTGTAGTTTTATTGGTGTTAGTATTTTAAGGTGGCTCTCTAATTAGTAGTTCAGGGAAATTTGTGTAGTACTGTAATACTGTAATTTGTCTGAGCTCAAACCCCTTTACTCCAATTTTTCTTTTACTCCTGTATATGCATTAGTAAAAAACCTCTGAAACTAGGCACACTCTCCTTTTTTCTTGTTTTTCACTAGAGTTATCAAGACTACTTTTCTGGGAAGAGGGAAAAGAGGTGAGCTGCTCTATTTCCTTTGGAAGCCAAGCACTGCATTCAGATATTTTGCACAGTGCTTTTTGGGGGTTTGTTTGTCTGGGGTTTTTTTGGTAGCTCATTGCTGCAAAGCATGGGGTTTAGCAAGAGCATCTTTGCATGCTGCTTATGAGTGAATTGGTCATATCTGTGCCATCCTGTAGTAGCCGGAGGGAGGAAATTATTTTGATTCTTTTGTCTGTTGTAGCAGTTATTCCATAAAAGTGTCAGAGATAAACTGTGCTGAAGGCGATGAGCTGAAGTTAATCCAGTGTCAGGAAACACATCAACTGTTGAACCAGGCTGTCGGGCTACTCTTCTGGTCTGTGAAAGTTTGAGGGCCTTTGAAGTCCCATGCGTGTGAGAGAAATTTGCCTTTAAGCTAGGGATATTGCAGATCAAATCTGAGTTTTAAGTCTAAGGCAGTCACCTCCTTAATGGCACATGTAAGCTTGTTCTCAAATATCCAAGAAGCTCAAGTTGGCTTTTCCTTGCAGCTGGATTTCCTAACCTGTACAGATGATAAAACTCTTTTCTTAGATTATTTGAATGAACTCTAGGTAGCTGACATTTTCTGTACCTGCAAGAAACTTTCTTGAGCTGCCTTGCAGTCCTGTAAATGAAGCAGTCATCTCTGTTGCTGTTTTGAATCCCAGCACTCTTGTGTTTACAGCAGTCTCCTGATTTGGTGTTGTGCTTGAGCAGTTGCTGTTGACAGGCGGCCTCAGAGGTGATGAGCTGTATTGCAGAGTAGCTTCTTGAGAGTCGGACTGGTGATCCCAAGGGTAAGTGGTATACAACATGATAGGAGGAAACTGCTCTTTAGTGAAACAAAGTGGACTTTAAGATGCTAGTTTTGTCATTGAAGCTGTAAACATCTTCCAGTGAAAGATGCCGTGGTTTGTGGTCATTTAAGGTTGTCCTCAGTTTTCAGATTTGACAGTTTTGTTTGAGGAATGTGAAGCCATCAGAGAAAAAGTTAGGTCCTAGTAATCAGATCCTATTTTTTTCAGTTTGTTTGATTTTGGGGGGTGGGGGAAAAAAAGGTCAAGTTTTCACCTTTAAACCAATTCTTGCTTTTCATCTATGCCTAAGTAAGTTGCAACAGGAGGCCGTGACTTTTAGATGCCTCCACACACAAACACCATGTTGGATATCCCAGTAGGAGTGCTTGTCAGCACTATTTATGAAAGTGCATGGTTACTACTGAGGATCGGACAAGCACTTGAAATCTGCTTTGAATGTTCTTACATGTTTTAGTGCTAACCAGATTGGCAAAAAACTGTTATGGCAGTACACATGCTTCTGACTTTTATCTGCCTGGTGAAGGTGGTCCCTTGTTTGAGAGTTGGTGCTTATAGAGTTTTAAAATTTGGGGAAATCTGGGATGGAATATGGAGGTTTTTCTGGTAGAGGTAATGAGTTTAAAAAAAAAAAAGTAGCAATTTAAAAATGCTGTTATTACATGGCTGTCTAGTTGTCTGTGTGAAATAAGCTAGTGGCATCTGTCCAGTTGCAGGCAGATGTCCACAAATCATCAGACCCTTATATAGAGCAGAGAAAATCAGCCGGTGCTCTTTCAGTTCAAGCCGGGAGAGAGGGATTACAATGAAGAAAACTTGCATTTCTCTTCTCCCTTCCATCTGCATTTAAAAAAGAGAAATATGCATAGGCATTTCATTCCAAAGCACTGCTCCAGCATCACTGAGTAGGAGCAAATTCCCTCTTGGGAAAGCATAACTGAAAAGTGCTGGAAAGAGAAATTTGTTGAGACAGATGTGTTCTTGTATGGATCAAGTATTTTTCTTTGAATAATCTAGTGGAACTTGCAGTGGTGCACAGAGATTCTCCTGGCTAATAGGTTGCTAGCTGCTGGTTTTTGTAGGCTCAGTCTGGTATGATGGACATATGAAAGGCACTGTTCTGTTACACTTTGGTCCCTGCTACTGCCCTTAATTTTGACATGCTGTTGTAAAACTCTTTAGTTTTCATATATAAGTAGGTGCTAGATTAAGTGGTTAGCTAATCGACATCTTTGTTCCAGTAACAAAACCATGGCCTCTTTCAGCACTTTTCCATTTACTGCTCTGTGTGCTGTTTATGGTAGCAATGGCAAACTTTTTCAGTGTGTCTGCCAAATTTATTTTAAAGATCGTGGTGTTTGGTGCCAACCCTAATCTCTCTTGGTGCCAAACTTGGCTCCAGCAGCAGTAGCTCTACATTGTTAGTCTTGTGCAACAGTTGCATTACATCATAGTGAAAGGAGGAAAAGGGATTTTAAAAATTCCAGTTATTCAAATGCAATAGTCACAGGGGGGAAAAAGAAGACGGAAAACAAAACTCCTGCAGTTCAAATGTCAATGTCCCTCTGTACTTTGGTAAGTCATTAGAGGCCTGTTTAATATCATAAAATGGCACTTTCAGCAAGTGTTTTTCTTTATCAGATCAGACTTTGCAAAGGAAAGCAAGGACACTTGTGTGAATGGCATTGGGTTGGTGCATTTGTCATCTGGTATTTTCACTTCCATGCTGCCCTGTGGTGTATCAGTGACTGGATGGCAGGATCTCTGCAAAGGTGCTCCGTGACTCTTCCTTGTTTGATAATATCCTCTGGCCATCCCTGTAAAAATCCCTTTCCTCTGTCTTGAAAATAAACCTGATGCTAACAGCTTTGGGATCTTGGGTCTAGGTTAGCTTTCACCTGGGCTTAAAGAAAAAGCTTCAGCCTATTGTCACACCAAAACTCTTGGGAAATCAGACCCCAGCCCACCTGAACTCACAAAGTGAATCAAACTGTCCCATTTGTTATTTCTATATTCTTATTTTAGCCTGACTTTCAAATATCCACAGAAACAAAATATTAATGGAATAAATATCAAGGAAAACACCATGTGAACATTTGCTCTGAGTAAACTCCTTCTCCCCTTGGCTGTTTCCACACTATTAATTGGTTTGAGTGACAAATCAAAGTGCAGTTGTTGCTCAAGCATTGCTTTTGATTAGTTGTCTTTTTTTTTCTCCTAACATCCCCAAGACATGCAGCAGTTAGATTGTGTTACTTTGCTCACTGCTGTTGTACTGTAGCTCTTTAAAATGAGAAGTCTGCTCCACTTAACTTTTATCTATAAACTACCATCATCAGCCTGTCTCCTGATTCAGAATATCTGTTTTGAACCTTCCTGTTAGAGGTAAGAGGACAAAAAAATTTACAATTTGTTATTCCTACTGATGAAGTAACCAACTTTCACTACAGAAATAATATTTACCAGCAGAGTAACTCCTACACATTTCACGCAGATTCTTGAAGACTTTAATCTAAACAATAACTTTTTCTTGTGATTTTAAAAGCATAGGAGGAGCTCAGTGCTGTAAAAATGCATATATGGTATGCACACATAGTTGCCAGTAATGACAGCACAAACCTTTCTGCATTTGTAGGGGCAGATGAAAACCTAGCATTTGCACATGCAGGTACCCAAGTTCCAGTAACCAAGAATTACTGATGTGCAGGACTGCTTGCTCTCAAGTTAAATAAACCTTTAACAGCCCTATAATAGGGAATGGGCAAAGGATCCATGCTGTGTATGGCCCATGAGTTAGTGTCAGAGTTGGGAATGAAAACCTTTGACTTCCTGGCTGTAACCTCTAGAAAAAATTTCCTTCTTCAGGTAAATTATTTGAGATTAATAATCATTATAAATAATGAAATTTTATTTTTATTTTATTAAGAGTCAAAAGAGGGGAAAAAGACTGTTTCAATTATATCCATGAACAAGAGGAGGGAAGGATAACTTCTTGGAAGTTTGGCTGAGTGATAGCCTCTCTTCCAAGACCACCCTCTGCTCTTTTCAAACAAAGAGAAAGGATTGTGACTAAGTGAATGTTAGAAGTTTATAGATTTTATTTATTTAACCACAATATTTACTAAATCCAGATTGGTAACCTGACTTACTTCAAATCAAAACAGGGAAAGTATATCAGAGTACAGTTGGATTTCATGATTCAGGAGCAAATCAGCTGTACATTCAGGCCATGCACTTCGAAAGCAGCTTCAGGGTTAAGTGGTAATGAATAAGCACCTGCATTCGTAGTACTCTTCATAGTAACTGTGTTAGTGCTGTACAAGCTTTGCCTACAGCATTTATGAAGAAGAGTGTGTTAAGCAGGATCAAAAGGAGGGAAGCGGCTCTTTTTACATTATTATGCTTAACTAGTTTGACTCAACTTGTTTGAAGATGACCCAGCCAGAAATTCACTGTTGATCATAGGATGGTCTAAACTTTGTGAATCTGGTACTTCCATAAACCTTAGCACTAATAGAGCAGGTTTATTCAGAAATCTCATGGGCTTATCACCATCATTCCTGTTTTATCAATAAGGAGAGCAAGGCAGGATGGTTGAAGGGTGGCTTTCCCTAGCGAGAGCACACAAGCCTCTTGACTTTGGTATTAAATGTGCTGTCCCAATTTTGCAGAAGCGGGACAAGAGTCCTTCCCACCCACACAGTGTTGAGCCTCAGGGTGAATCCATTGCCCTCGCAGGCAAACTGCCCTCAGACCAGGTAGCAGGGCTGGTGTCCCACTGCTGCCACAGACATGCTCACTCAGCAATTACTTGGGAACCACAAGTTCTGATTTAGCGATGCTTTAATCAAGACCACAGCAAGGAAGGTCCAAAATGAAAAAGAAAAATTCAGTCCCCTCCCCTCTGCCCTGAAAACCCTAACCCAAAAATCTATCAGGCAAAGAGAAATAATTAGGGAAGCCAGCTTTGGGGGCGGTTAGAGTTTCTGTTCTCCCTTATGTGTAGTAATGGACTACCGCAAAGATTTTTTTTTTTTTTTTTTTTAAATATGAGGAGCTGAGGAATGGTTGGGAGGCTGCTTAAATTCCAGACTATGAGACCAAGCCAAAGCAGTACAGGGTTTTCAGACACATTGTTAAATTATATTATACTTCAGTTTCTGAAGAAAGTGTCTTCAGTTTTAGAGAGACCACAAACTTTGTCGCATTTCCTTCTGGTATGTAGGGCAGCGACTGCGTTCAGGACAATGAGGCTGGCGTTTGTGTTTTACCTCATCAAGATACTTCATAAATAGATGAAACAGTGTACTAAATATATAAAACATGAGGCATTCGTTGCTTCTGAATCCTTAAGAATTATTTTCCTTGGTTTATTCCTCCAGACAGATGAGAGAGTCTTCCCTTTCCTCACTAGGGGTGGGAGGGGGGGAGAAGAGAGTCCCAATCAAAGAAAGATGCTTTCAACCTTCTACATGTACAACAGACCTTCCTCTTTGCTATCTCCTCTGGTCAGAGAAACTCTGACTTGGGGGATTTAACCAAGGAGAGGGTATGTCATTCTCACTCCAGCCTCACCTGTACTGTTATGCTAGACTTTTCCCTCACATCCAAGGTCTTTTTACTAACTTACCTTTCATAGTTCTTTTCCCATAGCTCTTTTTGAATTATTATTCCCTGAATGCTGTTCCTTTACAGGCTGAGAATGGAGGTGCTGACACAGGCCTGTTATAAAGGGGCAGCCTTACCTTTCTCACGGGGTTGTTGGAGCCATTGCAGGACTCTGACAGGTTTAAGGAATAAATCAAAAGGGTGAAGAAATTCTCATAGTCTGGGAATGGAGAGCTTTTGGACCAAAAATGAGTGAGAGAACATGCCCTGAAGGACAGCTCTCGTACCTCACCTCCTTCTTGGCTGTCGCATGTTCAGGATGGTCATTATTCATCAGCATGGATACTGATACTGCAATGGTATAACAGATTTCACCTGAAGATTTCAGAGCACTTTCCAGCCCCTAAAAAGAGCTTAATTGGCAGTTTATACTGTATTGCCCGGTTTTACAGAGGCCTTAATGTAGTCCTGAGAAACTTGCCCAATCTGTTTGTGACAGAGCTTCGGAGCAGAACTAGAATTGCAATTCTCGGTTGTCTCCTTCAACAATTACACACAGTTCTCCCTAGTTGGTGTCAGACCCAGCCTTGTGACAACATGCACCTTTATACTGCACCATGTTGCTGTTTGTAGGGGCAGGTGCCAGCCATACAGCATCTAAGGGCCCAGTGCACATGGGCAGCTGAGGCTGCCTACGACATCCTTCTGGCACGGGTTGGTCAGGGCCTTCTAAGAGAGTCTGGATTACTCAGTCCGTCTTGTTTTCCCTGGATCATTCGCATGATGGAGCTGTAAAGGTAAATATGACTGGTGAAGATATCCAGGCCAGTACAAACTGTGGGTCTATGCATGCTTAGCTCATACCAGAGTTAGCACTGGTCCATGTCTTCTCCCATCTGTCCATGAAATGATGCTTTTGTGGGGCAATTTTTAGCAGTATCTTGCCTGTGGACAATGTGGATGCTAATGTGCTCAAGACACCTAAGTACATTTTTCTAAAATCTCCTGCTGTTGATGCAGTGGTGGTAGTAGTGCGGAGTCTGAAGTGGTCCAGTCATAGGGGATAAAACAAAGTGCTTTCCATGTTGGAAGAACTCAGTAGAAGCTGCTTTGTGTTACTTCAAGATAAACTGCAGCCCTAGGGAAGATTAATTTTGTTTGTTTGTTTGTTATTGCTTTTTATTTAGTACAGCAGTACCTGGAGATCCCACTGAGAGTAGGACACCATTGCACTGGTTGATGTTTCACATATACAGAAGAGGAGCACTTGTCCTGCAGTCTCTGTAGGGAAGGCACACAAAGGTCAGAAAGCACAGTGATGGCACAAAGGACTTGCCTAGGGATCAGCTGAGTTCTGGGGCAGAGTGGGGAGAAAACTCCAGGTTTTGAGTCTCAGAACAGGACTTGATCTGCTATTTCTCTGTGGCAGAACTGATTTGTTCTCACTGTGTCCTCTGGGAGAACTGTCCCCATGTGAGCACCACCCTTTCCTGCACACAGTCACCTGTGGATTTCATTAAGAATGTTACCTCTCAACTATTGTGGGCAAGAATTTTCTGGTGCATTCATTTTTCTGTGGGAACTTCATGAATGATGCATCACTACCCTTTGAATCGGGAGTTCTTCCTTAGGATCTGGCTGGTATAAATGTTTATGGGTAACTATGTACATTTAAATCCACAACAACGTGAAGCCATCCATCTGTGGAGAAAGGCAGCTGCCGGCACTCCCTGCAGCTAGTGCTCCTCTCCCCAAGGTAAAGCCGTCCGGCACTAAACTTCCTGGAAAATGTTTCCCTTTGGCACTCGCTCCAGCTAATGGCCAACTTTCACTGCGTAAAACAGTCTTTGTTTCTCTTGGTATTAAGAAACTATCCAGCTCCTCTCTTCCTTCCCTTGACTGCTGAGTAGCTGAAGGAAAAATGAAGTTGCTACTAATGTTCAGCTCAAAGCGAAACAGAGTGAAAGGCTCTTGAGTGGGACATATGGCTCGAAACAGGTTGTGTTTTTGGTGAGAGAATTAATGTTGCCCCATAACTCATGGATGTGTTCAGCCAGCAGCCATGGCTGCTATAGCAGCTCTCTGCTACTTCAGGCCTGTGTGGTGATGGCTTTTGTGTGCTGTCTGCATGGCAAAATTTTCATGGTTTCCCTCCTGAGCCCTCTGCAACTTGTGATGACTTCTTTGACTTGTCCTGCTGCATTGAATATAGTTTTGCAGAAATTATTACCTGCTGCATTGAATATATAGCTTTACGCAAATTATTACCTGAAAATAGGTTCTCTCATGCTGTGCTGCAGCTTGGCCACTGGAGTCTGGGCGGGTGCGTGCAAAGCTCCACAGGTGGGAAAGGAAAGCTCTGTTTCCCATATGTGACTCTTCACTACTTTTTGAAGCAGATGTTCTTCTGTGATATTTAGTGCTTTATTGTCTCTACTTCATCTTGCTCTAGTAGAGCTGAAGTAGTTTCTGGCTGCTTAATTTTGCTTGTGTAATTGCTTTATGTTGCAATGTATTAATATTAATGTTTTATAAAATAAGCTCTGCAAACACACACACCAGTGTTCACTCCTGAGAATGAATTTTCTGCTGCTATAAGACCAGAGTTTCATGTCCAAACATAGATGCTACTCCTTCCTCACCGTGGAATATGTAAAGCAGAAAATGGAGTGAGGGGAAAAAAGAGCCCAAAAAACCAACAAACAAAAAATCAGGTTCAAACCCTGCTGGCAAGAAGTGATTAAAAAAAAGAATTGAGAGAGGAAACAGCATAAAAGTACTAGCCTCAGTCCCATGGTGGCAAATGTGGAGGTGAGCCACTAGCATGGATGTGGGGGAGCATGCTCAGAGGAGGATTGTGGGCAATGGAAAGAATCTTTCATGTCTTTCTGTCTGAGGAGGCAGCTTCGTGGCTGGAAAAGTTTGACATTTTAAGAAACAAGTATGATAATTTCAGCATTTCTCCCACTTACTGACCAACACTGTTGAGAACGTTCTCATATATTCTTACAGATTTGTCAAGAATTACTATTCTGGTGGCGACCTATTCAAGTTTCCCTTTTGTTTTGCTTCCCCCGTGAATTAGCCACGTGCCTGCTAAAGGCCCTGCAAAACATATTTATCCCAGTGAAAATGTATGTTAGAACATCAAGGTTTTTCCTCATTCCATGTCAGAATTTTGCTGCTTTTAGTGCAGTTAAATCTATCGTTTTTCTGCAATTGCACGTAGATAGCTCCTGCAGTAGCAGCAGGCAGAGTAACTGCTTTCATCTGTTCTTGCGTGGAGCGTGGGGTGCATGGGGGAGCACACTGCTGCCTGCACCCATCCCTTCTGTGGTCCCATCCCACAAACCCCACAACTCTGCTGATTCTGAGTACTGCAGAATTTGTGAAGAAGTTATTAGTTTTCTTTTGGTTTTCTTCTCTCTGGAGGTTATTGTTGTTCAAGAATTGTAGATGACTTAGTTTCTCAGAGCTCCTTTTCCTATAAATTTCAAAGCTAGATGAAATCAGTGACTTGACATAGAAGTAACAAGTAGGCTACAAAACAAAACACATTCTTGCACACTCCTGTAAGAGAACCGAGATGATTTCAGCATGAATATGTGAGTTATCAGCTGTTACTTCTTCATTTCAAATCTCATAATTTCTCTTAAATCACATTTTTGTGATTTACATTTAAGTGAGGTTTTAGGCCTTGTGATTCTGAAGAGAAGGGATAAAAAGCATAGTTCTTCAGAGGGAAAAGAGGTGCCTAAGTAGTGACAAATAAGTCTCATGCGCCAGAGCCTACAGTACCTGGTTTGTGAAGCCCCGTCTTTGGAGGCAGTTGTTTTGTGTTATGGGCCATGATTCTGCAGCTGGAGCTGCTGGAGTGGTTTTCTGCAGTCGCATGCAGCCCTGGTGCACATGGGGGATATGAATAGGAAGAGGTGTAATGGAATTAAAAAGCTTGTGAGTGTCAAAGAGAAATGTGGAAACTGAAAGAGATTATATATGTACATTTGTGTGTATGCATATATATGTATGTACACACATACAATTTTAGTTTTCAAATTACTGTAGGCTATAAGCTCGTAGCGTTTCTTTACCAACTTAGTCTGTTTGGTGTGGTACTTGATTGTCCACAGTAAGACAGCTGAGTAATTTTATACTTTGGCAAATAATAAGATCTTTTGCAAATGTTGCTCCATTTAGCAAACAGGCTCAATGTACAAAAAAAAAAAGGCATTCTGAAAAATTCAGCTTTCTCATTCTGACTTATTCTAAGTGAAATACTAGTGTTGAAATTTGTTTTAAAATACCCAGTGACTCAAAGCAATTATATAATATATTTCCTGGTTAGGCTGCCAGATTGAAAGTCTGTGGCACAAACTCCATCATTAGCTCACTTTGAATTTTCAAGCTACCTTTCAGACTGTGCCTTCATAACAAACAGTGAAGGTAGCTCGGCTTGTTTGTTTTTATGTGCACCAAACCCCCTTTACCTTGGACTGCTCAACCAGAAAATGCTGATGCTTCCCTTGGTCTATCTTCCTTCAATCTCTTCCCGAGTTAATTGCAGGAAGTGCAGGGGGGGATCACAGCCCAGCTCGGCCCCCCTCTTCCTTCTCGGTATTGCTCTGTGTCTGCAATGTGGGGATCAGGGAAAGAGCACCTGGAGAAGGGAGTAGTGAAGCCTTGCTAGGAGTAGGAAGAACATTTATTTATATGAAGACAGCCTGCTTTTTTTTAAGTCAACAGGTCTGAGACAAGAAAGAAACAGCGTGTTTAAAAAAAAAAAAACCAAATCTCATTGAAAAGCAGTCTAGAATAACAGGTGATGAAGCCTGGTGAAGCAAGCCAATGCTTCTGGAAATTCAGGACTTCCAGGGAAACAAGGGATGCAATTATTTTTGCCAGTCCCAAGCACTCAAAAAATCTTAAGGCAGGCTTTCCTCAAAAATAAAAAAAAAAACAGGTAAAGTTGGCTCAAAAAATTCATGAGACAGGATTTTTCATCTGTTTTTTACTGTCTGGTAAAGCAAGACAGAAAACTTCCAGTGAAAGTAAAATTTCAATCAAAAGACTGTCTCATTTAAAACAAAACAAAACAAAACCCATGTGGGGAAGGATTTTAAAGCTGTTGGAATACTTTGGGTATTTTTAAACAATAGTGGTTTCAGAAGTGTGACATAAATGGTCTATTTTGTTATTTTCTCAGTTTTTCTTAAAATTGTTTAGAATTAACACATTTTAAAAAGAAAAAGGACTTTGAAGATCTCAATGTAAACCCAAACCAAACTTTTTTTAATATGAAGTGAATAATTTTAGATATACATGGAATTAATATGGAAAAGGAAGGGCTGTTTTTCTTTGTGAAAAGTTTTCAATTTGACTACTGAATTAACAAACCTGTTTGTGATCCAGGTCTTACTTGGGTGCTTGTGCTCTTATTTCGAGTCTTGGGGTTGGTTTTGTGTTGGGGTTTTTTTTGTTTGTTTCAACTGAAGCACTATGTGTGTATCTCTCTTACTTTGTTAGAGTTGTAGCTTTTTTTTAATATAACCTTATGGCCAGCTATGCCAGTGCTGGACTAAACAAAAGATTACTATCTTGGAAGATCAACAGTAAGATTTAAAAACTGGGTGACAATATGTGCACAAGGGGAGTGATAAGGGGGATGCAAAGAAGCACAGCTTGAGAACGCTGTGCTCTGGCCAGGGAGGGCTTGGGTGCCTCTGCGTCCTCGTGTGCAGCCTCTGCCCAGCTTTCTCTGAGCCACACAAAGGCACTGCTGAGATGGGCCTTTCTCCCCAGCTCTTTCAGAAAGCCAGTGGCATCCTGCTTCAGTTGAAATGAAGATTTTCCTTGCTGTGGGCTCGAGTTCAGGCAATACAGCTCCCAGCTCCTTCCTTGTCTCACCTATTTATTTTTTGTCATCTCTCATACTTGACTCAACGTGATCAGCAGCTGCAAGAAGGGTTAGCTCTGTGCCTGTCATCTGGAGCAGCCTCACTACCACCTCATTTAATCTCTGATTGCAGTCTGATGTGCTTTGTCCCTTGCCTGCCTATCACAACTTTTCTCTTGTTCCTCTTGGTTTAATCCTTAGCATGAGATATTCTGTGCTGGAGAGTAATGCAACTGTGTACCCCCACCCGCAGATGCTGCGCTACAAGCTGTACTACCATGAGTCCTCTTACTTTTTGTGTCTGGAATAGGCTGGACAATGATAAATCCAGACAAGTACTGCTGCTTTTATTGTCAGATTGCGTCAGCGAAAGGCAGCTCTCGGGAATATAAACAGCCTGAGGCATGCTGCCCTGCAGGTCACCTTGAAAGGGTATCTTGTCATCACTGCTGTACTGTCAGTCTTGTATGGGAGCATTTATGCCAGCTCGAGTTTAACTTTATGCCTGTTTCAGGCCTTTCCTGCATACATCTATCAGATGTACTTGTGGATGAGCTAAGATTCAGTATAAAAAAGAAAATAGCATTGTGGTTTTCACCTGCTGAAGCATTTTTCAGTTCTTGAAATGGAAGGAACAAAGGATCTATTATAGATGGAGGGAAAAAGTCCTAACAGTGCGAGGAGGAATGTACTGACAGAGGAAATGAAATTACTTTCCTCTGCTTTTGAAATGTGTGGATAGAAGTAGCCAAAATCTTCAGTATGGGAGATTCCCTATTATTATACCACCTGGAAGGTAGCTGCAAGATAATAGCATTTTCCTTGCTTGTGAATGATTCCTTTTTTTGTGCAGGAGCAGAGTAAAATGGGGATCGTAATTTTGCAAGCAGCTAGTCCTGGCAAAGCTGGCTAAGCTGCCATGCTTCCCAAGGAATTAAAACAGTAGAAGTCTTAATTCCCAATGAAAATTAATGAAACATAGCAGGTGCTTTTGAAAATTTTACCCATGTGAAAAAAAAAATACAAATCTCATATTTCTTAGGAATGGAGAAAAGACAAACTTTTTGAGATTGGGGTTTTGTTTGTTTGTTTTCTTTGAATCAGAGATTGAGAAGGCTGTCTTCACACTTCTTTTTTGCAGCTACCTTTTAGAAAATCACTTCTTAAATGAACTGGGGAATCAGACTGTCTTCTTTATGATGAGTAGCACTGGAGTCATAAAGTTGCAGATTTCTACTTAGTAATCTGCACCATTTTTTGAGGAGAATAAAGGTGAAAGCAGTTGATCAAGTAATTAAATCCAGATAAAGTCATGGAAGCAAGACAAAAATGTTACTCTTGCACTTAGGCTGCAATCTCTGTCTCTACTCCTTCCCTTCCCAGCAAAGCTAAAAGCAGAGGACTTGGCTTGTACCACTCCTGCCTAGGGCTCTGTGTTGGCATATGCGTATGCTTAGGAAGATGTAGTGGTTTAGGCTTGTATTTGGCCTCTAGCCAGATACAAGTAAAAATTCTTGAGAAGATCATTGCATGGGGTTGTCATGGGGAGAGTCATTTCTAGATTTGCCTCTCCCCTCATGGACAAACTTTCCTTGCAATTTCTTACTCCCTTAAAGTATCCTGTCTTTCCCATTGCAGGATCTGGCAGGTTTTTCTCAAGGGCAGGATTCCTGTCTTTTGTTTCTCACCTGCTTCATTCTGTGGGGCTCCTAACTCATCAGTTCCTCCACTGATGGCAGATACAGAGCTCATTCTATTTTTTCTACAACCATCCCAGCTTTTTCCCCCATACTGTCTTTTACTCCTGGTATGTCGTTTTGAACTGTACCATCAACTTCCTGTTGCTCAAATACTCTCCTACAGACTGCTGTTGTTATTGGGCAAATGCTCTTCTTTGCGTACATTGTCTCTGAAATCTCTTTGTCACTTGGCCGTTGAGTTTAGCCCGGTACTACTTACTACCCAGGTGTCTTATTTAGTGAAAATGCCCTGGAAGCACTCTTTTGAATATTTGTTCCACTTCATGTACTTTTATGTATTGAAGGCAGAACACTATCTTCTCACCCCAGAAATGGAGTAAAGACAAGTAAAAAATGCAGACTCCCAGGAAGAAGTGCACTGCCTCCACAGTGGGGATGGAAATGCCCGTGGTCCTGAGGTGATGCCTTTAGTGTGTTGTGGGGAGGATGTTAAAAGCAAGTTAGAGCAGTCTGAGAGATGCTTTAAATTATGCCTGAGCACCAGAGGTCCAAGTTTTGGAAGGAGTCTCTTTCATCCCTTGCTGGTGCCTTCTGGCCTTTCAGCTGTGCTAAGCAGAGCTGTGGTGTGGTTGCATCTGCCCACAACAGCATCGTGGTTTCCTGTTTCATCCTTTCAAAATATTATCCATCAAGTTCTTGTCACCGTCGGTATCCAGAGCACCTTGCTGACTCCGTCTGCACACCGAGTCCTGGGTCCCATCTTTGAGTACTTTTCTGGAGAGAGATGGGATTGCTCAGTAGTGTGATCTTCAACACGTTTGAGTGTTATGAGTTGGGGTCTGGAATCACTGCCTTCAAAACGTCATTGTAAAAGAAAATGTGATTTGTAGGTTACCCCAACACCTCGATAAAAAATTTGAAACCTTAAAATGTTTAATTTGGCATTCCTAGCTTCAGAATGACTGAAAAAGACTTTTATTTTTCTTTTTTCCTTCCTAAACATTAGTAAAGAGAAGAGTTTCTGTTGTTGGCAGAGATTTTGTGGGCCAACTTTTAGGGCAAAATATTGGTTTTTGAGTAGGGGATTCTAATGGAAAAGCTGAGTACCAAATTCACACAAGGTTCTTCTTAATTATAGAAGCCAAAAGCTCTTCCAGATGTCTGTCAGCCCAACATGCTGGATGCTGCCATCACTGGTTTTAATAAAAGCTCATATTCAGCAAACTTTATTACTGATTTACTGTACAATACTTAACCCAGAAAATGTTTTTGCTCTAAAAAGTAAGCAAACAAAGACCTGATACTTTCATCAGTTGCACTCCAGCATGTCATTTACTGTGTTAAATACCACCCCAGTTCCATTATTTTACTGAAGATTTTCTGTAGATTGCCATTGTTAAAACTGGAATTTCAGAAACTCTTTTGAAGTACATAAGCAAGAAATGCACATGAACAAATTGCTAAATGGTACGTGCAAAACAGGTGAAGCCACTAACAACGCAAACACATACGTGACATGCACAACCAGGCAGGCGTTTCTGTGAAAAGTTACCTGTTTGTACATGCAACTAATAAATACTCTAAAGAAAAATGGAAGCTGAAAAAAACCCAGGAAAATGTTATAGAACAAATACAGGGAAGTGTGATGTGACTTTGTGAATACAAAAGTGAAGAGAACAAAACCAATAGAAAAATCATCAGTCAGAGCGTAGCTAATGAAATCTCTGAACAATGATGTAATTAAAGTGCATTAATCATTATAAAAGATCATTTCCCTTTAAACATCTGCTCCCATTCACTTGGCAACAGTCTGGGCAATGTCATGAATGATGGGGTTTTGGATTATGCTGAAGGGCATGTTTTATCTGAGAAACATGTAGAACATCCCCAGCTTGACAGGATCTGGGACAACAGTGCTTTTCCTCAATTCATGTATAGCATTAAGGAAATAATGGGAAAAAAATTGCACATTGCTTACAGTGGAAGGGAAAACCTGGTATAAAACTGAACCCTGCCTTCTCAGCCATGCAAACAAAATTTAATTTGGTGCCGATAGATTCAAATAAAGTAATCCCTCTGGGAAAAGAGCCCCCGCTCAGCCTGCTGCTTTTAAGAGAGCCTTAGGAGCCATAGTTGTTTGTAGGGGAGACCTTGTTCCTCCCCACTGAGAAGTCAGCACCGCAAAAGCTTTCCTGACCCCTTTCTCTGCGGCAGCCTGGCTGTACCAGCAAAAGAGTGAGATTAGCAGTTTCAGGAGAAAAATCTTTTTCCTCTGGCATAAGCAAAGTGTGCAGAAGGGCCATGACAATCCCTTATTGCCTGACAGTCTGTGGCTCTGAGGCATCTGCCTGCCTCCCCCTTGCCTGAGACTGCCTGTGAAGTGGATGCACATGTGCTTCAGTAAAGCCTCTGTCCACAGGTACCAGTTTGGAGCATAGCTTGCTCCAGTGCTATTAGGACTGGGTAAAGTTTCTCATGGGCTGTATTTTGTTTAGGGTTAGGTCAGGAGTCCTGGATTGCTGTTTTGGCTCTGCCATTTGACTGAGTCACTTAGGGAGGAATTTGTACAGCTAGGGACTATTTTTTTTATCCTTGTACAAATCTGGTACCTTGTTGCATTTCCATGCAGTTGGTAGCATGGACACTGGTTGTGGGCACAATTGGTGGCCCCTGTGCACCTGCGTTTTTCTTCTGTCTTGCTGTGCTTTAGTGTCTGCGTCTAAGGTGGGGGGTGGGGAGGCAGGAGTTGTGCTCGTCTTACAGGGACATATCTGAAGGTGGAGCCCTTTGAGGCGCACTAGCAACAAAGATCCTCCAGCTGCAAAGCAATGCTGATTTTTATGCTAGTCTTGTTTTCTTAGCAAATCTATAACACGCAGCAGTTAGGGAGCATGGATCTCACAAGTGTTGGCTCCGGAGTACTGTATTTCTACCCCATTTTGGTCATTTACTGCTCACTTAAGGTCTCCTTCATGGCACATAATCAGGAAGCCTTTACCAGCCTCTGGACTTGGGGCTACATTGGTGGTGAAAATGCATACGCCCATGTGGATTTCCAAGGGAGGCAGACAAGAGGAGCCCAGATCCCATTTGGAGAAAGGAGGACTGGGGCTGCGGACATTGTACATGGTTATGCTGCTTCATACCCATTTTTGGCAGTTCTGCAAATTCACAGAGGATGGATGCTTTTTCTGCCTGGGCAGAGTGCCTTTCCAGCTGTTAGGTGGGGAAAGTGAAAACGAACTCAGCTTTGGTCTTTGCTGTTCAGTTACAGGTAAAATACTTCATCTGTGCCTGTTCATAACTATACTTACCTTCTTTGTAAGGGCTTTGTAAAAGTGATTTGGAGAGGTTCAGATAAAAAGTATCCAGTTTATTGTTCTCTGTTTCTCAAAGCTGGTAAAGTCATACAGTGGTATTTAAACAAAATAAAAACAAACCTCTTCGCTTCTCACAGGAGTGCGTAGATTAGTATTGCAGAAGCCCGATGTCAAGATTTCAGGTTTAAGTGCTGTTGTCTTTAACTTCATGATGCTTTAGGTGTGGTATGGATTGCTACCAGCCTGTTGCTGCCATGCCATCTGATACCTTTATAGTCCAGCCCAGATAGGTCCCAGCCTGAGAGCAAGGGTGTGCCAGCCGCCTTTGCAGGTAGCGTGTTCAGTGCTGCGCAGAAAGGGGAGCCCATGTAGGCTGCACCCAGGTGCCTTGGATCCGCTCACCACCATACGCCCTCTCTCCTGTATGCACTTGCCGGGGCCCTGCTCTGTCCGAGAGCACAGTTACGCTTTTCCCTAATAGCCCTAATTCCGCCAAGTAGCCTCTGGGGGACTGAAGTGAGGATGTACTCTATGTGGCTGCAGAAAGGGAAGGACATAGCATCTTTGAGTCCTCCTCTTTTCATCACTTGTTCTGGACCTGAACCAAAAGCTGCAAAATACATTGGTGTAGTCATAGAAAATTCAAATAGGTTTCCACTGCATTGTGTGTATTTTAAAAAAATGAATACAATGAACTGACAAATTTAGCTTCAGGTTTTCTTTGGCCAGTGGGTTCTTCATGGTTCCAGCTGCAGGCATTGGTAGCACAGGAAACAAGGGCAGAACGTTATGCGGGTAAAGGCGTCCAGGAAACCTGCCTTGCATAAAAGCCATCGTGCAGATATCTAATGTAACACACAGTTTCCTTACTGTACTCACCCCATTGTCCTTACGCAAACATAGTTATGAAAATCTGTGCACTTAATGCCATATTTTGTACCCATCCAAAACATCCAACGCTTCCAAGGGAAGCAAGCTGCTCTATTTCAGGCAAGTGTCTTTGGAAAGCTATACACTTCTGAAAAGGTGTGTAGCTGAAGTTAGACACATATATTGAAAATGGTGGTATTTAGATGAATAGACCTATTCATGTTGTGCATAGGGTCTGAAATAATTATTTAGTCATTCTCTTTTTCTGAACTGTTTGTGTAATGCAGAGTTTGTAAGCTTTCATTATAGTGTAGGTCATGTGCACACACAAACAATTATGTTTTTCTTTGGAGACTCAAGTGCTATATATTGTTCATTTGAAATTTTTGGTTAAATCAGATGAGGTTATTTATGTGAAAGGGGACTGTCCTTGTATCACTGCCACCTAATGGTCAGGTCATTGTAGTTATGTGCCTGGTTTAGGTGTCCCCTGAAAAACTGATCCTATCACCAGTACTAACCTATTGTTTTGTAAGACCAGATAATGCTGTTAACTACCCTTGACTTCATTTTCAGCCCTTAATAGTCTGTTCTGGAGCCTCACTGGACACTGGTATGTACATTTGTGCTCTGATGGCATATGAGAGATAAGGGAATTTAGTTTTTGTATGGCAAAATCCAGGAAGAAACGGAAAGCATTAATCAGATGGGTGTAATCTCCAAGGGAGCAAGTACTTCATTTTAATTCAGCATTTCCTTTTGATGAAAACTTTAGTGAATGTTATTATGTGGAATTTATATGAAGCCTGGGTTTAGGTAATCAGCTTTAATATTTATACTCTTAGGGAAAAAAATTGAATCATTAGTAAGCATGCATAATTAATGAATAAATTATATTTTTCCTTTGTTTTCCTTCAGGTATAAGGAAATGCTAGATCTAGTGATATCACCCAGCCTGACTGTAAATAGAGAGTGCCCTGACAGACTGAAGCTTAACCTTTCTAGCATTTATGCCACGGCTCCAGATGACATAGAAGGTAGGCTGCCTCTTTTGCTTACTCCTTACTGGCTTTAACATAATGTGTGTGTATATATGTAACCAAAGGGAACTGGCCTCATGCAAGGCCTCTGCTTCTGACAATTAGTTCTACAGTATAGAGAGCAACTGAGTATTTTTTTGTAGATGCTTCAGTTGTGGCTGAATCCTTTAGTTCAGCAATGGTTTGAATGCAAATGGAATTGAAATGTTTTATATGTAGATATAGGTCTGTGTATAGTAGGTGCATACGTATGCACACATGCATGTATATATTTGCTCCACTGGAATAATTACAGGTATAAAACATATTTTGTGTAGAGCTGGTAGTTTTTGTTTGGACCCCACTAGAGCCCCAGTGGTGGCATGAACGTGAGCCCCTGTGCTTTGGTGGCTGTGCTGCTGCTGTTGGGGTGGGGAGTGTGGGGGCTCCCAGGCCCAACAGCGTATTGTGCAGCCAGAAAACATTTTGCTAAAGCAGCCCCGTGCCCCAGTTTGCATCGCTCTGAGATCATTGCTATCATCTCCAAACGGTTAGCCCTGCTGGCCTCTGGTCTGAAGTTTCACATTTGGCAGGTACCAAGGACAAATTCTTTCAGTGGTTGAGGCTCTGATGGAAATTTATCTGCTCTTCTCCTCCTCCTTCCCCCCCATCATACTGTTCAAGTGAAGGAAACAGAAGAATGTTAAATCTGCTAAAAAAATTATTGGCAAGTGATGCAGCTGAACTAGTTCTTGCTAGTACAATCCCAGCTATTGTTTGCTGCGGTCAGGATCTGTCAGCCTTCCTGTTGGAGGGGAGTTAGCAAAAGGCACTGGCTATTATGTTTTAGTAGTATGTTTAACCCTTCATTTGTAGGCTTTTAAAAGCCAAGGAGATGTTTTGCTTGCATGTTTGCTAAGGCATTAGAAATTGCATGATTAAATCACGTACATCATGACTGCCTATTTACAAAAGCAGCCAAAGGAATAACAATCTAAAGGAAACATCCTTTTAAATGTATGTGTGTGCAGGAAAGATTAGAGCTAGAAATGATTGTTAAATACATAATTTTTTAAACTTCTTGGTGCAGGAACTATGTGTTGTTATGTGATGTAAATAAGAGGCGACACAGCACTTGTACTGTTGGACACCAGTTTGCTAGTGACAGCTCATGTTAATACATTTCTTATAGAAATATTATGGTTATTTTTCTACAGAATGATCCCCTGTGCAACCACGATTATGCTCTTTCCCTTGAAAATACTTCTTGTTAATTTGAAGAACAGGAAAATACTTGTGTGTTTATCAAGTCTCAGACTGCCAGAGATTTTAATGCAATAAATGCACACAAATGTATGCTCTGTATTACACATATAGTTTTAATTTTAGCAAGTCTAGTTGCAATACTTACTTATGTAGATGTCCACATAAGATGTCTGGCCTGCTATTTTCATGTGTGCTTATCATGAGATGTGCAGTTATATCAATATAATTTTCAAATGCACATTTTGCCTGTAGTCCTACACTTTCAGGTAGAAACACATGTAGGTTTAACTTGCCTTTTTTTTAGCAATGACAGTAGCATATTGCATATTCACACACGGTAAATCCCCATTTGGCATTCTTGGCAAATGTATTTACTCTGTACTTACCTCTTTTGAAAATAAAAATTTGAAGAGGTAATATTTTTCAAATAGAAAAGAAATTAAGCTTATGCTCAAACTGTCTGTTCTGCTGTTTTTCAAATGTAAAAGGCATTACGAATTAAATGAATGAAAACTAAAAAAGTCTATTCAATGCAATTCTGTTAGGCAGTGCACAACAGTGTGAAAGAAACGGTATAGTTTTTTTTTCACAATCTAAAAATTTAATTTTCTAAACTGTTTTCTTTCAGGTAAGTCAAAGCAAATTTTTCATAGTGAGTTTGAAGATGAGTCAGGTAAGCCCAGCTTTGGATTTAAAAACAATCTGTTTTTCTATATCTGTATGTTTAAATGAATATGTACATTTGTATAACACTATCCTTTGTCCTTTTTTTTTTTTTTTTTTTTTAAACTAAACCTCTCTGTCTGATGCTTGGGAAATAGGTTACTGTTACCCACATTTTATAGGTAGAGGAATTAAGGCAGGGTTGCTGGTGAGTTTTACTTTTCTAAGGTGTTTCAGGGTTGTAAGGGCATGAAGAAGGAGCCCTTACGGTTTTGTTTCTGTCAGTGATTAGGGTGATCTGTTAGCAATTAGTGCTGTATGGGTTGCACGGTCCCTCCCCGGTACACTCTCCTCCTGCCTGAGCTGTTCTTTGCAAACAGGTCAGTGCTCAGAGCTCCTCTGTAGGGGACCCTGGAAGAGGACACAAGGGGGTTGTAGCTGTGATATTTGCCCTTCTGTGGTGTTTTGGGGGTGTACTCAGCCAGAGGGAGAGCTCTGGCAGAACTGAGGGACAACTTAGGATAAGTTGGGATAAGAAAGGGCACAAGGCTTGAACTTGTTGTGGAGGAGGGTGCAATGAGAGGGATATAGCACAGGAAAGCACTCAGGAGGAGGAGCGGAGAGTGAGTGATGAAAGTGTGTTTGATCACAGTGGCTGTATTTGGGCAAGTTTGTTCTGTTTCTTCTTCATACCCAGAGAGGAGAGGAAGGGTGTGGAACAGATGTCCAGCATGGTGCTAGGAAAGACATTAGAGTCTGGCGCATAGGTGTGGACAGATGACTCTTGGGGTCTGTTGCTGCACAGATAGATGTACCCAAGCTGGGTTTTTCTCTTAATAATCAGCAGTGTCGATGCAGTCATGGCCAGCTCACTCTGAAACCTGTTCCCCCCCCAGGCATCAGTGCCTTTGTTAGCAGAGCCACCTTCCCTAAAGCAACGATGCTGCAGTAACACTGTTCCAATACTGCACGTGAAACAGTTGGGAGACTCTTAAAGGTATGCATGGAGCAAGAAAGCAGTCACAGTTGGCTTGCAGGACTCGGCTGGGTGACAGGTTGCTGGGGAGAGAGCCAAGAGGCTCAGGAACATTACCACAAAAAGGCTGTTTGCTTTCAGAAGCAGAAAAGGGTTCAGTAAGCACCTAAACACAGACACCTTTATTTTCACATTTTTCATCTATTCTAGATAGAACCCAATGTGTAGTTCTTATTACACAACTGCAATTATCCTGGAGAAGAGAGAAAGGAGTACATGGATATTATTTAATTTTTTTTTTATTTTTGAATAAAGTTATCTCTGAAGATTTCTGAGTTTGTGAAAAAAGGGCCTCCTTTTTGAAGAAAGTGTGCATTTTAGATGCTTCCGTCTTTTAATCAAATGTTATTGTTTCCTAGGAAATTCATCTCAGTCTTGCTAAGCTCAGTATTATGTTTCCTAGGAAATTTAGAATTTCAGTATTATTACATACAGTAAACATTATAGAAATTAACATTCAAAAAAAATCTTTTAATTAATATTTTCAGTATTATTATTACATATAATAGACACTATACAAATCAACATTCTAAAAAAGAGTAATATCTAGTAATTAATATTTTTAGTTAGAACTCATGCACCTCCATTGGGTTTTTCCATAAACAACTGAACAAAGATAAAAATGCATTTTTAAATGAAATGTAGTTTGAAAAGGTATCAGATTAAATGTCTGTGTTTTTAAAAATAGTTTGGTGTAATCTCCATGCTATAATGTAAAATGATAAAGCCATGTAAAATGTTGTGAAAAAGGGTTGTGTAGGAAAGAACTATTTCAAAAGAGAGTTAAATCAGGAAGAACGAACATTTCATGTGTGAGCATATTGGAGCTTTTTGGATGTTCTCTCCATGTTTATGGCGTAACTAGTTACTCAAACCCATAGAATTATTTGCATGCATTTAGACTTTATATGCACTTGCGTATTTAATTAAATAAAACATGCTTTAAATGTTTAATTCACCAACTTACAAACGGCTAAACAAATGAAATGGTGCTGTTTTGGACAACTTCATACTGAAGATAATCCTTCTACAGCATTGTGGGTACGCCCCTGTCGATGCATGGGACAGCACTGCAGATGTTTCCTGCCTGGCAGTAGCGGTGTCAGGCATCGGGGGCACTGCAAGGAATCTCCCTTTCCATGCAGCATGGGCACCTGCAGTTGAGAGATCATCTTCTGCATGCGATTGGGTGATATTTCCTATCCCGTGTAACAAATTACACTATAGATGCCAGCAGCCAATGTCAAGGATGGTGGTGCTGCCGTCAGTGGACAACATGACGCTTGATGTTCTCCCTGCATGGAGAAGCTGTGTGCAATTAGTCTGGTGTGTTCACTGATGCAGCCAGCAGATAGAGAGGCTGAATCTGTTGTGCCTAATGTCATTACTGATGATTGTGAGGGTGTTTTGGCATTTATAGTGCTGTAATAACATCTAGCAGCTCCAGCCAGCAACCGAGAAGCAAAATTTGGATGGCATTATGGAGGCAACCTATATAATACTCATGGTGGCATTTAGGTGTGATGTTTTCAGTACAACTTGCAGGCAACTTGCAGGTTTTAATTTAGATTTTTTTTTTTTTAATTTTCATTAATTAAACCTACATTTATCTCTAAATAAAGCTGGTGGCACATTTTCCTTTGATAGTGTTGCAGGACACAACTGTTCAGTACGTTGGAAGGCATCCTGCACATATAACCTGTGTGATATATTTCCTACTGGTTTAATATTTTGATTGCTGACAGGTCAATAAGGTAGGTTATAGTTAACTCAAAAAATTCAAGAGTAAGGACATTTACAATGTTGTATTTTTATTATTTGTTTTAATTTGATGTATTTTAATGAACATTAAAGAAAGTGAGTCATGGTCTAGGACAGTACCAGAAAAGGCAAAAGGGCAAAAAGTGCAGTGAGCTTAAATCACTTCAATAATCATAGTAGTTGCTTTTGTAGCCTTTAGCATGTGAATCATCCCACCAAAGCCCAGCTTCATGATTGATTGATATCATGAGTCCCATGAGAAGAAGAAACTGGTAGCTCAATCAATCAGTATCATCCTCAGTTAAAAACTAAATCTATATTTTTTTGTTGTTGTTAAGTGGAGAATAACTTTCTTACCTACTTCAGTTTGTGGAGATTCACTAAAAACAAAGTCTTCTAATTCCTGTATATTTTTCTCAAACCAGCAGTGGTAAAAACATTGGTATCGGCTTGGACATAGAACAGAACATGATGAAAATCTAAGACCCTTTAATTTTGTTTTCCAGGCAGCAGCAAAGCAGCACCACAGTGTCCTCTCCATCTGTACTCCACAAAGTGAGTGCTCATGCCAAGTGCTGTAATTTAAAAACCGTGTTTTGCTGAACAGTCATTTTGTACAGACTTCTGTCACCTTAAAAAGCATTCGCCTAAGCCCATCCACCTGTTCCCCTGCACGTCTCTGGCCCAATGAAGTAACTGGTTCTTAATCTTGTTAGATATGGAGTGAAACAAGGTTTGAGGTACTGTGAACTGTACTTTTGTACCCTGTGACTCCAAACCTTATCAGTTTGAATATTGTTGTGTTTATGAGTGACCACAGAGGAATATGTTGAAATGTCCGAGGTTTCCCATGACACTTAGTTTGGCAAAATCAAAATGAAACATGAAAAATCAGAGTGTTGATTTTATTTTATTTTTTAACTTGCACATATTTTGCACAGTCTTAAAGTCCCCATGCATTTAGGTAGCTTAATCTTAATACCTCCTACCAGGAGCTGTATACTGAAATGAACTGTTGCCCCAGTCTAGTCAATTCTGAGTTCCCAAAATATTCACCATCATACTTTGGATATTATTTTATCAAAATGTCTAGAAATGTTCTACATGTGCTCCAGAACATCATGTACAGTAACTATTGCCTTAGACCTTCTGTTTTCTTGTTCTGAATAGACATTATCCCCATATAGTGGCAGTCCCATCTTTCCCAACAATGGCAACGTATGGACAGACTCAATACAGTGCGGGAATCCAGCAGGCTGCTGCATACACTGCCTATCCACCTCCGGGGCAGCCCTATGGCATACCCTCCTACAGTGAGTACTCTGACATCATGTTACCTTTGAGGACAACTTCCTCTTGCTCCTAGAAGAATATATTTGAAGTCTTAAGCTTTAGAATGAAAGGTCATTTCTGTCTTGGCAACGTTCTCTTCTTAGGCTAAGAGGAATATCTGACTTTGTTAAAAATTGTTAGGATTACTTTGAACTATCTATCAGGTCTTGATATCCTGGGTTATGGTCTTACAAACTAGGTAAGTTTGGAGCTGGTCAGTAGTAGGATATGAGGCAGCATGAGAAACTCAGATTCAGTAGGATGTGCCGCTTAGGAGTAGTAGCTGGTGAGTGTTCCCATGACTTGCTGCCAAGACAAAGTCTCTTGCAGTAAATATGATATTTAGGTAAACTACACTTTCCCTTCCTTGATCCTTCCTGGGGTTTCAACGATACAAGCTACTTTAAGAAAAACTTTTTGTATATTATTACGGAAGAGGCAAGACACAGAGCAGAATAAGGTATGGGTGAAATGATACAGAGTACTTTGGCTTTGCAAGACAGTTCGTATTCAGATGGACGGTTGTTAGCTGTAGGTGCAGTAAACATTTCTAGCCCCAGTCAGCTTTGTTCCCTGCTTTCCTGCACAGCCTCGCTAGCAGCTGTGGGGAGATGGTGCTGGCCAGGAGCAGCTGGGGGATTCAGGCAGGGGACTAATTAAACCAGCAGTCCTGACGGGGGAATGCCTGGTAAACCAAGTGTTAAGAGCGTCCTCAAGCTCTGCATGGAAATACTGAGCTCTTGAGGGAGCTGGGAAGTTCTCTCCACTCCTAAAGACCAAAGAGATACTGCTCTTGCTTAGGTACAGCTCTTTAACATAGAGCTTTGGGCCCCTTATTCCCAGCTGATCCTGTGAGTGTCGAGTCTTGCAGTATTAAAATGGCTTCACAGTTCTGTTTCCGCTCCTGGTTTCTCTTGTGCTCCTAAACACCTTTGTTTGCTTGGCAGATAACAGCATCCCCTCCCAACAAGAAGGTTTTATACAGCCATTGACAAGGCTTTTACTGAAGGGAAATTGAATGCAATGGTCTGGAAGGCCAGGGAAATGGGCTTGGCAGAGCTGAAGCTCTACCAGGATGATGAGAGGAACATTTTGAGACCCTTTCCTGGAGCTACTTGTGTGTTTGCATCAGCTGGCTGATTTCCAAGGCAAACTCTGAACAGTTGTCCTGTTAGAGCAGGTGAAAGTAGAGCCATTTGCTACTGCCTAGAGTCTTTAGGGCATACATGTGTCAGGCCCATATGCTGCTTATAAATTCTGCAGATGACCTCTTAGCATCCTTGAACAGTGATTTCCCTCCCCCAGCCCATATACCCTCTCTAAGATACTCAACACAGCATATGAAAAACTCCATCTGGCTGACAACCAAGAACAATGAAGCAGTATTGTCTTTAGGCACAAAAATAAAACTCAGCCAGTTTCTAGACAAAACAGAACATTGTGTGGAAATTAATTTGGTGCTAAGTTATTTCGCTGTCTTACAACAATTTTTAGACTTCCAAAAAGGCCCATTCGCTGAAGATTAATTGTAGCTGGGGTAGGTTGAGTGCTCGCATGCGGAGTGCTGATGTAATTGAAAAGCATGGGATGTTATGAAAAGCGGCTTCTCTGCGCACACTCACAAATCCCTTCGCTTCCCCAGCAGTAATGGAGCTGGATGCTTGCACCAACACATGTTCATTCACTGTCCAAATAAACTTCCTGCGTTTCACAGTGCAGCACTGTCATCTTGTTGCTAACTTGTGCTCAAATTGCATTGCAGCTATTCTCACCTAAAGCTAAAATAAGTGATTTTTATTAGAGAAAACATTATCTGGGAGAACTTATTCCCAACCTGAGCAAATGCAGACTTGTTGCTTTTAAGAGTCATTAAGCTAGAAAACAGCATGTTTGCTGAAAGGCATGTGAATTCAACTTGTCTTTTGGCAAGTTTGCCTACAAGTGCTAAAAGATGACAACAGCCTAGAAAGTGTATAAATGCAAGGCCAGAACATCAACAGGGTCTTTGTTTAGTTCCAGCACTCAGGGTGTGTCCGATGGCTATTTTTTGTTTTGTGCAAATAGGCATGCAAAGGAGGGAAGGATCATGCCCAAAGGGTTCATAATAAGACGCACCTTTCAGCTGTTTATTTTAATAATACAGCTGTACAATCTCAGCAGCATCTCAGAATAAAGTATCAGCCCCAATCACTACCAGCAAAGGTTTCATCTTGCAATGTTTAATTCAGCTATTGCTGTTCCCCCTGTAAATTGTCAGTTTAATTGCCTGATTTTAGTAATGAAAAGATTTTTGTGGCTTCAGGGCTTACCTATTGTTCCTGAACTGTATGTTATATCTAACTGAATAGATGATAACCCTCCTGTATGACTTGCCAATAAATATTTTGCTGCCACAGCTAAAAATATAATGCAAGTAAAAGATAACTCTGTTGAGAACAGAAGTCTTGAGGTTATTGAGCACTGAAGAACTTGTTGCTTTGTTAATCATTGCTTGCATCTGATAACTGTTCAGAAAGTTCAGGAGTCAGTGAGTTTGTTTAATTCTAAAACAAAACTATTTGTTCAGAAATTGGTTTTGAAAACAATTCATGGTTGTTTCCCCACCTTAGCAAAAGTTCATTCAGGTGTGGATACAGGATGTAGCTGACTCAGATATTACTTGTGATGAAGTTACTTGACTCTATTAAAGAGACCTGTTTGGGTAATTCAGATAATTAAAAAAATATATATATGTAAGAAAGTGTAGGAAAAAGAGTTTATTAGATTAAAATCTAGCTGAAAAATTGTTAATTCCTAAACTTGCTTTTTTACACCTTTTATGACAAATGCTTATGTTCTGGTCTTGGTTCCTACTATATACCCCAAAGGCATCAAAACAGAGGACAGCCTGAGCCATTCCCCAGGACAGAGTGGGTTTCTTAGCTATGGATCCAGCTTCAGTACCCCAACCGCCGGACAAGCACCGTACACATACCAGATGCATGGTGAGTACAGCTTGGTGTCTTGCAGGATATGCTATCAGAAGTCAGAATCCTGTACCCCCATATTAGACCAATAATTCTTCTTTTGCAATTACAGTGAAAAGCTTAGGTGTGGGCAGTCAGGATAGGGAAGGAGGTAAGTCTTCATAGGTCTGTTTTGCTCATCAAGGAATTAATTTCTGGCTGAGGTACTGGATTTAGCACTAGTATACCCTAGCAAAACTTCACATATTATCAGTATAAGCTTTGCCTTTCTGCAGAAACTGTTTTCTTTTTTTTTAATTAATTTTGTGACTGCATACCTGGGATTGTTGTGTTAGTGTGAATTCCTAGATTCTGAGTGGAAGCAAAACAAAGGTGGTTTTACACTTCATGCAAACAGTAATGTTAGTATTACGCTTCTGTCCTGTGCTGTCCTGAACAAACTGCTCTGTGGTTAAACTGCTGTATATTCTCACCACTAACTTTTTTTTTTTAAAAAGCTGATAACTTGATACTAAAAAAAATTTGTTTACTCTTAAGACATAACTAATACCTGCTAAGATACATCTGCCTGTTTTAACTCCCAAAGTACCAACATCATTAATTACCTACAGACTGCTGAAGGTAAGGTTCAGAGGGGCAGAGCTGAAAGCAGCTGGTTTTTCCTCAAGGTTACTGAGCTAAGATTTAGTAAGTTTAGAATAACTGTTTTATTGTTGTCAGAATAATAATTGATTATAAAATAATCAATTGGATTCCCTTAAGGCTTCAAAGACAGTGCGTTGTGCCTGTAGCTTTATAACACTTTGTTTTGTTGTACAACCAGGAAGGCCAAAATATACTTTTATTTGTAAAAATAAAGTTCTTTTCTGTTCATTCCATTTGAGAAGCTGTATGAAACACCATCTCTCAGGAGATTTAATGTTGATTTGCCAACTCCAAGAAAGTCATGAAAGGTTTTAAATCTGAATTGCCAAGAAGTGTAAAGTAAATGAAAATAGTGGAATTTCATTTGTGATTCCCTTTAGCCCATTTCTAGCATGGTATTCGATTTCTTTGAGCATTTTGGTGCTATTGGTCAGAAACCTGAACTGCATATGGCAGGTTGTCATTATTTGGCTAGTATTCCATGTGCTTTTTCCTCCAGTGTGTGCTGTTCCTGATCTTTGTGAATTATGTTGATTTTTTTAAAGTTATTTTTTTATTTTCCTAGGACTTGCTGAGTCATTAAGCATGAATTGGAGGAGGAGTACTAAAATTTGGATATACTCTGTGTAATCTGAATTTAAAAACACCTGTCCAGGCAATCCTGCAAAGAATGGTGATAAATACTAACAAAACAATAGCAGATGAGAGGAACCATAGCATAACCATTTCAGCTTTATCAATCGTTTTACATACAAGAAGAATAAGGAATATATTCTGAGAAATAGATTATGTCCTTAAAATGTCACTCCATCTCTGTGCCTCTACCTTGAGTCCCCTGGGAGTGGAGTTTCATTCCTCACCTGTAGGCCTCATATTCTGAGTCCACTTTGGTATTTGTATTGAACTTGACTAGTAAAAAGTAAAGATTAGATTTTGTCTTCTGCTAAACCTCAGCACACCTGCGTTTGAAAGTGCCTTGCATTAAGCATGAATTGCCGCGAGTGCGTGAACTGAGACAAGTGTTGAAAAAACATTTCCAAGAGATCAAAATGCAAATATTCTTGCTGTTTCTTAGCAAATACTTTCATTACTGTCAAAGATGTGACAGTAGCCCAAATGAACATACCTCAAGTACTTTAAAATTGCACAATTTAGGTGCTGGTGAATGGGAGGAGTCAGGAAGCCCATCAGCCATGCAGGCTAAACGTGCTGCACCCTTTCGTGCTGTGGCTATATGTATCCAGACTCACTAGTTTAAAAGCAGCTCAAGTACAACTGCAGCAGCTCTCTGGGCAGCAGTGCTAGTCTGTCTGTACCACATGCACGTGAGCTGTCTGAGAGGCTGTTTCACTGGAGGAAAAAGGTCAATCCAAGGGGGAGGGACTTCGCTGGAGGGAAGGCAAATGCGCGCTAGGATAAAGCTCTGCCTTGGCTCTGTCCTTCCCTCAGATATTTTCCAAGGGTTGGAAAACTGGAGAGGAATTGCATGGCTTTCCCAAGTTCTTGTAGAAGGCATGGACAAGGAGAGACATAAAGTCTCTCACTTTGCTTTTTTGATATTGTTGGGGGTCTTTTTTAAAACCTCCAGGCAAAATGCCCTTTTTTGTCATTACACTTAGCTATCCCCCTTGCAAAACTGTCTCTGTTCTCTCAATTCTTCTCAACCCTGAATGTAAAAGGTGGACAGACACATCCACTTTGATTTTAAGTCTGAGAGCAAATAAATCCTAAACAGTTATGAAAACTGGGAAACAAGGTAAAACCCATTTTATTCTAGAAGTTATTTAAGAAAGCTGAGGACTGAGACGTGACCCTCTCCTGAGACTTGATGTGCTAGTTTTGTCAGAGCACATACCTCTAACACTAAGGTGGGTTTTGTGGCTTGAATCCTTCATAGGACATGCTGGAGATGCCTGGGTTGAATGTGGCACAAAAAAAACCCAAAAAAACCCAACAAAACATAGCCTATGTTTTGCGGGTTTTTTGTTACCTTGACTCCTACAAGCTTCATCCGTCCAACTCCTACTGGGAGTCCAGTTTTTGGCTTCTATTTTGCTCCTTGAACATACCAATGTTGTCTTGAGATTGTGTTACACTGTCAGCAGTGGAAGTCCTCTCTTTTTAGTAAAACTGTGGCTGGCAGTTACCAGCAGTTAGGTAGGTGCTGGAGTGTCACAGCTTCGTCGATAGGTTGAAGTGCCAGGTCTGTGCTCTCCCAGAGCAATAGCAGCCATGCTGCTTCCTGACTAACTGCTATATGATTAGATACTGATGGCTGTAACACCGCTATTGACAAAGTACTGGTGTTTTCTTTTGCTGCCTTGGAAGATCTCCGTATTCCTGTCTAGGTTTCTGTTGTTTTTTGTTTCCCCAGAACACAGCTTCCACATGTGCTTTGTGTTAGCTTGGGAGAATCTGAGCTTCTTGCCTGAGAAGGCAAACTCTTGACTCACTTGGGACTGAAGTTTTTAAGATGGCCCCTTTGTTCAATCAAGAGGTTTAGACAAGCAAATTTTGTGCATCAGCACTTGAAAATGTTATACTTGCAAACAATAGTGACACGACCGTGTGTTGTACCAAAACAGGCTGGGAGGAACTTCATGTGTATGTGTATGAGCTTGAAAGTGCCCAAAGTGCTCTCAGATAATTTTCCCTAGGGCGATGCTATGTTACTAGGTGAAATCTCTTCTTTTCAGATTTTTATGCCAGGAAGATCATTTCAGCCAGCTCACTAAGCCTTTAATGCAAAAGAAAACAGAGAAAAACAGTTTCTGCAAGTGGCAGGTGCTTACTCCAAGGCAAAGGGAGCAGGAGTAAATGTGTCTTCCTGTTGTAAACAAGTATTTCCACCCTACTTCTCCTTGCTTGTGAGACAAACAGTCTCAAGCTCCCTGATCGTACAGTTTATTTACCTTGCTGAGTGCTAGTGAAAGGTTTGAGTGAGAAGCCAGGAGCCTTCCTGTGCTGAGTGCTACCGAGGAATGTGTGCTCAGTGTTTTCCCACGCCACAGCACTTGGAGGTGGGGAGGTGATCACTGTCTCCCTAATGCAAGCAAGCAACTCTCAGTGCTGCCCAGCTCCAGGACCATTGAGACTTTTGCTAAGTTCCCATCGGTCCTTTTGGTCACGCCATTGCTGACTCAGGCAGGGACTCTGGTTGATGGTCTAAACCAGCTGAAAAGGGCAAATTTTTATTTACATGTTTTTATAAAATCAAATTTCAGGGAGACTTTTAAGAGTCAAGCTCTTAACCCCCACTTCAAGGACAAAATGTTGAAAGAGGGGTCTTGAAGAGAGTGACTTGCAGGGGATAAGCAAGGCAAGGTATCTCCAGGAGTGTGTGCTGCTCAGTTTTGTATTCTAAAGTGTGAGGAAAAAAATATTTTAAGCTAAGCTCTGCAAGTATTGTAATATGGTAATAGCTCAAGTGCATAAGTGAAATAACTTTGGTATTTTTTGCCTCCATTGAGAACCAGCTCCCAGAGCAATATAGTGAAGTCATCCACGGGCGGGCGTGGGTGGTCAGACTGTGAATCTTGAGCAGATTGTGCAGCCTATGTGATTCCTCCTCACTGTCCCCTCATTTATGAGTTACATGGTCCAGCCAGCAAATAGGCACCTATCGTAGGTGTGTTACGTCAGTCACCAAGGAATAAATGAACTCTTGGGTGACAAATACTTTGTCTCACAGGGCTCTAGGACAAATGTTCTCCTTCAGTAAGTGCCAACATAGTTGGTGCTGGTTTGTTTGCTCTCATGTTTCTTTGGTACCAGTGTTAACTCTGGCTGGGATGCATGTGTTGGGCTGCAGCCTCACCTCTCTGATGGCTGTTGTCAGTAACATGGGACTTCTGAAGCCAAATTCTGCTCTCTCTTAAGTCTGTTCGTTTTCATTACAAACACAGATGATGCAGGTGTACTGGGGTAGCATTCAGCTTTTCATCTTTAATTCCAGTTATCAACTGTATCCTGGTTCTTGAGCGAGAACAGAATCCACTAAAAAGCAAGAATCAGAATAGAACATTCTTTTGGTCATTAAGAACATAAAGAAAAAAACCCTATTTTACAGCCAGCCAGGAGGGGAAATCTATTTTCATGCTTCCCTAGCAGATTGTGCTTCCCTAGCATGAAAATAAATTAAATGTGGAAGGGTTTTTAAGCCAAATAGCTAATGCAGTATGTCACACCTATATAAATATAAAAGATGAGGTTGGCAAGTTCCATAGCTCATAAAAATGACATGAAATTACATCACAAAGGTACTATAGATTGAAATAATGATTTTAGTTGCCATGTAACAGTGGATGTGATAGTATATCATCAGACTTTGAGTAACATTCAAATAGACTGAAATATGCTATTCACTTATTTACTCTGAGTGACTTTTTTTCTCTCTTCTTTTAACCAGTGCTGTATACAGTGTTGTTTTGTGTCATTATTGTATTTACAAAATTAATTTGTTTCATAATGAAGCGAAGATATTTGAAATATGCATGTGACCAGTCTGGGGATGCCACTCATTTTTAGAGTCATGAATCAGAAGAGGCGGCGACAGCTTATGTTAGATTTTTGTCTTTAAAGTGATAAATTTGTAATGCTGGTAAAAAAACGTTGCTTCAAGGCCTATGCCATTTCTTAATCAGTCCTCATGTAAGTGTACAATTACAGTCCAAACGACATCCTAGGCTAGATATTAGAAGTATATTGTGCTTTTTAGCACACATTTTTCTAAGTTTAAATTTTCTGATAATTTAGAAGTTCAGTGATTTGCTCAGACTTTTGGTAAAATTACTATTCAGTAGTAGAAATTGAACATAAACCACAAAGATTATATTCAACTTCTGCCCCAAAGAGCTTACCGTCTTAACTGGCGATTGAGGAAACTGCTTGCTGTTGCTGAGGGTGGGGGAGAAATCTTTGGAATATAAGAAACTTATCATTTAGTGAGTTATGTAAAATACAAAGAGAAAACTGTGCTAGCATGTTAGCTACTGTAGAAAACCATCACCTATGCAGAGAGAGCAATAGCAGCCAGCTTAGAGAGCATTTCCTGTGGTCGCATGAGCATGTGTTACCCCTTTATTGCACATCAAGCCATCTCTTCTCAGCTTATCGTTAATTCCTAGACAATGCCTTGCTCTTCAGTTATTATTGCTATAATGACAGCTGGTATGAAACTATGAAGTTGCACAACAGTTAAAACTGTGGCCAAAGACCACTGGGGATACTGTCATTGGGCAAGAAAAGACTTGACCACTTCTTTTTTTTTAAATATCCAAATCCATCTACCCACAAAATACTTTTTACATTACAAAGGAAAATTCAGTTATGTAACTGGGATAACTTTCCTTTGCCAAGGAATTGCAAAGCAGTATTGAGTTCAGTACAGACATAAATTTGGGGCCAAAGACCTACGCAGTGAAATTCTTTGCTACTGCTGAGCATTTGTTTTCTTTGTAGAGTCCATTCTGATCAGCTGTCAAATAATGAATGAATAGAAAGCAGCATTTCTTCTGTGCAATGCTGATTTGAAATGGACTAATTATATATGTTGCTTATGAATTGTTCTCCTGGCCTGAGACCAAGTAAAATCTGAATATTTAATCAGTTGAAATGTTTTCTTATGCTGGAAATATTTTGGCTCTTGTTAATATCTGGATAATCTAGACAAATTTTTTTCCAAGAGATGCCTGAGTTTCTTGCAATTGTGTGCCAGTTTGTGTGTTACATATTTTAATATGAGCCCATAAATATCTGTTTGGCATGAATAGTTAGCTCTACATGCATGAATTTTGCAAAGGAAGTGGCACGTTTAATTTTAAGCTTGATTCTTTAAGTCCTTAGTGATGAAATGTGTGAGAAGGGGAAATTTCAATCTACACTTGAGAAATGTGGATCACACTTTGGCATACAGATAGTGAATCCATCTGAAGTCCCAGAAAATAAAGGAGAGTGAGAGCATGTTCTCAGCAAACTGTCATTCAGATGCCTTAGATTCATAAAATTAAAACCTCAGTAGAAAATGAGTAGTCTCTTTCAAAAGCTTCTGCTTCACAGCTGGTTTGCATTAGTTGCAGTCTAAAACTGTGGCAGTAAAGCTGTGCTCCACTCCATGGTGAGTTCAGCAGGGAGAGGCCTCTCTTCAGGAGGGGTCAGACCTCACTTTTTACAGTGTAAATACAAGGTTCCTCAGAATAACAGCACAGTCTCCCTTTCAAAGATTTTTAAACACCAGGGGCTGACCATGCTACATTTACTTTGTTTTAAAACGAGCTGTCTTACAGGAGAGGGAAGTCAAGGGGAGAGGCAAAGGTGTTGACAGTGATGCACTGTAAGCTGCAAGGATCTGTGCTACTGCTACCAAGGGCAAAGCCCTGCTCTAACTTTTCCCATTTGCTGCTTTTTTGAGGTTCCATTCGGAACTCATTCCTTGGTCATTATTAAACAAGGAGGGACTTGGGAAGAGGATAATGCTATTGGAAGGAGTAGACACCAGGGTGGATGATCTTGAAGCTAGGGGAGCAAATGTGTGTTTGCAAGAGAGAAATGGGCTGACAAATCATCTGTAACTCCTGCTCTGTCCAGGCTCATCAGGGGTTTATTGTCAACATCTTTGTCCCTGGGGAACACCAGGGTTTGTGGTAAGGTTTAAAGCTTGTGTGGGGACACAGGTTCTCATGGCTGAATAGCACCCATGGAAACTCAGAAGTAATGGCAAAATGATATTAACTGTAGAGATGATGGTGGTACAGCCAAAACCAGGAATCTTCTCTGAGACAGAGCATTTACTTTGGAGGTATCTTGCATCTGCTGAGATGCTCAAGAGGAGGTTTCACCACAGGGATGTGTGGAGGAGGGCTCTGCCCACACCCAGCTGCCTGGTGCGAAGAGCTGGCTTGCACTTCATGAGGCGTCATTCTTCTAGCTTGTTCCCTGTGTTTCAAGGTGTCTGTCCAGATCTCTGTGTTTAAGAACTACTACAGGTAGTTTTAGAAGGATATGTTTGAGTGTAAGACAAGTCATTGGTTCACTGCAGGAAGTGTTGGATAAAATTCGATGGTTGTCCTGTACAAAAGATCAGACTTGATATCTGTAAAGTCTAGCTGGCTGTCTGGGTGTTCACACTGAAACAGAATGTATGAGTGCTGCCCAGTGATGGTGGTGATGCTGTTTGTACATCATTGCTGCAACTATAAGCCTTGCTCATGGATTAGGGTAGATGAAGATTTAGGAAAAGTATAAAGAAAGAGTAATACTGCTTCTAATGCAGATTAGTATTAACTTGAGCATCTTGGTCTCCTACCCAGTGTCAGAAGTTTTGGAGGAATTGCAGAAAATGAGTCTTTTGAAACATACAGTTTTGCAAATATTTAGGAGGAACTCTTTCCTCAGTGCGAAGAGCAGTGGGGGAGGAAGCTTGAGAGTTTTGTTTGACTGTCTGTCATCAGGTTGACGGAGGATAGCATCAGGGAGATGGAAGCAGGCATGACAGTTATGAATAAGAGAGAAGCAATAAGGTAGGGGGACAATAGTGACGCGACTGGATAAAGACAATACAGTTTGTCTGTGGTATAATGAGGAAGTGGGAGCCAACAGAGAAGAAAGGAGTGACGTTTCCCTAACCTGCTGCTTGACTATCTTGGGAGTGTTTGTGGAGGTCAGACAGAATACTCAAAACATGGGTTAATGAGCAAAATCAGCATAGAAAACAGTCACAGAGATGTTTGGATGTCATAGAGACTTCTGTTTCTGGATTTTATTTTCATCACTTTTGTAGGATGTAAAAAAAAAAAAAAAAAAGGCATAGGTTGGTAACAGCTTGGGAAATTATGAACTTGGCCTTGATTATTCAGCTTATAGTGCAGTTGGCATAGTATATGCTAAAATGTTATAGAAGCATCACTGAATAATTGATTCAATATACCTAATAATGTTTTCCTGAAAATATCTAGAAGGCAATAGAAGAGCTAGTGTAAAATTACATATAAAAATCTACATCAGGAAACATCATACCTGCATAGTCAAGCACTTGAAAGTTAGGAAACATCAGATTCATGATGCTAGTGCAGTATTGGTACTGCTTTCTGTTCTGTCTCATTTCCAGGCACTGGTGTGAGGTAATGCTCTGGTGGAAAAAATAGAATGCAGTCATACGGTCAAAGACTGTGATGATGTTTGTGGACAAATAAGGTCTGACCCTGCTTCAGGTAGCGCAGGCTGTGCAACTCAGAAGTTTCTTAACTGATGTGCTGGCATTGGATAACGCTCTTGCATGGGCTTTTTTATATGTCATTTTGGATGCACTTTCTATTTATATTGGGAGGGTTTAAACACTGAAACTTCTGCACTACAATACTGTGACCTCTAGAACTGTGAGAATACCTGCACTGTCTGAAGAAGAGTCCATTGACAGTTATTAAAGATAAAAAGAGGAGGATATAAACTTGGCTTAGAAAGTCTGTAACGGGCAGATTAATTAGAGCTGACAAGGCAATACCAGGGCAAAGTTCACTCTGCTTTTGTCCTGTTTCTTACACTTTCCTCTGAGCATCCACTCTTGGCCACTGTTGTGGTTGTTTTCCTGGAGGCACTGCAGTATTGAAGCAGTGCATAGAGTGGCTGGAAAAGCCTTGGGGCAAATGCCTGGCTCTAGAGTATTCAGTAGAGAGTTACCATGATCCTAAGTGATGGGTCAAAGAGTGGAGACCACGCTGCCCAGACAGCTCTTTTATTTTCCATTTGGTATTTAGAGATTCACCTTGCTCAAGGGGAAGGGAATTGCTAAACAGCGGCTGTGCTCACAGGCCAGATTTTTATCCCCAGTTGCATGACAGCAGATGTTATAGGGCTAGTTAGATTTTAATGCTGACCTGGGAACTGGAATCTTGTAGCCACTAAACACAGGAGGTGGCAAATCCAGCTTTCCTTTATCATGTCTTGTTATCTGTCAGTGGAGGATTGTGTCCAGGATGAAACTGCAGCTGGAGGAATCTTTAATCTTTGGTGTCCATGGAGTCACCCAAATAAAGTCAGTTTTGCTGGTTGTCTTTTCAACAGGGGATTGCACAGAAACAGTCTACATCATTATTGTAAGGATGTTCACTTTTTGGCCTAAAACATTTTTGTGATTTGTTTTTGAAGACAATCCAGTGTGATTTCCTTCTATAGCTGCAGCATCATTTGATAGGAGTGGTTAAAAGGAACACTTTCTCAAAATATAATAAAATTTAATTGCTTTCCCATGGTTCAAATCCTGAGAGTAAATATAAACCATCCCAGCACTTTCAACACTATTGTTGAGCTGGATTGAGCTATACAGGTGACCAGGCTCAAAAGGATGGTAAAAGCCAGGCCCTTAAAACTGCACCGGTCATCACTTGTTAAAGCTCTTTGAGGCTCTGTGGGTTGAGTACTCCCAGAAGCAGGCAGCAGGGGAAGAGATTTGACTCAGAAAAACTGTACTTTAAAATGTGTTTTACATCACCATTGAAAGTGCCCTCAAACACCTGGTCAGGCTAGCAGGACTGAATGGGGTTGTAGTGGGAGACAAACGGACATATTTTAAATGGGTTGCGTATCGGTGACTATTACCTGCAGGAGGCGTTCATATGCTTCTGGGAGCAATGTCCTTTAATAGACACGGCTGATGCGAAGTGCCATAGCATTGTAGAATCATGCTTTTCATCTAGGTTAATGTAGTGTGCTCTTCCCTATATTGTCTGAGCCCTTCCAGACAGAAATACAAGACTGTTTTTGGGGAAGGGTTCATTATACCTAATGGCAAACAGTTGAGCAATATGCTGCAAAGTACATATGGGTTGAGTTTTTCTTCTTCTTTAACGGGTCAGATAGTCTTGAAATACCTTCACAGCTGACAGCCATGCAACATTTTATGAGTTTTCTTGCCCAATAAATGCAGGCAGATGTTGTAGGATTTGGAACCTTACAAGGCACTGGAGTATAGCTAGTGGGAGGTAATTTTGATGAGTGCTTAACCTCTCACTAAAAAAGTAGCAGCTTGAAGAAGGCAATATTTACTGCAGGAAACATTAGCTTGTCAGAGAGCTAAAGCACTGCAAAGAACATTTCTGAATGACCATGCAAGTCTTCAGCCAGATGTTCTTCGTAGCATAGAGTAATGCACACTCTGCTGGGAGTTAGACTAAGGCCTTTCCTTGCATCACTCAGTCAACATTGTTTCCTGTAGGAAAACAGCTCGCTGATGCAAGAATACACAAGCCATTATATGCAAGCTTGTAAAATACCATGCAATTCAGCTGAACCCTGTAGGCATTTATTTTATTAGTGCTAAGTGATCAAATAATCCTTTGAGAGAACTCTCCCTGGAACTGCCGTGCAATTCATCTACAAGTTAGAGGAAACACTTGGATCTAAGCTTTGTTGTTCTATTTCAAGCATATTCAGAAGTGCCCATGGTAGCCACCCTCTGAACACACTCATTTCAGTCCAGTGTTCCATCTTTTGAGTGTTCATGATGGACTCACAATTGCTGCTGGCTACCTAGAGAGCTGTGATAAATTCCCTGCTGTCCACCTGTGTTGAACCTGGCTATCTCCTCCTCTGATTGTTGAGTATTTAATTGAATATTGGAAGGGCAAACCATTTGTTCTTCTAAATATAGCAGCTTATTCTCTTTTGAGCAGCACAGGTGACTTGGAGAACACCTCCCTGATGTCAGGGCCCATCTGACCTGTGAAATGCAAGGACACAAACCTGATTTTCAAAGCTTGCTGTGGTATTCATCTGAACTATACCACAGGCCCATCCTGTCTCTGTAATCACAACTCCCTATGTCGTGCTGTGTATTCATAAGCTGAAAGAGAACTTTTTTTAGCAATGCCAGAGCTTAGTCTGAAGATACTGAAAATAACCATGAATATTCCCTTATTTTCTTCACTTGCTCTTACCTGGAAAGGAGGGGAAGAAATGCAGCCTGTTATTGCAGTGACTGAAAGACAGAAAGGGAGAGACTGAGAGGAAGGAGAAACTGGCATGAAAATTTTTGCAGGAGCACAGTCCAGATCACACACCATTGAAATTATCACTGACCATGGCATAGATTTTTAAAATACTTGAATTAAGAAGGGAATGAGGGGAAAATAGCAAATGAAATCCATCTGTACGAGAACAGGAATATACCATCAATCAGCTCACAAAGAGTTTCTCTATACATGTTGCCCTTGGACACTCATATAGAGAAGGACCACATCTACTTATCAAGGAAAAGTCGTGGCACTGAATGTGTATGGCATATGCACGCCTTTTATGCGGTGTCTTTTAATGCAAGTGTGTTTGTGATATACATACTTTACAGGAACATTTACAGTACCATACATCTGAAGAGCTATCCTTCTCTAGAGTCCAGATTGTTTTATTACCAGCTAAATGTTCTTTAAGCTACCTGTGAATGAGGGCATTGTGACATTTAGCAACTGGTTTGATTGAACACAGATGTGAACCATATTCCATATGGAGAAGATCCAAAGGGAGAGATCCTAGGCTTGTTTCTGATTTGCAAGTAGGAGTTTGAATGCAATTACTTGACATTGAGCTACCAAGATAGATGGAAACAAATCACTTGCACGTCTACAGTATTGCAAACGTAAAATCAGCTGCAGTTTGAGATAGTGCACTGTCTTCAGAGGTCAGGAAAAGAAGCCAATATATGTGAAAGCAAAAGTCCTGTAGAAATGGGCAGTATCTGCTCAGAAATGGGAGGGGGGCAGACATTCATGTACATTGCTTACCAAGAGGCTTCCTAGGCGTGCCCCGTTCCATATAAGCACCACTTTCTAGTGTCATTCCATTCTATCTCTGAATATTACAAGAAGTACTATTACCTGGGAAAGCATTTACAAACAATGATTACACAGGGAATAAGGCTAAATTGATAATGCCAGTATGCAAGGTCTGTTGATAATTTTCCAGCATTTCTTGAGTGTAAAATTTACTGATGCAAAACTGAAATTGTATGTGGCAGAATTCATTGTATTATGGAAATGTTTATTTCTTATCAACAACTTAGGGATGAAAAGCAAACATTTGGGGCCAGTTCTGAGATGTGTTCTGAACTGCTGAATTCTACAAGGCTGCTCACAGAAACTGTAACTAGCAGGCCTCATTCTCTGCTCATGAAGAGAGAGGGTTTATCCTTGTCTTCATTGCCTGTGGTGCTTGTTTGTTTTCCTTACATTTGAACTGATTGTGCATCATTGAAAGTGTGGTCTCTCCAGTCTAGCCTATAAAGTGGAACAGGGACTGAGCTATAGTAGCTCCCATGAAACAGCTGTAGTCCCCAAGACAAAGGTTGATGTTAAAATGAAATATTTCTGAACCTGAATCTTCAAGAACTTTCTTTTCCATGCAGATAATTGATTTTTTTTTTTTTTTTTTTTTTTTCCCTCCCAGCTTTTCATCCTTGTTCAGCTGGGAAGAAATTGCAAGTTTTACTAGCTTTGGTTGTTTGTCTCAAGTTTCCTCATCTGTAACTATTCTGCTCTAACAATACTGAGCTACCAAGAGATAGAGTTTAGCAGCTGTCAAGGTATACCCGGGGGGGGGGGCGTGTCACATTGTCCAAATGCGATGTGTAGGGGCAGAAAGAGAGTTGTGTTTGATCTCAGTTTAGACAAACTATGCCCAAATGATACTCCTGCTTGGTCAGGACACAATGTTGGGGCCAGAACAAGTGAAAAACCTGAGTTGCCAAAATCTATTCCTAGGCCTGTTGAACTTCAGGTTATAGGAAATGCCAGTCTTAAGTACCTTCACCAGTATTTAAATATGCAGGTGAAAAATCAGGAAGTTTAGTTTCTGTCTCTGCACTACAGTCCTTCCTTTTGAAAAATCCCCTGGGTAGAGGGAGCGAGACTGCAGCAGCTTGTAGGGACACCTGAACTTGGACCTGGGGTAGCTCAGCTAAAATGGCAAAAATATATTCTACAAAACCACAGTGTAAAATCCACCACATAGGGTCTAGTCACGGTGTACTGTGGGAAGCTATGGAGCACAAGTCGTTCCCCCACCTCTCACCCCTACCCTTTTCTCCCTGCTCACATACCCACCCTGTGCGTGCATGGACACACTCGCTTTGCACAGCTGGTGCGAAGTTCAGAGTAAGTTCATTCCACTTGTGCAGATCTCTCCTTCTTTTTATAATTCTGATTGTTTGGAAACCAGGAAGCTATGGTATGATGTGCAGGTAGCACAGCAATAAACATGTTCTCATCACAATTTACACATAAAGCGTGAGTCCCTTGAGGTAACTCATCCCCTCTTGACAGCTTTAATAAAGGATGATGGATTGTTTCTAAATGACAGTTTAGGAAGATCAAAAATTCCCCCCTGTATTGTTTTGAGCTCTGGTGTACAAGAGCTGTTTTGTGTTCTGTGAAAGTTGTTTTTGCCTGTAAGCGCTGGGGCTCTATTACTCCCCTTCACAGTGGTGAGAAATGCTTAGTTACCACAGGAATATATTCATCCTGCTGCATACTCGTGACTTTTTTAAAAACTCTGCAGAAAAGCAAAGCCTAGCATGGGCGGGAGGTGGGGAAATGCCAATAGCTGAATGTGTTGCCGTCTTCAGGATGTTGCTCTGGGCAGTCTCCCCATATGGGCTGTGGGGAGGAGGAGGGATTGGATACTGATCCACCCAGAGTTGCCTCTGAATGCCAGGAGGAGGCATCACCTGAACCCACCTGCGCTGGCTCAGCTCCCTAGCCAGCATATGCAGGGGACTTGGGGAGACCCAGGTCTCCAGGTACCTGGGAGTCACCTGCACCCTCTTTTCCCCCTCTCTGCCCTTTTCTTTTTAAAGACGACATGTGGCAGCAAATTAGTTCTGGAGGGCAGAGTCCTCCCCTTGTTTCTTTTTGGCTTGAGATTTATTTCGCAGTGTGTGTGCTTTGTAGCTGCGCTTGGCAGAGTAGAGTTTGTTCAGCTGTCCATTCCCTAGCTAATCTAGCGTCTTAAAATAAAAACAAGCAAGTGGATCTTTGGAGAAGGGTTGCCACATGAAGACATGCAGGGAGTCATACGGTTAAAACAGCACTGCTCAAAGTCATTCACATGTTAAGAAACCAGATAAGGAAAAAAAAAGCTGAGTGCCTGATTAGGGCTCTGTCTGATGGTACATCAAGGTGGCAAAATGAAGCACAGACAAGAGACCACTATGGCCATGAAGCACCAAAATCATATCTCTCTCACTGTGGAAGTAGTGGGTTTGAGTGCTCTTTGGAGCCTCTTGCCTTCCATTAGGATGGGATATGGCATAGTCCAGCTTTTGCCTCTTGTACGCGAACAGCCAGTCCTTGGAGCAAGTGCTGTTGCAAAACACTGGAATACGACTTTGGTATAGATTCTTATCAAACTGCACAAACTCAAGGGGAAGTTCTCCACCCACGTGAAATGGAAAATTTTGAAATAGAAAACAGCATAGACTGGAGTTAAATCAAGGCTACAACTTGCCAGGGGTGCAAGCTTCCCATCTCCTGGATCCTGCAACTCTCCTACCACTTCCCTGCTGGGAGGCAAAGGAGGAGTGTCCCTGCAGATCTTTTCTGAACCTTTACTTCTCTGCCCATAAAATTTTTGTGGTAATGCTTCCTCCAGCTAAGGAGGCCTGGCTGGACATCAGTGGCTTCATTTGGGACAGAACCATCTAAACTCACCTGTCCATCCTTTCTCTTCCTAATGTCCCAGGGTGAAGCAATGTTTTTGCTCCCTGCTGTTCCAGAAATCTCAGCAATATTGTTCTTATGTTTGTGATATAAACAATAGGGAACAAATTTTCAAAGTCTTCTAAAAATTCCCAGGTACCTGGTCCATAAGGACAGATTCCAGGACATACTTATGCATTAAAGAGTGTGTGTATGGTTGTATACATAATCTGAGGAATTTTCCTACAGAAGATGATGATAAAAAATACTCTTCCATTATTTGTTGGAAAAAGAAGTAAATGAATTTTAAACTTGCGTTGAATCCTTGTTTTCCAGCTTTGTTTCCCAGATCCATGTTCGTTTTAGTGTATGTAATGGTTGTCTTTGAATGCCTTTCAGTAAGCAGACCTCAGTAATAGTCCTAAATCTTTACAGCCTTTATTTGTCAAGATTTGCTATATACTTTTTTGTAGTGAGCAAGTACTTTATTTCCTGTTGGAAATTATTTATATTAATATATCCTGTTACTTTGATTGCTGGTGTGTTTTATGACTGTGATATTCTTTCCCTTAGGCACAACAGGGATTTACCAGGGAGCCAATGGCCTGACAAATTCCGCAGGATTCAGTGCTGTGCATCAGGTATGGTTCAGCATTTATTATTGGCAACCTTGTCACTTACTTCAAACACCTGGAAGATTGGTAGATCAGGGAGATTATTCTGGTGTTTACATGTATTTAAGGAAGGTACTGCCATGTGTTTTGCTGAACACCATTTTGCTTTCCTCCTCTGGCCTGTCCGTTTGCTGGACTTCTAGGTATCTTGATTAATTTTAAGATGTGCATATCGATACATGGGCTTGCACAGAGTGCAGTCCTTGTAGGAGGAGGATGCCTGCCATGCTGCTGTAGCAGTGCCAAGAGTCTCATCATTCCTCTGCCATCTTACAATTTTCAGATATGTTTTCCATCCTCTACAAAGAGCTCTGCTTCTAGGATCCTGTCGTCTGCTGTCTTGGCACGGTGTAATAAATACGAACAATTTGAAAGAGGCGTTGGCAGGCCCTGATGAATATTGAGCCATCTGAGCTGTCTGTGCGCTTCCTTCTTTGAGAATACACCTGTCTGTGGGCTTCATGCTTCAGATACCTTGATAAATGTGTGTGTATAAATAAACAGCATGCATATATACACAACACAGATGTTTTTCAGTAGCAAATGTCTCTTCTTGGTTGGACCAAACAAATGAGTATACTGTTCCAGAAAATGTGTTTTGGTTGGCCAATAATTTCAATTCCTTGTTTGTAAGGTGATTGTTGACTTGTATTTTTAATGACAACAGTGGACAATTTCTTTATTACTTCAGTTTTGGCTAAAAACATGGTCAGTAAATGCTGATAGAAGTGCATTTGATTGAAGTATGGAGCTTACCTAAAAAGGGGGAAAAAATTGGACTGTTTTCATTATTTTGTGATATTCTTCAAGAGAAAACAATGAAATCCTCTCATTTCTTTTTCAGTTTAATTCTTACAATGACAACTTGAGTCTTTGTTCTTGAGAGCTCCCTGGTGACTGAAAGTTAATGAAATAGCTGTGTCACAGACAAAGATGTAAGCAGTTAAGGAGGAAAGTGCTTTTAGTCTTTTTAAAGACTATTTATTATTTAATTTTATTTAATACCAGAGGCTCATTAGCATTTCTGAGGATATAAAAACCTTTTGCTGAAAGACAGTCCCCAGAGCATGAATACAGTTCTCTAGCTGAAAAAGCAAATAGGTGGACAAGAGCAGGAGTTGCAATTAAAACAAAAAGAAACAAATTAAACTTTTTATGTTTTAATTTTCCAGAGGAGTTTTCTAATCTATTCTAGTGTCCTGCTTCTCACAAAGAAAAGAACATGTGGGGATAACGGTATGAAATTTGTTTAGGAGCCTTAAAATCAAGACAAAGGGTTTCGTAATACCTCAGCTCCCCAAGGTCACTTGCACCTCATATTTTTAGTTCATTTTTCTGTAGGTAGGGAAGATCACTTAGGCATTTAATTCTTGCTGAGAGAGTTGGACAATCTCAACTGTGAACACTTCTGCAAAACAATTGTTACTTTTTTTTTTCCTTTCATTTTTGTAACCTATTCTAATGGCTGATCAGAAAATGTTGCTGATGATGGAAAACACAGCCCGTTTTGCTCCTTCCCTCACCCAATTATTCATTCTGTTCTCCTAATTTCTCAAGTATTTAGTTGTTTACAGAGACTATGTGTTCCATCATGCCCCTTTTCAAAAAGCCACCCTACTTCACTCTTATATAAAATTCTTGAACCCTGTAATACAAAATGTGTCAGTGCTGATAACTAAAATCCTATAGAAAAAGCAGAATTTGCCTGATTTCTGACCTCTTGTTGATTAGTTGATCCTAATAAAATAGGAGTATATTTGGGAGAAGCAGAAATGTAGTTTCGTAAGTGAATGAAACGTGGTTCTTTAGTGAAATATTCCTGGGCCGTGACTTGCTGCATGTGTAGATAACACTGCCTTTGTGGTGCCTTACTCATTTATAAGATAAAACCAGATACACAGAAGTTACATGTTTCTTTTTTCCTCAAAGGAATATTCATCATATCCAAGCTTTCCTCAAAGCCAGTACTCACAGTATTACAGCTCCTCCTACAACTCTCCATATGTGTCTGCAAACAGCATCAGCCCCTCAGCCATCCCAGCCTCCACTTACTCTCTGCAGGAGTCTTCTCACAATATCACCAGTCAGAGCACAGAATCGCTGTCTGGTAGGTGCATCTCTTCTGTTTTCAGTTTGGCAGTCTCAGCCACCTGTAGACATAAACACAATAACCTTGTTGTTGGAATTTTTAAAAATACATATCTTCCATGGATAAATCAGATTTCTAGGACTTAACAGTTCTGCTTATGCGGTGCAACACAGGGTTTTGGGAAGAGATTAGAACATCCAAGCTCTCTAAAACCATCCTGTGTCTTTTTCATGAATATGCAAGGTTTGATCTCCTCTAAAGGTAGTACAGAAAGATAATTACATACGAAACCCAAATCAGTACTGAGGGCTAACATGGGTCACAATGAGTTCAAGACAAATGGCCATGCTCTGAAAAAGCCCCAGAGTTTCCTGATTGTATGATGACTTTTTTTAGCCCATCTCTGTCAAGGTTTATATTCACCTCTTACAACAACATGTAATATATGCATTCATAAATAAGTACATCAAGAGAAAGTCCCTCTTTAAAAAATCGGCACAAACTGTTTATCGAAGTTGAAAGTTCAAGATGAATTCCATGTAAAAAGGCTTCAAAATTTGTGGCCTCTGAGTGCTTAATTTTTAAAGTCTCAGGGCTTAAATGATTTATGGAATTACTGATGGATTATGATCCTCCAATGTACTGTTCAAGTACAATCTTCAGATATCACTTCCCTACTAAAGTTTTCATTGGCATGCAATAACATTTTATATAAAACGCCACGTAATTTTTGGATGATCACAGTATACGCCCATTGTAGGTCTGTTTCATAAGTCTGTGAAAGAAACAAATCTGAACATCTGTGGTTGCTCTAAAAGAAAAATAAACTAATATTGGTTTTTAAAAAGAAATGATCACAGATTGCTCTAAAAGCAGTTGGAGGATTTTCTGTTCCTTAGATCTTATGTCAGCCTTTTTGAGAAAGGGTGATTTCAAAAAGGCTTGTTAGGCACAATCCAAGGTTCTCTGAAGACGAATATGGTTATTCTAGGAAGCTGGAGAGGCCACAACTGAGCAAGGTGAAAAGAAAAAATATGTTTGAAAAGGATGTGTAATGTAAGGTAAGTGAAATCCGGACAGGTTTATGAAGCTCAAGCCAATCGAAACAGATACTTTATACAAGGGAAGCTCATCTTTGGCTGTCTCTTCTTAGTTATTTCTAAAATACTATCCTCTGTGAAATGTAATATGGCTAAACAGGCTAGTTCTATATTTTTAAATAAAAGTTGATGTTGAAAGTATATTTTTAATCGTGAGCATTCATCAAATTAAAAAAAAATTTTTTTTTCAGAAGTTGAATTGCTCTTGGTTTCCTTTTCCATTGCCTTTCTAATTTCTCTCTTGAAAAGCAGGGGGGAGTAAAATTCAAAAAGCTATTGTTTTTTCAATGAAAAATGTGATGAGGTTTTTGAAGTGACACATCCATTTTAAAATGTTATATATACGGTCTTGGTGATTTTTGAAATTGTTTTAACAAATCTTAGGAGTTAAAAGTTATTTCTCTAACAATGTCAGCTACTGACATGAAAAGAGTAAGATTTTCTGATGGTGTTTTCACAATGTTTTTGGTGCTCTCCATTAAAAGGTTTCATGCTTTAATTATAATGATACCGTGCAAAATTTAAGTTTACAATGGAATTTCTTTTTTCATAATAGGGGAATATTCAACAACACCAGCAAAAGATATAGAAACAGACAGACATCACAGAGGGTCAGATGGCAAGGTACGAGCCCGGTCAAAAAGAAGCAACGATCCTTCCCCTACTGCTGACAGTGAGATTGAGGTAATAACTTTTAATTTATATTCCCTTAGTAAATCCAGCAAAGATACACAGTTGCATCTATTAGCAAATCCCACCATCAGACTAGTGAGTTAAAAGAACCAGAATAAAATCCGTAATATAACTGGAGCCTACAGACATAGGTAGTCAAAATAATTGCTCAATTTCTATATTATCAGCATCTGAAACTATTTTTCATATGTACATTTTTTTTTCCTTTGGGCTTTTTGAGTCTGCTTTTTGTTCCCCTGACTTGACATGAACAGAGGATTTCTGTGGTTGTTAGGAGAGCAGAGTCTCAGGATGACCAGCACACATGTAGTTCCAAAATTCCTGATGTTTCATTTTGGCTGCTTTCACAGTCTACAGTCAGTGCTCCAAATGGGTTTGAGATCTTAAAAAGCTCCTAGTCCAACATGACATATTTCGTGACTGAACGAAATCTTGCAATTGCTTAATATGTAACTATATTTCTTTTTTCCACCCCGTCTGTCATCACAGCGTGTGTTTGTGTGGGATTTGGATGAGACGATAATTATTTTTCACTCCTTACTCACGGGAACCTTTGCATCCAGATATGGGAAGGTAAAATTTAATTTTTTTAGCATTACTGCTTGTCGAACCAAATTGCATCGGGAACTGTGGGGGCAGCTAATGAGACAGCTTTTCAAACAGATGCTGCTGATTTTATTCAGACACATTTGTATAAATATGTCCTGTGGTATTTCCTTCTAACATGTGAAAATTTAATTTACCTCCCTTTCATGTTGCAAGTAGCCCCTTGTTTTTCAAAAGCTCGTATTATTCAGCTGCTGCTAGATAGGACATAAGGATGTTCTTTCAATGTCTGTCTTCTGCAAGAAAGAGCCTATCAAGCAGCCAGACAGCGTTAACTCTAGCCTGAATGAAGTAACACATTTTTTGTTAGACCAGTGTTTTCTTACGAATCTCGGACAACTTTTTAAGAGAGATTTTGTGTTGGTCAGTCTAGGTTGCCATGAAGAATACTGGCTCTGCTTCCCACATGACTGCTGAAGCTCACATTTTTAAGGGGTTTTAGGAACCATCTCTTTAGCTATCCATACTTTAGATACCCCCTTTGAAATGCAGGCAATTCCATTTTTTTTAGGTAACACTCTCTCTGGCTGAACAGACTGATTTTGGCTGCTAAGGAGAAAACACTGGCTCTTGGACTTAGTACCATGTGCTTCAATTTCTTCCTAAGGCAGCTTTTTATGATAAACACTTAAGTCACTTTGAATTACAGAATGTCAAACACTTTTAAATGGGTAGGAAAAAAGACAATATCATTACCTAATTAAAGGTGGATGACCTAGTTGGCAGCTGTTTCCACACATGGCTTTGAACAGTCAGCTTCATCAGGAGACTGGAAAATAACCCTGCTTCTCTCTAGAAAGCAGAAATATGATTTGACATCATTTCATGGCTTTACCAGCTGTACTTGTTTTACGATGGTTATAACAAGCTGAATGTGTAATTAGTAAGATAGATTTATTGTTCGCTGTTAGATGTGCACACTTGTAAAGGATATAAAATGGTGTTTGTGGTGTGGAAGTCTACTGCAGCACTTGGAATGCTGCTAGCACTTCTAACAGCACCCTCTGAAAACCAAGCACGTGTTTCCAAGCAGGGATTTATTCAGACCCATGTTGTACAAGGTAATTGAAGCGGTTACTTTTCCCAGGGAACGTAATGAACGAGGCAGTCTGAGGTGTACATGTGTAAGCTCAAACCTACTGCCTGCAAAAATCAGAAAGAATTAGGCAGGATCAGGAAACATAAACTTGCACTGCGTAGAACTGCTATGTGGTCATGCTTAGCATTGGGTAGGGGCTGCAAGTACGCATATGGAGAATTCCCTTAATGGGCTCACTTTGTCCTAGCATAAAACCTCTGAAGCAGATGCCTTCATCTGCTGCCTCCCGCACAAGTTTAGAGGGTGTGGATCTGCTGCATGGGGGCAGATGGTGATGGACTGAGGGGTGTGATGGACCTCTGGAGATGAGAAGCCCTGCCACCGCAGTGCCTGTGAGCTCTTGCTGATGGTCTGCCACAAAGGCAGAAGCTGCCACCTCTAGAGCTGCTGGTGTGGGGATGAAGTGGGGTCAGGGAGGGGAGCCAGAAAGGGTTTATCAAAAGCACTCACCAGTGGCTGAGCTGTTCCTGTCAGCCATGAGAGCAGAGTTAGGCCAAGACAGGGCACTCGTGAGCAGCAGCCTGCAAAAGGGACTAGGGAGAGAGGAAAATGGAAACTTAGGGGATTGTCTGCTTTGGAAGGCCTTTAAAGGTACAAAATGACAAACTTCTGTTGGCTGTTTCTTTTATACAAATGTAAAGAATGATAGAAACAGGAATTTTTTTTTTTTTAATAAATCACCTTTTCTATTAAGTTACAACAGGCTCTTTGAGAAACTTCTCTAGAAGGATTTTTTTCATAGGTCTTCATTTGTTTCATCAGTATTAAATTCCTATAAGGGAAATGGTTGTGTTATAAAAGTATTATAGGCTAACGACTTGATCCAAAGACAACCAGAGGCTTTGGTGGGCTTTGGAACAGACCTTAAACCAAGAGGGAAATACAGCACACTCAGGCTGTCCTGGGAACCGTTAAATGGTAACACAATTCAAAAATGTTTAAGTGAGCTGAACTATCAAGTACAAGTGAAGCAGTGAGCCAGAGGTTAATAGAGTTTCAGAATCTCTTACTTGAATAATGTAGGAAGTGTTAATCTCAAAGTCAATTAAGTGTCAAGGCCTAAAATTCTTATTTTTGTCCATAATTGATCATAAAAGATTAATGTGCCTGTAATTAGACATGCAGATGCTTTGAATTAAATCTCACACATGGAGGTCTTGGTTCTGTAAGTCTTCCTCCAGAAAAAGTGTCAGTTTATATGATCTTCACCATTCCCCTGACCATCATTTATGTCCCAGTATCATCCTGTCTGTTGCACTGGTAGAGCTGTTGTGCAGCCACTCAAAGAATTAGTCTATGAAGCTGATCAAGCTGAAGAATAACACCTCTTTCTGGGGTGATTTTTCTGGGAAGAGAGGAGGAGGAACATCAACCATAGGTTCAGAGATTTGGGTCTAAAATCCTGTGTTCTTTAGCTACAAAATCTCAAATGGTTCTGTGTGTTGCCCCTTCCTTGGTGATGGCAGCAACAGGGAGCTGTCCAAAAAAACAATCGGCTTGGGGGGGGGCGGGGAAGAGAGGGAAGAATTCACAAAAAGGACTATCAACTGTAGTTGTATTATTAATCATTAATACTTCAGTGTATGTTTTCTGACCTGATCTCATGTGAAAATTCTCTTTGGTTTCTGAGGGAAACCTCTGTGGTCCTTGCCATAGATATGGGCTCCTCAGAGCATTGACAGTTCATCTCAGGTGTTTGGAAAATAATTTGCTCACAGCATTAATAGAAATTAAAACACAAAATTTACTCAAGGTTGAAGCATGAATGAATAGCCCAGCCTAGGTTGCTCCTTTTTTGTCCCCTCTGCCCAAACTCTTTGCTCTATCCCATGGATTACACAGTCATCAGACATTTGGTCTTAATGTCTTTCCCATACGGTCACTGCCATATAACCTTTATAGTGGCAGTCAGAGTGGCCTGCAAATTCACATCTCCTTTTGCTTTCTTGCCCACGGTTGAATGGATGCGTACCTGCACAAACATACGGAGTCACGGTCTAAGTGATCGGGGCAGCAAAGCTGTCAGACCCAAGGAAATCTCTCCACCCTTTGGTTTCTCAGCAGGAGGCCCCCTGACAAGAAAAGGCAAAAAAAAAAAAGTTCCATAGGCAGTTAACCCTGGATATTATGTTCAGGAGGGTTTAGAAACCTGTTCTGCAGGCTTTTGATCGCTGTATGGGTGCAGAATATTTACCATGTGCCCGGAGACCACAACAGATGCAGACCATCATTATAGCTTAAATACTGTACACCCTTTTAATCCCTTCAGGCATGTATAATAGAGCTCCCATTTGGGAGGAAGATGGCTGCAGCCTTTACTATGTCTGCAAAGATCTGCCTGCCAAATCACTGAATAAACATAATGGGAAAAACAGGTCAAAATCCATAACAGTGCTGCTGGGGTTTCACATGAGTTGGGTAACCAAGTCAAGGGGCTTTGGCCATTTGTTTGGAGCAGCTAGGTGCAATACAGAAAGACTCTTTTGGTGGCATTAATTCAGACACAGAAAAAAGAGATTGCATGCACTCCCTTGCCAGAAAAAATCATGAGTCTATTCCCCTTTCCCTGAGATATTTGCAAGCTTGTTCCATAATCCATGTTGTCAAAGCATTACAAAAAAATTTCTGCATCTCTTTCAGTCCGAGAAATTTTAAGTATTATATTGCAGATCCATTCTCACCCTTTTTGAAGGACTAGTATCAAGAAAAAAGGAGGCATTGGGTGCGTTGTTTTCCCTAGCTGAGGGGTATGTGTGAAGCTAATACCTTTTCTCAGTATTTTGTATTGTTCCTGGAATTTGTATTCTTGTTCTTTGTTGGTACACTCCTTGGGATTTTAGTGTCAAAATGAATTGTGAGTAAAGTAAAATCTGGAGTTAAAATTCATCTTTATGTGCAAGTCACTCTGAAATCCTGGAACCAAAAGGAAAGGATTTTATTTTAGCACTGACTTAAAGAACTGAATACATAGGACAGTCTAAATTCTTGAATTGTATTGGATCTTTATCAGTACTTTGACTATGTGTGCTGATACCTGGGAGTTACGATCTATAAAAATCCCTGTAAGGTGCATAGCAATTTCTGAGATTGTTCAGCATCTTGAATTGGCTTGAATTAAGAAAAACATACTACAAAAAATAATAAAGCATATTATGTCGCAGGTTTAAATCAGTCATGCAAAGTCATGTTCTAGATTTTAGTTAACCTTAACTGAAAGGTGTTTAGATTGCCTGTATTACACTGTGTCCCTGTGAGCCTCGGCTATGTGGTCGCTTTGCCTGGCGTGGCCGTTCTGGCTGCTTTCAGTGGGGACTTGCAGTTTTCCTCATAGTTGCTTGATTGATGTAGAGGCTGTTTTTCTACAATTGCCATGTATTTTTTTTTATTCTTTTTGCATTTCAGAAGTGGCAACATGAGATTTATCCAAGTTGTAAGCAGACAGGTATTGGTGAAATAGAGACAGGGCATGCACTCAAGTTTCCAGCCTGTGCGAACATGGGCTCTACCTCTCTGATGAGGGACTTGCAGTGGCACAGGTATATGGACTAGGAGAGGGTCCTCCAACGACAGCAGGGCCTCAAGACCTTTTGGATAGAGCAGCTAAAGTTGCTGCTTGGCCCAGTTGAGGACAGGACATAAACACGATTTTCTAGAATTTCAAGCACACGTCATAGCTGCTGTATGTTGGCTGTCTGTGAACTGGACTGTCTTGTTCTCACCAGAAATGATGTTGTGGATCTAAGAAACCTTATTCCTCAAAAGTTTCCCTGGCAGTTATATGTTCTTACAAAAAGTTTTCCTTTAAGTGAATTATAATTTCCAATTAAAAAAAAAGTCATTGAAAAGTTCCTGCTTGGCTCTACTCGAGATCCTTGTAAAACCCTAGGGTTGATTTTTTTTCTTCTCCCCACCCCCCCCCCCCCGCTTTCATTGAATGCTTAAGTAGCTTGTGCTTTTCCCTGCTTTGTTCTCTCGCAGGACCCTAAAGCCAGGACCTGATTGAAACACCATAGGGATTTAATCAAATCTTATGGTGATTCATGCTTCTAATGGCCGAATCTGTCCTTTACTACTTTACAAACTGAGAAGGAATAAAACCCCATTTTATTGCTTGGCTGTTAAAAACTATTTGTAGAAGTTGCTAAGGTTCAAATCAAAAGCACCCTCCCTTGAGAACTATTAGTTAATTCTAAGTGCCATGGCGTCGCTTTTTTCTTCTTCTCTCGCTTGAGATGTGGCCTTATATCACTACTGCTGTTCAAACATCTGAGAGTTTTCCATTCCTTTGACAAACATGAGCCAAAGTGCTTAAGGACATCTGTTTATTTTATTTCTTTAATGAGAAAACCTTCCAATTTCTTACTGGCTCAGCTGTGTTTATTTACATTTTGTTAGTCATATGTGTGGGGCACCTTGGGACGTTAAAAACCTGCAGAGGCCTATGCTGAGGGCTGCTAGCAGGCATCCTGGTCAGAAAGGCAGAATAAGCCCTTCCTAAGGAAAACACAGTCCTTGGAACTCCATAAAATAGATTTTCAAAACAAATAGAGCCTAATTCACTCAGTAGATCATGGATTAAGTCAAGATGAATACAATTTGGAAAGGATTTTCTGAGGAAGTTGGAGATTTTTTTACCCACTGGAGGCTAAACCTTGTATTTAATGCCTTTTTAAGTTAAATTAAAAAAGCATTCAATCACTGCAGGTAATAAAAAAGTCTGTTACTTTAGACATGCTGCTATATCAATTATTAGTTCGTTATTGGAGAGAAGGGAGTCAATAATTCCAACCATTTGATTATTTCAAATGTGTATTTCGGGAGCAAACATCTGTGTTTATCATCTGTACTGGCTGATGAGAAGCAGCAGCAGAAACAGCAAAACCAGATCCACAACAGCTTAGATGGTGGGCATGGGAGATGCTCTGAGCTCGTGTAGATGTAACCTCTTGTACTAGAGCTTAGGTGAGCAGAGGGTTTTCTAAGCAAAGTGCACACGTGGCATTTGCAAGTATTAAAGGATTATTTTTGACATAAAATATGTATGAGAAACAATGCTGCATTGTCAAACAAGCAAGAGTAAAGGGAACCTGCTTTCCAGTATCGCTGAATCATTACTTGATTTCAAGGGAAAAATAGTTTAAAAAAACCAAAGGGACGTAACTTGTGTTAGGAAGTTGCATGTGCAAAATATGCAGTTGTGCTGTGGATTACACACCGTGATGTGTTTCCACCAAGCTTTCCAGGAGTTTTGTATTTTTCACAGAGCTATCAAGGGCTTACATAGAGAAATACAGTGATTTTCCTGTGTTGAGGGGAAGAGAATGAAGATGTATTGGTTTAAATTCCACTCCCTCTTTTGACATTTATGCCCTGTAGAGTAAAAAGAAATTATTTATAGAGTTTTGGTCATTAACCTTTTGTATTACTAAATAAAAATAATTTCCATTTGTTCTCAAGCATCATGGCCCAGCTTTTAACCTGTATTTAAGTACAGTATTCCCACAGGACTGGAATCCACTTCAGAACTCATGGGTTCAGACACTGGATAAATTAGTGTAGCCATTACTGCTTGTCCCTAAGCATAGTTAATTTAGAGAGGGAGGAGAACCTTTTCAACCTCTGTGTGCTCTTGAATGTGAGGATTTAGTGACTGACATGCCCATTTTCTTACTGGAATAATTTCCAAGGTATAGTCCCCAACCATTTCTGAACAGATACATCCCAGTAAAAAAAAAAAAAAAAAAAAAAAAGAGTCCTTCAGTAAATATTAAGCAATACTTTGGAAGTACCTCTCAAGACACAGTAAGGGTGAATATGAAAAGGTATCTGAAGAAAAGGGATTAAACTATATTTGCTCTCCATCTAGCATGGACTTTTCACAAGGTCACACTGTGATGACTGTAGACACTGCTCATTTAAATTTGGTAGATTGTCTAATAAAGCTAAGGTAAGGTAAGACAGTATGTCTTCATTTTGGGGAAAAAAAACGTTTAGAGCCTGAAAAGCTGATGATTCTATTTGAAAAAGGACAACTCTCTTTTAAAAAGTCTGAAGTGTAGTCACTTAAGTAAGTCACTTCTGAAAACGGGTTTCAGCTCCTGAGCTACTTTGCTTACTTAAAACAACTTTTCTTACTAATACCCACTCTGTCCCTTGAAAAGCTCTGAGAAGGTAGATCTAGCTGTAGCCTGTGTCTATTAAAAAGATAAAATTGCAAGTTAAACTACTTAAGTGTAGTAAAAGAGCTAAATGTGTTCTCTTCCTCAAAAAGACGTGGACTTACTTGAACTGGAACTGATGCACATGGTTATTTTCCCATTATTATGGGAAAGCCTTGTTCATATCTCAAATTCTGATCAAGGTATAAAATGTTACAACCAAAGAATGATTATTCTCGCAGACTCTTTTTGTTCAAACATGTGGCCCAGGCATTTGTATCTTTGCTTTTTCAGTTATTATTATTATTATTATTTTTATACTGCAACCAACCTGGTCCATTTTCCAGGAGTTTCCAAGTAGTTAAACTCAATTAAAACTATTAAATTCTTTCTTTTGGCGACATCTTCATTATTAACATCTAACCACAAGGAGGAGATTTAACTTAGAAAGCCCTTGATTGTATACTAATCTGTCTCTCACCTCTGGCTGACACCTGTGGCAGATAAACCCTATAGAATACGAGTCTGATGAATACTCTTAATTAATACTTTCTTCCTTGTAGAAATGTAATTATTTGCTCACGGCATAAACAGGTATTTGGCAGGGATTTAAAGAGACTGATTAGTTTTAAATACTAGGGCTTTATTTTTTTTTTTTTTTTTTAAGCAGAGGGGGGAGGTCTGAATCCAAGATCCACGCTCAGAATGACTTTGTCCTAACATTTTGAATGTCGGGTTAATTGGCACATTGCTAAATAGAAGCAGAGTCAGACAACGAGCTGATTTGTTATCCGTCTCAAAGGAGCCAGCTTTTCCCCTTTGCTAATGGCCTGCAAGTCTGAACAGGGTACCTGTAAGGCAGAGGCTTGGAATGGGCTTTGGAGCCAGGATCGGAGGCGAGAGTGACTTGCACTTGAGAGATTGCCAGAGATAAGTCTGCTTCTCTCTTCCTTTCAAAATTACAGTGTACAAGAGGGGAGAGCTGGCTGTGGACATCAAGCCAACTGGATTAGTAGTAGCTGCAGGTGTTAACAAATACATGTCTTTTTAATGCATACTCTAGGGCAAGTATAAGCAGTTTATGAAAAATCAATCTCAGTGTTTCAGGAGAGCAGTGGTAAGAAGGTTTTAATACAGAGCCATTTGGGAGGATGCTGACGGTGCAGTTTGAAGTGTGGCTGCAATGCACATGGGCTTTTGTGTGGGTAATGCCAGTAGCGTTAGTAGTGAAGATACAGCAATGCAGGCTTCTGTGTAGGTTAGCTCCTGAAAAAGGGTCTAGGAACCTACATAGTGCATGCTGCAAATACTTGCAGCTATTTGTACCCACATTCGGTAGCTTAAAGCTAATTTGGGTATGCCTACACATTCTGCATTCCCTTTGCTTTGCTAAAATACAGACTAGTTGGAGTTTCACACAGAATGAGCAGACCTAACTTCCCACTTTAACCCACTGCTGTAATAGGGAAATATTTGTTCTTTGTTCACTTCCAGTTTTTGTGGAAATCATCTTTAAGCGAAGACAGACTGAAGGCTGTTCAACAAGCTCCTTTTAGCCATCTTCTGTCATCCTATTACTCAAAATCAGAGGACAAAATGAAAACAGAAACAGAAATTAATTTTAGGCAAGGTGTTATTAGCTTGGAGGACATAATTGAACTCAAATTGTAATTTTAAAATGCAGTTCACTTCAAATGTACAGAACTAGTTCAAGGATTAGGAACAACGCATGCAACTAGCCAACATAAAACCAATGTTCAGAGCAAATGTGTCAGCTTATGCCATTGGGACATGAAAGAAAACGTTCCCCTTGGTGAATGGACACTTTTGTCTTCCTCTGCAGCATGTCCCACAGGCTTCTGTTGCCCATGTTTTCTTCTAGTAGGACTATCTGCTGAACAGGCAGCAAAATTACCCCAAAACAAGCAGATACAGAGCTGGGAGTTGGCAGTGCCTCACTTACAGTGGAAATTATTTTGCTCACAAGGTGTGGCTGTTGTCAGCAGTAAGCAATAGCCCATCAGTCCTTAGCTGAAAGTCACAGCTGTGACAGAAACAGCAGAGAGACATGTCCAAGGATGCTCTTCAGGGCAAATGTTTGATCCAAAATGTTAAAAAAGGGCTTATCTTGCTCTTTGTATGTTTTGATCCTTTATTGTTTATGAAGGTGTAGTGGGGAATGGGGTCTTTTCACCTCTCAGTTCCCTCAAGATGTGCACTAAGCAGAAGTGGGTAGCTGTGAAACTACTACTCCTGTTTGTTAAAAGTGGGAATGAAAAGTGTATAGGAATAGTGTATAAAAGTGGGAGTGAAAAGTGGGAGGAATATCAATCTCTTCAAGAATGAATACTTCAAAATGACCGCTGTTCCCCTGGTGCTTATTTCCCCCAGCTGATGGGAAGAAGCCTGTTAAAGCTGTGTGTTGGAGGGTCAGGAGTGCCTAGTCTGTCATGTCTGAGCACCAGAGGTTAGCACTAGAAGTAATTTGTGGGACTGTTTAATTTTGACCCTGAAGGAAGCTCCAACAATGGTGCGTGGCAGAGGTGAGGCGTATAGGGATACGCTGTGGTGCTGGAGGTTTCATTTATAAAAGGAGTTTATTGCCTGTTTTCTATCCCTGCCTCTCATTGTCCTTGTTTGTGAAAGCATGACTTGTAGATTAGCAGAGGGGTAGGACCTCGCTCTTCTAAAGTTACTAAACAAGCACTCAGGGTTGAGTTTTTAGATTAATCTGTTATCACTGTAAAAAGTGGTTCCTGGAGGAGATTTGATTTCAAGCTGTCTGTGGTCCATTCTTCCTTGGGCTTCATATGCATCAGAAAACATTGGCTAGATCTGTTACCCAGGAAGCTTGCTCCCAGGGCTCCATGGTGCACTTTTCCTATGGAAGGGCATGTTAGCAGGGATCATTGGTATGAATGCAGCAACTTTACGTTGCTCTGCTAAACTTACACTATTCTAACGTAGGCGTTAGCAGTCCATCAGGGTATCCCCTGCAGCATGGAGATATCCTTTAGTGGTACAGGATTTCTGTGCCTAGGAAGAGCTCTCCATCAACATCTTCAGATAAATTTCATAATTCTCTTTCAGATTATTTACACACTGTGCAGAGAATTTGGACAACACGTTGATTGATATACCTGTCTCATTTTGGTGCTTTCCCATCAGTCTGATTTTCCTGTTTATTCATACTTGAATTGAAAGCTGTAGTGACTGTGTCTTTCCTCTGTGTGGGTACAATCTCTAGCGCAGTGGGGTTCAAGTCTGGGACTAGTGCTTCTAGATGCTACAGTAATGCAAATAAACAACTGCCAGTGGAACCCCGGCCTAGTGCCTCTAGACACCTATATCATACTGGGAGTGCTGATTTGCCTTTATCAGCCTCTTTAAGACTTGGAAGCATGCCTTGCTATAGAGGAAATGTCCATACTGTGAAAGCAGTGATGCCAAATCATTTCCCCAAACGACTTCCCCTCTGGGTGGTAAAGTGCATTTTTCTGTTTTATTTTCATTCCATCATACTCTCTATCTCAAGAGAAAGATTTTTTTTTTTTTCCCCTCTCATCTACAGTTCAATTTCCATATTGTTTAGTTTAAGAGAAGGTAACTTCATACACTGTGGAAATGTTTCCTACTCCCCATTAGTGATTAATACCAATAAAGCTGAAGACAAAACTTAGAGGATAAATGACAGATACCAACCAATGAGATTTCCTGAAAGAGTTTTAAAGGCTAATGATCCTTGAAATGTATAAAAATAAATTGCTTCATTAAAAACTATTTTACAAAATAATTTCTTCCTAGCAGCATATTTTCTTCAAAACAGTTCCCCCGTGTAACTACACCTGGGTAGTAAAATTTGATTCAGTGCTGTTCGCATGGGGCCACAGTCAGATGCCCTGATTACGCCTGCGTCCCTGTGCCTTGTCAGGGGAGCAGGTTTGGGGCTTAAAATTATAGAGACATGTTCAGGGCAAGTTTGTTGAAGTTTACTTTTTGCCCAGAGGAGAAAGTGCCCTTCTTTCTGGGACGGCAACAGGCATGTTTAAACATGAGTGACAGAGCTTTTCTTTAGATGGGCACAATGCTTGTGAGTCACACACATGGCTGAAACCACAGCCATTCTGCTCTAATTAGAGAGCTACACCAAGAATGCGTAATAATTAGGTTAGTGTGTAATACACCATCCATGTCAACAGCATCTGCCACAAAGGTTGATTGAAATGTACTCATCCCCCAAACATTGTGCTCCCTGCTAGAGCTCCTAAACTAATTCATTACTGTCCTGTCATACAATAACATGACTCCACAGAAATCTGCAGAAAATTAGAGCAAAGACTACGTAGAAATCTGCCCTGGTTTAGCATGGCTTGTAACTTTAGTGGAGGAAAACCACCCACATAAACATAAAGATGACTGATCCCTGTCCTAATGAAGATGAATTACAAATAAAAGCCTGTTGTGGTAGTGCTCTTTCTTTTTTCAGGTTGTCTGTTGTTGTTTAGCTTGAACAGGCACAATGCTTTTGAGCTATGAGTGTTTATCAAATTAACCACAGATTATTTTTGCTTGTGTTTTTGAAGTATTTAATGAATAAGAAAATGTTCTGCTGGCGACCTTGTTTGCATCAGTGTGTTTCTATGCTTTTGCTGTGGGCTTAGGAACAAGGTCAGTTGTTTGGGCATGGGAGAGGTGGTTGGCTTTATGTATGAGAGAGATGGAAAAGTGACTGAGACTCATTTAATATTGCAGTGCACCAGGCTGGGTACAGCGGGTCACTTGATTGTGTTTCAGAGTAACAGATCCACAGAGGCTGTATCCAGTGCCCATTGAGCACTTTGAAGCAGTAAGCCAAGAGCTGTAGGAGCCCTGCGGCCACCATCCCCCATCCAAGGGGCAGTTTGGAGGACCAAGTAGATCTGCTGTGCACATGCAGTCAGCTGTTAATGTAGTCCTCCAAGCCAGCAGAAAGGGAAATGGCCCAGCCAAAAGTGTCAGTCACTTCTGCCATGCAGGATTGTGTGTGGGTGGCTTCTCTGGCCCAGCAGAGTCAGCCCTGTCAGCTTGGGCTGATTTAAGCATGCACTTGCTGACTTGGTGAGGAAATGAAGTGACAGCCTCTCACAGGCAGTTGTGGTGTCTCAGCTCGGTAGCAAGGGGCAGGGAAAAACATAAATTTTCTAAAACGAATCAACTAAACTCACTAAAGTAGAGCTGCAGGTAGAAGGTGTAGTCCTCCTCCAGGGGAATTTACTTAAGGTTTTGCCACTGATGTTGGTAGGAGCAGGATCTGGATGTGAGAAAGTTCACATGTGCTTAATAACATGTAGAAGCCTTTCTAGAGCGGCTGGCATGTGCATTTTCATATTCTCTTAATTGTTAAAAAAGTATATTTTAAAAATGCTGCAGGCAGCCAGAGCTTCTGCATCATGTCCTTCCCTTTTAGTTTGGGACTCTCTCGTGGAACGGAGAGGGCAGCTGGTACAAGAAAATGGCAGAATGAGCAAACTGTCACAAGTCAGCCAGTCCATGCAGACAAGAGCATTGGGTGCATGTTGCCATTTCTAACACTAGCTAGAATGACAGATGAACCCATCCAGCATTTTGATGTGATGTGTCTTGTCTTGTTTTGTCTTTTTTTTTTAATTGATGTAGTTATTTGGGTGTAACTGCCATTATGGCTACAGTTCTGGCTCTGCAAGCATGCTTTATACCACTGCAGAGCACACTCTGTCCTGAGCAGGAATACTTGGACAAGCATTTTATTGTGCTATAATTGGGTTTGCATGGTAGGATAAGAGTGTTTTAACTCTGCTGATGCTGTTAAATGAGTAGGCAGCTTCAGTGGGGATGGAAGAGCTTTGCAGTAGTGTGGCTGCTCTTGCATCTCCTGCCCAGGTGCATGTGTGCTGCCGAGGACAGTAGATCACATGCTGGGCTCTGATGTGGGAACAACACATCTGCCTTTCTGTCCTGTTCTGTGCTCATCACCTGAGTTAGCATGGCAGTAAAGACCTAAGCCAAGTGTGCTGAGACATGTGGATTGCACCCTGTAGCGAAAGAGGCTCAATTTATGTTTGAGCTCCTGGGTTCCGTTTTCAGATTTTGCTCACCAAGTTGCTGTTTGCCATTAAAAGAGAATAATGCTGACCTGCTATGGCTGGTTTGAAGGATGAAGTCAGGAGAGGATCACCCTCTGTGTGCTCTGTTGCTCGTAACTATCCCCTAACCATTCACTAATGACTCTACTGGAAATCAATTCTTGGTCTAACCTACTGAAGCAATTCATATATAGTCTGAGGTGTTTAAAGGTTCTTGTTTTAAAGGTCTTCACATCTGAAGTGTGTGGGCTATTACTGGTCAAGGCGAGCCATAGACATCCTTCAAAGAACAGAATTGGATTATCTAGGAGAGCAAAAGAAAGGATGGGAAAATCATGTTAAGATACACTTGGGAAATAAAATTACTTTAATGAACATATCTTCAGAAACAGGAATGTGTAGATCCTATGTTTGCTCTAAGATCTCCCACCCCCCCAAAAAAAAGAGAAAAATAAAATAAAAGTGAATGGAAAAAAACTGATTTTCCCCTAACAGGACACTACAACGTCTGTGCGGATAGGTCTTATGATGGAAGAAATGATCTTCAACCTTGCAGATACACATCTGTTCTTTAATGACCTGGAGGTATGTAGCTGCTTATTTTATTTAACATCTTTCTCTCTAATCATTTGCATCTGGTCTACAAACTTGTTTTTCTGGCCAAGAAACTTTCATTTTTGACCCCAAAGAAATGGACTTTAGATAGCTTATTGGAAGCATACTTTACTGTGTCCCTTTGACATCTTCATTCTGTTAAGGAATTTTTTTCTAAATACACAGTAACAATGATGGCTTTTGGCAGTTTTACTAAATCTAATAATGAGGACATTGCTGCTGCTTCTCCTGAAATTTGCTATTTAATAATTTTATTAAGCTAAATTAGCACAGATCCTATGGGGCAGGTAGCAATTAGCTATGAGTCAATGCAGAGGTTTCAAAAACGGTCTCTGTTCTTGAGGAGGCTCTGTTTGCACACACAGACAGAGCAGGAGGTCTGCTCAAGCTCAGGCACACTGCAGGATGAAACTATGGGAGTTTCAACATAAGACCAATAGGAAGGATTCTTCCTGTTTGTGGCATGGTCAGATCTGACTGTGCCTTATACAAAGCGAAAATACTTTTGAATATATGGTAAAATTCAAGCAAAGTGATGCTAGCAGAATTCTGTCACCAGCTGAGAAACAGCTGTACAGTGCTGATGATAATTTGTTTGCATTTGCAATCAGTAGAAATAGTCTGAGTCACGTACAAAGTGAGTAGGATGGGGTTTGTGCCGTGGGCACCTTGGAGTCAGAATACTGCTTGGAGGTGTTTGGAGGAAAAGAATCTGGCATCCCTGGGCAGACTTCTGTGGTCTTTTTCTTCACTTGACAAAGGAAGAATTTGTTTCTGTGCCAGATGAAATGAGATAACTTTTTCTGTGCTAAGTTCCATGAGAACTTCTGGTTCGTTCAGTGCTTAATTGCACTGTGGTCCTCTGCATTACAGGAGGTACATCCTTTCTGCCGCCTGTCTCCTTACAATCTGAGGTTTCACTTGCTGAGAATTTTCATTTCCTTTCGAAGACAAGTAGTGAGTTACACCTGAACTGACAGATTTTTCCTCTTTCAGCTTTTTTCAAAGAGGGAGTTGGTGATGAGGGTATGGAAAGTGCAAAGTGAAAAAATCCTTCTCTTTGGAAAAAAAAAAAAAAAAGAGCTGCTGTTTGGGAGTCCAAGGCACTATATAAGTAGTGATAATATTTAATATGCAACCAGCACTTTCCACCCATCAGATCTCAAGATATGATGCAACAAATCTCCATGTCCTGCATAAAGCCACCCTCCAGAAACCCTCTGCCTATCTAGACTTTTGCAAGCATATAAGTTGGCAAATCATTTTAAAACAAGTTTTCTCCTTGCTTCACTTACCGCTCTAAAACATGAAATGAAGTAGCAAATTATCTGGCCTCAGTCAAATTCTGCACATTATCAGTCAGTAACAGCTTTGGCTGCTAGAAGCAGAGTCCTTAGGTCAGTTTTGTCTCGCATGGCCTCCCAAGTTCTTCTTCAGCCACTACACTAGAGCAAAGTTTTTAATTATAAAACGTTTGTATGTTGTGTTTCTTTTCTTTTGTGGTTTCTAGACATTAAGGAAGCAAAAACTAAACAAAAATCCTTCAGATATAGGACTCCCTCATTCCTGGAGGACTGTGTTACTGAGTAAGAACAAGTCCAATGAAGAGCTAAAGTTTAGCACTGTGTCTCCAAATAGAAATCAAAACCTTCTGCAAAATACCTGGGCTCTATCTCCAACACAGGAAGAGAGCCAGGTGCTACAGGACACATCTGTTCAGCAAAATATTAAGGGAGGTTGTCTCTAAGTAGTTTGGGCTACAAAGATGATAAATAAAAACATTTGTGTTACTAGTGCTATTTTGTTGCTGCATGAGAGAAGAGAAGCAATTTTTGCTGATTTCCTAGGCTGTCTTATTAGCTTACCTGTTTTTACTAAAAAATTGAGAAATACAAAGCTGGCGGCTGAATGAGTGAGTCAATATAACCTTAATGGATTTGCCAGAGGGTGTAAAGGGACATAGGCACCTAAAGATGAGAACAACTTGCTGCTGGACCTGGATGGCTCAAAACCATGAAAAACATTAAAAACTTTTGAAAACAAGTAATGTTCCAGCTAGCCAGAGCAGAAACAAGCAAAGAGATAGCATTGTGAGACAACTTTATCTTAGGTCCAGCACTAGGATAAAATGCTAAGTGTTCAAAGTGATGATGCATGGCCCAGGTACCTGGAAAGAGAAGAGCGTTTTCAACTGAAAAAGTTCAGTTTTCCTTTTCACACATGCTTGATAAGTGAAACAAACACAATTTTTTTTCAAACCAAAACCAAACCAAGGTGATTTGGTTTTAGCTGAGCCTTTTCAATGAAAAAAATGAGGGATGAGGGAGAATTCAAGAGAAGTAAATGTTCTTTACAAAATTTCCCTTTCCAGAAAAAGCCATTTCAGTTTGGAAGAATTTGCAACAACAGAGTCATCCATCTCTGTTGGTTAACCACCCTACTCCTTCATTTAGGGTGATAAATAAAAGTCAGGTTTGAGCATTCACAAAGTGATATTTAAGGAGCGTACATCACCAAGTGTTAAGCTTAAAAAAATGCAGTGAATTATATTATTAAAAAAGAAATTGATAAAAAACAAGCACAGAAGCTGATTCAATTCTAGACTCGCAAATGTTACCGTATACATTAGCACCATCATGTGGTATAACACTGGCCTGTACAAGACAAAATAAGCTAAAACCACATGGGGCTGAAACCGTTTCTGACCATCTTCTGTGTTGGGGCAGGGTGAAAGAAGCTGTAACTGAGAAAGCAGTAGCCCCATTTGACACTAAAGCAAGAGTACTCTTACTAGATAATGCTAAACATAGCAAAAGTTTTCTCTGGCACAAGTCTGTAGCCAAGTTCAGGCATTTTTGGTGGCCCAGCAGACTGAACCAACCAGAGCATGGCTGGCCTCAGTCCTGACAGTGGAAGCAGGGGGAGAAGTGGAGGAAATGTTGTCCATCCTTGCCAGAGGGGCAGGCTGGACAAGGAAATCAGTTATTACCTTGCTTTAGCACGGGGGAATGATGTTGCTGGCTCGTTTTCAGTGCTGTGCAGAGCAGAAGGTGCTGCCAGGGTGTAAAGCCCTTTTGAAGTATTCCCAGAATGTGCCTAATGAGGATGAAACATTTGTCCATAGGTACAGCAAGGTTTGCACAGCCCTTAATGGCATTTGAGTGATCCTCCTTAGTCTGGTGAGGATGTGATTTCACATCGTAGTAAAAAACTGGCTTCAAGGTCTGAGTGAGGAGCCTGAACTGGAATAATCCCTTTTTCCTATTGGATTCTGAGACCCTGTTGTTAGCCAGGGCTTTATGTGTTTTCAGGGTTTACCTGGAAAGGACTCAGGCAACTGTTTGCTGGATGCATTTTTCCTGCTCCACACAGGAGTGGGAATCTTGGACGTGTGAAAAGGCAAACCAGCAGATCCATTCAGATAACCTGCTTCAACCGATCCTCTCTTAGTGTTGCAGCCTAGTAGAGATGCCAGTTTCCCATTCAGTTCACCCCAAACCTCAGTCTAGTTGGGTAGAAGGAGGCTGATCACTGGTCCCCAGGGCAGATGAGTGACTGGAGAAGCTTTAGATCTAGACTCCTACCAAACACTTTTGGTCTTTTTACAGAAAGGGATTCTCTGTCAGCAAGTTAACTCTAATTTGTACGACTTAGAAGTTGGACTTTTTTCCAGCTGATTCAGGGTGGGGGGGAAGGTTGATGCTTGTTGAAGTACAGCTTAGTGGTATGCCTGCCCCATAGCAAAGAATCAAGGTACCAAATCAAACCTTGACAAGGGTAGCCAGTGCATAGCACTTCCAGGGCATGCAGTGACACAAGCATTGCCCCTGTTCTGGAGGTTGTTAGCAACACCACCCCAGCAAGTAAGGCCTTTGTTTGCTGAGCCACATGTTGAAATCATACAAGTGTGGGTTTGCCACACTAATTCATCCACTCATGTAGCACTTCCATGCCTGTCGACCACATTGTCTCTGCTTGCAATTGCAATAGTACAGGCAGATTAAATCCCTATGGTATGCAAGTATAGGCCATACAAGGGGTTGTGTACAAAGGACTCTGATCACACTGCAGAATATATCAGCAAGTACTCACTTGAAAGGAGGTATTCTCACTCTCTGTTCCCCTTTTGGGAAATCAGGGAGAAAAGGAGTTGCCCAAGGTTACAGATCACAGTGCAACGCTGGCTGAAGAATAGTACCTTCCACCCCCAGTCCCTCTGGAGATATTATTGTCTAGCATCTCTGGAAAAAAGGTATTAAGGCCAGAGGGACTGACAAGGGGATGAGGGATTAACAAACAAGGGGATTAGTGTGTTTACAAGTTACTGCCTTTCAGAGCTATCCCTGGAGGTTTTGTGTTCTGGGAACTGTTAACACCCTGTGTAATGAGGGATGCAAGCTCGACTGATCAGTGAATCCACAAAATGTTTAAAAATCTCTAACACAGTCCTGATACACAAGTAGAAAACCTGTGTGTTCATAAGTTGTTTTCATATGTGCACGAGACATACCTTGAGAGTATTCAGAGGGAGTGCAAGTGATAACAGAAGGACCTTCTCCAACTCTTCTGTGTCCTCAGGAACAGCTTGTCTTTCACAAGGAGGCAGCAGAGGCTTTCTCCAAGCCTGCAGTACCATTTCAAAGCTGCATTAGCTCAGGCTCCTTTACATGTGGGTACAAGGGTCTGGTCCCACCTGGAGGCAGGTTGTGTACACAGACTGACCTAGAGATACCACAACAGTAAAAACAGTTCTGTTCTCAGAGCTGTGAGGGTTGACTGAGGTCTTACACGTTTGACCCAGTTACAGGCTGTATGTGCCACACATCATATACCTCTGAGATCCTAGAGTATTTTAAAAAGTCAGCAGATGTGAAAACTGGGATATGTCCCCATCACTGACTTCCATTCGAACAACCTGGACCTTCTTTTCAGCAGCCCAGATATCCTGCCTTGATTCCCTACTCACTAAGATTTCGAGGAAATTCTGCAAGAATGAAAAATTAATCTCGTAACCAAGCAGTAAAACATGGTCCACATTCTTGCTTTAACCAGCTTCCCTGTGTTTCACCCAGTAACACGATAGGCTCAGCCGGTGGACTATGAGGTAGCGTCTCACCAAGTGTCATGGTATTTTATTAAGTTAGAAATGTGATAGCTACTGTTGTCACACTTCAGTGTACAGAACAATTCATTCACAAATGAGAAAAACAGATCCCTCCGCAAATACCTTTCCCCTGACTTAATGCTGTGCATCATACAACTGGAGTGGGCTGCATCAATATTATCCCAGCATGGCTCACAACAGCTATTGGGAGGGAGGCTTAAAAAATTATGGGGCTGGAGGAGAGAGAGAGGTGCCAGCAGAGATCTGCTGTTCAGCCGCTTGGCTCCAATTATATGCAGCAATATACACACCAGTGATAGGCTGATAAGAGAGGACTGATGAGACAAGAACAAGATAAAATCATGTGTCTTTTTGAGAATTATCTAAAACAAATGCTGCAGAAAAATCTAATGATTATGGACAAGAACTATCTGTGACCTTTTGCCATTGATAGCAGGTTTGGTTACTTGTTTGGGGATTTTTTTTTTTGAAAGGGGCTACTTTAAAGTAATTCATAAAACTTATAATTGCGTAAGGAAGGTAAGACAAATTCTGTGGTTTAGAAGTGGTGAAGAATAACTGTACCTTGGTTAGGTGCAGTTGTTCTGACTTTGGAGTCCTGTTGTACCAAGTGCTTTTACCTCTGTTGAAAAATCAACCAGAACAATAGATATTGTTCATCAGCTTGAAGGCTTTCTGTTTTGTTCTTACCTGCAAGGGTCATGGAGAAAGGAGATTCAAGGTGGTGGGAAAAGCTTCCTGATTTTTGTCTTTGTAATCTTAATGCTAAGACTAGGAAAGAAACCAAAGAAATAATGTTTCACAAATTTTTGAGGCAGGGCCTCCACCATTCAAACAATGAAGAATTTTGGAAGATAAGATCTAGAGTATGTACTTCATGCAGGCTGAGCTCCAAGTATATGTTCTGGTTAAATTTCCTGTGCATGGATTTCCTCATTACTGACACACATTATTCCTTAACTGTGTCTGTGGCTGGGACTATGAAAGGGTGCTGCCTTCAGTGCTTCAGCCCAGCTTCCCTGCATGTCAAAGGAAGCTCAGTCCCTTCAGAACAAACTAGGAAAACACCAGCAGGACAGGCATCTCTGGAAATTTCTTTAGAACAGATCTTCTCCCCTTGTAATTATGTGGGCATACACCTCCTGTCCAAAGCCGTATTCTTACAGGGGAAGAAGCTGCCAAATCTCTGCCTTATTATGCATACAAAGTTTAAAAACCATGCATATGAAGTTTTCCTGGCTAAACCACAAGCATCTCTGTCCCTCCTGTCTGCATAGGAAGGAGTTTCACTTACTTTGTATTATTCAAGAGCTGTTGTGCCCTTAGATAACAGCAGATCTCACACACACGCATACTCTGTCTGTTCATCTTTTGTGCAAGTGCTATGTGATACTTGTTCCTAACAAGTAACTGACTAGACTATGCCAGACAATACTAGCAATATGTAAGATTTTATCTCCTTAATGTTATCCTTAAAGTAATTTTTCATTACATTCTTTCAAAATTTTTTTCAAAGCATTTACTTACTGCTGTATTTTTTTTCATACGCTTCTCAGGACTGTGACCAGATCCACATAGATGATGTATCATCAGATGATAACGGTCAAGATCTAAGGTACGGGATCTCCAGGCTGGATGCTGCAGGTCAGGTAGTCCCCAGCTGTTTGAAAATAGCAGGGGGCTGGTCAGCGATTGTAAAATAACATTCTCAGCCATGCGCCCTCTCCCCTCCCTGGCTCCATGCTGTCTGCATTTATTAAGCACACAGAAGGAGGGAGTCCCCTTTCTCACATTAATATGCCTGTGCCTGCTGTCAAGCCCTGACTATACTGAGCTTTGAACCATTCTGGGAAATATATCTAAAATTATGTTGAACTCCAGTCAGACTACACTAGTGTCTGATATGATTTGTCCAGCCAGTTGGCACAGGTGTGGCCAAAACGCTTCAAAACCAGATTGAAAGTTTGTCCCACTGCCCAATCTGTAATGAATGGGCTTAGTAGTGAGGATTGTGGACCTTGCCATGCCAGAGCCTTGTCACTGGTAGAAACTTGTACCAAAACTGCACCAAACATTATTATTATCTGTATAAGTTAGATCATCATGTACATAAAAGCTACTTCTGTACAATTACATATACCTTTTCCCAAAGTGTTGCCTGCAGAGTCATGGTAATTAGCACAATAATGAAATGTGCAGAGCTCATATAGAGCTTTATAATTTGTGGTTTTATGGCTGGTTATTATGAGAAATTGGTGCAGAAACAGCACAGAAAACAATGAAGTGTTTTAGGGAAGAGACTCTTCCTTCTGCAGAGAATACTTGAAAGATTTTTTGCTGTAACTGAAATGCTCGTTCGTGCTTTGCAATGCACTGAAATGGCACATGTATATTTAGGTCCTTTGGCTCCAGTGGCCTGTAAGCAGGTGAGTCTGGATACTTGTTCAGGCATTGATTAAAACATTAATTTGGGGTTTATCTCAATCAGTGCACTTACTTTCAGTGAACAAAAAAAATCCACATGCTATATCTTGAATCCTGTGAAAAGCCCCAGCCTGAGTGGTTTCAATTGTTTCAAAAATACTTCTCAGCTGCTGATGGCTTGTCTGTGTGGGAAATGAAGCTGAGCTGACTAAAGTATGTTAAGCATGTTAAACTCCTATCTGAATGCTTTAATACAGAAATAAAGTGGCATCAGGGCTTTCTAGAAGGGGAAATTACCGTGCAGTAAATCAGGATGTGAATATACAAGCACTGGTTACTCCCCCAATGAGGTTGTCAAGAAGCACTGTTAAGCTGAACTAATTTCAAGCTGCAGCTGAGAAGGGTAGGTCTGTCGCTGAGCCTTTCTGTCTCTTCCCTTGCTCTGTTCAAGCTGAGTTTGTCCAAATCCACTGGGTCTGTGACCTGATCCAGTCAACTGTGCCCCATGAGCTGCGGCTGCCCTCTTCCATCACAGCTCAGTCAGAGATCTGCTCAAACCATAAAACCCATCCTGATGTTGTCATCCAGCAAACGTTTTAAGATGACATGAGCTGGTACTGCCTCTTTGCGTGCCCTCCCTCCCCCAAACCAGGGAACCGATCCAGCTGAAAAGCAATTTTTTTTTTTTTTAAAGCTGTATTATCTTTTAACTGGAACAGTTCCCTGATCTGATTCACCTCAGTTCTGAAGAAGTGCTTGCACTAGTACAAAGAAAGGGACATCGAGGAGGGCTGAAGACTGGAACCAAACGCCTAGTAGAAGGCAGGATCGCTTCCTTCAGAGAAATTGCCTGTATAAGGTGTTTGTGGAACTGTCGCTTGCCCCCAGGTCTTTGTGGTAATTACTCTAGAGTTGCTTTGAAATATTAACTCAGTTTAAGAAAAAAACCACTTTACATGTTGCAGGCAGTTAAGGCTCCTTTAGTTAATTTCTTAATTTTTTTCTTGATCTAATGGGTGTTCAGAGCCTGTTTAGCAATATAGCCAAGCAGTCAGAAAGGTAACATCAGGATTTTCTACTTTAGGATTTGAGTATTTCTACAGTTACCTTAGCAGCCTGGATGAGAAGCAGGTGAGGAGTTTCAGTGACCTGAGGACAGTCAGATGCTTTGTAGTCCAGCGAACCTCAGAATTGTCAGGGAGTACTAAGTAACATGCGTTGTGTTTACAGTAAGAACATTTTTTAAATCTGTGCTAGTAACTGTGCTAGAGATGAACTCCAGTTCTGTACAGCATGTCCTGTGTATATCTGTGGTGCCACTTGTCTCCACATTTCTTTTCAATTGTTTCCACTCCCTGCTGGCACTGTATAGACTGTAATTATACTGACCTCTCCCCTTCCCTCCTCCCTTTCCCAGCACATACAACTTCTCCGCAGATGGCTTTCACAGTTCAACTGCCAGTGCAAATCTGTGTCTGGGCTCGGGTGTTCATGGGGGAGTTGACTGGATGAGGAAATTAGCATTTCGCTACCGTCGGGTGAAAGACATGTACAACACCTACAAAAACAATGTAGGGGGTAAGTATCTATGGCCAGGCAACAAGCGTGCCTTTCATCTTCCCAAATACTTCTGACCTTGCTAGGGACATGCTATGGAGGAGGTGTAGAGAGCATCATGATAAGAATACTTCACACTGAGCTGAGCAAGTGTTTCAGCAGTCATCCTTAAATAAGGTTCTGTACAGGATTTGCAGGAGGTATGCTAAAATTTCTGGTTTAGTGGTTGGAGGACTCAAGTCTGAGTGTGGGGCTTTATGTTATAATTTCTTTGGCAGGAAAGCAAAATTTTCTCCAATTTTCCAAAATGTTTAGTAAGAAAGCCATCAGTTCAAAACTAAATACACCTTTTTTTCCACAGAACACATGGCTGGTCTCTGTCTGAAGGCATGCTTGTATCATAACAGCTTGTTCTTAACTCCCCCAAAACAATACCACCAGATATCAGGATGCCCTGGGTTCCTTCATCTCAGCTAGTTCCAGACAGTTCTTCAATAGGCTGCTCTGCTTCTCTTTTAGAACACCAATGCCAGTTCTGTGACTAGAAAGAGAAAGAAGCAAAACTCAGAATATCACCACAACATTTTTTTTTTTGAGTTGCAGGAATAGCGTATCTGCATGTACTGGAAATGGTGCACAGCTTTTCAGGAGAAACAAAACCATCCTGGCTCCAGATGTCTCTCAGCTCAGGCTGCTACCTGCTACACACAGCTCTCTCGTCCTCTTGCTCGCTTCCCATACGAGCTTTATGCTAACTCCAAGAAAGGTGTTTTAACAAGGTCCCACAGCACGCAGCTGACTGGATACCATTCCACTGGAGAGGAAGGAAGCTGAGCTGCAGTAGCATAGCAGTGTGCTGCAGACAGGCCTCATGTACCTCAAGGCAGAGCCTTGGAGTGATGTGGCAGTGGGCAAAGGGAAGCAGCCTGCACCAGGGCCAAGAGAAGGGCAGTGGGAAAGAGAAGGTTCAGAACACAGACAGGAGCCCTTTGGCATTCTACATACAAAGCCATGCAACTCCCTTTCTGTGCTTCTGCAAAGATGCTTTCCCTGCTTACAGGTTTAATAGGAGCTCCTAAGAGGGAAACCTGGCTGCAGTTAAGAGCAGAACTTGAAGCGCTGACTGATCTCTGGCTCACACATGCTCTGAAGGCGCTGAATTTGATACATTCCCGGTAAGAACAGCTTAAAGAATTGCCTACAGGCTTGATCCAGGATCTCTTTTGCTTCCCCTTTTTTCCCCCCTCTAAACAAATCGAGACACATTTATAGGACTTTGCTGGCCAAACCTGTGGGAGGCCAGTCTCCACATGTTTGCCAGACTTGTATTATCAAGCTTTGGGGTGAGCTTGAGATGATGAACTGAGCAAAAGAAAAAACAATCCTTTTTCTTGCCTTTCCTTGGCTACCTCATCTGTGGCACACTTTTCATGTGAGCAGATTTACAGAAGAGTAGGAAAGGGAGAAAAGGGCCATTCTATCCCTGAACATGTTAACTCAAAGAACCCAGCGCAGACATTACTACATGGTATTTAAATTCCCACAAAATAGATCCTGGCATGCATGCAGTAAGGCTGCATCACTGCTGCTAGTTTGTTTTATGTTTTTTTCATTCTCCTAAGTTGATAAAAAGACATTACCAGTACTCACATTATCTGCCTCTAGCTGCATATCTCCCAATGGCTTGGGAACTTCCAGTTGCAAGAAAGGTTTGCTTCCTGGTATCTTTCTGTCTCGAGTAGAAGAGAGAAACACAGATTGCCACTTCTACTAACTTTTGTTTTCTAGGCCTAACTGTGTGAATGTGTTGGTCACCACAACTCAGCTTATACCAGCTCTTGCTAAAGTGCTTCTCTATGGACTGGGCACTGTCTTCCCCATTGAAAACATTTACAGTGCAACAAAAACGGGTAAGAGCAAACTAACTTAGGCCTCACTGACGATAGATTGAAGTTTTGTCCCTAAGTCAGGCACATCCATTCAACCTGATTGCAACAAGCAATGTATGAACTTTATTTTTAGCTTCATGTTTACACATCTCTAGTTCACATCCTGACTGCCCACACTTAAGCTAGTACTGACTGGGGGGGGGGGGGGGGGGGGACGACGACCAAAAAACCCCAGAGTCTTCTCAAGTGTCTCCACGGGGGAGTGAGCCTGAAAAATACCCACCCTCTGGAGCATCTTCTGCATGTGGGATGTTCAGCTGCAGCCATCTAGGAGGAAGACAATCTGGTTGGACCTGTTACATACAGAAACACTGTTTGGATCTCATTATTCTTGCAGAGGGGTCAAGTCTGCTGAACGAGCTTTATGAAGCTGTGTGAGTAATAAATACTGGTAGGGTTGGCTTGGGACTTTTTTTGTGTTCTGTCCTTTCTGGTATAAGTGTTTGAACCTCTGAGGTTTGTATTTTTATGTTTTTACTGCAACCAGAACGAACAGTAGAGGGCACTCAACCGTGAGTGTCACATCAGGCTACCAACTGCCGGTCTAAGCAGTACATCAAAGTCACAAAGCTTACGGAAAACTGGCAGCACTTGGAAGTCCTTGGCTGTTAAAGAAAATGCTAGTAGCTGTCATGAGATGGAGAGAATCCATCTCAGATGAAGATTCAGTTAGGTTCTAATTTCAAAAGAAAATGAGGAATGTAGCAGCAAGTTCAGTTAGGTCCCAACTCCACTTCCAGTACCTGAATGTCAGCCCCACCTGCTGTATGTGTCCAGATAAAAAAACGTGTCTTCTCTTCTGTTGCTTAGGGAAAGAGAGCTGTTTTGAAAGAATAATGCAAAGGTTTGGAAGGAAAGCCGTGTACATTGTAATAGGAGATGGTGTTGAAGAGGAACAGGGAGCAAAAAAGGTACAGTTTGTGGATACCGTGCTGGATTCTTCCAAGTTTGCATTTCAATGACCCTTTCTTTATTTAAGCATTCAGTGAAGCTCCCTCCATTTGAAGCAGTTTACAATTGGTCTCATTTCTTAACATGCAAAGTCCTCAACAACCTTGTGAGAAATTTCCTACTGTAAATCCCCCCACCTTGGCAGCTAGTGCAATTTTTCAGGTAGTCGCTGTGTCACATGTTCCAGGAATCATTCTTGCTTAATAAAGATGGCTTTAAACACATGAAAAGGAAAACTCCAATGTGTGATCTCAGATGAGCAAGCAGGATGAATTTCTGATCTACACATACTGCTTTTGTAAATTCCAAATTATTGGAATTAGTTTTGAATTACTTATTAGAATATGCTTATATACATACATGTATTTATGACTCATTGAGATCATAGGGTGTAATGTCATTAGAGTGAATACCAGAAGGACTAGTGCTGAGTTGCTGCCTTTATCAATGATTTATGGATCAATGTGATTCATTTCACAAGCAAAATGAAATTGGGAAGATGTACCGAATACAAAGTAGAACAGAAACTGCGAAAGCAGTATGGTCAGGAATAACAAGCCCTCGGTAATATTTCACGCTCACTGCATAGATATGGCCCACTGACATAGGTAGCCTTAGAAAGAATTAAATGGACTAAGCTGTGCATCCAATTGAGTCCTCCAGTCGTTAGTATCCACAGTCCACTGATTGGGAAAGGAGAACCTGGAGTTTTAGGGACCAGTTGAAGCTTATTTGTTTTGGGTAGACTGTAAGAGAAGAGAAGCCGGAACCCCAGAGCTTGGAAGAGATAAAAGCAAAATTTGAGAAGACCAACGCTCGCATTCTGTTTACAGTGACTTGGGGGCAGGGCTAGAGATCCAGCAAGGAATACCTTCCGCCATACACATGGGATATCAGTGTATTACAGAAACCCAGGAGTGGTAGAAACATGGAGAACAGCAACAACCTGAAGGAAGATAGTCAGGTACATCAACTGAATTGTACAACATGAGAACTGAACAGCCAAAGTTTTAATTTCCTAATCTTTAGAATAGAAGCCTGCCTGGAATCTCCATTTATTTGGCTTTACAGGGGCAGGAATACAATTCGTTAATGGCAAGCATTATTTGCAAGATGTCTTTGTGCATCCTGGGTCTTGTGCTCCTGATGTGACTGCAGAAATGTGATCGTGCTGTGTTTGCTTCAGGAGCATTGCGTATCAGTTGAGATGCTGGAACTGACTGCATAAGTCCCATCTTCAGCAAACTAGGTAATTTTTAGTAGGCACACAGATTACTGTTGTAGCTCAGGTGATGTACAAAATATTACGTCACAGGAACTACTCAGCTATACAGCTGAATCTTGTGCTGGAGGACCTCTCATCTCATTCTGAATGAAGATCCTGCAAAGGCTTTCCAAGCAAATTTGTGCTCAATTGGGTGCACAAGCCCAGGAACAAAGGGATCCCAGCAAATAAGGTGATCAGTACATGTTGTATCCCCAGAATTGTATCTCAGGTCATCTTCGAAGCAGCAGAAACCTTCTTTTTTTTATAGTGTATTTCCCCAGCCAATGGAAGCAACGCTACCTGCCCCCACCTTGGAAAACTAGCTAAATCTGCAGATGGTTCTCTAGTTCATGAAGGGTTAAGGAGTTGTCAGAGAAGAGTCCAAAATGCATGACTGGGAATGAAGTGATAATAGCCTGCTGCTTTTGACAGCCTGGTGCCATACTTCAAACGTAGTGGGTCAGTGAACATGACTGCATCAAAGACTGCAAGGGCTCTCTGGCTGTATGAAGAAGTGGGAAGGTTCAACAATCTTCTACAGGCAGGATTTCAAGAGCCCTCTTGCTTGTGTCTCCTGGTCTAAGCAGCTCTCCCATTAGTAGAGCACATTCTTTGCTGGGCTGTCGCCTCCTTTGATTGATGACAATCATTAGTCAAGGCTTCTACACACCTGAGCTTTATAAAAAAAAAAAAAAGGAGGGGGGGCAGGCAGAGAGCCTTTCACTGTTTTGCCGACAGCGCTGATAGTATCTCCATTTTAGTGGGTCATTTTTCTTCACCTGTCTGATGAGTGATAAATCTGTAAATGCTGAACAACAGGAGTGGCTGGGAGGCCAAGTTTTCTTCTCGTTTAAGAAAGAAAAATAGATAATTTAATGGAAGGAGTTTAATAACAGCCAGGGGAGGGGGAGGGAGCAGGAAATAACTTTTCCCCTTAAAGTGAAATTGCAGAGCAATGGATTCCAATTGCTTCAGATGTCTGTGTTTGCTTGCTGTCTCTATACACACTGATAAATAGCTTGAAGGAAACATTTGTTTACTGATAACCAACATACCAGAAGGAAGCTTGAGTTGTATTTAAACATTAGAGGTGTGTAAATAGACACTGTGTAAAACAAACATCTGGAACCACTGGAGTTTTTTTACACAGGTAGGTACACCTGGAAAAGGAACATCTCCCTTCATCAGAATCATCTCTCTAGGAAGTATATATTCTCTAAAGCTTTGTCTAACCTATTTATCTAGAAGCAGTATGTTTACAGTTGAATTATTTACAGTGATAAAATACTCAGGAATTTTATTGCCACACTGGAAGGGGAGTAAGCTCTGTCAGTTAAGGCTTTCTGTATGTTTGTTACTGCATACATATCACTGACTGTACAGAAACCAGTATTTTGGGAGGAAGCTAAGAAATTCACAAGCCCAAATGGTGTTATAAAATGTTAAGTGCACAAATGAGCTGTGTCTTTGATCTAAAGTAAAACTGCTTTAATGGTTTGGGTAAGAAATCCATTTCAAACCGCAGGCTCACCAGAACATACCAAGAAAAGCTGCATTTCACATCTAAAAGCAAGTTCTAATTATTTTGAGGTTATCTCTTTGCAAGCAGCCACCGGGATCCTAGCTATTGCTAATGATTGCAGAACTATGTTGGTACAATGATGCTTTAAGAGTACTGTTTGTACCTTACCAGATCACAGTTCCCATCTCGCGTCCCCTGCGTAATTGAACTGCACTTGGTTCACAGCACTTAAAGTTGGTACTTGGTCCTCTTTCAGATGCAAGTCTGGTTTTCCTAGAGTAGAGTCACAATTTTCAAGAGATGAATCAGATATAAAGAAGATATAGTAGGTCACAGATAGCTGACCTTTCCAGATTTTGTCCAGATACTAAGATTTCAAGTGGAACTGGGTGGTTAGAACTTGGACATTTGTGTACATGACTTTAGATTTATCACAGTAAAATGAATTGAAAAACAGGGAAGCAGGAGAAGAATATAAGATAGTCTCTCAAAAAAGGGAATTAGGAAAGTTTCTTGAGGACAAGCTGTCATATAAGCCTTTCTCTGAGGCAGCAGTGTTATACTAAATGAATAATTGATCTGAGCAACGATAGCAGCTCCTGCATTTCCAGAAAATGCAGTATGACCTACTGGTCCAGTTAACTTGGAAAGGGAATTGTTAGAAAGCATTTTGACTCTGCGTGGTATTATGTTTTGTTTGTGTTTTTGTAAATTTCAATAACTTCATCTCATGATATATATTGTGTACTTGTCTGTGAAGCACTGGCAACAGCTTTCCCTAGTAGTAAGTAGGACAACTTTGAAATTAGTGTTATAGGACAGGATTATGATGCTTTCTGGAGAGTCTAAGCTTCTTGTATAACTTGTTGCAATAGCTGAACATCATTAAGTGGCAAGAAAAGTGTTTCTAGGAGCACTGCAATTCTGGAAAAATTCCTAATGAATCCATGAAAAAATAGGAGAGTAAAGTTTAGTAGCTGGTACATTCAGAAAATCAGCCCGCATCCTACATCATCTCTGAAGCAGCACGCTCCCAAATTGTGGAGGATCTGTCTTCCTCTCTGCATAGGAGAATCGTGTCAGCAAACAGACACTCCCCACTCCCTTCCTTTCTCTCTAAGATGAGCCTCCTTGCCTGTGACACCGTGACAACCTGGTGGCCCAAGTACAAAGCGCTGTTCCCGAGGGTGCAAACTAAGAAAGTTGTTTTGATCTCAGTATTAAACAAAAACCAAAAAATACCCTCTTTTGGTTTCACTCTAGCACAACATGCCATTCTGGAGAATCTCTTGTCACGCTGACCTGGAAGCTCTTCGGCACGCCTTGGAACTTGAATATTTGTAGCAGACCCCAACATCTTAGCACTGTGAGGGCTTCACTCAAACTATTACATCGGTTCCACCTATTCCTCAACATTTTCTTACTGAAAAAATCCCACAGCAACTGCAGTTTTTCTTTTTTTTGAAGGAGAACCCTTTCAGTGGAAGCCTTTAAGAACTTGCAGCCAAAGAGCATTGTGTCAAGTCCTTCTTCCTTTGGACAGAGGAAAAGCCTTCAGATAACTTGCTGGGGATCCTGCAGTTACATGGTTAAGCCGGATGCATAGAGCTGTGACTGCCTTTTTGCCATCAACGACAAACACTAAAAGTCTTGGGTTTACTTGTCAGTTGTCTTGCTTTTGAAAGGGGAAGAGGACATAGTAAGGAGTCTCTGCACAGTACATCACATCACATGGGACTTTCTGAAAATAAGAGTGAAACTGTTGATTTTTTTTTTTGTATTTTTTTAATTTATGAACTAATCTCATTACTCTGGTATTAAGCTCTGTACCTGTGTTTTTAATCTGGCTTTTTGGGGTGGGTGGGTGGGGAAAGTCTTACCATTCTAAATTAATAGTTCATTTCTCCAGAACAAACTCTGGGGAAAATCATATTGTGTACATTAATAACAAGGACACATGGTACTGTTGGTAAGAACTATAGCTGTGTTTTTAAATCTTACATAGATGGTATGTGGACTGTGCATGTGTCTACACGGTGCCTTATGCTGCCATCTTGGTTTTGGGGGTTGGGGGTGGGGAAAAAGTACCTTGTGATGAGTGAAAGGCATTAAATAAAAACATGTTTACATTTTGGGGGACTAGATTACCTGCCTTCTCTTCTCTCCAGCCACTCTTGGATCTAGAGGTATACGTAGAATACATACTCCCCGTTTCAAGGTGGGGTTAGGCTTGAAGGACTCTGAACAGAGCCCCTCAGGTGCAAAATGGAGTCTGTAGCCAGCTCTTCTGTCTGTCGGTGGGGCAAAGGCTGAAGACAGTCGGTGACTGTGTCCGCTGGGAGAGAATGTGGGCACTCGGCAAATCTAACTTGTCCTGCAAAGGAAGATAAAGGGCAAGCAAATACTGCAGCTGTGCGTATTTATTTTTATGTAAATAAATGCATCTACAAGTAAGCTTCAGCTTTAGGATTTCTGCTGAGCTGGCCTGTTAATTCTTGCTGTCAAAATATTTCAATTCTCTGGGCCTGGATGAATCTCTAATTCACTTTCAGAACTGCTCATTCTTGCTTGCTGTGGCACCAAATAACCTCAGAAGGATCAGAGCCTCACTGGAACAGAGAGAGATGCAGCAAGTAATACAATCCCCTTATCTATCACGTGTGAATCAAGATCAAGCAAGTAAGGGTTACACAAGTTACAAGTGTGGCACAAGTGCTACACAAGCCTGAGTGGTACTCCAGACATCTAGAAACCTTTACCTCAGGAAACAGATTCATTGCTAGATCTGAGAGGGGATTTTCTGCCAGACTAAAACAGAAAATCTGATCTCAAAATAATCTGATCTCAGTCTTTGGCTCAAGAGGTAGCAGCCATGCAGCAGCTGTAAAACACGTTAGCTATACTTGTCAACAGCAGACATGAACAAAAACATCCTTTAAGTACATGCTTTGGAGGCATTTGCAAAGAGCTGCTCTCTGGGCCGAGTACAACACAAAACAAAATAAAATGTGATTTTTTTTAGCAGAGGTGTTGCTTGTCTCAGGGCCTGCTGAGAAGCAAGTCTGGCAGAATTTTTCCCTGAAGGTTTTCCAGCTGTAAGACTGTCACAAATAGGAAGTGTCATCACACGTCAAGGAAATCAAACTCAAATGGAGAATTGACAGATGCTTGCAAGATAAGCACACCTGTAAATAAAACCTTTGAAAGAGGAACAAATGCCAGGGATGGCAGACTCCTAAGAAAGCACAACTTCAGCTTTTAACACCCTGTCAGTCAGCTAATTGCCCTTCCTTGAAATTCCAAATTTAACACCTGCCCTATTTGAGTACTGATGTTTTTTTCCTAAAGCTTCTTAGCAAGATTTTGCTTACTGAATGTATTTAAAGATTCTCAGGCTCTCTTGTTTCTGTCTCCAAAGTTCTTGGCAGAGGCCTGTGCTCTGTTAGTGCCTGCTCGTGCTCCACGTACCATTGCTATAAGGGATTTCTCTGTATTCCTCCCAGCTGATTTTTACCTGTGTTACCCGCAGGTAACACAGCTGATGAGGGTGGTGTACACCAGCGTTAGGAACACTTGCTTGTCAGACAGGCGCACTGCTTCCCTCCGGTCATCATGGCACATGTTCATCTCTCACTACAGCAAGAATATCAGGATTTACTGTTTCCAGAGAAGCTGTGATGGCTAGAACGGGGGATCTGTAGCAACTTCTTACTCATGAACATACAAAAGGCCTGGGAACACACGCGCACACACGTGCAGGCCTTGCTCAGGCTCTTTTGTCTGTGTTTTTATGTATTTCTACATTGTTACAGCATCAAATCCTTTCTTAGTCGCATCCTTAACCAGACTGGAGTACAACTATGATGTGACAAGGTTCCCAAATAAGTTGCAGTATAGCTGAATCTGAGGTGAACAAACCAAGCAAGTCATGTTAGTACCATTATTAAAACGTATAACCAACACCAAAATCTGTTCTGTCAAAAAATGTTTAGTATGTTAGTACATGTCTCAACCTCTAATACAGACATTTTGTGTCTTAAATAGAAAAGGGGACGTGGCAGATATATCTGGTGAGAGAATATGGGTTGAAGTCTTGATTGGGACTGTAAGCCTGAGGGCACAGTAGGTGCTATCACAGCTCCTTTTGAACACTTCAAGGACCAAAATACTTTCCCAAACAAGAAATAAAGAACCCTCTGCCTGTACACTGACGTGACATACTCGTCACATTTCCAAGAGTATCCTTTGCTCCGTCATTTCCTTACAGATAACTAATATGAATACAATGCTGCAGAGTAAAAGAAATCAGCTTTTTAAAACTACCAATTCCTGATGGCTAATGTTCCCATAATTTCATGTGCAGATCCTTTCTATGCCATAATCTTAACAGGTTTCGTGATCTTTTGTAAAGGAAGTGGAGACTCACCTGGCAGCCAAGGTGAACATTGCTAGTGTGAGCCTCTGCCACCACTTGGGCCCCAGACACATGTATTTTATTTCTGAAAAATCTGGGACTTAAAATGCTAATAGTAGAAGTAGTAACAATCAGCACCTCAAATCATGTCATGCAAACCCTTTAAAAATGTTCATTCCTGTTCAGCTGTAGCAGAGCAGAAGAGCCACCTCGGACCCTGTTCCAGAAGGGTGAAAAATCAAGTAATTTTCAAGCAGACAGCAGGTATTGCAAAACAGAGCAAAGCTAAGGGTTAGTGCAGAGCGTATAAGCCTTCCACTCTAAGCACCAGCACAGGACGGTATCACCAGAGCAGTGAGGACTGAGCTAACACCCGCTGATCAGAGCGGCCGCCTTGTGCCAGGCTACCGCAGCCATCTGCGCTGCCTCCATTTTCGTCTGTCCAGGTAAGCACAATGTACAAACGCTAAAAAGCCCATCAGGAACAGCAAAAAGCCTCCCCCGTTGATGTGGCAAGGCAAGAAGGCAATCAAGGAAGGAAACCAGATTGTGGTTTTTCCTCAGGAGCAGCTGCTGATTTGGGGTTGTTTGGGGTTTTTTTTCCCCCCAACAGCGCAAGGCAGAGTGAGTATTTTGTCTTTTATAGTACAGATTGGATTTAAGTTAATGGCAAAGGCACACACTGCAAACTGTTTTTAAAATATTTTACAGCACTTTAAAGGTATTTTCCAGGCTATTGCAGACTCACAACATGTTTACTGTTCACATTTTCAATAATTTGCTAGAGCAATGAATGAAAAATTTGCATAATTCAGGTTGTCTATTTGGGCCAGAAACTTCTCAAGAGACAGGAGAACGATCTGGCGTAGTTCATCCTTGCGTTATTATATTACAAAATTAAGGGCAGTAATTGACTTGTTACATGCTTTTTGGAAAGGATGGAGTTTCAAATGCCAATTTACTGTAAGTATGCAGCAGGATTTATTGCTGTAAGAGCACCAACGTGCTGACGGTCTGCTGCAGCGCTTTGAAACACTGCAGTTTCACAGAGATAAATGACTTCACACATACGTGCTATGGGCTGTCATCCCAAGAAGTGGGTTCTAAGGGCCAGAGCAATTCTTCCCACAAAGTGTTTAATGTTGCTGTGTTACCTTTTCCTTCTGAGGTTCCTCCATCCTCTCTTCTCTGTCGGGTAAGGACCTTCCTCACTTACTGTTCTTAAGGAATATGCTGTAGGCTTCATCAGAGCCAAGGTTTTATCCCTGAAGTGTAGGCGGGCTCAGCCAGCCCCAGCACCGGCGTGCCGCACACCTCCTTCCTCCCCCAGAGCTGCTGGACGGAACCTTGGTTTGTGAGGCCCATGGCAAAGTTCTGTAGTCACAGCCCTCTTGCCTGAGGAACGTTAGGTAAACAAACCCAAATTCTCAGCATTTAGCCGTTATCCTGTGAGGTACACAACTGGACAGATAAGGCAAGCGTAGCAGAGCTAACACTGGGCACTGGACAAGTACCCAAGAGTGGCATTCTGTATAAAAATGATTTTTAAAAAAGGAAGAAAATAGAAATGTCATTGTTTCTCAAATATCTTCAATTACGGTGCAGCTGTACAATCGTTTTAAAAACTAGCCACTACGATTCACCAAGAAAGGGTAACTATTCAGGTGGACTGTGGTTCCATGGTTCCACCTGTCCATGTAAAGTGTGAAAAACGCGGCACTCGTGGGCTGTAGATCAGCCTCGACTGAGCATGGGTAGCAGAACCTGTAGCACCCCTTCTGAACGGACACAGCCCTACTGAGGAGGATGAAAAACTTAGGAGCTTATAGCTCCGGATGGGCAATGTTTCTCTTGGCTGCTCCACATTCCTCCGCACTATAAGCACTTACATTTCTACGATTTAAGCGCTGAAAAGTTAATTCAGCAAGCACCAGCACGACAGGGTGACAGGACAACTGATGGCAAATTCTTAACCCCTGCAGCCACAGCCAGACCACAAAGTTCCAGGTTGAACATAACGGCTTCTCTGCAACCAGAACTGCCAGCCAGGCTGCGGCTACTGCAGCACTTACAGCTGCGTGGCGCTGATCCAGCTGTGTCTGCTCCTTGCGTCCCTACGCCAACATCAGGCTTCCATGATGAAACCTTGCTACGATAAACTCCATCCAGATGATACCATCTGGGGGCTAAAACAAAACCGCTGAGCACCTTGAATGCGGGATTAGGGCCGGCCTTCCTGAAGTAACACTACAACTAGGAAAATACTGCCACCGCTTGGTAAAGCTTTGGAGTTGACTGGCCCGGATAAGGAACACCAGTGTCAATCTCCCCTCCTTCTTCCTAACTGAAGGCCCACATGATAATGGAAGATAGTAATAATAGAGAGATTTCTAAGCTCAAACTCCAAGACAATTTAGTCCCCAAAACCAGAGAAATCGGCAGTAATGTGCCCACATGTCTTTCAGTAGGTTGTAACAGGATGGCAAACCTGACGGACACCCAGTGCCTGTAGCTGAAGGGAGAAAACAAGTTTTCCCAGGATGGTATATGGCCAAAGAGGCTTTTCATTATTTACAATTGACTACCCCCCCGACCCCCATCAACTCAACACCTGGTCACTGGCATCACCCTTTGCAGCAGATGATGAAGGACAGCCATCAATCTCTGCCTTCAATCCAGGACTGAGTCAGGTACCGCAGTTGATGACCCTTCACCACCAGAAGGAGGTAGAAATTCCAGACCCAGGACAGTATTTTTTCCCCAAATCCTTGGACCAAAATAAAAAAGGGATACACTACGTAGGGTAGAGGGATACTCTAGACACAAGTGAAGGATGCAGCTTATGCCTGGTCATGGTATTCAATCATACATTAAAGTCACAGCCTATCTTTTAAATTCATACCACATCAGCGTAATCTCCTCCCACAGTGTCCAAGCCAGAGATGTGTTCTTCCTTCACTTCAGTTAACACAACATAATCTTCAGAAAAACAATGAACTTCATACCGTAACTAGCTAAAATGTGGAAAAAATAGAGGCACCAGAACATCCAAGACAATACCTTGATCTTGACCTGATAACTCTTGTTGGGAGTTATTATTTTATATTTATATAAATCTTTACTAGGATTTGGTCACCTATTATTTCTCACAAGGAAAGAGAACTCTTATAGAAAAAACAATGCCCATTAAAAGAAAAAAACATAGGTTGAAACAGGCTTCAGAAAGCAGTGTGGTTTCTGATCACAATTTTTCACTTGTTCATCTCTTTCCTTCTTCCTCCTAACACAAGAGCTTGTTTCAGTGATACCAGCATTCAAATTACGTGAGGAAGGCCAAAACATCAGGCTTTCAAGATTTGTGCCTTTCTTTTAGCGGTAGCACTGGGAACATTAACTTTAGTTGTTTTACAAATGCATGTACCAAAGTACCTACAGGAGTAGGAACTTTACGACAGTAGTCATAGTAAGATTTTACAGTGAACTATTTCATTAGCTCCCTCTTTCTTCTAACAGATAATTAAGACACACACAGCAGTCTTGCCCAATTCATGCCCTCTCAGAGGGCTATGACCGTACTCATCATGGAAGTCCCCATTTCTAACCCACAAATACACCCAACAAGACTACGCGTATTGGTCCAACCCCAATCCAACCAACGCATAAATGTAACACAAGCAGCAATGGACCTTTGCTGCTGTTAATACCGAGAGAAAATGGATGCTACTGAGTTTTATACATAAATGGCTTCTTGTTTACAGACTGCCAATGCTACATTGTTTTTTCTCAAACTTGACAGGCTTGGATTCAAAGGTCCCATGCTTCTGAGACACAAGATCCCAACATAAATGAACTTATCTGTGATCTGGAGAGTGTGCAGAAACGAACATTCATCCAGATTGAAACGAAACTGGACATCCAGGAACACAGAACATTTTTCTAAAACAGTTTAATAAAAAAATTGTGAAGTTTCTTGAAAAATCTGAGAAACCCAAAGCATATTGTGTGTGTCACCTGTCATAGTCACAAAGAAACACAATTGTCAAAAAAGATCTTTAAGTTTAATACAAATTTTATACAAAGAAAATGTGAAAAAATACTTCCATATGCTAAAAGCAATTATGCTTCACAAATAAGGCCAGCTAGGCTATTTTTGACACAACTGCAATTCACGAATATTCTGTTCTCGCTTTTTTCTTCTAATACTTTTTTCCCTCTAATATGGGTACTAGCTGGAGACTGTACAAACCGCATTCTTTTATAAACAATGGGAGAAATCAACATGACTCAAATGTACAACAGAATGTACTGGAATGATATCATACAATTAATTTTCTCATATACATACATCACCTTTGCTTTGTTCAATGCTTTCGTTTTACACAACATACAAAATGGTACTACAGTATAAGTGTAACAGACAGCATTTTCATGGGTTACTTTCTCTCATACTGTACTGTTTCATGCTTACATAAAAACATAAATTCCATCATATAAATAATACATGCTCTGGCCCAGCATCAAAAGTCCTTTGCCCATGTTTCCCGATCCATGTTTTTCTCCACACCTAGTTCTTGTTCAAAGTCCTTTTGGAGGATTTTAAAAAAAAGAAAACTGAACTGTGAAGCATAGGAACAAACTTGACTTTTCTCAATCTTTGACCTCAGTGATCAGAAATCATGCTACAACCAGCTGGTATTACACTTTCCAACTTCTCTGATACTCTATTGAATGAAATTTTAACTTAATTTTAACCTGTAAACAATATAAATTTTAACAGTCTGGTCATTGTAAAAAACAATGTAAATCTTTGTGTATTTCAGGTCCACAGATTTGAAATGCCATAATTTGCCTACTACAATTCACTGAAAAAAGATACCCTTCATCACTTGCTTGCTGAAAGAAATTCTACAAGAGTTTCAAAGTGCAGAAATTTTTTTCAATCCAAATGCAAATCAAGTTGTTCAGATTCTCATGATTATATTATTTGATGCGTAACTGCAGTTTCCCAAGACCAGTTTTCAGTGTTAGCTTGTGATAAGGCTGTTTTAAGCCCTCCTTTTCCAACTTCAAACGCTCTTTATAAGTTAAAGTCAATACAAATATAAAAAGGAGATGGTACTCTAACTTTAATGACATCCACAAATTGTACATTATTTACAAAAGAAGCATAGATTTAATATGGATCTTACCTGTCCTTAGCTTTTCTAAGCCAGCGCTAATGCTTTACATTAATGTAGTGTAGTTAATGCTTTGTACACGTATACAAAGCTAAAGTCTGAACCTTTGAGGTTAATCCAAAGAACTGTGTTTATTTTTCACATTTCTATTAGATTTATTTATTCCAACAATTGTATGGACTTCTTGTTAGCAGTTAGACTCTTCGTACTTGGACTGGCATTGTGGTCTGAACATACTGAACTCCAGTTCTCATTGCCACTGTCCCAGCAGAAGGACTTACCACTACAGGAATGGTCTGTGGATTAAAACCAAGAGAAACATATTGTTATGTTAAAGGTCACATAAACATGACCACAGAAATAGAGATTTATTTTCCAGGGAAAATCCAGAACAAGTTCCAATTTTGTGCAAGAATTAATACCTTTATTACCGCAATATTACCTTATTCCAGGGTAGAAAGTAGTGTATTACTTTCCTATAGCCAGGAGTTTTTCTGTACTACTATTCCTACTGTATAATTACAGGGACAGGTGGTCCTATAGGTACTGTACACACTCTGTCTGTGCTTGGAGAATTAGGTTTTCATAGCTACTATGTCCAGTCACATCTTTTCCCCAAACTAATACATGGGAAGAGGAAAAAGGGCTAAGAAAATCCTTTGTAATTCGAAAAAGTTTTGACAAATCAAACTGGAGTACAAAAATACCCTTGTTTATAAGTATATTCTTGTTACACATTACTTAAATCTTTTTCCCCAAAAGGAACTCCCCCATGCAGTCAGTCCACACAGAAGAGAACAAAGAACATCCATTTGAACAAAAAAGTACTTAAGTTAATTTTCGCACAAATCAATAACAAAAACATCAGCATTACTGGGAACTGTCTTATACACCCTGTAAAAATATTAATATAGAATAAACTTTTCACTTCCATCATACAGATCATGATTTATAAATCTTGACAAATGAAGTTTCAGAACATCTCTATAGGTGGTAATTGATTCTACAGATGCAGAGACAAAGGCACAAGAATCTGGTTAAACAATCTGGTCACGATCACATCACTCTGGAAGATCTGGAAAAGGATTTATTGAATCTTAAGTCTGTATCTTAACCTTCCTCCAAAAATGTGAGAAAGTCTAGAAATGTCTATACCATACAAACTGCAAGGATGTTTTGATACAATTCCAGTGATGCAGAACTGGTGATCAAACAAACGCATCCGTTTCAGTTCACAACATTTGGTGGAAGAAACAGGAAGTGAGATTTTGAGGAATCTGAAAGGGATGCACAGATCTTCCCCCGATGGTAGTGTGACATTCCAAAGAGAACACGGAAGAAGAAATACAAGTTCACTGAAGCCCACTGTTTCCCCACGTTAGTGTCTTAATAGTATTCAACAAAGATTGTGAGTATCCCTACTGAGATGGATTACAGCCTAGAGTGTTTATCAGCTCCTTTGTGACAAAGTCTGTGCCTTCCAGAAGCCTACTCATTCCATTCCCTGGAATGCAAAGACCATTCAAATTCATATTTTTACATTATTTTAACTGCAGAAAGAATAAAAGCCAAACATGGAACCAATTTGCTGAATAAATTCAAGATTACTGCCATTTTGTAATGATTTCAGATGTGTATAGAGGGTTCAATGGAAATGGTACCCAGAAGATACACTGGAAGTTGTTCAGAGGAAGAAATTCCGAGTTGGAAACAAAGTGCAAATTGAACCCTAAAGAAGCCATTATGTAGGTCACTGTTAGTACTACAGGTGGGGAAATCAAGGTTGCCACAGTCGCCTTTTAAATATACACACTTACACAAATGAAAAAATTATTCAGTTCTTACAGTGATCAGGAGATGGAATGTGCGAGACTCCTTAAACGTGTTAAGATCATTCCCTGAGAGGTAAATTTTCCACCTCTGCCGGTTTTACACATATGTACATTTTGCATACATATTAAACATGCACTAAGGTTTCAAATTATTTAAATTGCACGTGCAGTCATTAGAATACAGAGGTGTCTGTAGCTGTGCAAGACTAATGCAAATGTGTACAAAGTTTTAAACATGCACAAATAAAGGTCGAAACCTTTCAGACGTTCCAATGATGCTTCACATAACTCAATACACTTTGTATTACAGAAAACCGATGAAGGTAAACTGCCATTTTTCCGAATATTACACAAAACCACCTTACGATCTTACAAACGCTCAGCTATTCACAACAGAGCCTAATGCCTTTGATGTTTGCTATTGATTTTAAAACACATATAAAACCTTGTTGTGATGGTAATTCAGTCCAAGCAACTTAGGGCCAATGCTGCAAAGGTGCACAGTGCTCTCAGTTGAGACAAAATGAGTCGAGTTAAAATGCTGCTAGGAATGTGAAAAGACATGATCCCCACTAAGAGCAATAACATTTGTGTGGAATATAATGGCTGTGAAATACTGTATGTGTGTGTGCATGTGCACGTATTCATAGACGCACACACACAGAGGCATGTATCCTGCAGCTGGGGGCGGGGGGGGCGTGCACACGCACGTGGGTGTGTGTACGCAAGGAGAGAGATGGACAGAGTAACTTCTATAGCAAATCAGGCCTCACAATCACAGCGTGATTAAGGTACACTGTTAAATTAGCACATAGTTACTATTATAAATTATCTAACTTCAGTCAGAAAATGAACTGAAGTTACCCCCACATGGGCTTCTCTGGTGAACCCCCCACTGAGACAGAGCATGCCGTTCAGTTACCAGTGCAGTACCAGCGTGTTTCCTTTTGGTAAGAAGGATGTCAGCTCGGATGCCATGCTGACTCTGAAGTGAGCACTGCAGAACACGACCAGTTGAAAGAATGGGTGCATTCTTATTATGGTACATAAAATAGAAAAATTGAACTCCCTTCTGTCCCACCTCCTGTGACTGACACTAGGGAATTCAAGTGTCCTTGGTTAAGTCTTTGATGGAAAAAACCAGGTCTGATGCTAATGCTATTTCTCATAATTTCATAACGCTAATGTGCAAGACTGCATGGGAGATACACTACTGCTGAATGCATTTTTTTTTTCATAGTTACTGAGATGTCAAAGGAATATCAAGCATAGCTCATAATTAATTAAATCTCTTTAGGATACCATAGACAAAAGGGTATTTAAAATGAATTCTATATATTTACATTGATGTTGTGGTCAAGTATATACATGAAACGGACAAATAACTAAGATAATAACGTAGAATGGAAGCCTGACTGTTCTCAGTGCCTTTGCTATACTTAATGACAATTTCTGAATCCTTGTAATAATGAATGATGAAATGAAAGCGTGGAATGTTGCACAGCAAAATAAGACATTTTGCACTGCAAGTTGAGACTATACCGGTGAATTCATATCTTGATAGAACAGCAGATGGAGACAACCCCCCAGAAATACTGAGCAATTTTAATGCCAGGAACAGTACTACTGCAGACTTTAAATGATGATATTGTACTTACAATTGTGGGTTGAGTAGTTGGAATATAGGTGGTGGTCTGCGGTACCTGGACCAGTTTTATAGGCTGGTTGCTTGTCACACCTGTTGCTATCTGCAGAGACAGCACAGGCAACCTCAGTAGAAGTCTCAGCTTTTACATAAATTCCACCTACTTGTTATTATTATTATAAAATGAGATTTATGTTGGATGTTTTGTTTGTGTTAAAAATTTGCATCTTAATGAATTCACAGGTTACTTCTTTGTTAATAAAACAAAATTCAAATTATGAACATGATCAATGTATACAGCATGATGTTTCAGGTAGAATATCTACGTGAAAGCAATTCCAGATTTGTGTAACTGGAATATTCCCTGGCAAAAGTTTTAGGTAACTGATTTTCTCCCATCCCCTATTTCTCCAGTAATCCAAAGGTTGTGCTGCCGCAAACAACGCATATGAACATCAACTGAGCCAGAGTTTAACTAACTTCACCAAAGCATTCAGGTGGAACAGCACACCCTTTCTCCCTCTTCAAATCTGTTTCCCATCTTACTCCCTTAGATGATGTGTCAAGCCCAGAGATCTAACACCAGACAGTAGCAAAAGTGTCAAGAAATGAACACAGCTCTCTAGTTTACTATGCTTCCCAATTCTATAGGACTATCTCAATGAGACATCATGCTGGAATCACAATACTACAAAATTAGTTTGCTTTTAATATTTTAAAATACAACAAGGCTCCTACTGATGTGGGGGATCATGTGTAAGGGTTTGAAGGGTCAGCCCCCTCCCCCCCCCGTAAAATTTTTCTTTTCATAAATCTTGCAAGGGCAGAAGAAAAACGATGCTGAAATTGCTAATAGTCAAGCCCTACCTATAAAGCAGAATCTTCTCTATAAACATTTTCTATATATGCAATGTTAAGTCCCTTTTATCAGAGCATTTGCTCATCCTTGCCTACTGAATACTATCAGAGTAGATGCTATGGAGGATTTCGTAACTGCACACTGCTCCGTTAACTGTAGATCCAGGTGAATTGTTGTATCAGTGTTATGGAACATTGTGGTACCCTAGTGGCAGTCTGTTGTGATAAAGTAAGTTGATTTGAATGCAGGTCTTGAGCTTGGCCTCTGAACCCCCAGGCAAGAAGGGCTTGGAAGTGCTGCAGTCAGTATTGCTTATCAGAAGGCAACGTGTATCGAAAGATCCAGACCAGAAGCTACACTGATGGGTCCTGGAGAGAGAGAGAGAAAGAGGTCCAGTCCCCTTTGGCTGGAAGGATGAGTCAAGCCAACACAAGCTTTTATTGGGAATGAGTGAAGGGGAAAGGGTGTTCCCAGAGGACAGAAGGAGATTTTTTTGCCAAGATGAAGAAAAAAAACCACAACTCCCTATCTCACTCCCCAAATCACACTCTTTGACATATGCAAATGGTCATAAATTCCTGGCTGATCCAGGGAAGCCTTTAGGGGTAGGTATCAGAGAAATCTTACATATTATTTTTGTTTTAAGTGACCACAATGATACTCACTGTAACACTCTCTTTGCTTTTATCAGCTGAACCTTCCTTTTCCTTAGGGGTGCTGGCTGTTTCTGTAGGTGTAGGCTGCACACTTGAACTGGGCTGGGATGATTTATTTAATGTTTCTGTGCTAATTTCAGTATCTGTTTCTTGCTGTGTTGCAGTAGCTAAAATAAAGGAAAAAAGAGAAAGTAGCTGCTACTCCACAGTCACTCTTCACAGGCACATCTGCACCCATACAGATGAAGAATATTGAGTCACTGTGTATTCCACCCACCCTAACCCCCTCAGCTGTGAAACAGGCAACCCAGAGCAAGATTACCTGACTGTGTGCAAGATTTCATATGCTCAGGCCAGTGAGCTTGTTGGCAGGGATAGTCACAGTAGCTAGTATTCCAACAGCAATAAAAAATGGCCTCTTTCTTGCAGTTAGCACACCACTGCTTCTTTTTAGTTTCATCCACTGCTTGCTGCTTTTCCAATTCCAGCTGCTTCTTCACCTCAGCAATCAAACGATCTCGTTCTTGTTCTAGACTCTGACGCATTTCAGCCATTGTCAGTTCTACTCAAAATGCAAAGGAAGATGAGGTTTGCATTTTCTGCCCCCCACAGCAAGGTGCAAAACAATAATCTTCATGAGTTTAAAGACAACATGAAATCAAAAGTAACGATCAAAATATTCCCTGAGTTTGGGCATATCTGTTTCATACCTAGTCAACAAATTAAAGTCTTCCATCTTCTTTTCTTATTCTGGCACCATGATTTTTACCCTTAACCGTTACCTTCCATTTAACACTTTAGTTCTAGATGTCCCACAAAGGATCAGAATCCAGGTGTACTAGGTGCAACATAAACACAAAAAGGATGTATGCAGCTGCTGCTAATGTACTTTGTCTTTACAAGCCCAAACTTTTGCTCTGCTCCAATATTCAGAAAATACAGAGAATTATATTTCTTCTTTTTTCTCATAAATAACAGAGAAACAATTGTTCTTTGTATCTTGGTTTCTTTACAAAGAAAAATGTGAAAGTTCCAAGAGAGACACTGACAAAGTTGTAAAAACTCATCACTATGTGAATAAAGCTGTACATTTGAGCCTTACTTCAAGATTGCTCTGAGAGCCACCCACTACTAATGCAGTTATGAATTGATACCTCAGTGACTATGAGTGAAAGAGAGCTTGACAGAATCTTCAAGAAAGTGGGCAAATACAAAGAAAGCATTCCAGTTCTAGCCACCTTGACTCAGGATGAATCTTTGAGTCTTCTGAAAAACTCTGAAGTTGACATGCTTTCAAAACACCATTAAAGGTGTTTATTTAAATCAGTAGCTTAAGACTGGAGACAAAGGATTAAAGGATTTTTCTTTTATTTCTGAGCACGCCTAGACATTCAGTTCTGTGAGCTGCAGATGAGTTGTTGCCATACCCAAGTAATTCTGAAGATTGCTATAACTGGACTGCAGCAGTGGAAAAACTGGTCTACCCTGATTTGAAAGAGCAAAATGTTACTAACAAACCAAAGACATGAGTCTGAATATGGAGTTATTCAGCCCTTAATTCACAGAATCACAGCATCCTATAGGTTGGAAAAGACCTTTAAGATCATCGAGTCCAACCGTAAACCTAACACTACCAAGACCACCACTATACCATGTCCCTAAGCACCTCATCCAAACGTCTTTTAAGTGCTTCCAGGGATGGCGACTCAACCGCTTCCCTGGGCAGCCTGTTCCAATGCTTGATAACCCTTTCAGTGAAGTAAAATTTCCTAATATCCAGTCTAAACCTCCCCTGGTGCAACTTGAGGCCATTTCCTCTCGTCCTATCACTTGTTACCTGGGAGAAGAGACTGACCCCCACCTGGCTACAACCTCCTTTCAGGTAGTTGTAGAGAGTGATAAGGTCTCCCCAGAGACCTTATTCACTTCCATTGCAGATATGCTCTGCAAAAAGAGAGTCAAAAAGTGGACAAGGACACTGTATTACACGGTCCTAAGGTTGTTTGGACTGCATGTAGCTTAAAGGAGGACTTGATAATTCAATTGCAACCTTCTTCCCACAGTCAGTGCATTAAATAAAGATAATTTAAGAGGAATCACATTTTCATCATGGTTTCATTTCCTGTCCATATGGTTGAGTGAATGTAAAGATGAAAATCCCCCTCCTAGGAGGAATATTCTTTCATCTGTTTAAGATAGTATTTTGAATTTATTTCACTGACAGTCTGGCATCAAGACTGAGTCAAGGTTGGCTATTCACTTTAAATAAATACGTAAGTATATACAACAACAGCTGATCTGAACCAAAATGTCAGCTACAATCTCCAAAGACACCAAAGGAAGCAGGTTCCCCCAGTGGCTATATTAACAGAACCTGGTTCATATGAGAATTAGAATGAAGTAATCAGCATAAAATATCTCATGAAGAGGGATTATCCAATGATGCATAAAATAAAGAGTTATTCTGTCCTATCAAAAGCTCTCTTTAGCCTAAATTTGTCTCAGAGGGCTGAACACCTGTTGCTTACTACGCACAGATAGAAGTAACTTTTTGTACATACTCAAAAGGTGTCCACTAACACCAGCACAGCACATTATATAAGGTTTTATGTCCTTCACTTGGACAATTTGTAGTATCATGTGACGAAGGTAATACATACTACAAGCATTTGGACTGATACACTACTTTGGACTGCCATTTTCATACCTAGGTTATGCTTCATTTCTGAGAGTTCCTGTTGATGTAACCACTGAAGTTTTTCTATCTCAATCCTCAAACGTCGAATCTAAATATTAAAAATTTAATAGTTAGTAATAATAAAGAGGGTGCAGTGTATAATACATAATTACTATACAGAAAAACATGCCCAAAGCAAAGAGCCTGATCATCACTTACATCAAGGCTCCTTTGGCCTCCTCCTGACATGTGGACAAGACCATAGTACACCCCAAACCAAAGTCTGAAGTATTCTAAATATTTGTTTGCTAGATTTTCCTACCATAAGAAGTACAGGATTGTTTGAAAACAAAAAGCATTTCTATTAAACTTGCTCTTGCTTCCTCTGAAATTAGTCAGGTCTCAAATTTCTCTGACTGGAGTCAAAAACGTATTCCTCAGTTTTGTTTGCATTTATTAGTATGACATTTCTTTTTGTTTGGTTGGGTTTTGGTTTAACTAGATGAGACTTAGGAAAGCAACTTTTTCATTCACTGTGGATTGGGAATACAAATATTGTTGCTCAAAATTTTTACTTCCTTATTTTGGTTAAAACAAGCAAACAAACCATCACACTTCTAACTCTGAGCTTTATTTGTTCACATTTGTACTTAGTTTACACTGCTTAATCTGCTTTTTCCAAGTTTAAAGAAAACACTTAAGAGATACTAAGTACTACCTTGGGAGACAAATAAAAGCAATGTATGTATAGCATTTCATAAAAATGCAAAAAGTATTAAAAGTATTTTTAAAAAGTATTAAAAACAATGGTCATAATCACATCTGGAATAAGCTACTGCACTACAAGTAAATTCAAATCTTCTTCCTTTGGTGGACAAATACATGCTTTGAAAAAAAAAAAGATACTTTCAAAAAACCTACTTCATTTTTGATTTTAAACAAGGTGACACAAAATTTAATCCTCAACAGAAGCTTTAAGGATCTGGGCTTGATGGCTTGCTGTTCTTGCTGCTTATCTTATAGACCCCATCTCATATTTTTTCAGTGTTTTTCTCTACCACTTCTTCTCATTACTTCTCAAACAGGATAGAAATTAGGATCTCTAGACAGTCTCAATTTATAATACTTTGTAAGTATAGTTATATGGTACTTTTATATATAAAAAATACTATTTTGCAACTTTCAAAGTTAAAATACAAGCAGTATTGTTTTATTTTTTATCTTACACTAACCTCAGCTATTGTACTTCCAGTAGTATTTTTTGAAAGATCATTATATATTTCAGTCATTGTTCCTTTGATGGCATCCATCATCTGAAAGACAAAATGAAAGAAAAAAAATCTTTTATATATATTTTTAATAGATACCACTTTCACTTCCTTTCGACCACTCTCATGTGAACTTATATTACTATCAACAATGCCCCATCTCGCTATATATATTTATCTGGGTCCACTTTTAGAGGACTATTTAGAAGGTAGAACACAACATTTTTAATCAGGACTCTGATTTTTAAGTGTCCTGAACTGGTGAACTGCTTGACCTTCTACTTTTCCAAAAAATTGCCATTGATATAATTTATGAACAAAAAAATATAACCATGAGTTTGGGGAGGAAACTCAATGCAAAGTTAAAAAAAAAAAAAAAAATTACTGACATTGCTGACCACTGACAATCCCACCAAGACCATATGGTTGAGTGAGAGCATTGAAAGTTGATAGTCAAGATTAATTCTGGTGCTTTTAATGCCTGGATACCCAACTTAATTTCCTTATATTTCCTTATTCACCTTGATTTTTTAATTTAAAGATCTAAGAGAGTATATGAAAAGCTAATGTCCTATCCCTCATTGTCACTATTATGAGACAAGTATTACACCACATCTTCTCTTTAACAACTTAGCTTCTGTTTTAATACATGAATACACACTTATGACAAGTTACCATCTGATGAAGCTATACAGTGTTTTAAAACAAAACTACATTTTTGTATATGTATTACTGGACACAGATGAAGAAATATTAATGTTTATTGTAAATATGATGCTGAGGGGATATCTACACCTTTAGGAGAAAACACAGAAAACGGTCCAAAACACAATGCAACGTAAATAAGAAGCAGCAATGGGGGAACATGAGAAGGAAAGGTCTAAAGTGTCTGAGCAGCTGCTAAAGCCTATCATGTACACACTCTGCCTTGGCATGGCAGCATTCAGCCAGCTCTAAAAAGATGGTTCAGCACTTTCATCAAAATCTAGCTGTTCCTACCTAGTAGGATGAATTTGCAACATATGACAACCTGAAAAATAAAGTTATTTCAGCATTTGAAATGTCAAAAATGTGAAAGTTCACTTCAAAATAAAATTTCAAGAAAACTTTGCTCAAGAACTTACTTTGCTAGTATATTTAGCAATATCTGCAGCCACATCAGCTGAAGCTGTTGCAATTGGCAAGTCTGTATTAACTGAGGAAGAAAGTGTGCTTGCAGATCCAGAACTGGTAACCATAGAAATAGGTTGAGTACTTGTAACCAAGGTTATAGTGGATGTGGAAGTGCTCTGGGTGATCTCTTTTTGCTGCACAGCTAAGAAAAGAGAACATACAGCGGATCAATCACGTAAACAATTATGAAAATAAATAGACAAACTTCTAACTTTTATGTCTGACTTAAACGTGTGCACCTAACCACTTCAAAGACTTACATTGTTTATACAATGGTGCCATTTAATCAATTAATTATACAGTGCCCAGCCACTGAACTTGTACATAATTGTAAGGCTTAAAGGTAATGAAGCAAATATATATTTGAAAATTATTATTTTAGACTGGCCAATGCAAAAGTCTCCCTCAGATCTGTATTCCTCCCATTTTGGGACTTTTCCATCCCACTTCCTAGGAATTCACTTCCTAACCTCTCAATTTGGAGAACTCCTAACTAATACCATACATATGAGCATAAGTTAGACTTCGACATTTTCATTTGCCATAATTTTGAAACATATTATTGAATTTCTTTTCTTTTTGCTTTGAAACAAGGTTTAGTGAGCCACTGTTGAAGAAAGCCTACTTTAGTAGTACTTCCTGGTGTTATTCCCATTCTTTTGTTATTAACGCTACGAATTATTATTAGCGTTGCGACACGTTTAATATACATATATCCAGATCAACATTAGCCTTTGGCTGGCTGCAGAGCAAGGAATGCAACATTAGATTAACTCATTAAAGCAAAGAAGTTATTCATAGTGTTAACTCAAACAGGATAAGAAAAATTTTGTCATCTTTGGTCAATATTTCAAATAATCTTAAAGAGTAAGTAATTAAAAAATGAAAGTACAAATCAAAATGCAAAGACCCTCACCTTTTCATCCCTAATGACTTATCTGCCTTAAATATTAAAAAAAAAAATAATTTTTTTTAGGACAATACTTTTCAATCTGTTTTTAATGATTCATATTATAAAAGATGTCTTCATTGCCAATATCCTCAAAACAGGAATTACTGAAATAAAAAAGTTATTCAATTTATTTCTATGTACTGTATTTTTGTTTATGCCAATTCAGTATATAAGAAATCTATAGATTTTATAGTTTTCATTTGATATAGTTCTAGAATATAATATTGAAGATGGAACATTGCTATGATGTGCTCAATAGTAAACATTGATAAAACAAACTCAGAGGCTGAAAGTTCAGCCCATATTATTAAGCTCTTACACCAAAATATGATTCTATTAAAGATAAGACTTCACCAAGTTTCACATTTATTTTTCTCACTGAATATTTCTGTATCACATTTGTGCAGTCTACAAGTAGAGAGATACTGCTTCTTCAACACTTCTTAAATGACAGTCACAAAAGCAGTTTGGGACCAGAGGAATGTGCATCTGGTAAACGTCTGTATGTGACCCAGTACCTAAACATCTCTTCTGTATGAAACTACCGGCTTGCCAGCAGTGTTAGGAGAATAGAGAATATCTATTCATCAGGCACACCAGTAAACAGTTCAGTTTATTAACCTGAAATTACAAATGCAGCTAGATTTACATAAAGTTCTGTTCTGTGAAGTGAAGCAATAGAAGCATGGGCTTATATGACTATGTGCCTACCACTAGCGAAACCCCCGGCAAAGGGATGGTAAGAAAACAGTTGTGAAAACATTCTAAAATGCCGTTGGCTGTTTGCTCAGTAAACTAGCATCAAAGTCTTGTTAAGAGTTAAGCAACAGGGATTTCAAAGACAAATGTAGCCTGAGTAATTTCATTGTTGTCAAATTATACTCTATGAAAAACCATACGATCAGCTTCTTGACACATAAAGCTGGATCCAGTTTGTAGATATTGAGGTGATAGTGGTAATCATGCAAGCGGAGTAGTTAATGGTTTTATCATATAATCCAGAAAATAATTCAATTCACTCTCCCAAATCTGTGATGGCTAAGAATGGCAAAAATATTTATACAGATACACACACAAACTTTTTGTCATTAAAATAAAGAGACATGACTCTAAATACACACCAGAAAGAGCAGGTATGGTGAGTAAGTTGTTGTATTTTAAAGTCACTTATCAGAGTAGAACCACATTTTGAGATTTTGTTTATATGGAAGAACTCCTGGTTAGGCAGCCTTGGAGCACTGAGATCACTACTGGGGAATTATGGCATCACAGGCACATTGAGTTAGAAAGTGTATACCTTTAACTGCTTGTCTTGTCTGATATCTTGTCCCTTGAGAGGACTGAGGTTGCTGTGACTGAGACTGCTGGCTCTGCTGCTGTTGCTGCTGTCTCTGCATCTTCTGCATGTGCCATTTCTGAGAAGATGTCTGAAATTTATTTGAAGAATTCCACACTACACGCTGCACAGCAGGGGCAGTTTCCTTCGGCAGCAGAGGCCTCTGCTTTTTCACAGGGCTTCCAGTGGCTGCAGATGGAGCACTAACAGTAGAAGAAGCACTAGTAGTTGCTGTCACACCAGCTGGTGGAGTCTGGGTTGCAGAGCGGGTAAGTACTGGAGTTTCTGGTAGAGGCTGGGTACTTGCACTGGAGGAAGGTGGAGTTTTGCCTACAACTAAACAAACATAAAATGTAATGCCAGCTTTTCACCAACCAACACATCTGATTCATAATTTTCTGTCTAATTTTTGGAAAAGCCATATGTACTTTCCAGTCTACTTCGTATCGTTTTCCTCAACAGGTAATTGATATTCTACAAGTAAACTCATTTTTATATTCTACAAGTAAAACTCATTCAGTATAGTTGAAGTTGGTGGCAATTCAGAAACACTAGCCATTAAGCAAAACAAAACAAAAAGTAACAAAACCCAGACAACCAGCCTGACCTCCTGCGGAAGATATGCGAGAAGTTAGCATTTGTTAGGATGTTTCTGGGTTACCACTTACACCCCTCATCCCAATTTCTTTCAGGAGAAAAATACATTCAAAAGAAACAATGAGTGAACAATAACTGAAGGAAGAACATACTAAAAACTTTCTAAACAAAGGTGAATTGGCACTGACACCCAAATATACAGTGTATTTAAGGTATCTATGTTTACTCGAAAATGTTTCAGAGTTTATATAGTTGACTGTTCCACATATCAGATCAATTTAGGAACTGGATGATTATTCCAAAACTGTGGCCAGGAAAAACATATCTGAAAGAGAAGGTTGCTGCATTGACAGGTTTCTGAGAAGGGGACAAAGCCCTTCAGATTTGCATGCATCAGATCTCTTTTCTGGACCAAGGCATTTTAATATCTGATAGCCACAAGTAAAGGTAGGGGCCTTGGAATCATGGACAGGACACAAATTATGTCTAGAATATATTAATATAGGCGTGTGTATATATATATATATATGTATCACAGAATCACAGAATCGTATAGGTTGGAAAAGACCTTTAAGATCATCGAGTCCAACCGTAAACCTAACACACACACATATATATATATATATATATATATATATATGAATGTTTAAATCCACTTTTAATTTCATTCAGAATATGTATTATTCTTTTGCCTCTATATCAAAGTAAAATTTTAGGATTACTTATTATTTCAAGCATCACTGCTTTAGGCCACTAGTAATACATGAATCAGTGGTTTTGAAATTCATAAAGCTGCCTTGCTTAATAAATTTTTAAATAAAACAAGAAAATAAAACTCCCCAAAATTACAATTCTGTTTTTTAGTTTATAAGCCTATTTTCTTGATTATCTCATAATAATATTTATCCATTAAATTCCATTTTAAGATTCAAAATTCAGAAGCATTACGTTGTCTTCTAAAGTATGGATAGTTAACTGATTGAAAACATTGTTTTAAATAAAATGATTGAGCCAACATGCTATAAAATATAGACAAGAAAAAGTTATATTAAGAATAAAATATTTTTCAGTCTAACCATTTAAATCTGGTTTTCTATTTTGTTTTGTCAAAAGGCTAACATGCAGAACAAGCTTAGCAAAAGCAGTGTACTTATTAATTGAGATTGCTTTCCTCTTTTAGCATCACATAGAAACAAGGGACAATATCTCAGGGACAATACATGTGATTTAGCTGTTCTTTTGATTATTACTGAGAGCATTTACATTGATTTCAGTGGGACCTTATGCAATTCGTGTGTTTGGTAAGTTCCAACTTCTTCTATACCTGCAGTTTTGGGAGGTCTATGGAAATGTAAAGATTCAAGTGAAAGTCATAACAATTGCAAAATAAATTCTACATTTGTCACAGAACAAATATTACAGATATTCATAGTTCTATGCTGCTGAAAGGAAACTCAATGAAACATATTTTATTGAAACCAGAAACCATAATGGGGACTGAAAACTTCTTTCATAGTCACAAAGAATGAAAAATCATTCCTAAAAATTGTTTTAGTACAGATATTTTTATCTTAATGCAAAAATAAAGGTAACAACTCTGGCTTCGATAACAGCCCTACAGAACAGAAGAAAAAAAGGAAGGGAAGAATTTCATCCTACCATCTTGTTTAGGAGGAGTTTCCTTAGATTCTTTCTTGGATTTCCTTCCTTCACGGCCACAATGATCATCTCCTAGATCGATGACAAGTTCACTCTCAGAATCAGAGTCCAGTCCTAGATGCACAGTTGGAGAGTCTGTTTCATCTTTACCTTTCAGTTTTTCTTTTGCAGGATGCTGTAAACTTTTTCCCTTTTCAGAAAATTCTTTTTCAGTGTCTGTAATTGCCTTTTCTTTGACTGGATCATCTGTTTTCTCCACTTCTGGACTTGTGCTTTTAAGTTCCTCCTTGTCTTCATTCTGTGCTGGGGGCTTAGGTTTTTTTTTCAAGCTCAATGATTCTTTGTCACTTCTTGTACCTTCCTTGTCCTCTCCATCTTCTTGATCATTCTTTGATTTCTGATCCTCATCACTATATTCACTGTCACTGGTGTCAGATTTTTCAGAATCTTCAGAGTCACTGTGTTCTACTGCAGTATAAACAGCTTCAGATATTTCATTTATTCCTAATTGTGGGGAGGAAAGTACATTCCATGCTGACATCAGACTGACTGACGTTACAAAAAAAAATACTCTATATACTGGCATAAAGTGTATACATACCATTACCTTAACTGTCAGTCCTTAAGCTATAAACACGTCCCTTAGTGCCCTATCTCAATATCAGAATGTATAAGAATTACCTTCCACATATTCCAATTCATATTTTTATTTCATTTAATGGCCCTCCTTTCACTGCTTTTTTTCCACTACCTGCAAGCTGTTTTGTTTAACTTAGGACCAATGCTGGTAAATACAAAGAGGAATTACTTTTATCCACAAGAAACCACCTTAAAATTAGTAACGCTGTTCACATGATTAAAGTTACTTACATGCATGTTTGCGGAATCAATTTTAGACTGCATAAGTTTTGCGAAGAGAATCTCTAATTTTTTTAGTACCTAGAAAGTCTTTAATTAAGTGCTGGACACCACTGATGTTTCTAACAGCATTCAGCTCCTGTGTGACTGGATATACTAATTTGTGCAACTGACATAAGTCAGGTACAATTCCTGAATTTTTCAATTTACAAAGCAAATATTAAGGCTATAATTCTGTCATACTATCTACATCAGAATGGTACAAAAACAGATTAAAAGATGAAAGCTTTTTGACAAAAATTTGAAATATCAGGTCTCGCTGTATTTTAAACTAGTTCAGTGCATTGTACTTGCCTCAAAGAGTTCAAATATCCTCTACTCTTGTTTTAATGTATAAAGGTTTTACTATTTGAAAACTTCTTTTAAACTCCAATTCAAAATTTCCTCAAGCGTATCCCTCAGATATCCATTGTATTCTTGAGATATACTTACCAAGTTGCGCTTTACAACTCTCTATTGTCTTGTCAAGATTAAGCTGGAACCTACTACGTATCTGTCGTTTTGGTGAAATGAGTTGCACAGGAGTGGTCTGCTGTTGAACTGACTCACTCAACTCTTTCAGATCCATCTCAGCTTTGCTACGATCTAGAAAAAGAAAAAGGAACTAAGAAAAATATTTTACAAAAAGAAAAGAGATCACTATCCAGATAAAACAATTTTTACTGAGTAACAATGTGGACAATCTGAAACATATTTCACTTCTTTTATAATTATGGGCTAAATAATAATTCTAAAATGACTTTACTACAAACAATGGATACTTCTCTCTGATACTACATATTTCACGTGCAAAACACATGTATCAATTACGTGGATGTTTTCTCCATCAATGTGAAATTATCAAGAAATCATCATTCAGATCTGTAAGCTGTCTGACAGCACTTCTAGTAAGCTACTGCTGTTATTTACTACTAGTAGTAATATTTGCACAAAGAAAATTAAATAGGAATAAAACTCCTTATAGTCACCATTCATAGTCCTATCCTTTACTCCTTGCCAACAGTGCTGACAATCCATTAGTGCTCAGGGCACTAAACCAGTCTAGAGTTAGTTACCTGTTTGGGGGAGGAGGAAGGGGACATAAAGAAGGGGGAAGGAATGGAGAGAAGAATTAGGTTTGGCCAGTTTAGCTCCTTGAACTGGCTCATGGTAGGATCAAAAGAGCCAATGCCATATGCTGGAAAAGCACAGAGGCCATGGAGAAGACAAAAGGCAACACTGGCACAGTGTGCTTCATTTAGAGTTTCATTCCACAGCAGTCAAGGATGTCACACTCTTGCCTTATTTTACTTTAAAAAGCCCCACATATATTTACAAGACATTTTTTGTTGATGCACAACTCAGAGAAAAGTGAAATAAATACAAAGAGCTGAGCCAATGATTCCTCTGACCAGACATTTTTTACAAGTTTGAACTTAATATCAAGGTACATTCCACATTTAAAATTTAAGCGCTATAGTACATAATGACTCAACTTCAGCAGTACAGTTGTCTCAATCAGGCTTGGCCACTCTATCTCCTATCAGGTTGCAAATAGAATCTATATTACAGATAGCGCAGGTACAGAAGGAACCATTCAAGTATTCATGCAGGTTTTGTTTACTGCTAAAATAGCAGTCCTCATTTCTTCCTAGAGAGGGGCAGCAACTAGTGTTGTGCAATCCCACAAGCCAAACATACAGGCTGTAATTTGGATCATTCTGGCTTATATATGCATTATAGCATACACAAATTCAGTCTAAATAACACTCAATTATCCTTTCTAGTCCCAGTGAAATGGTCATACAAGTTATATGAATTTCACACTCCACGTGGCACATATCCATACCGGAAGAGACTAAACATAATACAAACTCTATCACTTTCAGTGCAGTGCAAATTTTGAAAATAAAGATGAAGGTTCTAAGTCATTTAAGTACTTTTGAAAAATTTGTTCCTTGTACTGGAAATGTTTACTAAATTAGGTTTCTTATTCCTGGGCTAACTATGTCACCCAATTCACACTAATTCCACAGCAGTAATGGTTATATCACCCTTAATACAGAATTTGATTCAAGGCCTTCATAGCCTTAGTTAACTACATGGCAAGACACAAACAGAAGAAAAAAAAAATGGAGAACGAGTGAAGATGAAGTGGAGACACTAACACCTCCCCAGGAAACCTTTCATATCTTTAATACATGAAAGAAGTCTCGCAATCCAAATTTCTCTATCTAACCTACACGGAGGTCTCACTGAGATCTGGATTTCCAATCTGTCTCATTAATGTCAAAGTATTAGTAAAAACAAGACAGAGCCAAAGGGCAGACAAGACCATTGTGGAGAAATCTTCAAGTTCTCATCTCCAAAGTCTTTACTTTTTCTCACTATCAATCTGAAAATTTTCACTCCTTACTTGGTCAAACTTGTTGTTCTATCTTTTCTGCCTCTCATACAAGGACAGGTCCTATACTATCTGGAATATGTATTTTTTCAAGCAATCTCTGTATAGCTTGGTCATTCACACCTCCATTTTTCAATTTAGCCAGTATACCAGTAACAACAGATGACTCATTTCCATTATTTTTCCTTCCTTATTGCTCTATTGGAGGATGATCATAGAGTCTTCCTAGTACTCTGCTCAAGGTACGTAAATGTCTTTGTTTTCTGGACTTTCACTTTTGTTTTTTCAGAGAGAAACCCTGTTCACATTATGTATGACAACGAGACACAATAAGTCATAGCTGAAAACCCTAGAATTCACAGATGAACCTATGTCTGGCACAGCTGACACTATTAAACGAAGAAGGGTTGCCATTTTCATTCCTAGCACCAAAGAGTAATATTTAGCAAAGGAAACTCCCATAAAGCTGAAAAAATAACTGATATTCTACTTGAAAGCATACTAGCTGTTCTTTTATGGTATTGCTCATGGACCATAACATTGGATTTTCCGATCCACACTATTTATTCAAAATATTCTATGCTCCAGCTGATGTCTCCCATCTGTGGCTCAAACTACTGCAGCACTACATATTCCTTAATGTTTTTCCAAATGCATTGTCACCACAGATAAGATGACAAACAGCTGCAGCACAACAGAAGAAATTAATTCTATGGTTATGTCCACACAGATAGATAAACACACTGAAAAATATACTGTTGAGCTTGTATCCAGAATCAGAATATCTGTAACTCACTGAAAACATGAATTCAGCATTTGAGCTCAAGCCTTCCTGAAGTATTTGGCTAACACCAAGGGGCAGAATTCTGTTTCTCCATGTAATATCACATGGAGGTAAAAAGTAGCCAGAACTGAATCGGAATACTCACAGGAACAAAGCATGACTGAGGAAACTGATTTACATCCATTTGACTTTCAGAACTATTTTACCAACTTAGTACTTACCTACTCCATCCTTCCAAATTCCAGAATCCCAAAATTTACTTCTAGGGATTTTCAAGACATCTGCTAATTCCTTTCATCCATCTATCTCCCTAGAGAGGGATGGTCAGTGAGGAGGTGATGTGAAAGCAGCAAGAGAGAAGAAGCCCTAGTAAATCCTAAATCCTAAAGACCACAAGAAAACCTTGCCAGCAATTCACTTGAGAGACCTAGGGGTGAAGAGCAGCAATGTTCATGTAATTACAAGCTTCAGTAACTTACCCACTGTTTAGAAACATTAATTTGAACAGTTCCGAAAAAAAAATCATCCGTTAACTACTTCCTTTCCTCAACAAGAAGAAACAATAACAGGAACTTTCATTTATAACACAAAAAAAGAACAGTATATTTGATGAAACAATAATTACACACACGCCTCATTTAAAGCCCTCTGTTCATTTAAAGCCACATACAAGCAAGTTTGTTCATATTACGTTGCATTGACACCACTGTAATTTATTCAGCTATAACGGTATTATATTTTCAAAGGTTAAGACTAACCAAGATTAAGATTCAGGATGCTTCCTGGAGTGGAAGTTCTTTCTTGCTTAGCAGAAATTGGCGTTGATGCTTGAGGAGAAAAAGGTTTGGGGCTGCCTGACAAGCTCCCTGCTTGACCTGTTCTTGTTGGTGCTGGAGAAGCTGAAAAAGTACAAAATTAATAAAGACAGATTTTAAAATGATCACAATAAAGCCATATTCACTGGAACAAAACAGCTTTTAAACCTACACAAGCAGGGAAAGGGGTTTTGTTTAATAATTTCAACACTGTGTTACACCTCCATTGTAAGTTACAACTATCTCTTTAATTTTAGTTTAATAAAGAAAGAAATTCTAAAGAAAATAATTTTGTTGCAGCTATATAGTTGGGCCAAATGTGTGCTCACCCTCCAAAACACTCTGTTTGCAGTGACGGAAAGTTTCTAGCATTCAAGATTTGGTTATTTTAGATGTTAACAAGTTCTGACACTCTAAATTGCTGTCTATTTTAATTCATGTATGTAAGTAAACATAGAAAACCCCACCCACCCCATTTTCTAGCTACATTAACAGAGAATTAAAAGTACAAATCATAAGTAAGTTTAATCAGTACAGCTGGAGATCAGTAAAACGTCTCCAATATTCTAATTCATCCAGAGTTTAAGCAAAATCCTATGCTCTGAGCCTTTAAAATCTCCGTGAAATAATGTTTCAAAAACAAACTTCTGGAAACAGCCAGTCTAGAAAGGGAAGCACTGTGGGCCATTACCAAAAAAAAAAAAGACTCATTTTTGTCAGCAAGAGACTAATTTATGTCTGTTAAATCTCTGCTGAATGCTCGGAAAATGTCATCCTAAACTCACTACTGGACCCTTTTTCTTCTCTAGTACATCCAGGATTGTCTATAAATTTTCAGAGTCCTAAATGGTAGCAATATCTTCTATTTCAGTAACTGTTTACAAGTTATTTTCTACACATCACTCAAAATACACAAGAGGCATCCAAATAAAACCGTTCTTGTCTAAGGATAGTGCAGTCATGCTATGTGAATTACTTTTTACAGCAAACAAGTAATTTAATTTACATTTGAATTGAAACACACATTCCAGTAATAGGACAGCTAAGTTTGTACATAAAGTAAATATTACAAAAGTTAGCATTTGTAACAATATACAGGTAGAAATGCCAGGTGGGAAACTGAATATTCTAGTTTAACTGCTGTTAAGTCCAATCCAGCATTTCTATGCACTCGGATAGAGGACAGTAAGGCCTGAGGAAAAGTTAGAAAAATTCCCCAGAATTACTATGCTAATCAACAATCAAGAAGTACTAGGATAACATCTGTCATCTTCTTTTACCTTTATCTGACACAATAGCTTTAACGTGACTTTCCATGAATACCTCCACTACTATAAAGAAATAATAATGTGGTATAACAAAAGCTCTATATTTTAAGACACAAACCAGTACCTGTTAGCTACACCTTATGTATAAGAGCTGTACACACATATATACACGATAATTTATGTATGAAATATATTTTTCCTTTTGACATTTTACTCTACTGAAAAATCCAAGTATTTTCATATATTTACATGCATACAGTTACTTCATCATCTCTTTCTTAAGATGGACAGGATCATATCACAAGACACTTTTGCACCCAAAGGTAGTTTCACAGCCTAGCCTTTATTGGCTAGAAAGAATAAGATTATTAACAGCATTTTATCTCAAAATCTTAACAGAACATATTGATTTAGTTTTCTGCACAAAGACATCCTTTCACCAAAATCAAAGTTTTAAAACACTCACATTAATTAATATACTGCATCATTTCTTTCAGAGGGTGATGAACTTTCTTTCATGGATGAAAAAAACTAAGATAAAATAGTTTTCCTGAGTGCCACAAAATTAGCTAGCATTTGGTCTTTGATGACATTATAAGTCTGAGAAGTCCAAATTCTGTGTTCTACACTCCTTTTTCTCTTTATCCACTCTGCCTATGGAACTGTAGTTTTATCATATTTTAGCTACTCAGTTGGGAACACTATAAATTAAGTTCATTCCCTTGAAAAAGAGCTATCAAATTTTAAATAGAATACCTCCTAATCATGACAATTCTGACCCTTTTTGTATTTACCTCCACTCTCCATTCATTTTGATAGTTACAACTCTTTCCTGCTATTTAAACTAAAGGGGTTTGGTCACTTTTCAAGATTATTCCTTTCCAATGTGACAGAAAGGACTGTTATTTCTTATCTGTGATACTGAAAGTTAAACCCATCTTTTTTTCTAAAATTTCTTCATAAAATGAGTCATAATACAGTCTGTCTTTAAAAAGGTACATGGAATAAAGCTAGTGCATTAACGAAATGCAAAGTCCTGTACTGCCTTTTTTTTTTTCTTTACCTGTATTTTTCTCAATAAAGTCCATGGATTCTTCACTGGCACTAAAATGACTGGAAGTTGCTTTTTTCTCTGCGTCCTGTTCAACATCAGATCCAGTGTGAACTGATGAGTTTGTACTCATTGGTGACCGTGGCATATCTGTCAATGAAATCCTACGACCAGTACTGCTGCTCAGCATAGACTTGCTCATTAGGATCTTGGGCGATGCCGTCATATCAAAGTTCAGTTTGATTTTCTCTTGTTTGTCTGTCTTTGCAGTTCCAGCAGTTGGGTTTGCAGGGTCTAATAACATTTGGTATTGATTGTTGGGAGTATATGGTGTCCGGAAAGGTGCGTAATTAAATACTCCAAATTTTCTACGAATGTTATCAACATAAACCTCCATTTCTTGCATTGCACTATTGAAGATGCTTTTAGTCTTTTTCACAGAAAAAGGAATTTCTTTAGACATGAGGTAGCAATTATTTATTGGAACCCAGGCCCTATATATAAAACAGAGAAATAAAAGATAATATAACTACATTTCACACTGTGGATTGACATTGGCAACTTTTATGTACAAACTAATTTATTTTAGCCTAATCATAAAGATATGCACAACTCAGGCCATTTCAAAGGACCATCTCTACCTTCTTCGTTTAATAGTTCAGTGCTTAGTTTTGGTAAGTAAGTAAATTGCATGTCTTAGGTTATCACTAGCTATTTTACTCTACCCAGTAACACATAAAGCATGAATAAACACTGGTCAAATATGACAAAATATTCTTAATTAGAATAGTCTATGTAACTGTAAGACGACCATAACTAAACAGTCTTTCCATCTATCATAGTTAGCAGAAAAACATAGAAAGCAGGTCAGGAAAAAAAGCTTCACAAGCACATTCTTAAAAACATAACATTCTGTTTTACACCCCATGTCAGGGTAATCAAACTCCTCAATGACAGGAAAAGTTCTATCAACAAATATTGGACAGATTTTATTTATCATGAAATGATGCAGATTCTAAACCTGTGCCTTCCAAGATACTAAAATACCGGGAACTTTGACTTAATTATTTCACGGCCCTATACAGGTTTTTTTACAGTATGAGTTTTTATTGCTGTATAGATTTATATTTTCAGTTCATAACAAATCAACTCATATTCATCATGGCTTGCCTGCATGCAGAGTTCGCAAGTACAGAAAACTCCTTTCAGAGCAAAACTGGCATTTTCAACACAGATTATATTTTCTACATTTTTTCTATGTTTTTTAAATCTACAATTGTGTGTTTATTCCCATAGTGTTTAGACAACATAAACAACTTCATTGGCCTCTTCCACCTTTAAGAACTACAGTTCTCTGCAGCACAAAACCAGATACAGGAATTAACTTGCATACTCACTGAGATTATATATGTATTTATCTTACAAACACGACTTACATTCTACAGATATCATGTAAGAAACTAAGACTATATATGCTACAGTATTATATAGTTTATTAGGGTCAAGGTTCAAAAGACAGGATCCAAAAACTCGAAGAGCACAAAATTACAAGAAGAATTTTGTAAGTACAGCCAAAGACATCCTTTGGTTAAATTCCCACCTGTCATGTTGGCCAAAGAAACGGGCATCAACTTGCCCGTCTTTATCCCTCAGTGCTTTTGCAGGCCAGAATGGAAAGCCTTTGAGTTTAGCCCAGACCAAAGGGTGGGGATTGCTCTAGAGGAAAAGGCAAAATACACAGTAAGAAAATACAAGCAGTATTACCTTCAAATCTGACAAACATCATTATTTTTTTTAAATTGTATGTATTACTTAGATTCAATAAAGATCCAACACGCACAAGGCACTTGCCAAATACAAGATTCCATTTTACTATATACTTGATATATACATAATAAATCTTCAGAGGACAAAATAATAAAATTTTAAAAAATACAGATACCCTTAAGTATCTCAAGTAAACACATTGTAATTGCACTTTCTTATTCATTTATTTTTTATTAGGCCTCTCCAAATATGTAGCATAATGTCAGTTAGGCTAGGGCCAATCTTTCAAATTCCCTAATTTTCACTTAAGTCCAAGACAGAACTTGATGGATTATACACTTCTACTTAAGAATCTTAAGGAGTCTTCCCAAATTTGGTGCAGTATTAAACAAAAACAGAAAACAGGCAACCTATTAATAGGTCATGAAAGAAAAATCAAGCCTAAATTCTCAGATCCACACCTGCAGAAAGAGACATTCACATTTCAGAAATCTTACCCTGAGTGCAAGTACCACATGCAAGCACAGATAACCCAGAGGCAGATTATCTTATATTTGAGGACAGAGAAGTTGCGAACTGGTTGTTGACACCCTTTGCAGTTATTTTTGACTGAACCAATCCTTTTGTGAAAGCATGCAATCGTACAGCTAAACATCTTGAGACAGTCTGACTCCACAAAGAGCACAATGCGCAACCACAAGTTATTGGGTAAACTACAGTAGCGTTCCTTGACTCAGTAACGACCACAGGTTTAAAACAATTGGGGGATAACAAGCAACAGTCAAATGAGAACTGCTAGTTTAATGTATCAGCTAGAGTACCATAATCCTTAACTTACACAAGGCTCACAAAACCAATTTTCTCGTTTTTGGCAAGCAGCTAAATAACATTCCGGACATACTTCAATTTCATTCATCTGAAAAGAAAAAGCAAACAGATATTGGAGAACTTAAGCAGAGTTCTAAGTGTGATCAGTATTATTATGTTAGCCTGTCTAGTTTGCTAGCATCATTTTTCCACAAATTTGTGGTCATAAATCAACATTTACTTGCTGTGAAATCAACACTGTTTTGACACCCACCCATCTTTTTCTAACCCTGTAACGTATGCATTCCTGTTAATAAATCAGTCACATTTTTACATCCCTCTTCAGATTGCATGCTACTGTCATTTACTCCAGTCAAAAAAATACATCTTTTGCTTGATGTTGTATTTATTCCAGTGATAAAGAATTATTTATCATAATTTATTCCAATGGCAAAAAATTCCAATTGGGCATTTAATTTCATAATTTATGCAGAACCAAAAAGAACATATTTTACTCCTTATGCTCATATTATATAAAGCAGTTAAGATATCAGGCTCAGGTTATACATGTATTTTGTTCTCATAAGAATTGATAAATTCTCAGAATTTATGTGAATTGTGAATATCACTGTGTCAACCCGGGGATGGAGAAGGCCCTTCTATAAATATAAAGGGTCAGATCATGAGATTATTTGAACAATATTTAATTGATATAAATTTATTGCATTCAGAATAGCAAGTTTTTGTAATACTTAACATTATGGATTGCCACTGAAATAAAATCAGTGCAAATAATTAGTTAAGAATGCATGCAGTCATTTTTGCATTTATTCAGAGGAATTTCATATTGTTGCAGCAGAAGAACCACCAAAGACGCATCTATGAATCAGAAGATGTGGGTGTCTTTTTCCAACTCCAGATATTCATTTAGAAGATCGGTGTCTTTGTGCAGAATCCGTATGTCCACTTTCTTCTCTTCCCTCCCCCCCCCCCAAGTCTTAATTATAGATTGTGAATATCCTAATAGAAGACACATTAGCAATGCCCTTGCCAAAAATCATTCTGTAGGCTATCAATATGCATATCTAAACAAAGAAAGCCTGCAAGAATTCTAGTTATGCAACACACATTATTTCACTCATGAATACATGAAATGGAATAGTAAAAATACAGAACAAATAAGTTAATTGGGGCACGCATACCTCATGCTCACATATTTTGATGATGACTTTTGCTGTTTGTGTCAATTTGTGATTTCCTGAGGAAACAATAAAGTGCTTTAACCAAGAAAATTGTTATGCTAGAATTATGATAAAATCAACAGTTTTTAAAGTTAACATTAAAGACAAAAGAGAACATCTAAAGAGATGATGTAAAACAGGTATGTATAAACTACATGCTTGCAAAAGCCTAAGGCAGACACTTTTCTTCTCAACATAACATTGTAACAATCTTTAAATGTTCCTTGTTGAATCCTATTGCAGCCTGCCCACCGCTGGTACACTCTTTCACTGAGGGACATGCTGTATCATCTCCTCAATTAGGTCTCCTATAAAATGCTGCACAATACAAAATGCTAGAGTAACTTCGGGGTTGGAACTAGATGATGGGGGTTGGAACCAGATGATCTTTAAGGTCCCTTCCAACCCAAACCATTCTATGATTCTAACTTATTTGCAATTTTTTTAAGGCAGAATGAGCAAGTGACAGCATGGGCTGTATTTGGTCCTACAGTTTCATGTATGCCAGTTGTTAAAAAAAAAAGAAAAAAAAATCTGTTGTGTTTAGGCACTATGGTTATTAACAGGAAGATATTTCAGCATTTGCCAACTAGAATTCTACAAATTGCTCCACGACTTTAACTATTTCAAAGTTTCATATTTGAGGACATAAGTACGTATTAATACTTACCCCCATTGTAAATAATGCAGTTGTGCAAAATCCATTTGGCATCAGCCAAAAATGCTTCAGTGCAACCGTACATTTTCTTTTTAACATTCTGTAAAGAAAAAATTAAGAATGAATCAGCAAACAGAAATGAGTAAAGTGACAGCTTCTTCCTGAAGCTGTTTCCTATCAGTCCTACAATTAATAAAACTGACTACTTATTTACTGTAAGACTTATGATTATAAACACTTAAGAATCTGTCAAATTCAGGGTGTCTTTTGACTACCCTGAAAATGTATGAACTGTCTAAATTAACTCTAAATAATGAATTATTTAGATCAGCAACTTTAACATTTCCAAAAAAAGGTGTTCTTTCCCTGAAACAGTGTTCCATTTGATGTCTCTTCAGAAAACTGAGTCCATGATTTCCTCTACTGACATATTATCACTCCACAGCATTTTTATTTTTTTATTTTCACAAGACCCAGAAAAAATTATGTGGCATAGTACATAAGACAGTATGTTTGATATTTCAGTCTAACCACTGGCTAAAACAATTCGATTAGATAAAATCAGTCACATGGATTTTTTACACCTTTATACCATGAAGACATCAACCTCCACTGTAAGGACATGGAGAATGAAAACTTGCTGTCTCTTCACCAGGTCCTAGCAGAACAGAACTCTGCAGTGCTTCACTCTTCATTAAGCAGTGGAGAATGAACAACTTCTTCATGATTTGAAACTTTTAAATCGTTATTGAACTGAGAATGAAAGTCCCATTATCCACCTCTCGACTGTTGCTTTTTTCTTCTACACCTCAGGTGCAGTGGAGATTTACAGTATTTGTTGAATGATCAGTAAAATGAGTCTGGAATGACCCCTGGATATACACTCAAATGGTCCCAAATTAATGGACCAGTGATCTATTAATAGGTTACAAACATGATGATCAAATGCAAACTCTGGTTAATGAAGTCTCCCCACAGGATCATTCCTGGAATTAGATGAATTTATACAGGAGAAACTCATCAGTGTAAGCTTGTCTTTTTCCTACTGTTTTTCCTGAGCATTTGTTACTGGTTCAGACAAAATAGTGGACTTACTCAGTTGGCATATGATTATTTTTAAGCTGTAACTGAACTGGCATTTATAATAACAAAAAAAAAAGCATCAAAATAATTTCAAGCAATCTCTCTCCCCACCCCATCAAACACTCCAGAAATCTTAATGATAGCAATCAAACTCAAGGAACCTTCCTCCCTTAGCTTCATACAAACCTTCTCTAATGTACAAAGGTCCATTGGATGAAAGATATATTCTGCATAATCTGGGTGTTGATCCAGTGAAACTGGCTTTTGAAATGGCTCTGTCTGTTAGGAAAAAAAAAAAATTACACTGCTTATTAATACTGAACAGTTTCATCAATGACACAGTACTTGTTCTTTTTCTAATACTACTTCCAACTGTGATGTCAGAGAAAATTCTTGAAAGGTAATTATAAAATTTTGTGAAGTAATAAAGTACTGGCAGAACAAGAGGAACTAAAAGGTCTCATTTAACTGATTTTTCATATGCTGGAAGTAAGAATTGCAGAAGTTAGGGGTTTTGTAAAATGTACTGTTATTAATTACAGGGATTTTTTGTGAGGAGTATCAGACAAGGTTCAACAGATAGTTTTCAGCAGAATGAAGACACTACATTTCCAATTCACTAGACTCACAAATACTTTTTTTTCAGACTCTCATTAGAATTATAACTTTCAAAACAGTGGTGGCTTGGTAATGCAAACATTCAAATTTTTATCAGTGGGACTCTACATTTTATCTGCTAATGCGGAGGGACTGCAATTCTTCAAACACACCAATTAAAGTAGTCAGGTACCAAAACAACAGGTAAAACGCCTAAAGGGCAAAATATCTCAACAGCATTCATTAAACATTAGATTTCTAACCACATTTTCAAAACACTTTGTGAATTCAATATAAACAAGCACTGCCACTTTGCTTCTGAAAAGCAGCACTTAAAGCTTCTAATGGCACCATCTAATAGGATAGTTTTTACCACTCCAGAGTAAAACGATTCCAAGAGCCAAAATCTGTCAGTACTTAAGAGTAACCTTCCCAGAAACTGCCACTATTGTTCTGCTAAAATACTTATCATAGACAGATCAGAGTTGCAGAGAGCCCATGATTCTGCACATCTTGTTTTCCCAACATATTTTACTATAACAATGCAGGCACAGAGACACTCTTCCTGCTCCTCTAACTTACGTACAGGAACAAGAAGGCAACAGGCGTTAGGACAACCCTTGGTAATTCATCAAATCGTATTTTGATTTACTGTTTTCTTCACACGTGAAAACTAGGCAACGCACAACTAGGTGAACTAGGCAATGCACAACTAGGTGAAGCACAACTGACCAGAACTGTTGAAAATTAGAAGCAAGAACAAGTGACTGGAATAGGTGAAACTTTGAGGCATGGTGATTTTGAGAAGTGAGTCTAAGACAGATACATGGAGATAGGTACAAGTTGGAGGAAAAACAATTGTACCTCCATGATAAAAATTCATAGAACAGCAGCTTCATATTGCATGAAAGTAAATGGCAGGTTTTCACCCCACTGAGGTAAATTTCTTCAGTGTTTTAGAAGTATATGACACAACTAACTTTTGCGATAAGAACAATTTCTACTAACAGATAGAAGCTAGGTTTTCAACAGGTATAATCAATAATATAACAGTGTCTGTGCCTAAGGTTCCTGCCCGTATAACTGTATTGGTAAGAGATCATGTCTCCTCATTCCTCTTGTATCTCGGAGGCAGCATTGTCCAATTTTGGTGAGTGAGAAAGCACCACATCCCACTGGAAATCCACATTATATTTTCACTACACCTACTGAAACTACGTCCAGAAGTTAGATCAAGAAACTACATTTTAAATGCACTCCAAAACAGTATATACAGCCTAAACTAATCTGTCTGTACTAGACAGGTGGCAGACAGCACAGAAGCTATCACATACAATCTGATAAAATAAGCGAGGTTCACAGTCCACAAAAGGGAGCAAAACTCAGGATTATGACAAACATATGATCCAAGCATTAAAAAAAATAAAATAAAAAAAATTTAAAAATCTTCCTTACCCCTGGCTGTTTCATTTTCTGTAGTGCAAACTTCAGTAAATATGATAGCTGTTCAATGGTGAGCATTGTCATAGCTTTACTCTGTGTTTCTATGCATTCTGCAACTGTGATTTTCTAAAAGTTAAGATTAAAAAAATATTTTGTCAGCAAACATTTCTAGGTAAATTCTTCTCCACTGAAACTATTCTAGCATTCAAATATTCAAATGGAAGGTAATAACTATCTTATAAGAAACAAAACATTTCTGATGATGCAGTATAAGCACTTCAGATGCTTGTTTTACTTGGTTTTTGTTCCAGGTATGTTAATAATAATAATAAAAAAAAAAAAAAAACAAAAAAAAAAACAAAAAACAAACAGAAAATCATCCATCATCTTCAAGATCACGCAAAGTGAATGTGTGAATACATAAAATTCCCAAATACAATGCAGGTTCACAGCAATGTGAAGAAGTGAGAAAGTCACCTGGGCTCTAATACAATAAGTGATCAAAGAAAAACATGTGATAAACCAATTTGCTTTCATTAAAGATACTTTGATGCTAAGTATTCTCTCCCCAGGAATCGCTGGAGAGGAATGATTAAATTCTTCCTCAGCCCTGCAGAAAAAAAAAAAAGTAATAAAATACCCACTTGTTTATGTAGACCCTACAGTGCAATTTTTTTCTGCACTGCTGCAGAGCTGATCAGCCCACTAGAAGAAGCACAAGTTAAACTAGTCAAAACTGCAGAATGTTTTCAGAATTAGAGGTGCCTGATGAAGAGATCACTCTTTGAAATGGTGCCTTCTCTAGAGGTGGAAACACAAAGGAAGTTGAAGACGTGGTAAGAAGGCAAACACAGTCCAGGCACACACACAGAAGAAGTGGTGAAGCTGCAATGGATGCCTCCTCTTCTGGTACAAATTTTTCTGGTACCTTTACCAAGAGGCAATATAGGAATAAACCAGAAACATTTCAGAATGCAAAAAAGCTGCTTATATCTCACAAACAAGAAAGAAATCCACTCCTTATATCAAACTAACCTCACATTCTGGGCAAAACCAATCCCCCTCTGGTTCCGCTGTCAGTTTCAGACACTTAGCATGATAAACCCGAGGACAGAGTTCACAGCAGAGGACTTGGCCTTCCCGATGACAAACCCAGCAATAGAAATCATTCCGTCCATCCTGTGGTACAACATCAACAGGGTCTGTGGTGAGTGGCTGCTTCATATAGTAAAACGGACCATGTCTTAGTTCTGACTGAAATGTAGGCAAGAAAAACAGGTTTGGTTTCAAAACAAATTTGCATTTTTTCAAATAATAATATGCATAATATATAAGCAAACAGAAGTTTACAGAGTCCGATTAACATTTATGCAAGCACAGTATCTTATTCATTGCACAAAATCTTTCATAAAGATGTTTACTTCTTATTCAGATGTCAAATGCCAGTTTACACTCAAGACTGAAAATAAATTTGTGTGGCAAGTGAGGGCATCAAGTGCAAGACATGCAATCCACCAAAAGTCAGTAAACACTTTTATCTTCAAGAAAAAATATTGCTATAGAAGCTATTAGGTCCTCTAAACTCAGAATTCCGTGGGGCTGTGTAAGCTAAATACCGAGATATTTAGTGGTGGCTAAACCTGGGACAACTGAAGAAGTTAGTCCTGAAACAAGAAGCTGAACACCATGCAAATCTGTCCTAAGTTGCAGCAGTTCACAACTTTGTACAATGAAGCAAGCCAGTGCTGATTTCGATTAATAAGGCAAACTGTAGAGTAGGATGACAAAGGAGCGAATTCACATCCTGAACAACCACCTCTGCTACAGGAGCAGGAACACTGGGAGGGATTTAATCCACCAATTAAATGCATATCAGAATTTAAGACTCACAATCTCCACTGGTTTGCCTGCACTAGAAAACAGTGTTAACTTTGTAAACTGCATGAACTAGTCTTCCACTTGAGCCCCAGACAGCTCAAAGATGACACAGCTGATGCCAGAACAACAAGAAGCAAAGAGCCTGGGATGGCTAAAATGGGTCCCCAGATACCTAAAGTTTGTTAGATCAGCTTTGAAGAGCTGCTAACATTTATTGGAAAACTACATTCTATTTATTAATGACAAGGGAACTTAAGTTTTCTGTTTGGTATTAATTATAGGGGTGGTTTGCTGAGGGAGGGAAACAATCTTGAGTTTTAGGCAGTTTATTTACTGTGATTTTTTTGTTTGATGTAAAACCATTTGCTCATTACATTACTTGTAACTATCCAGATGCTTGTAGTTTGCAGAACCATTTTGTTTGGTTCTCAGGTAATTTTGCACGTGTCCTACACCATTTACACATCTGCAAGTTCTTAGACCCTTGAGCTGTCACATGTGCATGTGACTTATAGAACAGTGCAAGCATATGCATGTTCCGTACCTTTGCAGCATCCTGTACAAAATTAGTCAAACAGGTCATAAATTAATGTCACCAGAAACCACCAGCATGCCAGCCTGGACTATGATATTTCTAGATTTCTAAAGTTACAAAGGACAAGATCTAATTATTTGCATGAATAGAGGACCTTCAAGGTCAAATCAGATGACGCAGAAGTGACAACCCAGCTGAAGATGTTAGATCTCAAAAGATACACCAGAAGAGATATTGTCTGCAGTTATCTAATACTGTATAATATTTTAGGCAAAGAAAGGATGTTACCCACAAACATTCCCAAAGCATTCTGCTACCTAAAATTTCACTCAAATTTCTATCAGTTTTGGTGTTTTTCATTTCCTATTCTACAGATGATACAGCTACTAAAAAGATACGTTGCTCCCACCACAGAAATGGGCAAAGTGTTATTTTCTGTACTTTCTCTGTAAATATATTTAATCATATAAGATGACAAGACTTTCAGAAGGAAGGTTTTATGAGATCCTGTGGAATAAGAGGGATAGCATAAGGCTTTAACTACATTTCAAATGTATTACTACTACAATCATTCAAACAGATATAAAGCCATACGGAAACCCAGACTGAAGAAGGGAAAGTTGCCATTTACAGTGCAGAAACACGTTTTGTTTGCAGCTATATGCACCACAGCTGTGAGACCAAAATCTGAATAGTGTATACGTGGAGATGTAGCTATGGGGCATTTCCTCAACTGCAGATAAAGGAAATTACCAGAAGAATTTAATACATACTCTGACTTTGAAGTGGGTATAAGCAATATATCCACACCAGCTTCCTAAGAATCAGATACTGCTTTAAGGCAAATATAAAACCTGTGAAACTATTCCACAGAAATGAGCTCATAACATCCAAACTGAACGGAAGTCCATTTTTGCTAGAGCATAAGAGGAATTAATTTTCTCTTCAAGGCATCTCAAATGATGCCTACATCGTTTAGACATCTATCACCTTATTTTGTCTAAGCCAAGTTTAAGGAAAAAAAAAAAGTTCTGAGACTCAAAAAAGACCCAAACAACAAACCTAAAGGACTGAAAATGAATGATTCAACTGCATCAAAGAACCTTTTCACTTGCTCTAATCAGAGTAAAATGTTTTAAGAGTTTAAATTTTAACAGTTATGAAAGAAAAGCTTTGTTTTTTCAACTGTTTCACAACTAGCCAATTCAAACTGAAATAGGAGGTAGCTTGCTTTAAAGTCTTTAATAAAGTTAATAAGACCTGTAGAATGACAAAGAAAACTGAAGAAAAACCAACAGTATTGTAGTGCTGTTTTGGGGAGAAAAAGATCACTATTTGTATTCAGTTTAAATTAATATTGAAGCTAGTAGTAAAACAAGTTGACAACTTCAATTACATTATAACTGACCAATTAAGTGTCAGAAGTTCCTGATTTTTAAGCTGTCTTAGCTACATTCTACAATTCCATAATTCTTTGCTTGTATTTCAACACTTTAAATACCTGTTGGCACCATTCTGAAGATCTGTTACTGCGTCCACAAAATGTAACACAAAGTTTCATGCAACTATAACTTTAGTAATGGTATCTTGAAATACTACAAAACACTTTGTAAAGGAGAATATTAAGTTGGAGGTTTTCAGTGATGATGTCATACCTCAAAATGGATTTATCAGCCAATCAGAACCACAGCTATCAGCTACATTATACTCGAAACTTAACCTGAGAGCAAAACAAGTAACTGTATGCTTAGCTCACATCTGTTCAGCCGTGAAATAATCTTTAACAACTCCTGCTACCATACAGAGTGGAGTTTTGCACCTACTTTAAAAACAATCACCTTTAGGCATGCCCATTTCAAATTTGACATGCAAGACAATATTAAATTAAAAACAACTTGTAAAAGCTAAACAAAACTAAATAGATGATATTTTCTTGCTAACTTGTAACAAATACAGCAAAATAAGCAAGTCTGTTTTTCTTCATTAGATATACAACTTTATTCTATCCTGTAATATTTCAGGTCTGAGATACCTGGAAAACAGAAAATGATTTACCGAGGGGAATGTATCAAGTTCAACAACTGCAATTATGTTTTCACATATGTTTTTAAATGCATGAATAAAAAGTGGAAATTAAAACCCTAAGATTCAATTCCACTGTTTGTAAAATTATCTCTACACTGCACAGGTAGAAGCTCAGACTTCAGTGGGACAACATCTCCCCAGAAAATGTCCAGGATGTAGAGGAATTTATACAGCCTGCAGTGAAGCTCAGTAAAAGCCAAACTGGCCACATTAAACTAGTGCAAGCATGCCTACACATGCTATTAAGAGACCTCCCAATTATCCTTAAATAAAATGCGCTTGACACTGTAAAACTGTTCTCTAGCAAGGCCTGATTTATTCACAGTCTTTGTTCCAGGACAACGGTAGTGATAGGAATTTCATCTTCTTTCTTAACCAGTGCAATTGTACCAGGATAATATTTAATGCAGATGCTGCTACACCAGGAAAAAGTGCTTTAAACACTCAGAACTTAATCCCGTGTTTATATGATCCTGGCAAAATACATTGACACACAAAAGCACTTTGAAAAATACATAGGCATGTTATTATTAAACTAGATCATGTAACCTCCTCCAAAGACTGCTTTCATGTAATCTCCTCCAAGATGATGCAGGTGCTTTACAGCATTTGCTATTCTATACCCTTCATATAATTCTTTCACTTGCATCACACAACGAATCAGAAATTGTCAAAGTCTTCTAGAGTCAGTATTCAGAAGACACTGAAAATAAGGTTTCAAGCATGAAGACTGAAAAGTACTATCAGTGTGACCCTTTGATTTAACTAGTTTGGTAGGAGTGTACACTGCCCAGCAATTTAAAGGAAGGGGAGGGAATCTGCAGAGTACCAAGGAAGGAGCTGGACTTTTGTTAATAATTGGCACCAGGACTGAAAGCAGATGAGAGACTTCCACTGACATTATGAGATCTTTTCTAATCTAGGATATCATGCCCCTGAACTTTTCCTTTTAATGGTTTTAATTAATAACAGCTATTATTGTTGTTGTTGCTATTGTTATTATATTCCTTCATAATATTTTTGTTCAAAATTGCATTTATTGGTTATAAATCTTATTAGCTTTATGAAATCAAAAAGCAGGACGCAGGTGGTCTTTCTCATACAGATGTAAAACAAAAATAAGAGAACACCCAAATCCAACTTATAATGCCAGCTCCTACACCCACTGCATTCAAAAATGAATATCCACTTCTTAGAGTACAAAAATGGAGCTTCCTGAAGAGGAGAGTGCTCCTGATCAGCTGTCTCTACATTCTTCATTGTTTCATGCTCTAACATAACAGGACCATGACTTCTCTTACCTGCTCTTTATTATTACTGTTCAATAGACCAGGTTTCTTTTTCTTTTTTATAGGACTGGTTGATGCATCTTGTGGTGAGTGGCCATTAGAGGAATGTGGAGGGCTGGGAAACTTCCTTTTTTGTGCTGTGCGTTCAGCAGAGCCAGGATCTAGAACAGATACAGACAACATGGTTGAAGAGTGCATATCGATGAAAAACACTGAAACAAGGTTATGGTTTGTCATTCACACTCCTTTGTTGAACAGAATAAAAATTCTCAATCGTCTTTCACCCAGTCGCTGACAAAATTGGAAGCACAGACTTGCTAAGCAATGCTACTGTTAAGTGAATTCTCAGTAATTTAGATCAGCATTAAATATTTTTTTCTTTTCCCACAGCATTTTGGCCATTCATCTCATCTCAAATTTTAGTATCTTTTGAAGTATAAGAGCATTTGCCACTTCATTTTCTCAGAACAAAATTTAAATGATTCCTAATGAATATAGAATGCTCAGCTCAATTACAAAGAACTTACTGACATTTTTCAAAAGAAACAAGTGTTCAATCAGCTGTAACAGACCATCACAGAACAGTGAAACAACCTTGACAAAATACAAATGAAAATTCAAGAGAGTTGACTTAACATGTTTAATTTTACCTTAAGCTTTTAATGCATGCAACAAAACAAAATGATAGGTAAACCCATAGGGGTCAGAAGTCATCAATATCACAGAGAAACAACTGAACCCTCCCCCCAAGTCATTCCCATATTTTCATTCCCATATTTGCATGTGCTAGTGCAAATGTTTGGTGGCTGCACACTAAACAATTGAGGAATAAAACCTATCTAAAAACTAACTTTTTTCTGAGTAATTTTTTTCTATGACCCCATGCACTGCACAGCCACACAAATTCTTGTAATGCATTCAGCAAAGCAGTTATACTGGATGGGAACGTGTAGCAAGAAGGAGAAATGCTACTTTTGGTATTAATGCCACCTTAAAGTTGTGGGTTTTTTTTTTTCAAACAACAGTTTTGGCAGCTATTTGACAGAAGCTAGAGGCAATCAAACTGCTGGTTGCCATGATCCTATATACTTTCCCTCCTAGATTTGTATTCTTGCCTTCCAGGCCTCACTGGGTGATGGGCTGAGCTGTCTCAGGTTGCCAAGTCACCAAAACCTAACTGAAACACTTCACCCGAAGTCTCCAACGATCATTGGAGGTTCCAGAACAACAACCAGTAACTGGATCAACTGATCAGAGCATGTCTATTGTCAACAGATTTAAATTAACTTTAAAAAGGTGCACCAAAAAAATACTGAAAGTTCCCCAAATAGAAAAAATACTGAAAACTACAGCATAGACCATTTCACATAGGCAGTGGACAAACACCTTTCTCCCACAAATGCCTCCCAATCTGACTTTTAACTATTTTTTGAATGAGACAATTTTGTTGAGCTACAACATTCCTCTCAGGGAATGATTTTAACACATTTAAGGAGTCTCGCACACAATATGGCTACTGACACTTTCTCATGAGACAGTCTTACAAGTGAGCTAGTAAAACACAGTTTAGCTTAAAACTGTATTCAGAATAATGCCCTGTCAAATAGAAAAGTTACTGAATCACATTCAAAAGTAAGGTAATTTGTCACATGGCACAAATCATAGAGGGTCTATGGCACAATAAAGAACTGGATTAGATTTCTACATGATTTCTGTATTTTGTGCAAATGTGGAGGGGAAACAGTCAATAAGTAGAAATAAAAATTGACTGCAATAATGATTTGCACAAATAGAGATAAGATGAACAACCTATGCACTTTTCTCTAAATAGAAAAAAAGTATTTGGAACAATAGTTGAGCAAGAACTGACTTTCTTCTGTTGTGACAAAGGGCAAACGATACTGATGTAAAAATAGGAGTGATATGTACGATGTAATCTTGATGTTAACCTTGGAATGCTTGCATATATGCTTAAGTTTATTGAAAATAATGTACTGTTTCGTGGAAACAGTGAAACGATGTCAAGAAGCCACACAATTATTAACATAGAAAAACATTTCGAAAAATATGCTCAAAAAAACCATGATCCCACTAAAACTTACTCATGATGCAAGTTCAAGAAGTGATCTGAAAAGATACCTCTAGACTAAATTGCATTTCAAGAACATGTGCTATTTACATGTATGGAAGAAAATATAAAGAAAGATGGAAAAGGTGTAGTAGAAGAACTTCTGTGCAAGAAAAGTTGTACTGGTCTACATTAATTTGTGAAAATACCAATGTTACATACTATAATTAGGATCACACTTTTTTCAGATGGGTCCAGACACATGAAAGATGTAATTGTTACCTAACCAGCCATGAACATTACCATTTTTTTTTTCAGTTCCTGAAGCTTTTAATTTTTTTTCCCCAAATATGTAACTGCACAGAAAAAAGCAGTAGTTTTGACTTCTTCCTACACAATTCTGTGGAAAACTTGGTGCTATATGGTGACTTCTGATTGACCAAAAGCTTGGTAACATGTCAAGATAATGATTAAGAATCAAGAAAACTCTAAATAAATATGAAAAACATATGAAAAGATAGATGGAAGAAGATATAAATGAGGGAGGGAAGAGAAATGTAGGAGCATTTGCCCATCCTGAGTTTTATTCATGTAGAATAGCTGCACCAGGCTAACAACACATGTAATTTCAGCAATCCTAGGGGAAGTGTCTGCCACTAGTTATGTAGGCATAGCTATTTCATCAGTGCTGCCTAGCAGAAATGTAGTGCTGGCTCTCAGAGAAATCTTTCTGTTGACATAAGTCATAAAATTTTGGCAAAATGTAGTTAAGCTGGTTTAAACAAACAAACAAACAATAAAACTTTTCATGTTTTGAGTTTTCTTTGACACTAAGAAATGTGATTTTTTTTTTTTTCCTTTCCACTCCTCCTCTTTTATACTTGTAGGCAGCATTTAGGACCAGTTATATTCTGACATGCCTAGGCTGAATTAAAACAATACAATGTGTCTGAGACAATTATTGGTACTTGACTTGTTTCAGTTCAAGCAAATCTGTCTCCCACTCCATTTAGGCCAAAATTTAGATTTATTTGACAATACAAATAATTGCCAGGTAAAGTATGATGTGTGAAAAATGTGTGAAAAATACAATGTCTGCCTTCTCCCCTCCTTAAGCAATTACGACGATAAAAATCCTAATACAGGTACAACTGTGCTGACAGAAGACTAGGGATTTTTTTCAGTTTAGCTAATTATGCACAGAAGGTGGCAGAAGAGCTCCTTTGGCTGGCATATGCTTCATCTATCCCAAGAGAGCTGAGCGAATACAGCTATCCTGGAAGAAACACTGCAGCATCAGTGTCAGCTAAACCAAAACCCACAACTTAACAAAAGCGATCAAACTTAAAACCAAAACAAGCTCTGAATTCTACTTTTTCCATTAAAGTAGAACAGAGCTTACTCAGCATGGGAACTGTTTGCATTCAGAGTGATCAGCAAAAACAGCATCATACCGTATCTTTTCTCATCCTTCTATCACCACATGGCTAAGAACAGCATGTACAATATAAGTCTTTGTTTATTATAATTTGCAGTTCCCAACAGAGACTTTCCATACATTCCTAAAGGCAGTCATAAGTAAATTAGTCTTAATGTGAAGTGCTGACCATGCCTTAATTCTTGTTTTCCCAATGCAGAGAGATCTGCAGAATTGTCTCTCTCTACAGCAAACAACATCCCCAAAGTACTTGCAAGGATCTCCGAGTCCGAGTTTCTCTCCAGCAAAGGAAGCCCTCACCATAACTCACTGAAGAGACTTAGGCTTTTATTCCCAGACTGTACATATGCAGGCACAGTTTAAAGCAGGAGGGTAACAGGAGAGTATAGTTTTCTGCCCTTTGATTTCCATTTCTTACTCCCAGGCACAAAACTGCCACCAGTGGAGCACACCAGTTTCCTTTCAGCTCTTCAGCCTCAGATTGTGGGGATTACAAAGAAGCTGCCTGTGACACTGCATGTTGTGCCTCGGCTCTAAGTAAGAAAAAAGAAAATCAGGTGTAAAGTTCCTCTTTGTTGCCCTGCCCCCATAAAGTGATGCTTCTTACTTTTAAATGCTGGTTTTTTCCTAAACTGATTCAGGGTCAGGAAAAGGGTTAAATTCTTATTAACTAAACCAGAACTGAATTATAATTCAGTCACAGCCAAATCCAAACTACTCTTCAACAGAAAAGATACTGATTCAATACCAATTAAACCAAATTATCACAGAGACGTATATGTTTGGTTAAGTGATTTCAAAACCTACTTAAACTAGTGTAATTTTCTTCTGTGGTTCAAGCCTGAGCATACTAGGGATTTTCAAATAAACTAGTGGTGACTCATGGACAACATACAAAAACTGACTTGAAGTACACCTTGGGTTTTTTTTCAGCTGGCAAGTTATTGAAATACACAGAGATTTTCTTGAGGCAATGTAAGATGTAACTCGAAAAATTAAGGAATAGACAGGAAAACAGCAATACACAGGCATTTTCTTTCAGATTTACTTGTGCTAGTGGAATAGGCTAATGTTTTTAACTATCACTATATATTGCCAACTTACCAATCTGTGAGGGACCTAATAATATGAACAATCTTTTAATTCAGTTCAAGTGAAATAAGAATAGTAGCACCTACTTAAATTGTTTGAGTTATAGTTTTCAATTCTAATTAAGATCAAAAATGCTCAAGTTGCATTTTGTGTGAATTTCTTTCAATAGCAGTGCCATGTTTAGCGCACACTGCCTCTTCTTCCTCCTTGGCTCTTCCAGCTGTGTTAGCAACGTTTGTGTAGCTGTGCTGTGAACCAGATCAAGAAATTCATACCTGTTAAAATAACCTGTCAGGAGGAAAGTTCATTTTTAACCTGGATCACTTCCCCAATGTAGTTTAATTTAATATTTATTAGTTGAACAAAATGAAACAAATCCAAGAGGAAAGAAAAAAAACAAATTTAAACTATGCAATAACTTAGTGACTAGGACAGTTACTTAGGAGGTGGATTCAAGTTTGTGCTCCAAAAAGGAAAAGCAAGATTTTGTGTGATCTCTTCTATGTCAAGTATTTTTAAAAAGGTGTTTAATGAGCAAGAATGGTCTCAGTTTGGAGAGTATCTCACCATGCCAGTTCATCTCCAGTTAGCACATATCCCTGCAATCTCCCTGCTGCTTCTACAAAACTCCTATCATATCCTGAGCAAGTCAACCTGGACCAAACTTTTCAGATAGGCATCAAGTTGTGCACTCACCTTTTCTAACTGAAAAGGCTGAGATCCCTTGCAGTTACTCAGCACTCAGAAGGTTAGTAAGAAAAGAAATGTGCTGTGTACTAAATGAAGGGCATTACAGTAAAATAAAAAATTGAACATTTCATTGATAAACCAATTGTGCTAACAAATTAATTTGCCAAGCAACCTTACTCCACTTATTTCTTGATTTTTGTGTGATTTTGCTTTCTTAGCATTTATTTCAAAATCGCGTTTCCACTGCAAGTGAAAAAATAGACACCTGAAATAACTTTTTAAATTCTCATTAAAAGTTACCTGTTTTTACATCACTAGGTTATTATTAATTGCTCTGTAATATTGCCAAGGTTGACATAAGCACCTATGAGTGCTGTTGCAAACCATTCATTGGGGACAACAAGCTAACCTGAGCTTCACCTAAAGTTTAAAATCTTTGTTTCATCATGCCATCATGTGACTAAAGGATTAGTAACTACTGCTTCCAAGAGACAGACTAAAGCATACTTAAACCCTAAAAGCCTTAATTTCACACTTTGTTTTAGAAGTCAAATTTTATGTGATGGTAAGGCAGTTTTTAAGCAGATAAACTATGATAGTGACTTAATACAATTTAGCTTAGAAAAAAACCCATAAAACCAAAAAAAAGTATGTTATTCTTGTACATTAGGGATCTTGTCTTGCTGCAGCATATGGAGCATAGACCACAACCATATCTTCTATGTTCTACATTGCCAAGTGCTTTACTGTAAGTATTCAATAGCAACAATCCCTGACAACTAACTGAGAAGTCTCATTTTTCTCAATGGAAGCAGGTGCCAACTCAGAAAATGTGTAAAAGTAAAATGTTGTTTTCCTTGCTTTTCCCATGATACCCAAATGTAATTCTTCCTGAAAACAAGTAACATCAACATGCCTTACTGTAAGAACACAGCTTAAACTGCTCAATACCAAACACTTATCGACAGTGACGCCTTACATGCCCTTATGCCCTCCTTTCCATATACCTTTTTTGGTTTTTAATTTAAAAACTTGCTTAAGCTAAATGCAATCAAAGTAATTCCAGACTAAAACCAAAATGAAACGGTGTCTCCATCTGTATTTCTAAGCATCTATTACACTTGCATTAGTTTCTCTACTAATAAGACCTTCATTAGAGCTGAAATCCACAGCAAGTTACACAGATCTAAGTTAAGGCTTCACAGTACCCTTTCACAGACACACTTTCTTCCTTTTTCCTTTCTCTAGCACTGTTATTTGTTCACCCAGGAAGCAAGATGGTTTAGATAACTGATTTGGCCAAAACCAACAAAATCCTCAAAAATTAATTTCAGCTGAATCGACATACCAACAAGTCCCAAAGTTGACAGTGCCAGTGTAAAGGAAAAGGATGGAAATGTGGCTGACATGAAGGAGCACACGAGCATGGCAGGCCTGACTTAGATCAGCATAGATTGTCTTAGTGTTGCATCCTCAGTGCAATGGATAGCAAGCCAATTAAGAAAAGCCTGAGTACATCAGTCTTACTAAACATCATGATTTTCAAATTCAACCTCACAAAAAGGTTAGGCAAACAAAACAAAAGCCTTCCCCAAAAGTGTGGAAATTGCAGGATAAAAGCTTTTTACTGTCAGCAAAGAATTACCCTTTTTTTGAGCTAGTGTGGAACAGAAGAAAAGTTTTACATTTCGAAACCAAAACCAGCACACAAAATCAAACAAGCCAAAACCAGCACACAAAACAAAGCACAGACAATCACAAACTTATCTTTATCTTAACTACATCAAGTTTACTAAACTTTCATGTTTTAGTAATTCAAATGTATTAGATATTCCAATTCTGTACCTAATTTTCTTATACACATGTTCTATGAAAAATGAGCTCTTATAAAGTGGTAATATCTACTGCTTGTAGAACAAAAATTTTCTGTTCTGGAAATTTTCAGAAAGTGAGAAGAAAAAAGCTTTTCAACTTGTGTTGTGATAAAGGTGGTAAAATTAGCAGTCATTCTGGTTTTCCAGGAGCCAGAAGCAGCAATGTATTTTTTCAGTGAAAGCATTATTTTAGTCTTCCAGGAACAGTATTAAATATCAGTAAACTGAGACTTAGTTACACCAATAAAAGTTTTCTGTGATGTAAGTTATGTGCTTGATATCTCAATGCAAGTGGGTCAAATATGCAAAATTCTGAATAATGTTTCCAATTAGAAACCTAGTCAAGTGTTCTATGTAATTTAGACACTCAGCAGAAGTGTTACTTAAACACAGCCAGCCCAAGGCTACTTCTGTTAACATTAATTCCCAATCCCATGCTATCTTTTTTATTATGATACAAATAGTTCTGCCAACATTTGGTGAACCAGATCAAGGAATTAAATTAGATGAAATGTAACAGAACAAAAATCTTCATGAAAGCAGTTTCATGAAGAATTCATCTAATGGCTGTAAGAAACAGCTAGGCTAGCTTAAAAAAGAAGGCTGCATGAGAAAAGTTACAAGAATACAGGTGACTGAAGACTGCTTAAACTGTTATTATCCCATAGAAATGTGTAACTATGCCTTTAGAAGGAACAAGAACAAAAGCAGAAAACTGACTTCCACCTAGAGTGTCACTCCTCTCTTTCCTCCTGCTCAAAAGCTCTGAATGCATGCACTTTAAATGGTGTTGAGGGAAATCAATGAAGAATTCTGAGGGAAAAAGGAGCAACACTAACTCCATTGTCAGCATCATTACAGTCTGATTTGATAGAACAGGCTTCAATTAATAATTTATATGGATTCCAGAACTGTGAAGTCTCCCAGTTATATTTATTATCCTGAATGGCTGCTAATAGATTTATGATTTTTCAGATCCATTACCTACAATACTATAGCAAGCTTAATTATCTTCAAAACACTTAACAAAATCATGGATAAAACTGTTAGAATTTATACTCAACTCTGAGGCATTTTAATCTTATGCCAGAATTTTGAAATACGATGCAGTTGTAATCAACCACTAAAGCCCTGTTTACATTCCAGAAACTTCAACTGATGCAATTAACCCAATCCAGTTGCTTAATGTAATAAATAACAGAGGTTAGCCATGGTTGTGTAAAACCTGATGAACTCCTACTACATTATAATTTTACACAAATACAAAAAGACAGTTATTTGTTTCTTCATTGTGGGACTCTGGAAGATAAAGAAACACTTCCCAACAACCTGCAATATAAGAGACTGTAAGCTGTTTATAAACTAGAGCCTGGCTGTAGGGGGACCTACTGCCCCAAGGCACTCCTGAAGACCCCCTCTTGATTACTAAGTAACAAGGGCTCTGCACTAGAGAGAAAAGCCTCGGGCTGTACTACTATTCGCTGGAGGATTCTCAAATCACATTTCACACTGGAGTAAGAACCTCGTCTCTATGTGATTAAATACTTGGTATCACTGCACAGAAAGTTGATACACAATGTACTATTATGAAACTGTTACAAAATATATAATGTATTCCGGAAATTCCATTTTACTAGTCATTTTGCATTTATATTCAAAATATCCAAACCTTTTACCACTGAGAGAAGCCACTAAGACCAAAGCCTTCAGCACAAATCTGCAGCAATGCAAAAGCTGTAAAAGTCAGAATTCTCACCATTAAGCAGTAGTGTCTCAGTATATGATTCTATAACAAGCTAAGACCATCAGTGACTAGCTGTCACTGAGGGGGGCAAGTCTGCTCCTAGCAATGACATCTGTCCAACTCCCTAGTAATCTGGTTCAGAGAGATAAGCAGGTAGAAAACTACTTCTATACCCAAGTCCTTAACTGACTCAGAAGAGGACGGGCTAAGAGCCAGCATAGATGCAAAGGAAATATAAGGGACATATGACTGATGATGGAAAAAAAGAGAGTTAAAGAGCTCCTTTTGACGAGTCACTAGACAGGCAATGGTTACAGTACTAGCTGAAACATAGGAAACCTACATGGAAGTCCATCCGCAACCACAGCTAACTACTGTTGGCAGGTAAGTAAGATAAACTAGCAGAAAATTAACCTGAGAATTAAAAAAAAATAAAATTCTTCCAGGTTAATAGGATGAAAAGCCCAGTGGAGAGTTCACTGCTGTCCAAAGAGAACAAATGCAAGTGAAGACAGAACTGCACCAAACAATTAAGTTGGTTATGCTGCTCTGGAACCACAACCTGGAAATACTCAGAAAATTCTCCAGAAAGCCTTGCAAGCCCCATCTTGAAATAGTTAATAAACAAGGTTAAAAAGTAGGCCATAGGGCTGGAACAGAAACATAACAAGATGTTTCTGTCAGACATGTTAATGTATCATATGCAGAGGACAAAATATTATAATAACCTAATCCATGGCCTTTCTCCTTTGCTAAACAGCAATCCTCTGCTGACTCCATTTTGTGTTTTTGGACTCCTTTTATCTCTTCAAGCTGTCATTTCCCATTTCCAGTTCTCAGATGCCTTATGCCTTCTTGTTCTGATCAAGAGTAGTGTATTTTAAAACCTCATCTTTAGTAAAGCTGCACATGCACAGCTTATAAGCAGATCAAAATTATAACTGCTACAGTAACTCTTCTCCTCTTCCCTTCCCCACCTCACCAGATGTCTGTCCCCATAACTTTTTGCAGACAGGCACTTGTGTGTAATAGTAGGGTTAATCAGTTCGTGATTCAGGCAAAAACTAATACTACAAAAAATCATCAATTTTCAGCTAGATCAGCTGCTTGATATAGCTTACTATGCAACAGCATAAGCGTCAGTGCCAGCTTAAGGAGAAGGGTAGAAAAACGCAGCTGAAGATGAGCGTGTAGGGCTGCATAGCTCTGACCACAGCTATAAACTCACTCTTACATATCACATTATAAAGCATATGTAAGAAGTGGCAGCTATGGTTTTAAGCTTGAGTTTCATTACAGCCTAACCCTATCCAAGTGCTAGCTACCAAAGCTCTATACTTCCTGCACCCAACTGGTATATTCCTGCCCTCTCTCTTACACCAGTTCTGGCAGTCTACCAAGCCATTTCAGCACACTAAGCTAGTAGAAAACTATTCATGTTTTACGGTTCAGTTAGTTTCCTGCCAGCTTAGGTATGGAAGGAAGTGGATAAACCTGCTGCATCAAGCAGTTTGACCAGCTTAAGCTGCTTTGAAACCACCACTTTACTTAAACCAATTCAAAGGCTATGTCAACACCCTTGTTACAGATTAAAGAATGCATGTTTCAGTTTAGCTTAAACTGAACTGGAATTGATTTATAGCAATTAAAATTAAACTGCTTATACCAAAACAAGAATGTTCATGAAGAGGTCTCCATCAGGCTAATTGGTTTTAAAGCAATTCCATTTATTTTCCTACAACTTTCTTCAGACATGGCCTCAAATGAGCTCTACAAACAAACTGTAGCAGAGCACGTTAGGTTACAAACTTGCAGTGTATCAGCTTCTCCAGGACAACTGTGAAGTTAACACATTGCCACTGATGATCTCCCGCACAGGTTTCTCAGACCATCAAAAAACCCAAACAAACCAAGAAGAGCTGTATGCTTCCCTTAAGGCCTTGTTTGACTACATAGAGTCAATTTCCTCATCTACATCCTTTCTAAAACGCTCAAAGCAAAATTCCGAACAAGATTAATGTTACAAGAGGAAACATTGTTACCACTATCCCACCGGTTTAGAACCTTGCTGCACTTTTTCTATCTTTCACAGAGTGTAACAACAGTTTTAAAATTCTGGTTTGACTTTGCTGCTACAGAAACACTGCGCTGAACTAACAGAGAAACTTGTCTCAATCCAGATAACAGCAGTCCAGAAAGATTAATTTTAGCAGGCATATAATATGGCCAGCTCTTGTACTAAGCAGATGACATTTATGATCCTTTTACTTTCTATGCAAAATTACATATTCAACTAGTATAAAGTTCTACCACTAATTCATAGATTAGGTTGGGAATACAACAAAGCAAGATGGCTTATATGCCAGTCTCAAAATTTCCTTACAACCCACATCACTTCTTCACTGAAAAAAATATATACCTGTAAGGGCTTGGGGTGGGTGGTTGTTATTCTCTCCCTTAGAATGGTGCTGGCATGGGTTTCATCAACATACATGTCAAACTTAACAAACCAATTAAAGCAAATCAGTATCTAGTTAAATAAATATCAAATCCATTATTATTATTCTTCAATTAATTCAATCTCTGTTAAATTTTACCTTTGCTATGGTGAGGTACACAGGCCATTCAGATCACTCTCACTGGTCGTTAAAATACTAAGAGTCCTACTGGGTACAAACCAGTGACTTCCACACAATGACAGCTTGGGCCAGTCTAAACTGGCAGTGGGGTGATCCTGCCTTTGTCTTCCAAACCACTCTCCTTTCAATTACTACCAGAGCTTGTGAACTGGTTCAGGGAGTTGTATCAACAGTAAACTCAGTATAAAAACGAGTCGTCTTCTGCCAGGTTAGCTCCTTTTGAATTGACCGATTTGAAATGATCAGAGCCCACAAAGCAAGGGGAGCTGCAAGATCATGTGGCTGAGAAGGCTGGGAGATGAAAGACTGAGCCTTTCAATAACCATGAGGTATTAAATCAGCTCACTGTCCTGGGAAACTTCAGCTTAACCCTACAAAAAAAAGTAAAAAGTTTCCTGTGGACTTAATTCATTGAAACAGTACACCTTGAGGTCAGACCAGCACTAGAACTAATGTAAGGGAATTGCAACTTTTTGTATGGGCCATACACCTGTTTCTGGGCTGAAAGCAACAGCACTAAAATGCAGACATCTTCATAAATAGGTATCAGACTCATAAATGACTTTTAGACATTGATTATGTCAGAGTGACATGAGTAATAGTTTAGCTCACTTGATGCATGTGAAACTCTTATTAGTACTAATATATGGGCCAAAGCCTTTCCAAGGAGAAATGAAGGTGAGATTTCGTGGGCAGCTAAATGCATCTAATAACCCCCTTTGTCTCTATATTGAGTCCTCATACTTGCCAAACTCTTTCACAAACAAACTGGTCACTAAAACAGCAGAAAAAAGTTTCTTGTTTTTAAGTTGGTTAGAAAGTTCAAGCGGCTGGGATCTGACAAGCACCACAAAGGAAGTAAGCAGTAGGAGTACAAAGCTGGGAGCTCACCCCATTTAGCAGCAATCATTAAAGTAACAAAAAATAGTTTACTTTCTGCTGGCTTAGAAAACTGAAATACAGAGATAAATAAACATTGAAAGCAGTCCAGTGATGGAGACTGACATGCAAGACCAGAAGCAGAGAAGGGAGAAGGAGCAAAAGGAGCAAGTGAATCTCTTCTGAGCTGTCAGATCATATGTACTACCATGTCTAACCATACCATGATAACTGAAACAAGAAATTTTCTGTCTGTTAGTACAAATAAGACCTAAATGCAATTTTATAACTATGTTATATTTTATAACTATGTTATATACCCAAGCTACCTCATCAAAAACCAAAGGAATGCAGATGATCTGTGCCATGCTTTCAAGACAATTACATCTGCATATTCAGAGTTAACTAGACTTATGACCCCTGTAGTAGAAATGTGAAGAGCATGTGCCAGAATTTAAAAAGGATGGTAGTAACCATTGCTGCCATTTTACAGAAATGGCTTTCAAGTAAACTGAGCTGCAAAGTGAGCTGCAAGTACAAAAGGAGATGGAGAGGCAGCTAGCAGTCAATTACAATGAACTGGAGTAAACAATTATGTGCAAGTATTCTGATTGAAGGGCATTTCTGTCCCCACACTCCAAATGACAGCGGGAATATTTACACTGATATAGATAGTTACATATTTGGCTTGCTTTATACCAAGAGATAACGTCATTCACCTTTAGTAACTCATTCTTAGGGAAAACTCCAGAAACCAGGACAGAAATTCTTAGTCACCTGCAATTGCACCACCAAGTTTAATTCACGTCAGGGATGGATACATAAATGTCCATGAAATACATACTGTGCAGGGGACCAATTTTTGTGGAAACAGAAATGTTACTGTTCTTCTTTATTCTTAGGAAAATTAGGAATTGTTACTGTAGGAAATACTACCTTATTATTATTATCATTATTATTATTACTACTACTGCTATATACTCCTACATTGCAAATCTAAAAGTACTTTAAAGGAAGCCATGATAAGTGAGATGATACAAGAGGCTGATTTTTTTCATCATTTAACCTAGGTTAGTTATTCATAAACCAGAAATTACCGGGGGGGGGGGGGGGGAAGAGGGGAGGGAGTTTGACATATAATGAAAACCAAACAAAAATTAAAACACTTTCTAACATACAATAGTCATTGTGAAAAATACAATGGGCTTTGAGTCTTCACTCAAGAGCAGCTTCATGGTAGATTACACAGTTTCACTATCCTGGTTTACAAATATTCGTATGTTCTAGAACATAGATGAAATATTCCTTCTTACCTTTGGATCGAGTGGAGATATCCATCCCCTCCACCACCTCCTGCTCTGCCTTTATTTCCTCTTCAGCCAAGCTGCAGGATTCAAAAAGGTGAATTAGAATAGTTATAGACTGTATTATTCCCATGTCTAACTTCATGTATAGAAGTTCAACATAACACTGTCAAATACAACTATATTAAAATTTCTGATGAAATGAAAGGTCTGGTTTTGCCAGAGTATACGCTGACCAAAACACGGAGAAAAAAAATCCAGGTACACGTCTGCTGCATGTTACCAGTTACAAAGGTAACATAGTAATGACAGTCCTGTAACATGCACTGAAGATTATGTCACTGTATGTATAAATTGTGTGTGACAGACAAACAGGAATTCTGTTCCTTGTAGCTCCTAATCGAAGGCCTCTATAAACTGTGTGGACAGATGCCTACTAACATTTAAACACTCACCAGCATCAGTGAACAGATTAGCTGAAGTAACAGATTTAGCAACACAGAACAGCTTACAAAATTAGGAGGTAACATGTAATTTTAAAAACTATTAAATAAATAATTTCAAGGATTTTGAAGCTAGACTATATAACAGAAAACTGAATATTTATAATTTATTGGCAATACAATTCCACCAATTATTAACTATAATAAAGAGTAAATGGAATGGAGTTGTTACTATCATTCAACCATTCAATCTTACATAGACAGTTTTAATTCACTCCAGGCAGGATTAAATTATTAAACAGATAACAAACTATATCTGACTTGCTGATATTCTACTTTCTTATAGTGATGCCATTCAAGAAAACAACTTGGTGAATTTGGCTAGTTAAGTCAGTTTGGGTAAGGAAGGTGGAAGAGAGAGGAAAAAAGACCTAGAATGAATATTGAGTTATACACCATTTTTGGAGATCTGGCTATTGGAGATGAAAGATAAAAGAAAACATATGACGTTGAAGCAAGCCCAAATTCAAAATGATAGACAAATGAGGTTATGGTGCCTGACACAGGTACCAGAGTTGTCCGTTAGTATCACCAGAGCACAACAGCCAAGCAGGATGCAGATCTTTTCCTCTGTAGTGACAACTTACTGTCTAGTCTCCTAATGTAAGTTGTTGCTGATACTAGTTTATATTGATATGGCAGACTGTGAACTACTGCTGCTATGGAGTGCGCTGAGATTCCATTCAGCCATCCCAGCTCTAGGGACAGTTATTTCTACCACAGAGGCCAAGAGGACAGCTAGAGACCTTTGCTTTAGCCACTGTGGTTAAATCTGTCTGAGACAGTTAATCAGAGCTCAGAAACAACACTGAGGACTTGGTTACATTCATATCAGAGAAACTCTTCAGCTTGACAAACAGTTTATATTAGCAGGAGTTTTGTTACTGGTATAAGTTAAAACAGCTTCCTAAACAAAGTAAAACTTACCAGCAGAAGGACTTTTTAGTCTGGTATTTGTCAAAACACTTTTAATCAACTATCAGCTACCGGGGGTTGGGTTGTAATTCCTTTCACACTTCTAAACAGGACAGTTATGTCAGCAAAAATTTTAAATACAAATTAACCAAACTCAATGTAAGGAAGACCCAAAGCTTCCTAAAGAAGATCTGTGAACTCCAGAAATCATTATTCTTTACTTGTCATTTGTATATAGCAATAATTTACAAATTAAGCTCTTTAAAGTCATAAAACACTGAAGAGAAGTTCTATTCTACCAGCATCCAACCTCCTAGCTCGTGGACTACGCTGTTAATTTCAGTAGCAAGGAAAGGCACCCATGTGACCAGAATTATGGTAAATGTGTAGCACAGATGACCATAGCACAATGCTTCTCAGATTTATTTTGCATGGGCAGATTAAATGCATAACATAGTTGACCGTATTACAATGCTCACCGATTTACCATGCATGGGCAGATCAATTACACTGCACATTTGTTACACCCTTTCCCAGAGGGCCTCCAGCAAAGAGGAGCTGGCAGTGTGTTGCAGACACCAAAACATTTCACGCACCACTTGCCTCTGCCCATTCTCTTTCCTAAGCAATGGGAAGGGATGGGCTCAAAGGGTGGGTTCATTGTTCTCTTCCCATGTTGCATTGTTTTTCCTTCCCCTCCCCCCTTATGAAATTCTATTTCAGTATCACCAAACTGTAACAAAAAATGTATTTTTAAAACATCATGTGTATATGATTAATAATGCACACAGGTAAATCTATAATAATACACACTAATTCTGTCAAGAATAAAAGTAATTTGGCAGTACACTTTACCTGGTTTTAAAATATAGATCCAGTTTCAGCCACAGACTAGGACATACAAGTCTTTACGAGACTCAGGTTGAAGTCTTAAGATCATTTTACACAGGTTGCTACTAAAAGGAATGTTTTCCCCAATCCCTGTCCTCATGTTCTAGAGATCATGTTCATTTTAACTCAATCAGTTTTGTGAGCCAGCTCACTGTGCAGCTGGATGTGCAGAAAAGAGGAAATGGGAGTGTACCACATGTGGGGAAGAGGGGAAGAGAGTAATATCCTTTTAGCAGCGGCTCACATTTAGGTTACATTAAAGCAATCATAACATTCCAGGTTCACCCAAATCTACCAGGTGCCATTTCGTTCAAATCACTACCTCAGGGGAACATGATACAACAAGAAAGATACAGTAGTTGCTACAAGTCAGTATTAAAAGACACAGAGTTGAGAAATGGGTGTGATAGATCAATACAGCAACACAGTAGCAGGAACTGTTCCTACATCCCTGACCAAAGTAGCTGGGGAAGTTACAGAGCTGACTGAAGATGCTCTGCACCTGCGGGCCCAAAACTAGCAGGGGTGTTACAGGTCAGGACTCCTACATATTAGTTACAGCATATGAGGTTTCTTCAGCTCTAAATCTGTCTCTCCCCATCTAATGAGTTTAATTTAGGAAATTCAGCCAGTTTCCTCCATCACCTTTTTGAGTGTTCTTTCAATAGATCTATAGAGTCAAGGAAAACATTCTTCATAAGCAGTTCCAAGATGAACAAAGTATCTTGACTTGACACATCTCTGATACATCACCTAAAAGATGCCTGAAGACAGCTTTCCCAAAGATTTGAAGTACAAATGAACTGTCAAAAATGCATTCACCACTTGACGCAAAGGTTCTTCATTTTTCTTAGCAATGGAGGTGCATATATCCTATACACACATATGCACACTGTGCGTCACCCACAACTAAAACAAAATTCAGCAATTATCTACTATACTATGAAAACTGAACCTTAGAGGAACAGATTGCATTGCCATATTCTCTACTATAATTAATCTTGCTCAATCTTTTAAGGGCACAAACATTTAAGTATGTAAGAAAATCACTGAGATTGTTCTGAAAAAAAATCAAAATGTTGGGGAGGAACAGTTAAATAAGCGTCTTAGACATAGCTGTAAAAGATACTTAAAATTCACAGCTCTTCAGAAGCATCTCCCATTGTTTTATTTGCTGTAATGTATTATGACTTGCACAACATGACATTGTTTGAATGGTGGCAGTGATGATTGTAGTGGTAATCTTTAAGACTCAAGTTTGTAAATACATGCTAGCAATTCACAGCAAGTTTACAGTAACTTTTCTAAAGCTGACAGATCTTTTCACCTTTGCACATTCCATCAATATAAGCAATATTCTGAAAATGCTTTGTAAAGCACAAACTTCCAAACACAGAAATTTCATTAGCAAAGGATTTCAAATTAAATAATTCAAGAAAAACAGATCCTTAATGACAGGTACCTTACTATTACCCACAACAAAATAAAAAGAAAATTAAAACCAGCAGCAAAATAATTATAAACAAGCATCTAGTTCTATGGAAACAATAACTGTATGATCAAGTAGACTATTCTAGAGAGTTTTATTTTGAGAATTCATTTTTGCAGGGCTTAGAGCTGTTATTTCAGGTAGCATGCATTACTATCATGCATGTGTAGTACAAATGTGATGCTCTGAGATGGCAGATCAGAAATGATACTGGTATATACTCAATTAGGTACCTAGATGAATACAATAAATACCTTATGTCATTCTAAAAGCTACTCTTATTTCTTCATTAAGATGAATGAACACAGAGGAACATATTTTAAGAACACAACTGAAATTTAAGCTTTGCCAGTTTCACTGTCAATTGACTAGAACACCAATTAATCATTTAAAACTTCCCTACTAGTATTGACAAAACTTACAAAAAAAAAAAAAAAAAAATTGTTTGCTAAAAACGTTAAACTAATTTGTTTCATACAAATTATTTTAACATATCTGAATGAGGGGAGACGGGGTGGAGGTTATTTCTTTGGGGATAGTTGGGGACAGAAAGAAAAAAAAATAAGGATTGCAAACATACAAGATTTATTGATACTTAAGTAAAATTGCAAAAAGAACTTAGCTGCCTAATTTTTAAACATGTTCTCTATTAAACTGAAGAGAAGGTGAGGTTTTTAATATGAAAGTCAGTTTTTCAAATTTCAGACCAGTAAATAAAATACTGACTTTTCTGTTTAGGAAAATCATCCCTGTATTAGTAGTAGTACTTACCTGAAAAAATGTACATATACAAAAATATTTAAAGCTGCTCTAACCTATATTAACTACAAAGAGCAATTAAAAGTTGTAGATGAACTACTGCACCTTGACATTTAACCAAGAAAAACTGACAGATATGGAAAACCACTCGAAACAGCTAATGCCCACATACACAATCTAGATCTACATTAGGGAATAAACACATTAATTTAAAATCAAGAACTATATATTTATGGAATTCATTTTTCCTTCCAATTAATAGAAAACAAAACAAAAAAAATTTATTTAAGACTGATTTAAGACTATAAGCACTAAAACTGAATTTCATCCTTAAGATAATTCCTGCCTCTCCTATATCACATTTGTGAGTAGCAATTCTAAATAATGATTTCAAAAAACTGCATTCAATAAAAATTTGAAAAAAATATTTGCATGCCATTGCTGAATAAATAGCAGCTTTGTATAAGCACTCACCTATAACAGTCTCTTACTCATCGGTAGCTATGCTATTTATGCAGGATTCTTAAAATGGCGTCTGACAGCACTGCACTGCCTCATTCCTGTACTGTAGCTAAAATGGTAGCAGTTTATTCAATAACAGTATCTCTTGTTTAAACAGCAGTGCTATATTCGAAGCAAGCATCTAAATATCAGAAATGGTAAAGTATGACAAAAGGACACCTGACATCCAAATGTTTAACTAAAAAGGGACAAGATAGGGAGTTTTGTGAAGTCACAGGTTACTAAGGAAATCACTCAAATTTAGATTCACTCTCCAGTTTGAGCGCCTCATATTTTACGTTTCTTTTTGCAGAATTCCCTGCAAAATGCTCAATTTGTATTAAGCAATTAACTTACACAAAATGCTTGTTCAGATATCTATATATAGCAATGTTTAAGCTAGTTACCTCTGATAACAAACAAAGTAAATATATATATATTTAATTTAAAGAACATTCTGGTTCCTTTTAAAACCTTATTCTTATTCAGTGTGCATTCAAAGTAGCTCCACAAAAGAGAAAATCAGGGGAGGAAGGGAGATCCCTGGTGTCATACTGTCTTCTTTAAGACTATAAACTATAGAGCTGAGGCCCAAGCAAGGCAACCAGAATAGCTGTAGATTTCATATGCTAAAAACATAATTTGAGAACAATCATGTTTGAAAGTAAAGGTTTATACTGGCTAAATTAAGGATGTTAACATCCTGCTACAGCATGGTTTTAAACTCGCAGTATGAAACACATGCTATGACAATTGGCAATAAAGGGTTAACATAAGAATGACAGACAACTTCTATCAAATAAATAAAACTCAGTTCCTATGTAGCTATTTCTAAATTGGACTTTGACCCATGAATATAAGACATGTTTATTGATAAATATATTTGAAATACTTTCTAAAAACAATTTAAAGGGCCAAGCTTGATGGCCTGCTGCGATGGTTTTCAGTCTCTGGTTTGCAGACCCCTCAAAGCCAGTGTACTACTACTAAGGGGTTTGCAGACAATAACTAAGTAAATCAAACCTAGTCTAACAGGCTTAAATTCACTATAACGGGATTCATGTGCCCATGGGAAAAATATTAGGGATCCACAAATAACAATCTGAAAATTGCTGTCTACTACATTCTACATGGGCAAAGGTTATGTTCAACTTCCAAGATATTTAGGAGATTCAAATTAATACCCTGAATTCCAGAGAAGAGGAGAGCTTTTACTGAGATTTAACACCCTTTAACCAATTATGCTGGAGTGGCACCATTACTATGGAAAACTAACCATAACCTATCACTTTTCAGCTACTGGATCCACATGGCCAATACACCTGAAACAAAAGCAAAAAGAGAAAAAAAAAAAAAATCCAAACCAAAAAAACCCACCAAGCAAAAGTAATATCACAAGATGGAAGACAGCTCAGGAAGATGAGCCAATCAAAGTTTGTGGACACTGATATAAAGGGCTAAATTTGTAATGTAATCTACCTATTTATGATTTTTGAGCATGAAGTTCCTTTTATTACATGCTTCCTTAGTAGCAATGTAGGTTTTCCCCTACATTTCAATACTCCTGCCTGACGTGAGGGGGGGGAAATGTCACATTTGGAGTGGTTTATACTCTGCATTTTTTTCCATTCTCAGTATGTTAAGTTGTGTCATTTGTTTAAAGAAATCACTCAGTTTTTCCCCAGCACTATTTAGCTTCCAACTAAAACAGTTTGCCTGCAAAGAATGAGAGGCATGTAGCTTTTAAAAAGCTACTGTTTTCATCATAATTTATAATCCAGATCACTCCTTTGTTTTTCCCCCCACTGCATTCTTTGTCCAGCTAATTACAAAAGTAACTGGATGTTGGCACTAAATAATAATGGCTAATCATATTCATCCTGGGCAATTCAAATTACTCCTTAGTAGCCAGAAAACTTAAAGTGCAATTATACGATTAACTGCTAGTTACATTAGAATAATGGCCATTTGCTACAAGCTGAATAAACCTCAGCTACATTGCTTCATACATGTCCTGTCTAACTGTGATATTAACAAGATCCAGTCCTGTAAAATCTTGGGTAGAAAGAATACGTGCTTTTTCCCTGTGTCTATCACTTAAACAAATCCCCACATTCCATCTGTCCTGAACAGTAGAAAAAACAGCACAGAGTGCTTCTTATTATGCAATCTACGAAAGCGAGTGATAACATCATACCTTGACAAAGCACCAAAAATATATGAAATTCTTCAGCTTGGCTGAATTTGCTTTACTTAGATGGAACAAAGATGGTAGAAATTTCCAGAAGGCCTTTCTCAGTCTTGCCACTGCAATTGTCAATCTTTAACCTACCCTCTGCTTCTATTGGCTCAAGTACTCCATGGAGCAGCGCGATTGGGCTGATCTGTAAAACAACACTGCTGTCTCTACCTTGCCTCAGACATCTTGCTGCAATGCAGACATTTATTTTTTGTGAACTATAAAAGAATTATATTTGAGTGATTAAAAATAGTGAACTTTAACAGACTCACGATGCTATGTTTCATTACATGCACAAGGGCAGCTTATACAAATATGCTTCACTGTCAGCAGTGTGTCTGGAGGTGCAGATTTGAAACAGATCCTAGTTTAACAAAACCTGTGGGAGCCATTTTAATACAAGCTTTCTGATTGCAGATCACTTACTCCTGCTTCCTCATATTAAACAAATATTATGTTGTGCACTATTTAAGACTGAAAGTAAACTGCTAATGTGTATAAACTACTGCTAGGAAAGATGTCCAAATGTAATTTCTGTTCTTAGCAACTGAAGAACAAAAACCAGAATAACTTCTTAGCTGTATTAGTGCTTTTATGTATGCTGAAACATGCATCAAAATTGCATACAAAAATGCTATCACATGAAACTCAGTCCTACAACCCAGCAGTGTTTCAGGTTGCAAACTGAACTAGATATTCTTATAATCTAATCCTTGGGGGGGGGGGAGGGGGGGGGGGGCTGTTAAGCAAAGTGAGATATTCAAAGATACTCATACTGGCAAACAAGTAACCAGAGCTAAATTGCTACGTTACAGAATGTTATCAAATACATGGCAACCTTCTAAAGGCAGCATGTAACTGCGCCTCGGTGCAGTCATTTGCAAAGCTAGCTTAGCTCTAAGTTCTTTCCTAAAATCAGAAATGTGTGTGGACTGTCAAAACAAGTGCAAAAATTATATTAAAAGCACAAAAGAGCATCCTTCCTCTACTTTTGTAACAATACTGGTGATCACTGAAAAATAGCTTGTTAAAACAACCGTCCAAGAGCTACAATTAAAATCTTAATAAAGGGCACAAAATGTTCTAAATTAGTTACAAAGCAAGCAAGTTTGTCTGAGATTATACTTTGTATAGTATCAGAAACATATTCTCATTAAGCATTATTTATTTACTTCATAAGGTCACTTCATTGCTGAGTACTAGCACTTTCATCACACCTCAAAAGCCTAAGGAACAACGAAAATGCGCTTTACCCTACAAACATGGTAATTAATGATCTATGAACAAACAGCAAGTAGAATATTTTTCACTGGCCTGAGGTAAACAGGAAGTATAAGCTTCAAACTTTAGAGGCAAATTATCAAAAAAATAGTGCATTCAAATTGGAACAGTTTACATGTACAAGTCCCTTAAAATGGACGCTAAGCAAATCTGATTTTTTTATATGACTAACCACTAACATTTCTTCATCTGCTGGACTAACTGACCCAGTGAAAACAAAATGTTTGGAAAACTATTAAAAATGTTCAGAGAGTAGCATGCTGCTTACTTACCAACTGTTCAAGCACCCATCTCATTTTTCCAGTTAAGAAGATACAACAGGCTGGCAGATTTGGGAATTGATCAAAAAGGAATTTCTTGAAATAATTACGTAGCATTAAACCAAAAGTTTAAAAAAAAAAAAAAAGGGAAAAAAAACCAAGAACGAACAACATGTACTACTGTCATGAACCACACATGATTTTATATCCTCTGGACTCCACAACACAGAACTGTGGCTGATACAGTGTAAAACAAAAAGGCACGGATAAAAGGTACATTAGTTTATTTGAACTATGTAAAACAAGAAAGCTAACAGTTCAAAAACATTTTCCATAAAGAATCAGATTTGTAAACAGATGTACTGCTGCATTTTATTGAGCAGCAACCCATTTCCAAAATCTGCAGCATAAAAACTCCCTTTTAAAGGAACAAAATATTAACCATACATTGTCCCTCAGAAAGAGAAACACGTTGTATTAATTGCTCCTGCAAGAAAAAAGGTTCAATAATCATTTTAAGTTAAGATAAGCTGCATAAAAAACATGATGCAACAGCACACCACCACCTAGGCCCAATATCTACAATCTGCCATTAGCACTTTTTGCTGATGTCTAGGTTTTTAAAATTCCCATATTTTCTCAGAGATAACTTATCTTAGCTATTCCATTCACTGTTTAGAAAGGTAAACTTGCCTGTTCTTCTGTCTGCCATTATCCCTGCTTGACTCCCTGTAGGGCAGTTAAATGCATCTGCTCCCTAGCTTCCATTTTCTCTTCAGCAGGCATGTGACACAACAGACAATAGTGCTGGCAAACTGCTCAGAGAGAGAAAGCTTCTTTGGAATACCAGGATCTTGATAAACTCTAAAAACACCATCCTCCTGTGAAGAAGTAGGTATGCCAAGGTTTTGCCAGTCTGCAAAATAAAGCTGTGGCTAATGGCTACTAACCATGTGACCCAAGAAAGCAAATTTAAACAGTTCCAACTTAATAAAGTGCTGTGGTGTGAGTTTTGCACAACAAATCACAGAGAATCACACTCTCAACCCACAACTCATAGGTCTTAGAGAAAAAAAAATGTAAAAAGTAAGGCTTACCTCTGTGGATGCATTGTTAACACAGTGTTATGTCAATACTTATAAAACATGGAGGACAGGCTCTCAGTACTCAGGCAGAAAGGGCTTGGCACTTCAGCTTGATGATCTGTCTTCCTAATAAAAGCTAATCCCGGATTGGCTACTTTGGTAAATCTGAATGTAAAGCTTCAGGGGATTGGCTGAAACACTTCCTGAGCGATTATCTTTGTGCAGCTCTGGCAAGCAGGAGCCATCCTGTGCATAGAGAAGACAGGCTAAGCTAGGCCTGTTTCAGCAAAAGAAACTTGAAAAGAAACCCCAAATGTGCACTCCCCGTATAAAATACACAGATTTTCAAGCAGAGGGAAGTGATCGCAAACTGCCTGCCTGAGCAAACGTGTCTCAACATGCCATTACTGAAAGCATTTGGGTATTTTAAACCTGAAGGAGGAAGAGTTCACCCAGGTCACAAAAGCTATTCTTTATAAACAAAAAGCTAAATTCGCTTTGCTGGTGTTCTGCAATGTGTTGCACGGAGAAAGAAAGGCCATGGAAAAAGAGCAAAACATACCGAAAGTGAACATGCACAGGAGGGACTGAAATTAATAACTGAAAATTCTGAGAGAATTCTCCTCTTCCAGAATTTAAATACATTAACACCTACCGCAGCAACCATATACTGACAGTGTGATTTCTTTAGATGCTATCATAAGCCGAGCCTTAAATAGGAAAAACTTCACGTCTCATTTCCACAAAAACTATTATACAACTGAAATTGCATTACCACAGAGGGTTGCTGCCATTCAGTGCATGCCCTCCCTGTTTACAAAAATGCTGCAGAGCATAACCAAAAATACCAGTATCGCAGCAGATACTGTATTCTCAAATCCCCCCCCGGCCCCCACCTTTCGGCCTGCTCAGGCTGGCTCTTACACAAAAATCTGACTTCCGTATTAGTCGGCTGCAGCTGCAGTTTCCTGTCCATTAACCCTGTAGGACTTGGGACTTTTTAAGGTACAATACAGGCCCTGGAAAGACGTAGATTTCTCTACGTGGCACGTTATCTGTCTTCTTGCACAAAAACGATAACATAGCTTTTCAGGTTTTTTTGCTTTGCCTTTTATCTTTTACTAAAATTCAGCAAATGAAATAAAATGAGAAAACGGCATGTAAGCGACCAGTTTGATCTTGGGCCAATTCCCAAGTATTTGATTCAAAAACGTCATTTGGTTCTCTTCCCTAATGCAGTGAAAGTGGGAGGATTTATCGCTATGCCAGGAAGGAAGAAAGTCTTAACTCCAGGTGAAGATTTGAAAGGTCAAATCTTTAGAAAGGCCCCAACAAGCCTTTACATTTTTGTTCAAAATTTTGCTTCTGTATTCGGCATTATCATTCTATAGCCATCAGCAAATGACAATGGAAACCATAGATGAAAAGGTGATTCTGAAGCATATTGCATATTATCAAAGGATTATTCATTAGAAAAAAAACAAATGGAGTTGTAGAGGGAGAGGTTTAATATTAAAACAATAATAATTAAATAATGAGCTAAAATCACCAAAGCAAAATGAACATTCTTCCAATACTGCATGCAAGATCTACGATTGTGCAAAACTGATTACAGAAAACCCTCTCCCATAAATCCAGGCCAGTTACAAACAGAATATGCACTTCACTCTACATTTACTTGAGTGCTAATGATCTCAGAAGCAATCACCACAAATAAAACTAATGCCCTCCCTTAGCTCCAGCCAGCACCTTTCATGATATAACTACTTTACCACACAAGCCTCTTTGCTTGAGAGCCGACATGACTCATAACTGTGCAACTCAGTAAAATTAATAATGCTACTCTGTATTGTCCCATACTGCATTCAGATTATTTCTCGAGATATCATTGTCACAGGAAAACTGCCAAACCATCCTATCACTGTGCTTGCATTTTTTGTGTTCTTGTGTTTTAGGCTGCAACAGCGGATTAACAACCCAGAGTATAAATTCTCATCTCATAAGTAATTTTGCAGTCCCTGCTGGAAGCATTTTCCCTTTTTAGCTTTGGCAATGTTTTTCAGGGCAGGGAGCAGGAAGGCTCATGGATTACACTGGCAGTTTGTTCTGGTTTAGGAATGTAGCAGAAACTAGAGAAAGTGCTGCTATAAAGGGAATCGTACAGCCCACTACAGCAGCAAGAACACACTGGAAATGCATGACATGCAAGTGCATACTTGCATCAGTTTTAACAGTTCAAACCATTCAAGATAGGTTTCTTTTTAATTGCATACCTAAAGGCCTATGCCACTCAGAGATACCACCTCCCAACACACAAACATCCAAATTTTGATTCCTCCATGCAGTAAACATGAGGATTGTCAACCGTTAACATGTATGCTCATTGATTGACTGCTCTGCTCTAATAGTATTCTATTTAAAAAAAAATCCTAATCCCTAAGTACAGCAAGGGAGCAAAACTAAATACACTGAATTTGTCAATGCTTTGTGCTAACCAAGACCCGACTCTGGGAATGCAGTAATGCTGATGGTGACTGGGAACACTGCCAAACTGACACACTTGGACTTATCGGAGAGAATCAGCATGCAGCAGATAGATAGAAGCAGAAGCAGCCTTAGAAAAGGCCTAAGGTCTTGTCCTCTTGACTCAAGGAAATAGTGGCCCACATGCAAAAGAAAAACTTACAAACCTTCAGTCATTAGCAAGAACAAAAACCTAGAAAGTATATCAGAGAGAATATAGCATTTGTATTCAGCCAATAGGCTACTCTGCTAAAATAGACAAAAGAATTCTGTCAGGAATCAGAAAGGGAAAGCTTGAAATATCTTTCTCTTTATTTTCTTGTCCAAACACATATTTTGCAACAGGAGGTCCAAGCCTGGCATAACAACACACAGGTACATCTGGAAAATTCAGAAGATTTTGTCTGTTAAGTCACAATGATTGCACATGCTACTGCATCTTGACCAATTCTTTTACATAGGAGTGGTGAATTTTTTCGAGGGGGAAGGGAAAGAAAGGTAAAGAAAACAAAGAAGGGAGACAGGGGAAACTAAAAGCTTTGTTAAAGCAGAAGAGAGGGCGGAGAGATTAGATTAGCTAGTATTTGTCCTTTTCAATGCTTTGGAGATGTTAAGGGAAAACAGAGCTGTGAGGCAGGGAAAAAAAAGGCTAAAGAGAGAAACCAAAGGAAAGATGGAAAGCACGAATTCAGTCAAAAGGAAATTAAAAAGACAATGTTAGAAGTGCAACCTACTATATTTAGAGTTCTTTGCAAAGAACTCTGCCCACTGTGCAGAATCTCCAGAAAGTGTGCACATCAAGCACCGCAGTGTTGTAAGGGACTATGCTACTTCATATATACTGAAAGCCTCAAAATTAAACAAATACCAGTAAGGAAGAGACTTGTCTGTATGACAGAAACAGGAGGTTTGATAGGTACCCCTCTAGGGGGTGAATTATCACTGACAGAGAGGGAACAGTAGGTGATGGACAAAAGATGGAGCTTTAAAAATAACATTTTGAACAGATACACAAAAGGAAAGGGAGAATGTGATATTTTCCAAGGATAATAACAATAATAATAATATTTTAAAGAAAACAACCCAAACAAACAAATAGGGGAAAGAAGTTGCATTAAGGGCTTGTAGCTTGGTCCTGGATTTCCAAGTCATTGACTGACAACCCTAATTTCCAGAATAAGAACGTGAAACATTGTAATTCAGTGTCTTTCCTTTTAAGAGTTTATTTCCACTTTATCCTGAATCTGCCAAAGTATCAGTAACTTCTTAAAGACCAGAAGATAAGACTGCCATTTGATACAGAATCCAACAGGAAGTGTCTTACGAAGGCAGCTCCCGAATTTTTAGAAGTAGGCTGGATGCTAAAATTAGTGAACTGCCTAAGGAGGTTGGTAATTTTGTAAATTATCAGAAACTACTGAAGAATATGTTTATGCCAAGTAGGTAGCTGATTTGCCCATAAGCTTAAAATGCTTTGTGGCCAGATACATGCATGTATTTGTCCTTCTGAGCAATATATTTGAATACTTTTGGTTTACATTACTTGTTCCAGAGCACAGTGGTCACTCATTGTCTGCAGATTAAAAAGCTGATTTTGTTTGTAATATACACTGAATATCTGGTGCATTATGAAAATTTCTCTTGACAGCCATTTTTAGTATGCTATGCAACTGCCTCATGTACATTTCCTTCTAAAGGAAATCTCCATTCATGTTCAATCATCTGCCAAAAATACCCGAAAAAAAAAAAGCATCCTTGAACCCTTTCCTTCAGCAGCTGTAGCTTTTTAGAAGAGGTGCTATAGCCTATGTTATCTTAAGGCATAAGCCCATATATTTAATCCTTTTCACCAGTTTAAACCAGTTTAAACCAGTCTCTCCAAGATTTAACAGCTGCGAGCTGGGTTGTTGGCTATCCTGTATAAAACAGGATTTTCATTATTATATATTTAAATTATATGCTCTATATTAAAAGCCTAACCGATATAATTTATTTCATATGCAGCTGAATACTTTTTCAGTTACCTGGAAAGCAGCTGTGAGACATATGCAGCTATACTGCATGTCGGACCTAAAGCATATCCACCATGCAGTCGAACTGCACCTGTGTAGCAAGTGGATTTATCATGCCTACTCTGGGATAACACGGTAATGACTCCAACTCACTGCACATGCAAGGTCTGTGGCTATGGGAATGTAGACAGCCTGCATGAGAACGAGGTACAAAATCCTGAAAGAAGTCTGTGTTTCACCAAGTGATGCCCAAGTGTGAGACATCCTGCATATAGCACTTATTCTGACCTCAAGGTCCTTCCCAAGAAAACAGAAGAAAGTCACTACTGTTAGGGAAGAATTATTTAGGACTGGGTCTGGATAATGCTAAACTCTAGTCCTATTACTATGGTTTCTTTTTCTTTTCTGATTTTTTCACATTCAGGAATCGCTTGGATAACAGTAATGAGATACATGACTTTTGTTGTTGGTTTTTTTTTTAATAAAAGCTGATCATCTTACAGAAGACTCCACCAGCTAAGCTCACACCAAATATGTAAAGTGATGGAATTACAAACATACTGTTATTACAGTGATTTTTCCTCTCTCCTAGCCTTATATTTTATCACAACCCACTGCAGATTTAGACTATATCACTCTCACTTTTAAGCTCTTTCCTGCCCCTCCACACACTAAATTTGCAGTTTGGCTTCAGCTTTAAGGCTCTCCGTATTCGCACCTTTCTCCTCCCTATCTGCTATTCCAATTGCTATATTCATCTCATTTTTGTGGTTTCCCTCTCACCAGCAAAAAGTCCTTCTTTCTTTTTCCACCACAAATGTACAGTAAAATCACTTTCACAAAGGCTTAACCCATAGTTTCACCAACTTTTTTTTTTTTAAGTTTTTTTTTTTTTTTAATCAGACATACTAGCTTAAGCATCTCACCATTCCTTCCAGCCACAGCACTCGGCTCAGTCACACTTCTAGCAGAAATGTCTCTATGGTTACCCAGAGAACAGAATCCATGAATCAAATATTTACTGTGTTAACTTTAACCCAGGAAAGGCACCAATTCACAATAGTTCACAACACTGCTGCCATAACAATTGCAGTGGCATGACTGAGAGAGCAAGAGCGAGCAGCTTGAGATAATTTAAACAATCACTACCATTAAAAGACATTTTTGTGAAACTACGTGATCAAGCACTGCATCCATATTTTCACCAGATTTGTGTTATTAACTATGTTTTCTTCATGCCCAAATGACACTGTACATCTGTCCTTGTCTCTTCAACCTTATGAAGGGGCAGGAAGAAAGACAGCCTTTGAAATATAATCATGTCTCTGAAAAGAAACCACACGTTTTCCAGCTGTGGCTTTGTCTTCTGAAGCCAGGTAAATGATGCACCCATTTCACTCACATTAACTAACATCTGCATAAACTGTTGAATTCATTTTAGGACCTTTACAGATTATTATTTTTCATGCACTGTTGGCCTTACAGATGATGTTTCCTAAGCCCTCCTTATCAGGTGACAGAAATGAGGACACTCCTGAGCTAATGCCACTGTAAAGTTGTTTCCAAAAGGGAGGCTTACTGTAAAGAAATCTATACCCACATCAGAAAACATCATAATTCTGAAAGGGCAGAAGTCATGCTGTATTTACTCTACTTGCCAATAACATAATAAAATCCAAGTGTGTGTTAATTAGGTACACAAATAAGTCTTAGCTATGTGACTAGTCTGCAAGCTTTTTTATTAAATGAACTTCAGTACTTTTTTTTAAAGCCACAATATCCTCATATGACATTAGAGTGGAGAGATGTCAGTGTTTAGGGGGTTCAAAAGTGAAGTTGTATGCAACATTTCAACCACATAAGGAGCAACAGAACAAAAGTATAGGGGAATTAAATCTATTTCTGTGTTGAAGCTACTAGAGGTCCAAAAAGAACTCAAGCACAAATGTCAGTTTACCCTTTTATAAAACATTATTCTGACTTCTGGTATAATAGTCTTGCTTAATCCTGGCTTTTAAAGACATGTTGGAATATAACATTCCAGGCACTACACAATGCATACTGAAAACAAGTTGTGATGTTACTCTGCATTTCAGAGTGTCATTAGTAATTCAGGAAATACCAAGGTGTTTCACAGAGGAGGAAAAAGAATTCTGCAGATATTTCTTAAGCAACTCTATGCAACATCCATTCACAGGTGGAGGATAAAATTAGTACTGCGACCCTTGTTTTACTATCTTGCTCTCGATCCCTCAGCTGTATTTCTCTTAAAACCACTCAGATTCCAGTCCTGCAATTTGCACATTTTTAATTTCTTCTGTGCGTTCAGATAACTGCTTGTTCTTTCAAGGGATGTGAGAATGTTTTGGGAAAACAACCAATCCTGGACATTAGCACTGTGCAAACATTTTAACACAGCAGAAAAACATGATTCAGGAAAAAAACCATATTTGCTAGTTATCATAATTCTGATTTACAGTGCATTTTTCTTCATCTTTATATGATGACAGAAAAATGCTTAAAATACAAAAGGAAAAACTATACCAACAATTCTAACTTAAGGATGCAAATAAAAATAATTTTCATGACCTAAATAAAGCCTGACAAAAGAGATGCTTGCAACTCACCCTACCAAAATTATCTGAAGTGGATACAGAATATCAACTCCTTGATCACTATTGTAGTCCTGTGCTTGTAAACCTGATGGAGAGATAAACACTAATTCACAAAGATGAAGAATATGCTTTCTAAACAGCAAATTTATCAAACCAGAGACACTGTCTGCACATATATTTTGGGTCCAGCTTAGAATTTAATTCTAAAGCCTTAGAATTTAATTAAACAAGGTGGTTAAGTTTTATATAAGACTTTATTGCCACCGAAAGGGGTACCATTACTACCAGTCCCATTCCCAGCCACATATGCCCACTCCTTCCATTGCACTAGATTTATCATTTGTAGAACCCTGCAGTGAGCCAGTTCAGTTTGCTCAATCAGCAGAAAACTAGATGCAATGGTGGGGTTAGACTGCAGCCACAAATAGTGGAGGGAGGGAGGGAGGGAGATTACCCCTTTCAGCAGCTAGGGGCAGTTAGATCAATTCAAATTGCCTGTACATCCCACTTTTCCTCAAAGTCACTGCTACAAAAAGAAAACTACATACAAATATTGGCCAGTTCTCTGGACTTTCTGTGTTTTGGCTTCTCAATGCTTCTCACTCATCTACAGTGGTTTGGGTAAGATTAATTCTTTGCATTCCTGTGAGCAAAATGAACCTTCTAGCACTTGGCCTGTTCTTTTTTTCTGTGTGAGACTCTACATTAAAAACAAAACAAAACCATGAAAAACAAAACCCACAGTATATTTGCAGCAAACAATTGGCTTTATTTACACATGTATGCATTTGTTTAGGAAAACTGAGATCTTGATGGACGGATAGCATAGAATAGCACCAGCATTTCAGATTGCACCCAAAAATTGAAATTGACCTTTTTTCTGACAGCTCAGAAAAGAACAAAGGGACTGAACAAATCCTGGCAAACAAATACTATTTGGTCTTTTTTAAGAACTGAACAGCATGGCTGTATAATGCAGGGCTATCAACGGAAAACTTGAAATGCAGCTGTTTGTATAATTTAAAATATAAAAAACTGGTCCTATTTAACTCATGTATAGTAATTAAAAATTCTCTTTAACATTGCTTCTGTTTGCAAAGATTTGTAAAGCAAATGCTGTAACAGGCAATTTCTAAATAGCAATTTCTTTGAAAGGTAAGGTTGTCATTCCTGCTTGTTCTTAGGATTTTTTTTTTAAATTAAAAGGTCATCTGCATACATTTTTACATGGTTTTGTTTTTTATGTTAAAATATGATGAAAGGTTACATAATTGTCCAACATTTAAATATTTCTGTTTTGTATAGCTTTTATAAGCACTTGAAAACAATGTAAATTATTTACAGGAAAAACAAGTTCTAGTGCAAAACAATCAGGCTTGTCCTGCAACAAATTTCAAACCTGCAAGCTGTTCTGCATTTGTTGTCAAAGGACAGTTTCTAAGATTGGAGCCCTAGACTAAACAACTCTGTAGCTTTGTATACAGCGTATCTGAACTATTCTTCACCTACTTGTGCATGTAATCTATTGAAATGGGATCCTGATCTTGATCTGGATGTTTGGAATGGAATGGAATTCTATAGGATAGATATTTAAAAATAAACTTCTTTATACATACATAATAAGGACATTTTCCCCAGACGCTTAGTAAAGAATTAAAAAATTATCTATTTCCACTCAGGTACGTTCCAATAAAATACCCCTATTGCATCAAATGACCAAAAGCTGTTTTCCTTACTTTTTGTGTGGAAAGCAATGGTAATAATTTCACAGAGCTGGAGGGTTTTTCCTTACCTAGTTGGCTAACTTTGGTAGAAGTGTAGCATCCCCTAGCGTTCATTTCTAGGTTATCACACTGGGATAAAAATGCGGGCAAATAATCCCTCATGTCTAGAAAAAGCTATTCAGAACAGTTTTGCCATAGGTTTCAATATTCATTTTCACACCGAGATTTTAGCAGAGACACTTCACTGATCTGCCTGATAACCATAAAAAAATCTGAGGGTGACGTTTTCCTCAAGGGACACAGACATCTCTCTACTTCAGCAGCATGAAGAGAAGCAATCAAAGAGCGTGTTTAAACCCGTATATTGGTTAGTGTCAACACCAAGACTATGGATGAACCATCCTATACTGACCCACGTTTCTCTTATATCAGCAGTCACCATTCTGTTCCTCCAGAAGATCCCTAGCCAACAGTGTTCAACGCTTTCTTGGTGAGCTAACCATGGAACAATCTGTCCTGCACTTTGATGGAAAAGAAGAGCTCACATACCTCTCATTATGCTAGGGCATAATCTTCCTCTAGCCACATCAAACGCCTCATGTGAATTTAATTCTAGGAAGACAAACGAGCAAATGCAAAGCATTTGAAATCACTGCTAAGTTTCGGTCCAGACATGTTTTGCCATATAAGTACAGTTAAATATCTAGTACTATGTAAAAAAATCTTAGTAAACATGGATAAAAAGACAAAGGCTAGAAGCAAATTGGTTCTTCTATGGTGCAGCAGCAGACAGAAAATACTGAGGCAATTGAGACTCCTCTGCTAGAATGCATAAGGCAACCACCACCAGGGGACACTCACATAACCCCAAGAAATAAACGTTCAAAACTTTAGTCCCATTGCCCCCAAAATCTTCCTATGTCAACACAATAATTCAGACAACTAGAGAGACATCTAGCAATATTGTAGATGTCCTAGAATATCCCATGTGTCCTCTAGCTTCTAATCCCCAAGGCCAAGAGTCTCTCCTAAGTCCCATGTCATATGTGTCAGCCCCACAAAGACATCTCAGCTCCCAGATAGCACTTAAAATGACACTAGATGCCTCTATTTAGGAAGATAAATCCCACCCTTTGAAAAATTCTTGGACAATATAACATAGTTGGGGTGCTGGTTAATAGCTACCTGGAACATCAAGGAATCCAGCCTTTCACTCACTGGAGAGATGCTATGCTTCTATCACACAGGCTATACAGAAGAGTCAGAATTAATATACCCAGGCAGACAGACAAGAATTTACAGAATTCATTACTATCTCACCTGGCTTAAACTACTACAGCTGGTTTGTGAAGTTCTATACAATGCTACTTCTTACAGAGAGATGTCTTTATTGATGCCTCATTAAACTAATCAGTAGAAGTTTTATGTGGTTATCATATAACAGGAAAGAAAAATATTTTTCAGAACAGACTAATCTTATGAACATAAGTAAAGGAAAAAAGAAAGGTAAAGCAGATGCAGAGCATTTCTCCATGACTAAAACCCTTGTAAAATTCCTTACAAAATTCTAACATATATACAGTGGAAGCCATGATGAACACATCATGTACCGTACTCCACTAATTAATACATTTAAAATATACACTTCACTAAATCACAGAAGCATAAAGTCATTTAGCACTACATGCAATAATTTCTCCTCTTATGCACCTTACATTATTCCAGCCACTAAAATACTATAGGCTACACCTTTCACTGTTTTGTACATGCACATGATCAGGAAACATTTCTTCCCAACATTAATACCTCACTGGCTGTTTGACAGAGTAAGCGATTAAGCTGGCAGAAGCTAATCTGATAATAGATTTTGTGGGAAAAAAGAAAGTAACAGAACAGAAGTAAGGTTAAGTTTACACTGTTCAGTCTTGCTCTTTGATACTGTTACAGTGGCAAGAGATCTGCGGTTGGACAGAAAAGTGAAGAACATAGATTCTTTGGTATTTTTTCCATATTTGCTTTTGTGGGTTTAAGTTATACAAGTCATATTTATAAGAACACTAGTTCTCTATATTTTCTACTTACTAATTCTCAGTTTTTCTTTAATGCTTAATTGGTGTAACCAATGCACAAAAGAGAGATGATGGTGTTATTTACAGAGAATAAGAACGGATGCTTATACAGAATATATTATTGGTCAACAGCTGTGACAGAATATTCCCTGTTATAGGATAAAAGCTAACAAGGGGAAGGGAGGAGAAAAAAAAAAAGTATTTCCTGAAAGAAGGATATCAGGGTTTCTGTGCATCTGGCACTTAGCTATTATTATCTGCGCTGCTCAGGCTTGATTGGCAAATTACGTATGTGTGATCTCAGCCTCATGGTTTGCAATAGTCTCACATAAACTTTCAATTTGTAATATGAATAGTAGTAAGTCATGACAATAAACCCAGGATAAAAAAAATTCTCCTCTCAATTCCCTTCTAAAGTTTGTGTTTTCTTGCACTTTTAGGAGTGATAAAGGTCAACAATGGATTAAATAATTTTTTATTATTTTATCCCATTTTAGGAGACTTGGTGCTAGGTGATTCCACATCTAAGCAATACCAGTGTAATATGTTGACACACTACTACAGAGACACTAGCTCAGCAAATTTCCAAGAAAGCATAATATATATTTATAAATATTGACTTAGGTAGAACAATCTTTAGAACGCTAAAAAAATTAAGGGAGTTTACCCACCCAAATAAAAGATAAAGTAACATCAGATTAAAAAAAAAAAAGAAAAAAGGTTTATTTTCAGTTTCAATTATTTCTGGCCATTAGTTTTTCCTTGACAGACTACTTAACGTATTAATGCATGAATGAAATATTAGTCTTTGCACTGGAGGGTCATCTATTTAAATGTCACTTTAATAGCTTATTACATAAAACCCTAGGGTGAAATCCAGGCCCTATTATCTCCAGTGAGTCCAGAGTTTCACCCAGGACATTCATCTGTTTTTTCAATGCATTGAAATTATAGTCTTTCAAGGACAATAAAATCTTTTCTAGGCAAATTAAAAGTTATTAATGTATCTAAGCCCTTCTTGTGTCTATTGAGTAAGTTGTGAAAAATAACAGTTAATAGAAATGTTAAATTGACAGATATATTGAAGGGAACTGGAAGAGTTTTTCCAACTGAAGCCTCATCTTTTATTTTTCATTAGTCTGTTTTCTTGCATTACTGTTACTACTTTGCAACTATCAATACTTCCTTTTTTATGCAAAACACTTTATAAAAGCATTACTCTGTCCATTTAATAAATGGAAAAAACATGGAAGGAAGAATAAATTACTTTCCCCCCTGTAAACGACAAGGTGAATTCAGTATTATGACCAGAGTGATCAGCTTGGAATATAAAAGAAGGGAACACTGCGTTGAAGAAAAAGGTGTGCATTTGAGTGTAAACATCCGAAACCCTCTGGAAATTGTCCAGTATTTCTTCAGATGATTTCTGTTTTCATGATTCCTTGGTGAATCATAAGATGCAGGAAAAAGGCCTTAAACACCAAGTCTTTTCACTCCTTGGTTCAACTATATGCTACCTTCAAGCCAAAATAAAAGTTAGACAATATCAGTTATTAGAAGTTAATGGGCTTGAGAGGGATCTGGGATAGAACTAGGACTTCAGTTTCAAGGTCCATGCTGTAACAGGTAACGTATGTTGCTTCTGCATAGTGCTATTAGTGCTGGAGCATACAGGCGTGCACTCTGGGGGCACAAAAATAATATTGCAGAGGGCTTCTTTGGAAATAAGGTTAATAGTAGAGAGTTCAGCCGTTGTTCTAGAATCCCCGTCTATCAGCTTGGCTGTGATTTGTAACAACATAGCTTCACAAACCAGGTTGGATGGTGCTTATACACACACATTTTGCTGCCAAAGTTTCAATTTAGGTCTTAATACAAAGTGACACGCATTTTTTTGTTCTGTTACAAGCCTCACAGGCTTTCATAGCCTTCAGTCAGGCAAAGGTAAACAAAGATGACTACTAATAAAGGGTCACGGCTCATTGTTCTTGTTATAGTAGATTTATAAAGGCCTGGCTGAACATCATTGCTGGCTTACCTTCTTTTATTGTGTAGATTGAATTGCATTGGAGTTTTTCAAAGACCAGACTGGATAAATTAATGAGCAACCTGGTCTAACCTCATAACTTGATCATGCTTTGAGTAGGAGGTTGGCCTAGAGACTTTCTGAGACCCCTTTCAGCCTGACTGTTTCTATGATTTGTTTCTCTACTAATGCAGTCTAAAACTTTCATAAAGTTCAGGTAAAGTAAGCCCGGAACATTGGTGTTTTTTTCTAGCTATGAAGTGAAAGAATAGTTCTAACCTGTGCTTTGATTCCTATTTATGTTTTGGTACTTTTTAGTTACTCAGAAAGAACGTGGTACAATAAAGAATTCACTTTATCTGTGCGGGGGGGAAACATGTAGAGGAAAAAAGTTATTCACAAACTAATACCAATTATTGGATCATTGTGCAATCTCCATATATCATATTGGTAATTATTCCAGACTCTCAACCTGCCTGTAGTACAGATGTATATACTACTTTTGAAGATATTATGCTTATTCTTCCTTTATTCTTCCTATATAGCCAGTCATTTAAAAATTGGGAAAATAAGTATAAAGTGCAACTTTTTGTTTGTTTGTTTTACTGCTATATTATTAACCGATCAGGGAGGAAAAGGAAATGGTTATGATGAGGATAGACTCATACCAATAATAATAAATAATTTTACAAAATAAAATGCAAATGTGAAGTGTTTTCTGGAAATGTTTCAAGAGTTTTTTAGCTTAAATTTTCCCTAAAATACTTTTGTTTGAAATTAAGTCTGCCCCAGACATGGCCAAAAATATAAGAGTCTGAAAACCTAAGTCACCAATTTATTATCATTATCCGAGCTGTAGAAAAAGCACATACTACTCTGACAATATAACATTAAATGGAAGTATTTACATTTTCTAGTTTTTAGAATGTAATTTCTGAGATAAAATTTTCTAATATAATAGTTTTAATCAGTTGATGATCTTGAAAGCTGTTCTTTGAAGAACTGCATATCCAGAGATACAAACTCCAATTCCAAAAGGGAAATATATAGATTACAATAGAAATGACACATAAACGCACGAAGATGTATGTGGAAATAGGTTATTATATTGTATATATTAGTCGATTAAATGATTACCATTTAAGCACAGTAAATATAAATGTTGTAAAACAATGCAGGTTTAGTGCCAAGCAGATATATATGAAATGCGCTAGACATGAAAACAGGGGTTTACAACCAATACAAACCAACACACAGGTTTGAGGGGGTTTTTTTAATGCATATTGAAGTAGATTCTATTCAGACAAGAATTTGACAGTATCTGGAGAACCTACGTAATACATTAAATACCAAAATCCTTTCCATCTCTCCATTTTTGTTCAACTATGTGGACCTCAAATACCTTAGAAAGAACAGCCCACCTAATACCAACAAACAAAGGCTTTCAGGATAAATATGAAAAATGTAAGCATTTAGACATCAAAAACATCTTAATGCCATGCTATAATTGTAAGATAACATGTTACAGGATTTATAAATAGCAATTTTGAACTCAAAGCTTTTACTGAAATACCAATAAGAATGGTGTTTTTCTTGTGATCTGAAAGCTCATTCCAACACTACCTCTTTTTAACTGTACAGTCAATACAATACTAGAAAATAAATCAGAAAATAATTTTATATTAAAACCATAATCTAGCTCTTCTAAATAACCATTCCCCAGACCAGCCATTCTACCTATAATTCACTACCCCTCCTTCCCTTCTAGAAAACATTTAACGCCATGACAAAAAATTATCTACATTTGATTTTCTAAATATAGCCTTAAAAACTAGTTTGTAATCACTTCATCACCTAATAGACACCCTTCAAAACAATTAAGTGATACTAGATTGCACCCAGATTTTCAGTCTGAAAGGAGGAACCAGTCTCAGAATGAAACAAAAGGTTTCATAAAACCATAGAGATGTAGGAGCTTGTATTCAACGTATGATCTCCTAAGAATGCACTACTGCTTTAATGTATGCAGCATTTTTTCCACCTGCTCTGCAAGTAGAATATTTATTTGCTTAATAGATTCTAAATAAAAACTGCAATCAGTCACCACAGAAATTGCATATCATTACATAACAGCCAATAATTGATTACCATATGCAGACATTGAATGGGATTTCTACTTTTATTTTTCACGAAAGAGCAAGATAGCTTTTCACTCTTACATGCTACCTAAAATCTAGTACCTGTTCCTTTCCTGTCTTTCTTAAGGCTCTACAATTATCATTCAATTACATATTATAGCAAAATGACTTCAACTGCTATTTAATTGTAAAAGGTTTTTTGATGTATGGTTCCCATTGAGAATTTTAATTTTAGGGCAGAGGCACAAATCCATACTTGCTTCACTTCCCCTGTCCCAATTATATGACCTACCCTGTATGTTCTTAACACAGTTTTCTTTTTTTCAGAGACAGTAGAGTGTCAAGAAATAGGCAGATTGTTCTCAAACTGTAGCACAGAATCTTAAGAATTCACTATTGTACATTTGATGCTACAAATGCTATCCCCTTTTTGCACAGTTCCATTTTTGTAAGACTGGGAAACACTTTTATGCAAAGACTAAATCCCAAGTTTTAATTCTCAGAAAATAGAAGTCTGCTTTGTAGTGGTTTTCGAAGAGGGAAGAGAAGCAAGAAATACAATACAGAAACATACCAATCATTCATCTAGAGTCCTGTCTGTAAAAATGACTGGACCATATACTTTAGAGGAAAGCCTAAAACTATTTCTTGGTATGAAAAATTGTAGTGTGACAGAAAAACTCCCTTCTTAGCTCATCTGATAATTCTTTTACTCCCAAATGGACAATGAGTACTTGGCTCCTGTAATTTTAATCTCAGTTACTATTGTTTATCTGGAAGTTGTTGTTGTTGGGGGGTGTTTGTTTTGTTTGTTTGTTTAAATATATTTTGCTGCTACTGGATCTTACTTTGCTTGTCATTAAATGCCAGTTGTTTAACCTGTTGTGTTTAAGTTTTGCTTTTAGGTAAAGAATAAGTTACATAAATTACATACAAAGAATACAGTACAATATCTGATATATGTATCTTGCACTCTTTTACTTCCTATGTGTCATTATCCTTCTCAAATTAAGGTAGAACCCTTTATGCCCCATGCACTGGGATTTTAGCTTTAGGAAGATTCTGCACAGGCAAAATGCTTAGCATAAAGAGAATATTTTACAAACATATACCCTGGAAATCCCGATCTTGTTATACTTTGCCTTGTAAAACCTGTATCTTAAGAACAGACAGACAGCAAAACAGGCTCAGACACCTCAATTCCTTACCCTCAAGTATTCCTGGGCCCAGAACAAATCAAGGAAGATCATCCTCACTTTGGTCACACCCAGATGATACTTCCTTCACTGTTGCCATATGACTGTAGCTGAAGACTGCAGAGAGAAACCACCTATACATTCTAACCTGTAAGTCAAGCAGAATGCAGAGCAAGAACCTCTGGCAGTTCAAAATTTGCCTACAAGCTTGCCTGACACTTCGTCATTCCAATGGCTGTTTGTCCCAATGTGACTTTTATAATACTTTACTGTACACATGTCGCTTTTCTCTTCCATTTTTCCCACCTTATCCTTTCCTGAGTAATCTCTCCCCTCCATCCCAAAGTCCCAAAAGAACACAATGAATGTGTTTTGATGCCATTGCACTGCTTACGGGGTATTGTTCTTCCCCACAGTGAATCTATCTTGTCTACTTGACCCTAAATTCTGTTAGATAGAGTCTCTATGCTATTCTGTGTTTATACAATGCCCAATAAAATAATAAATAAATAAATAATCCCAATCTTGGATGGTCCTCTAACACACAAAAGGAAATCATATAGCCAATTTGAATATATTTGTCTTGTGATTTTTAAACTGGGTTTACTTACCCCATGACAATGACTGGATCTTTTTTCATCTCTGAATTGACTCAAATTCTGAATTAGATCATCTTGTTTAACTGAAGCACAAAATAAAGGAGTCATTCTTAGCTACTTCCGTGTGGTCAAGCAGATCTCTGGTTGATTTCTACAACTCTGCAAAAGACATTAATTTCATTTTGTTTTCTAGGTAGTAGAACAACAAATCAACAAAACTTAATAACAGACTAAGTATTAAATCCTATGCAGTTGTTTTCAACCTAGGTGGCTGGTGGGACATAACTTTCTAATTTTCTGTTTAATTCCTTGACTAAATACTTAAAATGGCAAAGCAACAGAAAAGTGGAAATCTTTTCTTGACTGGAGGCTATGTTTTTTTGTTTCATTTACTTTTTTACCAGAAAAAGCAACTATGAATATACAAATAGCTATGTCTGCTAAGTTTGTGTCTTTAAAGGATAGGACAACAGAAATGACACAGTGGGCTGTATGTGAAATGGGCTCACATATAACACAGAAACTATGGAATCAAAGAGAGAAAAAAAACCCTTGGGTCTTTAAACCTGGGACTTAGACCTTAAATAACATAGACGAGCTTAAATAACATAGACACAGAATTATAAACCAGGCAGGAAAGTAGGTGGCCAGAAAAATAAATGTGTTGTCCTTATATAGGTCCATCCAGTTATCTCTGTTTCCAAATATTAGATAATCTAAATTCTGAAGAGATACATGACAAAACTATGTAAGTATATGTAATAGAAGTATGGGGGTTCACTGGTCTCTTTTTATACACATGAACACTGCTTTAAGAAATAGAGTTTACTTACTTTCCAAAGACAGAGTTCAGCACACTAGAGATTTATCAAAAAATTGTATCATACACATAGCAAGTAAAATGAGACACTTCACTACCTTAATATGATGCTGTCATCAACTGCCAGAGGAGGAAAAACAGAACCTGACCACAGGGTTCTAAAGAGTAAAATTGTGGTCTGCAACATCACACCTTTTTTTTTTCCTTGCCTCCTACACACAATGTTTTACTGCAGAAATAGGTTCAAGCCTTTTGTCAATTGAAATAATCAGTTTAGACAACTGTGATGTCCTCTTGAGCATACTGCGTGTCTATACTAAAAATTAAAGCTAGTATATATAGAAGAGCAGAAGTCACTGGATATCTCTTGAAGCATGCACTTGAAAACCAGTTTACTATTACTATAAATTATAATATTTGATTGTCTCATTGTATCTCATGGTCTAAATCTTCAGGTCTCATAGCTAGCAAATCTGTCTCAAGATTCATTTTGCTGAGATAGTGTAACTACTAGATTAATGATGAATCTTAAATTTGAGTAATGTATTAAATCTTACCTTGTCCTAAACAAAGCATGCATCTATGTAAGTGAGTAACAAATCACAGAAGTTATCTGCTCCTAAATTGCTTTAGTTTTGTTTCAAAATAAAAACTCAATGTTACTTGTTTGGAACTTAAGCAAGTATAAGAGCTGAAATTTATGCTGAAAGTAAAATTATCTACAAAGCTACAAATGTAGAAGCTATACAAATATAAAACAATTCTTAAAGCGCTACACTAGGGATCTTCTAGAAAACCATATTCTCAGCCAATAAAAATCTAAACTAGCTTGCTCACTCTGATATGGTACAAAAAGAATGGTATAAATTGTATCAGATTAGTATATTCTGGGTTACAAAATGACATTCAAATTCCTGTTTCTTGGTTTCCATTCCTATTCAGCATTACTTGTCCCTTTCTCTAGTGCATTCCAGGAAGAAATGAAACTGGTTTGAATCACAGTTAACTCTCAGTCAGGATTATTTTTGTAGCTTTAAAAAAAGAAAAGGGAAACAGCAACTATGCTAAACAATTATTAAATTATTTCAATTTTATTGTTTCTTTTTCATAAAAAAAATCACCCATGATTTGTAAACAACTTACTACAAGTATTTTATTTTTAATTCCTCTTTTCAGCTGAGAAAAAGAACATGCATGGCAGTTGCTTGCCAAAGGAATGTCCCAAATAGCACCTGTGCTCTGTAGCAATTCTCAACTTCAAATGTAAAATACAGTTTCTGAATATATTAGCCTGAAACTCAAAATAAGGGTGGGAAAAGGAGTACGAGCATAGCCAAACTCAACAACTAAGCAGAACATTTAACAGAAAGCAAACTCAGGCATACTAAAAAATTGTTTCAGTGAGCAATAAATATTTAATAATCAACAGGTAGCAAAACTACTTTACAGCTGAACTGAATTTTAGGTCCTATTTGGCAACTGGATCCCGGGGGATCCTCTCTTCACTGGAATCAGCTGAGGCCACACTCAGTACAGCAGGGGAGACACTCGGTTGCCAGATGGAACCTAATTTTTATTTTCTCTTCCAACGCTGTTCTCTGGGATGCCATGCCACCCTCTGGCCTTCACCCTTTCCTTCACTGATAGTTTTTTGATAAATTGGTATGGCTTTCCCCCTGAATTCCAGCTAGAGCCAGCAGATAGCCAAATGTCCACATTTTAAGGACTTCAAAGCACTCTGAATCCCCTTTCTCTCCATTTTAATGGGGGAAAAAAAAGAAAAAGGGAGTTTCTCAACAGCTTTTCCGCTTTTGTCTGGCCGTAGGTGAGTCAGCACGGTTCAACTCTAGAGGGGGATGATGAGGAGCCGCTTCCCACCACCTAGGCAGGCCGCAACCCTGGGACTCGTGGGGAGAGCGGACCGACCAACGTGCCTCGCAGGCTTAACGAGAGCAGAGCTACCTGGCCGCCACTGGAGCTGCGGCGAGCACAGCCTCCACGGAAGCCAGACCGGACCGAACCGCACCGAAGGCACTCGCTCCGCTGAGCCTCTGCTGGCGGGAAGCTCCTCAGCGCCCAGCCCGCCTCCGGCACGAACCAAACCCCACCCACTACGGTCCGCGGCGGCCTTCCCAGCAAGCCCCACCCACCCGCATACAGGATTGGCAGGAGCCTGTGTCACTCATATCGGACCTCGTCTCCCGCCGCAAGTGCTCAACTGCCTCCGAAGCACCGCCTCCTTAGAAACCGCTCTTCCAGACCGCCTAGCCATTAGTTGCCAGGACTGCCAATCATAAGCGCTTTTAAGTTTGATGGGCCGAAACTCGGAAGGGGGTGGGTATTTTGGGCCGGCGGTGTTTACCTTGCGTGAGGTGAAGGCTGTTGGGGAGCGGTGCCACTCCTTTCAGCGGGGCTGTCCAGGCCTGGGAGCTGTCACCGCTATGAGGCTCCGCAGGAAAAACAAGAGCCCGGCAGTGCTAAGCCACGAGTTCGTCATTCAGAACCATGCGGATACCGCGTCCTGCCTGGTGATGGGCCTCCTGCTGGGGGTCGTGTTTGAGGTACTGGGCGGCGTGAGGGGGCGAGGGGACCGGTGGTTGCCGAGTCGAGCAGCACCTGGTCTGGCTGACGGGCAGCCGCGGCGCCCTTGGCTTCCCGCTCTGGAGCTTCCCCAGTACATCCCTCCTGTTCGCATCAGCCTCGCTGCCAAGCAGTTCTGCCCCCACCCCCTCCGTCTCGGTCTGCCTTTCCCCTTCTTCCCTGCAGGGTTATGTCCCTGTTTCTTCTGAACCCCGTGGCCTAACTTCGTGACACCCTGCTCGGGCACCCTCCTTCCTCTCCATGTCTCGGCTGTCTTCCGAGTGCAGCAAGTTTCATTTCTCTCTGTCCTGCCTCAGCTCACATAGTCCCCAGTGCCTTCTCTACTGAGTTGTCTTTGCCAGCTCTCACTATGCAACCTCCTCTCTTATCCTCTTCTGTCAGATTGCTGCTCTTATTTTCTCGTCCGGTTTTTCTAAAATCTCTGCCTGTTTAATTCCTAGCACCCTCCCTTTTAAGCTCTCTCTTACTCAGTTCCAGTCTCATGAGTTATAGAGCTCCTCAAGTCCCCTTGCCTAGAGCAGAGTCGTTTTATGTTTCTTTGTTGTGTCTATTTACTTTTTTCTTTTTTTCTTTTCTCCTCTGTTCAAAAGTCTACGTGGTAAAGCAGTTAGGAATGCTGTTATAAAGAGGGTTTCAGACAGTCTCTGTTGTTTCGAACATGCTTAACCAGATGGTAGTTAAAAACTGCTAGTCACCCTTTTGCGCCACTGCTCAGTCCATTGCTGTCGTTAGCTCAGCTCCCTAGCAATGGATAATCTGAAGAAAAATGTGGGATTAGACAGTCTCAGTTTAATCTCTGAATTCCTCGTTGCCTTTGTATTTGAAAGTTATCATAAAGTTTATTTCCATGTGCAAGCTGCTTATTAGTTTCTGGGGTGATGGATTAGGCATCTTTTTCCCATTTTTGGGACAAAAGCCGTGTGTGTGTGTGGCTACATGAATATTTTATGTTGGTGTTGAGTATGGCATAAGGCTTGGTAAATAAAGTTTAAATTCTGGATAGACAACTTATGCTTTACTGAAATATTCTTGTTATTACAACTTAAATACTTTACTGAAATATTTCAACACTTCTCATCAGTTGGATAAGATTAAAAACCAGATCATTTTAAATGAAAAGTACTGTTAAATTCTGAGATAAAATACTTACATTTAGATGTTCTGTCCTTTTTTGTTTATAATATATCTTGACTCGCTTCTGACAACCTTAAGGATACTGGACAGAAATAAAGTAGAGAAAGCAGTTGTGATGGCCAGATAATTTCCTTCTAAGTGGTGAACAAATGCAGTGTTGAGGTATAATAAGTTGTGTCATCGATGGGGAGTAAGTCATAAAAGTTAATATATAAATGCAGAACTCAATCTTGGGATAAAAAAATAGCTAGGGGCTTGACAACTCAGGTGATAAAGGCTTTAAGAAAGAAAGTAAATGTCTGTACCTGGGATAAAGTAAACCCAGTTTGGGATCCCAAATGGAACTTTTTATGTATCTTTATATATGGTATTTTTAAAAAGATATTGCTCTGTGTCTTTTTGCTGTTAAAAACAAGTATGTTTTTCTGGAGTTCCACTTCTGAATTCCATTTGTCTTAACTCAGGCTTTGTATAGACCACAGAAGTTGTATTTCTGTAACTCTACAGGTATGGAAGGGACTGTGCAGCTCCCCTAGGGTGAGTGTTGTTATTTTGATGAAGGTGATTTCTTTAAGAGGCAAATGAGTGAGTTAATATTAGTTACATCCAAGGATAATTAGCAAATTATCTCATTTCTAGTCAGCATAATTCTAAAAGTTCAAATGCAGACTAGACTCTAGTGTAGCTTGTGATATGCTTTTATTGTGCTTGCTTGAATATATACTATTATACTTATTGTATAATTTAAACATCTGCATCTCCTTTTTGATGCAAAAATTACTTTTTTGATTGAGACACCTTTCATGTATTATGCAGAGGAACAGTGATGCTGTGTAACAGGTTAGACCTCTGTATTACACCTCTGCCTCATTCACTGCGGAAAAGCGTACTGGAGTTATTTGAATGAAATCTATATTTCTGTTGTTCACTGTCTAGGTCTTATACCATCTTTATAATGGGTAATCCAGTCTGCCAAACAAATAAAACTACTGATGTTTTTCCAGTAAATTTTGGTGACATTTATCATGATTCTATATTGAGTGCTTCGTAAGTGTTACTGAACTTGCCTACACAGCTGTTATATCTATTTTCTTTTGGTCTTGATTTCCTCTTCGTATTAAAGTGAAATTATTTTTAGGCTTTAAGTTTGAAGCACTGAAGGGCAACTTTTTTTTTTTTTAATGAGTGCTTTTCACAGCATTTTATGCTTACTGTGATTTCAGATGCATCTGTCAATGACGGGTTTCCAAATCTAGCCCATAGTATCATAGGTTATACACTAAGAAACTAAAGAATGTGTAAATGAAACTTTTCACAGTTGACTACCTATTGAATGATTTGCTTGGGCTTACATAGTACTATGGTAAATACAGCGTTTTCTTTTTCTAGGTGGCATTCAATTGCCCATATCCATGAGACCATCCAAAAAACAATAAGTATGTTAAAATTACAAATGAGCATTAGGATGTCATAAATCCAATTATAAGAATTTCTTTAAGGGGAATTCTTACATGTAAAGTTGCTTATCCACCTTAATTTTACTTTCCCATACTTTAACTTTGGTGATTATTATGAGGTCTATAGATGTGTGTAGGGAGATTCACTCTGATTATAACATACTGAAAAGTAGCAGTTAAATCTTAGTGTGTTAACTGTTATTTTCTTTCTTCTTCCTTCTCTGAGAATATTTATAGTCTTTTATGTGCCGAATCCTACTCCTTTTCTTGACAACAGAGTGGGCCTTGTCTTCTAAAGAAACTTTCTTTTAGTATTTCTGTTTCTTTTTAAGCTTCTAGTGTCATCTCAGAGAATTTCATACGATTTCTTTCTTCCTAGAACAATTTACATCATCCTTGTATCTGTGGCTATCTTACCACATAATACCACTTAATGGGGCTCCCATGCTTCCAGCAGAGTGAAACGCTTGTAGTATTATGTTGTGTGCTTCACGGACAAACAGAAAAGCTAACTTGCTGGGCTCTAGCAAAGATTCTTACCACCCTCTTCTCCCAAAGAGCATAAAAAAAGCTTATTCTCAGGAAAGCTCTCTAATGAAGGGGTCTGCTGGAAGTTACATGGTGCTGTCTGAATGCCCTTCTACAAGGGAGACTGTTGCTGTGGGTCCTGAGTGATGACTTACTGAAAGCAAGCATGTTTGTTTTAGTTAGGTGCTGATGACATCGATACCTATGTAACTATCTATATTTTCCCTGTCTTTCCTGGAGCAGTTGGCAATGAATTTTTCACACTCTTGTTCCATGGGCATTATAAGTTGGTGTTGGTGCTCTGGCTGCTTATTCTCCCCATCAAGCACACAAAAGAACTTCTGTAGCTGAGCAGTGCAGCATATTAGGAAATTCATCTGTGTTAAGATTTTCTGTGTAAGAAATAGGGTTTTCTCCTCCCTCCTGTTTTGCTGGGTCAGTTTTAACTTGTATAATTTTCCTGTCCAATTCACCGCACCACTACTTTTGATGGCACAAATGTGGGACAGAGACAAGAAGCAACTGGCAGTAAAGAAAAAGGCAGAATTGCTCCTTTTGATGGTAGTGCTGGCTTACAAAAGGTTAAATTGTTCATAAGCTGCAGTGTCTGAAAGGCAATTTTGTATGCCAGAAAAATTGGTACTTTCGTTTTCCTTAATGAGAATTCCTCTTAAAAGCACTCTTCAGTATTACAACTCCTCTACTGCTTAATTTCACAGGTGCACTCCCAGTATACTGAAGCAATTTGCCTTCTCCTCCCTTTTCTTGCTACAGAGGATCTTCTTTTGTGTTGTTGTGCCTCTTGCTTACTTTGTAGCTGCATAAATTCATGCTTGTTTTATATACTCCTGAATGTTCTTAGTTACACTTTCAGAAATTAGATGTTGTAACATCTGAGGAAAATAGCTTTCTTTTTTTAGTTTATATTCCTTCAAGTTGTATCTATGAAGATCCGTTTAAGAGAAGGCGTAAAAGATACAAGAATGTGTGTGTGGGGGTTTTTTTACATCAGTTTTCAGATTATGCCTGTTGTACTTCTCTGATTTATGAACTAGATAACTGAGGGCTTGCAAACATAATAAATGTATTTGCTATTGGCAGTGTAGGACATAATTCCATATTTCTTTTTTTTTTTTTTTCAGCAAAAGAACCTTTTTTTTTTTTCCCCTTCCACTTATATCCCTGTGTTATAGCTTACAACTCTTCCAGTCACATCAGCACAACTGTTTGTTTTTGAAGTTGTGCGAACCAGATAATGAAATGTTTTCAGCTAAACTAAGCAAACATATTTACCTCTTATGGCTCGGTTGTAGGGTCATACAGTAATCCAGGTTAAAAACAGTTTCATTGTTACAGCTGAGGGCTAAGTATACTGCAGCATGGGAATGGGAGGACATTTGGAAGAGGTAGGGATGGCTGAAAGTGTTGGGGGATTTTTGTTTGTTTTCAAAAACCCCTAATTTTTCCACTGGAGAAAAAGTAACATAGAAGTATACCATTGGTTACTTTGATTGTACTGTAATTTTTAGAAAATGCCTCATTTATCATAGAAGAAATTGATGAATCTTATAATTCTACTAGGATGTTTTGAATACTCTGTTTATTTATATGGACACTTAGCTGGAACATCGCTTTTTTGAGTATTTTGCAAAGTTAGGTGAAACTTTCCATCTGATTTAATTTAGAGAGTCTTTTAACTTTTGAAGTAAATGAAAGCCATTTACACTTCTAAACACTTTAAAATGTTATTTAGTGGAACAGTGAGTAATTTGATCCTTCGCTGAAAGGACATAATTCAAGTCCTGACCCTATGCAGCAAATGTTAAAGGATTCGCAACAAGGTGAGCCTCCACGTTTGTGGGGAGATGAATAACACTTTTGGGACCTCTTTGATTTAAATCATGTGTGGCGGAACATTTGTTGATGGCATAATCTTCTAGTTTTGGGTGTTTATAGTCTAGCTTGTTTGAAAAATCTGATACTTTTTCCTTGTTTCTCTTTGAATTTTAGGTCCCAGCCAAGTACGCCATCATCTTTATTGCTGTGCAGTACAATGTCACCTATACCACTGGTGAGATTAAATCAAATATATTTTTTTTCCTCTTGTAATGCAAGAGCTCAACTATTAAAAATTACTCTTCCTTCCTGCCCCCCCCCCCCCCCCCCCCCGACTCCAGTTCACTTCTCTAATATAGTAGAACTCTCATATTTGTCTGTCTCCTTTTGGATTTACTAATCCTATATTCACTGAAACATTCTAGTGTTTTCTTTGTTGCTTGTGAATAACACCAAGTTATTTTTCCCAGAGTTAACACTGCTACTAACTTCCATTTTAATGTGAAAAGCATGCATTCTTTCCAGTTTCTGATACAATCAACAGGAGTTAAGTAACAGAATATTTTGGTACTCTTCTATATATCTGTTGCTTATTCATGATTTCTTATGTCATTAGTAATGGATTTGTGGTTTATATTTAAAAAATACCACATTATTATTATCAACTAACTGATGTTGCTGGTTTAATCATGCTTTTTAAATAACAAAGGGGAAAAGTACTGATTCTTTTTTTCCCAAAAAATATTTCCTTTTTTAAATCTTTTGTACATGCTGTACTATATACAAGAATGGTAAGCAGCTAGTGGAATTTCCTTATTAAATAACTTAATTTTTCTTAATAGTATTGATTACTTTCAGTTCTTTCCAGGAATAAATCTGTACAATGTCTTGGAAAAAATAGGTACTGTGGTAGAATTATTCCAGATGGGGAACTAAGGTCCAGAGAAATTAGCAAAATCTAAGACTTTTGTTCTAATCTTGACTTCCAAACTTGAGACCTCTGTGCTATGACCGTTCCAAATAATGTAGCACCCTGACTGTATTTAATATGTTCAAAATAATGTATTGATCAACTTTGCTTGCAGTAATGAACATATATCATTTTTGCAAATGTTTCCTGAGATGTTTAATGTTGAATACTTGAGGGGTACAGAGTCAGTGGATTTCTGTTTTACTGATATTTGAGCAGCATCAAGTAGAAATCTCCTATAGTGGAGACAAATCCATGTGTCAGTTACCAAGTGCCTGTGATGCGACTTCTTGGTAGTGTTTGGTGCATGCATGAGTATGTATGTGTATATATACAGTGGAATGAACAAGGTATAGCTTCCTTTAGTTTTAATAGGAGGTGTGGCTGAGTTCTGCACGAGCAATTTTGAGGTCTCAACTCTGGCCCTCTGAAAACAATGAATATATTGCTAGTGAAGGTCCATTTTGAAAAACAGTGCTAGGGACCAGGCAGAAATAGCATTTGTTATGCAATTACTTGTTCATTGATTATATCACAAGCTGCTTTCAAACATAGAAATAGGACATCTGACACTTAGAGTTACATGGATGTCCTGTGCATTAGGACCTTAACGTACCGTTCATGTTACAGGAAGCAGTAATTGCTTCCTTGACACCTTCTAGCCTAGTTTGCTTTAGGAAAAAAAAGTTGTTTGATGTCTGTATTTCTGCTGTTTTGCATTTGGACAACACAGAGTTTGATAAAGGGTGGAAGTCTTAAAGATAAAAAAATTACTTGATGTTTATGAAAAGCGGAGGCTCTATAGATAAGAGACATCCAAATTAATGCCCTCTCTTAAGTAAAAGCAGAAGAATGTAAGTGTTAGACGTGCTAGCTTGTAAATCAGGGTGAGTGTGGCTCTTGATTAGTTGTAGTACAAGTTCTTTCTTTTCCATTGCAGTGTTTCAGATGCATAAAGAAAAGTGAGGTGATTGTAATGGGTGTTTGTGGGCCAGAGGAGACATCCCTGCAAAACAAGGTTTCCTTAGGTCTACTGCTCCCAATACATGCTTTTTTAATTGAATGTCATTTGTAAGTTCTCCCACACTTAAACATGGTAAATACAAACATTTGAAGTATTTTTGTAACAGTGTGAACGTGGGTTTGTTTTTTGGTGGGTTTTTTCTGGCAATTTTGTTCTTGATTTATAGGAACATATTACTAATTCTGGGGAAGTTGTTACTTACCAATGTGTTGAACTGCTAGGGATGCTATCCTCACTATATAGTTTCTTTTTTACTACATATAGTCATGCTTCTCATGGATGACTAAAGATGGAATCTCATTTGGTCTCTACCAAAGTATAGAAGATAAGGTGTTGGTGTGGTGGTGTTTCCCCCCCCCCTTTTTTTTTTCTTTTGATGGCCTAGATGAAAGAAATGGATTGAAGCTACAGCTCAGTGTATACTGCTCTCCGTAGTTTGTTCTAGGCTTGTATCTGTATCACTGTATTGAAGTAAAAGAAGATCCAAGTTATCTAATCGAGCATAAAAAGTAATTTTCAAAAACATGAGACTTATAACTAGTATCCTGTATCAATTTAACATAACTTCCAAGAACAATGGTCACTGTTGCCCTTTCTCAGTTGCACAGAGTACTCCTTCATAAGAATGTAAAAACACACTTTTTTTTTTTCTTTTAGATGACAACAGTGAGCAATTTCATTTTTATGACTATGGTCCAAAAGACATTGCCACAATCTTCTTCTACATGCTCGTAGCTATTAATCTGCATGCTGTAATCCAGGAGTATATATTAGATGTAAGTTTCTTACTGGGATATAATTTACTTTTATAAACATGTTATTTTTAGCCATCAGTTGTTAAGTGTTTTTCTTCAAGGTAAGTGTAAGCCATGGTACAAGGAATTGTTTAGCATTTAGAAGCCCTGTTATGATCGATCCTTTTGTTCTTTGACAAAAATGCAAATAGATCTTGGTTTAGTGGTAGTGTTAGGTTAATGGTTGGACTTGATGATCCTAAGGGTCTTTTCCAACCTAAATGGTTCTATGATATTTTTATAGTGATGTTTCCTCAATTTATTAATGGTATAAACCACGGAATCTTTCTTTCAATCAATATAACATATCTTTCTGTAAAAACAGACATTAAATGTTCATGCCCTACTCAAAATATCTGTGAATGAGGCCTGCTGCAATAGATTAATAAGATACATTCAGAAGATCAAAAATGAAAATTGCTGCAGTGGTAGATTTCTGTTTGTCAGATGAGCTTCGCCTCAAAGGGGGAGCTCAAACTTCATTGTGTGCTCTTTTACACCAACTCAGTTGCAAAGTAAAATGAATTTGTTAAAGCTATTGTGAAGACCATCTATTACTGAATGGTCTTGGAATGTCTTCACAAATAGGTCATCTGAGCCACAGAAGCTCAAATGGTTTTTAAGTGTGCAAAGAGATTTGAAAAATTTAGCAATATGACTTTGATTATGGGGAAAAAATTTGTCTGAATACATTATCTGAATATTTTCCATGTGAACTTTACCATAGTGACAAGTCTTATTGAAGCTAATTGTAATACAAATTGCTAATCAAGGTCTTAAATGGTGGGAGCTATGTATTTTGATTGAGGAATGGGAGATTTGAGAAGAAGAAAAAAAAGAAAAAAATTTGAGTGATCACTAACTCCCAAATAGCTTTCTTGTTTTAGAAATTACATTTATTGATCTGCTTTTTGTTTCTAGAAAATTAATAGACGCCTGCATTTGTCAAAAACAAAGCACAGCAAATTCAATGAATCGGGACAACTAGCATTTTTCTACTTGTTTTCATTTGTATGGGGAGCAAGTATTTTGAATGCAGTAAGTCAGTCACTCTATTTCCTGTTTTTATTTTAAAACTAGACTTAAAGTATTAAGAAGGTCCTTAAATCAATGGCCTTTTTCTTTAGGAAGAATTCATGGTGAACCCAGCCTCACTCTGGAAAGATTATCCCCATTCTCGTATGCTGTAAGTGTTCTATTTTCAATTTGAAAAAATCTGATACTTCTAATCACTGAATATTTAACCACCCCAAATTTTAGGGAACCACTAGTGTGACAGAGGGAAGGGGGATAATATGCATTTTTTAGGAAGGGAGTTCCACTGCTCACAGGATAAACTGTTTCTCTGTGTTAGGTTTTTTGGTGTTCCCTACTGTCTCAAAAGGTGATTCAGAACTTGCTGTCAAGAAGATTATGGATGCTAATTCAAAAAACTGTCACCACAGAGTTGTTTTGTATTTGCAGTTCCTGTGATTTTAGGAATCGTAAACTATAATGAGTCAGAATGGATTAATTTAAGATAATGAAATAAAATCCTGTATCTCATGTTGAAAGCTTGAAAACTTATCATCTTGTGTTTTTCTTAACCTGAATTCTTGTTTAGTTTTCAGGTAAAATTCTTCTACATTTGCCAGATAGCCTATTGGCTTCATGCACTGCCGGAGCTATATTTCCAAAAGATCCGAAAGGTATGAAGAGAAGTTGTCAGTACAGTTAATTAAATATCTATTCTTTCCAATTATTCATATTATATATTTGTTTATATTAACTATATAAATATCTACATATATATTTGTATATTCAGTTTTTTTATATACTATTTATATTTTTAATTGCTTGCATTTCCTATCTAATTTAGTCTAGGTGGTCTCTAGTTTTTGATTCAGATAGTCTTTCCAGAAATTTATACAGTAGTGTGAAAAATAATCAAACCTAATGAATGATATGATTTTTTTCTTTGGACAATATAGTTAAACTGTAACAGCATTTATTATAACTTCTCTAATTTTAGGAAGATATTCCAAGGCAGCTATGTTATATCTGCCTTTACATTGCTCATATCTCTGGTGCCTATATATTAAAGTAAGTATTTGCATGTCCATTTTGAATAGATAGCTCTATTTTCTTCATAATTTCATTAAAACTTCTAACTTTTCTGTTTTATAGTTTGCAGCATTTGGGGCTAATTCTGATGGTACCTCACTATTTAGTGGAACTCATTTTTCATGCCTCACGTCTTTTCTACTTCAGTGATGAAAACAAACAAAAAGGGTAAATCTTGCATGTGTTAATTAAATTCAGAACTTTGCTTACTAATTGCATATAAATGAATTTGCATGTATGTAAAAGTACCCAGGTAGCAAACATCACTTGTTCAGTGTCCACTATTACCTACTTTGGATTCACAAGCAAGTCACTGTCATTACATAGAGACAAGGAAGCAAATACACCACTTCATGATCATCAACATAAAGTTTTGCTGAAGCTTTTCTGTGCTTCAGCTTTGCTGATGCTAAAGTCCCATCTCGGATATCTATGTATTGGCTTCTGATTCTGTAAGTTGCCTGTTTGCTTAAATGTTCATAAATGTTTGTATGTAGGGACACTTGTTTTTAAAAACAGTTAATTGAAGAAGTAATAAAAGCAGCATTCCCTGTAAGTTCCTGCAGGTCTCTCTCCTTTTGGTAAGGTGAGAAAGGGAAGTAACTATACAACAGAGAAGGTAGTATCTTATGAACTACACGTTTTGAGACATCTTCAGTTACATGCCTCTTGAGAAAGATTCTCATCTATTCTGAGAATTAATGGATATAAAAGTAATGCATTTGAGAATGAAGGAGATGAGGAACTGAGGTACTTAACTGTGAGGCACACTAGGAAGGATTGGATACATTTCACCATTTGAATGTGAAGACTTTTGGAGGTTCCAATTTGAATAAAGCAGCCTTGTCCCATTTATGTGTTCTTGTGTCTTATTCTTTCTTCTTTTTCTGAGTGACTGCCCAGCTGGAAGAGATTATCACGAATGCCTTGCTTACTTTCATGCCTTATATATAGGCAGCCTCCCTTGAGGCAGTGTAATGCTGCTGCTCTTTCTGGTCTTCTCACAAGATTCATTTGTGTTGCTCCTTAAAGCTAACGTTTTAAATGGATATGCTGAATGTTGTTGCAAAAAATCAATGTTTACTGATGCAAATAGGGAAAGTGGGAGAAAGCTCATCTTTCACTTGTATGTCATATTTAATTGTGAGGTTTTTGGAGCTATGAGCTTATCTGCTTTTCATTATATGCCCTCCAAAAGCATGAAGGCTAAATATACTGATTAGGAGAACATATTCTCCTGTCTTATGAAGAATCTAATGGCCAGATAAGCAACTATGTCTTTCTTTGGCTGGAAATCAGTTATACCATGTGCAATATTACCACAGCTTAAATAACTGGAAATGGAAATTGGTTTTCATAACTGATGACTTGCAGAAGTATTTGGGGCATTTTATTTCTATTATAACATGTAGCACTTATAATGTAAAGAAACAACACAATGTCAAATACTAGGTATTTTTCCTAGCTCAGAATTTATTGTTTCTTCTTACCGTTCTACATGCAGACATTGTAGGTTCTCTCAAAATCTTTTTTTGGAAGAAGGTGTGAAGAGTGTTGCTTTTTAAGCAGACTTGCTTATACTGTGAGAGATTTGAAGTATATTTTCTTTAAGCTTGAAACCAGTTGAACAAGCGGATTTTTTTTTTTTTAAATGGAAATTTTGGAAATACACTTTTTTCACATCGGTAGTGTCTTTTTAATAAAAAGACAGTCACACAATATGAAGTCTTCTTCCTACAGAAATCTTTATGTAATGGCGGTAATAATACCAATTTTCTAAATTAAATATTGTCAGCTTAATAAAACTGTTCTGCACGGTTTTTGTCCACATCCTATAGCAAAAACTTCTAGATGCTGAAAATCTGCAGGATGGCATCTTTCTCTGTTAGCTATAATGCGAAATAACTGTCATTTGTTACTTACTAGCTGTCTGATTACCTTCTCTTCTTGTTCTATAAATGTCTGGCTGTTAAATTACATATATTGTCTTGACCTTCCAACTGTTTAATAAATGTATATTATACCTTTAGGGTCAGCTTTCTGGCTTTATAGCATCACCATTACTTATAAATGGCTTGCAGCATGAATGCCAACTTGAGATGCATCTTTTTACTTCATTGCGCTTTCTAGTCAAAAGATCGTGTAATGAGGCAGGGCTGAATGTTTGCAGATGACCAAGTTTTTCTGTAATTATTGGTCCCCTCCGTGGACATTTCCCTATCGTTGCTGGGAGAATTTTAATGAAAAGTTCTTTGTACGCTTGACTTTATTGAAAAGAAATGGACTAAAAGGAGAAAGCACATTAATTTCATTATTTTGTTTTCAGATTTACCATTTGGGCTTTACTTTTCGTAATGGTGCGTCTTTTGACCTTAACTTTATCTGTCCTCACATTTGGATTTGGTCTGGCAAGAGTAGAGAATCCAGGTTTTTCCATAGCAGACGGAAACTTCAATGTACTCCCTGTGAGGTATAACAAGGCTAGTAGACATTCATGCTTGTATAATGTGGCATTTCAAAATATCTTTTAATAAACCAATCCAGGATGATAATGTGTTTTGAAGAATTTCCCCAGGTGATGTTTTCCTCTTGAATATTTAAGGGAAGGGAAATTTTGTTCTCTTTTCTGTTGTCTTTTCACAAAAGTAATAGAACAGAATTTATGGGAAATAGAAAGAAAGAAAAAAGAAACTTTTTTCCATTAATTGTTGATAACTATCCAAAAAGCCTGGGATAATAATCTCATTAATTTTTTTTTTTTTTTTTACTTTTCCTATATCTATACTGGACAAAGTATCATTTGGCCGTATTAATACCCATTTTTTTTAACTAATTATTTGTTTGGTGCCTTCCTAGGATATTTTTTTGTATATCTTTTATTGTTGCTTGTTGATTTTTTTAAAATTGTATTACTTTTTCAGCATAAGCTCGTCACTTTAACATTCACCCTTATAACTTTATGCCTGTAGTCAAGCATGTGGGAGGGATTTTGAATCTACATGATTTCTCATTCATAGATTGCTTTGCAGAAGGGGCCTTAATGACACAATTTCCTATCGGCCGTTGAAAGCTGTGGTGGTCCTCAGCTCCTTGATAAACGTGATTGCTTCTAGCAATATACTTACATATGATTTCCATTTACTTCTGGTGTGACACACCTTGTCTTGGGTAAAGCCTTCTGATACATCTGGTTTCCCATGGTATGAAGATTTTAATTGTTTCAATGGTAGACTTTTGGAGCAAAAATAAAATAGGTACAGATTTGTAGTCTGTTAATGGTTAACTGAAACTTTTTTCTAACTATCTCCAAAATCTCAAATCTTATTAGGATTGGCTGCCTGGGTGCTATTTGTCTAACACAGGCCTGGATGATGTGGAAATTTATAAATTTTCAGCTGAAGAAATGGAGAGAGCATGTTAAGAACCAGATTCCAAAGAAAAAAATAACTAACACTAAGAACAAACGAACAAAAAAGGAACCAAACAGAGGTCAGTGGCATAATATTTTTTAAAGTTGTTTCTAGGCCAAATGTTTTTTATACCAGATGTATCATCTTATATCTTTCCTTTCTGTAAAAGAGCAAAAACATCTGTCTTTTGACATGCAGAGAATATAGATAATATTATAGCTTCTTCAAATGTTAGGGCATGTTATTCTCTAATTCCATATTGCTAACAGCACACAGAGTGCTAACTGTATTAAGTGTTAGCCCTGGGTAATCTTCAGGATTATTCACTGAACTCTATGTTAATCTAAATGCAAGGAATATTTCATGAAACTGGGCTTAATGGTTCCAGGGTTTTCTTTCCATTTTAAATCAGTCTTTTACAATGCTGCTAAAATTTTTTTTGATTTAACATCAGAAAAAAGAAAGTATCATCTGAAATCCCTACTGTAATTCATAAATTCTGCTTCTATTATGTTTCAGACCATTAAAATTAAGTCTGTTTGTTCTTCTATATAAAGACACATCATGTAAAGAACATCAAACCCACTGAAAAAGAACTCCAAAGGAACATCATAGTAGCTGGCAAAGGACAACTAATAGAGAAAGGCTTTTAATTAAATGACATTGTATAATTTCCAAATTCCAATGTTATATCAATTAAACGAGTTAAATTGGAGTTATGAAGATTCAGTAGAGAAATTTCATATTCCTGTTAGCATATATAGAAAACACTGGATGGAGTTATGTATGAAAGACTGGGAATAACTTCTGAGATTTGGGTAGAGGTTTGAAAAATGCAGTTTCTCGGGAATTTTACCACAGGCTGGCTCTCTTTCTGAAGTCGATCTTCATGTATTAGTTTCTACCAAGAGGGACTGAAGCTCTTTGCATTCAGAGATTACTAGCTGAGTCAGCATTAGCTGAAACCAATTGGAAGATTCTAGACCATAATAGTGCTCATAACATTGTTTTGCCTTACCATTCCAGAGGAGCCTTTCCACTCTGAATGTAGCTGCAGATGCTTTTTTTTCTTTTTTCTTTCTCCAGTCTTACAGATCCTTCTCTCCTTTCCAGATGAATAACGTCATTGCCTTTCTGTGTTGTTTTATGAAATTAGTGCAATTCTTAAGTTCCCAAGATGATTACAGTTTGGAATAGCAGAAGTGATACTGTAGTTTGACTTCATGTTTGCTTCAATTGGGCAAACCAAAGAATAGCATAGGCATTATAGCTCCCTGACTGCATATGTGGAAAGATGTTGTACACTGTTTATTAGTTTATCTTCTAATTGCAAAAGTATTCACACTTGTAGAAGTATTCTGAAGGAGAGCTTGAGTTTCACTGAAGCCAGTAGTTTAGTTGCAGGCATTAGCCATAAGTCATTTCTTTAGTCGACTTGAAGGTAAATAGACTCCCCTTGTCCCCCAGCTCTTAAGGTGAGAATTCAGACTCGTTTGCAGTTAATGTGTCTGTACAGTGGTTAGGCGTGATTGGCATAGGATCCCAACAGTATAGGACAAGAATATATATTTGAGGTTGTTAGGTGTGGAGAATTATGTAGCCAAAATAATCAAGTTCAGATTTAATTGGCAAAAGAAGGACTAGAAGTTAAGTGTACCATAAATCCTTCATATACTGCTGTGTTCCATCTGTCCTGTTGCAGCTTCTCTTCATGCTGTGGCCTGATCTTCTTATGCTAATGACAGACAAAGCTACTAAGTGTGAAATGGCAGACTGTCTAGGATAGCACATGCATTACTGGTGTAACACTAAGAATGCTGTATAATAGGAAAAAAATCCTAAGGAATCGGTAAAAATTATTTAAGAAGTAATGGAGAACAACTAAACTAAGATCTCTGTTAAACTAAGATGTCACAGAAGAAGAGTCATTGATTAATACTTAGTTAATTACTAATTATTCAAAATATAAGAATGGTCAATTGGCACTCTGAAGAGAGCTTACCAACAGGGCTCAACAGGTTTCTGTGCTGACATATTCATAAACAAACTGTTGAGGTAACGAAATCTACAACAAAATTATTCTGAATTTCTTGGCAAATGGCAAATTGCTAATTTGCAATGCAATTCCTAAATTTCTAAGCTACTCAAAGTAACGCATATTATGGAGGGAGGGAAAAGGAAGCCTAGTTATACATAGGCAACAATGGACTTCAAACTACTATTTGTCTCGTGAAAGATTTTAAATCAATGTGGTTTTCTTCCTGCAAACATCAGGACAATTTCTTCTTGCAATAAAAAAAAGCAATCCAAAAAAACCCCTCAGCTAGAATGTACCATCCATTGTATAAATCCGTGTGTGTATCTACATCCCCAGAATTGTATGCCATGTCGATGACCCCATCTGAAAAGACTTAGGCTATTGCCAGAAAGATACAGAAAAAGATGACAGTAAAGGAGAGACTACCTACCACCTAAGTCAAAAAATGTCTTATAGGAGACACCATAGAGTTCTAAAACCTTAAGTGATTTTGAGCAGGTAAATAGCAAATTACTGTTTGCTATTCCTCATAAGAATAGACAACTTTAATGTAGTAGCATGTTTAAAACAAACACAAGAAGGACATAAAATACAGAAAATTTGTAGAAGTAATTTCTGCAAAAGCATAGATTGAGATTTAATTTCTGGGGTTCAGTCTGTCTGTGGCTAATAAAACAATGGTCTAAATGCAAGTTAGACCTCAGGCAGTCACTAAGGTTCCTGTAGAAACGGAAAAAAATTATGTTGGTAGAACCACTCTGTATTTGCCCTATTTCTAATACTCCTTGTGAAACATCTGTCACTCCTGGAGACAGGAAACTAGGCTTAGAAGCAACTTTTGTCTGATTCCTGTTCATGTCAACTTTGTACAAAGTTCTTAAACATGTTACATACCTAACTCCAAGTTAATTTCAACTGAAGCAAATATTTAAGCTTTTTTGATTTTTCCACCCCCCCCGTCTAGTTTCTATATTTTTTTCATGTGAAGCAAAATTGTGTTTGTTTACTGTACTTTAAATTAAAATTACAGCTACCTTTGTCAATGGAGCAGCAAAATTAGAAGGTGGAGCATCGCCAAGAATAAGAAAATCAAAACCAGTATGAGAATGCAAGCTAGTATCAGAAGACAACCTTTGACAGAAGACTGTGACTTAAAAAATTGACGCTGCAGAGCTATTATTTGGATGTCTTATTATTTCAATGGACCCTATCGGGTCATTTTTAAAAGATTTTTGTTAATAACCCTGCATTTATGACAAGATCATCTTTGATCTACCTTGATCCAGTAGTCCTCTCCAAATTTCACTTAGCTTTAACAATGAAAACAGATGAATCAGTTTGAACTTCTGGTTCTGTGATCAGAAGTTATTACATTTCTGTAATATTTGCACTACAGACACTTCAGAAGGCTGTCTAAATCCAAGTTATCTGTATATTCATTTGTTTTTACAAGATCAAAATTCTCCACCAAAAAGATCTTACCGTGTCTGTCTGTTCCCCCCCTCTTCCCTCCCCAAGAGTGTTTGTTTTTTTTAATTCGTCTTGTGTGGAGTAAGAGGTATATCTGAAGTAGCCTGGTAAAAAAGCAAAGATGTTCTATACCTGATTTATCTTCAAAAATTACAGATTTAGAGAGAGGGCAAATTCTGACAGGACATCACTACTCTTCTTTCAGTATAAAGGTGAGACTAATCTTTAGTAAAGATGCAAATTGTGTGCCTTGGGAAAAATGCTAGACTGCCTGTTGGATTTTGCAGTGGATTGTACTGTCTTGTATGCGGCAGGGGTGGGGGGAAGAAAAGTAGCCAATTAATCTGTAGTATAATCTTAGCCCTTTTGAAATAAGACAAAACTTCCAAATATTTCTAAAGAGCCAGTATTTCATACTTGCAATCACGTGCCAGATTTTTTTTCCTCAACTGTTTTTTTCCTTTAATTTATAACTGATATGTCTTAAACTTCTGAGTAGACTCAGAAGATTTTCAAGGGAGGTGCTCAAACAATATTGCAATGAATGTTTCACCAAGCATAACCTAAAGGCTTCTTTCTTTCTTAACCTGTAGATAATTTATTTTAGTCTGACTCAAGGGTTTTATGTCTGTGAAGATATTAATTTGCTCCTTATGTGAACACGATCTGGATATGATTTTATAATATAATAATATTGATATTAAAAAGATTAATGGTATTATTAATGGTATTTTTGTAAGTAACCCTCATAGATCTGAGGCTGGTATCTCAACGTTGGATAAGTTTCATGAACTCACTTTCTTGTTTGCCATAACTTTCTTTCTGTGCAAATAGATTGTAGGATATTATGTTAATCACGTAAGCAGATACATTTCTACTGAAAATGTTTACCATGGGACTAGAATACATTTGCTAATATTTTTAATAAACCTGTATCATAATGAATGCCTTGTTCATTAAGTGTCACCTCTTGAGCAGTTTGGGTGAGATGTGCTTAGCCTTCAAGTATTTCTCAGCATGCTGCTCACAAGACAATGTTTTCTTAGATGTATACTGCAACTGTAAGCTTACAGTCCCTGTAGATTTCAGTTTGTGCACACCTAAGTTACTAGGCTTTCAAAAGTGAATCCAGACAGTGGTTTAGGTGCCAGTATCCAATTCTAGGCACGTAAGACTAGACAGTTTTGAATTTAAAAGACTTTTTTCTTTCAGTATTATCAGAAAGTATGTTCCTAATACAGCCACTTGAATAAACTGATTACACTCTCAAATATTCTTATTGCATGACACTCATGATGGCCATTTCAAAGAAGCTTGATTTTTTCTTTATTTTATTTAAATTATTATTTTAGAAATACAAATACAATGCAAATGTATGTATAGCTACTATTGTATTCCATGCACAGATACATTTGATGTAAGAATCTCCTCCTTACAACATGATTAATTTTAATTGAAAATCACTGTCTATATATTAAATATTTGGATACATACTTACAGTAACACCAAATGCATTAAATTAATTCTAGGCTTGTTATTATGAAGATGTTTCAGAAAACTATTTGCAACAAAAAGTCTGTTTTAATTTATTTAAAACACTGTTCCTCTAAATTTCACAGTGCAATTACTTTACACATATGAAGATAGTTCCATTGAATTTACAATAAAGAAAATGAGCAGGTTGGTGTAACAGCTAGTTCATTAACAAAAAGGCAAGTGTATATGCTTTTAGAAGTAAACTGAATTAAGGCAGTGATTCTTATGACTTTTGTTTGTTTTTCATTGGCTTGATAATAGAGAGTCTGTGAAAGCTGAAATGTGAAGTGGTTGTTAAACCAGATGGTGATGAAGATGACTAGTTTTTCTTTAAATGTCATATTTCTTTCTAGGTGAGTGGGAATGAGGAGTCAGGGAAGTAGAACTCAGGTGAAAACGATGAATTCACAGGAGTACTTGCTTAGATGTATTTTAAGCAACTTCTTTCTTAAATTTACAAGACTTAAGATGATTCTAAGCTTATCTCTGCAATTAACTTTATAAACTCCTTTTACACTGTTTAAATAAAAATTTGTTGGTTTGTTCCATGGTTAGAAAAAACTGCCACGTTCAGGGATAGTTCCCATGTGTTAAGCCCAATATTTTATGGGGAAGGTATGAGACAGAGGTCATCAGCTGTGAATTCCCACACGCTTGACAATTTCTTCTGAATTGCAGCTTTCAGAAACATTGCCAAAAATGTCTAATGTCTTTGAAATGACTTTTCTTTAACCAAATACTTAAACTAATTCCAAACCCCTCATGTCATAGCAAGATCCAAGGTCAATCGAGGCATCTCATTACGAAGTCAATAAAACAAAATGCACAGTAGAATTTTCATACAGAAGTGCTTAGCCAAATAAGACATAATTAAAGCCAAGTGTAAGCCAAGGGTAACAAGAGTACTGCAAAGTCATGTTTATGTCACAGAGGATCTTATCTTCAAAAGTCTTAGAAACACAGGTTCTAAGTGCCATGAAAGAGACAAGTCAGCCTACGCTTGAGGTCTAGGATCAAGACTGCAGCGTGTTAGGGTTGTGTTTGGTGGGGTTTGTTTTGTGGATTTTTTTGTTGTTGTTTGGTTGGGATTTTTTTTTGTTATTTAAATATAGTTTTGTCAGTTTTTTTGAGAACTAAGCTGATTGTTACTCTGTGACATTCGTAACATTGGAAAAAAAAAAGTGAAAAATGCAATCAAATTAGACACTGATTTCTTCCTGTTTCAACCATGTAGCCTCTGCTGAAGTTGCATAAAATCTGTCAGCACAGATGTTGAGGCATGTTCCCTAGTGATGTAATATTGTAATGAATGATCCTATTAAGCTTTTTACATTTGAGATCTTCATTTATGTAAATCATAAGATGTTCAGATGTTGTATTGTTGTATTTGTCACAATCTAATTGTAAACTTAATTCATATGTCAGAGGTCCTTGGCAAGTAGTTATGTGCACATCAAAATATAAAATATTACTGTGCATCTGCTTTGTTGGGAATCCAAAATTAGGTCCTCTTACTTTTGACCTTCCTTTCCTCCTAGTGGGTATGTAAGAGTTGTTTTATTTCCTGAATACTCTTTTAAAGATAAAAGGAAGGGCATCTTTTAGGCAGTGCAGAAAAGCTTACGTTGCAAACCTGTATCTCTGTTTTTGAACTGTATGATAGAAATGAACAGATTGTCTTGGTTTTAAAAGCAGAGTAACAAAAAGCCTTCTTTAGCTGATACATTTTATGTTCCCTTCTTACTGAGGTTTTGAGCTGGCCAAATGAAGTGGAATAGAGTGGAGGTTGTGTGGTGGCATAGCGATGTGGACAATAGTGTTGCTCTTGCCCACTCCTGTTCAAGTCCACTGAAACCGGAGATCATTCAGAGTAGGTTCTAAAAATGCAGGATGTTGTCTAGGAGCTGGAGGTTTAAGCAAGTTCTAAAAAATGCTAGAATTTCTAAATGCTTAGTTGTGTTGAATACTATGTAAATCTCTGTAAATAATTAATTAGTTTCTTTATTTTGTTTATAAATTAATTGGGATGGAGGAGGCAATGTTTCATCTATATTTGTTTCTTAATGTTAAAATGGGCTGCTGCATCTACTTAAATTGAAAGCACATATGTACTGCCTTTCTTAAACCATATGAATGTTGACTTTTACCACAAAAAAATTTCTAGTAGTTAAAGAAATGGGTAAAACAACACTGATAATGTAAACTGTGAAATTTTAGATGCTTAGCTTTAAGGCTTAGTAGCTGGAACTGAGCTTATGAATTTACTGACCATGAGCAAGAGAGAAATATTTATAAATTAATACTGTTGTAACATTCTTTGTTACAATTATGCCCTAAAATTAGTATATACAGACTATTTTAGTGAAACCAGCAATGTACTCTGGATTACATTGACTAATGTGTGACTGTCTGATTGCAACAAATATACTGGTTTGTTTTTAATTCCCCTTAAGAGGTATTTTTATTTCAGTTAATCGACATGTCTTTCCTTTTTCTGGTTAAACAATTAGTGTTGAAATGTGTTGTTTTTTAAAAATGCATTATGAAAAATGAATTTATACAATGATTAAATTATATTTGTGCAAGCTAAAATTATGGTTTAGTGAAAGGCTGCTGAAAATATCATAAATTGTTTTGCTGAAACACTGCAGTTTGTTTTACATGTTTTGTTTTACACTATGTTTTACATGAGGATTTGTTGATTGTTTAATGTATAATCAATAATCCATAGCACAAGAGCCATGTTTTCAGTGTATGTAAGGTTCTGATTATTCACTTGATAAGATATTGTTAAAGAAAACTTTCTCCATTTAAAAAAAAAAAAGTTCTCTAGTGATATATTTCTGATGCATCTCACTTCTACTCTATAATTTTGTTTAATTTCCTTTGTTGCCATTAAATAATCTATGTTGTTATTATGCTAAACCAGTTACTCTTGATAGTCTGGTCAGTTAGGCAGATTAGCCACATAAACTGGATAGACTGGCTAGTCTAGGAAGAAGGTATGTATGTACTTTGGATTTATTTAAAAAAAGAAATAAAAATCAAAATATACTGCAGTTCTTCAACACTTCTACCCATTTCCTATCAGCATTGGTTTTCTTTGTTTCTTCAATGCCAGAACAACTTTTCTCTTCAGTCCCTGTGATGTCTGTATGGTAATTTCAGGGTCTTTTGCACACCAGATATTCTTGCCAACTCCAGTCAAGTGGTCTGCAATCAATCTGCAGCAAACTATCAGTTAGTGTACCTGAAAAAATATCAAAATAATAATACAGATCTTAAAGCAAGTTAAAATTTTGCAGTCATCAAAAAGAACCAGTTCAGTCCCAGAAAACCTGGTGGTAATGTGACAAACCTTAGTTCCTGCTTAACCTGGTTAGATTAGGGAACCCCAAAATAATATAAAAAATTTCCAATAACAAAGTGGGGTTTTGGGGGGAGGGGGATTTTAGGTTTGGGGGAGCAGAGACGGTTGTTTTCTTTTGTATTGTCTGTTTCTAATGTGGGAAGGGAAGAGGGGATGGAAAGCTACTTCTGCCCTGGGGCATTATTGGAAAATGTCATAGCCTAGAAATGATGTGTGTGTGTGGGTTTTTGGTGTTTGTTTGGTTTTTTTATGGGGCTGTTGTTACTATTTCCTTGCAAAACATTTCAAAAAATAAATTTTTTCAAAAACTCTGATCAATAGATGGAATGGAAAGAAATCTAAGCTCATGTAAAACTTCTCATAAAGAGTGCTTGTTGATCATAGTGGTGTGGTGGGTTTTTTTTCTGTCTCTTAGCAGAGAACAATTAAATGGGCTGAAGAAACAGGGTGTTTCTCTTGCACTAATTGTCCAAACAGAAATTGATCTTGGAAAATTAAGGAGACAAATCAGTTTTGTAGAGAGATGCCCATGTGGAAGAGAAAAACATTTTTTGGAGAAGAATAATAGATGATGGAAAATGATGACTGACACTGAGTTATTGTCACAATAAAAATGAATGGCAGTGTCAAAAACTGAGCTGTGGGTCATGTTTCCTGAAGTCTGTGCTTCCATTGGCCTTTCTTTTGACTGAGAATGTTGGGATCAGACTGGATTTAATTAGTACATTACATAAGTTCAGCTTAGTCAAGTGTGTCTCTTGTGTACATCTTTAGCCAAATTTTTAAGATGTTTAGGCTTCTAAAGACTGCTTTAAACAGAATATGCACCAGCAGGTGGAGCAAATAGATAAAAATGTTACAGTTCTACAGCTACATTTACTATGATCAGCTTTTAAGACAAGTACAAAAATTTGAGGAGTCTTACTAACTTTTGTAGAGCATCACATATCAATGAAAAATGAAAACACTTTGTCACTGTATCCTTCATTATATAAAGTCAGCGCTAACTTCGAAGTTATCTGTTTATAATAGCTATAATAGAAAGCAAAGGTTAAAAGGGAGAAAAAGATACACAATATTTCTACTCTGACACTTTAAGTTCTCTATCAGTCTTGAGTCTAAGGTGTCATAGATGCAATGTAGGTATAATTCAAAGACCTTACGATCTAAATGGAAGAAATGTTAATAACATGCAGTTTGCCCAAGTAAAAAAGCCACAACATAATTAAACTCCAGTGTTACCTTTGCCTCTCTGTTCCTCCCTGCTTACCTCCTTTGTTCGTGCCCTGATAAATGCTCTGTTATGATTTGTAGTGGGAGAACAACCTGCAGAAAAAGATTACCTGGAACAGAGGAAGCAGAATTGTTAAACAGCAGACCTCACACTTGCAGGACATGCAACAGGACCTCATCCCTCTTAAGGTACCCCAACACCATGAACGCTTTTCTGTTGTGATAACATAATGGGGAATCTGTGCCTACCTGTTGGTTAAATCTGAGTTCATAAGTACCAACAGGCATTTATGATTGGTAAGTTCTTGTGTAGTAGAACTGCAAGGTAAAATCCAAGGTGGAGCTTGTTTTTCCAGGACTTGACATGTTTGAATTTCTTTTCTCTCTGGATTATTTTGGTTTGTAATGCTCATTTCAGAGGTAGCTGGAGGCTCATATTCTACCAGTAACTTGCTCATAGGTGCCCAACGCTAGTTTGACATATTTTTTTATTTGGGAATTACTGGAAGGTATACTTAATGGCTTGACTTGTCTGTCCATCTTGAATACTAATTGTGGCTATGGTCCTGTAATGAGCTCTGTACGAATAGCTTGGCAAGACTTAAGTCAATGCATTTTCATTATTTCACACTTCATAAATTTTCAAAATAAAAAGAGCATTTTTATATGACTGCTTTATGGGGTGTACCATGTCCTCCACACACCCCGTTTTAGTCTGCAAAGCTTTAAATATTCTATAAACATTTATGAAAAAAGTATTTATGCAAGCAAACTATGGCATAGGAAGGTTGTATTCTAGAAGTCCCTCGCCCTCCATATCCTTGCCTTGCTTTTTTACAGAGGGCAAGTGAATTGCCATTATGAGTTAGTTTGCAAACCATCTTTGACACGTACCTGAAGTAGAGAGTAACTGAAGCTTTCTTTTTAACTTTTATCCCAGCCTGTTTGTGTCTTACTAAACATTCACTTCAGCAGACTTGTATTTTTCTTTATTGAAAGGGAAAGACTGGTGCTTGGCGTAGCTAAATAATGTCTGTGGAGCGTTTGCTGTAACTTTCACCTCAGTGTTGTGATTGAATGCTGCGTGCAGGACCGGTACCTTACTGCGTTTTAATCCTTCGTGCCTATAAACTGCTCCGTGTTAAATACTGTATCGCTGTGACTCCGTGGAGCACTCACAGCTGCAGTGCCCGATAGCGGGGGCATGGTGAGTGCCAGCCTCGCCTCTAACTGACGGGCCTCTAGGAGCGGCGTGGCTGGGCGCACTGCGGGGGAGGCTGGCACGGGGAGCTTCCCACGGGGCCGCTTCCTCCACCCCGTTTGGGGCTGCCCTTCTGGCGACGGCGCTGGAAAGCAGCGGCGCTACCGAGGGCTAGGCGCCAGGCTGCGCGCCAGCCCGCCCCCAGCCAGCGGGCCGCGACGGCAGAAAATGGGCGGGGCCCCATGGCCCCTCCCCGCCCGGATTGGGCGGTGGCTGCAAGGGCCGCTGGGAGCGGCGGCTCAGAAAACGGTGGGGCCCAAGCGAGTACTACAAGTACCGTGATGCCCCGCGCGGAGAGGGGGGCGGGTCCCGTGGGCGCTCGCGTGGGGCCGTACTACAGGTCCCACAATGCCTCGCGCCGCCTGGTGGCTCCTCTCGGGGAGGCTGGTTCCTATTTAAATCTAGGCAGCGAGGAAAATGGCGGCGAGAGGCTGAGTGTGGGGGAGACGGGGAGAAGGAGACGTAGTTGAGCTTTGGCTCCTTTCCCAGGTGAGTGGGGTTTGGAGGGAGGGAGTAACGAGTGGAGGGAGGAGAGTTCTGGTTCTTGTTCCCCTGCTTCTAGCGCTGGGGTGGGACTGGGATGGGGGAGGGAGGGCTGCCCCTTGCCGGGGAAGGGAGCAGCTTGGGGCTGGCCCTGAGGGGCGGCTCTCTTCTCTCCCTCTCGCCCCCCTCCCCAATATGGATGTGTCTCCCTGAGGGGAGGAGGAAGGGCAGCGTAGACCGGTTGTGTGTGAGGAGTGACCCCAGGGCTGGGGATGGGGGGATTCCCAGGGCAGCGTGTAAATGCCTTTACCTCTCTCTAGCCATTGTAACTTTAGCGCTGAGTGTAGTTAGAAGCGGGCATTCCTGAGGTAGTGGTGGGGGACTAGTGTGTTGGGCTGAAGGCTGCCCGTATCGCTGTGTGGTGCATATCGAAGTAGGGTGAGTTTGGGTGGAGGTTCCCGATGTAACAGTGAGAGACTTGGGGTCGCTATGGATTTGTGTTTGGAATCGTCTGACCCTCAGCTTCTCGGCCTGACTGGAGGGTGGTGTGTGGAGGTGAAAAACCTGGGCTAGAATGGCCCCATCTGCCATTCATCTGGGTTTATCTGATACCGAGGCGGTTCCAAAGACCTTGTTATCTGCATTCTCCTTCTGATCGTCCTGTAGCCTCGGTAAGTTTCAGAGGTGACTTCTCGCATCTCCTTGTCTCTGGTAATAAGGAAAGGGACGAGAAATATTGCAAATAAAAGGTTGATTTCTATGCCTCTTATCCATTTCTGCTTCGTAGCTGCAATGAAACTGTGCTGTTGAGAGACGGAGATGAGATTTATTTATTCCCCCCCCCCGAGGTCACATACCACTGTAGGTGTTAGTGATTCTGGGGTATAAATGGGGTGAATATGGGTGGGGATGTTGTCTGAGGTTGACATAATTCCCAGAGTCCTCTTTGTTTGGTTCTAAAGTTGGTTCTGTTTCTGGTTTCTGCTACTACTCTTAAGCACAGTCAGGTTTTCTTTTAAAAGAGAAGCTTCCCACTTTGTCAGCTCATCCAGTGAACACAGTTTTAATTCGGTCTCTTTTATTCAGGCAGTATCTCCTTCCTCTTTAACCTGTTAAGAAAAAAAATCTGGTTCTGCCTTTAAATCTTTTATCTAAAAGTTAACAGAAAACATTATGTTGGATTCTATCTGGAATAACAAGACAAAACTGAAGCAAATCTGGCAGTGTGAGAGACAGTAATGTCTAGCTATAGAGTATCTGTAATACAGTTAAAACAGACACATGATCAAATTTTAAGCTTATTTTCACTGTTGTAAAAATAAGTATTTTCTCATGAAACATTTCTGATTTATAATGAGCTACACAAGACAAAGATGTGTGTGTTCTAAACATAAATACAAGATAGTTTCATAGTAACAAACAGTATTTGAGTGAAAGCCCCAGCATAAGAGCTTGGGTTTAGAGGAAACAGAAAAAATTGCGGGTTGGTGTTGGGGTTTTTTTTGGTGGTTTTTGTTGTTTTGTTGTTTTGTTTTTTTGTTTAACTAGACTGTGCATGATAACATACAATAATTGTATTTACTGTTAGCAGTTGTTGTAGTGGGCTGTTTAACTGACTGTTGTTCAGAATTTCATTCAACTCTGTTACTATTACTATTTTTTTTTTTTAATTTATTAATACCAGTGGATTTGCTGCTGTGATATGAAGGTAGAGGTTGGGGGATAAGGGAAGTGATAGCAGACAGAATAAACCCAGTATTCAGCCTTGCTTTAAGTACCCTTCCTGATGACAGTGTGCTGTTTCCAGTCTGCTTTTATTTGGCATGTGAGTTGAGTGGGTTTTGGGGTTTTTTGTTGGTTGTTTTTTTTTTTTTTTTAATTCTTCATTTGAAACTCCTATTCATCCTGGCATTGGATTTATTAATTTGGAAGTTTGCATTGTCTGCTTATCAATTTTTTGCATAGTGTCACTGAGACTAATGCATAGTTGAGACAAAATGCAGAGTATGAAGGAGAAGGAAATCTGTTTTACAATAGAATATTATCTTTTGATCATGGGCTTTTTTTTCATTAATAATGGACAAGAAATCACAGTCAAAACCTTCAAGGTTAATTTCTATGTTACAGTTGTTTAGAAAAGGCTGGTGGTTTGGTTTTTTTTTTTGAAGAACCCTGAGAAAGAAGGGGTGTCTTGGTTATATTTGTCTGCAAAATCAAGCCATTGGTAGGTAGCATGTAAAATGATATTGGACGCTACAGTCTGACACTGGAGGTTGCTTCAACTCCTGCATTTAAATGAGCCTCCCTCGAAGAGGTGATCTTGAATGACTGTATGATAGAGGATATTCTGCATTATGTTCATGGAAGCTTTTTGATTATGAGTATTTAGAAATATCTTAAATATTCTTCTGACTTGTTTCTATACTAAACATGGAGGTGAGGGGGAGGGGAAGAATAGTATTCTTTATGCCAAGGATATGAGAGGGTGGTGAAGAATATCTAAACCTGAATGCTGGGGCAGCATGTCTGTGTGCTTTTTTCTCTGGCCAGATCTATTGATGTTTCTAAATGTAGCGCATTAGGGAAGAGACAATTGTGAAAGAATTTAACTGCTACTGATTTTAAATCTGCTATGGAACATATTTCCACCCTGCTTCTATATCCTGCATTTAGTTAAGAGAAGGTACATCAAATCCTTTTTTTACCCCATGTAAATAGGAGGTATACTTCAGATGGACGCTATCACTTTAATAATACTTTTAATTTAACTGGTAACTTTTATTTTTGGTTGACAGTTATCAATAAGCTGATTGTCTTTGAAGTGGAGCAAAATTAACTTGTCTCCAAACTCAATCTCATGAGGGATTTTTAGTCTTCCCTGTGCAGCGTGTGGAGTTATTGTTGGTGAGGTTTTATGCTTTTTAGATGTAGACATGCATTTTTCTTTTTTGTTGTCTAGAGCCAGCCCTATTTCTGACATTGTACAGAGGTAAGAAAAAGGCAGTTGCTTAAGACAGCGTGCTATTTAAATGAGAGGGAGAAGAGGGCAAGGGGGCCACCATTGGTTTGACTGCTCATTTTGCTTATACCCTGGAAAGTCAGGCTTGTTACTGCTGATGATAAGCTTAGGATATGGTGTAAGTCGCTTACTTCTGAGGTTGTGACTGCTTTTGCAATATACTAGAAGAGTGGAGGTGATAAGGTCAGCTCTACAGGTATCTACCTTTAATATTCCCTGACTTTGTGTGCTTTGTGTGTGTGTGTGGGGTTGTTGGTTTTTTTGCTTTGGTTTGGTTTTGGTCATGTCCCTCCCCTTGCCCCCCCCTTGTCACCTTCACTGTTAAATGTGAGCCTGTTCAGGTCAGGTGTAGTGAAACTGTTTGTCAAACATTCTTTGTTAGGTTATGGATCACTGCCCTATTGAAAATTTTATTTTAAAGGCTTTCTTACCATCAAGTTAAGTTCTTTTTTGAAGATTACAAACCATGGATAGTGTTGACTTGAAGCCTAAAACCATCATAACTGCATTTTATGGATGAGATTGTTCTAGAAATCTGAAAACATTGTAAAAGTTCTTCAGAAAATGTTGTAATTGTTAGGTCAGGGCAAGCAATTTTTCATCAAAGTTGTTACACATGTGGCTAAACTACATAGCAGTTTTGCCCTGATTTATCATGTGCACCTGAAAATGGGGGAGGAGGGAGAAGAGGAAGGCTGCAGAACAATATAACTGTTATACTTCTAGCCATAATGACTAGCACCTGCATTAGCCTTGGCTGAGTATAAGATTTTGTCATAAAGCCTGGACCCTTTACTGTTTCCATACTTCCATGCATGTCAAGATGTGTCAGAGCCATGGAATGAGATAATCTAGTATCACAGGTATGCCCAGAAGGCCTTTTAGAGGCGTGTTTTCAAGGTAGGTTTGTACATATAGTTGCATGGCATATTCCATATGTGAGTTCTGAGTTATGAAGATTTTTTTCATCCTTCTGTTCTCTGCTGCATGGAAGTGAGAAAATAAGCAAGTTGTTTGCTCTTTCAAAGGCAACACTGAAACAGGTTGCATGGCTAAAAATGTTACCAATATAATGCGTTTCTCTTGGGTAGTGGTAGCCTAACACTTCCTCCCTCCCCCCCGCCCCTGGCAGCGTTAGGAGGGGGACTGAGTGGAATAGGGCAGAAAGAAAAGGCAGAAGTATCTTTTATCTCCCTGGTCTCAGAGACTGTAAGGCTATTTAATGTATGGATGAAACCTGCTCTTTGGGAGTTGCTTTGTTTGCCTAGAATCTCCACAGGGCTACATGTGTGCTTTTTCTCATGAACTTTTAGGTGAGGTGGAATAAAATGAGATACATTGTCTTTTGTGATTCCAGTAGCTTTCTCTCAGCAAACACAAATGGTAAAAATGAAATTTTCTGGAGTATTTTATCATCAGGCCATACAAACATGTTTTTGAATGACACTACAAATATCAAAGAATTAGGAATGGACTGTGTTCCCTTCAACAAATACAGTTAGTTCTTAAATTGTTTCTAATGGAAATCCTTTCTAATGTTGTCTTCAACCTGGGTTTTACTATAGTTAGAAAGACATGCAGAAGAGCAGTTAGTGAATGTGGGAAAGGGAAGAAAAAATGATTCTAAGGGAAACCACTCAGACTAGAAAAAAGCAAGCCAAAATCTGTTGTCTAAAGACTATTTGTCAGTTGTCTTTGAAGAAAACAACGGGCAGATTAGGTGTTTGCCTGCCACTTTCAGTGTACCAGTGTAGAATAAAGCAGATCAGCCTGTGTGTTCAAAACAATTGTCAAAGACTTTCTTGAAAGCTTACCCAGTTCATTTAATGTTAAGCATTTATTTTCAATGCCAGTGTTTGTCTGGGTCATGTGTGCAACAGAACTGTAATGCAGTACCTTTTTTTTTTTTCCTAAGACAACTGTAGCAAAACTGTTAATTCATATATTGCACTCCTTCCAAGTGTCTTAGAATACCCATTTATCTTTGTAGTTGGTCACAAGCTAGACAAGACTTCAGTGTCACCACGCTGTGCCTAGGGAAGCATCTCTCCTCCTGTTACTGAACCCAGTTGCAGGTATAGTTGTGGTTGTATCATGCGATGCTCTATTAAATTGTTTTCTTGGACGTAAGAGGAGATCACCTTTATATGGCCATAGATGTGCTAAATGTCCTTCCTTCTCTATACTCCTTAACAGGTAATTTTGAACTTTAAAGGAAAAATATCTCTTTATTCCAGATCATATAGTATGCTTTTATACACAACTTAAATAGTATCAAATGCTTGTCGTATTTACCTAATGAAGAGGGAATATAAGCGCTTTAAAGCAAAGGATCTGTCATAATGCTTAACATGAAACTTCTTAAAGTGATTATTAGTGGCTTTTCTTAGCAATGAAAGCTTTATGTCAAATATGTTGGCTGTACCATAACTTTAACCCAGTGTTTTCAGGTAATGTATTAACATACAAACTGTGCTGTCCCTTCTAGGCTTTCATAATATTAAGTCATGCAAAATCAAGTCCCTGAGGAGGAGTTGGTGGAGATTTAAAAAGCAAATAAGCAACCCCCCCCAATTCTTGATTCTTTTAAAACCAATATAGAGGTTTTAAACTCTTGTTTTTCTACAACCCTGAACTTTCATAACTATTGTGACAAACTTGAGAATTAGTGTGTGTATATACATATATTTTTTTTAAAGCTATAACTTGCTGATAATGTTCCCAGTCTACCAGATGGTGCAATACTGAAATCTGTTAGCAATGGGCTGCGTGGTAAAATCAAGCAGACTGTTTCTTATCCTATGCTTTTCTGAACTGCACAAAGTGAGTAGGTAAATATATATACTTGTTCTACAAGGACAATGCAAAGCTGGCTCACTAGCACCAGCCACTGCAAAATTACTGTTGTAGTTCTCTTATGTGCTGCTTTGGAGACTCATCTTTTTGTTAAAGACTTAAAAGAACAAGAGCATAATCTTGGGAAGAAACATGAAAAACAGTTGAAGTGTTTCTGGTGTTTCACTATGCCAAAGAATGACTAAGCAATGGAAGCTTACAGTAGTGATGTACGTTGTTTTTGTTTTTTCAATTTTGCTCATCTGAAAGCCTCTGAATTTTTGTTTTTCTGTGTCTTAAGCAGGTCTGTTACTGCTCTGAGCTCTAGCTAGAGCACAAGATATGAAGTGTTATAGTATAATAAGACTAAGCAGCTACTTCTACCTTACATCGGCAAATGAGTAGTAAGCTCTAAGGGTGCTATTTTACTATTTACTTTATATGTAAATGAGTGAAATGTCCTCACAAGATTTTTAAAGTTACAAAATCTCTGGTCTAGAGATAAGCTGCTTTCTTGACTTGCATAAGCAATAGTTTACTTTTTTTCTTTTAGATGTCTTAATGTTCTTTTTTAAAAGACTCTTTTAAATATTGCTGTAGGTTTAGCAAGGAACCTTTCTAGACTGCATGGGTTTAATGTTTTGTTGTTAGTTCCCATTGGCCAAATATTGATGAGCTGAGTCATTTACATATAGATAATGGTGTGAAGTCAAATCCAACTTCCAGTGCTGATTCAGCATGAAACATTTGGTTATAAAATCACTTATGAACAGACTTGTTCAAAGTACATCAGTCAGCTGCTGGTTAACTCTTATATGAATGATCTTGGAGATCATAAATGTCTTTTGAATGCTTTCTTAGTTAGCATGAATCTGAGGAAATTATTCTTCTGGTAAGTCTCTAAGAAAATGCAGTTAGAAGTTGTTATACATGCATACCTAAGAATAGAAAACGTAAAAATTTGGTTGCGTTGCTCTACATACTTTTTCTCTATGGTTACCTTCTGTGTAATAACAGAATGCCCTACCTCACTGAAACATCCTAAAGTGATAGAACAGGTAATGGAGTGGGGGAGTGGGTTGGGTGGCTTTTGTTGCTGTACCTGTTAATGGAAGGGTTAAGCAGAAGGCAGAAGTAAACAATTTACTTTCAAAAAAAAAAAAAAAAAGTGAAACGCTTGTTCTCTACTCCAGTATTTTGAGGAAACTTTTAATTGTTCAGAACAATCAGTCAAGAGGACTGTTTTGTGTTCTCTCTGCACCAGTCTGAAGAACTAAAACCTAAAGCAAAGGTAGCATTCCCCTGGTTTTGCCTTGTGCATTCAAACTGTAATTCTAACACCTCACTGGTTGTCCTATGGAGTGTATTAACATCTTAACGCTGCTGGTTTTGTCAAATACCTGAGTTGTGTTTTCATCACATTCTCTGGAGGCTAGTGAGTCCCAGGAAAAGGGAAACTTCTGTGCTGCCTGCTTTTTGCCACTATATGTGAATGGGTAGCAGCTAATGTAGTCTACTTGAATAAACTTTTTCTAAAACTTCAGACAACATGAGAGTGTTGAGAGTGTACACATATGCATGTGTCCTGGTTTCGGCTGGGATAGAGTTAATTTTCTTCCTAGTAGCTGGTATAGTGCTGTGTTTTGAATTTAGGATGAGAATAATGTTGATAACACACTGATGTTTTAGTTGTTGTGAAGTAGTGGTTACACTAGTCAAGGACTTTTCAGCTTCTCATACTCTGCCGACTGAAAAGGCTGGGGGTGCCCAAGAAGCTGGGAGGGGGCACAACCAGGGCAGCTGACCTAAACTGGCCAAAGGGCTATTCCATACCATGTGACTTCATGCTCAGTATATAAACTAGGGGAAAGCTGGCCAGGGAGCCGCTGCTCAGGAACTGGGCATCAGTTGGCTGGGTGGTGAGCAATTGCATTGTGCCTCACTTATTTTGTATATTCTTATTCTTCTTATTATTATTATTTTCCCTTCTTTTTCTGTTCTATTAAACTGTCTTTATCTCAACCCATGAATCTTACTTTTTTTTTTCCTCCAATTCTCTTCCCCCATCCCACTGTGGGCGGGAGGGGAGTGAGCGAACGGCTGTGTGGTTTTTAGCTGCCTGCCGGGTTAAACCACGACAGCATGTGTGCGCGCACACACGATCAATCAGTATGTGGAAGCGCTGTATTGTTTCTTGGAAGCTTATGGAAGAAGTAGTAAAGGTTCAAAAAGTAATTTGTTCCTCTTATTCACAATGATTACTTTAAAATAGTTATCCATTCTTATCAGCCTACATTTTAAGATGATTTAAAACAAAAATTTGCAACTTCTTTTTTGCCAGTGACTTGGATAGACTTTTCAGACCTCTTCCCCTATAACAACTTTTTTCCTCCATAAAGGCTGGGCTAAAGAGGTTAGACAGAAATAGGGAATTATGGCTCTTGTTGCACTTCCTTTTGTGCTCTGTCCGTCTTTGCTGCTGCAATGAACTAAAGCAGACATAGCAGCATCTTTTGTTGTAGTACTCTGGGTTTCATCTTCTGTGGAAGCCTTTTTGATGTTCAGAGTGGGGATTTCTGGCTCAATGGAGAGACCTCAGCATATGGCCTACTAGAGGACCACACTTTGGGTAATGCTGTTAGGTGTTCATGGGTTTTTGATCCTTTTAACCAGTATTTATAAAATACCATTTGCTTGGCTCAGTTTTAACTATTAAGTGCTATCAAAGAGAATCCTTATGTCTTAACTACTTAAGAGGGAAGTTTAAAAATATTTGCTCTAAGTCATACTCTGCTGTACTTCTCATTTAAGCATAATTTTGTAGTAGCCTTTTAAACAAGCAAATCCAAAAGAACAAATGAATTCAAGATGCTTTAAAGGTATCTTATTTGGTTGCATACCAGTTTGATGCCATGTGCTGGCGTGTGCATTGTTCTTGCTTTGTAAATAACTTGTGTTTCCTTATTTGAAAGTTTTAGTTTCCCATTAAAATACCTGAATGGGAAATAACATTTTTAGTCAGTAATTGATAGAATCCCTTCTTAATCAGTATTTATCTAGTCATAGATAGCTCTAAAGGCAACAAAAGCAAGAGTACTTTATCTGCAAATTGTTCTCTTGATTAAAATGGAACAAAACCAGGACCTCTGTTAACCTAGAATGTCTGTTTGATCCCCCTTTAAGAGGAAGGCAGTTCTTTTGATCACTGCACAGAAAAATGAAAAAACATCTGCACTGGCTGGAGTAGCTTTTGGATACTTTTGTATTACACCTGTGGGTTTTCTGTTGAAGCCCCTAACCTTTTGGTGATGCATGTTCATAGCTCATAAACAAGACTTGTAGAGGTGAGGTGTAGAACCAGTGCTAGCAAACTTGCCAGACTTGTATTGGCTGTGTTAGAGATCATAAGAAGGTAGTAGGGATGACAAGTGGGATCCAGTGAGATGTAAAATGAGTAGAGATTTGAGGAAATTCAAGGAGAGCCATCACTTGATAGGGACAGAATAGCTTGTATTGTCATCCACTGTATTTTCTGTTCAGATGTACAGCTACAAGGTAGCTTTATCCTGAACTGCTTTGTCTTCTCTTACCCATCTGTCTGTAGCTGGACCTCAAATGACCTCTATCAAGGGTTTAATATGTAGTACGATAATATTTCAGCTTGGCCAAGCAATGCTTTTGGTATATGAGCAAAGTTTTTTCCTTCCCCCCCAATCTTAGCACTGCTTTATATCAATGAAATTTTTGCTTAAACTAAAGATTCTGTCTAGGCAGAAGTGTAAAGTTGTTAGAGCTGTACATCTGAGAAAGCTTTTTAAAAATCTCTTAAAGCAGTGGAAATTTCCAGGCATCACCAAAAAAAAAAATTGAAGTTCTGGTCTAATAACTGCTTTGCAAGAAGAGAGAAATATGAAAAGGAACCGCAGACATTCTGGATGTCAGCCTGTGAAATTTTCCACTATTTCCTTTAATAACATGCAGGCATGCTTATATTGCTAGAATTTCAGTTAGAAGTCTTGTTCTGACTGAAACTTCAAGCTACTTGGTGAGCAAATGCTCCCTGAAAATGAATTGTCAAGAAAAAAAGTTCTTGCTTGTAAGAACGTGCATAAACCACTCACATGCTGAATATCAACTATTGATTATATTAATCTTGCCTTCAATTTCTTGTTTTACAGTTTAACTGTTACTATTACTAGGTGATCACTGCCAGGTGACAATCCATCTTTTCTTGTTTCCGATAGTAATTCTAGACTAACATTTCCAATAAGGACTGTATGTTGCTAAATTAGAAATCTTAATTGTCGTATCTTTGATATACTAAAGGAACAAAGACATTAGGAAACATATCCTGTTCTCATCATATTCTTTTGTAAAACACTTTAAAACCTATTTAATGGTTATTTATAAAATTATTGTAGCTTCAGATATATTGGTGAAAATCAAACTGAAGGGATCTACAGATTCAACCTCATTTGTCTACCTTGAAGCTCTTTTCTGCTTAAGTTCTTGTTTACCAAAAGGCTCCCTGACCTTTCTCCAAGGTCTAGGGGACTCTGTACTTTGAATGTGCCTTGTCTTTCTGTCACTACAGATATTTATTGTTGACTTATGCTCTTTTGGGTTAGGGCCTAAAGAGTCCTTTATATAATGGGTTGAGGGGTTGTTTTTTTTGCTTAAATGCTGGTATGGGAGCTAAGGTGGTATATTGTGCAAAAAGCAAGCAACATCACAACAAACTGACTTCTTTCCAGTATTAATTGAAAATATAAAACCAGAACCCTTCAAATGCGTTCCCGTGGAACGCTGTCTTTCCAAGGCAGTGTGGTACACTTCCACAGCTGCTTGAGCCAAGTCAGGGCTATTGTGCTTCCCTTCTGTTACCTCTCTTCCCCTTGCTCTGGGACTGAGGCCCTTGTAGTCAGCAAACGGATTTAATTCAGAATTGTCCATTCCCTCCCTCCTGCCAACAAAGAAACCTGAACCCCAAAACCAAATGAAAACACCCAGACAACTTCTGGCTGTCAGGTTACCCCTAGTTGCACAAATACCAGTACTAGTGCAAGGGAATGGGTGGGGTGGGACTACAGCAGCCACAGTCTATCAAAATTTAAACTAGATGGAGTTCCTGTAAGACTCTGTTCCTGATACAAATGTGTTATAGAAGAGAGACTCAGGTGGTACCTGGGTGTAGGAGAAATTCAGCACCCTTTGTCTACCCTGAGGCTGTAACTAGAAAAAGTTGGTAGAGTTACTAATTATGTATTATTACTGGTAGTTCCTTACCTGTTGTATCTGCATTGGAAAACTAACTTCACTGAAGTCAATAGGGATTAAGTAGATATATTGAGTGCTGTTCTGAAAACTGATGTTGAGAAACCCGCAAACATTTAATGTGTATTTGTTACTAGTGTAGTGCATATACATATTGCTGAGCAGAATAATCTACTGAAAGGGGTAAGTACTGCAATAATTCTATTTTGGGGTAAATTATCAAATGGATCACTTCTGTAGAGACTCAGAAGATCAGCAACCCCATGCTCTGGGGTCTAAGGTTGACTGATTTTTAACAGGACTGTAGGATTAGAATATATTAGGTTTTGTTATGAAAAACTTTTTTATTGTTCATTTCTCCTATGCTGTTGTAATTAGTGGTTCTTCATAGGTGGTAAGGGACCTCATGGTTTCTAGGTTGAGGTTAAGGACTAAGAACAGTAAAGATCTTTAATAGCTGGTGATACTTGTTCCTAAATGAACTTGCAGAGTAGATTGACATACTTGGCAGCATTTATAGAACCAGTGCTTAAAAATCTGTAGTGGAACTGTCACTTAAGTTCTAGCTTTCACTTCCACAAAATCAAGGTTAAACCTCTTTTTTTTTTTTTTTTTTTTTTTTTGTCTGAAGATTACTTTTTTTAATGGAGACAAAAACAAAAGGGGAGGGGAGGACAGTACAGAACAAGTTTTGTGTACAGCTGTGTCTTTTTATACCAAGAGTGCCTTTCATGTCTAGGTCTAGATAGTTTCCAAAGTTAACCTGTACAGCTAGGCCAAAATAAACAACTACCTGCAAAGCTGAAGACAAATTATTGTACTCCGATAAAAGTATGTTTACTGTAGAAAGCTATTGCTAAATAGAAACATATTCAATGTTTATACGAGCACTTGTTCAAAAGGAATCTGTCAATGCCTGTACACAGATTGATAGGACGCAGGTCAATTTAGAATATAGCCATCTTACCCGCAACTTCACAGAAGTGATGAAAGTGGGAAGTGGCACATAACAGTAATTGACAGGACCATCAATCTCAAATAATACTTTTTTGAGCCAAGGTGGCAGTGTTTCCAGACTTCCAAAAGCAACACAGCTGAACCCTTTTGATTGGTAATGACACTATAACACACAGTTGCCAAAATAATTGATGGTTTTTTGGATTTAGGGCCCTGTTGAATGTCTGCTTGGTATTGTCTGGGAACTTTTTTCCTGTTTGCTGTCTACCTTTAGGTTACAGTTAGGGATGCAAGAGCTCCTCAGCCAAGTTTCAGGGCAGGTATTTGACTGACTGAATTAACTATGGACCAGACTCTTTAGATTGGAGTGTCCAAAAGCCTGTTTTAAAGTGTATGACTTCACTTCTAACTGGATTTAACTCTTAGCTGACACACAGATTCCACTGGTATGGGGCTTCAGCAAATGTTTTCCATTATGATAAGGGCAAATCCATGAAGTGAGCTGACTTTATCAGAGGCAGAGCAGTCCTAACTCTTGTTTCTAATTAGAATACACAAATGTTTTACCTATAATAGAATCTCTTGAACCTCAACAAACTATGAAACTTAATGTAATTGGCCTGTTCTGCTGGTTAGAGTTTAAGATAAAGATGTGTCTTGAAACTGCAGTTTAGTTTTAAAGTAAACTTTAATGTCTGACTGCTATGTTATAATTTACTGTCTTAATCTGTTCATTAATCCTTTGTCTTTAAACAGAAATGGTTCTACTGAACATTTCTGTTAACTAGCACTCTTCAATTCTAGATGTTTCATTTTTACTGACATTTCAGTAATGATTCACCTTTGTCTTCCTCTTTCAGAGCTCACAAGAACTAGTAGCATGCTATGTAGAGAAAAACCCTTTGGGGTAACACTATTCCTTAGTGCCAAGTTGGTTTGAAAGTTTTTTCAAGGTGATGAGGTTGCACAGGTGAGACTGAGAATATCCTGGCATGCAAATAATCCATTGTGCTCACATTTTGTGTTAAGTTTGACACGGCAGGGCTCCATAAAGTTTATTTGTATTAGAGAATCTGAGAAGAGACAACAAACCTTCTTTCTTAGTTATGTGCTATTGCAAGGTTTCTTCAGTAGACTATTTCCTGGACCAAGGACTGCTCTCTCGATTAACACACTGCATAGCTTCAACTTTCAGTAGTGCGTTATTTTAGGGTACTTTAACTCTTGCACTGTGTGGACTGGTATAGCCTTAGTCACTTGTATTTATACCAGAGTACAAGAGGTGTTTTGAAATAATTCTTAAAGAAATAATCTAGTAACTTCCTCCTTGAATATTGAGACACTAATACAGGATAGATGTACTTATTATGGATCTGTTGCACCAGATTGGTGGTGTCAGCTGAGTTTGTACCACATTTGTGGTGGTGTTACTATGGCAACTGCCTTCTAAGAGCTGTCTCAAGGTCACTCATCAGTTGTAGCCTGGAGTGCTTGCTGCTTAAGCAAAATATCTACACCAAACAATTCAGGACATGATCATTCTGCTTTGAGAAAGCAACAATAGGGAAGCAAAGCAGTGTTTTATTTTTGGGTTGAGAGAAAGGAGATTCTTTTTAATTACTCTGTATAGTTGTCTGTCAGGTATTTGACGGCGCTTAGAATCATTGAGGGGTGGATTTTAGTTGAAATGTAAATCATAAGTAATCTAGTATCAATGATGTGAAAATTATCTTAATTAAAAGAAAACAAAACAAAAAATAGAACCTGTAGAAGCTGTAGAACTTGAATAGAAATTGGTGACCAAGCCTGAAGTTTATGGTGCAAAAATGACTCTGTACTCTGGTGAAAATTTAGACAAGATGGTGAAAACTTACACTGAGTTGAGAATTCAGAGCCTCTTAAGGGCTTCTTTTATGAGACATCCAGATGCATTGTCGCATCTAAATCCTTGTGGATGTAGTTAGGGAACGTCAAATACACTTAGCAGCATTTTCAGTCTAGTCCACAGTGATTCAGAGATAAGGCTAGAGAAGGGGGTGTTCATGAAGTTGGTCTTATGGCTGAGGTTACAAGAGATTCTGTTATACTACATGTGTAAAATTGAATCTACTAGACTAAAACTTGATTAGAATGACAAAGTGCTGTTTCCTTGGTTTGGATAGTTACCTGACTAGTAAAAAGCTACCATGTTTTATGTGGCTTTTTGTTTGTTTGGTTTTCCTTTTTGGGTTTAAACTTGCTTTTCCTCTTTCCTCTTCATCATTTCATGGACTAAAATAGTTGTATGATAGCAACAGAAGTAACCATTAGATTCAGCAGTTGTGATATTATGGGTGACTATATCTCAAACCTCTTTCACAAAGTGGTAAGATTTTGTTTTGAGAACTTAATGTATTCAGACAGCAATTTAATCCCTCCTTTTGCTTTTTAGGCTGAACAGACCAAGTTCTTCTAGCTTCCTCTCAAAAACATGTATTAGCTGGTCTCCCCCACACACATGTTGATTTTTAACTTCTGATTAGTTTGTAGGTTTGGGGAATATTGTTGTTTCCCAAGTGCATGATTTGTATATCTTGTACTAAGAAATACTTTACAGAGCTGTTCCCAGAATAATTTCTGTTAACATCTCTGGAGCTGTGGGCCAGGAGTGACTTCCTATAGCGTGATCTAGATTTGGTGCCATTCTCTAGAACTGGATTTGGAGGTGTCTATTTTCAAATAAACGTAACCAAGACTTAAATCTTGCCTTCGAGACCTTTTAAGAATTGGAATTGGTTGGAATTTTTATACAAGTAGGTTCAACAGTAGTTGTTCACAGAACCCAAGGAGCTCCACCCTCGGAGTATTGCTAGTTCTACACAGAAATGATAGGTGAGCTGGTACTTCTATTTCTAGATTAACAGGGTATACATATATTTAAGGAGGGAATGAAAACATAAGAGCTAAGGATATCAGGTTAGTAATCTGGTCTCCTTCCACCCTCAGTAAAACAAGCCTAGACTGTAGTAAGAGGGTGGAAAAAGTTGTATGTTCAAACTGTTGGTAAAAGGAGTTTAAGAAAAATATCCACCTTGTTAAGGTTGGTCTTTAAGAGGCATTCCTGTTCAGTGTCTGTATCTCTTGGTCCAAAGTAAGCAGTCTGTTCAAATTTTAACACACATTATAGCATGAAGATACTAATGTATCCATTGCTATAGTGTGAGGCCATAGCAAGAGAAGAACAATTTTCACCTGTGCCACAGAACAGAGGTTTCCAGGGCATGATCCACCAGTCATTTCCACGTGATATGAAGTAGTGGCATATAGAAGCACTTCCTTGTCTACAAAACAAACAGCCTTACAAAGGCAACTGAGAAACTGCACATGGGGAAGTATTTACTGAGAGATAATTTGAGCCACAGGGCTGGGATCTGCATCACTAATTACTAGGGACATGCTTGCAGTTTGAGGTACAGGCTCATCACCCTAAAGCTGTCAGCACAATCCCCTAGTTGTATCACCACAGGATGGTTATCTTGTTGCGCTGGTCTGAGCCTGTGCTGAGCTCCATGGTAAACTCATCCAGATTGTAAGCTAAATTCTTGGTGAATGGAACATCGTGGCTACACTGCTGGTAAAAGGTAACTTCAGAGCTACCTAAGGCATATTCATGCAGTTTAATTAAAAGAAACCATTGTAGACCAGATACCATTATTATCTGCTTAAGAGAAAAATCAGATTTGTGTTTCACTTCATGTGCACTCAAGAGGGTTTTCCGAAAGTGAACAGGATCGACTTGTGGGTTAGCCTTACACCTGTGTCCTTGATCATATTTTACAGTATATTATTCCTATTTAAGAATTGTCCAAGAGTTCATGAGAGAGACAGTCTGATCTTCCACAGCTGTTGCAGATTTCTTGAGGGTGCAGCTAGTTGATACCTTTTAACAAAAGCAGGTGAGCTAAGATCCTATACAGTGGCAATGTTTTATTCCAAGTATACGTACTGGCTATAGCCAAAATAGACTCAAGTTTAGCTACATTAATTGCTTCAGCCACTTTAAAGGTTTTTTTTCTTTGCAGTAGCAAGGCTGTTTCAACTTTCTAATGTAATGTTTTGAACAAAAGGTTGGATACTTTCCTATAGTCATACTCACTCCCCTGAAAGTTTCTTCTATTATGGAGCTTTGCTATTTAGTAATTCCAATCCAGTCTAGACTTGTTTTTTTGGGGATAATAAAAAACTTGCAAATCTTCCAGGCTTTTCTTCCTCCTCAAATAAAGTTAGCAAGGCACTTCACCACAGATTGATTCATTTAGAAAAGATTTTAATGTATTGTTATTGTTAAAAACAACAAAAAAACCCACCCTGCCAACAAAAAAAAACCTGTGCATGAAATGGAATGTTTCTCTTCTAGAGTTACATTGGCTCCATAGCATCAACGCTGGAAAAAAAGTAACTAACAGCCCTGGAGAGACTTTAGCTGCATCAGTTGAAACAAGGATACAGCTAGGGCTATTGGTTAGTTAAACCAAAAACAAAACCCCACCCACAAAACACCACAAAAGAATACAGCTGAAAAGTGGCTTGTTCTAACTTGCCTAGTATATTAAGGTAGCATTTTTAGCATATTCATACTAAGTTAAAGATCCCACCTCTGAACTAGGGATTTCAGAAACTGCCCTGACTTACTGTGCAAGTATACAGAGAAAAGTCTTCATGCATTTCAATATTACTTTGAGAAACCTGAGGGGGCACGGAGCACAATTAAGCAATTGCTTAAGTTCTTAATACAAGATCGGCCACCATCAGTTAGTTTATAGCTGGAGGAATTTGCATTAAGATTTGTTACATAAAACAATATTGTAAACATGTTTTGCAGAACAGATGAAGCAGCTTTAATATTAAAAGTTCATTAACTCTTATGAGAGGATACATGAAGTAGACTCAGCCAAAATGGCTAGTTTTCCAGAAAAATTGTACCACTGGCACTTTTTTTAAGCAAGTCTGGAACAAGCCTAAGGTGTAAAGCTCTTTACCTGCATTTCTAATCAACTTGAATTTCTTCATTGGCAGATATATTAGCAGTTCTTTCCTCATTCTAAGTGCAAGAAGAATTTCTTGACAAAGGCTGCTAGAATGTGGCATTATCTTGAACCTGCCTCACTCCATGCACTCAGTGCTTGCAGTCCTAGATCGTATCTCTGTCAAAAAGCTAGAGAAACAGGAGGACAAAGCACAGATCAAGAGTCAGATAAAACAAAGAATACTTAAGTGCTTTAATAATTTTAGATAAGCAGAAAATACGGCTTCTAGAATTAAGATGTTTTGGTTGTTTTCCATTTGGGATAATTTGTTTATCTTGGTTTTGCTGCCATATATCCAGACGTGACTAAACTGTCTCCAGGCAAAAGTTTACCACACTACTTTTCTATTGCTCTAGCTACAAAGATATTGCCGTCATCTTGGAAATGTTAAGTTCTGTATTAGTTACAATTTACCACAACAGCAGAAGTTACTGATGTCAGAATTGGCAGAAGTTCGTTTAATCCTCTCAGAGAAAGTAAGTTATTGCTTACATGCAGTAAAACAACATGGAGATGGCCACTAATTCACTGTTTTGCTAGCAGTTATCTGAAAGATTTCAGTATCTGCCATATGCATATAAATGTGTCCTGGTCTCTGCTAGTGCTAACACTGTCTCTAGGAAAAACAGGTAGTTCTTACTCCCTAGACTTCTTGAAAGAGTTCTGGCCTCCAAACAAGGCTATCTATCATGTGACATGGGTGCTCACACATACAGGAGTGCTCAAAACCAGTTATCTCTTAAAGACAAGCAGATGCTCATGCCTCTTCCCTATTTGTTAGCACCCTTGAAATGCAGAAGTATTGGGCTTGTTTTCAAAGGCGTTGTCTTTCTTTCAGTTCACTATTATGTAAACTCTCTGCTTTTTCCTAGTAAGTCAATCATGAGATTGTCAGGGTTGGTTTGAGCTTGTGAAGTGCTTTAAAAAGTATCTTCAGCAAGTCTTACAGCAGTGTCCTAAATTTCACTATTTAAAAGGTATGCTAAAGGAATTGTTCCATTAGTGTCAAACTATGTGGATGTGAAGACTACGTTTCTCTGTGAGCTAGAGCAAAGGGGGAGTCCAGAACTTGTTTCTTTTTTTAATTTTGGAATGAAACTTATGCTTATGAAGCACACTGTGATTATGAAAAAAATAATAGCAAGCAATTAATTACTACTTTCTAAAGCAATCTGTAAGCCTTGATTTGGTATACTGTGACAGTGGGAAATTACATTAGTTGGCTAAGTCTAAGTAACTTTAACTGAATTCTTTGTTGGACTAAAAATTTATTTTTTAAATACATAAATAAATTTCTATATCAAACAAACTTTCTAGCTGCTCCTAATCCTTTCTCAAGTATTAAGTTACTGCTAATGAGAAGGGACTTGACTAAAGTTAAAAATAGAGCACGTTGAACTTGACATGAACCTTAATATCTTTTCCAGCTTTTACAAGGATTGTATTGTGAATTGTGTATTGTTTAGTTGGTTTCTCACTGATTAAAAGTATTGAAATAAACTGTGTGTTGTGAAATAAAGCTGCTGTCATTGCTTTGTTTACATTTTGGATATCTTATCTAAATTTTACCTTACAAATTTGATGCAAAGTTCAAGCTTGGAGATGGGATTTCTAAGTCTTAGTAAGACTTTTTTTTTTCCTAAAGGCAAAATATATTGCTGAAGACATAAAACAACTGAAATGTGTTTATTGTCAAAGCCTAAAACAAACTTGGTTTGTTTACTTGGGCTTTGGATAAAGCCAGTGTGGCAGATCAGATATTTCACTATATGGACTTTGTTACTACAGCCTTACAGAAGTTTCCAGTGTTCTTTGAGCTTGGTTTTACATAGATCTTTCTTTATTCTGCTTATTGTAAATTCATTTACTAACTTAACTGATAAGTTTGCTAATTACTTTAGAGATGTAAGACTGATCTTGACTAAAACAATTCTGCAAAGCTTACTGCACAAAGATTTGGTAAACTCTTAAAGAAAACACCTCTAATAGTTCTTGTTCTGGGCGTAGGTCGTTATAGTGGCTTGCTTATCTCTGATCTTTTATTCTTGTCCCCTAAGAATGTAGACTTGCTAACTACAGGTAATAATTACAGTCAGTGTCAGGGTGGTCACTGAAGAAGAAACAACGGTGATTTAACGGAACTTTCTTTTTTGGGTGAGTGGCTGTATGTATCCCTAGCACTTGATTTAGGAGACTGGCTCTTATTCCGAGGGATGCTTTTGTCTTTACACCTAGTGATGTACTTAAGGGAGAAGCAGGCCTGCTATCACCAGTAGATTTTTTCCCAATTTTCTTCCACTCAGTTTAAAATAAATAAACAAACAAAAATCTGAATTAATTATTCTGTCAAAATAACAGACCAGTGCTAAGTAGTGTTTGAAAAGTTGAGTGTTGTGAGTTGACAGTGAAGAAAAAGCATACAAAATTGAAAGTACTATATCATTATACAGTCATGTTATGCCTTCCTCTTGAATATACGTAATTCTGGTCTATGCCATATCAAAAAGAGTATAGTGGACTTCATCTTTCTCTGTATTTTTTTTTAAAGACCAAAGCTAGATTTTTTTTCGGAGAAACAGAATTTGCCAGCACTTCTCTGCCATCTTTTTTTTTTTTTTGCTTGAGAATACAGGGTGGATCCATACAAAATAACCACAAGTGTCATGGACAATCAACAGGAAGAAAGTGTTTTCCTTTTTAGTAATTTCATTTATTCTCCTCTTCTTCCTCCTTATTATCAGATGGCAGAGATAAAAATAAACTGATACTTTCATGTAGTGTAGAGCTTAACTACAGAACTGACTGCCACAGAATATTTTAGCTGTATTAATTTTCATGGGTTCAAACAGAAACTTACACAGAAGATAAATCTAGCTGCTGGAAAACTCGGTCCTTTTGAACCAGGAAGTTCCTGAGCTGTACATTGTGAAGTTTGAGAGTGTGCTGAAACACATTCATACGCTTACCTTTTTCTTTCTAGGCATTCCTACTGGCTTCTGTTGGAGCGAGAATACTGTGCTAGGTAAGTCTTCTGTTTGACTTAATTGTCCAGGACTACTTTGATTCATGCGAATTAATCCAGAGAAAACATTGGTATTTAGGGGGTTAGGAAAAGGAGAAAATAATTTCAATTCTCTTAGAAAAATAAAGGTATTTTCTTATGTTCTATATTAATATTGTATATAGTTCGCTCTCCTCCACCTCCCTTAAACTTAAGGAAATGCATGGTATGACTGGGTTGGTATGTATGATAGTATCTAATGCTAACAGGCTTTTGAGATACTTGGTCCATTAAAGGATGTTGATCTTAAAAGTTATGGGATGGAGTGGCAGCGCTCTCTGTATCACTGATACTAGAGTTTTTTCTTCTTTCTGAAGTAACTGATGATCTGAATACTTTGTTCAGAACAGTTCTTTTGAAACAATGGTGATGAAATGGGATTTCTTAGCTAAAGCTGTTTTGGGCCCAGAGTGGATATGATGCTAATCACTGGTGGGTTTTGTTTTTGTTTGGTTGGTTTTTTTGTTATAACTTCTGGGGTAAGCAATTCAGCCTTCAATACTCAAATAGATTAATGTGTCAAGCTCCATACCTGTTGCTGGAGAGTAGTGAAACTGATAACTTGTCAGGACATTCCATTCAGTGGGATTTTGGTCTCAAGAAAGGAAGCATGTCCTTCAGAATAATCTCCTGTGATAAGATCGACCTCTTTGCTCTGCAGTTTAGCAGGTTCCCTGAAATAAAATTCAAGTAAGCTGGCTTGGTTAGAATAAGGTAAGGTTAAAGCAAAATGAAGAAAATGAAAGGAGACAGTGGAAGGAAAACTTTTGGAGAATGATCTCATCAAAACACAGAAAAGACTGTGTTTTGTTTCAGATGGCTTTGCTCATTAAAATGTTACAGTTCTGTCCTGGTTTCAGCTGGGATAGAGTTAATTTTCTTCCTAGTAGCTGGTATAGTGCTGTGTTTTGGATTTAGTATGAGAATAATGTTGATAACACACTGATGTTTTAGTTGTTGCTAAGGAATGCTTACACCAGTCAAGGACTTTTCAGCTTCCCATGCTTTGCTGGGCGCACAAGAAACTGGAAGGGGGCACAGCAAAACTGGCCAGGGGGCTATTCCATACCATATGTCATCATACTCACTATATAGGCTGGGGGGAGCTGGCCTGGTGGAAGCTATCACTGCTCGGGGATGGGCGGGGCACTGGTTGGCAGGTGGAGAGCGGTTGCATCACTTTCTTTTTTATTTTCCTTGGGTTCTCTCTCCCTCTCCCTCTCTCCCCCACCCCATAACAATTTATTATTATTATTTTACTTTATTTCAATTACTAAACTGTTTTTATCTTAACCCATGAGTTTTCTTACTTTTGCTCTTCAGATTCTCTCCCCCATCCCACTGTGGGGGGAGGGTGACCGAGCGGCTGTGTGGTGCTTGGTTGCCAACTGGGGCTAAACCATGACAGTCCTTGTTGGCACCCAACGTGGGGCTCAAAGGGTTTGAGATAATAACAGATTAACCTAAGCATATTAAGGAATTTATATCTGTTAACAGTTGTGGGTCATGATATTGATTAATCTGTTCTTGATATTAGTTTATCTGATCTGCACCATGCTCATTTTTTTGCTGTACTTGTTAAAGATAGGTGTTGGTTTTTTGCAGTTTGCTGTGCTCTGCAGTAATTAGTGATGTCTTGCCTGGGAGATTTGTTATTAAAACAGTGGCCTTGAGCTTAATGTGGTATTCGGGTTTTGTACTGAAGCCATTGCTGTACTTTCAGTACCACCTCGTGTAGACAATTAGCAATTATACTGCTTCCTCTGAGAGGTTTTTTATGGAGGAAATACAGAATGGCACCTTCGCTACCTTCCTCCTTCATTACAATAACTTTTCAGTATCTTGAACATCCTTGGATAGTTAAGATATTTCTATTGGTATTTCTTGGGAATATTGTTTTGGTTTTGCCTAAGGTTAATGAGCAATTTAAGAATATCATCCAGAGATCTGTCCCAAGGCTGGATAGTTATGATAAGGCAGGGTGTGTGGGATAGCATGGGCAAATGCCTAGGACGGTGGGCACCTCCAGTATTTTGGAACTTCACTCCTGAACAAGTGCAGAATCCTGAAAAATTAGTAGAATATTTGGAAGTATGCTGTCTCCCTAGCAATTCTAGGGAGACACAAATTGCTGCAACTTGCTGGGACCTGGCCCATGCCTACGAAGCCCTGTTCAACACTATTCAGTACCCTCAAGGGGAAGAGAAGGTCTCTGGATCTGACGACAAAACAACAGGCACTGTGGCTGAACCAGAGAACCAACCTGTGACGGTATTGGTTGCCCCTATACACAAGAAGAAATCTTGGAAGCGAAAGTCAGCTTGTTTAGAAAGGGACGATGAAAAAGCAGGGCCATCATGAGGAGAGGATGAGGAAGAACTCATAAGCAAGACAGAAACTACCCAATCCCTATCGCTGAGTGAGCTGTGAGATATATGAAAAGATTTCAGCCATTGTCCAGGTGAGCACGTTGTCAGCTGGCTGCTCTGATGCTGGGATAATGGGGCCAGTAGCGTGGAATTAGAGGATAAGGAAGCCAAACAGCTGGGATCCCTTTCTAGGGAAGAGGGCATTGACAAACCAATTGGAAAAGGGGCACAAGCCCTCAGCCTCTGGAGGTGACTACTGTCAGATATGAAGGAAAGATATCCCTTCAAGTAAGATGTTATATATCATCCAGGCAAATGGACCACCATGGAGAGAGGTATCCAGTATCTGAGGGAATTGGCCGTGCTGGAGGTGATTTATGGTGACCTGGACAACGAGCAGTTATCCAAAGATCTGGATGAAGTCCAGCGCACACAACTTATGTGGCAGAAGTTGGTACGGAACGCACTATCATCATATGCCAACACATTGGCAATACTGGAAAGATGAAGAGGGACCAATGGTGGGGGAAGCAGCCAGCTGACTCTGGGAATATGAAGAAAGTCTCCCTTCCTCCCTTGTCTTGGCTGTGGGGAAACTGTCCTGGAAGGTCCAGCAACTCGATGAGGATATGTCCTTCTGTCTACCTGTATGGACCAGTATCTCAGCTATTAGGAGTCAGTGTTCTTATGCTCAAGAGAGAGGATATAGAGGGTACACACCACGGGGCACCCTATGGTTTTACCTGCGTGACCCTGGAGAGGACATGAGGAAGTGATAGGACATGATATCCTATCACATGAGGAAGTGAGAGGACATGATAGAAAATCTACCTCGACCCTAGAGGCACGGGTATGTGAGTTGCAAGGAAATACAACCACACAAGGGGGTTCTTCCAGGAAAATTGCTGCTCCAGTTTCCAGTGGGCAGTTCCCCAGACAGTGTAGAAGGGCTGATCTTACTCCTGACTTTAATGAAGGAACTCCTGACTTATATCTACAAGAAGTGGGTAACAAATACTATGACCAGGACTAGAGGGGCCCTGCCTCCAGCCAGCTGGAGGAAAGGGACAACTGGGTTTACTGGACTGTGTGGATCCGATGGCCTGGCACATCAGACCCACAGGACTATAAGGCTCTAGTAGACACTGGTGGACAGTGTACCCTAATGCCATCAAGCTATACAAGGGCAGAACCCATCTGTATTTCTGGAGTGACAGGGGGATCCCAACAGTTTCACCATATTGGAGGCTGAAATGAGCCTAACTGGGAATGAGTGGCAAAAGCACCCCATTGTGACTGGCCCAGAGGCTCTGTGCATCCTTGGCATAGGCTACCTCAGGAGAGGGTATTTCAAGGACCCAAAAGGGTACCGGTGGGCTTTAGGTATAGCTGCCTTGGAGATGGAGGAAATTAAACAGCTATCCACCTTCCCTGGTCTCTTGAAGGACCTTTCTGTTGCAGGGTTGCTGAGGGTTGAAGAACAACAGGTGCCGATTGCTACTACAACAGTGCACCGGCGGCAATATCGCACCAACCGAAACTCCCTGATTCCCATCCATAAGTTAATTCATTGACTGGAGACCCAAGGAGTGATCAGCAAGACTTGCTCACCTTTTAACAGTCCTATATGGCCAGTGTGAAAGTCTAATGGAGAGCAGAGACTAACAGCAGACTATTGTGGCCTGAACAAAGTCACGCTGCCGCTGAGTGCTGCCGTGCCGGACATGCTGGAACTTCAATATGAACTGGAGTCAAAGGCAGCTGAGTGGTATGCCACAACTGATATCGCTAATGTGTTCTGCTCAATCCCTTTGGCAGCAGAGTGCAGGCCACAGTTTGCTTTCACTTGGAGGGACATCCAGTACACCTGGAATCGACTGCCCCAGGGGTGGAAACACAGCCCTACCATTTGCCATGGACTGATCCAGATGGCACTGGAACAGGGTGAAGCTCTGGAGCATCTGCAATACATTGATGACATCATCATGTGGGGCAATATAGCAGAAGAAGGTTTTTGAGAAAGGGAAGAAAATAGTCCAAATCCTTCTGAAAGCCGGTTTTGCCATAAAAGAAAGTAAGGTCAAGGGAGCAGCACAGGACATCCAGTTTTTAAGAATAAAATGGCAAGATGGATATTGTCAGACCCCAATGTGATCAACAAAATAACAGCCGTGTCCCTACCAACTAGTAAAAAGGAAACACAAGCTTTCTTAGGTGTTGTGGGTTTTTGGAGAATGCATATTCCAAATTACAGTCTGATCATAAGCCCTCTCTATCAAGTGATCCAGAAGAAGAATGATTTCGAATGGGGCTCTGAGCAACGACAAGCCTTTGAACAAATTAAATGGGAGATAGTTCATGCAGTAGCCCTTAGGCTGGGCAGGACAAGATGTAAAAAATGTGCTCTACACCGTAGCCGGGGAGAATGGTCCTACCTCCTACCTGGAGCCTCTGGCAGAAAGCACCAGGGTTGCTTAGGGTTTTGGAGTTGAGGATACAGAGGATCCGAGGCCTGGTATACTCCAGCTGAGAGAAGGATACTGGCAGCATATGAAGGGGTTCAAGCTGCTTTGGACATGGTTGGTACTGAAGCACAGCTCCTCCTGCCACCTTGGCTGCTGGTACTGGGCTGGATGTTCAGTGGGAGGGTCCCCTCTACACATCATGCAACTGATGCTACGTGGAGTAAGTGGGTCGCACTAATCACACAATGGGCTCAAATAGGAAACCCCAATCGCCCAGCAATCTTGAAAGTGATCATGGACTGGCCAGAAGGCAAAGATTTCGGAATATCACCAGAGGAGGAGGTGATGTGTGCTGAGGAGGCCCCACTGTATAATAAACTACCAGAAAATGAGAAGCAATATGCCCTGTTCACTGATGGGTCCTGTCATCTTGTGGGAAAGCATCAGAGGTGGAAGGCTGCTGCATGGCCCTATACGACAAGTCGCAGAACCTGCTGAAGGAAGAAGGTGAATCGAGTCAGTTTGCAGAGGTGAAAGCCATCCAGCTGGCTTTAGACACTGCTGAATGAGAAAAGTGGCCAGTGCTCTATCTCTATACTGATTCATGGATGGTGGGAATTGCCCTGTGGGGGTGGGTGGTTGCAGCAATGGAAGCAGAGCAACTGGCAGCACAGAGGCAAACCCATCTGGGCTGCCACATTGTGGCAAGATACTGCTGCCTGGGTAGAGAACCTGGTTGTAAAAGTATGTCATATAGATGCTCATGTACCCAAAAGTCGGGCCGCTGAAGAATATCAAAACAACCAGCAGGTGGATCAGGCTGCTCAGATGGAAGTGGCTCAGGTGGATCTGGACTGGCAAGAAAGGGTGAATTATTTATAGCTTGGTGGGCCCATGACACCTCAGGCCATCAAGGAAGAGATGCAACACGTAGATGGGCTCATGATCGAGGGGTGGACTTGACCATGGATGCTATTGCACAGGTGAAACATGCACTGCAATCAAACAAGCCAAGTGGTTAAAGCCTTGCTGGTATAGAGCATGATGGCTGAAATATAAATATGTGGAAGCCTGGCAGATTGAGTATATCAAACTCCCACAAACCCACCAAGGCAAGCGCCATGTGCTTACAATGGTGGAAGCAACCACTGGATGGCTGGAAACATATCCTGTGCCACCACCTGGAACACTATCCTGGGCCTTGAAACACAAGTCCTGTGTCGACATGGCACCCCAGAAAGAATTGAGTCAGACAACAGGACTCATTTCCGAAACAACCTCATAGACACCTGGGCCAAACAGCATGGCATTGAGTGGGTATATCGCATCCCCTCTCTGCAGCAGCCTCTGGGAAAATCAAACGATACAATGGACTGTTAAAGACTACACTGAGAGCAATGGGTGCTGGGACATTCAAACATTGGGATATGCATTTAGCAAAAGCCACCTGGTTAGTCAACTCTAGGGGATGTACCAGTTGAGCTGGCCCTGCCCAATCAAAACTTTCATGTACAATCAAAACTTTCATGAAAGTTTCAAAACTTTCATTTGAAGGGGATAAAGCCCCTGTGGTGCACATAAAAAATATGCTGGGGAAGACAGTCTGGGTTACTCCTGCCTTTGGCAAAGGAAAACCCATTTGTGGGATTGCTTTTGCTCAAGGACCTGGGTGCACTTGGTGGGTAATGCAAAAGGACGGGGAAAGTCTGATATGTACAAAAGGGGATTTGATTTTGGGTGAAAATAGCCAATGAACTGAATGGTATGATGTTAATTGCTATATAATACTATATTTCATCACTTCTGTGGTTGCTGTATGCCATATCAACGGTATTACAGTAAGAATCACCCAGATTAATGAAAAATGTACTTTGAAACCAAGCAAAGTGCAGCAGTGATGGAACCAGAACTGGCATGCACAATCCAACACCACACACCATCTCTCCTGCCCTGAAAGACTCTTATGACAGATGGAGCCCAAAGTCATAGACTAAATGAACTCAACGGACATTTTAGAGGGTTGGCCCATAGACTAAAGGAATGATATCTGTGTGTATATATCAAAAGACAGGGAAAGTGGTGGTAATTAAGTGGAATGCATTGGAAAAGGTAGGACCTGGGCATGATGTAGATGGTATAGAATAAGGGGGGGGATACTGTCCTGGTTTTGGCTGGGATGGAATTAATTTTCTTCCTAGTCGCTGGTATAGTGCTGTGTTTTGGATTCAGTATGAGAATAATGTTGATAACACACTGATGTTTTAGTTGTTGCTAAGTAGGACTTACACTAGTCAAGGACTTTTCATCTTCCCATGCTCTGCCAGGTGCACAAGAAGCTGGGAGGGGGCACAGCCAGAGTGGCCAAAGGGGTATTCCATACCATATGGCGTCATGCTTAGTATATAAGCTGGAGGGAGTTGGCCGGGGGGGCAGTGATTGCTGCTTGGGGATGGGCTGGGCGTCAGTCAGTGGGTGGTGAGCAATTGCTCTTCCCCCCTGCTGCCCCCGGGTTTTGTCATCACCCCCCCGCCCCGTTGTTTTCCTTTTCATTCTAATTTATTATTATTATTATTTTATTTCAATTATTGAACTGTTCTTATCTCAACCCACTGAGTTTTCTTACTTTTGGTCTTCAGATTCTCTCCCCCATCCCATGGGGGCGGGGTGGGTGAGCAAGCCGTTGTGGTGCTTAATAGTCGACTGGGGCTAAACCATGACAAGTTCCTAAGCAATGATTTGCAGACAGATGACACACTGAGGTAAATAATAGGTGTGGAGAGAAGGGATAAATAACTTTTGCTCTTGACTGGATGGAGACACTTGTCTAAGCATATTGTCTGTCATAAATCTACTTGCAATGAAAAAAACCCTAAATCACAGCATTTTTATTCTGTAAGACAGAATTAATGACGTCAGACTTAAGTTTTGTATGCTCTTTTCTTGTGTTCCCTGGTATGGGAACCATGGTATGCTGTGTTTATCCTGTTATTGTATGTACACTGTTATTTATAGGCTTCATCTATATGAGAATCTAACAAAGCAAGCTTCCTACTGGTGAAAGATCAAATGTAGGTAAGGTTTTGTAGCTTTTCGAACTTTTAATGGACTGTTAGGTGCACTAAAAATGCTTAGCAGGCTTTAAAAAGAAAATATTAAAGCTCTGCTATGCCTAGAGACAATATTAGTAACTTTTCTCCTAATAATTTTGATAGGGCCCAAGAATATAAGATTCTGCAGTGGTGTACCTAAACATAACTTCCCTTTCTTTTAAGAGTTCCGTATAAGTGTGATGTACTGTAATAGAAGGTCACTTAACGGGACAAATGCAGTGTGGAGTTTACGGACAAGAAAACACATTGAATCAACTACGCTGTATAGCTGATATACTCCAGTTGTATGACATAAATGCATGACTGGTGCTAATCACTTAGTTACCATGTTTGATATGCTTGCCAGATGCTAATATAGAAACCTCCCAGTGCGGAAGTGTGGCTGAATATGAACTTTAAAGCTTAGCATCAATTTAAACTTCAAATTAAACTGCGGAATGACCTGAAAGTCTGGTAAAAGAGAACATGAGTTCTTTACATTGTGGTGGATGCATCTTGGATGTCTGATTGGCAGACAAGTGCTCAAACAATGGTTCTCCAGCTCAGGGTTTTATTGAATGTAAAATACAATTTGGTCAGTCTACTTGTATGGGAACTAAAGATACAATGCATGAAAGAAAAAGTAATAATAAAAAAAATTCAACAGCTCTATCCTGGCACTTACTCCAGTGCACTATATAAAAATACATAAAATTGCTTCCTAATGTTGTGAAACTACACAATTACTTAGCCATTTATCTACAAACAAGGAAGGTCTGGATCTGAGACAAAACATTACAAATGTTTTTGGGCACTTGAAGGGGAAGGATGTGATCCCTTCCTCTGTTTTTGGCAGTCACTGACCTCTTGTACTAACTTCCAGAATGGCTGCAAATCTTCCTAAAATTACTTGGAATTTCTGTGCTAATGATGGTAGTGTCATTTTGGAGAGTTCTGCAGATGAACATCAGTGTTTGAGAAGTGCCATTTGTATAAAAACTTTCATGAGCAAAACTGATTTTCTACCTGCTGCAGGAATCCTAGGGAGCTTAGTGTGAGATTTATTGAAAAATGTCTTTTTAATGAAAGTGAAGGTATTGCTTCTTTAATAGAACACTAGAAAAACTACAAGCATAAGTCTTTTATGCAATGGAATTTCTTTGTAAAGACTAGAAAAGTTTGGACAAAAATCCAGAGGGCATTGACAGCCTTATTCAAAAGCATGCTGTTTTTTCTCATAAATGGGGGAAAAAAAATCCTTGACGGTAGGAATTAATGTTGTGGTCAAGAATACATACTTTGTGTCTAGTAAAGATGGGAGTATTAATGGATGTATGCAAAATGTAAAGAGTACATAAGATTAATAAAACATACCTGCTTAAATCAATACCAAAAAGAATGTGGTAATACATCTTAAAATTAAGACAAGTAGGATCAGTTGTAAAGTACTCTCTTGTCTTAGTAGCCCACTGTTATAATGGTACCACTTTATCATTGGGCTGCAGTACATAATTCTCTGATGACAATGTTTTACTGAAAATCAGAGAGAAATGATGGTAGCATCATTCCAAACAATGCGAACAAAGTTAGAGCTGGTTGATCAGGGTTTTGTGCAGTCACATTTTGAAGGTCTCTTAGGATAGAGATTCCATAGGCTGCCTGGAACTGGTTCCTGTGTTCAACCACTACTTGAAAACTGAAATTTAACTTGTTGCAGGTAGTAAAGCTTGCCTCTTGCCCTTTTGTTTTAGGCCTCGGAGGAGACTCTGTGACTCTTCAGTCTATAATATCTCTCTAGGTGCTGGTTTTCTGTTTTGTGTAGCATTGAACACAGACACCAACCTTTGGGGTTGTTTTTCCTCCTCCATTTCAGCTTAATTTCTAAATAATTGACCCCTGAAATCTAAGATTTGAGTCTACCAGTGCCATGCAAAGTAACATTACAGCTTTCAGTTTTGTGCAGTAAATTTTAGCAGATGCTCTGTGTTCTAACCATTGGTACACAGCAGATAGGCAACATGTGAAGTATAACAAGATAAACTGACTGTACTGTGGAGAGATAAATTAACCTAATTTGGGAGTGATTCTATTCTGCCTTTATTTTGCAGTTTAGCTGAAAGTACTCTACTAAGCTCTGGTCACTATGAATATGAAAGGTAGTAAGGTATATGAAAAAATATAGGAAAGGGGATTTCTAACTACTGAAATGCTCAAATTTATTGGTATACTACCATGATAGACAACTGTCACTTCAAATTTTGAATGGTAAGCATTTGTGCTGAACTAAATGAACACCTCTTGCAGCCATACTAAGTGTACCTGTGTACACTCAGACTGAATCAGATTTTAATTACAGTATTGAGATAGGAACATTTCCATATTTCAAGGTCAAATTGTGTTTTAGAAATGTCATCTTTGTATGAGGTAGCTGTACTTGTTCCTTACAATGAAGTAAATTATATGTAAGCACTGATACTATGCATGGAAAACTTAAACTATTTTGATTTCCTTTCTTCAGTAACTTCCTTTGTTTTTAGTCTCTGATCTTATACTCTCAAATTTGAGAGTGTAGTTATGCCAAAAACTTGGGAAACTTCATTAACAGGCCTTTTATTATTATTAGATCAGAGGATAACAAGATCTAATTTTGAAAGCAAAGGGGATGTGTGTTTTTCAATAAATTAAAAAAAAAACAACAACAAAACAAAACACCAAAACAACCTATTTTAGTAGCCTGATGAAAAGAGATACCAAGTAGAATTCTCAAAAGCACTCTAACACACCAGGCATTTAACTCCCATTGAAGCTAGTTTGTGTGAGTCTGGGCATGTGTAATGTGGAAACCCCTCATGGATAGCTGCCTTCCCCCACCCTCTGCCCACAGCACTAACACTTTTTCAGAATACGAATCTACGTTTTTAACATGATAATCTATCCAGAGCTTTGATTAAAATCAGTTGTTTTACAGTATAAAATAATATATTTACTGACATTAATTCTATAGCTTAGTTCTTATGCAAACTCATGAATAAATGTCCGTAAGTACTACATCTGCTGACTAGCAAAATGTGCCTGAGGCAAGTCAACGTGGTTTATGGACTATATTTCTTTCCTGCTCATGTGCCCCTCCTTATTGGTGGGTGTGAATATTTCTAACAGTTAAATCAGTGATTTAAATGCCAGTTTAAAGTCTGCTCTAAATGAATATTCTTAATTGGAAGTTGCGATCTGTCATAATCAAGATAGTATATATCAGTGTTGTTTACTCTTCATAGGAAAAAACCCCCTGTGTCCCAATTTGAATGTTACTGAAACTCCCTATGTACCCGCGTTGGGCAAAGGCCAAGTTAGGATACAGGTCCTTGACAGACTTCAGCTCTCCAGTTATGAGACCACTATCTATCACTGCATAGTAAAGCAAACATGGTTGCTGAAATAGTAATGCGCTTGGGAGATGATACAACAGATGTAAGTCTGTAGTAGTCTTTTCTGTGTTGGTGCCAGTCCCACATAGTCTAATGAACAGTTACACAGCAACGTGCTTAAGTACGTGCAACAAGGGTTAAAGGAAGAAGTGTTGAGCGTTGGAGTTGACAATACTATTTTAAGTTTTTTGAATGACCTCACAACCTTAGTATTTTCAGTGTAACTTTTTGTATGCCTTTAAAAAGCATATGGAAAAAATAGTATAACTTGCCATAATTAAATTTCTGCTCTGATTGCCAGCAAGGTTGTCATCTGGAATCCCACAGAGCAGACGGACACCAGTGTGGTCACTGGTCTGAACATGCTTTCCCACATGGGCTAGCCACTAGAAGGGCAGGAGCACCATCCTTTAGCACTCCTGGCCGAGACCCTCATCTGCAGTTTCAATGGGGCTCTTGAATTGGGTGGGAGCGAATGGTGGCCTTTGCTAAGCTCTTGATCCTATTGCTGCCTCATGTGTTGTGGATGCTGGGTGTGGGTGGGGCAGTATAAGCTAGAAAAATGTCCCTGTTCACTAGCTACTGTGCTGCCAGGCACTTTAACTGCTTCATAGCCGGCAGGTTTATAGAGAAGCTGCTCTTGGTCTTTATAATAGTGATAAAGCACGTTCTATCCTGTCAGCATGGAGGAGCCGTGCAGCGACAAAGCTTACTTGGTTAGGTAAAATACTGGAGGGTCTTGGCAAGTGGTTTAAAACAAAACTGAGCACGTTCAAAGACTTTAAAGGCACTTCCCGTCTCTACAGGTGTCTTCATTGGAGCAGCAAGATGAAGTTTAGCTTGTTCAGACATTTAATCAGTTTCTTTTCTAAAGCTTTAACTTCTCAGACTGAATAAAAGGTTCTATTTTGTTCAACTGAATTCTCCACTCTGTTTTTAAATGTCTGAACCAATTTTATGCAAGTCTTCCACAAAAAGTAGTGCTGAGGGGTATGTGAGAGACAGTCATTAAAGAATTGGAACAGGCTTCTGTGATGGAAAATGTTAGGCATCCTTAACCACAGATGTAGCTGTGCCTGCATAGGTAATGATATGCTTTAGTGTATTTTTCTATTTAGGGCAAAGATGCCCACCCAAAACCAGCAATGTTCTTTTCTTTTTAGTGCACCAGTTTGTCAAAATTAACTTTCATTCAGTAGATCCTCCTAATTTTACCCTAGTATGAAACTTCAGTTCTAACATTGGCTGTATCAAGGCTGTTTTAAAGATGAAGTATATTAAATTGCGTGTGTGTGTTCATAAATAAAGTCGCTGGGGCCCCTTTCCTAGACTAACAGATGCCCTTGTGGAAATGTCTGTTGCTGTGTGGCTCTAAATGTTTTTCAGCAATCCATGCTCCCTCCGTTTGGTAGTCCAAATTGTAGAATCTTTATTTGTACACACACAGAAAAAAATTAATACTCTCTTTTGTTTGGTATGGGTCTTATTTTCATGACCTGTAAGCTTTAACTGTGTCTGGGAATGAAGAAACTACATGTTTGGCCTCATGCTTAATGCAATTGTGGCATGTTTTTAAAATAACTTTTAAAATACCTTTAAAATTACAGGTGAACACAACTAATTTCTAATTGGTTTTGTAAACAATAGGTATAGTCTTCAGAAACTGGGAAAATGCATGCTGTAGGCTTCTGGAAAGAGCTTGCATGCTTTCCTGAAATATGTTTTTGCTAAATGGCTTCAGAATAGGACACAGTGTAGATTGGGTGGAGCCTCACAGTCTCAGTAGGACTGAGACATGCTGTTAATTCAAGGGCAGCCTTTTACTAGCTTCATGAGCTGCATAATAAAACATACAGAGTGTGAAAAAAAAAAAGTACATTTCCAAGGGAATTGCATAAAGTTTAGTAAAGGGTCCTCAGAATTATTCATTTTTTGCAGATGTGCTGGTGCATCATTGTGAATCTTTTTTGCTTGAAAACGTGATTATATGGACTCAGACTTTAGTTAATAGGTTACTTATGTCGTGATCTAGTAAACAGTTCTAAATACTACTCAAGTTTTGTAATTAGTGTATTTTTGGAGACAGTGTTAGAAATTGCTAGTGTCGTCTTCCCATCCCCCAACCTTTCAGCTCGGAGGAGCCTAGTTTGCTTGCAGCTGCAGTGGTAGGCATCTTTCAGGAAGTGACCTTGGCTTGTATTAATCAAATTCAGAACACACAGAAAAGCTTCTTGGTAACATGCTGACTTGATGTAAAATTTTATAGCATCCATTTTCTTTTAAAATGAGGCCATCTTATAAAAAGGGAATTTATTTATATCTCAATTTAAAAGAATTTCTCTAAAATGACAGGGTATTTAGAGAAGGTAAAACAACAAAAACAAACTGCTCTTTTTACTGAGAGTAAAATAGCTTTTTATATATGTAATTAAGTCTTAAATTACTATTGGCAAAACTGTATTTTAGCCTACCTAACCTATGAAAATACAGGGTTATTTGATAGCTTTTTCATTGATGTCTTATCATTTTTGAACTAGAGTAGGAAAGCTTGGTAGTAGGACATGATCTCAATCAGCTAAGATCCTCATGATGTCTTCAACTTTCTGACTTGATGTATTTTAATCACTTACTGCATCTTTTGTTAGCAGCTCTCAAGGCGTTAAACTTAACAGCTCAGTACAGCTAGTATGAGGTTATGCCTATTTGCATAGATTGAGACAGGAATCTACCTGTGCCTGTTCAAGAAATCACCATTTGACCTTGCCCACCAGCTGGAAATTTTTGTTCGTTGGCTGCTCTTAAATTGAGTGGTTGACTATTCCTGAAGCAGGTTTTAAGTTTTGCATAATTATCTTCTTGCCCAAAACCATTTTGTGAATTGAGTTAACAAAAAGAAGATTGTTGGCAGTATTGTCAGCTGGCATAGCTGTTTGTAAGAGTATCTGTCTTTATCCTTCCTTGGGACCTAAACAGAGGGCTGAGACCAGAATATCTTTCATTACAAAGTGCTGTGAAAGCCTTTATGGTTTTGTGTAAAATAACTTACCAGTTTTCAAACTGCATCTTTCTGGAGAATTAGTAATAGCTGCCACCTGACTGATGTTTTTTTTCCCCCCGTAGGTTGTCATGTGCATTATCTCAAACAATCTACCATCTGGTTGGTTTCAGGGTTTGGAAAACTGAGTTCTACTTTAACTGGCATCTTCAGCATAAACCTCTTCTGCATGTTGATGGCATATGTAGTCATTTTACCTTTTCACAATTACATTCAGACTCTTGTCATTCTTTCTGCAGTGTGTTGTAGATCTCAGTATGCGAACATACATGTTCTCAAGTGTTTCCTCACTTGACTGCTGCCTGTTTTGGAATGGTTTAATTCCATGTTGTTTATCTTGCAAATGTATGCAATGACTTGCCATTGTACTTGGTACCAAGTCAGAGTTGCTAATCATTCACTTCAAGATCTCTGTGTAACCCTACCCCTTTCTGTTGTGTTCAACATACTCTTAGGTTACTTTGCTACTGAATTTGCCTTAACTATATGCTTTATACACTTCTTTTCATGCTGCCTCATATTGTCTGTTAGTGCACCAAACTGAGAACTCTTCATCCCCATCTTCACTTAAGAGTGCTTTAGTCCTCTTTCCTTGTAGTGTGCAAGGCTGATGAAGAGGTGATCAATCTGTTGCTCTCTGTGCTTAAGTGTAGTTGACACTGACTTTCCAAGATCAAGTGGATGTCAAAAGACAATCATAGATTATGTCATTCAGTATTTGCTGTCATCAGCATTTTCATCAATCTCCCAGAGAATAAAACTAGTCACAGCACAGATTTTGGGATACCCCACCATGTACTGGTTCACTGAATCAGGAGTCCCTGAGATGAAACAGCATTGCTAGTTATGAAATTTTGACTCTGGAAAGCTTGTGTTTGTAATTCTCTCCATTAAAATTTTAAACCAGAACTCCTGATTAGGAGATGACAGAACCTGGAACCATTGGTACAGAACGGGGGCATACAGTGTTCTTCCCCTAGTTCTGTAATCTTAAAATGAGTGGAGACTAAGATGCATCATCTTCTTATGTGCCAAAGTAAGACAATCTATTACAAATGCCTTGTGTCCAGACCATTTTCTACTTCTGTGGCTAGGCTTTACTTGTTTTCCTGTGCCAGACTGTGAAAACCTGAAGATTTTTTTGTACCTAAGAGCCACAAATTCAATGTCCATCCTTCTTGGAGTAGATGGAGGATGACTTGTTTTGAAGTGAACATCTTGAAGCAGAGTATTATCGATGGTACTGTGGGGACTGGACAGTGTGCAGCAGTACTCTTTGGGCAGCCCAGCTTTATGCCAGGGCAACACCGATTCCTTGTTTGACTAAAAGCAAAGGAAATCACCGCAGCTCTGGACTGTGCATTCAGAATCCTTTCCGACAATTCTGTGCTGGTCTTCTCCCTCCCTCCCCTTTTGCAAGGTCAGTCTTTCCTGTTTGCCAGCACAGTCTCGCTCGAGAACGGCAAGTCATTGCATACATTTGCAAGATAAACAACATGGAATTAAACCATTCCAAATTTAAACCATTCGCTTACAGCTCCATAGTTCAGTGCTGCTTTGATACTGCCTAGTTATCAGCCCTACCACTTAGATTACTGACCTGGTTTTCCACTAAAGTGGGGGCTAGGGGACCCACTTCTGACTCACTGCCGTACTGCTTCTGCACAGCTCCCCTTCCCTCGTTGCCACGCTAAAAGAAACGCTCAACTCGCAGGAGGCTGCTGGGCGCCCCGCTGCCTGCGTTGCTCGAAGGGAAGGAGAGGAGAGGAGAGGAGCGGACCTCCCTCGCCCCGGCCCGCGCCCTCCGCTCGGCACCGCGGCGGCTGCCCCCGCGGCGCGGCCGGCCGGGCCGCAAGGAGTTAATAAGGGCCGCGGTTGGGTCTGGAGCCGCCGCGCTCTCATTGGTTGCGAAAAGGTGAAATTGAAACCACGGTAAACTTTTGACCCTGTAGCAGTTCTTGTGGAACGCCTTCCCCTTGCCAAGAGCAGAGGGCTTTTTCCCCCCTCTTCCTGTATTTATTCTCTGTGATCGTGCCGTGCCGCATGCAGCCTCTCCGAGGGAGGGGGAGGACGAGCGCAAGCAAGTAGTTTGCGTGGCCAGCTAACGGTAAAGCTGGAATACGTCTTAACTGCGAGTGCCAGCTAACTTCTAAAACTCCGATCAGTAAACAAGTAGGAGTCCATTTTTCAACTTCCAAGATGGTTTTCTGTGGTAAAAAAAAAAAAACCAGCAAAAACCAACCACCAATTTGATGCTGACTATCACAGCTCATTAGAAAGTGGGGAAGGGAGGATGAGTCATCAGGCACGCTGGCTGCAGAGAACTCTGCTGCTTAATAAACGTGTTGTTTTTTTAAAGGTTGAAGTGGTTTCTCCTTACTGAAATCCGGGGTAGAAATGTCTCATTATTACTCCTTAGTTCATAAGCTGGTGTGTTAAATACATAGTTAGCTAACTGTAACTGTTTTTCTACTCTTCTGCAGCATCCTTAAACAAAAGACTATATTTGTTCAGTCTGGGAAACAAGTAGTGCCAGCTGATCTCCATTGCCAGCTGAACTTCATTGCCAACTTGCAAAGCGTCAGAGGCCCATGGTAGCCAATATTATGAATTTTTATTTAGGTAGGGCGACTCTCAATTCTGGACCTAATTAGAGTGTCTGTCACTTTCATACTATGCAAAGTTTGTCACCCAAAAGAAAAAAAAAAATCTGTGGTTGAGAAAAGTCACCTTCCCTCTGTAGCCTTGCCAAACCAGACAAATTAAAGTAGCATTACGTTTTCAATGAAGTATGAATACGAGATTCAGTTAATCCACGTTTCTTTCCCCTTAAACATGTCTGTCTTTTCACTGACAAAAGAATAGCTGACATGGTTACTTTACTGCATTAGCTGCTATTTTCTCCCTCCCCACTCCCAGGCGCAGGTATCGGCTTGCTGTTCTTGCTGGGACGTTAAACCTACTGAATGTTAAGTGCCACTTCATCAAGGAGTCACTCAGCAGCTGACTTGGAGATAACATTCAAAACTCTTTCTCAACAAAGAAACTTGATTCCCGACTACTTTGGGCTGACGTTTTCACCTCTCTAGTGGCTTGTCCTTGCAAATAGTTTCATCGGATTTATACAGCGTGTTCGTTTTCCTAATGAGAGATTAGGGTCGGGAGGAACCCTAAACTGCTGTGACTTGGATTTTTTAAAAATTCAGTTCAGTAAGCAGCGCAGTGGTTTAGAAGCGTTTTCATTTACGGCAGTGTTAGTGTAGTAGGACGAGATTATGAGGTTCGGTGTGGGCTGTTTTCAGAGTGCTGCTGTTCTGACTGCAGTTTTATCTGGGAATTGAGGGAGTCTCCTGAAGCATTGCCAGCAGCATCAAGGGAACAATGAATATAATATGATTAATAGCAGATCCCCTGCCCCCTCTTGCGTGCGATTCTCCTTGCAACTGCAAAAGAAACATGCGCTTGTAATGATAGTTGGTGGCCTCCCTGTTTGTTCCAGCTAGTGTTCCCAAGCAGCAGCTATTATCTAGTTTATTTTTCTCCACTCCCTGTGATTCTTTGTTCTGTCCTCCCTGTGCCTGTGTGCGTCCTGTCTGCTTCTCATTGTCTGTTTCATGGCAGTTCGCCTGCCTTCACAGTGGAGCTGCACTGAAGCTGCAAATCATATTGCCTATCACAGTGAAATGGAATAAACACTCTTCTAAAGGAAAGAAGAGTGAGTAACAACTGCTAGGAACTAAGAATCACTTGTGAACTCTGTTTCTGAAGTGTCATTTAAATGTCTCTACCTGAAAGGCTTCTCTCAAACGGTTGCATGATTGCATTCTGGTAACGTTGGGTGCACATGGCTTCTGGTGTTAGAAATCGGTGATGTCTAAAAATATTACTGCATATGCCAGCAGTAGGGTGGGAACCTAGCAAAAAATGAACACTGACTCTCAAGCTAAAGAAACACAAACTTCACCAGATTTGTAAATCCTATAACTTCGAAGTATCCTACTTTGGGCGGAGTGTTACTGAAGAGTGTTACTGAGAGCTAACTGCTGATCATGAGGAAATCACTAGTGTAACCTTTACTTCTAATGACAATGGCCAGAAAGAGGGGTATCAGGGATACTGTCAATGCATTTTGTAACAAAAAAGCATTAAATGAGCAGTCACAAACTGACAATAAACTATGGGGAATTGCAATCTGCTGCTTTGGAGCTGCCCTTTTAGAATTTTCTCCCTCACCAAGATTTCCAAACTGTGAATGAGAAATTTAAAAAGAAGTTCAGGCCAAGGTGTTTTCATCTATTCTTTCTGTTATCTAGAGCAAGCAGTTCCTATTGTCATGTTTTACTGAAGGATAGAAAGATGATTTAGAGGAAATTCTAGAGCACAGCCTCTCAATTTGGAAAATTATTTTATATTCCAAAACTCATCAGTACTTCTATAGTGTGCTTCAAACTTCTGCTGGCTTATTTCCCCCTCAGTCTCCTGTCTTTGATCGTTGAGTTGTATGGTGAGCTGGACTCTGGCATCTAGTATTAAAGCTTGCCACTTCCTCCTAAATCAGCTCCTGTCATGCTGGCACAAATGATGCTGAAAAAGAGTAGACCTGTAGTAGTTGGAACTTAGATTTTTGTTTGTTTTTAAAACATTGCCATTGTATTTCTCTCTTCTCTGCTTTTATTTCTATTTCAATTAGTGATGAAACTTACTATCTGCAGTCCAAGTGTTTCATCACGGGATGCAATAAGCAGCTTTTTCTCTGCTTCTTCCTCAATAGGTTTGTCTCAAAGCTGTCCTGTCTACATCCTTGTTGCAGATCTCCAGAGATGAGTCAACTTCTGGTCCTCTGCAACAATAATGGGTTGGGTTTCTGGAATGTAAATACCTCTTTGAAGAGCTCTGTTAGATATGGAGACTTACCTTTTCTAAGAAATAAATCGATCAGATCTAGAGGTCCTCAAAACACTTTCAACCAACTTTCAGGTCCAGTTTTGTTCAAGCATTGGAGCAGGTTTATAGCAGCAACTTCTTAAAAGACAGTTAAAAAATAATCAATGTATTCATTCTCTCATCTTCTCTGCTAGCATCATCATTTCTTTTAAGTTCTCTTGCATGCCATCGGGATGTAGCAAGATGAATAGATGCAAAAATTTTTAAGCTGCAGACATGTTGATTCCTTTAAGCATATGTGTACATGCACACAGTCTTGTTTCTCTGGCAGTTAGAGTTCAGGAATCAGTGTCTAAATTTTTTTTTTTCTTTTAATATACAAAACAGTATGTAGAAAGCATAGTGTTTTTCAGATAGAACAAAGTGGTGTGATCTCAGTGAAGCAGACCTCCTGCTGTGAGTTGTGTTTTGCCTTCCACACTTTCTTGAAAAATGCGGTAAATACAGGGATTGGCTGCTATAGCTGAAAGGACTTTATACATTTATAATCTCTGTAGGTTGCATTATCTATACAGCTGTCTCTCATAAAAGTTTCTGGGTTGACATGCCCTAATAGCCAGGTTGTTCCTAGCTTCTGTTGTAGGCTGAGGTCTTCTCAGGCCACAGGGACAGTAAACAGTAGCCTTCCTTACTGATTTCTGCTGAAGTAGCAGACCAGGATATTTACTTGGCAGTTTTTTTAGAAGAGTCTGTGTTATTTCCAGCACACTTCAAAACTGGTTTTAGGTTGTTTGTTTGGGCGGGGGTCTTGGGGATGGGGGTAGGACAGGACAGATTGCTCAAAGAAATTCTACATGCTAAAGTTGAACCCTCTGTGCCATTCACATCCAGCTTTTTTTTGTGTGTTCTGGAAAGTTCTTCTTATCTATTCTATTTTGTCATTAGCTCTGATTTCTCTACATTTTCCTTCTGATGTTTATTGAGCATATAGTACTTGTCCTTTCGGATGATAATCAGTATAACCTATCTGGCTATTTCTCAAAGCAGTACATGAATTTTAGATAGCAGAGAGACCACATCCCTGAACAGATGGAGGAAAGAAAACAGAAGATTGGCTGAAGTGCTCCATAACTGTTGCATTTGCTTATTTGTGGTATGTAGTCATCCTTACAATAGTCTGTTGAAGTCTAGATCTGGAAGGCTAAAACAACAAAAGGGATCAACTTTTCAGTTTGTGGTATCAAAAATTCTTCATGATGTATCATTGCACCATGCCCATTGTTCGCTCTCTCCAATCAGATGGCAGTAGAAATGCATAGTTTTCTTCAAGATAAGTAAATTAAAAGCACAATACAATAATTCTGATACTAACAATACTGTAATCCTTAGAGTAGACAGTTTTAGTTCTCAAGGTACAGATAGGGAATGTCCTGATAAATCATGGATCTGACAAATATAAATAGATTCAGAGCAAAAATCATATGCCAACAAAAACGGTATGTCTTTTGTCTTGCTGGCTCCACATGCTATTGTAGTCTTTTAGTAATGATGCTGTGAAAATAGCGTATGAATATTTTTCATTTTGGATGTTACTACTTAAACATATATTCCCATTTCCAGCACTAGAACAGACAACTGTAAACATTCTTTCATAATAAACTCCAGGTCTGTGATGTGATAGAGAATAGAAAAATTAGTGATGCCTATCTAAATTTTTTCAAGTGCTAAGCTTTGTTTGTCCTAGGGAGGAAAAAGGGCCATGTGTACCAAACATGGACAATTACGGAAAGTTTATTGTATTTGAGGGAAGAATTACGTACGTCTTACAGTAGGAGAAATAATGTTGTTTTTTATTCAATGCCTATTTAATGTAATTATAAATTGAGGGGGCAAAATGGAATTATCCTGGCTATGCAAATGGAGGAGGAAGGGGAATTGCAAGCTCTCTGATGGTCACGGTATCCTTTTTAATTGATCTATGACTGTTGTTCATAAGAAAAATACCCGTGTAGATAGCGACATTTCCGATAATACTAATTTCAGGAAATTTGAATTAATACTTTAAAGTTATATATATATATTGAATATATTGATAACTTTAATTATGCTGCTTTTTCTCTTTTCCAGCTTCTTGTATAGAATATTAATTAGGTGATTTGTTATTTCAAAACCTGTCATTCCCTTTCTTTTCTCCACAATACAGTTAAAGCAGGAAAAGCAGTTCTGTCTCTTTGTTTTAGATTTCTTTTGTTTTTTTCACCTTGATTCTCTACCACTGATATAACATTGTCCTGCTGGGTCCTGAGTCAACGTTGCTCACATGTTGTTGTGACAGGATTAGAATTGAGGATTTCAGTCAGAGGAATCTTATTTTGAAATATCCTACAGTTGAAAATGAAGAAAATTAAGATCAATATTAAGCTTGCTTAAGCTTGATGTAAGAGGCAGAAGAGAACATTTGGAGAGAGAATAAATGTTTGAGGTTTTCAGAAGCTGAATAACTGAGCGTGACACATAAGAACAGACTGGAGTCTTGTGTGTTTTATGGGGAAGGGGGCATCCTTTTAAATGAAAAGCAAAACCATTTAAAATTGGTAAAAAAAAAAAATCACTTATACAGTTAGTAGGCACATGTTATCAGGCAAGTTATTAGTATACTAAAAAACATTTTGTGTTTCTTAATAGGAGAATATTTATAGTTCTAGTTAGTAGCGTTTATGTTTATAAGGGTATTCTGTGGTATATATTAGTTTCCTACTGATTCCTGGAAGCTAAACCTCCCTTTGGTAGATTCACCCTTTGTCAGTACTGAATACGGTGAGGCTCTGGTATGATATGGCATGGTGAATTCTATGTTTCTGTGGCAAACAGGTATTGATAATGAACACATTAGTGCCAAAATTGCTATCTTTGTTTGAAGGAAATAACCCTTCTCTTTTGCTTTCTTGTTATTTTATGGGTACATAATATAAATGTTAATTACGTCTTTTCAGGGATGCAGAAGACATTTCTGATCTTTCTAGAAGTAAAGCATTCTAAGTTGTAATTCTCTTTGTTGCTTGCTTTTACAGTCTGTCAGAGCAAGATTAATACTGTTTAATGGCACAGTTTTACATAGTATACTACTCACGCTGTCTTCATAGTGTTCTTCAGTTAACAGTTTCATAAAGTTTCAGGGTAGCTTCTGACAAACTTTGAAGGCTGCTGGTGATTCATTGGCTCAAAAAGTTAGGAAAATGTTGACTTGCTTAGCTGTAAAAACAAAATTAGTCTTTGCTTTTAGGAAACCTAATTCAGTGTGTCTTTGAAGTGCAATCATTAAAAAACCAGCCTTTTTTAAAGGTGTTTTAAAGATTTTTTTTCAGTCCTATAAACTAGCAGACCTAAGACAATTTTTTAGTAGTGTCTTAGGGTCTCTGATGAGAAACTGAGAACTTCTGCCCTGCTTGTACTGTGTGACAGTTACTTGTCAATCCTGAACCACTGCAGTTTGCGGAATGATGTTTTAAGATAGCAGTTTCATTTTGCTTAAAATGCTCCACTGTGATGTGTGACATCCTAGTGGCTAATAATGAGCAATTTGTCAATGAGTAGCTGGCCATGCAGTAATGGCAGGGCAGTAAGTGGTAACCCCTTCACTTACCCAAAGATAGTAGGAAATCCCCACTCATCATCCAGAGTTCTGCAAAGATCCTTGAATTTTAAAGAATATCTAGACCTAGGAAAGATGAGTAAAGCAGTAAAAATAACTGTTGGGTGTTTACTGCAAAATTGCAGGATTTGCAGCTCTTCTGTAATCCAAGACAGTGTTATCATACATAGATAGTGGCATTTAACTCTTCCACTGATGGATGAAGTTTACCTGTCATCCAAACTGAACTTCACTTTGGTTTTAAGTGTGACCAATTTTGTTTAGAATGAATGAAATAATCTAGCAATCTTCCTAAAAGTTATGAGGTTAGAAGGAAATATATCATTTAAAGACTGAGAAAAAATTTTAGAATTTCTCAATGAAGTATTGTACGTCTTCTGTAATGCTTTAAAACTTAAGACTTAACCGGTTATGACTAACTTGAATTAACTGTTTTCCATTTCACCAGATATTTTCCCTGGTCAGTAGTAGGTACACGGTGGTCCTTAATTTGACAGTTTTTGTCATTCTTAGTACCTCTCCTTTCCTTCTTTATGTCTGTCATGCTAATACGGTATATATTTACTAATCTGTTTCTTTGAAGATACCTATGTTGAAATGTCGATAGGAGGATTATAGCATTAAGAAGTATGTAATGTTAGATATTTATTTTGAAACAGAACATACAAATGTTACTCTTCAGAACTATACATCTTCTTGCTGGTATTAATAGGCAATTTATTTTAGGTTACAGCCGTTTCATTAGATTTTCTGCCTTGATTGCTCAGCTCTAATTTCACATCACCAATGTTGGTTTCAGAGCAGATGCAGTGAATACTGTAAATTAAATGTGCAAGGGGACTTTTTCATACTTCGTATTCTTTCTTATGCCATAAAAGATCTGAAGAGCTTTTGTATTCTACTGAAACTCAATAGTTTGCGCTGATTAGTGTTTATAATCACTTTTGCAGTTAAAGGATGTTATTTTGATGTTTACAATTGCTACAGATAATGCAATTTTTGTAGTAAGTCTAGCAGTTAAGTTGCCACTGCTTTCAGCAGTTATTGTTCTGGTTTTGCAACCCTGGTGTTCACTGTGGTTGATGAAAGATCATTTAGATTACTTATCATAACTATAAGTAGTGGACAGTTAGTGTGTAAAAAGTGTGTCTTTTTAAAATAAAAAAATGTGAACATTGTAAGTTACTACTGACATTCTTAGAAAACATCAAGTAGACTGGAATAATAATTTTAAATAGGAGTGGCTCCGATTCAGACACCAGGTTTAACATAGATAGTAGTGCCAGAACATTCTTTAAAGGTGTCTGTTGAGCAAACAGGGATATTTTATCTGTTTTTCTTGGCTCTGTGTGCAGTGCACACCTATGTTTCTCAATAACTTGGGAAATAGTTCTAAATAAAATTTAGGTCTTCTGAGTCTTCTGATGGGACAAAACATATTTACTATATCTTTCTATTTGAAGTTAATAAAAATATTCGGGTAAAAGATTTTTTTTTTTTCTTTTCCTGCTGAAGATAAAATTTTGAAAGAAATATTACTTTCAGCCTTAGTATTTCTGCTGGAGCTGGTGGTAGAATTCTCATTGAATTAACAGAAACAGACTTAAACCAATGCTAAGTGCTTCTGAAAATCCCAGTAGAAGTATATTAAATTTCAATGGATCAAAATACCTATTACTTAAACACAGAGAGGGAAAGGCATTGATATGACACATGTATTTCACGATTTTTTCAACACACTGAGCTTTTAACCTGCTCAGGAAAACTAGCTAATGCTTTTAGTAAAAGTTCACGAAAGACTATCATAGTGCTTCAGACTTAGCTGCGGAAGAAGAAACCTGCTTGTTAACATGGTAATCACAGTGAAATTTTTAAAGTACATTTCACTGTTTGGCATGATAACAGTAGCATAGTAATAATTTTTCATATACTTGGAATGATAAATTAGATGTGGTTTCAAATGGAGGAGCTGGGGAATGAACAGCTTTTAAGTGGACAACACTGTAGATAGGGATGATTCATGTATTTAGATCACATTAAAAAGTAACATTTCTTAATGGAAAATTCTGCCGATCTGATCCCTACCCCACCCTTTTATTGTACAGCTAGTGTTCCAAGACTTTGCTCAGTTTGTCCGGCTAATTGTGCAAGATACAATTAGAATTTTATAATGAGTGATTTACTACAGCAGAAAATGTTGTTCAAGTAAAATTGGACTGTAAGAAATACAGAATTGGTAGTGGATATAAGAACAACTGTTTTTTCTCTTTCAGGTTCTTTTTGACTTGGTTTGATGTTGAATGTGTCCATTTTGTTAGAATGTGTATATTGGAGCGTTATATGTAACTTTACCAGAGATTTTTGGAAACACTTCCATTAATTTCAGTGTGATGATGTTGTCTGTGTAACAGTACCCTGCTTTGGAAGTTAAAATTTGAAAACCCTAAACTTTTGACCTTGGGTAGATATTGCCATGTATAATGCATTATATTCAGCTGGTGAAGTAAAAATTGCATTTTTCTGGTATCTAGTTTGTGGAAAAAATAGTGTGTATTGGGCTGCGATGCCTGACAGCTGACATTTATCAAGAGTAACATGAGCTTTACTCATTCTCACATTTTTAAGCAGCTTTCAAAGCTTTACATGTATACACATGTTCAGCATATGTCTTGCAGCTTTGAACATTTTGTTCTAAAGATGTTAACTCTCATTAAGATGAGAATCCAGGCTATAAACCCATAATGATTTTCGTTTATCAAGTTTAGTCACAATGTTAACATTTTGTAAACTGGCACTATAATGTAAAACAGTAAGAGTAATATTTAAAGCTTAGAAATACTTTTTCCCTATTACATGTTTTAGTGAACTTTAGACCGGACTTTCAGTACATGGGATTGTTTTGAATGTATGATAGTCTTTCAGAAGCATACATTTTCTATAAATAATGAAATTAAATACAGTAAAAATGCTATTTCTTATTAGAATAAAGTGCTAAAGCTTCTCTTTGAAAAAGAAAAAAAAAGAAAAAAAAAAAAAGAAGATGCATTTTCTTTTCAGTGATGAACAAATTGTCTGGTAGCCATTTTGCTATCTTTGTAAACAGTTTGTGTGCATTGGCCAAATAATGAAAAACTTGTTCTACTTGCTTTAAATGTTATAAAGAATTACGTGATTGTCTTGAAATGTTCAAAACTCTGTATGTAATTATTCTTGCTTAATAATCCTCTTAAAAAGAGAATTGTCTGGAAGAAATTATTATTTTTCGTACTTGACAAATTTTCTGCTAATCTACATGGTTTGCTGGTCTATTTTTAGACTCATAGTTTCCTGTTACTTCAGTAACTCAGAGTAGTGCTAAACAGATCACAGTGGTCTGATGCCAGGTAACTCGAACCGTAGGTGACTCCTAAAGATAAAATGGATGAGTATAATTGTGATAGTCAACATTTTAATTGCTGATCAATGGTGTAAGGTACATTTCTTTCTCCCTACTAATGTTCTTACTAAATACTTCATACTAACATTACCAATGTTCATATCAAATACTTCTAGTTTGTCACTTCTACATGGAAGTCATTTCAGATGACCTAAGAAATAATTTTCTTTCTTCTTTAAATAATATCCAAATTGCTAAAGTCAAAAGATAAATTAAGGTCTGAAGCCAGTCTGGAATTCAGACTTTGCTGGAATAGTTTGTTAAACATTGGAGATTCAAGATGGGATTTCTTTTCTCCAGTTTGGAAACAGCAAGGTTTTAAACATTAGTGGATGTCAAACACTCCTAAGAGGCAGAATGGATTCACTATATTTTCTGTGTTGTTTTGGATTGACCTCCGCCAAAATTGTCGTCATAATTGTGGCAACCCTCAAATTCTCTCCATTTATTTGCTGAATTTAAAATGTGGAGTTACTTTTGTGGGATCATTTCAAGATACTACTAATGCATAACCAGGTATTAAAAGTCATACAGACAACAAACAAGGCAAAGACAATACAAAATCTCTCTGTTGAGCTTGTTGGTCTTGAAATAATCCACAGATTTTAACTACTGTCCTTAAAAGCTTTGCACATTCATTTAAAGAAATGAATGCATTGATTTATGACATTTTAAAATTTCAAAAGATGTAACAAGAAAAAAAGCTGACTTTGTTTACTGTTTTGTTTAGACTCATGAGAACCCTAAACTGATGTCTAGTAACATTTGGCCTTGCAGACAAAATAAGCTGTACGAATAGCAGAAAGTATCCTTTTATAAACAGGAAAAAAAAGTTAGTGGAGTTGTGCCAGGATGATTGTTTTTAATTACTTATGAATATCTGTATATTACAGGTAATTCAGAAGATCCATTTTTCTCTTTAGCAGTATGCCTCATAATTTGTCTGCTGTTTATGGAGTACTGGTAGATGATCAGCAAATGGATCTCTTATAAATGTTAAATTTTTCCCTTGTTAGACCATGTTTATATACTTTTATCCTCTAAAGCCTTTCTTCCGTGCATCCTTCCATGTACATGTGCTCAAGAAAAATAATATTTTGTATATATAGGCACCTCTTTACTGAGGAAAGCTGCTCTTATGTGACTTTTCTTGGGATATTTTGAGTTCCTTTGTTGGAAACCCATGTGATTTCTCTTTGCAAAGGCACACTGTGATCTTGGTGGTGGTGATGCTTTGGGGTTTTTTGTGTTGTTCTTGTTGTTTGTGTGTTGTGTTTTTTTTTTTTTTTTTTTTAACGTAGCAAATAAGGTATTTTGTTGTAGTGACTTGAAGCTTGTCTGTCCTTTCTTGGCTAGCCCCAGTTGTAGAATTACAGTCTTTATTTCACAGTTGTAACACACATATTGCCAAAGTGGGACTGATGGAGGGACAAGCACATAAAGGTCTTGAAAGTGAGAAGCTTTCTTTCCAAGTTAGATTTTGGCATGCTTTCTTAATTTTATACAAGCTTAAATATATGGTAAGGTATATGTTGGAGGGCAGCATATTTCTGCCTGTAAAATTTTTGTTGCTTTATTTGTTCTTTTCCTTATGAAGTAGCTGTAGGCATCATTATGTAAAACTGTAGATGCTAAGAATGATTAAGGATATAAATCCTTTGTTTTAAAAAGCATTTTGTAATAATAAAAATGGATAAGTAGCTTTATTTTTATCAGTGCTAGTCGCTGATATTGAACAGCAAATTACAGTAGGGAGCATGGTGAAATTAGCATTCTGTAATGAAATCCATTTTTATGCTGTACTGTTGCAACAGCGATTGTGTGCAAAACTCATGTTGCTATTGTAGATGAGTGAAAGTCTTAAAAGTATACTGCTGTATAGGTACAGTATTTACAGTGTATTCTCTCAGGGGTTGCTTGATTAATCTTAGATAGCTTTTCTACTTTCAAATATTTCACAGCTATACGTTCATTCACTTACAGCCAGTCTTGAAAAGGAAGGAGGTGATTAGCACACAGGTAACCTTAGAATATGTTGGCCAGACTGTATTATCATTCCCTAGTTAAGGAGCTTGTATACCTATTGCACAAACGTTTGTGTTTACCTACATGGTAAAATGTATCGAGTGTTACTATGCCACTATTTTTAGACTTTTGTCATTATAGTGGCTGAACATTCCTGGCTGAACATTTGCTTTAAGTAATTTATCTAATATTAGGGTGTTTTAAGTCCAGTTACTTTGTTCTGAGGTAGATGTAATGTATTGTTTTATGTAGTGTTTTATTGGTATAATAATGCTAGTAAGTCTTCCCATGTAAACAAGCCTGTAGTTTTGAGTTCTACAGATCCTTTCTATGCATAGTTCCTCACAATGCAGTGATGGTCAAGCGCTTATCTTCATTCATTCTCTCAAATACATGTATTTTTCTAGGTTCATTTGGTTATTTTTGTTTGTTCATGACCTAAATAATTGTAATATATTTTTTCTTGAAGCAATTTTGACAATTAGAAGTCACAGGTGATGTTGTAGTTTTAAGTATTTTTCATATTAAAATACTTCTCAGTTAATAGAGGAAGGAAAACACAATTGCTTTTTCTTCACATTTGTCTCTGTTGCTGGCTGCAATATTGCCAGTTTTTTTTTTCCAAACTCATTATATTTGCTCTTTCTCTTCAAACCCCAACTGTAACAGTGACATGACTAGCAAAGCATCTCATTTTTCATTTAAAAAGAAAACCGGATTCCATTCCCCCGGAACTGTAAAAGAAAATTTGAAAATATCAACAGTTTACCTTGAAGTCTAACTGAAGAAAATGGAGAAGCAAGGAGCTTACATCTAGAAGCCACTTTTTTTTTTTTTTTAAATAAAGAGAGAAACATGAGTTTTAATTATACATAGATGTAAAGGGGAAATAAAAAAAAATAGAAAAAAAGACCCCACAAAACAAAAAACCCGAGTTGCACAATTCAAGGTTTCACTGAACTCTCTTCACTCCTCCTGTTTCCTTGACCTCTGGCTCATAAATGGTTGAAGCTTTGACTTTTAGAAAACATTAGATGTTCAGAATGATAGTGCCATGTTTATCCCCCTAGTTTTTCTTAGGCTTAATCTATTAATAGGGAAGCTTCTTGGTAAAGCTCTGTCAACAAACCTTAGTAAAATCACATTTCATACTGGCAAAGGAGTCTCTATACAAGTTCCCTGAGTAAAATAGGTTATATGGGTAAATATATTTTTGGCGCTGCACTAAAGCAATTCAAATATTTAAAAATAAATCTTCTTACAAGTTTTAACAAATGTAAAATGACAAGAAATGTTAGATCAGTCTGAGGATCATAGAGGTCACACAGTAATTCTGCGCAGCTTTCTTTTTTTCCCTCAAATAAGCTTTCCCTATTCAGAAGTCATGCCATGTTGGCTGTTTTTCTGTAGACTTTGTTTATTCCATGCGCTCAGTGATATTATTCTTTAGGATAGCTTCTGCCATCTTACTATGGATGGAAGCCAATCAAGGCGTGAATGTCAAATTCACTGGTCCATAGCTCCTGAGAGTCCCTCTGGATTTCTTTATGTCAGTAGGAGCTACACTGGTCCCCTGCCAGTCCTCTGATACAGTAGCCATTTGTAATGACAGATTGGCCAGCAGTTCTGAAGAGTCACATTTGAACCCCTTCTTGGATGATGGGTATCCTGGTGACTGATTAACACCACGTGTGTCTGTTTGGTTTAATGCTTCCTCTATAATCCCTTAAAATTCATTTTGCAACCAGTTTGCTACAAAGAAATGCTGGAGGTGGGAATCTTTCCAGGATCTTCAGTGGTGAAGGCCGACATGAAGAGATTTTCAGAGCTTCATCCTCTCTGAGTGCCCATTTTATGCCTTTGCCATGAAGAGGTCCGCTGTCTCCCTAGCTGGCTTCCTGCTTCTGATGTGTTGTTTAAATATCTTTATTATCAGTAGCAGTTCAGTGTAAGGCACTCTTCTCGTTCTTTTTTTAGTCCTGTATTTCCTGTTTACATTCAATTTACCGTGTTCTATGGGTGTTTCAGTTCTTCCCATGTAGACAAGCTTTCCACTTTTTAAATGCTAACCTTTTCTGCCTTAACTTTCTTTAGATCCATATAGGGTCTTTTTTTGATGTTTTTGTTCTCTGCTCCAAAAGCTGTGTAGGTGTAGCAGCTATTATCCAGAATTCACTTGAGGGCCTACATCTTTTTTGTCTCTCCCTCTCTCACTGTTGTCATCACGGTACAGTCATACAGTGACAGTGTAATCACTTTTCCATCTTGAGGGCTGGGGGTGTGTGGTGATGTCCTCACATACCACTAGAGATGTGTAAATTAATATTCCACACTGCTTCTGAGCTGCATATTGTTTTTTAAACACAACTAACTTTATAGGAGAATAAAACCATATTTGAGAATTTCTTTGATTTCTGTGCACAAGCATTAACTGATTAATATGCTGACTTCCTTTTCCTTTTTTTTCCACGTTAAGACTATTACAGATATTTGGTTTTAATAGTTTGAACTGGAGCTACAAATGATGTGAAGAAATAAATACAATATTGTAATGTGCTAGAAATTTTAGAATATGTGTGTCATGCAGTGTGTGTGTCTTTAATGTGGAAAAGTGTTTTGGCAGAGTTCTAAGTAGTTTTGAAAATTAAATCTTCACTCGATTCATATAGTGTAACTCAAGACTTCTAAGTTTTAAATAGCTGCGAATTTGCGGTGATAGTGTTGCTCAGTCTTTTTAGTGTGCCAATACGTGTTCCTAGTAAAAAAGTCATATTAAAAATGAAGCTTAAGATTTGAAAGGTCTTTTTGAACTTACAGGAGATGTATTCAAAGCCGATTAATTCAATTTTAAGTAGTACTCCTGTTGGTCTTATAAAGATCCCCTAAATACTATGTCAAATTTGGAATTAAATTTAGAGAGGCTTTACATTTTAATCTATGAACATCTGGTGAGTTCTGGTAAGAATTTGGTCTTTTTTGTTTTCTGCTGTCTTTACTTCGGTATTTCTCTCAAGTTCTGATCTATTTTCTCTGATGGCCAGGCAATAATGCTTTTTGAGGTCCATAGAAATGCTAGGCTTTATTTGTCCATGGATTTGCCCTTTTGTTTGATCGCTTTTATAAAATGTGTCCATCATACCTAGCCGGTTACTTTTTCTTCTCCTTCTCCTGCAAAGACTCGTGTTTTCTTTTCCTGTTTCTCTGTGTTTGAGTCTGTTTCATGACTTCTGCCTGATTCTTCTAAAAACTGAATTCAGTTAAGAAATCCAGCAAGAAATAAGACTGATTTAGTTATGGCACATAATGCTTCCTAACTGCGTTTTACAGAATTATTCACATCTTCATGTTACAAACAAAAAAGGCTTGCTAGCCTTCCTCCCCCACACCCTCCATTATAGCCGTATAAGGCGTCTATTGTCTCCATTCACATTGAGATGTCACAGATGTGTACACTCTTCTGGGTTCTTTTCTCTCTTGCAGCTCTAATGACCGCTACTCCTTTGATTCTTTTCTCAGGCAAATCGGCATAGGCTATACAAAAAGAAATTTAGGTCACAATCTTTAAATTATTCTACTTGACTGAGAGGAAGATTTAGCTGACTGTGTATTTGTGTATACCAGAAATTTATGGCAAAATATGGCAAAATTAGTTTCATCCAACGAATACTATTTTGTCATCTCAGAGATCGTTGACTTAAAAATATCACCAAAGGAGTGTGCAGTTTTAGTGTGAAATAGAAGTGTGCAATTGAAAGAGTTTTAAAGCTATATTTATGCCTTTTTTCCTAGAGATTAAAAGCTGGTGTGTTCACCTGTATTGTTAAAACAACTAGGGGCATTAGGAATGGCTAATTTTAAACAAATACTTTTATTTTTATGTGTTTTCACTTCAAAATGAATATGCATATTTTTGTTCTATTTTGAGATTAGCTACCCTCAATACCAGATTCCCCGTCTGTCAGGACAGTGAATTTAGGGTTTAACTCTAAGCATGGATGTAGCTTTCTTTGAAGTACCGGGAACCCCGTGTGTACTGTGACTCTTGGCTCCGTACACTGAGGTGTCATGCTAGGCAATTTGTATTTGCTCGTGGACCATATTAGTTGCACAGATATGCAGATGGGCAAGTTGTGCAGGCAGTAGCAGGGGTCTGTTCATTAAGAATGATTTTTCTGTAAGCAAACAAATTCCTTTTTTACATGCTCCTCAGATACACTATTCGTGCATAGAAAAAGCAAGCATTTACAGAAACAGGAAACTATTTTGTGCTTTGCATTACATCTCTGAACTGTCTTGTACCAACATCCTTTTATAGTTGGCTACTTTGTTTTCCACTTCAAACTAGTGTTGTGCTTAAAGTATACTAGCAGGTCACACTAATTCATCACTTCTGTAGGCTGAGTTTTGTCTGTTGTCTAGTCCTATTTTTTAGGTTGAGAGAACTCAAAAGGTAAAAAATCCACAGATACAGCATAACTTCTAGTTGTTTTACAGGATGCTGTGATTAAATCTACACGTTAGCTAAGTTATTTAAGCTGCTTCTCATTATTGTTTGTCTTTGTTGTTGTTTTCTAATAACAGAATACTCTTCCCTCAAATATTTGTGCCCTCAAAAGTGTTGTGTATTTCAGCTGGCTGCAAATTCATGACAGCAGGCCACACAATTTATGACATGCTTTTTTAAAGTGGGTAATCAATGCTTTTGTCCAGTACTAGAGGCTTGGTAGTGTGGGATGGTATGTTTTGTAGAACTGGCTTTGAGCATTTAGGAAGAGGAACAGAAATTACTGTGAGCATGTTTTGAGTGGCTTGTATCCCAGCTCATCTGCTGTGGATCCAGAGCACCACTGGCAAGGCTTATTTCTATTAATGTGTTTGTGTGCAACTCTGCTACTAATACCAAAATCCGTCTTTAAAGCATCATAAAGACTGGAACCAAAATATTTCATTAAGCATTATAGTGTGTTGTTTTCTTGGTATTTGTGCTATGGAAGTCTTGAGAGATTGGAATTTTTCCAAGGTTAATATCAGAAACTAATTTGTTAATTGTGTAACAAATTGTGTTCTTATAAATGCAGAACAAAAGATTTTTGTCTAGACACTAACATAAAAGATTCTTGAAACTGCAGCACTGGATTGCATACTTTGTAGACCTAATTTTGTGTCATTCATAAAAGTGAAAGGTTTGCTTTTTAGTAGTCAGAATCAAAGAGGCTCTTTCTGTTGGTGGCCAGGACATTTCAGAAAATTTTGAAGTTGATCTGGTATATTTAATGTTCAAGCATTTTCACTTCAGAGGTCTTTATGTTGAGTGTAAGAACTTGCCTCAGTTGGTCAGTTTGGCTGAAAATGGTCTTTTTTGTAGCATCCACCCAACAAAAGGTTAACTTTGTTAGAAGTTTGCAGTATCTGCCAGGGGACTCTATATGAGTACAGAAACAACTATATTTTACTGTTCCCCAGTACTTCCACAAAGGCAAAATATGACAGAGCTGTGTAGAAATATTCACAAGCATCAAGGCTGTTCTTTTCAAGGATTTGCAATTTCCAGCTGTTGATAAACTTTTGTGCTTCTTAATAATTTGTGATTATTCAAGTGCTAGGAAATGGCAGATGAAGTGAACGGGCTGATAGGCTAAATGTATGGTGGGTTGATTAATGACAGTGCTGTTTAAGGCATGTGAGCATCAACTAGATCACATTTGATCTCCCAAGATGAACAGTTACCCAGCGTAGAATGGGGGAAACAAAACTATGATTAGATCATTGCAAAAATTCTAGATTGCATACAGCTTCTAATTGAGAGACTTGCTTTTTAAGTGAGAGGCTTGCTTTTTAAATATGCAAATACAAAAAGAATAGTTGGAATGTTTTTTCAGCTGTGCAATTCTAATTAAAAAATATTTTTGCTCTGCAACTTGACACTTGAAAGTGTTTACTTTTTCAAATAAGCAGTTTTCTTAAAAGCCAATCTCCATACCTACTAAATTGATGAATACTTTCATTTCACATACAAGATTCAAAGACTAAATTGGAAATACTGGGGTTGAATATCTATTGCTAATAATAGCTGTAGAAAGTACAACAAATTCATCTGTGTTGAATGCTTTTCTGAGTATTATTTGTAGAAGTTCAAAAGCTGGCATTAAGCTTGGCATCTACTTGATAGAGATCACCTATCAGGAGCTGATAGTGTGTACAGTAAATGTTTCATTCTGCCAAAACCAGTCAGTTTTTCCCTTTGTCTGAAGGCATTTTGGTATTGTTAGAGATTTTGATCCAAATGTAAAATGACTTCTGTCTCTATAGTTGAGCTTGCAATGGACAGGCTTTTACAAGGAAATTGCTGATATTTTGCCCAATTTTAAACTGCTGCTTTGGAAGATTCTGATTTTGAATTGTTCTCATTCTAAACATGTTTTATATAAATCCGTGATCGCTGGAAAATGAGTAAGATTTTGGCATGATAGGGTCTGATTCAATTATAACAATACTGTAGCACTAAGCGAGTTAATGCTAATTTTAATACTATAGTTGTGTTTAAGTTGTCTGTCTCTAGAAATCCAGCAAGCAGTCTTTCCTTCCATGAGATACTGGTAGGGTAGAATGATAGAACAAAAACATTGCATGTATATAATATGTAAAAATGTATGTGAACCTATTCAGAGTCTCAGGAAGAAGAATGGACTTGCTGATGGCACATGCAGAGCTTCAGGACAGGGAATGAACTTGTTGATGACTTGGAGAGGGATCACGTGTGTTTGGTGAAACAAACTCCGTTTAGTTGATTACATTTCCTGTTTTCACCAAGAACTTTGTAAGTACTCTCTGCTTTTGAAGTCTCAGATAGTGTATAGCTACCTCAAAGAAAATGATAGTTGTTGCTACTGAAAACTTGCAGATTGAATTCTTACTATATTGAAACTGTGTTTGGGAATTTGCTTCCTCCCTTGTAAGGGAAAACAAATTCCTTAGTCATTGTTAAATTAAGGTAAGAGCTCTTGTATCTTTATCAGATCATGTAGGAAAATGTCTCTGTCACTCTCTTATCTTACAGGAGCTACTGTATTCTGTAAGAAAAAAACATCCCAATTATGTGTGATTTTGTTCCCATAAAATATAGTTCTCCTAATTTTATAAGTTGTGCCATGAATCCCATCTAATATCTACTAGTAGTTATTGCTTTGTGTTTGCATTTGATATGATTGTTACTTAGTTTCTGGCAATCATCCCTTTGCATTGGACTTTTTCTTTAAAATGGCAGTGATTAGAGTTTGTACTGAAAAGGTAATCACATTATTGTAATGTGGAGTGGTCAGAACTGAAGTTGTATATTGATAAGGCATGAAACAAGCTTTCATCAGGTAAGTTAATATATCTGCTTAAAAACAAAACATAAAAAATTAGAAGTGATTAAAAATAAATAATGTTTTCAGATTTATAGGGTCAAACTGATAGTTTCATGTTCTAAGGCTCTTAGTTGATGTCCTTTTCTAATTTAGAGAGATTTTGTACTTTCAACTAATCTTTAAATAATTTAGGATTATGTAATTCCATTTTAACAAATTATGTGAATTAATTCAAACTTAATTCCTAATTAAGCTGACATTGTAATATGTAGAGATGTATTGTACAGCTTGCATTCTTCTTACTAACCCGTGGATTATGTCATGTGTCAAATGGCATGGAGGCACTTATGAATTAGGCATATATAGAGCTCGAAAGTGACTCTTCAATCCTGTTATCTTGGTATTCTCTTGTGAGCTCTGGCAAGGGTATATTGTCTTGTAAATGGAACACTTTTTATATAAATTTCCTATTTTTTTAGAGTTTTATTGCTGTTGGTAATAGTAGATGTTTGTGCACTGGTCAATACAATCTCTTTCCATAATACCCACTGGTTTTGGCAAGGATGATGGGAAGAAGTGTTTTCTGCTTTTAGAACTTCATTAAATACTAATATAAAACCTAAGTAGACCATATATATTTCAGTCAGCAACTGAACTGCCTGAGTTTCTTCTGCAGTTAAAGTGTCTGGATGACCAGAAAAGAATGGTGGTGTTCTGTGGTTTCTTACCAGTTTAGTAGTTATCAAGTCCCGTTATAGTAGCCCAGACATCACACCCTGTTTCTTTGCGGTATTTGAGGTAGGGATTTTTTCTTTCTATATATATTTATTAAATTTTAAATTATTTTTTTAAATAACTGTTTAGTAACTCTTCCAGATACAAGTCTGTAAGGACTTACCTATGTGAAAAACATTCTAAATATATTCTAAAAACACTCGGCTGATGCCATCAGCTATACTGAAAGCCCAAGTTACCTCTTCCAGTACAGTGGCTTGGAAATTAGTCAAGATTAAAGGCCACCTTCAATATTTTTTTGGCCTGCTGTCTTTCAGCATACCAATTCTTGTTGCCAGAGTCATGCAAGTAGGTGGTGTGGCTGCATCATGCCCAATTGCCTTTTACTTACAAGAGCTAAATCCTGACAAATACATCTGGCCAAGTAAGTTCGATACCTTTTCACAGCTGGGTTATGAGAGGAGCATTTGTTCCGAGTTTAGAATGTGGCTCACATGTCTTTGGACCCGTGATGAGACGCAGTAACCACTTTACCACCGTGCTTTGTGCAGAAGCTGACAGGTGAGAAATTTTTACAAGTGTTCTGCAGTGTATGGTGAAGGCACAAGGATAAAGACTAGTCTTTTTTTATAACAGTGAGTTCACTGGAGCCCTCCTTTTCTCTTTCATACATTTTGTTTCTTGTAACAGGGTCCTGTATCTATTGCTGTGACTAGCAAACAGGGACGTATAGGAAACAAATTAACAAGTAATGACATTGCGAAAATAGAGCACACGCATTATTTATCAGAGGAACAGGAGATGCACTGCGAGTGTGTTCCACCTCTGACCATCCTTTAGCTGAAGGTGTCCTGTCATTTTAATATATGCAAAGTGAACAAGGCTCAAGTTAATTGTCATGTCTGAAAAATAGCCGAGGAGTGCATAGTGCTTACTAAACACTGCGGGGGAGTTGGTAAATGAAACCTGACAAGGCCTGAAAAATTATAGTCTCCCTAAGACAGAATGTATAATATAAAAAGGATGTGTGCTGAGTTAAGATTATTTAACATGTTGCAACAAGGTGTGCTTCACTGGTTACCAGATTATAGATGGCACCTTTTTTTTTTTTTAAAACAACAACAACAACAACAAAAACAAACCACCCAAAAAACAACTGACAGCCCTGATTCAGTGAAGTCTCTGTCTGAGTCAGTGATTTATTATCTAGTAAATGACCTTTTTGGCTGGGGGGGGGGCGGGGGGGGGGGGGGAAAGTGGAGAATGATCAAATGCATATGTTTTAGAATAGTATTTTATTAGTTATTGTAGTGAAGGACATGCTAGATTAGGATAATGATGTATCAATACAAATAACAATATAATTTGGTGTTTGCATCATAATGTAAGTATAGCTGCTTTAATCTTAAAAGATAATTTAAGACTTTTTAGTACAAAATAGTTACACTACACCAAAACATCTTTATTAACTCAGTGTACTTGAGTCTCATTATCTGGTTCAGTAGTTTGTTACATTGTACTTTCAGATTCACAAAGCTGTAGGTATTTATCAGTGGCATTTTTTATCTGCTGTGTTTTTCACCTCCCCCAGAGGTTTAAAAATATGTTGGTTTTATGTACTGTAGTTTGAAGTGTAGTATATTGCATTTAATTTCTTTTTTTAAACAGGCACATTAATTGTCTCTCAAACATTTCAGATACAATCCTTTTTACATCTTCTTTCAAAAAGTAACCATTGTGTTTACCATATCTGGCACGTTTGACTATGAATATATATGTATATTTTTAACCTTAAAAACAGTGTAGCTTTAGCTCTCTGTCATATTGTTGTTGTCTGTGCCACAGGCAACAATATGGCTTGTCACTTAGCTATCCCATCCAAAAGCTAATGTAATCTTCTTTCTTTTATGTGTTTTAAAAATTGGATTGAAAACTGGGCCATATGTACACTTAAATTTGGTAGCCAGGCTATGTTAGATGCCTGGTTTCTATATGGTGTAAACTGAGTATCTCTGTAGCTCATCCTGAAAGTGGGGAAATCAGTTGAAGGTCACTATGTTGAGCTCATTGAGATCAAAACATGCCGAACGACATTTTTGTGTAAGCACTCTTGTTTTTTGGGTGAGCAGATGTTAGACAGGAAATCGTACGCTCACGTGTTGAAAGTGGTACTGGTGTGGTGAGAGCTGATGGAGGAGATGACTGCACAGCCCCAAATGCCAAGCTTTTTAGAAGAATGCTGGCTCTGAGACTGGCAATCGCTTAGTGCATGACTGTGCTTTGATACAGGCACTCTAATAACCTGAACTAATTCATGTGAAGCAGAACAGAAAACAGTGTTGAAATAAAATATTTTTTGTATTTAAAAAGTTAAGAAGTTGGCTATTATCTCTGTACTCAGAAGCAGCAGCATGTAGGTTGAGACTAGGGATAACAGTTGAATGGTCAACTTCCAATATGTAAGAGTTGGGGCTTTCATTAACAGGAAAAGACCAAGTATTATTGAAAAAGATGGACATGTTTTATTTTTTTAATTTAAATGTCGTAGATGATAACAATGTAATGACTTATTAGATTATAGAATTTTAATATCCTGTTTTATTTATAGTGATAGTAACTTGAGGTCTAATTTGATTTTGATATATGGCAAAATTTTACTGTAGCGTATTTGGTGTTAACTTTTTGTTTGATTTGCTGGGTAGGGTTTTTGTCCTTACTTCAGGTTGTTTTAATTTCATCCTGGTCTGTAGAACAGAATTTAGAATATCTGTCTAGATTGCCCTGCCAGTTGACAGTTCACGTAGGATGGTCCTCTGCAGTGTTTGGCCAGACCAAATCAGTGCAAATGCTACTCTAGATGCTTTTCTAAGCCTTCAGGAGCCTTCAGATTATGCAGAAGGTTATTTTTTAGTTACTTTACTGCAGTACTTCTTTGAGAAGTTGTATTCCATCTTCTGTTTAAACAGCTCAGATATTGACATCCATGGAATGAATATTTACTTGGGAGGAATATAAAGGGAATATTCTAAAACTAATTTAAATAGTGTTAAGATTTTTATGTGGTCTTCAACTTAATACATTTCCAGGGTTCTTCTCTTTTCCCTTGTGTTTCCAGTCATACAGAATCTTTTTGATACTTGTGGGTATTAAATCTCCCACCTTAAAGTGATTTTGTGCTCTTCATTTCTCCTGCATACGTCAACTTCTCAGTGAGACTTTTGTTTGTGATTCAGGTGAACTGCTTCTGTTCTTGCACAGGTGTATTCACCAGTTTATCAGACTGTTGTAGAAATTTGAGGAAAAAACCCTGCACATCAAACTGAACAGTGAATGTAATTTATGCTACCTTTTTGTTTCATAAATTCTGTCCAGTGGAGACATCAGAAAATAGCCCTCATTGGGTATAAGACCATCCCAGGGAAGCTATCTAGCAAGCTATCACTGATTGTAGTATAGGTCAGGTGTAGCATTTTTACAGAAATGAATGGCTGAAGGATTTAATTTTCCATGATGTCCAAGTGTTTCTGATACTGCATCTTAAGATTTCTCTTTTCTTTTTTCTTTTTTTTTTTTTTTTTTGGTGTGCTTTTGTTCTGGTTTCCATGATTAGCAGAGGTTGATTTAGCATGAAATGGTGTTATAGAAATCTTTAATTAGGAGACAATTTACTCTTGATGCTTACTCTTACGTGACCACATTGTCAATCAACCTTCTAATTGGTAACTTCAGTTCATATAAATAAAGCTACAATCAGTATTGTCAAAGGGATGGTTAAAACAGCAGATGAATACATATGCAACCAGTTGATATGAAAAGCTTCAGTTTAATTTCTTAAGAAATGAGCTACTTGAATAAAACTCCTTTACCTACCTGCTAGTGATTACCTATTAAGTAGTCTGGGTAGAAGTATCAATTTTGAAACTCTTGATTCTGGATAGGACTATGGTGTGTGCTTACATGTGAATGTCTCATAAATATTTCCCAAGAGCAATTTATTTTTCTAATTAGCTTGAACAGCCTCTGCTTTATGTAGCACTTTAAGCAGTTTTCAGTAATTCAGCCACACAGCTGTTGTTTAAAACTTTTCATAAGTTACTGTAATTCTCTATAGAGACCCAGAATCTCACTAATTGGTACACTTAATCATACCTTGTATAAAATGCATGATGATATGGATTAATCATTCCTAGAATTTCATAGAAAAACAGAGTAACAGAAACCTGAGTGTTCATAGCTCTGAAAACAGTTTGCTATTCTCATATAATAGTTATGTACCAAGCAGTGTGTACAGGCTGACATAGAGTGGCTACGCACTTAATTTTTACTTGCCAGTCATAACTTTACAAAATAATTAATTTGGGGCTGCAGCTTTTTATATGAAGATTTAAAAGTTACTAAGATCAAACATCTACAGCAGTTTCATTATTTCTTCCAAAGTAAAAAAAAAAATTACATTTAAAATAAGTCCGTTTAGTTCTTGTTTGAAAGGAAATCTAGCTTGCTGGGTGGCATTTGTGATGTTAAGATTCAGACTTTTGAGCTTGTTTAGCATATATAGAGAGATGACAGTTAGTTACAGTTATTATAAGTGAGTTTTAAACTCATTTAACATTAAAATATCTCAATATTGAGTGTTTACTTTTTGGTAAGACTATTAATATTAGTTGAAAAAATTGAAAAGCAAGCACTTGTTTTTTTAAAGTACAGCCTTTTTTGTTTTTCAGGATGTGACTTAAAATGACTTCTGATTCTGAAGGTCCTCTGAAAAATATGCTGTGCTTGAATGTTTGCTAAGGACAAGTAAGTGACTGATTTCATATTTGGACTATATGTACCTGAATAGTTATTCCCTTACCATTTTTAAAGCTACAATTTACAAATTGTACATGTAAGTATACAAGAAGCGTGTTCTTAAGAAGAAGAAAAGGGGGGGAGGGAAGAAAGAAAAAAAAAACCAAACCAAAAACAAAAGAAAAAACCTTACTTCACTACTGCCAGCAAGTGAGTTTTCTAAGTTTGTTTTCTCATGGATTCCTATCTATATAAATGAGAACATCAGTTTTTTCTGCGGTCAGTCTTATAATAAAAGAAACTGCATCATTTCAAGAATATTTTGAATGAGAGGTTTCACTGGAAAGCTATCATACTTTTTATATATGTGTATTTGAGGGAAATATAAGTTTGAAATAACAAATTTTCACTAAGAATATGGAGCTGTTGAATGGAATGTCTTCTAGTTTTATTTATATCAAATAAAATTTAAATATTTGGGGCTTCTCTTAGCATAAACCAGTTAGTTTATTACAATTTGCATCTTAAAAAACTGTGAATTATATCTTGGTTTTTAGAAAGGAGAATTATATTTAATATTTTAACACTATATACAATTAAAGAAATTCCAGACCATCTTGATGATGTATTGAAAAGGACTGGTTTGATTTAATTCTTCATAATTGGCTTGTTCTGGGGAATGCTAAGAGCCAATCTATGCTTTTTCCCTAGTGAATTTTTCAAACAAGAAATCAGTTCAAACAGAAGAGCTTCCAAACATGCAAGATACCATGAGTACATATATTTAGTATAGGGAAAAGTCGATGTTTTCATGGGACCAAAGAAGTGTTAAAAATGCAAATTTTTATGCAAATAACATGATTTTTAAAAATAGTTTGGCTATGTTTTAAATTAGTACTGTATGGTTGTGCTTTGTGGGGTTTGGTTTTTTGTGTATGTGTGTGGTCAACTATTTCAGCTAAACAAATACAAAAACTAAATCTGAAGGATCTAATTGTTTATATTGTTGGGCCCCTGTTAGGACAAAACCTTCCCAGTTGCCACGTCCTCTTTGGTGGATAGGTCTTTCATCTACAGCTGCTGAGAACATGTGCATGAGGCAATAATGCTTGAGTTGGAGAAGGAAACCAGTGCGTTGAAAGACAAACTAGCAGAAAGGGACCTAATGAATGTTAAGTTAGTAGCTTTCCAATTTGTGTGAGGGTGAAGTGAGTAAGACCAGGGAAGAAACTATCGTATCAAGCTGAAAACTTTCTGCTTACTGTGCTTAGCGCTTCTCGATGTCCTTTTGACTTGAATGCTCTCTAGGAAATGGCTTTAGGAACTTTCCCAATTTTAAACATACTGTATTGTCGACATGCACATCCTTTTCTTGGTAGTCTGGGACAGAATTTCAGAAAGGTGGGTTTTTTTTTTTTTTTTTAAGCCTGTCAAAATATTGAAACCCTGGCAGGTTGAAAAATGCTAGTCCTAAATGCTGATGATTTTTTTAAAGTCTATGTTTTTGTTTGGAAGGCTGTACATATGTTGTAGCAATGAATGGATTAATGATTACTAGAACTTGTTTTACCTGTCACCTGCAAAAACCAGTACCTTTTTAACAATCCATCTATGGTTTACACTGAGAAATGAACAGACCTGACGTGAAAAATGTATGGTACACTGCAAAGGATGTAGACATGTATACCTTATTAATAAGGCCAAACGTTTTTTCAACACACTTATTGATGAGAAAAAGGTCTTTGTTATTTTTTGTTTTCTTGTTTTCCCTTTCTGATAAGTGAGAAAAATTTTGGAAAATTTAGGATTATATCTGAAAAGATAAATCAAATGGTAATGCAGAAACCAGTACTTAGTGTTTGCAGATGTTTGGTGTTTGCAAAAAGTGTTTGCACTTTTGTGTTTGCGCAAAAAGTGTTTGCAAAAAGTGTTTGCAAAAAGTGTTTGCACAGTGTTTGCAGAAGTTTGGAACCTTTTCTCCAAATATTGCTGCCTTTGGTTCCACTCCACTGGTGGGGTTAGGAACATCAGTATATAGTGGTCATTACTGCTACAACCGGTGGAATTAAACAACGTCTTGCTTTGAAGACTTTGAACCATCTCTTACGTCATCTTGGTTTTCCTCAAATTTGCTTTAAGTATAAACTTTGGAGGGCTCTGGACATACTTTCTTCCATTCAACTTTACCATTCTCTATTACATAACAAATGTATACCTTTCTAAATGGCAAGAGCTAGGGCTTTGTTTTTCCAAATAACTTTTGGAAAATGATATTGGACAGAACAAAGTGTGGCTTTGTGTCATTGTTTTCAGTAGCTAAATGGAGTGTAGCATAAAATGCTTTTATTTTATAAAATGTTCAATGAAAATGAGAAGGTGTTCTAATACAGTGGAGTAACATGGGCAGTTTAATTTAGAAATTAAAATTAGTTGGTGGTGCTGATGACATCAGACTAGCAAACATTTAAATATTATTATTATGTACATAGGAATTATTGTTCATGAAGCACCTGGCTTTAAAAATTGGCAGTCCCAATAAATTCTCTCTCTAAATTACATAAACTAAGAACACATAAATTTTAGAAAAATCTAGTTGTTCATCACTGGATAGAATTTATATTCAGCATTTCTTCATCCTTATATGTAATCAGTCTGCTGTAGCTTCTTGCATTTTAAGCAAATACTTGCATAGAAATTACATTAAAGAGTGCATAATAGTATGCATTGATAGCTCAAGTTCATAATACAGTCCCACTGTTAGTTATCCTTCTATGCAGTAGGTTTGCCATCCACTTTTTGAGTTTGTATGTGCAACTTTGAGGAAAAATAGCAGAACAATTGTCAGATTTTTCATGGAAGTGGTTGCTGTCATATCTGTATTTCTGTTATTCTGAGTGAGAATAATATTCTGTGATGGAAGATTATCATTCCTGTGTTTTGGGTAATTTATACTTATCTAAAATTTGACATAATTTCTTATATTTGCCTGGTTTTATGTAGTAATGGAGCTATTCATTGAGTCAAATTAAGCTAGTTTGTAAATTTATTTTAATTACATGAATAATATAAAGAATTTCACTGTGTAATTCTTTCCTTTAAAAAAATGCTTCGCTTAGGTAGATAATATTGTGCAGTATAAATAGCACAGGAGTCTTTCTAGCCAGCATGATAGGTTCACGAGCCAGAAATAATGCCGTTGCCTGTTGGCTCAGAAACTAAGTTTACAAAGATGGCTGTGTTAAATTTTTTAACTTTTAGTATAAAAATGCATCAAAGTTTTAACTTTTGAAAGCTGTGTTTCAGAGCTGTCTTTTGAAATAATGATTAACTTCAGGAAAACTCCTCCAAGCCCCCAAAATATATTTCTTTTTGGAAAAACTTTTTAGCCCATTAGAAATTATAGGTTCATATTCAATGAATAAATAAGACCTGGTACTTTTTAACTGGTGATTTCTTTCATTATTAAATCACTGAATAATGGCTTCTTTTGCTAATATTTCCTGTTGCAGGGAAATTAGTTTGGCTGTTAACAATTTGTACTGTAAATCCATCTGTATTGGGAAGCAGCTTCTGTAATTTCCTCAGCTAAGCAGTTACAGAGTTGTTCTAGGCATTACATGCCTTCCCGGCTTGTAATGGTACTCTTAGGGAAAGAAAAATACATGTGCAGGAGCTCTGCAGCTTCAGCCCTGAATAAACTACCACAAGCTACTTGGGTGTAATAATAGGGAAACAGCCTACACAAATTACTTAATTTTTCCTTCCTTTTCCAAGCTTCTATATTTAGGCACTGAAAGGTTTTCTTAAAAAGAAGGAGGGTTGTATTCTCAGATATGTATCATGTTTCTGAGACAAAATGTAATAATTTTGTTTTTCTATTTAATCGTCTTGTGAGTTACCTGTCAGTAGAGGTAGATGGTAAACCAGAAATGACATTTCCATTCTAAATCATTTAATGCAACCCTGTTACCTGCAAAATTATGTTCTGGTGAAATGTCTGTCCTAGCTCAAATTTTCAACTATTTAATGTATTTTAAATCTTTCCTCCTCTTAAATAGAATTTACTTGGCTTCTGACATAACTTGCTGTGCCCACACCCTTCCTGAAGTATCCTTAAGTCTTATATTTGGAGCTCTTCCTTTCTCTTTCCGCAGCAGCTCTTAACCCTGCAGCTCTATACTCTGCCTGCGAATGCAGTTAGAGGGGGGAAGCACCAATCCTGGAGTGTGTGTGTGTGTCACCTGCAGAATGACTCTGGGGATTCAGCCTTAGCTGTGAGGTCTGTAGGCATAAGACCTTATGAGTCATATGTTCTGTTGAGTGTCAGCTTCAGATCATCAACTGCTTTTTGCATGGTCATAGCCTGTTTATATAATCTGTTTTTGAAACTGCTTGCTTGTTCAGATAAGTAGTTTTTCATTCAGCTGCTTAATTGAAGACAATATTATCCCTGCAGTTGTTCAGTGCTGTACTGTCATCTAGTGGCGTAACAGTATAGTTTTCTGGAACATCGCATAAGGTGGGCCACAAGGTATTTGAGAGGTTTTTGCCCTGGAGGAATATATGATTGAATAAAAGTCTTCAGGCTTGCTCTTCCATCTCTCTGTATCCTGGGTTTTGTCTTATTCTTCCTGGTGTTGCATAAGATATGCAGATGTAAAACCAACTTCTTATCTGTGCAGTCCATGACCATAGTTACGGGGTTAGGCATCTTTGGTAATTGTTTATTTCAAATGCAAGATTATGTTTTACTGTTGTTTTTAATTTTACTGTGATGTACAAAGTATATTATCCTTCCTCTCCTAATGCCTATCAGTTGGGATGAGGACTGGTTATGAATACAATTTTATGTTAAGCATTGTAACATTTGCTTAGCTGCAAAGAGAACTTGTGCTTTAAAGAGATGCCATTTTACTTCTGAGCTTTGCACACGTGTCACAGTCATCCAGTGTCCGCTCCTCAGCGCAGCCAGCACTCCTCTGTCCTGTCTGGCTTTCAAAGGTTTGTACTGCTGTAAGAAGAAGATCCTTTTAAATTCTCCACCCGTAGCTGACATCCTGCAACAACAGTATCAGCTATTGCAAGCAACACCCATGCTGCTTCATGTAAATATGTTCTTGTGTATGTTCTTGTGTGTCTTTGCCCTTTTGGTTTAGACTGTAGAAAGAACTAAAGCAGGTTTTTTGTGGTTTGTGGGTTGGTGGTTTTTTGGTTTTTTTTTGTTTTGGTCCCCCCCCCCCCCCCCCCCCCCCCCCCCAAAAAAAGCCAGCAAGCAAAAACCCCAATCAGTCAAGGTTAGTACATCAGAAGTAATACACACACTTCTCTCTTTAATTTAGATGTCTTGTCCTGGAAGCACGCAGCTGATCGGGTGCCTTTCTAAGGGGTTGGTTTTCTTTGCTGCAAGGGTATACTGCTGACTTTTGTTTAACTAACTTCTTGTTCACCAGGCTGCCCAGATCCTGTTCTGCAGAGCTGCTTCGAGTCAGTTGGCTACCAGCCTCTGATGCCTTAACATAAACTTCATTTAGATGGAAGTGTCTGTCAGTTCCTAGTCTTTGTGATATGTGATCACCGACTCCTAGGGATTTGGTCATCCTAAGTCAGTTTTTTTAAATAATTCTAGTAATGGTGGGTTTTGCTTGTGGAGATTCTTAAAGAACTTTTTTTTTCCTGAAAGATTTATTAGTGTCTGTGTTATATGTTGTGGAAAAGTTTCTCTCCAGCTAACAAGTATGGCTTGTCTTACCTAAATGTTCAAGACCAGTTACTGTCATTGCTGTATGGGGTAAAGAACTGCAGTCTGAACTAGATTGCGGTAAATTAAATTTACATTTAATTTGAAAATTTCTGTAAAAAGGATAAAATAATGCTAAACTTCTAACTGCCCACATGTGTCTTGTTGTCACTGTGATACAAAAAACCAAATACAAATTATTAGATTATTTTATAGTTCTTATTAGGTTCTAAAATACCCTGGCTACATAAATAGCATGGATCCATTAAGAAGTTTTTTCCCCTCCCTCAGCATATTGTTGATTGTAGCATAGCAGGATCTGATACGGGTGTCTTTGCTCCTCCGTGACCGTGTTCCTTTTTCCTCTTGGGGAGTGAGGGGAGATGAGTGTCATGGATGTATAATCTGCCAGGCTTGTTTAACATAACTAGGCTTTAACAAAAGCAACCTATTATTTTATTGGATTATGGCCCAATCTTTGCTGCAGAATAGAGTTGAAAGAGTTCTGAAGTCTTTGCTTGCCTTGTCCACAGAGTTTTAGAAAACTGTTCATTTTAAAAGGTTTAGCAAGAGATAGGAAGTTAAGACTAGAGTAAGCTCTTGAGTTAGATATGCTAATAGTAATCTGTTGGCTTTATGCCAAGGCAAGTGTGAAACTCTCATTTAAGCCCACTGATTTACTCCTAAGGATGACAATTATTTGTGGCTGCAGTGGTTAGATTACATGAAGGGAAAAAAGGAGCATACAGAAAAGGAAATTTTATTCAACATTTCTGTATTTTCAGTGTTCTGGTCACCCATCCTTCATTGCCTTAGAGTATCGCTTGCCTTTTTCTTTAATGGTATCTAACTTTATCTTTAGTATTTAACTGTGTTTTGGCATAACATATTACTTTACCACTTTCTTTTCAAGTTACCTAAACATACATTAAAACACTGAGAATCTTTTTATTTTCAGACAAATTGGAGCTGTACAGTGGTCCCAGTATTATGGTGCAAAACTTTAAACATCTCTGAATCAAAGTAAATGCATTTTTTACATTTATTTTTGCTTACATTGATATAAAGCTTTGTAAACCTATGTTTTGGCAAGATTCAAAATAGATTTAAAAAAAAAGGTAGGCAAATATTCTTTTTTAATACTAAAAAAGTATATGGATTTCCACTAAAAATGCTGACTCATAAATCTAATAAAAATAAATAACTTATCTGGGTAAGTTCTCTGGTTCATTCACAATTCTTATTTCATTGCTTTTAGTTGCTGATGCATGGTCAAGATGAGTGGATTAGGAGAAAACTCCTTGGATAGCTTGACCAATGAGTCAAGGAAGCGCAAGCCATTGCCCTGTGATACACCAGGTGCAAGGTAGGTTTATACAGACTTCGCTTGTATTATGAGTTTTTAAAAATATTTTTCAAGTTTTCATTGTGATTTAGAGTAAGTTCTAACTAATCATTTTGTTCAGTTCAAAAATTCGCTAGGCCAGCTTCTGTTGTGAAAATATAAAACTTTACTATTATGTGTAGATATGCCAAAGCTGAGGAACTGTGCTCTATAATTAGACTCTTGCAGAAATCTTAGTAGAGTGAACATATAAAGAATTGGTTTGAAGCTGTGATTGCAAGGCAAAAGAAGAAAAACTTCTTGCTTCACAGACATTTCAAAGGCTGCATCTTATATTTGGTAATTGATTTGGCAGGCCTCATTTCAGGTGGTTATGGTCAGCACAGAATACTGCAATAGGTTGAGCACTTTTTTTGACTTCCGTTTCTCCAGACTAGTTCTTTGCAAGCTCCTCTCCTCATGAAATTTTGGCATTCCATGCTGTTTTCCTGCCCCTCACTCAACTCTGTCAGAGATTATCTGAGGGAATTGGTTTTCTGTCTCCTACAACCTCATTGCTTTCCACCACGTTAAGGGTTCTGTGTTAGCCTTTTGTGTTCTTGTTCCCACAGAGTATTAACCTTTATTAAATTTGTCTTCAGTTTCACCAAAATACCAGGCTTCATGTGTACTCATATTTCTCCCTTTTATATATGTCCCCACTGTCCCATGCTATATTACCTCCATCATGCAACAGATTGTGTATGAGATCCTCAGATTCTCCCACCGTATCCCAGGATATCTTTGTGAGGGTCCTCCATTCCAATTTCTCTTTCCTTTTCTCCAGTCTCTGTCTGTCCATTCAGGAATTCTGGTTTTCAGTTTGTCGCCTTTCATTAGGTTTCTTAATCTTTCAAGGCCCTGCTTTGTCATGTATTTGTTTTCTCTACTGTTGGTCCATGCATACTTTCCTAACTGTTTCACTTGTTTTCTTCTCAAAGAATATTAATTCTTTTGATTTCCTCAGTGTGCCCATTCTTGCCCCTTCCCTTTCTCCTGAGTCCTTCTTTTCCTACTCTTGGCATACTCTGTGTATGACACTGTTCTCTCTGTTGATTTAGGCTGTAGACAGTGTCTTTACTCAGCACATTAATCTATGTAGGAAAAGGAATTTCAAAGAGAGGCTTTATCCAGCAACATTAGGTTGTTTGGGATTCTGATTTTCTTGGATGCTGAGATGGCATTTTTGTCCTGATGCCTAGAAATTTCTCTGAGGTATCACCTTCTGTAATCATCTCATTACAAGCAAGCCAAAGGGATTTCACAGAATGTTGAAATTCTATTTCATTTGTCTAATAAATTATAAACAAATCTACAGTAACTTTTAAAACATACTTTCTGTATGAGTGGTACAGTTCTGTAACAGGCAATTGCTATTTTCATTAAATTTAACGATAGAATTATCACAGGAGGATTTTTTTGGATGAGTAATTTTGTCATATCCTCTTAAGATAAATTTGTACTTAAAATTCTTAAAAAACCCCACAAAACCCAAACCAAACAACAATGTAACAAAACACCACCACCCCACCCCACCCGATTTATGTTTGCTGGAAGAATAACTACTACCTAGGTTTAATAGGTAGGTGTTACATGAAGTACCTTAAAGTTCACAGAATGAGCACAACTTTTGTATATGATGGTATGTAAATATATGAAATGATGTTTTTGGTTCCTAGTCTGACCTGCAGTGGTGAGAAGCGTCGGCGTGAGCAGGAAAGCAAATACATTGAAGAACTGGCTGAACTGATATCTGCTAATCTGAGTGACATTGACAATTTCAATGTCAAACCAGACAAATGTGCTATTTTAAAAGAAACCGTGAGACAGATTCGACAGATAAAAGAGCAAGGTACAGTTCCCTGCTAAGCCAAAATAAATAATTTCATTTTCTTGTGATTGCTTTTCCAAAGCAGTAGTTACTTGGGAAATTGAGTAGTGTTTTTCACAATAGCATGTAACTGAGAAAGTCTTCAGACTTGAACCAAACCTTAAATAATTTTCTGTTTAAAAGTAAGCAAGTATTTACTATCACTTTTTTTATTGGGAATTAGGGCTTTAAAACTTTGTATGGCCTTTCTTATCAGTTTCCTGAAAATACTAGGAAAGCTTGAGAGAGTCCACAGAGAAACTAAAGACAGATGATATTGTACCATCAGCTGGTACAATATACCAAATACCCACTGGTATGAAGAGTACATACTGTTGTCTTTCACTTCAGGGGACTTCATGCTTCAAGGGACTTTAATACTTTGAAATGAATTTCTTAAAAAGTACCTAGTTTCTTATGGGGCACCCTTCCAATCAGATATATTAATTTTTATTACTATTTTTTCCTATTATGTTTCTATGGACTTTGCTTTCTTTTCTTGTGCTGTTTCAGACATGCTCCCTAAATGTTGAAGCATTGGACTCCAATATATTTGAAATGCATTTAGCTTGAGATCAAATAATTAAATAGTGCAGTTGACTGTACTCAGGATAGAGTTAAGTCAACAAAGGAGAAAATAGTAGTGCATCAAGTTTTGGTAATTTTTGTCAGCTAGCGTAAACATAAGTGGTATAGTAATATTTTTTTTAATGGACAAGTATATGCAAAACCTGTTTTTTGAAATGTATAGTGAGGGATATATATATATATATATATATATATAAATTTTAAAACCCTCCCTCCTTCCCCCCACCCACCCCCAAATGACCGTAGCCTGTCAAGTGTACATATTTCCTTTGGACAGTAAAGTATTAAAAAAAAAAAAATCAAGTGAGCCATGGTGTATATTTTACCTGTTTTGGTAAATTGCCACATCTTTTGAAAACATGTTAAAACAATTCTAAAAAAAATCATCTGAACTTCTGTTTTTAAGGTTTTTCTAGTGTAATCTAGTGTATTCTAATGTAATAATTCTGTTTCATTATAGAGTTGAGTATGTGATAATCTTCCTTTAGGATGTTGTACTCTTGTGGTCTGCTTAGCCAGCGAGCAAGTACCACAGAACAAAGTTTACTGTTTGTTTTCTGTAATTCTGCTGCCTGGTGTGGATTCCTGTTCCACCTTCCCCTGCAATCAATTTATTTAGGATATGTTGATTCTTAAAATATGATGGTATTATATACACACACACATATGTATACAGACCTACACACACACATGCACACATATATCAACATGAGCCAAAGCCTTTTTGTATGACAATGGTGATGGCATCTGAAAACCGTGACCAACAATGATGAGATGATCAAAATAAAACCGGAAGGCAGAGATATGTATAATCAGTGTGTTTAATGGCCATTGAAAGATTCAGCAGAGATTCATCAGACGGATGATGCCAAAAGCAGCAGACAAAATATCGTTCACAAAAGAAGTTGATCCAACTTGAACTGTCAAGTCAATTTATGTAAGCAAAGGGTTTGGCATTACGTAGCCGTGACATTTTTTTCTGGTCTTAAGCAACTAACGATATATGAGACTTCCTCTCTTATTCGTGCTTTTTTTTTTTTTTTGCCTTTATTCACACGCTTCCTAGAGTCTGGCTTGTAATATTAAAATGTGGTCTTCATACGAAATGTTGCTTTACTGAAATTGTCTATCTTTTGGGTTTCAGGAAAAGCAGTTTCTAATGATGATGATGTTCAGAAAGCTGATGTATCTTCCACAGGTCAAGGAGTTATTGATAAGGATTCACTGGGACCTCTTTTATTACAGGCAAGTAGAAATTAGGCCCTAGTAAATCCCTATGGAAACAAATACTTAAGGAAGGTGAAAATATTACAATAAAGCCTGCAATCCTATAGTAATAAATAGTATGCAAGAACTATACAGAACTATGTTTGAAAGGGACAGGAATAAAATCTATCATATTTTCTTAATTTTGCTGAAATTCTCTGTAGAAGGAAAGAAGAATAGCATTTGGCTTTTTCTTATATTCTTGTGCTTTACTTTCTCCCGCAGTCATTAGCAAATTACTACTAAAGCAGTGCTTAGTAATATGAGGAATATTTTGCCTTTTTTAGGGGATAGGCATTAAAATAAATGAATGAGGTTTTGCAAAAAATAGAGGTTTGATATGTATTGGGCTTTGTGTTTCTAAATTGTGAAGCATTTTAGACAAATGTTGCCATCAAGTAAAATAACCTAAGAATAATTGTAAAAAAAGGTATGTAGCAGATACTTTTTCTTTATGCCTAGAAACCCAATCCCGTATTTACAAGTCCATTAAAAAGCACTTTTGAAACTTAACTGTTTTACATAGATACTGAATTTTTCTTTCAGTTAAGAAAATACAGTATTTTAAGATATGAATAGACTGTCTTATCTTGTGACTCGCTGGTGCAAATGTCTTCGAGTTCGTGTCTTACTACTTGTTTCTACTGTATTTCTTCTTGTTTCAATTTGCCAGCTATTGAAATGATGTTACAAATTCATTATATTGTGTTCAAATAAAGCAAGAATGAAACAAGAAGGCTGGTTATCACTGTGAAAGAGCTCAATGGAATAACAAATGAACAGATTAATTTTTAATATTGAAATCATTCCTTACCAGACACAATTTTCTTCAGAGAAGAATTTAAAACTTCAGCTCTACCGTTGGAAAGAAATGCATGTATTGTAACTTGACATTTATCACCCACATAGTTTTTAAATTACATTCAGAATTAGGCAGTGCGTCTTATATGATATGTTGTCTTGTTAATATTTAGGCATTGGACGGTTTCCTGTTTGTTGTAAATCGAGATGGGAATATAGTATTTGTGTCAGAAAATGTCACACAGTATCTGCAATATAAACAAGAAGATTTGGTTAATACAAGTGTCTATGGTATCTTGCATGAAGAGGACCGGAAGGACTTTCTTAAAAACTTACCTAAATCTTCAGGTAATAAAAGATGACTTACTACACAATAACTAGGCTACCTGAAAACAATCAGAGAAGAATAAAACAATGTGTAATGGATAACCTTTCAAAACAAATTACTTACACAAAGAATATTTGACTCTGGAAGTATGTTAATCTTGAAAAATATTACTGTGTTCTTACTAAAGCACGCCACCAGAAATAAATGCACTGGAAATTCACACTGTACTTTAGCCTTTGCAATTTGTTTACCTGTAACTTAAAACAAGAATGCTAAAGGAACACGTTGCCTAAAGCCAGAAGACTAGCTGAGAGAACTGCTTGTTTTTTAAATATATTAATGACTTTTCAGCTCTCCTTCAAGTGACTGAAAGTGTCGTGTAAGGGAAAGACCTTTTGTTTGCTTGGTTCTCAATACTACTATTCCCAAGGTATAAAACTAACAGTATATTAAGAACACATCTTAAAATATTCTTTAATCTCTCTAATCTAAGAACAAGGTATCTAAGTTAAGAAAAATCAGTTATGAATTGATTTTATCTGAAAATCTGTATAAACTCTTACTGTGTTCTTTTAAGTTAATGGAGTTGCTTGGACCAATGAAACACCTAGACAGAAAAGTCATACCTTCAATTGCCGGATGATGGTGAAAACCTCTCATGATCTTTTGGAAGATGTAGGCAGCCACCAGGATACACGTCAAAGATATGAAACAATGCAGTGCTTTGCTTTATCTCAGCCAAGAGCTATGATGGAGGAGGGGGAAGGTAGGAAATGTTGTGGAATTACTGTGCACAAAAGACATCTCCGAGTAAAGCTTTTTGGTATTTGGTATGTGTGATGAAATCTGTGGCTTCTGCAGTCCATTTTTAAGTAAGTAGGAACAGAATGCAAAAACTTAAATTCTTATTGTTTATACTTCCATTTTAACAATGAAGGACGCTTCAGCTATTTTATTAGATGCTTTAATAGAATAAAACAGGAGAGAAATTAAAGAAGAAACATTCTTTTTAAAATACAGATTTGCAGTCCTGTATGATTTGTGTGGCACGTCGTATCACAACTGCAGAAAGGGTATTTCCAACGAATCCAGAGAGCTTTATTACAAGACATGATCTTTCAGGTGAGAAAAGTACCCAAGATGAAGGTATGAAGGTATCTTTTTTTGTCCGTGTGCTCTTGTTTTAAATAAATCAAGTATGTAAATAAATCATGTATCTGTAGTAACTAGCAGAATTCATAGTGAGAATTCCCAGCTGGCTTTTGCAATATACTTCTGTTGGCAGTGGGGTGTAATAACAACTGTGGGACGCGTTTGCTGTCTCTGTGCTAGTAGGCTATTGTTTGGCAGCTTGGTATAAAGCATTACTTGTGTTTTAACTTGGCAGCATTTCACATGGTTGTCATTTTGCTTTCCTTTACGCGTCAGAAATGTTTTAAATCATAACTGAAGCTAATGAATGCTTTAGAATGCTTGTATTTTTCTACAGTACATGAGATAATGTTTAAAGTGTTTTATGCTGTGTAAATTGAAATACTTATACAATCTACATGGGGCTTTTTCAGATGCCAGTTAGTGTTTATGATGTTCATTTGTGGATGTAGTCGGTCAGAAAATTTTACTGTGTATGCATCGTTTGGATGCCTGTAACCAGATACTAAAGTTACTATTTTCTAAAGCTCTGGCATTAACCTGTGGGTGCTTAACTTCCTCTTATTCAGTTATCTAAAATCTCTTTGAATATTGATGTTTTAATAAGCAGCATCATATTCTCACGTGGCAGATAATTCATAAATGTGACTTCTGCATACTCAAAATTTGGTGTTAGGCTGACGAACAATTAAAATGGTGATATTGGAGCCTTCTGAAATGTACCATATTTATACAAAAGGATTGGCATAGTCATAAAGAGTTTAACTGGTGTATTTTCTTTCCTGTTACAGGCAAACTTGTCAACATTGATACAAACTCATTACGGTCTTCCATGAGACCTGGCTTTGAAGATATAATCCGTCGGTGTATTCAGAGGTTCTTATGCCATAATGATGGACAGTCATGGTCAAACAAACGCCACTATCATGAAGGTAAAAATCTGTTTGCACTGTTGGTCGTGCTGCTTCTCTTAGTGGCTGCATTTTTTTCTGAAAAACAAAAATGCTAAATTCTGCCTGTGTTCATTTTTTTTCATATTCTTTGTTAGTGTTAATTGCTGTGACTCATATTTACAAGCTGAAGGAGGATGACCTCTTGAGAAATAGGAATTCTGATAGAGGTTATTTGGTTTTTCTAATATGTTTCTTTTGACAATTTCCATGGAAAATAGCAGATACATGATCTGGGAGCCTGAAGTAATCTGTTTTTCCACAGATGGATATAGCAATGACAATGACAGCTATATTTCTGTAATAACATGTAATCCTTAGTTATCATTAGCTTGTTACCTTTGTTTAACATTAGTTTGACTTTCTTTTATTTTAATTAATCCCTTCTTTTCTTAAAGGATAGCTCACTAACAGTGGTAACAGTTGTGTTGGTGCCTTTTTCTTATTCAGGACACAAGGGTTCAAAACACATTTTCTCATTCAAGACACAAGGGTCAATTGTATGAGGTTTAACAAGGCCAAGTGCAAGGTCCTGCACTTGGGCCACAGCAACCCCATGCAACGCTGCAGGCTTGGGGAAGAGTGGCTGGAAAGCTGCCTGGCAGAAAAGGACCTGGGGGTGTTGGTTGACAGCCGCCTTGAATATGAGCCAGCAGTGTGCCCAGGTGGCCAAGAAAGCCAATGGCATCCTGGCTTGTATCAGGAATAGTGTGGCCAGCAGGACTAGGGAAGTGATCGTGCCCCTGTACTCGGCACTGGTGAGGCCACACCTCGAATACTGTGTTCAGTTTTGGGCCCCCCACTACAAGAGAGACATTGAGGGGCTGGAGCGTGTCCAGAGAAGGGCAACGGAGCTGGGGAAGGGTCTGGAGCAGAAGTCTGATGGGGAGCGGCTGAGGGACCTGGGGTTGTTCAGCCTGGAGAAAAGGAGGCTGAGGGGAGATCTTATTGCTCTCTTCAACTACTTGAAAGGAGGTTGTAGCCAGGTGGGGGTCGGTCTCTTCTCCCAGGTAACAAGTGATAGGACAAGACGAAATGGCCTCAAGTTGCACCAGGGGAGGTTTAGACTGGATATTAGGAAATTTTACTTCACTGAGAGGGTTATCAAGCATTGGAACAGGCTGCCCAGGGCAGTGGTTGAGTCGCCATCCCTGGAGGTATTTAAAAGACGTTTGGATGAGGTGCTTAGGGACATGGTGTAGTGGTGGTCTTGGTAGTGTTAGGTTTACAGTTGGACTCGATGATCTTAAAGGTCTTTTCCAACCTATACGATTCTGTGAAAATATTTTCAGTGTTCCAGTGTTATGTATTTTGTAATGCTAATTTGATAACCTTGATAGATAAAGTGAAGTACAGCCACTGTCTTCAGTAAGAAAGATGACATTTTCTAAGTTTTCTAAAGTCTAGTCTTTTTGAAGGATTCACACAGTAGTTCAAGTAGAGGGGATATTAAATAAAGAGCAACTCATGCTGGCAGAAAATGGAGTTTCCATTCCATTGGAAGTTCTTGGACTTTAAGTCCTAAATTAACAAGAAATTTGGAGCTCAGATTAAAAGCAATGGTTTGCACAATTTTTTGATTGAAATAAAACTTATAAACTTAAAAATACTTCATCTGAAGGCTTCCAACTTTCATTCCTATTCCATATTAATTACCTGTATATTTTAGTACAATTAATATTTATGTGTTGATTAGTCCTTCTCCCCAAGGAGCAGCTATGGAAACCTACTAACTTAGCCCTGGAAGTCTGTTAACAAATGTAGAACTTTGCCAGCTGTGCATGGTGAGCACAAAATACTGCAGCAGCAAAATGATCTTGTTTGCTTTTATCTTCCCTCTACTAATTTAGGAGAAAATGCGGAATTCTTCCTTTTTCTGAATATCTGTCTTGGGTGTATCTTTTTATATGTTGTGGTGTTTTGTTTTTTTTTTTTTTTTTAATCTTCAGTAAATGAAGGGTATTGTGTTAAAAATCTATAGAGTGCATATTAATAATTCTTGTTTTTATAAATATGAACTATATTTGTGTATTTCCTTTACAGCTTATACACAAGGTCATGCTGAAACACCATTGTATCGGTTTTCTTTAGCGGATGGTACTATAGTGACAGCGCAAACAAAGAGTAAACTATTTCGAAATCCTGTAACTAATGACCGCCATGGATTTGTCTCTACCCACTTTCTTCAAAGGTGAAATCAGTGGTATCTGTTTGTCATTTAAGTGTCATAGCTTTTAAAACATATCTGACCTTGAAGATACCTGAAAAAAATAGCATACCAAAATATTTTATCTGATTAAAACTCAAACAGAGGGGGGATAACTTGGGAAGCAGAGTTACTTAGCATACAAATAAATGTGTCAACCTAACACTGACACTCCCAACTTAACTGTGTGGCAGAAAGACAGCCACAGTCAAAAGAGAGGTTTTTCCTCAGTACCTGCATGGAGCCGGTATTATGTATTCATTATTCTTTTGGGTTAACATTTATAATGATGAAATGCTGAAAATAGAAGTGCTCAGTTACATGCTTTCTCTTACTCTTTTTAATTGCAGACCAATTAATAAGACAACAAAACCCCCCTCAGATGCATCATTGATGACTCAAAGTTAAATGTACCTTAAATAGCACTTCCTGTGACCTGTTCTTGTTGATTGCAAGAATAATTGAAATGCCACTCTGGAGGGAATCTGTCTGCCTCTGGCATTAAAGTGCCTCCAGATGCTGAGAAACGAGTAGCTGAGATTGTTCAGGGCATCATTAGTGTGCACAGTAGAATGGTGTCATGCATTGACTCAGGAAGGGAGTAGAAGGAGGAAGATGTTTAAACTGAGAAATCTGACTAATGGCTGTTGATGAAAGCCTTTTGAAGGGGTGATACTGTATGTACTTATAACTCAAATCACATCACTCAAAGGACCAAGCACTTCTGTAATGAATAAACGAGTGGCATGACTTAGTTCTGCTTTTGTGGAAGCTTGAATTCTCACTGCTCTTTCTGAAAAAAATATTTGGAAAATTATTTAATAATGTTATTCTGTCTTTATAGCACTTGATTCCAAATAAGGTTTTAATTTGTTTTCTTGGGATTTCTGGGGATGTTGTTGAACTTACAGAGAACAAAATGGATATCGGCCAAATCCTAACTCAGTTGGGCAAAACATCAGAACGCCTGTGGCTGGAAACACAAATTCTGTTGGTAGTCTTATGAACATGTCACCTGGTCAAGGCGTGCCAATGCAGAACAGGAACTACAGTATGGGAGACCCCAATGCAGTGGGTCAGCTCAGCAGCACTCGATACGGCGGCCCTGGTAATATGGGGCCAGTGAACTCCGGACCCGGAATGCAGGCTTCTGCTTATCAGAACAACAGTTACGGGTTAAATATAAGTAGCCCACCACATGGTAGTCCTGGTTTACCTTCCAACCAACAGAATCTAATTATATCTCCTAGGAATCGAGGGAGTCCAAAAATGAGTTCACACCAGTTTTCTCCAGTTACAGGTATTTTATTTTTGCTACAAGCCCCCCCCTTTTTTTTTTAAGCTATCTTTTCTCACTTTTATCTGAATTCCATCTTTCATCCTTTTTAACAGTTCTATATGACCTTGTATGTGTTACTTAAATGTAGTATACCTAATTTCATGGTAAAAAATTATTTAAAAATAATTAACTCAATGTGGCAGTCTTACACAATCCAAAGGAAAAGTAGATACAGACAGTACTGTAGTCTAATAAGTTTGATCTCTCTCATGTGATACAGGTATGCACTCTCCAATGGGATCTGCCAGCAACACCAGCAACAGCACGTTCTCTAGCAGTTCTCTTAGTGCTCTTCAAGCCATTAGTGAGGGTGTTGGAACTTCCCTTTTATCAACACTTTCTTCACCGGGTCCAAAATTGGATAATTCCCCAAACATGAGCATAGCTCAGCAAAGTAAAACGAGTACCCAGGACTCCAAAAGCCCTTCTGGTTTGTATTGTGAACAAAACCAAGTGGAAAGTTCCATCTGCCAGTCAAACAGCAGGGATCTCCTTAGTGAAAAAGATAGTAAAGAGGGAAATCTGGAGTCATCTGAAAGTCAGAGAGCACAATCTGAAAGCAAAGGGCATAAAAAACTGCTTCAGTTACTCACGTGCTCCTCAGATGAAAGAGGACATTCTACAGCGTCAAACTCACCTCTAGACTCAAATTGTAAAGAATCTTCTACCAGCGTTACCAGTCCTTCAGGAGTTTCCTCGTCAACATCTGGAGGGGTATCTTCCTCCTCAAACATGCATGGGTCGCTCCTGCAAGAGAAGCATAGGATTTTACATAAATTGTTGCAGAATGGTAATTCTCCTGCAGAGGTAGCCAAGATCACAGCTGAAGCTACTGGTAAAGACACGTATCATGATGCTAGTAATACAGCCCCCTGTGGAGAAGGCACTGTCAAGCAGGAACAACTGAGCCCAAAGAAGAAGGAAAACAATGCTTTACTAAGATATCTGTTAGATAAAGATGATGTTAAGGACCCGCTTTCCAAAGAGTTGAAGCCTAAAGTAGAAAGTGTGGATAATAAAATGGGGCAATGCAGTAGTTCTACAATTCCTACTTCTAGTCAAGAAAAAGAGATGAAAATAAAAATGGAACCAGCGGAGGAGGTACAGTATAATGTAAAATGATGGTAGTGAACAAACCAGTATTTTCTCATTACAGTGAATGGCTAAATATAGAACACTCTTTTTAGCGCGTGTGTGTAAACATTTCTAAGAAAGTTTTGTGCAAATGGTGTGAAACTACACGCTCAGGTTTCACTGTAGCTGAAAAAGCACAAACAAAGAGAATTACAGGATATGTATATAACCATATGTGTTGTACTGAAGTCCTGGACTAATGTTATCTTTAAGTTATGGTATGATTAAGATAGCATATATTTACAAATTATTCCTTAAAATCAGATCTCTAACATCTGCTATTTCACATAGCACACGTTTATTTTTATGGCTTATTAGGAAATGGAGCTGTGACTGCCTCTGTAATTAGTTGGCAATAAATTAGCAAAAGGTAAAACATGATTTCATTTTGGAAATATAAACGATACACAGAAATGTGTAATACTTAAAATAGCTATAGATTGGTTTTAGTTCATTCATTGTTTTTAGCACTCTTTTTTTTTTTTCCCCTTAAATGAGGGAAGATGTTGTTCCAAATACATATATATTTAGCATTCAAATAAATATATGTATATTTATTTGTTTCAATGTTTCTAGAGTTGAAATTCCAAGAAATGTCGTGATATAGCAAACTGTATCACCATGGAACAACTCTCCTGAAAGCAGCAGTACACTTGCTAGGGACAGCTGTCCTTAAAACTATAAAGTGTAGATAATATTTCTTTTGTATTTCGTTCCTAAGTCACATTTGGAACTGCTTCAAAGTACGTAACAGTGGTTGGTATGGCAGAGTTTACTGAAAACATGTTGATATCTTAGAACTTGGGTTTCCCAAGTCAGTAATAACTATAAATAAAAAATCATTGCACAATTTTTATATCAACTAACGGCTGACTATAAATGAAACACCTTATAACATTTTTTTTGAGTACCACTTACAGAAAAGTCACTAACAACTGTGTAATAGTACCTAATGTGTAGTTTCAGTACTTGCCCCCAAGATCTAATTCATGTAGTCAGAGAAGCTTGTTTTGTGAAGATATGAATCCACTACATAAGCAACTCTTTTTTTCTGTTAAAACTGCATCTGATTTAAAGACAAATTTTTAAAGAAGGTTAGGGCTTCAATTGACCAGAAACATCTGTGGGTACTTTTCATGTGTCATTGTGTTTACCAGTGATCAAATTTGACTTGTTGTGTATGATACATACATTATTTATCACTGAATGGTACACGTTCTTGATGTTGTTTGCTCTCATTAGTATTTTTATCTTTATAATTTTTGATGACTGAAATGTTTATATTCAAAGGTGCTTTTTGTTTTATTTGTGTATACCTCCAGTTTCTCCTAATTCTTAAAATTAGCCAAGCAAAATACTCGAAAAAAAAAATGTAGCAAAATGATATCTGAAGTTTTTTGGAAATTGAGAGATGGCCCAAGGTACTGTCAGTGAACTAAAACATTTGTTGCCCAGTTACATCTTTTAAGATTAGTGAGGAGCTAAATAGAAGCTGAAGGATAGCCATATGATAGTAAATAACCTTGGTATTTTACTGCATCTTTTTCAGATGAGTGGAGACTTGGATAATTTGGATGCAATTCTAGGTGATCTGACTAGTTCAGAGTTTTACAATAATGCTATGTCTGCAAATGGAAATAACCTTGGAACAAAGCAAGCATTATTTCAAGGAAATGCTCTATTGGGTAAGAAATTTCATCTAATATCACTTTGGTTTTAAAATTAGGGTTTTCTTCTTACCTGATGTAAACATAATGCATCCTCAAATCCTTAGAGAATACTTTCTTGATCTCCTATATCTTCAAGGACAAATGTAATGCAAAATGGCTAATTATGCTTTCATAGGCTATTATGTACACTATTAGCTGTCTTGACAGCAGTCATCTACTGTATACACAACAAATACTGTTAACTTCAGTTCCTTATATTATGGTTTCTTCTGGATTTGTCTGGTGTAGAGTTCTCAGAGACAAGACCTCAGGAAAAATATTTTGAGAGTTGTAAATTAAAACTGAGAATTTTTGTTCCTTACAGATGACCAGGGAAATAATATGGGATTGGTGGCAAGCTTCTGATTTCCCACTTATTCTATGCAAAAACATCTTGTGGCCTGCAAATTCTAATGAGTACTCCTCCTCGACATTGAAAGGAATGCCCTTCCTTAGTCGGAAGCTGAGTAGGAGGGAAAGATAACCTTGCTAATAGACCAGCGTCCTTGCAGTTGTCACTTCCTTTTATAATGTTGGTCATCTCTTGATTATATAGGGCAATAGATTGCTGAGGTAACCTAAGGAGGTGAAACATGGATAATGAAAAATGTAAAAACAGATACAAGAACACGTAAGGCCACTGACTATTGGCTGTGGAGCACAGCGATTTCTGGGTTAATTAGTCCATGTAGTACACTGTGCTCAGGAACACACTGTGTCTGGATTCAACCTGTTCCAAACAGAACCATTGGACTTGTTTCTGCCTCCATGTCAGAGTTATCCAAAGGCTGGGCAGACCACTCATATATATCAAGGAGTCTGTAATACTAGTGTGTTTCAAAATGTTAAAAACATGGTTCATTACAGAACGTAAATTAAAATGAACCTTTTCATGTCTAGGGCCAGAGTGAACTGCATTTGGCTTTTCCTGTAAAAGGTCCTAGCTATGTACTCAAAATGTGATTTGTGTAGTGAGAACATAAGCAAAATAACTATTCCTGGCTCGTTTAAGGTCAAATATATGTGCCTATAAATAGATCAGACTTATTTATTTAAGTCATTAATGGTACTTTCTATTTAAAATGTATGGTTGCATACATCTTTTAATTCTTTAACAGGTATGAGGAGTCCCCAGTCTGTGCAGGCTACCCGCCCACCTTTCAACAGAGCCATGTCTTTAGACAGCCCTGTGGGCTCAGGTGCTCCAGTGAGGAATGTCAATGCGTTCTCCATGTTACAAAAGCAAAACTTGATGGGTGGAAGTCCAAGAAGGATTGAAAACCAGGAAAATTTTGGAGCAAATCTGGGTTTGTTGATTGTGTACAAATAAATCTCATTGTAAAGGAAAAAGCTTTTATGTAAAAAATGTTGCAAGACTATAATATGAATTTTGGTTAGAAGAAACCTTAACATTAAAGAATATTAATTTTACCATCAGCAGATAAATACTTTTTAATTATTAACCCTAGCTAAAATTATAAGAACATAACTGTTTACCATCTGTGTATTATTAACAGTGCTTTACTTTTGTTTAGTAGTTAAATTATTTTTTACTATTTCGAGTTTTGAATTTAACATATGTTTTTGATATATAGAAGCAAGAACAGGTCATGATGGCAGTCAGGCGTTGATATTTTTAAATATATTTAGATTAATATAGTTGTTTGATGATTTAGAACTTGACATGGTAAGCTTTAGATGCTTTTGGAGTTCAGTGAATTGCTCTGTCATTGGCAGGTGTCCGTGCTGGTAAAACAAAACAAAACCCCATGAAAATAATTCTAAACCCCAAATATGTAATGTATTCTAGAAAAAAAATTACTGTATTTTCTGCTCTTCATTATAGCAAGTGCTCCCAACAGAAATGTAGTGATGAATCAGCATCAATCAGGAGACTGGGGTTTGCCAAACTCAAAGGTGAACAGATTGGAACCTACAAGTTCTCCTTCGATGTTGAGACCAGGGCCCGAGTTTAGTGCATCCCTTCCCAGACCCACGGTGGGCGGCTCTATGTCTGGGCTGCCCGTTCGCTCTAATAGCATGCCTGGTACCAGACCAATGCTACAACAGCAAATGATTCACATGAGTAAGTTCCTTACTTTTTATTGTCCTACTTAGCACAATCTCACTAGTTTCTTAGCAAGCATTCATCATCAGAATCCTTCTGGGTTTGGTAGAATATAGAGCTTTTCATCCAAAGGCTTTTTGAGGTAAAGATTGTTATTGTTCACTAACAGGAACATTTGATGACTTTTTGGTGTTCTTTTTGTTTTCTTCTGGTGATATCTGTGCGTTTCATACACTGATAATTCATGCCAAGTCTCCAGATTTTTGGGGGTATAATTTCTTTGTATTTCTTTAGTGCAGTACTTCTCTACTAAATTCCCAGAACTAAATGCCATCTGTGATTATATTTGAAGATACTAGTATTCTGATGAATTTAATTTATTGTACTTACTATAGACCTTTTTTTGCTGTTAACTTCTTGGTAATCAGGGTTTTTTAAAGCTTTTTCTTAAGTATTTCAAAATTTTTCTCACACAGAGTATCCAAATTTCATATAAAACCACATTGCAAATACAGGTTCTCTTTTAAGTATTCATGGTTGCATGGGAGAAAATAAGCTGCATGTCTAAAATATGAGGAGAGTCTCAAAGCCTGTGGTTTTTTTCTGTTCAATACAAAGTTTTTTTTTGTGTTCTAACAAAGGTTTAGCCTAGGGCTGAAATTGTCCTGTCTAACGTGCCAATGCCGGCATGCCCAAAAAGGGCTGGAATAGACAGTGGTATTCTTTTTTTCCTTTTTTATCATGGAAGGCTACCAGGGCTGTTACCAGTTTTCTTAGACAGACTTACTGTTTCAATGTGACATGTGGATGTAAGGCTAAATCAGGAAGAAATTTGTGCAGTCCTGACTGAGCCAGAATTCCGCAGCTTAGCTTCCTAGAAATCGTTATTGCTAGGTGATTCCTACAAATATTGGGAAATAATGGGATGACACAAACTCTCCTATGTAGTGCTGTATGTCTCTGAATAGGTAGAAGGAAGGCTGTCCTCCCAAAGAGCAAAATGTTGTTATGTCCCTTCTGTTTCTTTTGATTTTCACCCTGTTTTGGAATTTCAAATGCCAAATGTTGTTGATGTCGCTGTGACAATGTATATTTGCTAGTACCCAGATTTCATTGGCCAGAAAACTTTTCGGATGTAAAGTTGCTGTATCTGTCAAGTTCCTATTTTAGGGGCTTAAGGATTAGAGAAATAGCAATTCTGCTCTAACAGGGTAGCAGCTTTAGATCACTGTCATATTTAAATCTGTGGTCTATTATATTTCTGAAATTAGCTTGAGTGTGAGTTTATGTATGTATACACTTTAAAACATGCTAATGGAAGCTCGTGAAGCTGCTTGACAGTTTGTGTGATCATCCACAATGCTTTATGTGAACACTGGGAGAGCAAGATGACACCTTTTGTTTTTAAAAAACACACAAATGTTTTACCTCGCAGGACCAAATGAGATAAACATTGGCATGGGGGGGAATCCGTATGGACAGCCAGGACCATCTAACCAACCAGGATCGTGGCCTGACAACATGCTGTCCATGGAGCAAGCATCACGGGGTTCACAAAACAGGTAGAATTGGAGAAGGTTTTAGGATAAGTTTAAATACAACTGTTCACTGTCAGAAGAATTTAAGACCTGGAGAAAAATTAATGTAGCATATACAGTGGGGATGACAGATTGGAGTCAGAATCTATTTCTGTTTCTGCTGCTGATATGACACTGGATATCTTTTAACCCAGCTCCACAAAAGGCACTGCTAACAAAATCAATCAATCTTTGAGTTGGGAGGCACGGAGAAAAGAGGTGGGAAAATCTGAAATCATGTCTCTGTGGCACATGCAGAAGCCAGGAGAAAACAGAATTTACGTTCATGTAAATGTTCATGCCATGTTCAAGAATACATGGCAGTTGACTGGACATTTTAGGACGTAAATTTGGGACTTAAGTTTTTAAGTCTTAACTGCAGTCTTCTGCGTGATTATAGTACTTAATCACCTCCAGGTCAATATACTATATAAAAATGATGCATATGTCTTTATAGTCCATAATGGTTGTAATGTTTTATATTTATAGACAATTAGTTAGAAACTCTTTGGATGACCTCTTATGTCCGGCACCAAATATGGAAGGCCAGAATGATGAAAGGGCACTTTTGGATCAGCTGCACACATTGCTGAGTAATACGGATGTCACAGGTCTGGAAGAAATTGACAGAGCATTAGGAATTCCTGATCTTGTAAACCAAGTAAGTAAATGGAGATTTTGGCCATTTATTTTCCAAAAACCTGTATTATTTTGTTACTTGAAAAGAAAGTGAAAAAGGCCTCCTCACTCACTCCGTCTCCTCACTTCCTTGTCTTCATTTTCCTAAACCTGTCTTTGGAAGCGTCTACACTGAGTAGTGATTTTCATTGGAGAAGCTCAGTATTGATTAAATTTATTGTGCATTACAAAAACATAAAATGGCATCTTCTTATGTAAGTTTATTGTAATATGCTTTGGTATATAGGGGTTTTTTTTGGGTGTAAATCATTGTAATCTATAAGCAGAGAATTGTGTTGGGTTTCTTTAGTAAACTGTTGTAACCTGAGCTTGGGTTGTGAAATATGTGACTGGTGGTGACATGTTAGTGAGTAGGGCACTTCCATCTCCTCCAGTTCCAGCTTGAATTTGCATGGCTAGCAAGTAGGCAAGAGAAATTCTATGAATAATTGGGAACTTGCTAAAAAACACAAAATCACACTGTCATTTGTACAAATAGCAGTTTGAAAGTGTGGAAGGGCTTGAATAATGATACTGGTCTGCCTATGTAAGCAGTGTGCAGCAGAACTGATTTTAAAAAAAAAAATATTATTATGATTAATAACTTTTGCGATTTCATTTGTCCAGAGACAAAACTAAGAGTAATCTGTCCATGCTATGTTCTACCCAAGAAACTATTGGTTGTTGTATGCTGTGTTAGCTTTCTTGTTTCTTTAAGTATTCCTACTTAAAGAATATACTGCTAGTGAAAACACTTTTGTATCGTTGAAGGGACAAGCTTTGGAACCCAAACAAGATTCATTTCAAGGTCAGGAATCTTCAGTTATGATTGACCAGAAGCCTTCGTTATATGGTCAGCCCTATCAAGGGCAAGGGGCTGCAATGCCAGGAGGTTTTAGTAACATTCAGGGACAACAGCCATCCTTTAATTCAGTGATGAGCCAGATGAGCCAACAGAGCAATTTCCCACTTCAAAGTATGCATCCCAGAGCAAATGTGATGAGACCTCGAACCAATACACCAAAGCAGCTCCGCATGCAGCTTCAGCAGAGGCTTCAGGGGCAGCAGGTAATCTTTTGCTCCTGCGTTTACACTTTCTTGTTGTTTTGGAATGGAATAAGGTGCACACTGAATTGTGTTGCTTCACGAATGTGAAAATTGATATTACAGCAGATGATGGAAAGGACGGATCTTTCATTTTGACGGTGCTTTTCACACTGAGTGCCTAATGGCTGTGGGAGTGAAGGAACCTTTATTAGGACAAGTGTTTCTCCTTCATCAGCCTCCTCAGCTTCAGATTGGATTGGTTCCTGCAGCACACAACATTATTGCTACTTAAAACAGTACTCTTGTACGATGTAGCTCTGGATGATCTCTTTATCCATGTTAAGGTTTAGTATTTTTTCTGAATCTCACTGATACCATTAAATGGGCAGCGGCATTTCTCCTGTAAATCAAATGTTACTTCTTTTTCACTACGTTTTCTAACTAATCATTTGGGCTTATTAAAATATGGGTTTGCTTTCTATTTATTGATTTGATGTCATTTTAGGTATTTTCTTAGGATGAAAGGTGAGAGAGTAGATACAGACACATAGATCTTAACACTGGGTTGAAAGTGCTGCTTAAAAAATTGCTGCATGATTTCAGCATTGAATTCCCCATGTGAAAATGCAGTCCTGATACCAAATACAATGTACAAATAAAACTCGGAAAACTGAGATAGTGTTGCGTGACATGGAATGGCAATGTTTAATCCTTAGGAAATACTGTGTTCTCGCTTGGTTGTTCTGTGACACTAATTCAATCTGTATGGCTTTGGGGTTTTGTGATGGAGAGGGAAGGAACAGATTTTATTATTTTAAGCAAAGCTAGTGATTATACCCTTCTGCCCAGAACATGATTTGGAACAAACAGATAGTCTGCTGTATATTTAGTCTTTAAAAGTGCTAATTTCAAGGGAAGAAAAAAATAAAAGCAGTTAGTGCTGCACTGTTTGGAAGGTTTTTCTTTTTGTGTGTGTTTGAGCTGCTTAACCAGATAGTTTGGTACTTCAGGTACATCAAACAAGGCAAGAATTAACCACTGCACTTTATGGATTCAGGAGGTCTGTAAAGAATGTTTTTTGGAGGAGTTGCCATTACTTTGTTCAGATACTGGTATTTTCAAGCTAATAGTGCTAAAATGTCTTTTTCCAAGTTTATGAATCAGACCCGTCAAGCGCTTGAAATGAAAATGGAAAATCCAGTCAGTGGCAATACCTCAGTGATGAGACCAGTTATGCAGCCACAGGTGGGATCACAGGTAAGTAGTTATTACACTAGCCATCTGAAACAGTAATTTTTAAATAGACACATCTTTTACACGTCTGTTTAGAATTTGGACCTTCTTTCATGGTTGCACAGCATTCCTTTTTGTTTTGTTTTTTCCCCTGTACAATTAAAAAAAGATGGTTTTTTACCTCTCTTATTCATGAGATTTCAGAAGGCTTTGTTCCTTAGGTCATGCTATCAATGCAGTATGCCAGTAGTCTTTTCCATGGAGGATATGATAGTTAATCTACTTTATCATGTGTTTAGCACTCACAACAACTTAATAAAAACCTTTGTCTGATAGTTTGATGATTTTTTGTACTGGCTGTGGGTTTTTTTAACTTTCTGTTCTGGTAATGGATATGCTGGATCTTAGAGTGTAGGTGGTTTGATTGACTCTGACATGATTTCATTTGTAAAAGTGTTTTCTAATATGACTTTTTTTTCTTTGGGGGATAGCAGCAAGGTTTTCTTAATGCTCAAATGGTGGCTCAGCGTAACAGGGAGCTAATAAGTCATCATTTTAGACAACAGAGGATGGCAATGATGATGCAGCAGCAACAGCAACCTCAGGCCTTCAGTCCACCACCAAATGTGACTGCCTCAGGAAGCATGGATAGTGCTTTGACAGGCCCTCCAATGGCTCAAGTTCCTCCACAGCAATTCCCCTATCCACCTAATTATGGTACTAGTACTAACGTGGTTTTTATTGTCTGTCTGGTGTTCTGTTCCCTTTCTTCATTTATTATTAATCCAAGCTACCTAAATACCAATCATTCTGAAAAATGGAAAATAATTTTACAAAAAAGGATGACTTTTTCCCTTCCCATCATTGCAAGAAGATAAACTAAAAGTACAAAGTGATGATAACTGAAGTGTATTGTCTGTCCTTTGTCTTTTAAGGAATAAGCCAACAACCTGACCCTGCGTTTAGCAGAGTATCAAGCCCTCCCAACCCAATGATGTCATCAAGAATTGGACCCTCCCAGAATCCCATGATGCAGCATGCTCAGACAGCAACAATGTACCAGTCCCCTGAGATGAAGGGCTGGCCCTCAGGAAGCATGGCCAGGAGCAGGTGAACTTCACAGTTATAACCTGTAGCTCAAAAATTGTCTTTCATTTTGCTGAAAATAGAAGCTATGTTAAATAGCTTGTAGTAGGAAAAGGATTTAGAAGAGGGAAAAATAATTGTATCTCTAGCGTCTGTACTGTCCTTGATCCTGCTCTTGTTTAGGAAATAGGCCGATTAAATGCATCTTCTGCTTAGCTCTATTTATTCATATGGGACCTCTGCAATCTTTGTAACTGGAAGCAACATTCAGTCTTTGAATATTGAAAAAATAACCCGGGGGGACAAGTATTACAATAGTAATACAATAGTATTACAAGTACAGCCCTAACAGAAGACTCCACAAAGGTTACATAGGAAATGCCTACACATACTTCTGTGTGTATCTAAAAGTTCAAAATTCCTTTTGGGAGGGAAATTTCTGTTTCTATGTAAATGTAAAAATAGTTTTATCTTTCATGTGTTGACAGCTGGTGCAGGGAAGGCAATATATCGATGTGTAAACTTCTTGGAAGGTAATTTTATTTGTCCTTTTGTGCTTCAGTTCTTTCCCACAGCAGCAGTTCAGCCATCAAAGTAATCCAGCAGCGTACAGTATGATGCACATGAATGGCAGCAGTGGCCATATTGGACAGATGAGTATTAATGCCATGCCTATGTCAGGGATGCCTATGGGTCCAGACCAGGTAAGCTGTACATAAAGATCGAGTAAAAGATCTGTTGACTCTTTTCCCATCGAGTATAGTTTGCTTCAAGCCATTCCTCTGGCACAATCCTGTTCTCAGTTACCCTGTTTGTATTTACATCTGTAGACCTACCATTTGTATGTCCCAAGAGATACTTTATTTTTGAGGATGATTTAAATCAAGTCCATGATGAACCCAAGCTGTATGTTGTGATTAGCTGTTGACTTTGAAGTATCATAGGTAGGCTCAAGGCTTAAACTGCACAAAGGATACCTAAATACTTCAGAGCCTGGAGAAAATGCAGACAGCAAAACACGGAGATTGTGAAATGCATCTTCAGCTGATGTAAAAGATTAATATATAATCTTTTACATAGCTCTCATGAGTCAGACCAAGAATCCTGGTAGCACAGTATCCTTCTTCTGGCAGAAGCTGATGATGATACTTACCTTTATACCTTAGAATAGCTTGTGTATGCATAGCAAGAAACTGTGGAAAATTTAGGCCCCTTATTTAAGGGAAAAATTAGCTAATAACAGGCACTGCAAAGAAGGCTGAAATACTAAATATACTTTTGCTGTAATCTTTTCACAAAATACCAAGGGATGAACAACATAATATTGAGATAAGTTAAATATATTCAAGTAGAAAGTACCTCATGAAATTTTGTCTGAGGTACCTAAGGAAGCAGCCAAAATAATCTGAGGACTTCTGGGGAATAAGTAAGGTATTAGAGGACTTTGATATAAAAAGTACCTTTTATAAAGAGGGGGAAATGAAGGTGAAATATCAGATTTTCCAAACCCACATGTCATACAGTGAAGATACCCAAATAATGTGTTTAGGAAGTTCTGGGAAAGCATTCCTTTTCTACAAATTTATTGTCAAAGTGGAGCACTAAAATGCTATTCTGCTTAGAAACTGACTGTCAGTACTTTCCTCTCAAAATGCAGTATGTTGACCAGTTTTTTCAGCAAAGATGTTTTTTATTTTCTCTGATGATTATTTCTTCTTTTCTTTAACAGAAATACTGCTGACACCTAGAACCATACCTTCAAACAAGAATGCGCTGTATTAATGATGCACTAGTATAATAAAGGAAAGCTACGCATTCTTCACGGCAACTAGTACTGGCCTTCAGAAATAAGTGATTTTTCCTGTTAATCACCATGATGTCCTAAGTTACTTCATTCAGAGGGGAAAAAAAAAAAAAAAAACCCAAACAAAAAAACATTTTAGTAGAAGCAATCTCTGTATTACTGTATATTGTGGTGTACAAAAAAGGTCATACATATTTTTGGCGCTCTGCCTCTAGAAATGTGAATTTGGCAATGGCATTTTAGTAGATATGATGGGTAGACTCCTGGTATACCTTATCTGTTTACTGCAGCTATCCAAAGCCCTTTAACTACAGGCAGACAAAAGTGCCTGGAGAAGTCACGGTGGTAAGAATTTTCTGATTTCTCTAGTACCAATATCTGACAGAGAATGTAGTTCCTAGCCTTGACTCTTTTATATTAATTCCTGAATATAAATGCTGCTTTTAATCTCTTGCCCCCAAGAGTCAGGATTTCCCAAGCAAAGTAGCAGTGCAAAATGAATTGGCACATACTAGTCCAAAATCCTGTCCATTGAAGCCAAGGGGTAAAAAGAGAGGATAATAAATTTAAATTATTTAAACACAATTGTGACTAATATTTACATATTGATGTGCAGCTGAGTGCACTTTATAAAAGACTATATAATGGATTAATGCAATATCTTTGATAAGGACTTAATATGAAGGTATGGTGTACTCATGTTCCTTCTCAAACACAATCTCTTAAGAATTATTTGAAAAGACTGCATAATGTAATGTTTTCTGTGTATGGAAATTAGAGCAATAATCTTTCATCTTTTTGAAAATAACTTCAGAAAACTCAAGGCAAGGCACTGCAGTCTGAATCAGAATCTTGCAGTCTTTTTGTGAATAAATTTTGTAAATATGATCTTTAAGATAATGTATTATATATATGACTTTTGTAGGTCACTAACTCATTTTTGCAGAGTTTGTGAAGCTAAATATTTAACAAAATTGATTTCTGTAAACTCAGTGTAGTTGAGGTCCAAATAGATTTTTTTTTTTAATTATTTTAATTAAATTTAATGACTTTGAAGCTGGGTGACTTTGGCCCACATCTTTCTCTTCTTTGGTCTTCAACACTTCATTTATTTTTACATCTTTAACGTATAGCTTTTTATAAAAGACCAGTTGTTAACTGCTTTCTCCACCTGTGAGCACTTTGTTACATTTCTTTTTAAGTAAGGCAATTTGACAAAAAGGCTCTGCATTGTAAGATGTTACTGACTTGTCATGACAGTCATGTCTTTCTATAATATGTTGCTTTTTCAGTTGACGAATCTGGATTGTGTCTTTTTTGGTCAATTTTAATGAACTCTAAATGTTCTTCAGAAAAGTTTGTCTGTTGCAAAATATTTGTTGTTACATGACATCCAGAAATCTTTAAGGATATTAAGCCACACTTTAACCAAATGTCTGCACCTCATTGGATTGTTCTAATAGTAATGAATGTATTTTCTAAGCAGGTTTCTCTCATATCAGTATTTAAGTCTGGCTACAAATTTATTCATATTATTTGCTGTTAGGTTCCATTCCCGCTCTCCCCTTTTTGGTTCCTTGAAATGAAGATCCTCTTGCAGTTTTTCCAGTTTCAGGCAGTTACAATGAGTCAAACCTCTAAACTTCCACAAGGAACGACCCGGAAATGTTTAAGATGTGTGGTGCTTTTGTTCTGTTGTTCACTGTGTAATGGAAAACTGACTTCTCCCAAGTGAGTAAAAAAAAAAAAAAAAAATCTGTGTTCTTGATTGCTTCTTCTTGGTACTGTAAGCAAGAGGTGGTTTTATTGTTCAGCATATTCAGTGATCTTCCATTTTAATAGAAATAACTTTAACTAGAACTATTCTCAAAAAGTTCATCCTTAGCATACAGCCAGTTGTGTTCCAAAGGGAATGTAGATTCAATTGATCTACTTTATGCAACCCTGTCTCTGCAGTTAGTACTGAGTAGATAGATTAGGTGATAGTATTTATTTGAAACCTTCAGTCCAATTCATGTGTGTTTTTTAATGCAAAACTTTTAAAAGCCTAAGGAACTTTTATCTTCTTTTTTTATTTCTTAGAACATATCTATTTGTTGAGTAAGTGCTGCCTACTGAAGTTGAAAGGCAACAATCCCTTGCTTTTTATAGCAAATCAGAGTAGAACAATCTTTGTATTTTGTAGTTGTTCATTATATTGATGGAAACTACAAACCCTGATTGCTTTCATTAGGTGAGCTCTTAGGCTATATACTTACTACTTTATACATTGTGCCCTTTTAATTTTTTTTAAATGAGTGATTCTATTTATACATAACTGGTACCTGACTGATGTTATAAAGGATCACCATTTTCTCATCTGTGTTTAGAATGTTGGAGCTTTCCAGTACCTACTTTTTTGCTGAATCCAAAGAGTTTTAGTTTAAACTTGGTTAGAGGAGGGAGGGGGGCATTCTTAATATGCATTGATGACATCTTTCTTGGCAGCACTGATCCTAAATACTACATCTAGTTGGAAAATCTTACCTACTGCAGTAAATAAAACTGACCTTGAAATCTGTTGACATTGAATATCTCCACAAATTCTGTTTTGGTTCTATAGTAGCAGATTTTTCTGAATGTTTTTAAAAACCACCTGCATAACATTTTCAACAGTAAGAAAGAGAACAATTAGCTAGTACAGCCACCTCTGATCGCTGCTGCATAATGAGCGTTGTTTTGCTACATGTCTCTGTTACTCTTTCGATCACAGAAACCATGTTTTTATAAAATTCATATGTAATATTTTTTTCCAATCTTGGCCTAAAATACCGCTTTGAAAGTTAGAAAATCAGGACCATTTTTCAGTCATAAGACAAAATTATTTGAATGTTGTACCAATTAGCACACACTTTATTTTAGAATTTATGTGCAGACTACCACGTGACAGAATGATACAGCAAGTATGAAATCATGTAATTCTGAGAGCAATATTTTAAAAAATTCTCAGGAGAAGGCATACAGTATTGAGAACTGCATTTAAGTTTAGTTTACATTAAGTATTGCTTGAAATATCTGTATCTTTATGTTGCAAAACAGAAAAATCATGGGGACTGATTTATAAAAGAGTTGGTTGTAAGGTATTACTGCTCTTCTGATTTTTGTGTTTGGATGTTAATAATAATGTAAATAAAGGTTTCTATTTAAAATCAGACTTTGGTGACATAGTGTATTAGCTGTCTAATACTTTAAGGCTGATAACTGTATCCTGGAAAGGTCAGAGAAAATCCAGTGCTATTACTGAGGAAAGCTATATATAGCAAACGATGGAAATTTTTTTCCTAGTTGGCCGTAAAAGCTAAGGGAGTAACAACCTAGACCTTCCACCTATGAGACCCATTTAGCAACTAAGGTTGCATTGACGCCAAGTGGAATTTATGTCTTTTTCAACTTAAATAACAGTCTTTAGCAGAGCTGAAAGGAGAAGAGGTGGTAGCTTTCCCCATAACTTGGCAACAACCTACCTTTCATAAAATAACAGCTGCTGCTTGTGTCACATCCAAGTCCCACAGCTCAATATTTTGTATAAAGGGACATGGTAACTTTTCAAGCTTCCGACTGATACGTAACAGCAGCAGTAACACTGGCCATGCCGGATTTTGATAGTCACACCCTCATCTTGTCAAAGACTACAGGCTGAACACAAAAGAAGGTAAGTGCAAATTTTTTTTTAATCTAACCTAGTATTCTTTCTGCATACTCACTGGGAATGGTAGCCAGCTGACACTTTTCTCTGGAAAGCAGCAAAAATGTGTTTCTATTGGTGAGTTTAAATTCAGTATTTTTTACTTATTTGTATTGATCCAGGATCTCATCATCTAGCAGATGTTTCTGATAATCCAGGAAATCTGTAACAGGTTATAAACAAAATCTATGGCTTAAGACAGACAATCATATATTACTTCTGTTAGTAAAAAAAGAAAAACTTGCAAGAAGATTTTGGGAAGTGTATTTGACTTATTCACGTGTGATACAAATACAAGCTCAAGCCTAGTTTTCCTATATAGCACATACAATGAAAGACCCCACTGCTACTTTTTGAGTGGGTTTTTTTTTTTTCTCAGTTCCTAAATTCAAGTATATTTTTTGAGTATGGGGAGATCTCACCAGAGATCTAGATCCCCCATGAAGTAATTCCACTTGAATTTCCTAATGTGCAAAACCAGGAATGGTATCAAAATAATTTCCATGATGTATTTTTACACTGTGTTTCTAGAAGTGCAAGTTAAGTTTGTGTTTTGAAAAAAGTACCTCTTAGTTAAGAGTGAAGGCCACAGCTGGTCGAGTCTGTCACATGAGCTCCCTCCTGCATGTGCCTTTAAAACAGGTAGCAGATTAACATGAAAACAATTACAAATACAAATATGGCTGTTAGTGCCTGTACTACAATGTATTTAATAACGTCTGTATGAAAATACTCAAATAGACTCTGTACACTGTGCTTCCTTAGTAAAATGATGGGTTTTTCCCCTTTAAAAGCCTTTAAACAGTAACTGTCATTCAGAACATCTACTTTTTTGTAGAGTGAACTATAACTAGATTATTCTTTATTGGCTACAAGTATTGAACTTCTTGGAGCTGCCTTTTTTTAAAATAAATGTAGAAGTTACACTACTAAGCAAATGCTGCTTTCTCAAAGGAATTGTTTTGGCTTTTGAACATACAATATAATATTACCACATAAAAAAACTTCATACAAATCTGATTTCATTAAAATTTAAGATGTACATTTACTGAAATTTTTCAGTACTTTTAAAAATGGATAAATTCTGAAATGTACTATGCAACATTAAGTAACGGTTTGAGAAATGGTGTGTGGGCATTCCACTCTTTTTATTAACAAAATTCTTCACAACCTGAAGGAATTATTTTCAAACAGTATATTGATCAATATTTACACAACCCCCTCAAAAATCTGGCGTCCTGTTAGTCAAGATTTTCTCTAATTTTCCTAGAGGTGTCAATAGGATGGACAAGTAGACATGGAACTAAAATTGATCCTCAGAGGAAATTTGAGAAATCTCATGGTGTTGAGAATATTTAATGCTGCTCACTTCAATTCCTGAATCTCTTAAAAGTTCTTTTCCACCATTACCTTTACCCCAGTTAGAAGCAAAAGCGTCCATGTTTTCTAAAGCTTGCTCTAGAGTTATACTTGGCTTTGAAGTTTTTCTCATGACATCTGAAGATAGTTGAACTGAAAAATGTCTTAAGTTTACTTCCGCTGTCTTTGTGTACGCTTTGCCCACTGGGATGGCAATCCTCTTTGGGACGCGGCTGTATTTCCTCTTCTGTCAATTCCTGGATCAGTGTTAGTGGTGTCTTCTTGAAGTAAAATGCCTTGTGAAGCAGGTGAGGTATAATCCAAAGCAAAAAGCAGGTACAATAGTGGATATCAGAGACCTGTATTTCTGACAGCATTTCCCATGATTTCACTGCATCTATTTAATTCACTCACCAGTGCAAACATTCTATCTATTTCAGCCTCAAAGTTTATCCAGTCCTCCAGGCTAACGTTGTAATTCTTTCTGAAGTCATACACATTTTCATTTAGTCTGTACATGGTTTCAAGTTCCAGCCAGTTTGTATCCTCACGGAGGTGCAGCAGTTGGGGGAGGTTAGCCCTCCCATCCTTCCCACAGTTGTCCTCTTTAAAATAAAACAAACATGATTTAGTGTATAAACTTCTAGTAGGAAGTAGTTAGAAAGATATTTTTAATGGTTCCATGCAGGAAAAAACATTTGAAACACTGTAGGCCACCTATAAAAATATAGCAGGTATATCACAGAAACAATCCAACTATGTTTGAAACTTCAACCTGTACAAAACCTTGTGTCTCGTTAATTCTAGCTTCATTTTGGTTCGAAAGCCAGTCTTGGATCTCTTCAACTAGAAATAAAAATACTATCATTAAACAAGCAAATCCTCTTAAGCGAGTTGAGAATGCTATAGACTGTGCCTATTAAGGCACTTGTGCATATTTTTTCACTGCACAATTTGAGAGCACCTTATGATTTTTAATGAGCTGAAGTCTCAACCTTCTTTTCTTTTTCAGGGGAGATTCAGAGACAGTAACTGACATAGCAAAGGTAACTATTTTTCATGTCTTTAAATTTGTATCTCACCTTTGGGCTCTGGCCAGTTGAGAACTGAGTATCATCATCAAGTTTTAAAGGGCAGTTAAGTAAGCAAAAAGCAATCTTACATTTTAGTCTAATGTCAGAATAAACCAAAATGTACAGATCTGTCTTGTAGTCTCCTTTCTGTTCTAACTTGCTTTTTTTGCTCACAACGCATGAGGCTGTGGTTGGATAAAGAGCAAGAAAATACATGATACTCTCTCTACTCTCAGAAATTACAATCAGTTTTGTAATTCAAATTACAATCAATTTCCATCACACTGGATGGTGTGAAAGACCACTAGGTAGCTGCTACAAGTTTAAATTTAGACAAAACCAACATAATGGTCTCTAATTTTTAATGGCAGTTAACCATAATTGGGTTCTTCAACTGAGCATCGACCTTTGCTCAAGTTTGAAATTGCCTTGACCTCAGTGCTCCTATATTCCCAGAAAACATATACCAAGAGGTTTTGTACAGCAGTAGTCTGTAATGATGGCAGTATCATATTTCTTGAATAATTTAGAGGACTTCCCACGTAAGCATTCCATGAGAATAGATGATGATGTTAAAAAAAGGTGCTGCATGCAAAAAGAGAAGTGAAGGAAAGAAAGGTAAGGAAAAGCTTTTTGTGAACTGCTCCCAACTCACAGTGACTTGGCAGATGATGGTCTCTTCACATCTGGCCACTTTCGACGCTGAAACTGCCTAATTTTCAAGCAGCAAAAGGAGAAAAAAGTTAACCATCACCAAGAAAACCACCAGCACTACAGTCTGAAAGATGAGGAAGGAGAAGAGTTAGCCTGAATTTTGACTACAAAGGTTAGGACATGCTGTAACATTGAAATAGAAATAGCTCCAGTATTTCAAAGTAACTGGGATGGAAAGATCTTGCAAACGCTATTCCAGGCAGTGTCTGTCCATGTGGTTCCCAATCCCACACTCCTAACTCCTTCACCATGAAGGCAGTACTTAAAAATAATAATTTAACTATTTTTTAAAAATGTACCTGTACTGGTCGTAGCTTCCATCTTTAAGTCCTAGATGAGGAAAAATTAACAATGTTACTAACCATTGCCTGCAACAGAATAAGGTATCAGGTAAGGCGCCATTTAAAAAAAGACCCAAGAATATTGACAGAATAATCTGTATTGCTATACATGTTAACTGGAGCTGTTATTTTTTTATTTAATCCCTTATTCTAGGTAAAATAGGTTGTAAAATGGGATGGATACCTTTGAAACCTTTCTGTACATGTCCTTCAGTGGTGTATTTAAACGTCAAAACCTGTTGATTTCAAAATGCACAGCTCTGTGCAGTGCACATACTAAATAAGACCTGAAATAGTAACAGTATTTTTGGGTTGGGGGTCTTCAAGCTCTAAAGGCTACATATTTTTAAAAATAGCATTTCTTATGTCAACTTAATTGTACTAAGGGGCATAAGAAATGCAATTTAAAAAGAAGAAATACAGTAACTGTACCTCTTGCTATCATCATTAAACATAAAAAAAAATCACAAGCAGTGTAAAACCAGATCCATTGAGTAGACCCAGAGAAAATGTAAGGGATAGGAAATGATGAAACTAACCTAGAACAAGAGTAGAGACCCATTTTGCTTTTTGGAATTTAAATCCATAGTTACAAGAGCACATCTTTTGGTAGCATAATGCATCCCTTCTTAGATGTGCTGTTATTTCACAACTACCTTGCAGTAACACAGGTAGGGGAAAAAACTGATCAGCTTAAGCACTAGCGTCCTTTTTGAAGTTATTTTCAAGCCGTTTTACCAAGGCTGCATGGGCTGTACTGTCTCTAAAGAAGTGTTTCTAAAAATTATGCCTTCAGTTGGAATGCTGAAACTCAACTGCTAAACCAGTTGCCCAGAGAGGTTGTGCAGTCTCCAGCCTTGGAGGATTTCAAGATAGGACTGGATAAAACCCTGAGTAACCTGGTCTGACCTCACAGCTGACCCTGTGTTGAGCAGAAGTTTGGACCAGATGAACTCCAGAAGTCCCTTCCAACTTGAGTTGTCCTATGAGTCTATGAAGTTGGAAGTGGCTATTAGGGTACTCTTTCCCTCTTTCACCAGTTTTGTTCCTTCCTCATCTCCTTCCCCTGCATCTCAGCAATACTCCTCACTGTACTATTTAAGTTTCAGTCTTCTTTTAAGTAACATTACAGAACACAAATTGAACAAATACAAAAATCTGAGCACACAGCCATCAGCCTCAGCAGGACATTACTAGTATAAATAAACGCTAAAATCCTTTTGACTGATACAAGTTTCATAATGGTAAATAAGAGCCCCATTTCTTTTGGGGAGTTTTTGAGTGTGACAGGAGAGGCACTTACCCAGATCCATGTTCCTAGTTCTCGGATTGCATTGCTTATATCCTTTGCAGCTTCTTAGTTCCATGAGCTGGACGTGCAGTTGATTGAGAACGTCTCTATCTAGTGTATTCACTGCATTAATTAGCTGCAATAAACAGGGGTTCTTGTTAGTAACTATTGCTCTGTAGTTTGGTGACTTTCATAGATGGAATACATGCGGTTTATTTGTAACAGGAAAGAAGCCAAATCATACTACATTAAATGATTTAGGCCTTATCTACATTCTGCACCAATACTGCGCTATTTCGGCTTATCATCAGTAAGGAACAATGATGTATTTCTAGAGCTGTTCTATGATCAGGTACCTGATATGGATCGGTATTGAGATCAAAATACTCCAAAAATCCAGTAGCAAATTCACAGAACAGGAAGTTGTGGGTCTCGTTGATTGTCCTTAAACACCAGTATGTGTTGTTGTTGGCACTGGTACAGGCACAGAAAGGGCCCACTGCAAATTGAAGAGTTATAAAGACATAAGCTACGTGCTGCTGTCTTTAGCACTGTTTGGTATTTTCTGTTTATGGTATGACTTTATTCATAGACAGTTACTCTGTGACTCCTGAGCTCTAAAGCAGAGAATGCCTTAGCTTTCTGAGAACAAGTAGCCTTAGAGAACAAGTAGCCCAGCATCAGCTACTTGTTCTATGCATACCTAACCTACACAACATGGCTAATTCAAGCAACGTCTTGGCTAGTTGCTTTCTCTGTCTTCTCTGGTTGGGAAACATTCCAGATGGTGAGGCACTATGCATAATTGTACTGTACACAATATCTGTAGTTTTTTATTTGCAGTTGTTTTTGTTTTTAACTCCTTTGTCCTTTGTGCAAGGATAATGCCAACACTGAAACAGAGATTATTTAGTATGAGGAAGGCTGCGTAGCTTTGGCTACATCACTAATGATATTGGTAACTTCTAGTAATCCAGAATCCTAGCCCAGCCTAGCCAGTACCGCCTACCTATTACGTAGTTTAAAGTATCCTTACGTGTCCACAGGGGAGCAGTTTGCCAGTGTTGGTTGTCATGGGTGAAGCAGGTCAGACCAGGCATGCTGCATGTGTCATTATTTTTTATTCTCTTAAGCAGTTTGCGCAGTTTCTTCTTTCGTCTTTGCTCTCGAAGCAGCCACAGCCTGTCTTTCTCCTGTAGGGCTTTCCTGCACACATGAAACATTAGGGTCATGCAGACTCTGTTATACTTGAACAGACCTAAAAAAAAATGAAGCAGCTAATAAAATAAGCTGCTCTGAGGGAAAGAAATAACCGGTATTTTTTAATTAAATGGCTTCTCTTCCAAATGTTTCTGGATATAACAATTCAATGTCACTGGGAAAAAAAAATGAAGCCAAAGGGGTTTATAGGCTTGCCTGAAGTCTGTGATGTGACATTTCCCAAACCAGGAACCTTATCTCAAATTTACAAGCATTTCAGCATGGGCTTAGTTCGTTGCCCAGGTGTCTGTGTGTTTATGCTTTCTAATACAGGATAAATGAAATACTGCTACTTTTGCTTAGTTTGTAACCGGTGCGCATGGACCAAATGTTAAGGTCTTTGCATTTCCTCTTTCAAAGGAACAGGTCTTCACTTACTTGAAAGGATGAAGACTAGATCCCTTGTGCCTCAGTTTGCTTTTGTGTTTTGAATGGTAACTGGAAAATAAAAACAGCATTGTTGATGAACAACAGAAAGACAATTGATCCTGTTCATACCACACTTCCATACTGGATTTGAAGGAGGTTTAATCCAGTGTCACTTCTCCCATTTATTCATGTATGTGGTCAATACAAAGCAGCCTTGCTAGACTGGGTCAGTCACTTCTGAGCCTTGTTGTGCCTCTTTCTTTCCTTAGATCATTTGTGCATAGTGGCAGCTGGTGCTCTAACACTGTATTGCAAAATGTATCCACAGATTATTCCAGCTACAATTTTCAATGTTAGTTGTCATTGGTTCTTGTTTCCCTACACAAGGCAGATAAAATCAATAGACTTATAATTCAATTACAGCATTTCTTCAACTGAATATTCACTAATTTGTTCAGATGACAAGCATGCACCACCTTCCTGTCATTTTCCTTCTGAATGAAAGAATTTAAATACCACTTTTACTTTGTAGGGTTGGGGTTTTTTCTCCATTGTTACTAGCCAGAAGTTCCAGGAAAACTTTAACAAGATGCACGGAACTGCTGCAGCAATAGCAGTGTCTAATATAGTCTGAGATATGGAGGGTGGAAGCAGACATACATATTCTAGCTGGGTGGCTCTACTGTTTTGGGTCTACTTGTCTCTGTCTCCACCGACTCTTACAAGATTTTGCAGAAATTTCCTTTCTGTGTAGTTTGCAAAGTTAAAGACAAAACAGCCTTAGTCAACGGCAATATTTTATGACTGATGAAGTTACTACCCATGCAAATCAGCAAAGACAAACTAAGTTCAATAAATGCTATTTTCTAAGCAGTACATCAGAATTAAGTTAGTTGTCAGACTAAAATTCCCTTCAAAACAAACCTTTTCAATTATTAATGCGACTGGGAGCTTTAATAAATTTAATCCTTATAGCAAATTAACAAAATAAAATTATTAAAGAACTATCTATCTTCAGTCAAATTTTTATCTTGCACAGACACTGGGTATTTCATTAACTAATCCTAAATCCTAATTCAATGCAATTCTGCAAACACTGGAACATATATAACTCAGATAATTAACTTCATTGATTTCAGTAGGATTATTCACCTGAATAATGCTATGCACAAATATAAGTGCTTCCTATATTGGGCCTGAAAAATATAACACTCTTTACTATAAAACATTCACTAATAAAAATAACTGCCTTGTTACAGTATATATTAAATAAACTCAGTTGTTAACATCAGTTTTGAAAGCAGTGGATTATAAAACAATATAAACTTTTTGAGGATTTGCCATTTAGAATGATACTGATTTCATTTTAAACACTTTTTACCATGGGTTCCATGTATGGGTTGACATAACTCAAGAAATTGATGTTCTCCATATTTTAGTTCTCTGTTGCTGAAGCTATGTCGCAGCATCCACATGGGCCACAACGACTATGTACCTCATGTCTGTAGAGTATGTTGCGCCTCCGAGGATTTAAGTGTTATGCTCAAAACCTCATTCCGTTATACCAATGAGACAGAGAAGTATCATCCATACTCTCTCACAGAGGCTACTTAGTTAAAGCTGCTTGAGCCACAGATAAGAGCATGGCTGCCTTGTGTTTCCGAGTACATTCAAGTACAGCTTTTTTTGTGGTATTTGTACTGCTACTGCACTCCTGGTGACATCTGGCTCACAGCAGCCTTGGAGATTGCTCTGTGATCACTACGATCAGGAGCAGCTGCTCCTAGTTTCTTTCTGAACAGCTTTCTCGGGGACAAATTCTGTTTGTGTTAATATTTGATTTTGAAAGATTTTCTGCTGTGTTTATTTGCAGAGCAAGAGCTTGCATGCTCCCTAGAAGGATTCAGGTGTGCTTGAACCTTCTTTCCATGCAATCAGTGGGCATTTTGCAAATATTTGGCTATATGAGAAACCAACTATGCAGAGACCGTAATGCATAATCACTATTTTAGTATTGCCTGTTGCACTTAAAATTCAAAAATGATCTGCACTAGGGAACAAAAAGATCTGGTGCACTGTGTCAGTGGTGGCTACAAAAATACGGTTACTTTGCACCAACTGTTACAATTCCTGCTTCTCCCACCTGGCATAACTGCGAAATATCGCAGTGATGCATCCTATGAGATAATACATCCAGCCTTGAAGAAATTATCTCATCTCTCCACCCTATTGTTCCATATACTTAACACACTATTCTTTTTAAAACAGATTTGTGTAATGCTGCACCATATTGACAATTTGCCCTTGTGGCAAGCAAGTTTTTTCTGAAAAAAGCCTGAAGCTTAAAATATGAATTGCTGATATCTAACAGCAGCATCTTCAGCAGAAGGGGATAACTAACTGGTTTATAAGCTATGTTACACATCCTGTTACATCATCACCACTTGACACAGAGGCAATTAAACTCCTGCCTAGCAGAAGGTGGGCCTTGTACTTCTGCAGCAGTCCAACTCCCCCAGAAAGCGTTATACAAGAGTAGAGTAAGTAGGCAATCACCTAAAAAAACAGATTCTGATCTCTCCTGGGAAGACATAAATCAGCTACAGTTGCACACTATGAATAATTACTCTGGAGTACACAAGAAATACCTTATCTTGTTACAATCACACTCTTCAGGTCGCTTCTTCTTCAGATGACCTCTCACCTCCCTCAGGTTTTTTATTTTATTTTGCAAAGTTTCAATCTAAAAAAAAGTAAAGACACAGGTTAAAATAACACAGCATGATTTACTGCTCAAATCCATTCTGTTGTCACCAAATGCTTCCTTTTCACCACCTCCCATGACTCCCACCACTAACAAGCCTTTTCAGATTATCTACCTTTCCAAAAGGCAACTACGCAGGAGGAAGCCTTGCGGGTACAGTCTGCCTGCTTTGATTACTGAATGTGAATGTGGAATGTGGCAGTGGGGGAATGGGGGGCACACGGCCTCAGGTAGACAACCACTCCTGGTTCCACTGTGATTTTTCCTCTTGTGCTCAACAGCACATTTGCAAGGGGAGAAAGGTTACTCAAAGGAAAATGAAGCCCTTAAATTTTAGCCTGTTATGAACCTGAGAAGGGGATGGGGAGGGAGTGCTCTGAAGTCCCCTCTTCAGAGCTTCTGAAAAAGAAAAGCAGCAAGGCTCCATCATTTTGTATGGCAGTCTTTAGCAACGTCTGGCCACATGGGATATGGATTAGCAGTTAATTGTGCCACCCACATAGTTTATTTTTAACTGCCTCTTTTTTTTCAGTAAATGAAACTCCTGCTTTTGTTCAGTCTAGCTCACACACACTGTGGCCCACTTCCACTCAGATGGGTATTATAGGCTTCTACCTCGGTTCTTTACACAGCAGAAAAAACAAAGTAATCCAGTGTGAACAACAAAGTTACTGCAAAACTACCATTAGACATTAGTGACCATAAGTCTAGTGGAAGCACATGGCTGCTGAAGCATAGGCAGGACAGAGTGTTCAAGAAAAATACACAAAGAATCCAGCCCTGTGACCCTAAATCAGAAACACAACAGGACAGAAGCGAGCTCTCATTTTCTTTGGCACTCCATATAGCCTACATTTTCTCAAGAAAAAAAGAATTAGAAGAGTACAGTGATACTGAAATTGCCCTTTTTTAATCCTAGCAGAGCTAGTAAGTTTTTCAGTATCTATCTGCCTTGCACCGTGTCAATCAGTACCACAAAAGGCAGCCAACAAGTTCTTACATAGGACTTTGCTGTGAATTCATATAATTTGGTAAGAGATTACAGGAGAGCCTTTTTTTATGCTTCTCTTTGGCATTTGTTCCACCATTATCTGGTCCTTAGAAGGCTGCCTCTTTCACACACAACGTGTGAAGGGTTTGAGCCTATATTCTTCAATATAAGCAACAAAAATGTCAGATTAGGTTTTATAGGCAAATTTCATAGGGCAAATTATCTCCAGGTTCTTCATATCCACAAGCCTAAGGAAAACGAATTCAATTCCAAAGTGCAAGGGTTAAACACAAGCAAGGAAAATAAATAATTCTAGAAGCACCGAAACTAATGAAGCTCGCTTTTCCTTGGGCTTATGTTTGACAGTTGAAGGCCTCTTTTTGAGAGGTACATTGGGGAGCAGGGCTAATAAGATGTGAAAAAGACCCAGATGAAATTTTTCCCAGGATGGGGACACTTCTAAGTCTCTCATTTATCTCATAAGGCTTATGACATTTCTCAGCTGTTGCTTCAGTTGCAGTTCTCTGCTCCACTCAGCATCTTGTCTTCACAAACTTCTAACAACTTAATTATCTCTGAAATATCTATTCTGACATCAGCCAGCAAGTTCAAAAGGTTCCAGGGAGGGACACAGATACCCAGAGGCAGACAGACACAGTCAGCATGATCCTATCAGCCCACAGAAAACCAAGCTAAAAACACACACTGAAAATGCATGACTGATAACATCACTGACCTCGTGGTCAATATGAAGTTTATGGTCCTTCCAAGCTTGCAGTGACCTGTACAGATCTGTGTCACACTGAACGGTATCATTCTCCAGGATATAGCACCTTGGCATGGGAAAGCAAACAATATTTATTATAGTGGATACACTCATACAGAGCAATGCAAACAGCTGGTTTTAATAACACAACTCCAGGACAGATGAGAAGCCAGATTGGAAATGACATGCAGAATTAAAAAAAGCAACGTTCATTCAAGAGAAGAAGCGTGTGCTATGAGCCAGGAAAGACGTTTGGGTTTGAGTTGCCATGGAAATTTTTCAGAAGTAGAAAAATTCAAGGAGAATATTCCTATCAAGCAGAACCTGTTGACTGCTTAATTTCTATATGTAAATTGTGCTGCACAGAGTTCTTGCTTATTCATTAGGCTGTCTACATAAATAATCTCTACTAACTAGCAAGCACAGAAAGCATTAGTCAGAAGCAATTTCCCAATGCATAATTAAGCGATACAGGGGTAGGGGCAAGGATAAAGTACTTCTTTATAAGATGTATTACTACACCATAAAGAAAAGGGGAAAAAAAAACCAAACAAAGAAATTTTGCTGTTTTCTACAAAGGAGATAACATTTTTCAAAGATATCTCCCTGACCTCAAAGGCAAAACACCCTCTGACAATTTTAAGTGCTTATGTTTCACTAATTTCTAGTGCAATCCAGGTTTTAAAATTCTTTCAAAAACAAACAAACAAACGCTTGACAGATTTACCTGAGAAGTGTATTAGGGGTCAACAAATACTATGTAGTCATTTTTGAATGCTTGTTTAAATTAAAGCTAAGTATTTTCAATACTCCTTTATTTTCTTTTAACCACCTTGCACATGTTGTCCCACTGCCTTCTTTTCTGCAAGTGTTCCTGGGGACTCCTCATGAATTATGCACAACCTTCCTGACAGTTCCTTGTATAGATTTGGGATTCACCCAGTAAGGCAGCAAAAATCAATTTAACTTGTTCCAGAAGAAAAGCACAAATAGAGATTTATGGGTCCCGAACATTCGTGAGAGCTGGGGTAAGAGGGCACAATTCTCTGCTGTCAACCTAGCTACGTTTCCTCGTATTAGCGAGTCTCTAACCCTGTAAACAGAAGTCAAATGGAAACCACGGATTTCAACAGCAGCTAACTGGCTCATGCATGTTTACATGAGCTAGTCATTAAGCAATTTAACGCACGTAATCAATAATGATTGGTGGGTTTCCTGATAATTCACAAGTGGAAATGGTGACTAAACTAATTAAGTACAGTTGAAGATACATCATCAGTCCCTAGACTTGCACACTGAGGAAAAGATTTTTAGCTATTAGAGTGCTCAGACAATTCCCTCACCTCTCTCTCAGTATGTTCCATTTCCCAATGCTCCTGGTCCATCCAGCTTCATTCATAATATAGATTTTCCTTTCCTAGCACTGGCTACAGAAAGCTCCGAGAGGCTGCTTCCTCCCTTAGGACTCATTTGGTGTTTGAAATACAAAGCAACCTATGACATGAAACCAGGCCATACTCCAGTTAGAGCCTTAGGTCTTCAGACAGGCCAGGTTACCCACTGCACACTGAGATCTCCATGGGTAGAGCCTTTCCTGGTTTCACATAGGTGTACACACAACTGTTGCAAACAGTTTTGCTTGTCCTCACTGGAAACACGCACTGATCAGTGATTACTGTCTCCAAATGAGACAGCAGAAGACATAAAAGCACTGCTGTAGTTCCTCAGTAGCTTCATTCCCCTCTGTACATAACAAAACTAAAACAAAACCGAAAGCTGTTGTACAGATGAGAATAAGAATTTTAGTGAAGCTGGACTGGGTATCCCAAAGGGACACAATATGCTTATCACAAGTGAACACAGCCATTTATGTAAAGTAGCCACTTAAGCAGCAAAAGCTTTTAGAAATATACCACATGCACTCACCTGTGTGTCACTTTTATTAGGTTAGGGGCTGTATACTCTGCAATGCCACCAGTGCCACTGTATTCCCCCATGTCTTTATCTTCCTCCTCATGAAGAATAGCCCTCTGCATCTTGTGCCGCTTGGTGATGTTTCTTGGTAAGACAGGTTGGTATCCATCCTCTAAACCCAACTTATAAATGGCTCCATCCAGCTCAACAGATACAGAACGGATAGACCGATTCCGGACATAGCTTTGTTTGTATTCTGTGTAGAAAAGGAAGTGAAAGGATTAAGAGGGGGAGAAACAGCATGTTACAATTTGATCCTCTTTGTGGTTCTTGGGAGGAAAACCCAGCCCATACTGTGACATCTGGAATTAACTGGATGACAAATGGTGTTTGTTGCAGCTGTCCTCTGAGCTGCTGCTTCATTACCTTTTGCAGGGATAGATGGATACCTTAAGGCATGAGAGAGAGGGCAGATATAATGCAAATGCACAAGGATGGCAGAGAGGAAAGAAAATGTACTTGTCCAACATCACTTTGAGAGCAAACAGCTCGAAGAGACTCTGCTCTTCCCCCCAGGAGTCACTAGATGGCAGTAAGACCTTAAAAAATAACCATGACGGGTCACCACAGCAAGGTCTTCGGTCATCCTTACAGACTAGTTCTCTACTGTTTTCTACTGTTCACCGTAGAATGCTCCACTGCTAGGACTCCTGCAACACTTCCTTGAAATTGTCCCAAGTATTCTCAGTGTTCAGCCTCAGCCTTTTCTCAATTCTACACTCATTATTCAAGGTAAGATGTTTGATCTTTTCAGGAGAGATAATATCTGAATCCTTACTTTTATCCACATCTAATTCTTTTCTTTGCAATTATTTTCTTGATGTGCAGACCAGTCAGTGAGTTTGTACACGAAAGCACCACCCTCCAGTGCTATGCAATGCCTCAGACTTTGCTTCTGCATTTGCAGCCCAAAGGCAAAATGAAACATTTGCTACAAATTGTCACTACGCAGTATGAGATCCTCATTGATCTTTTTGCCATTACTGGTTTCCAAAGTTCTCTGTCCCGATGCAAATCCCCAGAGCTCCTCTTCTGTTTGGTCTGGAATGGCACAAATACATCCTAGTTATGGAGTCTAAATCCATATCTAAACTTCCCTACTGTATGATGGGGTCCATCTCTGACCATATTTCCTGCTCACTGCCAACGACTGCTCAGAGTCACTCATTACACTAAGCATAATCATCTCGTTCCTTGAGAAAATTCTCCCCCTTGCCCAGTGCCTGAGTCTTCGCTCTGTATATGAGGTGTGGAGTCATCTAAGACATTACTGCAAACAATTGAGTCCCTTGGCTCCTCCAGTCACCTCTCCTCTACACAGACTTGAAACACACAGCACATCTCACAAGAATGGGACTTCCTTCTGCAATCTGATAAGGGGAAAACTCAACCAATGTGCCAAATGAGAAGACCAATCTTTCTTTCTTGCAATCCCAAGCTCCACAGAAAAACCAACTTTCTCTATGGGATAATCTCCACAGCAAAACAAGCAGGGGGAAAAAAGGAATGGGAGGCAGAACAACCAAAATTGACAAATATTCATGTCAATTGGCATGCTTTGGCATTAACACAGAGTGACTTTTTTCAAGAAGCCTTACATTAAATCCAAATGGATCACAAAGTCTCAAAAGCCATTTTGCAGACTGTGGGAAGAGAAATAAACATCTCCTCCCACCTGAAACTGGTCCAAGCACTATATTCTTGTCAGCGCCACACACAGAAAGTAGAATACCAGCTGGATTGTCTGGCTTTGCACATTTTCCACCCGTGGTTCAAAGTTTATTGCTGATATTAAGCCAGGTGAGTCACTGCCGAAGGGGAAAAAAAAACCAAAAGACCAACCCTATTTCAGGCACCCATTCAGGAAATGTTTGACTAAATGACAAGGAAACTCCCATCTTTTCAGAAGTAGGAGGAAGTTCCAAAAAGCTACACCCTAACAATTATATTCGAAGTATAAACTCCCATTTCTTTAATTGTTCCCTCATTTCATCTTGTTAAGCTAAGCCAACCAACAATTTACCTTCCTTCCAAGTCTAACATGCCAATCCAGCATGTCGGACCCTCAGCAGATAGCTGCAGGGAACTGTCGTCTACACACGTCCCTGAAGAATTAGAACCCAGGACTTACTCCTCCCTTGCAGCCAAACTAACTCAGCCTTACAATGAACAAATTGGTCTGGAGTGAGACAGCTCATAAAGGAGTTGTTGTATTGCTTTATCGCAACGTGCTATCCACAGCACTGACTCAGCACTGTGATTAGTACCAAACTCCATTATTTTCAGAGGAAGTGGTTAAAATACTTAATAGGATCAATATTCATCTGTGCTGTGCTCTCCCACCTGCAAAGTGCACTGCAGGCATAAATACCAATGTCTAATTACACATTAGTCGATCCTCCCTCAAGTTTAAGTTTTACTCTCCAATTCATTTACCTGTGTACCCAACCCACAAACAAAGTAGATCTTAAGGCTCTTAAATATTTGGCTCAAAACACCTATACTCCCTTTTCCAAGTTATTAAAGTTTGGCTTTGGTAAGTTCTATGTGTCCTGATGGCTCTCTTCCTCTGGTCTTACAGAAGCCAGCTGTCTTATAGATGGTACTGCTGAAAAGTTGCATCCTCAGAATCAAGTCTGGACATGGAGTCCAGAGAAATTTAAGCCTAAGAAAGCTAACTACGTTTCAGTGCCCCGCTCATCCAGCTGTGTCTCCTTGGACCACTTGACAAGCATGCTTGTCTTCGCTGGAGCCTGAAAAGAAGTACACTGTTCTGGTCCAGATTTCCCCAGACAGTCTAGAGTCTCAAACACACCTGATTTTTTACAACTATTTTTTGGTAGCATCTCAGCTTTCAACACTGTCTAGTGAAAGCATGAACTGCAGTATCCAAAATTATTATCCAACAGAATAAAGCAAAGCAATGTTGTATTATAAAACCATAAACTTCATATCTGACATAAACATACCCAGCCTTCAGGTTTATATTTAACTCTCCTTACATCTTCATCACTCAAGCCTTATTACTTCTTTTGCAGCCGCCAAATTCATGATTTAACACTGAGATCATTTGGAAATGATAGTTCTCTCAGGGATAACTGAGAAGACTGTAACCAACTGTAACTACTGTATGGCAATTTCCCCAAAACAGGAGCATGACTGCTCAGCAGGAGCACTGCAGAAGACAGAGAACTCTTGGTCTTCCCTGTTGACACTTACCCTACGTAGGTATTTTGGATCTGATGTATTTTCCAGCATCACAATGACGATAGAACAAGCCAGTATGCAAGGATTCTGCTTCTACATGTGCCACAAGGAAAATATTCACCACTAGCCTCATGAATTCCTGCTTGACATTTCCCAGTAATGTCTATATATTTTCCAGAATTTTGTAGAGAAGAAGCATTTTTTTCTATAACACCAAAGTAAAATTAGGCACTTCAAAGTCCAATTTTTGAAAATATCTCATGTCTAGAAATACGGATAAAGGTTTAGAGGTGTTTTTCCTTGGGCATTATGTACCATGGGATTTCTAGAAATCTTATTTTGAATCTGTGTCCTTAAATATTTCAAAGAGGAAAAAAATAAACAAAAAACCCCTTTCTTACATCCTTACATGCAGTTTCTCACAACTGCCATTAAAAATTATACTTCAAATGCATTATCTTTAAAGTAGCTGATGTTCAGGTTTGGGTCTTGTTTTTTTTAATAACAAAGGTCATTTTGCTCCAACATTGAGACTATATCAAAAGAAAAACAAATGACATGAAAATTGGAATAAAAAAGCACTAGCCCCTTTGTACACACTTCTGTTTGTTGTTTACAAATCTGTGTGGCCTATCATCATTTCTCTTCATGCAGCTTAATAGCTCCTTTAATCACATGCACTTGTTCATCACAGGAGGAGGAGATCAAATCCACAGCAAGAAAAACATAATAGACCACAACACAGCCAAAGATTTTAAGTGCTCACTACTACTTTAAACTTTCTTCCTACTGCAAAGCTTTGTTTAATCTTTCTTACAAAAATAAAAACATATTAAAGAAAATAAAGAGGACACACAAATGCAAACATTCCTGACACCCCAACCCAGATATACCGAATAGTAATGCTTACGTGTTTCTAGCATGTGAGAGCTTTGCAGGTGAGTTGTGTATTTGTACATGGCCCAAATGGCATGTACATGACATGACCCTGTTTTGCAACTGAATCGACTCAATTTAGAAAACATTGTTGCCTGCTAAATGCATCAGTGCACCTGACAATGGGTCTAGACCATGCCTACATTAGAAAGTAATTATTTTATCAAAACATTTGGTGCTTCAGCCCTTCTATCAGCAATTTATTCTGGTCTTTTAGAGCACATGTTCTCAGTACACATGATTGGTTTTAATCTTTCTAAGAGACCAATTCTCATACCCCCATCACGGTTTGCAACACACTTGACGCACCCTAGAAGCAGGGCATCCAATTTAGTTTTTCTGCAAATGACTGTAGATTAGAATCCGTCAAAATTGCTCTGCAAATCCATCTCTCTTGTGCATGATAGAAGGGAGTGATCAGGGTGTTTCCTTCAAAACTACACTATTGCTGTGAACTAAAGCATTCATGCGGATGTGACCCTAGTCCAGTTTGAAACTTCTATTTTCTATTTAGCTGTTGTTCAATCTGATGAATAGCATTTACTGACGTTCAAGTAGGGCAGCAGTATGATGCCATGCACTCATCCAATTCCAAGTAGCAGACCCCAAAGATGCCCTCAGAACTATGCAACCCAGCACAGATTGCGCTTTATCCCAAGTCTCATGAAACAGGTCATAAAAATCCAAATACACATCATCAGTATTCAGGTCACCCTCTCACCATTCACAATCCAGTGAGCCAGCTTTCTAGGTAAGCTGTTTAGAAAAACCTTGGTATGTTACCTTGACTTGTATTGCTTTGTGCTCATTTGCGTCCAGTGTGCGATTTATTAGGTAAGTGCATGTAAAAGAATAGCCAACACCAAATCAAAGAGTCTGTGTCAATAGGTCCAAGCTAACCTCATCGACTGTATGGCACACCCTGGATGTGGGCAGAGGGACAAACAAAGCATCTGTGGAGTCAATTATTTTACTCAAGACACAAGCAATGGGAACATGATTGTCAAGATCCTATATTATGCTGCTACAGTTTATGCCAATGAGGCAAGTGAGCTGAAGGCTATAGTATAAACTCTGCCTCTTCTGAGCAGAACATAGGGAAAAAAACACCATTCTGACACCTCTGCTACAGGGAACAACCTTCACTTTTTTTACCTCAACCTCCTTCATACATAAACCAAAGGTAATTATACACTTAACCACCTCCTCTGGATGTTGTGAAAATTAGTTAATGTTTAGGAAGCATGACACACATGAAAAGTACTTAAGTAAGTGTTAAGTATTATTAGATAGCATTATGTTGCCCTCACTTAAATTGTTTTCCTCTTCTTATTTAAGTGCCTTCGATCTACTCCTGTTACTTGACTCCCCATGACTGAACTTTCTTCTGCGTGACTTCAAAAAAAAAAAAAGTTAATTGAACTGCAAGTTCTAGTGTTATTTAAAGATTATCTGCTGTGCCACATATTTAAACAGCAAGTATAGTTGAGTAATTTCATCCTGGAACCAATAATTTTTTTCAACTAAAAATTAGCTTAGTAGGTACTAATCAGCTTGCAAGGCAAATATAATGGGAGAAAATCAATTTAAACTCTGTTTGAAGCTTGTGCCAGGTCATTATACAGAAAGACTAATCTGCTAAATAATTAAGGCTCTGTATTTGTGGAGTGAGACGAAAGAAACATTACATGTGAATAATAATTCTGTGCTGCTGTTTGCCTCTTTAATCTATAATTAGACTATGTACTTCAAATATAGATGTTAGTCTGACTAAGGTTTAATAGAGAGCCAGTGGAATGGGCTTTCTGCAAAAGCACCTGATCTGTGCCAAGGAAACTAGAAACAGAGTCATCCCCTTTGGATGTGATGTCTGGTTAAAAGTCAGCCTTGTCTCTGCTGACTGAGCGCAAGGAAATTATGTTAGAAGCAAGCAGCTTCTGTAACAAAGCACACGCATCCTTATTAAAAATAAATCACTGCAGTAACGGCCCCAGGCATTGCAGTACCTACTGAAAACTGGAGTATTTGCTGTAAAGCACTGCTCAACTTTCATGGCCTATGTAAGGATGTGCTACTACTCCAGTGTGTGTACTGCATTTCCCAGTTTTGAAAGACATAAATACAGGACCCTATTTTGGATCAAAACACTCCTCTTCCTACAGACAGCGGTATTTTCAAATCTGATTGCCCAATAAGAGGCACACTGTTTCATAGGTAGATACACAGTAAATATGCTGACAGAATTCAATGCCCACGAAAATCAGACAATTATCTGTGTTACTGAACAAACTCATAACAGTTTTCTAAGGCAGAGACAGAAGGTACAGTGGGTTCACTTACTTTTCTTGGAGAAGAGTTTCTTTCTCCGTCCGACATGGCTCAGCTTGTATTCGTTCTCTTCACAGCTGCAGTCTTCACTATTCCTGCTGTAATACTTGGGCAAAATATTGGAGGTGCCTTTGCTGTTGCCTGCAGCTGCCAAGTTCGCCATTCCCTTGCACTTGTGTAGCTTGAGCTTTCCACTGGCATCTTCCACACACTGCCATTTCTGGAAGAAAAATTTGGTCATTAAAACTCTGTCCCAACTGTGCTTTGTCTAATGGCCAGCTCCAGTGATCTATCAGAGATTCCTTGTTGTAGTAAGCTAAGGCTCATCTATCTCCCAGTACCAAAACAGATTTTTTGTAATCTTCCATTTTCAGACAAAACAGGAACTCTTTGGAACACTCTTGCATTTGTTTCTTGGAGGCAGAACAATGGGAATTTCTTAACAAAATCAGTACTATAGCTAAAAACATGGAGGTGACAAGCGACAATTTTAAGAAGCATAACTGTGGCATAAAGCAAGGACATTCAAGCCTTATCCACAGATTTGAAAAGAATCCTTGCCTACCAGCAAGTGTGTTTCTCAGGCTGGCAGGAATCTATGCCACTATTATGCCATTAAAACAGCACCAAGCACCAGGCCTGAATATAATCTCAGCCCCATCCCATACTCTACAAGAAGGGAAAAAATTTTTTGGAGAAGTCTCCTTCTCTTTCCTAGTTCAAATGCCTGATGGTGGGATGATTTTATCCAAGTTGTGGATTCCTTTACTTTAAAGATCTGGTCTGAGCTGGGTATCTAGATTCATTCTATAGTCAAAGACGAGGAACACTCACTTGCACGGTATAACTCACTTCATCCTAAAGTGGCCATATAAAAAAAGGTAAGAAAAAAGATTGCCCTGCAGAAGCGCCTGTTTCTCTTCACTGACCTTTAAAAGGGTCAGTATGACTGGATCAGCTATGGAAGTCTGTAGTTAGACGAGTTTATCTCTATCTTGAGTGTTTCTCTTAATAGCTTTTCCCATTCAACACCCTTGGGCTTAACTAGCAATGGTGAGCTGCACTGGATGCCTGTGAAGTGAGAACCCCCTCCCCTCTTCCACTTAAACCAGAGAAAAATCTCATCTCTAAATCTCCAGTTCTTCCTGTTACTCAAAACCTGAAGTAACTTGCTTATAGCTCCCTTTGTGCTGCTGTCAGAGCTGTGCAAAAGGCAAGGGAGTTTAGCCACCTTCAATCCGGCACAGAAGTTTTACCCACTTCCCAGATACATCACAAAATTATTTCACCTGCTCCTTTATTTATGAACACACTACTAGCTACAGAGCTAGGCTTTGAGATACATAAAAAACCCTCACAGTAGCAGTTGCTACTGCTTTAAAGAGAGACTCTCAGAAACACTTCAGCTTTTTGCTGAGTTTTGAGCGGCGTTCCTCTTTTTCCCTATTACAAAATCCTAAGTCTGTGCCTCCAGGACTCACTGGAATATTGAGAATTTTCCAAATAAAAGAACAGAAGGAAAACCAGCAACAGCTCCCAAGTGAGATGACATTTTACAGCAGCCTGCAGCTCTACAAGGGAGATTCAGTCACTTCAATTCCCACAGAGAGATGCGCGCAGACTAGGACAACAAAGCCTACATTTTCCATTGAAATACACTCCATTGTTTGCATGACAGCGAAGTAAGAAAACAGAAATCACTGTGCTTTTATAATACAGCATTTAACAGGAGTCAGAAGTGAACTGGCCAGTTACAGTGGATTTATCTATGTCCACAGGAGATCCGCTCATTTAAAACAATCAGAGTTTTATGGTGTGTCCACTTATTTCCTCAGACAATTGGATGCCAGGTCTCCTGAGCTGTAATTACTTCTTAGGTACACATATTGTGTCCAACCTCCTGTATCATCCAAGCCTTGCACTGATGCAGATAAACCTGGCTTAACTTTCAGCACAAGGAATCATCGGAAATCAATGAGACAACAGACAATGAATGAGACTGACAATAAGACATTGGAATCAGACATCTTTGCATGACTGTCTTCATCTGTAAAGCAGGTCACATTTACCTAGATGGGGTGTAGAACAAAAATAACCTTTGAAGAATAAATTACTGAGTCTTTTTTTTATTATTTTTTATAAATGCCTAACTTCAATTGATGCACAGACTGAGGTTTGAAGTAAAAGTTATTTTACTAGAATAAGCAACAGTTTCTTTCACAGTGAAAAAAAGATGTAAAAATGTTTGTTGCTGTTTCCCATTTCAATTCATCTGAATCTTATTTTTGAAAATATATGAACAAACTGCATTTTCTGCTCAGTAGAGCTCTATGCTGTAGGTGTCTGATACATGAAAAATGAAGATTCAACAGAGAGCAAGTTAAATGCCATGATGAGAACTATTGTAAATAAGTGCTCTGATGTGTGGCCCAAAAATACTTTTCTCTATTTCTTTCATCTCCTGTCAAGAAAGTGATGCTGATTTTTCCCCTCCAGGTGAACTGGAAAAAATCCTTTAATTTTTGGTGCAGTTTAAATCTTTCCAAGGCAGCTGTATGCTACAGTGAAAACATCTTAAAGGCTTTGCTGGAAGGGCACACTGTATGCATTAACAGGCCCACTGCTGAACGACTGCAGTGCAGAACTACGCAAATGACTTCAGAAGCAAACATTGAACATGGTGGGGGAGAAAAGTCTCCAGCTTTTACTTTTTTCCCAAAACAGATATGGGCACATGTGTGAATGTGTCTGGGATTCAACAACTTACCCTTGGTCTGCTTGTAAGTACAAACACAAATTCTCTAGCTCAATATCAGAGCTATATCAGTTGCAGTCATTTCCACAGGATGCTTTCAAACTTAGGAAAAAAGGGCAGTAATTGCAAGGGAACTGTGAAAACATCTGCTTGACAGTCAAGAAGTTTTAAACATTGTGAATTCTGACCTTTTAAATTGGTTTCTAGTGCACAGCATACCATCATGCAGAAACCTGTGTCAAAGCCTGGAAGCAACTAAAATATTTTGTAGGAGGTAATCACTTAAATAATTAAATCCCTATATGAAGAACTCCAGAGTGCCCCAGAGATACTTTGGCTCACAGGTACGAATGATAACCACCCAGCAGCAAAACACAATTACGTATAAATAGTGGATTGACTCAACCATTCAAGAAAACAAAGTGCCCTTAGTTCACCACTTGCCCCTAACTTTTCAGGTCTTTTCTTCATTAGACCTTAAAGATGTGTTCCTAATTCAAGTCCTATAGCTTGTAATATCTCACAAGAGCTAAGTCCTGAAAGGGAGGGCAGTTTAACACAAACTAAAAGTCAGTGGAAAACCCAAACTCCCTCACAATCTTCATCCCAGCTCATATCAAAACTCTAAAGGAAGAACTCATCTTTCCTCCTGCAAAGCCTTGCAGAACAGCTACTCAAGCCATCAAATAAATGGCTTTTGCAATACGTCCTGAAGTCCATCAAGCTCACATTGTGCAAAACTTTCCAGACACCTCATTTAATCATTAAAGCTGTTCCAGCTGGAGATTTCCCACCATTTTCAGGCAGACCAAGTTAGCTGCTGTGCTTGTGCTTTCTGCCACCTACTGTGCTGGGCTTGTTCTAACACTTCTACTCCGTCCTCTACCCTACCTCCCACTGCACAACACATGCTACTCAGTTATTTGTGCGCAAAGCAGAAGAGTCTGGGCTTTAGTTTAATGGAGAAATTAGTGCTACTGAACAGAAATCTTCTTCAAAGGTACCTGCAAAGGCAAAAAAAGGACACTTTGTAACATATATTCTCCCCTCCAGCCCAAACTACCTGCTATATGTATCAACAAGAGTAAATTAGGACTTCAATATCTATGAAACATGAATCTTAACAGCAGCAGTTGTAGACTGAACAGATGCCCTGTTTCCCTCCGGTAACACTATTCACCTTGAACATGCAAATGACCCCTTAGAAGAAAAAGACATGTTGTATTTTTCTGTGTGTCAAAACCCCATTATTTCCTTCACAGCCCCCATCACCATGAAGTGGTTTTTGCATTATTGTACATCAATGTCTTCTTACAGCTACAGCAATCACAGATGTTAATTCAAAGTCATTACTTGAGGCCCCAATCAGAAATAAATAGCCGTGACCTTCCCTGTAGGATTTTTTCCTACAATTCACTCATTTCCCTCAGTGAATCTCTCTCAATTGACATTGTTTTCTTTGGGGGAAAAGGGCTGATCACACAAGCCTTGCTAAGAAAAGATTCCAGTTGAAACATACAGCTTTCAGAGTGGAGCCCTAAATCATCATGCTGTGTCTCATCAGCTCCTCTTTTTGTTAAGCGAAAGAGATTCCATTCCCTTTTACAGAGAAGTGAAAAGTGAAGCTGTCTGATCAGTTAGCTGCCAGCAAGGCTCCCTCCCTAACAGTTTTAGGAATATAGGCTCTAGGAATCAAAGTTTCTGCAGGATAATAAAGTCCTCTGTCCCTGCCAGCAACCCGACAACAACACTTCAGCAATATCCATCTTCTTTAGTTTATGCGGATGCTTTCTGAATCCCATCCTTGCTGCCACATTGGATGGTGAGCTAGAGACAAACTTCTTTAATGCCTAGAAATATTCTAACTTCCAGTCTAAATTAATTTATGGGTAGTCAGGATATGTTTTTTCTTGTATGAAAAAAGTTACAGTTTAGTTAGTATGAAACACTGGAAGTTACAGTTTAGTTAGCTCTTCTCCTTTGCTTTGGTTTGCTCCTTGTATTATTTTTTTATTGGGCTAATGAGGACAAAACAGCAAAATCCAGAGAGAGACACAAGCCCCTTCTCTACAAGAAGTAGTTCTACTGCTTTTCCTGGTGGCTTGTCCTACCGCTCAGATGTTACACGTTTCAGGAAATAGTCAACCTGAATTTCCCATTGTTTGTCTCATACACATTACTACTCTATTCTTGTTGACTGAAAGGAATTGGCTCATGTCTTCTGCATAGCATCTCTTAGATTCATACAGACAGATTCCTCTCTGCTCAGCTATTTTTTTGACTTAATATGCCCAGTTCCGTAGCTCTTCCCCACAGGTATTCTTTTCTTAATCTTTTAACATTTTTGTTGGGGTTTTTTTGTTCCTCTCCCCCACACCCTCTTCCAATTTATCCATTGGCAAAGGATGAGTCTAGTTTCCTCTATCATGTCATCAGTACATAAATAGCACTGCCTGGTCTTCATTCCAACTGGACGTTATTTCATTACACTAGCTCATGATTTTTGCAGAATCGGACCTCTGGGCTCTCAGCTCAATTTCAGTTGTCAAACACTATATATCACTCAAACCTCAAAATTATAAGATGGATGAACAATTTATTGTCAGAAAATTTGGAGGGGTTTTAATGCCCCAAACTGTAGCTGAAGTGAGGCAGGTGGGACAATCAACTAACACTCAAATGAAAAATCAAGTATTCAGCTAAATTTAAGATTAAAATTATATAATTCATGTATTATTAACATAATAATTGGATTGTGGCATCAAATGGTCCCAGCTGCTGTGTTAGGTACTGCAGAAGCTAAGGAGCAAGTGCAGCCTAAGCAGAAATTACATTAGTGGTGGAGGAAAAAACCAGCAGCACCAAAAGGGGAATTGATTTGTCTGAGGTCCCACATCGAGTCTGTAACAGTTCTGAGATTGAAGCCAGTCTCCTGACCTCCAGCTCATTGTCTTTTGAAGTAAACTACACTACTACTCATGTCAGGATATTTGAAAAATTTGGTGGTTTTATTAAATGTTGGTACTGATTTTGGCAAGCTACTTGCAACATCCACTACCATAATGACAAGGAGTTTAAAAATCTCAGTTAACAAGAGATGCAAATTTCTTGGTTTTGCGAAGCAACAACAAGCAAAAAATCCTATAAGTAAAATAGCCTCTGGAAATCATTATAGGCTATTTCTGGCTAAAGGAGGAAAACAGTTTTGTTAATTATAATTCCTGATAAGGAATACAATCCTTGAATAACAGCCCTTAATAAATCATCACTATTTTAATTTTCATAGTTTGTTGCCTCCTAATGTTACCAGTTTGAGGGCTGATAAAATTTTTAATGTATGAAGTTACCAACAAGTCATTTCTTGTTGCCATCACAGATTAAGAACTGGATCCTGAAAGTTGCTGAGCACACGCAACTTGCACTGGAATTCAGGAACGCTAAAGATCTGCCCAATGCGCTATTAAAATTATCTGGATTCTAGCTGGCTTGATATGCTTCACTTATCAACAGAACCTAAATTCTTTAGTAACCTCAGGATATCTCTGCTAGGTACAAAAGAACTGGACAACCACAAAAGATACACAGATCAAAAACTTTCTTCCCAGTTTTTAAAGGAATTCCTTACAAAACCTGACTTAGTTTCCTAGGTCCGGCTAATGTAAGTTCAAGCTACAGTGCCCTCAGGAAAAGGAGAAAATGTAAGGAATTTTTTCTACTGCTCCACCCTTGGCACTAGGCAATGGCTAATGATGATTATGGTGGCAGGAGTATAAACTAGAAGTGCCACTTATGAATTGCTGTAGGAAAGCACACATTGATCAGAACAGTTTTCATCACTGCTATGCCATGCTATGGCAGAGAATTGGGGGGAACCAATTGAGTACGGGACGTGCTTTTACTTATGAGATCTTCATGACAGTTACAAAAGAGAACATCCCTTCATGATCCTGGTACAGCGCAAAGCAATCGGAGGGAAGACTGTATCAAACCTTTCATTTGCAGAACATCTGAAGGAAACAAAGTGCAAATTATTGCATTTTGAATGTTCTCCTCGTGAAAACTGTCATATAAAATAATATTTTCTAATGCTATTTAAAGGAAAATACTACTTGTATCAGATTTGCACATAAATAGAGCTTTGAAAATAAAAAGAATTTGAAAAGGAAATAATGTGAATTCAGACAACCATTTTTCTTCACAAGTTAGCAATATTATTGTACTATGCCAGGTCCTGCTAAAGACAAAACTAATACTATTTAAAATTTTTTTTTACATGTACAGCGTAGATTCCCTATAGCAGTCAGCAGTACTGCAGGTATCGCATGTTTAACAAATGTGCACAAAGTTGGCAAATGACTTAGAGGGAGATTTTGTGCAGCTGTTGTTATGATACCGCGGAGTTGCTGGGAATACTCTACAGAGCAATGCTGATATCATAATTGGCTTCCACAAAAGCACATTAATGCAGGCCGCCAGATAAAATTGGGTCAGCTTCCACTTACCAGCCAGTTTAGAATGAAAGGTCGAACTACACTGAAGAGAAAAAATTTGTGTGGAAGCCATTAGGTACTAGGATAAATGTTTTTTATTTCATGTGGGAAGAAAGAGCTCATCTCTTTTAAATCCTTGAATATAAATGCCGAGCTGCTCTTTCATCTGAGCCTACAGTCACCCTTTGTTGGATGCAAATAACTAACACAGACCAAACCCTACTAACTGAAAAAGAAAACATGGCAACACACAGATTCCCATTACACTCAGAAGAATTTACATATATTAGCGTTGCCAAAAAATCCCACATAATGGACTCTGAAACAAGGTTTTAAACAGCATGAATAGCCTCATCTCCATGATCCTGGTGCTCTCTTATCAAAACGATTATAGGTCAAGGAGGGTGACAGAGATTTGCAAAGGAAGAGCATTTTGTGGTGATAGAACTGTATTCACAAACTTGCACGCTCACAAAGCATAATTTCAAATTCTCCATCTCACATTCAAAGCTTTCTTCACCTCTCCTTTACTCAAAGCTCTGTCCTTGTCTCTTCTCATTCACTCCCCTTCTGAGTCTTTGTCCTCCATTTGTGCTTCTCATCTCTTGCTCACACTTCAGATTCCCTGGCACTGCTCAGACTTCTCTGTGCATGGAATAGCAGGTCCTCAAAACCTGCTTAAGTCAAAAGAAAGAGTCCCAATGACTTTAGCAAGCTTTCACCTAATTCTGACCCAGACTTCTCTTCATCTTTGCATCAGGATGTGAAAATTCACCTTTTCCACTGAACACTTCAGATACTGTTAAATGCACAATAATAAAGTGTCCTGCAGGATCAGGAGACATCTGCTAAATAATCACTGTATCTATATACTATAAACTCCCTCAAGGCAGTGGTATGTTACTTATTTGGGCTCATTCTACTTATTATGCAGAGCTGTGAACAGCACCAGCAAACAGACAACACCCATTTGTCATTTGAGAAGTTAGTCTTGCTTCACTTGCAAAAGACTTTTGGGTGCACCCATATTTAGACACAATTTATCCTCAAATAAGCGCATTCATCTCCCACTATTCCTGCTGTCTAGACAGACTACTAGGACATATTCTCTAGAGCAGGGGTTAGATGGACTGAGACTCCCTTGAGAGCCCTTCCCGGACTCTAATTGACTTGATTGTTAGGCAATTTTTCCTGATGTCCAACTTAAATTTCTTTTTTGCTCAATTTCATCCTATCACTTCCAATTACGTCTGACTGAACTGCTCAAAACAATTCTTCTTCTCTCTGTCTCCTGACAATGAGGATGCAGCACACGCATCTCTTATTAGCACACCTTCACTTCAGAATTTATTGGCAATTCCGAGTACTGAGTTGACATTTTATGCCCACTTCTTACAGATGTCAAAGATATTTTATTATCCATGGAAGAAAACATAAGCCTGTGAATGCGTGTAGACAATACAGGGCCTTCCCTCCTTCTTCCATAACTGAGACATGTGGTAATTAGAGTAAGAAAGTCTGAATGTAGCTAAGTTACCTTATGCAAAGAGACAGCTTCAGTGACAACATGGACTTGGAAAGTCCCTTTTCCCCTCTGTTCTTACAATAATGTTCAAAATAATTGGGAAGATGAAGACAAAAGGAAAAAGTTGAAACCTCTCTCAAAGGGAAAATACTGATGGAAAAAGAAAAGCTGTATTTCCCCAAACTACTTACTGGATGATGTTGTAGCAGAAACAATGACTTTTCCCCCAGCTTCTCAAAGAACATTGCAAATTCAAAAAACAATGGCTTGCTCCCACCCATCTAAAATTTCAGCTCAAGGCATCTGATGACAATAAACTACTGCAGTTCAGTGTTCTTAGGAAGAACAGGACATTATAATCTCCCTCTCTACTAAATCTGACAAAGAAGCCACAGGAAGAAAAGAGCATCTGGAAAATGCTTATACATATAAATTGGACCCAAACACCTAAGGAACAATGGACTCATTTCACAGGTGCACTGAACTACATTATCGGTAGAGCCAGAAGCAGGGAGTCTGGCCTCCGACAGTAGAAAATGAACTACTGTAGCCTGAGTAGCCCATTACTGACTATAGCCTTGGTAAGACATTCAGATCATGTCTGCAAGAATGGTTATATTCCACAGACTGACTTATTCTGACAGCCCTCTGAGCTGCAGGATATGAGGTAATGCCAGTCTAATAACAGACACATTAGCATGTGGACCCATCTACCTTCACCCCTTTGTCCACATGTCCACAGGCAGAATGTGTTACAGTCCTTGGAAGAGGGTACTCTGACTGGTACCTGGATGAGAAAGCAATGGCACAGAGTCAATTTTGCCATGTTCCCAGAAGATGAAAATTCCCCCAAGAGTGGGGAAATCTCCCCAGGAGTGGAGCTGCTGGAGATAGCTTTTCTATGCCTTTGCATTGCTCTGGTAAATTTGCAAAACCTTCTCCTGCGCCAAGACCATGTATTGATACTACTCTAAATTTTTTTTCCTGAATTTCTTCTACATAACTTGGATTGAAAGTTAACATATTTTCATATCTGCCCAGAACAGTTATGTAACAACAAAAGAAATGACACACAATCAGTGAGCTTTGTGCCCATATACACACAGACTGCCTGCAGTCATAATTGCATGTGTGTTTTCATAGTATATTTTTAAGAGGAGGGATATATTGAGTTCACAGAGTGTTAGTTTCCCATTATTATATGCAATTCCAAATAATAACAACAAAATGAGTTAAATTAAGAATTCAAAGCAAAGGGAGCTATATGTATTTGGATGAGGCCAATCTGTTAGGTTCATTGTAGCTTCTCATCACTAATGAATCCCAAACCACATTATATTTGGGGAATAAAATGTTAAAACAGGCTAGGCAGTTCTCTTAACAGTAGTCAGGAATCAATACAGAGGTACTTGAATCAGCAACTTCCTGACTGACAGTCAGTCTGATAAATGCTGTAATACGGTTTTGAGCAAAGGCCACAGAATGAGCCATTTGATTTATAAGCTGGCATTGATGACAAGGTGAAGGACATTGTCACAGTTAAGGTGTTCAGCTTAGCCCACCTACAACTGCTTGCTTTCAGTCAGGGTACAATGCCCTACCTGGCCAAGCTGTTCACAAGCTGTTTGATACTCAGCTCGCTGACAGAGGTCTTTCACACGCTGGTATTTGGGTAGAAAGTTTTCTTCTTGGGCATCTACCTTCTCATTCTCCCTCTTATGCAGTAGTTTACTGGAAAAGAAAAAAGAAAGAAAAAGATTTATTTTTGCATTAATATTAATTCCAAGATATACATACAGTTTGCTGAAAAGGCTCAGAGGAGTAGGTTATCTGCCAAGTCCACAGCATCACTGGTGGCCAAAACTTAACAGTCCAGCAGAAGCTAGCACTTATCATCATCTCCGATAACACACAAGTTATTCACATCATGCTCTCAGGAAGCATACAAAAACATACAAAACCAAGACAGTGTGTTTCATGTCTGATTGGCAGGCAGTAACAGCAGTCGATACAAAGAGACCGTATCCTCCTCACTCTACAGGGCTGCACTTTGCAAACCCTTCGTGCCCCATGTTACGTATTAAGGCGCAGAGGCATAGAGGGAACGGCCACCAGATGAATACGCAGAGAGGAAAGGTTATTCATACTCCCATGATACAAGCAGGAGGGTTGGGGCGGGGGGGGCAGCAGCTGAAAGAAAAATGGGATGCCTTTCCATCTCTCAATCCAAGTAAAACTCCCCTTCCCCCACCCCAACAGCACATTTATGCAGGCTGGAGGCAAAGGCCATACATTCCCTCCTATCACACAATCACTGCCATTAGGCATACTGCAGCCGTGTCCCTGCTGGCACAGCTAAATGGCTTTAGGTCTGTGGTAGAGTGCTGCTTTGGCTTTAGCTATTCAGTATCCTTCTATTTAAAAAGACTGGCCTTTGTGATTAACACTTTCCTTACCCTCTTTCCACTAGGAACGAGTCTCTCCACACCTTCATCTTTTTCTTTAAATGGAACCTAGGAGGAAATGAGGAGAGGAAGAAGCAATTCTCACAAAACCAGTAATCAAGTCATGCCCCAGTTTTCTCTCCCACCTCCAATTCCGATGAGAAACATTACATATAACTGCACAAGGGGACATCCAGCTTTACGAAGCAGGCACATATGCCTCTCCAGTGCAAATCATGAACAAACATAGGACAGATTTGTTCTCACAGGGACAAAATCCACAACAGATTCACACAGTACAACTATTTCAACACAGAGGATTAACTGAATTGTCCTTGATCACAAAGGATCGCAAATTAAATCAGGATTTCCTGACTCAAGTTTGGGCTCTTAACCTGCACACTACCCCCACAGTATCCTATTCTAAAGCAGCTGCTCCTTTCTCCCTCTCCCTCCACCCAACTACTTGTAAAGCAAATCTCCTTATTCCCTTTTCCTGCTGATTTCTCTAGCAAGCATGCAGTCTAATTATTTTCCTCAGTCTTTTTCCAATGAAAGTATTGATGGAAGGTCTCAAATAATAATGGTGCAATTCCGAGTGCTAGCCTGTCTTTATATTACAGTCTGATACATAACCAACCCTTTCAACTCAATTATTCTAAAATTTATTCAATATGAAATGCTTTGCTACAAATGATGCCACAGAGACATTTAAAATCTATAACTCATATAGCTAAAGACCTTCATGTGTAGCCCTCTCACTGCTACACAGATTACATTTAGTGTATGCAAATGCCATATATGCCATATAGCTAGTATATGAACCTGACAAAATTAAAATAAATAACTGAAGTCAGTCACATATTGCCAAATAGGTCTCTAGATTTTCCAGTGAATTATGTACTCATATAGATGGTAATTTTATTATTTTTTCCTTTAAATTTGCTGCATGTTGCTGAATACTTGCTCAGTCTCCTGTACAAACACATACATGTTTACACGCATATTTCCATTTCTTACCTATTCACTGGTCTCTCAGAATCCAGAAGCTTTAGAATGGATTTACCATCCATATCAGACGGAATATCCAATCCAGCAATATCTAGAATTGTAGGTGCGAGATCAATATTCAACACAATGTGAGGATTCCTGAAAAAACATATACGAGAACTTGGTTTAAAGTCTATGCAATTATACCAAGCAACTCCAGCTCTTCCACAGAGACCAGGGATCTGAAAAGGCTTATTTTGTGACATCTGCAAAGAAGAAAAGAGGACACAATCCAATTCCTTTCCATGAAGGGAATTAAAATGTAAAATATAGGTAAGTTGCATAACCTCAAGAGGGACTAATATGAAGATTTAAAACTTTAGCACAGAGCATTTTTGGGAAAGCAAAGTGGTTTATAAGGCAAAGCTAGTTAATTATTGCAAGAGAGGGTTCAGAAGTCTTTCAAAACATGAGAAAGCATTGGAAAAACTCCTTGGGTGTCTTATAGAATCAAAACATCTGCCAAATACACTGACGACTTTATTAAAAAGTAGATTTGGCAGGTAGCACATGCTTTATCTGTTTCAAAATATAGTATAGAGATAAGTACCTCAGCTGATACCACAACAAGCATGTTCTGAAGAGAACATGAGGAGAAATATATTGCTAGACGCTACAGTAAATGACTAAAAGTTGCTGTTAATGTAGACTGTGAGACAAAAAAAGGAAAGGGATCAGGAAAGAAAAAGCAGAGAGGAAGCAGTGATGGGGGGGGGGGGGGAATAGAAGCACAGCTTTAATTGAAATAATATCAATTTTCCCAAGTGCGCAGTTATCCATTCTGCAAACACTTAGAAACAGCCATGCCCTGTTACTTAGCAGAGTAGTGGCATATGCTCCTCAGCCACCACAGTTAACAGGACAATATTTGAACTTAAATTGACTTCAAATTTGGTTAAAACATTGGCATCAACTCCAGAGGAGTACAGACAGCTCCTATTCCCAAATCCCTTGAACTGCCACAGCTAAATACGAGTGAGTTCATGGATCAAAGCATCTAGTTGCACAGCCTGGCATTCAGTAGCTAAATGAATGCCCAAATTTCTAATCATGTGACTTGGTTTTACTATGGGTCTGGTTTTGCAAAAGTGTTTTCAGTTTATGTTGAACCTTACAAACTTATTTCAAATATGTCTATGACAGTGTTGTGTAATTACTCACAATATTACATACATACATACTGTTTATCAGCTGTGTACTATTTCTTTTCTTTATTTCTTTAAAAAAAATCAAGGAAGGCACTCAATTTCTTAAAAGGGGGGGGGGGGGGGGCGAGCATACTGCTATACAGAGAGTCTTCTACAGCACTGAACATAAAGAATCATCGTGCTATGATTTGCAGGCACAAAGGAAGGATGGGACCAGATGGGCTGCTATACATGTCAGTGCAGAATTCTAGCTCAAAATACAGGACAGAAGAAAGCTGCTAAATTCACACTAATTAATGAGACACCATTTAAAAATTACTACATTTTTGAGTGAGCGAGCAAACAGGCACTGACAAGAGCATGGATGATGAATTAAATTGATGTACCTAATTTGATTTTAATTACTAATAATTGTGGTGTAGCATATTTGGTAACAGAAATGAGAGCTTAGTAATGACTTGCTACAGTGACTGCTATTAAATCTTCGTTGGTATCAAAAGGGAGTCATGACAATTACTCTGCAGGAAAAACATAAGGTTCACGCAAAACATGGATGATTGAAGTTCTACCATTTAAAGAAAATCAGGCTGAAAGGGAGGATCAATTTATTATCTGATATATTCCCCCTCCAAGGTTTTTATCCTGTTCTTCCTATTTGTTGTACTGTGATGGGCTCTGTTCTGTTAGAGTCTGTCAGGCTGACTCCTCTGATTCTAACAGAAACATTTTTTTCACCTTCAGAAGCCACTGAAAATTCAGTGGGAAGGTTTCACAGCTTTTACATATGTCTGGGTGTAAAGATCCTTGAACTGGAACAGACATGAGGTGGCAGGGCTCTAGCATTGCATGTTGCAGAAAAACTAGCTCAGTCCACTTGGGCCATATCAGCATTGTCTCTCCAGTAAGACCAAAAACTGCAGTTGAAGTGAAAGAGAGCATGTTCTTAGAAGGCTAATCCAGCTCATTTGAAATTCTGTGCTGCTGCAGACAAACTTCTTTCAGCGTTCAGGTAATACGTTTAATTCCACCTGAGGAATCCCTGCCCTGCTCTTTGAAGAAGTAATATTGTTTATTTCACATGCATAACTGCTGTAAATAAATTAGACACACAGTGCAGTATCTACAGAATTTAACATTTTTGTGCCTACTAATATTGTGAATCAGTGAATTTAACCAGCAAATGGAATCAGACTCTTTTTTTATAACTATTTGCTACTGTATTACACACTAGATCTGTTCCTCTGTGGTGAAGAAAAAAATGGTGTGTGGAAGACTTTGTGTGTGTGTGTTGATTATGCTAAAACATGCACACTGATATAAATAAAAGGCAGCAAATTACGGCACTCTGTCCAAAATCATTACTTAAGTGCAAATATTTGCTATTGAAATAATTGCTTAGAAAGCGTATTTACATAATTTCTTAGCTGATCAAAGCTACCATTTTAATTAACAGTCATATTCTGCATGCTTGCATGCATCCGACAGACAGCCCTAACCATGTAATCTCAAAGGATGAACCAAAAAGAATCTTTGTGGATGACAATATATGAACTATTATGTACATTCTTCTTCATAAACTGAAACAGGTGACTCCACTAAGTGATTTAATGTCCAGCAATAATTATCTACTGTGGGAGCAAACATTATACAATATATTTTTTACCTTGAAAATGTGGTAGTTACGTGTATAATTTGCACTCCTCAAAAGGAGGCAAATAAGTGTTTCCTAGATTGGACATATTTCAGAGTGGCTTTTTCAACTACATGCACAAAAGTGTAGTGGCTTGTGCTGAACACCTATGCAACCAAAAAGGCAATGGCATAAAACCTTGACTATGTTATACCAGCACATACTATCAGTTCTGCTATCTGACTAAACATATTTTTCTGCCAAAGATGAGCAGGAAGTCAGTCAGGATGAGAGAACTTTGCACCTCCATTCGGATGCCAGATCAACATGACTAGAGATGTGAACATAAAGGATTTTTCTGGTCACTACATACATACATACACTATAGCCAAGAACTTACAAGGATCCAGGCTCCACATTTGGACCTCGGACATAGAAAGGAACTCTGATATCAAACTCATATGGCATGGACTTTCCTTTCACCAATCCAAACTGCCCAATATGATAACCATGGTCTGCTGTGTATATTATATACGTATTGTCCAGTTCACCTGTTTCAACCAAGGTATTGTAAATCTGGAAAAAAAAAAAAAATCAAAACAAAATATGAAATTCATTCCACTGAGTAGTACTATATGGAGAATATTGGATATAATCTTCTGCCTATGTGTAATATACAAAAAATAACAACAGTTTTATTATGCCATGAGTTATCACAATGAACTATTCTGAATAATCCATAATCACTTAATAATTTTATTAACGGAATATTGTGGCTATTACAAGGCAAACTTCTGTTGTCTGCTTTAAGGCAAACACATTAGCATGCCATATTTTCAAAAGTGTTTGGGTTCAGTATTTTGCATGAGAGCTGTCAAGATAGCACTAAATACATACAGTAACAGAGATAAAAGTTTCAAGGTGATAAGCATTTTTGAAATTTTCTCTCCACCTTTATCTTTTTCCTGCAGCAAACAATTTTAATAAAATGACAGCATTCTGAATCTCACACTTATTTAAGCAACACTCAACAGTCTTGCATTCAGACAAAAAAGAGTCCTGATTATGCAGAATATTTGCAAGATCTCTTCCAGATAAGTATCACTCAGTCATACTCTCTCACTAGCTGGAGAACTAACATGGAGAATTAAGAGGAGCTTTAACTCTGTTTGTGGTGGCTTCTATGGATTTACATGAGAATCTTTATGTGAAATGTACCAACTTCAGCAACACAGATAAATTTTTATGTGACATTTTCCCTTGCAAACATATGAAGGTGGTGGGGCACCACCAAAGTGGTGCCTCAAAAAGATCCAGAACGCATCAGCACAGAAGAAAACAAACTCTTTTGTTGTTGATGGTTTGGATTTTTTTATTTTTTGGGTTTGGTGGGGTTTTTTTGGTGGTTTTTTTTTTTTTTTTTTTTTTTAATTTTGAAAGACTATTAAATGCATATAATTCAGTAGAAAAGATCAGGCTAACTTGGTGATTACAAATAAAAAACAACCCAACTGATTTTGCCTGCAGTGAATCATTGAAAGTGAAACCATTTTATGAAACAGAAAATCAAAATAGTGTAGTAAAATAGCCGATCTCCCCTAATGCTGGTATCTGATCCATCTAAACAGGTTCATTAATATGAAGCAGAGATTGTACTTGCCTGAATCAGTAATTATAAGACATTACTAACAAGTTGATGCAATGCCATTCCGATAATCTCATCTTTGTCTTACAGGACTCCTCTTATTTTGTGTTCTACCTTTTTTGAATAAGAATGCCAAGAGATAAGCAGTAAATTGCAACACCTTTAAATCTGCCTTCTTACAACTGGAAACCCATTCTTTTTCAGGCTAGCTTTTAGCCAATTCAGACATTTCCGTTCAAGACACCCTGCTTGCAATGAGATTTCATTGTTACATAATGCAGACTTAATTAAAAAAATCTACCTATATATTTTTTACTTCTAACATTTAACATCCTGGGCCTGGTTTACCATGGGATCGTTCCAGTTACAACTCCTGTAGCATCACTTTTTGTTGTTGTTGTTCTTCTCTCAGAAACTCAGTATTACAGGAACAAAATAGGCCCATAGTTAGGTAGTTATTTCCCACACGTTGTAGGATGACTTTTCACTATCAGATGATATATTTTTAGGATTTATGACATACATTTTTTCAGGCGATCCATTCCTCTTCCCCTTACTCATTAGTGGCTTTGTGGCAACAAATCAGCTCACTTACACCATGCAATTCACAGTACCTGTCTTTAGGAGATGAGGATCCTTATGCATTGAATAGGGAGACAAAATCCTCAGAGGTGAAAGGATGACACACTATTAAAAAACTGATGCAGTCCTCCTCCTCCTTCCTTCCCCCTTATCTTCATATACAGCACACCTTGGTGCTTAACTCTAGAAACAAGCACCTGCTTAGCCAAAAAAAAAAGTGACTACTAATCTTACCATCTCCATAGAGTCATCCACAGACATGAGTGTTTGAAGGCGCTTTCTCTGTAGCATGTTAGTGAACTCCATGTGTATAGGTTTCATGGGACCTGTATACCTCATTATCCAGTGCTTGTCTGGGTTTGGGGCATAGTTATAACTGGGAGTGCTAAGGAACAGAGAGAAAACCAGAATGTTTTAGCAGTGTAGAAAAAAGCCATAGTAATGTATACCAACAATTTCTATTTGATCAACACTATAGGACTAACTATCTGAGGTGCACAAGAAAATATTAGATTTACTTTTGAAAAGTCTTATACTTTCATGTTCTAGATGAAAGATGGGAGAATTAAAACAACTCTCTGGGGAATAAAATCTATTAAAAGAGTAAATATACATTGTTTTTGCAGTGTCTTCAAACTAACATGGATACATTTCAAGGCCAAGAGAATAGCCTCAGAAGTCTAACTCCGCAAGTATGATCTGGATGAAGCATGCACTATAGAGTTCCTACTCGTGTAATTGCTTTGCTTTCACTCTGCCCACATTAGCACCAAATATTATAGCTTGTGCAAGCTGTTTAACAATAGCTTTAGAACTTGCTGAAAAGGTTCTACCATGTTCTTTAACAGCTTTTTTGAATTCAACATGACTGGCTAACTTGAATACTTTCACATTCATGTACCTAAAGGAGCACAGGCACCCTACCTGGTGGTATCAAACTGCATGTGAGTTCATGGCAAGCAGAAGTGGATACATAGCTGGATTTTAAAGACCTGCCAAGAAAAGCAGGGGTGAGGGGAAATAGGACTGTATTTTGTAGACGCTTTCCAGCCACCAACTCCTTTGTGATCATCAGAAACTTTAAAGTCCCTGCAAAATCCCAAGAGCTGGATTCAATGTCCTCTTGGAATCTCACAGCCCCTCCAAGTTCTCATGATCCTGTGACATCATTAAAGTGATGAGGAGAAATATCACTGATTGTCCATAATTTCATGTTGTTGGCAGTTCCAGAGATTGCTTTTCTGTGCATAATCTATTGCTGTAGGTTAGCTAGATCTAAACAAAAGATTTTGTATATCATTACCATAATGTTGACTCTCTGCATCACCAGCTCACTAGAAAGCTATACTATAGCTTACATTTGCAAGAAATATTATTTTTCCTACTATATCTATTCCTAAAAAGTTTAGGACCACCTTTGTCAATTTCTTCATATCTTGGCTCAAACACATCACCTACAGAGTGTAAAATATTAAAAACTACTTTTCCTAAGTCATTTGTTGAGGCTTCCTTTTTTCATTCAAAGCAAAAAACTCAGTCTACGCAAATGTGCAAGCCAAGAGGGTGACACAGTAACACAGGAAAAAATAGCAGATATTAAGTTATTTTATTCTTCCCAACACACAATTTCCTGATAAATTCAGCTCCTATTTGGCAAATATCTACTGTTGTTTTTGTGTATGCAACAGAGCAGCAGGGTAAGTTGTTAAGATAAACAATAGTAATATAAGTTGAAACTTCTCCTCGAAATACTGTGTATCTAATGTATCTTTGAATATGACAGGTAGTCTTAAGAGTTTTAATATAAATATGAAATTAATAATCTGACAGTGAAACGTTTTATGCCGAAAGCCTCTGTTAGATGCTCTCTGAAAAATGTGCGTAGGCGGCAAATGGAGGCTTCTTCATATAGGGAGGAAAGGGCTGGTGTTTATTCTCTCTGTATTGTTAATAGCCTCTTGAATTTCAGAATGTTATTGTGGCTGAAATAATGACATTGCTCCTTTGAAAATGCTGACAGTTATGGAAACTGTTGCTATGTGATGCCCCGAATGAATCAAAAATGCTTGGCAAACTCCTTTTCAGCTTACTTTGTGATTTCCTGGCTGATTTGAAACCTCCCGCTGTTTAATCCAACCAAAGCCCGTGATTTTCTTTGATTACTACAAATGTAACCCTCTTACACTTAACAGATTGTCTGTCTTATGGGAAAAATACACAAATATAACATTCCTAAAAGTTGATTAAGATAACCTCTTCAAATGTACTCAGAAGGTAAGTCCTAGTCTGCATTTGACCTTGGAAAAGATGGGTGGTAAAATGTACCCTCTATAGAAATAACACTGCTCTGATCACTGTTAAACTGCCCAGCTGTTGCACCCTCTGCAGCTATCAGTATAGGTAGCAAAAAAGGAAAACCAGCCATGTAGCCGAGGGATTTGCTATGTGAATGCTGGTTGATGTGAATAGTTTTCAAACAAGAAAAGACTGCAGATGCACACGAAAAGGAGCTCTATAGAACAAGATGGAGAGAGAGTGCAGTACAGGGTGGAATGGTCATACCAGCTAGTATACGTAATAATAGAAGCAAGAGGACAACAGCGTAAATTAGCAACAGAAGTACATACCAGAGTTCCCAAGCAAAGAAGTACTCTGATTGTCAGTCTATGCTAAAATCCATACCACTAACCTTTAGCTACTATTAGCAAAGCTACACAAGGCAGTATGTCAGCCAGTGTAAGCATTACAGTCACACCTTCACTTTGCTTTGTGAATATAGCACAAGAATCCACTTGCAGACTTTGTCAGCACTGCCACAAGAAGAGGTACAGAGACATGCCACATGGTGTACTGCCTTCTGATTCTGGGACTAGGCAAAGACTGTTCAATTTTAGGGCAATTCATAAGAAGTGTTCTACCTATGTTCTGATTCTTCCCTACCACATCCACATGACAAAAAACCAGTGAGAACTGCCTATCCCCTTTATCATGGACAGATTTATCTGCCACTGAGAGATTCCCTGGAATGTGGGAACACGGGAAAAAATGGAAAGTAGAGAACTAATTTGTACATACAGTGAGGGAATGATGCACGTTCTGCATTTTTACATTGAATCTTAAACCCAGGGCAATGAAAACCCTTACAGATTATTATTATTATTATTATGTAGTGCCGGGAAAATTGTTTAGAATAAGATTGGCAGTTTCTTTGCACAAGATGTACATAAAATCCTATTTTATGTTCATATCCAAAAGAAAAACACGGTTCCTTCATCTACTAAGATAATTTGTTTATTTACAAACAAAACTTGTTTCCACAAAGTGACACTTCCTGTATAATTGTTATCACTGTAAGGAAAGTCACCTACAATTAAAAATATTTCTGTGTAACCATAATTAGAAAGATAAATCTAGTTTGTGTGAAAAATAAAATTTAAACTATGAGCAAAAGAAAAATAGATGTAGTTTATATTTTTCATTGCTGGCCTTCCTCAAATCCTTCTACTTTTTTTCACTCGACTAGCATAATTAAATTGCTACAGAATGTTGCTTGATAAATGATTATCATCTCTGAGATACAAATGCCTTCCAAAGGAACTTCTAGTCAGACTGAGGTCAATACTGGGTATTCAGCTATGAGAAGTTGCTCGTTTGGCATTTCTGTAATTTTAATTTCAAAGAAAATAAATGAGCATAAGACGGCAAACAAACACGAAATACTGCATTGGTATAGATCTAGGACACAGAGTTTCTTTGGTAGCACAGCACAAAATAATTAAATATATAATTCTAAGTTATGCAATACCTAGACAATAGAACAAAGGAAGCTTTTTCTCTCAGACTCTATTTAAAATAAAGTGAAAAAGCTCAAATGGATTTCACTGGACTTTGGACTAGTCCTGAGCAGCTTCAGCTACCAATTGATTATTATTTCCATCAGTTTCCAGTTCCTTCACAAATCCAAAATAAAACAGAATTTCCCTTAAAAAAAAAAAAAAAAAAGGGCACGTAGGAAGAAAGTTATAAATGTTGAACATCAATGAAGGCATGAAGCCAGTAACTAGAAAAATATTGGAATGTTCTCAGTTGTGCCAAAAGGTGATTTGGGAGAACTATTCATTTTATCAGCATGCGAGGAGATGCCTGTAATGGAGCTTTGCAGTGCTGTACCCATAAAACGTCTCTGTGCTATAAACAAGAACCATCTCATCATGGAGCTTATGAACATGTTAACTCAGGAACAGGGTGATACTGCTTTTGGGACCTGTTCAAGACATTGTACTGGGTCATGTACAGATATACCCGCTCATTCAGAAACAGCTTGTCTAATTTGGTGCTGCAGGCCTGTATTTCCTTTCTTTCCATATATGAAACAGGAGTAATAAGTATTCCATACTATGTGATTTTTGGTAATACCCATAAAATAATATAATTTATACATAAGGACCGGGAGATAAGAGTTTCTTCCCCTGAACAGATTACAGCCCAAGAACCAGATTTTGATCCCCCTGCTCAAAATGAAACAGTCCTTTACTTCCCAAATAGGTTGTAACAATGTCCAATGAATTCAACATGAATCTTTCCATTTAACTCAGTGAGCTACAATTCCGAGTTCTAGGTTCAGTAGCCATTCTCAATTACTTATACTAGTCTGAAGAGGTAAAAAAAAATAAATCTCAGAACTCTTCTTACATATTTGTGTTAAACTTATGCCAAGAGTATTATAAAGCAAACATTGTTCTTCCAGAGGCACCCAGGACTTCTATACTCCTGAACCTGGAAATGAAAGGGTTTTATTTTTCCTTACATGTGTTGTGAGGCATTAGGAAAGAGATGTGAGTACTGAGGAGCTGAATCTTCAGGGCCGTGAGGAGCGGCATGGCTTATAACCATCAGTACAGGCCTGTGAGGATACATCTTCTTTGAGATTCTGAAGAAGGTAATACTGTCATTGGTAATCAGATCAGTTAGATAATCCTGCAAGTAGAAGTAAAAGTATAATGAGATACTTGAAAAATAATTTCAAGCTGGGGAGTGAGATGGGAAGGGGAGGTCTGAGGTCTCATAAGAAAGAGGAAAAAAGAAGCTACTTCACTCAGAATGGGAGGAAGAGGGAGTAAGTTACAGATGTTAAAACTTCAAAAACTACACCCAAATCATTCGTCCTTCACTGCCTAGAAATATGAAAAGCAACAGCTTCCTCTCAGAAATGTATGACATTAAAGAAGATCAAATAGGACTCTCTCTTCCCAGAGTGTGTAATTACATTATGAAGATCACAATACTAAATACAATGACCAGGCATTAATAAAAAATTAGAAAATTACAGGCCAATTTCCTTGCTTTTTGGTGTCCATATCTTCAAGGTGTATAGTTCGACCTTACATAATAAAAGTGCTTTGAAAATCCAAATGGCTTGATGTTCATTTTTCTCAACCTCCCTCTGAACCAGAAGTCACTAAAGCTAGAAGATGTTGGGGTAATTGGACCAAAAATTTCATTCAATATTACAGACATAGTGACAATCTGATAGAGATATAGCTCTATCAAATAAATTGCTGAGAATTTAGGAAACTTCCTCTGGAAGATATGGACTATCTTTCTATTTTCTAAGAAGTATCATTATCATTCTTCTGATATCTGCTGGAGCTATATGGATTGAAGACAGTATTTTTAATGACAAGCCATGTTCTCTCTTAGGCTGCATCACAGGAAATGCTGCAAATATAAATATCCCTCAAACATGAGTAGGATATGAAACTGCACCTTTAAAAAACAAAATAATAACTGTCATGTCACAGCTGAATGTAAAATCAGACATAACATTTGCCCCTGGTTAGTTGAACAAGTACAAGGTGTGGTACATATTGGATTGCATCTCCTTTTAAGTACAGCTTTCTGTCCATGGTTCAGCCACTTGCTCCTCTTTACCACGGCCAACGTCCTTGATCGAGACGTCTGCTTATCATTCATCAAAGGAAGCCTTCTTCACTGACTGTATTTACCTTCCCCAGGTTATTTCCTGCATATCCCAGAACAAGGCTGGCAAAGTCTCCATTTATAATTTTACACATTGGTCCCAACATGAGGGATGTCTATTATGGAACTGCCATGATTACGACTGTTATTGATAGGATATTTTCACTCATGAAAGCAGGTGTAAATAGGCATAATTCCATCAAAGTTAGCTAAAGGACCTCCATTCATAAGCATATGCAGGGGAAGGGAGAATGTACAATAAGCCAGACCAAATCAAAATTGGCTTCTGAACATGCTTTCAATACCTGAGACCATACTCATAGCTGAGAGAGAATACTGGAGTGCTCTCAGAAATGCACTGATGTTTATCTAAAACGTGCCTGTTCTTTAAGCTGGTTGGTCACTTTCTTAAGTGTGTAATTCATCTTTGATTCAGCCATTACAAAAGCATAGTTTTCAAACTTCATTTCAAAGATGAAAGTTTTCATCTTTGTCAAAGTGAAAATCATTCAAATTCAATGTTGCAAAACCAGTGTTTACCAGGCCAAAAGAGCAAACAGAAACATTTCCCTTAACTGATTTATTTTTTTTAAAAGCTCCAGACTGCAGAGGTTGTAGTAGACTGTGCAAATGCATACAAAACCAAAAATTCATCTAAAAAAGGTGACAGAAACTGAAAAAGAAAAATCAAAGTAGAATATGTCCTGTTAGAAAATCTGAAAGAATTTGCAAAGATTTGATTTTCAGAAGATAAGTGCTTAGCAGTTGCTTTGGAGGACAGCATCAGTAACTTTTTTTCCACTGGCACATAATTAACATTAACTATGTGAAGTAGATAGGGCTAAAAAATAATCTGATTATATTGTTCATCACTGATTATATTGTTCATTGCTGGAAAATTAAGTTTCCAGCAACAAAAAAGGCAGGAAAGAAAGAGAAGCAGTCTTGTATTTCAGCTTCTGTTTGTTCATTTGAACTCCAGTGTTAACATCAACAAGTACTGTTGCTCTGCACACTATCATCTGTTTATTACCATAGCTGTGTATTATGCAAGAATATGAAGATTATAAAAACATTTATATTTTCATCAGACTTTTTTTATTTATTACCAAACTCGGTAATAAGAAAAAGAAAAACTAAACCAAATGTAAACCTAAACATTTTCAAGTATTGTATACACAAAACAGAGCTGGGGATATTGGAACATCAAGTTCCTTGCTGGCTCCTTGGTACAATGGGGAACAGTGCCCTATGAAATCACTCGCCTGACTTTGTTCCACCTAAGATATATTTCCACCATAACACTTTTGGTACATGGCTGTAAAGATTAGCTCTCTCATTCTTCATAGATCAGAAGGGAAATAAAAGACAAATAATTCTGTACATCAGTTGCCCTTCCCCTTAGCAGCTGGTGATAGAAAAGGAAACCCTAGAAGCCTGCAAAGTTTTGTCTTTCAACACAAGTACATTCAATTAAAAATTGCAAATGGGGGAGGGGAAGAGGGAATCACAGAGACATCAAATCTTTAAAGAAAAAACTGACTGTGAACACATTGATAATGAAACACAAATACGGAGGCAGGATTTGTGCTCAATAAGAGAAAGCGAACTGAATCCCTGTTAAGCAAATACACCTTACAAATCAGTATCACTCCGGAGTGAGTCAACTTCATAAGTTATACGCTACTTAAACTACAGCAGTTTATGGATAAATTTATTTATCATCATACTTCAGAGACAACTCAGGCCATTTTAGGAATTCACAAAAGCTGTCTCCTTTGGAAAGGTAACACTTTTGGCTGAAATAAACATACTCCTGACTGCAAACAGATAACTGTTTGAGCTGTAACGTGCTAGATGAGGAAAGAAATTATACTGCATTTGACAATGACTATCAAGCATTTTAGTAAGTTTGGCCAGGGTATAACATCCTTGCAAGGGTATTAGGAAACATACGTGCCTGTAACAATGCACAGAGATATAAATTTAATAGTTAAATACTCCACTCATTCAGAATTATCATAAGATATACCAAGATATTATGAATTCTCCATCATATTATGGCTGTGAAATAAGTTCTTTAAACTAACGTAAAAAGATGGGTCTAGCTGGAGGGAACTGGATTCTTATCTCATTTACGCTTGTGTAATTCCACTGGAGTCAGTTCTATACCAGGGGAATAGATGACAATCTGACTAAGCACACAATCATTAAAATACAAAGCACAGAAATAGTTATCATGCAGCATATAAATCCATTTTCACATCTTCAGCTCATAATACGGCCTCAGGTTGTTTTGTTTGTTTCCATTACTGCTAACAATGTTTTCAGTAACATGACCCTCCCAGAATGGAAGATAACGAAAAGTCCAAACATGATGCCTACTGGGTTGCAGCTAATGTTACACATAGCAGCTTTCAAGTACGAAAAGAATTCTTTAGTTAGACTGAAACCATAAAGTGCAGCTTGCTTGCAGTCACATCCAAATGTTAAAAAAATAGAAATAAATCAACAGGACCTACCCTGGAGTAGTCATATCCATGCTTCTCCTTCACTCCATTTCTACAGAGTGTGTAGTTGTAAAATCGAGAGTTTTTAAGTAATCCAACCCATTCTTTCCAACCAGGAGGCACATAGGAACCATTGTATTCATTAAGGTACTTTCCAAAGAAAGCTAGGGGTAGAGAATGCAGAAGCATAGTAAGAAGGCGTAACAGAAATGCTTCAAAGACACCACATTTAACCATATTCCTTCCTTTCTGTCTCTTCTGAGAGGAGCTTTGTTTTCTTCATTCAGATACATTTAAGGTAAGAGATAAGTTCCGAGTCATAAGTTTGCCTGCGTTTCTTTATTTTAGAGCTCCATAATGCAGATCTTTTGATTTACAACCTGACTACATATGAGAGAAACTGGACCACAATTACCATTATATTTTCTTTAGTGCCTGATACATTCAGAGTCAGACGAACAAAACAGAAAATGCTTAAAATAGTGCCAGCTGCCACATTATCTCATCCTACTCTGAATCACCCAATTTAGCTACATTTTTCATTTTGGTTACACCCACTAAGGAACTGGCAGAAGCAGTGAAGTCACTAATAGGAGGCTGGCTTGGGAGAAATTACAACAAATGAGGACCATAAATATGATGAGATTTTAAACTTGCTACATAGAAGAAACGAAGCAGCAGCCTGTGTGGCACAAGTGCAGAATGAGTACAAGGATTCTTACAGAACAGAGTAGGCATGTGAGCCATCCTCCCAGAAGAGCTATGTATATGCTAGCCTTGCTCTGTAAGCCACAAGTGTACAGACACAAATTATTTTCCAGAAAATGGTTAAGGAAAATGAAAAGCATTAGATTTCTATGAGAAGAACACGAATTCTCTAAAGTATATGATGTACCCAATGATGCTTTCACACTACTCCAGTAAAAAAATTAAATAATTTAAAGGAACATACTTTTCAGTATTAGTTTATATGTTATATCATCACTATGCAATTACAGGATAAATTATACTGGAAGACTGTATTAGTCTAGCTAGTTTTTTAAAGCTTAAAGGCAAAATTCTGCTCTTGGGTCTGCAGACCGCACTGCAATTCAGCATCTGCCTTTTTGTCATCAGAGCTCAGATCTTAATTTTTGAATGGTCTGGCAATATGAGTTAGCATTACCATCACCACAGTGACTAGCACAAAGATCTTTACACTTGTTCCACTTGACATTACAAATATTTTTAATCCAGAGGTACATAGTGCCTGCAGCACCTCATATTGACCATCTATCAGTAAACAACTGTGCTTCTCTAAGGACAACAGAATATCCGAGATTCTGATCTTGCCCTTAGATTAAAGCTCATCTCAAAGTCTAGGGGATTTGAGCACACAATTTGCAGTTCCCAGGTTCTTAATATTTTTTTTTTTAAGCTTGCAGCCTAATGTCTGATACTGCACCTTCTTGTACTTGTACATGCAAGGAGCAACACTGTGGAAAGAGCAGAACAGGTTTTCAGCCACTGTAAAAAGGGCCAGCCTCACTGAAGTAAATGGATTTGTGTCTATTTGTAGTAGGCTGAACATCTGTCCAAAAGATAGACACAGTGAGAACAGTGAGAAACAGTGATCCAAAACAGTATGTGAGAGCACTCCATATCATTATCTGATTGTGTTTTTCTTTTCTAAAAAAAATGGGAAACATTTTATTAGCAACATAGTATAAAATAATATAGTGGAATGGCATTAAATAAGTTTACAGGGAGTATATTGTGCACTGAATGTCCGTAAGATCCAGCTCAAAATTCTTAGGTAGAATTCAGAAGCATATTTTGAATCATCCTCCTGAACAAATTTCAGTGTATTCAATTAATGTGTAAGGTGAGTCAAGAGAAAGTGAATGTTTGAGATCTTTCAAAGTGTTTGAAAGAGATGAAAGTGCTGACAACATTAAGACCTACATGACAGAAGATGAGGAGGGCATGTCTATTGGGGCACAATTAATAAATACATAAAGTAAGATGTTATGCTATTTTAAAGATGAGCCACTTAACAAAAGGGTTAAGTGACTGATAAGCATACTGCAGAAAAGAATTTGTTTCACTGTCCTAAACTACCTCATAACATCTCCTTTAACCAAAGTAAACCAGCAGCAATGAACAAAGCAAAATCTACTCCACTGTAGGTGAAAACTATCACATTACTCAGGGACTGTATTTATGCACTATATACGCTTTTTCAAATTATTCTGCTTTATGAACAACTTCTAATTTTTAAAGAATGAAAGGCAACTCACAGTGGTTATGGGTAATTAAACAATACAGATGCACATTTTTTCTTGTCCTGGTAACAAGGAACACAGGATAGAAACACTGACCACTGCCTACAGCAGCGGATACGTACAAGGCAGTCCAAAGCCTTTTGTCCCCCATTCAACATATGATATCCAGAGATATATTTGGCATTTCTGCTCACGGGAACCAATCCGTTCCTAAAACCTTTGGCTGAGCCAGCTGAAGAACTCAGGAAAGAGGCATTCTGTAAAGAATTACTTCATTGTTATTCTGCAGGGGCATTAAAGGAAAGTCTGGCGGAAGTTCCTTCCAGCACCTTTTGCATACCCCCGCCCTTTGTACATTCAGGATGTCTTTATAATCTTTCATGGATGTCAAAGTGCTTTAAATAATTTTCTCTGCTGTTTCCAATCTTCCATTTCACATCTTTTTCTTTTCCCCCTCCTTCTCAGCCATTTAAAGGCTTGTTATTCAAAAACTTTTAAACGTCACTCCTCTGCAGTACAAAATATTGGGTTACGATAAAGCTCTCTTGATGCTGGTGAAAGATTTTTATTTTGGATTGTAAAGGTTCTCTCTAACACAATTTTTCCCCTCATCAGATTAGTTCACCACCAGAGACAGCTGCTCACTAGAGTACACATGCCTTTGGTACATCCAATTTCAAACTGCTCCAAGATTTCATTAATAAACATTCTCAGAGGCTGCTGTTTGATATGCTAAGCCACGTTCCTATATCCAGTCTATAAAATGATCATTAAAAAACATCCAAGTGGCTGTTTTTAACAAACGCGTTAAGAATGAAATTTTCCTTTGCTTTAAATACTATACGACGTAGTTTCTCCTAAGACTACATAAAACAGGATATGCAAGAATTGAGTCCTTTGTACACTGTTACCACTTCCGCAGGGGTTCATAACCTTCTCAGGTTCTTTTCTCAGAGTCTCGCTCTTCGATGATAAGCACCTGGAAAATTCTTTAGTATAGAGTAAAATTTTTACAAGAGGTTTTGTTTTTTAAACTCTTCCTGTATGGAAAAAAATTGCACATGAAAGAATTTTCCCTGTGCTATCAATTAATACAAAGGTCTGCTCGGAATGTAATGCAACTGCAGATATATCAAGGCCACAGCTCATGGCTTAAAAAGCACACCTAGCATATTGTCAAATGTCGTGTAAAACCACAATCCAAAGAACGGACATCAAGGTATCATTTGCCACCATTGGAAATGTTCAAGCTAGTTCTATCATCTATCTATATCATCTACCAAATGCTACAAGTTCATTGGGGTTTTCTTCCCTTTTTTTAAACACTAATTATTTTCCTAATGGCTACCTAAAAATACTTAACACAACTAAAATGCATCTATACAAAGGATATTCACAAAACTTTGCATTAAAATGAAAACCAAGATGATTCAGGATGCATCAATAAAATAATTCAGGGGATCATTCATCCCTTTTTATTCCATATGGATTGCCCAACATTGGGAGTTGGATATAACAGGCCTTCTCAAACTACAAACAGGAATGCAGTGGAAATCAACAGATTCACCAATGTAAAATCAGATTTAGACACGGAACTTCAGTTTTTCATCGAGTTTCCTAGCTCTGATTCGGACCATAGTTGTCTGTTTAGACACAGTTCTCTTAACTACCAGCCAAGATCACTTATCCATTCCACTAAAAACCTGTTTAACAATATGATCATAACGTTTATGCTCATTTTAAATACAGTAAGATGATTAAGTCAAGAAAGGAATGTACAAGAGGAGTACTGGTAATAACTTCCTGACTGTTGGGAAGCAGCGAAAAATAAAGCTCTGCTATACGTAAAACCAAGTCAGGCTATGCACTAGAAAAATATACTCTGTGAAGCAATGTTAGCCTGGCTTCAGGAAGACCTAATAACCTTTTCAGCTGCAAGGAGATTATTGAGAAGACAAAGCCAGGCTCTTCATGGTGGTGCACGGTGGGAGGACAAGAAAGAACCAGCATAGATTGAAACAAGTGAGGTTCAGCCTGGATGTAAAGAAAAGCTTTTTCACAAAAAGAAGAGTCAAAGAGTGAAACAGGTTGCTCAGAAAGGCTGTGCAATTCCAATCCTTGGTGTTTTTCAAGACTAGACTGGATAAAGCCCTCAGGAACATGGCCTGGGGCAGACTTTGAGCAGGTGGTAGAAAAGAGACCTCCTGAGGTCACTTCCAACCTGAATTAGTCTGTAGACTAGATGACTTATGAGGCCCATATTCAGTTGAATATACACAATCTCAGGATTTCAGAATTTAGGAATATATTTGTAAATATTCATACTCTGATAATAAATCCTGAAAAAAAGTAAAATTCAGCTTTTTGTTGCTCCTGGACAGAAAGCTTAGTATTTATACCACACATCCTGGAGTCTTCTCTTCATATCCTTCATGCTACTTAGCTGTATCCACCTATTAGCACCCCATTAAATTGCACTTAGCACCATGACTGTGAAGTTAAAATCATGTTTTAAGCTATTAACCCTCTACATTTAAACATGAATGTTGTGCATTAAGTACTTTAAAGATGTATTTAAAGCACTGTTTTTCTTTCATATTTCAGCAGCCAGCTTTCCAAGTATTAACTTAGGTTTCGAGTTGCAAGTCTTAGTTACTCATAGCAATTTGTTTACCCCTCTAAAATATTTTATTTCTCTATCTGATACTAGTTTTCCCTAGCTCAAAGTTGAACAATTACCTACATTTGAGCAATCCCTTGGGGGGGGGCGCGCAGAATTTCTGATCTTATTTCTGCTGTATATCTAGCAAAAATTACTTTCAGTACTTTTTGTCCTCTAAGAGACAATCAGAGGACAGCAGATGAGAAAGAACTCTCAGCATGGCTAAGTACGCATGTAACAAGCAGGAACCCAAAGGCCAAGTCAGCTTTGCATTCACATCACGGCCAAATACACTGTTAAACCGACAACGTACAATGGAATAAACCCAATTAAATTAATGGATTTACAGCAGAAGTATGGGAGTTCTGAGATAAAATCCTGTAATTTAGTATTAAATTTGGTTCCATGGGAAAGATTTTTCATGAGACATCAGTTCTCATTAGGTATCAAAATAACTGACCAGATTTTCCAAAAATCAGTAACTCCTAAGTGCTGAAGTCACCTGAACAAAACGGTCCCAGTTGGCACCTTTAGTGACAACAGGAAATATGACAGTACTGCAAAGATCAGAAGATTTGGCATTAGTATTAATACCTCAGTAACCGCAGTAAATCTAATGGGTTGCATAAAACATACAGTGAGTTCCTAAATGTTAAGAGTATTTTTAAGGAGGAAAAGAGGGGCTTAAGACCACATTTTCTTCTCATATCCCTTTAGTTCCATCAGTTTCAGGATGCTAAGGAAGACTGGGTTCCGAGTACTTTTTTGCTATTTCTTTTCTTTTGTATGTCTGCAACAGTCCTTGAAATGATGAATTCATTGAAGTACTTAACCAGTGACTAAGGATAGAAGTACAGGCATATACACACATTTTAGTCTATTGCACGTGATGGCCCAATTTTTCTCTAACCTATAGTACACTGATAGCACAAAATTCTCTTAAAGATCACATGCTCCATCCACCATCACAGGGACATAAAAAGAGAATAGTACTAAAGGCAAGAGCCTTTACATGCACAGCTCTTCTCTGTAACTGGAATAAAAATTATCATTACAATTAATGAAACATAATTGTTGTAAAAACCATGTTATACAGTGACTGGTAACCACTGCAGTTAGAATAGCCTACAGGCTTTCTTGTTATGTCAGGGGACTAGTCTGATACCTAGCAGGACAAAGGCAATGGACAGTAATCTTTATGACACCTTTGTTCCTCTTCCTGAATTTGCATTGCACATTCCTCAGTTGTGGCCAAGGATCAGTGCCAAGATCTATTTAATGAATCAGGGGAATTGGCTGAAGGGGAGCAGATGAAGCCAAATAAAACAAAAGGGCTCAAACCAAATATTTTGAAATGGTCAACAAGGAATCAAACTGAAGAATGCTGATGGTGAGCCAAGTCTTGCTTGTCCTTCTCAGGTGAGCAAATTCCCAATGGAATTGGGGCCAAAGCCACCTTTCACTAATGCCTGTGGCACAGCTTACGAAAGTTTAAACACAACTAGAATTGTAAGGCATAAATATCTTTCTGAACTCCTCTCTCACACACTCTCTGAAAGTTAAAGGAAAAAAATCTAAAAATGGCAATCTTCATATCATCAATCTTTATTACAATTCACATAAGATGATTTAGTGTATCGCAACAGCATAATTTCCTATACTGGGCAACACAAGAGAAAGCAGGAGTGCTGGCTGGCCTCGTGCTTTAGAGCACTACTCTACAATACAACTCACTATCGCTAGTCAGTCTGCTCGTATTCCTTGGTGGCTAATCCTGACCATTCACATTTTCCACAAAACGCTTCCCAACGTCAAAACCACCACAACAAGACATTTTATTTAAAATTTACCATGGGTACCACTCCCTCATTTTATGTATCATGGTCACAGAAGAGCCTTAACTTTTAGATTTATCCTCCTCTCATCACATGCAACATCTCCTCCTCCATGCATAAAAACCAAAAGCCTCCCCAACAGTGGATTGTCAGACCTTATTTAATAACAAACAGTCTAAGCAAAATTTTATCTAGCTTAATGCTGAATCTTTACTAAAATACCAAAGTCTGCACCGTGCTGTTTGGGCCAACTCCAAAAGAATTTCATTTAGAGCCATTTTTTTCTATAGGATTTGAAGAAAACCCGATTGCCAAGTTTCAGGGAGCTACTGAGATATGCTGTGCAAGAGGAAATATTTGCTGGATTTTAACAAAGCTGATTTTTTCCACCTCGCAATAACTTGGAAGAACACTACTAAAAGCATTAGTTCATAAATAAAAACAATAAATTCTTACTGAATCCAATTAGGAGAAAAGTCTAACCCTGGTTCAATATAACCACCAAGTTCCTTTCAACAAGATATCCACTGAAAGACAAGAAATCTAGGTTCTACAGTAGTTTATTGTCTGTACGTTTACCTTTTACTTTTGACAAAAAAATATATTTGACACATTTTTCTTTTTTAAATAACCAATCACCTCTTACAGTCCTGAAATGCATCCATCTCAAAAACATATGTAGTCCTCCCATGCATAACACAAGGATGGGAAGTGCTATTATGTCTAACTTGGAAGACACAACAAAGGTCTCAGGGCAGTACTCATGCTACTAAAACATACAAAAAGACATGAGAATGTTCCAATTCAAAGAAATTGGAATTCAACTTCCAGAAACTGGAATTAGAATCTATCTTTGAAGTTTATACTGTAGGCACTGGCAAGTCTTTGAAATCATCACTGTTCTCCTATGCACTTTATTAAAAGAGGGCATACAGCTTATTGTTCTCTTCGAACTTCCATATCCAGCTTTTCCAGTGCCCGCTAAATTGTGTATCGCTGCTGTACAGGGCAAGTACATAGCCATGTGGTCCACATAAGAACACTCACACCTTTGAGCATATAGGAAAGACAACTTAGGAAAACTGTATTCAGTCAATTACATCACTAAATTAAATTTGATGACTTTGAAAGACTTTGGAAAAAAACCCCAGCATTCTAGAAAAGCAAAGAAAAAAGAATGCAAGAAGAATACATAAAACAAAAGATCTTAAATTGGAGTGAGGAGGAGGGAACCTCTTCTCATTTTTGGCTGATAAGCTACCTAATATTGAACACAAATGGCACTGGAAGATGAAAAACTTAATAAGCCAATAGGTTCTTTTACTTTGTAAGTACTGCCTTCCTAAAAGATCTAAACTAACAAAGATTTAAAAAAAAATTTTCATAATGTGCAAATATTCTGTTTAGCTTTTAGCTGTTTTGAATGCTATGAAATGACAATCCTATTTCTGAAGAAATAGCAAGCTATGAGTTACTTCTTGCTTGAAACGATAAATCAGTATGACAAAGCCATTACACTTTAAATGCTAGAATTGGCATCCTATCAGAAGAGTACATTATAGTAGGGGGAAAGAAACAGATGAGGTGTTTCTCACAATCTATGACATTTTATGTTGAAAACAGATAGATTTAGGGGAAGAAACAAGAGAGAGGGTATGAAGGAAAAAAACATGACTGGAAAGAAGGGAGTCACAGACATTGGCTTATTTCTGTAGTTGTGGATGCCTTAGTCTCAGACTCCTGGGAAAGTTTTATTGGATTGCAGGCTATCTTATGGATTTTACTCAGTGTATTATTCACAGAAGTGCATATATTCCTCTCTTCAGGGTAGTTAAAATGTGCATCAAATAACATAAAGCTACATGCAGAAGACAGGTGATGAAACAGTAGCTGTATAGATAAGTTTCACCTCTAGAACCTCTGCATAATCCTCAGGAGATTTAATGTGTTCTCATTTTAAGTTATCATACATTATGATATGGTTAAAGTGAAATTACTGATGCTTAGAACTCAATTCATAGAAACAGAAGGAAAAGACAGATATATGTTTGACTTGAAACCAACTTATAGTATAGAACTGAAGTTAGAGCTGGGAGAAAAGAAAAAAGAAAAAAAACCAGTCTTTAAGACACATGAGGCAGGAAATTCAGAACTGTCTTTTTCTTGAAAATGTCATTCTCCAGAATATTTGCAGGATATTCCCAGCTCAATAATTCACTGCCATGGACCAAGCCTGCCAGAAGTAGTAACATGGACAGAGTCAGAGGATTTGGGCTATACATCAAGACTCTTCTTTTGCCCTTTCCAACCTGGATCCTTGGTTTCCTTTTGCAATAACAGCTATCATGATATAGCCACTATGATGAATCTTTCTTTCACACCATTTTCAAGTCTAATGGTCTCAAATCATCTAACAGATATAATTTGACAGACCTTGCTAAGATAATATTTCTGCATAGAGAGCAAAAGATCTAAGGAAACTAATTTACCTTCAAGATAAATAATTCAGAAACCTGATATCCAGTTTTGAAAAGTCACCTACATGTCTTGGAGGTGAATATCATAACACTTCAGTTCCTAATTGTGCAAATCACTTCTAAAAATTAAGTCTGACTCTTAAATCACTTGGTTATTATTTTTAAAAATGGCCCTCGTTCTTCATCAGCTGCAAAAGCTATCTGTCCTGCATATAGGATGTTACTCTGACTTGGATGATCTGTTTTCTTTACATGCACGTAACATGACAGAGAAGTGGTGCAGCACGGCATACTGGCTAGGGCACTGGAGTGTGAATCAAACCCCGCATCTCTCCTTAATGTTGCTCTTCACCTGCATGTGACCTTGTAGAAAGTACTTCACTGTTCTGTCTCCACTTCTGTCTACCCTTTGACTCTCTAGGTCACCAATTATTCCCTACCAAGCAATTACAAACAGAGATCAACTTCAGGTAAGTTTTAAAGTATTTCTGTAATAAAAAATAGCAACCAGCAACTATTGTGGAGAGCAAATTCCACAGCAGGGAACTGATAATCTAAGAATTTTTCTCCTGGCATGTATCTAGATATCAAAATCCAGTCACATATTTTTCAGGTTCATTCCTCCCTTAACAAACATTTACCAATAGCCTTTCTCCTCTTTCTTACAATTTAATGTTAAAATCACTTTAAAATGTCAAAGGCTCAGACAGTGAAGTGGAAAAATAATTATTTGAATGCAGTCAGCCACTGTATCTTCTTAGTCTAATATTAATGGAAGGAAATGGAAGATTGTCACTGAATTTTAATGAATTCATTAGTTAATTATTGTAAAGCCCCATGAAACTGCTAAGAATGATTATTACTTTTATTCCCAAGAAATTTTTTATAATGGCAGAGATGGACCTCCCACAATAACTTTTCTCTAAGTTCAAAACACACAACTGGTGCAAACTGGCATTTATTAATTCTTTGCATAATTCAAGTACGGACTTATGATCAGAGTGAGATACTGACATATTAGCATACAAGCAGCAGCTTTTTCCTTTGTTAATAGGTTCATTTGACTGAATAGGGTTAGATGTACTATAGGGTACTGTTCAACAGGAGCAAGGATGGTAACTTAGCCAAAATGTGTACTGCATTTGCTGCATATGGAGCCACATTAAGCCCTACCTTAAATTAACAGGACTCTCTCAGAAGATTCACTGAAGCAAAAGTGTCCTTCTGCCAGGCTGAATTTGGCCCACCATCCCTAATTCTGTTTAATTTAATAAGATAAACATGTCTTTTCATTTCCTGACTGCAGATAAGGCTGACAAAATATTCTGGAATCAATCACCAATTTTAAGACCTAATCATTCAGCCAGCCAGCAAATGGAAAAGAGAAGCTTTTCTCATTAAGTAATGTCTAAGGGAAAGTTTAAACCTGTATTCCAATAAAACATCTTGGTATTTGTTGCTGCAGGACCCAAGCATGCAACAATGCATTGTGCATTTTAAAAGCTGTCTCACAGAAAGACATGTGTATGTTCATGGAAAACAGAACCTTTTTTCTGTAAACGTTTACACAGGAACCTTTGGCAGAGAAATTCCCTGACATTCAGAAATGTTTGTCACAGGATCTCTTTGTTTCTTTTCCATTCTAACCACCTCCTGCTCCAAGTTGAAGTACTAGCATCCACTCTTTTAAGTTAGTGATGATTCAGATGTTGCTTACACTGACTTTTCTAAAGATTAATTCATCAATTGACTTGCTTTGTTTACATACATTGTCCTTCTTGCCTCATTTCCCACAAGACGTAATAGGACAATGATGTGAGAAGCTCTTCAAAATCAGACCGATTGCTTAATATACTGAGACTGGGAACCTGTTGTCTACGTGTAGTGGCTACGTAACAAGAACACAGCCTTTCAGTCTCCATTCATGACACCGGCATTTTTTAGATTGTGAGACAGGTTAATGTAGAGGAAGACATACCTGTAACACCTACTGCCCCAATGGCTTCCGCTGTAGAAGGAAAACCCATTCTTTGCACTGTCATGATATTTATTTTAATCGATCCAAATAAAGTGACAGTGAGCCCTATGCATGATGGTCAAAATCCTGACTGTTAAAGCCAAAGACAGAACTTCCCTTGAGCTCAGCCTCTTCCTTTCATCTCTATTCTGCCAAGTCCAGTGCCTAACAAAGTTGGTAAAACTTTTTAAAGTGCCAAAGTTTAAAAATATAAAACTGACCACCAAGGCTGAAACTGAGAAACAATTATAGGAAAGTTGCACCTTTTCCACCTCTTCTCATATTTTTTACTTGCAACTTGTGCAAGAGAAACCTGCACCACACTGCTCCCTCCCCCTCCTGCCCACATACCACCAGCACATTTCCCAAAGGTGTCAGCAGCAGCACAAGTCCGTATAGATCCAAACCACAAATGCCACCGCCGCAGGGAAAATACGACAACGCAGAAAGAACAGTCCCCAGCAGAATCATCTTTTGCAACAGAACAAAACACAGGGAGATCACAATGAATAGAAAAGAGGGGAAGGAGATGTGAAATGAGTGGCAGAAAAGAAAAACAGAGGGAAGGTTAAGTGGAGTAGGAGACTACAATTTCTTCCTTCAAGTTTAAACAAAAGAGAAAAGAGAAGAGAATAACACAGGGAGAAGGCCTGGCTTATGAATCAAGAAAAAAACAAACTCCCTTCCAGAATAATAGCTTTCTCACTCTGAGGCTGTGAACTTAAATATAAAAGCGAGCCTCAAAAGGCTTTATTCCTCATGGCCTCTTTTTCTTCTCCTTCTTCTTCTTCTTCAAAAAAAGGGGGATCAAGAAGCTAAACTGTATGTTTGTAGGGCAAACCAGTACTACTATGGACCTCAAAAAAAAAAAAAAAATTAAAAACCTACAAATGAACTCCTGTGTTTTCCAGATCTTCCTTTGCTCACTGCAGTCATATTCAAGGAGGACTCCTCATCTCAGAGAAACTATATTCATAAGCTCCTAAATACTCTCCTTAGCAGGTTACTTTTGAAACTTGAGAAACTGAGTGAACAAGGTTCTAAAGTACAATTTCCTGCTCTTTCTGAAGCAGGTAAATCTGATCAGATCTTTAGAGGGGGAAAAAAAAGGTAAAAAAATACCTTCTTACTGCTGACATCCTTCATAGTGGATAACTCAAGAGTTTAACCGGAGATCAGAAATGAACACCAACCTCCAATGATGGCAATTTCCACTTAAATTTGTATGATAACATATCACATTTAACTACATGAATGAGGATCTCATTTACACCTGAAGGTTGCTTTGTACCTGTAAAAGCGCTATTTCTGTGTGTTCTAATAAATTTAGTTTGTAAATTAAGAGAGGTAGACTGAAAGTGTAATATAGATTCACTAAGATCTTGGGTCTAAATTTAAACATTAAGTTAATGTAAAAAATATAAGACAAGGACAGGACACCAGGAATACCAGGACACTTGCAATAGCTATGCAAGTTAGTAGAAATTGCAGGTGCTCAAAATACAGTCACTAAATATAAAAATTCTTACAATAGACAAACATCAGTAAACACAAAACAAATAACCTATGAAGAATAAAACATTAACCTTGGTGTGGTATTTGTATGATCATTGTTATTAGTGCTAGGAATGATAAATGGAGGGAAACAGCAACCAATTAATAAGGTATGAGCACTTCCCCTAATTTCTTACTTTCCAGATTAATTCAGGTCTTTATTTTAGAAAAACAAAACAAGGAAATTACCTATTTGTTTTAAGACCAAGACTTTGCAGCAATAACATGTAAAACTCACGTTAATTGTTAGAAAGAAAATAATGATCTTGTTACAGTTATTATTCAAGATTTATACTAGTTTCTAGAAGCCTCAAATACTACAAATTCAAAGAAAAAATGTATACTATCAATAACAACCATACAACAATATTATAGTATATATACTGTAAATAACACAAATAGAACCAGGTTTATGCCTGTTTCTCATCATGACACAAGGCATTAGCAAGAAAAGTGACAAAACCACTGTAATGGGCATGGACCTAAATCTCACGTCTGGAGAATGGAAGAAGGAAATAGGTGTGAAACATGTTACATATTTTCTGAAATCCTTCCTACAAGGTATTTGTTCCTAAGGAGCATTGCATGCAAAGAGGATCATTTGTTTCTCAGGAGTATATTTGATCTTGCCAATTATTCCTCAGTCGTTATTTATCCTAAACACCTTTCTGGGAATGGATTGTCTGGAGAAATGAATCCAGCTGACAGCTCTGCCCCAAAGCACAGAAGGAGCAGTCCCTTCTCTTGTATTCTTAGTTTGATTAATATATCTGTCTTATGAAAAATTCAAATCACTAATTCCTTTCCATAGCATCTTTCTTGTCTGTTCTGTGCACTTCGGGTAATTGCAGGGCATATTCTACATGTGCTATGCCTTCGGTGCAAGCATGCACATTATTTTATCCTTCCCAGCTTCTGAAAAAAGTGTTCGGTTTTTAGGTTTGTTTGGTGTTTTTTTTGGTTTGGGTTTTTTTTTTTTTTGTATTTTCAAATTTCCTCAAGTAAAAGTACAAGGAAGCTAAACCTACACGCAAGACTAAAGATCTGGCATTCTGCACTGCTGCAGTCCATTATGAGAATAAATTAAAATATATATATTAGCCTCTGTACCAGTAAGTCTAAGGAAGCTTTCAGATGGAGCCAACCTTGACCTTACCTGTCCTGTATCCTGTGTTGTTGAGGTACACTGCAAACGTACGTATTTCATGCTGAGCCTGCCAGGAGGGAGAAGAACAGTTCTCATTGTTAGTGTAAGTGTTGTGGTTGTGGACGTACTTCCCCGTAAGAATAGAGGAACGAGATGGGCAGCACATGGGTGTTGTCACAAAGGCATTGATGAAATGAGCACCTCCGTGTTCCATGATCCGCCTCGTTTTATTCATCACTTGCATAGAACCTGGAAGAAGAAAACCATCTCAGAATTATTTTCTTGTTTCAGTCACAAGAACTAACTAAGAGCTCACGTGTTACATCAGAGACCAGAATGAAGCACAGGTAGTAAAGGCACTGTAATCTCATAGTGAACCCAAATCCAAAGAGATTATTCTCTCTCCTCTAGTGAAGTTCTACCATTGTTTTAAGAAGGACCAAATACTTAAGTCCTAAATTAAGATTTGACTCAAACCTGGTGACACAGATCATAATGCTTTTTTAATTTCTCTCTCTAAGTTCAAGATTTACCACTGTAACTATCTGCACCATCTGTGCAGCCTTTCTGAAGCCACTAGTACTGTTCCAGTAGCTGAAGGCAAGAATCAACATGAAATAGGCTGAGACAATGTGGCCTGAGGGTGAAATTCACTTTGTGCAACAACCCTGACCAAAGCTTGGATACTCCTTAAGCATTATTTAATCCTTGGTTTCAGAAGATATGTGATACACTGCCTTTTGTGCCAACCTTCTGCAAAAGGCTGAGAGTTGTAATCACAGAATCACAGAACCACTGAGGTTGGAAGGGACACCTGGAGATTATTTAGTCCAACCCCCTGCTCAAGCAGGGTCTGCTGGAGTTGTTCTCTAGATAGAATGTTCTTTTCCCTATGTGAGGTAATAGCAGGTATTGATTTCTGTAACTTTCACTGAACCAAAGACAAAGTAAAGCTGTCATAATGATTTCCGTAACCAGCCCACTGAGTTCTATCTATCCACTTGATCCATTTTGGTAATAGTGTTAGCTAAAACTCTCTAAATTTTCTTAGGCTTGGTTCTGCAGAATCAGATTTTTAGATGACTGCTTGGGACCAATAATACCCTGTAGTTTATAACCATCATCTAAAACCAACCAAGCAAGTTTAAGTGGCAGGGACTTGGATGAATTGGGGTAACAGGAGTAAAAGTCTTTTTGCCAACAATTACTAAAAGCCACACTGCTGCCAAGTGGCTGTTCTGTTTCCTATTTAAGACAAGGTTTTGGACAAAGACTGGATTTTTACCATAGACATCCACCTAGCTAAATCTGGATCCATATCAGACTTCTTCCTACATGCAGAAACACCAAGGACCAGAAGAAAAAAGACATTTAGTTTCCCTCATCTATGAGGTGCCTGATAGTTAAAACCGCATCAGAGTGAGTCATACTTGATGTAGGAAGAATTTCCATTTTCCAAAGAACTTGTAATGGTACCTGTCATCAGCGTGACCTTGCAAACGAGAGGAAACCTCTCCATCACCAACCGTCCCTTCTTATTGAGCAGGGAAAGCCAATAGACAACATGGAGATGAAGGTATGGGTTCACGCTGGAGTAGGGTTGGGGCTAATTTACCCAAGGTTGAGTTGGATTAATAGTTCAGCTTTAATCAATGCATCCTGTAACCATCTGGCACAAACTGTATGTTGTTTCTGTCAATAATGGGTTTAAGTTTCTTCTAAGCTCTTTAGGCAGGGATTTCATTATGAAATTGCAACAGTAAGTCAATTTGATACAGGGCACATTAATATAACCAGGAGTCAAAACCTAGAGGGAAAACGGTCATAAGCCACATACAAAATCTGACTCTCTGGCACCATGAAGGAAGGTTAATTGCTACCTTAGGTCATTTTACCTAAAAATTGCCATGGTATTAGTGTTCTTGAGATCATTTTGTTGGAATGAATATAAAAAAAAAATAATAAAAAAAATCTGTTTGTGCATTTCTCAGGACAGAGCATATCTCTTTCACATCACTTTGTGACAAGAACCAAGGCAGGTTATCGCACTCCGCCTTTAGAACTTGCTAAACTTCACATATCAAAGAGACGTTTCTGAAGAAAGCAAGATTTTTTGTTTCCATAACTGTGGGATAAGCGTCAGTGCTCAAAGGCACTAACAACACAGTTAACAATTATAACAGTCAATTATACATTATATGAGCCTGAAAACTGTGGATGTTTCCTCTGTGTTGTCTTATGAGCTAGCCCAAGCATAAATAGGCAGACGGAAAGAATGTTTTGTCATCCTAATATTAAAATACAATTTAACAACGCCTTTAAATGACAGAGGCATCTGTGCATAAATAACAGTACATGTTAAGACTCCCCTTGGGGACAGTAACCTCCTCTAATAAAACTGCTGTAATGACAAGGCCCTATATATCAACAGTCTTTAATACAAAAACATATGATCTAATCTGCTTCCCCAGCTTGAGAACTAACACAGAGTGACAGATCAGTGGAAGGTAAAAATCCAGCATACTCTTCTGTACCATCTTAAATAGGCCAGCTTTAAATATTTTAAACAGCATTAAACCAGCCAACCAAAACTTATTTTCTTCAGCTTGTCTCCAATACAAACATAGAATTGTGAGAAAAAGTAGAAATTGATCTTTCTGTGGCAGAAGATTACTTATGTGTTAATCAGCAACTGGAACCTCACCAAATCACATTCTGAGTTGGAAAACCTTCTGGGGTTTCATTAAGTGGATATACCAAGGGAAGTCATGCTTTGAACTGCCAATATTTAATTCAGAAAATGTTCTGTTACCTATCTAAAACCACTGATTATAAATAAAAATTATTTATTAGTTAAATGTGAAATTTCTAAGCTATTTTAAAAAATATCCATTGGACTACTGTGAAAATATGAAAGTTTAATCAATTTGATGCATTCAAGCTGCTCACTGAACAAAGGGAAGGAAAACCTAGGCTGAAATTCCACTTGAAATTGTGTGGTATCCATAACTTTGCTTAGTGTGTCTTCACAGTTCACTTTAGGGATAAGGCTGATATTTTGACTAATATTAATGGAGAAAATATACCAGTTGTTTATGAAATAATATTGACTTTCTCATTAGTTGTGTTTTGTTGTCAGAGGTCATAATTTACATGAGTTTTAGGGAGCTCCAGCTGTTGAAGAACTTGCATTAAGTCCCAAGTGACTTAGTCTACTCTGAAGCACAATTTAAGAAGTGGTATCCATATGTAGATAAGTTAACTGAACCCCCGAATGTTAATTAACTGTCCCCTAAAGCCTTCTATTTTTATCCTATTTGAACCTCATTAGACACCCTTTTCACATCTTCATTTCCTTTTTTTTCTTGTATTTAATTTTAACGAAGCTCTAAAGCCCTAATCTCCATGTATGATAACTAAGAAAAATTATCTTCCGTGCCACTTTTGTAGTTTTTCAGAGGAAGATGTAGGAACATACAAATCACCTCTCACTCAGATTTCTCTAACATGGCTGAAATATCTTCTAAATAATCAGATCTTTCTCCAACTATGAGATAATGAAATAAGCTGGTTTGTTAAACCACAGCAATATGGTAGGCAAATGTAATTAAACTGGAGATGCTGAGTCCATCACACAGGGGACATCAGCATTATACTAACTTGGACTTAAATGGCTCTAATGGGGAAAAAAAAAAAGTCTTTGTTTCTAATTAATTCTTTCTCCTCATCAGTATATTCCTCTTCTTTAAATTCTGCTTGTCAGTACAACTCTTTTGATTAGTCAACTGAGTGTGTATGTTTCAGTAGTTCTTGGTGTTCTCATTTGTCTTCTCCCATTTGTATCCATTACAATTTACACTTGTTCTCCTTTGACCTGGAGATTCTGCATCCTTTTCATCAGCCTCTCATCAGTCTTTTCCTTTTTTCAATACAAGGCTGAGATTTGGTTTCCCAAGCAAAACTCAAGATTAACAGTAGTGCAAATTAAAAAAAAAAAAAAGTTGTACTCCTTTCCTGAAAGGACAACATTCTTTTTCTGGTAAACTCCACCTGCTACTGGTACATCGTTAAATCTATCTTAAATTAAATAAAGGAAAGGCTGTTAAGAGCACTTGAGATTGTCTTGTCTTCCCTTTTGCCTCAAAAGTAGCCTCAAAAGAACAATGAAAGCTACAACACCCATCAGTCACAGAGTATTCTTAGAAACAGATGAAATCTTAGTTATGCACAGCTTTCTCTGCTACACTTTCATAGCTTCCAAGTTTTCCTTAGCTTTTATTTATAATTCACATCTTGTTTTCATCTTTCGTAAATGCATTAACCACAATCCCCACAAATGGCAATTTTGATTAACTTGGACAGCTCACCAGACAATAGACAAGAATAAAAATTAATTCAAACAAATATTGGGTCTCACAAAGCCATTAGTGGCAAATGACAAATATCAAATCTCAGCTTCATCAAATGGATTTTCCTTAGTTAGATCCTAATTTGCGTGGACACATGCCCATTATGCTTGAAATTCGAAAGCATCAGATTATCAGAGAAGAGAAACATACTGCCCAAAGGACTTAGACAATTGCATCAGAAACAAGCCGGCTAGCATAAAATAGAAGATGATAAATTTTTTAGGACCACCTTCTGAGCCTGCAAGATAATGTACTTAGGTTCTTTTGGATATACATTATTGAAACTGCTTTATTTGTGATCCAAATAACCATTTAAAAAAAAAAAAAGTGACGACGACAACAACAACAACTACAAATCTGCTGATCCTACTAATTTGAATTACGTTTGTATTTGGTGGGGTTACTGCCACAGCAGGCTTTCTCACCACCTTTGAGAAGAACATGACATCTATGATACTGCAAACATGCAGTAATACTGACAAAAAGGAAGCATCTGTAAGAATACTGCCATGTTGCTGTGATTAACTTCTCAGCTAGATGAGTAATTGTATAAGTAATACAAGTTGATTAACTTTACTATTGTGTTCTGTTTCTTCTGGGAGGTCTGTTTTCCAATTTTCCCCATCCATACTAAAATTTGATGCAGTAACTGTCAAAAAAACCCACCAGACCACACATATACAAGCTCTCGTCTTTCAGGTGATCCAGACTTTATACTCATGTAAAAGCATATTTCTAACACAAAATTATTAATGTAAACTAGTTTGTGTTAATCACTTCTAACTACAGACAACATTTGGTAAATATAAGCTTGTTCAGGTAATGGAACAAAACCCAGACTCTGTCAGTTAATTCATTATTCCAAATCATTAGGCAAAGCGTGTGTTTAATCTTCATCTCCTTTCTTCAGCAATTAACATAGCGTTGAATAACACAGTAGAACCTTTTCATACTAAGTGATTTTGGTCAGTAATTAACTACACATCTAAATGGACAATACCAAGAATAGTATGACTATGTTAGGTAACATTTAAGTAACTAAAATTAAAATTGTATATGTAATGAATGTCTGCAATTACAGAAAAAAAATTGGGTAATTACATGGTGCAATAATCAGTTATGAATTTAAACCTACTGCTTTGGCATGTAGCTTCCCAGGTTATACTTGCAATTGCCAGAAGCACAGTTTAGGTGTCTAGATGAAGACAGATAGGCAGGAATCTCATATTTCCACAGAAACAGGAAGTGTGACATTTTAAGTTGAGACTAACTTTTGCTGTCCTTGAACTGCAGGCAGACAGAAAGTCTTTTCTACATAAACGTAGGTTTAAACTTTCGCTACTTGTTCTTCCTACCATTTTTCACAGTGAAAAAAAAAGATAATTAGTTTGAACGCAAGAATCCAGCTTCAAGGAAAAGCAGTGCCATACTCATTAGCTAAAATTCTCTTTATGCTGGGCTCTTACCAAGTTCTACATCCTGATCATCAGTAAGAACAAGGATGATGTTTGGGCGGATGTTTCTTCGGTCTCTTTGAAATCTTCCCTTCAGACGCTGATTTAACAGGAAAGCTGAACTTCCATCCAACAGCGATAAAACAGTCATCATGAATAATCCAAGGACAACACTATGCTGTGCCATATTGTGCTGATTTAGTGTTCTCTCTGAACAAGGTAGGTTAATGGCTTCTATTTCTTTTTTGTTTGCAGGTCTCCTATAAGGGAGAGGGAAACAAGTATTTATCTATACCTCGACCCCCCTGCCCCCACAAGGAACAGCAAAGTTCTCTCTGAAGAAGTAAAAAGCAATATACTTGAAATAATCTAACTCCTAAGGAAAAAAAAACAACAACAACAACAAAGCAACTGAATGTTTTTCTAGTGCCAGCTAGAAGCAGAAACTTGAAAAATTTACCGTTCATAAGCTGTTACCAACACAGGCAATGAAGTTTCACTCTATGCTCAAATTTGGCAGCAAGTTCAAGGATTTAGCAGGGTATCAAACTCTTACTTTTGCTTTGATACATATAAAAAGCAATCTTTTTCCTTAAGGTTCTGGGATGTTTTGAGATGACATTTTTGTTTACTGCATCAAAAATGCAGATGTTGAAGAAAAAAAAAACCCACGTCTATCCATATTTTTAAACAGGACTGTGGTAAAATTTACTGAGTTAACAAAACATTTGCAAATTCATAGAGGATCCTCAGATAGAAGACTTGTTATACACTGATTTATCTTACAAATTTCATTAGAGAGCAGAGCTGCCCAGATCTTGGAACTATGGTATGATACTGTTTGAAGTCTACTGCAGCTTTGATGTTAGTGTGATATCCCTTCAGCATTTCTGTTGGTTTCCAAGATTTTTTTTTTTTTTAAAATATCATTATTATTAATGAACACATTTGAAGGCCCATTACTGCATACGTTTGGGAATGGATGCACCAAAATGATTTGCACTGCCTATGACTTCCCTCTGTCATAAATCCAATGCCCCCAAATTGACTTGTTTGCAAAACAGAGGATGTCTAACCGGTACTGCTCCTGTTAATGAGCCAATAAAAAATTCTTAGCAATTCCTACAAGGAGATTACAAAAAATGAATAAGCATGCTGAAGAATTTTTGAAATCATAGTTTTGCTCAGTGATCTTCTGGTATAAAGGAATTGTCTCTTGCTTTCAGAAGTCAAAATAACAGTACGAAACTGTATTGAAAATATCAAGTACTAATTATTTCATCAGATCCAGTGATCAGTGAGTCAGTTTTTGATGAATTCCCTACTTGCTGCCTGCCTTTTCCTGGACTGGTGCCAATGATCTCTTGTAATGCAATGAAAAATCAATTAAAAATGACACAAGGGAGACTATCTGCTTTTTGTAAAGACCAGAAATGCCCAAGTAGAAAAAACCTAGCACAGTGTGTTTTACCCAAAGAAATACATTGGCTATTCTGTCCCTAAAGCCACTTGGGAAAACAGTTTTTCCTCCAGCAGATTATTTCATAGCCACATTATTACTTCATCTCTGTCAGCATCTGTTCTTTGAGATAAACTTGATTAAGAAAGTTCTCGTGCAATAGCAAAACCACCGGTCTGAAAAATTATACTCAGCTTCTATGCTTATTTAAGAAACACGTATTGAATTTTCATATAAGTCAACAGATACATAGCTAGAGTATGATGCAACATTTATTAAGGCTGCTTTCCAAAAATGTACACTAATAAGGTTTTGAGGAAATGAAAAATCCTTCTTCCTCACTAGTCTCTCCAGTGAGTTTCACAGGCAGGTGAAATTAACTTTTTTCATAGAAACTAAAAATTGATTTTAAATATCCTAGCACTTGTTCCAATGGGTAGGGAAAGAGAAAAGTCCAACTTCCTAAATTTACAGATACAGTTTTAGTACCTCTGCTGCTCCTCAGAGATTTGCCAGGCTACAGCAGAAGGAACACCGACCAGTCCTATCAATTTTCATTCCTTGTACTCAGAATTCCATCTGCAGCAGTACAACTGGGAAGAATCATGTCAGACTCAATGTGTTGCTACTCTCCAGAGTAGTCAAAAGCAGCTTGAGAGGCAAACCTGGATCTCTTTCAAAGGGGGGGGGGGGGGGGGGAGTTAGTTTAGCAGGCACATATTCCTGGACACCAGCTTTTTGGGGGAGAGGGTAGAGAAATGGCTTTTGCTCTTCAGAAATGACTCCATATGTACTTCTGTTTAAAAAAAAAATAAACAAGCTGACAACATAGATGCTGTCATTACACACAAACATTTTTCTGAAGGTCTAAAAGTTAATGTGGTTTTTTTTCTGCTCTATACTAGCCAACAGCTTCTTGGAATAATACCATTTGCTGACTTTTCTTGTAGCATTTAGAAGGCTGTCCCTTCTTGTTATATCTGCTCATAACTACATTCGCTGTAGAGTATGTGCATGTGTCTTCCTTGCATTCTTCTCACTTCTTTTAAACAAATGCATGGAAGTAACCTCATGACCTCATTGCCTCCCTCCCCTCAACCTGTCTTTTCCTCACAGTTTATTGCCCCTCACTCACTCCACTGTATCTAAAAATAGACGTTGTCCCCAGCTCAGAGAGCTGCTTATATATCTGCAAAATACTTAATGCATTTGGGGATGTACATAAACTGCTATTCCACAGCTATTTTATCCACACTTGTATATTTATGGTTAAAAGAATTAGTTATCTCCAAGAGGATACTGCGGGTGGAGGAGAGAATTTCATGTCAAGTACAACAGGCATCTTCTACCAAACCTGTTATCTCATTCTCAACCCCCTCCTTGATGAAGATTCTTCAACTATTCTGATGTGTTATGTTCCTATTATTATCAGGGTAAGTACTGCTGGGAACCAACTCAAAGTATGTAATTATGTGCAAAACTCATACCAATAACTAGGTAAGAAAATTAAAGCAATTTTAGAAAATAACCTATTTCTTGAAGTATGTATTCATAAAAGACAGACATGCCACAACTAACAGCATATATGCAGTAAAATCTAAAAGCCAGCTTTAAATAGTTCTCAGAACAGCAGAAGAGTCTCTCGCATGCATTGCCAGTGGTCAAATATAGATTGATTTTTTTAACCCTTAGTCTTCAGTGAACTTCAGGGAAGAAATATGACATTAAGAAGTCTCTATTAACAGTTCTTTCCCCATTTCTGTCAACAAGTTTAATCTGCAACTCACAGATAAAGCCAGAAGAGTTCCCCAGCAGTGCCCCAATCTGCCTTCACTTTTAATATAGCACTCTCTCCAACGATGCATTTTGATCTGAGTGGTACAGATGGTCCACTGCTTTATGTGCCTCTACAGGCCATCCTCCTGGCTATCTAATATTAAGGATGCTTAATCTGTAGTGGATCTCATGAGAATTAGGTATGCCTCTTATTTTCTCCCAGATTACACATATGAACTTGACAAGTCTGGTCACTCCTGTTTTATATTTAGGAAAGTGCTATCAGAAATGTATGATATCTTCTTCAGCTGGGGCATCTAGCTGAGCTTTATTAAGCCTATGAAAGCCTCCTAGCAGGCTGTTTTAGAGAAAGTCTGGTCCTCTTATTTTCTATGGTTTAGGGTCGAGTTTAACAAGTCCCTGACTCCCTTCATAACCTGAATTAGATACAGCTGCCTCTTTTTATTCTTAACTCCTGCTAGTATGGGGAATGAGAATAGAGCAAAACTTAATTCTCCTATGTGGCAACACAGAACGTTACACTAAGTCACATTATAAATGTTGAAGAGATAAAACCAGACTTCAGTACATTTATTCTATTTATAAAAGAACAGAGCCAAGTTCTCTTCCCAAGTAGCATTTACACCAAGGAAAGACTTCTTTTTAACACTGCCCCCAGTAATTAATGTCAGTTCTACAACAGCACAGGCAGGATGCACAGGGATGACCGGTGTCAGTTCCGCCCCCAGATCGTATTTTTAACATGCTATTGATTAGTATTGCTTGGCACAGATGTAACAGGCACTGTGTGCAAAACCAGTAATTGACAGTGGCTTGCACACACCAGCGCTCCCAACCTTGCTAATGCAAGTCCTAGCACAACTGTCCCATGCATAAGCCCAGTACAACTTCCCTGAAGTCAAATAATTAAGTCATTCCACTATAATCAAGAGTAGTATCTGACTCTTCCTGTAACAGAAAAGGTACAAACATATAACAAATTAATTCTTGTATCAAATACGTAAATTAATCCTGCTTTGAGCCTACTTCTAGAAAGCTGTTTCTAGTTATGTTTACATTAACTGATTTTTTTTTTTTTAAATAAGCATACTGCAAAACACCAAATACAGAATTAGTACAGCAAGTTCAGCTCACCCAGCAGCCACCACAGACCAGGGTAACAGCATGTCAGCCACACAGTGGAACTGCACTATAAGGGAAAACGGGTTAGCAAGAAGCAATGCACACCTGCTCTAAATTCGGCTGGAGCCAATACCAGGTGTACTATTTAAGCAGACTTCGGTGTGCCATTTGTCCAGCGTTTAAATTCATTGAAATACATGGTGCTGGAGCCATTCCCTAGCAACCAACCCAATTAAAACCACTTTGCCAGTTAAATGGATTCAGCAGTGCTGCTGTTCTTTTAACTCTTGAGTCACTCCTATACATCCAGGTTTGGTTATGGTAACTCCTTTTTCACTGAAGCTGTCAACCATCATTTGAAACCATTATATTTTGTTTGTAAGAGAGAAACACATTTTTATATGTGGATTGGGAAGGATCTTGTTTGCAATCAAACAAGGTTCCCAGGGGAAGGCTGGTATCAACATTACTGCTGTAATCTAACATGCCGTGTTTTCTTATAGTTTTATACTTCCTGATTCTTTTCCCCAGGCAGTCAAAAATTTAAGAGAAAGTACAAAATCAAACCCCCAGTGCTAAATGTGACTCTCAAAGATTACAGTTGTGCTGATTTACCTGCACAAACTGTGGCTCAAGTATTTGTATTTGCAAGTATCTACAACTTCAGAAGAAGTCAGGAACACAGCTTCCAGACTTATTAGAGCACTGAATTATTATTCAAATGTGTTCTTCTGGCTCGCTTTCCTTATGATGGTGAACCCTATACCAAAGCTAAATATTTATCACAGGGAAGCTTACTTGCGTTATAGAATCTCTTCCTATTCTGTAACTTTATTTTAAATAAAATTGAATTATAAATTAGTTATAAATTTCCCTAGGACTTGATATTTTTAAAAGTGTTTTAAACAGCACAATACACTTTCCACGAACCCATACTATTCTTTTTGTTCACTGCTTGCACGTTATTACTAGAGCTTCCCAGCAATACACGCAAAATAAGTTAGTCTTCAGACAGGTTAAATTGCTATTTGGATCCCCCAAATCCACAATAATAAATATGCTTTTCTGCACCACATGCAATGATAACCCAATAACAACTTGAAAGAGATTAAGAATTATTTCCCTATTATACTTATTATCTTCACATATTTATAAATAATAAAGATACACAGTCTTTGACTTTAATTATATTAACTTGTATTAAGTACAGTAAAAACCACAGACTTTCACTTCTGAAAATAGCAGAAGGGAATGAACGCAAGTGTTTTAAGACAGAAAAAGTAGGCAAGAACAGTTACCATTACACAAATACATTCTACCAAGTAAACACAATCTTTTGCAGCTGCATACAGAAAAAAAATCATGCTGTGTACACACAGATGCAACCACGTACAGACATTCAGATACACGCATTACCCGGATACGCACGGTAATTTGCCAAACGAGAAGCTAAGTGCCACGGCATCAGTCGTCTGTGGAAACTCTTCTCCGCACAGCCACAGCCCGGCGCGGCTGGCTCTCACCGACCACGGGGACACATCCAGCGGGCGGGTGGCACGCACACGGCCCCGCCAGCACCCACCGCCGCCAGGACCATACCCTCTCCGCCCCCGCGCAAGGGGGGCGCGGCACGATCCCCCCCAGCAGGGTTAATAGCTACCGGGCTGGCACCGAGCGCCCACCCTGCCGTGCCAGGGCAGGCAGCAGCCTCAAGGCCGGGAGGGCCGAAGGGCGGTGGCGCTCCGGGGGAGCTCCCGCCGCACCAGACGGGGCTAGCCAGAGGCAGCGGGGGCGCAGCCATCCCGACGGCAGGACCGCATCGCATCCCCTCTCCCTCCAGCCCCCGCCGGTCCAGCATCCGCTCACCCCTGCCTGCCCTCCCAGCCCCAAGCCCCCTTTCTCGTAACGCCTCACTCAACTTCCAGCCCCGCCCGTTACCTATGCAGTAGGAGCGCGGCCAGACCTGCTCGCTGCCTGCTGCATTAGACCCTCCGCCCAGGCTCCCCGCTATGGCAGCCCGGCTCGGCCTCCGGGAGCCCCAGATGCGAGGGCAACGCCGCCCAGCCGCTCCCAGGCTCCGCGCCGTCCCTAGCTGGGGAGGCGGGCGGGCGGGCGAGCTCCAGACGCCCCTTCCAGCGCTCCCTGCGCGGGCAGCGCAGCCGCCGCCGCACACTCACCCGCGGAGCCGGCGCTCAGCCGTGCCGTGCTACAGCCGGTGCTCCCACAGCCCGCCTGCGGAGCCCGGCGCCCGGCGGGGCGGAGAAGCGCATCCTCCGGCAGTGGCGCCGGGCAGCGGCCGAAGCCCGTTTCCCGAACAAGCGTTTAGAGGAAGCGCTCGGGCGGGTGCTGCCCGCCCTCTTCTTCCTCCTCTCCCTTCTTCTCCTTTTCCCGTTTAAAAAGTTCATTTACCTCGAGGATCCTCCTCCCAGGATTGACGCAATGCCCCGGCGGCGGGCAGAGAGGAAACCTGTTCCACCAGCCCCCGGCTCGTTCAAAGTCCAGCGGCAGCACCGCGGGCTGCGGCTCTGCCCTCCTGCAGGACGGGGAACCGGCGAGGCCGCAGAGACAGCCCCCTCCAAGGGGAAGGGGCCGATGCTGAGCTGCCGCCGGGTGCACAAAGCATTTATAAGCAAAGGGGATAGTCCATGGAGGGGGGGGGAGAGTGAATTAATTGCCCCTCATATTTTATGCTCGTCCCCGATCGCTCACATTTGCCGAGCTCAGTCAGGCCCCTCACTACTGACCTCCCCCGAAGCGCTGCTGGGCTGAGGAGTGAGGTAGGTAGCAGCCTCCAAAGTGGCTGGGGGCGTGCCTGGGGCCCTGCACCCAGACACCTGTGGAGAGAGAGCCTGCTGCTTTCCTCGGGTTGGTAACACAGACCTCATTCCACCTGTGCAGCTGAAATTAAAGGACCCAATATTCATCAGTAATTAAGAAAAGCTTAATCAAGCTCTTCGAGGTAGGGACTGTGGTGACAGCAGGTGCTGTCTACACTACTTGGAACAAGTTACATTCTACTCCTGGAACGTAATAGTGTTTGGATAAATATCTAAATGTGTAATATCTTTAGTGGATTCTTTAAGGCCCTCTTAAATTCATATCTTTCAAAGATACTGGTACATTAATATGTTAAAAAACAGAAGAGTATAACATTTTCTTCTAGCATTCCCATGCTGATAGTGTCACCCATTCAACTCAGAACTTCCTGACACATTATTACATCTAATACTGAATTATCCACAGAGGAGGCCATAAATCACCAGTTCCAGTGTATCTGTAAGTTTTTATTTTGAATTTGTATCTTTAAAATATGCATTAGAAAACATACATCTGAGAATAAAATGAACATTATGCCACTATTTTTATCATAAAATAATGCTACAGTGAAAATGGTTTATGTGGTTGAAAATGACAGGATATCGTTTTCCTGTGCAAGAACAATAATCAATGGAAGACGAGGAGTAAGAAACAGATTAGAAAAAGAAGATTCTATCATTTCCCTACTCAAGTCAAAATACACACTTCTACAGCTGCAGAACCAGTGAGGAAATATGATGGTTCCTGAAAATGCTATAGGAAAATGACTAGCTGTGGTTTTAAGGAAAAAAGCCAGAGCAGAAGAGACTCACAGAAAGAACCAGAGAGTTCTAGAAGGAAATATTTTGAAAAGCAATGCAAGATATATCTATATATACAGACACACACACTTCTGTTCCATCTATGATTTATTTGGACTTTTGCTTTAAAACAAGCATTGACCTCCAATGACCTAATTTGGACTTCGCTGGAGAAGGCTAATTGTCTTGAACCTTTTTTCATTGTTGGCTACATTCTTGGCTACATATAGATTTGACCCTAAATCAGCAAAAAATGAAATGTCACAATTCCTCCAAATACAGGTATGTCACTACTAAGGTACCAAGTGTGCCCCTGTACAGACAGGAATAAACAATGCAAGTGAAGCACTTTATGTCAGTACAACTGCGTCCACACTAGGGGCTGCAACAGTATAACTGTATTGGGATAAATAAACCGCTCCCTCACAGGGAGTCACACTAATACAAAAGCTGTGTGTGAAACAGGAGCTACAGCTTGCTAACATTTTGATAAAATTGTTATATTGCTTTCTGAGATAACATTTGACCTTTTGCTAGCGACTTTCATCTCACAATAAAACAATTTACAGACAATTAGTTTTTCCAACACACCTGTGAGCTATGATGTTCTGATTCTGCACATTTTAGACATGAATTAGTGTCAGATTAGGCAGCTGGGTCACCCAGAGCCAAACAGACTTTCAGCAACAAGGCCAGGAACCCAGCGTTCCTCTGTCCTAACCACAGGCCAACAGTTTGCAATACACCACCTCTACAAACTATCTCTAAAGGGACTGCAAACAGTAACAACCAAGGCAAAAGAAAATACAAAGCTTGCTCTACAGTGGTCCACATTTTACATAGGAGAAGGAAATGGACAAGCTCCCTGCTTAAAACGTAATTTTTCTAGAGCACTGTAAATGGGATTTTCTATTATAAGAAACATGACCTAATATAAAGCTACATTGTGAATTTTCATAATATAAACTACAAGCAACAAAGATACTAAAACTAGTATCAGTGACATTAGTATAGCAATCGAAATCTGATTTAACATCACTGGAAAATCCGTCGCAATAGATCGCTCATTTCAACAAAAGGGTATATTCACCTCACAGTGAGTGCATGTAATTTCCATTAATGTTAATGGGAGTTATGCAAGTGCATTAAGAGGATAATATACCCCCTGGTCTGAGACAACCCTGCAAAGTGAAAGGTGCTTCCTCTTGAAGAGAATGGGGTTTCCATCTCATGCATTTCAAAAGAACTTGTTCTGGCACTGTTACAAAACAGGACGGATAACTACTATTATGCACACTTGGTGAATAGTTTCCAAAGTTAAAGCAGTTTAGCGATTTCAGCTAGTTTTCCTATTGCCAAAAATTCAAAGGATATAGACATATTTAAAACACTGTGGTTTATTTGAAGTCTAGTGCAACAAAATAATGTGAAACTACTGGTAAAACAAGATGGTCTGAAAGCCTACTGGTGCAACGGGGAAGGAACTTTTTAGGTATCTACTTCTTAAACAAAACAAACTCTTTTCACTAACTGGAAAAGGGTTCCGCTGGTGTATAGGGATCATCACAACTGATCAGGAGTTCAAAAGATAAAATGAAGAAGCAAGATCATTCCCTTTCACTCCCACACCAGAGCTTTTTCACTGTGCATCATCAACTAAATTTCAGATATTTCTCACAGTATGCCCTTTAACAGCTTGGAGTTATTTTACTGTACCTCAAATAACAGATGTTGCCTATTTAAATAATTTGTCCAAAAAAAAAATCCCAGGATATACCTATTAAAATTAGGGGGAAAAAAGACGTGCAGGTATTTCTTTAAATATCATCACACATCTATCTGCATCGTTAGGCACATAAATCCCTCCAAAAATTTAATCTACAGTTTCTCTGTCCACCTTACTTTCAAATAGTGTGGCACAGAAAGTCATATTGAACAATGCATGCTGGACTGTTAACTAAACTATGGATTTGCACGTAAAGCGCAACCACTTTGATCCAGCTGGCAGATAGTGGGTATCCAGACCATTATCTTTCCGTCAGTTCTGAGATAACAGCTGAAACTCAAGGGTGTAACAAGCACTCATGGGGAACTGTCCCCCCATAATGGAGCGCAACAGGAAGAGCAGCATGTCAGCGATACAGAGAAGGAACTTCTGGGAAATGAGAAGACAGACAGCCAGAGACAGCCCAAAGTCATTAAAAAACCACCCCAAAAATAGAAGATAGGCCACATGCTGTGCAAGGCATGTCTTTTTCACTGTTGCCAAATATATTGTGCTTTCAGAGCTCAAATATTGTTCTCTTCTCATGTTACATGAAATAGAAAAGAAGGGCTGGCTTTCACATTTTTACATACTTCAGTCAATGCCTTCCAACCCTTCTTCAGACTTGCTAACCTTTATAGTAACTCATCATATGTAAACCTCTCAAACTATTAGTCATTTTGATTTCTCCTCTCTGCGTTCATATTTTGTAATGTATACACACATGCTCTGAGTGATCTTCAAAGACCTAGAAATAAAGCCAGCAACAGAACATGAGTCTGATCTCACCTGCTTTTCCTCAGTGTAATTTATTACAGTAATCAGTCCAGAGTTACACTGATTACACTGGTCAGAGACCTTATGGCAGTATAGAGTTTAATTTTTTACTTCTTTAAACAACCGCATTTCAGTTGCCAAAAATGTGTAAATACTGCTTCAACAACAAATCAGAATGCTATTAGGAAGGCATAAACAGCCCAATATGCTCCACTCCTTGATCCCTCACATTGCATGCATTTTATATCACAGGCTCCAGCTCAATATGATTTTGTGGGCAATTGCTCTACTTTTATCTTTTAAAGTCAAGTTGCACTTTCTATAAATATGCAATCACATTATGGGGGAAAATGGTTTATATGTTTTGAGGTACTATGAAAATGGAAAAGGGCAACACAGCCAAGAAAAGCAAAGAAGGGAAAAATTCACCTTGCTTGATTGATCCAAATGCTAAGCAAAGAAATGCATTATACTCTTCAGTGTGAAAATAAAGATTTAGTATACTGTATGAACTTAGTTACAACTATGAGTTTACAATGTGTCAAGACTTAATATAATTCTAGTTTAAGATTAATCAAATGAATTTTGATCATAACTCACAACAGTGGATGCAAGTTACTTGGTGAACTACTGAAGCAGCAAAGATGATAGGGAAGTTGTAACAGTAACAAAACACCCCAGTGCACTGATAAAAGTGATAGCTTACCTATTTGGACAAACTCAAAACAAATCTTTCCTGGAAAACCAAACAGAAAAATTCATAAGAAAACACTATTAGAATGATCCTGAAGTGCACATGCAAAAATCAAGATATGTGTTCTGAGCATTAATATTATTAATAAAGCTCAAAGATGCATCTGAAGATCTATACAGAGGTTATAAATTCAATGAATCACTGTTGGTCACACAGCCCATATAAAGAAGAAAAGAGTCCAGTAGTGAAAAAAGCAGCCCTCCTTTTTCCCCATTTGTAAATTACCCTTAGAATAGCTGCTTGTAAGTGAGCAATGATTTAATAATTTATTTTAATAAAGAATTTTTCTTTTCATAAAGAACTCAGATTTGTTTGTTTGTTTTACATCCTGATCTAATTTTCCCTTCTAGGCTTTCAACACATTTTAGTATGGTGCTCAGGCTGCCTCCTATTCTGATATCTGGATGTTGAAAATGTATGGATATGGAGCAATGGGACAACAATCAACTGAACGCGTTGTTTAACTAATGATTAGCTGCAATCTCAGCACAAGTCAGTATGTGATGCAAAATGTGAAAGACTATTATATTCAATTTTACTAGAACTTCTCTTAGAGAAGTCAACAGCCATTGCCCTTATTTAAATAACATTCCCTAAGAAAACAGTAATGTATGTAATGACAAAATACTCTGTGCCCATCTAATAACAACTATGCTCTGATTTGAAAGCATTAGAGCAGAAAAATGTGTAATCAAGTGATACAGGATGGATAGAGCAGCAGGCCTCACCTTAATACAACACTACAATGACTACTCTTTCCTGTGGCCCATTGTGCATTTAATGCTAGTTGAGGATCTATCCGTGTGACCACACTATTTCCAGCCCACAGAAGAGTACTCCTGGCACCCTGGAATGGTCACCTTCATGTCCTGCTTCTGATTAGCTCTAAACTTGGAGCAGGTATCCAGTGCATGTTACATACTCTTTGCCATATAAAGGTTTGGTTTGCGGTTTTTAGGTCCAGGTGAATTCGCAGAATTACTACAGCAGAAGTACCTTCACTTACAAGGACCTATTCTGTAGGCACAAAGTCCAAAGGGATGCAACTGGACTTCACCTCCATTCAGAAAGCTACATGTTACTGTTTCCTTACTCTGCTTTTCCTTATGTCTTCTAATTATTACTGTTTAACAGTTCTCCCTCTCTACCTCTAATACTTTTCATAATAATATAGATATCTGGATCTGACTGAATAATTTATATATTCTAAGCTGAACTTCAAATGCACAATTTTAAGAAATATTAGGAGAGCAAATTACACAATTGCCATCATTTCGCACACCCAAAGAAGGCCAAGTCATTTTCTTGTTCAGTTGCCTCAATAGCACAAGTGAGGCAAAGCTTATGATGGGATGTGATGCCTGTTATTAGATCAACTGCTACACGTGGGAAGGAACAGACACACCCTCAGGCATATCAAGCACTTCTTCAGGTCTGAAATAGAAGCAGCAATCTTCAAAGCTAAACTGCTCTGAGTTTAACTAATGTGTTAATCAAGCCATCTGAAAGAAAAGTAGCTTGTATCTCTGACACGGGAAGGCTTGCTTGCAAAGAAAGAGGAGATACAGCTTGATCTGTTAAAACAAAGTAGTAACTCATCTCCTGAAAAACATAAACTTATTACTGAGGTAGAGACACAGGAGAAATCAGAAGAGAGGTTAAGAAAATTGTAACACCTATAAAACCAGTATCTCTAACAAGTCTATCATTTTTACCTTTTAACAGAGTCATAAATTTTAATATTGAGGCTTATCTTTTGAAGGTGCTTTGTAGATGTCCCTTGAGGATCAGGACTGATTCATCAGAGATAGAGTGGTTACTTTATGAGAAATGTTCACCTACCAGTCACTGGCATCTCTCACTTATTGATCATCTGCAAGGACCTCGGAGGTTTCTTGACTCACTTTCTGTAAGGTCATTTGGTGCATTTGGTTATGCAGGTTATTTCCTCTGGGGACCACGGAGATCTATCAGCAAGTAAATATGCAGTTTTGATAGTGTTACGGTAGCTTCATTACTCTCAGTACAGGTAACGTGCAGTCATTTGAAAGACTTAATGCATACATTATGTGTTCTTAAAATATAAATAATTATATTTTGCAAAAGTTGCTTTTTAATTAGAAATCAACAATTTCCATTTTTTTTCCCTAGGTCCCAAGGGCAGAGATTATTTATATAATGTTTAAAGGACACTAAAGCCATCAAAATGCTTTCTACTTCATTCACGACAACAAGAAAAATACTGAAACAGAAACATGTCCTGCCCTTGCTAAAGAATGCTTTACTTTCACTACCAGAAAGTTAAAAATAGAGTTGAATCTCCAGGTGAGCTTTAGCATCACTCCCCTACCTTTAGAGTTTACAATCTCCTATAAGGAAGTGACAATTAAGATTCCTGCGTGCAAGAAAAGCTAGATTATGACTACAATACTATACTACTAACAGCCACTGACTCCGCAATGTCTGAAATGTGCCTTGCAACCCTGTTTCTTCCTCTTCTCATCTTTTGTGTTAAAATTTTTAATACATTTGTATAAATAGAGCTGATTTTTGCTCATCTTTCAAAAATTTCAGGCTTATTATAGATTTGTCTAAAGCACTAAAAATAAGGCTTCAGCTACTGTCTGTGTTCAGAGTCCTGTGCAATTAGATTCTTCTTTCATACTTTATATAACAAGATAAAAGACTCCAATTCTGTAATCTGACTAGCATCCTGGTCTTGTACCTAATTATCTTAGTTTCAACCTTTTATTTTCTTTCTATCACATAAGTACCTATTTCAGGTGATTTATATCTATATTTTCTTTGTGTGTACAGCATATTACAAGATCCAACTGAGCCCCTTTGCTATTCAATACCCTCACTTTGAGTTATTATTTGTAATCATAATTTCTCTTTTCATTTGAGAAAAATACTTAGCTCTATGTCATTTTCTCTAGATTCACAAGCAGCATCCTCTCTGTTTGCCATTTAAAAAAACCCTAACTCATCATCATTGTAGGAGCATCGCTGGCTACAGCTATATTTGGCAAAGAACAAGCTGAGCCCGATTGGTCCCTTTAAACATCTTTTTTTTTTTTTTTTTTTTGTTGTTGTTTTTTTTTTTTTTTTTTTTTTTTAATTTTGAAACATCACAGCTGCCCTTTCTGGCTTAGAATACATATTATTTCTGATTTCAATAATTCCTTGAAAATTATGTCTGATCCCAAATTCAGAGAGAATTTTATTACTAACTTTAGTAGAAGCACAGTCTATATCTCTATCACTGCAAAGCTACTGCATTACCAGTGATCAACAAATTACAGGTCAGATATCTTACATATCATAAGTCTCATTTACACACCTAAAATGGAGTAAATTGATTTTTCAGAAGTGGTTAGCACCCACAGGAAAATGTATGTAGCTTTCCTTAGGTCCTGAAATTGTAGCTGAACGCATTTGTCATTTGGCAATGCAACCGTTTTATTTGTATTTTAGTTAGCTTTACATTAGTTGTATGCCTCATCACTCTCATGGTTGATTACAGTAATAATTCTTGAGAAACTTGCTAGTCCCAAAGTATAACAGAGATCAACTACCTCCCCTGACAAATAGGAATGTCTGACATGAGAATTTCTGAGTGTATTTCTTCAGGAATTGAAAATACTATTTTTCAAGACAAGACTGGATGCTCTTAGTTGGAAAAAGTTCTTACCATACACTGAAAAGTTGGTATGTAAACTGTAGATACAGAGCAATTTGTAAATATGAGATTTTAAACTCACAATCTATTTTTGCAGATTTGGCTCTTGAGTTTTTCTGAATAAAACCATGTAGCATCAGCAAAAAGCTCTGGGAGGTACCTATCAAATCATCACACAGATTTTTAGTAATAAGAGTGGTAAAACAAAAAAATTTAACTACCATCATTCAAGTATGAAGGATGGTAAAGTGCCAATCAATAGTTACAGCTCAGTATTAAAACATTTGAATTTTGTTTACTAGCAAAGAAACAGGTCAGGACAAACTTCAGGGTTAATAATTTCCAGCTGAATGGATTTAAAAAAATCTTTTGTGAGGTAAAGTGGAATGTTTTTCCGAAGAGCTCTGGCTGTAGTAGTATGTAATTCCAAGGCGGATTTCCTACTCACCAGCAGGTTTTTGGCTTGCGTATTTCTAAATGCACACAAGATCAAAGACCAAATTTTGTTCTGACTTGCATCAGTTTAATACAAAGTAACTGAAATAGCCTAGTATATTTTACCAAGAAGAAAGTATTTTAAGTGAACAGAAAAATATTTCACCAAAAGCACCGTGACACACTTGCTAAATGAGAATCTATTCAACACTCCCAGTTTTATGATTAAAAACTCTAAAATGCCTAGGGCAATTTGAATTTTTTAAAAACTATCTTGGGCATAAAATTTTTGCAAAACATGGTGGTTCCAATAGCTAAGATATGGAAAAAGGAAAAATATATGCAAATAATATCCCAGTCTCAGGCTCATCAAGTCAAAATCAAAATGAGTTATATCAGGTAGCACCTGTTTAGAATGCTTGCTTGCTTGCTTTTAAATGATGCATGAATTAGTAGATATTTGAAACTTAAAGCAGTGTGTCATCTGCCAGAAGGAAGCTGATAACACTTCAATGCTAACAGTGGAAAACATGTTAATTATTTAGGGACAGTAATATCTCTTAAAAGCCATCTTTATTTGAACCATATTAAAACTGAATGATAAGAAGTTAGAAGTAATATTTCATCTTCTTGTCCAGATCTTTCAACATATTTATGCCCCTACAAAGACTGTGAAAGACTTTTAACTAACAATTGGGATAAAGTGTTGTCTCAAAAAATAACATATTTGTTTAGTTATTTTTAATGTAGATAGATATCTCATCTATTAAAATTCAAAACAATCAAGAGCAAAAGCACCCAACTAATCTTTCAAAATATGGAAATACTTCTGTTTAAAAATAATATGCGCAAAGAAAAAAAGGTAGCATTTTGAAAGTGTTCTTAGATTTCAGTCAGCAATTTGTCAAAACCAGGCTGAAGAGCATAGAGATCAATGATATATATTCATTTGATATATTCAGCTGTGACTTTTAAAGACAAAAATGTTAAGGTTGGAACCTTCTCCTGCCAGCTAACTCCTCCTCCTGCTCCTCCCCCCACCTGATAATTCCCCTTTCTTATCGCACTGCTATAGATATGCCTAAAATAAACCCCTTGGATCTGAACTCCAGATAGACAAGGGCCAGAATTTGTAGCTTGCAGCTTTTTCTAAAAATCAGCCAATTCCATACACCTCAACAAAAAAGTTCCCATTTGGAATTCAAATTACTAAGTTTATTGTTCTAGAGTTGTTTTGGTTTGCTGTTTTGTGGGGTTTGTTCTGTTTTTTCCTGCTATGAGGCACGAGTTTTTGACCACAAATTTTACTTTAGAACAAGATTTTTGGGCTGAGACTCTTCCTTTGCAGCTCAGTGTAAAATTCAACTATATCAGTATATGAACTGCACATACCAATCATCCAGAACAAGCCCATGCAGAATTGTCTGGATGCATCCAGGTACTTTAAAAGAAATTCTGCTGAGAGAAACAACAGGAAAGCTATTCCTGAGCTACTATTACAGACTGCCAGATCTGAGCATAAGGTGTGAACGGCCAGCCATTTCCCACTGTATTTGATCTTTTGCAATCCAAACTCTAAGCCTGCTCTTTGACTGACAATGCAGAACAGGAAGACAACATCTGCATCAGAACACTACACTGTCATATGGCAATGTAGTTCAGATCAGATCAGATCATTTTGCAGTTAAATTACACCTGACTATCTTTGGCTTTTTCTGGATGAAAATATAAAAGTTATAATTCTGTTAGATTTTTAGCTTAACTGGTTTTGCATATCTTACATTCTCTAATAATAACTTTACTTCTTACCTACTGCTTTTCATAATTAGATCTCAAAGGGTTTTACGAATTAGGTGTGGAATATTTGTCATATTGATTGAGAAACTGAGCTGTAGAAAGGCAAAATGACTTAATCAAGGTCAACTCAGCTCAGTGATCCATCTAGGAACAGACATCCTGGGCTCCAAAACACTGTTCTATTTGCTAGGCTGGCAGTTTCCAACTTGAAGCCCATGGACCTCTGGGGCAGATTAAATCTCTAGGCTACATAATATGTAATCATTTGCTTTGCTTACCATAGTTTCTATACATGGATCAGAACATATCAACTATCCCATGCTAACAGCTCTCCTTGATACTCCAGCACATGGAAGGTCTTTCACATTAGTGTTGCCAACCAAGGTCTCGACAATTACGCTCTGAACTGGCACCCACTTAGATAACTAGAGCAATAACGTAGGGCTATAGGCAATACACACTCAAACAATGCTATGGAGGAAGCATATGAGAACTGCCCTGTACTCTGGAGAAGCCTACAGGGCAAACAAGGTATGTATGTGTGTGCACATGCATCTGTTGAATGTCAACTAAGGTATGCTCCAGCACTTACTGCAGTGGGCAATATGCACGTATATTTCTGGGGGGCAGGGTGAGGCAGAAGAAGAGGGAGAGGGAGAAGGCCAAGGGGAATGATGGGGTACAATGTCTGAGGTGACAACAACCTTCCCATGCAACACACAGACCTATACACCAACTGGTGTTAAAATTAAAACAGAAACACTCCTTAATGCCACCTTAGTAAAGCAGTTTATACTTTCCATATCTGGTATTCTGGGCTGTCTGAAGACTCAGGTAGACACATCCATATTGATGACACAATGCTCAAGTGCTCAATTACTCAAGAACCATGAAGTAAACAGTTAGAACAGGAAGTTTCAAAGAATAAATAAATAAATAGGATTCTGATATAATCACATAACTTCAGGTACTTAACTTATCCAAGCCCTGTCCAGTTTGTGAGGGAAAAAAAAAAGGCAAGTAGCAAAATACCAAAGTATTTATGATGGAAAGTCATGATTCAGGACCTTGCTACAACAGTCAATAGGCAGTCTGTTTACTTTGATCCCCTAAGGATGTGTACTGGTTTTGGCTGGGATAGAGTTAATTTTCTTCATAGTAGCTAGTATGGGGCTATGTTTTGGATTTGGAAACAGTGTTGATAACACAGGGATGTTTTCGTCACTGCTGAGCAGTGCTTACACACAGTCAAGGCCTTTTCTGCCTCTCACCCTACCCCACCAGCAAGCAGGCTGGGGGGGCACAAGGAGCTGGGAGGGGACACAGCTGGGACAGCTGACCCCAACTGACCAAAGGGATATTCCACACCATATGGCGTCATGCTCAGCATGTAAAGCTGGGGAAGAAGGAGGAAGGGGGGATGTTCAGAGCGATGGCATTTGTCTTCCCAAGTAACCGTTATGCATGACGGAGCCCTGCTTTCCTGGAGATGGCTGAACACCTGCCTGCCCATGGGAAGGAGTGAATGAATTCCTTGTTTTGCTTTTCTGGCGCATGCAGTTTTTGCTTTACTTATTAAATTGTCTTTATCTCAGCCCACAAGTTTTTGCTTTTTTACCCTTCCCATTCTCTCCCCCATCCCACTGCGGGGGAGTGAGCAAGCGGCTGTGTGTGGCTTAGCTGCCTGCTGGGGTTAACCCACAACAGGATCACAGGCACCAAGCCCAAGAACAAAAGAGACAGAAAAAAATTTGCAGCCGAGTGCTCAAGATCTGGGAGAAAATATCACATTCCAACTAAGTCCCTTTCATCAGTCCTTAACTAATGCCTCTGCTGTAAGAGATCTTAAGAGACTAAAATGTTTATTAAAACTTAAGCATAATGCAGATTTGTCTGTTGCAGAGTTGATAATAGGCAATGGTGGTAACTCACAAAATGTGCATAGCTATACTAGTTTGTACTTAACTATAAACTGCCTTGAGGATGCTGACACATACGTGTCATGCACACTCTCTTCAAATCATTGAGACATTCCACTGCTGCTAACAGCATCTGAAGTTAGAAAGCACTGCTCATCAGTTTTTACCCTGTGATCAAATTTGAACATCAGAGAAACCTTAAGGGCTTGTTTTGACTTTTGAAAACACTTCTTTCTTAGACTAGAACCTTTTTCTTCAAGTAGCACAATCTTTTCTTTCCTTCCCTTCTCAACAATCTCTGCAAGTTCTAATTTTCCACACACATTCCCAGCTGTGAGCATGTGGCTGACAAATCTAGAGGTACAAATCACAAGTTGAGTGATAGAAAACTCTTTGCTGCTGGAACCATGATTAAGAAAAAAAAAAAATCTACTGAATTTTAGAATGGCCTGAATGGATCAAACTAATACCAAAAAGGCTGACTTTCAGCCATTCTGCTAGTTCAGACATGTTCAAAAATGTTGTTGGCATAACTTCATCCCAGGAGACTTTGTGCTAGATTAGGTATCACTTCTCCTCCCATAGTTCACTAGAATAAATCATGAGCTTGGTTCAATCTGGCAAAAAGACATATGTAAATATAGTTTGTACTTCCAGATAATCCAGTAGTGCACAGATGTAATCTTAATGATCACAAATGCAATTTGCAAATGTTCTTCTCCTTGCTTTAAAACAGAGCTAGGGAGTGGGAGTGTTAACATTTGCTTATCAGACCTAAACACAAGGCAAAGCAACTGAAACTCTCTATTTAGCAGGCTGTGTTACAAAGCAGGAGCTCCTTGGACCTTTTACAACAGTAATCTCATAGCAAGCGTTCTCAAAAAGTTTATAGTAGATATTTCTCTTCCTTCAGTGTGCAATGTGCTGATCTCCTTATCCTCTCACTGTTAAGTCTGACAAAAATGAATTCAGAGAAAAGTTCATTAGACCTGCCTCAGTGACTATAACAGTGATGAACTAAGGTAAGTTAGAAGCTTAAGTTTCTTAGTACCTTGATCAGTTTAATGGAAAGGAACAATTAAATACTGTGACAAATAGTTACAGCACGGATATAGATACTATTAATTGAACTTGGATTTTTAAACCTTATGTTGTCTAGCTGCTTCTGACTTTACTTAAGATTCATGTCAGTCCCTGATCGTCCCCTTTCCAAGTCAGCTATGTGACATAAACAATCCATTACCTTTTCCCCACAGCACTCTTACTGAACTAGACAACATCATATGAATGGTCCAACTACACTGGTCTGAGGCAGCGTACATGAAATTGTAGTTTATGTTTAGCAGCACTATTATGTAAGATTAGAATAACCAACCTCTTTAATTTTTACAATCTGAAGTGTATTGCATTTAAAAATAGTCTTACAGGTCATTCCACATCTTTTTGTTTAATGATGTGTTTATATGATGATGTGTTTATATGATGATGAATTCTTCTACAATTTAAGCATCGAAATATTTTGTCCCCATTGTGACACATTATCATAAAGTCTAAGGATTACAGTAAGGATGGCTATTCCTAGGGGCATAATATTAGCTGCATAGGAGATTGATGTTGGTAGCTACAATGAAGCACAATACCACTATCTCTGCTATAACAGAGTATTAGAAGTTCTCTTGCTGACCTACAGCTCTAAAAATAAATACTGAGTGACTTGAATAGCTTTGCAGCAGTTCCTAAGTTAAAAAGATTGAACTACAATAGACAAATTAAATACAGCATTGTGAATCCTTCAAGTACAATTAAAATGTTTATAATTTGAAGCTTGCATTTGCACATACTTTTGTACATACCAATACTCAGACAATGATGCAGTTCAATATTAAACACACTTATGAAGCTTCATGACAAACATAGTATGAAACCTGAGTGTTACCTATCTTAATCTCAATGAAGAAATGGTTTTCAAAAACTTGGACAACACTCCCATGCATTTAGCAACTATTAAAATTTAATAACTCCATAAATCAACAGTGATGCATCCTCAAAAGCTTGTAAATACTCTCCAGCACTTTTATATTTATGACTTTATTAATACTTCTTTTTACCTTTTCTGACTTAGTAATACACATGGGAACAGCCTTACCACAACTTACCACAAAGGTCAAGCAGATTATTAAGTAACTAATTCTGGGGAACCGGCTGAAGTCCGAGTGGGTGCCTCAGTGAGCATCTTCAAGCAGAAAGTTATGTGTTTATTATGATTTTAAATTATTGCTTCAGGTGTTTATGACCGCAAAGGGCACCTTGTTCTCCCAGCAGCCACTTAGAATACAGTCAAAAGTAACAGAAAGCAACCATCAAATCTGAGAAACATAACAGTAACACAAAAATTTTCAGTTGATAGCCACTAATAATACACAGAATGGATAAAAGTCAAACTGTTTTCATCTCCCTTTCGGAAAGCTTCCTTAAAAAATTAGACTTGTGGATGTAAGATATTTCATACCACTATAACGTGCACTGCCACTCAGCTCACAGTTTACGTCCTTGTCACATCTACTTTCCCATAATTCAGAAACTCTTTGGGATGCAGTCTGACTATCTGGTACTGGACCCGTTCCCTCAGTTGGTCTATAGGCAGTGGGAAAACAGCATTTTCTAACACCGAAGGCAAGCAATTGCAACAGGAAAAACAGGCTGGAAAAAGAAATAGATATTCCTAGACAGAGGAGTCAACTAGACCTAGATAAGTAAATATTCTTAGGAAGAAGAGATAACTAGATCTAGATAAGTAGGTAGAGGAAGTAGTTAGTAGCCTGAGTTTCCTTCCTCCAGTTAGCCATCTTCCTTAATTCAGTAACTGAAATAATATGTATGATTAAAGATTTTCTGTGAAAGGAAGAGGTTAGGAAAATATAGTATCAAATATACACTCGATGTTTTTAGGCTACATAGAATGCACTTAAAAGAAAATGAATGAAATACTAAAGTGTCACCTTAGTTTACATCTGCCTATATTGCTGCCAGTATTTCTTCATACACTTCATGCACAGCAGAAAACACTCATAAAATCTTCTCCGTCCACCTGATGTGATCTTGCCAATACAACAGTATTACATAGTGGCATCTAAATAGATATTTACCGTGTTCTTCTGTCAGAAAAGTTTTCAAAGAAGCACTACTATAGATTAGAAGCTTATAAGAAAGATTCTGTGTCTTTATCAATAGTTTCAGGGGCAAACAGGAAAAAAATGAGGCCAAAATTCAGAATCTCAAAGTTCTAAAGCTCTGGTCCCCAACAAACCAGTTTAAGCATATAAACAAACACAGGCAGTGGAGACTAACCTGAGGCTTTCAAGTTTAACAATTTCAAACTCATTCTCAGAAATTACACAGTTCTGCTCATTTACCAGTTAGCTAAGAAACCTAGTTATCAGTCCTGGTATTCTTGTGACTGACCACTCCTACCCTCATTTTTTCAGTGGGAGCCAGCATAATAAGGTGGTCATCTGTTCAAAATCAGTGGGATTCATTAGAAAGCAGCAGTACCTGACCTCTACTTTGAGTAGCTACGTAACAGGGTGCAAAACATTTGCATGTAATGCTAGCCATCTCGTTTTACACACGTACCAACATAAATAATCATACACGTGCAGAGCAACATGGAACAAGGTTCAAGAATTCCCGATTCCTCTTGTTTTTCTGACACAACCTTTCCCTGGTGAAAAAAATTCAAACCTCACCTCCATTAAGAACAACGTGCATATCAAACTTATTTTTTATAATAAGAATTTCATCCAATGTATCTTTAAATAAAAAAAAAAAATCTACTGAAACCAAGGATTGCATTGAACATCCACTTCTCTTCCTAAACTGAGGATGAACAAGAGAATTAACCTAAAGGACAACTGTTACTTATGTGACAGCATACTGCAAGATGCTACGATGTTATGCTGATCTGAATGGTATAAGAATCAAACAGGAACAGAATGGTTTCAACACTTCAAAAAGCCATTCCAAAATTTGAGTCACCTAAGGTCAGCAAACCCGATGGCTACCAGGGTTGCTGTTCTGGGATATGACAAATGATCTCATCTTTCCAACACACTTGCTCCAGATTTCTAGAGAAGTCATAAATTTACAGTACACCCAAAATTGGTGCACTGTCTGTTTGCAGCACAAAGCTCATGTCAACTCTACTTCCCCCGATGTTCTCTCATCTTTATCTGTCAAAGCAAAGGCCTTATCAGAACACCTTGGCAAGCGTTTATCCATATTTAGTTAGGTCCTTTCACATTTTCCCCTCTATTCTCATTCTTCAGTTCTGTTCTTCTCCTTCTATTGTTCTCCAGCATATTTGGTACTCTGCAAATACTCAGACAGGATATGCTGAATCCATGAACTTTCACCTTAAAAAACGATGAAGGAAAAAAGTATTCTACACAGAGCCCACATTGTGTAAGCTCATATTCTTCCAGTCAGACCTTAATTCAAATTAGAACATTTTAGGAAACACTGGTTTATAGTTTCTGAATAGTTGATTAGATGAGTGACAATCTGACAATATGAAAATGGTGTGCCATCCTTTGCCCTTTATAAAAATACTTTTCTTTACAATTATGCATGAATGTAAAACGTTTTTTACATTAACTACATACCTAATTCGTAGAATACAAGATTTCCTCCTCGTTCATATGCATTATACTTCAAAACTAAGCAAATTTCAAGCCTTTGATACTGCTTGCACTATTGTTTGAAAAAAAAAAAATGCCCAACCACTTAATTTCCAAACTAAGGAGCACCCGAAAAGTAAAAAAAACTTAACAGAAGGTACTTTTAACATATAACAGAATTCAAGCAGTAAGGCTGTAATTAGTATTTTATTCTAAGCTCTGTAAGGCTTAGCACACAAAGTTCGCATGCAGGAATCTGCCCACCTAAACATCTGCCAATAGAGAGGCATTAAAGTGAAAGCCATCCTAACACTTAGGGCAGCAGCATATATTCATCACAGCAACACACTCTCCTTAGCACGACTTTAGAAAGACCAAATAATGGTTTTTGACATTTCTAACAACGAAAACTTTGAAGATCTACTTCTGTTTATATATTTTCCTTATGCACTAAATACAATAGGGTTTACCCATGCAAGCTCCTTGGACAAACCTAAATGAAGAGTGTGACCATGCGGATAGGGTTATACTATTATTTTAAATGGTAGGAAAAACAACTGGGTTATATTTAGTAAGCAATATGTTGCTGTGTCCCTTCATTAATGATTCTCAACAGGATAAGATGCCAGGCATACAGTTTTCTGCTGTAACACTAGGAAACACATCCACTATACATCTGTAGCATTTTTTTTCTGTTTCAGTTACTATGGCTGCTCATTTAGGTCACAAGGTACAACTCTCTGTTTGAGAGCCCAGGTTTATTTCCTTAGGTAAGTGGATAGCTAGATATAAGTACAAGTTGCAAATGCACTTTCTACTTTAGAAGCAGCTTAATGTGAGTATATATGGGTGCGTGCGTCTGAACTGATGCAAAACTAGGAATTAAAAAATCCTCTTGAAATCCTGTATATCTTCTGTGAAATTAAAAAAAAGTGAATCATAGCTTGTCCTGTGAACCTCTCCAGGAACAAATATCATCACATACTCCACTGTCTGAGGGAAAAATATGGCATCTACAAGACTGTTTTGAGCTTTCAAAGGAAATATGCCCTGACAAGCTCAATACATGAGCCAAAGTTTATATGCAATATAATCTGTGAAACTCTAGCTTGGAAAATTCCAGCACAGAAGAAATGAACCCTTTAGTAAAACTGTTCATTTCTAAAACAAATTAAAAAAAAAAAAAGACAAGAGGGACAAATCACAAAACAGCCAGGTTTAAGTATTTAAGAAATGGATATTTAAAAAAAAAGTTTTGGGGGTCATCTTTTTCCTAAACAACTTAAGGAGGAAAGCTTTTTATTTCAAAGAAGTACAGAGTAAGTGCCAATGTTTCTTTAAAGAAATCAGCCTGATATTGCATATTTATTGGGCACTATAGGGATTTGTATGGCGAATACCTACCAGATATTTTAGAGAAAAGACATTAATCTGTTTATACTCCTATAAACCATGCTGCTGTGAGCAGGATAGCAGCAGGCATAGCAGCAGGCATAGTACATATACTGGCCTTATAAGGCAACTAGGAAGCCCTACATGATAAACTATTGTCCATACTCTTAGATAGTCAATATATAAAATGAATTTGCTGTTTCCTTATTGTCTTGGTACATCTGTACTCAGGAGTCTTGTCATCTTAAAGAAAAAAGAAAACACAGTGGAAACCTTGTTAGCGGGGTGGTTTATGTAGAAAGCCACATAGAAAGCAGATAATTCAACCTATATTGTTTGTCCTCCAGCCTCACACTTATTGTTTGTAATCAAATAAGATGAGAGCAAAGGCTGCATCTTTTTATGCATTTCTGTGGGACTTAGCATCCTGAAGCCTTGATTAAAATACAGTCTCTTTTGGCTCTTCTGATATATAAATTCATAATTTAGAAGGCAAAATACTACAAAAAAAAATTCCTAAAAGCTGTAAGGTGTAATGCACCTGCAAACAAAGAAACCCATTTCAAATGGCTTTTGAAATGTACTGGTATTTATTAGAGTGGAGTGTGATATGCCAGGCTTGCATTTTTGCACATACCTGTCATTTCCAACAGCATTCGCTGCTACCCTAACTGAATCAACGCTTTCATTCCTCATCAATGCACACTTTTGTCTGTGAAGTATCAGGCTGTTTTCATGATTTATTTATTTCCAGTCATTTGGTAGTAGCTAGAAAGTCAATAGGTGCATGTTAAAATGATTTTTCTTAATTATTTAAGGCTTCAGAAGATTAAAAAAAAAAATCTTAACATGAATTGAACATTCACTAAATAATGATCAAAGAATAAGAACCCCTACAGTCTTTTTAAAAATAAATAAGGGACCTGACAAGCTAACTTTGAGAATAACCATCAGAATAACTCAGATTCCTAGGAACAGTCTGCCCCTCCTGATACAGGTTCCTACTGTTGCATTGTCCTGGTTTCAGCTGAGACAGAGTTAATTTTCTTCGTAGTGGCTGGTATGGGGCTATGTTTTGGATTTGTGCTGAAGACAGTGTTGATAATACAGAGATGTTTTAGTTGTTGCTGTACTAGTCAAGGACTTTTCAGCTTCCCGTCCTCTGCCAGGTGCAGAAGAAGCTGGGAGGGGACACAGCCAGGATAGTTGATCCAAACTGACCAAAGGGCTATTCCATACCACATGATGTCATGCTCAGTATATAAAGCTGGGGAAGAAGAAGGAAGGGGGGACATTTGGAGTGATGGCGTTTGTCTTCCCAAGTAACCATTACGCGTGAGGGAGCCCTGTTTTCCTGGAGATGGCTGAACACCTGCCTGCACATGGGAAGTAGCGAAGGAATTCCTTGCTTTGCTTTGCTTGCATGCGCGGCTTTTGCTTTACCTATTAAACTGTTTTTATCTCAACCCTCAAGTTTTCTTACTTTTGCTCTTCCGATTCTCTCCCCCATCCCACCGGGGGGGAGTGAGCGAGCGGCTGCGTGGTGCTTAGCTGCCGGCTGGGGCTAAACCACGACATGCATATTGAGTAAAAAACACTGATATTGGTGCACTGACACTGACAGATAAGCAACAATGAAGATGTATGGCCATCCTCTTCTAGCCTTTGGTGTTGAAATAACGTCCATTGTGTGATTAATGGATGCTGCATTTGTGAAAAGGTGCTGTCATCATTAAGGATTTCTGAAACAATGTCTGTTCCAACATGTTTTTAACGCAGCTGAGGTCAGCACTGAAAGACATCAACTGAACACTAGGAACTCCTGAAGCAGCTCCTGAGACACAAACAGTAGTGAAGATGCAGTTGACATTCAACAGCAAAAGGCATCTAGCTTGGAACTGTAACTCTTTTCCTGGTTTTGAAGGTGTGTGCAAATCAGTAAAACAATATAATGAACTGAAATGAAGTTGACTTATACAGAGTACACAGAGAAAGACTCTTCTAGTAAGATGAGAGAAATAAATTGTTATTGAGTAAATAAAGTGTTATTGGCTATGAGGACAGAACAGCATAAACTGATCAAATGCTCATTCTGCTCTACAGAGAGGTACATTAATACAAACCCTTGTCAATCAGAAGTTCCAGAAGTTTTATTCCAGATGAGCTGATCAAAAATGTTTAAAGAATGAGAAATTTCTTATCTAACAAAATTTTCTGTTAGAATTTTATCTTGAGTATAGCAATACCTTTCATATTAAACAGAAGTTTAGACTCTTTAGCATGATGCCAGAACTGATCCAGTAGCAACTTCCCACACAAACAATGCCAGCACAGACAAACTTTAACTTGCTTTCCAGATCATCACGTGCCTCATGCTTTTTTCAGGAATGTCAGTAGGGGACTTTGAGGAAGGAAATTTGTTTCATACTTCATAAGAAATTTCCTGTATGCCAACTGCTGAGTGATTTTAATATCTCACTTGCAACAATTTCGAGACCATGAGTCATTTTGAGAGGAGCAAGATGAACAGGATATGATTGGCATGGTTACCATGTTGTTTGAGATTACATGAAGCCAAGTCTTCCAAATAGGCAGTAATGGTTCTAACACGATGTAGAAACTATTTCCCAGTATGTACAGAAAGAGCTTGCTTTGAGGGCAGAAAAAGTAGCAACTTTTGCTGCAGGCAAAAGACATAATATACTTCATGCGCACGGGGAAAGAATCAAATTCAACTTTCACAGGTAGTGATAACCACAACGTTTGGTATAGTTTATCTATGATTAAGTCAGTTGACTTACCAACACCTGAGACTTAATTGTAAGTGTGTTTGCCCAAGGAACACAAGGAAAACATATGCCCACATTTCTAAGATGCTTAATTGTATATCTGCAATTATTTATGACAGAGAAGGTTAATAGGACCCAATTGAAACTATCTAGCAGCTATTTACCACAGCTGCTAGATCTGAAGACTGACCTCCCTGTAAAATAGTGGTTTCATCACAATGCTCCTCAGTGTGAGCACAAATAAGGAACACACGATGCTGCCTTTGATAGTGAAGGCTGAGCTCTGCCTGCATTTTTAGCTAATACTTCCCTGAACTTCCCTGTGCCCCTCTGAATTCAGACGCATAAAAAGGGGTAGAAGCAGCCTCAGGATAAAGGTGAAAAAGTTCTCTTTCCCTCTCAGTGCATCATATCATATAACAGACACATGCTCCCACAATATGGAGCTGTTGGCAGAGATGAGCATACTGTCTTTTGTGGAGTGTCATAGGCTCTCTCCAGCTCCCCACACCTGACATTCAGAGCCAGAGAGTTAAAGACAACCTGTGGTCCTGTACTAAAAACACGGAAATACCAGCACCACAGAGCAGAAATGAGAGTTAGAGGATTAAAGTCCCCTAACCTGCTCTCTTCCTCTCTGTTTCAACTCTGTAAACTGGTGATTGTTATTCAGTGTCTGGGTGAGAAAGGACAGTTTGTACAGAATCAGTGTGTGACCTCAGGAAAAGAAAACCCATATTTTTCCTGTTTCTCAAACTTGGAAAGTAAAATATAATGAATTGTTTTTATACAGCTTTTTAAAACTATAAATTTTCATTTAGCTATTGCGAGATCCTCAAAGGGAGTTTGAATAAGAAACCTTTTCTTTTATAATGCTTGAGGGAGAAGATTCTACATTTTAAGGAGTTCCTCACAAGGCATTGACAGCCTTTCCAGAAAGAACTGGGCAGAAGTGTACCCCCTCGCGGCAGTGTGCAGGATTCTCCCTGGCTAGTTTCAGGCAGGAGGTAGTATGCTATTCACCTGAGCCCTGATAAATCAGAGTCACTTTAAAACATAAGAAATGTTTTCCTATTTGTATGTCTAATTCCCTGATGATTCAGCTGCATAGGTAATGAAGAGTTCATATGCCTTTCTTTTGGTCACAGATTGCCTGAAGCACTCTTTATACTTTAACATAGAGCCCATTGAGAGGAAAGACAGACAAATTTCTTTTGCCTGGTCAGACTCTAAGCCCTCAAAGCGAGGGTCTGTGGAGTTCAAGTCAGACTGTTCTGCTAGATCCCAATACTGGGTTTCACAACTGGTCCAAGCATTTGTGAAAAGTGAGATTTGTGGCAGAGTCTAATGTAGAACACTGAAAGAGCTGCTGTGAGAAGAAAAGCCGCAAAAAAACTTTCCTCATGACAGGAAGACAGAATCTGCTGTCCAATTTTGATGTCACTTGCTTGGCAGCATTGGTCTGTCTTTGCAGGGCCCAAGGTCACAAGACTTATCTTTGCTTTAGGGAAGTCTTCTTCCTGTGAGAATCTTCACATCCAGGTTAAGCCTCACAGAATGGAGCTGCAGCTCTCAGGAGACTTGAGGAATTCCACGTGTCCAACTTAAAAGTCCATATCTTAACAGTGCCCATAGTCCTGACTTAGCTCCATGCTTTCCCATCTTCTCTGCTGCTGCAGTGAGGCATAGAGGTGATGTACCAAATGGAAGGGGGAGCAAGAGTTCTCTAGTCACTCTTCACCTCAGAAGAAAAGTGATGGAAGCTCATATAAGTAGTCAGTACTCACTAAAATGAATAAAGCTTAAAAGATAGAATGGTTGAGAGAAGTTCAGCTGGCAACTTATTCCACTCTTGAAGGCAGAAAATTTGACGGCCTGAGCTGCAGCATGGGCCATAGTCCCAGAGCCTCTAGCAAGAACACTGGTCCACCTCCAAATTCCACACCTATGAGGGAAGAGCGATGAGATACACTACAGCAGGATATGCATGTTTTATTTTCTCAAATTAGAAATCTAAATTTTTTTTTGTTTTTAAATTATCTTACGTCAAAAGTATCGCTGGTGTTAGTTCACTGACTGAGAAAAGGTCAATCCAAGAATGTGTCTGCCAGAAAATATTTGTCCCAGGCATGTTCCAAACTGGCAGAAAGACAGGAATAATTAAGATGGATCAAATAAATCTAAAATGTCCATATAGACAGTAAATAAATCCATGTGTTTAGATCCCTTTCCCTAAAACAGCTCCAAAAGGCAGCAAAAGCTAGAAAATATGAGAAAGAGAAAATCAGGCACAGAATCAAAGCCAATAAGAAACAACAGACTGCACGTAATAACATGTACTACAGTGCAGTTCCCATTCAAGTGGACCTAGGAGTCTAATGATGCAGTCTGACTGATCATATCAAACATAAATGAATTGCCCAGGAACATAGATAACACCCTACTCGGCAAGATTAGGAAGCAAATCAGTCACAGCCTTTCTTTGCGCTGTCTTCCTTCTCTTTACTGGTAGAATACAGTTTCTGACCATGCTTTTGCAAGCTCTTCAATAAAGCTTTTTTTTTTTTTTTATTTCTTGCACCGTAGTTCAGTCAAGAATGTTAAAGAAAAAGGGGTGGATTAACCACTTGACAGTAATTGGGAAACACCTCAGGATACAAGTTCTGTTCTTCCAAGGAAAAAGGGTTAAAATTAAAATAGCTGATTTTAATGGGACTGCAAGATCAATACCAGACCCCACGGCAAATTAGTAGTATGTGTAATAAATCAAAAAAGGTTGCTGCCAGAATGCTGAGGAGTGTCACTGGGCAAGGGATCTAGGGATCCAAGATGGCTGCAGGCCATTCTGTACCAGCTTCCTGACCTCCCTGTGAAAATGAATTAAATATCAGAACCATTAGATGAAAGTAAATGTACAGTTCCACAGAGAATACACGAATCCTCCAGAAGAGATCTGTATAAGATAAGTGGATTCCATATAAATACTTGGAGTGAGGAGAGTACAGAAAAGTAATAGATCAGAGTAGGAATTTCTCTGAAGAGCTAATAGGTCATGGGAAACATAAGGAGTGAAGAGATCTCAAAGTTAAAGGATTTTTTTTATAGGGAAGAAGCAAGGAGGCATAGACAAGAGACATGACTGTGATAATGAAACCCAGAACAGTGATGATGCATCCCATTAAAAACCACAGGATGAATTTAAGCATCTAGAATGTAACTGTGTAAGAGGTTGGTACTGAAAACTAAAATAATGATGAGTTCCTGAATTCAAAATAGTTGAAATTACCCAACACTTCTCATACTAAAGACAGAGCAAGTCCTAACACCAAGTTTTAGTTTATTTGAAGGTAGAAAGAAAAAACAGAAGCTTCACCACTGCTCTATTTTTCCTACTGAATGAAGAGCCTTTAAAAGTCTTCAGTTTGCCAGAAGAGATTTCTTCAAAGAGGTGGCTGCAGCCTCACATCTATGGAGATGCTGCTCTGTGCTGCACCACACAGTCCTTAGGGACTTCCTGCTATGATGTCTGCCCCAGGAGAAGATTTCTATGCTTCCCTGAGCTTGTTCACACCCACAGACTTTTAGCAATGCAGATGTACTTCAGTATGTAGGGATGGCTTGAAGATACCTTAGTTATTACTCTTTGCCAGGCTGCAAATTTAAAACCTTTAAAACATAAGATTTCAACCGAAATCCATAGTACTGTTTCCTGCAGGAGCTGGGCTGTCCTGGAAGGTTTTCTCCTCCGATATGGACTACTTCTAACTCTGGGAGGCTACAGCTACAAACAGTCAACAAACCTCTTCTAATTATCTAATACTGACACACTCTCCATTTCTGTATATTTTCCTCTTTGGTGAGCAAGGTAAGGAAGACTCTAGCTAGTCTTCTCCTTCGTCAATAGCCAAGCGAAGAATTAACTTAGAAACATTAGGCATTGTTGAGCATCTGTCAAATTATTCCCATTATCCTGCAGAAGCTCTAACTTCTAAATTATCTTCTTTGCCTTATATCCTTGAAAAGTTTATCTTTTCACTCTTTAAGCAATATTCCTTTTTTCCCCTGCTTTAGTAAGTATAATTACCATCTCAGTCCAACCTTACAAAACTAATCTATGTCAGTCATTTGGTACCATTTAAACACTTGAATATTGGCATCCTTGTACACACATTCATAGTAATTGATACTGGCTATTTTTTCTTCTCTGCCAAACAGTCTTAACAACTTTAAACTGTACAAGAAGCACCCAATTTTAACTACAAAGCTTACATACTGATTTCCTTATGCAGCATGTATTCGATACTACAGAATAACTGGACCACAACAGGCAGTGATGAGGAGGTAAGATTTCTTTCACTGCATTTTAAACTGGCTGCAGCGGATGCCTTTTTTAGTCCTTGGAAGATTGATGATTCCATTATTTGTAGTACTCAGCAATAAATCTCTGAGTTTAGGCTAAAGTGAGCACTTTTCCCTACTTTGCGTCTTCCATTACACTGTTATTCATCATGTTTAATCATTCATTTACCTCTGACTGGTACTGCACTTGAGGAGGACTGGCACATTATTGATTTTTGACTTTTACCCTTTAGAAGCTGGGTAAAGGGCTTTCCGACTGCTTAATCAAAAGTGACATGACCAGGGCAGGGGAGCTGCAGACCTTGGGAAATAGCAGCTAAACAACATGCCAAGTTATGATGAAATGAAATTAAGAGTCAACAAAAGAAAGCAAATTATAATAAACTGAAAATTAAAGTGGATACCCTCAGGAGACCACAGAGTACAAAGCACTCCTCTGCCTAGCAAAACACATTTCTGGAAAAGAGGAGACTAAGATTAAGCAGGAAGATTTACAACGTCAAATTCCCACAAAAAGAAAAACGCAAAGCCATGTTCTGTTACAGAAGTCTCAGATAATGTAATTTGGCCAAAGTATGTTCTCAGTTTCTTATAAACCTTTTTCCTCAAACAGAGCGTCACTTCAGCACCCCTTGTAGCAAGCACGCAACAAGAATAACACAAATTGTAATATTTTGATAGCTGGCTTATTTTCTGCTTACCGGAAAACTGAGATTTAAGAAAGTAAAAAAACCTCCATTCTTACATTAGAAAAAGTACAGATAAACCCTTAACTTCTGCTACAATACCTAGCAAATTATGCAATAAACAATAGATGTAAGTACAGTTATTGACTCCATATCAACAGCATGGTAATGCTGGTTTCATATTTTAGAAAAGAGGTGAAAAAAATGCATAAGATAGTGGTCAAAATTGTCCAGCTTCTTGTATAATCCAGTTATATGTATGTTCTCTCTTTAGAGAGGAGGATCCAAAAGTGAGAGGACTTGTGGACTTACAAATGAAAGAGCTCAAGCTCCTACTGCTCTTTCTTGGAATCCTCAGCATCTTTTTTTTGGTTTTGTTTTTTTTTTTTTCTTTTTTTGTGGCCCTTGATATCATCATCAAGGGCCACAAACTTAGACGCTAAGTTTGTGGCATAACTTAGGTCTGTCCTAAGTTATGCCACCCCAATTCCACTAACCTCAGTGCAGAATATCATGCCTTATCAAACCAGTGTGTCTTTTTTTTTAAATATATATTGATTACCATTTTGTCCACCTGCTATATAGTCAGAAGAAAAATTGTAAATCAAATAAAAAAATTCAAGTAGCAGGTATGTCTTCAACTAGTTATCTCACACATTTTACCCTCTCCTGCTCTGGATTTTACAAATCATCTCAGCAAAGGTATGAAAATAAACCTCTGCTTGTCACATAGTAGTCACTGTAAGATAAATAAGTACAGGTCTGTTCACAATAACAGTCCAGTAGTGCAAGCCATGCTGGCCTCTCCTGTTAACGTTAAAGCAACTTGTCCACATTGTTTCTCTTGAAAGACATTATCCATCACATACTAATACCCATGTAAATGTACGTCACCTGTATTAACTTCACGTTTTACAATAAGATCCCAACTGATTATCCTGCATTTCAGATATCCACAGCCACGTAAATGCAATCACATTCTGTAACCTTCATCACAGACAATTCAGAACTACTGTGAAAAAGCAGCCATGACAACAAACAAGCCTGAGTCAATTTCTTATTTTACAGACCTTGGCTCAAATGAGATACCTGAATGGAACTAAGACAAGTTCTTGAACAATGTTACTCGTGCTCATAGCTCTTCTCTGAGCTGTAGCACACATACATTACCTAGGTCAAGAGTTAGCTAACCCTTCTTGCACATAGTGGTATCCGTGCTCCTATTCTGAGCCACAGTTTCCAGATTACTTCAACTCAAAAGAATAGATTTAGCCATTTAAATATAAAATATTATTTTTATATTTATTATTATATTCCCCTCCTGCGGCAAGCTTTTGAATCTTTGACAACATCAGTTGATTCTAAGGGGTACCATTGCCCATATGAAACATAACAGCAAGATGACCACTGTAACATGAATGAGAAAAATTAAGTATTTTGGAAGTCGAATAATTTTGTTAATAATTAAGGGACTCTCTGTTAAAAGATCTTTGCTTGGCAGCACAGTTCAAAATTAATTTTCCATTAATATCAACTTCCTCCTGTTGGTTTGGGGTATTAACAGACCGAATTTCAGAAATGCTGAGCACTCCAGCGAACATAATTGAAACCATAGATGCTGAGCACTTGTGAAAGTTAGGCTAGTGTCTTTCACTCAGATTTTCTCTGTTATTATCTGAAAAAGAGAGAGGACTACTATCTAATGGATGAATTTTTGGCACTGCATGGCATATACAAGATGATACCTTAAACCTAAACATTACAACAATAATAGAATTCTATTCCCCATGTCTCTGCTACACGTAGCATCATTACCAAAAGTCAAGGAAGAATAGAGATGTGTGGATGGAAGGAAGAGGAGAGATGGAAATGGCTAAAGCCATCCCAAATACCCTGCAGAAAGATACTTGGCCGGAATGAACTGTCATTGTTTCAGTGGTCTGATTTAAACAAAGCTATGATGGTCAAAAACACCTGAAGGACTTTCAACATGCACCTGCTCTTTTACAGCAAAGTGCTGCCCCATTTCATTTTTCTTTTGAGATATGGTGCTATTTTCCATTTTTTTCTCTTTTATATCTATTTTATTTTGTCTTCTCTCAGTTTTGCTTCTACTCTCTGCTTGGTAAAACACAGCACAAACACTGAGACTCATTCTGCACTGGGTTATGCCAGTTTTAAGCTATGGTGACTAAACCCATGAATACAGAAGTTAGAACACAACACAGTTAGTACTACACAGATAAATATGATATATTGGAAGGCAGTCCATATGCATGTTGTAAGCCAGAAGTCAGTGCCCCATTTGAAGCAGTCAGTGGACATGGTGATTATCATTATCTGATTAACAAAGCATATTTGTTTCCCAAGAAGTTCTTGACAAAATTCCTTCAACTAAAGGTTTTTAAAGTAATTAAGCTGTCATGGGATGAACATGAGTCCTAGCATGTGACTTACGTGGTTGAAACAGGAAATGAAAGGTCAAAACAGATTGTTAGTTTACATGGTGGAGAAGACCTTTAGAAGGGACCTGTGGGAATGTGTATTGGGACACACCATAAAATGTATTAATAGACGTCCTAGGAACAAATGAAAAAGTGAGATGACAACGTTTGTTCACAAAACAATTATTCAGGGTAGGTTAAATTTAACAGAAAATTGCAAAAGAATTTCATAATATTGAGTAATTGGCAATAAAGTAACAGGTGAAATTCAAAGTCAATAATGTAAACTAATGTATATGTAGAAAACCAAGATTAACTATTTGTATACTTCAGTGAAATCTAAAGTAGATTGTTGTGGTTTAACCTGAATCGGCAACTAAGCAGCACACAACCGCTCGCTCGCTCACCCTCCCCACACCCCCCCCATTGGTTAAGCTAAAGACAGTTTAATAGGATGGCAGAGGAAGAGAAAATAAAATAATAATAATAATAATAATAATAATAGAATGTACAAAAGTTATGCACAATGCAATTGCTCACCACCCACCAACCGATGCCCAGCCCGTCCCCAAGCAGCAATCACTGCCCCCCCGGCCAACTCCCCCAGTTTCTATACTGAGCATGACACCATGTGGTATGGAATAGCCCTTTGGCCAGTTTGGCTGTGCCCCCTCCCAGCTTCTTGTGCACCTGGCAGAGCATGGGAAGCTGAAAAGTCCTTGACTGGTGTAAGCAATACTTAGCAACAACTAAAACATCAGTGCGTTATCAACATTATTCCATTATTCTCATACTAAATCCAAACCACAGCACTATACCAGCGACTAGGAAGAAAATTAACTCTATCCCAGCCAAAACCAGGACACAGACACCAACTTTCAAGACAGACTTCCCGTTGTGACAGACAGTTGCTTTGCACCCATAAAGTCTCAGTAATGTACCCTACATCCACACCACTTACCTGCAAATAACTGTTTAAGCTGTGGTTAGTCTGCAGGAAATAGTTCAGGTCACACGCCAGTGACCACTCTAGTATCTGCAACTGGCGATTAAAATAATATATTTTGGCAAAGGCCACTGCAAACTTTCTAGTATGACTTATTTTGTCATGTGAAATGGGAATACGCAAGGTGTATCATTCATAGCATGACTTTAGTCTGGCTCAAAGAATTGAGGAAAAGTAGTTCTGGTATAAAAGGTGGCACTATTGCAGGGGAACGATTGTTCCCTGGCTATGTTAATTGAATGGAGATCATAGATAAACTGTTCATGAAAGTGAAGTTGATCTTTTAAAATGTGATAAATGACACAAGAAGCTCAGGAAAAGAAAATCAATAATGATGAATCTTTAAACATAGTGCACATAAGCCTGCATGGGGTGCAAACAGCATGGGATAACTTGTCTGGCCAGATTTTCATGTGTCTGGCAAAAGATACTCTCAAGAAGAAAGGGTCCTTTGGAAGAAAGTTGAAACTGAGTATTTCAAGACTGTACCATCTACACAAATAACCAGTAGATTTTCAAAGCCTTGCCCAGTTATACCTACAAGTTCTCTGCATTGTCAGTTTCTCACACTCTGCTGGATTAACATGTAACTTTATAACAGAGGAAAATAAAACTACAGTGCTGCTAATCCATGAACATCAATAAGATTTACAAGCTTTTATATCAAAACCCTTTCAAAAAGAAAAGTAAAAACATGAAGTGAAAGCAATAAAATTTAGGAAATATATTGTTCATACACTGTAATTCATGTATAGCACACTCACTTTAATTGTATGATTAAAAAATATTTTCACATATGCTTCAACATAGAGAGTGCAATAACAAAGTACAAGGTATGTATTTTTGAGGGTGTTTAGTGTCTTGGCAATCAGAAGAACAATTGGTAGAAAGGCCTTCTGAAACCCCTTTGCTGGGATAAATCATGCCCAATCACTCTAAAGGACAGCACATGCAAAAACTAATTGATCAGAAAGTAAAAAGAAGAGAAAATGAAGTTAGAAAGGGTTCGTGTTTTTCTTTTTCCCCAAGAGAGATGCCAGACATGCAAATGAAACTACTGATCCTATAATCAAAGTTTTTGTTAGTTTTTTTCTGATTTAATAATCTTGCTCAATCATAGACTGTTCCCACCACCTCCTCAAGCCAAACTGAGTCCCTGCTTCATATGAAAAGTTTTTAAACACAGTAACAAAAAGAAAAAAGGAAAAGACAATTTTTTCTTAACTTTTTTTCCCCTAGAAAGCAATTGTATAGTCTTTCCCCAAAAATTCAACAATGTCAAACTGCCAGAAAAAGTCCAAAGAGAACGTAACATATTGCAAAGCTCTTAGAAGCTCAGGCAGAGTGAGCAATGTCACTGTAGGAGATACTACCTGTTCCTTCCGTAACAAGAATGTATATTCTATTTCCTGTGGTCTGCTGTCAAGAGAACTGTAAGATAGTGTCCTATAATTGTTATCAGAATTGTGCTTTCAAAGAACTTTAAAAAGATACGTTTCATTTATAGCACAAAGACTTTATTTGATATCTCTTTCTTCCTAAGTGTTATCATTATTGACAGCAATTCTGAGCAGTAGGGCCTCCTGTTTACTCAAATGGAAACATGGCTCCACATATCTGCAATAGCAACCCTTCTGACAGGCATCACAAAAGTCCAGCATCACCTTCCAACCTCACTTCAATCAAGTAATTTCGTGAGCTCTCTTAATTTGTCTAGATAGTCAGACTAACTCGTAGTAATGCTGTGACCAACTTCAATGCAGGAGTTTTGAGTAAATGGCAGGGAAGTAACAATTGGCTCCACAGCTGTATGCAACCTGATCAAAAGGATACTGTTCACCAAAAACTGACTGAGAAAAGACAAAGTTCTGTATAATTTTTCATTATTCTGCCCCCAGTCAAGAGAAGGATATAAATAATATAGATGTTTCTCACTAATGACTATAGGACATTTCTAACATTTATATATTTCATTTCAAAAATAAAAATGTCTTCATCTTAATAATCCTATCAATTCATGTTCTGCATGATTTTCAGTTCCCCACTAACAGAAAACAACAGCTTTGGAAGCAGACTGAGCCAATGCTTACAATAACTACTTTTCTGATACTATGTGGCAAAGTACTGCCATTTTACTGCAGTCAGATGTTGTGGAGTACACTACACTGCAGTAACAGAACATAATTATCTCCCTTTTACATTTAATAATTTGAGTAAGTCAAAGCAAAATGCTCAGTGCTCACACTAATCAGCAGCAGTAAATCTCAGTAAAACAAGTTTAATCTGCCCTTCTATTTTGTATAAAAAATGTTATTTTTTAATATATAAATAGTAAAGCCTGTTGGTTGGTTGGTTGTTTTTTTTTATGCAATTGATTTATGTTACACTGCAGAAAATCTGACCCAAAGGAGCAGGGTGGAACATAGCTGAGATGGTGGGCATGTATTTCCTTTTTGAGTGGGTGACTGTTTATTTTTTCAGTAAGATGACCATTGCTATCCCAGTGACATATAGGATGGACACATGATTCATCAAATGCCAATCAGGAACCTCATCTATGCAAAGCTGTCAATAGCCTCCTGAGCACAGCCAAGGTTTCTGACAATTGCTTTGTGATTACGCTTTCATAACTTGGCTCAGAGGACAGAAACTGCCCAGCATTCATACTGCTGAAAGCATTGGCAAGTATCAGTTATGCATTGCACTGGTCGTCTTCACGATCCCAAGACAACACCCAGATTTTCCCAAACTGGCTCACTACTGCCTACTAGAGAGAAAGGTGGTAAACTCACACACAGGAACAGCAATATGCTTCTTCAAGCAAACAAAAGCACTTAGGTTTATGCTCTGTTGCTTGCTGTCCTAGGGCAAATAACCTGTCACCACCACTTTACATCATTATTCTACACTGCCAATCTCTACACAGTGGCTGAACACACAAATAGTGCTTCACTGAGCCTCTGGAACTGCTATACTCCAGACAAACTCTCTTCAGAATTGTCTGACTTAATTCTTTGTTTCCCTGTTGCTTACCTCCTTAACTTCTTTCACTCAACATCAAACATAGTTTGAACACAAGAGCCAAACCTATTTGCCTATATGACTTAACACGAATATTCACCATTCTAGTTCAATTCTAATGATTGACATGATTATAGCTCCCAGCAATGAGTTGCCCACACAGCCTAGAAGTCTGAAAAGAGCAGCAGCAAAATTAATGGAAGCCAGGAATGGAATAATGGAAGCTTGTTAGTTACTTAGACCCCAGAGACCTTGAATTCCACAGCTCCTGGTTGGCATCGTGCATTGACTCATAGAAACATCCAGAGAGAACAAACCCGATGAAATACACAGCATCATACGATACCTGTTCTGACTACTAAGCAGTTAATTCAAACCAGTGCAGAGTTTTGAGGATGTAACACATAAGCAAAGTATCTAAAGCCAAAACAATAAAGTGCTGGATATAATAACACAGACACATTTCAGTGTGATAGTGCTAAATCATTATACTTGGAACAAGTGAACTCCTCTACTACACTGAACACAGAGATAACCTCAGAGATAGCAGGAGAAAGGCTGACATGATAGTTTTTAACCATACCTCGAAGACTAAATAGCCAGAATCATGGCATATCTGGTTCTCAGGGCCCAGAAGGATACTAACTGGTCAAAAACATTTATTTAAGTGAACAGGTATATATCTAATATAGGCAAACAGAGAGCCCCCTGACTTAGCAATGGAGCAACTAATGTGTGGGTGGCTGCTCTTAGAGAAGATGTAGCTGTACATTTGTATTGCTTATTCAGTGGCTATACATACATGCTTTTCTTGAGTCCAGTTGCATGCTGATGCAGACTTTGGCATGCAGCTTGGAAAAAGAAAAAAGAAAGCTCATTCTGGCAACAGGAGGCCTTCCTGAAAGCATAGTAACTGAACTCTGACACTCCTCAGCTTCTCTGAATCAACAGAGGCCATTCAATTCGGCATCTGCACAGCAAAGCTAATCACATTCAGTGTTTAAACTTTGGGGTAGACAGCGAGATGAATTAGAAATCTGAATTCTTAGCAAGTAGAATAGGAAAGCATTGGTAAGTTTTGAAAAGCCAAAACTTTCCAAGGATCCCTTAGATGAGAAAAAATTGAGATGTTTGCTTTGGAGTTTTAACTCTCTGCCCAGTAGACATACATTCTTCCATTAGTTTTCAAAACAAATACATTGCTGTCCTAACACCTCCAGTATTTAAAGCTTACTTTGCTTTGCAAATCCATTATTAAAACTTCTCTGTCATGAAAGACACTTCCTTTTCAGCATTTATTCCTCATTTATAGCACTATAAATGAACTATTTTATAAAGCAAGCAGTATTTCCAATAAGGCAAATTAGCTGAGATAGGTAAATCACTGAAACTCACTGACAAGAAGGTTTATGAATAATTAAGTAGCTGATATACAGCTGCATTACCATGAGCCTCTTATTCAGATAGCCATATTTCTCAGCATGACACAGGAAAGACTTTGTTTCTGTAGTATAAAGAGACTCTTAATTAAATCTTCATTCTTCAGTGTACCAAGATTTATCCTTCTTTATATGAGCTCAGATTATTACATTTAAAGCTGAAAAAAGTTCATTTTCTACTTAAATTTACCAGATTGCTGATGGGATTTCCTTACAAGTCTTTGTTCCAACTTCTTTAAAATAAAATGCTACACATTCTTTAGGTAGAAATTAATTGCACTATTCCAGTCTTCAGAGTAGTCATCTGAATATTATCATTCTCAAAAAACTTCCATTTTAACATATTGTTAGTATGTTCGGGTGATCTTAACCTGCAGTCATAAAATTCCACGTAATTGCCTGTGTCTTAATGACCTCAGGCTTTGAACACAATCATTGGTCTTTGCACACTGCCTGTCACTTTTAGTGCTTGAGTATTGACATTGTATCTCTTTTAGGTTCTTTGCAGCCCTTTAATGACTATGCCAATTAATAATGCATCATTCTCTCTCCTCTAGCTAATTTTAATTGTTGTAATTTATGTCCCTAGACAATTCTTGCACTACAGATGTAATCTATACCACCGTGACTGAGTTAGAAGATCACACTCTCAAGGTCCCTAGCAGATAAACAACACAATTTCAAGTTCATAGACATCATCTACAATTGACATCAATTACTGTTCAAGGAAACAAGTCATGACATTACAGGTAAGAAACAGCTCATTTTTATGTTCTGGAGCAGAGTGGACTTCACCAGCAGGGCTTTAGCTATTAATTACAGCTTCACAGATAGTGCTTTATGGAGATACTCAGATACTTCAAAAGGGAAAAATCCACCTAAAATTAGAAAAGAGAGGTTCTGCAACGCTTCAACAGGCCTATACTGCTACATAGATATTCTCAGAAATATATGAATAACACCTTTGAGGTAGTATTAGGTTGTGGTATAAACACTCTAGTTCCTTGCCTAAAGCCTGAGACAATGCATGAGATGAACTGATGAACTTCAGCTTTTTATTAGAACATGTTTGCAAAGCCCACAGGCACAAAAAAAATCACGCAGAAAAAAAAAAAAAAACAACCAAAAAAACCCCAAAAGATGTTCATAACTCAATCCCTACTCAGCTCTACAGACAGCCCAAAATGAAGGGTATAACTATGAATTGTGTTTGTCCCATATTAGATTATCATTCAGTTCATCCCCTTGCCAGTATTAGGGATACTTCACAAATCATATTCTAGTGTTTCACTTAGTATAGCTTACTTTGATCCACAGCCCTGTAAGGTTCAGTCCCTCTGTTTTTAGTGTCATCTCTTATTACCTTCAATCCACCTCATCAAAACCATAAAGCTCCTTGTGCCAGTTGCTTCCACTTCTCCTCCAAAGCCAAATACCTTTCTGGCCCAGCACATCACACTCTAGTCTCCCTAATAATCCTGCTCAAGCACGTTGGCCTGTTCATCTCTGTCCAAAGGACACAGAAGCATTAAGACAGCCTACAACCTGTATCTAGATGCATCTAACTATGCACAGTATAATCCACTCAAATTACCTGGTAGATTCTCACACCGTACCAGAGTATTTTCTATTCTCAGTGAGTCAAAACCCATTAAAAATATAATACAAGTGTCAGTTTTGGAGAAAATCATACTTCCGCTTACCAAAGATGAAAGGTTCAACATCAACAAGGTTAGAAATCCATGAAAAGAATGTCAAATGACTAACTTGCCTGCTATCTCAGCAGCAAACTGTTTAGACTGGGTATAACGTATTTGGAGTTCACCAAAATATAATGCTATTGCAGATTACTTGAAGACCATTCAACCCTGCCTGGGTTCAGTGTTGTAACTGAATGGTACTAAAGATCCAGGACATAATTTGGTACTCGTGTTATTGATATAAGTACTATATTTCATAGGGTACAAAAACATTAAAATAATTGCCCTCAAGCACAGCAATAACCATAATTCTTATGCAACAAATATGCACCCTGTTAAACAATCAAATAAATTTACTTGTACAAGTGTTGCAGACAGTGTAATTTGTCCCAGTCATCTTTAATTGATCCTTCCTCTTTAAACACAGTGCTGTTTTTTAATATATGGGATCACTAAACGAAAGAACAAAAAGCAAAACTTACTGTGGCTTGCAATGCATCTATCATCATTCAACTTCCAAGTGCCTACTAATGAATCTTTGAAACAGTACACATCTCTATCTAGTCTCTAGTGAACTATATTCTTATATGTTATCCTCAGAACTCATCTAAAATGCTCCATAAATTTACTGGCACAGAGCCAACATGTCACATTTCTTTAACCTGTTTCCTCTCTTTTATTAGAACTGAGGTACTCATTTGCTGTTAATTACTTCTAATAGCCAGAAAGGTGAAAGGGTGATAGAAACAAGACAGGTAGGGTGGAACAGAATTCGGGGTCCTTTAACTACACCTGCATACCTCCCTCTGGAACTTGAAAGTAAACCTTGAAGCTCTCAGTTGCTGAAGCCCCCTTTCTGTTGGCAAAAAGCTATTTAGGTTGCTGGCAGGATGCACCTCAGTGCTTTCATGCAGCTGGCTCATATGCAGAGGATAACAACTGTTACTACAGCACTTACTACACTCATCAAGTAGTACACAATGGTATGAACCTGAAGGTTCCCATCACTCTTCTCACAGACTGGCCTGCAGTAGTCTTCCACATGACAGCAAAAGCAAACAAAACCAAACCAAAAAATCTCAAGCAGTAACAAAACAACCCTCCACCACAAAAAGCATGTTTCACTGTAAATGATTACACTAACATTCAATGAATTCTGTTGAATGTCTGAGAAATTAGTTAGAGCAAGGCTTTTCCATAGTTCATAGCTTAGATTACAGTGGCCACCATTTCCTGGGTGTTTAACTATCTCCAAGCATTGTACGTGCTAAACTGCAAATTAAGCCAGAGATGTGCTTATGACAATTACGCTGTAAAATGCTATAAATATGCAAAGTCATCTAGATAAACCAATCCCCCAAATTCCTAAGCTAATCACTAAGTTTGAATCTAAATTGTGTTGCACCTATCTTCCCCTTGTCTGAAATGGTGGCAGTAATGATTCCTGATTTGAAATTACTCCAATAATCACAAAGTATTTAGATATTATGTTGATAGTCGCTGCAAAAGAACCAAAGTAGTTAATTCTGCATTCAGGTTCACTATTGCGTAGTGCCTGATAACCCAGGCATCAGGACAGTAAAAAGAAAGTGCTACAGTTATCTGATGCAGTAAGCTCCACCTGTCCTGCACACTGAAAAAGGGAAAACAAAACAAACGTTTATGATGTGGTCACATACAATGCTAATATACTTGTGCAAGGGACCAAACTAAAAGAACACTTGAGTGCTCAATTTACAATCATAAAATTTAACTTTAAAAGGGGGTGGGTGCATGTTTAAGTATTTAACTACAGCAGAACCTCAGCTGTTAAAACAGTTGTGAAGCTCATTCACAATCAGTTAAAATTAAAAATTGCAACTATCACATAAAGACATTCATATGTCTTTCATCAACCTCTCTTCAGTGACAATCAGTTTTCACTCCCCCACCCCTTTAAGATTAATTTTCCAGTGAGCAGAGACAAAGTTGCAGCTTTTGAGGACCATACACGCTGCTGTAACACAGTCAAGGAGCATCCACAAGTGTAATGAAATTGAATCTGTGCATGGAAGAGCAGCACATTTCTCCATGAGTAACTCTTACTAGCAACATTATTGGCTGCAGAAAAGTCAAGGATGGGAGCCAAATGTACCACTGCTTTCCATTAAAACTCCCTGTTAAAAAGGGAGATAAACCCAGATTCCTAAGAAAGTGGAGGACATAACCATAATAAAGATGTAGTTCTACTGAAAGCCACACACAATAGCAAGGTCAGAGTGGTGTCTCTGTATGATTTAGAATTAAGCTTATAATAGGTTTGTCTAGTAGCTCACATGTGAACTGCTAAGCAATTTTTTCTTCCTCTCTTGCTGTATCATACTAGGAACAGTAATAAGAATGTCAACCAAAGAAAATGCCTAACTCTGCTTTATATTAAAAAAAAAACCAAACACCAAAACCAAAACCTAAGAAGCCCCTTCAATCTACTTTGTTGTATTTCTTTAACTTTTGAAGGATTGAGCATAGCCTCTATGTTACTGCCAAAAGCCTGAATTGTAGCAAAGCTAAGTCCTAAGCTCCAAATTCCTAAGACTGGAACAGCTATAAAGAAGTTTGCAGCCACTACAAGTAGCAGCTGCTGGTGTTGTAAATAATTTTATTTTAATTAGAGAGCTTTTGCAGTGTTTCGCATTATCCATATACTTAAGTACAATCAGGCTCAAAGGCTGTGCAATTACTTCCTTGGTCTACAACATAACAACTCAAGCTGTGCAAAATATTCACAGTGAAACCTAAAAATCTTGGAAGGTAAAGTTTGCTCATCTTTATTCCACTTCTTGCAGTGAAGAACTACTTTCTTTTTTTTAAATAGTAGAGACAGTTGCTAAATTTTTATGATCACATGACAGGGTTTGTTAAAAAATATTAACAAAACAAAAAACACACACACAAATCCAACTGCTAACACACTCCACAACTGTTTAAATTGAATACTAGGTAAGAGATTTGTTATTTATAAAATGACATAAAAGACACTCTGCAATAGATTAATAAGGATGCATTGCTAACACCACAACTTTTCTTCAGCTGAAACAAAACTATAGAATCCTGAAACTGACACTAAATCCAAATTAATCCATATTTAAATAATTTCTCAGTCATGCCCTAAACAGAAGCATAATATGAAACTTTCCATGCCAAAAGTCCACTGTGCAAGGGGTAAAGATACATATAATGGCAACAATGGAGGAATAAAACCCTACCTCTCATATTCAAGAAAGTCCAAATTCCCTAATATTAATGACTGGCTGCATTTCAATTTGTGCATATTTTGTCCTTTATAGATATATGCTACTATGAAGTTAAATAAATAAACAAACAAACAAAAATAATCATCGGAATAATTTTGTGAGTACAGACCAAAACCTCTTCGGGTTTGTTGGAAAGAAGGGACAGAAAACCATACTGAGCAGTTCATCTAGTCACTTCTTAATAAGAAAGCTTCCTCTCCTTCTGTGAGGACTATCAATCATGGAACACTTCCAGACATGAAAAAATGAATGGCCAAATCTTCAGACTCACAATGGCACAACCCACTAAGATACTTACTTCCACCCACTGGTGGTTACTCCCCTCTACCTCCTTATGTGCATTTACCCTGCACCATGTTCTTTTACATTAGCATCGCAGGAAAGTACTAGGTCCTTCCTTAAAACTGTAATTGCAAAATAACAGGGCGAAAGGTCGAAAGAGAGGGCAAAGGGCAGAAAGAGAAAACATATCAAAATGAATTTTAGAGTATTCAGAAAGCAGTAAGAAGGGAGTGACAAAGACAAAAGAGATCTCTCAAAATGCAAGAGAGAGAAATTGAGCAGTACAGAAGAGAGGGAATATGAACAGCTTGTCTAAACAGAAACATCAGAGGTAATTAGCAAAAAAGCAGCACAGATGTTTGCTTCCCTGCTCCAATAAAAGGTAAATGAACTGATCTTTAAATAGGACATGCTTTAAAGATTCCAACCTGGCCAAGAGCTCAGCTATAGTATTAATTACACCAATCTGTCATCTGAATTTATTGTGAAGACCAGCGTAGTGCAACAATCTTATTCATAACAGTCATTCTTGTAACATCTTTCCATGAGTTGGATACATAACAGCAACAGTAACTCCCAGAGTGAGGTACACAAGAGGAAAAGCATCTAGTGCAAATAGCAAAGATCACAGAAGAGAAAGATGGACTATATTTCCATCACATTGTGCTGGTATATACTACCAGACTCTCACAGCCTTGGTTTCAGATTTGGACCACAGGTCTTAAACTGAAGAGTAACAGATAATTTTCTGAATGTACAAGAAAAAGATTCAGTATTCCATGTAGAATACTGGACATGGGACAGACCTTCTTCAATATAAGGCAAATGTGACATGGTTAAAAAATTATATCTTAGCAGATTATCTTAGCAACTTAGACCATTGGAACCACAAACCTGCTAGTTTCATAGAGTCCAGCGTTATTTTAGTACTACTTGATTGAGAAGGCACAGTATCAATGAACTATATTCAGAATTTTAAATCCCTCCTGCCCACACCTGATCATCAATTGTCAGAAATCAGGACATCTATTAAGCTTAATACAACTAATTAAATCAGGAAATCAGGAAATGTAAATCAATATGTAAATCAGGAAACCTGATTTACAATAATGCTTACTTTTTCCAAGTTTTCTCAGAAAAGCAGCACTTTCTGTAAAGATCAAGCATCAGAAAAATACCTGACAATTTTTCAACTGTCAGGAAAATACTAGCTTTCCATTATTTGACAAAAGATATTTCCTAGAAACTGAAAATAAAATTATTTTTTACATACAAAAAGGAAACTTTGAGCTCTATTCCTCAGGCAAAACTCCTCATCAGTAAATAAACTTTGAACATGTCTACAAATGTCCTCATGGAATATATGAGTGAATTTTAAGTGCCACAGAGACTAGGCAATTAACATAGTACAAGAGGGTTTTACACTCACAAGGCCAGCAATTGGTCTTCTATAGAGGAACACTGAGGCAAGTAATCAAGCTTTCCAGTATCAGCAGCTGTAAAACGTTGCCATGAACAAATTGGTAAGTGATTCACTAGTGTGCACAATTTTGCTTTTATTTACACATATAACTAAAGCAGTCCACTCATTAAAATCAGACTTCAGGAACACGTGGCAAATACCTTAATTTGAGGTTTCCTCCAAAGAGACAGCATAACAACATTGCTATATTCCCCCTTCTAAGGTACTGATTTATTCAGGACATGAAAAACTGTACCCATTAAGCTACTAACAGCACTCTGTACAACACCTGCGGGAAGGACTTCTGTGCAACCATTAACTAGCATTAAGTAAATACTGATATGACTGATTTCTTTGGACAAAGCATCAGGCAAAGACAAGAAGACCACCACCAAAGATACCACACCATTTTGCAAAACTATCCATAAGCAGTCTTTTATTTCCCTGTTGTAGAATTAGTTTTAGAAAATGCTGCTCATAACTTTGGCCTCTCAGGCGTTCTTTTCTCCTTCAAAGCACAAAAGTGGGGTTTTTTTCCTGGTATACAGTACTAACTAGTTTCCTGCCACAGTTTCCGCATACAGTTGTCCTACTAGCGTTACACAAGGACTGATATGCTACTCTGCTAACTTCTAAGTTCTTCTATCACTGATGCTGAATGGGCATCATATTTAGTACTGATGGTACTTAGGGATTCCAAAAAGAATTCAAATCTTGCTGAACTTGTTATTACCAATACAAGTTGAGAAACAAACAAAGATTCTTCGCCAGGACAGTCTGCAGTCTCTGTCAGGCATGTGCAGTCTTGCAGGCTGCAACTCTGAGACATGCCAACAACACAATTTCTTTAAGTCAAGAAGTCTCTCCTAACACATTTTGTATTCCTTATGACTCTTTCCAATTAGGATAACCTCCAGATCTGGTAAGTAGGTAGAATTTTCAATCTCTACTGTTACAGACAAAAATACAAGGAGTTATTTCTGATGATACTAGTTATCGTGTTGCATGCATAAACCTGACGAAAGCAGAAATAGGCCCCACTAGGGCACTGCAGCATCAATAGTGCCAGGGAGCAAATGTATCTGTATACACAGACCATTTTAGCAAATTCTCAGTCTAGTTTTCAGAAGTGCTGAAGACTCAAACCTGCAGATAGGGGAAGTAGAGCTATAAATAGTCAGCACAACAGAAAACCCTGGATCATTAAAAACCTGTTCAAAGAAGCAACTGTGATTCATATTATTCACCCGCTATGGTTTAGCTTTTAAGTCTCAATCAAGTCATGATAAAAATAGGTTACTCATGTGAAGAGGAACATTTAAAATTTTTTAATAACAAGTATTAAGAAAAGTTTTTAAAGTTACCATTCAGCCAATATTATTAATTTGCACACCAGAAGCAACAGCTTAATATCAGACAAAACATGCTGCTTGAAGGGAAAGAAGGCTTAAAATTGGCACCGTATTAAGAAATCAATGTATTAAAAAATAGTTTACTATGATACAAATCCCAGCTATTTGGGTGTCTCAAAGCTTGTACCATAAACTTAGACTTTTAACTAAAAGTTACTTAATATAAATAATTCTTTAAACAAAGTTGACTACGTATAAATCTTGTAATTGTCATCACTCCAGTGTCTATTACAGCAGACATGAAATGTGAGCATTGTTTTTTTCCTGAAAAAGAGGTGCAACTACAGACAGCGAACACAGTTATTTAACTACTTTCTACTAGAAAGTGATACTTTGCGGTTGAGTACATTATGCATTTGTTAGAGAGCATCAAGATCACTTTCAGAAAGAGTATTGAAAGCTTTTGCCATGAAAAATTGACATATTTTCAGATACATATTGCATTATTTTATAGAAGATCATAAGTTCTCCTTTAAGGTCCTGGCTAGTGCAAATCTTAATATCTTATAAAAAAAAATATTGGAACCAAGCCATAGTAACCTCTTCACACTTCAGGCTGTTCACGTATCCTATTTCACGGCTCATTCAAAAGGAAGATTAGAAGGACTTTTTCCATTTCATATATTAAATGGTTTAATTCACAAGGGATTTGTGTCAACATAAGTATCCAAAAATAGCATGCTTCCTGTATAAATCATATTTTTTCATCCCGATTAAACCATGTTGCACCTACACCATCACCCACTGCCACTGCTGCACTGTGTTTCAAAGCATAAACCCTACTAGTAGGGAACTAGTCAGCCTGGATCTGTAAACTCCACTCCTGTTTTCTAATAAAATAAGAAATACACCATTAACTCATTTTATTATGTCTTTAATAATAATGTGTCCACAGGAAGAAGAAAAACCTCAGAAAAATACTAATTTACGAAGAACTTGGATCTTAAAATAACCCAAAGAATTGCAGTTGTGTTCTTTCAGTAAGGACTGAAACTAATGCCTACCACAATTTCTGCAAAAAGCAACACCAAATATTTTAGTAAATACTAACAAATTTCAGGGGGAAAAAAATTATAATATTTATATAAAATTTTGCTGAGCTTTGCTGCAATTTGTCCTGTCCTAGTGACAAATACCAGAGGACCCTAAATAATTAAGACCTCTGACATCCACTTTGTCTCCCAAAAGCAGTTCTTTCTAGTGCCCATGACCACAGCATTATACTGATAAAACTGTTACCTCTTGTGTCTTAACAAGATCACAAGTTGAACCAGCATAACTGAAAACCACAAATAATTAAATAATGTGCTAAGTAACTTTCCTCAACAATCAAAGGAAGCTGTAAACAGTTTACAGCCAAATTCCAGTTTCCATACTACTTGTACTCTTGGTTTTATTATGTGTAATGCGTACTTACAGCTTTTTATGAGCAATACAGTAAACTGTACCCAGCTATTTTCTTGCACTATTACAAAATATATAATACATTGATTAGCCCATAAATTCTATTTACAATTTTTGCCCAGCAGTAATGTATTTCACTATTTACACAGCTGTTACTATAGTAAATCATTGCAGGAGGCAAACACAAGATACTACATTAGATTCTGATAGTCTGCTGCTGAATTGTCCCAAGAGAAAAGCAAAGAACAAACCTGTGCTTCCTGAGACTCACCATTCCCTTGTCAGCAAACATGTGACAGACTTTGCATCAATATGTGCATTTCATCCTCCTGTAGTGCTGGTTCTAATAGAGGATGACAACTCACTAGTTCTGTCAGCTAGGTTTTTTTTGTTGTTGTTCAATGGTAAAAATGTCTTAGGAGGAGCTAAGTCACATGTCTACTTGGTTGGTACAATATGCTACGTCTGATTGGGTTGATGTGTTTAGACAGCAATGCAGTGCAGTAATATGCTAGTTTCAGAAATGCAAGCACAATGACTATGCTAATGCATTGCTAAACACAATTAATGAGCCCTGAATGTGAGCAGGGCTAATTAATCCAACTGCAAACTTTTCACAACTGATGACTGTGTGCTCCTAATTTTCTCTACAGAGGCAAGGGGAAGGGAAGGATCGAGCTGGGACTTCTGAAAAATTGCTGAGAACTTAAAACTGTGGCTGAAGTCAGTGTCTTTGCAGTGTAGAAAAGGCTGCATGAGAGTAAACTAACTCCAACTGAGCTGCCTTCCACCTGCCAAAGCAGCAGCAAAAATGCACAAAGGATATTTTTGACTTGTATCTTTGTCTCAGTTCATCACTTGTAATGTGCAACTATAACCTTTCCCATTCAAAAGGTGCACTAGGAAAATTATTAATTCTTGTGAAGTATTATAGTGCTATTTGATGGGAATAATGAAAAATTTCTACAAAGAAATCTGTATTAAGTAACCTGCTCAGATTTTATGCAGTAATTTCTGTTCTGGTGCTTCTCAGCTCTTCAGTGCTGGATTCTGCAACACTGCAAGGGAATTATTCTAACACGTTAGTGGCAAAGCTCACTAAAATAAAACTTTAAGCACTTTGGTGTACAGTGTACTAAAAGTCCTAAGAATAAAGTAAGAATCTCATTTTTAGCAGTGATGCTGGCAAACAGAACTCATACTGCTTGAAAACATACTCTGCACTGACTCTCATATCATGTTTGCTTTTCGGAACATTGAAAAGTCATCAGTTTTAGAAACATATTTCATTTAAAAATTACCAGGCATGATGTAGGTCACAGTATTTTAAGCATAAACAGTCTGATAAACTGATTTTCCATTGCGTTACCCTGTGTCACCTACACCTTTAAACTTCTTGGAGCAGGGAGCAGCTCATGATCAGTGTTTACTTACACGGAGGAATATGGTGCCCAAGAAAAAAAGGGGTGAGAGTTTTACACCTTGACAGTGAAAATACTAGTTCATTAATTTGATAATAAAAGCACAGTTGCATTAATGTCAGCATAGAATTTAAGTCCAACAGTAAGCACCTATTGCATGATGGTGAGGTAAACACCCTAAGTAAATTATGATCTCTTCCATACCCTGAGAGAGAACTGGCCTTGTTACAAGAAGCAATTTCTATTTTAGTCATAAGCAAGGAAGCCCTAGCTATCGCTTACTTATTTTAAAATTTACGGGGCTTCAGAAGCGCAAGTACCTTTTGCATAGTTTCACGTAGCATTTTGAGCTTCTGCACACTCTGCAAACAGGGTTAGCACAAAGTAAATCATATTGCTATAACTCTGGATTCTGAATTTCAAATCCAGAAGTGATTTAAGAGGTAACATGCAAAACCATCCAGCAGAAAATAATCAAGTAGGAGAGGTCAGCCTTCATCCCTCACAAGATGACATTTTGGAAACAGAGAACAGAAGATAGTTAGGGAAAAAACCCTGCTTTCTCAGAAATATGATAAAACCAAATGCATTTGTTTACAGTTACTCATAGATTCTCGCAAACTTGTTGAGCTACGTTTTTACGGGGCAATTATAAATCTTTCCTCTTCCTTTCTCCCAGGACATTCTCAAGGCTATCAGTAGTCCCTCAGCATCAGAAGAAAAGCTAAGATACCTCAGAGAATCAAGAATCTGACTCAGAATTAGAATGACACAATGTTTGTAGTTGTTTCAATGCACAGCTATGGCATCATCTCAGCATCAAGAGGGATGACATCATAAACTGGCAAGATTAATATCCTGCTTCTTACAGATTTGATGGCTCTATTTGCAAAATCCAGTATTCCCAAAAGTTCTCCTTGAATTACTCCTAAAATGGAATACGAGACAGCTCATCTGTGTGCTACATTATACTCATGAAGAGAGCACATGAGTTTTGCCACTGTTTTCTCAGTTTTTACTATCTGTAGACTCCTCAGCTCAGGGGTCAAAAGGCTATTACTCTTATTATGGAGCTCTGGAGTAGCACCATTAGCACTGAACCATAACGCAGTATCTGAAAGGGTAGTGGCAAACAACACAAGGTGGCTATGCACATTTTCTTTCTTTCCCCATGATGCGTATTCTTAACTTACACACATAACTCATGTCCCAATTCAGGGATAAGCATGGCTTTCCAAGTACATCTTCCTCCTACAATAGATACTATTTCCAAACCTTTCAGTACAGAAACCTAAGGATATGGACGTGATATCTGAATTACAATGTTTAGAACACTTTGTAGGAAGTATATTTAGTCTTGAAATTCTAGATTTCCTATAACCATACACATAATGAGGGTTAGGAAAAAAAAAAAAAAGGTATACATCAGGAGAAACACTCACCTAAGGAATGAAGAGTAAGTTATTTTGTGTGGAATTTCAAAATTGCTATGAATTATCAAATCCATGTCCAAAACACCCTAAGGAATACAGTGCCTAAGATGTACGCATCCTTTGACTTGGCAGCGTACATTGAAGAAAATAATTTAGGAATGAAAAACTAAGAAGAGTAGCTATTTTTCCTTCTGGATGTTTTATTTCCAGGTAAGACTGTCTGGTCATCCCTGTGTCTCAGACATCTCTGATAAAAGCAAATGTTGCACATGATCCGCGAGAACTAAGATTATTTGTACTGCACGTCACTGGTCTTATCTACAGAAACTGCAGCTAGTCTAGGACAAGATGAAAAAGGATAGTCTTCTCAGATTAATAACTGTTTTGGGGAAAGGAGAAAACATAGCTGAGAAAATTGCACACAATCTATTGTATACAAGCCAAGGAGGCTAAATCACTCCATCAGAAAACAACAAGAACTTTTCCTAATGATAATTTAGAATTAGATACAAACAAAAAATTCATTAACTAAATTATAGTTTGTATTCTAATTTAAGAATTGTAATCAGTTCATAATAAAACTGAGGCTTCCTGTGATCTTTATTCTCCAACAATAGTCTTTATCACAGGATAAGGTGAGATCTGAAGACAGTAACTATTAACATTCAAAGAGTGTTAATGTAATTAAGTTCAGTTCTAAACCTCCTCCTGTTTCACGAGTCTTTAGAAAGCTGCTTTCTTTTGCATCTTTGAAGATGTATAAAAAGGTGCTTTTGTATTAAAGTGAAATTTTCCATCTAAGGTTTTAGGCTGTACTTCCAAAAGTTATAGAAGACACATCATAGACTGTGATCAGAACTTGAGCCTGTTGTACGTTAAATTGATCACGACTAGTATCAATTAATAAACTGAAAAAAGAATTTTGGTAAGAAAGCTGAATAACAATGCATCCAATAACGGAGACTAGAGAAACTACTACATACAAGCTGTATTATTTAAAATATTTAAATGCAAAAGACAGTCAAATGCATTTGAAGTATACTGAGTAGGTACTCCAACACTTTGCTTAGCCAAAATGCAAACTATTTCTTGTCATTCCTTTCCTACAACCTTTTCAGTAGCTATCTTTAGGCATGTGGTAGGGGAGAAAACACTAGGTCTGTCATTATCTTCTGAGGCATCACAGCCAGACTGTTGCTATCGGGGATTTTAAATGCTAAAACTTCAAAAAGTTATCGTAAGAACAAATTACCCATATGATTAACTGAAGTTAAACACACAAACTTCCCTTTTCAAACCTGTTGTGCACCTCTTTCAGAGTCATCACTTGTAACCAGAAAATTATATTCTTCCACAACGATCTGTCCTTCTTGACTTCAAGGCAAACCTTTGAACTTTTCACTCCTTCACATGTGCAGAAGCTATGCATTCTAGTACAAGCATTAAAAGTATTTCATTTTTTCTCACTTCAAGGATAGTTACTGTAGGATTCCAAAATAAATTTCACTAGAAGATCATTCAATTATTAGTCAGTTTTAATATTCTTTCATGGGTACTTGTCTGTGAAGTTTCTTCCATCCCAGATAAAATTTTTACTTATAAACAGCCATTAAGAACATCACATCTTTAAAAGCAGAAGGCCTAGTTTCATTAAACTTTTGGCATGAGAACAGCTATCATGAACTTTTTTTCCCTAGTGCCACAGTTACTATTCATGTTTATATAAACAATGCAAAGACATCTGAAGTTATCAATGTCCCAGCTCAACAATACAGTATGTTTACAATTAATAAACCTAACTTACTTCTATTAGAGAGAAGTATCTCTGTTATCAAGGTGTTATTATGCCAAACAGTTTGACTGGGAAAGTGTTTACGAAGAAACCTTTACCAAGTCTGTCCGTTAAAAATATGGATCCTGATAGAAGGGATCTGCAGGTAAATATTTAGCAGAATAGTTGCATAAAATGGGGGGAAATTTGTATTATATATTCAAGAGTAAATAACACCTACGAGATGATTTCTCTGGTACTTTTTATGTATGAAATTTTTGGCTAATTTTTATTTAACATGCAGTTCCTCATGATTTCATTCTAAATGCTATTCCCAGTTCCACTTAATGAGGCAAAGAGAGATAAAAGGATGACAAAATTGAGGATGTATATTAGAGTGTTTAGTTTTGTTTACTATGCTTCATTAATATCTTGTCTACAAGCAGAGTAAATTCAGAGTTTAGTCTCTTCTTTCTTTAGCTAAGAAGTTTCAGACTGCGTCATCACCAACATCAGAAATATTTCAAGTATTCTGCAAGCGATAATATCAACAGATACATGACAGCATATGCAGCCTTAAGACATATCACCTGTTCAAGATGATGTTGCTCAAAATTTGACTATATTGCATCTCAGCTATCAGCACTGCAGATATTCTTGCTCATGAACAGGATATGCTCCCATCTTAAGTGAAGGTAACTACAGCTGTAAACATTTTCCCTTTTCATCCAAGGTTCTTGTCTGCATTGTTTCTAAGAGTAACTTTTTATCACGTTCTTCATGATTTCATAAAACTTCTCCTCTATTTCCTCTAGGAAAAGACAAAGGTGTACTGAAGGTACATATGTTGCATGCAAACAATACACAGAAGATCATTCTGAAATAACACTTAGATTGCATACCCACAGCATGCCAAAAGTATCAAAACCTGAAGTTTCTGCTGATGCAGAACCACCACTGATTTCTAGCACAACTCTATCAAGTTGCATAAAAAAGCCAACTAGTTGTATTACTAACAGACAGAAAGCTTAAGAATTATTAAACAGTTGATCAAATATTAGAAAGCATGCTCGAACATGGCAGTAATTTTGAACTTAAGTTACTCAGGCAAGTCCTAGCTCAGCAAGATAATGAATAGTATAGGTGACCAAATTTCAGAACTGGATTCCTAATGACCGTCCTTCTGCATAGAACCTTGAGGGTAGAGGTTGTTTAAGGCTTGTAGCTGGTTTTTGACCATTGGAGTATAGTGTATTAAAATGTATACATATATATGCATACATTTATATTTATATATGTATACATTTATATATATATATATATATGTGTGTGTGTGTGTGTGTGTGTATATACCTCTCTGTATACATAAACAAAAACCACACACACACATCTTCATCCTTGGAGATTTTCAAGACCAGACTGGAGGAGCCCTGAGCAAACTAGTCTGACCTCACAGCTGATCCTGCTTTGAGCAGGGGGCTTGACTAGATGTCCTGAGGTTTCTTCTAACCAGAATTTTCTTATGATTTCTATATAAATATCAACCTGCTTAAAGACATTTTCAAGTTCACATTTTATTTAGAATAACCAGAGTGGTAGCAGCTGCAAAATGCACAGACTATCATTAGTATCTGATGATGATACTATTGACTATGATGAAATAATCAAATGTGAAGCCTATTATATTCATTATGAACAAGCATATTTCTCGTCATTTTCTCAGAAGTCAAACTAGTCAAAACAGCACAAAGAACAACACATGATTTACCACACTTGCTAAAAAACCCTGATTACAACATACAGCACAGCCTAAGTTTTTAAAAAGGGGAAGAATAAAAGAATTGGAATGCCTATATATTATCTGTGATTACAATAACTAACATTTATCATTTACACAGTTACTGGACTAAGCAAATATTTATTTTTGCTCATGTGAAACAGGAATGATAAAAGTACTGTTATCGTTACTGGTATCATCTATTCCAGATAATGAACTTCTCAAATTTTTCTGCCAAAAAAAGGATAATTTGGACAAAATAACTTTAGGAATCCAATATTGAGAAGTGTGAGGACGTATTTGTTATACTATATTAGCCCTCTTCTTTAGATGATACTGCATTCAGTGTATAGGAAATGGAATAAAGGTAGGTTTCTCCAGAAATTAATTCAGGACCACTAATTTAGGAACCAAATTTAAATAGAGGAAAAAGCTTCATTCCACCCTGGATATCGAATTTACCTGATGCAACTTTTACTACAAGAACATTCTTTGTGAAGTAATCACGCAGTCTGTGATTTCAATACCTAATAAATTGCTTAGACACCATTGTGAACTCTTACTGTGTCATTTTTGTTTCTTCAATGTTAGACTTCCACACCTTTACATTTTTACTATAACTGTTTATTCCCATAGTCATTGATAGCCATAAAGTTACAGAGTAGTGCACGTTGCTGTCACCTTTAAAATCAGGGTTCTTTGACAGTGCAAGCATCTTGATATTTGTAGCTGTTTATTTCTGACAGCTTGCTAAAATGCTAAAGCAGAATATTGCTTCACAGTTCTCCCTCATCAATGGATTTATCAGTATCTGACAGGAACATTTTAATGACGCTCCAGCACTTGTATGAGTGGTATAGTGCCCAACTCCCTTTTGAAATTAACCTGGAAGCCATTTGCTAAAATTTAAGTTCATCATATGCTTTATTTTCTCAGTCAAGCTTTACAAAAGACAAGTATGTACCATTTTTGGTAGAGATTATTAAATCAGGCAAGAAGCTACCTGAAATGATTATTGGTGAACTGAAACATGAACCCTTCACATACACTGTTAAGCAGTTCAGAAACATGGATAGTTTCATTAAGTATAAACTGGAACAAGTCTTTTGTCTAATGTGATCATACCATAAATGCCCATTGAATTATGTAATAAGAAGAGTTATCTAAAAAGAGGGAACTTCCTTTGCAGTGGTAATTACAAGCAAAACAATGAGGTTAATTGCTTAACCAATATGGTTAAACAAACCAATAAGGGTATGTTAAAGGGCACAAAACACTGTCAGGCTCTTTAAGAAAACTGCTTTCTGGTCAGGGGTCACTTGACTGCTGTACTTTCTCGTACTCTGTGCTCCCCATCTGCCACATATATATTCTTATTAACAATCATGACAAAAGCCATGGATAAAGAGAGGTAGATCCAGCCTTGACCTCTGATGTCCATGACAAACACATCAAGAAATAGGAACTGTACAGTCCACAAAGTTTAGAAAACACTGGTCATACATACCTTCAGAGTGCTGACAAGTGTAAGAAACATCACTGAGGAAATGTACTGAGGTTGGAGACTGATTAGACACTGAGATAGGTGCTGCAGTAGTTATACGTTAATTATAAGTTTTCAGTCTACATTACAGCTTTGCCTTCCTGGATTACTGTGGTAGTTGAGGATTATACCACCAATTTTGTCAAGCAGCAACACAGTAACTCAGAATACTGGAGAGCTTGAGTTTACCAAGAACCAAGAGTTAGGAATGGAACTTTTCAGACAGACAGTAAGTTCTTGGATTCTTGTTGTCTATTTTGTGGTGGTGGTTGAAGGCAGAAAAAGAGCAAGAGAACTCACAGTTCTTATGCTCCAGCTATTAAAAGAGGAAGATTTTACTCTATGCTCCTCATACACCACAGAAAGGAAGTCCAAGTGCAATACATGAGGAATGCCCTGTCATTCACAAGGCTTCTTTCCTTCAGCTGCTGTTTAGTCATCTTGTATACCCCAACACTCCTAAAGAACTTACTGCTGATTCATCACTCAGGAAGGGAGTATGCTGAAATGGCTTAGCAGACATGTAGGCAGGCAGAGACCTGGATCTTAACTTCCGTTGCCAGCTTGACAGAGTGCACAACAGTCCCTGAAAGTATTAAGAGATGAAACCTCTTCTACTAAGCATGGGAAGAAAGGTGGAAGGAAATATTTTTTTAAAAATGTTTCAAAGTATAAATATATATGTAGATATACATACACACATGTACACCCCCCCAAACACACATTTATCTTTGTTTATCTACACGCATATGTGTGTGTGTGTGTCTATATATGTACAGACACAAAAATAAAACAAGGCTTACATCCTTTTCATACTTTCTATTTTCCTGGAGTTCAGAAAGCTGGTTTCTATTGTGGATTAAGATTCTTGTACATTTTACTGACCACGGCATAGGACCATTTTAATCTTCGTGAAACAGATTTACCATGCCCTTGAGTAATCACAGGAAATTCAAATTCAAGCATGCTGTTAGAATTCTGTATTCGCTCAGCAATATTTTTTTTCAGTTCGACAGCCCACACTGACATCAATCTCAAAAAACGTTGCTTCAAATTATAAATACCCAGATCTCCTCCATTTCCGTAGCTCTAATAGCACTGAACCATTGTCCTTCCTACCAACCTTCAGATGACTCCAAGATTAGACAAACTTAATTAGAATTTACTAATTTTGCTTGATACCTTAGTCTTAAGTAGTCATACTAAACATACCACACAAAACCCCCTAAATATAAATATATATATATATATATAAATATATATATATAAGCCGTCTCCTAGACAATCTGCTAGCATTTCTTTACCTGCTTACCCTCTGTGATCCCCATAGTCCTAGTGAGGAAGAAGGGGAAGCATTACAAATTGCAAGTTCCAAAGAATCATTTCTTAAATGACTCTTCATGATGTGAAATACGCTATCGTTAAGGATCATTAATTTACAGCACTCCTGTCAAAATTACGACATACATTCAAAACTTTAGTGCTGTACCAGATTGGTGCCAAAATAGCCCAACTTCAAAAACATCCTATCAGTTTCCTTGTAACCCAGGATCAACATAGCTTTTTGATGCTATATATTAAATAATGGAAATATTTGTCACAAGACTTCTGCCTTCTAGCTGGTTTGAAGAGCACCCCTTCATTCTTTACGGAACAAAAGCAATTCCTACTTTCTGCCATGCCATCTAAAGTTGTCAACCAGCAAGGCATCTCAGGAATCCTACTTCTTCCCATCTATGACACCACAGTTAAAAGCTCTGTCTAGTAAAAATAGTGTAGCCCAGATTATTAAGAAGCATTTTTTTTCTTTCAGATAATATTTTTGTTGGAAATTTACATAACATTGGAAAGTCAGGATTCATCTAGTGCCGAGAAACACTTACTGTCCTTCACGTTTTTACAATTCTGCTGAAAGTAAAAACTTGATGAAACTGAAGGCTACATGAGAACCAAACAGATAAAACCCAAGCTTTACTGAAATACCATGAAATCTGCAGAATGGTCAACATTTCCACAGCAAAGTCCTACATAATTCTGAAAAAAAGGAAGATGATGAAAGCCTTTCAGGTAAAATACCAGTATCCACTTTTTTTACCCCTAAGGGAGGAGAATTTTATTGTATTTGTTGGCAAGCCTGAATTTGTGGGTTTTTATTTTTTTTGTTTGTTTTTTTTTTTTCCTTTTACAAGGCATCTTTTTTTAATTCACATAAAACTGTATATCATTCTGCATACCCACAGTTAAATATCTTATCTATGGTATTTGAGAAATAAAGTTTTTATATATATATATATATATATATATATATGGCTACGATTTGAGAAAATATGAAAAATTCAACAGCCAGCAATTGAACTGCTGTAGTTGATTGCCCCAGAACTACGTTGTATGGCATACTAATTCCAAAAATAGATTCTATACAGCACACTAGAAATTGTTTAGGCAGATCACATTTATGATCAAGAGGAAATACGCTACTAACTTTTACAACTTGGATAAGGTTTCATTAAATCTTCTCACCAGAGTAATGGGTGCAGGACTAGGGAACTCAAATTTTGTTTTTCTGGTAGAACCCTTGATCATTTTTATTTCTTTGTATGATCAGTGATGCTCTGGCAAGTAAGCAAACACCTCCCAGCAACTGGCTGATAATTTTGAGGTTACAAACTATCTTTTACAGAAGACTTGGCTGAAAGAAGTAATTAAATGCATACGTCCCTTCATATCTTCTGTGATTAGTTTGCATGGAGATAAGATAATGATGTGACAAATACTTGTCATTCGCATGACCACAAATGAAAAATATTTTCAGATTTGAAATTCAATTCTGAATCATTGTCTGTCCATATTCACCTCAAGATTAAATCTCAGCAACTTTCACTCGTTACTTTATATAGTTGGCAAGTGTCTTTACCCTAGAATTTCATCATAGACTGCTCATACAATAACAAGTCACAGCAGTATTTTTATATATATATATATATACACACATACACACACACACTCTTATATCTCTCTCTATATATATCTCTCTCTATATATATATAGATATATAAAAGAAAAACCTCAAGGAAGAGAGAAGAGGCATATGAACATTTTTCTTTTTTATAAGCCAGGATATATTCACAGCAACACAATGAACACACAACTACAAAAATTGTAAAGTTACAGTTATTGCATTCATAATTCATCTACAATTAGACATGTGTTACACCTGAAGAACTGATAACATCTACATATGCATATGTTGCTATCTCCTACTGTTACCATAATGGATTATTATTTGCCATATGGTTGGAATGGAATGGTTGCTCACTTCAGTTATGAATGGCTGGGCTGTATTATTGCAATAGACTACTGCGATTACCAAATACTAGGTTTAGAGTGACTACTTTCTGATGTTTTTAGCATTTTCTTCTTTGCAGAATGGTAGTTTGATGCATCTCTACATGACTTCACTTTTTCATTATGCCAGACACAGCAGAGGAAATTCACTAATTCACACTAACGATGAGGGGATCCTTTACAAAGTTAGTTTGGAAATGTGTGATGTGACAGAATTTAATCACATATATTGAATTGTGATGTTACGTTTGCAAAGCCAGGTTTTGTTTTTAAGTAGTCTCATTAGTGCTGTGTACATATCTAGCACTTAAGTTCTACTCCAAAACAACTTCTTCTTTAAGTCATTAAATTAACTAACTTCATTTACATGTGGATTTGCCCGTTACATCCAAACACAACTCCTTTCTCTCCTTCCATTCATAAATAGCCCTCTGCAACATGTCACTCTTCTTCAGCCTTGGTGCCAGCTCCAGCTAAATTTCCTCAAATTATAACTAGACCAAGAAGTGTTACACCTGATTCCAAGCTGTGTTTGCACTAATTGATTAATACATACACAGACTGACAAAAATTGGCTAACAGAAAATTGTTCAGCTGAAGCTTTTACCTCAAACCTTTCCCTGAAACAAGCCACTTATCTGACCCAGCCAACCACCAGTTTCCAAAAATATATACATTTACAGCCAATACCTCTGTCCCTCTAATTTTTTTTTTTATTAGATTACAAAAATTACAGAGAACCTAGAATCTTGCCTTCATAACCTCCCCAAGGTTTGATACTGTACAGCAATACATCACCAAAGGGGTACCGATCCTCTGCTTATGGAAATAAACACTTTTTGTGGGGTTTCATGCATGCTAGCAACAGAAAAGAAAGGAGAAACTTAAGATTCTTCAGTTTCTTTCTGGATATAAGAAATCAAATTCCCTTTCATTCATTCTGATGCAAGGTCAGAAGTACTTTTCTTGAAATCTAAACAGTTAGACTAGTAAGAAGAGAGTCAGACCTAGATTGTATATAACAAACTTTAAACTATTTACTGAAATATATGTATTTATATATACAGCATGTGAAATGCAAGACAACCATCATCTGGGAAACAATGCCATCAACTGATCCCTTTAAAGGCTCTCTTTTAAGGAGGATGGAAGGGAAGAAAGAAATTTCTTTTCCCTTCCTAACCTGTCAGGCACTGCTGCAAATTTCAAGAAGAGATGCAGCAAGTAGGGACTTTGAAACCTTGCTACTGTTCCCACTTTTCCCCTCCACTTCTGTGAAGCAAAAGGTGTTGGTTATGCAGTTCCTTGACTGAGTACATCAAGGAGAGACAGATTGTGGCTGTGAGTCTATTCAGGAAAGAATAGCTGCTGGGCACACAACCTGGGACTGAAAGGGAACAGGAAAATTAACAAGTATAAGCACTGGTCTTTACTTTTTGGAACAGGAGGGCTGAGAGAGGGGAGAGATGGAAGAATGAAGAGAGAAAAATTATACTTGAAACTGGAAAAGAATGCAGGAGCAAATATATAAGCTTCTAATCAAAGAAGAAAAGATAGTAGGACATTATACAAAAAGGGAAAATAGCATGTCTAATCAGAACAAAAATGCTCCATTACTCCAAGAACAGGAATACAGTAGTTTAACACACACTATAGTTAAACATAGAGCCAAGAGAACAATAGAGTCAGCACTTCCTTAACAAAGTCCTTACTTCCACAAATGTAGGTGTGTTATACCACCATAGCACTGCAGAATTTAGTCCCAAAAGCTATAGATATCTCTGTGCACATTTCAGAATGTGCACTCTGTAACTCCACTAGAGACTTAAAGTAAGCACAATTATGTATATACACAGAACCTAATACTCTCCATTGCTCTATACAGCCTGAATTTAGTTTTTAATAATTATTAAAATGAAACTTGGATCCCTTTTCATTTATACAAAAAAGTCCTGCTGGAAATAAAATTCTTCACCGTGTTCTATTGAGAAAGGCTCACATCAGGCCTACATATAGACAATCCTTGACACTCCTGCTCTATATTCATTTCAAAAATAGTTTCCTTTAGAAACAATAGAGCTACCATTTGTTTTTACTTCTTAAAAGAGTATATATTCTTTCTAGATTCTCCTTTTACTGAAAATGCTTTGAGCTGAAATGTACATTAAAGCTAACTGCAACTTCCATGCAGGACTGAGCTTTTTTTGTGTCATTGCAACACTGAAGCAAGCTATTTACATCCATTGTATTTTGCTATATCAAGAAATTTAGTTTAGCCATACTACTAAAAAATTGCTTCCAGTGCAACAAATACTACTCATATCTGAGGACAGTTGCATTTTCTTAAAAAAACCCCGATATTAGGATATTTTCAGAGATGAAACAATATTTAATTGGTGATGTTTTCACCTTCTCTTTCTGCACACTGGTTTATTTCCCCTTCCTTGTCCTTTCTGTACATTGTGACATGTGCCATCATTCACAAAAGTTGAGTTTTTTGTTTTGTCTTTGTCTCCTGCACTATCACCTATAATCACACAAGAAACTATGACCTCGTACAAAAATATAAAGAAAAACAACTCATGAATGAAATGCCATCCAGTTCTTATGCACCCAAGAAAGCAGGCAGAGGCATGTATGATGTACAAGTTTCTGATAGTGACTGATGGTGTCTCTCACATGCTACCTACAGGCAAAGGAAAACATCGCTCTAAGCTTTCAGTCACTCTGACGGAACACAATTGTATATATTACCACTGTAGTTAGCATATAACTGCAAGGAATATAATATTTGCTATAAATCTTTCTGTTACAAGCCAAAAATACCAATTAATTCTGGCCTAAAGGGTCTTTCTCAGTTTTGAAACTTTTGTATTTTGCAAGCAGGGCAGAGTTGTGCAGAAAAAACATTAAACAGAGTGAAAAAGAAGAACAAAAACCAGGCATCTAAAGAGACAAAATACAATACATAGCAGGAACCAACAGAATGTTTACTCAAGCAAAGCAATCAGGAATACAGTTCTTGCATATCTAATCCAGAACAATCTTGCTAGACTAATTTTAGTGACTGGGTATTTGCAGTTGTCAAATTATAACCCAAGCCTAACCTCTATGTGTCTTAAATACAGATTCACTAATTTAAGCAGGCTATAAACAGAGAGCTATGCATATATCACTAATGCCAATCATTTTAAATACTGTATATGAAGTTGCCAAAATCCATAAGAAACATGTATTAGTAGAGATCAATGTACTATGAGCACAGAAAGACAAAAGTTAAACACAGCTAAAGAAAAAAATGCCTGAAACTCCTGTTTTTAATCTGTTACTATGGTAAGTCAATCTATTAAAAAAAATATAAAATATATACACACACACACGCACGACTGGTATCTGACAGATTAGATCTATACCCATTCTAGATTTTCAATACCATTTGCCTCTACCATTAATTGTCTGCATGTACATAACATCCATGAAATATATAACGCAAATTTTGAGAGTTTAGGCTATAGTGAAAGCCCATGGGCAAAAGAACCTGAACCTTCTGGCATTGAGTTAGTTGTGGTTACAATACACTCAAAGGATAACTTCAGAAATCTCAGCATCTTCCCGTAATGCAAGAGTAAACAGACAGTAAAGAGTTTGGTTTCAAAATGTGTTCTTCCAGAATATGGTCTGCATTATTAGTGCTAAATTGATTCTATATAAAGCACTTGCAGGTGCAAGAATAGAAGACATTTATGAAGACACTTTTGATTGGGTCAGTAATATAATTAAGGAACAGTAGCATTATTAAATATAATTTTATACAAATAGTAACTACAGTCTTTATCAATAGCACTGCTTAAATCAGGTTCTACAAGTATGCCAACAATACCTACTGTTATCCATTGGGACCAACATCACCAACTTGAAATGTAACCAGTTTCTCGATAGGCATTTAAAAAAGTATTACGTCAATGGGATCATCATCTTCTAATCCTGCTCTTGTCCTACTCCTTCCAAGTGCCAAGATGTGATATTTCAGAAAAAGGTGAAACCCTTTATCACCCTGATAATATGTGTTCAGCCACAGCATGCCAATTTACGCAGATGACATGCATCATTCTTTTCTGATTTCTAGAAATTATCAATTTACATCTGCAGCATGAGGCTTGCCTCCAATTACTTCAGCAGTACTGTCAAACACTTTTTTTTTTTAAAGCAACTGTGGCATACATCTGACAAACTTCCTACTGTCATGAACTGCCATAGCAGATGAGTCAGGAGGTATATACGTCACAGTCATATCTTATTTAACATTCTGCAGTTATATCTTTTTATCATCATATACTATCTTATTCTCAAGCTGGGGGAAAGCTCAGCTCCTTGTTCATATCTGCTCTTAGTTCTGACAACTCCCTCTAGTTTCCCCTCTGAGGCATAAAATGTGCACACATGTACATTCCCTCATGTCTTACAGAAGACATATCCTATTCCAACCTCTGCTACCTTCCTTTAACCTCACACACTCACTCCTTCTTCTACTCTTCAATCTCTAATCACAAATGCATGGCTGACAGCCACCTTTCTTTCAGTACTGCATCTAGGGATAGCCAACATGTCAGACCCACAAAATGAACTAATTCCTTTTTCTCTCTGACTATAAACAACTCCCTTTCTCTCAAACTGACAAATTAGGATCTTTTCTTCACATGGTTACAGTCTCTGCAAACTGCTGACAACTCAATGAGAGGCCAACTAAATAAATCATTCAAAATGAAAGAGCTGCTTAAGCTGCAAGTGACCTGAAACAGCTGGTACAATTTTTAAATGCCCACACCGTCCGCTCAAAGCAATGAAATATTCTGTATAAATAAACAGTGGGTCTCCAAACCTGCTGGGCTATCAGAAAACAGGGTTAAGAAGGAAGCACAGGAACTGGGAATCAGCAGGGATAATTAATTTTTCTTGAAGGACTGTAACACTGCCATAAATTTCCTTGAAGTGTACAGAATGTAGGAACAGCCTCAATTAAAACTGATGTTCAAACGCCAACTGTGTTTGTCTTTTAATGACATGCTTTGCATATTGATTTTGATATAATTGTGTACTACGGAGTATGATATTTCTATTGTGAAAAATCCTTTAAGAAAAAAAAGTTCCATTTTGGGAAAAATTTCAGCATTATCCTGCGGACATGAACAAATGTCTATCATATTTTCAACAACTGTTGTTGTTACAACTTAAGCAGACATTTGTCTTCCAAAATAGAAGACCAGTTAGACGTATTTTTCTATAGGACACTGTCTGCTATTTGTCGTTACTTTGTTATTGCAAAGTTTCAGTTTAAACTGGAATGTGCTTATATTATAAGATCCCATGTAGAGCTCCCAAAAGCTTGATGCTAAGTTCTTTACATAGCTATTTTATTCCATGGCCTAGATAATATAATTCACTGTCTTACTTTCTTCAAATGTTGTGTTATCAATCACATTTTTGTAAACATTTTGGGGACAACTTGGAATATAGTATTCTCCGCAATAAGCTGCCAGTGAAAGGCAGCTACTTTCAAAACTAATAGTGGTAGCAAGAAACTGCAACAGAAAACACAGAAAAAAGAATGACAGGAAAAAAAAGAGGATTCTAGCTTCAAAGATCCTAATATCAGGCAGAAAAGATCGTTCGTAGTTTTTCATTGTCATTGTTACCATCAAAAATATTGCGTTTTATTTAAATAATAAAGAACAGAGGTATAATCTAGGCCTATACATCAGAACCAGTAAGGATAACCTATAAAATACAATACACAAACTTCCCTCTGCCCTTTCATTCCAGTCATCACATCCCTTCTCTATGAATAACTGAACAGAAAAGACATTATTCTGGTCATCTTTAATCTTATCCTCGCCAACCATTTTCAGTTATAACTGCTTTTTTAGCCACCAGGATGAAATATGTTTGATGGCTAAATTAGCCAAGTACGAAATAAAGTTCCAATAAGAACAGGCTCTCACTGAACCCAGCAAAAGCTGAAGCAATGCTAGTGGAGGAGAACAGGAGCTATTAAGGAAACAGCACATAAGTTCAAGCAAGGACAAAGTGGATAAAATAGTCTACAGCCTTAGGGTTACCCTAGTCTAATCATTACCATTGACTCAGACAGCAAAACCACCTTAAGCATCTTCCTTCCAGTTATAGATGACAGGATGACTCAGTTTGATCCCCCCAACTACAGAATCACAGAATCATATAGATTGGAAAAGACCTTTAAGATCATCAAGTCCAACCATAAAGCTAACACTACCAAGTCCACCACTATGCCATGTCCCTAAGCACCCCATCCAAACATCTTTTAAATACCTCCAGGGATGGTGACTCAACCACTTCCCTGGGCAGCCTGTTCCAATGCTTGATAACCCTCTCGGTGAAGAAAAATTTCCTAATATCCAGTCTAAACCTCCCCTGGTGCAACTTGAGGCCATTTCCTCTTGTCCTATCACTTGTTACCTGGGAGAAGAGACCGACCCCCACCTCTCTACAACCTCCTTTCAGATAGTTGTAGAGAGCGATAAGATCTCCCCTCAGCCTCCTCTTCTCCAGGCTAAACAGTCCCAGCTCCCTCAGCCGCTCCTCATAAGACTTGTGCGCCAGACCCTTCACCAGCTTCGTTGCCCTTCTCTGCACACGCTCCAGCACCTCAATGTCTCTCTTGGAGTGAGGGGCCCAAAACTGAACACAGTATTCAAGGTGTGGCCTCACTAGTGCCGAGTACAGGGGACGATCACTTCCCTAGTCCTGCTGGCCACACTATTTTTGATACAAGCCAGGATGCCATTGGCTTTCTTGGCCACCTGGGCACACTGCTGGCTCATATTCAGGCGGCTGTCAATCAACACCCCCAGGTCCTTTTCTGCCAGGCAGCTTTCCAGCCACTCTTCCCCAAGCCTGTAGCGTTGCATGGGGTTGCTGTGACCCAAGTGCAGGACCTTGCACTTGGCCTTGTTGAACCTCATACAATTGGCCCCAGCCCATCGATCCAGCCTGTCCAGGTCCCTCTGTAGAGCCTGCCTACCCTCAAGCAGATCAACACTCCCGCACAACTTGGTGTCATCTGCGAACTTACTGAGGGTGCACTTGTAAATATCACAGTAGCACAGGGTGCACTTGTAAATATCCACGCAGTCACAGAGCTCACAGTACCCGTTTTGCATCCTATACTGCTTTTAGTTCAGCTTCCTCTCTCTTTTCAGGCTGGGTAATAACCTACAGAAACTGACTCTGTCCTACATTAGGCCATTACACAAGCCACCTCTGTTAGAGGAGCAACACAATAATCTCGTAAAAATAAATTAGCTGTAACAGCACAGATCTCCACATAAACCACACCGGCTCCTCATTCTCTTTGGCACATGCTTTGGTGAGTGGATGATATTTGCAGCATATTCTAGACTTGTCATGTGGAGAACTTTGTTGTACAAGAAGTCAGGAAGTGCTCTAGATTTTCCCTAGTAGCTTCTCCAACTTACGTGTAATGAAGGCATCTCTCCATTGCAGTCAGGTATCTCTGTTGCACTCCACATTAGCAGAGGTAAAGAGACATCAGGGATGCCCATCTTCATAACAGAGGCTGACTGGATGGAATTAACAGGTCAGACTTAATATTACTTCAGCTGCACCTCACTTGGAAGGAGACAGTCCATATTTAAGCATGAGACAGGAGCAATAACTTACAATTTAATTTTGAAGTCATCTCCTGCTTGGCAGGAATTCAACTAAATGACCTTCACAGGCCCCTTCTAGCCTAAATTATTCTGTGATAGAGAAGTATAGCCAAAAAGTACCATATAAGATTTCAGTTTACCATAAAATCACAGGAAGTTTTTTGTTGGTGGTGGTGGTATGTACAGCACAACACAACAAGCACTATTTTGTGCACGTAAAGCTACACAAAGCAGAATCTAGTGCATGTTATTTCCAAACAAAACTATGAATGGTCACTGATTTTCGAACAATTTCTATAACATTACAAGAATGCTCAGAAGGAATTCTGAAGAGATCTGGTGTTGAAGGAGAAGGCTTCTCCAATCTCTTACATTTTTATGCAGGTAATTTAACACACCTTAAATGTGAAGCATACTTCATTCAGACTCTCATAATTCATCATATACAACATATGTTAGGCAAGGTCTGGAAAAACGTGAAGAATTAGCATTAAAAGGAACAGAGTTCTGGCACAGACATGTCACTGCAACTTCCTTTACTATAAGGTGGCATCACAAATTTACAGATGGAATTTGCTTCAGGCTTTAACTAAGAAATAAATACTGTTCCTCTTAAGAATTTAGTTGAAAATAGAAACCAGCATGTCATAGCTTCTTACGAAAGATGAAACTCTCTGTATTTCTATAGAGCCATTCAGAGTATAGCACAAGCATACAAGGGAATCAAAACTGTCACAGACTGATTGGTTGAAACAAGTGAAAACAAATCTCTAGTTGAAAGAGATGTTAAAATTGAAACATTCTTGCTTTTTAGTTGGGGGCTACATTGGCAGCACAAAACTGAATCACAGCTACTGCTGAAAAGTAACTTTCTAGCCATACTTCAACCAAGCACACCACCTGAACTTTGTGATCAGCACAGACTCACATATGAATGAATAATTGTCACAAATGCAGTCACAATTATGGTAACTTTGCAAGACGTAATTTCACATCAAGCAATCAAAATGTCTACTGCATTTCAAGATATAAAGAAGGTAACATCATCTGCAGAATATATAGATTAAATTGGCATTCATCTCTGCATAAAAATGTTGGTGCTTGGTCCATTTAAAGTAACAGATTTAAAAAGAATTGTCTTAAAAGCATGTTTGTATTTTGGACACTATAAGCTGCAGCGCTATCATACATAAAGTGTGCATCTGCAATACTAATTTTAAAAAAGAGGAGGTTTAAGAACCACATGATAAAAAATAATAAATAAAAATCAATACAACTCATCTATGGCGTCCCACGTAGGATGAATAACCTAATTCACTGTACACAGTCGCACCCTCTGCTAGGCATTTGCCTGGCAATATGTAGTATACTAAGTAACTTGGACATTTTTACTTCTTTTATAACAAGGTGTATTCCATGCTGTCATTTCTCTGTTGATCTGTTTCATCTTTGTTTTTAACCAAATATATGTTGGTAGAGCCTACAGCAGGAGACAAACAGCTGAAGCACATTTCTAGATTTACCATGAAAGTATCTTAGATTTCATATTTCTAATGAACATGAATGCTTGAAGAAAATACAGAAAAAGGCAATCTTTATACAGTTAAGGTATTTTAATTCAAAGTGATCTACCCAGCAATAAACATGTAATGAAAACCACACATGTGTTATTAGATATTGGGGGGATGGGGAACACTTGGTATAAAAAAAAAACCCCAACCAACCAACCAAAAAACCCTGACCCCCACCAAAACCACACAACCCCCCCACATATTCCTAATATTATTAGCAAAGTAATAAACAGCAAGTACATTGTCTGAAAGTCTAGTCCTATATTTATTTCCTCATTATTAGACATCTCATCACCTCCTAACATTAAATGCTCAGACTAGACAAATAATAATAAAGAAAAAAAAAAAAAACAAAACCCACCTTTTTCCCTCTATTTAAAATCCAAGTAAATTAAGGCAGACTGAGAAGGATTTGTTTCATAGACAAGTCATTTATGCCCAGCTGTTAACATTAAGAGCACATCTACTTCAACATCTAGTTCCCTACAAGATCCTTCCCCATCTAACATCTGCTAACAAAGTAACATTAAAATTTATCAGCCATGCACCACATCAGAAAAGAGATCACGGTCCTGCAACCCACAGAAGTGAGAGTTGAAGTCTACTGCCAATTTTTCAGCTGATTTACAGAAAACATTTTTCTAAGATAAATGAGCAGCACAAAAGTAAAAAATAAAAAGGCAAAAGAAACACAGTTTAAAGGCTAAATTAAATATTGTTCAGAAATGGTAAATACAGTCCAGATTATTCTGGATTATGGCTCATGGACTATGAGCCAGTTTGGTGTCTATAACCTCACCAGTCTCTCCTAGTAGCTACATACTACTAGAAGCTTAAGTACTGTTTCTCTCTCACATCTACACCTCCAGCCCAAGTAGCAGAAGATAAGACAGATTCAAACCCAGTAAAAGGCTACACCACCAGTCCATAAGGCAACCAACCCATAAAGAATGTTAAATACAAACTTCTGCACACTCATATTTGTTCACTTTGTAACAAGTGAAGCAGGAAGCTAGAACAAGATTTTTCACTGACTGAAGTCAAGGTCAACTGGATGTTTGACAGTAAGAAAATCCTGTTGCCTTACACAGAATATATTGCTATGTTTCTAGGATGGAAGAATGAAGTCTATTACTTCTGTTCACTAAAAACAAATACTAAGCCAATTTTCCAGGAATAATTCTTTCATTTTTTCCAACTAGTTTTAATTGTAGATTTATAGTTCATAATCAAGAAAATACTGGTTTTTTCCAAAGTTTTAAACTTAGTAAAACCTATAGATTGTAAAACAAACCTAATTTTAACGGCATTAGATAAATACTGAGGCACTGTCACACACAGCTGCAAAGTGTGTAAATGGGAATGGTGTTGGACTGACAATGTTCTTTGCATAGTAACCCAAATAGAGTACATCAGGTTTCACACAGCATCATTTTTGGGGCTTCCCCGGAAGCATTGTTCCTGCCCCATCATACTGTATCAAACAGACTTCACATCACATTGACTTCAAAATCAATCATATCAAAATAAAACCAAGACCTTCTAGGTAGGGGAATGGGAGGAGGGCAAGAGTTGTTGGGTAAAAAGGGGTGTGAGGTGTCGAATATACCCCCTAATACCCAGCTGATGTGCCAAATGTTTAACATGGGGAAGAAAGTTTTCTGTCTCAGTTCTACCATTCTCTCACATCCCAGGTAAATGGTTTGCTTCCTCCCCCTCCCCTGTATGGCTGTGAGCTATGCTAGAACAGCTCTTATCAATTTTCTGGGTGTGGGGACAGGTGCTCTATCCTACCACTGAGAACCTCCTTTTCAAACAAAAGGATGAAGAAGGCTTGTGTGACAAATACCAATTTTTGATGGATAATATTTTTATGTAGAAGTTTTCACAAATTGCTTTACTCATTCCTGTTGCATATAAAATACCACCACAAAACCAGGTTTTATTTTCCAAATAAAGATAAAGCAGATGTTCATAAGCTACTTGAAGTATTATTCCCACTCATAACCACCACAGTAAATAGAATTTGCAGTGTCAGAATAACAAGTTTCGGGTCTCACTCTCCCAACATTTTCTAAATTGTCGTGGATGCTACAATTATAAAATAAAACATCTAGCAACCTACAATATTTACTACAAAGGCATTATATACTATTTCCTTATCAACAAGCAACAATTCCTAAAAGCATTTTAAAGCTCAAGGAAGTTGTTATTAAAACAAGATTTATATGATATAAACTGTTCACGGTCCCATCCCTAGAGTGTGAAATTAGTGACTGAGGAAAGATTTCACAGGAACTTAATCTGAGTGTAGTGCTATTGCAAAGGATTTGCAATTTTGGTCTCTTTGCCAAATCCTATGTATTTGCAAGCTGCTGTAGTTATTCATGCAAAGCGACAGATAATCAGCAGCGTCTAAAGCTTTTTTACATTTATATTGAACGTGGAGCTCTTTTCTCTCTATTGGTGTGTATCTAATACCTTAGGCATGGGAAGGTCATATCTGAAGTAAGCACTGGGGAAGTTCCTAATGCCACAAGTCTAAAAATGTTTCTGATTTCATGTTTTAATAAAATTCTGGAAATCTCTGAGTTCTATTTGCAGCCAGCATTAGAAAAAGATGCAGAATAAAGAAGGTAGAGTTAAAACTTGAAGTTCAATGTCCAAGTGAATGATCAGCATTTGCATTTTAATTGTTTATAGGCTTTGTGCAGTCACTTAATAACACTTCACAGTAAATTCAAAATAATGAATTCCAAATTTCTGTAACACACATATCATCACATTGAAACTTATGGATCCCTTGGACAAAAGACGACAGCTAGAGCAACACTGAAAGACTGACAAGGCTACTCCCTCCTCTAAGCATGCCTTGGTTAAATGGCCAGAACACACACAAACATTCACTTGTGGCTCAGTCAAGCATCCTGACTCAGTGGCTATAAAGCTAAAAGCAAAGCCTTCCCAGACCTCACATTAATAGTGCATCACAGGCTCTCCTTCCCTATGCTGTTCAGAAAATTCACCAGCTGCATCTGAAACACAGCATCTGAGAACAAAAGAAGCCACAGCGCTGTGCAGCAGCAAGGGAGCAGTGCACCTCCTGGATCTACTAGACGTCCCTTTAGAAGGTCACATAGCTCAACAGCAGAGGCTCAACAGCAGAGGCCTGCCAGTATAGCTCCTATATAGCCCATGTGGCTGGATGCGTGGCATGTTCACCCTTATCAAGGGTGAATCCTTGTTCACCCTTATCAAGATGATTCAAGACTCATGACTTGAATTAAAAAAAAAAAAAAAAGTTTTTTTCCCTTCGTTACCCCTCTTGAGTTTTAATAAATGTGAAATAAACAAAACTCCAAAAGACCCCACACAAACACACATAGGAACACACTTACTCTTAGTAGAAGCATCAACAACAAATACAACAGAGTATATCTGCCTAAATGCCAACTTTTTTCCTGAATGGTAAACAAGACATCTTCAAAGAGAAATGGTCTAAAGAGGTACGAGTAAGTGCCTTTTCTCTTCATATTGAAGTATCCTAGTGCAACTGTACTGAAGCTACTTGACTCCAAATTAATACCAGTGCAAGAATGGAATATGGCATAAATAAGAGATTAAATCTGGTATTAAACTCATGGACTTATCGGCTACCTCTCCCCCCACCTACCAAACCAATAATTTTTTTCCATGTATCTTCTTTTCCATTTGCTGAGTTTTACTCTGACAGTCAGGTGTTATGGAAAAGTGACATTTGCAGGCTTCAAGTCAGCTGGATGGGGAAAAAAATTCAAATTATTCTATATATATTCAAGGGCTGAAACTATGAAAACTAATTTGACAAAATTTGACACAGTCATGCTTTATTCTTTCTATAAATGTTCTGAGTAAGGTATTGCTTTTGCATCACCGCGGTTTAGGAAAACACTGTAGTTTGAGATAAGTTTTCTTAATCAGTGTCGTCTTGAGCATCTGCACCTCCTGGAGAGGGCATAATGTCTTGTTAAATTCTGCCTTGAAGAACAGTGGTTTAACAGAAGTTACTTGAATTCTGCACTCTGTGTTGAAAATTACTTGGCCAATGAACTGTTGTCCCGCTCACAATAATTAGGAAGCACCAAAAAGATAAAAGAAGAAAAAAGGCAGACGGAAATTAAAAGCTTGGTATTTTGTTTCAGAGTTTTTAGGTATATTGTTTAAAAAGAAAAGAATACTGTAACAGGATGAATTTCGATACACTAAATATGTATTTAAGTCTTGAGGATAGTAATGGAATCAGTATCCATAAACAGCCAGCACTAACACCCTGTATTCCTTACCCCTAGAGCTATATGGCAATTTACATTTTAACTTTTGGGAAGGTTTTTGAAATTATATCCATCAGGCTAAAAAAGTAGATCCATGAATGTCATTTATAGACTATTTACAGTCATGTTTGCAAGATCAAAATCCAATTCTGGTTTTTACACATTTGTCTTTAAATGAAAATTTAGCCTCAAAAGAACGTACCTTTTTTCCATTACAGTGTTTACACTTCAAAAAGAATGATTTTCAAGCAGAAATATGTGAGATGAGCTTCTTCATACCACACTTATACTACAGAATACTTATGCAAAGTATTTTCAGTCCTTTGAGACAAACAGAGGTAGTATCTAAATTCTCCTTAAGTGTCCACACTGTAGGCAGTGTCAGTTACATTTCCTGTAGGTGTCAATGTAAAAGTGCACTGAAGAAGGAAATCAAACACAATAGTAGAAGCTCTGAAAAGTTCAGTTAATTATTTGAAATAAAGAACCATTAGGAAGGTAATTTCTTTTCCATAAACAAAAGCAGTTTCGAGAGATTATTTATGATGATATTCATCAAGTGTTATATGAAGTCTCTTGTGATCAAAGTATTTAAAAAAAAAAATCTTTTCCCTCTTTGCAAATAGACATGCAACGAAAGTCATATTCAGTGAACAGCATTTCTGAACTTTCTTTCTGAAATCCTATTTCAGAAACATTTTAGCTTTTTCCTTCATCCTTCTTATGCTTCCATACCTTCATCTCCGAAAGCTAATCACAATTCATTGCATTGCAAGGTATTCAGAAACTACTTGTGATAGATGTCATGATTGTGCCTTCAACAAGAGGGCAAAACTATTTTTAATCACAAAACTTAATCCGAACACATACCACATGAGAACATTATCCAGAGCACAGTATAATACAGTCAATATATTTATATTACCTGGCCTTGAAGGAACTCAGGTTAGGCCTTCAATCTGAACAAGTTCTTCTTATACTGGCTCAATAGCACCGATTGCAGATTTATACAAATTAATAGAAACACCACATACATCTACACAGCAATAACTTCTCATTGATTTCTTTTTAAACATTAGAGAAGACAATAAAGAGATATCATTGAGCTTAGGATTTGAAATATCTGAAGAGTATATTCCCTCTCTTACAAAAGCTTGCAATTTGGTTCCTCCCAACCACTAACCAAGAGAAGCAATTCCCTTATAAATTTATGAAAAAGGGAATTACACTGTGTGTAATTCCAATCTTCTCAGTCACAGTTGCTTTTTTCCTCTAGCAGTAAGAATACTCAGAGGTGAAATAGGGAAAGGACCCATGGAGACCACCACCAAGTCTGAAATCCTGTTAAACCTCTAACAATACCAAAACTAACAGACCCTGACAGCATAAGCTCATAAACAGAAAAGACTAGGGACTAAGCTGTGGGGCACTGTAACTCCCTTTGTACATAGAATTCCCTGTTCTCTCTGATGACTGACAGAAAAAGTTTTCATTTTCAAGATGCTCCAGTCAGTAAAGATGGAGGGATTTAGTATCTTGCGACTTAAAATTCCTTTTGTTTAGACTTAATTTTCAAGAAAAGCAAAACAACACAGAGGTTGATATTTTGTTTGCTTATGATGGAGAAAGAAGCAAACAAAAAACCCAGGAGAATACAGGACACTTTTTAATCACTTAAGTTCAGGTACAAAGCCACATTGTAACAACATAACAAACCAAACTTCAGTGTTACTTCTAGGGAGTCCCATAACTCCCCCCCAGCCCTTAGAAGGAGGAGGAGAAGGGTTGCAGTGCCCAGTAGGATACGGTGTGGTGGATCCTGTATAGCCAGGCCCTTAGAAGAGAGAAGAAATTGGTTTAACCACCAGGTAGAATATATGCAAAGTCCTATTTGGGTGGCAGTGGTTTCACAGCAAGTGATAAAGTTTGTACAGTCGTCTCAGGAATGTTTTTTCCACATTTAATGTTTTTCACAGGTAACAAGGAAATAAGGACAAATAAAAAGAGACTGCCAGTTCTCCTCAGTGGCAGAGGTAACTGCTCCCTAGCAAAATTGCAGAATATACCCAAGGCACACACACAGCACAGACACTGCTTATTTTGTGTGGTGCTCTAAGCCACCTGGCTGAACAGAGCAAGTTCCCAAGTATCTGTTCATGGAAAATTCTCCTCTCCCTCGCAGCATTGCATATTTTTAACATACCATCAGCAAGCAGTGATTCTTAGGTCATAATAAAAAGTCCCAAAATAAAACTAACAAGTGTCTGAACAAGTGTCCTATAGCACAGCAAAACAGCCCAAGCTTCCCCACTCCCCCTCTAAACCCATCTGTTAACATGGCCAACACAGGCAGGATTGCTGTAGAACTGTTTCCATCTGCTCTTTGCAGAGCAGCTATACCACAGCATAAGGCTGAGCACTCAGTAAGCTGTTTCTACCTGTTCTTGTTGCTGCCCTGGGCTAAACAAACAAGGAAGGATTTCATCTCCAAAGGAAGTTTGTGGTAAAAACTTCAAGGGATGGACAGAGCAGAAAGGATTGGCTCTAGAACAGCTGTTTCTCAAGGCCTCAACCTGTAAGCACTAGATGTTCTACATGTCAGAAAAGGTTCAGGTTGTTTTGGACTATGCATTACTTAATAGATCTGTGACAGAGACAATATGGACTGTTACTATGAATGGGTGTGGATAATTATTCTGCCTTGCTCTGCCAGTTGTTGTATCAGTATAACTTCATTTCTTGAAAAAGAATGCATACTTTGTAGATGAGCCCACCCAGTTGCCAGAGAATGCTATTTGCATGAGAAAAGTGGTATTCAGATCTGCCCTTAGACAAGATCTTCATTATTATTATTTTATGGTTATATTCAGATTTGCTTGCATAACATAGCCATGCAGTAATAAAATTGCATTAGTTGCAAACTTCCCTACCAACGTCTGTACTGGTTCTAGTTTAATTTAAAGCATGCAGAAGAGGGCAGTCTCTGGGAAGCTGCCAACAATAATGTCCTCCTGCACGTTAAGCAAATAGTTTGTTTCCTCCACAGGAGACAGATCAATACTCAAGAAACAAAAACAAAACCAAGAAAAGCTAAAAGCTTAGTCATGTAAATCAGGGTGGAGGAAAAATGAAAGAAAACTCCTCATTGGCATTCTACGACTTCTGCAGACCCCCATGGCCCATTAGCTAATTTCTATTAAAACACACAGCTCTAGAATAATAAATGCCAGTGGCACATTTCTAAAGGTTTGTGGCAACTGAAGTAAACATGTCCCTGTTCCCAGGACACCAAGAGACAGAAAATTAACCAGAGGTTAACTGGGTCATTAGCTAGAGCACAATATAGGTCACTGCAGATTTAATTTAGTTTGTATTCAGCTAAAGAATCAAATACAGCAACCAGTTCTCACAGCAGGAAAACAAGTAACTTATCAGCATGTTAACGTATCTTGGATACCAAGCCACCAAGTCTGTCATTATGATTCATACGACTTTTAACTAATTTCACATTATTTTGATGAAACAAAGTATAGTGTATACACACACGCATACAATTCAAATGATTCTGAATGCAAGTATGCAAACAAACAGAAATACAGAATATTTAACATTGTATACAGTCTGCTTTTTTGCCCAGCCCCCCCCCCCCCCCCCCCCCCCCCCTTTTTTTTTAACATTGGAAAATATTTAAGTAAGCTTTCCCTCCCAAAACAGGGCTGGAAAGGAAGTAACTAATACGCGAGACTAAAAAATGTTATATGGGTTAAGAAAAACCCCAAAACATCAGATTTTAATGAGAGTTTGATCAGGACCTAAATAACACATATGTAAGTATTTTGCCTCAATACAGTCTTTTATGAACAAAATACCTCAACAGCTATAACAGGAGGCACCCAATAGCCCAAGCATTGCAAGAACTGGCAATATTAAACAGATTAAACATTTAGGACCAGCTTGTATCCAATAGGTTTGTATCATTTCAGGAAAGTCTGCACTAAAGAAGAGGGTTCAGAAAGACTGCATGAATTATCAAGAAAGCTGTAGTTAAGCCAGGTTTAATTAAGAGACTACCAGAGATTTAAGAGATTTAGGAGTACTAAAACTGCCTTAATTTCCATGGCTGCTGCCACGTTTGTAGCTAGTCTCCTGTTCTTAACACTTTCTCCTCTTTTGTTGCTGTGTAAGAAAAAAAAACCATCAGAAGTAACTGCAGACAAGATGCACTAGTAATTACACACAGAAAACAAACAAAAGTAGCTGAATGGTGGGAGTGCATGGATCAAAATTTTTAGTGCCACTAAAACTTTGAGGCAGAGATAAACTGATTGTTTTCCTTCAAAGAGGCCATCTTAATCTGAAATACTACCTTTTCAATAAAAGTAACAAGCAGGTATAAGGATCCAGTGACAACAAAGTCCTACTCAGTCTAAAATCCAAAGTTAAAGTGAAAAATAAGTCAAAGTTAAATCAGTGCTAGACTCGAGAATAAGTTTAGCAACACAGGTACTGTATTTTGATGCAGGCCAGTATCTAGTAACCCCAGCACCCAGCAAATATTTTGAAGTACATCAGCAAATCACAAGGCAATTATTTCTGTACCAAGAATGACTTTGAGAATTAAACAATTCTGCTTGAATATTGTAGCTTCATCTAAACTGCATTTTTAAAACTGCATATAATTAATCAAGACCGGAATTACGGAATGAGAAAGCAACACTTCCATCTGTTCAAACAAGGCATTTTTGTACATAAACACAAGATCTTGCCTTGTTCAGGAAGCGTCAGTTGGGGGGGGGGGGGGGGGGGGGGGGGGGGAGAAAATCCTCCATTACCTTTAATATCAAGGTTTCAAACACTCCTGTTCAGAAGGCAAAGGAATGATTTCTGCACACCCCAGCCAAGCATTGGAACAAACCTATTTGGTGGTCCAGTCCTTCTATCCCCGTGTAGCTCTCTGAACAGCCATTGCCATTTACAGCAGCTACATTTTCTACTTTAGCTGGGGACATTCTCCCAGCTCCCTTTCAGCTGAATATCCCAGGTAGCATCTTTCCCACACCAATGAGATTTCCCACACACACACACCTGGAAATCTCCCAATGGCTCCCCCTACAAATGAATCCCACACAAGCACACACCTCAAACACTTAACTTACACAAACATATTGATCTCTAATGTTACAAGTCCTTGAAGTCAGACTATAGACTTAGCGGTAGGCAGGCACGGTAAGTCAGAATCTGAAGTCCTGGAATGGGATCAGTGGACAGCAATGGTGTGCACTGAGAACAGTACAGACAGCAGAAAAGACCAAAAGCTTAAACTTCATTCTTTGTTCAAGTCCTTTCACCCCTCTCTCCCTTTAACTTCTTGCAAATATGATTTTAAAACATCTCTAGTTTTACCGCCAAAAGTTATTCTGTTTTGCAATAGCATGTGTTTAAGAATCTTAAAATTGTCGCTACAATAGTCTGATTATAGTGACTACACCATTGGGCTCTATGAGATCTTCTCTACTCCACGTTCCCTATACTAGTATTACCATTCTCTAGCATTTGCATTCTGGAAAGATCAAGTGTCCACTTGATTCTTTGTATTTATTTTTCACTGAATTCCTAAATTATCATTATTATTAAATTTCACTAAATTATCAGTCTGCAGAATACAAACATCTGCCTGAAAATTAACAAGGCATCTCTACTAATTCTTACTACAATTAGTTGCAACAACTCACAGAAGGTGCTTAGCACCATGCAAAATTTGGCCATGTTACGTTTTTGGATTTGAACTTATTTTCTTCCTATATAGTCCCCACTGGCCATAAATAAGGCTTCTTAGGCCACATAATAGCTTAAAAAAAGAAAAAAAAAAGCCTACACTGTAAACATTGAGAAAAAGGAAGAAATTGAAACAAAGTTAAACTGAATCAGAATCAAGCTGAACCTAGATCCAGCTTACAAAAAGTCCAAGTGGCCACACATAACTTCATAATGAAACAAACTAGTGTCTATTTCTCTTTAACTCATTGTCTTAGATGCATAAACTAAACTAAAGATCAGAGTTAGAAAGGGTCTGCACAATTTCTTGTAAGTTTTGTAGACACTTTGTAGATTTTTGGCATTTCTTTTCCTGTATCTTTGCTCTCAACAAATTCAGGGGACATTATCACAGTTCAGCACACCATGACATGTTCTACTGAAGCTTCCCAAAATCTGAGCAATCTTTCCTCCTTCTACAGTTGGCACTGCTTACAATACACCTAGAGAAACAAAAGGTGCACTTCACGGTCTGAGTGCATGAGCTTTAACTAATGGCAGGTGGTTCTTACAGGCAGAACAATGCTAAAATCAAGCAACTGATCTTCCCATCTTCCTCCAACTGATCTAACCCATCTTCCTCCTTAAATATTATTTTTCCACCTATGTCCCAGTATATAAGCTTTCATAACTATAAACAGAGCAATTCAATTTTCATCTAAACTGTTCATAAGAAAAACAAGTGTAATGAATGATTTTGGTATTTTTTTCCTGTCTTGGTAATATTAAAACAGGTTAAGATGCATGTTTTCAGTGACAACAGTTGAATTCTCAGATTAAAAGTTAATAATGTATCACACATGCTGATGAATATACGATTCATGAGACACACAAATGGCAAGCTCTATTTAACGCTTTGTGTGGGCATGAATAGAACACTAACATGTATACACTGGAAGGCAAAAAGCAAAAGGTGCAATTTGCTAGAGAAAAAAACTGCCTGCATATGGATGCGAGATCATGTTTTGCAAAACTAAATGTCTGCACAGCTAACATATTAACAAACCACTGCTCAAAAAAATAAACTTGTCAAGCAGTAGTCCAGTATTAGACAGCAGCCAAACTTAGCGTCAGAGAGGCTTGCATATTATTGCAAATGTAGACTGCATTGCTGTTTGGTGATTTTCTTAAAGCCCCACCTGCAAGAAATTAACCAAGATGTAAAAAACATGATCTAATGCATCACTTAATTCTACCTTGCACAACTGTAGAAAAGCTCAAAAATCTGTACCTAAACAGCTCAAAGGACAAAAGCAAAATAACACTATCTGGGTTTGCACTTAAGTATAAAGGATTTCAAACCAAATCTGTTGATTTAACTTTTTTAAAAGTAGGTCAATCTTAAGGTTTTGGAATGGGATAAGATGGAATAAAAAAAAAAAAAAAAAAAAAAAACAAAGCAAGAACTTCAAGACTTTTTAAATTCTCAACAGTAAAATTTTTTAAAGCTTATTATAAGCATGAAGCTTTCCCAGAATTCAGAGACATATAGCACCTGCATTAGGAGCTTGTAAACCTAACATTTTCCTTCACTTCTTGCAGAGCTACAGAAATGTGGCTCAGGAGTTCTCTTGCTGAAACTTGCATCAAGATCCTAATTAAAAAAAAAAAAAAAAAAATAAAATCAGTGTTTAACTAAACTAAGTTCTGTAGTACTATCCATTCTAGCTTCATGACCGTGTGAATATACAGTTTCTCCAGCACAGGGTGTCTAGAGCAGATGATGTGAAACATAATAGTATTTAGACATCAGAAGTTCCACTAACCAAATCATCACCCTATACAATTGGGTTTCCACACCACATGCTTTAGTGTCATTGTTTGCAGTTTGTTTTTCCCCGGGCTCCAACAGATGATGTGGAATGTTCAATAATATCTAAAATTTATAGCCAACTAAATTATATTATGTTTCTGAGCCACCTTTTTATAATACAGTAGTAAATCAACCTGTAAAAGTAAGTTTACAAAAAGGCTTTCTGGGAAATGAGTTTATTAAGAGTCAAAGAATCCTTACCGTATTCCAACTCGAACAAAATCATCTTCACAATATACCAAACACATTCATAGGTCATCAGATAAGCAATTTTGATTGCTGCTTCTTCTGAATACAAAGTTTACACGGGACGTGGAATATAGTATTAAATTAACAAGTATTTCTTTTTTTTTTTTCCCCCCAAACTAAGTCACAGAGAATCTTTAAGATTCTTCCTTTATCAGAAATGTTGTCTTTCAACCTGCCATTTCTGACTAACAAAGAATTTCTTCTCTTTTTCAGCTGCTATCTTTTTGCTTTTCTAAACAATCGTATTCTAATCACAGTTACTCAACTATCTGAAAGTTAGGTCCCTTCTCTTCGTATCACCTTACTGATCCACTCTCAGTGAAGGGTTGAGAACTACGAACTACCACCCAGAAGAAAGCTTCAGGAGTCTTTGTGAAAAGCACAATCCAAACACAAATGCTTAAAAATTGTTAAAACGGTAAAACAGGTTTAATTTAGTGAAAAGATACATTCATGGGCAAAGAACATCGATCAAGGATTATTAATTGCAACAGCATAGGCAGAGTACAACTTGTAGAACTCGCTGAGCCAGAGGAACTTCTCAATAGCATACCTTTCTATGTTTGTGTTCTTCTTACACACTTAAGTGCCTATTATTGGCTGCAACCAGAGATAAAACACTGGGCTTGACATATCTTTGTGACTGCCTTGCTGTGAGAATAAGAATACTGGATTAGACCACAGCGTTATTTATCTTCAGTGTCCCCAGTACTGATTTTACTTTTGAGATTCGTAAACAGATTTTTTTAAAGTAGACCAATAAAATACATGCAAGTTATTTTCCAATTTATGTTGAAACAAATTTAGGTACTCCATTGTTCAAATTATGTTATCACCACCTTCAGTATATGCATGATAGTACTGTTTATAAAACCACCCCAAAATAGAAAGTCTTGAAACAGTTATGCAACACCATCGCCCTATTTAGTAAGGCAGAAATGGATAATGTTCCCCCCATCCCCAACTACGTAAATATGAACACAGCATGCTGCAGTAGCCACTTTCCTAGCTAGTTCTCTTCTTTTACTATCATTTAAAGAGACCAACTACTTATACATTGTTACGTAACAAGAGAAGCTATTCTAAAGAAGCAAAGGCAAATGAAGTTACTCAAGTAGAAGTCTACATCTTGACATATCAGAATAACTCACAGTGAACTACATTGTATTGAATGTGATTTTGATCTCAGTCTTATATTTTCCACAACTTATGCGCCAAGAATAGGATTACTGTAATCTAGTGATCAAATCCTACTTTAGAAATAAAATGACAAGTTCATATCTGCAGTAAAGAGTTTCACCTTGGAACTCTATTTAAGGCTCCTACCACAAAGAACAGCTGACAAAGAACATTTGACATCTTATTCAGAGGTTTCCACTTTAAGTGCAGTAACTTTTGTATCTGTGGTTTCTACAGAACACATGCTTACAAAGGAAAGGGGATAATATAGAAAAAGTTCAATATTCTTTTCTTCAACAAGAGATAATATAATGGAACAAGTAAACTTGGACTATTTCCTTCAGAACATGCTGCAACACTAAAGATACATTTAAGCAAGAGAAGTCTGACAGTTACTTTTCCTAAGGCTACTGTAAGAGAAAGTGAGATAACTCCTGCCAAGATTGAGCAGCAGCTACAGAATCTGGGATCAAAGGTTCAGAGGAAGCTACTTCCTCAGCTGCTGATCTCTCCCTCTGTGTCAGCCAAATACAGAAGGTGAATACAACAAAGAACTTGAACACTGTTTTGCAATGTCATGGGCTACTCTAGGTTATAACCTTTCTAGAGGCAGCCTGAGCTCACTCACAAGTAAATTACGTTTAATTCATAGAGGACAATATTCTTGCCTTTGTTTTTTTCTCCTTTCCCCACAGATGACGATTCATTTCTTCTGATTGATTCCCCTACTGGAAACATTTCTTCAGCTTGTCAGAATAGTGAAGTGCTGGATTACACAATACAATTTTCTGGGAAGCTGACATATGCTCAAACATTTCATTATAATTGACTTGGACTTAACAAGCTTAGTTTGTGTTGAGCAAAATAAATCAAAACTAGACAGATCATTTTCTCCTAGCGTATAAGGAAGGGATGGGGAGTAGGAGAAATCAAGAGTATATAAACTGACATATTGTGGTTCAGTGTTTTTAAACCTTGATCTGCAAACTGGTTTAGTTAATTCTAGCTGAGACTCTCTCATCAGCAAAAAAACCTAAAAGTGTGATCAACAGTCAAATGAACTGAGTCACCAAGACAAATCCACAGAGTAGATTTTTTTTTTTTAAATCAACTTCTGAAATATATTTTTAAAAAAAGAGACCTGAGGTTTGAAAGCCATTTAATTGTCTTTACCTGTGAAGCTTTCAACTTTTATTTCAGGTTTGGGTTTTGTTGGGTTTTTTTAATTTAAAAGCATAACTAGAAATTCACTTAATACTACACCACATAACTTCTGCATTCCTTAGGATTTGTGATGTATGTGCTAGACACCCGTGTCAACAAGTTACTTAAATTTATATGGCTGACAAACACATGTGTGCTAGTTTTGGCTGGGATAGAAGTTAATTTTCTTCACAGTAGCTAGTATGGGGCTATGTTTTGGATTTGCACTGGAAACAGCGTTGATAACACAGGGATGTTTCCGTTACTGCTGAGCAGTGCTTACACACAGTCAAGGCCTTTTCTGCTCCTCACCCTACCCCACCAGTGAGTAGGCTGGTGGGGCACAAGGAGCTGGGAAGGGACACGGCTGGGACAGCTGACCCCAACTGACCAAGGGGATATCCCATACCATATGGCGTCATGCTCAGCATGTTAAGCTGGGGGAAAAAGGAGGAAGAGAGGACGTTAGGAGCGCTGGCGTTTGTCTTCCCAAGTCACCGTTAAGCGTGATGGAGCCCTGCTTTCCTGGAGATGGCTGAACAACTGCCTGCCCATGGGAAGGAGTGAATGAATTCCTTGTTCTGCTTTGCTTGCACGTGCGGATTTTGCTTTACCTATTAAACTGTCTTTATCTCAACCCACAAGTTTTCTCCCTTTTACTCCTCTGACTCTCTCCGCCATCCCACCGGGGGGAGTGAGCGAGCGGCTGGGTGGTGCTTAGTTGCCGGCTGGGGTTAAACCACGACAATATGTTTATAAGGATAATCAGCACGCTGGAAAATTCAGACCTTGGTTTAGGTTTATTTTAAATCAACATCACTTTCCAAGAGTTTGGAACCTGTCAGATGTAGAAAAAGGAATCAGCCACTTAGTTCACTAGGCTGAACCCTGACTGTAGTTTGCCTTTAAGATTTTAGTCACACCCTGTTTCTATTGCACACTGCACATAAAGAACTAAAAGCATGGATCACTTTTTGCAGAAGACAGACTAATGTTTTATTACCCATCATTGAATAGATCTAGATGGGTTTCCTCAAGAAATTGTCCAATCCATTTTGCTCTCCCAGGCATGCCTAGCTACACTGAGCCATTCTGGCACCTGTTTGTTACCTATTCTTTAAACCTCCAGAGGTTTCAAACCTCTTTCAAAAATCTATTTTATATTTGCAAATAAGAAGCTCTTCTAACGTTACCTAGCTCTTCTAACCTCTATCTAGCCTTAATCTCTAGTGAAACTTAAGGCCATTATTTCATGTCCTGTACCCAATGAACAAGGAGGAGATGATTACCTTCCTCTTTACAATAATATTTGATGCATCTGAAAACCTATGTCTACCCTCAGCCTTGTCCTTCCTAGACTAAACACCAGTTTTCAGTCTTTCCTCATAGGTCACATTTTCCAGGGCATTTGAGCATTCTTGTTACTTAAATCATGTCACCATGTGTGCAGAAAGGGCTCCTCACCACCAGTGTAAGGGAAAAAAAAAGTAACTCTGCTATTCTTTCTTTCAACATTAGAGCAGCTATTGTCATCTCAAAACTGCTAAAGAAATTAAGAGACACTATCTCCATACTGGCAGCATAATTAATTTTTAATACAACATTTCTGAAATGGTTTTGCTCACATCATTGAGGACATCATCACTTGACTGCATTCACTTTTAAAAATCCCATTCTTCTAGCAGCCAGTATTTCTGGTTTGATTTCACTGCTTCTTTAGAAAACAAAACCTATTCTGGAATGCTTTCAGTGCAAAACAACATATACGAAAACCGTGATTTACTTCAGTGGAAATTCTTAAATAAGTCACTTGAATATATATGTCATGCACAACAAAATTCTCAGCTGCTGCCACTTACTGTGCTTTGGCTTATGCTGCGGAGCCATCTCAAAGCACACAAAGAGGACACTTTTTGGATGAAAGTAAGCTGGAAGATGTACCTTAGAGGCCTATTTAAAACCTACTACAAATGTTAATTGAAATTCAGCTGAAAGGACTAGACTAGAACTGGTGTAAAGAAAGACCACAAAACACATCATATGGATGGCAGGTGCTCAGCACCAACTATCTTGCTCTACAGGGCCGCTTATATTGCATTATTTAGTAATGCAGAATAGCATCTAACTACATGTTAGCTGATGAAGGATGAAGCAGCTTAGCATATGCTAATATATAAATCAAGAGCTCAAATTTAGTGTTAATAATTTATCTGCTTTTGATACAAAGTTCCCTTGCCACATAGGCACAGTCTCCATTAAATTTCTTCACACATGCAATTAAAGCAAGGGAGTAACCTAGCTTATCCACCACAGGAGTCACAGAAAACATTGGAAGCCTTGAAAGTTTCAGCTTCGCCATCTTTTCTCTCTGGGTTCTCTAAATAACTTTAACCCTCTAACATGCACACACACGCGTGCGCACACCCACCCTCCCTCCAGAAATTAAGATTAGGAATAGACTGCAAATCCTTTGTCTTGCCTTTCTACAGGCAATGCCTTAAGTTATTAAAAAAACATTCTTTCTGCTTTGAGATGTCATTCATCAGAGTTGTTGCTTCAGCTTAGCTTCTGCTTGACTGCTCACTCATCGTTCCAAAAATTCCTGTAGTGTAAAAGGCAGTGTCAACAGGTAACAACTGCAACACTGCATTATACACTCCAAAAAAATTGTTTTCTGTTTTGTTACAGTGGCAGAAAAGAATTATTTTATCTTTAGTAATCTGAAGACAAATTTAAAAATAAATCAGTTTCAGGTCTGTAGCCTGACAGTGTTTTATTTTTTCAGAACACTACGGACATTATATTTTTTATTTGGTTATCTTCAAAAGTCTTTACAGACATTATTAAAAAAAAAAAATTACTCTGGTAGACTAGTAGGTTGGAGAGAAGAAAATAAAAAAGATACTAATTTGAAGGTGGCTTAATTCTGAAATTCTATTTGGACACCTAATTGGTCCAATTTGTAGAGCACTCTGCTTCCAGTGAAATCAATACAACTTCACTGGTATTTCAACTCCTCTCAAAAATTTCAATAGATTATTAAATGTACAAAAACATGTTAACCTGCTGTATAAGAGCTAATTCCAAGAGTGCAGCGAATCTGCAAAATCCAGACTACCCTTCTCCGCAGACCATAGCTCAGTTTAGAGATACCCAAACTAGCTCAAAGTCATTTAACCACATTAGCACCAAGGCCTGCCAAACAAGGTAAATGCAGAGCTCTGCTCAGGTCACTAACATAGGTACACTGCTTCCAGTACTCAAGGAATCTCATTTGGAGGTAGCTCAGTTGTACTGCATTATGCAGAGCAGCTGTATCTCTGGTGATCCACAGGCTAGATGGGTAAGAGTATCTGAGTATCCAAGGCTAGATTCCCAGGAGTATCCAAGCAACAGTGGGGGCAGAGGGGAGCACACAAAAAATAGCAGGAGGGCACATTACAACTGAAAATGGTGCCGATACCCTCCTTCCCATTAACTGGACTTTTTAAGCAGACAGCATCACCAAAACACACAGTATTTTTGTACTTTCCCCAAGATACTCCAGTGCACCTGGGGCAAATCACAAAACAGGATTTGAGGCAGTAGATCCAACATAGTGATGTTGCATTAGATCTATGCTGGAGATTTTTCTATGCAAGGGAACTCCTCATTTCTTGCCTTAAAGCAAAACAGGAATGGCAGGGGACTAGAAATAGCCAAGCATCTGGCCTAGAGGTAATTATTTTAGAAGCATTTGAATAATAGAAAATGCAACAATCGGACACCTGTCACTCTTAATTCTGTCAAGTTCTGCTGCTGGCTCTGAACCCACCCTAACAAATCCAAGTAAAAGTATCAGTGACAGGAAGAGGAGGAAAAAGCCTTGCTGTTCAGCATGAGGCTTAAAACAGTGCTCATAAATGACTGCCTTACAGCATAGTAAAAGTGAAGACTTTAGGCAAGGAAAGCCTATCCTAGAACTCTAGAAGTTCTGAGTCCCAGTTCCTAATGGAATTCATGTTGATACTTGATGGGCAGAGGTCATCTTGTCTGCAAATCAGATAGCTGACTATCCAAGTGTAAATATTACCCTCTGCTCATGGATGAAACCAAGAAAACTGGCATTATGCTGGGTTCTTGCAAAGAAATTAACTTCATCAAACACTATCTGTAGGTATTCCTTTCTTTGCCTTTGGTAGTGTTGGCTTCACCTGTGGCAAGGGGTTTTTGGAAAATGAACAATGCTAAACTACCTGATATTTGACTGAAAACAGAATCAAAGAACTCCTTGCAAAGAGGGTGCTCATGCTTACCCTTCAGGTGCCAGTGTATTTAAGCCCAATTTCATCCTATGCAGCTTAGAGTCTTTTATGTTGTAAGATTTGTACCCAGCTGAACTGGAATCTTCCTGGCAACAGTTCTGCATCCATAAAAGCAGCCGGCTGAAACTCACCAGAGCCTCTAAAAGACTAGACCACACTGAAAGATGACTGATTTTAAGACAATCTCCACAGCTGCATTCTTCCTGAGATGCACCATGTACACATACTTCCTCATTAACAATGCACATATATTTAAATCAGTGCAATGGGTATGAGAATTTCAGAAGCTACCTGGAACTCAGTCCCCCTATAGTTCCTCAGAACCATAGCAGAAATGCAAGTTTTAATGCCTTTAGAAGAACCAGAAAGTTTTCCTACTGGTAAACTCATGAGGCAAAACGCTTTCAGTGGTAGAGCATTGGACTTATAGCACTGCATTACTTATCTTAACATCTAATCATAATTATTCAATGAATGCAAGAGCTTCACACATTGCCTCTTCAAAATTATTTTAAATAAGCTATCAAGTGATAGAAATGCAACAGTTGATTTTTTTTTTTTGCATTTTTATTATAATGGTTTTTAATGAAGTCAGCCCCATATTCTTCCATCCCATCATTATTTTACAGATACATCTGCAATAACTCGCGTTATAAATACAATGCATTTTGTTATGAAGAGTGAAAACATACCAAAGAAAGGGGGATTAAACACTTCTACTGCAGTGTCCTGCATGCCATGCCATTCTCAGTCTGGGAACATATGCCAGGTAAGCAGTAACCTAATATAAAAAGACAAAGAATATTCAGAAGAGAGCATCAACCTCATGGTCCTTTAGCAAGTCACCTGAGTCTTCTAAAATCTGAGTACAGAGTTTCCAGTTTTCTTTTATGATACTGTCTAAGAGCACCTTCTCAGAACTCTTCTGGAAGCTCTCCCTTCCCCATTCTGCAAAGTCTGCTTTTGTACAGCAACTTTACTAATTGAGTGTTTTCAAAAGAGTCCGATTCTATGAGTTAAGTGACCGGCTGTTGCAGTAACTTCTAAGCAAAATTCAAGTACATAAACGCAATTGTAACACAAAAGAAATAAGATGCTGGAGGTAGCTAAACTCAGCAGAGTGACTAGCAAAAGAATAGTCTGCAGTTTGTCACAGAATCACAGAATGGTTGAGGCTGGGAGGGACCTCTAGAGGTCATCTGGTCCAACCCCCCTGCTCAAGCAGGGCTACCCCAAGCCAGTTTCCCAGGACCATGTCCAGGTAGATTTCAGTATCTCCAAGAATGGAAACTCCACAACCTCTCTGGGTAGCCTGGTCCAGCGCTCAGTCTCCTTCACAATAAAGAAGTGTTTCCTTATGCTCAGACAGCACCTCCTGTGTTTCCGTCTGTGCCCATTGCCTTGTCTGTCACCAAAGAGCGCTAAGAAGAGCCTGGCTCTGTCTTCTTTGTACCCTCCCTTCAGGTATTTAAATTTAAGAGGTCCCCCCAGATCCTTGTCTTCTGTAAGCTGAACAGTCCCAGCTCTCTCAGCCTTAAACATCTTGGTGGCCATTCAGCAGACTCTGTCCAGTTGGTCCATCTCTCTCTTGTACTGGTAAGCACAGAAATGGACACAATACTGCAGGTGCAGCCTTACCAGTGCTGAGTAGAGGGGAAGGATCAGATTCTTTGACCTGCTGGCAACACTCCTCCTAATGCAGCCCAAGATAACATTAGGTGCTTTTACCATAAGGGCACATTACTGGCTCAACTACTGTTCACTCCTTTTTGCTTTGAGAAACACAATAATCCACAGCTTCTAGATTTCCTAAATGTAGTCTGCTTTTCAAAGAATGTAGACAAAGACTGACACTAACATCCAAGGACAACCAAAATATTTATGGTTTCCTTTAGTCAAAGATCAAAAGCACCCTAACCACCAGATCACCCAAGCCAGAGTATGGGTGCTTGAGGTTCCATTTCTGGAAAGTCTCATGCACATTTGTGCCTGCCCTGAATACAGCAGGATTCAGTATCCTAAATCTAGAGCCAGTCACAAAAGGAACAGAAACTCTACCCACATTTTAAAATTTTTAGTTTAGCTTCTCTGGCTTAAGAATCATCATGTGTTAAATGTGGCTTAGGAATGCTTATTGGGTTGCAGTGAAGGTTGATTAACTAATGTTTGAATGGGTTTTGGACAATGACAAATATTTAAGATTTATATTACTAAATAATTTAATATTTATATCTACCCCTTCTTGCTATTTATCTTGTCTAGTGCCAGTTGTTCCAAGTTTTCTAAGTTGTAAATTCATGAGCAGTTAAGCTCAGCAAGCATTACAGCATATTTCCTTATGTTGATTATACATCCCTCCCCATAAACTTAAAAAAACCACCTTATTGCTTCCTATGTTATATCCTGTTTTTAAACTGTTTTGTATGTTTTACTGACTGTGTATATTTCAGCTCCTTACTGGAAGGGTCAAAAATATGTGTCAAGAAGTGTTTCATTGGTGTTTTGGATTTTTTTTTTGTTTGTTTTTTTTGGTTGGTGGGGGTTTTTTTGTTTGTTTTGGTTTTGTTTTGTTTTTAATGAACTTTATATGTAAAAATTCTGGCATGGCTAGTGAATTGCTAAAGACTTTCAGGGCAGGTATTTGTTAAACATACTTCAAAATATTTGAATAAATAAATACATACTATAACTTAAGAAGGATCACAGACACAAAGCAGAAACTGTCATTTTGTATCCTTTCATATAATCCACTTTCAATCTAGAGTTAGGACCAAGGTGGATGGGGTGGCGGGTTAGAGAAAACAAAAGTGAAAGCCAAAGAGGACACGGTATACAGCTGAAAGAAACAACTAACTCTAGCATGATTGTGGCAAAATGACGGAAAATCCCAGCTAGCCACTGCAATAGATTTTTGTTCTAACAAATTAGATATCCCTTTTGCCTTTTCACAACTTAGTAGCCCTGTCACATGAAGATCGCTTAAGACTCCACATGCAGACAAAACTCCCACTGGGTTTTAAGACCGGGCCCTATGAGACAGGCATTTCTAAGCATCAGTAGCTCCAACTAAGCATCTTGAATGCTCCAGTTGCTGTCTCCTCATTGCAGATGCAATGAATGCACATGTGGAAGACTAATGAAAGTAAAGATATCAACATGATAATGTTGGTACCTAAGCCTTTGCCCTGAGATCAAAGAGAACAGCAAAATTCAGCACACAGATGATGAAAGAAACACTTACAATTCTAGCCTGGTGAAAAGTTATTGAGCATTAAAACTTTACTGGCCGGCAAGCTGATTTAATGTTGATTCCAACAAGAAAAAAAAGATATTCTTACCTTGCAGTGCAATTGATAGTAGGAAGTTTTCCACTTACAGATTTTATACACATACACAGAAAAAGTCAAGTAGAAGCAAGTACTTTAAAGAGTTTATTTTTTATCCAAGACAGGAAATCGTCTTTCAACTATTCTCTTTCTAGGTTGTAGCAGATTTCCTCTACACACACACATGCACACACACGTACGTTTCTCTTTCCTTAATATCATACCAGGGAAAAGTAAAGGAATAAAACTTAAAATCCTGCATAAAGATGAGTATTTATATATGCTGAAAAGTAGGAATGGTACTAGTGACTCTTTTGTAAGACATCTTTACAATTAAGATTTAAGACACCACAATGCTCCTGATCACCGAATTACCCACAAATATCACTTTCAGGTTCTTACTACTCCTGTCACTATGCTGATTTTGGCCTCAGCTAGTTTTAAGCTGACTTTCCTTGACATTATTAGCAGTCTGAAAATAAGCAAGCGCTATAAAACCAATAAATTGAATCTAATCTCAGGTGGTTCCACCATACCCATCTCTGCCACCATAGCTGCATTGTCTCCATTCTGTATCAGGAACATGCAATCAGAGATACAGTCAAAGAGAATCCACAGTATAAACATACTCATGCTCGTAGTGACACTCTAAGAATGAGAAATGAGGGCTAACTGAATTTGGTAAAAAACACAAAACTAAAATAAGTCTTTCATAACTGAAGGAGTTTCATTAACATATAGAGCAGAAATACTTAAAATATATTACAAGACTCAAAAGAATATTTATTCAGAGAATTCTGTACAGGAATTTGATTAAGCAGGTAACTGATAAATGGAGAAAGTCTTGGAATTGATTTCTTTTCAAACATAGCATTCACTACTACAACCCTGCTGAACACTAGTGGAGGGATATGGGATTCTAACAAGTAACTACACTTTCTAAATAACAACATGGAAAGCCTTATTTATTTACACCTCAGCAATCCAATCAGGTGCAACCTGATCACAGAGGGCTGATTCAAAAAAGAAGTGATCACTGGAGTTCAGCCAGCCTATGCCTTTGCTCCATGGGAGAAAGGAGGTATATGGAGCTCTTCTCCCTCTCTGATGTCTGTCCAACCTGTTAAACTTCTCACAAGGTTTCACAACTTTACTGGATACTCTATTCCTGTCCTCTGAAATGCAGTGTAGTAGAAGACCAAGTTCACCCCTCAAATACAAACACATAGTGCATGTTCATACTGCAAGCTATGAACTACTCTAAGCCTATTAATAAGGACCCCTTGCTCAAGATCACTAGAAACAAGTAACATAGCACACTATCTTGGAAGAGGACAGAAGAGAAATCACAGGCTTTCTCAAAGTCTTAGGTCCCGAAGAAAGAAGGAATTCTGCTTGGCTTATCATCTAATTCCACGAACATGGATATTACATATTTCCATCATGTAACAGTGTCACCCTTTTGTCCACAGTCTGTGCCAACTGATGTGGAAGCAGTATTCTCTCAGTCTCAAATCTGGCAGTCAGCTTATGCAAAAGCATGAGTGTGATCTACCTTTAAAACAAATATCCAAATCCTCTGCCTGCCCTCCAGTGCTCAAGATTTCACCTCCATTAGAAAGTGGTGGAGAGTCCACCAGAAGCAGAGTTATGCATCAAAGGGAACAACTAGTCCCTGCAAAGAACCAGTAAAAGCCACCATGCATGAAATTATAAAATAAAAAGCCATCACAAAACACCATCTGTCAACTGGGATAGAGTTTTCTTTCAATCTGTCTCAACAAGTTGAATTGTCCAAAGTTTTATCTCAAAATGCCCCATGCTTTCCCAAAACCTCACTCTGCTGCAATTTTGCTCTACCTTGTCTTATCCACAATATGCACAAAGCTGACCTGTTTGTAGCAATGTTAGATTCTCTAGATTAAGGAAACCAAATTCATTCTTCCCTTATTGGGGTAATAATTATTTTAGATCATATATCATTTTACTCCTTTCCTCTAGATTCCTCCTAGGGAGTTCCTGTGTTATGTTTTCAGGATAGATCCTTAAGAGGAAAAAATGCTCATATTTGACAGCTCCCAACAATACGGGATGAAAACCAGTTCCTCAATCTCTAGAAATATAGCTGAAGACTTAAATGAGGGACATGTTTCATTTCAGGTTCAGCTTTTAAGCGTTACTGGTGTCAAGGTGCTCTGTTCATCTCCTGGTACCAAAATATCATGGGGCATATATGACACTTTCCTGCACAAAACTTGCCAAATTCAGGCTCTATTCCCATTCCCTCTTCTCCCTTTCCACAGTTCAGCAAGCATTTGTTTAAAAAGCAAAGTCTTCACTTTTTTGAAGATTCTGATGTGCTGGAGAACATCTTCTTGCTTAAAACACTTGTTTCTGAATCAGACTTACAAAGTTTGGTATACTGTGGTAAATCTCAGATGCATCCAAATAACCATGAACATATCAGATTGTGCTTGGCTATTAGTTATCTCAGCATACATCAAATTACATGTCTTAATGGTTCGGGAATCATATCCTAGAAAAATTAGCAAGAATCCACATTGAAAAACAGAGGTATCAGACATTCTGGTCAATGGAATTGATCAGTCCCATTTTGAAAAAAATTGAATTCTGGGTTTGTGTTGTGTTTTGTTTTTTTGTTTTGTTTTTTTAATAGGTCTTTAATAACCTTATAGGGTTGCTATTTCCAAATCTAGCTTCCAGAGGAAAGGAAGAAAGATAATGTTGCTAGCTAATCAAAAGTCAAATCTTTCAGCCATCTTTAAGTTTTTAAGATTTAATAGAACTTGTTATTTTAATTGCTTGTAACATTTCCATTCTTGCAAAGATAGACAAAAAGTTCTGAAGTCTCTGAAAATTATTTTTGTCATTTTGACAATGACAATAACTATCAAGTCCGTCTGGTTCTTTTTAAACTGCAGTGATATTACAAGATAAAAGCAGGACAAACTCACAATTTAGTTTTATTCTTTGATAGCACAGCAACTTCAGCTGTAGCTTTAATGAGATAAACAGCAGTGGCTGAAGTACTGTACTCAGTCACACTTCACATCATTGGTGCGGAAGCTAGAAAATTTACTCATGAATTGCACTAGGTAATAAGCTACTGCAAACGCATCATATTGTTGAAGCTTTTATGTTCTGAACCTGGTGATGTTAGTATTCTAACCTGACACTACAAATCCTTATACAGCTACAGACAGAAGGAGTAAGAAAGTCACAAGGATCATCTGAAACTAGACTAATCCTTTCCCTAAAGCCACGGTAAATGCATTCATCAGTTAACATGCACGTTTGTATTACATGTAGTCATCCGATGGAAAGGGACTTGCTATGTGAGCCCCTACTTTAATCTCTTGCATAACAGCTGATTTAAAAAAATGACCTAAAGCTGTTAATAAGAAAAGACATTCAAAATTATCCAGAAGATTATAGGAGGAGTTAATTGAGGCTACAGCACTTTTCTACAGTGCACTGCTGGAGTACTTGCTTAACAAAACCAGGACAAATCCCAATTCAACAGCAGTGACTGAAAGAAAGGAAGAGACATCAAGATATGCGTTAAGTATGTAAAATAGTCTCCAGCATTCTTTACGGATGTGAAAAGAATATAATGAATCCTTCATTGCTTAGAGGGGAACATTTTTGTCTTGACAAAGGACAGGTTTCCAAAGATGTGATATTTACATTTTCCTACAACCTGTAATTTTCTCATTTATCATTTGTCAGGGCCCAAAGACCTTTTACTGCACGTAGGATGTTTGCATATGTCTAATGATCCTTTTACCAAACAAATGTCACAGTCTGAATGAGGAAACTAGTTAATATCGCTGATGTTGCTAATTTAACACCATTAATGTCACACTGTGAACAGCTACACAACCTACAGGGTCTTGTATTATAGCTAAGCTCTACTGGTTGCAAGTCTGTTCTCCAGCAGACAGCACCGACAAGATAACCCATGCAAATATCACATGCAGGAAATTCAATAAAATTTGTAAAGATTGCTTTGATTCTGTAGTTAGACTACCAGACAAGTGTGACTAAAGACAGATCATTTGATAGAGATTTAGAGGCACTAATTGGAACTCACTTATCTACACTCTTACAGCTGACTCCACTTTTATCAGTGTGCTACGATTTGGAGCAGTCAGAAAAGAATCCAAGTGGATCACAGAAGCCATTGCATCATGATATTTCTAGATGTACAGCAAGATCCAAAGATTTACCAAATGAATTCAATGGCAGAAGGCACATTGCACTGTTGTCTTCAGTTGCAACTGTGACTTTTCACCCTTCTCTATGCACAACTGAGTTAGATTCTGTAAAGTAATGTGTCTCCGCACATATTATCTATGAAAAAAAGCTTTCTAAGAGCAGAACCATATAATTTTTCTCTAAGCCACTGAAGTCTTCCACACGCTTCCTCTGACAAAGAAAGAATGACATAAAGCAGCCAAATTCTTTAGAAAGTCCTTCAAATGCTGCTGGTACTGGAACACAGGGGAAACAAAACTTGATGAAGACTAAAAGGTAAATTATTTTAAACAGAATTAACAACACACAAACCCAATTGTGTGTGGAATGTACTCAAAAATAAGGGTGGGGGAAGGGAATTGCAAAGCAATTAATTTGCAACAAAAGGAGCTAGTAACTTCAGGATGATTATTACGCATTTATCAATAACAGATCTTTCCCTTAACCTGATTAGTAACAGATACATATAGCATATTTTGATTAAAAAAACCAAGTTAATAATTCTAAACATTACAGTCAGCAACATAGATGGCTTTTTGTTCTTTCCCTACCCAAAGGCACAAGCTGTACATTGGCTGCAAGACCACAGGGATGGTGAAAACTGGTGATGAATTCAACTCACTGTGTAGTAAAGTTAGGGGGGGAAAAAAAGCAAGAAACACCAAAGACACACACATACAAAAAAAATCACAGAGAAATGCTCTGGAACCAAGGCATTACTAAGCAGTGACAACCATTCAGAACTTGCCCCATCAAACCTGTTTGAACTCTTATCCAACCAAGCTGACTGAATATCTCAACGGTGCAGACACAATTTTATTAGATTTCACCCTGTTTTGCTCACCTAAGTAGACCCAGTATAGCTTTATATTTTGTAATACATACAAACCACAGTGAAATCTCTTAATTCAAACACATCAATATCACAAGAAAGTAACTTGAACAGCTTCTTCAGAATACCCTAAACTGAGGTCTGAGCCAAAGAAAGCCAACAGTCCATTAGGTAACCCATCTAGTTTTGTATTAGTCCTTTCTTATCATGCACCTTTCTCAGAGAGACCTTTATCTCTCCCAAAGTAATGAATCTCCAGAAACGCTCATATTCCCAACAACTGACGCTCAAGGCACATATCACATGCCTGGCACAGTGAGATTTGGAAGTCTATAGTATTAAAAGGATTTCAAATCCCAACATAATGAAAGAATAACGTTCCTGACACAGCACAATCTAGAAACAGTCTGCACCTTAACAAGCTCTCTATTTGCTTCATACATACATAAAATCCCAACTTTCTCAAGTACTAGAGATATTTCCTCAGGTCCCTAAGATAATTTAGGCAAAAGCAACTAGTTGGAGTAAGAACAAAGCCCTAAGTTTTCAAAGTATATCCATTTTTAAGTTTTACTTCTTTATACAAACCAATATGCAGTTTTCCCCCAATCCAGTAATATTATTTCCTGGATCAAGTTCAGTAATGTAAACTAGATGTTACTAGATTTGTCAGAAGTGATTTTAGGATTAAAGAGATTTATTCCCCAGATTACCTGAAAACAGAAGAAAGAGGATACTATACACAACCATGTACTGAAATGCCCATTTAAATACTACTAGGAGAAAAATAAAGATGACCATTCATACTCCTTACAGCAGTCCTCTACAAAGTCATTGGGGGTTGCAGGTATATGACTTATTAGAAGAACACAAAGATTTTTCTTGCAATTACTGGACAAGACAGATATGGACATTTAATACTACCTTGTTCACTACTTATAAACTTAAATTCAGATGACAGGATCTTGTCATTATATTTAAAAAAGAGAAGACCCATACATTTCATTATTAGTTTTGGCATAAGATAACTTCACACCCCAGTTGAAAATTAATACTATTATAACAATGCAACATAAACTTGTTAATACTTTTAACTAAGACAAAAAGGGAGCAGTGGAACAGGAAGAAAGGAAACTGAACAATAAAGCTTTGTGAAGATCAGCTGATGTTAAATCCATCATTTTTTAAGAGTCCTACCAAGTACTTGGTGTGGGAGAAGGATCAGAACTTTAGTTCTTAGGTGTGCACTGAGCTTTATGGTTTCAGTACTTCAATCTTCCTTCGAAGAAAGCTGCAATTTCCAAGACCGCATACTCTTACTCCTTTCACAGTCATAGAAGTAGAATGTGTTGGGTTAGGATTCTTATATTAACACCCTAAAACACACTTCTGTCTTTTTGCCCGTGTTCTTCCCCTCCACTGAATGGCAGTAACTCTGGGGTAACGTGCAGGGATAACACTGCAAAGAAGGATGCATAAAGAACTTCATATTGTTAGCATTTCAACCACATAGAAGACAGAATCTAGAAGAAAAAATTTAAATCTATAAGCAGATCTAAGAAAATCTATACAACAGGTCAATTGATCAAGACTTGTAGATACCAAAAACCTACAAGAAGTTTTCCTTATTCGGTTTCCAGATTGTAAATAACATCAGCTTCTGACACATTTCAGCATCTTTAAGATCCACAATCTTCCTTTCCCAAATATTACTAGAAAACACAAGTTCTTAAATACACTGAATCAATCTATTAAACTGGGTAGTCATAGTCAATGACTCAGTCACAGAGATGGTCAGAACTGTCAGGTCACAGCAGAACCATTGTTTACAGTACCTCCTACCTCAGGAATCAGTAGTTTCAGCCTTTCACAATGATTGCTGCCTGTCCAAGATCTTCAAATAAGGCAGGCAATTCAATTGCTTTCTTTTTAGGAACTTGAAATATAGCACTGCCTATTTCTAAATGGGTCATGTCTTTCTGGAGCAATGAGACTTCATCCAGTATTTATGTTATTTCTTGTGAGGTATTGATATTTACAGTTGCTTCCCCATCACCACAAAGTTATTACCTTCATTTTAGAATACTATATGCAGATTAGAGACAACTCTGCAGCCTAACAGGTATGTTTTATTTCGACAGTCTCTTCCAACAATCCATTAAACATGGCTAATTAGTACTAGTGATTACACATCAAAATTTTTATTTCACCACAAACTGCTTAAACTCATTGAACTGTGAGCTGTTATCCTGATTTTACTGTGGAAGGTGAATCAATACTAGAAAATAAGACAGAAATACAAAATAACAAACTAAAACCTAGAATAAGCTCATGACAGATATTAACTACATAAAAAACTTCTACGTTGTTCAAAGGGGAAAAAAAATCACTGCTATAACAATACCAGGTTACAGATGTCAATACGCCACTGTATATATTTCTTCATCATCAAATCATCATTTAGCTACTTCAGTTCTTTGTGCATAAGTTCAGATAGTAAAAACATTTGATGTAGGAACTGTATCTGTGTTATAAAGGTTCCAAGTATAAAATAGGGTGTTGTAAAACTAAAGTCATACCTGCTTTATGAATCTCATTCAGCTTTACAGACAGTTTCACTTGAACAAAGTTTCCTAGATTCTGTTGTTGGATCTTTCACACTAGTTAATTTTCTTTAGCATCATTCTATTCTGAGCACCAAACCAAATTTCCTACCACAGGCAAACTGCAGAAAGCAGACACTATTTCAAACACTTTAATTGGAAATTTCACTCACCAGGATTTGGAAAATAAGAACACAGATACACATGGCTGTATTTTTTTACACATGCATACATACACACACACAGACACAGAGGTGAGTCTAGGTTAAATTGTTGAGCTATTGCACTGACAAAAAAAAAAAAAAAAGCCTTACCCAAGTGTATCCACAACTGTGCTAATACAGAAAACAGAATTTTGCATTTCACTGTGATACAGACCACTGTAGACACTAACATGCAAAGTCACATAAATCTGTGCATGAGGGATCCTAGGGCAGCTGCACAGTACAAGCATGCATTTCACATATTACAAAAATACTAGAACTCAAGTACAACTCCTTACAAGAGGGAAGATAAAAATTTCTGTTTACTGAGACATTCTTACTGCCTCAGAAGCAACACTCCTTCAGACGCTGCTTCTTGCTGAAGACCTTTATACTTGCAGCATCTGTATTTGTAGAAAGGCATAGTTATATCTAGCATTGAGACAAGTCCAAAGTAATATTTTTATGGAATTCAGAAATATTACACATCTTTTCTCCTCCTACAGAGGTCAACCACTAATTAGTTGAAATCCTCCCTTGTCAAACTTGCATTATCATTCCAGAATTTCTCCCCATGCACCATTTGGGTGAGGGGTGGGGTGGTGGGGACAGGCAGAGGAGAGGCAGTTAACCAGCAACAAACTATATTGAGAAATTCAGACGATTTCCAAAAGTTAAACAAAAATCCAAGTCTATTAGAGACTTATACCAATGGAGAGAGGGGGAAACAAAGCAAAATAAAAAATGAAACAAAACAAACTCTGCTTATTACAGCTTTTCAGGTTTCAGATTAAATCATGGCTTGTACTGGAACAAACCTAAGATATTCTCAAAAACATGAGCATACTGGAACATCCATTTTTATATTGGAAATGTAGGCCTGTATCTCATTCTCCAAAATGTCCACTCCAGCCTGAGAAATTGGCCCAGCATATTGATAAAAATAAGAATGTGTTCTGTCAAGGATACTGCAAGGAAAAATTTGAAAGGTAGGTCTTATCTACTTTTCATAGAAACTGGCAAAGGCATGGAGCATTCTTCACAGAAGTATAATCTCACCAACATCTTTAACCAAAATGCTCTGACAGATTTGTAGCAGTTCCTGATCTTACCCTTACTCTATTCTGAACTTCACAGTGAGCCTACATCTTCAGGTGGCCAAGGAAAGGATGTTGAGAGGAAAAAGGAGAAAAAAATATTGTGTCTCTCTGAGGGGGTACAATTATTTGGAAAATATTTTAATCATTCTATGCTATCTACAGAGCAAGAAGTTAGACCTGTCTAGAATTCAAATTAATTACTTCTAAAAACAATTTTGAAGGGAAAATAAAATATAAATTCACACCCTTTCCAAGTTGTGGAGTTCTTTGAGATATTAGATATTAAATCTAGCATCTCAAAAATACACATCTATTATTACGCAGCAAAACTATTTGCTTTATTGCATCACCTTCTTTCTCATTCACAACAGAGAAGAGTCTTACTCATTCATATACCTAAATCAGTTATATTTGCGAATTTGTTATCACCAAGTGCTTTTGAATTTCTATTTTTGTAGATGAGCAGCCATAATTCTTCTCACCTGGGATCCTCATAACAGAGATGTTTGAAAGAAAGTCACAACAGTGGAATACATAGACTTTCTTAGAAACAAAACATACAGAGCCATAGCAAAGCATCATCTATTCCAACTTAACATTTTGTTTAATGAAATAATATTAGCTACCAAGGTAGAAAAACTACAGACATTTTCCGATCCATTTAGAAGAAATGTTGGAGGATCTGGTACTGAAAGACCAGACTAATCAAGATGGTTTTATACAGCAAGGGCAAACACTTTCAGCTAGAAATTCCCTGAAATAAGACTCCTTGCAAGGAATCTAAAGCAGCAAAAAAATTGTTATGTAGCCAAAACACAAGCACAACAAAAAGGGTTTTTTTCAAATATCAAAGTCCAGGAAAAAAAAGTAAGTCCAATAAATACTTTGAGAATAACACTATATTTTCCAAATGAGATTAAAATAAACACACACAAAACCCTCCACATTCAAACCACAAAAAATCTGTAGTAGGAAAACCCCACCATGCCAGGAACTTTGCCTTGAATTTCATTATTTGTGCTGAAGAGAGTCCAGAGTTCACCTGAACTCCCTAATGCAGATTAAAAATAAAGCTGTCCTATTTACACAAATATTTTGAGTGTTTTCCTAAACATCTCTCATATTCCATTTCCCCACCCCCCAAAACCAAGCAGAACAGTTAAGGTAAAATCGAGAAAGACGGTAGGGGGGTTATTTTAGTTTTTGAACAGCACACTTAAAAGTTTTAAGTTTCACTGCTGCAGGACATGTCATGAAATGCAAGGCTCAATCAAATTCTATGAAGAGGATTGACTCTGAGGACTCTCATAATATGTTTAATCAAAACAACATCCTTACACATGTCAGTTTTACTTCCACATAATGAGAAACTCAAGAGAAATACTGAAAATTAGCAGGGACGAACTACCGAAGAATATCTTTATGTAAAATCATTACAATTATATTTGGAGAGGAGAGAGGGAAGGAGAGAGAATTGTTATGTATATAGCTAGCACTAAAACAATTACTCCAGTTCCATCTTTTGGAGAACTCTTCACGGCCCACCATGCTTTACATCTCTCACAGGCATTGAGCATAAAAGTTATTGCACTGCAGATTAATTTTGGAATTCAGCTGACACCTAACCAGTTAAGGGGCTTTTCATAACTACTGTCTGATGGCATAAGAAGACATTCACTGTTAATAGCAAAGTCATTACTTATTGCCACGGTAAAAGTGAAGAAAAAACAGCATATTTTCACCAACCATTTCTGGTTTTAATCTATTGAACTTAACATTAGTCACAGAAAAGCAAGAGCATATGTGGATTCATTCACATGTTTGTAGGTTGTAGAAAGCAAGGGAGATGACATGGACACCTCTGCACGGTTTCACATCCATACATAACACGTTAAAGGAGAAAAACAACAACAAAAAAAAGCTATTAGAGACCCTACCTACAACTCTACCACGTCTATGCCTGGAGCCCTGCAGCCTCGCAGTGCTGTTCAACAGCCCAGCACAGGACTAGGAACCAGAAGTTTTTAGCACAGCGCATGTTATTTTCCAGCTCAGCCACTGCCTCACTGCGTGACCTTGGGCAAGTCACTTCCCCCGCATCTCAGCTCCCCAGCTGACAGTCTCCCCCTCCGCAGAGCACCGAGGACAAAAACCCGGTAATTATTCACCACAAGCGACTCTGCACCGGCGAAGCTGGAATAGAAGGGTGCGGGGGAGGTGGGGGGGGAGAATGGGAGTGGGGGTTTCCTCACTGACAGGTGATAAAAATCTCCCCGACATTGATTCAGCCTCCCGCCCGAGGGAGGATCTCCCCCCACACCTTCCCCATTTCCCTACTGTACGGGTTAAACCGGAGGAGAAGCCGGCAGCTCCGGCTCGCCCACCCCAAGTGCACGCAGCAGCCGGGGAAGCCAAGCCCTCCGGGCCTCCCACCCCCACAGCCAGAACCCTCCCGGCGGCCCCAGCCCGGCTGCGCACGGAGGCGGCGTTACTTACAGCACCGGCCAGGCGGAAAACTCACAGGTGGCCCGGAGCCGCCGGCGACCAACGGGTGAGAGGCGACCTCCGCCCCGGGAAGTCGGTCGCCTCAGTACCCGCGCGGGAAATGAGCAAACTGGGACGGGGGTGCTGGGCTCCGCGCCGCTCCCCGCCGCGGGGCCGCGCAGCTCCGGCCGCTGCCGTCGTCCTCCCTGCGCGGGGCCGGCTCCCTCCCGCCCTTCCTCCCGCCCGGCTCGCGCCGCCGGCCAATGCGGGCCGCAGCGAGGAGCCGGCTTTAACCATCTGTTGCGAGGCGCCTCCTCCAAGCGCTGCCGCCTCCCTTGCCGGGGGGCTCCTGCCCAAGCACCCCGCCGAGGAGGTGGGGAGCCAGGAGAAAGCTTTAGGCCCCCTCCCCGAAGAGCTCTTTGCCCTCCGCACCCTGAGGGGCCGCGGCCGTTACCCGCCTCCCCTCCCCCACCCACCTCAGGATCGCCTCCCCCGCCCCCTCAGGGCTGGCGCCCCTCACCTCAGCGTTCTCCTCCCCGCGCCCGCGGCCCCTGTCCCCGCACAGCACCCCTCAACTCCCTCCCTGCCGGGTGAGCGCCTTCCCGCCAGCCCCGCCGCCGCTGTAGGGTGAGGGAAGAGGAGCACGGCTGGGGGGTGCCCTGAGAGCGCTGCGGCACCGCCCCAGGCAGCCCCCCGTTAGGAGTGCCAGGTGGGGCAGCGAGGCGGGGGGGGTGGGTGTCAATTAGGGAAAAAGAAGTGCATGAGGGGTCTAATCCTCCTCAGGTTGGTGGGGATAAAGTCCTGACCTAATAAAACTTCTGTACTTCCCACTTAATAATTGGGGTTCTCCACATGAGGTGTCAGGAGGCCGACAGTGGTACTGCACGGAGAAATGTGCCTCATCCTGCTTCAATGGGCAATAAACCAGGGCTAAAATCTGTCTGTGTTTAGACATCTTAGACATCTCCTGTGGAGAAGCTGTTCCAAAAGAGTCAAAAGTCTCTTTCACTATTTAATGGTTTTGAGTTTTAGCCTTTTGCGTTCCTAATTTCAAGGTTTTTCCACGAACATGAGGACAGCCTATGTGCGGGGTCCCTTATTTTGGGTCCCTGTCTCCATGCCAGGTGATAGTAGTTCAGATGTTTGTAGTGCACGTGTAAACTTTCCCCAAAACAGAGCCATAGTTCCTGTTTTCCTTCTCCTTTTATATTAATACTTTCCTTGTTACAGACATCCCTGATTATGCCTTTTAATCAAGTCCCTACATTTTCACTTGATTCTCCACAGAAAATCTAGGGAATGAGCAGCTAACTTTATTACAACAGGTGCCAGGGTAATATTTTTATGAAGATGTGTCAAGAAAATGATGCAAATTCTTCTCAACTTTCAAAAACTTGAAGTTAACAAAAGAGTCTTGAGATGCATGCTGTGGAAAGAAAAAAAAAAGTACATTTGTTGCATGTATTAACACAGGTTCTAAATGAATTTTTGTCATTTTTTGAAACTGTCAGATTCTTATTTCTCACCAGAGCAGTGCCATTAAATTATAGGTTTAAAACCAGAGTATGGACCAGATATGATTTGCAGGACCTGCAGGATTTGAGATACATTATTATGCAAAGTTTAAGGTTATCTTTTCTCAGTGACATGTATGTTATCTGTAGCTGGATAGTCTGAGTAATTAAATTAATCATAGGTCCTTTTCTTTTACTATTAAAAAAAATACGATTTCTGGATATAAAGTCAACCACCTGTATTCCCTACCAATGCTGTTATAAAATGGTACAATGTGTTACTCCAAATAGACACTTTCAAAGATAGGGTACATTTCTTACCCTCTGGGAAGGCTTTATCTTTGCATTAAAGGATCTCAACACATCTGAGATTTATCTTATTACAAAAAAGTCTCAAAAATACTCAAAATTAAATGATTTGGATTTTTCTTATGAGACTCCAGATGGATGAAATTTTGCTCTCATGTATGCATGTGGAATGCCTATAAATCTGAAGGGAGAATTTGTCATTGCAGGATATTTTTAAGGAATGGTTTCTATATAGTCATAATTACTAGAATGACAAATTAGCTAGTGAATCTTCCATTAATCTTACAAAGCTATTCTCAAGCCTGAATTATTCCCATATATATTCTAATCAAGGCTCATCATAATAATTTTGTGAGATATTGTTTCTAACTTTACTACAAGGTTTTGTCTTACTACTCTAAGAATGTTGTTATTATTGATTTTATTAATACATAGGAATTCCATCTAACATCTTAAACCAATTGTCCTAGGTACCAAATATATGCATAAAAAGATGCTCTTCACTTGAATGCTTTGCATGCCATCATCATACACAGATGTCAAACAAAGGATGGCTGGAAATAGAACAATCCATAGGCAAACAACTGGCCTCTGAAACAGTGAAAATATTAACAACTTGTTCAGTTGTACAAGAAAGCTTGGCAGAATCCAAAAGCATATGCAGGTAAGTCGTGTCTCAGTCCACTGCTGTAATAAACACTGCTGTTAAATATAAAAAACTATGCCTTAAGTCTCAAAATAATGTTTCTCTATGAAGTCTTTTAATTCACAAACAAGATGACTACTGCAAAGGCAGTTGCTTACCTTTTTTAAAATATGTATTCTTTCCCCTGGCTCATTACAGTTTCTATTACTTATTCGTATAGATTAAAAATATGACAAATTCTGCATGCATACATCATCAGTATTGTGTATGTCATGGATGTGATTAGGACAAGATTCAAATAGACCAGCAACAAGCCATCAGTTCAGGGGTTTTCTTCTGTATTTTTACTTGCTACTATCTTGGCATGTGACCTTGGGCAATTTGTTGAACTTACCCGTGAATCATTCTTTCATCTGTAAGATCTGGGATAGTCATACTTGAAGAAGTGCTCTTTATTAGTAATAATATTTTGTGAATGTATTTATCTATAACAAGTGAACTAGTAAATAACATCTTTGAATATAGGCATCCAATCATTATCCATCATAACAGTATTTTCTCCTGCTTCATTCTAAGTAGCATATACTTGGCAGTCTGTAGTCCTTAAAACAAGGTTTAAAAACTAAGCGGTATTTTTTGTCAAATATCATAGCAAACATCTTTAAATCATCAAAGATCCTGTGTGAAAGTCTTATAGAGAATAAGCCTATTTTTCTAATTGGTCAAGCAGTGCATTAACAGTGTGTGCAGAGATAAAGCTGCAAGCAATTATAGTTCAGGAGACCAAAGACAGGGAGAATGAAGTTTTCCACAGAGTTCATGATAAAGAGCACTGTATCCCTGAAAAGCTTTATGTTTTCTTCATGAAAAAAGATTGCAGTGCCTAATTATAAGAGTTCAATGAGACTAGGGTCTCATACCTCCAAGAAAACTATTCAAAAACTATTTTGGTGTGGTTTCCATGTGCAGCAGGTGTTCATCACCGCAATAAGCTCAGAAAACAACATCTTTTGCCATTCCCACACTATGTGTTTGCACTAAGAATTTTGATTTTAGTAGGTGCTTTCAGGTCACTTCCAGCAAGAGACTGTGTGTGCATGTTACATATAGTTACCCTGTAACTTTCTTCCCACATCTTTTCTTTATGCAAAGTCCAGCGAAACGCAGTCTATTAGGCTGATGCTTTCAGTAGAGTTAAAAATATTGATATGCATTAGCTGCAATAATCAAATTTTTTAAATCCCTAATGTCTTAGAAGATCCATTAACCTTAATCAATCCAACACATCTGATTGTGCTTGCCAACTGCCCTTTTCCAAATAAAGATATATCAAGTTACATTAATAGCATCAGTAATTAAATACTAGCATGAACACAAAAACAAACCCTGAGGTCCAAATAGTGCAAACTTGGGGCACTGATTTAGTTCCAGATCTTGCAGCAGGCTATTCTCTGAAGTGAACCAAGTGAGCCAAAACCATGAGAGTGGAACTCAGCGTGTGAGTGCAAAGACAAAGTTTGAATTTTAACCCCCCCCCCCTTTTTTTTTCCATGTGAAATATGTTAAGTTGCCAGTGGAAAAAAAACTCAGGATTGAATAAACTAATCAGAAACATACCTTAGAGCCGTAGTCATAAAGGAGTTGCTTTGTTATAAAGACAAAGCAGATTTGTGGGAATGTTGCCACTTTTTATAAACTGTCGAAAGCTGGGGTTTGTTTTATTTTGGTTATGTGCCAGTCATGACTCAGGAACCGTTACAAAAATGAACGTGCTATTTCAAATGTTGCAAGACCTAGACTAGATTTAGATAGTGTGGCATATTTACCTAAACAAACAAACTAATCTCAGAAGCTGCAGAACTGAAACTAGTTGGAATGTCACTTAGGTGCTGACACTACTGAGAAAACAAAAACATGGATGGACAGTGCTAACCACTGAAAATGCCAGCGGATGGTAACTGAAATGTTATGTTCCTACCCCACAGGGCCATGTCTTCTGCTGGCAAACAACTGTATCTGTTAGGGGAAGGGGAAAAAAAGAAAAACAACAATAGCAACAAAAGGTACAACAAGTACATAAGGAAACAGCTGTCTAAACTTCGGAAGATAAGACAGTTGTCTATTTGAGTCCAAGATCAGTCTGTCTGTGTGAAGACAGCTATCAAAACTGTGAGTTTTTGCATGTTCTTTGATAACTGTGTAATTGGTAACTGCAATCTCATGTTTCCTATCCCCTTACTCAGAAAACATTAAGGGAAATGGATTATAACTCCAGTGCTAACAGGGAAATGTTCAGCAATAACAATCTGTAGCTTCTGGAGCACTTTTCTGTTTCAAAGGGCTTTGCAAACATTGATTAATTAATCTACTCTGTGTTCAGTTCTGGGGAAGCATGCAATCCTTCCACTAAACAGTTGAGCTTTGTTATGGCTTTTAAAGCCTGAACTGTGCTGTGGGGTCGGGTGAGTGAGCACGTGCAGAGGGGCAATGCTGGAGTGATAGCTGCTGAAGGCATGCCGTTTGGGTAGCTACAAGGAATATGTTTAACAGTGGCTGTGAATCTTTTCCTTTCTTGAGGCGCTAGGTGATACACAGAGGTAAAAAAAGCCTCATAATCTCTTTCCGCAAGTTAGGTTTCCTCTTTGATGTGTTACACATAAATGCAGGTTACTGTGCTGACACGAGGATCACAGTCATCAGGTTCCTTCTGCTACCCACACATGCTCACAAACTACTTCTTTTTTCTGACTTTCCATGTGTGCAAAAGCAAAACTTAGTGTATTGTTTCTACATTTAACCTAAAATGGATTTAATTTTAGTCACAATCCCTTTGTAATGTCGAGTTCTCCTTTTCAGTCCAATTCCTCAAGATACACCTGTCTGGATGCATTCACTTGCACTGACTGCCTTCACTTTCAGTAAGAATGGGACCCTGGCTTTGTACAGCTTCTGTCTAAGAACACTGATCCTGCCTTTGCCAGCTGGTAACCTGACTGATCTGAATGATATGTGTCCAAAAGTTACCCTTTTAAGAGCCTGTTTACAACATCGGCTACTGGCAACTAAACCAAATTTCTTAATTTGAAATGCATAGTAGACTCATTATGTACTTCAAGTGTACATAGTTATAATGGAGCCCTGCCAATGATACTGTCTGAACAATGCATATATTGCATGTCTGCTTTGATACAGCAGCAGATCTGGCACTAGACGTTACAGAGCAGATTTTTTCATGGTTTGGGTGGAAGACAGAGCCAGAGACACCTTAGCTAGACTATAGAAGATTTTTTTTTCCTATCTCCAGTATGTTGAGGAAAAGCATCTTAAGGAGGAGGCATACATGAAGTCATTTCAGTGGGGAAAAAGAGACAGAGGGAGAAAGAACTTTATATAGTTTAGAAATCTCCACCAAATTGTTTGCTGTAGAAGCTTCTGCAGACACACTTTGTAAGCAAAGTTTCCTTGGACTCTGGCAGGGGACTGAACATTTTTTAAAAGATGTACAGCTTTACACTGCAGGACAGGGTTCACATTATTTACTGAGAAATGGCTGGCTGCCTGCCAAGCTGAAAAACACTCCCTTGCTAACATTTCAGCTGAAGAAAAAACGAGGTAAAATAAATACCTCAATATTACTCTATTACACTGTTTAGACTCTACCCTTCAGATGGAAAAATGAAATTTATTACAACAATAAATGACCCCCTAAAGATCTGAAAACTGCCAGGGCTCTCTGACTCTTCCTTTCTAATGAAGCTTTGCAATTTCACCAAAGTCAGAAAGTTGTGATTGTACCAATAGATCATGCCTGTGCATACATATGCAATGTGTATGGAGGAGTGACATGCTTTAATTGTATTTTTAATGGGAAAGATCAAATAATTCCATAAAATATGCTACAGGTCTCATGATTGATGATTTCATTTTGAACAAGGCAAATTAAAAATGAGACTGAGAGCACAGGGAATCTGTGAAATTACTCACTGTTGCACATACAGATTTATGCATCGATCTAACACTTACATTTGGCATGGGTTGAATGTGCATGTGGCATCTTTTCTGGTTACAAGTTCATGGATTGTTCCTATTATTTATATATTTCTACAGTAATACCAATCAACAAAAATGCAATTTCTGCATTCTTAAAAAATGCTTGAGGAATTGAACATGGTTATTACTGGGAATTTTTTCTTATGGTATCTGGAAGTTGTATTTCACACATACAATGCTACTGCAGGTACACATATATTAACCAGTGGATCTGTAATTTGCAGGTGAAGAACAGAAAGGTATGTGCTCTTTAAGACTTTAAGTCAGCTCTGAGTTTCACTCTTCAGCAGCAGCAAGCACTTGTCTACTACTGTCTTCAATCACACAGGTTAATTCATAAGCTGTATTTAAACATTTTCTTCATGCTTCCTGTTTGAGATCTAAGATATAATGAACAGTATAGCTATAGGCTAGGCCACACAAGCATAGCTTCGCAGATATTAAGAAAAGCAGGAACTGTTGTGACAGCTTAACTTGATCTTCTGGCATCTAGGTTTCCTGGTTATACAGCAAATCTTTCAAGCTTCACTGGTTACCGCTGTCTCTACTATAATAACTAACTATTCAATACCACAGATATTGTTAGGCAGTATCTTTCTTACATATGCCATGTGTGTTTCTATGTATTGAGCCTTAAAATCAAAGGCTCCCTGACCTCTGGGACATGCAGTTTGAACCACAGTCACACGTGGATTTAGCTGCTAGCCTTTACTACTTAAAAATCTCTAACAGAACTGCCATTTTCCTTCTTTGACTTAATATCTGGACTCAGACCAGACCTGCATGTGTGAGACACATCTCAATATGTATGAAGCCATATTTGGAATCTCCAGGATCTCAAGGGTAGTTGACTTGAACGTATTTGCTTATGCTAGGGAACAGAGAATATATGCAAACGCAAAATTTCTTTTGGATTTTACTCTTCTCAAATATATGCACTGAATATATACTTATATATACTGTCTTTATGTTGTGAATTTGTATATAGGTAACAGTTTTCCTGGGACAATGTGTGTCTGTATAAACATGTCTTTTATTGAAGGATGGGCAAGTGTTGGGCTGAAGTCAAACAGATTTAGATATAAGTTGGATTGCCAAGCGTAAAACAGGTATTTGGCACAAATGAGACATCACAATAACACATCCTTTTTTGCACATACCCTTTCTTTAGATAGAAAGCAAGTGTACAGTCCCATGCTGTGGTCTTCTTGCTGCTTGTCATGTTGATATAAAGCATCAGAAATAATAAATTATTTCAATAGTTTTCTTGTTATATTAAGAAATTCTGATTAAAAAAATTTCTGCTCCCATGACAGTGACATCACAAGCTGCAACCCCAATTGTATGAATCCTCAGGTTTTGCCTTTTAATTTCTTATTGGCAGAGTAGAGAAATCTGAATGTGTATATGAAGGGGGAAGGGACTGAGCTGTGCAGCTTCTAGTAAGCAGGAGCAGCAGATGAGAATCCCACCCAGAGGTTTTCATTATATGGTTCTTATGAAAGAAACTACATTGTGGGATAAATGCCCAGGCCATTGTTTGGTTTTTAACCCATTCCCCACTTAGATGAAATCCTACAAAAGTAGGTTGAAGCTTCCCAGAGTGAAAAAACATGTTTTGATTTTTGCAAAAAGATCAAAATTTTGTCTGGAAAATCCATTGGAGCAGAGGTCCTTTTTATTAAACAGATTTTACTGGATAGGATCCTTTTTCAATATATGGTGTCATACAGTATACCAAATAGTATTCTTATATCCCCAAAAGTTATATAGCAAAAGTTAGTTTAATATGTCTAGCACAGCATCTGTAAAGATCATGATCTTTACAGGCAGAATGTAAACTTAAACATTTATAATTATTTGTAATAATATTTATTTCTATGCTTTGATGGCATAACTAAGAATAACTGCAGAAAATATAAAATTGTCATGTGCTGTTTGCAACCTAAATCTGTATGGGAAATGAGCCCTCAGAAGACAAGAGCTTTGAAATCCACACGTTTAAGTTTGGCCCTAAAATACATAAATCATGGTGTTCTGGCTACTGAATCATAGAAGATGTCATGGTTTAATGCCAGCTGGCAACTAAGCACCACACAGCGCTTGCTCACTTACCCCCGGTGCCCCGCCTCCTCCTTCTTCCCCAGCTTTACATGCTGAGCATGATGCCATAGGGTGTGGAATAGCCCTTTGGTCAGTTGGGGTCAGCTGTCACAGCCGTGTCCCCTCCCAGCTTCTTGTGCCCCCCCAGCCTGCTCGCTGGTGGGGTGGGGTGAGGAGCAGAAAAGGCCTTGACTGTGTGTAAGCACTGCTCAGCAGTAACGGAAACATCCCTGTGATATCAACACTGCTTCCAGTGCAAATCCAAAACATAGCCCATACTAGCTACTGTGAAGAAAACTAATTCCACCCCAGCCAAAACCAGCACGGAAGACAATGGGCAAATGAAGTGCAAAGGGTGCAAACATTATCTAAAGCAGTAAAGATTTAGAAAGAAAATTCAAATTAATTCCTGCCATTGGGTGAGTGGATTCATTTCTGGGTTTGATTTTTCTGAGTTGTGACATGTTTGTGATGCTTTCTTCAAACTTTTTTAGCATAAACTATAAATCATAATACTTCCTAAAGGAAACATTTTCATTTCTGACAGTTTTGCAGGAAAATCGCATGTAGGAAAACAGCATTAAAAATAAAATTCCCAATCCATTTTGTATTTTATTCCTGCTGAGAGCTAGTTATCATTTGAACTTTCATCCCACTGCCTGAACACACTGGTTATATGTTTATGTAACCTATTTCTTAGCACAATGCATGAGAGAACGGCATATGAAGGAGAATTGCTTATAAATTATATTACATTCTTTTTAGTTGCATCTGTTGTGTTTCTCACTTTGTGATTGCAACAGGCAAAAATTACTGTGGACAAAAAAGAATAGGCACATATAAATCACCTATTCTATATTTCCTTCTGTTTGATTGTAAAACTCAAAAGTCAGCTCTCCATTTTTATCAACTGCTGTTAAAGTGAGGCTGCAATTAGGGTTTCTAAGAACTGTGGTCAGCTGACCTAGTTGTAAAACCAGAAAATATGGATTATATCTGGTTACATATGCATTTTTAGATTACTCTCTTTTATTATTTGAAGAATGAATCTCAAAGTCAGTCCCTCTTTTTTATGCAACACATGGTATGCCCTTTTAATGTTGGGTAATACATTTGAAGCATAATCTAAAAGTTTTGACAGATGACATTTAGGATTTTCTGGAAAAGAGCAACACAGATAGCAGTACTGACTGTTGGTTTTAAGTCCACTTCACTCTAGAGTTCATATGTCTTATCTTCCTGTTACTCTGTTATTTGCAGCTTTATGTTTTATGTATTTATCTGAATATAGTCTTTTGATAGTAACAAAAAGCTCAGTATAACTAACTGCCAAAAATCTCCTAGGGGCTTTTCCTCAGTTTTGCCATGACATTTAAGATTTGGTCAATCCAAGACAAGCTCTATTTGTTTAATTTCCATCTTGTTTATTCCTTATAATAAAGTCATGTTCTTTATATCTCAGATAAGGTTAAAGGAGAAATCCCAGTTGTACTAAAGACAACTGGGATCTTCTGCTGGAGAACTTGTGTATGTTCTTCTATTTTAGAAGAATAAAATTTTGTGTAGGATTTTCATTTCTTTCTCTTGCCTCCCCACGTTTTTGTTTATCCCCAGTATGCAACAGGATCCTTTTGTTGTTCACAAATCTATGCTGCTCTATAAACAATAAACACATAGGCTAGTGTCATAGTCAGAGAAATCCACGTGTGTTTTATTTGTTACCCATAAAAATCATCAGACTCCTTTAGGTCTTCCCTGGAGACATCGCTTGCTGATGCTTTAAAAGAGTTTAGGCACATTTTCTTCTGGAGTAGGGATGATCTGATTTGCAATGGCTTTATTTGGACATTGCATGTTCCATTTTACTCATTCATTCTAACCTTAATAGGCACCTGTTGATTTGAGAGACAGTGAAAAAGCATAGAATACAAAACTCAGTACAAAAAGAATGGCATGGGAGGGCAAAAGAAGAGCAAAATATGAATGAGGGGGACAAAAAATGAGAAAATCTGTTAAAAGAAATAGAATCTTTAAATTTGCTTATTCCTTTCCTGCCATTACCTACGTTTATGCAAGGTCACTGCAAACTGTGAATGAAGAGCTAAATGATAACATTTCTGCTTACATTGAATTGGTGGTGGAAAATTAAGCTCCAGATAAATTGCTGAATATGGGACTCAATCTTTTACCAGCCTGGTTTTTGGCAAGGGTCTCCTATATGTACTAACTGCCATAAAGTTGACTTTAGTAGGGAAAAAAAAATATTAAGCCGTGTCCTGGACTGTGTGCTGGCTCCTTTGCACTAAAAGGATCTATAAAGCTTTCCTGAGTTGGCAGCTGAGATTTCTCCTGCAAGAGGGAATCCCTGGCTGAGGTAGAGCTGGCTTGCAGCCACTTTGGCTTCCATCTGTGCCAACTGTTATTAAGAAAGAGATCTGGAATATTGTCCTTCAAAATTGAACCTTCCATAGAAGCACAGAGACTTGCACTATTTTTTTCAGCTAGGTCTGAATCTTCATGGCTCATCTTCTCCCTGTGCATATGTCCTAAGCATGTATTTATATGCTGTGCATATAAAAGGACTCTTTCAGCAGAGTTGTGATTTTGCAGCATTTAATAGGTTAAATTTCTTTAGAGTATTTATCTTTTCTTTTTGTGAAGAGTTGTTTCTCCCTTTATGTGAATGTTTGACTATTACTATGAAGAAACTGGGTATGTTTTCATTGGGAAAACTCATGCTGATTCCAGGTAGAAACTTGTTTACAGTTCCTTTTCCAAGCCCTATCCATCTTAGTATTTTATTCATAATAACTGTAGTCTATTACAAAATGTTGATTCAGACACAATGAAGAGTAAGTAGGTTTGGTGGTTTGTTTTGGTTTTTTTTAAAGTAGGGATTTAATGTCAAATTCAAATGCTTTTATTTTGAACCCATAACATGCTATCTAAGCCCACAAAGATACAAAATAATAATCTTAACATCTTTAGGTTAGGTATATGATCCAGAAGCACGTAAAACTGACAAAAACCAAAGAGATTTGTTTGAAAAATATAAACGCCAAAGCTTTCACTTATATTATTAATCTCTTATGTAATGAGCTGAAAGCACATTAGAGTTCCTGAGTTTACTACGATACATGTAATGGGAGTCATCGTTAGATAACGTGTAAAAGATTGCAACAACCAGTTACAAAATAGTATGTAATTTATCCTTCATAATTGCTTCCTATTTTGACCTAAAGAACTTAATTGTTTGTTATCTTGCAACACATATGGTTTTGTTTTAAAGCTTCTTTTATATTTTGAACGTGACAAACATTGAGCACTTTTATTTTACCAGTGACAGTGGACCTGAGTATGTGCAGGCAAACTGTAATGTGACTGTTAAGCTACTGCAGGTAACAAGTTTGAGAATTTCAAGTTTTTGAGTGTGTTTGTCGTTGAGATTCAGAAGACATTTTGGGGGTACCAGACGTTGTGAAAGATGTCTCCTTTGTAAGTGTAAACCTGTGTCCCTCCAGCAAGGAGCCAGCAATGGAGAGAATTCCTAACTTCAGATGACCCCCAAATAAGAGCTCTCCAAACTGGTTTTCTAAACTACACTTATTTACTAGACTAATACATTCCTCAAAAAAACACATTTTAAGTAGCCTCCAGGTTTCACTCACAATACTGGTGTCATATCAAGATCCACTTCACCTCCATGGGGCTGTTCAGTAGTGACCCTGCATCAATGTATTAGAACCCCACTAAGAATTTTCCTGACGGTACAGCATTGGCACTGTAGTAGCACTAGAGCTAAATTTGGTCAGTGCAGGTAGAGATAAATTTCAGTTTAAATAATTTAACTTGGATTTACCAGCTTTTTCTTTCAGAATTGAGCCTGTGGCATTACTCTGCTCTATCCTAGTGGTAAAACTTAGGTTTACCACTAATCTTTCGGTATCCCCAACTGAGCTGTTTAATTACACTTCTTGCTCCCTGATGGCCAGTCTGGCCAGACTGTTGAGAATGGACTCGCATATTAGTGTCTTACATTCTATAAATATCTTATGAGGTTATTACATTGTAACATGGATAAACTAATTTGTTCTGTAGATGTATCTACTGTGAAAGGTAGAAAGGTTGCGGCATACTATACCATGAGATGTTTGGGCCAGATCCTCAGCTCCTCAATGTTGATGTAGCTCCGTTTCTACAACATACCTTTTCCTGATCTATGTTGTATTTTTTTTCTATTCCACCTTAAATTCAGACACTGGTAATGTTATTGCTTATGATTTGGGCTTTGATGTATTCTGGTAACAGAGGTGAAAAATTTCTTCACTTCTTACCAATCCCTGAGGCATCTTATCCTTAATGACATGTTAAGTGAAACCCAAAGTGCCAAGGACCAAATCTAGATGTTGTGGAAGATAAAAATCTTTTAGAGATACCAGTCTAGAATAATTTTGTAGCAGAGCCGTGGGGCAGGAAAAAGGAATGCTCCTGTATAGAAATATTCATTTAAATAAGCAAGAAATTTGGACTTCTTGTAGGTAGTGTTTTAGAACTTTGATAATTATTTCCAAGTACAGGAACAAACATATTCTGCCATTAATGTGGACAACACTTCATGCAGAGAAGTCCTTGTAACCCTAGCTAAAGCTAATATGGCCCATTTCCAGCTACTTGGAAGGCTTCTTAGTGTTCACTACAGGTATGTTTGTAGTTTATCTTTATTGCATTTTGTACGGGTCCAAATTTTAAAAATCATTACCTATTAATTGTGGGCATAGATAAACTTCTTGTAATTAACCCGTCAAAACCTGTAGAAACCTGTAGAAAAAAGGGGGGCAATGGTAAGTTTTTTCTTTATACTGCCTTCTGTCTTTCACATGAAGACATGACCTACTCTTTAATATCTCTTGCCAGTCTTTTGAATTAAAGATGTCTTTGTAGTTTTAGGGTGATTTTAAATGTCCCAATCCATTGAAACATTTATCATTAACATTCCAGCCAAAGACTCCTCTTTGTGATTAAAATAGTTTAAAAAGTTGTCTCGTGGACCCAGAAGGGTAACTTCACTGTGCATTTCATCTTGGTCAAGTTTTTATATTCTGTGTATTATTCTTCACAATTATACAGCCAGAAGTCTGTTATATTCCCTTTGGAGAGCTGTTTGATTGAGGAGAAATGAAAATGAAAGGGAGAGACTGAATTTTTGGATTAATACTAGCTACAGATCATCTGTGTTGGATTAAAAAAAAATCCCGATATGTGGGTCAAGAGGTTGGGAATGAGATATGGAATTGTTCATGTGAGGCTGTAGGATGAAATCAGTTTGACCCAAGTTGTTTGCATCCGATGATTGTGACTATTTGGTAATCATTGGGAAACAAGCTAATGGGAAAATGACTATATAATAAAGAGCTGAACCAAGCTATTTCTGCACTTATGTTCTATTTCAAAGGAAAAAAATGTGTGTCAGGGATGTAGCCACGGCTTACTGAACTCCAGTGTTCACAATGGCCAAAATGTTGTTGAGCAGACAACATATATGCTAATCAGATTTTGTGTTTGGAATATGAACCCATTTCCAAAAAAGTACATGTTTAAGTAGAATCATAAATTCAGTTTTAAAAAATCTATAATGAAAGTATGTATTTGGTATTCTTGATACAGAAGAGTGCAGGAATATTTGTTTGCTGATCAAATATCAGTTTTTATTGGGCAAATATGTATTTACATTTGTAATTACTTTGATGTAAGTGTTTGTTCCAGACAAGTCCAAGATAGATTTTCAGTTTCTCCAAATATTTAGATTTATAACATTTGTTTGTTAATTATCCACCAACTTCATAATAGAAATGATACAAAGCACAAGTGAAATCTTGTGTGTACAGCATGTGTGTATATACTTTTGTCAAAAACTCTGTGTAAGTTTAAAAAGTAGCTAATGCAGTGCAAGAGCTACAAGAGGAGTGAATGACAACATTGTGCTGGAAAAGATTTTGAGAAATGAGACTTTATACCTTTGCGTGAAAACATCAAAGGATAGAGAAGGTGATGAATGCTGAACATGTTTCAGGTTTATTTGATTATATTTGTGACTTTTTCAAATTTCTTTAAAAATGTGCTGAGTTTTGCTGTTTGCTAGCAGTTCAAGACCAAATAACCATAGTTTAATTGTAGGCTTTGTTGTTGCCGTTCTACTGACTTCGTGCAGAGGCATTTATCAATCTAAGGTTTGAAATTAACTTCAAAATGCAAAAAAGACAGTTTAACCCAGGGAAAAGGAGCCTGTAAGCATATTTTCTAACATGAAAGGAATGTTGGGATCTGAATCATGTTGGGAAGATGGTTAAATGTCTAGAAAGAAATTGCCAGATATGATGTTATGCAGCTTGAAACTTTTCTGGGATTTATTTCAAAGGATCCATTTTCTGTAGCATTATTTTTTTGAGAGATTTTTTATGTCAGCTGATTTACTTCAGTTTATAACATTAAATTACAATTTAACACTTTACTACCATGAGCAGAAATATTATGACTAAAATTACTATTTATAAAAAGTTTAAGCAGTATTGCAAAGAAATATGAGTTATTAACCTTGATCTGTTGTTTGCTCCTCATTCCTTTCACTAGCCTTTAAATCAAGTCCGTCAGATCTAACCTCTTTATCTCCCGTCCCCCCCAAATCATGACAATATTTTCCAGCAATCATCCCAGATGTGTGCAGTACTCAGAAACTAAACTGAAACATTTTGGATCGTTGCCATAAAATAATGTCAGACTTTAGGATGAAGATTCCTTATAATTTTGAAAACAAAACAAACCCAAGAACTTCATGATTGGATCTTCCAATTTGGGCCCAACACCTGAGTAAGTTACCACATATTCAAACCATAGTGTTAATTTCTCTACTTGATTGTTATCTTCTTGGACCAAGAATCTTGTGTTGTTATATGCCTGTATAATAATCAGCATAATACCAGCTGCATACCATTCTGCTCAGATAATGTGATGAATTTGATTTTTTTAATCTGTTCATCTTTTTCTATGTGAAAATTGGAAACATGGATCATAACCTGTATCTACCAGCCAAAGAAACCCCAAACCCTCAACACTAGTATCTTCTTTATAACTTGACATGGCCCAGAGCATAGAAGTCAAGATTACAATGGTATAGTTTAAGGCAAGAATAAACTGGATCTTGGCTGATGACAACAAAAGACCTGGCATGCCAAGCTGTAGCTTTGCTAAAAATCCTAGTAATATTGCTTCTTCCTCTTTAATGAATGGGCAAAGTCTCTCCACATCCCCTCACCCCGATGTCATTTTGCTGATATTTCTGCTGCCTTTCAAAAAATCTATGAGTGACTGCAAGGTGCTACCTTTGTAGAATACATTCCCAGTAGGATATTAGTGCTCTTCCAGTTATGGCTTCTCCTTTACTATTTTAATTTTTTATTTCAAGGGAAGTGAAACTTCCACCTATTTACCCATACTCAGAGTTTTCTTGCTCATGTATCACCACAAAGTCTATGTTGCCTACTGACAGGTGTCTCCCACAAAACTGTTTGCCCTCTAAGTCAGTTTTTGTTGATTGATGTCATTCACCTCTTTGGAATGATCCTTGTGAGTGCTGAGATTTGTCCTATTGCATTGTATGCTGTTGGATCATTTGGATCACATTGAAACTTATAGCAAAAAAAAAAGAAAATGTATGTCTGCCTCTGCAGCTGAGGTTTTCGTGTCTTTAACATTTGCATTTATCATAAAGTTTATAGACAATGCTGTGTATATATGTAGTATGTTGGACAGATTCATTCCCTAAATCAATAGGTAAATTGAAAAACTCAGGGTAATACTATCAAGCTATACTTCATACTACAGCTTAATTTATTATGTTGTATGATCAGAAGAGGAAGCTTTGAAGAACTGCTTGGCTTTTGCTGTTGTTAACTGATAAATATTAGCCAATGCAGTTAAATATTTTGTCCTACTCAGAATCAAATGCTGGTGTTTCTGCCCCTTTCTGTTTCAGTGGCCGAGATGTAGCTGTCTCACCTGAATTCCTTATCTTTGCTTTCTGCTAAAAAGTTGGAAAAGAATAGAAGTTCTATCCCTCATGCGTTACCTGCTGTTATAGGTTCTCATAGTTTAAGAAATAGCAGTAACTCTTTCCTTACTAGTTTAAGGTATTTTCACTGCATCAGTGACGCATCACATTATGTTAAGTGATTTGAAAATGTGTGTTATCTGAAAGTCTTGCACAAGTTTATTATTTTCATTTTGTGGGTAGAGCTTCAGTCAACAGGGCTGTCAAAAGGGCTATGTTGCTTTTTGTTTTTCCTTGAAAATTTTTACTTTTAGTTTATAGTCTTAACGGCTTTCCAAATGTCTTCTGAAGTAGCAGGCTCTTTTATGGCCTCCTCCTTAAGCTGTTGTACACTAGTTTTGCTCTATAGGCTTATACAGCACAGCTCAAACTCTGAAGAAATTCATGTTACTGCTAAAATACAATTAATTTTACATTTTGCATACATCATTGGCTTCATCATTGCAATAAAGTGACATCAACTAATTTATTATATTCTCCTTGCTCAGTGCCTGGATTTTTCACTTGATATGGCTGGGAATAGTTAACATATAAGAGACTGCTGTCATATTTGGCTGATATTGGACAAATCAGATATTTTTCTAGCTTTTCAGCAGAAGTAATTAATCTGTATGGAGTGCAATGTTGCTAGCTTTAGCACCTGAGCTCATTCAAGCATTTCTGCAGAGTTGTGCATTTTATTACAGTGACATACATTCGAGAAGGCATTTTGTTGTGAAACTAAAACCAGTTTTCCTCGCAGGATTCAAGTAATGTTCTCAGTCATGATTTAAGGAATGTGAGGAAATTGACCTACAGTGTTGTGAAAATCCTGACCCATGCTATTTTTTGCCCTGTATATTGTCTAGCATAATGAGGTCACAACTTTCACCATAATATTAATAAATGTAAGATTTTACTAAAATAGAGGTACTATGTGCAACTATAACAAAATATGTATTACTGACCATAAGTTTTTGAGTGGACTTCCAAATTACAAAAGTGGGCGATTAGTGCAACACTGCCATACATGTCAATAGATGTGAAACTTACACTGCTCATAGTGGATTTTTATCAAATCCAGAGGGAAAAATAAAAATTTTATAAACAAATTGAAATTACAGCTCAGACTATGTTTTCTATGGCCAGCCATGTTTGGTTTTGTTTGAAAGAGCTGCTAAGAAATCCCTTAACTGATGACTCTGTTTCAGGGTCCATTGAGTTACTTCATTGGAAGGAAACTGTGAGGATGAACCTCATAACCTCTACTACAAATGAAGGCAGTATGCTGCCATCTTTTCCAAATAGTGGAATTTCTGTGTGTGACTGTGTTGCTTCATCATGTCTTTCAGAGAAAAATCATTTGATTCTAACATTGAGTGTACCTTAAATAAGCCTTCAAGCCAGCACAAAGAAATTCAGAAATATTCAGGGATGATTACTTGGTCCATTTATATATATATACACACACACACGTATATATATATGTATGTTATGCATACCTTAATTTTTTATATATACTTATCTGAACTCTTTGAATTGGAGATTGCATATTTGAGAAGACTTGTTCCCTTCTCTATTGGAAAAAGCTGAAATGTTAGTCAGAAGTGTTCCATAGGCTGTGAACACATATTGTAAAACATATGCTAGACACTATATAATTATAACCTTATTCTTTGTCTTGAGAACTCATTTGTGAATGTTTCTCTGATGATTTCTTTTTTCATTACATCTTTTTGGACACTGAAAAGAAGATATAACTGGAGACTGACAATTCAAAGATCATTAGGTCTGGGTTCTGGCCAGTCTGGAGTGTCAAATTATCTCCAAGTGGAAGCAGGAACAGCCAGTAGTTAGTAGATTTATAGCAATCTGATCTGCCTTTGAGCTAGACAATTTTTCAGGAGTTCCCAGTGTTCAGGGCGATTAGCATCACATCTCATCTCAACATCTCCTTTGCTCAGAAACCATAGGGAGCCTTTGTATTGTTGCACTAAAGGAATTCAGGCATTCTCCTCCTTTCCCTGGCATCTCAACTTTGTGTCACCAGCATGGCCATAGGCAGAAGCTGTGGTGGATGCAGATCCTCTTCAAAAGGTCATTCCATTTATACTGCTTCATCTTTCTTTCTGCTTCTTTCAGGGCTCAGTCACTATGGTTTAGAGCATGAGTCCTCCTCTGTTCTTTGCTGCTTTCTCCATGCCTTTCTAGTCATACACTTACCTTCTACCCTGACAATTGACTTTCTGCTCTGATACACATAGTTCTAAAATTTAGCCTTTCTGCTATTTCCCCCCTAGCTATAACCCAACTGGCAATATCATGCCATCAAGGCAATATAATGCCAAGATTCTTGCAGTATTCTGTCAATCCCAAGTGCCCTTTACACTGTGAAGTAAATGAGTGAGCAGCGTCTATTTGCTGCATCAGTCTGTGTGTGATTACCAAGGAGAGTTAATGCACTATTTTCTTTTCCCTATAGGATGCCAGTGATCTCTGTTTCACATGAGTATCCTCTAGGGAATGTTGCTGTTTAAACCACAGCCTCAGATTCTAGGTTGGAAAAGTGACAAGGGTATGTATAGGAGCTCTGGTTTTGATTCCCAAAGGGTATGGTTGTCATCATTAAGGCTACTGATTATATGCCTTTCGTGTTCAAATTCATAACCATAGCATTCACTCTCCATTTGTCTGACATTTTTAGTGTCTGAGAGGAACAGAGAAACTATAGAAAGTCTTGCAATTATTGTGTGTCAAAAGTCAGTTTCAGATATGCAGTCTGAATTTTAAAATGCATTGTATCACTGAGCAAATTATTTGCTAAATGTCATGAGCTAGGTCCTTAATTATAGTCTGAGCAAATGTATCTGTTGGTGCTAAGGACTTGCTTCAGCTGTGGCTCTAGCTGTGATACCTAGAAAGATACCCTATTTACTTGGGGTGGTGCTTCGATCTGTGTTTTAGAAAGAAATGCTGATTGCTAATCTAGCTTAGGAAGATTTGCATTTGTAACAAAACCAGTGTTCTACAGGTGATCTACAAGTGATCGGATATACTTGCTATATCCAGCTGAGCCTGTAAGTTTTGCCTAATCGCAATAAGAAAATAGAAAGAAAATTAGAAAGGTATGTGCAGGGTATCAAAATGGCTGGAAGATATAGTAGTCACAGTGCATAAAAGCCTGATAAATTACTTGTTGAGTTGCACATACTGGTTTTAAACTGTGGTAACTTTTATGGTCTTCTGCACAGGAAATGCGATATGAGGTAACTCTTAATACAAAGAGTAGTATGATAGTATGTGTTACGTCAGAATGCTATGTCTCTGTTGTGCTAGACTCAGTGTGGACAACTGGTTAGGAAAGATCCTACCCAAATTAATGTGTTATCTCAGTAAATGAGGACAACAAAAACTAGGGTATGTGAAATAATAATTTAAGAAAGTGTCACGTGATTCAAGCAAGTTGGCCAGGAACAGATGGGATCTCACTTTGTCAGAGACTGGAACTGAACACTGGCTTTATTGTTCCATATTTTAATTTTCTAAAGATTCAACGTATCACATGTTAATAGGAGAAACAAAGCCTACATCTTCTTATGGAGATTTTTTTATTTGTTTAGGTATAAGTGAAACACATTATGGAAGTGCTATGGCCAGAGACTTTCAAGGTAAATGGTGCAGTTCTTGGTAGTCACATAATGTGTTTGGTCTCAGGTTCCTGAGTCAGGATTTAATTAGAGGTGAGTGTCTGTCCTGGTTTCAGTTGAGATAGAGTTCATTTTCTTTCTAGTGGCTGGTATGGGGCTATGTTTTGGATTTGTGCTGAAGACAGTGTTGATAATACAGAGATGTTTTAGTTGTTGCTGTACTAGTCAAGGACTTTTCAGCTTCCCGTGCTCTGCCAGGTGCAGAAGAAGCTGGGAGGGGACACAGCCAGGATAGTTGATCCAAACTGACCAAAGGGCTATTCCATACCATATGACGTCATGCTCAGTATATAAAGCTGGGGAAGAAGAAGGAAGGGGGGACATTTGGAGTGATGGCGTTTGTCTTCCCAAGTAACCGTTACGCTTGATGGAGCCCTGCTTTCCTGGAGATGGCTGAACACCTGCCTGCCCATGGGAAGTAGCGAATGAATTCCTTGTTTTGCTTTGCTTGTGTGCGCGGCTTTTGCTTTCCCTATTAAACTGTTTTTATCTCAACCCTCAAGTTTTCTTACTTTTGCTCTTCCGATTCTCTCCCCCATCCCACCGAGGGGGAGTGAGCGAGCGGCTGCGTGGTGCTTAGTTGCCGGCTGGGGCTAAACCACGACAGTGTCACAGTTATTTAGAATTACCTCTAGAGATGTGGGACTGCTGAGCTATGGGAAGTCAAGTGAATAAGTCTGAAAGATGGGAAAAGCATACTTAATGCTGTACATTTTTTGTTTGTTTGTTTTCCTGAGGTCCATTTTAAAAGGTGTAAAGGATTTGTGCATACTTAGTCCTTGTTAGCTCTGGTTTATTAAAGGTCTTCTGTTGCCAGACAGTGATAAGTGATTTGTCCAAAGGCAGCAATATACATACAGTGAGATGGGGAGGATGCCGAGAGATACTGATGGGTACCAGCAGCTGTTTCATACTGGTGGTTTATGTTAATTCTTCTTTAGATCTGCAACTATCATTCCAATTTGGCACCATTTCTCATGGTGCTGATTGATGACTATGACTTTAAATCAGATTTCATGTTTTTTTCTGGAGTAAATTGCTAATCACTTTGAATAATAGAGGGCCAGGATGTTTAAAGGGAGAAGAAAAGTGTCTTAAAGATAGAACATGCAAGAGTGAAACAAAGCATTTGTAGCTTTCCTGATTTTTTTTTAGATGTCTTTCACTCTTAGTGAAGCACTAGTTCTTTAGTCAGTCTTGTTTCCTTGCATTCTTCGGTTGCTAGTAATTAAAATACTAGGCCACAGTCTTTGCAGGTGTAAACTGGTAACATTGTACTGCAGCTAGTGGAACTAAGACAGTATATGCTACCCAAAGTTATGGTCTATTAAAACTGTAAAATTTCCACACATTCCTGTCTCTTGACTAAAATGGCTGGTTTTATGAGGCGCTCCTGCCAAAATGTATTTTTGTCTTTGGATTTCATACACAGTAGAAGGAAGACTTTAAACATGAAGTATGCTAGAACTCTGAAAACTCATATAAAAATCACTAGTTTCACAGTGCAATTAGTTTTACCTGTTAAGTAGAAAATAAAACAAAACCACCTGAGTTACCAGGCTTTTTTAGTCCTGTGAAGGGGATGTTGGGGAAAAGACACAGGGAGTAAGAGTTAAACTGTAACTCAAAGCAGGTAAGATTCCTAGAAATTGTGCAACTTCAGAACACTTCAGCTTTGTGCAGTTCTGCAACATCGGAGCAAATATGATTTTGCAAATGAAGCCATATGTAACATAGAAGTAATAGCGATATTGGTATGGAAGACTTGGAAAGTGAAAACGGACTTAGGGATTTTTTCCTTTTACAAATTTTTTGGTAAATTCACATCTGCTAAGATACCTTTTCAAACTGACTTGTTTCAAAAGAACTTTGTTATATCTAAAGGAAGAAGAAAAATGAGTGAAAAAATATGTTAGACTCAGACTGATAATTAGACATAGATTTTGTGCTGTTTGTCATTATCAATAGGAAGTCCGAGAATTCTGTTATTGCTGAGAAAAAAAAAAGAAATGCATTCCTATCAGATAATAAGCTCTATCTATTGCGATCAAGCCCTATTGGTAATAGAAATGCATTCCTATCAGATAACAAGCTCTATCTATTGCGATCAAGCCCTATTGGTAATATGGCATGTTTTCTTTAGTGAAGAAAAAAGTGAAGAAAAGGCTTTTTGTGTAACCTTTCTTGAAGAAATATCAGCATATATAGCAAACACTGATCTATTTATGTCGTAACACTCTAAATTATAACATTCTGTACTCTTAAGCACAGAGCATGATGTACAGAAGACTCAGGAAACTTTAATGTGTAGACTTCAGGATTTTATTATTTTTATCTCCTTTTCTTTCTTTCTTCCTTGCTTGCTTGCTTTCATTCATTAATTTATTTTATCTCTTGCTCTTTTTCATTGTTTTGTCTTTCTTTCTGGAAGTAGTTATGTTTTTTGTGTCAGTTCATGCTGGCACTGGACTATGAAACCTCCAGGCACTAGGCTGAACTGACATTTATGACCGTCCCATCAAAGTTCTGGTATGTACTGTTGTTTTGCATGTTAATAAAAGACAGATTATATTGGTCACTCTTTTACCACATGTAGTCTGGAGAAAGCTACAGGGTACAAAGTATGAATGTGCAGAAAGAGTACATCAGTACTAAAGTGTAGAAATAATTTAGAACTATTGTGATGTTTTAAAAAAATAAATGAGAACTGTTATATTCTGTAAATGTCATGGTGCCTGTTTCTCCACTTGTCTTTGCTGGTGCCCTGTTGAGGAGCTGAGATGCATGCAATAAGCAGAAAATCTGAATAAGTAAATAATCAACCTAATGTAATTTTTCTATCTGTGTGTTTCTAGATTTATAGATTACCTGCCAGGTAATGCCACTGCATATGGATCCTTCTGTGCAGCTATTCTAATATGATTGAAGTAGAATTTCTTGAGAGTAGAAAAGCTGCTACATTCATAATTGCCTGAAAGTTTTTTTGGGGTTGTTTTGCTTAGTTAATTTTTCTATCTATAACTGTAAATTGTAGTGAATTACAGACAGAACAGCTTATGCAATTATGTTAGCATTAGTTGGAATTGCTTAAAAATATACTGTCAGGCTCTCAAAATATATGAATATTGAATGTCTAAGAATTTCATTCCCAATGCAGATAAAATTACTGTATTTTTATTTGCCTATTTGCAAAGTCCAGTGAAATGAGCTGCAGATGCATAGTCTCTGCCTCTTCCTGCCAATAATTCTGCATGTAAATGAAGATTGCTACATTACCAGTGAGCTGTGCAGCTGTAGAGTCACACCACTTACCACAAAAGCGCATGGTCCAGAGGGTTATGAGTGAAAAATTTCTTCTCAGTCTTAATTCTGGTTATGCTAGTGATTTGCTATGCAATCTTGGAAAAGTCATTTCACCTTTAAATGCTTTGCTTTTCCATACTAAAATTGAGTTCATTATCACAGGGGCACGTAGTGAACACTCCTTATCATTTCCTTACTACAGTCTGGAGGAAAGTGTTGTGTGGGTCTTTTGTTCCTGTGATACCCAAAGCAGGCAAACATCTTCTGCAAAGAAATGCTTGTAACCAGTGATTAAACATGCACAAATCCTACTTGTTATTGTCTTTAAGAAAAAAAAAAATGGACTTCATCTCACTTTCAGATGAAAGCTTAGGACATGACCATAACCTCTAGCTAGCATGTCACAAAGGAATCCAAATTAGAATGGGAAAGATTTTGTGTAAAACTTCGGTATTTAGGAAATCACTTCTAAGATGAGCTATATTTCATAAATTATTTTTCTAGGGAATAAAGTAACTATGGAATACATAATAGCTTTACACATGATAAGGTATTTAATGGTCTTCCACAAGATATTAAATACTGCTGTAGTGTCAGGCAAGCCCTTCCTAGCTATTTTTTTGTGGGCACTGGAAAGAATTCACTTTGTATGAAAACCACCTCAGTAGAGAATGCTGTTGCAGAGCACTACTCATTGCCAAAGTCCTGTAATCAGGCTGTGTCATAAAGCCATGGGAAGCAATGTGTGTATGTGTTTGCTGGAGGATCTGAATGCTTCCTTTATGCTTTCCTAAAAAATGCTTTGCTATATTTTAGCTCTTCCTTGCATGTGGTCTGTGGAAGGTTTTCTGAGCACTGATAGTAAGTCCTGTCCTGCTGCATCTGGAGCGACTATTATATCCTCCACCTAAACTTGTTGCTGTCTCCTGCTTTTCTAGATTTTTTTGTCTGTTGTGTTGTTAAGTGGGTCCTTTGGATGCCAGGTGTGCTGCTCAGGAGAGGTTTGGAAGAGCTGTAAAACTGACTTCAGTTGGTGCAAAAACTCTATATAATTCCTTATGGTTTTTCACTTTCCTCTGATTGTACAGAAGCTTAATTCCATTCAACTCCACTGCTTTTTGTCAAAATGGATTGTGGCAATTGTCAAATCATATACAGGCATTCAGGGGCCAAAGCACTATCTTGTTCATGTTTCATCTATGAGTAGTGCTTTTCAAGTAGTATGTTCAGATCTTGCAGAACTAGTTTTCATTGATACATAAAATGGCAATATTCTTACCACTTCCTGTGCTGCAGCACTCCTGATGCTCATGTGTTGTGCCTGTGCTGCACAAGGGATATCCAAAGGGCATTTTGAACAGACAAAATTGCATTGCTTTGAAAAAGTTCTCACTAGCAAATTTCACTTGAGTGAAGCCTGTTGAGGTGATCCTATTTAGATCTCAATAAGTATCTTCTGGTGTTGTTTCCAGAATTGCATTTCATCACTGAGCACACACTACTAGGTAGGAGCCTCACCTTTCACATCCTGAGGTTAAACGCTTAATTGTGCTTTTGCTAGTTTGAGAATGGATTATTGAGCTTCTTTCCATTTAATGGGCTCCCAGACAAGAGCTGTGCAGAAATCACAGTGAAGTCAAAATGACATTGCCGGAGGGTTTTATAGGAATGGAATCTACTCAAAATGGACCCAGCTCTGGCATGTCAAAACAGGCTAAAAAACCAAACAAAACCAGACCTGATCCCTGCCTACAAAAACTCCCTGCTCTTCCTGGTCTGGCACAAGCTCATGTGCTTTTGACTCTTGATTTGCAGCTCACCTAGCACTTCTAATGTAGTCACCCTTACTCATGCTTGTATTGATGTCTGGTACGATGCTTGTACTGATGTCTTGATTTATGACCTGTCATTCCCCTTCTAATTTGTAAAGATGCTTTAAGATGCTTTTTGGGATACAATTATTATTGCATCTGGAGATTTAATCTTTAGAAGGAGAATTGGCATTCTGCTCAGTTCAGCTAATTCTTAGCAAAGTGAAACTTTCAGTTGTTTATAAAGAATGAGATCTTCAGTTACTGTTCTTTGGTCTATATGTAGAAAACAAGATAATTGATCAAATGAGCATGGCTATCCTATAGAAACTGGAAATACATCTTTTTATAGGATTATTCATGTTAGTGCCCAAAAGACTCCAGGCATAAATTTGAGGATCAAACATTCTATAGCCTTTGCATCTCTTATTTTATGGAGTAAAAGATAAGTTTAGGAATGCTTTTGAAAATGTAAGGCTAACAAGAGTGGACCAGACTACTTCACTTATAGGTAAAAAGGTAGAATATTTAGCAAAAGGTACTGCAAGAAGTTATTTTTTAAAAAGTGTAGGGTTTTCCCCCTCCGTGTGAATGACTTGCTTGACTGGCTGTAGGGGCCAAAGTTTGGAGAAAAACTAGATTTAGGGCTGACTGATCATTGCGCAACATACACTTAGGTATATAAGATACTGCCTGGGCTTTTTACAGATTATTTTAACTTGTACTTTTTCCCTTTGGCTTGACTAATGTTTCACCAACTTTAATGACCTGAATTAATCATGTATGCTACCCTTTATCAGCTTCTTGTCCTATGGCATATTTGAATGAGATTCTGATTTTCAATAGCACTGGTAATAACAAAAACCTGTCTTATCATTGGCAAGTATTACTCTTTTTTGCCAAACTTGAAACTAGCATTTGAGAAAACATTGTAGAGTCTTGGGAATAAACATTGTTAAAAAAAAAAATGATAGCTAGCCCAAATGCTGAAGATTTATGGGTCTTTTAAGGGAATAGATTTAAAATTTATATGACCTTGCATGTACTTCGTTTTTTATTACTAGGATTAAAAGAACACTGTAGAAGTGAAAAGTTAATGTTGTCTGTGACAATGCAGAAGCAATAGTGTTTTGTGCTAGGGCTAAAACTACAGAATCTAGGACCATTACCAGTGTCTAGTAATTCAGCTGTACCAGTAGAGGGAGCTTACGGTTTTGAACACCTAAAGAAGTATTGCCTAGGTAGACTTCCTACAGTAAGTTTGCTGTCTGTCCTTTGCTTACTTCTCCTAAAGCGTGTTAGGAGAATAATATAGATAAAGAAGAACTACCCGATGCTGGCTGTTCTGCCTATCCTTACAAATCTCCTGGCTTGGCTAGTGTCTGAACAACCTTTTCAAGACTGCGTCATCCACATTATAATTGTAATTTTTTCTTGGGTACTCCACAGCAGGTACATTCCTTGGTAAAATAGTCAGCCATAGGTTGTGGTCTTTTCACACCCCTTTATGATTGTTTAACATATCTACAAATAATAAATGAAAGAATATGCATTTGTATATCAGAGAAATGTTGAAAGCATGCACATAAAATTCCAGAAAATTATGAAGACTATACTATTAATGTTAGAACTATAGGAACTCTATTTGACAGTCAACAGAAAAACCTTTATTTTAAGAAAATCAGTCTGAAATGTTCAGAAGTGGTCAGCTGGCTTTATTTCATCCAAACTGAACTGATACTTTATGAAATCAAGTGCCATGATTTCATAGTGGATCAGTGCTGAACAATTTTGAAAGTCTTCTTTTCAAAGTATAGCTTTTTAAAATAATTGCCTTTGTAACATTCCACTCGTTAATAGTTAGTTCATTCTTTGACCTTCTTTGAAGGAACTGGATTTTTTTCTTCCATGCAGTGTTTACCAATGCCATGACAGATGAACCTCAGCCTACACTTTGTTTCCTATTTAAGCAGAATTCCCAGCAAACTGCAGTTTAAACCAAGCCTTTTTCTGTTGTTGAAAGCTGTGTGCTGGAAGGAAACCACCATCCACAGTTGTCTTGATTTTCTTCCCCACTGCTTTCCAGGTTCATGCAGTGCTTTCCCCTGTCTCTCTGAGGCATGATGATATTGTTCAACTCTTTCTTTAGCATACCAGCTGCAAAATTAATGCAGAACTATGTAATTCCTGCAGTTTTAAGTCCCAAACTGATTGGAACTTACAGTTTTCAGGTAGGGCAGCTGCGCTTTAACTAGAAAGTGTGAGTTTGTGATGTGTGAATGTATGCAATGCTTGTATGTACATATGTGTACAAAGATGAATCCTTTGATATTGATGGAATTTACAAAATTATTGTAAACATTTGGAGTCAGAACACTTGCAGAAGATGTAACTGTGACTCCTGATGGCCTTGCTTTTATTAGCAGCTATTTTCTTGAAACACTGTTACATAGATCTCTATGCTTAGGACTGATGGGGCTTGAATGGTGGATTAACAGCAAGGTATGATTTAATGGCCGTAGATGTCCTTGTAAGCAGGATGTTTCAGTGTTCTTGCCATGTACTGTGAACTTAGCTACCACCTATATTCTAACTTTTACGTTATATTTACATATAAGGACAATGAATAAGTCAAACTCAATAAAATGCTCTGGGTGACTAACTACAGTCTGCTGGCAGCTTAGTACATAATGAACTATTCCAGTTTTATGTCTGATGATGAACAGTGTGCAGTATACAGTGCAAAAGATCTTGTCTTTAAAAGCACTGTAGAATAATTAAATTAGCTCATTCATGGCATGCTTACAGTGACTGCATTGGATGAGGGTATCTCTTAAAGAACCTAGTAAGCATAGGATTTACCCAGCGTATCATGTAGTGTCACCAAAATGATGTGAAGAAAATTGTCTCCGGTAAAGATCTTAAAATATTCCATTCATTCCTCTGTGGCAGCTGTCAGATAGAAAACAAGACTAAGTAGATATTATCAAAGGGTTGGTATTCTAGATGGAAAAATCTTAATGAGGCTAGCAAGATAACCAGAATGGGATGCTCTGAAAGAACCACTTCATAATTCATTAAATGTCAGTGACCCTACTGAAGGCTTCATTTTTTTTTTAAATGCAAAGCTAGTTATTGAAATGGTTCTAAAATTTTAATGTATGATTATAAAATTCTACTGCTTTTTTTGTTACCAAATAGAAGGAAGAAATGTTGGGAGGAAGCAGAATTTTCTTCTGAAAGGAGGCACACTTAAGTGTGTGGATTTATTTGTTTCAGGCATTTTACTCTTCCAGGCAAGTGTCAGGTAGGGGTAAGATGATGATAAGATCAATATCCATGAAATCGAAGTTTTTGTCATGTCAGTTATTTTTTATCGAAGGACAATAAAATTAACAACTACTACTTTAGAAAGCTTTTTCTTTCTTTTTGCTTTCCAGTTTATTTAATAAAAGCTTCCTACTCAGACTGAGGTGCAGCAAAGCCATGTCTACTACAGCTTGTTTTATTGTATTGGAAACACTGCATCTCCATAAATCCAGTGGTTGGTGTCCTTCAACCTGTCCCTGTTGCCAGCTTCTGTGACTGTCTGGACCTATAAACTTGAAGGCAACCTCTGAATAAAATGGCAGGTCTCTATCCAGACATAGAAAGGCATCTTCACCGGAAAGATTTTTTACAAAGCTCAGTTTTACGAACTCTGTGCTGTGGGACAGGTTGCCTCCAATTCAGACATAGTCAGCTGAGCTACGTCACCTGAATGTCTCAATTTACAAGTTCCAGTGACCTGGCATATAACAGCTGTATCACGGGTATTTCTTTTTTATTGAAACTCTGTCCTTCACCTGAAGAGTTTGCATTCTTCTTATGCTTTGCAACTTATTTAATATTTTCCTTTCCACATAAAGTGACAAATTCCTTCCCTTTTTCTTTTAAAAAGCAGCCGTAACAACTACATTCTTTTCAGTATGAAAAATTCTCACCTGTTGATAAATGTCAAGCAGCTGACGGGAGAGATCTTATAATCCTTGGAGGTCACTTTCATCTAAGCTTGCTGGCAGAGTGAATTTTAATGCAGCTTTAGAATTTTGCTTAATCTCCAAATTCCTCCTCATTATCATGCATCATTTTTCATTTCCTTTTCATTACCACTTTCAGATTTGTAGCCAACTGTGTTTCTGAGCTGACATTTTTATGCATTTATTTACAATAAAGTCATATTTTAAGCTGTTAGCTACTCAGATTGCAATATCAGAATGCAGTAATTAGTTTGCAATAGAATGTCCTTTTTTATTTCAAAAGTTTGGGATTTTGCTGCACAGGATATTCTTTTCTCTTTTCAAACAGCTTTTTCATTTTCTAAACGTGTGTGAGAAGTTTAGTATGAAACACTAGAGTAAAGTGAAGTGGCAGTATTGCCAACTTCAAATCTTGAAAATTCATGAGTATGCCCACTCATTCTCTCCCCAAAGACAAGAGATTTAAAAAACAAGCAAAGCTAGAATTTTTCATTGCTTTTTAGGAATTAAATATTTGGGACCTCCCTCATTATGCTTTTTTTCTTCAACTCTATAAGAAGGAAAATTTTAAAAAGATGGAGACTTTCGGTAATTGCATGATTCTAAGAACTGAGACTCTCAGAAGTATGGTATTAAACTGCTATGGGGTAATAAGCTGGCAACACTGTGGAAGAGCATAGAACACTTGGGTGGAGGAGTCTGGCCTGTGTTGGTAATGTCCTTTAAAGGCATGAGTAGAAGGAAGAGGGAGCTGCTCATACAACTTTTCCTTCCAGGCTTTGAATGCAATAGCCGTTAGCTAAGCAATATCATGCAGGCTTTTAGTCAGTAGTAGGCCTTGAGGACAGGTTTACAATACGAGAACCACAACTGATTTTCTTTCCCAAAGTCTATGGTAGCTCTTGAACTAGTATGGTATTTAAATCTGGTCAAATTAATTGATGTTTTGTTAATAAGAGCTACAAAAATCAAACTCCATGGGAGTTATTTCCAGCAGCTGGCACTGGAAGCAGGATTTGAATCCTGTGGCATTTTCTAGGTGCTGTACAACTCAAATATTTATATTTTAGCAATTGACCTTCCTCCCTTTGCCCTCCCCTGCTCTCCCAAATTTGTCAAATAACCTTTTTAGCAATAGAAGCTCAATTACATTCAACATTGAAAACAAGCCTTATCTCTTCTTTTCTTTTGCTGTCAGCCCTGGATAGTTTTTGGTTTTACCTTTAGACAAATGCAGACTGTTGACTGTGTGCTTCCTAATAGAAAGGGAATTATGTAGTATTAATGCATTGCAATAATATTTTCAAGATCTAGTGGATCTTGTTCAAGATTTCTATTCTCAAGGTCCTTTTCTTTTGCTTAACACAGAATAGGAAAACAATTGGTTGAAAAAGATATGCAGTGACATGGTGATCTTTAAAGGAAATGAAGTGGTATACCTGAATAGTACATACCAATTCATTATTGCTGTTAATAGATGGCTCTGGCCACAATTTGTCACTGTTTCCTACATTTTTCCTATTGATTTTTCCTATTGAAACTTGTCAAGTCTTCATGAAAGTTATCCCTCTATCTACTCCTTAGGCATGAAGCTGGCTCTCTGTCTTGTTCATATGCCCAGCCCTTTGCAGTCACTATTTCACTTGTTATTTACTGGTTCTTCATAGACCTTTCAATATTTTACACCGAAAAAATACAAACTGTTACTGTGGACGCTTTAATTCTAAATTATGAATATTCAGAATAATATGATTTTATGAGAGGATATTTAAAATATGAGTGTAGCATTTGAAAATGCTTACTGGTGGGGTTTAGTTTAGTCCAGGCTTTAGTGTCAAGAAATACAGGATTATACAGTTTTCCCTTGAAAAACTGAGCAACGTGTTGTTAAAGATGGACTAAAGAGCTACTACTGTTTTTCAAAATGAAAGTCTGGTATGGGGGAGGGTGTTAATTTTCATTCTACGACATGTAAAATCTTCAGGCAGTTTAAGGGACCTATCCTAGAATTGATAATACATTTTTTAAATGTGCTTTACAGACAGACATGGATATTAGGAGTACATATTAGGAAAATGTGAACAGCTTAGACCTCTAAACTTGCAGAAAAGATGGAGGTTAAAAATGTGCATAGCGATAGTTTATCTGTCTGTCTCCACCCTTTTTTTGGGTATGACTAACTTCAGGTGCTGGAAAGGACAGCCCATACAAACTATTTCTGATTTCTGAGCAATCCAGCAGCTGATGGCGACATTACCATGTCATTCAGGCAGACATCCTCAGCCAGCACCTGTAGCAGAATGAGTCTCATATAATAAAAGTATGACCTCTAAAAATTTATGGTATTTAATTTTGTTTATGCAGCTACCCCATTGTCACTTGCTTTAGGGTATATTTTAATGACAAGCTTCTTGTACTGCTACAGTGTGTTATGTCCCATCTCTTGTAATTATTTAACCATGGGTAACACTTTACTGAATTATTAATGTTACTTATTGCTTCACACAACATTTAGTCTCCAAATCCAACCACATGAGTAGTAGTTGCTGCTTGGTCGATTTTGATGACAAAAATAAAAAATTGAAACCATAATATTTGTTTACTCAAAGCACATTAGGCTGGTAGTTATCAAATAAGAACTGTATTCCCACCTTAAATTACCTTGAAAAAAAAATCAATAGCTTATTTAAACACAGATCAAACAAGAAAAAAATTAATTGTCCCCAGGAAGATAAGTAACAAGATTCATTTAGAAAGAAACAATACCGATAAACTAGCAGAAGGGATTGCAGGGCAAAATTGGGATATGCTGGTCACCAGAGGGAATAAGAAGAACAAAAAAAAAGTCATTTATTTCTGTCCCAGTACAAATAGTTCAACAATCATTTTTCAAATTTAAGGTACATTATGGCAGAAATAATAAGAATAAACACACTCATGACTCAGCTGTGCATTCAAAGTGGATTTTAAGTGTTTCCATTTGAGAAGCTATTTTAGGAAATAAAATCTCCAGCTGGTAGAATGACAGCTCATCTATACTTATGGTTAAATGGTAAAACCAGTGTTATTTAATTCAGATCCCCTGTTACCTGTGATCAGCCTGTTTCAGAATACTGAAATAGCCAGTCCCTAGTTACTGTCTTCCCTTGCCCCTTTTGCACCTGCCTTGTTTCTCGCTTCAGTGAACATTTACTCTGAGATAAAAAGCAATGTCCAATCCTTAATACTTTTGGGGAAAGGTGTCACTAGCACTTTAAAGCCAAATGATGTTCAGCATATTTGAAAAATCTTTTTGAAAAATCCGGGCAGATACTAATCTTACAATGAATAACTCAAGCAGATGGCAGAAGATCTGACTCCTTGGTGAAAACTTATGGAGTCCGACACAGTTTCTTTTGAAGTTAGTGACAAAGGTTGCATTTACACTGTTGCCATTGCCAGTTGGTCAATGTCTGGTAGTGAAATCCCTGGAGGTGTGATAGTGCTGGAGGAGTTCAGCTTGGGCTCACTGCTTTAGCAGTTACATTGAAGCTTTGTTCTGTCACAACTACACTATTAGTAGTTGTTTGCCCAGCTAGAGGAGGGCAAGCATTTCAGTGAGTGGGAATTTGTGCCATTTTCATCAACAACACTTGGCTTAGGAATTCATCAGGCTCCAGATTCTCAGAAGATATTCTTGGGGAGGTATCTGCACTCCCTTGGGTAAATGGCTATACTAATAATTCTAATGTATGCCAAGAGAAGTAGAGGATTGGGATTTGCTGCCATTTTGTTATGTTCAAGATGAATTCCCTATTTGCACTTTGTTTTGCTCAGGGATAAACATTCTGTATTCTGGAATAGCAGTTTATGGGCTGACCACCTCAAGCTAGAGGCTGGGAATGCATGTTAGCACCACTAAAGCTAATCATCCTTTGAAGGAACAAATGGTTTTTATCTTCCAGGTTTCTGCTGTCAGCATAGATTTAGAAATGCCTATTTTGTTTTGTTTTGTTTTTATTATGGCAGCTTGTGTAAATAGCTGGAGATAACTTGCACAAGTGATTTCCATGGACTATGGTAACAGAAAGTATTTAAAATTAGAATGAAATTTGAGACTCCTTGATACTTTCTGTGTTATGAGGAATCTTCTTCCTCTGCTATTTCTTTTTCCTTTATGCAAATCTTATACATTTAGGAATACAGGTCTCAACAATGCTGATCTGTTAACTTCAAAAGCATTTAGAGCTCGATGATGGTGATGATAGGGTGGAGTGTTTATGGGTAAGAATCAGGGGGAAGGCCAACAAGGCAGATATTGTGGTGGGAGTCTGTTACAGACCCCCCAACCAGGATGAGGAGACAGATGAACTATTCTATAAGCAGCTGGGAGAAGCCTCACGATCGCTAGCCCTTGTTCTTGTGGGGGACTTCAACCTGCCAGATGTCTGCTGGAAATACAATACAGCAGAGAGGAAACAGTCTAGGAGGTTCCTGGAGCGTGTGGCAGATAACTTCCTGACGCAGCTGGTGAGTGAGCCAACTAGGGAAGGTGCCCCGCTGGACCTCTTGTTCACCAACAGAGAAGGACTTGTGAGTGATGTGATGGTTGGAGGCTGTCTTGGGCAGAGCGATCATGAAATGATAGAGTTTTTGATATGTGGAGAAGTGGCGAGAGGGGTCAGCAAAACTGCCACTTTAGACTTCCGGAGGGCGGACTTCGGCCTGTTTAGGAGACTGGTCGAGAGAGTCCCCTGGGAGGCAGCCCTTATGGGTAAAGGGGTCCAGGAAGGCTGGACATTCTTTAAGGAGGAAGTCCTAAAGGCACAAGAGCAGGCTGTCCCCAGGTGCCGAAAGACGAGCCGGTGGGGAAGAAGACCGGCCTGGCTGACTAGAGAGCTCTGGCTCGAACTCAGGAGAAAGAGGAGAGTCTATGACCTCTGGAAGAAGGGGCGGGCAACTCAGGAGGACTACAAAGGTGTAGCGAGGCTGTGCAGAGAGAAAATTAGAAGGGCCAAAGCTGAGCTAGAGCTCAGTCTGGCTGCTGCTATAAAAGACAACAAAAAACACTTCTTCAAATACATTAGCAGCAAAAGGAGAGCTAAGGAGAATCTCCAGCCCCTAGTAGACGGGGGAGGAAACACAGTGACCAAGGACGAGGAAAAGGCTGAGGTACTTAATGCCTTCTTTGCCTCAGTCTTTAATAGCAGGGCCGACTGTTCTCTGGGTACCCAGCCCCTGGAGTTGGAAGATAGGGATGGGGACCAGAATGGAGCCCCCATAATCCAGGGGGAAATGGTGAGTGACCTGCTGCACCACTTAGACACTCACAAGTCTATGGGGCCTGATGAGATCCACCCGAGAGTGCTGAAGGACCTGGCAGAAGAGCTCACCAAGCCCCTTTCCATCATTTACCAGCAGTCCTGGCTAACTGGGGAGGTCCCTGCTGACTGGAGATTAGCTAATGTGACACCCATCTTCAAGAAGGGCCGGAAGGAGGACCCGGGGAACTACAGGCCTGTCAGCCTGACCTCGGTGCCGGGGAAGCTGATGGAGCAGATCATCCTGAGTGCTATAACACGGCATGTAGAGAATAACCAAGGGATCAAGCCCAGTCAGCATGGGTTCAGGAAAGGCAGGTCCTGCTTGACCAACCTGATCTCCTTCTATGACAAGGTGACCCGCCTAGTGGATGAGGGAAAGGCTGTGGATGTTGTCTATCTAGACTTCAGTAAAGCCTTTGACATGGTTTCCCACGGCATTCTCCTGGAGAAACTGGCTGCTCATGGCTTGGATGGGTGTACTTTTCGCTGGGTAAAGAACTGGCTGGATGGCCGGGCCCAAAGAGTGGTGGTGAATGGAGTTTACTCCAGTTGGCGGCTGGTCACAAGCGGTGTTCCCCAGGGCTCTGTGTTGGGGCCAGTTCTGTTTAACATCTTTATCAATGATCTGGACGAAGGGATCGAGTGCACTCTCAGTAAGTTTGCAGATGACACCAAGTTGTGTGGGAGTGTTGATCTGCTGGAGGGTAGGCAGGCTCTACAGAGGGACCTGGACAGGCTGGATGGATGGGCCGAGGTCAATTGTATGAGGTTTAACAAGGCCAAGTGCAAGGTCCTGCACTTGGGCCACAGCAACCCCATGCAACGCTACAGGCTTGGGGAAGAGTGGCTGGAAAGCTGCCTGGCAGAGAAGGACCTGGGGGTGTTCGGTGACAGCCGCCTGAATATGAGCCAGCAGTGTGCCCAGGCGGCCAAGAAAGCCAATGGCATCCTGGCTTGTATCAGCAATAGCGTGGCCAGCAGGACTAGGGAAGTGATCGTGCCCCTGTACTCGGCACTGGTGAGGCCGCACCTCGAATACTGTGTTCAGTTTTGGGCCCCCCACTACAAGAGGGACATTGAGGTGCTGGAGCGTGTGCAGAGAAGGGCAACGAAGCTGGTGAAGGGTCTGGAGCAGAAGTCTGATGGGGAGCGGCTGAGGGAGCTGGGACTGTTTAGCCTGGAGAAAAGGAGGCTGAGGGGAGACCTTATCGCTCTCTTCAACTACCTGAAAGGAGGTTGTAGAGAGGTGGGGGTCGGTCTCTTCTCCCAGGTAACAAGTGATAGGACAAGAGGAAATGGCCTCAAGTTGCGCCAGGGGAGGTTTAGACTGGATATTAGGAAATTTTTCTTCACCGAGAGGGTTATCAAGCATTGGAACAGGCTGCCCAGGGAAGTGGTTGAGTCGCCATCCCTGGAGGTATTTAAAGGATGTTTGGATGAGGTGCTTAGAGACATGGTGTAGTGGTGGTTTTGGCAGTGTTAGGTTTATGGTTGGACTCGATGATCTTAAAGGTCTTTTCCAACCTATATGATTCTGTGATTCTGTGATTAATAGATGGATACATTCTACTGTTTATTGGTGATGCAGGCAACTATAGTGTTTACTGTGTTTGCAGGAAAAGCTTTCCAGTGCAGTCCTAAATCCTTGACCAGGTTACAGATGTTCTCTTTGCTCATGTTTAGGTGTGATCACAAAAGCTTTCCAAGTGTAAATTGTCAATGTCTTTAAAAAAATAAAGTTTCCTCAAGAAAACCTTTACCTATCATGGGAAGGTCTTGAGTTAAAATTAAAAAAAAAAAGAAAAAAATTGAAGTGAAGCAGCTAGTTTAATCTGCTGCTCCTTTTATTCTCCATTTTTAAAGAGCTAATTCAAAACTTATCCAAGTTATTGCAAAAAAACTCATAAGATACACTCAAGAATCTTATTTGCTTAATCAACCCTGAGTGGTGTACAACCCTAAAAATCTGGCATCAGGTGAAGGATAAGATGTATTTTTGTCCTTAAAATAATTGTAAGGAGCACTGTGCTGGGAAAATGTAGTGATCTGAAAATTTCTTGTGCTGTTTTGTTTGAGTGTTTCTTACCCTGGTAGATATTGCTTTCCTGAGCACTTACTTTACATAGCTTTCACATAGTGTCAGGTATAATGCTTCTGGAGGTGACGTCCAAAATTACCTGACAACTGAAGTGAAATAGCACATGACGGGAATGCCATTTCTCACATTTTCCAGAGTGCAAGGGTTGTAAGCTGCTTCATTCCTTTATCAGATGGCTCACAAAGCATTGACCATGGTACCTTTTTAGGAGGTGACTTGAAGTTTTCAAGTAATTTTATTTTTAGCTTTTCAGTTCATGTCAGTCCATTCTGTGTGGCACTGACTACTCCTGACAGATGCCGAGTGGGTTCATTTCACATTGGTTTGTGGATTTGGACCTTTGGTTCTATTTCAAAATTCATCTTGTCTCATATCATTAGCTACAGGGGCTTACCCCAGATTGGATCCCATATGCTGTCCTTTCAATATTAAAGTGTTTGTTTCACTTTAACTATAGGTCCAGAATATCTAGCCTTACTGTTCCTGTACATACGCCCATGTGTTATGGGATCAAGCAGTTCTTTTAGTTCCACAGGCAGACTTCTGCTGCTGGTTTGTGTCACTGGCAAAATAAATCTTAAGACTGCTGAATATGTGAACCATTGCAAAGAGAACAATTGACGACAAAGGACAATTTGGCAGTAAAACAGTCAAACACTTTTTAAGAGTTTTAGCAAATCACAGTGAAAGGAACGTCATACGGGGAAATAAGTACAATACCATGACTTCTGTATTGTTTACAGGGGTAATGTGCAGAATAAGCTTTTTCTTTAGAAAAAAATTAGTTCAAAGATTTTTTTCCCAAAGCTGTTATAAAGACATATTTTATAATAGGTTTTCCCCTCTTTATATGCTTGATGTTGTTTTCTACACCCTCTTTAAAGTCTGGCAGCCATTTTCCCTTTTTTGATTTTGTTCTTTGTCGATGGATAAATATTGTCTCTTTTTTCACTCAGTTTGGGAAAGAATTGAAATTAGTTCTATTCTCTCATTTAACAGCAAACATGTGGCGCATAAAACAATAGAAGTGAAACATGGATGAGTTAAATCTTTAAAAAAATACTCTCAATCGGAGTGTTATCAGTTGCTTTTTGACCTGTGGGGTTTTATTTCCTGAGTGTTTGGTTAAGTACTATTGTGGTACAACAGAAAGTTTGCTGCTTCACAAATATATGTGTGCATTCCAATGTAGTTCAACAAGATTATACAGATACCTGAGGTAAAAAAGATATGTGAGTTGAGGGGGTGTGTGTTCTATGTTGGACTCAACAGCACTCATTTCCATAGATGGGGGCATGGGTGGTAGACATCACCTTTCTGGTGATCTCTTCACCAGAAAGTTACATTACAAATTGTTCTTCAATTTTGTCTTGCATATTAGCTTTCTCCCATGCCTGTTGTCAGCAAAATGTGATCGAAATACACTAAAAACATTGAGCCTTTTGTCTGATGGATAAAGAAATAAACTCCATTGTTTAGTAGTTGTAGTAGGTGATAAAGCTACCAGAGCTGGCTGTCAAAGAGGGCAGGTGCTTATGTCAACCAAAAGAAAGTACACCATGCTCTTAAGTACAATATGGTTCTTCTATTGGAGAACCTTCTCTCCTGCAGTTCTTATTAGGAGCAGCCTACTTTCCTCTGTTTTATGTCAGGTTTTGAAAAGAAAGAATTTTCTCTGCTGTGTCAAACTCCTAACTGATTTATATAACTTCTGTTTATTATTGACAGTATAATTGAAAGACATTTGAGAAATTTTAGGATAAAAATTATGTGGAAGAAGCTAAGCACATTGGAAAAAGTTTCATTTTGGACTTTCAGAGATTGCTTGTCATTTTATCAATTTCTATTTCACATTGCCGTGGTTTAAGCCCAGCCAGCAACTAATAACCACCCAGCTGCTTGCTCACTCCCCCCAGTGGGATGGCGGAGAGAATTTAAAGAGTAAAAGCGAGAAAACGCGTGGGTTGAGATAAAGAGAGTTTAATAGGTAAAACAAAAGCCGCACATGCAAGCAAAGCAAAACAAGGAAATCATTCACTGCTTCCCATGGGCAGGCAGGTGTTCAGCCATCTCCAGGAAAGCAGGGCTCCATCACGTGTAACAGTTACTTGGGAAGACAAACACCATCACTCCTAACGTCCCCCTTTTCCTTCTTCTTCCCCAGCTTTATAAACTGAGCATGACGCCATATGGTGTGGGATAGCCCTTTGGTCAGTTGGGGTCAGCTGTCCCAGCTGTGTCCCCTCCCAGCTTCTTGTGCACCTGGCAGAGCATGGGAAGCTGAAAAGTCCTTGATTTAGTATAAGCTCTACTTAGCAACAACTAAAACATCCCTGTGTTATCAACACTGTTTTTGCACAAATCCAGAACATAGCCCCATACTAGCTACTATGGAGAAAATTAACTCTATCCCAGCCAAAACTAGCACACACTTCCTTTCTTCATTTCCCTCTATAAATAATTCTGGTTTAATTTCTACTCCTCTTAAGTCCAAAGAAGAGTTACCACTGGCTTCAGTGGATGCAGTGATTTTACACAGGTCGTTGGTCCAAAGTTGTTGTTACCTCACTTGCTATTTTCTGATCCTTAGAAGAAAAGCAAATTAGAATGTATAAAAAGAGTGTTCTGGAAATTGATCTGCAACTTCTCAATTCTAGGGATTTTTCCATCTGGGACCAACACTTGTATCCTGATATTGCACTTATTTTAAATGTAATATATTGTGATGTTAAAAGTGACACCATTTGTCAATGGCACATGGCAGCAGCACAGATTATATGTGACAGGTGTGCTCACTGCTGTTTGGGACAAATAATTCTAGTATAAACATGTTCTATATGTTATCCAGTAAATATAAGGAGGGAAAAATTTTATTGACTCATCTATAATCTTCATGCATTCAGATTTTAGGGTGTTTGTGAAGAAGAAAGAGCAGAATACACTGTTTGTGTTCTTCTCTGGCTGTCATCTCCACCCTACACCCTCTTTCCATACCTGTTTCAGTTAAGCACTGGAACTCTAGCGAAAATTATTTGAATTGATACAAGTTTTCTGGTCTTTGTTGAGTGGGCTGTAATGAAGTTCCTCATCTACCTCTCCACGGTGTTCTTGCTTTGTGAAGCAAGTAGCTTTAAGCAGTCAGCTGGAAGGTATCAAGTACTAAAATCACTTTGAAATAAAAAAAAAAGAAACCTACAGTGCTGCAAATCACCTGGGACTTGTAATTGCATAAAACTTACTTCTGCCTAGAGGGCTGGTGTCATTCAAGTCTTCTAGAGTGAGTTTCACCTGATATGTCTGAAATAATATGATTTTATGTACTTCTTCTAACGAACTGTGCTACACAGACAGCTTAATGTTAGTGCATATAAATTTCCTGGAGCAGGGACTATAGTTCTGATCCTGTTCTTGGAGAGATCATGGCAAAACTTTCAAAGCAGAAAGTTAATGCAGAGTTTTGCTTAAAGCTCCAGTGTTAATTTAGAAGGAAAAAAGTTATTCTTAACGTCACATTAAAAAATGCAAGTATTTATCAAGGTTTGGAGCTCCTCTGCAACAGCATAGCTAATAACATTATAATGACAATTATTATAAAGAAAGCATTCTGCATCTTATTTATCCCTCCAGAAGATGTTTTTTAAAGTCAAAACATGTCTGTGAAAGCATGGAAGTTCTTATTTCTCAGAATATTTGGCATGGAAATTCTGGACGAATGTACAAATAAAAATTTTTCTGGAGGTACTAAAAACACTTTATAAATTATGGTTGTCACTACTTGCTCAGTTTTAGGTGCATTTTTTTTCATAAAGTTTTTTCTGTGGGATCTTTAGAAAGAGGTTGAAGTCTTATTAAGGTGTTAAACAATATTTTCACCTAGTCAAATATTGCACTTCCATAATCTTGTTTTTAACTCACTTCTTACAATAGTTTAATGTTTTTCCTCTATGACTTTATATTTTGATGACAGTTATTTGAGAAAGTAAACACATTCCAGGAAGATTTTTTTCTTTTCTGGAGATGCTTGAAACATTTTTTTATTTGCTTTCATCTTTGTGTCCCAGCTATAAATTGATATTGGGTTTGATATGAAGGATAAATGTTAAAGGGCTCACTGTTAAGCCTGTGCTGACAAAACTTGCTCTCACTTATCTGCAGGCTGAAGGGAAATATGTCATTTAGGTCTTGACCTTCTGTGGATTCCTGCTCTTTAAAAACTTCAGTGATGCACACAGCACTTTTGGTACAGATAGGCAAATTGAAGAGGTTACATAAAGGATATTACCCTTGTCAGGGACATGATAGCTTAAAGGTAACTTTTTATCCTTTGAGCAATAATTTACTGCTGGGAAGGGAATGAGGACTAATGACTCGTACAGCCCTTAGGTCATCAAGAAGTCACTTAGGAGTCTTCCATTGACTTACTTTGATTTTATATTAACAGCTTCTTTGTGCCTTAGTTAATCCAACAGGAAAATAGATGTTCTTGAAATTTTTCAGGTGTCAAGCTACAAATAATGACTGTAATAGTGATCCTTATTGATTCTTTTGAGGATTTGGAGAGGGACACATGTTGTGAAACGTTTTTCCATAAGATTTAATTTAAAGAAAAAAGTTGAGAGTCATATGTTTGGTTGTAGTTAGCAGGAAGAATTTTCAACAGTTTGCATGCAAAGCTCTTCTGTATGCCAATCAGACAGTTAGTGGCTAAATAGGAGCATCTGTAAGTGTGTTTGCAGGATGTTGCAACTGTGTGCCATGACTTGGCATGCTACAGTTCATTCTTATGCATGCATGTCCCTATTGTAAATTTTTTTCATAATGTGTTGTGATGTGTTCAGATACTGTACATCATTATTATCTGACTCTGAAAGTTGTAAGCTGATATGGTATATGTAGAAAACTTGTTATTATTACAGATCTTTTCCAGGTAAAATGCATTTGCTTAAAAATTAAGGCCCACTCTTCTGTTTTCTTTAAAAGCTGTGGGTTCAGAGTGATTTAACAGCATTATGAAGAAATGACTCTAAGACACTCAGGTTGAGATCTTGGACGCTGCTTAAAGAATTTGGATGCCTTATCCCCATTCACTGTTACGGTTCTCTTGCATGATAGGAACGATGTTCTGGGAGGAGGGAATTAACCAGGGTTTAAATCCCTGTGTTGCCTAGTTGAACTTGAGCTATCCATGGATTCTCTCTGTGTCCCTGTCAAATGAGCATAGCTGTATTTGTCAGGGTCTGTAAGACAAACTAGACTGTTGACAATATTGGAAGAAGAGGATATCCCAGGGATATCTGATAAACAGAAATTGTCACCTTTGGAATTCAAGATCTAAGAACGTTATCTAAGTATTTGGAACTAGCATATGTTATCTATAATCATATGACATAAAAAAAAAAAATCCTTTAGAATGGTTGAAATCTCTCTGAAATATGAAGATTTCCTAGGAGGAAAAATGTAATTATTCACTAAAAAAATCACGTGGTGATAACATGATGTAAAAGAATCTCTCCCTTCCCTCCCTCCCTCCTCCATTTTTAATTTTTTTAATTTTCTAATTATAAGGGAGGGTGAATTTGTGGATGAAAATTGCCACAGCAATGTTCAGCTCCTGGGATGATTGTCAGAACTCTGAAATTTGGAGCACTTCCACTTTTTTTTTGGTCTTTGATTCTTACAGTTTCATTTTTGCTTTCTACTTTGAATAGCCATTTTGCAGAATGAAATTCTAGAGCTTCTAGAGTCCTAGAGCTTTAACTTATTCCTCAGTAAAATGAAATTTGGAATTTAGATCATTCTGAGAAAGGTATAAATAAAACCAGATTTATTTCATCTAGGACCAGGTTTATTGGATAAATTTATAAACCAGAAAGAGAATTCTAACAAATTTGGTTTGAATTTTTGGTTTGTTGTAAAACTGAAAGTCATCTGCATCAGATACACAGATCCTGATTAATAGTATCCTCTGAATTTTTTACTTTGCTTTATTTGACCCAGAGGGTGAGGGTTTTTCTATGATAAAAAACTATGATAAAATCTTTCACTGACAGAAATAGATTAGGATGGATATCTTCCTTTTTCCTTCTGTCTTCACTGGATTTTTTAAAGTTAGGTTTTGGTTTGGGGTTTTTTTTGCTGAGTAATGCTACGTACACACCTGTTTGTAGATGTGTGGGAAATGTGTACACATGTTTTGGCTGGAATAGGTAGCATACATATTAGTAAAAAAAATGTTGCAATCACTGCTGGTAATGTTTGAATTTCATAATATTTGCCTTGACTTTAAAGATCTCTCCTTACTGTGAAGTGTTACATTCATTCATTATTTGGAATTTTATCATTGGTAGTTTTTGTAAACTAAAATCCAACTTTGATTTTTCTATTCAGTGTTGGAAATCAATGTTTGTTTAGGAATCCCTCCAGTAAAGTTTATTAGTAACATTTTCTGGATATTTTTGTCACTCAGTTGTGTCTGTGTTTTAATGCAGCTATCTTGGCTTCGCTTGTAATGTCATAGAGATTTTGGAATATTCTAAAAATAAAACCAGACTCCTCCTTGTTGCTTACTTTATCTAATAGTTTCAAGAGTTGTTCCTGCACATGTACCGCCGAGCCCTTAGATGGAAAAATTCCCAAGTGACTTACTATGTTTTGAAGTCTGTTATGGTAACTGATTGTGATTAAAACTGATATGGTCAAAAACAGAATATTGGACAAATTGAAGAGTTAATGTTATAGGAACTTTTTAAGTTTGTCATATCCTACTGGTAATAATCCACAGCCTGTCCTTAAATTATTTCTTGCTCAGCAGTGGTTCAGTTTGTAATAAAATGGAGTCAAGGCATAAAGCTTGCAGTAAAGCCTGGTTCTAGATGTCAAAGATACAAGAGTCCCGATGCATTTGGATATGAACATACTCTCCTGCTAGTGGCAAATAAGTTGTCCATCCATCTGTGCATGCAGATCTATGTTACCTTTCTCCAAAGCTGAGTCTTCCAAATCCCTAAGTTCCATGTGTTCTACTTAAATGGCAGCTGCACGCTCACTGAACATTTATTCGCGTGCACGCCCTTTGTTCCCTAGATTGGCAAGGGCCAGGAGATATCACTTCCTCTAGCTGCTTACTTCTTAAGGATCTGAAATGGCTCCATCAATGCAAGAAAAGAAGCTCATGAACTTGTTTTAAATACAACAAAAGCTGCAGGGACAGCTGATTTTCTTTTCCAAGCTTTCCAAGCTTCTCTTTCTTTTTGGTTAAGATTATCCTGTTTTCATCAGTTCTTTATAGTTTTCAGCTGCTCGTGGTGATTCCTGGTTCCCCAGTGGGTGCTCCAGGTTACTTACACATCAGTGATTCCATCTCCCTTCTGTTCCCAGTGGATGGTTTTCCCATCCCTATCTCGTGTCTGCTTTCACAAACAACTATCTGCCTGTCCAACCATCTTTCCCCTTGAAATCAGGCTTGCAGTGCCCTCTGAGCATTTATGCAAACAGGTGAGAAGGGGGACTGACATTGATGCTAATTCACTTCCCTTCTGTCTCCTTTTTCCTAGACTAAAGGTCTGTAAATTGTGCTTGGAATATTTGTAACACATTTGCTTCTTATTAAAAGAGCAAGGGTAGATATCATAGCACAAGATGTTGGTGGCTGTGACAGGGATAATGATGCATATTGGTATTTAAAAAAAACAAGGAGAAATAAATCTGTGTTCATTTCATTCATAACATCAACACCATTCACCAGTTCTGGATGGAAGCAAAGCTAAATTGAAAGCCTTGCATTATATAACGCATGGCAAACTTCCCAACATTTCAGACAGCTGTTATACCCAGCTAAATTACTTTTTAATTGCAGTATTGTAGTCACACATTATCCTTCTCAGAACAATAGACTCAACTATTTTGCTATTGAGGTATTTCTGCCTGTTAAACCTTCTGTTCCAGGCATGGATTACCAGGGCTACATATTTAATTTGTTTGAAATCAAGGCCTTATTATTTAGCAACTTTTTCTTTCAAAATATCCAAGAGGTTTTGGTGTTCATTACCTATTAACATTGTGGAGAGACAATCTCTCAGTTTATAAATTACCGTAGTACTTCATGTTTAGATATCTTTTTTACTTATAGCAGATTCATTCCCTTAGGGTCCAATACTATTTTCTTATTTAATTCAAATGTCCCTTCAGTTGCTGTATCTTTTGTAAGGCTCACTAAATGACAGAGCTTTCATTTATATGAAGAGTAAGGTGCCTTTATAAATACCCAAGTTAATTCTTAAGCAATTACTTTTACTGGCAGCAAGATTAATGTATTGTGAATGATGTGAATGTTTAACAAGATCTCTGGGGTTACTCACCCAATCCAGATGCTGCTGGCTCTAGATAGGTTATTGCATGTAATTATTTTTGTAATTTATTTGTGTGGGAGTTGGAAGAGTAGGAGCTCCGGGGGACAAGAGTGTGGAACCAGTGTTGAAGACTAGGCTGTGCCCCTTGAGGTATGCAATAGACACTGACAGAGTACTTCATTCCTTTGCTGATTTATGTTAATTGGAGGAGCAAGTTTCTGATACCAGTGCCCTCACCCCAACTCCAGTTCTCAGCCAGAGCTTCCCATCCTTAAAAGTACTTGGCAAACGTCAGCCTGCCGATGATGCTAACCTTGGTCATTCCTTAATGTTGATGCTCTATATAACCATGAAACCAGTTCTTTTATTAACAGCTGCTGTGCCACTCAGTCTTCCTGTACTTTTTGACTGTCTTGTTACTACCCTCCTGTCAGATACAGTCATTCCATTGTGTTACATTAAGAGTTACTGCATATAAACTGATCTTCTACTGTTGCCTGAAAGCCAAAATAGTTGATGTTGTCATTTTAATGCAATTACCCCACCCAACACTCTTTCACTATTAATCATATGTCAAGCTGCTTTTTGTAAATTGATTGTATCCATCATAATCATCAGAAAGCCTGTTTCTTTTGCTTCCACAACTTTTTCCCTCCCCTTATGCAATATAAAATGGATGAATATTTTTTTATATGAAATGGATTAAAACTATGCTGCTTCTTTTCTTTGTCCAGCTTGATACTTTTCCATCATAGCATACCTTTTTATTTTTTTAAATTCTGGAGTCATTATTGACAGGAGAGACATTTCATGCTTTGTCTGCTGTATTACACAGTACTCAATTAGCTGTCTTCAATATGTGCATTTCATACAGAATATAAATTTGCAAATGAAGGTACTGTTAGAACAGTCAGTAAAAGTTAAAGAAGTGGATTATTGTCATTCCTATCTGCAGATTTTGCAGGCTCAGGTTAGATTGTTTTAAAAACAGAACGTAATAATTCAATCTTACTTTGAGAGATTCTGTTTTTCCGAAATTAATAGCACCAGGTAATAGTAAACACCCAAATGTAGCTCTTTGTTCAAAAAATAAGAATCAATTCAGCTTTTCTAAAGACAAAAGAAAGAGCTTTCATTGAAATACTATGACACATAACATATTTTGAAAAATTAACTGATATTCCCAAAGTTCATATTTTGTCCCCCCTTTTTTTTTTGACAAAACAAATTCTGATTGTGATCTGATTCATGTTTAGAGAAGGGTAAATTCCAGTATTTATACATAACTGTTTTAAAGTAGTTAGTTGGGTAAATCAGTTGCCTTGGGTTTTAACTTCATTTGACTTTTTAACTTTAGGATGCTTTGATGTGTTGTTTCTACTTCTCTGGGTGTTTTGTGCCTCTCATCTTTCCTGTTTAACCATTAAGTGCCAACTTTGTACATGGTAATGTGTTTAGTGTTAAAAATACTTAGCACCAGCATACCACCTCCCAGGAATTTGAGAGAGATTTACAACTGTTACTCAATGGAGGTTGTAAACACTGCTGTGATTCTCAGTTTAAATTGAAACTAAGGCACAGAAGGGTGAAATGAACTGGCTGAAGTCACTCAACAAGTCTCTTGCAGCATTGAGAACAAGATTTTGGATTCCCGGGCTTGCACACAAACTTCATTTGGGAGCCCATTCCAGTAGTCACTGAACTCAGTGAAGGGACTCCTGTAGCTTCACAGGCTTTAGATCAGAGCCTGTGAAGGGGTAATTCATCAGTGGTATAGCACTGTAAATGGCTGCTGTGCTGTAAACCTTAGTGCTTTACATTTCTGTTCAGTTGTGCAAAAAAAGTCTTTCCTACTGGTCTCGCTTTGTAAACCTCTCATGTTTCTGTCAACCTAATTCCATTAGCAGCTTTATAATTGTTCCGTTGCTGGTATGCAGTGCATTGAGATGATATACAATGTGGCTATATGTCTTGGTCTCTGAGTTTTATAGCTGATTTGGCTGTAAAGAATTATGGGAAAGATTTGGATGCAGCTGATGCTACATTATGTGCCATATCTAAGGTACAGTTAATGTTTCTGCTGGAATACTGTATTGTGGGCCTGGGCTATTTGTATTAATCTCATACTACGAAAGGGGAAAAGAAAAAAACAAAAAGAGAAGGCCAGAGTATACTGAAGTTATGTGCATTTTAGGGGTCTGTTGCACTGTGGGTTTTTTGTGTGCTGAAATCATACAGGTACCATCATCTTGTACAGAATCCATACAGCTGTCAGTCATCAATCTGCCACCTTACTGATGAGCAGAAATTTCAGTACCAGTTTGGGCCTTTGCATTTAATTCTAGTATTAATAAGAGCCTTGGACATAAGCCGATGTACTGCTCTACCTGCCCAGTTGCAGGAGATGAGAGAATCACCTGGAGCTGAGAGAATGCTCTTTGCCATGATGGTAAAGCAAGCAACTTTCTGCAGGCAACTGGTAGAAACATGCTCATTCACATCTAAAACTAAACAGCTGGTTCTTGCATACATTTCACTTGAACGTGCACACTGCTACTCTCATTTGGGCTTTATATCTGGCTCTCAGTGTAGGGAATTTGTGTGTTGGGATTTGTGTTCTTACTCTTGAATACATAGTTCCTCAAGGACTTTGTCCCACAGACTGCTTGCACTGTGAATAACTGCCTTGGAACCCCATTTTATGTGATGTTACTGAACATTTCCTTGGTGCATGTGGGAAACATTTGCAGGTGTTTCCTGCTTTTTTTGCTGTGCCATAGCAAGCACATTACGTTGCAATTTGCCTGTCCTCGTTCTTTTGTGAAAGAAAGGAGAGAAAGATTATAAGAGAAGTGAACTGTTACAAAGCTATTTCAAAATAAAGCTGAGTACATTTACACCATGCATTTGCAAAACAAATTAATTTACTGCTTTGTATTCTGCCAGGATGGGCAAAGCTTTTTTCTTTTCATTTTGATAAAAAAAAGAGGAAGAAAGAAAGAAAGACTCTGTTCTTGATCTTGTTCATCGTTAGCATCTGCAAAGTATAATCAAACTAGGTCATACATGGAGCTGTGTCTCAGTCTTTTGTTTGTGTGTGTTGTTATTAAACACATCCTTCTATTTAAGATAAAATAAATCAACAGCATAAAGATAAAAATCACCAGCTTGAAGCTTGTGTGAACCCTGATGTCCTGAGTGCAACAAGAGCCAAATGCTGTTTGCAGAAAACCAATGAAGCACAAAATATGGCAGCATGTGTCACTCCCTGTGTGCATTATTATCTCTCACACATTATCTGAGGCACCCCATCTTGCACAGTGTGTGTCTGAATAACCCCCTGCTGTTGAGTGGATTCATGCCTGCTGTTCATTTTTGAAAAGTCATTTCGTACAATTATCCTGCTAAATATTGATAGCTTTCACCACTCCAGCCATGGCTAATTAAAAGACACACTGTGTAAAATTTTAATTAGGATTCATGTCAGGGTGAATAATGATTAAAAAAAAAAACAAGAAAGAGAGAAAAGAAAAACAAAACCGCTTGGTGTTTGGGGGGGATTTTATTTATTACCTGTTGGTTTGTTGCTGAAGCTCTTTGTATCCTCAGATTTATTTCCCCTCCCAGGTTGTTCTCAACTCCTGATCTGAGGGTATGGAAGAAAAGAGTTCCTCAGTGTGAGCCTGTACTTCGTACATTCCCAGTAGAAGGCTATATGTTTTCTACTGTGTTGGTTGCTATCCTTTCAATTAAGCAATAATGATTTCAGGAACCAGGCATTTCCTGGGGATTGATGACCACTGAGCTGAGACTTGATGGCCCCAAAAAAGAGAAAGCAGTCGTTAACTTCAACTGGGCTTTAACTCATGGGGAAACATCCTATACATTGTCTTCTGTTGCACATAAGTCATAATAGTCATAAAAGGGGTAAAATGTGTGAGAGAGGGAATTAACCTTTATTTTAACTTACATGCCCTACATTATTCCATTTGCATGAAAGTGGAAAGAATGATGTAAAATTTACATGCAGATACTTCTCATGAAGCAATGCGTAAAATTTTAGGCATTTGAGTGTTAGCTGCCAGCTGCATGGAAGCTTTGGAAGTGTTTTCAGGCTTTTCTGCTAATGTTGAAATTTAATGCATACAAGTTTTAATTGAAAATTAATAGAAAAGGGGTGAACAAGTATCCATCAAAAGTAATTTAAAGTCAAAAAGCCACCTACATTGGGAAGATTGTGTAGTGAAATATATTTCTTCTTGGTGGCTGGCTTTGTTTCCTTCACCACTCTCCATATTGGAGAGGTTTGTATTTAATGTTAGACAGTTACAAGTTTGTGCCTCATACAAGTCATTTTTTCCTGTGCAATGAAATAACATTACTCTGAGTCAGTGTTAGCAGTCTAAGACTGCTACTTACTAAAGACACTGCTAATTTTTTTTTTGCACCTATTGATTACCAGACTTAAGTTATGTGCTTTCTTCAGTGATAAACCTTAAAACCTAGGAGGAGTCTGGTTCACAGTTAAAACTTCTGGATCTTAGAATATTAATGAAAACAACATTTTGCTATAGCTGAGCCTTTCTGCAGAGCTTCTTTTTAATACATGTTATTTACAGAAGGGTCAAAGTCAGGGAAATATTTCAAAGGACCTTTTTTTACACTTGTGCTGCCAATTTATATATGCTATATTCTCCCCAAACTTTGAGGGAAGAATGTACATGATAAGTATTGCTGGCTGGAGTATATGAATGAACCAGAGTATAAGTGATGTGAATCAGTGAAGCGACTTCATTGTTTAGAGACAAAATTAACTGAGTATGGAGAAAAAGCAATTTGCATTCATAAAACACTGAAACTATTATCTTAATAAATATTAGAAGAAGGTGTACAGGAAGGAAAATTCCAACATTAAATATTTGCCAGTTGAGCCTTTATTATTTGTCAGTATATCATTTATTTATGGGTAATTTATTTTTATTGCTGATTTTAGGGGTTCATTCTCTGTAATTCTCAGGTTGTTGAATTCAGCACCTCCTGAAGTTGCTGGTGTTTTTGAGCTGAGAGTCCAAAACTGGCCCATTTGATCTGTGCTTTGCCTAACTGTTAGTGGAATGTCATCACAATATATCTTTCAGCTCTTGTATTTATTTATTACATCAAAATACGACCACTAGAAAAAAACCAGCCAGATCACCTCATGTTATGTGAGAGCTCCAAGTGCACCAATTTATGTATTTATAAATGGTGATTGTAGGCTAAATTTTAGCTCAATTTAATATTCTGTTGTGGTTTGGATTTTCCTTTAGACAATATAAACATGATGACAGATTCCTAATTAACTGATTTACAGGTCTTCTGGAACAAATGGTAATTAATATTCATAAATGTTTGCAACATTTAAACAGATGTAGAACCCTGACATGACAAAAATGTGTACTAATTTGGAGGTCTAAAAAAGCACAATGCTGCTGTGGTTCTCGGTCTTCTAGCATGAAGAATGCTTCTTTTTAAGTGGTTGTCTTCCCTGGCAAAATAGTAACCTTTGCTAATGAGCAGACGTTTGTCACTGTGGTACATCTGGTAATTTGCTCTTAACATGTTGTTATGGAGCAGTAGGGGCCTAAGCCATCAAGCTTGTAGATAGAGTATGTTGCAGTTACCAAGTTAATTTCACCCCATCTAAGTTGGTGGTAATTTTGTAAGTGTTTACAGAATCACAGAATCACAGAATCGTATAGGTTGGAAAAGACCTTTAAGATCATTGAGTCCAACCGTAAACCTAACACTACCAAGACCACCACTACACCCTGTCCCTAAGCACCTCATCCAAACATCTTTTAAATACCTCCAGGGATGGCGACTCAACCACTTCCCTGGGCAGCCTGTTCCAATGCTTGATAACGCTTTCAGTGAAGTAAAATTTCCTAATATCCAGTCTAAACCTCCCCTGGTGCAACTTGAGGCCATTTCCTCTTGTCCTATCACTTGTTACCTGGGAGAAGAGACCGACCCCCACCTGGCTACAACCTCCTTTCAAGTAGTTCTAGAGAGCAATAAGATCTCCCCTCAGCCTCCTCTTCTCCAGGCTAAACAACCCCAGTTCCCTCAGCCGCTCCTCATAAGACTTGTGCTCCAGACCCTTCACCAGCTTCTTTGCCCTTCTCTGGACACGCTCCAGCCCCTGGCAGCTTTCCAGCTACTCTTCCCCAAGCCTGTAGCGTTGCATGGGGTTGCTGTGGCCCAAGTGCAGGACCTTGCACTTGGCCTTGTTAAACCTCATACAATTGACCTCGGCCCATCCATCCAGCCTGTCCAGGTCCCTCTGCAGAGCCTTCCTACCCTCAAGCAGATCAATACTCCCACACAACTTGGTGTCATCTGCAAACTTACTGAGGGTGCACTCAATCCCTTCATCCAGATCATTGATAAAGATATTAAACAGAACTGGCCCCAACACAGAGCCCTGGGGAACACCACTTGTGACCAGCCGCCAACTGGAGTAAACTCCATTCACCACCACTCTTTGGGCCCGGCCATCCAGCCAGTTCTTTACCCAGCGAAGAGTACACCCATCCAAGCCATGAGCAGCCAGTTTCTCCAGGAGAATGCTGTGGGAAACCATGTCAAAGGCTTTACTGAAATCTAGATAGACAACATCCACAGCCTTTCCCTCATCTACTAGGCAGGTCACCTTGTCATAGAAGGAGATCAGGTTGGTCAAGCAGGACCTGCCTTTCCTGAACCCATGCTGACTGGGCTTGATCCCTTGGTTATCCTCTACATGCCGTGTGATAGCACTCAGGATGATCTGCTCCATCAGCTTTCCTGGTACCGAGGTCAGGCTGACAGGCCTGTAGTTCCCCTGTTACCTACATTTTGTCCATCGGTCCATTCAGTGGGAGTTGAAGAAACATTGGGTGCTACTAATGCAAAATAAGAAGAGATCGACTAAGCCTCAGGAGCCTTTGGATCAGTCTGTAACTGAACACATTTGGGTTTGGCACTTAGATCTATTCTGTTCTGTACATACATAACTTCTTACCTGCTGAGTAATAGGAGAACAGGATCCCCCCCAGATATGGAAAAGTCTGGATAGTGTGGCTGCTACAGGACATGTAGGGGGATGCAATGTAAATATACCCAATGCCGTGGAACCACCTTGAAACCTTTGGTATTTAGCGCTATGCTGACATGTCAAGTTTCCACAGGTTCCAGATCCTGCAAAGATACTCCAGCTCAGGCACAGCATGAGACCGAGTTGTCTGTACATTCACACCACACCGTTGCTGAGTTAAGAAGCTCTCAGAACTCTAAGGCAGGTTATGAACTACCTTCTAGCAAACAGCACTGAGCATACAACATGCTGCAAACATTATACTTCACTATGCCAGTTGTCCTTAATTGTAACTTTTGAATTTCCTGTGGCTGTGAATAATGTTAGCTGGCTTGTCCCTCTGAACAGTATTGCATAAATTATTATAGGGAAGTGGAGTTTTTGCAAAATCCAGATACATAGGAGTTATCTTTACTGAAAGGATCAAAAGACAGAAGCTTTCCTACTCCCACTACAATTTGCCTGAAACAGGATATACAGCAGGCATTGCAGCATGACCATAGGGAACAGCTGTAAAAAGTCATTCTTTAGAATCCATTTTCTCTTTGTGCTAATTTACATATTCATTAATTATATGTATGGCATACATAATCTCACAGTAAACTCAGGGTAAATCTGTTGGTTACCATAGTTTCATTAACATATGTGTCACAGCAACATTAAATCATACCAACTTTGTCATTAACTTAATCTTACATCAATACTCTATCATGAAAATAATGACTTCTTCACAACATTTTGTCTCTTATAAATTCCATACTCCTTTACCTAGTCAATCTAGTCAAAACACACTTCATTTTATATGTCATAAAAATAAACCAAACATATTCCGTATACTTTCATAGGATTTCTTACCCAGTACACCAATTAGTGAAACCAGACAATATCCATTTCACAAGTAAATCACCTTTTCCATGTATTTGCCATCACAGCCATAGTTAAATAGGCTTCTGCCCAACAAACCCAAAGTCTGTCTTAACTTTACAAAAATCCTTTACAGTCAAGAAGTCCCTCCCTTGAGAGAAATACTGTAAATAATTATCCTTGCCTCTTGTCTAAGATAACTGGAATAAACTTATCAGGTTAAATCTACTAAAATAAGTCTTAAAAAATCATATTTTGTTGTGTTATAAAGCTACATTAACTACAACAATTCCTTCATCTGTTGAGCATTTTTTGTATCACCTTCCAGCCATGTAGATACTGCTACTTCAAGTCTTTCATAAAAATATGGGTTAATACATGCTTTTTTGGAGCCAATCAATCTCTATCAGTTTAGAATCTATTATTTCATAAGTTCAGTAATGGAATGTGTACCTTAAATGTAATCTATTAATGTGAATTCTCGGAACCACATTAATTCATAACAGCTATCTAACTTAAAAAAACCCGAGAAATGGGAAAATTTTGTGGGACCAAGGCTTAGTGGAAACCGAATAGGAACTTGGAATTGTGCCTGGACAGTTAGGCCAACCATGGTAAAACTGTAAGTCTTTAGTAACCATGCAACACCACTTGTTTGCACTGTATATTGTTCTCTCTGTTAGTCTTGTTCCACTTAGTAAGCTTCACTGGACACATAGCAGAAGCTGATGGCCAAGGGTTTTCTGATCAGTTTCTCTGGTTACTACCTTCCAGAAACATGTAACATTGGTGTGCCAAGTGCATTGTACCAACACACAAATTGGGTTCCTAAGACCAACAGTTTCTGCAAAGTACTTTCTAAATTTGAAGTTGTCTTTGGGGAAGCACTTTCACACATTCCTTCTAGATGTTAACTTCCAGAAAACTGGCAAAATCTGTGGCAAGTGACTGTGTAAAAATATCTATGTCTGGATCAAACAGGAATAGGATAACAGTGAGTAAAAGAAATTCGGAACGCTAACCTTGAACACATTCTGTTAAGGAAACAAAATTGTGGATTGGATGAGGTGTTACAGTTCCTAGTGATCTAACTGTTACTTAAGGAAGTTGAAGACGTGGTAAAAAATATTTATCTTTTGGTTTCTGTCCATTAGAGAAACAGTTGGAGCAGTACAGGTAAGTATACCATGTATCTTTATTCAGGCTTGGAAACTTAATGCCTTTAGACAGTATTCATTGCATATTCACCATAGGCAAAACAAATTATTTCTTTTCCTATATATTTATGTTTTGCCTGCTCATTATTGAGCAATTATTATGCTTAATCTTATTTTGGATTTCATTAAACAAGTGGGCTATTTCATGCATGTCCTAAATGTCAATTTTTTCTCCTACCTAACCCTTAAATTCCCTGAATAATAGGAAAAATCACTTCATCAGGCTCCTCCTTCATTCCCTCTCTGATATGATTAATGTCTTTCTGTTTACATACATACAACTCCACACTGACACTCCTGTACCTTAGAAATGTCCAGTCAAATCCAGTTCCTTAATTTGAAGGATTGATCCTTTATTCACCTCAAGATGGTTTTAGTTTTTGTTTATAACCCAGGTTGGTAATGCCTCTAACTCGGTGTTGATAAGCTGGTGTAAAATAATAAAAAATCAAAGCCTAAAGGAGGCCACTCTGGGGTATTTACCGTACCCAAATTGATTCTATATACCAGTTAAACAAATTTAAAACTGAAAACCAAAACTCTAAAGTGATACAGCCACTAGCAGAACCTTCAGTTAGGGCAATATGCTACAAATTGGGCTAATCAAAATTGGCTACAGGATTTAGTTTCTTGTTTGAACTGAAAATTGTTCTAGTTTTGGAAGTAAACACACCCTGTACACCTACTTTAGAATATTCATTGGCATATACTGGTAGTGTTCATGCTAGTCTTAAATTGTATACATTGGGTCATATTCTTGTAGGCTCTTTCAGAACACCCATTACCCAAAACTGTGTCACTATTTCTACAGCATACCTCCACAGTCTCTCCTTTTGATTCATTTCCTAAAAGGAGATTTTTTCCAGTCTTATGGGGTAACATATTAGTACTTGTAAAATTATACTAGGCAGCATACTCCCTAGTATACTATCAGATCAGTTTCTCTGAATGGTCTCATAATATTTCAGAGTCCCAGAAGTAATTTGAGATGTTTGAAATAATCACTGGGCTTGGTAATCCTTGGAAATTCTTGATAGTTACTCATAATTGTACCTAAGATTTTAAATGTTTTTACATGAAGAGTTCTTTTGATCACAAATCTTTTCATCTTTCCTGTTGCTGTCCAAACTGCCAACATAGAAATTCCTGGTGCACACCTTGGCAACTGATGAATTGTCAGGTTCTGTTGATTCATATTAATACAGCTAAACTGTTTCAAGTCTGCTGATGGAATTATTTTAAAATTGTCTATAAATCTGTATTTAGGGATTCCTAGTGCCTGGTTTAAAAGAGATTATTTTCTTATTTCAAACCAGTGTTACTTTAGGGTATAACCTTTCTATACTTCAAATTTCCATCCATTAAACCTTATACAGTCCTAAAACAACATCACCATTAAACAAAGACTTCAGTTTTTCTCATTTGTAATGGATAGGGCAGTTGCATTAAAATCAGGTTTTTTGTTGTCTGAAAAAAAAAGTAAATAAAAAATAAATCCTCTAAAAATAAAATGCAGTTTAATCTTATTTTTCAGTTCCATCTTTCTATTCCTCCATCAGAAGACCTGCATACTTCTGAAAACGGTGGTCCCTTTTTTGTATGATTTCAGTTGGGTGCTATAGTAGCTTTTATATATATTTCTTTCCTTATATATGATTTCCTCAGAAATTCTAATTTTGTACATTCAAGAGCTGAACTTATCTGTAATTCAATAAGAGCTATTCTATTGGTGACTCAGCTTGTACTTGAACACCATGTAGCTATAACATTACAAGAACTCTAACCTTCCTGTCATTTTCTTGCTGAATCTTGTCAAAGGAAACTTTTGCTTTAACTTCTGATTTTTCCAGTTTTGTAGCTACTTGCAAATGTATCTGATTTATGTGTTTTTGTAAGAATTCCAAGTAGCTTTCTAATTTTGCCTTCTTAAGTTGAAAGTGATTAGTATTCTTTATCAGATATTTAGGTGAGAGTGTGCCCTGGTTTCAGCTGGGATAGAGTTAATTTTCTTCCTAGTAGCTGGTATAGTGCTGTGTTTTGGATTTAGGAGGAGAATAATGTTGATAATGCACGGATGTTTTAGTTGTTGCTAAGTAGTGCTTACACCAGTCAAGGACTTTTCAGCTTCCCATGCTCTGCCAGGCGCACAAGAAGCTGGGAGGGGGCACAGCCAGGATAGTTGATCCAAACTGGCCCAAGGGCTATTCCATACCATATGGTGTCATGCTCAGTATAGAAACTGGGGGAGTTGGCTGGGGGCGGCGATCACTGCTCAGGGACGGGCTGGGCGTCAGTCAGCGAGTGGTGAGTGGTGGTATCACTTGGAGTTTTTCTGTTTTTCCCGGGGTTTTGTTTCTCTCTCTCTCTCTCTCTCGTTGTTTTCCTTTTCATTATAATGTATTATTATTATAATATTTTATTTGAATTATTAAACCATTCTTATCTCAGCCTATGAGTTTTCTTACTTTTGCTCTTCAGATTCTCTACCCCATTCCACTGGCGTGGGGAGGGGGGGTGTGAGCAAGCGGCTGTGTGGTGCTTAGTTGCTGACTGAAGCTAAACCATGACAGGGTGAGGATGCTTTGCTTACCCTCAAAGGATGGTTTCCTTTGGGAAACAGTTAGAGGGGCCCAATGTGCCATTAGAATAGAGGGAACTAATAAATCCATTAGCACTCACCAGCTTCCATAGCATTACTTGCTAGTTTTAATTGTCCAATTTACAAGCTCTAGTATATCCAAAGACTGGAACTGGTAGGGTATATGCTATTTTTCTGAACTCCCCAGTGTTTTAAAGTACTCTTGAAATCCTTTGTAAAATATAATTACTTGGTAGATTGGATCTTAGTTGATTGAAATAAGATCAACTTGTCCTACCATTAGTATGAATTGTACTGGCTACAGTATGACATTAGCAGCCAATACTACATTCGTTTTCAAGCAAATGCTTCTACCCATTTAAAGAAAGCATGTGCAATTAAAAGAAGGTATTGATTCCTTCTTTTTAATGGTATGCTTAATATGTTTGCAATAAGGATCTTTTGGTTCCTCACCCTTAAGGGTAACAAATTGGTTTTGATTACACCCTGACGTGTCAACATGAATAATTAAATCATTTTCCCTTATGTGAGAATGGGAATTGTTAATAATTGTTAAACTAATGTAACAGGAATCAAAAGGAATACCAAACGTATTTGCTAATGCAAGGATTGCTAAATCTCCTGGCAAGCTTTAGGACAGACTCATCTTTAATGCATATTAATGAGGAGAGCGATACCTGATTGGCCTGATTGATCTATTTTGCACTTGTTTTTTTACAAAGTCATCAGGTGATTTAAGTAGTCCACAATGGTCAGATGGGAAAGAATTCCATAAACTTTCAACACTCAACTGGAACAATTTAAGTGTATTACTGACATCAATCTCGCTGCTACTAGTTTTTAACATACATTGTGTAAGTATGTTTCTTTTTCTTTGTAACACATTTCTTGGCATTGTTATCCAAAATACAAATGTCAGTTGCAATTGCAATAGGAAAACTAGCAGTAGCAGCAGGAGGGAAATGAGTTACCATTTCTTACCTTGGAGTCATTTCCAGGAGCGTCAGGTTTACAGGAGCTATCTTCTGGTGAGAGAAAGTCTTTAGGTCTTGAGAAATAGAGACTAATGTTCTGAATCATAACTCTAGTAAGTTCCTGTTTTGTTGTCTTATAAAAAGCTGCATTATCTTATGAGAGTTTCTGTAGGGTTAATATTACCTACCATGACAAGCCTCAGTAGCCATACAAAAATCTTGTAAAGAATCTGTTACAGCAGAGGCTGGTAGTAAGTACCTCTGGGTGTACTAGTAGTCATTGGAGTAGTTGTCTTGGTGGTAGATGAAAATGCATCCTGTTGTTCGGTCTGCTATGAGATGTGAGAGACCCCCCCCGCTCCCATTGTCATAAGGATGAGTAACTGTAGGGTAGGAAGGCCAGAATTAGGGAGTACTAGGGCCACTTTTTCAGTTCTAGCATCACTGTTACTGAGCTGTGTGGGAAACCATAAATTGAATTACTCCCTGTAGGTAAAATTATGGCATCTATCAAGTCTGAGTTAAGATATTTCATCTCTTAGTTGAGTAAAATCTAGAAGCATTCTGTGCTCTGTAGAGCAGAGCATTGTATCTTTAATGCCTATCTAATAATTCATGTGGTAACAAATGAATTTTATCAGGAAACTCAGTTTCAAGGAAGTCAAAAGTTTGGAGGTGAGCTTCAAGATCAGATTTGGTTTTCTGCTCTTCAGTTCCTTCCTTCTGAGTATTACAAGCTTTACCAGTGGACCAATGGATAACCTTTAGATTTCAAGGCCTATTAGTACAAAACATCTGTGTCTTTGAACCAAAATGTTGTGAAGCTTGAGCTGTCATACTCAGTATGACAATCAACAAAGGGTACATACTCAGTATGACAATCAACAAATTTAAATTTAAATCCAGGACACCCTAGCCGTGAATAAATAGCAAAGGTAAAATCTCTGAAGATACTGTCTGAGAGGCCAAAAATGGCAGTTAGAGGAGAGCACAACTTGTATCTCACTTGTTATGTTAACTCAGTTAACATAATAAGAAAAATGTTAGTCTCATGAACAAAAAACAAATGCAAAATTCTATTTTTTGATATAGTAAAAGCAAAACTCAGCCTCTGGGAGTAATGTAGCTGAGAAGAGAACAGAGCTCCTAACTGGTCAAAGTGCTTTTTTTACCTTTCGGATTTCAGACAAGTAGATATGGCCAGATAATGCAACTACTAAAAAGTCAAAATCATCGAGTTTAAAAGTGTGTGTCACAACATCATTATCATCTCAATCCTCAAAGAGGACTCCAACCAAGATTTAAGCAAAAAGACAATGTAAGAAAAAAAATCCTTGTTGTAAAGAACAAAACACACTTTAGCCAGGTTGCTGGCTTGCAACTTTTTAGTGAATGTCTAATTAATATATTTCTTTACTTTGTTAGCTTGTCAGATTTAAGTCTGTCACTCTGAACAGTCACAAAATCTTTATTGAAAGAATCGGTTATAACAAAAGTCAAGAGTTCTCCTACTCTCACCCCATCCTGTTTGAAACAATGAGCAGCAGGCATTGCAAGGTGAAGTTGGAAAACAGCTCTGAAATGTCATTCTTTAGCACCTATTCATTAATTGTATGTGTTAATTTAATTAATGAATACTCTTTCCTATATGTGTGATATACATAACTCGGGGTAGTTCTCTTGGTTAGCATAGATTCATTAACAGGCATTGCTGTAATATCAAGCTATTACTAATTAATTTACTTAACCTCACACTGATATTCTCTATACGAAAATGAAACTGTTTTGTCTAGGCAAAACACACTCCAATTTTAACAAGTTGACCCACCATTAAGAAAAAAGACTCAAAGACATTTCAGGTCCCTGACTTCACAGGATTCCTTTTGCTGTTCGTTTATCAAAGACAGACACTGGCCAAGTCAAGGGTAAATCACCTTTCCCACATATTTCCCATCAAAGCTGTAGTTTACTAGGCTTCTATCTTCCAAATTGTGACCCAGCTTTTATACCACCACTGTGAAATAGCTAAGTAGCAACTTAATTGTGGGAATGGTCCAAAGTCAGTATCAAAAGCATTATTTATTAGTTGAGTATTCCTAGCTCTCAAACCAGTGGAGTGGGCTGGCAGCAATTTGGTGTACTGGAATGCTAATTACATGTTTTACTTAGCAATTGTGAGAAATTTAATTTGCTTATCAGGCAGCAACAGGATCAGTAACATGGGAAAAAAGGAAACAGCTGGCTCTGCGCACCAGAAAAATTACACTCAGTTCAGTCATTTCTGCCAGCTCGTAGTCTGAGGTACATTTTGTAGGAGGTATTTACACAGAGGTTGGCAAGGTGTTTGAGAGTTCCATTTCAATTCAGTTAAAGATGAGTTTAGGGTGTATCCGCTTATCGATTAGATTCAATCCACAGTTTCTGATTCATAAGTGGCTCTGGAAGCATTTGTGTGTGTGTGTGTTTCTTTTCTTTGGGTTTTTTTAATGATACAGTAAAGTGTTTTAGAGGGCTTTAGAAGGCAACCTTGTTAAACTTGAAGGTTTAGGAATGAATCCCAGCAGAGTTGAGCATAATGATTTTTTTTTAATTTGAAAATATTCAAATCAAATAGGACGTCCACAGAGGCCATTTATATTGAATATCTTAGCTTTGATCATTGTTTGTGATGTCTCATTTGAGGCACAATCATTCATAATTAGATAAGCCTCTAACCCTAATCAAGAGAGAGAACTTTTAGTTATTCCATGTTGCTTCAAATCATTAATGGCAGAAGCAGAAAAGATCACATGGATCATTCTGCTTTCTTCATAACTTTCTGATGACTTCTCTGCATTATCATTCCTACGAATAATTTAAACTCTTCTTGTAAATCTGCTTGTGTTAAATGCTTTTCCTGCGGAAAATATTTTATAGTTGTTCTTCAGTGTTCCCTGTGTTTCTCCTTGTCTCCTGTGCTGAAGGATTCTCTTTTATATTTGCCCTGGGCTGTTACTGAACTACATATCTTCACGTCAAGCATGTTACATTTGGATTTTCAAAGGACTTGGCTTTATGTACCCGAGACCCAAATATTATCCTTGAAACCCATTTTATCAGCTACAATAAAAACCTATAGGCTTCTGCATTTCTTAAGTACATAACTGCCTCCTTGAATACCTGTTGTGTAGGAGCTTAAATATCCACTTCTGGGCATGTACCTATTTCAGTCCTTGAAAATCAGAGCAGAGGGTCACATTTCTTGTGTGCAATTGAAATATTTTTTTGTTCTAACTTCACCATCAAGACGATTTTTATTTTTTAGGTATTACAATAACAGTCCAAGCTTCCCACTTGGCAACTTTTGCCAATGTTTCTCATTCCCATTGCTTTGGGTCCTTTTCCCAGACTGTGCCCTGCCTGTGTATCAGTGCAGATTTAGCACTGCAGCGATATCACTATGCTCCACAGATCAGTCCTGTACACAGACAAATAGACTGTCATTCTGAATACTTTGCCCTTTATTGTTTGAGTCCCATTTAAAACAGCAGGGAATTAATGGTAGCTTTGCTGCTATTTCCAGTCGTGTTAATCAACAAAGATGCATTCTCTGCTTATCCTTATGAATATAAACCCAAACTGTCCCAAAAGGCAATGCAGGAAAATTACCTATTTACTACTGGAAACATGCACTGAATGGCAGGAGAGGTCTCTCATCAGATGACAAAACTTTACCTGCTGCACGTAGATTTGCATTTGAAAGAAAATATTCTTTATTCCCCTGAGTTTGTGTTCTGCTGCCATACCTGAGCTGAATGCTGTGAAGTTGTTTCTTGTCACTTAAGATCTGATGTCTTTGGGATCCAGATATATCCCTGACACAATTTCAGTGGGGCTGAAGTTTTAGCCAGGACCAAGTTAGTTCTTGCTATGTAAAAAACCAAGCAAATAAAAAATTCCTATGTCTCTTCCCCTTCCCAAAACCAAACGTAGAAGAAACTATTTTAGCAGGGTTAATATAACTTCTTGTATAAGTGCTGGTGGGTATTGCGAATGTTTTCTCTCTGAGCTGGAATACACATTAGAAAGGTTAGCTATAATTTTCAAATGAACGTGCAAAACATTCCTGCATTTTTGAGGCTTTGCACCTGTTTAGGCCCATGCATCACTATTTCCTATCTATGCTTGTTCGCTGACAGTTTGGTATATCCAAGTCAGTCAATATATTTTGTGTTAACAAGGGTTTTTCCTCCGTCTGTGAAAAATTGGGATTTAAAAGTATTTTCCTCCTGTCACCTGAGAGATCTCTAATACAGTTGTATACATGCCCTACACACTCTGGTTACTTTAGCCTTGTTTCTTGCCTGTCATCACAGCTCCTCATTGAAGAGTACAAATCTGGACAGAGGGGCGACAACAGATACATGCTTAGAGTGAAGAATTTCACCATCTGTGGGGTGTGTGGGCAGGAAATGTACAAATTTAATCATGGAAACAAAAGTGAATAGAAGTTGAAAGGGGAAAAAATGTAGACTCAAAAGTTATCCAGAAAGAAGTCAAACAAGGAAGTGGAGGTGACTGAGTATGAGGAGAGAAGCCAAATCAAGAGATTCGGCTTGAAACAAGGTATAAGGCAATGACGATCATGTTCTTGTTTGCCAGAAAGGAACTGGAAAAAAGAGCACTAAAAATCTCTGGGCTGGACCCTATGTGAACCCTTCTGGAAGAAAATGCTGCAGCACATCTGCACTGAATAATTAATTTTAATAATATGATAATAACATATTAATACTTAATAATGAATTATTGAGTATGAACATCTTTCAGATGAGTATATGTTAAGTTTAATCCAGGTTGTAAAGTAATATATTCTAAAAAATATCACTGTCTGACTCTGAATTCCTATTTGAACATCACTGTCAGTTTGATTGGGTTTTTTTTTAAAGAAAGCTCGATATTTTATTTAGTACTGCTTAAAATAGGTATGCATGCACAGGTAGCCCCAACATATTCTTGTCAGGACCTGGCACCCTTGCCTAAAAATTCTGGGCCAAATGGGAACTGGTTTTCTTCTTCTTTTTTTTTTTTTTTAATGAGAGATGGAGTCAGATAATTCACTGCACTTGAGTTCGAATGGAAATTGCAGAAACTGTTAAAACTAGTCTACACACACAGACTTGTACTAGTTTAGTTTAAACAGTATGACTATTTTTGTAGCTACTCTTATTTCAGATTTCATTCATTAATATGCTTACTTTAAATATGTTTCTAATTAACTTTGAATTAATAGACACAGTCAGATGTGGATAGCTATGTGATTCTTCACACTCTAAACTAGTTTGCAGTTTGTGCAGATTAACATGGGACTGTGGTCAAACTAGCAAATCCTGCCCTGTTGTTTTAAAACACCAGTGCTAAACTGAATTTTAAATTAAGCTTGTATAACACTTTCTGTGAACAAACAAAATAAATTCTCTTCTGCTTTTGGTAAATCTGGAGTTATTCTGCCTATGCCTAAATAATGGAATGGCTCTGAATTTAAGAATTGCACTTGAGAGCTACCCAGAGTAGAATGTGCTTGATTGCAGTTGCTTGAATTGTACAAAAAATATCTGAGCAATGTTGGGGTCCATCAATTTATTGGCCTGTGTCTATTTATTTGCTGTTCTTTAAACTCTTATCACCCTATTAACTGACAGTTTGGTTCATAGTCTATTGAGCTTAAAGAAAAGGTTCTTGAAAAGCTTACTTGATGGAATAAAAAATATTTAAGCTTGCTTCAGGGAAAGAAATTCAGAATGTTCTACTGAGTTCATCCTTTACTGTGTGAAGAATCTTAAAGGAGCTCACAGGCTTCTGAGAAGAAATTGTAAGTAATAATGTGTTCAGAGTATTTTCCCTCTGCATTTTCTCTCAGGGATATTTGTCATCCAAGATTATTCCGTCAAATTGTCAGAAGTGTTCCATTTGGTTAGGTTTTACCTATTAAATGAGAGGGTTAGTTGTAATTGGTTCTATTGGTTTATTTCTGCTCCATGCCAGGACACATGGACCATCAAGTTTCTGCTGTTGAATGTTCAGTATCTGTGTATGCCACAGAGTTGAAATTTAGATATACTTTTCTATTTTAGTGAAATTCTTGCTGTTGGTTTGCTCTTAGTTGCTTGCTATTAGTTCTTGCTACTATTTAGTGCACTAAATAGAATGCAGTTCTTGCATTCTATTTAGTGAAATTAGTTGCATCTAATCAAGAGGTGGCACCAATATTTGAAATAACAGTGAATTCATATGAACTAGCACACCTTGGCTGTTACATATTTGAGTATTTTCTTTCTCTAGCATATGTAATTCTATTAATTTTATGGAAAACACTAATTGTTTCAGCAACTGTCTCTACATTTGAGTTTCCATGTTTGCATGTGAATAAACTGAATAAATCAGAAAAAAATTTGTTATTACAAGAGTCTACATCAGGAGTTACTCCCACGTTTATTCTGGAATTATACCTACAGCAGAGCATGAGTTTGACTCAGAATTACTATGCATAAAAGTATGTGTATGTGTGTGTTTAAAAGATAAATTGTGTGCAAGAGGATGGTTCTTTTTTGAAGGTAGATTTCTGAGTAGATTTCCAGAAATCAAACATCAATGTGAAATGGAGGTTATTGTGCTGTACTGGCTGCGCTCCATCCTCTCCATACACAATCACGTACTTCACCTGAACCTGCAAGAGCCATCATCTTTGAGGAGCCAGTGACTGTAATTCAGTTTTTTTATTATTACTACAAAGGCAGGCATTTCTTGCTAAACAGTACTGAGTGATGTGTAGTGATTTTATGATCTTATCCGGGGATTAGGGAGTTGGAGTTAAACTCATTTTCCTTAGAGTCACATATTGGCCTCAAACCATGGTTCATGGACCATGCTGATAAAAAGCAAATGATTTTATTCAGTTCACATTAAATTCAAACTTCAGGCCCTGGAGACCTACAGAAATAATGTATTAACACTTATCTTACAGAGCTGAATTCTTCTAGGAATAGCAATCCTTCAGCAGCAGAGCAGAGAGAATGCTAAGGCTTGCAGGAGTCTGGCATTTTGTCCTGAAGGAGGCATTGTGCTATGAATTAAATTTTGAATTTTTGAGGGAAGTTTTCAGCGGATGTTGTGTGTGCTGCTCCCAGAGAATCACAGGAATAATATTTGTCCATACTAATGTTAATTTAAGTCTTCATTATTGCTGAAGAGAAAATCAAAAGAGTGAAGTCTGTCGCTATTACCTGAGAGAATCCCTTCAGCTTTTAGTAGGTTATTTTCCCAGTGGACAGAATGAGAAGTGGGTGGGTGGAGGGGAAAAGGGTCTTAAACAGAGGTTTTGACTGATTCTAAATGATTTCCTCCCCGCCCCATTATAGTACACATAGTAGCAGGATAATTTATTGCAGGTGATATGCTGATTTGGAGCAAAGAAGCATTTGCCTCTTACATATGATGCTAAGTAAATAATATTTTTGCTTTATCATCATTCAGTGTCACAAATGCACTAGAAGACATTGGAAAATTAAAACCCAAATGATGAAACACACCATATGGAAAGGAGTGGATGTATCACAGAGAAAAAGGAAGATATAGGAACTTCTTTCTAATGCCGAATATTGCGGAGGAGAGTATTCTGGATCCTAGCAAGAAATAGAGCACATTTTTCTCCACAGTTATATGCTCATAAATATCTCCCATATTTCTTTGGTCATTGTTTGAGTATCGTAAATTCACAGGAAGATTAATAATCCACTTCCTGTGGAACAGCAATAATCTATTTTTCCAGTATCAAAAAATGCGCATTGGTATATACACTTCCCTTTTCCCCCAGGTCCCTATGCTAACCAGAAAGAGCTTTGATTTCAGTGCTGGTCACCATTATGAATTGAAAAGTATCAGTGAGTTATTTGGCTCTATTTCTCTTGATCTGATCTATTCCCCTAAAATGATCAAAGCAGGAATGGAATGAAATGAAAAGATAGCTTACTGCTTAACACCAGTTAATGTAACTGGTTTGTCTATGGAAATAGACTGGTTTATTTAGGATTCCACAAAAAGATTAAACTGACCAATTGGTGATAATATAACTGGGCACAATACTCATATATAACTTGCAGAATTTTAAATATTATCTTTGTGTTTAAGAAGCCTGCTGGTGTGACAGTAAGTATATGGAGTTAAGCCAGGCATTCTGTGTTTAGCTAGTTAAGATTAGATGGATCCTATTGTATCTGTAGGATACACATAGGATCCATCTAATTATGGACCCTTCATAATTATGCACAGACCTAACCAGGAGGTATAAGGACCACAGCTCTTGCATTAGCATTCTCTAATGCAGCAGGCACTCTCCCTGTAATGTGAATTGCAGCACTCTGCCCAATACCCACAGTGCCTTCATTTGCTTATTTACCTTTCCTGTTTTAAAGCCAACATGAGAATAAGTTAGAGGCTGATTTCACTGAGACTGAAGAAATGTTAACCACAGCAATGGGAGCAAAGCCACTCTCTAAATTACAAAAAGGAAAGAACGTGTCAGACAGCGTTGGATAATGGTAACCTTGGAATCACCACAAATATAAACAGTCCCGTTCTTTTTGATTATTAACACTTAAGGCGTACCTCATTCTCTTCTGTTAAATTGCCTCCCCTCTGAAAATATTGCAGTAGGTGCTAAACAGACTTTGCAAAGTGTAGGGGTTGTTCCTTCTTTAAGGGCAGTTTTATTTTTATACTTTTACCAGGGAAAATATTGGCTGCCTTGTCCTGAAGTTCAATTAGTTTTTGCGTTGAGTTAAAGTTAGTAACCTTTTACACACATAGCTAATTTTTGCTCTGCCAGTCTGGATAAAGATCTCCTCACTAGCTGTCCTTAAATAAGATTAATTTCTATTGTGAAATCTCTTTTGCAGGGGCACCTTTTACATAACTCTTGACTCTCTGTGTTACAGGACATTCTAGACAGCCCCATATTTATTTTCTCTGCCAGTTGTGTCCATGTCTCTTGCTGGCCCTCCTCTTCTAGAATCTCTCCAGTTCTTCTACTTTTTTCTTATCTGGTTCCCTAAAATGGAAATGCTATCCTCATTTCTCAAATGGAGTGGAATAGATTGCCTCTGTGTCTTACATATGACTCTTGTAACAATGCCTCCCAGAATTAGATTAGGCTTTTTTATTTGAGCATCATGTTATTGATTCACCATAAGCTTTAGGTGGTTTTCTGCTGAACTGCTGCCTTGCCAGATGGTCCCCATTTTGCTTTTGTGCATTTCGTTTGTCCTTACTAAATGTATAGCATTTTACACTTACCTTTATTGAATTTAACTTTGTTGAGTTTAGATTCTCTCCAACCTGTCAAGATAATTTTCAGTTCTCAGCTTGTCCCCTGAAATGTTTGCAGTGGCTCTAAAGTAGGTGTCACAAGCGGATTTTGTGACTATCTTCTATTCTTATTATTGAAACTGATATAGAAAGTATTTTTTTAAATTGAGTTCAGAACAACAGAACCCAAAGCATCCCACTTAAAATATTTCCACTGTTTGACAGAGGAACATTTCTCAGCAGGTTATATATACTCCTTGCACGATTTCCATCGAGGACATATACCAGTCCTTTAGCATTTGTCCCTTAATAAAATGGTGCTTCAGAGTTCAGCAAGGGTTAGTCCCTAGGTGGTTTTGTATTGCTTCCGTCTGTGAACCATGCCACAGGTACATCATTGAATGATGAGGGCTTTTTTTTTCACGTGCTTATAACACAGAATGTTATACAATCAGCAGTAATTCTAAGATTGTAGATCATCCATCTCAGCAAAATTTCTGCAGTAGCTAGGAACTCGGGGTACACAGCGGAAATACTCTTCACTGGAACTAGTAAAGTATGTCTTTTCCTCACTATTTATGCTGTTCTTGGTTTATCTAATATTACGGTTCCTATTATAGATGGGCTACTCTTCAACTGAACAATCAGACATTTATCTAGAATAGCCAAATATATTATTTCCTGTTTTATATATGAAAAACATGTTTTTACAAAATAAGGAGAGAGAGAAGAAAAAGAAAGAACCATCAAACTACCTGCAGTTCGCTATCAGAATAGGTGTAATGTGTATGTGTGGGCAGTTTATTCCATGGCTCTCTTTTCCTTGATACCCTCCTGCCTGTGCTCCTCATAAGCCAGCTTCCCTTAGCAGCCCTTGGTGTCCTGATTTTCCCCTATTGTCTGCTCCTTCTACCCTAATACCATATTCCTTCTACCTCTTTTTTATTGTAATTTACCTAAGGTGTGCACTATATTGGTACGTTCTTTCAAGTGTTTCTGAAGAGATGAGTATAATCCAAGGTATTTGAGGTATAGGTGAAAACACAGAGCTGAGTCAGTTTCTGTGGTTTCAGTTTCAATTTTCAAAACAGCAGGCTCGTGCATTCACTCTGTGTCAGTATATCCTTGTATTAGGAAACCAGCTGGCTCTTATCTTTTGCTCTTCATATCAAATGTGAAGAGGTTATAATACATAAGTGTGCAATGTGAGTGAATCACAGGGGCACAACAGGGTTCAATGCCCAGATTTACTAAACACAAGCAACATGCAAGGCCTAGCAAACTGAGCCTTGAGGAAAGCTATGGATTCCAATTTCAAGGGATGCAACAACATTCAAAACAAGGGAATTCTTGTTTTATTTCTAGCCTTCAGCTTTTATAGATGAAGAGTTTCTTTCTTGTTGCAGTTCTCAGCTACTTATTTCACCTTTAAACTAGAATAAATACTTTGTTTATAAATCAAATTTGTCTTTGATTAGAATGCAATAAGCCTTAAGCTCAATGGGCAGGGTTCTCCCTACCTGTTCTCCAAGATGTGAGAGGCCTAGGTTCAATTTCTTGCTCTGCTAGGTTTGAATATTGCTTTTCCATATGCTGAATTAAACTGATGAACCTTCATAAGGTGGATGACTTTTTCTGACTTGAGAACCACCTACCAAAACTTACGTATAAAGCAGAGCCACAGAATTTTTCATCTCATTGTTCGGAGGCTTTGACAGAAGAAGAGTTTATAGGAAGAAGATCTTAAAAGGTTTCTCATTTTTTGTTTTAGTGTTACTGCTGGTTTCCAGGTAATGGTTGATCCTGCTGATGTTGGTTTCAGCAGCTTACTTGGCTTACTTCCCTAGCGATTTGAATTTCTCAGCAGTTCCTGTGTCCGTAGGGTTTCACTGCTATCATTTGACTTAGCACTGCAATGGGATGATACATGAATGTCTCACAAACTCTTTGTGGCTCAAGAGCTGTCAGCTGGCCAGCCTTAAACTTTGGGCTCTTTTTGGTGTGTCTGTCTGCTTTTGTTTTTTCCATTTTGATGTTTAAAAAAGTTAAATCCCAGGTTTCTACAGGACAGAAAAGCATTTCCTACGCTATTCTGTACTGGAGCCAAGGGATTAATTCTTTGTGAATGCTTGATCAGTCTGCCATAGAACTTTTTTGAGCACTGAATTCCCATATTTGAATGTGTGGCTTTTTCAGTAGCCCTGTTCTCATCTGATCCCCCAAGACACTGCTGTCATTTAGAACAAGGTCATCACTTGTCAGTCCTGTTCACAGTGCATCAGCTTACCAGGGTGGAAGTAATTCTTCCTTAGCACAATATAGTCTCTACTGACCAGTAGCATGTTTTGGTCAACATTAATTTGGATAGAGAGGGATCTGTGTGGTATGTCAGAGTCAGTATCCTTCTTTCCTTCTTTTGTTTCACACCTCCAGTTAGGTTCTCTCAGCAGCATGAAGCACAGACACAGGATCTTGGCTTACATTACGTGTGTTGCAGCTGGTCTCCCTTTGGAAAGGTTGCTCTATCAGTGAGTAGACCCATCTGTTTCTTTAGTTTATTTTTCATACTGGCACTCCTGCCAGAGCTTAGCAGTTCTGACATCATCTGCTCAAGTTTGAAGGCTGAATTCTGAGATACTTGTTTAGCTTGATCATCATTTCTCCCCTCACTCCTTACTGCTTCTGGGACTATGATAAAAACTATTTCCTAAAAAGCAGGACTATTTTGGAATGTTGACTACAGACTCTGAAAGAAGTGATGGGGGGGCTCTTTTCTCTATAAATTGCCTGTTGCCCAGCTTGCATCTGCAGTTAGTTCTGGTCAAATATATTAATCGGGTTCATACTTCAGCAGTTAACTAGTTGCATTTGCACTTACCTGGTTTATATGTATACTTGAGACAAAAGATCGTAAATTAGATGAACAGTATCTGACTGAGTCCATGGGATAGCTTTGGTGTACCTCAAACTCATTAGGACTCCCAATTTCCTTTAAGAAATTCAAGACTCATTTAAATAGAGGGGTGGGGGAGGTTAACAGCTGCAAAAACAATGTTGTTGCACAGGAAGATGGCAGGGGAGATGAAAGGTAGGTCACTGCAAAATGCAATATGCTCTCCCATCCCCCTCTAAAAAAAATAAACCACCCCAAAACAAACTATGTTTTGTAAGAATCTGAAAAAGTAGCTTGCCTAAAAATTTACATCATGTCTTGATGCATAGTGAGGAGGTAGGGCTCCTCAGAGAATATGCAGAACACCAAATATTACGATGAGAATTCATGACCAACAAAATGACCTAAAAAAGATGCAGCAGTAATTGATTTTATATGTGTACTGTCACATGAATAATGATATCCTGCTTTTTATGAAGTTCCTTTCAGAAATAAATTCTACAGGGCTTTACAGCAACGAGTACTTCCATTAAATTCTTCTGTGAGGAACCAGAAGTGTTATTATTATTTTACTTATTTTATATGTGAATGATGTAAGGAGTAAATGATGACTTGCAGAGCCAGTAACAGTAACCATATATCAATATCCCTGTTGCTTGCTCTAACTGACAATTCCTAGTGGTAAGCTCTCCTTTTTATGTGATTATGTATCTCCTTCCTGGCTTGCTCTTGGTACACATGGAGTTTTACTTGCAGTCTTAGCTGTTGGAAACAGTTATTTACATAGAATCTTGAGCCTCCTTACAAAATGTTTTAGATATTAGGACTGTTGGGTGGGCTTTAAAAAAGCTCTGAACTCCAAGAATAAAGAATCTAAAATTGATTAACAGCTCTAAAACACCATTCCAGAGTTCTTTTGTACTTTTTTCCCTAAAAGGTATTAGCTCATGATTTCTGAAAGCCTGAGGTTCGGATAACTGCTGTATAAGAGCTATGCATCATTTCCACATTTCCGAAGTGCTTAGTTAATTATATGATGGATGGGTTTTTATTACACAATAAGATAAATGAATGTAAAAGATATTTATGTATGCAACTAAACATCTGAATTAATTATGTACACAGAAGGCCAAAATTGGTTATCTGTTCATAGTAATCGTATGTTGCATTTGATTGCTTCGACTCTGGGTAATGTTCATCACCAAAACATAGATTTAGTATAAACTAGAACTGTACTGGCCAGATCCACAGTAATCTAAATCACTGTGCTGATTTACATTAATGGAACATACGGTTTCATTGCCCTGGCTTCTGTTCCAAGCAGTGAAGCCATACCTGATTGTTTTATGAGTGAAGCTCAGCAGAGGCCTGTTACAGAAAAAAATTACTTGAACCTTTTCTCCAGAGGTTTGGAGATCCATGTTTTTAAAATTACTGATGCTACAGTGATTGCTTTGAATTCAAAGAGAAAACTGTCTCAGAGAAGAAGGAGTTGACGACAATATAGGGCTGCCTGCCAGATGGATACCAAATAGCAAAGTGTTTGCTAGAAAGTCACATTGGGAAGGTTTCATACAGACAGCAGCTGGTGAGATGCAGCTGTGCAATCAGTTCTGCAGAAGACTAGACACAGTGTTCAGCTCTCTCAGTGCAAAACTAACTTCTGTTCCACATGGATCAGAAATATTTACCGCATTTTATTAACTGGATGCTGATATTGTGCCGGACCTATTTGGAAGAAAAGGAAAGTCTTGCTTTTAAAACACAATATTCTTGCTCAGCAACAGATTCTTGTATGTTGTTTAGTTATAGCATGTGCTTTTTTTGGGCAGAGGCTAGCCTTCTTTGAAGAGATGATGGGATGTTTTTAGTACCACTGTAAGTAACAGAAGGTATGATGTATTTCTATCAACATTACAAGATGACAGGAATCATCTTAAATAAGGTGGCTATTTGTTTTATGAAAATCCATAATACATATCCGCTTACCGTACAGGTAACATTTAGAAAGAGTTTGGAGTATCAGTTGACTTTAATGTCCTTAGGATTTGATGCACACCCTTTATTGCAATGACAAGATATTTTGAAATAGACAGAAATGCTTTGGCATGGATCTAATAGAAATCATCCATGGTGGGACACCACCAGTTGTTGTGTCTAAAGCTTATTGCTTTTTCACACTTGAATCTCAGTGAGGTCCAGTAAATCACTTTTGTCCTACAATCTCGTGCATAGCTCTTCAGTCAAGAACATCTGATCCTGCTTCACAGAAACAGGCCTCATAGGTTGAAAAGCCCTGTGCACTGTTGATCTCCAGCTCTGAGCACGGAATTTATGGCTTACATCTTCGGAGACACAGGCAGCCCTCAGCTGCGCTATCTCTGTTGGCCCTCAGCCCAGGCAGCCAAACCTCCAGGAGTGGGGAGGACGTGCTCAGGGCCCTGACACTGAGGTTCTTTTCCCTGATTGTGTTTCAGAGCACTCTCTCTTTTGCTCTGTGGTTTTGGACACCCAGTATTAATACCTGGTTGATTTTATCTCTGTCTAAATGTTTTCTGGTGTTCGGCTGCTTGTCTTCTGTGTTGAGTCAAGAGAAAACTGACTTCCCAAATATGTGCTCATCCCATTGTTTTAAAGTGCTCACATTTGAAGGAGGGAGATGAAAAATGTGTGGCTATTCTGTATTTCTGTATGGGAGAATAGCTGTTGTGACAAATGTCTGTTAGGAAATCATGGATTTCACACTTCACATATGTGTTTCATCATTTTTCACTGTGATTAGAAAAGTAATCCAGAATACCAGTCAATTCTTACACAGACAGACTCTTCAGATTATTACCAATGTCATACCTAAGTGCATAGTGCTGCCCAGAAAAAGGACTCCTCTAGTAAACAAGATTCCCAATCTGAATTTTCCATTCTGTGTGTCTGAAATTAGTGAGCAGCACTGTCACTTGGTCTAATGGATTTGAGGTAGAACGGTTAAGAATTCTAAGTTGTTTTTCTAGACCTACTCTATTCTTTCCACTTTCTATGTCCATTTTCCTATTTATAAATGAACAGGTATTGATACTTTGTCTAGGTAGGAAGAAGGAGAGTAAAGTCTGTGTTTTGGTATACTTGTTTGCTGTTTTAAAAATCTGTAAATAGCAAACATACTAGTTGTTTCCATTTGAAAACTGAGAATGAGGACAGAAAAAGGAAGAAACCACACTGTCCAAAAGTTTTCCTGGTCTTTTTACCTCCTTCTTAATTCTAGAATTTCCTCCAAATTAATATTATTTTGACCTTTTGAAAGAATGAAATATAAAAACATTGAAATGTTGAAATGTTTTAAATATATCAAGAAAATATACATTCTGTGTTCTTCTTTATTGATATTTGGAAGCCATTTCTAGCAAACATCCTTCTGGAAAAGCTATGGAATAAATCCAAAGCAATGTCTTAAATTGTAACTAAATACCACTTCCTGCGTCAATGAAACTTTCAATTAGAATGACAGTTCTCTGTGAACATGGACTCTTTTCCCAAGGGAAGATTCCACAGTATATATTTATACAGTAGATTAATTCATCCCTGGGATGTGTACTGATGCTTTGCCAGCAAAGTTGAAAAAGGGACAAGAGCTACCGTGATCCGAGAGTGCCAGCTGGGTGTGTGCCCAGAGCTGGGCTCTGTCAGACCCAGGCTGGTCAGCCATAGCTGAAAAGGAGTATCATTAGTAAATACCAACTAATGACTTCTACCCTGGGATGACAATCTGTGGCCTTATATTTGACAATACGAAATGTTTGTTTTATTGAAAAGTAACTTAGGCATTTTGACTTCTATCTTACCCTGCAAAAACTTAAGGGAAAGTTTTCACATCATCTCCAAGGATAATTTTGTGGTTTTGTCAAACAAAAACTTATAAGCTTTTATTATGCTCTATGCAGTAAAAAAATTGACATTATAAAATCAAATTCCTTTCATGCTTTGAACTAATTACTGTGCCCTTTTCACGTTAAGTATTGCCATGTCATGAAATTCCTTAGCTAAGTATTGTGAAAGGCATAAAAAATCACTGCCAACCCCAACAAGCTGTGAAATGACTAACGGCTTCAGCTTTAATCATCTGACCTGTCCTTTGGGAGAACATGACTTGGTGTGCATCTTTTCTGTGACACATCTCTGGAAGTTTATGGGACATCATGCATATCTAGTTAGCAATTAAACAGTTTAAATTGCAACATGAATGCTAAGATCTCTTCCTGCCTGGGGCATTCCTACTGCGAGGTAGCTGATACCTTTCTAAAATAAATATTGGAAGTTGAGATGTTTAACTAGCATAAAAATGGCAGCTGCAAAGCTAATAAATGTGAAACATTTAAATGGATAAGCCCAACACTGAAACAAAAGTATGAATTCTTCACAAAGTCTCTCTTATTGTCCTAGAAAGGAGGAGTCTTTTATATATTAAGGTTGGACTAGCAAAATCTCACCTTCCAGTTCTTCCCTGAGCTAATTAGACAGAAGCTGGATGCTATTCAGGCTTCTGCTGCTCAAAGAAGCTCATTTCCAAACCTTTGTAATATGATTTAAAATTCTTCTCTTAAGGAAATTGAAAGCAAATTGAAGCAACAGCTTATTTTTAGAAACCTGCCTGAGTATCAGAAAACTAGCAAACAACGAACCTGATACTTCTTTCTCACCTGAACAGAAGGGGTTCTCCTCATTAGCCTCAGTGCTGCCTAATTCTAGACATTTGATTTTCTTGTTGCCTGCTCCTGGATATAAGGTATTTATTCTGCTCCCACATCACTTGCACGCTGGGCTTAGAGTTTGAAAACTGATTCAAAGTCCACTGATGTCAAAGACCTTTTCGTATTAATTGCAATACATTTTGCATAAAACTGAACTGTAAAGTGCTGTTCATTAGAAATATAAATTGGCATGGTATGAATAGTTTTACCTTCAGAGTAGGAAGCCGGGGGGTGTGTTCCATCTGTGACTTGTGAAAGAAATTAAGACTTGGGCAGGTCTGGTTTATGGGTAGGGCAGAGGTAGAGAGGGATTTATGCTAGAACCAAAAATACATAAAAGGATGTTTCTCGGTGAATGTAAGGGCACTGGACTTCACATTACTACTTCATGCATTCTCTTTGTTTGTGCCTGTCACCAAAATGGTTCCAAGCCACGTGTTTTAAACTTATTTGGTGTTTTGCAGACAGCTATAAATATCACTATTTTTATTATTATCTTAAAGAAAGTTTATGCTTAAGCTTCTTTTCTTTCATGTGATTACTTTAACTCTTCCTCATGATGTTGGTAGTTATTTTGCCAGGAAGGCATAATGCTTCCCAAGAATGCATATCTGTTCAGTATTAGTTGTGCGTGAAGGTCAGACAAATGTCTCTTGTGCCCAGACCCCAATCTCATGTGAGTTTCTGGACAATTTGAAATATTGAGATTGAAAGGGACAAAACCTAAGTTTGAGCTCTTATCTGCAATTACCTCTTTTCTTCTCTGCCAGATGAATTGAAATCCTTTAAGGTGAAATTTCAAAAGTAAACATAGGTTCATTTTTAGGGAGCTGGCTATACAGTTTATTGAATGAAGCATGTAACAAGCTTAGTAGGAAATGGAGCTAGATATAAATCAGAATACATCATTTAATAAACGCTGTCATGAAGGGGAGAACAAACATTATGAAATGAACACAGGAGAACGGAATTCTGAGGAAAGAGGAATTGTAGTAATCCATGTATAGCAGACTATCATTGTTCAAAAATTAAAATGCAGAACAATAAATATTAATTATTGGGTTTGCAAGTGTTTGTGCTAATGGTTCAGAGTCTGATTCAGTATCCATCCAAGTTAATGGAAGACTTTATTTCATTTTCATCACATTTTAATTAGATTTTGGAAATAGATTTTACATACCTACAGGATTTTTCAAAGGAAGATACTAACAAAATAAATTAAATTCCAAGAATCGGTCCTTTTGCATGTGCAAAGTGTATTGTTCAATTGAAGTCAATAGAGGTGGTGTCAGTCTGTTTCACTTAGGAGCAGGTTTACAACCTGTTGTCCTGTTCAACTAGAGAATGTTGTTCAAGTATACTTCCCTACATTCAGGTTCTTTGTATTTACTTTCCTTGATGAACCGTGATGTGGAACACCTTCTTTCAAACTTGTGTGAACATACAAATACATACACGCTGAGAACAGCAAGAACTGCAGCAAGAGCTGCAGGTGGAAGCTCTCTAGGAAAGTGACTTTTGTACTGTACATAACTAACCTAGAGTGGCTACCTAGTACTGTTTTCTAAATGTGTTACTTCTTTATTGTTATCATCCTCTCTACTCTGTCATATGAGAAGTTTTATTGTCTTAATTATATGATATGAACAGAAAGATGCTTGTGGTGGAGAAAAGTGGGGGAACGGGTCCAAGGGTTTGAATGATTTATTCCCTTTTGCACGTCTAACTCTGCTACTTGTCTTGCAAAGCAAAGGGACTTTCATGATAAGGGAATTATTTCTGTCATTTCAGTGCTACAAAAGTAATTTTGCATAATTTTAACTTCATAATCTTATACCTTTCTTTAGTAGGGAAGAAAATAACAACCAAAATGTTAAACGTTTGTCCTGGTTTCGGCTGGGATAGAGTTAATTTTCTTCCTAGTCGCTGGTATAGTGCTGTGTTTTGGATTTAGGAGGAGAATAATGTTGATAACACACTGATGTTTTAGTTGTTGCTAAGTAGTGCTTACACCAGTCAAGGACTTTTCAGCTTCCCATGCTCTGCCAGGCGCACAAGAAGCTGGGAGGGGGCACAGCCAAACTGGCCCAAGGGCTATTCCATACCATATGGTGTCATGCTCAGTATAGAAACTGGGGGAGTTGGCCGGGGGCAGCGATCGTTGCTCGGGGACGGGCTGGGCGTCAGTCAACAGGTGGTGAGCGGTTGTATCACTTGTTTTTTCCTGGGTTTTGTTCCTCTCTCACTCTCTTGTTGTTGTTCTTTTCATTACAATTTATTATTATTGTTGTTGGTGGTGGTGGTGGTGTTATTCCAATTATTAAACTGATCTTATCTCAACCCACAAGTTTTCTTACTTTTGCTCTTTCCATTCTCTCCCCCATCCCACCAGGGGGGAGAGTGAGCAAGCGCCTGTGTGGTGCTTAATTGCCAACTGGCGCTAAACCACAACAACGTTGCAAAACACTATCAGGTAGTTTCATTCATTTAGGGGCTCGCACAGAATAGATGGATGCCTGCTCTATTTTTTGGTGCTTATCTGAGAAGCAAGTATTTAGTTAAAGACGAATGAATATGATTTATTTAAATATACTCATGCTTTTAATGAAAGGGCCTAAAGCTTTCATATATGAATTAATATAGTTATACACAAGAGCTGCACATATACATTCTTTTCAGTCCCAAAGGTCTGGGAAATGGTAGTTATTTAGTAGCACAAAGCAAAGATATAAAAAATCTTATCTTCAGTTAGTGTTTTGGAGAAGCCCAAGGTGGACTGTAGTTATTAGAATCTGAAGCTCTGAATACTATATCATGAGTGTTAGAAGGATAACATTATATTGCTTATTGCATAGACCTGTCAAGGGCTTTTTAAATGATAAGCTATTAAATATACAAATTCGTTGCTTTCCATATTCTTAATATTCTTAATACTTTCCCCCTATAAAGCATATGCATTAATCTTTTTTTTTAAAGCAAACTACTAGTACTTTACTAGTCCATGACAAAAAGGTTTGGTATTTGCAGTTTCCAATATACCTTTAAAGCAACATTTCTGTTTCTTTACTGTCATGAGGACTTTGTGTGGCAAAGAATAATCGCTTGTATTTAAGAGAAGGTACTTTACAGAAAGAACTTATTTCTTGGCTTGTAGTCACAACCAAAACCTGGTTAGTGCATCATGAGACTATTTCATATTGAAGGCTAAAGATTTCAGAAGCAGGAATGATGAATAAAATATTGGAATATTAGAAATGCATATTGAAGGTTGTGTGGTTGTGGTAAATGTGGTGTATTTTCTAAAATCAATGGTTTGATTTTGTTAAAAACTCTAAAACTCCAGTAGGATAACTTGATTTCATATTTCCTCCTTTTGTGGACAGTGATGTTTGAGAGTGATACACTCCATTATATTCATGTATTAACAAGGAACATGGGACATTCTTATGACTGGTAAAAACCAGCTTAACATGCTTCAGGCTCTGAACGAACATGCAGCTACTGAAACAATGAATGCTGGATTAAACTTTTGCTTTCCATTGCCAGTTCTGGAGTTGAAATGTGTTTAGCGAGATGAACAAATAACTTGGACACAGTTGCAGTGCAATGTGTTTTCCTCTTTCATTAACTGGCAGTGAATAAATGTTGGGCGAAATGTAAAATAAAGTTACAAATAATGTATATATGAAATAGTTTCTACAATGAAGCTTTGTCGTCAGGTCTTGGGAATTAATCATTTGTAGTGGCTACTCAAAGGGGCAACAATGTGTAACAGCTGTGGCAACATTATAATATCATGTTGACATTTCAGAATTCTAGAATGTTGCATTTCACCTGATGGCCTTGCATGTCCTGCATTTATATCTCTTTTTCTCTCCTTGCAAGATGAGCTTAATATCTATTATTTTACTAAGCATTACATTCACGTATCAAGAGACACAAGCCCTGAGCTTTAAGCTATGACTTTACACTCACTGGTCTTTTCTTCTGGTGACACTGATCATTGATGGAAAAGAATTAAACCAGGTCTGCTTTGGTCACTGTGGTAAAGAATTCTGTTTCTGCCCTGAGATAATATTTTCATTCCCTGCAATGATGAATTCTGTGTAGAATGCTTCCATCACAAGTGCAAAAAGAAAACAGATGTGTTTACGTTGTCTCCATGGAGACACAAAGACACAAGCTAAATTCACACTAGCATCAGGCAGAAGAATCCCCCTCCTTTGTCTACTAGAGATGGAGAACTGCAGGGAGAATATTTGAAGCAAACCAGACAGAATTCTCTAGAGACTGTTTTCCCCCCTTGTCTCTTCAGCAAAGGATTCTTTGTGTGATCCTTCAGCGCAGATTCCTGAATGCTGTGATGGATGTTTGTAGTTCCACTAGGAATTTGGTAAGAGTTTAAAATATTCTAATTTGTATTAACATTTTAAGTAATGATAAACAGGTAATTCACTACAACTACTTCATTCATTGTCTCAAACATACCAGTCATTTCAATTTATTCAGTGAGCACATGTTATTAGTTGGGAACATTCAGGAGATGCAATGGAACCATATGACATCCTTCTGTTTCTTGTTTGGAGGATCACTGACTAGGTTTCCATAGATATTAATTGGAAAATATTTTTCTATCATATTTTTATCCCTTTGCACTTGTCTGTTTTCATGAATCTTTACAGTCCACCACTGTTTCTCAGAGCAACTGCAGTTTGGCCATACGATGCATATGACAGTTCAGTGTGAATGTTTTGAGGCTCATAGTGACTGGGAAAGGGAGAAGCCTCTTCCCTTTTCTGCTCTTTCTCTGGAGACCATGATTTGTTTACAAGTGACACAGAGCTGAATATATCCTTATAAAGTGATGCAGTTTTTAGGTTGACTGTGCCTTCCAAACATGCATGTCAATGCATTCCATTCAGAAACAGTACACAGCCATCTTGAAATATCTAATTTTTCTTGTTTTAAAAGCCTAATCATTCAACTAAACAGCAAAAATAACAGTGACTTGGATGACCAATCCCATAGTGTAAGTGAATAGCAGAAAATAGAGCAGATGGTGGAGGAAGAATCCAGAAGCAGGCATGAGTTCAACAAGACATGTCTTTCAAAGAATTCTTCACAGAACATGATGTGAATGAATATTTTTTTGAAGAAAAAAAGATAGCATGCTCAAGTTGTTAAATACACATAATTCCTCCAGGTCTCATTGTAGTTTTAGTTTAGCTTTAGTTACAATATTAAAGAGCTAAATAAGTAACCTCATGCAAGTGAACATCCCATTTAATGAGAGGCTGCCATTTGTATACATAAAATTGTTCTTGTGCATAAGTATTTACAGAATCAAGGCCTTAAACACCATATATATTGTCTTCTCTTTGAGGAATACTCAGTAGAGAAAATATTCGTAAAAGGTGTCTGAAACCAGAATTAACAAGGCTTCTTCCTCAAAAATGTGCCATCAACAGCCGTGAAATTGTTTTTCTGGCTGATCAGAGGACCCGCCTTCCACGTACACTCTTGGCTTTTTTGTCAAAGATCACCAGCTATTCCCCTAAATTTAAGTTTGCATTTTCACTGTGGTTTTTCCCACAAATTTTAATTTAAATATTACACATTCCAGTAATCTCTGTCAACCAGTGAACTGTAATTGGACTTAGTTTTCTATGGTATGTGATTTCCTGGGCTTCCTGTGATGCACATTCAGAAGGAAGCTCAGTCAGAAGGATGACAGATGCAATGTAGTAAACATAGTCTGGGCTAAACTCAGATCCACAGAGGAGAATGAGGCCATATGGAGATTGTTTTTCTTTTTTCCTTCTTCAAGTACAGTATTTTGAAGAGCAGTTTTATAGAACATTTTTTCATCTTTACATTTTTGTTGGTGATAGAAAATCATTGTTTATCAGTTTTATACCACAATATCTTGGATTTAAAATGGTAGGTTTTTATGTTGAAAATCAAACTGAAATTTAATAGTGGAACAGTTATTTTTAATCTTGTTGCTAGACTAAAGAAAATCCTACTGGAGTTGATATTAAATTCCTGAAAGATATCTTGGCATTTCTGCCCCTGTGAAAATGGAAATCCTCTGTGGGCGGTATGATTTCTTCTGCCAATTTCTGTGATGTCTCCACAGACATGAAAAAGGTGAAACTCAAAGAAACCTCTAAAAGAAAATAAGACCTACCCATGGCATTATTACCTACAATTCTTAGAGTTATCTCTCTGTCTGCATTCACTGTCACCTGTCTTCTCCCCCATCCTCCCCTGTACTTCAAAAGTCTTTTCATGCTATTGCAAGCTAACTTTGTGGCATTTTGGATTTCACAGTTGTAGCTCAAGGGTTGAAGCCTTGTTGGATCTGTTGCTTAAACCTAGATGTTTCACAAGCTGGTTTCAACTCATCCTAGCTTCATTTTCAAGGAAGTTCTCCATACTTCAGGGGTAACTGCACACAAGTCTAGCACATACAGGGGCAATACATACATACCTATTGGAATTTAGTTCTGCATTGTAGAGCTTCAGAATGGCTACATTTACGTCTAGTGTGGAAGAAAATGTAAACCCTTGTTCTATATATTCTGTGCTGTAAAATCAAGGTTGTACTTTTGTGCTATCAGGTAACTTGCGTTTCAGCAAACATTTTGTTTGTTGCATCACAAGATTTAAACTAAAGCTTTAGATGTTTTTTATTCATGGGGTCTGCACTAAGCTGCTGGGGAAGCTGAAAATCTGTCATAATCATTTTTCATTCGTTTAGATCTACCGTTTGAAAGTTGTTTGTATGAAAACCCATGGCATATTTAATAAATAACAGATTCAAGGTACATTACATCCTAGTTCTGTCATTCCAGTCACAAGTTACCAACTTCTTCCTGTATGATACCCCAGTCTTCTTGTTAATGAGGCCTTCCAACTTTTTGTCATCAGCAGGTTCTGTTGTTTCATTCCTCTCTTCTGCTGTGAATGTTAATGAAAGTATGAAATGGCCAGTCTAGAACTGGAGCTTTTGTGAACACAAAGCAAGCTTTTTAGGCAGCTCCTCAGCAGTCTAATTAATCTCCATCTTTGCTATCTTTGGTAATAAAATATTTCTGATATGGCATTTTATCAAATGATCCCTCAAAGTTTTGCTAGATTAAGTCTGCTGTATTTTTCTGCTGTATTTCCTTAGACCATGACTTACCTTAGGAAAAAGATACTGGATTAGTCTGACATTATCTACTGTTGCTAAATCCATGTTGTATTTTATCTCATTCCCATAATCCCTCTGTCTTTACTTACATCTGTTCTTCAACCTTTGTTCTAAAGTTCAGTTCAGTGATTTTTAGGGGGAGCCATTCTTAAATGCCATGTGGACACCACTGTCTCTTTCATTGTGAACATGCCTGCAGCAATTGTGGAGGATCATAGTTTTGCTTCTGTACAGTCAGACCTTTGAAGTGAGAAAATATATGGTGTGAGTTTGTTTGTCCTCCATTTATTTCACTTCATTCTCTCTGTTCTTTGCCCTGATGATTGGCCAATTGGCTGTCTTGTTTCTTTCTCCACTTGAAGGCTGTTGCTTCTTATTTATGGCTGGCAGCTTCAGACCTCAAGTTGGTGCTTATTGGACTTACTTTCATTTCTTGCTTAATCTCTAGGGGAAGTTTCCAGCTGGCTGATCTCCTCATCTTATTATGTTGCAAGAGGTAAGCTGGTGCATATTCTTTCTTTCCGAGGGCTTCTGTGGAAATGAGGAGAGCAAGACAGCTCCCTGTACACCACAACTTGGGAATTGCTGTTACAGAAGTTTCTCAGGCTTGCATAAAGCAAGGAGATAATGACAACAAGAGCATCCTGAGCCAGCAGCATTCTGAATTTAGTTTGGGGTCCTGTATTGTACTGAAGGACAGTGACTGTGTCACGAAAGAAAACAATACAGCCTGTGCTGGTGGTTCTCTTTAGAACAGGTATCTGAATGATTTTTTTGCTAGGCTAAGCTCAGACATTCTGTCTTTGCATTGAAAAAATGACAGAGATTTCAGATAATTAAAGTCTCATCGGCATCTTGAGAGCTCTTCTACTATATTTGACACAGATTCCAGTGAGAGTGATGCTGGGAAGAGAGATGAAAACAAGGGTTCAAAACCAAAGGTCAGACCAAATCCAGAATCCTGCATGATTTACTCTCTGATCAAAGGTTTTTTTATTTCCTTTGCCTTTTGCTCATGCTGACTGACACATGTAAAGAGTATTGTTTACTCCAGTGATCTTGGGTTGAAGTGCAATCCAAATATATTTTCTGGTATGAAAGATATATTTCAACCTCTGTGATTTCATCTGCTGTTTTTAGAGTATATGCACTGGGACTCATTGTAGCTTTAAGAACACGAGTTACAGACAAGAAGCAGTAAAAAGATCAGTTGCCAAAAAACAGAAGGATAGTGACAGAGTATTAATGGAGCTGTATCCTGAGGCGATGCAAAAATATTTGGAATTCACTGTTGCACCAAGGCAACCATGTCATTGCAATGTTTTGACTTGTTCTTGTATTTGTAGGTCTCTATTGGATGGAAGGTATCAGACCTCTGCATGTTTGTCTAAATTCTCTCTTCTGACTGAGCTGACTGGGATTTCATTGAGCCAAAAGGTCACTTCTGTGTCTCATTTTCTGTCCCATGATGTAGTTTACTGCCAGCCATGTTGTATGCATCTATGCTGTAGCTGAGTGTTTCCCCTTGGAAAGGAAGTGATTGAATGAAATCCACTAGAAGGATAAAAGTCAAGGTTAGAGGCACTGCAGATCTGTCTGAAGATGTGCAGTTGTCATGTTCAGACTCTTTTCTAGGTCTTTTGTTTAGACAAGCAAGAGATTGGAGACCTACTGTGAACATTCAAGTTTGTACATGTGCCCTTGTTTTGGAGGGAGTTTTCAAATGCTTGTTTTTGCATAGGTAACAGAGGCATGTCACCTTAAGAGTTTAATCTAAATTATGTTTGACAAAATACACCAGATTTTTAAATAGTGTGGTGATCAAAAGGCTATTATGTGTGGAAAGGAGTTGATGTGACAACAGGACTTTATATTACGGGATTCCAGGAACAGAGAACAGAGATTAGACAATTCCATCAAAATAACTGAATTCTGTAATTATGCCAAATGCAGTTCAGTGGCAACAAGTCCCTGCATATGTTTACCACATCCAGAGGGGCCTGACCAGTCTATTCCTCCCATCTAAATCAGAAGGACACCTTTCTTTCCTCAGCCAGCATTTGTCAAACTAGGGATGAACTGTAAGTAGGATTATTTCTTCTTTCCTTGTCTGGTACTGATAATGTGCTTGTGTTGAAGGCCAGTCATCTTAGAGTGAACCCATTCCTCCTCAGAAGTGTTGAGCCTTATTCTGATCCCCTTGCTTTTTATGGAAGTAGAATGTCATTAATTTTGAAGAAGTTATGCCTGGTCTATGTGCTTGTACATGAGACTGCAGAAAGGTATGGGTTTCTCAGCCTGGGGACAGGCATGTGATGGCCACCTAGATGTCACAGGATATTGCTTTCAGTCTTTTACAAGCTGTACATGACTTGGCATTGTGAGCACAAAGGTGCTGGTTTTGGCTCTGTTTCTTTGGCTCGTCTCCTGTAATAGCTAGCCAGCTAGCACCCCTCAAGTGGGATGTTTTTCAGCCTCTGCCTCTCCCTCAGGTCAAAGTGATGCAGACTCTGGGATGGTGCTATAAGTCTCCTTCCATAGCCCCTGGGGTCCTAATTATAGTTCCTTAACATTAGGCCTCCAGCCAGCCAGCAGCTAGCAGCTCTGAGCTATGCCAGCTAGAGTTTCCCTTCTGCTTTAGACTGACTCACAGCTGCCTGCTGCGCCTGGCTTAGTTGTTGGGCACCCTCCTTACACTGGGCCATGATCCCAAAGATTTGTTAACCCTTAAATTAGTCAGGGATGCTGGAAAATTTGAGTATCCTGAGAGGAAAGTGGGAATTTATTTGGATTTCAGTTGGGTGCTCCTGCGGCATGGTAATTCCAATTTCACAGTGGTGCAGACAGGCAAAGAAAACTAAGTTTGGATTTCAGCAAGTATTTGCGGACCTACTTTTTGCCAGCTTGGAAATTCATTCCACATTTTAAAAGTAAATAATAATAAAAAGGCTGTATTAATATTATGTATTTTCTGTAAAGATGGCGGGGGCAGAGCTCATCTTTATCTCCCAGAGGAGGGCAACAAAAGCAGATGTGGGAAATGTAAAGAATTGAAAGAGGCAGGAAATATCTTTTTTTTATGGTGCCATTTGCTTTCAGAACCACACAGATGACTGGCCCACGTTGTAAAAGTGTTGTTAAAGCAATGGGCAGGCAAATGGGGGCTGAAGCAAGGGATAGAAGAGAATGGAAGTTGTTGCAGACCTCCCATGAGAGTTAATGCAAATAACCTTAGACCTAGATGTTCAGTGCCCCTGATTCACATGCCCCTGATTTCAGCAGGAGTCAGACACATAAACAGTTTTGTCTAGGCTGAGCACAAATCTCTGGGCTACACTTCATTTTTTTGTAAAATGGGGACAGAAGCACTGTCCTGCCATGCAGAGGCATTGAGGATAAACATAATGAAGACTCAGGATTTTGTGCACTGGTCACGTTCATATATTATAAGACCTGAAGTGGCAACTGTGACTTTTGCAGTATCAAAATTTTTAGGAATGGAGAAACACAAGGCAATCTCTAGAGTATGTGGTACTGTAATCTGACAATTTTGCAAACAGTATTATGCTGAAGGTGTCGAGACTACTTTAGACACAGTTAAGTTCTCTTTTGCCTCTTCTGCTGTGTGCCAGTGTGGAAAGGGAAGGGAAAGTGCAAAGTGGCAATGCTGTTAGTAGTGGAGCAATGACATCAGGGGAAGCTTCTGGAGGGATCCTGAGCTGAACCAGACTGTTCCATGTTGCGAAATTCTCCTGGCCTTTGTTGTCAAGAGCCTGACATGTCTGTAAACTGAGTAGAGGATAGAATGGAACTTTTTTGCACCTTCCTTACTTTCCAAATGCGCATTTTTTCCTTTCTGTAGGTTTCTTAAAGGACAGAATGATTTAGCCCCAGGATGGAGTCAGAGTGAGGGACCGCTATTTAGACCTACTTCATCTGTATGTGCTGAAGAGTTTCTTGAGCTGCAAAGCTTTCTCTGTGTGTGTATGCATTGTGTCAAAGCTAGGTGGTAAAAGGCTGGATAGCATGAGGTAAGTGTTTAGAGAGCTAGTTGACATCCTGAAAATTACCAGAGACCCTCTCTTGAAACCACTTACACCCTTGTGCCGGGCTGATTTTCCTGTCAGTTACCCAAAAGCCCCTCGCAGAGCTGCGGAACATGACTCTAACATGCCTCACGTGAGCTCTGTCAACTCCATTGTGGGTTACATAGACAAGACCTGCATTCTTCAGCTCTGAGCTGGTGGTTTGCAGCCATGTGGGACAGGGCAGGTGGAAGCGTGCTCAAGGTTGGGGATGGATAAATGAGGAAATGACAGAGATTTGTTCTTCAGCAGGAATGGTATTATTTGAAATACTTACTTAGATGATGAAAGAACTGAAAGAAAATTACATGAGTTTTAATGCCCTTTTAGGAAACGCTGTAGAATTGAATTAAACCATACTACTCCTTTTGGAGAATTCAATATGGTGAAGTTTTGTTCTTTTTAAAAAAAATTAATTCAGAATGCTCCCACTCCACATCAAATTTCTGTAGATTCTTGGAGTTACATCTGTAGAACTGTTAACTTTCAGTAAAGCCTGGTTTGTTTAGATTTTTTCTGTAATTGAAAGCTTGCTTGAAATTCACAGGGTGGGAAATATATATGCATCAGAAAGCGAAATAATTTCTAGATGGAAAAATATAGCAGATTAGCAGAGATTATTTTTGTGTTGACATATTTGAAATGCCTTATTCCATGTATTTCCTTTAAGAAGATAAATTTAATGTGGCTGAAACTTTTCAATTAGTAGCTGACAGAACAGGGCTGTAAGGTGCCCCTCTTCTGAGTAATTTGTTGGTGCTTGTGCTGGCCCTTTGCACAAGAATCAATCCCCTTTTCCCAACCAAAGATGTCAGTGATGACTGTTCTCACTATCATGCTGTACATACAAATAAATGCAAACTTAAGGACTCGGTACTACCTTCTTTTCAAGGTCAGGGCTTTCTGAAGGTCGTTGACACTTCTAGTTGATTTTGTAAGATAACATAAAAAATAAGTCTGCAAAGCCAGTTGGTCTAGTTAGCTACAGCTGTAGCTGGAGTAAGTTATAAATCCTTTTTTCAACTTGCAGCAAAAGAGTTTCAGTTAAATCTGCACCACCAGAGGTGACAATAGGTTGGGGAAGGAGCAGTAAGCTGCCAACATTTGACTGTAATCAGCAGCTTCAGCAGAGAGGCCAAGGGGTAAATGAGCTACCCAGAGTAAATTCCCTTTTCACCTGAAAAAGCTGTTCTTCCAGTGAACGATTGAGGCCCCCTGTCAGGGGACTCAGTGTGGGTTAAGATCACATGCTCCTGCCTGTACTGTGCTTGTTATGTGGATAAACAGAACTTATGGTTCCAGGGCTGTCAATCTGGCCTCTTTCAAAAACACATAAATGCCTGATCCCAGTCCCAGGGAAACTGATAGGATTCATTCAATTGACTTTAGGTCAGATTCAGTTTCCACAGCCTGCATGTTGTACACCTCACTCAAAAATCTACAGTGTTGGTTCATTGACTTGAAAAGCTAGTGTTTGTGTTCATAAATGCAATACAATAGTATATTTTTGTTCTGCAAGGTGCTGAAAGCCATCAAGTGTCCTGCACTTTTCTGAGAGCTGTGGTTGCTCAGTGTTCTGGAGGGCTGAGCCCTGACAGAATACAAGATAGGAATAGAGTTTTCTGTTTTGGAAAGAGTAAGATACAATTTGAAGATACTTCTACTCTCCACACTCCCCACCTCCTCCTTGTAAAATACTGATATTAATTGGTACATGCTGGAATGTGTTTCTTCGAGCCATTTCATTTTGCATTGCTTCCATTGTATTTTGGCTCTGATGCAAGATTTTGGTTATTGTCTGTATGTAAACTTTTATCATGTCTATGTAAACTTTTATGATGAAGTTTGCTGTTGCTCTAGTCTGGAGCTGCATTCTGTTTTTCCACTCTATTCTCCTTTGCTTAGACTCACTGTGCTTTCTTTCTGGAAAAGCAAAGCCAACGAAAGCCATGTGTTGCTCTCTCAAAAGGATTCCCTAACTACAGGATCTGAAACTTTTCTGCACTCCAAACTTTGGCTCTGCCCTTAAAAAAGAAACACACTATCCACATTGTGGATTGCAGAAAGCATATGTCCTTAAGTAAAATCACATCAGGGGAAAGTTTGCAAGAGGTAAATCCTTACTGTGCCCATCTTGACAGTATGCCCAGGCCACCCATTTCATGTTTTAATAGTAATTTTAACTGAAACATGTAAAATATTTCCACCTTTTGAAAGCCATTAGTTTACCTGGTTTTGGTCAAGAGGAATGACAGAAATAAACTGTGTCAACAGTTCACCAAAGAAGGCAGTCTGTGTGGCCAGAGTTCTCTTGTTCCAGAAGGCTATTCATTACACCTGTAAGTCTCAAATGGCTCTGTAGTTAGTGACCTCCCTAATTCTTTTTCCTTCATTTGTTTTCTCAGCTTCTTCATAATCACCAATTGCTAGAGGTGTCAGTGAACACATTTTGCCTAATTATGAACCGTTCCAAACACTGTGGATTGGAAAGTTCTGCTCTTGCCTTCAATGTTTTTGGGAAAAACTGGGTGGAGAGAAAAGCAGACCAAACAGTGTGGGATATTTTACAAAGAAAGGCACAGTGTTAATTGAAGAGAGAGAGGGGAAATGGGGAGGAATGTAAAGAAAACTCCTGAAACGCTTTGGAAATTTAAATCTATTGAACCTAAAAGCCCTGTCTATAGGAGGTAAATATTATCATCATATTTGTACTGATGGACACATAGGAGATGGGGAAACTAAGGAGAAATCACAAAGGGACATTAAGTGCTAAAACTCCAAGCTTTGCGGCAACAAGATCTTGGATGTCCATCTGCCCAGTGTAGCTGGGTATGTGCTTAGGGTATGTCTGCACACACTTTTGCAAACAAATGCAAGTTTGCTCTGTCTGTGATGTAAGCTGTCCAGGTTTGAGTTAGCTCTAACCATCAGCTGCACAGTCATGGTGCTTTAATTAATAAGCTTGACCTCTTTTAGTCATGTCTATGTTACTTCGTTTTCAGAGCCAGTTCATATTTAGTTGGTCTCTAGTGCAAGTAGGATTTGCTCTCTCATGTCTGCAAAAGGCTTTATAGATCTATCTTTAGCTAGGCTGCCTTAAGCAGCTGCCTAGCAGCCTAATTACTAAAAAAATCTAGTTAATAAGAGATGCCAGAAAGGTTATATATGCTTCTGTATCAGGACTTGTATACTCTTTCTGAACATGAAGGAAGCTTCTCTTTGTGAATGAGGTTCACAGTTCTGAAAACTGCCCTGAGTCAGATGATCTAAAAATAGGAATAGGTCAACTTTTCTAAGTCCTTCCAAAGGAGATGGTGTGGTTGGCAATTCCACCTTGTCTCCCACAAGACAGCTCTTTGAGTTAGTGTGGTTACCCAGGTACCAGATAGTGAAAGATTACAGAAGCCTTAGGATGCTTTATTATATGCCAAACATGAGCTCATATTAAAGGTTCCCCCATACTCACACCAGAAAGCTATAATGGATTCCTTTTTTAGCTTCCTTTTTACATGTTAGTTACAGCTGAAATTGGATGTTACCAAGAATAGTGATCTCCAAAGTGCCAGCACCTGTTGCATAGCTGAGGACCCAGTTAGTGCTTTAACCTGTTGCTGTTCCCAAGAAGATGATCATTACTTGCATACCTAACAGGATGTCACGCAGTTAGGTCTAGAACTCCAGGGACTGAGGCACATTGTTTTCATGCTGCTATGGAAGATCAGTTGTTCAAGTCAAATCCAGCAGTTGCCTAATATATGTCTTCTTTTTTTTGCCAACCATAACAATTTAACTTAAATTGATACGGGTGATTTACTTTGTTATATATTCATAGCTAAGTTAGGCTGTTGTGTCTCTGTTTACTGCACTGCTGTTTGCTGACAGATGGGGGAAAATGTGCTGAATTGATAGAGTCAAAGAAGCTGCTGACAGTTATATTTCTATTGCTAAGATCAGAATGTAGGAATATACTGGTTTATGTTAATTCATAACTCATAGGGAAGCCAGATAAGTAGAAAAATTGGCATAAAGGATTTATATGTTATTTTTTGTATGTTAATCCCTAAGAAGTATTTCATCTTGTATGATTTTTTTTCTTAGTTTGGAACCATCTCTTTTTCTATAACCTGTTAATAAGTTATTGCAAATGTGATTCCAGACATCTAACTTAATTCTCCTTTACATCCAGAATGAATGAATATTTGGAATTTATAGGACCTTTCTAATGGACTCAGATTTTGCAACTTGTCAACAAGAATTTTAGGTCTAAATAGATACTAAAATGGTGCAGAACCTTTGGGAGACCTTGACAATATAACCTGTCTTGTTAAGGTTTGTGCAGTCCTCCTTCTCCCAGATGATTTTTAATTCCATTGTGGTAAGATACCAGGTGACAATTGAATCCATTAAAATCTGTTCAATTAATGAGGACAAACTGAAAGAATTATTGACAGGAGGCTTGATTTCAAGTGCAGGTCTTGCAGTGGTCAGGAACTCCCCACTTTCAGACTGAAGGTGGTTATATTTGTCAGTGGGGAATCTCAGCTACACGTTGTGTGAGAGTACAGTGTTCTAATGCTAAAAAAAAAAAAAAGGAATTTTAAGCTAGCGGTATCTTAATTATTAAAAGAAGAAGAGATCTTACCTTAACTTGAGAGAGGAAAATAGGTCATTATCTATGTGATGTCAAATGAACCTTTGTGCAGTTCCATATTCCACTCACCCAACAGTGCTTAGCTGTCTAGTAGATCACTGGGATTATAAATCCACTGAATATGGTTTATTACTGCTGCAATCACAGGAATGGACATTACTGCCGTTAATGACAGGCTTCTTAGTACATTAGCTGCTCCTTTTGGTTTTTCTCCTGACCATTAACTAATGAGTTTTCCACTGTCTGCTGTCACAAGATGACTTTTGGGGGGGGCCTAGGGCATTGCTGAGGTACAACACTTAGCAAACTACCAAGGTTTTTGTTATTTAATACAGAACAAGTTATCAGAAAATAGGGGAGAATGGACAGAATCGACTGAAATTAAACACAAAAAGAAAGTAATTCTTGTAACCAGTTGTAAACAATGTAAACCGTTGTAAACAATGGCGTTTGAAATTCACCAACCACTGTTTGGTTTATTTTCATTTGATGTGTTCACCCTTCCCAGGAAGCAAATGATACACATGTATTTTGAACAACTGACCTACAGAGAGACCATTACTTCTGCAGACTATCAGCTCGTCTTATTTTCATGGTTACAAAGACCCAAAGAAACCACAGATCACACTTTATTGGTTCTAGCAATCTATGGCATCTCAGTTCTAAGACAACCATGGGACCAGGTCTCAAGGTTAAACAGGAGGAAACAAAAGTCACATGCATTATTTCTGCTGGTATGAGGAGAGTAGCTCTTTTAAAAATGAATACGTAGATCCAAACTGACTTATGGTCAAACTTGGCTTGTCGTCCTTAACTTCTCTTGCCACCTACTGTTCACTTGAACTTGGTTATTTCTCCCACTAATATAGTGTGATGAGATCTGTTTGTTGTTGCACAATGGTCTATGATTCTTTTCAAGCTTTAGCCAATTGTTTAACAAAATTAACATTTTGGAATTCACACTTCACTTGTCTCCATCAAAACATTTAAATCAAGTTTAAATAGATTTTTAAATGCCTAACTGATTTGCTCATTACACTCAAAGGATGGAGCTGGATGCAGCTGGTACTTTAATTAACAGTTTGTTCTCAGAGATACAGTTTATTAAATATACTATGTTGATACCTTTTGTTCTGATGTTTGCATAGTAAAAACAGAAAAACATTATTTATTAAATGTACTTCTAAAAGAGAAATGACAAAAACTCTTCAGAATCTCAGTGTAATTTAATTTAATAGTAATGAGGAAGCTTTTAACAAAGAAAATAATTCATGATGTTTGGAGGAGACCTTGTGTAGGTAGTAAGTTTTCATACTATTTATGAAGATGAGCAGACACAGCTTTTTATCCAGAATGTTGAAGCACAAGAAATGATCTATAGTCTGTATTATTCTAGGGATCACTTAATCCAGTTAGTTGAAGTTTGCCTTTCAACCTATAAAATTTAAAATTTACTATTTAAAAATTACTGTTTGTGAGAGGGATGGAAAAGGAGGATTGCTTTTGTTGTCTAATTCAAAACTTCCTGATTTGCTTTTCCTTTCTCAACAGATTTACTTCATGTCACTTCCTAGACACATATATAGTTGCTTTTCACCTTTTCTATTATCTGTATTTGCCATTCTGTCCTTTCATACATTTTGTATAAGGACTTTCTTTGTGATTCCTGTAGGCTTTAATGTACTGTTCATTGATTCTCCAGATCTCCCCAAATTTAATTTTAAAGCACATGTTTTCTATTTTGATTACACTAGTTCTTGCTGTTCTGTAATTGAGCCACTAATCATGCCACATTTTACTCCACAAATGGTCTCATTCTTTTATTTGAGATGACTTACAGAGTAAGATACTCCTCAGTATGAGTAAAGTAAATGAATATACCTATGCAGTAACCAAAACATAACTGCAGCTCTCAAGGGCTTACTGAATCCAGTTTTAAAGTGGCTAGGTAGGAGTATTGCTTATATGCAATGACTGTCAGGAATTTACCCAGCATCTTGGATGACTTTTGCTGACTCTGCAACAATTGGTACAATGCATGTAGCAGCTGAGCTGCTTGAAGTAGTTAAAGCCAGGCAGAGTATGTGTAATGAAATATTTGTCGTGTTGATGTGCCCTATCTGCACCAGAATCTGTTTTAAAGTCTGTAGAATACAAATCTGTGCTGGGATAAAATTAGCTGAGTTAAAAAAAGAAGTGCAGCATTCAACATTGATCTTTAATACAGCAAGTCTTTTTATTTAGTTTATTAACCAAACTTCTGAATGCATGTCAGTGCATTTGTCTGAGACAAACAATGTAGGGTTACCTGACTAGGAATATTTTCTATGTAATAATTATTCCACTTCCTCTCATGATAGTTCTCCAAAGAATTTCCCCTGCAGTATGAGAAATCAGCCAGAGCTATTCTAAATAAGACTGATCTCAAATCTTCTCTCACTCATTCACAGTATGAGCTAGTGTGAATTTTTAATGTCTGCGCACAACACTCAGGTAAGTGTGAAATCTGAGACTTTCACCCTAATCAATGAGATTAGAGGAAGCTTGTGATTCTGATTAGTATCTACTAATGTCAAGAAATGCTCTCATCACATTAAAATGCAAATAAAAGTAATTTAGGACCCAAGCTGCTATTAACTTCCTTTGTCTCTTGATCTTTGTTATTTTCCTTTAACCTGTTGTCTTTTAATGACTGTGCTGGAGACCTTTCATTTAATTAAAAAATATTTCCATTAAAGGTTATAGAAAAATATTCTGGTGGATACTGCACAAATACCTCCATCTTTCAATAATACTTATTTCTTATCATTCGGGGATTCTTCTGTTTTTTCAGATCTCAAGATTGGTGTAGTCAGAATTGAAACATGAAACAAGTAGCTTTGCTCTATTTTTATAATGTAATTCAATTTTAGGCTGCAATATAACTTGTTTTCTTTCTGCTGTTTTTGTTTTCCCCCTGTAGAGGCAGTGAAATCAAATTCAGTGTTCATTGCTTGTCAGTGGTAAGCATGGCCCAAGATAGACAGACTGTCATGAGGATTCTGTTGTCAGCAGGTTGCATAAAACAGGAACATCCAGAATGTTTTCACTGGTTACTTGCCAGAGACATATGACCACTGTTGATGAGCACACACACACAGATATGCATGTGTGTATGTATATATACACATATATGCACAAAATATGGGCCTGCACTGCGTAATCACTGAGCTGTTTGAAATCCAAAAGCCAAGTCCATACACAAAGGTGTATCCTGATTGTTGGGGTTTTTTTTAAATACATCAATTCAAACCCCTGAACCTGGCAATAGTGAACTCTTTGGATTTGTAGTAAAAGTCATGATTAAAATAGACTTCATGTTTTATTTTTAAACTTCACACATTATTCTCTTCACTAACACATTGCTTTGCTGATAAGGAAATTAACTGAGGAGAGACTATGCATGGAAATACAATTCACCACAGCAGAGGACCCACACATAGACCTAAAGCTCCTTTAAATCCCTGTTTCAGGGCTTAATGATGCATAAAGCATTCTTTGGGCTCTCTCTGCTGGGATGATTTCCACTTGGCATCATTATAAGAAATGGAAAGCTTGGGCTTTGACCTGGTAGTCTCATATCCAAGTTGTCACAAACCTGGACACTGTCCATAGGGCAGAATTTAGACTGATGCAGCCGTGCATTGGCATTCAACTGCACTTACTACAGCAAGTTCATGGGGTGAGAGAGACATTTTAGACTAAGCACCATTCATTGAAATAATTCTGTTCTTTCAACTTCCAAGGAATGATTTTGGAGGATGTACAAGCTCTAAATATAATTATTCCTACACTTCATACAGTTCACTGCAAACTCTCTGTAGGCTCTTTGGGTTACTTAGGAATATTGTTACAAATCTGTAAAATGATGTAGACCTACAAGATGTTGATTTTTATAGAAAATGTTTTAACAATGAAATACAGAAAAAGAAAATTCTTGTGAATTCAATAACTGAAGGCATGCTTTTTGAAACAAACCGTGAGTATTTATATTGCCCTGTAAATGACACTTTCAAAATTTCTAACTCTAGTAAGGTTACAGATAGAAATAAGAAACAGCCACCAAATAGACAAATTTTTTTTGAGTTTGCAGATATAATAGACTAGCAATTTTTCAAATTGTGCCTGGGTCTTAGTGCAGCAATGCTGAACTCGGGTCTTATACTATTCTGACTCCCGCTAGCATGAAAATATTTCTCACTCCTATTACATACTACTTTAGACCCAAAGTATCCATCCTGTCATGGAGTATGACCTGGAGCTTGATTGTTTCCAGTAGTATGGTTAGCTGTGCAGTTGGATTACAGCTACAAGCTGATTCACAGCTCAGCATAACATATCAGTTCTTTATTCAATCAATCTGTGCTGTTATTTACCTCTTTCTGCTGAACTCTAGTGGTATTTCGCAGTGTTGTGTTGTCCCCCCAGTGTCCCCCATCCCATTCATGTGTTATTCTGGTAAACTGGGGGAGATTAGTTGAATAATTTAAATGAACTAGTGAGGGAAGAAGGGTATTCTATGTGAATTGGCCAGGGTTCCCAATGACTCTGTGGGTGCTGAACTCTAGTGATAGCCTATTTCTTGTGTGTGACAGCACACAGGTTATGGATACAAAAGAGCATTCTGCATAAGCAGCAGTGTTCTGAATAGGTAAAAGCGTAAAAGAAAGCTCTTTCTAATAGAAGTGATTCTCCTGGATGAGGAATTCAGTGACTTTAGCTTTCAGTTCAGCATCTTGTACGGGAATTACTATCCTTGCAGGACAAACAAACTCCTTTGACTTTTACGTATGATAAAAACAGACCTGTAGTTCACAAATCATTGAACCACTTCCACGTACTGTGACTGCAAGCAGTCAAGGGAATCCTTGCACAACTTGGCACCCTTGTATATTCCATTGGTGCCTAGGATCACTCCAGGAAGTCCTTCAGTCAGTAGAGGGTTGTGGCAATGCTTTTAAGTGACTGGATACACAGATGTTAGTCCAATTCAATTTAGCTCTCTAGATCCAGCTGTTGCCTAAACCTACTTTTCTTCTAATAGGTATACCTTTCTAGCCAGAGAGGAATTCTAGTCCATGAAATTATAATATAAGGGAATTACTGCAATACCATTATAGCCATTATTAAACTGTTACACCGTTATAAAAGCTCTCATAGTTGGGTAGATGTTAGTTTTCAAGGTACTAGTGTTGCCTGATGAACCACAAGGATGTAACATTGCGGATGAAGTTGACCTTAACATTTAGATGTACACTGTTGTGAATTATTATGATATTACTAATTTTACAGTATTTTTTCCTTAAATATGTAGTTGCTGGAGTCATGTGATCATGTAAGAACCATAAATGCCATTAAAAAAACCTATTGCTCTTGAATTCATGGATTAAAGCTTGAAAATGCAAGTTGGATAGCCCTGAAACATGTGATCGTATTTTAGTCATAAATCTCATGTTTTTAACAATTGCAGAAAGCTTGGATTAGTAACAGTTGTTATTGCTCATACAGAGACTCATACAGAGCTATAATCCTCTGTCAGTTAAGACCCAATAGCCTTGTTATGATCTGGAAGGCTGCAGCCCTCAAACCCTTTCAATTTGCTTTACCTTTGCAGAGCCTGATACGATATACAGATGGGCTACGGGCCAGTCAACAGTATTGCCAATTGCCAGGACAAGAGGCCAGATAAAAGCTATCCAGTGTTAATGGCTTTTGTGCAAGAATAACCTAGGCTGGAGTTGAACCCTTACCAGAAAAGGGAGTTCCCTGATTTCCCATCCTCTGAACGTTCCAGGCCTTGCTAAGGGCTCTTCTGCATCTAGGATTAGTGAGGCAAATATGCTCATTGTAAAATGCAAAAGATGATTTATTATACAAAAAGTATATGTTACTGGGCATTGTGAATATAGCTTTATCATAGATACAGACTTTCTAGAACCCAAAAAGAAAAGAAAAACAATAAAATCCACCACAAATGAAAGAGGGTAGGAAATGTATTTAAAAAGCCAAAAAAATAGACCATATGAGCAATTAGAAACAATGTGAAAATTCAGCATGCGGTGTTGCAGACTCCTGAAATGCATGCACTGTGTTCTCAGATGTAGTAGATCTGGCGCTGGCGTCTGTACTTTAGCTACAAGACATCTATCTGGAGCGTAGTTAGTTAAGTTCAGCTTCTGCAGCTGTGCTACTTCGTAACTAATATAGTGGTCTAACTTACTGTCCTATGTTAGATCTTACGCTGAAAGTTCCTTAAATACCTACTTGGAATGACACACAGATTTACCTTCCAAAAGCTAGGTTTTTATCAGTAATTGCTACATAAGGATGCAGGATGCCATCCTTATGTCTGGTTATAAATGAGAGGGTGTTACTGCGGTGTTTCCAATGTCACTTTCTGATGAATGTAAACAAAAGTCAACTATTCAAAGACAAGCTTTGGGCTGTGTAAATCATAACTAGTGCTTACTTTACTCAACACTTCCAATGGCACTTAGCCATCTCAAATACAAGATTATAGTTTTTTAACAGTTTGTGCAATATTTTGGAGAGAAAATGAAGAAGATTCTTGTGTATTTAAATGACCTTGCAGGAAGAATTTAGTAGGATGAATCTAATTACCTGAACTAAAATATAGCTAGGGCATTAGTCTCTAAAACAGTATAGTTCCTGGCTGTACCCTGGAAAGTAGGTGTGCACTTGGTGTTTTGCAGTCACTATAAAGATCAGCTAAAGCTAAAAGACTGAGTGGGAACAATTTTGAACAATTGCTTTTGATGTCAGTCAAAAATGTAACTCCGGCAGCATGAGTCCATGGATTTGATTTTGAAGATGACAACAAAGTCACATCAGCCTTCCAATTTTCTTACTGAAATTGCCTGTATTTTGGTCATATACCATTTTGTTTGAAGGTTACTTGCTGATGAAGGCAACTGAGTAGTTGCATTAGGATGTAGGGGTAGAAAAGTAAGGAATATATTTGACACAGAGTACACCAAAGAATTATGGAGGTGATATATGTCTGTTGGAAATAATTGCTGAAAGCCATGGCACAGTAGAATACCATTATTGCTGCATCTTGTGATAATTGTGCTGTCTACCCATGACATCCCTAGCAAGTGTAGGAGAAGGGTCCTCCAGATGCACTTCAAATACATGGGAACAAATATTTTATGTATATATACAAACATATATATTGAGTATCTGTATGTGTGTATATATATATACATAAAGGACACTAAAATATGCTGCTCCCTCATAAAGAGGTATCCATCTACCCATCTTAATCACTTCCCAGACGTGCTGCGGCATTAATAGACAGACCTAAAGGGAAACAATATCTTAATTTCTTTCAAAATATTCCTCACTTCATTAAATATTTAGGGTACAAAATTAATTGCTTCAGACCTTGTCTTTGATGAATTTCTGCATACACAACCAAAAGAGGTTCATTGTTACCTTCTTTCCAAAACTTTAATGATGGAACATTTTGCGTACCCATGGCAAGCCAAAAAATCTGTTAATGCATTACACTACAGTGCTTGGCATTCATTAGACCACATCTAGAATACTGCATCCAGTTTTGGGTCTCCCAGTACAAAAAATAATCTGAAGCAAGTTCAGTGAAGGGTTATGAAAATGGTTGGGGCCTAGAGCTCATGTGCTAAGAAAAGATACTGAGGGAATATGGCATGTTTAGTCTGGGGAAGGCTTAATAGCAATCTAAGAGCAAACTTCTGGTACTTACAGGGTAAATAGGTATGAAGAAGACAGACCCAGACTCTTTGCAGCAGTGTGTGGCAGGAGAGCAAGAGGCAAAATGCATGAATTGAAACAACTGTTGGAACAGGCTGCCCAGAAAGGTTGTGCAGTCTCCACCCTTGGATGTTTTTAAGCAGTCAAGCTGGATGTAATCACAGAACCACCATAGCATAGTTCAGATTGGAAAGGGCTTCAGGAGATCTCTGGTATGATTGCTTGCCCCAAGCAGAGTCAGCAATGGGAACAGACCATGTTCCTCAGGGCTTTCTTCAGTTCGGTCTTGAAAATCTCCAAAGGTGGAAGCTGCACATCCTTTCTAGGCAAAGTATTCCAATGCTTGACTTCCCTAACGGTGAAAAAGTTTTTCCTTATATCCAGTCAAAACCTTTCTTGTTTCCGTTTATACCCATTGTCTCTTATCATCCTGCCATATATGGCTTTAAAAAGCCTGACTCCATCTTGTTGATAACTTTCTCAAAGACAAGCTCCTACTCAATACGAGAAGAACCACAGGTTCTGAATCTTGACATACACTATGTGCTTGGCTGAAGAGGCACTGAAGCAAGGCTGCTGTCTGTGGGATTATGACTGGACTCGTCTAAGTCAGAATCCCACCTAAATGCAATGATAGTTGCTGCAATAGTAATCTTCTTAAAATCATTAATGGTTTCAACTCATCATAGGAGCCCAGAGCTCAGGGTCAAGTTGGCATGTGGCCCAGTGTGAATTTTTCTGAAAAGAACTCTTCTAAAGCCTCTCCAAACGTCTGGTGATACCCTTTTTGATATGGCTGAAGTTAATCACTGCTTTGCTTATAGACCTGTAGAGAAATGAACAGGTCAACGGTGTAGTAAAGAACTGTCACTTTACTGCAAAAATACAGGCCAGTTAAGATAATTAAATCTCTACAGCACATCCGAGCAGGCTTAGTAAGGAGCGAGTGAAAAAGGGGAGGTGGTTTGTGCAGGAAGCAGTAATGGGATACAGAGCCCTTCACGCTCAGGTCAGTCACAGAATCCCCCAGCAAAATGCTTTGCCACTAATTGGCACCTGTGATGACAGTCTCAGCATAGAGGTCAAGGACTGAATGGAATTTGAAGGCTGAACTAACTACCTCTAGGTCAGACCTGAGGCATGCTGGTAAGGGTCAGGGAATGTTTAAACCTCAGGCTGCCTGTATCATGCCTCTTTTACTGGTAAAGGGAGAGTCTGTTCATTTAGCATTTTTCATGAGTACCAAATATTATTACTCACACTAGGGATAACAGGCTCGAAACAATCATTGGGTTTTAGTAATGTTTAATTCTGTGTAATAGAACACTATGGCGGGATATGCTATATAAATGCTAGTTGTATTACATCTCACCAAGTAGTACTAACTCTAAATTATGCTTGAAAATAAAGTGTAAAACCAATGTAGTGTATCAAAATTATTTTGAAACAAGAAAAGCAAAGAAACAGTGGCATAACCACTCTTTTTATGTACTCTGACCATCAGCTGCTATATAAGTTACATAGTTTGTATTCAGAAACAATTGACATAATCAGATACTGAAAGGTCACAGCAAATTGTTACATGCTGGACCAAAGGAGTCCCTGATGGGTAACTGCTTCTGGTGAGGATGAATATAGCCTGCATGTTTAATGCACCTGGTTCAAAAGTTAACTAGCAGAACATCTTACAGCTCATGCAATAGACCACTAGGACCCTCAGTTCAGTGTAGATTTTGAGACAATGAAATGCAAGCACATGTCCTGCAAAACCTCCAATTTGCTTTGGAAGTCTTGAAAACAAGTACTAGCCAGGGTAAGTTTCAATAGATGAGTAGGTATATTTATAGGTCACTACTGTGATCTTTTTTTATTTCTGATTCACAAAGATGAGTAGCTTGATTAAGAGTTGGCCTGCTTACTGAAATTCCTATTGTAATAAGAAAACACCAGGAAAATATAGAAACGCTCAGTGTTAGATTTCTGCAGTTCATACTCTGTTCACTGATGAATAGGCAGGAGACATTTGAAGGTGATGGATGGAGAAGCAAGGAAGGCAGCGGGACAAAATCACAGGCGTTAGCAGAAGGCTTTGCTGTTTTGAAAACAGTTTTGGTCCCCTTTCCATAACACTAAGTGTTGAAGTGTTTGATAGGTGTTGAATAGTGGTTGCTTGATGTATAGACTACTGAAGGTAGTGCTTTTTTGAGCAGTGTTACTGTCAGAGAAATCGAAGGGTCATAGTACACAAGACTGATATGTGTATGTTCTTACAAAGAAACTCAGAGTTTTATCTGACCAAACATGTGACAATATAACTACTGCAGCTTTCCATGCAAACCATTTTTTAGAAAAAAAAAGTACCTCAGTCTTTTTCCATGGGTAGCGTTGATCCCACGTACTGTTTTGAAAGTTAAAAAGTCAATGGTAGCCAGCAGAAACAGCATAGTCAACACTTCTAAAATAACAGAGAAACATTCTAGCAGCTCAGCTCTGTGGCAGAGCGATGGGAAATGCTTACTTTTCAATGGTGAGTGTTGTGTGCCTTATGCTTTCTGAAACATGAAGGGTTAATAAGGTTTATTAATTCAGCCTCTGCTCTGCATTTCCAGGGAATTTTCTGGACTTGTGTTTCACAAATTCTTCCCTTCCTCCTACGAAATAGGCAATTGTGTAGTAGTTGTTGATGCCTGCTGCACAACTTACAGTGGCATTGCTATGTTAACATTATTTGAGATAATAGAATCATAGAACAGAATGTTTTTAAGATATGTGCATTCAACAACACACCAAGACATAGTTCATTTGACTTCTTAAAAAATGTTTGTGTTTTCTTGCCTTGCCAACAGAGCGGCATCTGGCAGACTGATTTTGAGCAACCGACAGTGACCATTGAACTATAAAGAATGATATATACACAAACTTAGTGAGGATTCTCACTCTCCCCATTTTGAACGAAGAGAAATTAAATTAGTGCCGCAAAATGAGTCTTGTGTATGTGTGTGCTTTGTTTATGTGTGTGTTTCAATATAGACACAGTGGTGCAGGTTACATCCAAGTCATACTTCAGTCTGCTTGAAATTTCAGGCTAGTTGAAGCCTTACCCTTCACCACTCAGAATAGTGGTTTTCCTTTGTTGAATAGTAGTAAACACCTATGGGACCTTCTAGGTTGACTTCCCAGTGGAGGAGGAATCAGCAACACAGTGTGGATGTATTCTAAATGTACCTTGTTTTGTTACATACATCAGTCCTGGAAGAGTAGTCACAAAGTGCAGACAGAAGCCCTCTTCTTCTACAGAATCCCACTGCCAGGAAGTAATTTTGCCTGAAAGGACTGATTTCCATCAAAGAGCAAAGCAGAGAGCAAATTATCCTGCCTTTGACACGACAAAACTTCATCTAACAAAAATATCAGCAATTCTATTATCAACATGTCTTCCAAAGAATGGGTGTTTGCTCACACGCTGGGAAAAGTGCTTGGCAGACTGTGCGATAGTGCCACCTGGTGCTAACTGCCACGGAGAGTGATTTTCAGCAGGAAGAGAGGTCCACACCAGTGCATTAGAGGTACACACGGTTTGAAGTGTTACAGTGCCTTGTGCAGATTAAGAAGCCTATAGTTGTATGTGGTGGTTGATACATGACAAGAACAGTGGTTATTGGCACGATGGATGTGCAAAAAGACCTCTAGGTCTTTACTATTTTTTTCAACAGTAGGTTGGTACACATTTGCACTATTCCTTTCACACTTGCCACTTAAGGAAGATGGAACTAATTTATTGCTGTTTATACACCCTTAGTGGTTTTCCAGACCTTCCCACCAGCACATAATCACAACAGTGTGAGAATGCTGTGTTGCTGCATACAATTGCTCTCTTGTTAGGATCTAACATAAAGAGGTGCTCAGTCAAAGAAGCAGTCAAAACTTTCAGCAAAAGGAGATAAAAGCAAGATGGCAACTCAAACCAGATGGAGTCATGCTTCTTTTGTGTATATAAGATTTCTTGTGCTGATTGTAGCCTTACCTTGCCATATGTAGGTCACTTGGCTGGCAAGCTATTAATGTCTCCTAGATGTGCTATAGTTCTTACGATGATAAATTACTCTCTTTCCTGGGAAAGTGTGTGTTAAGGTTAGCTGTGCATTTACCTTCCTGGCAGACTTAATGTGGGCAGAGGAAAACAATTAACCTATTTAAGAGCAAATATTTTGAGAAAGAAATTGCACAGAGGAAGAACCAAGCAACTTCCCTCATGTAAAGACAGCGTGGTTCAGTTATGTCCAAACAGATCAGTTTAGATTGATGAATGGAAAAGATTTATTTAATGATACTGGTGTTTCAAATTATTTGAATAATTTGTTTATAGCCCAGTCAGAGCAAGTTAAAGTCAGTGAGAAAATTTCATGGTTGAGGGAGAGGGGGGAGTTCGTCTGTATCAAAAAAAATAAGCAGCTGAGTTCACCATCTTAAACTGAAGTCAGTGTTGCAGCTATGAAGGGGGAGATGAATTCAACACAGGTCTTGGCAGGGGAGAATTTAAATCTTTCTGAGGAATGGGAACTTACTGCCTTCCTTTCAGATAAGCAGGCAAAACAAGGCCAGTTGAGAGAATCCAGTAATGAGGCTATGGAGTAAGAATCAATTAAAATGACCAAAGTTATATAAAAGGTTATGGGGGAGGGAGATTCCATCTCCTTTCTTCTTGGTGTTTTGCCGTGTTTAGCTCTTGCACAGAATAATGAACTGAAATGGGGCCTTTATTACCAGCTTGAGAGAGAGAGATTTTGAATTCCTTTTGATTTATGTTATGGAGTGCTTTTATTTTATGGCCTTGAGAAAGACCAGAAAGACCTTTGTATGCTGGACTTCACATGTGCAGCATGTGAAGTGGAGCTGAAGTGGAGCTCACTTGCTTTGACATTGGCTGAGCAGCCATTCACAGTGTTAAGCACATATTTAATCCTCACTTTGACACATTCTCTAGTTATTAAAAGATGCCAGCATTTGCCCAAACTTTTTGTCATTGATGTGTGCTAGGAACTCAGGTATTTGTCTTGGGCACTTTTCAGAAAGCAACGAAGGGCCTCGGAAGCTTGAACCACTTCAGATAGGCTGTGATTCAGTTATGAAGAACAAGAAGAGAATTGAACTGAGCAGGAAGAGACTTAAAGAACAGGTTTGCAGAGCAGTCATTCCTCTTCTGGGGCTAGGGAGACCCTGGGTGCATCCCAGCCAGTAAGATGCAGGGGGTGCTGGAAGGCACTTCCGCTTCAAAGGTGATTTCAATTTTTCCAAAACTGAAAAGTGGCAGTGATTGAAGAAGGGTTGAGTGAGGCAGTAAATGGGACCAGTGTTCCTCATGAAATATCCTGGCTTCAGTTAGTCAGTACAGGGATGAACAGATCCCATACCTGCATATCTTCCTCCTCCTGCTATTGCTTCTTTTGCAGTTGACCACAGAAGCACCTTATTTGTGCAGGGATTTAGGATGGTATCAAAGGTAGCAAATAAACGATGGGATCACTGGGGGAAAGAGAAGAAAATTCAGGGGGAAAACCAATAGAGATTAGGAATGTATGAAAAAGAGAAAGAAAACATTCAGAAGGGAAGGAAAGAAAAAGACTGAGGTTGTAGTGATATGTATAGGATTAAGAAAGAGAATGAATAGGAAAACCTGAGCATCAGCGTTGGTACAGGAAGGGAGAATGGCCTTCTATTCCTAAGAGGGAAAATCTGTGCAAGTTGGAACTGTGTGAGTTGGTTGGTCGAAACTTCCACTAGTAAAATGTAGATTCAGATTGACCAAATAATTTTGTTGCTTCTTGTGGAATTGTTTTAATTAGAAGGAGAAAGTTAGTAAAAAATTGGTATGATCCTTCTGAAAACAAGGCATTTCAGTTTTTTAAATGAGAAAATAAAATTGTAAACACCTCAATCATGTTTTATTTCAGTGAATTAAAAATTTTAATAAGTCTGAAGTCAACAAAAAAGATTAGGTCACTGGAGAAAAAAAAAGGGGAGAAGCTTTGACAAATTAGTGTGAAACTAATTTCTTTAATAATTGTTTTCCAGGTCAGTGATGAAATAAAAACTCAGCTCTTCACACATATGTATTCAAACCACTTACCATTATTTAGTAATATTGTAACATACATGATTTTGTGACTTCTGAATTTGGTGTAGCACATGGGATCACTGATCCATCTGGAGCAACATTCCGTCTCTAGCTTTGCCCAGTTCCTGACATTTTAGTGGAAGACAAACAAACTAAAAAGATAATCAGTTACTGTTCTCCCCTCAGTTTGTGCTGAGCTGCTAATTTAGATAAGTGATTCTGTAAGTAAGCCCTGAACCATAATGCTGTTTTTCCTGATCATAATCTTCCACACCTATGCAGTTATCTTTTGGTCATAACATTATCCAGCACTTTTCTCAAACCCGTCTGAAATGTTTGAATGAATGGCATCCTAATGGCAGCAACTGTCATTATATCCATCATGTGGCTAAATAATGAGGTGCCTAGATACTAAGCAAACAGACTAAAGGGTAATATATGACTGCAGGTTTAACTCATGCTATTGATGCATGAATGTGACAGAACATAGCAAGGAGAATTCTTACCCAGTTAATTTAGTGAGGGTGAAAGTGAGCATGTAAGATGGTTGTTCTCACACAGCTTAATGTTAGGCATCTGGTTTAAAAGCCTAAGTTAAGAGACTAGTATCCCTTGGATTCCTCTATAGTCAGCAGAAAGAGAGAGTTCCTCCACTATCTCTTATAGGAGCAATGCAGAACAGGAGCCTAATCTAACTCTGATTCTTGATTCTAAAATGGTTGAGATTATTCTTCATGTAACATGGATGAGCATGACGCTATTGTTAGTAAATGGATAAATGTATTTACTGTAGATAATAGAGCATATCAGTCATCCATAAGTGTAGTTACAAGCTGTATGAGAATGTGAATGGGAATTTTTTAAATGGTGGTCTAAAATACAAGTAGAACAGTCTTATCCTGTGGCTGGTATCCCAAGTGCTAGAAACTACCTTCTGTTAGAGAAGAAGTTAACCACTATGTGTGTAAATCACAAATAAAATGTTCTCAAAGATAATATTCCTATGTGGTAGGGTTTTACAAGTGTTGATCTGTTGGGAGATAGATGCACTTGCCAATGTCTTTTTTGCTTGGGAGGGACCTATTTTTGGGACTCCCCATTGGCTTCTTTCCCAGATTTTGGAGAGACTCCAGGTCTTGCTGGAACCTGGCCTTGCTGGCAGAAGTGAAATATATTTTCCAGTCCTACTTCACGGGATGCATAGGAACAGAAGTTGGTTAACTGGTAGTGCTCTTAGAAGGTGAGGCTTGTACAAGAATACCTCTGGATTTAAGACTTCAGTGGCAGCTGACTTCACTCACTAAATGCTTCATACAGTCCAGTAATATTTGAATTTAAAAACATTTTTGAAGCATGCATATGTTAAGAACACAGTTTCACCTGATTAATCTAAAATTACTGAATAGAGTTTTTAAAAATAGAATAGGTTTGACTTCTTTGATTTCAGTGTATGATCTTCCAGATGAAGAAAATCTGTAGAAGCTAAAGAAGCCAAAATAACTTTCAGAAGCATACACTGGATGTGCATACTTTTGCTGTTTGCCCATCAAAGGAGATTATCTTAATCAGTAGAGGATAAATAGAACCTGACTTTCAATTAGTAAAAATAAACATGGTGCATTAAAAAGTAGACTTACCAAATCAAAAAAGAGGGTATGAATATCAGTGGGAACAATGTACTCCTTAGATTAAAGCCATTGCTGGTGGCTATTAAAGTCTAGACCAGAGACACTTCAGAGACACATTTTCTCCAGCTGTGAGTAAGGATCCTACACTATGCTACATACCCTCCCCACCCCACTCATATGAATGCACCTACTGTATACACAGTACGGTTGGGTTGTTGCTTCCTGGAACAACCAGTTGTGCGCTGTACAGCTGAGTTGCAAAAGTTGCAAATAGTGTCCAGACTAGATAGCAGACAGATACAAGTGGCTGCAGCTGGAAGATTTCTTCAACCTGCAGCTGAGCAGTAGTCCTGGAAGAGGCAGCCCCAAAAGAGGGACAAGTAAAATTGATTCTTACACAGCTGATATTTACTTCATTTATATTGCATTCTTATTAAGAATCAATATTATATACTGCAAGATAAACTGATTTACCAGTACTATCTTTGTCAGGGAAGCCACTTATGATGCCTCTAAAAGTCTAGTCACTTCTAAAAAAAATATTTATGTGACGGGTATGCAGATATGACTTTAGGGGCTTAACCTTAAGTATCTAGATTTGAACCTTTTGGCTTAAGCCAGCTTGCTTTGTTTTCCTCAGCTTTTCCTACTCACTCAGTTTGATCTTTCAGAATAAGCATTGTTCTAAGGTTGTACCATATAGGAGAGCCTCTGTACACATAAAAAGAGACCTGTTGATATACTGTATGAATCTAAAGTCAAACTGCAATTATGTACTGAAGGGTTGTGGAAATTTTCCCTGAATATTTTACATAAACAAGTTTTTTGTTCATTCAATAAACCTGGAGCACTTCAAAGCAACTGTTTACATTAAGGATGAAACAGAAAATTTTGGTTGGCAGAATTCCATCCTCATGGCTAGAGAGTTGTCAAGCAGATACGTAAACATTAGGGAGCTAATATGTTTATACTGAAGGGACAGCTCAAGCCAAAAGCATAATTTTTAGTTGGAACATCCCCATGTGTTAGTGCATACACACCTATCGGTGGAAACAAAACGACCAGTGTTGGCTGGCAAGTCTGTTTTTGGAGGCCTGGCTTGAAAATTCTACACAAGCAAGTGTTCAAGCCCAGGCTCCACTTCAAATTACTGCAGGCAGAAGCGTTTATGCTTCTTACTGTCATTCTGCTTTTAGAGCTATAGTGAGGCATTTTGGGTCACAATATGTGAAATGGTTATGAAGTCTAAGTTGGGAGGAGGAGGATATAATTTCTAGAAGAGAGCAGAACTGGTGTCTCTTGTGTTATACTGCAGGAACATATGCCTCTCTCATTAGTTCTTGGAAAAAAAACAAGCGAAAGAGTGAAGCTAAGTAAATACTGTAAAGCTGTATTCATGGATATTTATTCAAATGCATGCAGTTCAACCACACTCAGACAGTTTTTCATTTTTATTTTTCATTGTGCCCTCATGCATATGGGCCTTTGTTCATCCCACTTCCTGGGAAAGGCTGCATATTTATAGGCAGTTAAGAAAAAGAGGCTAATGATTTATTTACAGCTTGGAGGAAACAATAACTGACCATGTAACTCATGAGCAGCTTCACAAAGTACCAAATAGACAAAATAATTTAAAAAACAATAGTTTTTCAAACCCTGCCAGGCTGTAATATACTTACGAATAAAGTTATGCATAACCAACAGCTTCATAAATACCAAAGTCTGTTTGCAGAAAATAATGAACAAATGTTTTAGTCATGCCATACATAGTTTATTACAGATAAAAACCCTGCATACCTAATTGCAAGATTTGCTCTGTGTTCTTCTCTTGTGTGTGTAAGGAAGTGAGGAAAATAATTACAGTGGACCATATTTACCAGCATAAAATAAATGCTCTGAAAGAGAGTGGTCTAATAGTATGAAAGCCTTTTACTAGTTGTAGAACTGTTTCTGTGGAGCTATTTAGCAGAGTTCTTCAGGGTTACTATTGTTGATGGCTGGCATCAATACCAAATAAGAGCATCTGTGCATAGACTAGGCCATGAAAAAGTTGAGTTTCTTGTCAAAAACCTTGTTGAGAACGATTTGTTGAAATAATATAGTTTACAGCATTATCCTGTGTTTGCACAGCTGGAGCAGTGCAAACATAGAAAATGGCAAAAAACTACGCCAAACCAAACCAACCTATCAAGACTTCTGGGGACTGAGCTGTTTCTCAGCCGTTATGAAGCCAGCTAAGTTGACCTCTCACCTCTTGCTCTCTTCCCAACACAAGAGATACTACAGGGACATGAAGGGTAGACCAAACCTTCAACTGCCAGAAATTAGAGCAACCAGTAAACTTTATTAGGTTATGGTGAAGGCCAACACATCCCCTGCTGGCCCAGGGGAGCAGGAGAGAGGTGTAGAGTTCAGCTCAGTTTAGAGTCTGGCTGTCGCGCTGCTACAGCCTGTCTTAGCTCTTGTTCATTTAAGCAATGAAAGAAAACAAGTGAGTCACTGTTCAATACAGATAATTGGTCCTGGATTGGGGTAGGGTAATGAACTAATAATCTCTTGACATATCTTCTAGCTCTATATTCTAGAGAACAATCTTTCAGTGACTACAGTTTTCAAATGTGGACCTGAACTTTCACATCTATATTTAGCTTTCAATTCATTATGCTTCCTGGTGCTGAAATGCAAGGGCTCATTTTGAGTAGAATCAGCAAATAAACCTCCTCTAATTTTGATTTCTCATAATCCAAATCCCTACAAAACCAAAAGTAAAGACAAATCACGCCTTAATTTGTTAAAAAGAATTGAGAAAGAAAGAAAAGAGAATAAGGTGATGTGAGGCTATTTCTCTGCTTGAGAACCCCAAGGGCAAACTTACTGGCTGCTTGCTCACCGTGGATGGGATCAACCAAAGAAGTACATCCAAGGGGATCTGAACAACATTCTTTCCACTTTTTTATATTCTATTATGATGCCAGGTTTTTGAAAGGATGTTAAGAAAAAGTTGGCAATTAAAGGCGGGAGGGGAAAGAGCAAGATCATAATTCAAGCCTTCAGCCTGGCTGTTTTTCCTGTAACTGTGGTGCAATGCCAAAACCGCTTGCGTGCAGACTTCAGGCGTAATTCTGATCACTCTCACCTCTGATAAATTTCAAGCCAAGAGGTGGAGATGGTAGAACATCCATACTGTCAAGAATCCTGGCATTCTCCCCATTTTTGTGAGCAGGATCCACCTGCCAGGCGCTGATTGATTGAACCATCTGGCTTTGCATTATAACTGCAAGAATGCAAAACTTGCACAAAACCAGATAGGCATCATCTGTGCAAGGCACTCATTGGATTCAAAGTCACTACATTAACATTGAAAATGGCATGGCAAAAATGACAGATTTGTTATGTCTCGTATCATCCAGATGATTGTCTTCAGCGAAACATAGTTATAGAGGAAATGCACATCTGATTAGAAAATTAACCTCAGTCATTAGACAGTAGAGAGAGAAAAGCTCTACCCCATCAGTGACAAACAAACACTGTATTGATCTGTAATTGCTGGTGCATATCAATCCTTTCTCTTATGTGACACGATTTCAGAGAAGAGATATAAATTTAAGAGGTAGTAGTTTTATAGTGGTATAACTTATGTAAAGGTTAAAAGGTTAAAAAAACCCCAACACTAAATGAGTTCAGTTTAGTTTTCTCTGTGTTTGTTGAGGCATGTCACAGGCAAGGTCAGGGATTGCTTTGACCCTAGCAGTGTTTATCTCCAAATGAGGGACTTAATACACCCTCTATTCTTTGCCAGGTGACCCAAGTAGCACACTTAGTGTTTTGTTAGATAAAATTAATAATATTTTTTCAGATCCTAAAGTAAAAGGTGAGTGAACTGTGAAATAGGCAATTCTGACTCTTTGTGCCTCTTTCAGCAAAAATTTCTCTGTAAGACTTCTTCCCTTACAACTTCCCTTACAATCATATAATGCCTCTGAATCATCCAACTTTCCCAAGCAGTGAAAGGCACCAGTGGCTGATGAAGAGTGTGAGACTTTATCAGTGTTTTCAGGAGTCAAAAGCACAGCAGAAACTGGACAGAAATATTTGACAGTGAAAGTAGTGGATTCCTTAGTGATTATTTCTAGTGCTCTGCTAGAGAAACGTAAGGCACGTTGCAAGCTTTGGTTAGGGATTTTTTTCTTTCAATCTGTTGCATATCATATAGTTAATATTATCTAGTAACACGGTCTGGATTAAGTTACTGGAAGTACTTGTGTTTCTCAGTTCATGAAGAATACCTTTAGAAGTATTCTTAAGGCTGCAGTTCAAAGTTGTGCATATATGTAGGGAAAATCCAACACACATAGAGATATGCCAGTTTATTCATGATCTGTGTAGTCTTACAGTCCTTTGGCTCTGCTGCTCATTGAACTGAAGGGATCATGTGGAATAAATATCACATTAAGTTGTGATTCAAGACTCTCTCATAATACAGAAACTCAAAGATGCAGATGTGCGTTCTACTGCTTGACTTTGTGGTAGGATTAATGTCCCTTGAAATTGTGTCCATGTATGTGCGTACATGTGTGTGTGTTTCTAAGATTAAAAAGGAAATCTGCATAGTACTTATCCCATCCTACACCAACAGCAGGGTTATGTCTGGAAAACCCATGAGTATGGAATAGATGTCTTCCATCTGAGGTGCTGAACTAACATTAGCTGGCTGCAGAAGAACATTGCTTTTGCAGGGCAGAAGGATCAATCCTGGATCTCAAGGTGTATTATGAAAAGTTTGTGTTTTTCAAAGTTCAAGGTATCATGTTTTTCTATGTAGTCTCTCAGGATAGAAGAGTCTCTACCCAAAGGACTGTGATGTAAGCTTCTGGTACCATGTATTGTACCAGGGAATGGAACTGGAAACTTGGTAGGAGAGGCCCAGAGAAAATAAAATTTTGCCGGATGAGCAACAGGGAAGACAAAACATACAGCAGCAGCAGGCCTGGGGGATGGGAGAGTAGTAATCTGTGTATTTCTCCCCACATCTGGTTTTCCTCTCTTTGTCATCATGAGATTTGTTACTCTGATACATGCCATTACAGAGTGAGCTCTGAACCTAGTGTATCCTTGCAGGCCCTAATTCCCTCAGGCTGGTTTGTGCTATATTGATTCTTTAATAACTGTGGTTATCCCAGCAGAGTCCATATCCAAAATGAAATGAATTTAAAAGTAGTTTCTGAATACTGAAGAAATTGTTCAGAGTTTTTCAATAACAGCATATCTTAATATCTATTGTTTACTTCTACCAGACCCATTGTATTATACATACTATTTGCTGTACTAAAACTGTAATGTAAACCTACAAAGTAATTTTGTTATACCAAGTTTACTTCTCTGGGTAGAAAATAACAAATTCTCCCACCCTTTAATTTACATGTCAGATCTTGAATCCAGTATTATTCTCTCTCTCTCATGTGAGAAAATTATAAGCAAGATTTACAAGGAAGTTATGGAAGGAATAATTTTTTAATTATTATTAAATCTTATTTATTACTTGCCGAACACTGATGAGGCATTTGACATTGCATAGATGCATTTGAGGGAGCTCTGCTCTGCATCTGGTGGTTGAAAGGGACAGTCATGTTCCTGTATGTGGGGATATAAATATATGAAGAGGCAAAAGATGCTAAAACACTGAAAAGGGAGCACGTATCTTTATCCTGTATACTTCAGTATGGAAATAGTTGAAGAATAATAGAAACTGTAGCTCTTCTGATTCAGAGGTGTCTTATCTGTAATATGTGAAAATAAGCTTTTGAGCCAGTCATTTGCTGCAATATTAAATTTCTCCTTTTGCAAGTAAAGGATGGTCACTGAACAGGCCTCTTGGTATCTTTGTCAAAATGTACATCTAAATGACTACTATGAGGAGGTGAGAAGGCTGTATGCCTTTTATCTACCCTCTAGCAGACATGTTTAGGACTCCCTTTGACTTTCACTGACATTGGTAGCAACATCTGTTAAAGATTATTTCCTCATTTTCAAAATCCAGTCAGATGAGACAATATGTAGAGTTACAGTAAACGTTTTACGTAAACCTGTCTTTGTTTGCTAGTAGTACAGTTGAGAGAAGCCCTGCCCAAAGTAAGTGACATCGTCTGAAGCTAGGTTCAGAGAAAGAGAGGGTGGTGGAAGGTATTCTTGAAAAGAGACAGAAATTTGACATTCTCCAGCCTCCCCTCTTAGCCCAGCATCAGATTAATATAGAGAACATGGGCCTCTTGGTGGACAGCATCATGCAAGCAGGTGAAACGGGGATCCCTGCTGAGTTACAGACTTACTTGTATGAAGGCGGTAGTAAGCTGAGGTGCTTTAACATACCCGTAGTGTATATATCTCCTCTTCACATTACTAGAAAATTAGATTTATATTGCTCGAGATAAATGAGGAGTATAGTTAACAAACAAAGGGACTTGGCTATTGGGCTGTCAAATAAATAAAATAAATAAAAGTAGAGCAATAGAAGGAAAATGTATTAAAGTAAAAAGAATCTTTTTTGCTGGCATTTTATGCTTTTTGAATACAGTCTTAACCTGGTGTGTTTGTGTTATATCTATGAAATACACATGAACGTTGTTAAGGAAAGGAGGGGAGAGTCTTCCTTCAGCTGGTGATTAGTTTGTTATAGCCAGCCTTCATAATTTGTACCCTTTTGAATTAAGATTACCCAGAGGCTCTGCTTACTCATTAAAATTTGATTCAAACACACTGAAACCTAACAAAAGGTTTTCAATAATGATAATGAACCTCATGTTTTATAGTGTGCTGGTTTTGGCTGGGATGGAGTTAATTTTCTTTATAGTAGCTAGTATGGGCTACTATAGTAGCTAGTAGGTAGTCTTTTGAAGCCTTATTAAAGTTAGTGATGAGTTCTACAGGTCATTTTATACATTCTTGCAAGGAAGCTGGGTGCCCAGCAGCATTGACTAGAATTCCATATCACAGTGTTGATATCACTAGCAAACATGATATTTAAATAAGGGAATTAATGAGAAACTAGAACTGTCTTCCAAAGTGCTGTAGCTCATTCTCCAGGAAAAAAATAATTGATGAAGATTACTACAACACACCCCTGTTTGACCTTTTCCACTTACATCCACAGCAAGTTTTACACGATGTTGAGATACAGAGTACACTTTAAAATGTGTATGGGAAAAATTGACTGTGTCTTTCTGAAGATACCTATTTTCAAAATGTTACTGAATGTGCAAAAATTAGTGATGTTTCATATAATGAACTGTATGAAGCTGTACCTGCACCGAGTCATGGCAACAACACTCACATACTAACTAGACTTGTGTCTGGTTGGCTCTGGCTTTATGACATTCATTATAGCTACATGCATTAGTCACACCACTGGCACTTTGGTAGGTGATGAGAGCGGCCAGTCAGACAGCGACACCAATGAGCACTACAGATCTCAGAACAGTTCAAAGCAAATCGTCACTGAGTCGGAACTGTACGAGCTCATTCCAGTGCACCACCTTCCTGACAAAGTCAGCCCTTTTTCTGCTTTTCTAAACAGATCATAAATTTGTTTGTGACTCAGTCCTATGTAGTTTACTTCAACAAATTTTGTCTTTCAGTTACACAGTTTGCCTACACAATTTATAATTGGTCATCTAAGATGCAAATTAGTCTTTGTTTGAACTTTGAAGTTTAATAAACAGCTTTCGCTATTTTCTTAATATTTGTGAACATTCAGAACTGCTGCGTTATATGTGACTAATAAAATCTTTTCAGAGCATGCATGTGTGCCGTTAAATAATTAATTGCTTACAGCTTTATTCTTGCAAGCAACAGAGAATGTTCACAAACGTATTTTTATTTCATTTTCCCAAAGCTATACTGAACCATATTTACATGACACAGTCTATCATTCATTATTTACAAGAATTTTCTAAAAATTCGTGAAAGGGAAAACATGGAATTTGGTAGATAAGCTATTACCAAAAATTTAGGTAATTCATACAAGAAGGATCAAACTTCAGTGAGACTATTACCTTTAATTTAGTTGTTTCACACAGCAGCTTCTGCCATATAGAAAAATTATTTTTTTTTCTACTATAGTTTGCCTATTGATTTTTATACAGTCAGTTGCCACCTTGATCCCCATTACGACAGCTAAATAAGAACTTTTTAAAGACTTTAAAAAATATTTTTATTTTTTTATTATAAATTTAGTAAACTAACATGAGTAAAGTGTTCATGAAAAAGTCATTAAATCTCTTAATGTTGTATTAAACTCAGACATTTAATCTCTGAAAGAAAATGGTGGATTCTTAATCATTAGAACAATTTTTTTATTAATCCTTTTATAAGCCATTTAGTTTCATCAGGGCCAGTTTCTAGTAATGTCAATTTAATGTGCCATTCTTCAGAAAATTCCAAAACACTGCCAGCTGCTGCTTGCCTTGAAATGAGACGGAGCATTAGCTCCCCTTTCTACATTTAGGTTCTCTGCCATAACTTCATTCCCAATCTTTCGTAGTTTCTACACCATTTAAACTCTAAGTAGAATCATGGAAACATATTATATGCAGTGCTGGGTTTTAGCTCTAGTGGTCAACATGCAATCTGATGCACAGATTTTCAGGATTGCCCAGCTGAGGTCTGACTGATGATGTGACAAACTATTCAGAGCAGAAATCACTTGGATAAAACAAAGAAGGTTGTATCTTTCTCTCCTTGTGGTCTGATGAACATGTATCTTTAAAGTAAGAGTGCCCCACTGAGTTCTACTTTGAAATCTAAAAAATATGTGCATATAAAAGATGTATGTATGGGTGAGAAAGAGAAAACTATTATTAACATGAATATCCGTTAGTGCTTCACAACTGACAGGTGCCTGTATATATCAGCGTATCACCAAAAAAGAGATGTTACATTTGAGGGGAAGGAAATTCACCAACTACTCAAAACTTTTTCCTGGTTTAACTGTATGAATTATATATTCTTGGTCCATTTGAGACAATGTTGTCCTTGGTCTAAAAACTCTTATGTAATTTCTCTTCAGTACTGCTAGACAAGCAGTTCCTCCCTCTTCTGGGTACATCTATTTCTGCATTTCTGTGCAATAATGCTGGATGATAGAGAAAAGACACTTTGTCATATTGCCCTGTAAGATCACAGAGCACTTCCATTATAAGGAGAGACAGTGCAGCATCACTAAAGGGTTGTTCAAAATTGATCATAAATAAGAGACAAGAATGGACATCAGAAATTCAGTTTAGGAGAGGTAATATCCCCTTTTTTTCACTATCCTGGTTTTACTGTGGAAAGAAATACATATAGATTAGGGTTTCAGGCCTTTTCCCCAGACTGTCGTGTCCTGTCGCCTCCACCCCCCCGCCCCCAGTTGAAGCTCTGGAGACAGAATCAAATGCCCATAAAATACTTCCATAATTAGCATATCAGAGTCATTGTCCAATGTTTGCAATTTTTTCCCTTTGGCTTTTAAAGAAGGTGAGATGAATTATGTTTTTATAGTGTCTCTTTCTTAGTTTGCAAGGGATTATTAAAGATGTTTATTGCATTTTGGAAGGCATGGACTTGTTTCTGTTCCACAGAGAACCATCTGCAAAGGATTCCAACCTGTAGGCTTATCCCATAGGCAGAATACTCCACAAGCAGAAATATTCCAAAACTCCATTTAGCCAATAATGAAGCAAAAGCAATATGGTTTACTCAAAAAGAGAGGCATATTATGAAAGAAGTCAGTACAGAGGAAAATACAGATATTTTATAAGAGCACAAAACACCACCCATGTATTTCATCTCCAAAGCTAGGAGCTGTGGAGACCAAAACAAGTACAAATACTGAAAAAATGGAAAAAATGGGTACAGCTCCTTTCAGCTTCATTAACTCAGGTCAGATCTCAATCTATTATTAAGCTTTTAAAAGCTCTTCAGTATTGATCTTTTCTTTTTCTGTAGTTTCTTGTGCTTTTTCTTCCTTATCTTGTACTTTAGAGAACAGATAGGGAAGCTGATGGCCTAGATTCTGCTCTTGGATTTGCCACACTCTACCAATGGCATTTGACATACTGAGGCAAATAGTCTCTTTAGGCTATAATATAAAATTAAGATGTTTATCTACCTACCTCAGATGTTTCAAAATAAATTCATTAGTGTTTGTGATGCTTTCCATTTTGGTGAGAGCCACAGAAAATAGTGATAAATTCACTCAAAGTTTGCAATGGCAATACATAATGGATGCCACATTTTTAAACAGTTGTGGAAGAAGTTTATGCTTTTACATAGAGGAAAATCTCATTTGCACGTGCAACTTAATCTGTCCCCCTTGCTAGAAGATACTTGGAGGCAAAGTAACTTCACAACCATTATGCATTGCTTCTGCTGTGACGTGGTTTCAACTCAAAAGTCTAAATCGCTGGGACTTTGAAAGTAAGTCTGTGGAATAATAATGCATCAGCCTTGTGAGTCATTCCTGTGAACAGGGACTTTTACAAAGCATTAAAAATGGAATAGAATTCATAGTATGAAAACACTGTCACTAATGCACTCTCTCAATCTGTTCTGTTGTAGAAATTTGTGAAGAGTGCTTTACACACTGATAGAGCTAATAGAGTATGAGGTGGAACACTAATTACAGTACAAAGCAGTACTTAAAAACCCTTGACAATACTTAGCTACAATAATGTACCCTATAGACTTTTTCTAAGCTTCAGCATTTCAACCTGGGGTTCAGTCTTCAGTTTTTACTCAGAACAGCTTCAAGCAAAGAACCAAAGTTGACGTCAGTGGGAGTTGTGCCTAAATAAGAACAGCAGATTCTTGCCCCTGAATTGTAACTCTGTGTAACGTAGTTTTCCTGCTAGTTGGGACACACATTTATATACCTCTTTATGGAAGATTTTCATTTGTCAAGCTTGCAGTGGGACAATGAAAACTGGCTAACCTTACCCATAAACTTAATGGAGCCCTGGGGGCATCTGGGAGGGATACTGTAAGAGCACTCACTACTTTCCATTTGAATGTTACATTATTTCTTGAATTTAACTGAACTGAATTCAAGTAAGACACTGTCTCTTCGCTTTTATAATTATTGGGGGGACATAAAGTCAGCAACATGTGCTTGGTCAGCTGTTCTGTTTTCTCCTAAGCAGTGAATTTACAGCACACACATGCTCTGAGGCGATTATTCTCTTATCTTTTATGGTATCTAAACTTTTTTCCTGATAAATCTAATTCATACAGATTGACAGTTCAAACAATGTGTTTTCCGGGTCTCCGGAGGAAACGTATGGCTCACTTTTTGTTTAGTAACTTACAGAGATTAGGTTTTGCATAATGTAAATCTGAGGCGGGTGATACTTTGTCTGTAATGCTGTGAATGCAATTAGTGAGATAAATACAGAGCTAAATTCATTTTCTCTGAAAAGAGGCAATCTGATTGCTATGCAAAAAGCACCTTTATTTGCAATACTGGCAGTTCATAATGTGGTTAGCAATGCACAAAGTGGCATTTTGATTTGCAGCTTTAAAGAATTCTGGGATGAATAAAACATGGAATTAATTGCCAGAGAAGAACCTTTGCCAGACTAGATGAGATCTACTGTGCTGAATAAAAGCTATAACCTATGACAGGCTCTGTTCGACTCCCAAAGGAAATGATGTCAATACCAGAAAAGGTTAAATAGCACTTCAAATAATTCGCAGCACCAGAAGTCCTTCCTCTTCAGATGTAGGTTGGGGGTAAACACATATTCTTGTGTCCTGTCATCCCGCAGCAGGTATGATTAGAACTGAGCTATGAAAAATATCAAACTTCATGCTTTGTATTAATAAATTTGAATCACTGTTGCATTTGATTTTGAAGTAGGAAGAGCTGTTAAGTTGGAAGGGAGAATAGGCCAATTTGGATGTTTTGATATATGGGGGATCCTAAGTCCCTCTGTGAAGTTGTATATGAAATGTTCTAAGTACCTGCAAAACCCTGCTGAAATCAGGAAACACTCAGCATGCCCGTGAGAAAAGCCCCAGTACCAGTTTAGGAATCTCGGTTTATTCATGTGTGTTTGAAAAGGCAGGAAAACTCTGGTTGTGCCTCTCCATGTAAGTAGCTGTTGTTGAAGTGAGCTTGCTCTGTCAGTGGATGGATTTATAGAGGAAATTTAATGAATCTGTTCTGTGTCACAGTGGAAGCCCAGAAGAACAAATAGAAGAAGCGTACATAATTTTAGGAAACATATAGTAGTGAATATTATTTGGGTTCTATTATTTTTTACAGAGCTGTTCAATTCAGCTGAGGTTTGTTGTGGATTTGCCTATAGCTGGTGCATATAGATGAATACAGACTAACAGTTTTACTTTTTTTTACTTGTGAACAAGTAAAATTTGGTTGTTTTAATTCACAGTCTTTTATACTTCAAGTCCACTTGAACACCCCATAAAAGTGAAATCCAGGAAAGAAACATGTATAGAATAAAATAGGAAAAAAAAATGCAGACAAATCTTTTTAAACAATGAACAAGTTTTAAGCACTGGGAAAACTGGCTTGTAGGGATGTATGAGAAGATGCTAACCCCATTGTCTGTCCCTGTTGTACTGTTTACAAGAAAAAAAAAAAAAAGCTAAGAAGTTGCCTGATGGCCTAGCAGGCATGTTATGGTCTGAAAGAAATTTGCAGAATTTCTGTGGAGATTTTTGTCAGTGCTGCAGCCCGTGGGGTAACTGGCAGTGTAGGTTCCTCACCTTGTCCAAACTATGCTGGAAGCCTGCACTGTGTTTCAGAAAGGTGAAAAGGACATTAAAGCTGCACATTGTTGTCCTCTGGCAGTTACGTATTAGGGGTCATTTCTTGACAAATGCAACCATGCTGAGGAGGATCTATTAAAATAAATAATCTAAGAAAATTCCAATCCCCCTGTTTACCCTCATTTTCCAATGGTATATTTTTGTTGACTGGTGATATGTTCATTTGGGGAAGGAAAGAGAACAGAAATTTTTGTGGGTTCTCACAGGCTTCGTTGACTGCAACCAGGTAGCTCACATAACAAGCCTAAAGGAGTATCCAGTGTCAGTGCTCCCGCCTTTATGGTGTATGCAGAGAATGACAGCTAGACCAGCACAGCAGCAGAACCATAATGTAGTTATGGGGCTTTTGCTATGGGGGAAATTCATAGTCAGTAAAAGGAAGAGGAGCAACATTTCTTTTTTTTCCAGATTTTTACACAAAGTACACAATACACACTCTCCTACAAATCTAGATTTGTAAAATTTAATATCCCAATATGCTTTTTAAAAGCCCATAAAAGTACTGTGTATATGTGTCTAGTGTAATATGGTACAGAGGAGGAGAAAGAAGATACCGCTTGCTCTAGTGAATGGTTCCAGAGAACTCTCACTGAAAACCACAACCCTTCTGGAGGCTGAGATGGAGGGAATCTTACTGATGTGGAGTATGAGAATACAAACTCAGTTGCAGCTTAATTCTTTTGTTTGTAACCTGAATGATAATAGAGATGGACGAAGGAGATGGAAAGAATTTTAAAGAAAGGAGTGCATGACCAAAGATTTTTTTGCAAGATGTGTGTAGATTTCTTGAATTCCTATTCATTTCTATGTAAATTATGAATTAAAGGTAGAAAGCTTAGGGGAATCATGGGAGCATCTAGCGGAAGAAGAGGTAAGCAGAATATTTAGCTAAACAGTCTCGGAATGAATAAAACACTCATACCAAAGCAATTTTGATATCGTATTTGTCACACTTTTATTGGTATATTTTAGCTGGATGCTTTTCTGCAGATCTGGGAACACCAGTGAGATGAAGAATCTTTAAAAAAAACAGAGAGAGAGAGAAGCTACAGTTTTCTAATGAGAAATGAATATCTATACCCTGGATATTCAGGGTTGTGTCTGCAGTATAATTAAGTAGAATTTGAGCTCTTTCACATGTAAATTAAGTCATTGAGAGCACTGCCAGCCGTAATGCTTTTTCTCTTTGTTTATAGGACTTTGCAGGTTTACAGGCTACTTTTTTAATTGAAAATTCTTAAAATTGAAAATTTTTGTCTTTTATGTCATTTCAGAGTTTCACTACTGTCACATTATGCAAATGATGCAAATCATATGATGCAAATCATACCTTGGTCAATTTAATTTGAGGCTAATGAATATGCTTTCTTAGACTTCTCTGAGGAAAGCAGTTAATGGAAGGACATTTCAAAAAAACTATCTTATTTTAGAATTTCTAGCCTCAAGGGTATTTCTCCAATATAAGGGTATTGATTCTCTGTATCTGACCTTTTTCAGTTGTAACAGATAAATGAAATGTATTTGTTTATGAAAAACTTCAGCTGCCTACCAGAGCAGACATGAAATATTTTCACATATTAAGATCTCACTGAATCATGAAACCTAAATATAAGCCTACCATGACATTTTAGCTCAGAGTGTTGTGGATCAAATTTTCAGTTGTGGCCACCACATGTATGATTATTTATCCGTGGATGTATTCAGTTTACATCTATAGGTCTAGAGACTAGTTTGTGGCTGTTTAATATTTTTCTTGCTCTATGCAGTTCTCACATTTTCCACTTATTAATCTCTGTGCAGGTGGTATCTCAAAAGAAAGAATGCATGAAAACTGTATATGGGGTAGTTGTGAAACAGAGACATCTGTTTGATTGGTTGAGTCAAGAGATGATGGTTTGGGAGACTCTGGACAATGTTATGTGGTTCTGGATGGAACCTTAAAAGCATTCTCCTATTCAAAGGCCACATGTACCTTTTTGGAACTCTCATGCTTGCCAAACTCTGTGAGTTGTTTACACACACAGATTATTGCATCAAAACAGCCCAAGCCTCCTGATACAGTAGTATGGGTATCATATTACTTGATATTTCAATAGCTATTCTCCTATGGAAAGAGGGTTTGTCATACTGGTATAAAGAATCTTTGTATATGTTTACTGGTGTCCATGCTAGGGATTGTGCAAGTATCACATTTTAATTAAAGAAACAAAAGTGAAAAGCCCAACTCTTTAAGCCATGTACTTATACTGGTTCCAAAATTGGGTTAGCCAAGCATAAAAAAGACTAGAGGGAATGGAAAAAAAAGATTCCACTTCGGTAACATTGCAGTGGATTAATGAGATTTTCATTGACCCAGTGACTCTCTAGCTTGTGGTATCCTAGTCAAATAGGGCCAGAAGGGACATTGAGAGATCATCAGAATGTTCCCTGAGTTCCAAACCAGGAACAACTGTCCTTTGCAATATGTTTGCTTGACCTGTACTTAACAACCATCACAATGTGCACTTAGTGATGTGTCTCATTCATTCATTTTGCTTACTGTTAGAATAGTCCCGCCCATTCCCTACACAGATTTAAAAGCTCTTGCCATGTTTCCCCTTGGTCTTCTAAGTTTGAAGACAATTCATTTCAGTTTCTTCTTATAGGTCATGTGTTCTGGTCATTCTTGTTCTCTCCATTCTCCCCAGATTGTTCATGTGTTTCTTGTTATCTTGTGGGCAAATTTGGTGTTGCATTCCAGCTGAGGTCTTAGCAGTGCTAAACAGGTAAAATAATTATTCTGGCCTGTCTTGCAGTTGTATTAGTGTTTAAGCAAACCAGTACTATGGTTACACTTTTTTGCAAAAGTGTGACATTTTTAATGTGTGTTGGCTGATATTTCACTTTAAACCCCACATCCTTTATAAACAGATGCCTCTTAACCTTTCTTTTCTTTGTAGAGTTGATTTGTCCTACATGTCATGTATAGCTATGGTCTATTTTAATTTTCATTGCTTCTCTTAATTATTTCCCCAGTTTTCCAAGATTATTTTGCATTAGAATTCTCTCAATGATCAGTACGTCAAGGTACTTGCTGATGGTTAATCATATACAATTCAGTGCTTTTGCCTGAAATACCCACCTTACTGTATCTGGTGATTGGCAAGGAGGCAGATCTGCATTCCATTTGCTCCTTTGTTGGGACTCATATGTGGGAAATATGTGCATGCATGTGTGTGTATGTTCTGATATATGTGATGGAGGATATGAATTTGTCTCCTGGAAGACGGAGATTTCACAGAGGGTGCCAGGGGTGTAATGTAGCACTGTACCACCTAAGAACTGTGCATTTTGGTGAATTCTACTGTAGGGTGACTGTACTTGCGCTGATATGATCTCATAAAGTATGTGGTACACTTCCCAGCTCACCTTGTATCTGCTCTAGCTGGTGGACCTTATGGCCAGGTAGCCATTTTTCTTTAAATTTGTTTTGACTTTTTTGTCAAAAGGTTAATTCTGAAAAGCTAAAGAGTGAAAATTTCCTAGTCTTCAGGATTTGCAGGATGTATCAATACACAGCTTAATACTATCATCTGAAGAATGCCAGAGTGAATAACAAAAAATTGATGTTTCTATAAACTGAGAATGTGATATTGCTAGTGCTATATATATTAAACTGCCAGAGGGAATTTTTCTTTAGTTCTGACAATTGAACAAGACTATTAAGAAGAAGTCAAAAGCTATTTTGTTTTCAGCCATTCAAAACTGCCCAGTTTAGACACATTCCTTGTTTGCTTTGTGCCTGTTTGAAACCACTTTGTTCTACATCTGTACGGTCATCTCGATTAAATTCTAATGTGAAAGCCTGCTGCATATGGCCTGCTGAACTAACATTCAGGGATAAGGTCACCATCTGCTCATATAGTCAAAGCTTTGTGCTTAGAATTGCTTTTTACATCGACAATGACAGGCCCTGAATGGCTCTTATGAAGGGTCAAATGAAAACAGGAAACCAACAGAAGGCAGCTTTCAATCGTATAGAAACCTGTTGCATAACTTCTTAGCGTTTGGTTCAGACAACCCGATTTTTGTTTAAGGTAGAACCTTTTCAACCATCTATACATTGATTCCAAGTCTCAAATTTATCCTTGTTGTTGTCCATTAACTTCCCTGAAATTACAGCAGGGATGCTTTTGGCTTTTAGTTTGCTTTCAGCGTTTTCTCAGCTCACTCATTTACATCTCACTCATCTTCTGTATTGTTCTTTTGCTCAGCTGAACACTGTTTTCTTGTACTGAAGAAGATGGGACTAACTGATTCTCGTGGTAATCCAGACCTTCCTAATGTGGGAGCAGGGATTGTACAAAACTAGCACTAACCATCTTCAGTGAAACTTCCAACTTGTTGCACCTTTCTCATTAGGTTTTTAAGGTTTGTTTGGTTTTTTAATTAAAATGGAGGTGGGGGGGAGCGGGGAAGAGCCATAGCTCATCCAAAATTCTTATCCAGTGTTTACAGGTTCTCCGTGAGAAGAAATTCTGCAGAATTCATTACAATTATGTGGCATTGAGGATGGAATAACTGGATACAGAAAGCAAACATATGACTTGTGATCAAAGTCATACTAGAGCATCAATCTTCATCTGTAGGAGAAAGTTCACCTACAGTCTTAATAGCTTTTCAGCAGTAAATGTGAGTTAGGTCAACGGTAATTTATGTTGAAGTGTGAAGCAACAGAATCCCACCTGGAACCAGAACTGCATGATCCTCTCTGTTTCTCTCTCACACAGATAGGTGAAGAAAATCTATCTTTTTTTTTTTATTCCTTTTTTTTTTTTTGGTATTGAAGTCAGTGTTGCAATATGAGGGTGTGAAAACCTAAGTCTTTTTACAATGGATTTCATATTCTGTATTGATTTGTCAGAAGGCAGGCATCGACATGGAAGCCATGTTCTAATGGAGGCTCTGTCTTTTGCATTTCATTTTGGAGTATCTTTTTCTTTTACAGAGCTTGTCATATTTGAAGCAGTACATTGCGCAAGTTAAATGTATTCTACCAATTGCCCACTGATTTATTCTCATTCTATTTTTAGAGTGGTCTGTTTATCTGTTATTATTAGAAGGTTGAATACCAGACCAAGAAGAAGTAAAGGAGTTATTGCATAGCTATATGATCTGAGAACAAAGAAAAAATAGGAAAAATTATCTCCTAAACACTAATAAAATGGATGTAGTTAGTTCTAGAAATGTTGTTGATACCATGGCAAAATTCAGGTTTTTTTAATAGAAATATTAGGAAACATTTATTTACTGAGAGGGTGGTCAAATAATGGAACAGACTTCCTAGAGAGGTGGTTGATGCCACAAGCTTGTCAGTGTTTAAGAGGCATTTGGACAATGCCCTTAATAACATAATGTAACTTGGTCAGCTCTGAATTGGTCAGACAGTTGGACTAGATGACTATTTTAGGGATGTCCCTTCCAACTGGAACTATTCTATTGTAAATTTTGGGACAAAATCACATGAGGAAACAATGATTTTGTGAAAGTGATAGTATTTTCTCATAGCAGTTTGCCATTGCTATGCATAGCACAACACTCTGAGTGTCCCTGTAATTAGGTGTGATACTAATTTCATGTATAGAATTATTACCAGATACAGAATCATGCATGTAGAAATTTCTCCCTCTATACTGTGAAAGCAAAGAAGGTCCTTTGGAATTTCTTTAAAACTTGTGGTTTCTAAATTATGTGTTAATTTCCAGTGTAACGGAAGTTAATATGTACTAGTGTGTGTGGTGTTGCATTTGTTGAATGTAAATCTGATTGTGGGATGTACATACATATAACTGTCTGCATCTGATTTGATTTCTATGTGAAGAGGATTATATCTTTTGGTGCTGGGAATTAAACCAAATCCAAGTAAATGGATTTGGACATGCTTAAACCAGCTGAGAATGTGGCCCAGTAAAAGGGCTGAAAATATAACCATCTTTTTGGGAGAGCCCAGATTTTTCATTCAGGAATTTTTTTCTTGAATTTTTCACAGATAAATTGCGTTTGAACAGCTTAATGTATTTATTATAGTCACATACTCAAAGACTGTGGTTATTTTATTAGAGCTGAGCTTTTTGGGCTGTTATAGGCAGTAAAGTTGAAGCTGAGCAGATGGATAGTACTGTGGAGCCAAGTCAAAAACAAAAAAAACCATGAAGTCAATGAAATAAAAGCAGCAATAAACAAGCTGAAAGAGGAATGTGACCTAGAAAGAGCATTTGAAGAAATCAACAGGGAGAATATTTTCTGTGCTCACCTTGAGAGCGCAGAGAAATGATGGGCAAGCAATGCCACAGTCTGGGAGTATCTACATGCCCTCAGCTCTTTCTGACACCGTGGAAAGTCAGTGACCCGCAGGGTTCCCAGAGATGGTCATCACTGTGCTCTCAAATTGCTCTTGCAATTCCCTCCTTCCCCCTCTTTTTTAAAATCCTCTAACCAAAGCAATCTTATTCTCATCTGTTTGTTCTCACACATGAATCTCATTACTCCTTTAGGCAGCACTTCACTCTTCTCAAAACGATTTTTTCTTGTTGTATCCTTTTTAAGATTGTGGGACCATACCTGACCACAGCACTCCAGCTGAGAATATAACACTTACTGATACAGAGACATTAGGTTTGGGGATTATTGTTCAATCATTTCCTAATGCTTTTCTAAACACCTCTGATCTTTCTGATGGATTATCTGTGTCGAACAGAAGTTTTTCATTGAACTGTCCACAGTGACATATGGGACTTTCTCCTGAGTGGTAAAAGTTAATTTGGTGCTCTTAAGTGTGCATCAGCTGTTTTATATGTAATTGCTTTCTGCAAAGAAATTGATTTGGAATGTAGGAAGAAATGTTTTTTTGAGCTTGTTACTCTAAGAACTACTCCAAAAAGTTATTTGAATAGTTTAAATTATTCATTGCCATAAACAAGCCATATTATATGTGACCCCTTTCCAACAATAGGCAATGTCCCCAAAATTAACCTTAAAACATTTTATAATGTAGTTTTCTAGTCAGAGATTACATCAATATCAGGAAGAAATAGAAAAAAGGAGGCTTGTTCTTGTACTTTATGATAAAATTCAAAACCTTAGGATGAGATTTCACCTCAGAGAAATGTTTTCTTTGTCTATATAGATATGTAAATATGCATATAAAAATGTTCTAAACAGAAGACTAAGCTGAATCCCGATTTTGAATTGCTGTAGAAAGTTACGTGTTTTTAAAACAGCCAGGCAGTTCCATCATTGCCATCGTCCCCTGCCCCTGCTTATGAAGAGTGACCATATCATGCAGTGTTTCTCCAGCAGGGCTAACCAGTTATAGCTATACTCTTCCTTCTTTACCCTGTCTCCACCAGTGAATGCTTCAAGTTTCCTCATTAAAGACCAAATGTATTCCTGTCCTACTGTGGTGGGTTGACCCTGGCTGGACGCCAGGTGCCCACCAAAGCTGCTCCGTTGCTCCCCTCCTCAGCTGGACAGGAGAGAGAAAATATAACGAAAGGCTTGTGTGTCGAGATAAGGACAGGGAGATCACTCACCAATTACCGTCACAGGCAAAACAGACTCGACTTGGGGAAATTAGTTTAATTTATTACCAATCAAATCAGAGTAGGATAATGAGAAAATAAAAACTAAATCTTAAAACACCTTCCCCCCACCCCCCGCTTCTTCCTGGGTTTAAGTTTACTCCTGAGTTCTCTACCTCCTCCCCCCCACGGCGCAGGGGGACGGGGAATGGCGGTTGTGGTCAGTTCATCACACGTTGTCTCTGCCGCTCCTTCCTCCGCAGGGGGAGGACTCCTCACACTCTTCCCCTGCTCCAGTGTGGGGTCCCTCCCACGGGAGACAGTCCTCCACGAACTTCTCCGATGTGAGTCCTTCCCACGGGCTGCAGTTCTTCACAAACTGCTCCAGCCTGGGTCCCTTCCACGGGGTCACAAGTCCTGCCAGCAAACCTGCTCCAGCGTGGGCTCCTCTCTCCACGGGTCCACAGGTCCTGCCAGGAGCCTGCTCCAGCACGGGCTTCCCACGGGGTCACAGCCTCCTTTGGGCAAATCCACCTGCTCCACCGTGGACCTCCATGGGCTGCAGGGACAGCCTGCCTCACCATGGTCTGCACCAGGGGCTGCAGGGGAATCCTCCTGCCCCTCCTTCTTCACTGACCTTGGTGTCTGCAGAGTTGTTCCTCTCACATATCCTCACTCCTCTCTCCGGCTGCAGTTGCACAGGTTTTTTTCCCCCTTCTTAAATATGTTATCCCAGAGGCGCTACCACCGTTGCTGATGGGCTTGGCCTTGGCCAGCGGTGGGTCCATCTTGGAGCCGGCTGGCATTGGCTCTCTCAGACATGGGGGAAGCTTCTAGCAGAAAGCCACCTTCTGTAAGAAGAGTAACAGAGAGCTACTCTTCTCACAGAAGCCGCCCCTGTAGCCCCCCAGCTACCAAAACCTTGCCACGCAAAGCCAATACACCTATATGGACTTAGTGTCTTCTGAAAATTATTTATGTCAGAAGCACTAAGTTCAGAAATTGAAGCCAAGAGAGATCAGATTTATAGTCTGGGCACTAAAGCCCACATCTGGTTAAGCACCTGTATTGCTATTTTATTAATATACTCTTGACCTCATTTTTTTTCTTTTTACTCTTTCATTAGGTAGGCTTTCTCCTTGGCAGCCCAGCGACATAACTATGTTTCAATTCTAGATTAATGCCTTCCACAAAATTAACTTTGTAGTAGTCGTCTGATACATAGCTTAACTTGTGTATCTGTGAGTGCCATGAACATTATTTTGCAGCTGACATTAACGTTATAAGTCTATTGTACCTAGACACTGAGAGCCTCTCCTAATGAATGATCTACAGAAGCCTGAGTCACTATTTAGGCTTAATTGTTTAAGATGGAAGTTGTTCAGCAGCTCTCCAATGACATTGTTAATTAAATGCCAATGAGCATGCATGTGTCCCCTGGTACCAGGTTTAATTTTTCTGTATCAGAGGGTTCTTCCCACTCTTCTACCCCACAGACCATGAGAACATTAATGATGTTGGTTAATACATCTTCATTTTAATATAATGTGTTTAATATTTTCATGCATTAGTTCTTAATTAAAGGAGAATTCAAAATAAGATTATGAGGAAAAAAAAAGTCATTTTTCTCCTAATTAAAAATGCTTCCCAATGAGAGAAACTCTCAGTAAATTCCATCTGGATGACTCAAAGACAGAGGAAAATATGCCAAGAAAAAATATTTTTGAAGGAAGCTCAATTATAAACACCGCAAAAGCATGAAATGCATAGCACTGAAATTAATGTGGATGAGAGGAAGGAAAGCTAGGAAAATATAAAGCAGCAAAGGATCCAGAATGACAAATGCCATGCAAATTGGGAGCATAGGCCAGCAGGTAAACTGCGAAAGATGGGTAGTACTGCAAGCCATGATTACAGCGCAATTAATGTGACTGTTAGACACATTATCAATCCCAGTAAGGATTCTCCATCATTACTCTAGTGGATACCCAAGTAGCTATATAGTAAAGCATTCCCAGAGAAAGGAAAACCAAGGAACTAACCAAATCTAAACCCCATCATCTATAGTTATTGAATCTCTCTGAAATATTGGCCATCAAGATAATTTATTACAAGAAAACCAGTTTAAGAAAGATAGATTCAAAATGCCAAAAAATCTGCAAATTAATATTGTTGTCACCATGTATATTAAATAGCTCTATCTCTTTGCAATGAAAAAAACTTAGTAAGTATTGTCAGTTAATGAAAACACTACTTGGGATTAACCCACACAGAACCTGGTGTTTTGTAGATAGTCAACATTAGATGACGTTTGTGTACGTATGTGTGCAGGTAGAACTAGTTTACAAGTAGCGAATGATTTGCTACAACTACTCAGAAAAAAGTACATGGTTAAAAAAAATGTACCATAGGCATAGCATGTGTAATACGGCTTTTTCTCCTACAGTGTTTACACTGGAATTGAGCTGTATTAGGCGTTTGATTCTCTTACAGACACAGCATGAAACTCAGTTGAGTAGTTGCACAGGCACATAAAGAGAGCTCTAGGTTTTAAGATACATCCATTTTATCCAAATATCGTATTAAACAATCATACCGTGAAAGCCAGAATCTTTTCAGTGTACTCAATCCTCTAGTAAAATGTCTACAGATAAAACAGTGTAAAAGAAGAATCAGCAGCCTTTTGTGTTCTCTGTAGATCTGTTTAAGTTGTTTTTACCTGCCTTGTAAGAGAGAGGAGCAACCATCTCTATCCACAGAATTGTGCCTCTTGGCCTTGCCTGTGAGTATGGTAGATGTGTAATATTTGGAATCAAACACCTATGAGTGACTGACGCATGGGCAAGGCAGGGATGCAAGTCATTGCAGTGTATGTGTTCTGCTGCAGTTCTATATACACAAGCCCTTATTTGCACACTTGTTTAGTCTAAAAATCTGTTAACCTGTAGTGATGCTACCTGATTTCAGTCTTTCTACATTCTCCTTATTTTCAAAAGTACCAAATTACATACCAGTGCGGTATTTTGCTGTTGTAGATTTTATTATGTATAAAGATTTTCTGTGTTAAGAATATAATTGAATACCATGTCAGTACATCTTGTAGTAAATGGAAACTTGAAGACAGATCTCCTGGATTTTATATTAGTGGTCTACAATATATGTGAAATATGGTGGATGAGGAAATCATCACTTGGCATAATCACAGAAAGCTCCTCGGTTTGTCTCCTAGTAAAAAGCCGTTGCAATTTTGAAGTAAAATTAAGCTATTGGCATGGTAATCACCTCAAATTTATAATATGGTATGATGTGAAGTCAGAACTATCATGAACTCCCTGGGGCTACAGATGTGCAAATACATTGCCTGGCTACCTCCTTTCAGATTTCCTTGGTTAATCTGGTAAATGACACTGAAAGAACTAAGAAAATACCATAGAGCAATTTGCTTTACAGTTTAGGTGTGAAAGTTTTTAATAATTTATGTTGTATTTGAGTTTCTTTGGATATTTATATATCAGAATATTTTCATATTCTCTATCAAGGAGTTTAAATGCGATCAATAGAGAATAGCTACAAGCCAAGATTAAAATGATGCCAGTGTGTCTCACTGATGATAATGTGTTTTAAGGGTTTTTGTTCTAGGAAATATTTAGCATTACCAGAGAGTTTCAGTTACAGACAGGACTATTGACCTGAATATCAATCCTTGTGACTTTGAATTGCTACTTTATGCCTACAAGAGCCTTCTTTCCTTTCCACCTATGTGAAACACTTCAAAAGGTGCGATAATCCTATTCCTGTATCTACTGTGAAACTATTCTGCTTATCCATCTCATTCTGTTGTGTCTTGAAAAAGTCATATTTGCACAGATTTGGTATCACCTCATGCTCTCTCTCATGCACAGGTTCCACAGAAGATTAAGGTGTAGACTTTTGGAAACACTTGGTACAAGTGTGTAGCACAGTAGGGAAATATATCTCAACACATTAAAAAAGATAAAAATTACATAGTTGCAAACCTGAGCTAAACTGTATCAAAGCATTTCTTCATGCTAGTATTAGCGAGGAAGCTAGTAGCTGCATTTAGTTACCTGACACTTCCCAAACAGGCAGAGTTTTTTGAGAAGGTCTCACTTTGCAATACCTGCAAACAGATGTTTGCTATTTCTCATCACTCAGGAAACTCTTAAATGACAGAAATGCCTTTTCATTGTTTCAGACAATTATTTTCAGAGCAGAAGCAATTGTTTTGGGAATAGAAAAGGAATTACTGCTCACCAATTTAAGTCTGCAAAACCCAGAAAATACAGGGCTTAATATTGACAATTGGTTAGCTCAATGATTTTGCACAGAAGTTACATTTTATGAATGTTTTCAGAGGTGACAAGGAGTATGGTAGCATACTGTGTATAGTGACATACTTGACAATTGTGACTTTTTGTTATGTTTGTCATTTCTGTTACTACCACCACTACCTATTTTTCAATTATGCTTCTTCTCTACTTGGACTGATTAAATTGACTGACAGGATTTGAGGGTCAGAATTCTCAGTAATGAATGCTTACTAATGTGAATTATGCCCATTTTCAGGATAAATGAAATAGCAGGCCTTAGCTTAACAAAGGGAAACACCACAAGGAGTTTCCAGTGACTATATTAATAACTTTCACGCTTACCAGAGTAAAAAATAGTGCACTTGTTTATGTGCATAGCATTAGGATACTGTGTTTTAAAAGATTGGTTTCTGAAACTTGTCCCTGAGTTTTCATAGGCCAAGTTGGAGAAAGATTCCTGGCTGTGGATCCATTATCTAAGATATTTCCTGGATTTATGCCATGAACTATAGAACTGAACACTATTTTTAAATGTAATTTTTGTTTTTCAGAGCCAGAATTTCAAAAGTTTGCAGGTACGAGTGTATGTAAGCATGTTTTGTATGCCTGCTTTTGAAAATCTGGTTCATATTCTTTTTTTTTCTGATGAGATTTTTTGATGCGGTTGTATTATTTTATGTTATTCACCATATTGTTTTAATAAAAGTCTTTGTTCACAATGAGTCACCATGAAAGCAGGATTACTATTTTGGCAGTGACACATTAAATGCTAAAAACTATGGACTTCAGTGTGCTTTTGTGAGATTTTAATTGACACCAAAGGAATTTGCAAATCACACTGCACTTAGGATGCTTTTCATTGCACCTTTTAAGAATGCCATGTATCTTTAAAGCAGTGGTGAATCTGGCCATGAATTTACAGTAATTTAATGCAAACAAAGTACAATTGTTGTTTTGGCATCATAAAAAAGGATTTCAATCATGAAAATATTTAGCTTAAAAAATTATATGACCAATGGACACATAAACATACACAATATTAATTTTAATTTAGGCTCAGAATCCTGTTTCTTATCCTATAAATAAATATTATAATCAGTAGTTCCTAAACACAAAAGCATTTCCAGAATAATTTTCACATCTCTCCTACCAAAAAATTGGTGGGATTTTCTTCCCCTGTTGGTCAAGATTGCTGTCTACAAAAGTGTACCATTAAATTCTGGTCTTGTCAATCATATGTCAGTTTTTTAAAAAGCATGACTTCATCTTCTCATTTACAGGAATTGCAATGAAATCACCACAGGTAAGTAAGACTCTTATCTATCAGATGGTACTTCTCTTTTTTCACTATCAATTAAATACAAAAGTAACTTATGCAGAAATTATACCAGTAGCAACATGAGTATAGAGCAGTATTTTGAATTATTTATTCTGGCAGCATGCCAGACTGATGGTGTAAGTCCTCCAATTCATATATTTTTTAAGCTAAAGAAATACATAAACTCCAAGTCAGTTTTTCCAGTAACTCTTTCACTTACGTGTTTCTTCAGTTCAGCGTTAATTTGAGAGTTCACTTTCCAGGAAGTTTTGTCATGTCATTATTCCACTGAGACATATTATAGTAGTAATAACAAAACCAAACCAGGCTTTGGCCATGCAAACCCTGAGAGTTATTTGCACGACAGCGTTGTGGTGGTGGAGGTGAGGATTATAGCAATAAAACACTGAAGATCTTTTTCTTCAAAAAGCAAAAATGTTCATGTTTTCTTTGCTCCATGATAACACTGAGATTTTATAGTTTCCTCTCTTTTGCGTGATAGTTAGAAAGCAGATTTTTCCAATATAGTTTTCCTTATAAAATGGCAGCTAGTTTTATTGATTATCCTGAGCATACCTGCTTTCTTTCTTCTTTACTTTACCTTTGAATGGTAAAAGAAACGTATTATGATGTTCATGCCTCATAGGTTCCTCTTTTTTTCACCTCAATAGCATTCATCTGGGCGAAGATAAAGGGACAAGGTAGACTTAACAAATTCCATATTTGTTGACTGTTTACATTGTTTTGATGTCTTTGTAGCACTATATGTTCTTTCTGTGGATCACATTTAAAACTTATAGCTCATGAGTCATTATAAAAATATCACATATGTTTGTCATAGAAACATTATGAAAGTGAAATTCTTAGTGAAGTAGCACAGATGCTATCCATGTGTACCATGTAAGACCTTTGTACAGGCAGAGATTCATTAGAAGCCCTCTGACGTGCTTAACTCATCACAGTGCTTCCATTGATTTTAGGGAGCTCTGGTTGATATTCTACATACGACTGAGTCTTATAAAGCAAAATTTCAGCATTTCAGTGTACTTTGTCCTATGTGTAGAGAGCTGTGTTGTGAGTATTTCCTTAGAGCAAAAGGTCTTCTCACAGTGGTAACACAAAGCACCCATGCAGGTAGGTATACGTTGAGAAATGTCCAGTAAAAGACCTAATGTAGAACTGGAATTTCAACTCAGAAATAAAAAATGGAGAAATAAAAGCTCTGAAGGTTTTGTTCTGAAGTCAAATCCAAAGCAGGTGTGTGACATCTGTAAGAGTGCTGAGGAGCAGAACATCATAAATTGGAATCAAAACCTGCATTTGTAATAAAGCAATATTGGAAAAACATCACAGATATCTGTAACACTAAAATTAAAGACAAGACATCCATCACCTATCTGTTCTCCCTTACGTAATATTTTTCTTTACAATGACTGTAAGAATCCTCCAGTCTTTGGGCTATATGACACATTATTATTTTTTAAGTTAGTACTTAGAAATGTTACAGAGAATGATTAACTACCAACACCAACATATAATTTAAGGTGGCCAGTCAAGCATGTAGGAGGAGGAGGAATACCACCAGATATTTTACATAAAGTTTCCTCAGTGTACAATGAAAAGTTGCACCACACCAAGTTGCTTTGGTGTCCTCTGACCTGTGCAAAAACACTGATGGAGGAATATCACCTTGTGAACTTCTCCTTTCCTTCCGGTTATTTTTATCTTCTGTATTACAGATATGTTTCATTATAATGTATTCCGCCACAGTGCAAAGCATAGTAGTGGAAGGACAAAACTAACACTTAGTTTACATCTCCAGGTTCGCGATCTGCCAGGACGCTACCTACCTAGTCTGCTTTAACAGCAATGGATGGGATATGAATCTGGGGAAAAGCTTACTGTCAAAGTATTTAAATATTTCTCTTTTAGCAAAGTTGCCTGGCAATTTGTTACTTCTAAGTCCAAAGATCAAACAACCTATAGCTGGCTTACCATAATACCGATGGTGACTTGAATTTCCTGTGTTGTTACTGCTATAAAAGTACACACATAGAATCTGTGTGTGTGTTTATGTATGTGTTTATCAATGGAAAAAATAGTGGAATTAGGCTGTTTCTCCCAGATTAATCAAATTCTTTCAACCTTCTTTACTATGAGGTAGAGTTATAGGACAAAAGGCTACTTCTTTAAAAACACTTTGCATGCTCTCTTCAGACAGGATAGCTGGCTGCTATGAATAAGATTAATGACATGAAATTTTTGCATTGGTAGTGATACATTTTGAATACTCTATTAATGTACTGTTCCATATTCATGTTTTTTGCAGTAAGGTCTGTGTTTTGTTGGTTAAAAACAACAACAAAACAATTTTTTCATCAGCATTAGAATTAATAAAGCCTAGTTCATAATGACATCGTGTCCCAACTCACTCTACTGCAACAACCCCCACATCTCTCTACAATGCATCCAGTTCCATCCCACATTTCCCTGCTCCTCAGCACATACCCAGTGTTCCTTCCCATTTCCTTGTTGTCCGTACCATGAGAAGCAGCTTGTGCTGTGACTGATGCTAAATGATGTGTGCTGGTATATGCCTGGAGACTGGGTAACCGCAAACCAAAATAAGGGCCCTAAGGTGGAGAGAAATGAGCAGAGATGGTCTCACCCCTTAGGACAGACTTAGTTTCAGTTTCTCTCCTTTACTGAGATCTTTAATTTCATGAAGGTTGTAGGAACTTCCTTATTCTTGAGGCATCTTTCTGAGTGTCAAATATCACTGAAATTAGTGAAAATGTTATTAAATTGGATTGAAACAGGCTAAAATACCATGAGATCTCAAATCTGCTAGATCTGTGGAAAGCATGGCCTCTTATGTCACATTCCTGGGTTCACAGTGTAGTCAAAACAGCTTTTCATGGAATGTGCATTTGTGTTGTTATAAAGTCATGTTAAAGGCAGATTGGTCTGATGGCAAGTTTAGCGCTTACATTTCAACTTTTGTTTCTGATCTGGTGTCAAAATAGCTTCTGAAGAAAATTTTTATTTCTTGTGGTGGGGGAAGAGAGAGAGTTAGAATTTGCCATTTCCTCTGGCCCACTCTCAGGGTGGGACTCTGCCCAACTCAGTTTGTCATAAGAAAAAACAATGAAGAGTTGTAAACAGGGTGAAATCAAAACTATTTTCAAAGTATAATTGACTCAAGGAAATACTATTTCACTTTCATCTTAGTTCCTTCATACATTCTTCTGAGAGTCTCAGTGTGGGTTAAATGTTTACAGGTAAGACCACAACAGCAAAAGAATGAATCGGAAAATAACATGTTCTGTGCAAAGACCTCATTGATCTCTCTAGATAGAAAGGCAAGTGGAAATTCACTATTCCAGAGCAAGAAGCAAATGAAATTAAACACGAGGCCAATTCTGAGATCAAAGCTGCTTGAGAAGCATGGACCAAAAGCAGCAAGGTCATAAATTTAAAATGGGTTGAAAAGTCTTCCACCATGCCAAGCCTGATGATACTGTGGCAGTGACCTGACTCCTTAATTAACACAATTGCTAATTAATCCTGCAAACCTTTGGCTTCCAAAGATTCCAAAGAGAAAATCAATATATATGGCCCATTTTTTCTCCTTTAAATGAAGATCCACTATTGCTGTTCAGACACATTTTTCTTCTTTTAGTTTAAAGTTTAAATTAACAGTTTCCAGGCTATTGTAAATTATTCTTCTTCTGTAATTTTTTCTTGCCTGTGAATATTTGAGTTGATAAAGCAAGACACATTCCCTATTCATCTGTTGTTCTGTTGCCTGGGATAAGTTATGTGCTTTATATTGTGTCCAATGGGAAAGCGCTCGTATGCATTTACTGAAAAATACGTGAACTATTTTTTTCTCATTTTGCCATTTACCTTAAAACCCTCTTCCTACTCCAAAGCAAAACCATCCATAGAAAAGTGCATTTTCTATGTGCATTTCCATGTGATGATTGGAGGTGATATCCCCAGGACAACATTTTTCTCTCATATTTCTATATGTGTGAGAATCTCAGCTCCTATGTTGTGCATACTCTGAAATCTTTTCATCATTCATCAGACTGTTCCCTTCACCACTTTCATAAATACTTTTCTTCCATTGCATTTGTAGGCAATCATACTGATATCAGTAATCCTTATCTTTTGAGGGGATGGGATCTGTAGGTGAACAAGTTGATTTCCATTATTTTGCTGGCACAAATGGTGACCGTCATTTTAAATACTCATTAGCTGAAGAAATAAAGTAGATTTCAGTAAGTATTTTAAAACTACCAAGTGTGGAAAAAAATTGAAATAGTGCCTTGTAAGTGAAAATTTGCACATGCAATGTAATTGTTTGACTTTTGCTTTAGTTTTCCTTTGTGGTTTTGGGAGTAGCAGGTGGAGGAAAGGATTCTGTACAGATGTTTCCTACTCCTGCCCTAATCCTTGGTTTTGGGGTGACTGTATATTTTGATTGCAAAACCAAATCTTAAATCCTGTTATTTGAACCACCTGAAGTAAGGAGGAAGCAAGACATCATGAGGGAAATGGAGAAAACAGATCAAATGTGCTGTTTTGGTTTTGAGATCTCTTTTCTGTTTTGTTTTTTAATTAAAATTTCCTTTAAATTATCATCTCTCTGAAAGGTTCGAGACTTGGTGAGTAATCTTGTGTGATGCTGGTTGTAGTTACTAGTATGTGCTTTTTATCTTAGGGTATGATCCTATTCCTCTTCTTGTCAAGGTAAATCCTACTGATTTAGAAGGGAGCTGAAACTGACTTTTCGCTACACAGCAGATTCTAGTACTTTCAGCTCCACTCCAGGTATCTGTGGCACTGTTCAGGGATATTTTTTCACCTTTTTTCCTTTTTAAAATCAAATCTCTGATTATCATGGTCTTTTAGTAGTATCAAACCTACAAATGTGTAAAATGTTTATTTCTATGGGTCCATTTATTTCCTGTATTGCATTACTGCTCCTGCTGTAACCATTTCTTCTGGGACCCAAGCTGAAAAACCCATTTGTATTAATGCATCTTTAAAGTTCCCTATAGCTCCTGCTATAGGACAGGCTGTCTCAGCCTTAGTGACTGCAATCATCACAGAGCAGTGACCTCTTGTCAAGATTTGGTTCGTTCCACTGAGGTATTGCAGGGTCCCATGTCCCTATCGCCAGAGTGTGGTTAATCCCTAGAAAGATCATCCCATTTTTAAGAACACGTTTGTTATGGAGAAATACTTTTGATTTAATTTTTGGGGGCCTGGTTGGAAATCTTCAAGGACTTATATACCCTTACATTCTCCTAAAGTTTTGTTCTGTATGGCAACAGTATGGCAAGTCCATATGGCCCTTTTGGCCATTCAGGTGATTGATAATGCTGGAACTGAAACACAGGGGTATGTGGCACAGCCCTCCATGTCTAATTCCACTGCCTTTCCCAATGCAGCTCCTGCTTTAGAAGATGGGATGAAGCTGCAGACATGGGATGGAGGATTCCTTTGATAAATACTTGGTTTACAAGGACTCATTGCATAAAAGAATGTGTAGTCTGTTTGAAGTGGAGAGTTTAATAATTTACCAAGAATTTGTTCACTTCTTCTAGACATTTATTCCTTCAGTATTGCTGCATTGGATTGGTGGCCTTTTTTACAAAGTATCATGCTTTCCAACCATGCCGTGCAGTTTTATTTAACTTTCTGGAAAGCATATTTTATTTATATTAGCAGAGTTGTTTGTGCAAGTCAATTTTCATCCATATTTTTGTAAGTGTTAACATTTCTTCATAGCATAATCTTACCCTTATGTTGATACACACAATTTTTTTAACCATCTGAATGTGGGCTCGTCATAATTTTCATTACCTATACAAAAGTGCAAGAATCTGATGGCAAACCTTCAGAATAGGTGGGCATATATTATTACCATTTGTGCAGGCAGGAAAACTAAGTATTGTGCTTGTATAGTCACATCTTGACGGAGCAACAACTGCCATCACTAGATCCCTCTGGATCCCTCCTTTGTAACAGGCCAGTCAATCAGCACACTGTTGTCATCCATTCCACCTTGAAACAGTTTATTTTCTGGTTTAAATCCAATTATTTTGGAATTATTTTGAACAGAGCTCTCTAAAAAGGAAAACAGTTTATATCAATTAGTAGAAGCAGACATATGTTCTGCTTGCTTTGCAATAGGAGCTTTGCAAAGATCCTATTTAGAATTCTCAAGCAAAGTTAGGGCATGTACACACTTTAAAATAAAACATAATATGTCACATATGATTGTGACAGAAGGGGAGCTGAAATGTAATAATGTTATGAACGCCACAGATGAGGCTGTGCAAAAACCTTGAAATATTGATATGGCACCTAGTTATTGAGAGAGACTCTGTGACAGACTTGCGCAGCATGTGCTTTGCAGGACAATTTCTTTGGCATATCAACAGTTAAGAGGCAGCCTGCATTATTTGTTTCACCTGAGGACTGACAGGCAGTACCACAACCAAACGTCTGACTGACCAGGATGTATGTTCGTGCTGGTTGGCCGGGTGGCCACACAGCCAAGATGTACATCCACTCTAACAGAACAGCTGCCTAATGGAATGATGAACTCTGAATGAGCCAAACAGCCTGTACTACCTCTTGAGGTGCACTGTGGGTGTCAAAGTACGTGGAGTCATCTAGTACGTGATAAGTCTTTTGCTGCATTTTGAGACACTGGGCAGCAAAAGGTAATTGAAAAGAGGAGGCAGGCGAAAAGGCATTGACAGGGAGGTACTGCAAAAGAGGGAAAAGACAGAAAAGCTCAGTCTTTGCTATTGTAAAAGGGAGAGGGTAGGAGCATGAGTGGGTGGTAGGACATTTCAGGATTGGTTGGGAGTGTCTGAGGACAAGAGAAGGGGGAGACATTGTGGGAGAGGAGGGAAGAGAACATGGGAGAGAGTTGGAAGATGTCAGAGGTGGGAACTTCTCTCAAAACACAGGGGAAGTAGGGATCCTGAGATGCTTGACAGCAACCACGGTATGAGTATAGAGCCAGGGTCTGTGATAGAAATTCATGGATGGAATATTGCTGCTCAAAACCTTACATTGGATTCATGAAGAAAAGCACCTGGGAGGTAAAAATGGCTTGCCAGAAAAGGCAGTCATGCATGTGTGTGTTTCTTGAGGCCTTTGGCCAGGAAGCAAGAGATTCTAAGGCTGTAAAATAATTGGTCTTCTTAAGAAGAAAAATAATTGTCAAACATCAGGAGGTGTCATGAGCATCACTCACAGGGTACACTTCATGGAACATAGTCTGTGGATGTTTCTGTAGGAATTGGTTATCCCAGTATGTTGCTACTGGTAAGCATAAGAGGGCAGTTAGGTGTGTTTAGCATTTTTCACTATTTGTAAGACATGCTTGTTTTCTACTAATTAATAATTCATTGCTTGAAGGAAGGTCTCTTTTATTATCAAAATTATTGTTGTGAAGGAAAGTACAGGTGCATATCAGACTAACTGATATAACATGGTTGATACACTGTGACCCTCAGCCTAATCTGAGATGAGGGAAATTTCATTATTAACATATCTTCTCCTAAATGAGAGGAGGTGAACCAAAGCCTAACATGTGGTTGAAGAAACTTGGAGTTAGTTTCCTGAGTAATTATGATGGTCTTTAGCTGAGATCTGAATTAGATCATTCAATCATAATTCAATCATCATGAAAGCACTGTTTTCAACACTGTTCTCAACAGATGGAGATGTATTTCAAACTGTGTATACATTTGAATGAGACAAGGCAAACATAAAGATAAGTAAAAATAGACTAGGACCCAAAGTGCATTTGCTATTTCTCTTTAAAATTGAAATACTACTTGACAGCTACGGAACATCTTGTCCTCTTTGAAGCATTTGTTTTCTCTTCCATGAAGCTAATTTGGTCACATTTCAAAAATGTTACTATGTTGTGATCGCAGTTCTTGTTTAATGCGTAAATCTCACCCCCAGGGTCTCTGAGTAGAGAAATTAGAGTTATGAACTATAAAGGTGTTGAAATTTTGCAACAGTGCATCCATTAAAGAGGTTTAATTATTATTTCTGCACTGCAGGCAAGAGAGGCTCATGTTGTTTTCTTACCTGGCACCAAGGAATGACAATCTGGGGATGGACATCTGAATGTTAACTGAATTTCATAAGCCTCCACGAATATGCATGCATCATGTGTTACACTTGACAGTCCTGAAACACTCAAACATTCTTCACCATTTCTTCCAGTCTTCAGGAAAACAAATTTTAAGGAGTGTAATAAACTAGAGTAGGTGTATTTTTAAACTGAGCTATCTCTAAGATAATCATAACATATATGGCTAGTGCACCACTGTTACACGCAAAATATAGATACACATGTATAGACATGATTTTCACTTGCTGCAGAGACTTGGTTCCTTTGTAAAGCACTTTAAGGTCTACTAGTGAAAACAGTGTATAAGAGCTAGGTATTATTATCTTTTATTACTTTCTTTGAAAGACTACCAAGGGCACCTGGGGTGTTGAATGGTGTTCTTGTATTAGAGACTAGTAAAAATGCAAATAAATAACTAAAACACTTTTTATGGGTTTAATTACTTTTAGACATTTGAACAATATAATTCCTAATGGAAATGTTGATGAACCTCTATTTTATCACCATTTGTTACTCTATAGAGAGTCTTAAATAGTGGAGGATTTCTAAATTTTTAATTAGATTTTGATAATTCATCTTGGGGTACATGTGTATTCAGGAAATCTGAAACTTGAAAGAGCATAGCTAATCAGATGGATAATGCTTATCACTCCTCTAGCTTCAGTTGCATGTGGAGCATGCAGTTTCATGAATGTTTGATTGTGGTAATTGGTATTCAGAAGTGTTTGTGCAGATTTTAAGTATGACTATATGCATGGTTGGCCAACTTTTTAGATTATGCTAGATTGAACAATTTTGGCTACATTTTTTAAAACTTGGCAAATACATGCAGAAAAATATGATTTTAAGTTGTATGTACATTCCCCATGACTGTGGGTGCAACTAAATATGGGAATGCAAACTTACCTGATTTGTTGATTGCAGTTGAATGTACAAGGTATCTGTGCACTGTTATTGAAAGTATTTGCATAACAGACATGTACATCCAGTAGTAAAATATAGTTAGTAAAATCAAAACTCATCAGCTCATCGAGACATACAGGTTAGGAATACAAGAGAGAACAGTTTGGGAATTGTATTCTTCTAAACTACACTTCCTGAATGTGCAATTTATCATTTAGAAGGGCCTTCCATCTGAAGGTTGTTTTGGCACAGCGGTAATGATGTTGTGTATTCTGAAAGGATACAAATGAATTGTTCCGTAGTTGTTGTGGAAATAGCTCTTTACTTAGCTTGAAAGCAGGGACAATACAGGCTAGAATGGTGTAAAATTGTAATGAATCCTATCTAATATCAATCTATCTTCATGACAACAGATGCAAACTTTGCGATACTTCAGCTGGCATATAATGAATATATTATATTGTTATGCTAACAAGCTGCTTCAATGTTTTTGTGGATTTCAAAACACTATTGAGGGCATGGAAGCTGTTTGTTCCTTTATATCTAACTAGGAATGAGAATAAAACTGGATATGACTGAAATCCTGTGCAATAATAAGTTCAGTTTAGATTTGTATGAAGCTAGATTGCTTTTTTGAAAATTATTTTCCATTCTGAAATGGGTGATAATTAATGACATAACTGAAAACATTAGCCAAATCAAGATTTTAATTTTAACATGAATGGCACAATATTAACTATTTTAGAATTAACCAACTATGGACCACGTGTTCTTCACTCCAAATTATGCTGGTTGTTTTAAAATGAGCAATCCACTTACTGTTAATGTAACGGTGCCAATTTTATCCCTCATGTAACACCCAACAGAAGCCTGTTGGATTTACGTCAGACCCTGATTTTAAATTGTGGGCTTTTTGTTTTGAAAAACAGTTTCATATTGCATTCTCCTTCCTGGAGATGGCTGTAGAGTTTCGGCATATTATACAACTTCACTAAAGCCTTGACAGCCAACGTCTGATCCCATTCCAGAGATTCATGCTTGCCAGCCCAATAAGAACATGGTCAATTATTTTCCTTTTAATCCCATGGGATTTCCCCAAGGAGCAAGGAAAATAGTTACTTCATTGCCTGGCATGTCAGGATTTTGTAAATCCACTGCTGCTATTTCAGTCCTGGTGTTCAAATGGAGTGGGAGAGCAAGTCTTGAAAGCCTTGTCTCCAGAGATGCAGAGAGTGTATATGTCAGTGCTTAAAAAACATATTCTTATATTCAACTGCGCCTAGTAAATAAGTTATATTAAAGTGCAAAGAAAATCTGGCCAAAAATACACTTTTTCGTTAGGTTTCATTAATTTATTACATGCTTTTCCTGGACTCTAATCTCTAGGTTTGAAATATGTCATCACAAGGGCAAATCTGTATATGGTACGAGTAACATATATTGTATATTTATATGAACTCAGCTGCTCACAAAAAAATATAACTCTACCGTGTATTCATTATCTAAGATTGGCTATGATTCAGTTATAAAAGAGCAGTTTTAAAAGCTTTCTGGAAAAAATAAATTCTGTGTCAGTGAAAGGTTGCTCAATGGTCTTTTTAGTTTGAGCTTTTGAGCAAAACCATCACCACTGTTATTATGCACTGTTATAAGTATTTTTCATGAAACCTGACTTCCAAAGTGCAGCCTAGAACATCAGCTCTAGTGAAGGCTGATGAAAATCCTCTTACTTTGATACCTAAATAAATAAGATTGCTGTATGTGTGAGCACAGTGTATTGTGGTTACAAACACAGGACACCCCCAGCTCTCTTAGAGTGGATTCAGATGATCCATCCCCTCTTTGGACATTCTGATAAAATGGAAGTTCAAGAAAAAGAAAGAAACTGTAGAAAGAAAAACTAACCACAGTTCTCTCAAGAAAAAACCTCTATCTAAGCACTTCATGGTAGCTGTGTCAGCTTCAATACACAGTTATAACTGAGAGAGGGATCTGACTATTCAACACTAATTCTAGGAACTTCTGTCATGTATATTTTGTATAAAGCTAGTCCTCTCTTGCTTTAGTAGGCAATGAAGACTTTGCACTAAAACTCAGAAGAGCTTGTGAAATAGTAATGGTTTTGTCTCCAGTCTTCCTGCCTCATTTTCACTAATGTGACCGTCTATCTTTTGTAGGACTCAAAAAAGATGTTCGATTTTTGAGATGAACAGATTTAGGCCTGCAGCCACTAATACAAGGCAACTCAGATGAATATACTGTTACATTGCATTGCAGTCTTTGAATTGCATTAATATCCTTCAGTTTGGAATTTTGGCTGATTGCTGACACTTCACAAGTTCTGGGTGAGGTAGATAAACATTATCCTTATGTTACAGGTGGAGAAACTGAAGCATAGAGGAAAGAAACACGTGCCAGTGAGAGAGGTTAAGTCTAGATCTTAGAAATACTAACTCCAGCCTCTTACTGAATTCAAAGTAAAAAAGTGTGTTGGTGAAAGTCACAGCTAGGAGTCTACAGTATTTTAGTACTTATACCTATGCTTCTAACAACAAAGGAAAGGATGCTCTGAGAATAAGCCCCTGTAACTATACTACTTATGGGTGTGCATGTTGTGTAAGTCTTGCTGGTGCTGCCTCAGTTCCTGGAGAGTAGTTACTGACTGAAACTGATGGTTGTAGTTTAAAGTTTAGGGAACAGCAGCTCTGTTTTCTTTTAAAAAGTGCTGAAAAGAAAGCCTTAGATCCCAAATTCTGGCATGACTTGCCCCTATGAATTCAAATAAATGTAAGATATGAGTGCTACCACACCATTTTCCTTTTTCTGCCATGCTAAAGCCCTCTTTGAGCTATTAAAAATCCAAAATCCAAATATGATTGTTAGAACTTGAGAAACAAGGATGGTTAAACATAATTTACCTATAGACTAGGGAAGATTTCCTGCTGACACAAATTAAACTTCAGGACCTTCAAAGGTCATAGAAACTTTCTCACTATTGGGAGATGAGGTTTGATTAGAAGCTCTGAAGCCCCTTTGGTCACCCAATGATGACAGTAATGATGACTGACCATGCCTGGTACTTTAGTTTGCTTAGCTGCCATGGGGAAGAATTTTTTACTTCAGGTTTTTTCTCACATTACACTATAGAAAAGAAAGCTACTAATTTGTTTAACAAATAATAACTGGAACCCTGGCCTGCATCTATTGCTATAGCCCCATTAAATTAAATGAAGCTATTCCAATTTACACGTGCTAAATACCTTGCCCAATAATGATAAAGCAGTAAGGTGGTAAAGAAATGTAAGAGCCTTGGCACATTAAATATAACTAGCTGTGGATCTTTTAATGACAGACTGCAGGGAGAATGTACCTCCATTGTATCCACTCTGTACCAAATATTGTATAGCTTCACTGTGTATTTCTCAGCCTAATTTTCCACTATGAAGTCTTAACAAAGCTTTTTGATTAGGTCTTGTTTTTCAGTCTCTTCTCAAATTGATTATGGTTGCAGCATGGCCAAATGTTAGCTAAGAAACAGCAGTTACAGGTAGTTGTAAACCTGTATGTATTTCATGGATTTTGCATAGAAAACATTGCAGTCAGGAGGCTTTTTTTCATTTAGATTTATTTCAGAAATCCAAGGTTTCCTGTAAAAAAAAATCCATTCTTCTAAAAAGTTAGTGTTGTTTTATTAAATGAAGCCGTACCTTTTAATATTCACAAAACTTCAGAATGTGAAATAATGACCAGACCCCAAACTAGGCTTTAAACTATTAATGATCTGCCATCTGGTGGCCTGACTTGTTTGAGCTGTTGCACTTCTAATTTACGCTGATGTAATTCCGCTGAAGTCAGTGGCTTTAATATGCTCCTTGTGGTTAATGAGCTTGGTGTGGGAATAGCATCTGGTCCACTTCTGTCCCAGGCCTTATCACTGTGATTCAGGCTAAACCTGTGTGATCTGTAGTTAGTCAGGCCACTTGAAAAATCAATAGGGAACTTCCTTTTGCTGAAGGAGCAAAAACTGTGCTAACCTTGTCATGGATGTAATTTCCCTTTAGCCATCCTCATTTTTAATAAATGATGGTCAGAGATTGTGTTGCCTCTTGGGTATTACTGAGATGGCTGATAATCCACTTCTTCCCAAAGCTGTCATGTATTATTCCTATTTATAGCCAAAACCCATTGCAGTAAGTGCTGAATAATTGAGATTTGTTTATATTGCTCTCCTGTCCTTTTCAGTTCTTCCTTATAGCCCAAAGGCATGGCAGATTTACAGACTGGTTCAGTTCTTCATTTCTGCAAGGGGTTAAGATACATTGCACAGCACCTGATCTAAAGCTATGATCATGTATTATGCCAGGGTTACAACTTAGATAAGACTGGAATCATTTAAACCGGAAGGAAGGAGATCAATATGATAGAATGGCTGTATTTTTAATTAAATATTTAGGGGGCATGGCTTGTATACCAGTGGCATAAGTAAAAGTGTAGGTCAGGTGTAAGAACTGTAGCAGATGCACCATCCTTCATGGATGAACCAATATGTACATATTTTAGGCAATTAACAGAAGGCAATTTGTGTTTTAACACTACTCACATTTAAAAGATTTTTAAAAATTCTCTGCGGTGATTTTTTTTGTTTCGTAAGATTCAAATACAGCAAGAACAACAGAAGTCGGCATTCATGCTGGATATTGTGTTCTCTCTTCAAAAGTGCCTTACAAATGTAGGCAAACTAATCCTCATAACACCCTTTAAGGTAAATAAGTACTGCCATGAATACAGCTAGGTAAAAATGGGTGGAAAATTATGTCAACATTTCTACCTATATGACTGACTTGGCTATATGACAAACTTACACCAAAATGGGAAGATATTTTGTAATATGGATGTGAATATTTCGTTACACCTGGAATGCCATTCAGCCCTGGAAATTTGCATTGGCTTGGCTGGATGGCTCTAGAAATGGATATACAACCAGTATGCTATCAGCAAAGATGGATTTTTATTTCTCCACACTGGTGCTTTCTCTCCCTCAAAGAAGGAAGATTAATATGTGAACACTTGAAAATCAATACCTCCTGCCCCTGCAACTTTCTTTAGAATTAGGACTTGGACACACAATTTTAATAATTTCACAAACTGGCAACCAGAATCTGATGAAGCTGCCTGAACTTTCTTCTCCTGGCCAGCTGGGAATTCAACTGGCATGCAGAAATAGCAAATGAGATGAGAAGGAATGATATGGAATCAATTGCATTCATTTTACCTGTCAAGGAAGTAGAAAGAGGGAAGAGATACAAATAGAACGTACTGCACTCTCACACTCTGTTGTCATAATGACTTCTTAACTTCTCCTGGAGGCTGTTATAAATATTGTTGCCCAGATGCCATGCTATTTTACATGGAGGGGGCTATAATCTGTTCCCAGCAGCAAAGGACAAAGTACACCTCTGCTTGGCACATGAAGCTTTTTCCTGTATGCATTACAGCCAAATGTGAGTATTGGAATCTGTCTTTCTTGATAATCTTTTTTATAATTCAATTTTGTTTCTTTGGGAGAGATATCTATTTGGCAGTTTTCAACAAATAAATTTTTGCAAGTGTAGATAAAAATGATTAAGTAATCATTTTAGCAGAATCATCCTGTACTCTCAATAAATTACTCAGACTGTCTCTTAAGAGTCAGTTTCCTCTTTTACTGACATCTCATTCTTTATATGCCAGGAAAATATCCTAGTAGTTTTCTAAATAGTGTGTAATTATCCTTTAATTTCTACCTTAGCCTTTCTTATCATGAGTATGTCTTCATCTTCATTTTGTTGTCCTTTCAGACTTCTCGCTGTTGAATATTTTATTCCTCCCCAAAGCCTCTTTCATAAGCTTGGTTAGTCTTTGCAAATGGTCATTCATAAATGTTGACCCTTTTTTAATGTCAGTGTATTTATTGTTGGTTGTGGAATATACAAGCCTAGGGCTTACTGTATAAGCCTAGGGGTCTCACTCAATTCTTTTCCCCACTTTTCCTGCTTTGCTTAATTTATTTCCCACATTATTGTAAAATTGACTTTTGGGGAAAAAATTGCTTTGTGACACTTGCAGTGCTTTTCCTATAGTCCTGACTTTTCTCTGAGTGTTAATTTTCAAAATGGAGTCTCTTATTAGTGCGCTCAGATACATTTCACTGAGATGCGACTGAAGTAATTTTACTTAGTCCGTTGTTACTTTGATTTAAAGTATATGATTGTCATTTACACTAACTCCTTTTTACAGGGAGATGGCAATATAAAGGAGATTTATGTTAACATTCAATATGTTCTCATCATAGACTGCTGCTAAATATAAAAATTTGATCCTGGAAGTTTTGGGTTGTGTCCAGACAGTCAAAATATTCCTGTTTGTAACAGTTTGATGTTCAACTTTATGGGATTTTCAGTTAATCATCTCAGCATGGAGATTATTCTTCTTCTGCAGTGTGTAGGAAATAAATGTTATGGTTCATTTGGACTCTGCATCCCTTGATCTTAAACTATTCACACCAGTCATATTGGTCTTTAAGGACCTTTAATGTCAGCAATATCCTTAAATTCTGTAGTGCTTTTATTCTTTGATTATAGTTCATTATTACTACCTCTCGATCTAGCCATTGTTTCCTCCAAACTTTTGTCTAGTTTCTTTATGAACTCAGTGTTCATTTTTTTAACCCCAGAGCTATTCATGTCCAAGAGTGGTCTTCAGTTGCATCTCCCTAGTGCATTTATTTCTAGACGTCAGCTGTGATATAAAAGTGAGAATTCCAGAGAAAAGTCTGGCTTCCATCACTGGGGATGCCATAGTCTATCTCTTGTGATCATAGGTCATCACTTATTTTGCCTAACTTCCTCATCATTTTTGATGTAGAAGGCGATTGTCACTAGCCAATCAAAATTCAGTCACTGTGACTATATATATATATATATATATATCTGGCTTCTGCTTTTAATCGATCCAGTCATATATTTCAGATTCTCTTGCTCTTATAATCACTTCTCAAAATCTCAGCTAAGAAGTCTCTGTTCAATTGAGTAATGGTGACAGCTTAGAGTGCCCTTCTCAGGTTGTTAAATGAACAGAGATCTTATCTAGTTGCTTCACAGACCCCATAGCTAAACCTAAGAACTCACTCGACAAATGAGTATTTTCCTCTATTTCTTATCTTTAATAGTCAGCCTATTCAACAAACATGATCCAATCACATCCACAGATGTTGCACTCACAAAGCCATTGCAAGTTATAATCTAGTTAAATCCAGAGTCCTCTGCTTTGAGATTGCTACAAACTCAAGATTTCTTTTGAGAATACTTTCCATCTCCACATTTATCTTCAATTTTTGAGCCTGCTTTATTAAAGTCAAGCACCAAAGATGGGATAAAGCCCTGAGCAATCTGTTCTGACCTCATAGCTGGCTCAGCTAGGAGAAAGAGGTTGAACTAAATGAAGTCTTTTCCAACCTAAATTATCGTATAATCCTATGACCATTCAGTGGCTTTGGTAAAAGAGGTATCATGTCTTAAACCTTCTACAATAACAGTACAAGTGACTTATTGTGAGGAAAGTATTCAGAATTATCAAAAGCTATAGGCAGGTTGTTAGCAGAAGAACATGTTTTTCCATTCATGAGACGCATAGCAGTTCTGGTTGAGATCAGCATTAACAGGCAGAATTTTTTGGTGTACAAAATTGTGGATTCCAGTTTTAAATTCACAAACAATTGTGTAGAGTGAGGGAACCTTATTTTGAGCTTTGTGCTTTCCTTGCCGTTCTGCATGCCTTGATATATATGTCAAATGGTTAAGTATTTACAGTACAGCACACAGGTAGCAACGTAGGGAGGCTAAAGTAGCTTTTGTTTCATCACAGTTTTGGACTGCCACATGGTAGGAACATACAAAAATTACAGCAGTTCACCAGTGATCTTTCCTAAATTATATCTGTACATAGAATTTTTCTGTGATATGCACTCTGCCTTCAAGATATCTGAGCTCGAGCATATTTTGGTCCTATGGATAGATCCTTCAGAGATACAGGTGTGACATCTTAAGTTCCTGCACTGGGAAGATCCTTCCTAACATATCAGACATTTTAGAGCTTTTTCTTTAGTTCTAAGGAAGTGTGTACCTCGCTGTGCTCTCAGTCAAACATATGGCTGCCAGTTTTGAAGCTAGCTATGAAAATATGTTCTTGTTACTCTTTTGGACATATTTGAAAGCATTCTTCTAAATAGCTGCTATATTTATTTGGTGCTGCATCATTTTTCTCTCTAAAGGGATTGGATTTTTTTAAAAAAGCATAACTTTGGAGTAAGTTTTTTTAAGAAATGTGTTTTAAGCTTGGTAGTCCATCTCTCTAAGGCCTGGTAGATACCTGCTCTTGGTCTCCACAATGAACAGCCTTCATCTCTGACTCTGTATTTGTATTAGCACACTTATGCCCTGAGCTCTCTTCCTTTGAAATCAAGCTGAAACTTCTTCTTTGCATAATGGCCACATTTTGAATTCTGGTATTTATAAAGACTAAATTAAAAAAATATATGCATGACAATAACTATGAACCCATAAAGGATCATTCTTTTATGCACATATTTTGAAGTTCCCAATATGTTATCTGGAGATGTTTTCCACAGTAAGTTTTAGACTGAAATAAAATCTCCTTTGCATTTAAAATGCATCTAGAGGAACAATCAATAAAACTAAGTTCCAGCTGTGCAGCAACTTACATTATTTCCCCAGTGAAGTTAATACTTTATAGTGGTAGTAACATACAGCAATATTTTGTGATGGCCAGAGATTGTAGTTTGTGCCTTTTTTTTTTTCTTTAGACCACAGTGAAAATCTTTTGTTAGCACTGAAAATCTCTGCTGAGATTCAGGAGATATTTCTGGAAGACTTGTATTGCTATTTTTCAGGGTTGAGTGACCTCAAATCAAAAAATATCATATATTTGTGAATGGAAAAACAACAATTTACTGGATTACTAACACACTGTACATTCATATGGAACCATGAAAAAGTCTGTCCCCTTTCTTTTATTAGGAATCCATTAGGGTGTTAAACACAATAGCCCCTTTTAGGAGAGCAGAATTTAATACTGCATTGTCCATGATGGCCATGAGTTGCTGGCATTTGAACTCATGGGTTGTGTGCGTTAATTTAGTATTTTTTCATTTCTTTTCTACCAGACCCATGAAAGTTAGAAAACCAGTCACAAGAGCTTAGCAGATGTTATATTTTATTTCTTCCACTTAAAAGAACACTTGTGATCATATCCTGAGGGATGTGCCATTTGATTAAAATCCATCCTCTTCTCAGAAATTCCAGAAAATTGACTCTGCCTTTGAGATCTACACATTTCATATCTAGTAAAATAGGCTGGGACTAGTCCTTTTAAAATAAGGTATGAAGACTGAAAGATAGCTTCTGAATCAAGAGGAGATGAGGAGGAGATAATGATCTAAGTTGGCTTCCTTTGCAGAACTGCATATTGTATAAAACCTGTACATTTTGTTTAGCTGTTGGGTAACAGTTCAGCAGAATGTAATGAAGAATAAACCTCAGAAAACATGGATTAATACACCTTTATTTCCTTGGAAATGCCTTTCAAATTGCAAGTCATGAAACAAATTTGCAGACATAATTGCTCTTAAAAAAAAAAAAATGCATCTTATTCTAATTTTTGAACAAATATCTGTACATTCCATGGTTAGTGCAAACCTAATTTCATTCAGTAAAATTCCATAAACTCAGTGAAACCAATACCCTTCATACCACGTTAAATTTCTTCCATTGTTTTAGCAGAGAGGGTTAATGAGATCCAGTACTCTCTCGTTTGTACATCAAGTGCTAGAATCACTGAGATTCTCTGTCCAGTGATACTCTTATCTGAAATTTGTAAGCATGTCTTTCTTCACGGTTAGCAATGAAGTTATTTATGTTACCCTTGGCTGAAGAAGGAAATATCACTGAAGCAGACATACATAGTGTGTGGCCATTTGCAAAGATGTTTAACATGTTACCTATGGGCATGTGGTGGCATTCGAAAGAAAACAAATGTGAAATGAAATGTTGATTCCCATGCCATTTTGTGACATCAGAAACTCTGACTGTCTTTCGCTCCCTCTTTTCAAAATTAAGAATATTCCATCTATAGCAAGACAAGCTGGAGTCAGTATCTCAACGTACAAGCAAGCTGATAGGATTTATTTAGCTGTGGTGCTATCATTGTCCTCAATTAATATAAACATAAGACTCTCAGGGACCCACAGGATTCAATGTCCTGTTGTTGTACGCAATCCTGTCATATAATCTTGTTCATTTAGCAAGATACTTCAGCACACACTTAACTTTCTCTAATAAAACTGTATTCAAGGGTATGTATAAGAATGGGATTTTCAAAAACAGTCAAAACTAACCTAATTCTGGAAACCGATGGAAGTTTCACCCCCATTTTTAAAGCAAACTTTAAGGATTCAGTACTAGTTATATAGTTGCTCAGTAAAAAGGAATTTGAGCATGCAGTTACATTGGTTGCTGAAGTGGATTTATTTTGTTATGGTTATTGCTACTATTTATAAATCTGTAGCAGCTCAACTGAGAGCGGGCCCCAATGCAGATGATTCATCTGGTCTATACATTAGTAACCACTTGTTTGAATGTTATGAATATTTTACTCTTTCAGAATCATTCTGCTGAAACTACATAAATGTAAATGAGAAGCATCAAGAAAGTAACCCTAATTTTTGTGCCAATAATAATAAAAGCCAGTGTAATTGGATGGCTGACGGAAAAATTTGCTAACCCTGTTTTTAACCATGCACATTACAACATCTCCTGATGACAACTAAGTGTTCTTTTACTGGGTCAAGCAGCTTGTTCAAATTTTAGTTTTCTTCAAGTGTTGAGTGTCATATATTGGAATACTGGAGAACGTGTCTCTGTATGATTCTTGTATTCTTTATATCCATATGTAGCAACAATATGATAAACAATCCTTTAATAATAGTGTAAGAAATAATGATGATAAACTATATCATAATTTAAACAAAGTAGAATATTCTTCAGCTAAATCATCTGTGCAATGAAGTAAAAAGTAAGATGTTAAGAGCTGTTACATTGTGATCTTTGGGATGCTTTTATGATGTAAATAACATGAGGAAATGGGGAGGAAGAGTTTCTATGATCTAGGAATCTGAAAATCCAATGTTGCTGACATAAACATTGGTTTTTTGCATACCTCAGGCTGTCCTCAGAATAGCATGAGGAAGGTGGGTAACTTGACATGCTAGGGAGCATGATAGACCATTAAAATTTAGGGACAGCCTATTCAAGGTAAATCACCTTGTGGAGTTCATTTACTGAGGGCGATTAACAAGAGAGTACTAACTCCTCTTATCTTAAGGAGAAAGGGGAAAATATAGAAGGTTTATAATGGGAGTGTGTGGGGGGAACAGCAAGGGAAGTTTCTTTGAAATGAAAACATCAAATGCAGTGTTCCAAAGTTAAATGATTCTGAACCAGAAGCCTGTTGAAATTGGCATGTTCCCCTGAGACTCAGCTTTGACCAGTGCTGTAATGACACTGACCTCCGTTGTAAAGCAATTTGAGGTCTACTGATGAAAAGTTCTCTACAACTGGTAGGTATTGTTAAGAAATCTGAGAAAGAAATCCTAAAACTGAGATTATACAAAGGATTTCTTTACATGAAAGAAAGGTGTATCTCCCTGCTTTTTGGTTTCCTATATGCATAATCATTCTGTGTTTCATTTTGAGTCTGTCACTTTCTGTGTCTCATTTGAGCCTTGGCAAGAAAATGAGGCATTGATGAGTAATAGTGCAGACACCGTTACTAGGTTCTTAAATGAGTCTGTTGAAGGAGATACAGTTCTTTACAGGATACTGTGTTTGGGCTAGTCTGACAATGTAGGAAATAAGAGGTTTACCTGGGAAGAGATGGCTGGCAGCTGTAAACTCCTTATGTACTGCCTACAAAACTGTCTCAAGTCCCCCGGCATATCTGGGGAAGGCAGAAAAACAGAAAGGCTTTATAATCTTCTGCCACCTACTAGTACAAAGTAGGAAGTTTGTCTTCATTTGGATGAGTAAGATTTGGGATAGGTCCATAGTTTGTACGAAACAGTCTAACTATTGACTTTAGCATTTCACTCCCGACAATCAAGTCCTGAAGTATTCTGGTTTCCAGTTTTGTCACAGCATAACTGTGCTGCTAGGTTCATTGGAGTTTCTCCTGGTTTGCTCTGACATTCAGTGAATTAGAGATCTCATGTTTGGGAAGTAGACTTGAGTTCTGTCAATTTTGTTTTATAAGTGTAGGACAAAATAATGTTCAGTCACTACTCGTTTTTTTATCTTGGTTAAAATTCAACCCAACATAGTAGTACTGTGTGGGTTTACTGTCCCATTGCAATTTGCTACAGCCACTCTTGTCACCATGCCTTGTTTTAATTCCAGATGTCAGGAATATATACAGTCAGTATACCCTTTTTGAACTTAAAAGTCAAATAAAAACTGTGGGTCTTTTACAAAGCAATTTCTATTAATTGTTTTGAAGGATTGTAGTGATAGAAAAATCATGCTTTCCTCTCTAAACATAAGCACCTTTTCTATCCCAGCAGTGGAAATATAACTGATGTGAATAAATTCCATAATTTGTAGAATATCAATATTCAACATGATCATCTCCAAACCACCAGATTTATCTGCCACACATACAACCTTTTTCCCTTTTTCAAGCACCAAGATTTCTTACACATGCATCTCTTCTACATTAACACAGAGTCAAGAATAAGAGCATGATACATATTTAATAGACTATGTTCTCTCAGCCAAATTATTGCTGGACCTGGGTATATAGCTGAAGCAGCTGCTTTGAGGCATTCTTCCAATGCTCCTAATTTAGTGAGATTTGATTGATAATTAATATGAATGCCCAGGCTTTCCAGAATACTCTGATTTTTCCACCTGTGTAAATTCATTTACTAGTATGCAATTACACCAATCACATGCATAAGAGGGTACATTTTTTAGTAATCAATTATTCTGACTAAAGGCTCAGAACTGTCCATGTGTTTCTGCTTGTAAAAAGTACATATACTCATAGGTATCAATGTGGCTGGGAGATGCCATGAGTACATGTTTCATTGTGCTAGTTTCACATCTTGACATGCATTTTAAAAAATGCACAATTCTGAGAATGTGAAACAAGAATATTTTTCCTAATTCTGTGATTGAGTTTGGTCAGTCTATATCCTGTCTTTTTAGTACCTTTTACACTTGCAGCTATTTAAATGATGGTTTTGTCTTTCCATTCCATTCCAGTGTGAATATTGGGAGGAAGTGGACTCTCACAGCTTCATTATTTTGATTTTATTTACCTTTCTACCTGTTAGGGGATCTACCTCAACTGCATAATTATCACCAGGTGGTTTTGCACCTCTCTGTACATCAAAATTGAACATTAAGTTCTTTCTGCTTAATAACTCTACACTACCTGACAGTCCAATTTAGGCTTTGTTTATACTATAATTCATCAAAGCTGAGAGATTCTTAAAGCTCTTGAAGAATTGCTTGGGATTTATGTAGTTTCGTGGTACACACTGTGAAACACATCTTCCATTTTATAGTGATTAGACATGTTGCTAATGTGCAGAGAAAGTTGAGAGGAAGTTATGTCCAGGAGCTGGCTCACTCACTCTGTGTCACATATTAAATTATATATACCTTCTGAAAGAAATTTCAGTTATTTCAGTTGGTTTCTCCATCCTGTAATGTAGGTTAGCCATTATGAGAAGAAATGAAAAGTGACAAATTTATTGGCAATTTTGCTACTTTCTAGGAACTGGACAGAGACCACCAACTCATTTACAGTAGGCCTCCAAAGAGCTATAAAATGAAAATGAGTTTTGGTCATTGTTGACCTGGGGCTAAATTCTACTAGTGCTCTACAGCTGAACTCAAAAATTCCCTATCCTCGTCCCAACCATCTGAGCAAACCATCCTGTACAAATAGTTGTTGATATGGGTTATTTTTTCCCCGCTACAGAAAGTTGAAAAAGCAGTCATATATCTGGGTTATGTTACAGGAAGGCTATAGCTTACCTTTATATATTTCTTTTTTAAGTCCAATACTCCAAAAGTAATCAGATAAATGAGACTCTTTAATGGCTGATGATTGGATGAAAGCTTCACTGATTAAAGACCAAAACTGACGGAGTATCAATCACTGCTGTTTTTGATTAAGTACCTCACTAATCTCTGTCACTGTATAATGACTATCCTGGCAAACAGAGTCTGATTGCTGCAGGCAAATAATTTACATTAATCAAATAAAGTAAGAAAGATACTGATGTACTTTGCTGTTCAAGAAAAGATGCTGGATGTCTCTTGCTGAAAGAGCTGGATGGACAACATACCTTTAAAAGGAAAACCCTAACTGAACTAGATTTAATGCTCTGTATTCTAAAAGCTGCTATTAAGAGCAGCAACTTTTGCTCTCACTGACCCAGATCCAGATTTCTAAGTTTGCCATAAGCAGTTCATCAACAAGCCAAATTTAGTAGGTAAGAAAGTCCAAATATAAGTAGCAATTAACCTGAAATCACTATGAATTAAGAGGTATTAGACTTAATAAAAGAGACCTTTGCTCTTGTGACCAGACCAAAGAAAGAGCAAATCTTGTCTCCTAGATACCTTTGTTATTTAATAATTTCTGGAGATTGCTTGTTATTTGAGGTTAGGAAACACAGAGCCTTTGTAGTAAGTTGTTACAATAAAGCCATGACTCCAATCTACAAATACTGTTGCTCTTATACTTCAGTGAAGTCTCTGGATTTCTGTGAAAGCATCTGGCTATCACTTTCAGGTCTGGGGAAAACACTGACACACTGCTGGGATCCTAAAACACATGCTTCTCTGCAGCAAAAACCTCTTGGAGCATAGATGCGAGTAAGGAAGCATGTATCTTGTAACTGCGGAAACTGCGAACCTTCCTAAAGAAATAATTCACAAATAATCCCCATGGGATTTTCAAACCAGTGTTTCTTTTCTATCTGTTAGTCAATCTGATAGCTGTTTTCAGGGCTTTGTCTTGGAGCTTTGCAGAGAAAGCAGCTGACTAAAATATTTGGTGAATGTACACCTCATCAAACCCAAGAGCCTACTGTAAAGCATTCACTCCTCTATGATGTGGGAGACTCAACCTGATTTGTGGCAGTGCCTTGAATCCAGATCTCCCATACGGCAGGAGGATGCCCTGCTAGCAGGCTTCTGGGTACTCTGGGAGCAAGGGCAACCTTTTGAGGCTGTTTCATCTAACGGAAATAACTAAAATACATGCAGTGGATGCGGAGCAGAAGAGGTGCTTTTTAGCCTATTGATATTGAGGCTGAGGTCTGAAGGGGCTGACTGGGGTAATTCAGTACAAAGTGAAATGAACTGAGGTCTTCCATTCCTTAAATAAGACACCCTAAAAATTGGACTGTCCATCTTCAGGGCATAGAAGAGATAAGCTGTGGTAGCTAACTGTGAAAGGGCAGATAAATAAATGGGATGTGAGCACATAATTCATTGCTGTTGTAGTGCCATTGGAATCAATGATGTTACCTAGGAATGAATTTAGCCTGATGCTCATAAAGCTATCAGCAGAGGTGGGAAAATAACATTTTTCTTCTTGGCCATGATTGACTGAAATCTTTCTCCTGTCATATAATCAGTAATTGCAAGAAGCTATGTACACCAGTGGTGCAATAGAAATAATAAATAACCTCTGTACAAAGGATATATGGTCAAAGACTCAGAGAACACAGCAGCCTATTTGAAATAGCAATACATTACTAGTCTTTAAATTAACAACACAAGAAAAATGAACTCCATTTATCATGTAACTTACCTATCTCAAGTATAATATGTATCAGGCCTTTGTATTCCTCAGTGAACATTATAAAAAAAGCAAAGATGGTTTGTCAATGGTAATAAAGCTAGGCAAAAAAGATTTTGGAGAAACTTAAATTTACAATCCAAAGGCTTGGTTTCCATCACTTCAGAAGCCTAGCTGAATGGAATTGAGTGCCCAATATTCAAGCATAGTTGCTGTAATTTTATGTGCCTGTTAGACATTTATTCATGTAAATGGATGGGTGGTGTCCAATTAGTCTGTGCAAATCAATATTCTATTTCTGTGTTCAATTACAGTAAATTAATGTAATACTATACTATACTATACTATAAATATCAAAATCATTTTTAAAGGCAGAGAAAGTTTGGAAGAATGAGAAGCCAGAAATGGAGCTGTCTAGTAAACATTCATATTTTAAGAAGCTTATCTTGACATTTGAGTTTTGGCCTTGCGTAATCATAACGGCTCTTGCCCAGATCTCCTTGGTAGCTTAAGCAAGCCAAGGGGATAGAGTATACCAAATCTTACACGTATACAGAATAAACATTAAAGTCACCTACCAGGTTACATCTCTGCTGTATACAAATAGTATGAAGACATCTGCAGGGAGGACCAGATTTCATGTCTTTTTGTGAAGTTTTGTGTTTTAATGATACCGTAAGATTAAAATGAAACTAGTTGAATGTAAAAATTTGAACTAGAGGGTGAATTAAGAGATCTAATTTTGGGCAAGTCTTGCATGTGCACACGAGAGAGACACCATTCTTTAAATGACAGCTTTATAATTATATCAACTATAACAATCTTTGAATGGGATACTTTGTGGCAGGCGTATTCAGATGTGAGCAAGGCACAAATTTGCTCTTTTTGAAGAATAAGGACATGTCTTCACCCTCCTTCCCCCCAAGTGCTCCTTCCATAATATAAACAAGCTTCAAAATAGTTTGATTTCTTAAAAACTAATTTTCCAATGAATGTGGAAGACACCTAATAGTGAAAGTGAACATTCAGGAAGTAGTTATGAAATGTTCAAAACTGTTATTTTGGAGTATTTTGGTAAATCTTTCTTACCTTATCTTGCCCTTCTTGAAATATATTGTTCCTGTGAAGGAATATCATAGAAAGACCTGGAAATTAATAAGTGCAGCCTAAAGGCTGTGTAACACACGTATAATTTTTGTTCTGCTTTGAAAAAAATGTTTATCCAGCTAGCCAGAGCAGGTAGAACATATGGCAGGAGATAAGTCTATATAGTCACTAGAGGATGCTGAGACCTCAGGGATATGATAGCCCAGCCTTAGTAGTCTATGTTCATTTTGTTCCATTTCTGTCAGTATTTTTCAGTGTGCCAAGGAAATGGAATGTTGTTGATGCTATTTTTCTGCACTTGTCATAATAATATGCCACAGGAGCAGGGAAATATCAGTGATTATATAGTCATGAGATAATGTACTGTTATACAACTGATTCTAGCAGGAAGAGAAAATGCAGCAGACATCCATTGTTCTGACAGTCTCTCCATTTTTATTAAAAATATTCAGTAAAAACAGGAAAATATATTAAAAGAATGCTGATGAGATTTTAGTGTCATTTCTGTTATTGGAGGTTGCTGAAAGACTGAAGGAAAAACAGCTGGATATGTTGATATTAAAAAAAAAAATCAGAAACAACAATCCAGTCCTTTAAAGACAAAATGGGCCAAAACTAGTGATTTAAGATTGTGCCTTCCTTGTGCAGTGTACAGCAAAGATACGCTTTTAAAAAGTAATAAAATATGAATGTGAAATTATGAACCGAGCAAACCCCACAAGTGTATAACTCTGCCTCTGACAGTAATTTCCTTAACATTTTATGTGTCCCAAGTTTCCCTTTGTTGTTTTCTCTTTGACCCGCTGAAGTCCTCCCAACCCCTTAAGGCAACAAGAACACGGAACACAGGAATTTCCAAGCTGGATGAAACTGGAGGTATATCTAATCTAAAATATAATCTCCAGCAGTACCCAAATCCTATTAGCAAGAAGAGGTGTGTGATACAAGCATTCTAAATTTCTCAAGGAGGTTTTATGACCTTATATGATTACAGCAGGACTGATGTTCACCATGTACAGGTTTTTTTCTCTTTTTTTTCAGTTTTGCATTCTCCACCTGCTTTGGAAGAATACAAAGCCAATAGCAAATGTCTAGAAATGCTGGTCTTGAAAATACAGTAGATCTAGTTATACCCATAGGTCATAGCTACTCTAGAAAGATCCACTACTTAGAAATTAATCTTGAAATTATTCTGCAACATTTCTCCAGTATATTGCCAACATTTTCCTACGTTAGTAGCACAGGAATAGCATGCACTGCTGATGAAAAGCATTCTTATCATGTATGTTCTAAATACCTGTAAAGGAATATACCAAAAGTGTGATTCAAATGAGCAACGGCTGTCACTTGCTTTCAGAATAAAGCATATTTAGACTATGGCTTGTGACCAACAACTTCTGGTGCCCAAGTTGGGTGCCAAAAGGTATATTTCATTGTAGGTCAAATAGACATACCTCTAAGAGGCTGCTCATCATGCAATTTAGACATATAATGAACTTTTTTATTAAGCAAAGCCAAATAAAAATAAGACTGCAGTGAATGAATGACTGGGGTCTACTTTCCTTACATCCCTTTGCATGCAGAGATCACTCTAGTGTGGTATATGCTTTTCATCTGTCTTGAGCTTTCCACACTGGGATTATTTTACTAAACAATTGCCTGTGGTAGCACTTAGTCATTTTATCATATGATCATATTCTCTTTTCTTACTGCCTTTTTTTTTTTTTTACATCTTCTGAGAAGTCAGAGACAACCTCTTAATTTATTCAAGAGATCATTTATGGAAAATAAACTGAGAAAGTTGTATCCAAAAAAGAATGCTCTTCTGTAGTCTCTCCATTTGTTTCAGATGCCTGTAATTTGACTTTGTAGTGGAAACATTGCCCCTTAGATCTCAGCACTAAGCATAAGAGGAAGTGGTTTGCAAAGGTTCTATGGGAAAATGAATCTAAATCAAAACTGTAGAGAAACGTTCTGTTTTAAAAAGGACTTAAATGAAATCCCAGATACAGATGGAATGGGACAGACTGAAGGGGTGAGAATTCTTATTTCTGACTGAAATCCTGGACCTAAATTAGAAAAGCCTTCTTAGAAGTGTAAAAGGTTTATATTTTTTCCCGTGCCCTTAGATCCACTACAAATTCATAATATAGCCTTTAAACATTGTTACACAGAATGAAATTCATTTTATTCTGGAAGTCCTTTAAATTAATACTTTGATAGTCTTATTTTACATCCCTGACATTACTTTCTGAACATGCACTAGCTACATTACAGTAGCTTTTCAACCTGCCGGCTCTGACTTGTTAAGCAAATATCCAACAGGGTATAAATAGGAATGGTATTCAGTAATGGGGACATCCAAGTTCTTCACACACTCAAGACACATTCTGGCTTTTTGCTTTTGTAAAAAGACAAAAGTCTATGAAACAGTGTCTTATATGCATATCCTTCTACACCAGAGGTGTTTCTCACTGGTCATAAAAGTTCAAAAAAACCCAGAAACCCCATGAAGCTACCCATTGCTATGAACTTTTTGCCTCCTACTGTCTCCAGTTATATCCCTCTGCTGCTTGATAAATTAAAAGAGTTTTCAGAAGATGTCCTGTGTTACCGATCAATATTCATGCTCACTTGAAGTCTAATTCTCAATTATAAAGAGGAAAGAACTAGTGTGGATTTCGTCCAAACCCTCCAACCATGAGAAATGTTTCAGGGGATCTGCATTTAAGAGAGCAGGGCCAATGTAATCCAAGGAAATAATTATCTCTGGCCATATAGTTGACTCATTCTATCCCACTTCAAGAGTCCCAAAGCAGCGCTCTGCAGAGGAACTGGCAAGTGGTATATTACTTTGATTCATCTGCTTGGTGCAAAACAACACAGTACCTATGTTTGTACAAAACTATGTTTGTTGTTGTGTTGTGGGGTTTTTTTTCTTAATAAGAGACAGGGCTCCTGAAAATAAAAAGGATAAAAATCTTCCTTTCTTGAAGGTTTTCATGCCCCACAGTCCTTACATGCAATGATTGTAACTACTGTACTTTTAAAAAGCTCCAGTTAGGAGAAACCCCAGAGGCAACAGGTTACAATCACTGACAAATACACCTTTCTCCTGAGAACACAACAAGAAAAACCCCATTCATTACAGAGGTAGGAGAGCACAGATCTCCCTGGTGTTCAGTCCGTCTATGGTGTCCAGAATAGCAGCATAGCTCACATAGATCTCTGAAATGCATTATCTTGCAGCTGGAAGAAGGCGAAGAACCACCTGCTAGTCACTGTAGTCCTTATAGGAAATAAATTTATTTATTTAATTTATAAATTAAATAAGCCTCTTAAATAAGCAGCTCTTGGCATGCAGCTTCCTTGGATGTTGTTTGCATGATTTTTGAAGTGTGATTTGAAATGAATGCAAGATCAATAGCTTGAATCTGTATTTCAAAGGGGTTTTTTGTTAAGTGTTTTACTTGAAAGAGTTCATATCTAAGATCTGAAAGGCAATGTTTTCATGACGAATTCTGGATTGAAATTTGCTTTTTCCTGTTAAAAGTGAATTTGTATACTATTTTTCATCTTTATTTTAGAGCTTTTAGAAAAATTAGGCTAGCTGCAGGCCACAATATGTAGATACATAAGCAAAGTTTATTTTCTGACCTATGCAGAAGGTCATCACTGCAATAAAATTTTATTTCTTTTTTTGTATACAGGTGAATATAAATTCTAATATCTTTTTTCTTTTCTTTTCTTTTTTATGAAGTACTTCAAGGAGACAGAGCTTGAAAGATTCTTTATAGGAGATGCCCATAGAAGATCATGCCATCAATAGAGATTTTGCAGAGCTTTTGAAGCTCCAGAAGGATTTTAGAGAAAATTTTCCAGAAAACTGTGATGTTGATTGTATGCTAATAAGTATGAAATTATTTACCCATCTTCTGCATAAGGTTAATCAGTCAGTTTCTCACCTCTCTATTTCTGGATTAGTCGTAGATAAGCAAAAGGGAAGACAAATAAGAAAAACCTGCAAGGCATTAGCAAGCCTCCAGTAGTTTTCTGTATGTGTGTGCTTATCTATCACCATTCCATAGTGAATTTAGTGCAGTTTATTCTTCAAAGTACTTTGCAACTAACAAACTGAAAACTTCCATATAAGCAATTCTTACAGAGTAATTCAAGTGCTGTCAGTTCATGCCATTGGTACTCTCGTGATAACATCACTGTTCTCTTGTATCTTGCATGTTTGCTTTCCATCTCCCTGCTCAGGACTGTCATTTTATACAGACTCAGGTTTTTTGCAATCTTGAATTGGGTCAAAACAACCTCTATGTCTTATCTGGAAGAGAGTAATGGCAAGAGATTTCTCAGATGCATCGTTTCAGCTTTGAGGATTTCTACTGTTGAATCTGAAGTAATTGTTTCTCTCACCCATTGAGATGTAATTACAATCAGTAGCCACCCATTAAAGGTGTATATATTTGTGACATTCATACAATAGGTTTGAAATGTTATGTAAGTTGATTATGTCTGCAGCTTCCCCTTTCCAAGCCAAAATAGCAGTTACATGTATTTTGGAAGTGCATTTTTTAGCTGGATGTAACTTATATTCTTTCCTTTTTTAATTTCAAATTTCATTTAGTCAAATAACTGTTTTGAAATTCCCCTCAATCTATATTACTTATAATGCTGTACAGAACTCTTTGACAGCAGCCTTATTCTTTCTTTTATCAGTCACACCTATCCACTGGCATCCACAAATTATTGACTCTTTTATTCTCACTTGTTTAAAGATTCGAATTAGTGACAGTATCCCTCTTGCTCACTTAAGAGGATGTTTAAGGTTTATGGCACAATGGGAAAAGAGGGATAAGCTTTCTTCACTGCAGTGTTGGGCTTTATCATTCAGGTATGTAACTGCTGGGGGATCCTAATGCACTCGAACATGCAGTGATAGATACTGTGAATTAAGGTTTCAGAGTTGCAGGAGGTTCTGATGGGAGACAGAGGGGAACCAGAGCTCTGCTGTGCTGCACTCATCCTGGGTATGATGCTTGTGGAATCATTTTGTTCCTCATGCACCAGGAGAAGGAAAGCACTATTTGGGGGAGTTTGGGTTTGCTGTTTGGTTTTTGGGTTTTGTTTTTTTTTTAATTTTACTCAGTGTCACTCCCGTTTTTACAGATCTTGAGATTTGTAGTGAATTTTTTTGCAATTACATAAGTAGTCAGGAATTTTTAAGTGTGTATTAGCACTTAGGGAAATGCTGAATGGAAACAAAATTCCATTCAAATACAAAAGCTTAAAAAATTTTGGGGTCTTGATTCTAGAAGTGCATAAAGCTGTGCTTGGCTGTGCAAGTGAGTGTCTAACAAGCTCTCAAGTTTCAGTGTGGTAGCCTTCTTAGTGAAGATAGAAAAAATGGATCTAGATGTTGAAGTTCTCAGAATTCAGTGATTTTGGTTTGGTCACTTGAACTTTCAGGACCTGGTAATTAAGTTCGCAGGCAGGTCCTGTTACTAGGACCTGAAATCACTCTGGATGTGCAGGGCTTACTTAGTTTGGCATGGGACCATTTTTAGTTCCTTGGTCTGGATTGATGGAAGTTATTGTAATACATTCTCATTGCAGAGCTAAGTTTCTTGAGGAGTCACCCGGTTCTGGAAATTCATCTCTTAATGTATTTACATTGGATAAACTAAGGTGTATGTTAAGTGCCTGTGGTGAATATCTGACTTTTGATATTTTTGTGAATTTCAAAGATATAAACTTCAATGACTTGGTTAAATCTCCACTAATTAGTTGAAGTTCAGTTACTATATGTATCCCTCTAGCAATTATTAGATGTACATTGGTGCCAGTGTCAAAAACTGGATAGAAGCCAGGCCAGGGCTCATTATCTCACCAGAAATCCTTGGTCGCTAATCAGCATTCGATAAAGATTAGACGGTTCCCTGCTGGCACTTGGCTATTAAATTCCATTTATACTGTTGCCCCATAAATACTATAAATTCTCTTTCATTAGCAGACTGTTCACAAAATCCTTTGAAAACAGAAGTTTCATTTGAGGATGACTGAACAAAATGGAATCTAATTAGGCTAGAAGACCCCAAACCACCATAATTTCTTACAGTGTAATAATGCCAGAGTAGTGCTTTTGAAGCTGTTCTGCTACAGTATTTCCAAATAAATGTGTGTCATTAAATTAGGAGGGCTTAGCAAGCTGGGATGCATGGTAGTTCTGGTCTAAAGGGCAAAGATTTGTAGATGTCTATGAAGAGAGCTGGGATTTTGTAAGTTAAATTGCACCCATGGTGCATTGCTGCATTTGAAACAACCATTTCACTTTACAGCAGTTTTAGAAGAAAATCAGTTTTCCAGCAGAAGAAGCTACTAGTAAGCTTTTGCACAGAGAAACTGGAGGGACACAGTCTCTTTATGTAGGATCTGTAGGGTTCATTATTGTGAACGTATTCACAGAATCACAGAATCCTATAGGTTGGAAAAGACCTTTAAGATCATCAAGTCCAACTGTAAACCTAACACTACCAAGACCACCACTACACCATGTCCCTAAGCACCTCATCCAAACGTCTTTTAAATACCTCCAGGGATGGCGACTCAACCACTTCCCTGGGCAGCCTGTTCCAATGCTTGATAACCCTTTTGGTGAAGTAAAATTTCCTAATATCCAGTCTAAACCTCCCCTGGTGCAACTTGAGGCCATTTCATCTTGTCCTATCACTTGTTACTTGGGAGAAGAGACCGACCCCCACCTGGCTACAACCTCCTTTCAGGCAGTTGTAGAGAGCGATAAGGTCTCCCTTCAGCCTCCTTTTCTCCAGGCTAAACAACCCCAGTTCCCTCAGCCGCTCCTCAGACTTGTGCTCCAGAACCTTCACCAGCTTCATTGCCCTTCTCTGGACACGCTCCAGCCCCTCAATGTCTCTCTTGTAGTGAGGGGCCCAAAACCCAACGCAGTATTCAAGGTGCAGTATTGTATATAGACTGATAAGAGCACTCGATGCTTCTCCTTTCCTAGTTATAGTATAAGCTTGGGATGGATGAAAATTTTAACTTGCTCCTGTTTTTCATGTATGTAAGACTAAGCTTGCAGAAAGAGCTGCTAAAGAAGGTGTTCATGTTTCTAAAGTGGTTAGACTCTGGGGTTAAATCAAGTGCCATGCCACTGTGTCAGTCTTTGTGAGCATTTATCTGTAACCATAGTTTTCTATAGTATTTGAAAGAATTTTTGGAGATCACACATAACTGAGCATGTTTCCTCAGTATTCACAACAGTTGCAATGCTGAATCTCACTGGCACTTATTTGTCATTGATAATCAGACAAGTGGTGCTGATACCTTAAAATCTTCTTCAGAACAAATAGATTTCTGCTAATGTCATTAATCTTTCATTTATTTTCTTCTTTTGCTTTTCTATTCTCTTCCCTGCTTACTCGCCAATCCATCCCCTTGGGTCGCCTTTCCACAGTTTGGCTCTCAGGAGATTTAGAATTGTTGACAAAGTATCTGATTCTTGATCTCAGTACAAACCAATTTGAGTGCAGATGAACATTTGGCAGCCATGCCACTGACATTTAATTTTAATTTCACTGAGGAAATATTTGTTTGTTCTTCATAAAGACATTTGTTAATGTGCTGATAAATCTTTCTGTTTGCACTCCCTGGGTGATGTGTGTAATGGCAGATCTGTCTTGGGAAATTATAGATATACGCTGCAGGCCGTAGGGAATGAATGGCCTGGTAAGCATAAATATTGCTAACTACACCCTGCATCCAGGTGCTGCATTCTTCCACTGGTTCCTGTGCTGACCTACAGGATTGATCTTGTTCCTTCTTAATAGCAACCTTGAAACAAACAATCACTGTGCTTGCATCCATCTTCGGGAAGGCTGTGCAGCACTGCTGAAAGAAGAAAGTAATTTGGGTATAGAACCACAAGGGTATTTAGGGACAGGATTTCTTTACTTAGATGTAGAATTCTCATTTAAATCATTTGTATTTGGACACGAAAAATATGAGAAAAATTAAGATACAATCTAGGCTCTCACATAAATATGCTATAATTTTCTATCACTTGGATATTTAGAAAGATAAAAAGACTGTTAATTTAAAAGTTAAGTGTGCAGTTACAACATGCAAGAAGTGATAATTATGCATTTAAACATGTTTACATAATTAGATGAGCCACTAAAGATCTGATACACAATTGAGTTACTGTGGCTTAATGAATTACCACATGACAACTGAATAATAGTAAAACTACATGCATTCTTTTAGCCTGTTCTAAATATAGACTCAAAAGAATTAGCTTAAGTCTCTTTCACCAAGGTTTACTGTAACTGATTTATCTCACCTTTGTTATTTGCTAAGAGTATGCATTTGATAATTGTAGTGTAGCCGTGTATAGTGTAGTGGATCTGATGCATAGTGAATACTTAAATCACAGAAAATTGATTCTGTATCTGAGTTCTGAGGAGTGTTTTATCTCCAACATTTCTGGAGTGGATCGATTCAATCAGAATGACTTTGTCATTATGGCAAGGTTTGTAAAATCCATGGGGATGCCATTCAATTTCTTCAATAAGTAAAACTATGTCCCTGAAACTTTCTGAATATTTAGCTTTGTTCTGCTGTATTTAGTTTTGTTCTTTAGGAAATGCTGTTTTCCAATCCTCACCCCCCTGCCTTGCTCCCTCATTTTTATATTAATTTCTACACTAGAGACCAACGGAGAGTTTTCAGATTCAGAAGACCAGCAACTATAGGAACAGGACTGACAAAATCATATGCTTCAATTACTCCCCATTTCACTAAGTGACATCTTTATGAGGAACCTCCTTTGTTGGGATCTCTGCATCAGTAGATGCTGCTGTCTTCATTTGCAAGGAACAGGGAAGCAAAGAGAAAAGGAAATGTCTTGGTGCGTGGTTTTTTGGTACGTAACGACTTCCCACCTTTCTGAAATGAGCTCTGGGCAAGCAGTTCAACTGGAGAAGCTGTTTTGCTGGTGGCATCTCAAATGTTTTTCACCCCATAAACTTTTAGCAAAACCTGTTGCAGGATGAAACTGATCATTCCCAACAGCTCAAACAAGTTAGAGCTGTTTAAATCTAAGCAGCCTCTTAGAACTGAGCAATGTCAGATTCCCAGCAATACAGCTGAATGATTCAGGATGTTCTATAAACATTGAAGGATGCTAGTCCTATATAGTTTATAGAATTCACAGATTTCCTGTAAGGCTTAGAAGTACAAAATACTGCCATAAGAATGGTAAAGGCAATCCTAAGCAGCTCCTGAGCACTTCAGATGCATTTTCCCTTTTGGGCTGGGTAACCTGATGAGCTGACAGCTCATGTGCTGTTGGAATAAGGTCTGATAGGTATCCTGAATCCTTGCTGTTAGAGAAAGTGAGCTAGCAGAGGCTGCTGAGACTGATCTGCGTCACTCTGGGACCCAACTGTAGGTACCCCAAATCCCTTCTGCCATTTCATTTCCTGCCTGTGAACTCTTGTTGAAGATCCCTCTCCTCCTTGGCCCTCTGAGCAAGTGTCTTGTGACTTTTGGCAGTGAAGATCATTATATGCAGCTTATTGCATATAGAAGACTGATCACTCTGTTCTTTTGGGGTGTCCTTTCTTTTTCCCCACGGATAATTCAGGCTTCATCTCAGCAGCATATTTCTAGGGTATGGTGTACTCTAGGGCCCATATAAACAGGAAACCAGACTGGGATATTTCACCAATACTTTCATAATAAATCTGTAATCACCAGAAGTTATGCTGCCTCTGACAGCAGACTAAACTTCAGTGATCAAAGGGGCAAAAAAAGCTCTATTAGCAAAGGAAGATCTCAGAAGATCCCCTTGAACAGTGATGGGCACACTTATTACTTCATTTCTTTATGTGAAAGTTCTCATGAGGGTGGCCACAAATTCTGCAAAGTGCTAGTAAGAAAGCACAGTCCCTGCTTGTTTAGAGTGTGGAAACAACATCATTTTTTAGCTATGCAGCAGTTCTTCCCACTGAAATGAAGGAGTTAATATTATTTTGTAATCTTGACAGCAGCCACATACATAAATCAGAGTATATTTCTTGATCTGCCATAAAAGACTGTGGAACCAGTCAGGCTAGGGAAAGAAACAGCAGAAGCGAAGCTGAGGGTGATCCAGATCTTAGGTAAAGGAAAACAAAGGGGTGTCTGCACAGCACAAAGCAGATACCTGAATTACCACCAGGGAGCTGCCAAGCTTGGCTTGAGAAGCCCTGCTCAGCAAAGTCCTTCTCAACAAGGCTATTTAGCCCCTGTGGAGAGCTGCACTAATACGATTATGTGACTTCTGCTGTGCAGGATGTCTTGCTCAAAGATACCTAAAATCTTTACACAGGATTAGATCATATGGCATAGAAATACTGTTAAGGAATTGCTTGACTGTATCTGAGGATATGAAAAGCAGGTCAGTGTCCTCGAGTGCTTTGTAGAGCTCAGAGGAGAGCAATGAAGCAGCAGCAAAGGAGCATAGGCATTCTGCTTTGTTTTGGACTCAGTGAAATAAATACAAATTTTGACACTGAATTTGCTAGCAAACACCACCAAAAAGAGACTCTCTTGCTCTATATGTTATGGTATATCCTATAAAAATAAAGCCTGTTTTTATTATTGGAACTGGCCATGGTAACACCTTAACTGCTTTCACAATCTTCAATGCTGTTTTATTTTGTAGGCTTGCACCCACCTGGACTTGGGATTTTTATACCAAAGTACTTTCTGCCTTTCATTTATCAGCTTGTGTGGTTTCACAAAACTGATTAATCGTTCTGTCCTATACAAAAACCATAATCTGTAATGGTAGTGTCAGAAATGAGTGGCAGTTTGTGAAAAGTAGAACACGCTGAAGGGAAGTCTCTATTCCTTGTTTACAATGAAATATGTGGTGGGAGGTAAAAGTAGATCATCATGTTCTTGTGCATAGTAAATGATAATTGACGTATATAACAATCAACTGCCAGGCTTAGAAATAAGCCTTTGTCTTCTCCATAATCAGACAAAGCATGCGATATCACTCTTTTCAAATTCTGTTGTGAGTCTCTTTCTCATCCTGTAGGGACAGAGGCCACTCTGTTTCAGTGGAATCCTTGAAAATCCAAAGTGACTTCTTCTTGTGGAACACCACAATTTTGTTGAATAGCTGAATTCCCTGCCTTTCATCTCTAGATGTTGTTCTGTACTGAGTAATGACCAGTATCCCAGTAATGACAAATACTCGGATTCTGTGCAAGTGCATTAGTTTATCCCTGCTTGAGATTTCCTCTACGTGTATGTCCAACTGACAGATTAACACAGGATATAGTGTTAATAATTTTCTTTTTCAATGGAATGTGGATCATTTGTATTGCTATGTATATAGCTTATTATAACGTCAATGTAGCATATCATATGGATCTATCAAAATCTAATATAGAACTGTAACTATAAAAGTATTCATCGAAGAAAAAAAATTGTAAAATCTGGAATAGGTCCATACACTGACAAACATATAGAGTATGTTAAGTGGGCGTAAGTGTATGGATATTCACTTTGTGAGTAGGTATGTAAGCATCCAGGCTATTCAGTACATGCAGTTTCCTCAAGTGCTCAGGTGCACTGAGGTATTGTGCTTATGGTCAGGACTGAGCATCTGAAAACAGAATGGCAAATGAAGGCTGTATTGGTCTTCTACAGCAGGTGGGCTTTCTTTCTGCCGAGAAAAAATATAGACACAGATATTTTATGTATAATCATAGGATGATCATTTTAAGTACAATCATATATCAAAGCTATGATTGATACCATTGGTTTTCCACAGGTTCTTGTGAGTGATTTGGCAAGGAAGATAAGGTACAGCCCTGTGCTATCTCTGAGCTTTTTGTCTTGCCTTGTGGTAATGTCATTCTGCTTCTAGTTCTGCTCAGACTCATATGCTAACTTTACTTCCATTCACATCAGCAGGAATGCTAATGGTAATAATGCTAACAACATATGTAGGTCTTGACAGGATATTAGTCTATGTATGCACAGGATGAAGTGAACATAAGTCCAGGCTTTCAGCATGTTAATTTTACTTGGTGTTTGTGCAGGCTAACAAATTCTGACTTCTGTTTCCATTTCTCAGACTTGCAAGCAATTAAAATAGTGGCAGACATCACTTCGCTACATGGGTAATGAGACCAAATCAGGTCATAAGTCATTTGAGACTACACTGATATATATGATTAGTAACGTGTGAACTAATGCTTCACAAATTTATGAAGCAGTTTTGCAATACCTAGAGGGCAGCCACATCCAGCTCATTGACTCTTGTAGGGGATCTCTAATCCATTACAAAGCCACGGCATCTCTTTTATCCAGCAATTAAAATTAGAATCCTCCAGAATCAGATTGGTACAAGGATTTAAAGTCTGTACTCAACCTACAAATATAAGTGGTTTCCTTAGCTGGTTTGTTGACCACAGAATATAATCATAAATTATTTTTTCTAATTTAGCAGTTGTATTTTTTTACTTTTTGGAGTGATCTAGAAACAGCCAGGGTTTTTTCTGCATTTTTTTATATTCAAATTTTGAATCTTGGAGGATTTTAGCAATTCTGTATGAGTAATGTGGTCCCTTCCTCCCTTCCCGAATATTCCTAAAAATAGCATTAGTGAAATTAATTTATTGTTTTTCAAGAAAAATGCCCTTGCCTGGTTTAAATCATAATCTGTTCAGACACCGCCTTTCTCACAGCCTGGGAGATGTTGATCACTTTTGCATTGCACCATTACGATGTCATCCAAAGAGACAGCAAATATTGCAGATTAATGCTGCCAAAATTGAAGTAATTACTCTCTGAAAGTGACAGGCATGTTATTAAGGCCATATGGCATTATACATAGTTGGTGTAATAACTAATCGGAAACAGCAGTATTTCTAGGACATGAATGTTTGGCAACATACATTTGACTAAGAGTCTTAGTATTGTAAATATATGCATTTCTTGCCAGGAAACCAAGGAAACCACCTATCCTAAGGAGGGAAATCACATCTCCTTTCTAGCAACAGAAAACATTTGTGAGCTTGAGGTAAAAGTGACATTTGCCATGTGTTTTCTGGTCAGTTAGGACTAAGAATGGTCAGTATAATCCATAAAGGCAGGCTAGCTAAATCTTTCTATAAGAATTTTTGGTTTGGTTGCAGTCTGAGAGTGCACAGTGTATGCAAGTGATACAAAATTACCTCTTATTATGAATGACCTTGAAGGAAACTGCAGAAACCTCCACTGTCCCAGGCAGGTTGGTGAGCTGGGAGGACAGGGCAAGTTTCTTGGGGAACCAGGGCAGCTTTGGATGCAGGTGTCTTTCTGATCTGGCTCTTAGCACCTGTGGAATAAATAAAAGCAACACTAGTGAGCTTTACTTGTTTCAGGTGGGTCTTGTACTGCTCTAAATAGAGTGCTGGTTCTGAGAGAATTTTGTTAACACTGTAATGATATAAATACAATGGGACTGCAATTTCCCCAGTCTCTGCAGCAAGTCCCACCTTACAATGACCAGCCTCACACATGGGGGCACAGCACACTGCTCCATGAGATGTTTCTCAAAATTAAATTTCTCATCTCTTCCTCCTCTTTTGTGAATAAGACAGCAGAAAGATGGAAATTTCAGGCCTGGATTTTTTTCCATCCCTTGTATCTGAGTTTCATCAAGGCAAGGTACCCTCTGCTTCAATCTAGGTAGCTGAGAGAAAAAGAATACCTATGCCCATGTCAGATTGGGCACCTGAGCTGGCACTTTTCCACTTGTAAAATAGGGCTACTTATTTAGCCTGGGAGCTGTGAAGATCATTTACCTACCATTTATAGAGTACAGAAGAGCTAATATGAATTAGACATTTTATATTCACAGTATCCATGACCTGGCTAACTTATGCTCCTCTTCAGCCCCAGAGATTGGTTAGACTTGTGAAAAGAAGAGAAAAAAAATATTTCTAATAATATTCTTTTTCACTTGTACTTGAATTCAAGTTACTAAGTAGTCACGTACCTGACTATGCTTTCTCAGGGCTTCAAGATATTTTATTGTTCCCTCAGAGATGTCACAATGAAAACCCTCTGATGCTTTTGTGGTAAGTACCTCATGCCACTGATACTTCATGTGTTTCAGTTACAGCATGTTTAATCCCGCTTCTAACGTATTCTTTTTGCCATCCTTTCAACTGATTTGTAGGCACTTAAAATGCCAAATGTTCTAATTTTTTTTAAATGCAAGAAAATGGAGAATGTACTTTTCATATGAAAGAAATTGCAGAAGGGCAAATTCATGCATGCCATTGCTCTGTAATTTGAATGTAGTAGGATCAGAAATTTAAACTTAACCCATGGTAGCTCAGAAAGTAAAGCAAGTGAGAGCAAATATACACAGACAGCTTGGTTTGTTTTTATTGAACTTGCAGACAACGGATTATAATTTTACTCCTATTTACATATTCTGAGAAACAAAATTGTCCTTCATCTGGTTTGTCGTATCCTGACTACATCGACTTTGAATCCAGCATGGTGATGTGTTGCTCAGAACTGAGGCAGAGAATAGCAATTCCTCTGTTCTTGGTAGGTCAGAGAGGGGAAGGAAAGCTTCCACTGGAAGTCTCTGCTCTGGTAGGACTTTCAGTCCAATATGTAATGAGTAACACTGCTGTTCCACTTGAGCAGGCTGTCGAGTTAAATATGTTTCTGGAATGATGCTTCTGGCATAGCCTGCTTAATGCATATGCAATACATGTATTCAAGCAAAATAAAAATGAAATAAAATGTGCAGTGGGTGTGTGAGCTGGAAAACCTTATGCCATTTTTATGACTAACGTTGATGAGCTTGGGTGTTAAGCTGTATTTCCCTAGAGCAGGAGGAGAGGCCTCTGGTGTTTAGAGTTGTAGCACTAGTACAGCCAGGGTTCCTGGAGACGTAAAACAGAAAATATAAGACTACGTGCCTATCCTCCTGGGAATAAAAGGCAGAGTGACAGATGGACTGTAATTGTTCCAGCCTAAGGACAAAGGAAGGACATATTATGGTTGTCTTGCTAATGCAGACATATCTGTGGAAATAAATGGCAAAACCTACGTTGTAAGCTGTATGACAAAGAGCCTGACGTTGCGATCCAAAAACACTCAAGTGAAGTGAAAATCTCCACAGACATCTATGAGTTTTGGACCTGTCTTTTCACAGGTGCATTGATGTTTGTTCTAGCTTTTAGCAACTGGTGACCAGAAACTGATACAGATGCTCTTTCACAACTGATGTATGGGCCTCCCTCTAGTCAGGAAAAGTTACAGTTGGCTGTCTAGGAGCTTACATGAGCTACAAATATGGGAAAGTTCTTCCTATGTAACGCAGTGTTGCATTGTCTGCATTAGAAGGTTTTACTGAGCACCTCCTATTGGTGAAACCGGGGCTAATCCCTATCTGATATAAGATCCTAGGTTTCTATTTCACAGTGATAATAACTGCACAAGAACCCCCTTTTCCATTTAGACAGGTATGAAAAATGCTTGAATGAGGCAGACCAGCTTCTGTTTACTGTTTAGCAAGTGAATACTTTGTGTGCTGGAGGGCATGATGAGGCAGGGGGGGAAACAGAAAACAAGATTGGAAGAGCAAGGACATCTGCTGCTTAAAGACAAATCTGGCGTAATTGGAGTAACTGAAATGTGGCCAGTTCAGGAAATAGGCTGTAATATTACATTACCCAGATACAGAGTTTAAGGACAGGCAATTCTCACTGAGAAAGGAGAAGGAGATATGACAGTATAAATGAGGAAGGACATTATGCTGAAAACAGAATAACATTCACATGCATGGCAACTCAGAGACACCTTGAACTTGAGGCTAAAGACTGAAATGGTAAAACGATTATAATAGAAAACAATTACTGATCTCCCAGGGCTAGGTGAAAAGACAGATCAGGAAATATTTATGCAGATGGAGGACTGTACTTGGGCTAGGACATTGATCATATGAAACTGCAATTACTCTGACATTGACTGGAATGAGAATTATGGAGGGACTTAGGAAGCTGCAGCTATGTTTATTGACAGATTTTTTTTTATCCTGCAGCTTGACAACCAACAAGATTAGAGGCCATTTGGAAAAAGTTGCGATGGTTAAGTGAGGGGACACTGCTGCTGATGCCAGTGCTCAGGTTGGAATAACGTTAGCTGAAAGTTAGGATGGAAGGAAATTGATGTTGAGTGTGAGCATGATTCTGATTTCCAGATGTGGGGAACTCCATGTTCTATTGTACTCTTTGAGCTGTAACTTTTGAGTGAATTGAAGTGGATATCATTTTATTGATGACATACCCGGTAGTTTTTGAGGCTGTCTGTCCTGACCTAGGTTTGAAATGGAATCACGGACCCTAATGGGGTTTGGTTTCTTTGTCTTAAACTTTTAAGCATATATAATTGCTGTAAATATGATTTCTGACTAGGATCAAGGAACTAGACAGCAAGTATCTGGCAAAAATTGCAAAGGCTTAGCTTTTGTACAGGACAAATGAAAAAGGAGAATTACGCTTGTTAATTGGGGAATAGAATACAAAATATTGGAAAACGACAGGCCTGAAGCACCATTTAAATCACAGGGTTTTTGATTAGACAAAAGGAGAGAACTTGGTGTTTTTAAAGGAAAAAGTGAAGGGGTAGTCTAGACAAGACATTGTGAAGAAGCAGTTCCTTCTAATGATCAAATATTAGACTGAGGCTAAATAAACAGGAGTTACTGTGACACGTTACTTCAGTTAAGTAATCACATCCAACAAAAATACAACTTCTCAAGCTTATCATTAGCAATATATACCATATATATATGCAGATTAGTGTGTGGCAAAACAGCAATGGACAATGCCTTTTTGGACCTTTTCATTTTGCCTGCCAGTCATATTATTTCTGACATATTTGAGGTGCTGTGGCACCTGTCTTTGTTGGAACTAACTGATTCTCTCACTAAAAAGAGTTACGTCATAATTTGTTTGGTGTATTCAAGCAAATGGCCTTGTATTTGCTTTGATGATTTTGTGACTGTGTGGCGGTAAACTCAACAAGCTGACACTGAAGAAATGAATCTTTAAAGCTTCATCAGATGGTTACAGTATAAATCTAAACCGATATATAATCAATAATACTATATAATCAATATATACTACTGATAGTGAAGCTATAGATGGGAAGTATACAAAGAATGTAAAAAGTGTTTAAAGAAACTTCCTAAAAGCAAACTGTGTGAGTAAATACTGGCTAATGGGAGAAAAGTCTTCACTCTTTATATTGACCAACTAGTGCAGTAATGTTTAACAGTAACAGTTTTTAATGTGCATATGATAATACACTATAAAGCAACTAGTCCTTAGTGACAGATTGCAATAGCTACCCAAATGCAAGTGCAATCTTTTTGAAGCCAATAGAATCATTCAAAAGTTGGTTCCTCAAAAACCCTTTCAGTATCACTTATTGTTGATCTCATCTGAAGGCATTGACAGTCTCTCCAGACAGGGCTGGACTTTGGCCATCACAAAGAACTTCATTGCCCCTTGAGGTGAAGAGAGATCCTAAGTAGAGACTGGTTACATCCACAGCTAGCTAAAATTGGACTGGCTTTTGTAGATGAAGAAGAATTATTTCTAGAAAGGCAATACCTGTCCTCCACACTCTGGGTGATGTGAGTTCACTCCACAATGCTCCAGGTTGTGCTAGTGTGACTTTTCAGCTTCTTGGCTTGAAATAAAGTTTAGCCAGCTTGCTTGGAGCACCCACAGAGTATGCTCACATTTACTTGCAAAATACCTTCCTCACATAGTGTGATCCAGCATAAAGCTATGGAACTTAGGGTGTACTATCTGCAGTGCTTCAGTAAGCCTGGAGGACACTATAACCTTGAAGGGACTGGAATTTAAATGTCTGGGGGTTGGAGGATAGGGTGATATGGAAGTAGCTAATGCCAGCCTGCAAAAAGACAACATGAGGAGTTGTTCTGTCTGAGTAGTAGAAGGAGTTTAGCCTGACAAGGCAGGGATAAATACTTTTCCTATGAGGTGCAGATGACAGCAGAGTTACATGGCTCAGACAGACCACTGAAATCACCACACATACCTGTAGAAAGTAAAATGACAAAGATGCAGAGAAGGTCCTATTCCCACAGTCCTTCCTTACATAATCTGTCCTGCAGAAGTCTTTTAAAATCCACAAGACATAATTTACAGAAAGACCCTTGCCATTTCTTACATTGACATAGCATTGTTGACTAACTGGTGGTGTATATTTGTAATGATGTAATGAATATTTGATGTTAAAAATATCTCTCGTGGGAGCTTCTGCGAGCTGTTTGCCAGGAATGTTCATCATTACTTTTGAAACGTTAACCCTTTTGACTGGTCAAAGGGGGAATGTTATATTCCTCCACTCATTCTGCCAGATTCTCGGTTGGTAAAAATCAGCATATGTCTTTTGGATTGAGATTAATGGGGCAGCATCAATTATACCACACATGGATCTGTCATGGTAATTTAATAAATTTATGACTCTTATATTTCCAGAATAAATATGATTTTGAAATGTGGTTATCATTAATACCTTTTAATAGCCACACCAAATTCACTATACCTTTCAGCAGTCCTGCCTGGATATTCCCTCTGTAGAATATTTATAGAACTTGAGCAAAATGAGGGAAATAAATGGTTTCAAAAGAATTTTTTGTGCATATGCATTTTGCAGGCCAGAGAGTAAGAGTTTCAGGCATAGGCACACAATTCCTACTGCTTCTTTCAGAAGGCAAGTTCAGGAGCAATGCGAGTAGGGTGAAAGGGTTGGCCGAGACTGAGGCAGAAGAGGACTTACAGAACATACCCAGGATATGCTCTACGGGTAGCACAATAGTTGATGTGGTCTATCTATAAAGTTGCAAGGGGGAAGAGGGATACGACACAAAGGGGCGGTAGCATGGAGGAGTGCTGCTAAGCTGCATGGTACAGTCACAGCACCGGTACCAGAATATTGTGCATTTCACTGTGGGGGTGCCTGGGGGGAAGCTGGTCTCTTCTGCGTATTCAAGTTCTTTCTAATATACAAGCTTTTGAGCATGTTTTCACAAATAACATTAACATACAGCTGCTGAATGCCAGATAGAAATGTGTTGTTCTTTCTGCAATATGCAGATGTGATTAGTGCTAAAAATAATACCTAACTGAAAGCTCTGGGAGCTGTCTATCTTTCCAATAATTTGTCTTTCAGACACCAAAGAAATAGTGAAAATAGTCACAAAAACAAGAAAAAGAGCTTAGCTATATTCCTTCTGCTATCTGCAATGTAATTTTATTCACTTAGCCCTAGCAGGCTGTTTTCTGAATTTCTTCCCCCCTCCCCTAAACGCCTTGTCTGCCTTGTCTGCATTTCTGAGTATCTTTTTTTGAGCTTTCTTATTTATGCAAAGGGAATTACCGCCATCTCCTGGTCAAGCGACAGAGAATAATAAAATACCTCCACCCACTCGTGAGCTGTACAATCACCCCACCCCCTGGAAGCAGGGATTTTCAGCGGGGAGCCCCATGGATTCCGTGCAGGCCATTCCGGTACATTTATTATACCAGTTATTTATCTGACCATTCAGAGAAAAAGGGAACTCTTAACTCATTGTAGGTTGGCAGCCTGGTCCAATGGGTCCTGACTAGTCAGAGATTTGTACACGGTTCCATCATTGGTGTAATATGTGAGTGGAGACAAGTCAATTATCTGTGCTATAAAAGGAAGACAATTTAAGCATTCTTTCATTAGACAATGTCTTAGACTTCTTCAACAATACCCCTTACAGATCAACAATACTCTTTTGTGTTACAGAGCAACATAAATTGTGACTGTACTTTTATTTTTGCTTCCTGAAGTGACCATTTCAGCACAGGCCATTCAAGAGCTTAAAAATCAGTTGGGGTGAACAGCTGAAGGCACAGCTGAAGGTCATCAGTTCCTCTCAACTAGTCATATATTGCCAGTAAATGCCTAATGTTTTCTTTACTGTTTAAATAATATTCCTGTGAGTGCATGTGAAAGGGGACAAAATGATTGCCTTTGATTTACTGGGAACAATAATTTCTAGAAGGCATTTATGTTTCCCCTAAGAATCTAATCTTTGGTATGATTACATCTTCTGTGATCTTTCTTCATCAGAAAATTCTGGCTTATATGTAAGCCAGTTTAAATATTTATTTATTGAAATACCAGTTTGGAATTATCATCTCCTAATTTTTATCTTCTGATACCTTGACTTCATTGTGACCTCCGAGTTCATAGGCAGAAGTAATTAAAAAGACCACTTAAGAATAGCCACCTTCAGAGTGAATCTGCCAGCTAGTAAAATACAAAGGTTCATCTTCTAAATGCTAGTATGCATTGTATGTTGTGGTGACTGGAGAAGACTAATAAGTAAGGAGGCAAATCTGGAAAGTGCCATTACAGCATTTTGAGAGTTTGGCTTGTGTTTTACAAGAAAAGAATCCTTAAAGAACGAGACCAGAGGCTTGCAGCCATGCACATCGTTTGACGTAACATTTAGATTCATTGTGCTTGTTCGCATCCTTTCTGTGCCCTAATTCCACATCTCAATGGACTCTGCATGCAAGAAAAATTTTGGCCAGAAGTTGACACTTCTTCTCAACAACAACACTAGGAGCAACATTTAATCTTATTTTTGTTTATTCATAGTTTCCATTCATATCTACAATGAAGTACAATAGTCTTTTCTTCCCCACTGTGTAGTCTGTGGGACTTTCAGGATAAAGGACTTTGTGTTTAATGGTTTTCATGTTCTTACTTCTTAAAGAGCAGAGAGTAATTTATGGCATTCTTTCTCATACTCAGTAGGCCTCTGCTCATCCCATTAACTGTTTTTGGTAAATAAATGATCTCAGAGCATTTTGTTATGCCCTGAAGTTGCACATGTTTGCATCATATGTATTAGCCAAATGTTCCATAGGGCAGGAAAAAACAACTGCAGCAGAACAGATAATTGTAAAAAGCCTATCACCAGGAAATAATTTAGAAGAAATCAAATCTGATCCTGGTAAGTTTTGGGGTTTTTTAAATTATCTTCAATAGACATACAAGATGAATGCAGATTAAGATTTTTGATCTGTCTTTGATATAAAGCCTGACAACAGCAGACAGCCAAGCAGGAATGGTAGCAGATTTAATCATGGATTTTGCCCACATTCAGCAGACCAGCAGGGCACTCATTTCAGAGACTCATAAGATTATTCTTCCCCCCCCTGTGAAATCCTCTTGCTGCTTTCTGGTTCACTGACAGCATCTGAAGATGCATTCTGATCTGATGTGGTGCCACTAACAAAGGAATTCTCTCTGGAGCTCATCAGTGATAGAAATTGCAGAAGATTTCACTTCTAACCTGGTAATTGATCTTTAAACTCACTTCAAAAAAAACACTTGCCAACCTTGCTGAGCTTGGAGTCAGTGCAAAAAGATTGCACTGTTTTCCTGTTCTGTTCTACAGCACCGTGCTTTTCTGTTGGTCAAAGGATGAAACCAGTGAAGATGGCAACAGTTTTAACCCTAACAGTTCTCATCCTTCAGTTTACTGTCAAGACTATACTTTTCTAAATCCTTAAACAGTAGAGGGCCGTCATGTTTTCGTGGCTCCAGTTTTCCTTTCTACTGAAAAAGAAATCATTATTGTTATAATCTTTTCACAGGGTCCTTCACCTAGCTGAACCTCCTCATCTCCCTTCAGCTTTCCCTCCCCTCCCCTGAGGTGTAAAACCGAAGGCCCTGATCACTACACAGATGATGGAAGTTACCAGAGAGTTTTCACCATGCCTTTGCTGGAGGCACAAGCAGAATTGACAGGGTAGGTTAGCCATCCGCTCATCGTGCTTTTTGTCACAAAGTCAGCCCAAGTTTACCAAACAGCATTCAATGGTGGGATAAAGTGAGCCCTCCAGCTTTGCACTGAAGCAGATGAGAAGTGCTGGCATGAGCTGTTTGTTCAGATGTAGGGCCCTGAGCTGCAGCAGGGAAGCAGTGGTAAGCCCTGGCAATCCTTAGCTGCCAGCAGCCTGCTTCATAGTAATTGTAATGCCTATGGCTGCCCCCTCTCAACTGGCCATCAGGAAAATCTTTTCTTAGGTACATCTGTGTCCAGAGTCCCAGAAAGGTGAATACCAGATTTTACTCAAGTACCTCAGAGCGCAGTTACACAACATGGAGAAGACGGTACAACAGCTCATTTCTGCTAAAAGGAAGACAGCCTGCTTCCCCCACTCCTCACTCCCTGCTTTCCTCCATCACCTTGTACTGATTCATTGAACCTTGCTGTGAGCTGATTCAGCTTGCTAACTGAGCATGAAACACACCAGCGGAAGAATGAATAGATTTCTGCTGAGTTAGCAAGTTGAATCAGCTCACAGAAAAGTCGGATGAGTGCCAAAACCAGCACAGGATGGGGCTAGAACCGTGCAGCTGGACATCTTTTTGGCTGCAGCAGTGGCTCTCCATGTACACTGTGTACCCTTGCTCTTAGGCAACCAACCCATTTGACCTTACATTTAAGCATACATTAACTGCTTTGCCAAGCAGCATCTAGAATCAAAGGAAGGGATTTTCAGGGAACTAAATTAAATGAATGGAAATCTGTTGGTTTCTGTAGAAGTTTTGTCTAGGGAAAGACTGAGCAAGAGCTAAGGACTTCAGTGTTGCAGGACATGTCAATCACATGGGTGGATGCCAACCTATCTCTTCTCACTGGCGTATGTATAAAGTGATAATGTTTTGTGGTTCTGCAAAAACAGTTATTTATTAAAAAGTTCTTCCATATAAGATAGAAGATTGTGAAGAAACTATAAATAGAAAAAAAGGAATTTATTATTTTACAATTTGGCATATTGTCATCTTTGTTCTACAGCATCCCATATTAAATCATACTGTAGCACTTACTGCAGGATTGAAACAGCTGTAAGCAGGGTTATCTGAATGCAGGGAACCAACTTCCCCTTCCCCTTATACTCACTATAATTTCACTGCTTTCAGTGGAGACACATTTTTAAAAGAATTAGCCAAAAGCTTTTTAGATACTGTTGATGGGATTCATCTGTAGGATTAGCTATTGATCCTTTAGCGGTGATTTTAATTTTAATATCAAATGATCATTCTTCCTGTGAGGAAGCTGGCTTAAATAGGAAAAAATGCATCCTGACATGGTTTTGTGAAGCATTCATTTCTTATGGCATTTTTTCAGTCAGGAAATGAAAGAATGTCTCGGTCTGCCCTTTGGCAGTTCCATGCTCTTCACTGTTTTGTGGAAAAGGGAAAAAAAGTTCAGGTGATTAAAACATAACATTCCCTTTTAACCCTGCTCTTTCTGAGACTTTTACCTTTCTCATTTTTTTATTGCAAGAGCTGATGAACTGTGATTGGTAAGAGATTGGTAAGAGAGAGAATAGATTGTGCACTTAGCCTTACCGTCTGACTTAGTTAATCGTCCAAAAAGCAATTTATTCTGAGTGGTAACTGTAGTGAGTTTAATGGAACACAGGGTTAAAGTGAGAAGCTGGAAACAAATGCTCCCTATCTAAAGGCCAATCAATAACTGAATAGTTTGACAATCCCAAACCTCTGCCACTTTAATGAATTGGAGTGTATGGAAAAGCCATTACGTTTCAGCACCTACTAGCATCAACTTCCATTATTGGTGACACTACTCTGAATACATTCAAGTCATACTATTGCCATAGTGTGAAAGGAGTGGGAGTAGAGGTTTGTGCTGTCTTTTAAATCTATTTTGAGGGATTTTGCAGTTTTACACAGATTGCAGTTTGCTGTGTATATTGGTTTTGGGACACACATGGAACCTCTCAGTATGTTTGAAGATTTTTTATGAGCCGGTCTGTCTAAAACTAATGAGGCTGAACATGTTTGAAGCTAGTTATGGGGAGTCTCTATAGCAGTCCATCATCTGTGGTTTCGCCAGATGAGCAAGTGGGGGAAAAAAGTAATATTACTGGAGTGATATTATGCAACAAATCATGTGAATGACATCATGTGCAAAAAGATATGAATGGTGAAATTAACTTTTAATAATCACCCTTAATAGTGATCATTCAGTTGTATCGATCAAAAATTACTTTCCAAAAACAATTTCCCATGACTGCTGGCATGTTTGCTTCTTACTCATATTAATAAGTGGTAAAATTCATTTGGAGAGAGACTCGGAGAGATTCCCTTCATTTCCTCTGGCTTTCAGAGGTAAGAAACAATTTCACATCTGTTTGACTGGCATTCAACTGCAGTAAAGAATATCACTGGGAAGACCAGTTTAAGACAGTTACGACTAACGTAACTGCTTTGTCATTACAGGGTCTGTTGAATCTTTCTACTATAAAAGCTGAGTTCTATATGTAGCTCTGTTTTGGAAAGCTCATTATTTTATGTGTGTGTGTGTGTAGCTATATGGATTATTCTTTTGAAACGTCCTACTGACAAAACCAGCCAATTTATCTCAGTGGAGCTAACTGAATATTTACTTCTTCTCTCTCTTTAGGGGATCCAACTACTCCAGGCATCATTGAAAACCTAGCCTAGTGTTCTTAATGCATTCTCCTTTCAGCTTTAGATATAGACAGCATAATTGTAAAGACATACTGGAAATTTCTTTGCTTAACAGGTTTTTTTAGTTTTAATTCCGCACCCCCTGCCATTTTTCAAAATCTGATGATGCAGACTTCAGATTCACATCTAATACAGCATTAATTTGGAAGAATGCATGTCCTTTTATGACTTTCCTTGAACATGAATCCAGAAGTATATTTTCAGCTGTGATAAAAACTTACACAACCTTAATGGTTAGCTAGTATTTGGCTGTTTTGGGAGGAGAAAAAGCCTGCATGGACTGTGTGCTGACTACTAGCGACTTTCTGGAAGCCATAAGCAAGGTGGCTTGGCCCAGCAGAAAAAGTTTCAGACTAAGGAAGAGATGAAACTTGATCTCTCCTTTGCTATCTTGACATGGTAATTTACCTTCTCTATATTTAATTTCTCCACATGCGAAGAGGGATAAGGCTATTTATCAGTCAGTAAATGCACAGCCTCTGTAGTTGCTATGCATTGCTAATGCAGAGGTATGCTGAAATTGTAGCTTTAATTCCACTACTAATTGGAAATTGGGACGTTTCCTGGAACCTTTATCAAAAAGAGACATATTGAGTGGGACTGTGGTTTTGTAAGTCATGGCTACTTGTCATAAAGTCTTTTCCCCACCTACTTTTATGTTTGAAAAAGGCTGTTGAAACCAGCAGGGTTTTTACTTACTGCTGCTAAATACTGATATTTCCATGAGATTTAATGTATTTTACAATTTTATGAGTAGCCATGAATAAAAGTTATCTAGTAATGAGGAATGAAGCTAAAAATACGTAGTTTCCTATGGCTTTTTTTCATCACTCTGAGACCAGACTCTGATAGTTAAGGCAGATTCTAAACAGTATTTCTGACATTTTTTAATGGGGAAAAAACCCCCAAACTAAAGGAAATTCACTCAATGGAGGGACAAGCCCAGAGCTTCTCAACAAGAAGCTTTCTGGGTTATATACAAAGAGGAAGGGCAGGAGGAACAGTGGCTGATTTTAAAGTAAGGATGGCTCAGTGGTCAGAGGAAGCCTCAGCTCCTATGAAACAGAGTTATTTCTATGCTGCACAAGAAACTTCTTGTATGACACTGGGCATTTGCTTGCATGCAGATTCTCAAGGTTCTTCAAAAGTGTTTGGAGGCCTAAACCGTAAGAATAATTCTTGTAGTGTTTAAGACTCAGGGGCACCATGGAATTAATAAGGTTTTCTGCTATGGTTTCTTTTCCTTTCCCAAGAATTCTATTGTTCTAGTTTCTTTATGATTGCCACAGAGCTATGAACTAATGTTTACAGAGACTGGTCCACAAAAACTCTGGAAGATTTTTCCAAAGCTTGGATATCAAATTTAAAACGTGACTTCGTACATCCAACGCCTAATTATTTTTGTTTCATGTGACCAATACTCTGCAGTTACTGATACTGAATTTTAGTTGCCATAATCATTAGTGAACAAGCCCTGGCGGATCACCAAGAGACATCCAAGAAGTGTAGTGCTGGTAATACCCATCCTGTGTGAAAACTATCATTTGTTTCTCGTCTTTCAACAATTTTAATGCAGTCATTTCAGTTAGAATTAAATCTCTTGAGATCTTGTTCTTATTTCCCATCTGTACAGTGGGGAAAAAGTGCTTCCTGCTTTATAGAGATGCTGTGGACATAAATATATTTCAATATTATTGCAAGCTAGTCAGAAACTGCAGTCAGAGGAGACGTAGATACAGCGAGTGCTTGATCTCAACCCAGAGCTGGCCATCACTCACACCAGGAGCTGGGGGGCCCTCCTAGGTCCGGTAATACTGATAATACCCTTAGTGAGTAAGGAAGGAAAATGTTTATTCCAGTGCAACAAAACATCAGAGGTAGGCATAACAGCAGCACCTTTGCTAACGGTAGTGTGGTCAAGAGGATGCATAACAGGAGATGAAATAGGAGATCACCAGTAAACATAGCCCTGTGCTGACTAGCTGGTGGCAAAAGGTTCAGCTGAGGCACTCACTAACTGCTAAAGCTGGAGCAATATGTTGGCAAGTAAGGATTGTTTGTTATAAGAAGTAGGTGTGAAAGCCCAAAAGATCCTGAACAGCTGGCAAACTTCTGTTCTGAACTTTGTAATTATCTCCTCTTTATAAAAATAAGTGAACCACAGCCATGGTCTAGACTGCATCTCAAAACCCTACTGTAATTCTCTAATGAGAAATATTAATAAATGTGGTCCATAAAGCACTTCTGGCTAATGACATTTACTGGCTCCTCCTTTTTATCTCCATCTGTTAAACTGCTTTAAAAGGCAATTAAATTGCCTTTAAAAGTTAGATTGATTTAAAAGGTAAAAATACTTCAACTATTTTCCTAATCTTCCCTTCCTATTTAAGAAGTCTTTTAGATAGTTGAACTGATGATATGCTATTAGTAAGAGAATGCATGATAATTTGTGAAATAGTATATAGATAGCACGAATTAGGTGAATGTTTGGTCCACACTGTTTAAAAAGTCAAAAATTTTTGTTGGGTTTGAGTTATATACTCAAACCTGTCAGTTGTTGCTGGGTTTGGGTTATATACATTCTATAGCATTGTGATTCCACTGAATTTATGGAATCTATATTTGATTTACATCAGAGTAGGCAAAAGAAATAAGGCCCAAGGTTTGTTATTTCTTGCAGCAACACTATGTGTTGTACTGGCTATAAAATTGCTTATTAATTCAGAAAACTTTAATAAACCCCCTGAAAAATAAAATAGAGCTGAGTTCACATGGGATCAGAGATAAATGATGCATCCTTTGCAAATCACTCTTTCCAAGCAATGCATTCATGTGATAGCTTCATTAACTTTCGTGCAATAATTTGCAGATAAATTCCATCAAAAAAGCAAGTATTCAAGCACCACTAATAATATGAATTTGATTTTTGCACATTAAAACTGTAATAAAGCCATACTAATTATTTTTAATTATCTCAAGACGAAAATACGTCACTCGTGTAAGTAATTATGTAAGTAATTTAAAGCTGATTAAATAATAATGATTCCTTGCTCATTGCCTTCAAAGTGCTTATAACCAAATTTAATTTTAAGCAGGATCAAGAAAATAATCACTTGATTCAAACATTAATTACTAATTTTAATCCTAATTCATTAAAAACAGACCTATTTTTTTGCAGACTCTGCAGGGCATTAATTGACATTTTGTAAAATGAGTCATTATTTTGGCATGGAGAAGTATTTTTCAAAGTGTGAATCATGACTACCAGAAGGGATTGTTAAAGAGCTCCGAGGGAGCTTTGAGTTCTTAGAAAAAGCAGCCCTATTAGCGGCAGTTCAGCTTCTTCAGGTTGCCTGGAAAAGTAGTTGGAACTCTGCTATTCCCACTAGCCAGGGAGTTGCTATCTACCTTTAATTACTGGCAATAGGAGAGTAAGCTGAAGAAAAAGTGTCCTAAAGCAAATAGCTTTATTGAGACAAACTGGAACAGGATAGGGAACAGTTTAGGTCAGTTTAGAAGTGTAAGAATCAGGAGGTTTATTGCTTTCTTTCCAATCAAGTTGGAAATGGATAGAGAATCTGAGCAATTTGTTCAGGATTTGGTCCTGGAATGTATAGCCTTACAACTATAGGACTGGTTTTGTTGGTTTGGGTTTTTTTTGTCTAGCTTGTCTATACTAGCCTGCCTCTTTTGTTAGGAACTGGGGAAGAATACCAACACCCTCCAAAAACTTGACAAATTTTTGGATTGTGAATTCCTTTGGGAAAGGACTACCTTTTTGATATGTAACTATAAAGAGTTTAACCCAATGGCTAAGTGGTCCTATATGATATATTAAGAAAAATTACATTAATATATCAGTAATTTTACTGATAGTAGATCTTAAGCCCCAATGGGATGATTATAACCATCATGTAACATACTGACTAGTACAACCCGTGGGTTTTACCCCTTGTTCCTGCAGCTAATCCAATAGCTCGATTTTGTTCACTCAAATTGTGTGCTTTCCAAGTCCCAGGTGATCAGGGCTCCACCGAAGGGATTGGACTATCATTTTACCAACAATACTTTTAGGACCATTTCCTGTTCAGCCTACATTTTTACACTTATCAATTTCACCCTTCTCATCTTTTTGCTCCTCAGAGAATCCATCTTAATCATGGGTAGAACTGGACACAGCTTCCGTGATTGAAATATCAACAGAACTACAGTTTCAACAAGGAATCATTTAAATTGTGAAGGCAAACTGGCAAAAAGGTAATCTTTGTTCTTTCTGCTCCATAGAGAAGGTATTATTTTGTACTGACTCAAAATTCTGTCAGCCATTTGCTAGACCTTGGGATAAAGAGAACACAACTGGAAATAGAAACTGAGATGTTCAATGCAGCAAACACGTTGTCCAAACATCACCTTTCTCTGCATAATGACCTGAAATGGGGGGGGGGGATTAATTTATTGAAGCTGTGTAGATACCAATGGATAAGCCTGGACTAACTGTTATTTGCTGCCTAACGGGGGGAAATCATGATGTATTAGTTAAATTGTCAGTGTAAAACAGAACAACCCATACAAGACAGACAGACATTTATTTTAATAGAAAGCTATCTCTAAGATGAAAACAATTAATCACTGAAGAGTACTCCCAGCACTTTAATGAGCACAGGACAACAATAACAAACAAACAAAAAGATTGGAAATAACACTGAAGATTAAGGTCATATGTCAGCTGTAGCAAAAAACTGCTTAGCGTAATGTAGTGCCCGGGTGGAGACTGGGCAAAGGGGGTAAGTACTGTGTCTTCCTCCCAAAATTTCCTCCTGTATACTTGCGCCTGCAGGAGGTGGGCAGCCCCTGTCCTGGCAGATTTAAAGTCTAGGTCTCCCTATAGGGAAAGTTTGGAAGCTGATGGCCTCTGGGGTGTCCTGGTCCTGGTCTGGTTGGGCTGCAGCTGTCCCCCTGCAGATGATCGCAGCAGCTGGTGAGCTGAGAGCAGACAGCAAGCGCAGCATGCAGTTTGTCAGCAGGTCTTCAGCATTGCCCCTTGGCACCCTCGACAGCAGCAGCAGCATGCCCCTGGGCGAGCCACTGTTACTGGTAGCTGTACAAGGAAAAAGAGTTGTCAGAGACCTTCTAAAAATAGTTCCTATTGCTCTGAATGGGGATTACTTACTCTTTTTCCCTGTTGTTCTAAGGCGGCAGAATTTTACTTCACTTCTGTGTAAGCCATGGATGGGGTTAGTACTGGGAGTACTAGTACAAGTTCTCATTTTGAAGATTCCCTGGTGATATTTGTTCTTTGCTCAAGACAGCTTATGAGTCCAGGCTATTGAACATCCTGTTAAGACTCTAAGGCAAAGAACTGGCACAGTCACAGTCCCTGCCCCTCATCTCACCTGAACAGTAAAATGAAAAAAAAATGCAGACATCTCAACTGATTTCCAATAAGCAAGCAGTTAATTCCTTTTCTAGTGACTAGCTGATTGCCCAGGTGATTAGGATCAAAGGAGAAAGCAGGCTAGAAAGCAAGCCAGCCAAATTCACCAGTGAAAAGGACAGGAACTTTATAAAAACCAATGCTGATAAAGTAAGTGGGAAATGTTGGGGCTCTTGGTGGGTTGAGAAACATTGGGCTAGGGATCTTAATGCACTCTGTAAGACTACTTCAGTGTCCCTTTCATGATCTGCATTACCCTCACAAGAAAAGCTTACTAGTTGAGGTCTCTGTTTCTTATTTTGAATTCCTTATGCCTGTTTACCTTATTTTTCTGACATTCCTCTTCCTCCTTATGTAGGAGAAGTAGCCTCTGAAACAGAAGAGTATCTCCTAAAACTTGAGGTGTGACCACACAGCTCTGCGTAACTTGTTAGTGAGAGAGGGGAGACATGCACCAACTGCCTCATTCTCTGATTTCGGTCATTTTCTCCAGCATAAAATATTGCTTGGAGAGTAGCCCATTATTGCTACTACCTATGGCATGTTGGCTTAGTTTGTTTCTCTTTGGTTTCTGTCCCAGTGTCGTATATTCAACTCTTAAGGCCGAAACAAGTCTCTTGTTCAGGAGCTGCTGAACCAGTAGCACCTCTTTAAGTTTCTTGAAAGTGAAGTGGAAATTAAACCACTGTTAAAAACTAGAGGCTTGTCCTTGCCTTATAATAATGTTCAGGCTGCTAGACTTTGAGGGCTTAGGGAATCTGACAGGGTGATTTTGGCTAAGAACCAAAACCTAACATATCTCAACATGCAATAATGGGACAAAACAGAAGTTCAGTTTTCACTGCACAGGAAGCCACAAACAAAACTGTTCTTGAATCTCTCCTTTGACATCTTTCTCTCTATTGCTACAAAGAGAAGGAAGCCCAAATCATAGTGTCTTGATCAGAGGCATGGATGAAGGGATTTAACTCTTATGTTATTCTCTTCTTTCTTGGAAACCTCTTGAACCCTTTACAGGTGTGCAGATTTAATCTCTTCAGTTGATTCCTTCAGTGAAGGGAAAGTCTCCCCAGATGTAAGCCCCTGGATAGACAGGAAAATGAAGAGTTCCCATTTTAAAGATAGCTGAGAGCACCAACAAGCTGAGTGTCTCATCAAAGGCAAGAGGCATTTATGAGTAGAGTAAGGTGATTAGTAAGTCTGGCTGGCTGTCCAGAACTTCCTCATTCGAACTGCTGGATTGCTGTGCGCTTGATGCAACACATACACCATGGAAATAATAAATATTGTAACCAATTTTGGTATTCTGAATAAGTGTCAGAACATAAAAAGCTGAGTTTAATACTCTGAGGGGAAACTCAGGACCTGTCTCAGTTTCAGGGTCAAGGGAAATCTTAGATGCACAGCTGGGGGAGTCAAAGGCAGCAATGCATTTTCCTGGCTCCAGTTTTTGTCTTTCTTTTTGCAGAGGAGGGGAAAGAGATCTAGTTCTTTACTTCATGCCCTATAAAGACAGAATGCAGTTTGCACACAGCAGGAAAGAGCTCTTTTAGTTGTCCCTTGTCCCACAAAACAAAAAATGATTAGACCATCAAATACAGTTGTCTTTTTACTTTCTCAATCTGCTTGAAGTTCAAAAGGTTCTGCTTAAAGCAATAGCCCAAGTATTTTTAATAACCCAATAGAAATGTCCCCTGTTCAGATACCTTTCAACCTTCCAAACCCAAGACGAGTGCTCTGAATCCTGCCTGATAGAAGACACATCGTTATGACCATCTGGGCAGTGTTTTCTGAACGGCTTGATTTCAACTCTGACAGACACAGAGCATACAGCATACCAAACCCACACAGATCAGTAATGCTAAAATGACAACATGGATTAGACGATACAACATGAAAAGTTGAACAAATTATATTAAGACTTTTATCTTAATGCAGGATACATGTGCTTAATTAAAAATACAGAAACATGAAGAAAAATATAACACTATTAGTACACTAGAATCCCTCAAACTTAACTGGAAAAACCCTCTCAAATATTCTGTACATTTTTTCTTTTTACAAAACATTTGAAAATGCCAATCCTATAAACTGATATAAAAATATCACCTCTGGAACATTTTCCTAAAACCACGAAAAGTTCTGTTTCATGCAAAAACATACTATACAGCTTGTGTCATTTCAGAATTGCCCCCCTGCCCAGACGAGGTAATTGATCTTAGGTGCAAAATGAGCTGTAAATGCAGTAATGCTATAGCATTCTTACTTGAGCTCCTATAGCTGATCATCAATTAACTTTTAAAAGCCTTTTAAATTTGGCCCAACCTATGGTCAGACTGCTGTGGCCATTCCTACCCTTTGTAAAAAGGGCAAAAATAAAGGCCTTTCAAAAGTCCTCTGTCCTCTTCAATGAGTTATTTGTTTGTTCTATGGCATTGTACTAGTGCAGTGATTTTTATCGTGTGGCCTTAGCTCATCTAGAAACATCTGTGAAAGGTTAACTATAAAAAGCAAACCTATTGTTCTAAGATAATCAGGTCCTTCATCTTAATTCAGCACTGAAGCCAGGGTAAGCTTCAGAATACAAAGGCGTAACCCATTCAACTGATTGGGGTCCATGTACCAACAAATCTTTCTTCTGGTACACTTGATTGCAACAGTGCATCAGAGCCTGATTCTCAGGGTATATATGCTGGCAATTAGAACGACCTTAAACAAGCAGTATTATCCTCATGCCAAACTGTGTGATAAAAGAACTGTCAATTCTTTTACAAACTAAAAGGTGCTACTCTGAAATCCCAATTGAATATCCTCTTGCCAAAACCATATTTTTAAAATATTATTCACCTAACATTTACTTACGTTCTAATTCTGATATTCTTCAAATCAATGCTATAGCATTGCTACTGCTGAAGATAAGGGAGTCTGAAGAAACTTCACACATAAATATGAGTTTATTCTTTTTCCCTAACAAAACCGGGTTAACCAATGTTAAATTAGGTTCCTTGATGGTATTAATGCATAGTACTTCTGAATCCTGAAATGGGGCAGAGCAAGTACATCAAAAATATACTCAGTTGTCTTTCCTTATACCAAGTGCTCTCAATTAATGTATTTATGGCAATTAAAAGCAGAGATTTTTATATGTCTTTGTGATGTTTATCCTTTTTTCCATCTACTTTCCTGTTTTTCAAGTCATTAGAACTATATTATATATGTAAAGCACCATCAGTTTTCAAAGCGGTTTAACAATTTTTCTCCTTTGAATCTTCACAATACCAGTGGTAAGAAAATAGTTCCCCAGTTCCCTCCCCAAACTGCAGCAGGGAGGAAAAGTGAATTGCTCAGTATAGCAAAAGAAGTTGGGCATGGTGAGACTGAGTGCTCGGAAATCCATGTCTTAAGGACACTAGAATTTTTTCAGTATATATTAAACAAAGTCTCCTGTAGCGATGCAGTGTAGCGATGCTGCTCCAGTCCATCAAAACTGCTATTGCACTATGTTATTTAACACAAAACAGAAAGGATTTTTGCACAGGAAGGAATGGAAGGATCAGAACCCAATGGCACGAGAATGGTTTCTTGGTGCTAATCAAAGCCAGGACTCTCATTCTAAAAAGTGAGAAAAATACCTTTTGCTGTTTGAAAGCTTTTCTTCCCTGTTCACATAAACAGCTACTGCAGACTTCTCTGCATGGCGAATTTGAGCTTCATATTTCAACACTCTAGTGCTACACAAACACTAGTTTTAGATACAAATTGTACTGGGTAATTTGATTAATCAATGATATCCCATCAGTAAGTCTATGTGCTTTTGTGAATAAGCTGGTTTCATGAGCTGTTTGTTGGGTTGGGGGGGAGGGGGTTGCCCTTTTACCAATGAACAATGACCAGGTGCTTCGAAGCTGTGTCAGGTATTTATAATGCCAAGTGTTACGACAGACGAAATACTATATATGCTGTTATGGAAGCCGGAGTGTTTCAAATTATTTTTACTTTGCAATTCTGATTGTTAGGCCTTAGTGTTTTATAACTTCAAATCACTTTAGAACCATGAAATAATTAGTGCTCAAAATATTCCCAAATTAGCACTATTTGCTGATAAGAAAATATGACAAAGGAAAAAGGATTTGCCAGAGTCCAGGTGGATTTTTCTTTTCAATGTTTTATATTCTAAATGGAAGCGAGATGTATATTTGTCTAAATCTGTGGTTTCTCATCTAAAAATTCCAGTACTTCGGTCTGCAAGTCAATACTGGAATATGAAAATGTCTAATGCTAACAGATAACCAAGGCCTGGATTTGAAAAGCAGTTTACACCTTTGCAAATGCCATGGTCAAAATCGGACAAAGCAGGGACTGTTCACGCTGTCTCCTGTCACAGCCAACCACAGCTCTGCAGCCACATGGGGCTGGGCTGGGAAGGGCCGCCTTGTCCCGCTCAGAGAGGCTCTCCTGCCACTCTAGGCACCACCGCTTTGCCTTTTATGTGCCCCTTTGTAAACGTTGTTTCTTTTTTTGTCAGAGCCTGATTGGGAAAAAAAAGTTCCTAGGATCCAGAACAATTTCCAGCCAGTATTTATCCCCGATTACTTGTACTCCTTTTTCTCCTTGTGGCTATACTTATGTCTAGACTGAACTGTCTTTACCTTTCTCATTATTATCTTCTTATAAAGACATCAGCTATACTTGTGTCCTTCGGCTAAATAAATCAAGCTCTCCTGGTTTTATCTTGCAGAATTGTATCCACTTTATTGATACCATTTTAGTATCTTTCCTCAACATCTAGCTACTGCAATTTCACTTAATTATTTGGCTTCTGCACAGTGGCTTGAATACTTCTCCATCCCAACTGGAAATTTGTCTCCTAGTGCAGGCTGAACTTTCATGATTCTATCAAATTGCATCTGGGTCATCTTGTGACAAACTCTATAACCAAGGTCCTTTTATTATCAATTAACAAGAAATATAACAAAATATTTTGTTTAATCTTCAAGTGCATGAGTTAATATTTGTCCTGTAAAATTTCATTCCATTCATTTCATTCCATTCCCTTCAGTGTTCAAAGTCTTCCAGGGGGTTTTTTTTGTGTGTGTACCCCAGTCCTTCTCTGGATTAGTGCCTCCCAACTTAGAATCAATCCCAGCCTCGTAGTATCTGTGATTCAGTGATTAATGAAATTGCTAAGAAAATTCAGTCACAAGACTGATGCATATGAAATTCCACTTGCAGCTGTCACCCAACCCCCACTTTCTTTTCAGTGTTGCCTTCTTTCCTTTAGCCAGCTGCTTACACACCTCATCATCACGCTACTAGTTTCCATTTTCTCCATCTCGACTGTGTTTTCCATATTTTCCACACTTCCAGTGTATCAGACCCTACAGATCTATGAAATCTGCACTTGCTCATTGTGACAGGCCTGATTCTTACTTTGCTTTTAGCCATGGAAATTCTGCAGACCTAATCTACTCTCTCTACTTGCAGGTTGGCTTGTGCATTGCCCTCTTATTTTCCACTTGAACATATTTTTTCCAGCACTGGATTCTAACCTTGCAATTTTACAGCATCAAACCAGTTTTTCTTTTCTACCTTAATAGGAAGTCTGCAGTGAAACCACATCTGTAGCCGACACCGCACAAACAGGAAGAGTTTAGCTCTACACTGCCCGTTTGAGCTGATATCAAAACCAACTTTTCCCTTACAGTTTAAACTTCCGACTCCTCATCGCTCCATGCAAATATCAGAACTTAAACTGTTCAACAGAACTTAGAGCTAAGGAACTAAAGGGTATAATAGAAAAATAAGATCATACTTTCTGTCCTTATAATATAAACCAACTTTTAATAATAAAAACTTCTATCACGTTTTCAATGAGAATAACATATACATTTCAATGTAAAACAGTGCACAGTGTAAATGCCCTTAGATACTCTTCTATGCATCTTTAATGTTTACAGTGACTGCGTCTAAGCGTGGGCCAGGATCCTCACCAGGCTGTGTAAATTGCTGCAGTTCCGCTGAACAGAGCTGATGTAGACAAAGCGAGGATCTTGGCCTACGTGTTCTTTTTATTTTTGGGTGTTCCTACAGTTCTTAGAATACTAAGTACATTTTAAGTTGAGGATTCAGTAAAGAAACATCCATTTCTTCTGAAACAGCAAATGGCAAGAACAACTCTTCCAAAATTAACAAAAAGTGCATTGAAATAATGATCTGCTCATCTGGCTGCAGTCCAAATGGATACTTGGTAACAAACCCCTGTATCCGACAGCTGGCGATTGATGGGTTGTCCTAGTTCCCTGCAACAGGTTGCTGTAGGTCAGAGGAAACAGTTAAAAGTAAGAGATTAAACAAAACCCATTCCTTCCCCAAAATTCTTTCTATCTGTGAGTGAAGAAAAAAAATTAAAAAATTAAGAAACAAGGTTCAAAACAATTGCATCCCCAAACTTGTCATAAGCCATTTTGTGTTGAAGCGTAGATTAAAAACATTTAAGAGACCTTCATATCCAAATGGAAAAAGTCTAATTTAAGTTTTTGAGGCAGTCTGGATGTTAATAAAATAAAATTAAGCCAGCTAAAAAACAAACAACGTCACAAATAAAAACCCCAAACCTTTATTTTCTAGAATATACATCACTGCAAAGCACTTCTGGATCTCCTAACTATGAACTGTTTTAGACGAGGCTGTGGAGAAAGAGAGGAATGGTAAGTTCCTATTCACCCTCCTACTGCACCTGCTACCAGTGAAATTCGTTAGGGATGGGTGGTCATATTAAGGCACTCACTCCAAAAGAACATTATTTCTGTCCTGAGACTGCTGACATGTTTCAATTAGTTTCAGCCAGTAATTTGGAAAAAATTACTGTGCTTAGGATAATACTGACAGAATGGAGAACAATTTTTCAAACAAGAAAAAATAAAGTACATTATATACATGATTCCTTTTTTCTTTTAACTTAAAAGCATCCCTAATACATCTTAATAACTGTATTAAAGACTACTTAAATATTGAAAGATTTTAAATAATGTAGATTTTTTTTTCAGTAAACTGGGAGTAGCTGTGTAATTGCCAGCATATTGGTCCCATTTTAAACAATATAATTTTTATTTAAATCTTGTATATATAATAACATGATCGAAAACACATATTCCACTCCACATAAATAAGTATATGTTTTGTTCTGACCTGTTTTAAAAACTACATCTGTTCAAATAATCAGATTATAAGACTGAATTTTTCCTTTGTAAAGTTTCCTTTAAAATCCTTCACTCCCAATCTCTCCTCTTAAATACTACTGTATTTCCAGAGTACATAATAGGGCATTAGTAAAAAGAGTTAATCAAAAACCTGAAAGCTACAGTAAGTAAAATGAAGTAATGTTAAGAAGTATTATGGAATGTATACTCTGCAGCATAGACAGATTGGTTCTCACTGGGCTGAAGTGGAAAATTACTCCAGAAGAAATTCTTTATGTTCATATGTGAATAAACCATAGATTGTGCTATTCGTTGTTCAAAAGTGCAGGTCAGTTCATGAAAAAGTGGTGTTTATGAAGCTACTGCGCAAGGACACTGACCCAAATTATGCTGGCAATTAAACGGATGCCAGATACAGTACAGGGAGAGAGATATGCATCATTCTAGATTTTCGTAACCAACCCGTGTCTTGAAGTCCACAACTTTTAGGTGGCAGCACAAACAAGTCATCAGTAAAACCGCTTTCTTGAAATAGAAGTGTCGCTTTTCCAGGCATCTAGCAAATGGTAGTAACATCCATCTTAGCTCTGTGGTGTTTGTTTCAAGAATTTCTTCAAGAAGTCAAAGCAATATAAGAATCCCTGCACGTGCTGCAGGAGTTCAAAGGCAGATTTTTGGTGCCTGGGTCCAGCAGATTCATCTCCGACTAAACCAGAGCAATCTCTCTTCCTCTCTTGATTCAGCACCATCAGTGTCAGTTAGCATGGGTCCTCAGACAGGCCTGCTCAGAGGTGAATGCTTTAACAATGCTGCCACGTAGGTGCCTCTTATAAATCCCCATCTGTAGGTGGCTGGCACAACCTATAGAGTCTTTAAGGCAGATGAAGAGTACGGTGTTAAACATCGTAAGGATGATAACATAAAGTTACTTGCATAGTATATGAGAATCAGCTTCTCCTTTACCATTCTGCAAGCTTTAGAGGTAATCTGATATCAAGAATACCACTATTTTTAGTTTTAATAATTGCAAATTTAGAAGTGCCACTAGTGATTTATTAACTAAAGCATGTACAATCATTGTTTAAATACTGTTTGAGACTTTCTATCACTCCCTTTTAACTTTGGCCCAATTTGGGTCTTCAACAGTCCCTTCTCTCTGTTTCGTTTTAAACCCAGTTCAGCATTTTTCCTGAACAAAAGAGTTCACCCCTCATACAGACTGGGATACCAAACAGATAAAAGAACATATTTGCTTGTTGACATTGTTGAACAAACTTTAAAGTTAGTAATTATGTTTTCAGAGAAATTTTTTGAATCACAAGATTAGCAAATTGAGACCAGTGGTGAAACCTAAGTGCATCTTGACTGTCATTCATATATGACTTTGTGGTGGCTTTTTCTACTTTATATTTGAATAAACTCAAGCCTTTTACAACTTCTGTTTCAAGACTGCTACTACAGAGTTTGGCAAACCGCAATGCTAGGAAATATAATCCTGACAATTAACATTAATTCACCAGATCTCCTTTTAACTTTGCTCAGTTTTATTTCATATTATGATGATGGAACGCAGTAGGAACACATGTATCTATCTGAGCTTTATTGCCCTGAAATAATCCACGTAAATAGTCCTGGAATTTGTCCTTGTGATTCAGAGTGTATACAAAAGAAGAGAAACACCTCATCTTATGATTTGTTTGTAAAGCTGTTTCTTTTTGAACATAGCACGCTGTTACGGTCATAAAATGGAACCAAAGTAATGTACGGCCATTAATAAGGCAAAATAACCATGCTGCTAAAACGCTGATGTATGACACTGGGGACACGGTACAGGAGCCAACACAGACTATTATTTTATTCTTTTTTGAAAGAGCAATTACAATCCAACAGAAGGATAAGGTTCTAAATGAGAAATATTGTTCTTTTTAAGGTCTCAGAGAAAATAAACCAAGGCCAGACTGTTACAGTAAGCATAATCACAGTCTCTAAAGTTTAAAATAACTTCCTATAAACATTTTGAGGAGCAGATAGGGGGGAAAAAAAAAAAAAGAGGCAGGGCTTGTTTAAACTAACTCAGAAGTCTAAATGGGTGAATAAGATACCAGTGTTTTAAGGGAGTCTTCTTGACACTGAACCGATACGTTCTTTGGAGGACTCCAGCGCTAGCAAGTACACTCGCAGTATCTGAAAGGATGGCACAGACTTTACTGGATCTTTTCTGATGCCGATTCCTGCATGCCAGAACTGTTTTGCCTTCATGTAAACAATGCCATTAACAAGAGAAGAATCAGAAGTTTCTCTGATATTTGTACAGACTGATTCTGTAAATATTGTCACCTAAATCATGACGATTTGTTACCCATTGTGGGAAAATGCTGTGTTACACTTTATTAAAGAATATTCTCTTCTCTCTGATAAATGAAATTGGAAGAAATTGACCAGAAAGAGATACTTTTCTTAAAAATAATGGTATTCTCACCCTGCAGAAAGCGATGGTGAACATCTCTAGCTCCTGTTAGGTGCAATAGGATTCACAAATATACAGTGCTTTTCAAAGTCGTCTTCCAGACAAAACCTCATATAACCCTGGGCAACTGATCTTCCTTAGAGCTGCATTACTGTATGGTTACTCTGACTTGAAGTGCTTGCTCTTAAACCTGCTCTGCCATCACTAAACAGTCAAGCTCTTCTAAGCACACAATAGTATAGCCTACGAATCATCTTTGCATATCTGCAGTCAGATTTGCCATTCAGGAATTTTTCTTTCTAAGCATTCCTCAGATGGCTGTCAGTTGCTAGCTTTGCCAACTCACAGCAACAGTCCAAAAAAGACCCTTCTCTCTGATCAGCTATGTGTTATTCAGAAAATGCAGAAACCTTTGAAGTTAATGATCTGCAAATTGTAAGCAGCAAAGCTGATTAATCTACAGTGCACTTTGTTTAGTGCAGTGAGAAAGAAGAACAGGAATTTTTTCTTTTTTCCACTATTGCTGCTAAGGAGAACTTTGGTTACAACAGGAACTCCACAATTGTTACAGAAACATAAACCCAGCACTCAGATAAAATACATAATGCATAATAACCTACCGAGGTGCACATTGTGGCATTTGGTCCATCACTTTCAGATTCTTGGCAGAGATTTCAACCCTTGGTCCCTAAGGAAACAGAGAATTTATGGTACTGACAGTATCGATAAAGCATCTGATCCTTAGGGGAAAATATTGTAATGGGAGTATGGTTTCTATTTGAGAATCCATTAACTACTTTTAGAAGATTTGGAATCCATTGGTTGGATACATTAGTCATCTGTGTTTACTTAAAAGATGGAATTAGTCCCAAAGCACTTTACAAGCACTGCTGTCTAGCACTAGGGAATTTCTACTATTTAACACTGTGACTGAGACTTGGTTTTTTTATATACAGAAATTGTCTGAAATATACCAGATAGTCTCTACTTTCTAACCATCAAGGCACACACTTTAAGTAACGTACACTGAGGCATATATTTTAATTGCTGTAATGACTGTACATGCGAAAGTTAATTTGTTCCTGTCAAATCTACGCGTAGCTATTCAAACATTAATAGAAGTTTGACTATGTGGGTTTGTAGTGCACAAAATACAGTGCCACATCAAAATAAATTGGTGTTTGTACTATGAGGTTACTGGAATGAAAACGGTGGCATGTAGCAGACACACTTCCAATACTTACTTGCTTTCGCATGATGTCTGTAGCTTGCATGATACACTTGGGCAAAAGGCCATGACTTCGAGCCAGTATGGCTGCTTGCTCCAGGGACACGCTCAATGTACTTCTGAACATGGGAACAAGAGATATTAAATCACAGATCGTATTTTAGAATGCATAAATAGGTACGTACAGGACACTTACATGCGTATGACTTCTGTTAGCTGGTGTTCTTATATTTACTTTTACTTTTCTTATATTTACTTTTACACTTACTTTTTTAGGTTTTTTACTTACAAAACTATCAAATTACCTCAGTCCTGCATTTCCAGTCTCGTTACACCCAGATACTGCAACTGTTTGAGTCTCCAGCATCATTACTACAAGTCTACGTTTCACTGCTCTTCTGCACTGATTCATATAAAGTTATTCACAAATGAATCTTTTCTTTGCTCAATGGTTTTGAGACACTGGAAGAACAGTGCTGTGTTTAGAATCAATGCTTGCACAAACCAAGATTCTAAAGCTATTTTTGAGCAACTTCCTACATTTTCAGTGTGTGACTGAAGACAATGTTGACTGAAAGTTATATGCAATGAGATCAATCAGTCAGTTGCATTGGTTGATGCACTGAAACAAAAAAAAGTTTGTGTGTCCGTACGAATTATTAACAGAAGTATTAAAAGTCACAACCTACCCTAAAATAAAGATGGCAGTAGATTTAGCTCCTTATTATATTCCCTTACAATCTACCTTTCTATTACTTTGAACAGAATCAAATATATTGCTCAAATCTCTAGAAAGGACAAAAGTTCTCATCACACCAGTAACACACAGGTCTCTTAAATCTCACCTCTGCATCCCAGTGCCACACATAGTAATCTGACAGGCTCCAAGCCGATAACAGAGCTCAGAGGATATAGGTAGCAGGCCAGCTCCTGATGTGTTGCTGCTAGAATATCCTGACTGGGTTGGTTTTGTATTAATGAAAGACTTCATCAGCCTGCAAAGCTCATCCATTGCATTAATGGGGCGAATAAGCTAAACAAAGCAATAAAAAATGCATCAGTGGCATACTTACACCTTCAGTTATAAAGACATTTACAATTCTTTATCCTATGCCTAAACCCAATAATCTACACAAGAGTAACTGCCAAACAGTAACAACTATTTAGAATATATATGAACTTTGGATCTGGAAAGATACAAACAATTACTTAGGCTTGGGGCATTTTTTTGCAATTATCACAAATCACATAGATTGTTTACAATGTATATTACAATTGCAAAGATAGTCTCTGATTTTGTCTTCCCTGCGGTAGTACTTCATGCCTTACATGCATATTTTCACATATGTCACCTGCCCCAGTTAGACAGACTGCCTTTACAGGAGATGCTGGGAAGTACTACTTCCCTGTTGTTTTCTTCTATAACAGTGAAAAAAGCATAACTTGCAAATTGAACATCTGTTCATTTTCATGCATCTGTGGGAGAGGAAAATTAACTCATTCTGTCTAACATCAGATACTGTATTTAGCAGGGGCAGTCGGAGAGATATGGAGTCTTATTAGAGCCCAAGTTCAGGGTTTTGTGTCTACCCCAGTTCTGCACATTTTCTTCTAAACAAAAGAACTGTAGCCAAGCTTCAGAGAAATTCAGATCACTTCTGTAGGGTAGGGAACATTTTTTAAATGGTGTTTGGGTTTGTACAGGTCTGCCATATGGGTATCCCACGACTGGGATTTTAGAGAGGTAGAAATAATATTTCTATGACCGAATTTATTGTAGAAATAAACACAGTAACAATACCTGGTCAATCTTCACTGCAGTAGTATTGGAATCAGTGGGCAAATTTGATCTCTCTAGGTAAAATGTCCTGCAAAAAGGCCAGCAAGGACTACATTAGTTGGTGTGTCCTATTTCCAGCACATATATCTATACTATCTTGTACAAAATGTCTGAGAAGGCTATGCTAAAAATCTTGTACTTCAAGATCTGCTGTCTTATTGATCCATTTTGATTGCAGTAATTTACAGAGTCTGTACTAAAAGATTCCAAATTCCCTTTTTAATGTAATTTTAGCTCTGCACAAAATTCTGAAGTCAAATTAGATGAGAATTTAATCCTGTACAGTGGATGAAATTCCCATCTCATACTGCAGAACAAGTTTAACTGTGGGAAGAAAATTAAGAAGTTTCCCACACAATGAGGATCTCCAAAAATCATATTTGTACAAGAAACCATCAGGAATGGAATCTCTTTTTCATTAAATTTTAAGGTCCTTACCAAGGAGCACTCTTTTCAATGTCTTTTAAGGCAAAGGAGAAGCATGAAATACCTGAGTTTACGGTAGTATTGCTGCACTTTTTCAAGTGAAATACCATTAATTTGCTGTGGAAGTTCTTCTAGAGATGAGCCAGCTGGTTGTGATTGCCCCTCCATACTCTCCAGAGCTGAAGAAGAAAACATTTTACTAAGCCTATGTTATTAGTTTTCTTTTTATTAATTTATTTATTTATCTCTGTGTCATCTCACTGCTTAGCAAATGACTCTTGGATCATGTCAAGGCTGATTCTGTTACTGCATAAATTTAATGCATTTCCCATAAATTTAATGCATTTCCCAGTATGGGAATACAGTGGTAGTATCGTAAAGGCGAGCTTCACAGAAAGCAGTTCTATCTAACAGCAATTAATCCCCATTAATATCCCCTTGAAGGAAATTTCCTGTATTGTATTTTGGTGTGAATATTTGCTTATCAAGTCAATTTCCAGCCCAGATGATTCTGTCATGGTGTATGCTTTTAAAAACACTTCTCTGTAGCCTGGGAACATCTCCTGATACCCTACTAGATCAGATTGTCCATGCATTCCAAAATAATGTCTCTATGGCCTTTACAGGAAGGTATAAAAAAGCCCCAAGGCATATCTTGTTCTCATGACTGTGTCTTATTCTAAAATCTAGCACTCCCCAGGTCTTACTAGAATAGAAACATCTGCTTCTTAAATATGTCTGTAGTTCTCAGCTGCATTATGTTAAGAGCTTCATGGTCATTCTTTATTTTGAATCTTTCAGCACCATCGGTTAGCTTATTTTTCTCAAGAAAGCTTTTTATAGACACCTTTTGTAAAGAGCACCGTGTGCAGTTTCAAGCTTCCCCCATTCTGAAACCGAGAAGGCAGTTTGGAGAAGTAGTAGCTGTCAAGATAAAAGATAACCTTCAAGGCCTGACGACTTCCTTCAATGTGGTAGAAGACATGAGTATCTGGAGAAATAAAGATAAAACACTTGCTGCTTTACCACTGCAGGAGAAATGCAAAACCATTGCTATCTGAGTTTGTTAGATATCTAATGACATTTCACATCTCCACCATTAGGTGAGTAAGGGAGAGCCTTTATTGAGAGAATGCTGGCTCTGAAATATTATACTTAAAAAGAGACACCGTTCGCATGACCTAGCATGATGTTTGATGCTAATACAATAAACATGCTTAATAATTAAAATCCCATCCAGTTTCATGGCATCTCATAGTCAGTAAACATGGAGAGAGATCTGGCAGGGTGGAACACAGGACACAGAAGAGCTGGGGAGGGACAGTCCTTCTACCTTAGGTAACGTGGTGAATTACAAACAACTGTCAGGAACTGCTCATCATCTGTCATATCTCCCTGTGTGCGAAATCACACAGGTATGGTATGCTGGCACAGACCATAGTTACAAATCACAGAACATGCCACCAGCATCCCCCGATGTCAGTCCTGCTTTTTATGCTGTGTGTTTGCAGTGGAAGCTGAGGGAATGCAACAGTGCTTCAGAGAAGCTGCTCAGTGCTCTCCAGGTCTGACAAGGTCTGTTAGGTTTATAATCATGGAGTCTATTAACCCATAAAACACACAAGAAAAAAAGAACTTCAAAGAAACAGAGAATACTCACTTGCTACAAGACTTTCATCCAGCTGCTTAAAATAGAAAGCAACTTTGTCCAATTCAGTCAGTGTGACCTGGATGTCTTCCAGCATGGTACGCTCCTCCTTCTGTAGAGCAAAGAAACAGATATAAATAGGTTATAATCTGCCAGAAAGAGATCAATGGCAGGAAGGTATGGTTGTTACGGGCATGCTTTGGTTCAGGAGACCTAGAGCAGAATGTGGGGCTTTCCATTAATTCCATCCCAGCCAGGTAATTACCAATGGCTCTTTAACTTGTGATACAAGTTTAGCTACCCTTTGCCTAGATGTCATTTGATGTGATTCACAGAGAGTAGAGAGGTTTCTCCAAACTTTACTCTATACCTACAAATGTGAAGAACAGCCTATCAGTTACTGCAAAATAAATGTCCATACGTTCCATGCAATGTGAAGAAATACTAGTTACATAGGCATATAGTTTGGATTGTATCAAACCACCCCACCCCCCCCAGTCTACAATGTTTACAAAGTCCAAAAAAATGTCGATTCTCTACAGTGTCAGAGCTACTTGTCTTTTTTATGCTTTTTTCTTAACATTTTTACAGTTACGGTAGCTTATCTACTGTACCTATGGCTTATCTGTTCATTAGGTGCAGATGAACTATGCAAGACCAGCTCCTCTCCTCCTTAGACATGGTGCCTCAAATATCAGCACCACGGAAGTGAGAGCGAGACTGCAGTCTATCTGTTCTATAAAAGTGACCAATGTATGAACAAAAGCCTAGATTTTCAGGTTGTCCGAACTCTTGAAATACTCAGAACTTTTTCACCTATTTGTTGAAATGTGTGTTTTCACCAGAAGATGGCAGGCCACACATGCGCCACCAACAACTGAGCAGTAAAACCTCCGTAAATGCAGCAGCATTACTCCAAATACGAAGGCGGACAGATTCCTATAGTGTTCTAGTGTGACAGTGGGTCCTGTATTTGTGAGAAGATGAAAATAATGGGATATGGAATATTGGCACATGGTTGTCAGCAGCGGGAATCTCCAGAGGTTGCTGTAGTGAGAGTCTAAACATGCTGCTAGAATGAAGGGCTCTGGCTGTGCTGTGGGTGGCAGAGAAGCATACAGGCAAGTGTGAGCGGACCCAAGGGTGCCACAACTCTTCATCTTACCACAGTGGGGGAGAGAAGAGACTGGTAGTTTAGTAAAACACCAGTGGCTGCTATCTGTTCCAGCCATTTTCTGCTGGCGTCTCTGCTGCTCTCTTCGTATTCCCCATTGTTGTTGTATCGATAGTTGAGAGCAGCCAGTAACTGCTCTGAAAAGGTGCAAATAGCAGCCACAAGAGACTGACAGAAGATGGAATCACGTCTCAGCTGTAGCTCAGTATCTGCCAGAGAAGGGGAGAGAAACACAAAGAAGTCATGAGTGTATTTTTCTTTAATCTCACTGCCAAAGAAGCAGTTTGCGTGTGTGTGTCTGCATGACATTCGGCTTCTGCTGTAGCTTTGCACAGACTTAGCAGATAACCTCTTCTTGCTGTGTGACCTGGGTGTATAGATGAAGACAGCATAGCTGGAGTACACACATGTTTGAAAATTTTCTAGTCCACTTGCCTGCTTGTTACTACCTCTGCCATCTGCATGCTCATTCTTCTGACTGGGAAGAGCTGTAACTTGTTAGTGCCATATCTGGACTGATTCCCCTCTTTTGATGTTTACAGGAGCAAGAGAATTCTTGAAAGAAGGTGTCTGCCATTACTTCTCTCCTGGGCTATTAGAGATTCATCTTCCCCCACCCATCTGTATTTTGCGGGCTTCCCATATGCTTAATGCATTAACTGGGCCTGCCCATACGGTACCAATTGGTTTATGTTTCCTGGGAGAATTTCCCCTGTGTTAACTTTGCTTCCAGTCCGCCTGCCAGGCAGCCACATGCTGGTCAAATCAACCTCGTCACACTTAAGGGGATTGCAGGCCAAAGAGGCACATGAATAAGTGAAGAGCTACTTCCCAGGCACCCTGGGCTCCTCCAGCAGGCACTGCAGTACAGCAGTCTCTCATTGTCAAGGCAGTGTTCCCCAGAGAAAGAAGCTGAAGACATCACCCAGAGGCTTTGAAGATCTGGATTATTTTTATAAAGCACTGAACACAATAGACTGACTAACACACTCCAGGCCCTGGGCCATATTCTCAACTTAAGGGCAACCAATCCTTCTAGCAGTACACCTCTGTACTGCTGGAAGTAAGGCAAAGAGAGCTTAGGACTGCCCTCAAGGCAAGGGAATCCCTGGTGCCATAAAGCTGCCATAGCCAGTCCAGTGCCATCTGCTCCTCCATTCTTTCCAGAAGATGTTCATGGAAATGCTGCAGGAGATGAGGCACAGGTAGAGACTTAGGCAGTCATTATATCTGCTATCAGTAAAAACAACCTTTATGGACACTAGGCTGACGCCACAGGCTGGTTTGGACAGACTCACGGACCAGGCCTGGCAGGAGCTGAGAGGTGACTTAGAGCCATACAAATCTCTCATCTTCATTCTATGAAGACTTGAGAATCAGGCCTGGCACAGTGAAGTAATGACAGCCTATTCCAGTTATTTATTACCTCATTTTCAAACAAAAGTACACCAAGTAGGTGTTTCAATTACAGAAAGACTGCACATTCGCTCCTGGGAAAGGCCTGTCCCTTGATCTGTGAGCACAACGTTTCATGCATGGTAACAGATTAATGATGTCCACAGACTATTCAGGTGCTGCCTGCAGATTTAGGTTTTCAGTCTGCTCCTGGCTATAATTTCAGTATACACAATCCTAACTCCTAACGTGCCTGCTCTGTTTGGAAAGATGACAGAGTCCATGGTCTCACAAAGTTGTGCAATAGGTCTCATTTTTGCTGCATGTTCTCACCACAGCAGGAAACAGAAAAGGCCATCTGGGAAGGAGGACTGTGCAAAGGAAAAAATGAAGACAGTAAAAAGAAAAACAGTGCTTGTGAAACACCAGCAACCAGCCAGGTAACACAAGCAGCCTACAGTGAATTGAAATAATGTAAAACTGAAGAACAGATGTCAGATGCATGGAAAAGTTGCCCTAGATGCAGAGCATGAGAAATGTTAGCATAAAATGCCAGGGAAAAACCTAAATGCTAAGGAGAAAGATAACATTCTGATGTATGCACATGCATGCACACAACTGTGAGTGTTAGGGACTTCTGCATAGATGATGCTGCTTTGCAACAAGTCAAAACCCCTTACCTGTGCATTTTAACAAGGCCAAGAGCAGCTGATTCTTCCCATCTAAAACAGTGAAGAAAAGGAATGCTCTAGTCAACATGATACCAAGGTAGATTTGATTGCATTTGTTAAGTCTCCTCATTCCCCACAATCCCTGGCCCCTGGGTGGCCATTTCTATTTACTCTAGTAGTCCTTACTCGCACAGACATGTTAATGACTGAAAAAGAACCAAGGTGTAAATCAAAGAATTTTACAGGCTAAATGCTCTGTTAACTACCATGAATTACTGGAAACAAATTGCACATGTAGATGAATCCCTAAGGAGGTGATTTCTGTCCAGTGCTTTGCACTGGACTGTAAACATCAGATTCAGCTCCTGTTCCAGTTCAAGCAGATTGCAATGGTTTAGGATGTTGTAGTATCTGATTAGCATTAATTTCATTTTGGAATATACCAAGCATCTTTCCCTCCATTTTCTAAAAGGGTTAAAAAAAGCACAGGGAACTAGATCAGGCTGGTATCATTCTGTCTGAATGGGCTGACGAAATACAATATGGGAGAGAAAGTTCTTTGGAATTGCTGCACAGGTGAGATTTTACCATACAGCACAGGGACTCCGCAAAAAATAACCTGTTTTACCTGTTCTTCTCTAGAGCCCAGTACAGCCTTATTACAAATTGAGATAAAATGAACTGCTAGACTTGATTAGATCACAATCTTTTCTCCCTGAAGCCAATAACAAACTTTTCCTTATTTACAGACCTTCCACATATTTTTGTATGATTTCAACGAGGTTCTTGATGCGCAATGGAAGATTCCACGGATCTTCTTGAATGCTGGCTTGAATATTATTCCGGCACCTAACTGTGGTTTCTTCCTTCTGTTTCAATTCTAAAAAAAAATGGATTTTGTTAGCCATTAAGGAAATGCTACATAGCTGAGAGTGGCTTATGAGTTATAATGTGTATACAGATGAAAGCAGAGATACAGTATCAACAGCAACAACTGTGAATGAAAAAGGTTCTTAAATAGATCTAATACAGAAGGAAAAAAAGGCTATTCCTGTAATCTCATGATCAGCAGTCTCCTAGCATTGTTTTCAGGACTGTAGACTAAAAGTTAAGTACATGGGTGACATGCACAGTGAAGGGAGCTCTGCACTACTCACAAAGCACAGAATTCCCTTCTGTTTTCTCTGCCTTTAATAAAGTGCAGGCAGCTGTATTGAGTAGAGTCTCTGGCTGTGCCCAATACAGATCAGCTTTTTGGCTGCAGCTGTCACATCCCATAATACTGATGAGAAGTTATGAAATATTCTGCTTTCTTTCACCTGTGGGAAGCTAATTATTTAATTACAGAGTAGAGGATTTATTCTCCATGACTTAGCTATGTAGCTAAGCCAAATACCCCATTGTTGGCTACAAAATGCATAAGCAGAAAGAAGCACAGAAAAACTGTGCCAAATAACTGCTCGTGAACAGAAATGGGACAGCATTCAAATTTACATCCATCACTGAAAGGTGTCCATGGTAGCTATTAAACAGACACTTTGGTCCAGGATTCCAGCTGAACGTAAGCAGGACTTGTCTGTTCCTTCAGGTGATGAATGTGGGATCTTCAGTTAACTTCAGCTAACTAAAAGATTCTCTCAGTGTAATTAATCTAATTTTAATAAATGAGACTCTGTTTAAGCAAAATAAAATAAAGGAAGTGAACACAAGGTGTCTGTTATTTCTTCACTTCATTCAAACAGTGCATGGAGAGACTAACATATTCTACATAAATATGAATGTGTTTGTAGAGATGAGTTCATGTAACAGAACTTCATAGGAGTTACTTCTGGAGTCAGGAAAAGAAAAGCAGAAAAAGCTCTCTTCTAGAGTTTGTCACTGTAACTCAAAATTAGAGCTTGTCAAAGGCTGAAGCGTGACTACAGCACCTGAAGCATAGGAGGAATAGTAGAAAACATTTGAGATTTCAAGTGGGAAAGGAAATGCAGCAAATATTCAGAAAATAAAGTCCTGTGTATTTCAGTGAAAGAAGAAACCACATCCTGGGCCCCAAAACCATTAAGACCAAAGTCTCATCATGCTCCCTGAGGAAAAAGAAAACACGGTATCATTTGTTTGCTCTCTATGGGAATCAGTTTTCAAAATAAGTGTCATGTGAGGATGAGTTTACTCTGGCAATTATCCATCTGAAGAAAAGCAGAATAAGTCATTAAGCAAACTCAGGCAGAACCTTTTGGTGCCTCAAATCTACAGTGGTCAGCCCCTCATCAGCTTATCAGAGTGCTCATTTACCTTGTATCTGACCTTTTGAGATACATTACCTTGTACCTTTTGATATACCTATCTGTGTTCACATCAAAGGATAGATTTGGAGACTTGTGAAAGAGCTGTGAGGATTCAGCAGCATATAACAGAAAAGAGTTCTCTGTGTTTCAGAAGGAATTCATGTGAAAATGACCTTTTAAGGATGCAAAATTTTGGTGGTCAGACACGGTACCTGCCTTTTAATGTATGCCTGGGTAGACTGCATGGTTAAGTCTGTGTGGCCATATAGCATGTGTGCATTCATGTTAAGCTCTTAAGTCCTAGCAAATCACATCATTAAATGCAATCAACCTTTTTCTTTACCTTGCAAACTGTGGTCCATTGGAAAGTGCTTGGTTTCTTCAAAGGCCTTAGTTATTACTGGTCCTTTTAGAAGTGCATTGATTGCATCAACCTACAATTGGAACATTTTCAACCAGCGTTAGTAAGACTTGCAGAAGAAAATCTGAACAGAACTCTTGCGGGGAAAATGCAAAAGTCATTACACTATTTGTATTTTGGAATGATTTCTCGTTGACAAATAGCATTAAGACTTTTTAACCATGAACTGGCCTCAAGAGCTTCACACTGAATACAGCATTTTGCACAATGATGATCTACATGCTGATGAGATAAAAGATAATACAAAACAATTCTTTGGTGCTATACATCTATAAAGTCATCTGTTGGCTAAACTTGTGAGGACTCTCCTGAGATCTGTAAATGTGATCCATTTTTAGGAAATTTTTCTTCACCGAGAGGGTTATCAAGCATTGGAACAGGCTGCCCAGGGAAGTGGTTGAGTCGCCATCCCTGGAGGTATTTAAAGGACGTTTGGATGAGGTGCTTAGGGACATGGTGTAGTGGTGGTTTTGGCAGTGTTAGGTTTATGGTTGGACTCGATGATCTTAAAGGTCTTTTCCAACCTATATGATTCTGTGATTCTGTGATTCTGTGATTTAGACCATACAAGGCATTAGAATTCTGTTCATCTTTTGCTTTTTTTCATGAAAGCTTTTTTCCCCTCAGTCTAATGCCTGAGATAAGGCAGGTCAACCTTGCTTAAATCACACAAGGCAACTTGAATGTTGACAAAACTGCTTCCTCAAACTGTCCTATAATATACTTGCTTATGCTGTACCCTAAAATCTTCATAGTTTGCCTTCCCTCAAAATATGATTTAATTAAACAATTCGATATTTCCAATTTTTTGTATTGACATGGATAAAGAGAAAGCAATTCTGTGTAAGAGTAATGCTTTACATACCTGGTTAAAAAGATGTTCCAGACAGCCATGAAGTTTGTCCTGTTTGTCTAAAGGAATCCTCATATCATTGGGAAGCTCATCTCCTAATGAAGGAAAGATGAAAAGCTTTTAGCTGTCTTACCAATGTAATCTGTGATGAAGCCACAGATGACACAAGCACATCTTCACACTGGAGTGGGTGAAAAATGATTGCTGCTTTATCTCTAATTCATAGATCAAAATACTCATGATTTTTCATATAACACAAATGTTGAAGAACTGAAGAAGTTTATCCCTGCCTAATACCTCTTCCATATTCCAAATTTACTGTGGTTCATTAGGAAAAGAACAAATGCCTATCTTCATGTTCTTGCGATTAGTTTTGAAGAAACCACATTTGTGACTGAAACATGCAAGTGCTTATAATCAGCAAAGACTTACCATCTCTACTAAGGGATCTGGTATGAGAACTATGTATGTAACCTATGCGTATACTCACCTGATCCCATCTCATCACTGCCCAAGTAAGAGCTATTACTCCGTACGCTGGTGTACGACAACACTGAGTCCCGGTTACTGTTACATTCACTATTAAGAAAAGCAAAGAAGGTGATTGGAAAAAAGCTGTCCTTACACCCACTCTCATATACTATCATTCTGTTTTTATTAACACTGCAATCCCCAAAACTAATTCTGTTACGCATATACAAAAGAAAAGCTAATTACATGCAGAACAACCCTTAAGAAAGGCCTCTGGGGGTGGCACTGTAAAAGGATGTCTTTTTCCATTTGTAGTGACCACTCGATGCTTAATATATTGCCTGGATCCTATAAATAATGAAAATGGACTTCCCTCCACGGACCTCATCTGGGTCACATCATTAAACATGCTCTATGAGCATCGAGTAGGGGAGAAATAATTGAAATCTATGAGATTGAATCTCCACTAAACTCAACATTTGTTACCAATTCTCAGGGTATTAACAGCATCCAACTCCAGCATACACTGAAGCTGCAGTAGCACAGATATTGGAGATGGGAGAGGAAATTTCAGGAATCTATACCATCAGAGAATCAGGCACTGCAGATCCTAAAATTACCTCAGGAAGCAAAGGAGTCACTACAGTTGGCTTCACACCAATGTTGGCTCGTGCACACATGGAAAATTCTAGTATGAATCTCCTCTGTTTAAAGTTCACTTTACACTAACCATAACTTAATAAAAGTAATCAAAAAGGCTATGGATCTGAGTCTGTCCCCCTCCAATTAAGTGACACAGTGTTTTTAATGGTACAAGCCCAAAACAAAGCCTACAAAATTCTCCATATTGTCTCTTCCTCTGTTTTTATTTTAGGCTGTGACGAGAGAAATACAGGAGCAATTGGAAGAACCCTAACTGGGGTTCTTGCCTGTCCTTTGTTAAACCTATTATCAAAGAAATCTATTTTTTCTGAAGAAGATTTATACTTATGGCAATTACTCTGCAGTACAAACCCTTATGAAATTTGACTTACACCTCCAAATGATCCCAGAGAAAGAAGCATGGCTAATGCAAACAAGATATTTTCTTATCTATAATTTGCTTATTTTTGTAGTTCATCAGTAGTTTTTCAGATCAAAACCCATTAAAATACATTTTATTCCCCCTTGAGTAACTATTATCTGTAATATAAGCTTAATTCTCTGCCTCTGTTTAATAAAGATAAGACAGAATAATCTTTCTCACATTTATGTGTAAAATTTTGAAACACGTGACAGACCCACAGAGACTGCTTTTGATGTCACTTTGTTACCCAGAATAGATTAGCCTCAATTATAGAAACCATTTAAATGAAACAGTGTTCATAAATGGGATTCCTATTAACAATGAAAGAAATACAGCACATTTCAATAGAAAAGCTTCAGAGCACATGTGCAGATTTAAATCTAGCACAATAAATAGATGCCACAGATCTCAACATTGTAAGTCCTGGTTCTGTTTCTTTACTGACTTCATATTTGCTGTCCTTGGAGGTGTTCAATATTCAACTGGACAAGACCCTGAGCAACCAATCTTGTTGGACCTGTTCTGAGCAAGAGATTGGACCACGTGGGCTCCATAGACCCCTTCCAACATAAACTGTTCTGATTCTGTCATTTTTGAGTCCTGCATGAATTACTACTTGTACTAGTAAAAAACCAGCAGCAAGTAAAGAGTCAGGCCTGTAGCGCTGAAGTTTCAAAGATGCATCATGCACTCAGGTTACTCTAATCCTCCCAACTCACTGTAAAGTGTCTTTACTCCTTTGTAAAGGCAAAGTCCTATGGCCTTACTACAAATGTGAAAATGGCCCATTAAGGATGTAAAATTGCAGTGATCAGACATGACTGCAACTTCTTATTCTATTTCTTCTGAAGCCGAATTTCCAAATGTTTCCTCCCAAGAAAGACAGATTTGGAGTGTGTGAGATTTCCTTTGGTAGCAGATATTCCTGGAGAAGCAGCAGTCGTCAATCATGTCCCAAAACCAAGATTTTGAGACACCTGATTAAACATTTGCATTTGTGGTTTCAAAGGCCCATTAAAACAAAAAAAACCTCAATGTCCATTTCTGTTTCTCAGTGTCTTAGACTTTTGGGAAAATTGTTTGCAGAACTGAATGGAAACATTCCCTTACAATAGCGGCTATTATAAGACCAAGCAGTCTGCAAACTCTGCTGAGCTTCTGTAGTTTCCAGCTATATGATATAGAAAGGGAAAGTCACACTAGACCTATTTATTTCATTTTATTCAATTTTCTTGAAGCATTGGTATTTTGGCATTGTTATGAGAACAGGTTTTTTCCTGTGTATGTCTCCATGGTAATAAATGTAATGAAATAACTCTAGCTAGTGAATACTTTACTAAGTGAATACAGAATAATTGACTGACTGGAAAATAACCTGCTTGTTGAATCCATACCTGGCTTAGAACTTCAAAACATTATATTAGCAATGTAAAAGTGGCACAATCTTCAGACTAACCTGTAGGAGTCTCTGAAACTCATTGTGTCATGTCCAGAGTCTTCCTGGTCCTCCTCAGAAACTTTGAAACAGACCTTCTTGATTCCACCATGCTCAGCTTTGTCAGGATCACTCTCTTCTGTTCCCAGGGAAGGTGGAGATGTCTCCTCAGTAGATGGTGGCTCACAGGCACCACCTTCTGTAGGTTCTGTTATGGTGGACAAAAGTCTGCAAATGTAAAACATACAGCTCTCAGGGACTGGTGGGTAGTCTCACAAATGAGGTATAATGACTAAGGCTGGAATTCAGCTATGTGAAATCAAAAGCAACTTTGCCAGACTTTTGCGTAGACTACAGCTACGTAAAACTGCGAGCTCTGAAAGGGGTTCATTGAAATCCATGAATCTCAGTTCACAAAAGGTCCTGTTTCCCTAGGTACCCTACCTCCATAAGGTACAGCTTAATCACTGTAACCATGGTGGCCTGAAAGGGCTCTGTTTTTAATTTGCCAAAGTCTTCACTTTCTCCATCCAAGGCACTGGGTTTCTCCTCTGGGGCAGGGCCTCAGCTCGCTGGCTCTACCCAGCACCTACTGCCCTTTCTTAAATATGTTTGAGCCAAGGCTCCACATGCTTTACAGTCAGTTGAAGTTTTGGTGTACGATGGGCTGTTCTTTTTTGTTACTGGGCTTTCTGGAAGTGGCTGTGAGCAGCTTAGGGCAGCTTATGGCCTTCTCCCACACAGATCACCCCTGCAGCCCCTGCTACCAAAAGCCTGCCAGTTATGCACAATACACAGATGTACTACTCAAATCCTTCATTACTACTACTAGGAGACCCATGATGAGAAAGAGAAAAAGACAAAGATGAAAAGAGGAAAGGAAAACATTAGGTGCCATGGAGAAAGCTGCCTGAAATGACAAGTTTTGCTTAGTCTGCCTTATGACAGACAAAATCTCAAGGGTAGGGACTCTGTCATGGAATTCCAAAACTGCTGTTGGCACCAAAGATTCTTATATTGGAATATATAGTAAGCAAAATAGTGGCTGTTGAATTCAGGCAGACTTTTAGGAGCAAAGGACAGTAACAAGTACACTGGTGGTTCTACACAGGAGTAGGTCTGACACAACCAGCAAGGAGCTGTAATGCAAGCGCGTGTGCGAAGAGGTGAGTGTAAGAGTATGACAGCTGGGGCCAATAAGCACAATGAGTTTTCTGAGGTTAATGCCTCCATTTTATCAGAATTGCTCTCTGCAGTAGTGCATATGGGATTCTTTACTCACTTATTTATCTGAATGACATATTGCTTCATTTCCTTCACTGCAATGTCAAGTTTGTTAAAAAGGTGCAAGTATGAGTCCTGTATCTCCCGATCTTCCTGTTTCAGCAGAAAACTGAGTCCCCTTTCTTCCTGAATCGTTCCTCCATTCTGCTGGCCAAAGCTACCATCAAGATCTCCATCTTCTGGGGTCAGACATCTCCAGGATGGTGCAGCCATAGTGGTGATGCAATGTTGAGTATATGAGACTGGATTTAAGGTACCTACTAAACATTGAAGGGTCTAGTTAGTATGGCTCTCATGACTTTTCCACTCCACCCCAATAATGATAGTTTAGGATAGGTGGAATTTTAACAGGAAGACATAAAAGTGCATAGAATTATTTTACATAATTACATTCCATGACAAAAACATTGTTTAAAAAAAAAAAAAATGTTTTTTTTTCTCCCTGGCACGCCAACTAGATGTTCTGAATTTACTGCAGTCCAGAAACAGGTTAAATTATGGAAGTAAAGACAAAAAGTGTCCACACATATACTCATACAGACAACATGGATAGTATCTAAAAGCATTTGTTGAAATGTTAATGAATTCAGGTTCTCAGGAGTTGATCTTTGTTATTATTCCAGCTTTACAAATATTTACACACACATACATATATATATCTCTCTCTATATAAAAAGAAATAGGATTATGTCCTTATAGAAGATAAATAAAATTCCTTTTCATTTAAAAATGTTGACGCTCTGGAATGGTACTTTGCTAACCACCTTAGCTTGCATTAAAAATACTATGGAATTTTAATATCTTCAAGCTAGCAGGGCTTCTTTATTGACCTCATTTTGAATAGTCACTGCCATTCTTCAGAAGATTGGTTAGTCTACACTTCCCTGTGTCTCTTCCAAACATTCCTGCACTCTGACCTTCACAAGACAATGAATCAGAAGCATATTAGGTGAGATCATGATGCAGAAATGTTGGAACTCAAATAATCAGGTTGTAGGACAAATGCTATGTAGCAGCTATTTGTTAGAAAATAGATCCCCTTGACAGCGTAGAGACTTTCAGCTCCAATGCATGGAACTTATTTAGAAATTACGAAAGAAAACAGCACTACAATCTGATTGACTCATGTTTTCCCCCTGAATATAGCCTCTTTTCACAGCACTAGCACTACTATTAGCCCCCATTCACTTTTCTTTTAGTAACTCCCCTCTACTAAGTGCAAACAATACTCCAGGACACTTAATTATCATGAGATGACCACACTGCTCAGCTAGTAAAAACATTTGACCTGAAGCCTCTCTATTCTTAAAGGCATTACTATTTTAGAACACAAGGAGGCTGTCATTTTACTATAAAATTCTAAGAAGGAAAAAAGGGTACTGGCAAGACTGTGTTTCTTTGGAACTTATTTTGACATTGCTGAGCAGTGGAAAGACACAACCTTTTATGCAGATAAAATCAATACAATTTGAAAGTTAATTATCACCTTGTTCTGGATCAAGACCAATAATAGAGGGCTTCCGTCCAATGCGAATGCTGAACGACCTCCCTGCTGAGGTAGTGTTTTTGGGGTATGACACCTCCATGAGGTTAACATGGCAGTTGGTGGGGCAGAAATCCATGCTGTTGAGGGAATGTGGTTCCATGATGGCTTGTTTGAAGGCTGGGCTCACCTTTGTTTTCAATTCATCTGCAAACTGGGAGAAATAAAGCAAGCATGTGCTACTTCATTTGCAAAAAATTATGATGCAATACAGACAATCCTTTCCTCTTCCTGCCTCCTATTCCAGAATCATGATTTCTGCTGCAGCTGGAGTAACACATTAATAAAAAAAGCTCATAAAACAACAAATGAAAGCAATTAGCTATACCTTCTAGGACTCTCTTTTCAAACAGCTCAGATAACTGCATAAAAAGCACACATTGTTTGTTTGCACTACGATACACTGTATTTATGTTCACGTTAAATCAGACACTGATCATTCCATTGTCATATTTATTCACTGATACGGTGGAAATGAACCTGCAATAATATGTTATAACCCACAGCTCTGACAAGCTGAAAGGAGTGATTTACAGATAAGGTCCTTTTTCCTCAAAACTTGCAATTTCAATAACTTGCAGAGCTGTTTTCATGCCTCTAGGACACCTACCTCTAAAGCAGTTCGGATTCATTAATAAAGACTACTAAGACCTAGTTATCACAACGAAGTATTGTCTTGAGACTTCACCAATAACTAGTAGTGTTGTACCTCTTGGTAGTTTGTCAGCCTTCTGCTAATGCTTTCCAGCTTAGTGTCACAGATTTGCCGGAACTCATATTGGGGCATGGTGGCCACAGCACTGCTTAGGGATATAAGTCTTTTGCAATTCCTTACGAAGTGATTGTCCTCTGCAGCAAAGGCCTCTAAAATCTAAACAAAAAGACATGATGTCAATGATATGAGACTTGACAGTGAGGGGAAAATACACTTTTCTTCCATTGAATAAGTGGCAAAGCCCCCATGTCATGGTTGAATAAAGCCGCCTTCAGAACAAGTTGCCTTTATTACCGCCTGAGAATCACTATCATGTCTAATCCCCAGAGACATAAAACATTCCTCAAAAATTTTTAGAATAACTGAAATGGATCAAAATATCCACTGTGCACTGTCAAAGTTACCTGCTGTGGCGTACTTTCATGGCACATAACAATAATGTTACTGGGATGTGACAGAAACATTTACTATTAGCTCGTTATTGTAATAGATGACCAAAATACTAAGTGCACTGCTGCTTTCCAATAGCAGCAGTTCTACTTGCTTCCTTTAGTGACCCATCCAGCCTATCAGATGGTAAAAAGCTGCTTGGTTTTCTTCCAAGGTAAAGCAAATTCTTGCCTGAAAAGATTAATCTTGAGTATCAGCAAAGAGTATGTTACCAGACAGATAAAAGTGAGAATTCCACAGCTGAGGGCTCCCCTCCCTCCACCTCACCAGCTGAGATCCTGGAGGCATTTGCTGACTTGCTCATACCAAACAAGCTATTATAACTTGGTGCGTTCTAATGAAGAAAACTCCAGGCAGCATTGAGAAGATCATGTGCTACCTCATCCGAAAAGCCAAGCCAAGCCACCAGAGAAATGCTATATTAGTGGCTTCCCTGTTCTGTTTAGGAATGAAGCTGGCCGTGTATGTTTTCCGGTACCTTTGCAGTGAGACTGAAGCAACCTTTTGGTTCCACAATTTTCTCCAGGACAAAGGATTTGATTCCTGCACTGCTGACGTATTCGTACACCACCCCATGCTCCAGGTGGGTGTTATCCACAGTCAGGCTAATGAGAGGTGTTTCTTCACCAATGATCAGTGGAGAGCTGATGGTCTGTGGTGTCTGGGCTGGAACCAAAATAAGTCATTAGAGGTGTCTGGCAGCACATGTGAGTACAGGCATGCATAGGGAAGAGAAACCTGTTGAGAGGTATTATTAAATGCAAAGACACAAAGACACAACCTTTGGATCAAGGAGTCTCTGAACCACATACTGCTAGAGACTGGGAGAATATTCCGAGGAAGACATCTGCTGTTGGCCACTACTGGAGACAGTGATAGAGGTTTAGACAATCCACATGCTCCAATCCACATTCGGATGTTCTTCCATGTGTGCATGCACACATCCATGCACAGGACACTACTTCTAGTTCTGTTCAGCATTCAGACACACAGACCCCAGCAGAAGCTTTCAAAGGGAAGTGAAGTATGTTAATCTCAGGGTCTTGTTTGTAATGACCCTCTGGAAGACTGCCACTTTTCTGTCCAATTTTGGGAAATGCTCCAGGTCCATTTTCTGTGCAGCTATAAGATTAAGATGGCAGGGCAGGGATGGGGTGAGGAGATAACATCTTTTACACGCAGCAATACTATTGTCACCGGAGAACAGATTGAAGTTATAGTCAGATTGAGATTTGCCAGAGAATTGCTCACATGCCTCTACCAGGGCACTGCTCCAGCTGTTCCACTGTAGAGCTGCACTTTGACCATTAGATTACCAGGCTCAACAGACCTTAGATGGGATCCACACAGATGTGCATCTGTTCCTGGAGAAGTTGCCAATGGCATTCAGAGAGTTCAGGTTTGGTCCTCTGGATTGAATCTGGCTTCAATATTCTCCCCTAACATCTACTTTTCCAAATAAGCTCTCAACGTGAAGGTAAAGCAGTGTTTTTGATGAGTTACACTTTTCTAAGTTGGAGGAAATACACCCACACCTTTTGCTGACACAGTGGTATCGTGCCCTGAAAACTTGCTCCAGATCAAAGTAATTTAAAATCTTAATCTTTAATCTTAAATGACAGAAAGCATAGATTATTCTAGGTGGAGTTACTTGCAGACCTTCCCTCTCCAGCTGCTACTGCCCATTATTTCCTGGTTTGCAGGGGCTACCAAATGATTCTAAAAATGCTGAGCCTTTTCACTCCAGAAACTGGCTCTCTTGCAAAGATCAGAGTCACAGGGGTATGATTTCTGTGCGTATCTCATTTTTTCCTTCTCCTGAATAAATTGCAGCATAAGAGTACTTCCTCTGGCAGAACTCATCCTATTATAAAGCTTTACTAAGGCAAGAGATGTTCTACAATAATAATTACACTTTATATTTCTACTGCAATTTTCCTTCCTGAAGCCCCTGAATCTTCCCTAGGTTTCTTCCCCCATGAGAATCTTTACCTGATTCCTGTTGGCTATTTTGAAGGGGATCCAATTCTGCACCTCTTTCCAGTGAAGAGTCTTCTTTGCTGGAGCCAGGATGACTGCCATTCAGATACGCAGTGGATGCTGCTTGCTGAATTCTGTCCTCCTCAGCATCTTCATGTGTTCTGTACACCCACTGGTACAATCCCTTTCAAGAGATACAGGCTTCAGCTATGACCTCAGTAAAAATGCCCGATATCTAGATGCTTGGACTACAAAGGTGAATCTAGCTATCAATTTTATATCTTCTAAGTTGGCTGAAATATCAACATTCCCCCAGCTTTCCTCTGAACTCCAGAGAATATAAAATCTAGATCAATATCTGGGTGAACTTCTAATTTTAGCAATAGTTAATAATATTTAGTACTGTATGCAGTGTCTGAATTAGCTACAAATAATATGTATGCCGTTTTGCAACTATAGGCAACTGTAATCAGCTCCCTCAGTTATACTAGGACCTTGGCATGGGAGTAAATAAGTCAAGAGAGACACGTATAAGTTGTTTTTCTGAATATTTAGTGAGCATAAAAGCACATAAGAAAGGGATGACAGAAGGAGGGCAGGAATTAATGTAACTCCTTCAAGGTTTTGTATTCATACCAGTGCTTCCTGTTGTCTGGTCCTGTAGGCTGTAAAGTGCTCCAGAACTTCCATATAATTTCCACGTGTTGCATTATTCCCATTAACTTTCAAAATACACTGGCCTGGATGAAGGCCTACAGCTGCAGCCTCAGAACCTGAAAAATTAACAGGAGAGGAGTTAGACAGTAAAGCCACCTGCCTGTGGAAGAGAAAATTGGAAAGTTTGCAAAAGATTTCTGGTTAAGAAGAGTAAGAAGAAAAAGCTAGTTGAATGCTGTCATGCTTTTGCTACCAAGTATTCCAAGAGCTTTGTTGTATAAGGAAAACATCATGCATCTACCCTTCATATTTTCAGTAGCGCTGGGTAAAACAGAGACCTCCTAGACCTAAATGCATTCATGCTAGAAATTGAAATTCCTGTGGGAAATCATTTAGGATTCTAATATGGCTCTTCTAGCCTTATGATTACATTCGCTGAGGTCTTGCTTAAACATAAACAGTTATGTTTGTTTCAGCTTGTTGCACTTGAAAGATACAGAACACTTGCATGTTATGCAATTTGCCATGGTCTAAGAAAAAGACTATGATGTAGTTAAAACTAGAGAAAGTCTCGAGTGCAATAACCAACTTCAATGGACGTATTCCAGATTCACATGAACAAGACTCAGACCCAAATCCAGCCTCTAGAAATCTACAGTTGAGGTGATTAACTTTTTTAAGGCACCATCATCTAAAATTCATACAGTTTTATTCCAAATGAGATTTGTCTTTTGCTAGCAAAATCCTGAAAAAGGAGAATCTTTCTAGCTGGCACTTCCAGTTTGCACTCTTCAGATTGTTAAAAAGTTGTTATAGGTGCTGTTATGAAAGAGTGTAATAAATGCATCCCCTGAGAACATTGTTTGTCGTGTTTGGGTGCTGCCTGTTGTCTGTATACTAACTGCACATATTTGGATATATGTATTTGTTCTGAAGGAAGGAAGTGGTACATGTCTGAAAGGTCGTATTTTCTGCATCTGCTGAAAATGAAGGTTAGAGCTGTGCTTTATTTGCAGCTCAGTTCACATTTCAGTTACGGAAGTAGTAAATATCTCTGTCAAACCGTGTTTTCTCCTTTTAAAAAGACCAAGGAAAGCAGTTCGCCTCTATCTTGTATTGGTAATTTATAGCAGTATAAGCCAATGTAAAGGGAGAAGTAGTTTTCAAGTCTTATATCATACTTTGTGATGTCCATTAAGAAACATGGTCTGTCTACCCCACAGTGCTGATCCCACAGCACATTCACAACTGCAGTGATCCAAACTGCGTCTGACCACAGGCAAAAATATTGAGGAAGCAACAGACAGCATTACACCTCAACTTTTTCTCAGCCAGCTCAGTTTTTAATTTGTATTCCCTGTGGCTGTAAAGCTGTATCTCAGTAGTCTTAGAAGAAACAAGGTTAGGATCAGTATGCAAGCACATTTCTAGCTTGCAAGAGCTCAAGTGACAATGCTTTCTCAAGAGTCTTTCCACGGTACTGTGGATTGCAGTATCCACAAGTTTCTTCTACTGTAGAATTGTTATTCCTTGTTTTGTGTTGATGGGATTAGTGACCTGACACTCAGTTCATAATAATGATACCATTTTCTTAGACTGTATTTAGATTATAAGCACTTTGAGGCAGGAACTATCTTGTTGTTCTATGGTTTTATATACAAGTGCGATCCTTCTCTATGACAGGGGTTCCTAGTCATTATAGTTATTAAAATAAGTTGTCAGAACTTGTTTGGAACAAGTTTGACGATGAAACCTGTATCTTTCTTGACTGAGGTGTATATATATACACACACACACTTTATATACACAGGTATATATATTTAGCTGTACTCCAAGCTTAACTATACCCCAGCCTTCCTACTTACCTCTTCCTACTGCACGAACATATGGTGGTGCTGCTCCCCGTATCTGAAAGCAAAGTGCTTCAGGACAATCTGGGATTTTAATAATCCTGCAGGTAAATCAAGGAGAAGAGAAAGCAGCATTTTAAGTTAGGCTGCCAGAGCTCTGGGCAGTTCTAACAGCATCTTTCCCTGGCATTCACAACCATGTTTTGCATTAAAGAAAGCACCCACATAGTTTACAAATAAATAACAAATAAATAGACCTGAAGAAATCATCCACTTCGTCTTCATTCTCCAAGGCAGATGAGAGATTCTCTTTGTTAATTCAAATTTGGCATGTCCAAATTTATTACATCTTTAAGTGAATAACACAGGACAGAAACTTTCTACGGTATTTATATTCCCTTTCACTTCTAGGCAAACTTCAGTGCAGCTCTGCTGACTTATACCAGCTGAGTATCTTTTCCATTAAAAAAAAAGGTAGACTGGACAAGACATCCTGCACTAGAATTTAGCATCAAGTGCTCATTGAGACTTTCAGTTGTCTGGCAAATTCTGGGATTACAGAATCTAATAATGCACAAGACATTAACAGGGCCAAGCCTCATTATAAGATACAATAATGGACTGAAAAACTGTTAAGGGTTGATATTTTTTAGAGTCATCCAAAAATAAGCCAAGCTTTAATGAGGTGGAAATTGCTTTCCCTTGGACATTATTAGTCTGAGAAGCTTCACACCTGAGACAGAATGACAATCCTTGTGATTCAGTTCTGTTTGTGCACAAGGAAGCCAAAAGTTAACTGCAGTATAAAGAGAATACATCCTACTTGTTCTAGAAGCACAAGGTTCACCACTGAAAACAACCTGTGACTCTTGTATCTCTTTCAGTTATGCCATTTGTTTTCCTATTGAATGACTTCTGCATAGCAAAGTGTTTACAGAGTTTTCACTACAAATTGTAGAAGAAATATTTAGTAATTGACATTTCTAGATAATCTTCTCTGTCTGCCCATCTTGGCACTTACTCTTTTGATTTGATGGCTACCAGAAGCCTAAGTGGCCTTCGTAAGCAGAAGGACTGGTTTAAGATGGTTTCCACTTCTGAAAATGGGCGTAGGAATATTAAGTCCTCATTGATGGAATAGATTTTTCTTCCTGCCTGCAGGCCAGCCATCTGCAAATGAAACAAACACCACAGAAACCTTTGGATCACTGGCAGCATCTCTGGAAGTTCAGGCTCCAAGGTTCAACTGTTCTCTACTTACAGATGTTCCTAGGATTATTGTCATTTGGAATACTGTATATACAGTGTTGGTTCATCAAATCATTTGTCAGTCACCCTTAAAGTTGTCTGCCTTTACAGAAAACAAAGAGATTTCACCAATATCTGTATAAATATGCCGCATTACTTTGCAATGGATATATCTTTGTACTTTTCTGCTACAATTTTTTTAATAGGGGACTACTAAAAAAGGAGACTATATTAAAAAAGGGGGACTAAAAAATAGGGGACTGTAATACACTGGCTGCGATATCCAGTGAGATACAGAAGCATGACTTCCCACAACTTATAGCTCAGGCACAGGGAGCCAAGAACATAGTTGTCAACCACTAGCCACGCAAAACCAACCTATACCTAGTCACGTAAGTAAATGTAACCTGGTTTTAAGTGGTGGTAAAAACCTGTCTCTCCTTTAAGTGAAGTACTGGCTCTTCATCAGCCTAAAAAGCCACAAGATTTTCATTTTAATTCCTAGCTTTTGTACCTAACTTTAGTTATTTGATCATGGTCACATAGGAAGTCAGAGACAGATCCAATGATAGAATTGAGATCCGCTCTTCTGCCCACTGGACAACAACCCTAAGCATACCTCCTGATGATCTGTACCAGTTAAAATATGACATAGCAGCACTTAGACTAGGTGTTAGGATATCAAGGAAACATAAAATTCCCTTTAATGGAGTAAAAAGAAAAAAAATTATTAACCCTTCCCAGGTTAGAATTACTTCCTATCACTTCAAGATCCAGGAGTTGGGCTTTCTTCTACATGTGACAAACCCTTTTCCTATTCTGCCTGGAACCCATTGACAAATTTATTGACTTGGAAAAAGGAGGTCTAAACAGTACTACTCCCACATATGAAATCTGACCTGTTGCAAAAATGAATCTGGAAATGTAGGACTGGAAAACCCTGCTGACTATGTCTATGCACGGCCTGGCTTTTCTTAAACATATTTTGTGGTCTGAAAGTCCACAAAATGAAAAGACCACAAAATGTGGTCTGAAAGCAGTTTACCCACGAAAACCTACACTTTTTTTCTCAAATCAAAGCTATTAAAAGCTATAAAAACTACAAAGTGCTCTCCTTGATTTAATTCTCAAGCTCTCTACAGTTGACAACATCCTCTTGTGTTCCTGGAAATAACATCTGTCATCTTTCTTTTTTTGTAAATAATCTCTAAAATGGATAATAGGGATAAATAGCAATAGAGATTTTAACTTAAGATAGCGTTTGACAAACTTCAATTTATAATTCAATGGAAATGTTTCTGCTACTTGCATTTACTTATACTGATGAGTTTATTATAAAGTAATAATTATTATAGCCATTATATATATTTCTAATATTTCTATAATATTACTAATAATAATTTCTAAAGCCATTATGTTTTAGGCCTGATTTTCTCAAAGTAGCTCACGCACTTAATGTATGTGTAATTAGCTAAACTCTTTGCATACCTGCAATCATTCTACCTGTGGATGACCTCTTTATATTCCTAACTTATTGCTTGTGCATATGGGACACCTACCTGCACACGTAATCATAGCAAATCCATGAAGGTATGAGGTACAAAGTCACATGTTAAACCCTATAAACTAGCAACTTTCAAATAAGTCTGCTACTCTATTGGGATATAACCAACCAGGCTAAGGAAGATTAGACAGCATGTATCTTTAAGAGTAAAGACCTACAGTGTCAGAGAGCTTCTGAATAACAGATGCTCCTTATGACAACTCAATGCAGTTGTCTGGATCCCAGCCATTGTTTTTTCCGAAATGCCAGCAGCTGCTTTTTGCATGGCCATTGGCCAACTGGCTGCTTGTTGAACACGCTCTGTTCAAACACTAGACCTCTGCTTGTCAGTTGGCTGTTCAGAGTAAGACAGCAATCACACCTCCCAAAAGGATAATTTTTTTCACTGTTGCTTCTTTCTGCTAGAGTATCATTCATAAATCAGCTCCAGGATAAAACTTGTGGGAATAAGCCCAGCTACAATTAACCTGGAAGTGAGCTGGGTTAGAAAGGAAGATAAGGTACAAACTGAGAGACATTAACTTTCTGAATGTCTTTCTGAAGACACGTGAACTTGGAACAGGCCTGGGATGTGCCACCGTCTACATCAACCAATCACTGCTATACGATTTTTTGTTACCCTCCGTCTAGGTGGGCTGAGCAAGTGTTGATAGTCAGAGGCAGCTGCTGCCAGGAGCATGGGGGGGCAATTCCCACAGGTCAGAGTCCTGGGCTGAGAGCTGCTCATCATTCAAGATCAGGAGAGAAAGTGCATGAGTAGTGCCCACTAGAGCACTCTTCTATCTAAGGGCCAAAACTGAGAAGCTGAACACACATGTCAGGCGAAGACTTCCCAAACTGCAGTTCAAGTACCCTATCAGCACAGGATTTTGACGTTCCAGCAATTCTTTTCTTAACAACTTTTAAACACAGTTTGGGAACTGCTTCTGGCATAGGCAAATCTAACAGCTCACAAAACAGTTTCTAAAAAATCCTTAGAAGAAAAGAGACACTAATAATAGAAAGAACAATGCTTGGCAACTCTGATTTTGAATAAAAAAAACAAAGACCCTTGTTGCACATGCATGAAGTTCAATATTGTGTGCGCCACAACCTGTGCATGACAATTTTTTTCCAGGTATACTAGGAAAAAGAGATCACAATCCCAAACTCAAACAGAATGTGTTAATCTTTAATAAATCCATGCAAGTAATAGGTTAGTTCCAACTTAATTGGTGAACCTGGAATCTTATTCTGGCCTAAAGTCCGTCAGTCCTAACGAATGCAATGCACTGTGATGGGCACTGTGAAGCAAAACTGCATGTCTTAATTTTTGTCCCTAAAGAGTGTGACAGAAGGCATAGGGTCTCTAAAGGGCCTACAGCTGCTGAGCCACACAGAACTACATGCTGGGTATCTTTCTTGTATCACAAAGCAATTAAAAAAGCCCAAGAATGTAATGAAATGCATTACTCTTGGACCTCAGGTCTTTTCAGAATGAGCTGACAGCCCTCTGGTTCAGAGAGATGCAGATTTAGTTCTTTTCTGGAGCAATATTTTAAGATCAAGTTGAAAAGACGGGCTCATAGTCACAGAGAGTTTGTCTTGGAAGATCAAGAAAAAGATGCCTTAGAAAATTATGTGCTTCTGTTATCTTAAAACACAACAGATTTGCAGGATATTCCCCCAGGGTCCAGCCAAAAAAAGGGCAGAAGGATTATCTGTCAGGCAATGGTTTACAGCAGAGGTTTAGCTTAATACATTTTTTGGCCAATCTATGTTGATTTTGAGCATGAGGTAGAGCATAGGATTGGTTTCTTTGGTGACCATAAACCAAACGAGAATCAGGAATACTGGAATCATTTGATTCTAATATTAAACTTCAGTTCAAAATTCCTTCCCATTTGACATTCTCAACTTGCTAAAATCAGTCTGTCCACTTCAGCTGTTTGCATTGGGCAAGTCATCCAGGAGTTATCTGTAGCCTAAAGCAGTGACCAACAAATGAATGTGGACATTAAAAAATTCTGTAATGGTTGTCCTGGACTTTTAATTAGAAGTACTGTCTGTGTGCTGCCACAATTTACTGTGAAACCCTGGACAAGTCATTTAGTCTTCTTTTATCTTCATAGGTCCTAAAAGGCACCTAAATAGCTTTTAAAAAATAGACTTTCAGTCTGTCTCTGCCTTATTTCGGTAAATGGAGGATCACATTGTGTTATCCACTCAAGGGTTTTGTATGGATAAACAAATTATTATGAAATACTCAGATCCTATGACATTTGGGCCGTCTATGTGCCTCAAAGAAACAAAGCAAATATATTCTGTAGAGCTCTTAAAAAATACCAGGGAGAGAAATAAGTGCATGCTTTTTAAGGGGAAAAAATACAAATCTAAAAATATAGCTTTCACTCAAATAAACCTATTTCTCATTGAATAACTTTGCTATCCCAAAATAACATTACTTTCCTTCCCTCCTCAAATTTAAGTTGCTAATGAACCTGAGGTATGCCATCATCACACAGAGATACTGCTGTTGTCCTATCACTTATAAAAAGTATTCAGCAAGTCACCCAAAGATGCCAAAACACTTAGCACTTTAAAGAAATAGTTTATTACCACAGGAATTGTAGAAGATACCAAATTTTCTATTAGCTGCCTTTAAAATGAAACAGACCTTAAAAGGATGGCTTTGTACCTTTTCAAAGCCTTGAAATATTCTTAGGCTTTGAAATACCAAAACCATAATATTTATGAATGTCAGGTCGTACCTCTGCGGAAGACCCTCGTCGAACTGACTTCACCACGATTGCTTTGTTCTTTTCTTCCATGTCAAATCCATAGTCATCCTCTTCTGGTAAAATCTTAAAAAGAGCACAACGTAATGCTTCATAAATATGGAGTTGGCTGAAAAGCTGAAGGATGGAGATGAGAAACTGGACTTTTCACTGCAAGCCACAACTGACATAGACTTTTAGATCTTAAGGCTGAAAGGGACTATCAGGTCATTTGGTCTGATTGCCTACACAACATAAGCCATAAAATTTAATCTAGTTATTTCTGCATTGAGCCCTTACTATACTAAAGCAGAATTTCCAGAGAGCTATCCAGTTATGATCTGCAGTCTTTAAGAACTGAAGAATCTATTCCCCCCCTTGAGAGTTTGTTCCAATGGTTAGTCAACTCTTCTATTAGAAATTGCATTTGGTTTTAACTTCTAGCCCTTCATACTTCATTAGATCTTTAACTTTCAGGTTATGGAATTCATTAATATTCAGTATTTTCCATTGGTGAATGTACTTACAGATCAAACTGTAGTCATTTATTTATTTTTTGAAATACATCCCACATAACCAATAATGAACAATCTATGAGTTCTTCTCAGCTGTCCATTTCAGACAAATTGGGGATCTCAAGCCTATTTCTTATAGATAATACTAGACACTACACAAATGACATCATAATAGTTGGTCTGCTGGCTAAAATTCTGGATGATCAGTGAGCGAACAATTTCTGACATCTATAGGTCCTTCCTCTAGAGAACAGGCATATAAGCTTTGTCTTAGGGAAAAAATTCAAGACTCATGTCATGTGCTCAGTTTGCACCTTTTACGGTTGACAGAAGACTTCGTAGTCTTGCTCCTGAGAATCTGCTTCCTCTTATTTGCACCGAGGTCACACAGACCTGCCTTATAAATATTTTTTTAAATCATATCAATCATGGCAAATATATGTTTCACTTGTCCTTTTCTAGTGGTTTATTAACCATGAAAAAAAAAAAGCTTAACAACAGACTTCCCATTTAAAAAAAATAAAGCAAGCCTGGCCACTGGTAAATGGACAAGTGGAAATTCTACCAGATAAACATCTTGCATTTGAGCAAACACTACACATTTAAGAACCATCTGATAAATTAGAATTGAGTTAAAAGGAAAAATAAAGCTATCTATAATCTAGCATGCCACCGGGAAAAAAATTACTGAGAATTATTTCCTTGATTCTGATGATTCCTGCACTGTTTTAAAATACTGTCTTTTTTCTATTTAAGTCAATGTCATCAGCCTATAAGCTTTGTCCTTTTACAGGAATTCACCTTAGAAAAAAATTAAAGAAATAGAATCGTCCTTTCCTGCAGGAGCCATACAACCATGTTAAAATAATGCATGACAGAATATATCTGCAGGGAAAGAATGCTCATCAGATGATGTTCAGATTAAATGATGGACAGGAAAGTGAAAAGACTGAAAGGTAAGTTTGCCATTCTTGGATATTTCTAACAAAATATTTTCAGAAGTAATGCTATTTATGCATGTTTAATAAAAGTACAGCTTAGAAAATGGGGTATATCACTGGTTTGATTTTTAGTGTTGCAAGTGTAATGAGTTTCAGCCCAACACAATATGTACTTTTATCACCTCACATTTGGGATTAAATAGAAAATTTCTAGGATAGCTCTCCCATCCAGTTCTCATTTTACATTTGAAGGGACTGTTCAGTTTCTTTTGCTGGATTTTGAAAGCATATGTGAAAAGATATTTAAAATTTTGGAGGCTTTGATTTGCCAAACTGAAGAAGCCAGCAGCTCCGTAAACTTACATGATCTCTTGGGTGCAGCTACCATTACTATGCATGAAGGTCTTTTATACGTTACCATTTTCAATAACCTACCTTTCTCTGTTCATTAGTGCTACAAAAATGTATTGTTTGAAAGCAAAGAACCAAAATACTTTTAAGAAACCCCAAGTGCATCAACATTAGGAACTTTATCACCATGTTGTAAAGAAAGAAATCTCACATTCTGTATACTGATGCTCCTGTACTGGGGACACTTTCTTATGAAAGGTAGACTATGGATAATATTCAATATGCAATACTTGGAGAAGGCTATGATTCATTCTTTATTACAAAGTAGTAATACCTTGCAATTCCACAGCTGAACACCATTCATCCCTAAGGAGTCCAAAGCAATTAACTAACTTGCCATCTACAAGAATTATTTCTGTGCCCCTGAAATCCAATCAGTTTTTTTGAACGTAAGGCAGCAGCTGTTTAATCTTGAAAGACAACCATGTTAAAAAATGAGATCATATGAGAAATAAGCATGTTTAATCAAAACCAGAGGGCATATAGTAGTCGGAATATATTCAAAGAGAATTTTGGCAGAGATGGGGGGGGGGGGGGGGGGGAGAGGGGCAGAGAGTGGGGAGAAGAAAAGCTATACAAAGACTGGCCTATTACACCTGTATCTGTTACATTCACGAAGCATTTTTGGCATGTAGGTCATGATGCCCGTGTGGTACCTCTCCATTTCTTCCCCCTCCTGTACGAGGAGGATTATGGAGTCAGAAAACGCTTGTGGCATGGGGATGCTCAGTATCTATGAAGGGAGATTTGACAAATTTCCAGGAGAATGAAGATGACGGAGATGTGAAGTACCTTGATGCTCAGCTATGGGGTAGCTTCCAGCATTGCATCATGCTAATGTCATGAGAACGTGACTTTAATGTACAAGATCTAGTGTCCAGTTTACCCACCACACTTGTTGATCCCTCAAACTGCATACACACGAAGGGCCCTGGGTTGGGTACTAAGATTTCCCCAGTGAAGGAGGTGAAGGAACTGGCTCCATTTCACACTTGGGAGCCTGCCCAGGTTGCTCCTACTGTTCATGCAGAAGCAGGAACTCTCAGCCTAAACTCCTGGGGACATCAGCAGCAGAAGAGGCAGCATAGGCAGCTCAACCGCCATTTCCTAAACTAGGGTCCAGGATGCACATCCTTCTCTCACAGCCTTCCCTACCACTCTCCAGCATAAACTCTTTTCTGTTGGATACACTTGAACAGTCTGACTGGGTTAAGAATTTCTTAAGGAGCAGTGACTTATCAGATAATGTCATCTGAATGCTTCACAAAACTGATGAGGTTTCTGTGTCCCTCAGCAGTATTAATTTGAAGAGACCTATTTGCCTGCCACCTCATCTCCCAGGTTGTTCCAGTCTCCCCAGCCTTTCAAAAGTCCAGAGTGCTGGGGGACTAAAACAAAATTTGAAAAGACAAAATTTCTTTCCAGTGAGAAGCTCCAGAACCTAAGCCACCCCTACTGCTATTATCTTTAAAGGTATGTTTTCCCACATTAGCAAAATAGGCTTAATATATAAAAAATGACTCAAAGTTTCTTTTGGTTTGTGAGCTTTGAAATTGAGCACTGAAATTGAAGTGTTCATTCCGAACAGTGAAAGATTTACAGCCTAAAGGATGTTTTTCACTTCAGAGTTCACTGTAATTTTTAGTATCCAAATCCACTCAAAGCCCTTATCTGGCCCCATAGACCTGGATGATGGATGCTTCTACTTACTGACTTGCCAGCCTGTCTCCTTGGGAGATCAGAAATCCCTAGAGGACGGGCTCTTATTAGTGGCTCTCTTCCCAGGGGTGTTTTAAATCAATGATTTGAATTTTCAAGCTACAATAAGACTGTAGTACACTATTACACTGAAGAACAAAGGGAAATCTCTTTTTTGCTCTCTCTGTGCTGAAATTTTGCAGAATTAGGTCGTTTTATATTAGCACAACACACAAAAATAATTCTCCTGGAATGATTAAAGAAGAAAGAGATTTTTATTAAGGACCAAGTATGGCTTTATTTGAGTAATACAAATTACTATTGTTTATGCACAGTTAGAATAGGAGAAATGTGGTCTATAGTTTTATAAGAATTTTAAGGTGAATGCTATGTTTATTGGATTAGCTGGTTTGAAATGGAGAAGACATGAACTTAAATGATAATACTACCTATTATCTGAAAACTTGGTATCAGAAGTGCTGAATTATAAGGACACTTTCATTTTCAAAGCTGAGTCTAGATGTAACAGCAGTAGCAAATCCCTGTGGATAGATGAGATTTAGCATCCTAATTTTCACATGGTAACCTGAGGCATGGAGTGACTTTAAGGTTACCACTTGCTCAGGCCACACAGTAAGTTCATGTGAGAAGTTAAATTAAAACCCAGGTAGCCCTGACTTCTGTACTCAAACCATTGGCTTTCGTCGAATATGCTACAGTACTCAGGCCCCTGCATGAGCTGAATTCCAGGACATGCCACCGCCCTGGCTGTGAACTGCAGTGGCACACGGCAACTACTCTCTCCTGCAACTACTGCAACACACTACTGAGAATAAGAAATATGGGATACCCTGGAGGAATGTAGCAGATATCACAGGTCTGGAAAGTGGATGCGGTTTAGACTTACAGTCCAGATCTCCAATCCAGCATGACAGTTTTGAGAATGCTACATAAAACTTACACAGGCATCACCTTTAGAAATCACTGGAAATGCTTTTCTTTTGAGATCAGATAAGTGATACTCTAGAGTCTTCTGGGGACTCTAGTATTGTGTGTGCATTAAACCTCTCAGGCAACTTTGATGGAGGCCCATCTCTACAGGCAAGTATCCTTGTCTGATTGTGCTGGTTTTGGCTGGGATAAAGTTAATTTTCTTCATGGGGCTATGTTTTAGATTTGTGCTGGAAACAGTGTTGATAACACAGGGATGTTTTCGTTACTGCTGAGCAGTGCTTACACACAGTCAAGGCCTTTTCTGCTCCTCACCCCACCCCACCAGCAAGCAGGCTGGGGGAGGGGGCACAAGGAGTTGGAAGGGGATACAGCCGGGACAGCTGACCCCAACTGACCAAAGGGATATCCCACACCATATGGCATCATGCTCAGCATGTAAAGCTGGGGAAGAAGAAGGAAGGGAAGGACGTTGGGAGTGATGGCGTTTGTCTTCCCAAGTCACTGTTACGCGTGACGGAGCCCTGCTTTCCTGGAGACGGCTGAACACCTGCCTGCCCATGGGAAGCAGTGAATGAATTCATTGTTTGGCTTTGCTTCTGCACGGCTTCTGCATTACTTATTAAACTGTCTTTATCTCAACCCACAAGTTTTCTCACTTTTACTCTTCTGATTCTCTCCCCCATCCCACCAGGGGGGAGTGAGCAAGCGGCTGGGTGGGGCTTAGTTGCCGGCTGGGGTTAAACCACGATGCTGATATTCAGCTCCAAGCTATTGGCTTTAATTTGCGTTGCGGTTGGCTTGGGCTAACAAGTAGAGGTGCTGATCACAAGTTAACAGCACACTGCAGTAACCAAGTCACAATGCTTGGAGTCAATCCAAAATCCAAATTCTCTTCAACTAAGCAAAGAATGTTGTGTATTTTTTCAGTCTGTCAAGATTTATGTCCTTCAATGAGAAACAATTGCACAAATAGATGAGTATTAAATCTTGTTTGAAGTGCATTTTTTCAGACTGAAAGCACTTTTTTCCTTGGCATTTCTAATGATGTATTTGCCAAAGCTTCTGTAATTTTCTTTTTTCAAGGGCAAGCTCTCCTGTGATAGAACAAACTTAGATGAAGGGAGTGGGGGAAGCTGTCCATTAAACAGCTAGGATTTCACAGTAGTAGAAAAGCATGTTTCAAAAGCCAGTGCTGAGGAAATTCCATTAAACTTCCTATGGTGGGATCAGGGGATGGGAAGGATCAATGCCCTATCATGAGTGTAAAGAGGCAGGTCGTGATGTTCCACAGACAGCAAAACCTCAGGATTCCAGCTGCTCATAATTGCTAAACACAGAATAACATAGAAGTCAGGAACAAATTTTTTTGTGGATAAGTGTAATGCATTTACTGTACTGCTATTTGTGGGATCTTCTTTACAAACATTCAGGGGATCGCTAATTTATTTGTGAAAATAAGGGCAACTCGTAACTTCAGCATGACTACTATTCATTTGACAAAAATCTGTGCCCTCTAAGTAGATTTCTTATTCAGCATGTGCTGTTCATTTTGGATTGTTTACTTTTTGAGATGGGACTGTATTTTGACAGAGGCTGACTGATGCACTTCAGAACTACAATAATAGTAATATTAAATTTATTCCTGTTGCAAATGTTCCAGTTAGCAAATTATGGAGTGACTGGAAGGACCAATTAGGGATTACAATTAATCACTAGTAAATAGTCCACGTGCAAGGTTTGCTTGTTTGTTCTCTTCAGTGAATGCTAATAAATGATTATTACATTAACAGAAAACAGTCAAAGAACTTGAAATCCCTCATTTCACAGCTAACATATTACTGTTGTGAGTTTTGGCATTTTAACAGAAGTGCTTTGAACTGACAGAAAAAAGTGGAATAGACATACTAGTCAATTTTTTTCCTCAAACCCTCTTGTCTTGATAAGGTGGAAAATTAAAAATACCTGAACAATGGCAGATCCCACCAACTTACATGAAACTGATCTCTGAGTGCTTTGCAAATCACAATAAAAAAAACCCACAAAGTGTATCACCTTTTAACTGCTTCCCTTTATCCAACAGCTCTCCATGAGGATAATCATATTAACCTGACACTCCAGTCTCTGGCACTGGATGCATAGGGGAATAATTTTGAGGGACCATGGTGCTTTAAATATTACTTCTGGCCATTCAGACAAACACAGATTGGTCTCCTGGCAGACAAGACAACAGTGAGACAGTGAAGTTCATGTGAACCTCAGGAAAAATTTTCCCATATAATGGACCTCTGCATCTTTTGCAGCTTTTGTAGTTTCTGACCCAAGTTTTTACCCTGCTCCTGCATTCTGCCAGTGTTCAAAGGGAAAAAAGATGGACCTGGAGCCACTGGCAGTAAACAAGGATCTCAGAACAAAGAGTTTGCACCAATCTGACTGCCATGTCCAAACAGCGTTAGAACAATCCTAGTGCAGTAAGCGCTGTGATGGCATTTAGTGAGGTGGGAATCTGGAGGTAACAGTAATGTTGCAAAAGCACGAGCATAAAGAACAGTATTTTTTGGAAAATGGTTTCCATAAACAAAGCAAAGCTGATACTTGATCCAGTAATGCAGGGCATATTCATATCACTTAGGCAATGATGTCCTGAAGTATCTGTGTTCTTATCAGTCTTTTAACTTGCATCTGAATCTACCTCACATATAAGGGTGTTTAAATGGTCTTTAAACTTAAACTGTGTTTAAACTTGATGGCAGATCTCTCCCAAGATAGTTACTTTCTCCTCCACCATGCCAACACTATGGTAGCCTGCTCAGCAAACTCAAGAAACATATGGTGCCTGCTAAAACAACATCTCCAGCTCCCAGCTCACTTCCAGATTCCCTCAAGGGCTTCATGGGAATAGAAAGGGGTTGGGCTGTGAACTGGATAAAATGGTCGTGGCTCTGAGTCTCTTCTTTTCTTGAGACCTACCAGAAATAGGTAGGAACTTACTTGCATTTGCACGTGTGTGTAAGCTGTGAATCCAAAGCTCCCAGGTAGTGCAGGAGGGTCACACGCTAGAGAAGGGACCTGCAACTTACAGATTTCCCTTGCTACTAGAATAAGCCATGTGGCCTGCCCAGCTAGAAAAGTCAGAGCTACAGAAGTTGGAGCTCTACAGCAAAGCAGCTCAAGAATTAGTATTTATGCAGTGAAGAAAAGTCTAGCTACAGGTACAATTCCTCATTTCAATTCTACTCTATTATAATTTTCCTTCTCATTCTCCTCTAGTATAAAATAATACCAGTTTCATAGAAACGTCAAGGTTTACATTAACGTCTTTCTTACCAGAAGACTCTTTCCCAGGATGTTTTCCACGAGCTTGAAGTCATTACGTAATTGTTTGCTCTTGGAACTGGTGCCTTCCATCTCCTCATCAGCATAAAAGCGGAAATATAAGGATTCATCCTTAAATTCACTTTTCTCCAGGACTGGAAACAATATATATGAAATATATACATGCATTTACACAGAGAAAGAAAGAGAGAAACAAAAAAGAAAGTTAAAGGAAATCCTAAACATTTCCCCAGTCTTCACAGAACAAAGACCAGATGCATCCCTATCAGTCAGCTATTCAGCTCTATATTTTTAAGCTACTACTGTATTTTAGGGATAGACTTTTCTTCACAGTGCAGGGTAGCTTATGATACAATGTTTAACCTCCCTGGCATGTAGAATGCATATAAAATGCAGAAGATCCTCTTGGAAGAAAGATGCTACTCAATACCTTATACTCCTTTCCCATGTCAAAATTAATATGGTAAAACTATAAAAGAAGCAAAGAGGGGTAAAATGGCTGTTTAAAGGTGAGGTGGCTAAACAGGCTAAGGCTTTTCAATCTAAAAATGAAATTTTTAGAGAGAGAAATGAGTTCTACGAAATTCTGGAAGGCATGACAAAGTTCTTTATCATGTTTTCAAATACGAGACCTGGGGGCTTCAAATAAAAGCAGCAAGTGACAATTTAAAAACCTGAGGAACAACTTTACATTTACATTTACAACAACATTCAACATATACTTATGCAAAGGAACTCCTTGCCAAAGGATGCTATGAATGCCAAAAGTTTACATGGGCTCAAAACAGATCAAATTCTTTAAAGACAGACAATTATTCTTACATTCTTCCTATTAGTTATTTACAAGAATCTGCTCTCAAAAATCTTATTCAAAATACAGAGAGCAAATGTTATTTATGACTAAACCTGGGTGTTTCATTGGACAAACTATGCTTTACTCTTAGGACTTTGTATATGCTATTTGATACTGACACAGATGTGGTTTGTTTACTTTCCCAGTTTAGCAGCAGCATCACTGAGGATGGGTGATGTCTAACTTGGCAATTTGGCACTTCAGATTTGGAAGCTTCAGAGATTCAGCACTGAGGATTGTGCTTGTTGTCCAAATGGCAAGAACTAGGCAATTTTGTGTTGTACCTGACATTTCTTGCTGATATTTCAGGACAGTACTTGGCTTGTGCCTTGGTCTGACAGCTCTGAAAGAGACGCGGTGAAAAAACATTCCCCTTCTAGCTTGTCTAATCGTTTCAGGGCTCATCATAACTATTAGCAAGGGGATTCACTTGGGAAGGTACTAGGCTTAGACATTTTGTGTAAGCTCGAAGACTGCTTTTTAGAAGGACCTGCTGGATGCCTGCAATTGTATGCACGTCAGCATGTATGGCACAGCCTATAGAAAAGGGATTTTCAGACAGTCAGCTAATCTGACTGAAGTAAGAGCTCCTTTAATTGGCTGTGGGAAGTAATATTGATGCATTACCATGATGCATGAAGCCGTTATTGCAGAGTCCAACACCCAGTGCGACAGCTTCCTCCCGAGTCTGACAGTCTCCCTAGAAACAAGAGGATAAATATTACATCTCAGACAACTTCCTAAGCTAAATTATTCCCCTTCCCCACCGCATAGCTTGTGGATCTGAAAATTAGCAGGATGGTCTTTGTAGGGAACAATAGCAAGAAATTAAAATAGCTACCCCATTGCCCAAATCCCATTCATTCCTATATATAGCATCTCTTGCCTCCTGTGGGAACTAGGAGGACAAAGACCAGGATTCTGGAAAGTAGCTGTTTAACCCACAAAGGGACATAATATTATCTCAATGTAAAGACTTTTTATTTGCAATCATAGTGTTTGACTTCAGGACCCATTAGCCACAGCAATAAAACTCATTCTTAGAGAGAGAAGTTGAGAGACCTTATCTATATTCAACCAAAGGGAGGAAAACCTGAGTAAACCCAGTGCACATGAACTCCAGAGGTCAGACTGGTTAAAACTGCAGTGGCATTCTTTTCTTACACAGCAGACCTACTAACAAAGGCTTCAGTTTCTCACTACCTGAAGCCTTGAATGTAGTATTTCAAAACAGGTACCAAAGGTGACTTGCAAATTTACAAATTGACCTGAAATGGCAGCATTAAGTTTTGCATCTACAACTCAGTTAAATACAAGAAATGCCTAGTTTTCTCTACGTATCTGCTAATTTGCAGCCACAAGTGAGGACTTTACAAACATGCTGGCTGTACTTTTAGGCGGATATATAAGTTCTAAATACTAGTGGTAAAAATCAGCAGGCACTATTGGTCTTACCCAGATGAAAAACATTGTTAACACTGGTCACTAGATGCAAGATTACCTACTTCCCAGTCCCCAGGCGGGCACAAGAGAACCTGGGATCTGCTATCTCACTAAAAGCAGTTGGTCAGCTCATTCCAGCAGGCAGGGGACCTGCTGCTTTGGCAGAGGAGCAACTTCAGCATATTAGTTTCAGTCCTACTAAATTAGAAGCTGTATCTTACACAAGTATTACACCTTCTTTATTCCCCTCCATCTGGAGAACTAGATATCCTGAAGGTGTAGCAGCAACTGCAGAGTAGCGTATGGACGTTGTTTTAAGCAAACCGGCTTGCAGACCAAGAGCCCTCTGATCTTCTCAGCAGAACATCAGTCCTGCTTCAGGTCCTACTAAGGAGAGCAGTAGCTATTTGCCAGGCAAATACTGGCAAAGAACATCGCTATGGTGTAAAGATACTATTTAAATACAGGATAAAACAGGATCAGGTCTTGCCAATCTGCAGCACTACTGGCTCTTGTTGAAGAGACTTTCTGAGAGAAAAAAAAAGGCATGACATTTACAAATTAAGAACTAAATACTGTTGTGTTGGTAGGAAAAAACCAAGGCAGTTCTGGAGGAACTGCATGATTATGTAATCACACAAGGAAAGCCAAGAAAAGGGCTTTAATAAACCTGAAGTTTAACTTTTACTACAAACTAATTTCAAGTCTTCGTAAGTCCTTCCTCATTTTCAACAACATCCTGTCATGCGACAATTCTCAACACTCACTTTGTGTTACTTTATGGGATAAATAGGTAGTTTACTTTACAGAGGCTGGGACTTAAAAATCTAATTTATTCTTTCAACTGTAAATAAACTGGAGGAGAAATGCCTTCTAATGTTACTCTCAATCTACTTTTGGTTTAGGCAACAAAATCTTTGTGTAGGATGGCTCTAAACCAGAGTTGGCTACTCCTGATGATGTTAACTTGGCCTCAAAACATTCCCCTAGCAAAACAGCATTCTCTAATTATAAAATATAACTTAAAATAGATCATTTCAGCTCACCTGTAAGTACTTCTAAATGTTATGTAGCAATCTGTCCAAATACAATGAAAGCAGTAACAAAAATCTTAAGAAAAGAACCACTTACAATCAACAATCTTGACAGAACATGTCTCTCCTAACTTCCTCATACAGAAACTGGATGTGAAATGAGATACACTAGTTTTGACAAGATAATTTAGGTTTATTCAAATACAATCACTGAATTTGAGTCAGCAGAATTATAGAAACAGTTTATAGTCAGTACCATAGTGAAGAATCATGTCCAGAGAACACTACTATTATTACTATTACTACTGCCACCATTACTATTATTATTATTGTTGTCTAGTTCTGGTAATGATGTCTAAAGCCCTAATCATGGTCCATGGCTGATTGTTTTGAGATGCATAAGCACAGCAATTAAGATGGTCTCTGACCTAGATTGTTTACAACCCACATGTAGGAGAAAAGAAAGTAGCTGAACACAGATAGTTAAGAACAGCAATCAAATCACTTTTAAATATTTTGTTGATATCATGGAAAGGAGAATTTTAAGATTATGAAGTGTTCCTTCCAAGAGGGAAGGAAGCCTAAGGTAATGCAATGCACAGAGGTGTGTGTACCTTGCGTATACTGCAATATATACTGCAATATATACTGCAATAGAAAGAAGGAATGGATGGATGGAAAGAGATGAGAGACCCACTGGAGCAAAAGACCTAAAGAATCTTACCAGCAGGTTTCTACTTTGCATTTGTCCCTTTACTTTCATTCTACCTTTCATGAAATTGCCATTTTAAGTTTCTTAGATTTAGGACTGAGGATTCAACTGGTAGTGTTTTATCACAGATAATTTCTGGAAGTCTGGATATAAATTTTCAGCCAGATGACAAAAGTACTGTTTTTGTGGCAGTGCAGTCTTTTAGTGCACCTAAGATTCTGTAAAGAGCTCTGACATTTGTAAGTAAAGTCTGTGTTCCTCTCTGTTCTCAGCCTACTGGCAGCAAGAGAAAGATTAGGTTGTAAAATGAAGTTGAGAGGGTCCAGAATCAATGAAAGAATGAGTCCCTTCCCTTCAAGGATTACCTCTAAATATACATAGGGACCATAATATAATTCACAGACACCTTCAGTCTAAATCCATGGATACAGGTCAGATATTTCTCCTTTCAGGCTCTGACTGCTGAAACCATTTCTCTGTTACTTTCAAAGGGTCACTAAAGTAATGCCTATGGAGAACGCTAATACAGCATTATGTTTTCCAGGATTTGACTTTGTGCCTCTAAAAAAGGCATAAAACACTTCCACCTCCAATCAGGACTTATGCTCATGTGCTTCTCTCCACCATCATACTTAATGCTTTATTTTAGCATCTCATGTACAATTTGCCTAAGACATACTATGGGGATAACTGCAATAGGATCCAGCTATTGTGAAGAGCTATAAACGATAAAAAGACATCAAGCAAATTCAGCATTAAACCTCCAACTCATTAGGAAATCCCTTGACCATCCTCTCTCACATGCAAAAACTCCCTTGTAGTGAATAATCTGTGCTAGCATATCACAGGGCACTTTATTAATAAACCTGATAGTCAGAGATGCTCAGCTCCTGCAGAACCCTGATGTCTACAGAGCCACAAATGCACTGCACATCTAATAGTAGAGCTCTTAATGTCTATCCAGTTCCAGACTCTGAGTGCATACAATACATAGGGGATAATAACATATATCACATTTGAATACAACTGTTCAAAGGTACACAAGATTAAGCCTCATTGAGGACTCAACTTATCTCGTCAGAAGCATAATAGCCAACAATTTCCAGGCAGGAGGATCAGGGTACAAAATACAATTGATGCTGTTTCTTTGATTATAAAAAAAGTTCTTACTCTTCTGCTCTGTTCAGTCTTACGAATATTTGTAAAGGTCAAGGAAATGAAAAACAGCTTTCTCATTAGGGAGGGCTCCCACTGGCATTTATAGTCTAAATTGCAAACAGAAATGAGAGAGACTATCCTTCAAGACAGTCATCCGTATGCCACTAAATCTAACAGAAACAAGTCCTCACTTTTTTTGTGCATTTCTAAACTAAAATCATGATGCAAATTGATCATCAGAAACAGAAATAAATATATCCCAGCGTTTTTGTGTAACAGGTAGTTATCAGACCAGACACCGTCCCCAAGATTTTCAAGAACAGATGCCTAAAGTTAAACTGAAAGGTAGATATTTGAGCAGTTAAATTAATGCACTACTCTGCAAAAAGCTGAGTATTTATTAGCTCCCACTAAAATCTGTTGTTAGCTAATATGGCCAAAGTATGAATGGTTGCTAGAAAATAGTTCAATCTAGTATGAAAACTCCAAGCGAACCCCCATGAAAATTACTAATTGTAAGGATCTACGAACAAAGTTTAAATCAATCTTTCCTGCCAAATAGACAGGAATTCATCTAAGTCACAGACAGTGATTTACATGTTTAACAATGTTCCCCTTTAACTGAGCACAGAAGAAATTTCCCTCATCTTTGCATCTGTATACGTGTACGTATGCACACATATACACAACATAAATTAAGACTCTTCTGTATCTCCATATCTGGCTTTAGTACATTCTGGTTCAATATTAATGGAAAGTTCAGTACACAGGAGAACTAACAGCCAGATTAACCTACCAGAACAAAGAAAAATGGGGAAGAAAATGAGCTACCTTTTCCAGACCAAGAGCTGATGTTTTACCTTGCTGTCTGAGTCTTTCTACTCCCTACAGCTCTGTGATTAACTATTATATTGGCCAGATTAGCCTGATTACATCTCTCTCCTTTGGCCAAAGCAGACTTCTTTTCCCCCATAGCTTTCCATGAATAAGACCCCCTTAAATCACATGTAACTGATATGACAACCTCAGTACTAATATTCTTGCTCTCCTCTACGCTCTTAAGAGGAAAACAATTGAATACTCCATTCTCATTCAATTATTTGGCACACTTAAATCATATCAATCTTATTAATGCAGCAGGACGTCAAATGCAATTTCAGGAAACATTTCTGAAGGACAACATCCCTGGTTGTCAGAGGCCTGATTCTCATTCAAACTAGCCTCCCTTTATGTCATTTTGGCAGTATAGGACTTAATGTGATTGTGAATCAGACCATCATTTAAGACAAAACCAGAATGTGTATTTGACTCTCTGATGGGGAGCAACATGGCACACTCTCCCTTTAGATCGCTTTAGACTATCAAAACTAAATTTTTAATTTCCCAAGCTACAGGCTCTTTTCTGTAATCACAAGGTAAATGTGGGGCAACTACAATTTCTAAAGACAATGGTGTAGGTTTTGGTGTAAAACTCTAGATTCATTTTTCAATAAAATTGTACCACACCTATACGAGATTAAATGAGATCAACATCACTTTATGTCTTCAGAAAATCACAAGAAACAGAAAAGATCCCTGAGAACAGCCAGTTCATCACTGCTAGGGCTAACAAAGGACTTTTTCCTCTTTATGCTGCCAGATAACAAGTTTTCACCAAATGAACAATAACAGAAGCATAAGATTTTAAGGTCAAAGAATCAGCATATGTTTAATTATGTTCTCTAGATAAATGTGTTTTATTTACTTTTAAATGGAATTGAAAAATTAAGCTACTTGTCAAAGACAGCAGTATCTTAAAATTTTCTTACCTGTGCAATAAGCCAATCCACTAGTTTACTTGCAGGGATTACTGATTTATAGGTCTTTAGGTGGTAGTCACGGTCTCTAATTAAGAAAGAGAATTCAGGGAAAATCAGGACAAAAAGGTAAACATTTCTTTTACACTCTAAACCTACATATACTATTGTGACCTACTATGATGAAGTTGAGGAAAGAAGAAGAATTATAGATGGAAAAAAATGAGACTCCCAGCCATAAATAAAGAAGACAAAGAATAGGAAGCAGATATCCTTTTTCTCTAGAAGAAAGGGCTAGTTTTTAAACTTTTCTAACAACTTGAATTATGAAGATATTTCAGATCAATACAGAGTAGTGTTATTTCAAATTTCTCTAGATGTTGTTTCAAGCCATCTTCAGAGAGCTCATATTCCTGCCAGAGGCAACCAGGACATTCTTTTCACAGATGTACTGAGCTGCTTCTTTAACTCAGGTTAGACTATTGCCACCATCGGTCCTGTTGAAAATCACATTCTTCTGGCTGTAAGTCATCTTCTAGTTTCCATCCTAAATCCACTCATGTCCAGTTTACATTTACTGGCCCAGTGCCAGCCCCATCTATAAGCTTAAATACTTCTTCTCTAGTCTTTACCCATCGGTGTATTCATAGACAGTGACCCTACATATTCCCTCTGTGCCCCCTTTTTCTTAGGCTCACTGAATTAAGCACCTTTTAGCCTACTCTGTCAAGAGAGATTTTCCTGATTCTTTGCACCTGTTCAGGTTTTACTTCCTTTAGCAAAATATCACAGAGTAGCCAGATACAAATAGAGTACACAGTGTTCTTTTATAGCGTTAGAGAATTTCAGCCATTGTAAATAAAAATGAAGTGTTGTATTTAGGTCTTGTAACACAACTTGCACCATCTCACACACAGCCCTTGTAGAGAGTAGCACTGTTCCTGAAATAAGGAAAAGAAACCCTACTGTAACTTGCTGCGTTTAGCAGTTTTCTTCCATTCCTCTTCTGAGAGCCATGGAGATAACTGATGTTTTTAGTCTTTCATAAAATACTTCTAAGGAATTTTGATACAAATATAAGAAGGCTATGTGGCTCAGGACATTGGGCTCTAACACCTTTCACCTCCAGGTCCCTGGATTTAATCCAGCTCATGAGAGAATAAAAAGCTCTTTCCATTTTAAGGCTGTTTACTGGCCCGTGTGAAATAAGTTTGGTGGTCTTGATCCAGTTCCTAGTTCCACATCACAAAAGCCATTACCGCAATTAATTTGCATTAATTGGTTCCCTCTTGTTGAGAGTCTCAGTAGAGAGGCCAAATGCTGAATGGCCATGAAGAATTAATTCCTCTCTCACCCTTGGAGGTGGTCCTTCTATTTCAAGCTTGAGGTCCACTGGCATGACTGTGGAAGGAAACTTTCACAGCCACTGTCGACTGTTTTACAGTCCGGATGTATCTATACAGCAGCTCAAGAGAAGACTTTGTTCTTCAGTCTTGTCAAATCAACCTCTTTCATTAGCACCACCCCATTTGATATTTCCTTTTTTCTAAAAGTCTAAAATCAAACCACCATCTAAAATTCATTCTACTCCTGTTTTCCTTTTACTAATCATTTACAGATACAATTATGTTGTGACTGGCTTTTGTAAATAAATGCAGCAGAAATGCCTGTGTGTTTGCAGAATGCAGGGTGTGAGAAATCAGAAAGGGAAGCAGGACTTTCAGAACTTGGGGGGAAACAAAAAAAAAACCAAACAAAAAAAAAACCCTGACAGCATTTCCAGAAATATGTGTCCTCAGAACAAAAGCTTTCCTCATAGTGCTTACACACATTTTTTGACTTGTCTTCCAGTAATGTGCTAAACCCAGCACAAAACTGTGGGAGTTTTCTGGGTAGTTTTTCCCTCTCACACTCTTATCTTGAGAAAATGTGCTTTTGAAATGTCAGAACAATAAAGCAAAGCATTAAAATATTAAGTACTAATGAGTACGGGTTTCCAGATTGTGAGAAGCAACTCCCAAAATTTTAATACAGATGCTGACATAGAGCTAGTTTTGAATAAGCTGGCATCAGGATCTTGGTCCAAGGCCCAGTCTTTCACTGCTTGTAGTTAAATGCTTGTCAAGATGAATATTTCAATATTAGTTCACTGACTTTTCCCCCCGTTTCAATCTAGCGTGAACAAGAATAGAGTGTAAATCATAGAATGTTATCCAGAACCATGAGCTGCAGGTGAACAGTCAAATATCGATGTGGGAACCACTGGAATTTTGGCAGAACCTCGCTGCTCCACAGAAACTAGAGGAATATAATGGTCTTCACAGGGACTAGCCCATCTACGCACTGAAGTATTGTCCATCACATGTGTAAGTGTGAGCAAGCTCTCCCACCCTCACAACTTCCCCAAAGTAGATCAGAGACATATTCAGAACCTTCTGTACATCTATGATTTTTCAAAATGTTTTACTTTTTATGTATCATCCCTCAAAGTAGCATGCATTGTTTCCAGTGGGATATATCATCTTATCCTCAAAGTATATCAGCGTCAGACTTTACTTAAAGAAAATTATAAAGGCAAGGCTACATGGAAACTCCCAGGTTTTCAGGGAAGACAACTAAGCAAAATTACATTCCAAGGTTGTCAACAAAATAATTGAATTTTGAACTTCATGATTCCTCCAGATCCTCTTGGCACATGCACCTGCTACTCCAAGCAGTTTTGCTGATTTTCTAGAAGGAAGATGGTAGGCCTACAAGAAAGGTAGGCCTCATCAACCTTGCTAGCATGATTGCAGGGATCAGCAGTCTAAAGATGCCAGATAAAGCAGTGGTCCAAAGGCACATCAGAAAGCGATAGGCTTTGCACAACTAACTTGGCTAAAAGACTGGGATTGTTTAGTCTGGAGAAGCGGAGGCTGTGGGGAGACCTTATTGCTCTCTACAACTACCTGAAAGGAGGTTGTAGTGAGGTGGGTGTCAGTCTCTTCTCCCAAGTAACTAGCAACAGGACAAGAGGAAATGGCCTCAAGTTGCATCAGGAGAGGTTTAGATTGGACATTAGGAAAAATTTCTTCACCAAAAGGGTGGTCAAGCATTGGAACAGGCTGCACAGAGAGGTGGTGGAGTCACCATCCCTGGAGGAATTCAAAAAACGTGTAGACGTGGCACTTTGGGACACGGTTTAGTAGGCATGGAGGTGTTGGGTTGACGGTTGGACTAGGTGATCCTAGAGGTCTTTTCCAAACTTAATGATTCTATGATCCTATTCTAAAAGCTAGCTAGCTCCTTTAGGCTAACATTAGGCTTGTCAGAGGCAAAGACATGATAAAAAGACATGAAAGGATGACAGCCTAGGAGATGCAGTTTTCTAACAGGGAGATAAAAGGAAGAGTGAGTAGGAAAGAGAATGGTGGGAAGAAGAGCCTGAACATACTGAGAACATTAAGTCTGTCCAGAAGGATCCTAAAACTTCTGACACTCTGCTATTTTTCACTGGTCATTTTAGATTAATGCTGTCACTAACACAGATTAATCCTCATATTAGAAGATTCTCCAGCTGGGATTCTATTACAAAAATAGCACATTGATAAAACACCACAAGACAGGCCTATGGTAGTTATTTTGTCTTTGTTGATTCCCTAAAGCATAAGACTACATCCCTTTCAGTTTGTGGGTACCCTGAGGTCAGTGAAGTTTTTTCAGCTTCACTTATCGTTATTCCTACTCTGCATGTGAATTGCCATCTTAAGGGGTGAAATGTGTATGTGCAAATACACATGCATATACATAACCATTTTGCCTACCAAGGGCTGCACCACACTTTCTGGCTCTCTTCATACCCTTTAGGCTAACTGAAATGTGTACTATTGTAGAATGGCTGCTCTGGGGAAAAAAACAGAGATCTAGTTAGGCAAATTTATGACTGACGAACTGTAACGTATCTTTGCTGCTCCTTTTAGCATGACAATGACATCTCTCAGTGAAACATCTATTGTACAACTTGGGGACAAGAGGTCTGTTTTGTTGAATTTGGGACTCCAGCCATGCCCACACCAGAGGTTTTTTTCTTATCAGTTTTTTCTACGTAAAAATGAAGTTCTCCTAAGTGAAAATACCTACTTCTCCATTGTAAACACCTAAACAGAACACCTACATGGCTCTGGGTGGTTTCCATTATAGGCCAGAAATGTTCATCTGATGTCACAGTAAGGCAACAACATCTGACAATCATCTCCTGGGATCTGGGAAGAGAGTTAACTAGCGCTTGCAGATTATCTCAATTCGTTAGCATTTATTTATACAGAGCTAAGTTCTGAAGATTCCACCCAAAATTTTCAGGGTTTTTTCAAATTACAGCTTCAGGTTTTATTCCACTTCAGAATGGTTTTTGTTTGTTTAGGGTGCTTTCAATGAAAGAATCCTAGCATTGCATTGGAATCTGTTTACATCACTTTAGCATCTGTTTATGTTTGCTACAACCCAAATAATACAGCAGCTGCAATCACACTGCACAATCTGCCCTGAATCAGTAGTCACTTATTAATCACACCCACTTTAACTCACAGAAAATGCCACAGTAAACAAATAAACTTGTGTCATGCTAACAGCCCTCATGAACTGATACAGGAAGCAAATGTCAGGAAGACTATAACACTAGCCTTTCACTCTCCCAGAACCCAGTTCCAACCTCCTCCAGCAGAAGTACAACTACAAACCTAAACTGTGGAGATAGAAGGGTAGTAAAAGAGCCAAGAAAATGCACAGAGTTACTGTTTATAATAAGAAAGAAGAAAGATTTCAATAGTAACATGTCATCCTTTCAACAAAGCCAGAAAATATATACAATGGGATCATGAAGGTGAACTTACTTTACCACTGGAGTATATAGGCAGTGAAGTCGGCAGTAGAGCCTCACACCCTGAAGAAGGAAAGATGCATGGTATTATCAGTTTTTTCCTTTTCAAAGAAACACTGACTAGCTAAAGCTAGCAAAGCCTGGACAGTGATGTCTCTACTCAGCTGGAATTATCTATTGATTAATTGTTTTTCAAAACAGTTCCCTTATCGTCTCTGTCAAACATTCTTTCTTCTTTCCCTGCCTCCAGAAGCTGAAAAATCTGTTATTTTATCTCTAATCACCTCCATTCCAACATTTTCTCCATTAATCCTTCCTCACAATTAACACATGAACTGATGTCCATAAGAAAAAAATCCAATTTATTAAAAGGTATATGGGCAGATATGGGATCAACAGAAATCATTTGACATACAATTATCAGGAACAGCAGTTAAATATTGATCTCTTCTATCTCCCTGAACCATAATGCCCAGATTTTCAGCAGACATGCTGTATTATGGCCTACTGTTTTCTTTTAAGACCTTTTGTTACTATATTAGGATTGTAATCAGCAGTCTTGAGTGCAGTCACAACTGTATTGTTATTTATTGCTAAGCTCTGCTTCCTCTCCCTAGAGTGAATGTCTCCTGTGGCATTAGGATGTATAGCTTAATACAACAAAGATAAACAGCATTAGGGATCTCCTATACAACAGGTCAATGACGTTCAGAGGCAGAGCAAACTGTTTTGATGCAAATCACAAGGTTCCAACTAAGAATGATGATACAAACCTTGGACATTATGTCTTCCAATTCACTTCTTGGCTTGTACGTTCCATCATCATAGCGAAATCTGTACATCACCTGCTCATTCTTAAACTGGTGCTTATCTGAAACTAAAATACCAGCATGATAATTAAAATTTGTCTTTTCTCCCCTGCCAAGTTCTTCATAGGCCAGCTGGTAGGTCTACACCTAAGTATTTGCTGGTATCTATCATTTTCTGATGAGAGGACTCAGCTCTTTGAATTTCCCCTTATTGTGTATATACATGCTTATGCACACTTCTGAATAGCTCCACCAACAAAAGCAGTTTTCTAAAATACTGCAGCTCCAATAAAATTGAAATTTCTTCCTTGTACACTCGATTCAATTTATGTAAGGCTTTGGAAACAGTCCTTGTGAAGGTAATTGGGACCATCTGACTTTTTTTGATAAGTTTTGAACAAAGTGCCTGCAAATTCCCACAACAGTTATCACAGCACTAAAGTAATTTTTGCAGTTGCCCGAAGTTCTGCAACTCCAGAAGCAGAAGCATGCTGATGGGAGGAACTACAGCTGTTAGAGGTATTCTTCTACCACGGTTCTTCTATTTACTAGTGAGTTCCTTCTAAAAATCAAATAGTACTTTTGAGAGACTGCTTTTTCACCCAGAATAGCCATTCCACAGTAGGGCAGTTAAAATCTTATTGGGTAATGCTATATACTGATAGGCTTTAAAGACAAGGACACAAAAGATGTTTCAGTGTGATAAGGAACCATTTCAAAAGAAGCATTGGCCAAAATCAGAGAAGAGTTAAAAACCACACCCAGTTTCAAACAGATTTATCCAATGCACCAGACCGGAAGAGGGTTGAAGTCTATATCCAATTATATGTAGGTTTATCCTGTCTCTATTCTAAGGTAAACTTTTTCAATAGAACACGGAGGTGGGAAACACTCATACTGAAGATAGTGATTTAGTAACTAGCAGGAATTATTTGTTTCACTGATTAGTAAATAAGTGGTAATCATAAGTAAAAAGTGCCAACGACTGTTCACATAAGTAACAGAGTATCTTCCAAGATTTTACAGTATGTAGTACAGAAATGCCATTGTTCACAGCTTAATTTAATGGAGACCAGTTATAGCTATGTAGAGAAGGAGGAGGAAATCTAGAGAAGAGCAAACAAAGTAGGCAAATAAGGTGGCGTAGCTTAGTCACTGTAATCTTTCCTGCCTTTGCCAACGTAACAAAACCATGGCCACGTCTTTGTGCTGGAGCACCCCTGAATATTTTAGATGCAGTATTTCACAGTGTAGGCACAGCATTTGATGAACTGAGAGAAAATATGGATTTACACTATTTAAGATACAACTTAGCCTGAGTTTGATTAACCTGAGAAAACTGATTGCACTGGATGACTAAAGACAATTAAACTGGGTTAGGCAGACTCAGAAGTACCAGGGCTCAGTTTAAGATTTAGTCTGCCCCTTGCAGAGTGGGCAGGATAATTGTTTAGAAGGCAGAGACCAGAATTCTTAAGACCTTCCCTCATTACACAGGACATCCCGGTCTATGAATATTTAATTAAGATTCCTGCTTTTGGTGATATTTTTCCTTAATTTCACAGAGTAAAACAAAATTTGCAGGATCTGATGTATATCCTTGTGTATACAGTGGAATCTCTAAGATGTGTAAGCTATTGACTTCTTTGAGTGTCTGCATGCTCTGGATTTTGTATTTCTAAATCCAGTTGAGAATCAAGTCTGCAGAAAGCACCTTTTGTGTCTGGCACACAGCAGATCAGGTGCTGATCACTTCTGCTCTCTGTGACAGGTACCAGAACTTCCATGTCAGCAGTCCCAGATAAAATAGCCAGAATTAAAGGAGATACAAAGGAAATTGAGTGATAAAACACAGAGAGCTCAGCATTTAGCAATCTTCGCTGGCCCTGCTTCTCAGGCAGGCTGAAAGATCAGCAGTTTTCACCTGACAGTAATGTTATGCCAAGAGAAAACAAAAGATAAAAGATATTGCCTAATGTAGAATAGGGGTAAGGGCTTCATTACAGTGCTTAAGTTTAAGTTCTTGCTACATCAGGAGACACACAATGGGATACTTTCATATCTCATGATTTATCAAAATCTCAAGGGATATTTCCTTAAGTAAATGCAGGGTTGCAAACACCTTCCAATGTCTAGCAATAACTGTCATTGGAGACACTAACATCAGGAACTCTAACTAAAGGTAATATTAAAACCAAATCAGATGCATCCTACTCGGGGCATTTGAATAAGGGAATTAGTAGATATAACAGGACAACTTTCTTTGAGCTGTGAATTTGTGTTTAGAGAAAAAGGACACTGCTGAAAGTGTCAAAGTTTGAAGTTATGGCAAGGTAAACAGTCATGAGGAAATAACAAGTCTCAGGAGAGCTTTTTGCACCAACAGTGCAAGTGTACACATTCAGAATGTAGGCAAGTAAGAGTGTGAGCACAAAAGAGCATTCTTCATCCAAAGGGGGATCCTTACACATTGGAGCCAGAGTCTTTCAGTTCTCCAAAGCCACAGTTAGGGCCAAGTACTCAAAAGTGTTCAGTGCTTTTGAGCTCATGCTCAAAGAGCCTCAAAGTCTGGATGTGCCTGAAAGCATGTCTTGGTACCTGTGGGTGGAAGTGTACGTGCAGGAAGGATTATGGTACTGCTCATATTAGATTTCTCTGTGTGTTAATTAAAAGAAGATAACAGACATAATTTCTTAATGGTGTTATTGTCACCTGAAAGACAAGTTTGTGGAGCTGAGTTACCAAGAGATTAAAGCAAGACTAGCCTAATTAAATGGCTCCCCTATTTAAATTGGTTTCCAAGAGGCTGTATGGAAATGTAGACCACTGGTGACTTAAGACCTATATACCTTATTCCTTTGATGTGCATTTTGCAGCTAAACTCACCTGAAAGTTGAAATTGGGGCATTTGCTGTTTAACTAGAACATGACTGTGTTCCTCTGTCTGCATAATGTAATATGAAAATAATAGGAAACAGCAGGACAAATCTGGATTTAAAGGATGTAATCTGGAGAAAGACCTTATTTTAGTAGAAATGCAGATAGCACAGAAAATTTTCAAACAAGCACCTTGTGCTACTTTGGTCATGCAGCACTTCTGTATGCACTATGCTATTCTTCTAAAATACCCCTCATCACAACACTTCAAGGTCATCTGCTGGGTGTGATGAAGAAATATGGTGGATCATTATTTTAAAGAGACATTCTTGCCAAATGAGCTGGAAAGAACAAATCCCACAACAAACTCCCCATCATCTCTTTTCTTTATGACAAGCAGTCTCATTAGAAAGAATGACTCATCGTCTGGAGCCCCTCACTCTGTTTGTACCTGTGCCCCACTCTAAAATGCGCGACTATCCTCTGTATTGCCAATGTCTCATATAGAAAGCTATACTTATTGATTACTACAGATTTTCAAACACACAAAGTACAAAGGAATATACACCTGATACAGTCCGCAACAAAGATGTTGCAGAGAAATCAAGCAACTGCAACAAAGATGTTGCAGAGAAATCAAGCAACTGCAGACATAAACACTTTCAGGATACCCAACAACTTCTGTTTTCATGACATAAATTTGCCCACTCATTAATCCCAAAAGTCATTAAACATTTTGAGGATTTGATGGGTATGGTACAGGAAAGTATTTGAACATCACATGAACAGCTACAGTCAGTTTTCCACCCTCATTTCCAGGGCATTACTGACATCTCTTTATGGCATGGAGCACTCACCATGATGAATAATTCCATTTTCCAATAGTGCCTGTCCCAGGTTGACCCCTTCCTCTGGTTTGCTTATCTCTCCAATCTCTGTGAGCCATGATACAAACTCACTGCAAAGGGAAGCAGAACAGAAACAATTAGGTTTTTTGCTCTGAATATAAGCAGACACATGCCTCTGCAAGTCATCAGCCAACCACAGGAGACTCTATCCTTGAAGCAAGTACGAAAACTGTAGTAAGTGATGATATCTCTACTAGGTGGCTCGATTTCCTACTTTTCTGGAGGAAATGCTCTGCAGAAGATCCAGATCTCCTATCCATGACTTTTCCCACCATTCCCCTTAGCTCATCATAATTAGCATACACACAAAAGGAAAGAAGACCTGGCTGGATCTGTAAAGATGCTGCAAATCCTTATTTTACTGACATCCAAGAGGGAAAAGGAAAGCAAGATTAACTAATGACCTTAAAAACAACAAGTTGGACAGTAGAGAAAACAGCTACTTCTATCCAAGCTATCCCTCCAAGCAGTATTCGTGGTCTGACTCAGTTACATATGCTCACCTTTCTTCACGGGGTCTTATTTCTGCCTGCCCACCCCCAGTGGTGTAATTGCATTGGCTTTAATGGAATCACAGTAGGACTTAGAACAGAAGATTCAACCTACTGAATTCAAGCACAGAGCAGTAAGAGAGAGCACAAAACCCACTGACAGGTTAATTTAAGGTCATTTATTGGAGTTGGTGCCTGGCAGATACATAGATAATGCTTCTAATTTATAGACAAAAGGTGCTAAGTCTGTCTGCTCATGCAGCACAAAACAAAACCTCTCTCTGGTGAGGAGCAAAGCTGCACATACAGGCAGAATAAAAGCCAAAAATGGATAGATATGTAGGATATTACTCAATTAGAAACAGTAAGTACAGAAAAACGGACATTTAAAGCCTGATGAATACAGCACTGCCAAAGCCCTACCGGGCCAAGTTGTTTGCCAGGTTAATTAGCGATTATACTAGAAATGTGTTAAGTTCATAGAGAAGAACAAAAGGAATATATGAAAGTAGAGCAACATATGGGAAATCTGAGTTCAATAAACCACTTGGGTGCTTGCCAATGTGCAGAGGGTTGCTGCTTTTCAAAACCAGTATCCATGCCTCCACTTGTGGGCTCTAAATGAAGTATTTTTAGTCTCTTGATGTTTATCAGAGCTGACTCATCTAAGCTGTAGGTAGTATTTGCATTTTGCCTTTAGAATAACAACAACAACTTCAATACTGAAAACTTCGGTTTGCTGAGGGACTACTCTGTAACTGTCATGGTGTAGAAAAAGTAGCAGAATCTATTCAACTGTGCCAGGGGAATCTCGTGGAAACCAGCAGAGTTTTGTGAAACTCCTGAAGCCAGAGTACTGTAGTGATGAGTCAGACTACCTCCTAAGGAAAGCTCACTCTCAATTTCCCAGTGATTCTGAACTGTTTCTGGAAGTATTTAAAAGCTGAAACAGAATATAAACTGCAGAGAGAAGAGAATTAAGAATGATCCTCCACACTCATTACTGAGAATACAAGACACATACTCTGTGGAGTGCCCCATCACAGACATGCTGGCCAATGACTGTAATCATGTTAAGTACCATGGGTAGATGCCCAGTTGCTATACATTTTTCCATCAAGTGCAATGGGTCTATGGCAGTTTACAGCACTTAAGGAGTTGCCCAAAACTTTAGAGGAACACTGCTACCCTGTTAGCTTCCCTGCTTCTTTTATTTGGAACTGTGTCCCTGGAGTTTATTTGGATTGTAAAAGTAAGGCAGTCTTCTTAAAGTTTGAAATTCTGGGCTGAAAAAGGAAAATAACTGAACGCTACTCTCACAGCCCTGAAGCTTCAGAACTATGGGATGGTTTTCTTAAGAGCCACTTTAAGACTTCTGAGGCATTTGATTCATAAGCAAAATCAGTAATCACTTACTCTTTAGGCTTTATAAGCACTGAAAAGTACATGATCCAGAAATATTCCAAGCACTTTTTTAGGCACATGCTAGACTGCTGCTAAAAAAGCATCAGCTCAAAAAGCAGATGGCAAAGCTTGATTTGTTTCCTCATCTTGTCCTAAGCAGTTCTCCAGTATAACTGAGAGTATCCTCACTTCCCAGTGCTGCCATGCTCAGTTCTCATCTGGCATGCAAGTCAGGACACCATCTCCCAACTATACCTCTGAAATTAAGGACTTGGAACAGCTGGGTTGCTACTCAAGAAATGCACAGGAAAATCCAACCCATCCAGGTTTGTGCAATCTGATCAGATACATTTGGAATCTCCTGAAGTTAACAGATCCTCTCTATTACAAGCTCAATACAGTTCAAAGTTTTGCAATCAATTTAGTGCAGTGCTGAAAAGAAGCATGGCAAGCGTATAATTTACATATATTGGCACCAACACATATCTTTCCCATTGTATCACTAGTCACATGCCTAAATGCCACTACACCTGAGGATTGGCTAGGAAAATGGATTTGAACTCAAGCAAGTCAGTTGCTGAAGTTAGGTTCAATAAATAGCCTTATAAACAAATGCATATGATATTTCAGAAGACATTAGGATTAGTTCATGCTTTTTTTTCCTGCAAACACATTTTATCTCTTGAATTATTAGATGCTATCTGATATCCAAAGGCCAGGAGAAAAATTTTTTTTTGCTGCCTTAGGGTTACTCGCAGCTGCATGTAGCAGAAAACCACTAAGTACATCTCAGCACAGTTATTAGTGACTCCTTTAGGCAGGAACATCTGAAAAAATGAATAGGTCACAGTCAATACGCATTGCCCAGGAATGATATGAAAAGTCTGTGAGTCATGGCTGGATTGTACTGATTGAGTTGCACTCAAGTGAGTTGCCCAGGACTGTACCAACAAGTGACTGTTGGAAAGATATCAGCAGAGTTATTTTCTACGGGGAAGGCTGGAATATCAACAGAAATAATAATTTTGTCAGATATCAGGATACTTGTGGGTATCTCAGTCTGGGCTCAGTTACCCACTGGCAAAGTTAGGTCAAGTCCTCACTACTGGAGCGTCAGGTGGCTGTCAAACTGAGGGCAATGAGCAGGACAGATTGTGGAGCATGTAAGAAACCAGACATTTTAAAAGAAAAAGGAGTAGCAGGAAATCCCAGGTAAGACTTGAGATGAAGCAAAATACCAGGGAATCCACAACAGACTCATATATATCAGCACTGGAAGAAAGTAAGTTTCTGATCTGGTACTTCTTGTTGCATGGAAAATAGGAAATGCTGTATCTTGCCTCCAAAATCAGAGCTTAAAGGTTTCAATTTGAATCCAGCAAGATCAATTTAGGGGGGGGTGGGGGGAGGCGGTGATAAAAGAAAAAAGCAACCAAACCTCCAAAAAACCAAGAATTTTTTTTATAGCTGAAATATTGCCAGCCTATGCTACCGGATTGCCTTCTGTCAGGCAGAAAGACAATGCATCATTTCCACACCATGTACACAAGGAATGCTGCCTGAAAACTGCCATTACAGAGACCAGAGGGTGGGAAGGGAAATGAATGGATAATCTGCCTCGGAACTTTTTTTCCTCCCACAGCTGATCATTTCAATCATAAACAGCTGAGGCAGAAAAGTCTTCTCAGGTCAACTAACGTGTCTCTCTCTGCGCCATGCAGGACATTTCCCTACAACAGCCCCACTGCTACCATATCTAACCTCTGATCTGATTTGTCCACGGGGTCTCTCTTCTACTGCCTCATACATGTCATTCTTAAGAACTATTTTGTAATATCTAGCCTGAGTGAAAGAGGTTTTTTCCAGCCCATACAGCCCTATACTTCTAACAAATGCATCAGGTCTCCCGATGCACAACATTTCATTTGTGTCTGTTACACTGACAAACAGGAAACTTCTAAATTCAATCCTGAGACTTGGACAGTTCTGCTGGATTTAAACATCACCTGGTACACCTTTGCTTGTATACAAAAGAGGATACAGGTTAGGCCACCAGCAGCCCCGAGCTTGTGGGAGTTAAGGTATTTTTTCTTATTCCTTTTGCTGATTTGAAACAGCTGTTATGAGTTACTGTAAAATAGAATGAGCTGTCACTATACAGCTTGCATATGGCATAAAATAGAAATCAATGATTAATTTTAATAAATCACAACTGTAATGGGGGTTATGGCCTTTTCAATTAAGCTGCATCAAAGCACGTCTGATCTGACCTCACAATGCGATACCCAGAAAATCCAGAGTCCGTTCTTTTAATTGGTATGAAAGGGCCTTTTCAATTCAAATGCCACTTACTTGCCAAGAAAGCACTTGGGAACAGTACTTAATTTTCTCCTCCTGTCTTTGATAAGGTTCACTTTCTTGCTCATCATCATTTGGTACAGCTTCTCTCCTTTCTCTGCAATCATGACATATGCATCCCTCTCCATTCCCAGTTTCAAACCTGGAATACGAAGTAGAAATTCCTTCAGATCCTTAACATCAGATAAAGTGTTTGCTCAAAGTCAAAAGCTGAGGCCAAACAAAGTGGTAGAAACACGAAAATTAACTGACTAATTTTCCAAATAAGGGGGAAATTGGATCATTTATTTATCTGAGTACAAAACTGTGACTGTTGAGTTTAGCACCAATGAGATGCTTGCAGCTTTTCTTCTCCATTTTAAAAAGCAGCTTTAAACTTCTGGTTACATCACATCACACAAAGTAGAATGGTTTACAGAACATGGAGAAGTTCCAAAAAAAGCAAGATAAAACATATACCTTCTGAAACTGATTTCCTGTTGCAATTTCACTTTTGACCCTGAAATAACTGCCGGAGTAAGACTCGTTCAAGGCAGCTAAATGCTTGACAGAGCAGATGACTTTTTGAGTGTTCTATTACTTGAAACCAAAAATACAAAACTTCTGAAATCAAATTCACATCCTTAAATAAATCAAAACTAGACAGGAATATTATTTTCTCATCCTTTCTTAATCAGCCTATTTACTAATACCCCTAGGCTAAAAATACAGTTTGACAATCATATTATCAAGTCAATGAAAGAAATACTGAAAGATTTAAGGAATGATAGATAATTGGATATAGAGACAATTTCACATCCACTTTATATGAGTTTCCACATAGCTCATGTTAACTTGAAAATTGCTAGTCAGGAGGATGACCTCTGAAAACAATAGGTGTCTATGTTACAACTATCATCATAACTGGCATTTTCTGGCACTCTTCCCTTTAGACTTGCAAATTGCTTTAGGAGGACAGCACATGAGAAAAGCTGTTTCACTGCTGTAGATGTTTTGTCTCCTCTATCCTGAACAAATTGTTTTGTTTTCTGGCTATATTATGCTAGAACTTGCAAATCTAGGCAACTCTGGAGTCCAAAACAGAGGCACAGGTTTCAGAGGTTTCTAAGATTAGCTTGAAAACAGGCAGCCTGAATTGGTCCTGTACTTACGTGCCTAATTTTTACAGAGGTTGACATTAGGCAGAATTTAAGTGATCAGTGAAAGGCTAGAAAATGTAAACTATACATTCTTTGGGAAGAGTAGTTCACCCTAACTGGACATAAATCCTGTTGCTTTATGGTAAGATACTGAAATGACTTAATAGTCTTCTGTGTCATCAGAGCTGCTTTCTAGCTGTTTGAAAATGCTTAATGCATTTGTCTTAGAGGCTTGAAATGCACGTTCCAGAAATTAGACTTGCACAACTTTTTGTCTTTCAAACACAGTATTTCTTTCATGCGTCCAATATCTGGCTAAAGGTTTTGGCTCCGCAAACCCCCTGGCTTATTGCTGTTATTCTTCCAGCCTCTTCTTCCCCCAATACTGTGATGCAATTCAATGCGAATGCTGACACGTGTAGCTGAGGCTAATTTGCAACGTGAACTTGTGATAGAAAACAGCCTGTGTAATAGTATACATGTTTCCTGCTGGTCTTACATCACTGAATTCCCCAGGCTCTGATGTAAATGGCAGACTGGAATGCACATTCTACCCAACTCATCCTACAGAATTGGGAATCTCACCAAGCTTTCTAATCCAAACACTGATATCTCTGTGACTTTGCAAGTACTCTGATCCAAAGGAGATTTTCCAATAAGGCCTGGAATGTCTGCCAGAATATCTATGCTTATCCCAAGTGGCTGTCATCAGCTGCCACATCATAAAACTATATGACAAAAGGCACCAGAAAAAAACCACTCTTACTAGCCAATGCTGCATGGAAAACTTTGAGAAACTCTCTATTAAGGAGTACTTCTCCCTTCCTAATATTTATTTCGGTCACCTCCCCATATTCTCAAGCTCCCCAATTATGTATGGTCTGTATTTATAGTCCTGTCTTTTTACTTGTTATTGAACCTTCTCTCTCCTCACACATTTTACCTGATGCACAGGAAATTCCACAGAGCACTAGTGACCTCACAAAGCGAAAACTCACTATGAAATGGAGACTCGTTGAACCTTTTAGGGATATGATTTAGCACTCTGAGGGTAACAGAGCCAAGAAATGTATTTTATTAAAAAAATATATCATGTGGAAGATCAGGATCCTTACGGTGAAGTGGGATGCAGAACTGACCAATGAGCACAGATCACCAGCTCAGAATGGTAAAACACTTCCTCTTAATAAAAAATAAAAAAATTTTAAAAAAATCAAAAGTGATTCTCTCTGTTGCCTTCACGTAGTTCTTTTGAATTTACACCATGCCCGATCTACATTTTGAAGGTAGTATCCTTGCTATTATCAAAAGGTGTATTTGGGTTCATATAAGATAAGGTATGTTAGAAATGTTTTATATTCTGTGGTAACAAATAACACTGCAATGTGCATTGTGTTTAGCAGATTAGATGCAAAGCATTGCAACATAAAAACTAAGGTTTGGATTTCAAGGACATTAAAGGTTTTAGATTCTCTGCTTTCATTAAACTTCAGTGACAGATCTGTAACTTTCTTAAAATACTTTAAAAATCTAAAGCATTATTGCTTAGCAAGTACAAGTTCTGAAAACACACTAGTAAAAAAGGGTTTCAGACTGACCTCTTTCGATATTAGCATAGATGAGCAATTACATCTTTACTGGAGTTGTGCATGCAGAGAGGGGAACCACTTCTAAAAGTCAGGCACAGAATGTTTTAAAATAAGCGTTGCTTCCTCTGGCAATGAGCTATTATTTTTCTCATTGAGCAAACAGGGAAGCAGGTTCACTTGTGAAAGTTAGTTCTGATTTTTAAAGGAACTCAGAACTTTTATCACCCACCCTGATTCATGGCTTTGTGAGCTTGCGTCTATTGTACAACACCATTTCCAGATAAGCTTAGTTTTTGTTTCATTCCACAAGAAAAGATAAAAGTGACAAGCACCTGCATACATTTGTCACCATTCTCAGTCTAAGTGTAATATTTCTAGTTTTTCTCCATGAACTGTTCTCTTTATTTCAAGATCATGGAGACTGAGTTTGTGAGAACGAGTTTGTGCCATTGCCTCTGGAAAAAGGCTGCATGCTGGATTGTCTTCTGTCCTTTTACTGATAAATACAAACACAATTTTATCTTAATTACCAATAAAAGACCAAAAAATGAAATTGATTACATGTCATTTTTTCATGCTAATGCAATGAATCAAAGAAACTGACTCTGGCAAATAAAAATATTTGATAAATATACTGACCCAAGCCCCTAAAAACCCCAAGGTACACATTCAGAAATATTTGTTTTCCATCACTTGATTTTCTTTGTCGTTAAGGATAGATTTTAATTCTGCCCATGGAGGAAAAACTGCAACCTTCTCTTTTTCTCTCAGTATATACATGTATATACACGTATAAGTATGTACATGTATATACTTATACGTGTATATACATTTCTCCTTTGTACACAAGTTCATTCAGTGCATTAGAAAATACATTAGAAAATACCCACTTACTCTCTCTCTGCTCCCTTTCCTTGATTATCGCATCCAGCCATTTCTGTTTGTCCTCTGCAGTCTTGGCCATACAGACAAACCATTTGTTTTTGGCTGTGTTGTGTATCTTCCAGCCATTTGTCACAGTGTAGCCGTTGCTGTGGTAGTCTGCTGTAAAAACCCAAAGCACAATGCACACAGTGAATAGAAGCCTGCTACTCTAATCAAATCAGTGTGGGATACCTTAATTAAAATTTTCTTCTTTGAAGAGCTTGATTTCTGGAGGTATTCCTCATGCACCAGTTTTACTGACTGTCCATGTGACTGGTTGTTACTTACCACTCTGGAAGTACAAATATTAATAAAAGTATCTATGGCTAGGCTTGTTCAACTGACTGAATGTTTCAGTCCTAAGAGTGACACTTTGTAATTTCACCTCAGAAGAAGAACTAAAATATTTTAAATACAATGACATCAGTGAAAAAGTCTACTATGTTTGTTCAGGTTATTTGTTCTGAACTTTCTGGGGACACGCTAACTTCTTGCACCATAAGGATTTTTGTCCACAGGACATGGGAACTTTTTAAATGTCAACTGTTTAAAGGACATAATATTAATTCCTGACTTATTACAATAGGAGCAGGGGCTGGTGTGGCCTTTCCGGATGAAATCAGAAACCCATCCAGTCTTCCTGCTTGTGTCAGAACACAAGAATTGTAACACAACTGCATTCCCTTATTTTGTTCATGGCCACATTCCATGCTACTGATTTGATGCTAAGACTAATATTTGGTAGTATTCTAAATGAGACGAAGATCCAGAAGTTCTGTTATTATAGCTGTAATGGCTTAAGATGCAAGAAAAGAAAGGATGAAAGAAGATAAAGTACCTTTTACTAAATTAACTTGGATTAGGAGAAAAAATAGACAAGCTTCAGGGTACACAAACTCTTCATAAGGTCATTTCAGAATGAAGGACTAGTGCTTGAAAGCATGTCCAGTCTTTCAACTACGTAAATTGGTCTAATAATGAAGGCATCAGAAGTTACATAGCTTACTTAAGATTTCATTAGAGGGGATGGACGAGTACTTTTGTACCAACTTCCAACACAAGATCTGGACTTGCTGTGTTGTTAAAAGACAGTATTTGATCTCTTACCTGTTCCATCTTCCACATTCTCCACCTCCATGACTTCTGTATTTATTCGGCCCCTGAAGATATACAGGGACCCGTTGATTGACTTTGTCCGTTTAGATGTTTTTTTCCCAGTAACTCTGCAATTAGGATTTAGACTGTTAGCAATGCATAAGCAAATAGTGTAGCATATACAGGCATGAATCAATCTGAGATACGACTATTAAAAAAGGATTCCAATATAGTGTTTTGTGGTATTTGACCATGTCTCTGATTTTAAATAACTGGAATACTCAATCAGCTCACAAAGATAAGCGCACAACAGTGTCAGTATAGCGATAAAGAGCTTATTTTGCAAGATTATGTGAATATTGTGATGCCTTCAAGATTTACATTCTTGACGACTAACTGATTGAAATGCCAGTACAATTGAACTGCACGTGGCTTCAGGATGAAAACTGCCATATCACCTGACACAATGTTACATTTGCCTCCTTTGCTCCATAAAGCTTTGATAAATTTGTGGTATCTGTACCAAGTTCCAAATATGAAATGAAACATGTAAAGAGGCTGGTGTCACATGGTCTGTCGTATGTGTGTTGAATGTCATTGTATGTGGCATTTGTGAAGGTGCTGCTGTGGTGATTTTGCACCAAAGTTTACATCCTTATCCATAAGCTTTATAGTGTCTCTGATGACCTGTCTTATAAAAAAAATTCAGGAAAGCACTTTTCATTGCTAGTTATGTTCTGATTTTTATGTCTAGAATAGGTTTAAAACTATCCAACTGACACCTGCTGAGCTTTAATATCTAAAAACAACCCTGCTATGTGAACCAAAACACAACTGGTCAAATGATCATCATTTGAGAAGGCAGGTGTCCAAACTGCACAGTGAAGGGATTGCTGTGGCAACTTGCCAGGAGCTCATAAGATTCAAGGAATATTGCAATAAAAAACAGCTGGGGAGAAAACTTCTGTCAAAGTGAAATATCTATGATAAACTGAGGTAAGAGGAGTTTTTCTGAACAATTTTTCCTTTTACAACTAGCTTTAGTGACATATATACCTTTAGTGATGATCATATATTTACATCCAATCAGACTGACAGGGACTGAGATCTTGGAGCTATTAGATCATTTCCTAAAGACAACTGTTGGAGTCAAAAGAAAAGCTGTCCTGGCAGCCTTAGTGAAACCTTTTAACTACTCAGCCCATTTCCCCACATGAAACATATTGTTCCTGACATCAGGATTCAGTTTAAACAGCAGTCTATGATCCTGCTAAAAACACAAAACAATACTCAGCCCTGAAAAATCTACATCATCAGTTTGTCAGACTTCCCTAAGCTTCTGCAAAAGATGAGATTGCAGTCTTAGGTCTAAAATCACAGATCTAATTCTGATTCTAAACACATCTTAAATTGGTCTCAACAAGACTACTCCTAATTTATGCTGTTGTGAAAAGACATGATGCCCAAATTCCAGTGGCGGCATTGTTGACTACTTAACAAAGATTGAGGCCTGAATTCTGATTGCACTTTTCAATCAAGAAAAACTCCAGTGATTTCTACAAGATAAGCATAGTATAAGTGAGATGAGAACCAAGTTGTTCAATTTCAAATCAGGAACAGACACAGGCAGTTTTTGGGGTTTGGTTTTTTTTCCAAAATCTGTGTCCCACTAACATGTCAGTTGTTTGTCAAGCAGCTGGCCAAATGATCACACTAGCACAACTGGATAGACATTCATTTCCATCCTGGACTAATTATAAATAGCAGCTAGACAGGAGAAATATCCAAAATTAAAGTCGCTCAGCAATCCCGAAATACATCTTTTAAATTAGGCAATTCCCAGCAGACTTAATAAAATATTCTACTTTTTAATGGAAATCAGACTCTGGACATTTCATCAGTTCAAGCTACATTATTAGACAAAAATAAACAATATCAATCCTTTGGGAAAATCAAAGTGTTACAGCAGCCTCCTCCAAAATCAAGCCAAACTACAGAGTAGCTCAGTAATATCTCCTGTACAAAAACAGAGAGTTGCTTAAAAGGCAGTAGAACATTTTGTTTTCTGAATCTTAGTATTCTGGGAAAAATGCCTGGACAGTGTGGGAGGGGCTAGGCTAACCTGAACTACAAATGGGACTAGAAAACCAGTTTCTAAGAGCTCTGAAGAAGGGAAAGATTAGATATCAAATTTTTGGGTGAGGTTTCTTTTTTTTTGGTAAGGAATAGTTTTCTGTTAGAAGACACACAAATTTCTGAACTCTGTTTCACGTGTAAGTGTGGATTTTGACAAACCTGGTAAACTGTCAAAATGAAATGTTTCATCCTTCTTGCTTCATTTCAGCAGAGTCAGAATGCTTCAGGTAGATAATATTAAAAGCCATATAAGATTGAATTCTGTAAATTCTTTTTCAATTTAATTTAAATGTTTATATTGCATTCTAATAATTTCTAATGTAGATTTCACCTAATAATTTGTATTTGTATTGTACAGTTTCAGCATTATCCACACAAAAAGTTTGAACATCACTGAAATTATTTTTTCCCAGCTTAATGGTTCCAAAATTTCCATTGAACAAAAAACTGGGAAATAAACCTGAATTTTGAGATACGAGAATTTTCTTTGGAGAGAACACTCTGGTTTTTGAGAAGTTCTAATTGGGTTGGCCATTGTACTTGGCCATCACCAGTAAAGAAGTATAACCTGAAGAAGGGGGAAGATATTACAGAAAAGGGAGTAGGAGAAGAATCGAGTGTAGAGAATGCATTGTAAATTCAGAAAAGACCAAGACATGAGAATGAGACTGGAGCTGTGAACGTGAAAAGCTTAAGAACTGAAATACAGTATAATTGCTGCAGAAGCAAATTGCCCTCCAGACTGCCAATGCTATTTTAATAATAAACAGTAGGTGTTAATAATGCTTAAGTTTTATAAGGTGGAACGATGCAAAATTTGTTACTAGGATAAGAAAGGAAGACAACACACAGAACACGTAGGCTGCAAATGCTGAACAGCAACTTGATAATCTTCATCTCTTCCTCACTCCTCCGTGCCCTGCATCTATTTAACGTTTTCTTATGCTTTCTTTCTTCTTTTTCCACTTTCCCCTTTCTTGCTTCATATCATTTTTCACGTCACCCTCTTCTGCTTGGAATAACCTCACAATAAAAGTTGGCAAGGCCTCTTTCTTCACATCACTCCTGGAGACCCATCTGCTCTGGGAAGCTTTCCAGCTGTAAGAACTCACTCTGTTTTTTCTGCGCTGTATCAACTTCTGTCTTTGGATTGCGCACTTCTCAGGGTGGGGACCCCATTATTGTCTGGCATATTTATCCTACCATATAGTGACTTTCTCATATAGTCTAAGTAATAGTAACAGTCAAGAACAGAGGAAAGTCACACCTGTGACTCAGCCCTACAGAGCAACAGGGAGCGAGTGATCAGTAATTGATCATACTTTCTACTTACAAAACTTCCGAATGGTCCCATTGTAAAACCATAAAGACAGAGGTACTCACCTGGATTTCCTCTTGCAATAGACCAGTAGATTATCGAATAGAAAGAACATTCTCTCCTGGATATTTCCTGCTGAGATTTTTAACAAAGTCCCTTGGAGCAAGAGCTGTGTGCAAATATCTGTCAGATTTGACCCCTGAAACATAGAAAAGATATATTCTTTATTTTTAACTTTTTGTGTGTGCGTGCAATGAAGGATTTTTACTAAAAGGCTGTTATTTTGTCTGCATGTCATTAAACTGTGAAATAACTGATGCACTCATAAGGAGGAAGTCCTCTATTTCTTAATGTGGCTAAACACATGATGTTTTCTCTGGATTACAAATATTTTTTTGGAGTCCTCATACCCTACAATAAATCTTCTCTATTAAACTCCACGAGACTTTTTCCTGAAGAAATCTTTCACTCTCAAAGCAGCTGTACTGTGAGTCTCTCAAGACCATTAGTCTTCCCGTCATACCCTGAGCTATCATTGCAAATATCACAAGTGATGGCTTTAGGAATCCTTTATAAAAGAATAATAGTATTTTCCTAACATTGTAGCTCTGATACTGACATATATCACTATTAACCATCTCTCTGCAAAAATCATCTCAGTGGTGATGTCTCTCCAACCCTTTTGTTAGAAGTATACACAGGTGCTCTCCTTTCTGGAGTTCTAATAAACACATGCTAGTTAGAAACATAGCCATGAGAATCAGAGGCTGGGTCCTGGACACTGTGCTAGCTGCTATGTGCAAGCCATTATATGCACTAAACAGCCATAGAGATAACTGAGCTTGGTGTTCAAAATGCTTTAGCCTATGAGGATGCCCAGAAGCTGAAAGCCACAGTAGATCACTTTAAACCATTAACTCCCCAAACTGTTAGTCAGATTATTCCTAGGAAAAGCGATCATACAGTCTTTTAAATGGGGCCCTTTAGGATGAAAGCAGTTTGGCCTAAATGAAAAACAACTACAGGACTGTCCCAGGTTGCTCTCAGGACAGGCAAACTCCAAGTGTTCCCACATTCTGAATGCACACAGCTGGGAATCTGCTCCTCAACTGTTCCATTGACCAAACAAGATGGTTTGCCTAAATCTAGCCTTAAATTCCTTGATCTAGTACTACTTGGAAGGTACAAGAGCATCCTATCAATAAAGGTCCCTTTTCAGAAAAATACCCTGAGGCATTGGAAACATTTACCACCCAGTTCTGGATCACTTATTAGTTTTGCATTTCTCTTTGAGTTGGAAGGAAGAACAACTTAGGGTAACGGTAACTTCCTTCCAAGGTCAGCGTGCAGGTAAGGAAGTAAATTAGATTATGTGACCCACTGCCTTGAGTCTTACTGGAAAAGAGAACTGACTTTGGATTGCAAGACATTCATTATCAACAAAACTGCTTGATTTCCAAAGGTCCATTAACCCTATATTCACAAAGAATAGAAAAATTTTGTAAAACACAATTCATCCCACTTAAAGAAACTGAAGACATCTCTGTGCACAGGCATGAAATCCAGCTCCATCGAGAAAGTCACCCCAGAAGGATTTGTTTGAATGATTTTAGACATTGCATGAGTGATTGGCTTTTTGTTTTGTTTTTCTTTTTTTCTTTTTTGAGGAAGGTACAGTCTGCTGCCATCAGCTATTCAAGGGAAATCACTGAATTGAAATCAGCCTTTCTAAATACAATGCAGTCACTCTAAAGGTGTGACTGAAGCTCTGATTACACCATTTTCTAAATCAAACCTTGCCAGCTGTGCTGTCCATGTTTTGCGTTTAGTTAACAAGGAAGCAGCTATTCTTTAAAGGCTGCCAAGTATTCAGCACCAATTTGTGTGTTCCACATATGCGTTTCTATACATTCTGGATAGAATGATGCAGGAACTAGCTAGATGCAATAGTTCCGTCTGCTGTCCTGATAAGTTTTTATTTTCTTAAGCATTCTATAGAAAGACTTAATACATGTCCAGAAATGAGCACTTGTTATTTTGAAAATGACCTGTTACTGTCTCCAGGAGAAATCACTATATCTCAGAATTATGACCCCAAAGGCCTACTAGCACACACACAAATAGGAACAGAAACCAACTGACTGTACAACATAAAAGCATGCTCTTCATGTGGTTTGCCCATGGGAAAATCAAGGCTTCAGAGAACCTCAACATCAAGTACTTAATTTTCCAAAAGATACCCAAAGACAGCAAAAGCAATGAGCACAGTGACATCAGTAATTGGAGTCTATCTTTTACCAACACAGGAATCACTGGGTAAAATTATCTGGCCTATTTTGTGCAGGAAGTGAAAGCAAATGATTGCAATGGTTGCTTCTCGCCCTAAAATCTAAGAATCTTTCTTTTTCCATCAGACCCATCATGATGGTATCTAAACACTGTTGATGCATTTCCTGTTTGCTGTTGACCTAGCTACTTCCCATTTATACCGATTTGAGAGGTTTCTCAATAGTAAGAAACAGAGTAAGAAGATGTATTTGATGTTTTCAGAGACAACATGGGATTTCTCACCTTTCTAAGTGGGACTAAGCTGCGGGGGGGGAGGGGGAGCAGGGGAGAAAAAGAAAACATCATAGCTGGTGGAATTGCAAATTACAGCCAATTATAAAATGATTGATCTGCCTAAGCGCTAACACATATCTTACAACTCATGCTGTTCTGTGATGGGAGTTTTGCTTCCCTATGTGTTCCAGACTGGGAGAATTTGGGGATACATAGCAATTGTTCAGTAAAAATAATTCACAAGGACTCATGAGGAGGAGCTCTCCCCACAGAAAAATCAATATAGAATTAATAGAAACAGCATATTGACTTGCTCTTCACTAAGCAAACAAAACCACTGTATATAAAAGTTGGTCTTCTTATGCATCCTCTACTTTTCTTTCCCCTTTTTTTAAACTAATCTTTGTTTCCCAGAAGGATTAACCAGAATCAAATTGACCTGCCTGAGACTAATCCATAACATACATCTACAAGGATTCTGTGCATTCCAAAAGAATGAATCTGAGCAGAGTTCATTTTGATGAACAGACCTCTGATTAAGCTGCAGGCCTTCAGCGGCTTCCCAGACTTGGCCTACTTTAACACGTCCCCTCATTATAATCTGTCTCAGAAAGAGACTGACAGGATGATGCCAGTATATGCTCAGCATATGATAGTGATAGTTATATATTAGAGAGGGAGACACAGATTGGTGGGTGGAGATGTTGAAGAAAAAATGTTGAACTGAGGAAAATGCTCTAAAAAACCACTACTGCTCTTAGTGAAGCTACAGATGACTCTCAAGAGCAAGAAGAAAAGACACTGCGGAAGCAAAGTGGTGTTACGTTGTTCTTCATGATGGAAATATTGAGGGTGGCACTGATGGCACTAGGATGAAGATCAGACCAGGGATGGTCCATTGGGACAGTTGGAAGGAAGTGCAAAGTCATAGAAACCAGTGAAACTGCTGGTTTGGTTAAACAGAAACATTAAACAAGGTGGAGACTGTTCCAAATTATGTGAACAAATTAATGCCAAACTTCACGTTGGGCTGCTTGCACACTCCCCAGATTCAGCCTACATCCATTATAATCGTAAAATACTTGGTCATAAGTAAGCTGACCTTTTTTTTTTTGGACAATTTAGATGCCTTGGATTAAAACAGTTGGAAGCTGTATGCCTTGTCGAATTAGCATGTATGGTATATAGCCATATATACAGGACACCAGTGTTTCAGAATCCATATCCATGCTAACGGAAAAGGGAAATTTTCTATTTCATAGGAAAGACTGCCATTGGATAAACTAAAAATAGGCATAAATTTGCCTTATAGACTTCGTCCTACAGCCAGCTCTGTGGCTTATATCACTGCATTGTTAAGCTAAAAATGTATTTAATTCAGCAATTGCAGCTTTCCATAGATAGAAGAAGTTAGGAGCCCTTCTCATTAGGAATAAACTGTGAAATACATCTGAAAGAACTAAATCCTGTTATTTACAAACATAGCACTTTGCTCTAGAGTCATAATTTACAAGACCCCTAGCACCGTGGAAACCCAAGACAGAAAACTGTCAGTCAGTTTCAAACTTTTTTACATGTACAGAAGAAAAAAATGCCATCATGTTGAGCATTGGCATGTATCTGTGATGTCTGAAGCTAGTTTTCCTCCTTTTAATATGCCACTAGAATAATTTAGAAATGTTCCACAGCTTACTGGGAGGGAAAAACACTTCTTCCTTTTTGAAATTTTGAGCTGAGTGACCTAGGTGACTTTGTTACAAAACTGTATATAAACAAATCTGAAAGGGTTTTCAGCCCCAGAATGTTGCGGTAGATAAGTTAAACCTAAAAAAAAAAAAGGCAGTAAGTTTGGATATCACTTCATTTATGGCATCATGGACACTTTAATAGTCATGCTTCAGGCTCCAGAGTTCAAACCATGCCTCTTGCCTAGATGACCCACGAGTTGCATTGAACTTGAAATGGTTTTAACTGTTTCTAGAAGTCTTGCTATACAGAACATTATATGACTTAGTTTGCTGAGCTTGCTATCCAAAAATTACACAGCTGGATATCTGGGTTGTTCTCACGTCTTTAGCTGGATGCCAAGAACATCCTTCAGGGAAAAAATGAGCAAGGTTTAAAACATACACGAAAGATAAAAAACAACCCAAAAGAGAGTCATGGAGAGCACCCAAGAGTCTGAGCATGAGGAAGTTTACATGACCTCTAACAAAATGTTCTCAGCTAAGAAATCCTCAGCTGGCAATGATCAGCCTCGACATTTTAAATGTCAGTCTCACTAAACGCCGACGCCATTCTCTCCATGAGACCATTTAACACCACTGACTCCCTATGGTGCACCTCCCAGAGGCTTCCAACTCCACTAATTCAAGGACCTAAACTAAAGTCATCACAAGATAAGCTGCCAACCCTTTGCACACCATCCTGACTACTGAGTGGCTCTTTTTCCAGATTTCCTCTTCCCCCAAGCTTCACATTCTAGTTTTCCCCCCTCTCTTATTTTTCTCCCTTCCATAGTAAATGCTTCTACCTACACAGATCCACCTACTGATAAACACATCCCTAGAAACACATCCATGAGTAACTGAACTGGAGCAAACACAAATGTACCAGTTGCTTTCTAATCTAATGCTTGATAATCTAACCTTTATCTTTTACACAGGAGATCTGTATGAAGCTAAGTGAGCTGACTTTCAAAGCTCCCAGAAAAACTAAAGGCTTGTAGGAATGGAAAGAGAAACTTCCGTTATTTAGACCGGTCCTGATTTAATCTTCTAGACCTATTTGCCTTCCAAGTGAGATCTGCCCATTTGAAATTTCAGTCCATTCTAGCTCTAACACCTTTCTTTCTTTCATAATCTGTTTGTTCTGCTACAATTTAGCAGCAGCCTGCACACTCAAACACTAAATTCTAAACTCAGAGTGATGCTGTCCACACCTTCAAGAGCATTTACACATTATGTAAGAAACAGAAATCCCTGTACACAGTACGAGTCGCTAAACTTTAGCCCATTAAACTGGGTAGCGAACTGCCTCCAGGGAGCTTGCTAGTCCTACATCATACCTCCCATCCTTCAATGTGGGACTGCAACTGTTCAAGGGCTTCCAGTTTCTCCATCTGTCTCTTGGTCTCGTTGATATTTGTGCAGACTGTCTTCATTGCCTGCAATGCGCTCTGGACAGCTGGGTGATCAGGATGCTTAGAGGGAGTCCTCTTAGCTAATTCCTTTAAAAAAAAGAAAAGAAAACATGCAGTGTAAACTTAGAAGTGGCTCATGGAAAGGCAAAAGCATTAGAGTGCAATCCCACAGGAAAATGCCAGAACCACTGCAAAATTATAGAGAAGGTGTGGGCATGTTACTGTAGATGCTGTTCTCCGTTCTTCATCTGTACAGGATTGCCATTTTATATGAATGGTGCTAAATAAATGAAGCAATCACTCATGTTAAATATGCCAAATTAAGAGAGCTCAAGCCAAATACATTTTGCTGTGTCACATCTGTTTGTTTCTAGTGTGAACCAAGGCCAAATAAATTAAAAGATTACATAAAAAACACAGTCCACCACTTCAAAGACAGGCGATGGACTGTTGACCTAGCCATGGTCTAGATGCTGTACCAGCCACAGTGATGTGCATCCAGTATTTCAGTGATGCTGGATTGGGCGACTTCAATCAGATAAGAATTCTGCCCATCGCAGATCTTATCAGTAAGCACTAGAGCCATGGAAGCAGGGTTTTCCGTGAACTATGGCCTTACAGGAATAATGGTAGGCTGTATACCCCACCCACAGTACTTACAGAAATTATCAGGTGTGTAGATTAATCCCAATGCACATGAAGCTTTAGGACCTACATTGTTTAGATCTATAACCAGCAGAAAAATGCAACCAAAGTGCAAATCAGATTTTCCTAAGAGTGGAACTGCCCTCATCAGAATCCTGAGGGATTCCAGTGAGACACTTCTAACTCAGACGCCTCAGTGTACTGGGTGTCTGTACCCAGGCGCTGGCAGGGGGGACTGCAGGAGCCTCTCTGAGGAGACGTGAGGGGCTGCCCCATGCCACTTCCATCTGGCTCCGTAACAGACCCACAGCAGGACCTGGCTGAGCCCATTGGAGAAGCTGGTGGTGCCTCTGTGAAAAAATGTTTAAGAAAGGGCAAAACGTGGCAGGGCAGAGAGGAAAAACGTGCGAGAAGCAGCCCTGTGAGCACCAAGGCCTGAGAGGAAGGCAGGGAGGAGGTGCTCCAGGTGCTGGAGCAGAGATTTCCCTGCAGCCCCTGAAGAGACCAGGCTGGAGCAGGTATCTCCCTGCAGCCCATGGAGAGGACCATGATGGAGCAGATATCCACACTGCAGCCTGTGGAGGACCCCACGCCGCAGCAGGTGGATATTCCCTGAAGAAACTGTGGCAGGTGGAGAGCCCATGCAGGAGCAGGTTCTCCTGACAGGAACTGCAGCCCATAGAGGACCAAGTTTATCCTGAAGAACAGCAGGCCAAGGAGAACTCACGCTGGAGCAGAGAAAAGTGTGAGGATGAAGGAGCAGGAGAGAGGAATTGTTACATACTGACTGTAATCCCCCATTCCCCATAACCGCTGCACCGCTCAGGGCCGGGGGGGAAGTAGAGGAGTTGGGAATGCAAGAGTGAAGTTGAGCCTGGGGAAAACAGTGGTGGCTGGGGAGAAGGTGTTTTTGTTTCTCACCATCCAAATATATTTTAATTAGCAATAAATCGAGTTGACTCTGTTTTGCCTGTGATGGTCATTAGTAAGTGATGTCTTTATCTTGACCCACAAGCATTTTTTCCATCTTATTTTCTTCCCCACTCCATTAAATAGTAAGAGTGAGAGAGTGGCTGGGTGGCAACCAGCAGCTGGCCAAGACCAACCCACCACATGCGCATAAGCGCCTACAGCTCTGTGCGTGATGAGTTTGTGTGTCCAGAAATTGCAGGGAAATGCACTAGCCACAGCTGTCCCATGTTTTTATGTGTCAGCAAGTATAATAATTCTATGAAGGAGGAAATTCATTTACAGAAGAGTAACTTATCCACTGGCAAGTCACTTGCAGAACCAAGACGTTCTGGGACTCAGTTCAGTGTTTTAACCTCCAAGACAGGCCCATGGCAAGTGGAGAGGGCTCCCCAAAAGGCAAAGTGGGAAAAAGTGCTGGAGTGGGAAAGAGAGAGGCCAAGACAGCAGCAGGAGTTTAGCAGGGACTCTTCCCCAGATTACATGTAGGAGGCTGGGGCACATGTTTTGACTGGAGAGATTAACATAGAGATGAACAACGTGTCTGCTCTGAAGGAGTTCCTAAGATACTCTGCTCCACTTGATTCAATGCACAACAGCCCAGATAAACACTGCCCACTGAAAAACAGCAGTGGGAAAACTTGGGACCCAACAACATTAACTAGTTTGGCAAAAAGGGTAACCACTGTCAACTCACAATTAATCATTTTTTTAGACCAATAGTATTTTATAGTCAGCCACAATTGGATAAAAATACATTCAAGAAACCTTAACTAAGGCTGGTAATTTCATCTTGATACATAATATGGTGTTTAAGACCCACATTTTTAGATTGCCTGGAATATTTAACTTTCTCACTATGTCCTGTTTTGCCTCAACATGTTATTTGGTTGTTTTAAAGTCCTGTGTCTAAATGGCAAACTGCTGCTGAATTGCATCATTTTGCATGAGACAAGAATGAGTTTGAATACAGCCAGATAACCTGCACAGCACTGTGGTCTGAACATAGCTAAATTGCTTCAACCCATAGTTCCCACAGCTAAGGGCAAAGACAGCCTGTTATAATTGTTGTTCATCCAAAATAGGTGATTGCAATCCACAAATGCCTGTCATGGGCTCCAACTAGGCTTAATCTGTGGTTTGATTTGTCTTTTGCTTCTCCACATCAGCATGTTAACCTAAGCAAGTGTCTCTTCACCACACAAAACTTTGCCATATTGGCATTAATTTAAAGATCTTTGTGCCATGCTGTCTTGCTTGGTGCTGACATACTCCAATTTCAGGTATGATCCTGAGTATTACAGGGGCTTGCCTTGCCCGAGTTGGTCGCACAACCTGTAATACGAGCACTGCTCCTAAACTGACTTATGTCCACGCGCAACCTCTAGATCAAATTAACTTGTATTTTTAGGCTCAAGTTACATGGCCCGTCAGAGAGTGGAGGGATGTGGACTGAAGTTCAAGCTCTGCTGAAGCTTGCATTAACTTATAGTAACTATAATAGCTGCTAATCCAACCATTTTGCTAATCCAGACACTCTGCGCTGCTAAATCAAGGAACTTTCTCTGTGCTAGTGTTGATTCATAGATCTGCTCTATGAAGTTCTTTAGACAGAAGTCACCTTTAGCATGTGAAAGATTTGTGCATACCTAGCTGTACTTTTCTACTAGCAGGAATAACTGTAGAATAATTAGACTGTGAGGGGCCCAGATACCAACAAAATTGGAAGGCATATTTGGAAGGAGGAAGCTAGAGTTAAAAGTAGTACAGGTTTGTTTCTGCCTTTGCACAGACCCTCTCAGTGCTTCCTCCCTCCTTCCTCACACTGGTTGGAACATGACTTAATTCACTAGCACTAGTAAACTATCTTGAGACCCAGTGTTACAGAAGTGCAAAGTGGTTTAATTATTAATTTCTTAACTTCTCGGTTTGCAGAACCTTTTAAAGTGAAACCGGCATCTTGAGAGTAAACTGCTTGGCCACTGAGACTCCTTTAAGACAGGTCTCATGAGAATCAAAATATGGCAATGGGAGGTGCTCTCATTCCCACATAGACAGATCCTGGAGACAGAAAGGCCCAGATGAATGGACGGGAATGTCGGATGTTTGTCCAATGAAATACAACTATTCAGTTCTTTGCATAGATTTAGTATTTTGAGAATTTATCTCAATTTCTCTTTTCAGAAAATTATAAATGGAAAATTGACAATGGCTTTTGTCAGATGGATGACAAAGGAGATGGGTAATATGCTGACAGCTGGGAATCCCATTAAGAGAGAGGAGTTAATGATCTTCAACTCTTGGATGATTTACAGAGTAACACATGCACAGGAAAAAGAGCCTGGCTGCTACAAATGTCAGTTGATATCACAAATGGAAGTTTTTACCCCTCTTTTGCTGAAGATCAGGCCAAGAATAGTAAGTGTTCAAAAAGAAAAGGCAGGAGAGACGTGTTGCACCTTGGTGACACTAGCCTCTGCTCCATGCTTCCAAAACAAGAGTGCAGAATTTTTGCTACATGACTCTCATTAAAAATCAATGAAGTTCTGCCGCTCAAGTGTCACCCACACTGCTTTGGAAACAGATATGTATACACTAGCACTGTCTAAACATCCCTTTCTGAAATATCACCAAGACACAGAGAAAGAACTCTTCATTCATGGAGGGCCTCTGCTGCAATAAAGACAGCATCTTCCCCACTCCTGCTAGGTGCCTGCAGTTCTGTCCAAGGAGCAGGAGAGGAGGCCAGAAAAGGCAGGGAGGCTGCTGGCTGGGGCAGTCAGTTGCCTCAACAGCGTAAGCAGCATAGACAGTCAGAGAACTTGTACCACCACTGCCTAGTCTTAAGCCATCTGAGGAAGAGCCATGCTGCTCTGACACTGCCATTCCCCAAAAGAGCAGAGCCTAGCACTTCTGAAATACAGTCAGGGAGCTCTGGGTGCTTATTTATTTTAGTGACAGGTTTATGATGTGTAAACTCTGAGAGCATTTGACAACATTTTGAAAGGCAGCTGAGAGACAGACCAGATGGCAAACCTTGGGTATGACTGTCTTGTCCTCCATAAAGCTCATACATATTGTTGTCTGGAATTACTATCTTATGTATTGCAACGTGTGCACTAATAGGGCCAGGAAGTGAGGTTGCTGCCACTTGCAGAAAACTATTCCTTGCAAAGAAGTTCTTAAACTAATTCATAAAACACATCTATTTGCTAGCTACAGACTTGTTAATCCTTCAGACTAACGAGCAGTGGAGAACAGAAAAGCTGGTTTTTTTCACAGCCTCTATCATCTTCACCATTATCCTCTGACTTTTCTCTCTTCTTTTTGGGAATGAAAAACAAAAAGTTGCAAAGGTATTCCATATCATAAGCTGGGGGAAAAAAAAAATCTCTCTGTTCTATAAAGAACTAAGACAGAAATGGGAACTGTGTCCTCTGGGCATAGAATTTTCTGTTTATTTCACTCCTCTTTCATAGCTGCAAGGTTTGAAGTTGTGCCACTCAAAAACACCTACACGCAGAACACAAGTCATTTTACAAAGGGAGTAACAGTGCACTCCAAGACATCTACATCCAGCTGTAGTGTCCTACAGAAAGGAAGGATAGGACGTCCACATCCGATCTACTCAGAAATGACAGTTTTTGATTATGCAATGCACTAAAAGGATTTCCAACTTAAGTATTTCAATCTCAGATGCAGCTTTAAACAGCTTAAGGGTAAAAGAGTTCTAAACATGATAGAATCTAAATATAAGAACTAAATCACATAAGAAGTAAGACATATCAGATGCTCATACATTCTTCTATTTGCTAGTTGTGCTTAACCCCAAAAAACCCAAACAAACAAACCAACCAACCTACGAGGAGAGAACTCAGCAAAAGGAACATCACACAGGAAGATGCAAAGAGGTGGCAGGAGGGATGATGAGCGAACAATGCAGGCAGGCAGAGGAAACTAGAGGTTTTTCAAATGTAAACACAATTTTAGTATTTCCTCGAAAAAAGGACGTTATGCTGCTTAACTGATCTTTTTTAAAAAAGAAGTCGTCTCTGTCATCCTTCCCCATGTCCTCCCTTGCCACACAAAAATGATTGTCTGTGTATTTCAAACTGACAACCAAACACATGTTTTGCAGCTGAAATTTACAAGTCTCTATATTTTAAAAATTCCTTTCTCCTATCTTTATACTCTTGAGGACACTCAGACGTGGCTTAACATGGGTTTTGCGCAATGAATGTTAACATTGTGCATTGACTGGTGCAAATCATTGCTTGCCAGGCTGTCTCGCTTTGCCCTACAAACCAGTGCATGCATAAAATATGGTTTCAGAGATACATCCGTTGGTTACTTACTGAACATCTCAGGATTACAGAGATAACAAAGACAGCATATTTCTTTGCTTATCAATTCAAAAAGTTGTGTTAATAAACAGTTCAGCTCTAAAACATGCTTTTAAAAAAAAAAAAAAAAACCAAAACAACAAAACCCCACCTTTCTGCGGATATAAATGTTTCCAGGAGTTTTGCATTTCTATTTTATACTTTTTAATATTTGCTTGTATTAAAATTTATTTTCCACTTAAACTAACCAGAAAATAAATGTTACACCAGGCTGTATCTATGTACCTGCCAAGCAGGTTTTTTTATTCTGTATATTTTTAAAATCTGTAATTTATGTCAATGTTTCTGCAAGGTAAAGACTAGACAAGCAACGATAAATCAGTAAAACTGATTATATTCAATGTGCCATCAAATCTATGACATATGCTAAATTAAAATGTAACTAAAGCATGTTTCTATTTTTATAAATATTACCAGTTATTTGTGATTATATATAAATACTGTGGAAGACAGAAGTATGATTTATAAATTGGCAGCGTTCCTTGCAACTCTGTAGGGTATATATAATTCTTAATGTTGTGCTACATAGAGTTGGATTTCAACCAGGCAATGTCATGAATCTAAGAGCAACACCATTTTTCTTTGGGGGAAAAAAGGAAGAAAAAAACCCCCAAAAAACCCCACCCCAAAACCAAACCAAACCCCCAAAGATTAAATATATTCAGTTATGGCCAATTAGAAGGTTCTGTTCCTCAAACAGCTCTGAGAAAAATGGAGAGGAGGAAGAGGGGAGACAGCGAGTTAACCTTTCTTCATCCTGTTCTGTATCCATAAAACTGGCTTCCCATCTTTCCATTTCAAAGTCCAGGCACTGGATTTATTAAGGCCTGTGTGTGCCTCACTGTTGGGCTTTCCCTTTCAAGAGGATTCTCAATCTGGTCACTCAGCTTTTTGCATCCACGTTTTTCTTTCCCTCCTAGGACCAACGAGCCTTCCATCACATGAAGCAATACATAATTACTGCCCTAAATCGTCCATAGAGTTGTGTACATTATGAGGTATTTTTAAAGGATCAGAGGTGGAATGTGCATTTCTGGCTGGAGTCTGAGCAATTCCTTAAGGGAACAGACATCAAACAAGAAACAACCTCTGCGACATGCACCAGGCTATCAGGAGCCTGTCGGGGTGCGGCTATCATGTGCTGCACATTCCTCCCGTGTTGGGAGGAAGGAGGCAGAAAGGACTGCTCCTAATCCCCACCCCCAACAACGTGATTAACTCATGATCACCACTCCCCTAGGGTTTTCTTCTTGCTGACATAAATGCTCTTACTAAGGGAAAAAGGCTATTTTTGTTCAGAGATTGGTTTACACAACAGCTGCTTCTGCTCTTAAGTAGTATAGTTCACACTAATTAATACAGAGTCATACAATTATTATTGGTGAGACAGAGCTGCCTTAATCCAAAACATTCTGCTAGAAATATTTACTCAGCAAGCTTTCCAGTGTACATACACGCACTGGAGTTTTAAGTCACACAGTATACGCTCTCAAGGTCTTTGCATCTGTTTGCCTTTGCTTCTTTTCCTCTTAGCAAATCATAACACCCATCACAGCAAGCACAGTTTTGTTTTGTTCGAGCCTAGTCCAAGCCCCTTTCTCACTTTTAAGGAAATTCTATAACGAGGCTTATCGCTAACAAATATTCAGAACTCCTACATCGCCAAATAGACTTCAAATCATTTGCTGAACTTTGACAGCAAGTAAAAGAAGTGGAAGTCACATTAGGAAGGCTTTGGACTGGGCATAAAACTAATTTACTGACCAACAAATTCTGCGCTAATTTTCTTGCTTGCTGTCTGAAGCAGACGAAAACTGTATTGGGGCAAAAATATTAATATCATTACTGCTCTATTTGCACACAGATTATGAAACACTATGGCTAGGTTTGAGTCTCACCCTTCAAAACATATCTAAGGCTTGCAAATTAGACAGACTTCCAAAGAAAGCAGCCAAAATTTAAAAAACAAACAAACAAACAAAAGAGTAACCAAAAAACCTGTTTACAGTCAGCCAGTCCAAAGCTGCAGTGTCTAGTTCACAAAAAATGGAAACGACAAATAAAATTGAAATTAATCAATCACCATCATTTGAATCATTGTTCTGTCACCATCATTTGTTAGTTCAAAAAACCAAATAGTTTCATCGGAGGATAAGAAAACATAAGATCACCAATTGCAGGATGCCATACTTTATACTGGAAATTATTGGTAACATATGCTTAAGGTGTATCTGCACTTGGAGATATTCCAGTATATTATTCGTAATTAAGTAACCCAAATTAGCTCCATGCTAGGTGATATTATTCTGAAGAAGAATACTCACATATGGTATTATATGAAAAACAGTTATAGTATTTTAAATATGTGCATTACCCTACTATTTAGGTTGACTTCCAAACACAGGCAAGTCTGAATTACTGTGTTCTTACTATCTTTATCAAACCTAACTACTTAGCTACACTAAATACTTATGCTATCGGAAAGCTATCGGAAAATCTGGATGTTCACAAACTCTTGCTAAAAACAAAGTAAAAGAGGAAAGTAGGATAGGTCTGGTCTATGACTTTTCTAATCAGTTGGAATACAATAGTATCTGTTTGCCCTGGGAATTAGATAAAGTAAGATTCAATCCCCATGAATACAGAACAGCTATTTCAGGAGCAATAACTGCAGTTCAGTAGCAAAGGGAGAGCAAACACTTAATCTGAGGGTTGTGTTATTTTTAAATCTACCTTTTTTTTTGGTTGCTTGGAGAGTTGTCTTTTCCTGGTCAGTGCTAACAGAATCAGCCTGTATTTTCCCTTAGTTGTTCTCATGTCTGAAACATTTGTATCCGCTCTGGTAATTTTGTGCTAACAAGTATCAAACAAGTCTTGAACCGGATGCAATTTAGTCACTATGAATGCATTACCTTTGAGAATCGGCATCAACTATCTAATGATCACAGACATTTTCTGGGCTGCAACCCCTACTAAAGGCATAATCTCACTGACTAGGGCAGATTTGTTGCCTAATCGAAATGAAATCCCCCTCAGCTTTTTCTTAAAACTTCTATTTCCTGTCCAGGAAATTTCAAGTAGTGGATAGCATGTGATTTATATCAGCCTGTATACAAAAAGAAATCTACAGAAAAATTGAATGCAACATGATGAGATGCCTCTTCACAGCTCCTCCTGTTCACTCCCTTCGCGGCTATTTGTTCGACAAGTATGCATGTGGTGAACCACACCAGAGCCAAACACCAGAGTCCCCATCCCAGAACGTAGGCACAGCGTTGGCATCAGAGGACAAATTTATCTTTATTCTACCCCACTGTGGCTTGAAGGCAAGAAACTGTTTCAGCCTTAGCCTTGCTGGTCTTGGTTTTGGCTTTCAAAGAAGGGAGGTTTGTGCCAGCAGGCCTTTTGACATACACAACCATGCACGTGTGAGAGAGTGGAAACCACCAGAGTTTATTTCCACAGGCCAACATTTGATTCCCAGAGCACAACGACTTCAGTTGCCATTGAATTTGAAAATATTTAAATTATGGTTTAGAAATATTTATTTTGTTCTAGTCTTTTGTTTACTACCCCCTTGCAAAACAAATTCTTAAAAAAAGCAAGATAAACTGCTCCATTCATAGCTCTTCCAATCCCTGATACAGAACCCCATACTTTCCAAAAGACCTGCCCTAAAATGGTAGAGAGGAATGGGAAAATTTAAGCTGAAGAATACCAAAATGCCATTGCATCAATGACGCTACTACCTTGTAATCAAAGGTGTGTGTTTCTTTTAGGTGTGTTTCTGTAGCCAGCATCCTCATGACATTTGAGTAAAAGCTCTGAGATTTCAGGAAATTTTGTAGTATTGGCAGGTTCTGCCATTCTAGTATTTTGAAGAGCTTTTAAAACAGAATAGAGATTTTAATTTGCAAACCAAGCTTCTGTCAGTAGACAAAAAGTCTACAGATTATCCAAACTGATAGAAATCTACCACTCACAATCAGGTTTTCCGAAAAAGCTTAGAAATTAAGCAGGTCTGATTAGCAATGGGTGATTCAGCAACCAAGTCATACTAAAAAGAGAAAAAGAAGAGGCACTGAGGTGCAGAAGAAATGTCGGAAGTTCCCTAAGACAGCCATGGGCATGGCTTAGAGCTGAGATCCCCAAACTGTGCTCCAGAGATGACTGGGGTCACCAGAGGTGACATATTGAGGGGTCAGACCTGATACATGAAACTGCATTGACTTCAGAGCTACTTCAATCTTATCAAGGACACAGAGCAAAATATGAGAAAAACAGAGTGCTAACACAGTGATCTTTTCGTCCAAAACGTTTGGAAAATACTGGGATAAAACTGGTTGATAAGCATAGCAAGGGTACACCAGATATTGACCACACTGGCTGGATTAAGATGTTTCCAGCACGGAATAAATAGATGAAGGAACCTGGTCTTCAGGCTCTGTACCCATTAATGACTCTCTTCATACAAAGGGTAACCATGACAGGAAATCAGCAGGAGATTAACACTTCATCTTTTCGTAACAGCACAAATATAGAGATCAGTTCAAAAGTAAGAACCCAGACACTATTTCCTCTGGAAGCTCTTGAAGCTTCTTGGAAATAGAAAAAGAATCTCTGTAGGGAATCAAAACAATCTCTGATTTTCAGTCTTGAACACACAGCTAGATAACAATCACACAACACATCACAGAGTGAAAACAACAAAACATAAACACTATCAAAATACTTGGTCAGGAATGCACATTTTAAGGTCCCCACATCCCCCAGTCTGTTTACCATACCGGGTGCCATAGGAACTCCCTTTCTGTGCTCATGGATGTTGCTCACACTCATCATGTAGATCCACAGACCGAATAGGCACCAAATTCTCCCCACACTAACCCCAAATAAACACAGTGGACTTAAACTAAGGCATCATTAGGTTTTCAATTATCTCTACACAAGCAGTCCTCTCCAAAGGTAAATCAGAGATGCAGCCATTTATGTGCTTTCCTGGTCTAGGCATCCTTGCCCTGTCCTGACTGTTATTAATACTGTGGAAGAAATGTTTGTAGCAGTCTCACACATTAGCTTCTCCTGCCGTGTACCTAAATTGCATATGCTTTCGTTTGTTCAAACTGTAAGTGGAGTCATGGATAGCTTGACTGGACTGATAAACTGGCTGTACACACATAAATCCCAGTAGCTAGGTCCATAAGGAACGGTGCATGAATGTCTGCTGTAAGATGGGTTTGTGCACAGCCGCATAGACAACAGAATGATTCCACCTCTAGGAAAGACGTAATTTGAAAATACAGCTCTGAAAGCTCCAACTGGATGGAAAGAAATAATTTAAACATTTATCAGATGAAACAAACAATTTTAAATGGAACAACAGATCAGTATTGAGTTAACCAGCTTGTACCTATGAAAACCCTTATTCATGCTGAATGTATGGACACAGCACTGCAATAGCTTTACATGACATACAGTTGACTCATGTGGTCAGCCTGTGATTAAGAGCACCAGCTCATCACAGAAGTCTTACTTTCTTCCACAACTCAGGAACAGACATTTCTTGAAAATATGAGGCAATTTCTTCTTACATTTTTTATTATTAAAATTTCTTTTAGTAAATGTAATGTTACTCTGATTGAGAAAGAGACTGACATCACTGAAGGTTGATGACTGTAGCCACAGAGTAGCTACAAGACCACCGGTGATGCAAGCTCTCCCAGAAACTGCCTCCTCCTTTTCCCTCTCCCTGTACCCACCAGGCATGTGACCCAGCCCTGAACTGGAGGGATGAGAGGCAAGTTAGCTCGTTTTAGCTCTTTTATTCTTTAGCTCCTCCAGTAAGAATGCTAGCAAGGGGGCCAATTAGTGCTAATTGCAGTAGTCATTTCTGCAATGACATCTGTCCATTGGGAACTCATCTGAGACGACCAAACAGTTTTCAAACAAGCTGCCAAACAGCTGTCAGATGATACAGGATTTTGATCATTACTGACCTGAACACACTCAAACTAGACATCTCGTGATGAAAGATGTATCCCATTTCCAGTCCCCAGAGCCATCCAGTCCCTCAGAACACTGATACAATTCTACCTGAACACAGCTTTTCAGGAAGTGGCTAAAATAGCACTCACAAGCCTCAGTAAATTTCTGAAGAGAACCGAAGTAAAAAGGCATTAGTTAGTAAGTTACCCAGTCTGGTCTACCCACACCATGACAAGATTTAGCAGCCTGTCAGCATCAGCCAGCTTTTTGAATGTACCCATAAAAAGCTGTTTTCTTCAGAGAGGATCCAACTTTTAGAAGTGCAAACCAGGAAGGTAGTAGTGACAACAAAAGTCAGGGCTAAAAAATTGCAGAATCACTCCAAGAATAAAACAACCATCTGGAGAAATGCTTTCTTTGGTTTACCTTAAGCAGAAGTGGATATTTGCAAATTCTCTGAATTGGCGTCAGCAGATAACCCTCTAGTGGAATGTCTGTCGTCTTTCTGCCTCCCAAAAGCATGCAACCCTATAATCAAAAAAGGAAACAAATGTTACCTCAGACACAAAGCTCAGATGCTCTTTGACGTGGTTTTGTATTCCTACAACATGTATTACGGTCAGAAAGCACTTTCCACACCTAAGATACAGGAAAGGGGACTTCATTCTCCACTGAAATACAGCCATCAAGCCTGCAAAGTTCTTCGTGCATCAGCAAAAGAAAATTTGTGGCAATTAACAGTGGCTGTGTAGAAAGGTATCTTCCCAGAGAAATATTATACAGCTGGTGACTCAAAAAATGTCATAATATGATGACAATCAGCAAACCTAGATGCACCATTACCTAAAATAATGCAGCCTACCCCTACAAATGATACGACCATTTGTCTTCATTCACTACGCAAAGTTTGCACTGTTGGTCCAGAAAACTCCTGAAGGCTAAAATAAAGCCTACTAACTAGTAGCCATGTAATTAACTCTAGTCCAATCCTTCTGTCTGAAGGAAATCAAAGTGGAATTAAAATAAGTGACTCATTTGCATCACATCCACCGATTCTCTGACAAAACATTATGTCTAAACACAGCTGGACAAAGAGCATGGGCGCAGGGGCTGGCTAACCAGCACACATATAGCTTTCAACCAGTCACAGCACATGTTGCTGCCTGCCCCGCAAAAACAGCAAGCAAGGACAGGCAGGCAAGGTTACCTTGTAGGTAGGAGGTGCAAGAGGCAATGAAACTGAAGGAAATCAGGTTTCATTAATTCTGATGCTCATTTAAAAAAAAAAAAAAATTGGGTTTCAGCATTAATTTTGTGAAGCTCTGTGACTTCCAAACAGAAAGAAGGTGAAGGGCATTTCTCTACCTAGAAGAATTACTACTCTCCCAGTGTTGTTTAAACACAGTAAGGAAGGGGACAAGTATTGGACCAATACACCAAAGAAATCCAAGTCCAAATAGATTTTAGGTTGAAGAACAGAAGCAGCAATTGATCAACCTTTGCAATACACAATGAGTTCACACAAACTTGGAGGGGCCCTGCATTCCAGAATAATGATTTCACAGATAAATTTGCACACACTACCTCAAAACAAGTGATACTCAACTCCTCAGCAGATTATGGAAATTCATTTCTCAGGACTGACATGGAAGGGGCGTATAAGAATTGGGTGTGGCATCAAAAAAAAAAAAATCTACAGTCCTTCAATTGTCCTTATTTTGTCACAATAATCTGTAATCTCCGTGTGATAAACAAATACTGACCTACTGTAAGCTTTTTATACATTTCCCTGCGGATTCCGTTATTGGCTGCTGCCAGACACAGGTAGTGGACTCAGATGGACTTGATAAACTAGTCTACATTCCTATGTTCGACCATGAATCTGGACCACTTTGCTCCAAAAATCACCTCAGTTGCAAACCTGTGCTGTCAACAGAAACTGAAGTTTAAATTCAGTTCAGCCAAGATGTGCTTGCTTTGGGGCATCACTGATAACATTTTCTCCTGTGAAATGTGTGCTGTGGCTCAGACATACTCTGAAATGTAGTGGGTTTTTGGCTGTAGTTCAACAATCCCCCTCTTCAAGGAATGTTCATGGACATCATACATAAATCTCATTAGTCCTAACTGGTATTTTTACAGACAATCATCTGTAAAACAACCCTTCCCCAGGCTATTCTAGATCTGTGGCACTGGCTACCAGCTCACAATGCTCCCTGTCCAATTTTCCAAGTCTCGAGTGATTCAGTCCTTCCCGTCTCTTCTTTCAGCCCTCTCTCTAGCTCTGGGCTCAAAACTGCCCTTTAACACTTACTGATTTTTCAAACACATTCCCACATTCTATATTTCAGCAGCTGTGAGGGGGCAATTGGGCCAAATCTATCCTCACAAGCAAAGCTTTGTATTTTAATGCAGCTTTCTCTGCATGGTGGCATTATAGCATTGGCTTTAGGAGGCAGTGGAGAAGAGAAGGGACGCCTGGAAGAAATTACAGCAGCCACAGCAAAGAAGACACTTCAGTGTAGCCTCTCCTCCCATATTTACTGCTGTTTTAAGAGTCTCTTGGATTCAGGTGCTGCAGCAAGCCACAGCAGACAGTGTGACATCTTTTGTGTGCCTCGTAATCAGTTTGCCAGCTGCTGCCGGTAACACAGACAGGAGGCTTTTGCCAATCCAGTGGAAGTGGAGAACAATCTGAATGTTGGGAAGGATGGCGTTTACATGCACTTTTGTCTCTCTCCTCTTGCTCTTTAGTTTCCCTCAACAGAAGCACCCAGAGGAACTCACGAACCACGGAAGGGTCATTTGGTGACTCAAACTAATGGTTTAACAAGGTTCATTAAAACTCAGACATGGCAAAGAGATTCTGACCACCCAATAGCATGAGTGCTTGTCCCTGCTGCTCCCTCTGAGGCCTATATTTTGTGGCTAAAAGAATGCTCTGGCCCTGCTTGTGACAGACATTTATGCAGACGTTTTCTTTTGCTGTACTATATTGGGAAAGAGCAGACCTTAGGCAGAAAGGAAAAAAGAAGAGCAGAAAGAAGAGCAGGTCCTTTGCAAAAAGGAGAGCCTTTCTTTTACCTCATAGCATTTACTAAGGAAAAAAGCTAATGTGCTGAATTAGTCCTTCACCTACATGCCAATCCCATTCCAAATGCCATGCATCCATGGCCAAGAAAACAAGATGCCCAAAAATCACACAGAATTGGGGTGAAGGCTAGAAGGCGAAACATCCAAGAAAAGAAAGAAAAATAAGGAATGTTGGGCTGAAGGCACTGTCTACTGGTTATTTCTCCTCCCAGCCCAGCCTCTATAGAGGCATTTGAAGGCTGTATGCCACAGTCCCTCCCAACACAGATACTAATACGTCATGGGTTGGATGGGGAGTTGGGTCATTTTTGATACAAGCAGCAATGACGCAGTCAAAACAATTCATCCAGACTACATTTCTTGCCCACAGCTGGACTCATGGGGAAAAGAGTGTCAGAAGCAAGCCACATTTTTCTGGTGGGTCTGCAGATGGTGAATTGGTTAGAGAACTGAGCAGGGAATCAGATCCACTGGGAACTAGTCCCAGCCCTGCTGCTGACCTATTGCATTACTCCTTTCACAATCTTTGCTCAAATTTTCTGTTGCTTCTTTAAAAAAAAAAAAAAACCAAAATCAAACTTTCCTGTTTCCACTGGAATCACTCATACCAGAGCTGTGCTTCGTTCTGTGCCTGAACTCATCAGTGATTTCAATACCTATCCATCCTGAGTGCTGTATACCTGGAATGGGTAATATCTGCAAAATGCCCGGCGTTCCTGGGATACCAAAGGGTTATTATGAGTACACTGCAAAGTCAGATCATTAAGTCAAGAGTGCTAGAGAAGGTGCTTACCAGGAGGAATGTTCTCACTGTTGGGATCTTGTTCAATTCCATCAGCAGTCTGAGTGCTTTCTCGTGGTTGCTACAGTACTCCTCGTACACAAAGAATTTGTCTTTCTGCAAGGAAAAACACAGTAACTTATTGACTCAGACAAAACTGGAGTGACTATTTTGTCACAGTCTGATACCAAGTTCTTTACAAAGGGGTGTGCACGCAGAGTGGCATTAGGGTTGCAGTTCACATGAAGCGCGTGATACTCCTCTAATGCAAATAATGTATAGAGGTGTTCACTAATTCCTGACTTACTCTGTTGTAAGTTAACATCAGCTTTCTGAGCAGATGCTTCCAGCACTCTTCCTCTTAATGCATCACTGAAATAATATATTCTTTGCTGAAAGAATGAATTTTGCTACCTCAGGGATACTTGCATGTGTGTCAGGATATTCCTGCAGAGTAGCCAGGAGCAAAGTAAAGCCAGGCACAAGTGGGCTGACATTTCTGAGCTGTGCTGACCACTCCTGCCGGAGGAAGAAACAGAGGTGGCTGGGAAGAACCAAGGCCTGCAAGAAGCTCAGAGATCTGGAGGGGAACTATAACACAAAGCAACCAGCTGGAAATCCCCTGCCTTTCAGGGCTGAGAGGGAACCCCCAGTGAGTTGGCTGGTTCACTTTGTGTTCTGAAACAAGATTCTTCACTATTTCGATGCAACACTAAACAGTGGGTCAGCTGTCCATAACAGTTTCCCTAAATGGAAGAATTTAATCAAATACACACAAAATAACCAACATATTACAGAAATTAAAGGAAGGGAAAGGTAGCTTCTCAACTAGATTGAGGTACTTACACTGGAACATATCACACCCACCAGCACATGCAGTGGAATGAAATCCCCTGTTAAGAAACAAGGGTCAGCTGGCAGCACCAAGTTCTGCTTTACTGATCTCCAGAATCAAAGACAGCGCAACTTCTTCTAACTAAAATGATCAGAGATGCTGAACCCATTGCAAACATCAGATATCTGGAAACACTGAAATGATTCACAAAAGAAGCAGTAACAACTATTTCCATGCCTGAGCAGATCAGGCAAGGAGCAAGTTGATCCTTTCAAGGCTGTTGGGAAGGGCTGAACTTTCAGCAGCTATATTGTGAGATTCCAGTATTATGTTAACTGGAATAAAAGGGGGGTCAAGAGACTGTATTAGGCTTTAGTCAGGTTAAATTATTCAGAAGCCAAAAAGACCCATCATTTTTTTGGTGCTTCTCACAATAGTAGTTTCTTTCCTGGTTCAGGTTGGCTTCTATGCCACAATGCAGTGCCATGCAGAGGTACTGAGACAAGCTACTTTGCATATCAAAAGTAATTTAGATGCATTAGCATGGCACTCTGCCAGGGGTAATATGTGAGGCCTTCCACAGCTGGCATCTCAAGGCACTGTGCCATGTAGACAATGCCCTCCAGAGTTCTTGTGGCATTCACATCATTAATTTTCTATTTAGGATCCCGGCCTGAAAACATTCTATCCGAACCTCTTCATCTCCCCAGAACTAGGAAGTTAATTTTTTTTGAGTTTTGATTGGACTCCCAGCACGCTTCAGAGATGTAGAGCTTCCTGCGTTAGCTGAAAATATCTGCGGCACCTAGCTACTTTTAAGACAGCTCATAGTGATCCAAACAAAAAACTACTGCCAACTGAAGGAGTTAAGTAACATGAATCCATGTGCATCCACAGCTGCACTCACTGGGCATTCCCTTCACTATTGTCACATGGAAAAGAAATTGCGCTAATATCAGTTTAGGAGAATTTGACATTCTGGTTAAATGCTCAATGGCTGGATGTACATGCTCAGAGACTGTAAAATGATTTTGGGTTTGGTTTATCACTAATCTGATGAATTTTTTTTTCCCCCTCTTTGTACTTCCAAAGGAAGAATTGGGAATAAATAGATGTATGTCCAAACACAACAACAATGGTACAAAGCAAATAAAACAACAGCCACAAAGAATATGGTGCAAAGAGCTGCGATGCAGATGTTCGAGACTTTTATCCTTCATCTACAGCTGTTCATATTAGTACTGGAGTTTAATACTGGGAAGCTGAAAAGAAACAAAGGCTTCTGACCACCAGATGCAGGAAAAGGCAGGGCTGGGTCCACAGCACAATAGAAAAGAGGCAATTGAGAGGCATGGGATTGTTTTCGACCATAAAAACTGGAGAGTTACAGAACGGGAAGACAGATATATGAGTTTCTCCTACATTTCCTCCTCTCACCTCTCCTCAACTCCCTGAATGCACACAAGCAGCACGCTTGAAACTAAAAATAGTAACCATTAACACAACAGCATCCGTTACATCAATGCACACAAAATGTCATTGCTCAGGTTTCTCACTGCAGCTTTGAGTGCCTGGAGTTTTGGGAGGTTATATTTAGATCATGACAAAATCCCTTTGCTAAAGCTCAAGTCAGTACAATAACTATATACACACCAGAGTGCTTTCATCAAGTCTTTTCCAGCTGTCCTTCATGCATGAGACCCACAAATATGAGAACTATGTTTTAAATTACTCAGTGTCTGAAGTGTTTAATTTCCTCTCTGGGTGACATTCAGTTCTGGACTCTCCCATCTCCTGGTGAGGAAATTATCAGTTACATAATTACAGATGTTAGCCCAGGAATTCTGAACCTGCAGTTACTCTATGTTAAAGTGCAATTATGGTCAGAGATGTGACCACATAAAAATGGCACCTTCTTACTCAGCAAATCTGCTGGATACACAGCTAGACCTTCTGATTTTGGTGACCGAAATAAGTCTGTACTGTTCTTAGTCTGGTTAAAATAAATCTTTAACCAACAGTTTATTCTCCAAATATGTTATTTTGGGTCCATTAGAACTACCCACAAATTAGTCCAAATCTGAAAATAGTTTTTACTAGAAAAAGCAAATAAGACATTTGGAAAATTGTAACAATTTTATTTGGACATATTTTTAACAAGGCATGGCATTTCTTGTTTCAAAGCAAGAAATTTCAACAAAGCATTTCTTGTTTCAAATGAAACCAATTTTGTCAGCATGAAAAACCTAAACAAAACAGGAGATAGAATTCTTACCAAAACAAGATCCCTGATGAGTTAGACAGTAAAACTGATCACTCATGCAACATTGCTCCTAAAAATGAGAAGAAAACATGTTTCCCTCGAACAAGTTTCTGGCTATTATGTCACCAAACATCTAACAATATGGCGATATCAGAAATGAAGCATCTGTCAATTCTCTGCCCTCCTGCTCTGCAGAGAGTCATAGGTTTTCATGTCCTGCAGTAAAGAGCCTATGCTGATGAGGTGTGATTATTCCAAGTTCGGTGTATGTGCTCTCTTTGATGTTAAAGACTTGTTCTATATGCCATTTTGTTTAAGGCTGCAGATTTGACTTTGAATGAATGTTCACGTATGCTCTTTACTGTCTGTTATGGTCATACTGAACTACAACTCCAGAAGAAATTCTAGCACCTAGCATCAGACAATGAACATCTCATGATCATCTGATCAAATGGAGTACACTAGGGCAAACAATGTCTGTCTTCTGAAGTAAACCAGTTTTTCACACCTGAATATCAAGAGCAAGTGCATTTCATCATCTGTTAAAATACTTAAAAAAGTCAATGTGCAATGATTGCTCTTTTGGAACCCTTGCAAAATCTGCTTGCTTGCTTCAGGTGTTACTCAAGATCTGAATCCTTCTGAGCTGGAGATCCAGGGGAAAATGTCCTAGCATTATTATAAATGGATCCACTCTGATCCTAGAGGCTCACAACAACTAAAAGCGGTGTCCTGTTTGTGAAGATCAGTGGACTGTTGTTGAGTGAGGCTCTTCTAGGCCAACGTAAACCAGGAAGAGAGTCAGGCCTACGTAGATTAGAGGAAATTTAGGATACATAGATCTCATAAACAGGACCCAAACACTGCAGTCTGGCAGAACTCCACATGGGGAATCTGGGGATCTCTATCAAGGACATATGATACAAGGAAACTTACAGAAAACATGCACCACTAAGAAATGCAGTGTCTGGAAAGTCTGGAAATGCAGTGCTTCAAGAATTCTCAAGCTATTCACCATATTTATGAGCATTTTCAACATTGAGTTTCTGAAGAAAAGCACCTGTGCTAACATCTGGCTGCTGACAAGGACTGGGTTCATAATCAGGACTAAGAATGACCTTGCCAGGTGATCATGATAGAAGATACACTGATACATTCAAGATTCACAGGCCTTCTGTCATTTCCTCACTGCAAACTCCCCTGAGGATACATCGTGATTTGATGATAATGAAAAAGCAGTACTGAGGGTGCTCTTCCTAGCACTTCTTCTAAGCGCATTGCAACAATAAGAGAACCTTACCCAAAATGAAAGACCAAAGAAATACGTTACCCATGTTTTCCCTGGGTAAACTGGCTAAGAACGTGCACTCTGAAAAAAGCTCTTCAGCCATGTTGCAGGAGTGCATCACTGGAAGAGAACGGCTGGCTTTTTCTCCAGGAAACCTCAAGTGTGCTGCAAGGCCTTCTTGTGGTGGCAAAATACTGTACACCACTTAAAAAACCCCTGGTTTCAGCACCATGGAAACACCTTCAGGAGTACTGTTTCTGAGGCACAGGGTTTTTTATGAATGCCTCTGCTTCATCAGAACAGCCCCAATTAGGGAAATGGAGCTTTGGAAGCCTGAGCAGAAAGGAACCGAAGACTCACTCTGAACCACTGTTGCCACTGGCATCTCCCTGTCACTTGCTGCAGACTCACTATGGAAGCCTTTACTGTGACAGGGCACAAATCCAACCTCCCTCACTCCCAAATACCCACAGTGAAGCTTGTCCTCTAAAACCTAGGCACAATCTGCATGCAAAGATGGATTATTTCCTCCTGTCTTGATAATCCTCTGTTGACTGTTCGTTACTCAGACTTGAGGTACCACAATGCTCCTAATGGTATTTCTACATTTCCTTAAGGTACTTATGGATGAGACCAGCTTTTTCTATACATTCTGAATCAAATATATGTTTTACTTCCTTCTGCATAAGCTGCTTTTTCCCTAGGGGATCATGAAACAGTTGATGTACACGTTATTTGCAATGCACTCCACAGACAGCAATGTAAGCTGATCTCAGTCAAACTGCCTCTATCAGAAGACACATTCTCACCAGCACTCACCCCTATGCATTACGGTTTCATAATTCCTGTATTGTTGTATGGTTGATAAATAAGGAACATTACATAATTATTAAATTTAACAGTAGTAATGTTACAAAATTATATGTTCATATACAAGGAAACACTACCAATGACTACATATATCAGGCTTGAATTCAGTCAAATGACAGGATGTTAACATTTCTGGTTATTCAGCACCACTCTGAAACACAGCAGACAATTCCACAGCATCACTCAAAAGCCCTCTAATTTTGACACCCTTGCTAATGAATACTAATGTATTAGTACAGCACATCTTGTTGATATGCAATGATTCTAGTGGGTATTCAAGGCTTTAACTAAGTTCACCAGTATGTTTTTCAGCAGCTGACAGTCAGTCCTCACATCTGATACAATTTTGGGGCATGGTCTCAATATAACACTTTCCGACACTATTTTAATAATTGTCACAGCATAAATAAAAATTAAACAAGGGGGCATAGTTGGTAAAGCTCTATGAGTAATGAATGGCTGTATAATTGTTGTCTGCTCAAACCTGATGAACTGTGAAAGCAAGAATTTTGATTATGAAAGCGTAATATAACATATTTTGATAGGAAGTTGGCCTGTGGCTTAATGCAATTAATAAAAATTTGAAGAAATGGCTATTATGTACATGCTTTCTAATTTTCAAACATCTCAAGAGGGCTGCTCCAGTGAAAAAAAAGCGCAACTTCAAATTATTATACATGTAAATTAGGTAACTTTGCATTTAAATGAGTCCAGCTTGTAACTAGGTGTATATAATAATTGATCTTGCATATACAGTATGTTCTATATACATATTAGTCAGAGGATGGCACACATACATGATTGAAAACTGGGCCAAGTTAAAAACAAAACAAAACAAAACTCTACCACAGGAAGAATTTCACAGTATAAGAAACAAATTACAATGAGAGAAGCAATGGTAGGATCGCAAGCTGCAATTGCACAATCCTTAAAATGGGTCTGTGCTTTCCTGGATCATCTAGCAGTACCAATCTGACTGGAACAGGTTGGCACACATGATCATGTTATGGATGTAGTAGGAGAACAAATAACACAGCTATCAGGCGTAAAGTCAGATGACACAAAAGTAACTCGTCAAAATGTTCTAAACAACCTGGAACTGGCAGAGTGAATTTGTATCATATGACTACTTCACATTTTGTATCTCTGGCATTCTTGAGCTAGCATTATGAGTCCAAAAGCCAAATTTTATTTACTTTTGAGCTACAGAATGCAGGCACTCATTTATTCCATGGTAAAAGGCTGCATGTTGTAACTTGTGTCGCATTTCAGCAAGATAAGCCATCTCACACTACCTTTCATTTACTAAAGGATAAATGTATGCAGAGACAATAACTACTGTAAATGATGTATTGTCCTTTGTTTTTAATTTTGATCATTGATCTTTGTGGGTTTCAATTTTCTTAAATTTTAAAATACATACAAAAATTATTCATTTACTTGAAATTGTGCTGCTTTTTTGAAACATTTGGAACCAAAGCAGACAAATTCTCAGCAATAAAGTGTGATCACCTGGGTGAGAAAACACGAAAAAAAAATATTCAATGGGAAAAGGAAGAGTTTCTAAAAATACCTCGTTGTTTAGCTGAGTTTGATGTGGTTTCCATTGTTCTAACCTCATTCACAAGTTTTTTCCCACCCTACCTACAACTTTCTTACAAGACACACATTGTCATAGTATTGCCACAAGCCCTAGAGATTAGGGCTAGCTAAGGGGCATGGGAGCTTATGACAGGAAACTGCATTTTCAGATAGCGTTAAGTCATTGTACTTACAAATTTTAAGAAAACATTTCCCAGTTCATGCTGAGACTGAGGTTCTGGTTGTAAACAAAATTCCAGGGCAGCCAGGAACTCCTTGTGAACACCAAGAATGTCTTCGATGTTAGAAAATAAGATCTGAAATATAAAGAGAAAAACATTGTTAGCTGTTAACATATCTGAGAGTGATTTGTTAAACTAGTAGCACCAAAACACTGTGGCTCTAGACTTGCTGTGACAGGATCTAAAGCACAGACAGCGACTTGTACAGAATGAATTACACTGTATTTGCCCCTTTCCTGGCCCCTTATGAAAATCTTTTTTGCTACTGAAGCACCTGCTGTAAATGAAGGTTATCTTTCCAGATACCTGAGCATGATGAATGTGAGCAAACTCTTTCAAGTCTAGAGAAGATTTCCTATGAGACCAACCAGGTGAATGGAATCACAAGGACCAAACTCACTTTGCAGGAGATAGAAGCAGGAAGTTATTTGCCTTTCCTTCCCATGCATTAGAAATCACTTTCTGGAAGAAAGGGGCTTGAAGCTACCACACACAAAGATGTACCTGTAAATAAGAGACAATCTCTGCCACGTAGGATCTAGCATTTCACTGACAGAAGTACAGAATAGTGTAAAATGCTTGCAAACCACAACAGCAGCATTTTAGAGTTCCCTTTCACTGATCTCAGTGGTTCTAAAAGGTGTATGTAATGGGATAGAGGCCCCTAGTTTAGATATGTACTAAAAGGTAATTGTGCAATCTCACAGCTAAATGATCCCTAGTGATTTGAATATACATGTGCTAAGGGGAATACACTGCCAGGGTGAAAGCTGCTATAAACACATAAGCTTTTGTATTGGGTTTGCATGGCAAGATTTTGGTAGCTGGGGGGCTACAGGGGTGGATTCTGTGAGAAGCTGCTAGAAGCTTCCCCCATGTCCGGTAGAGCTAATGCCAGCGGCTCCAAGATGGACCTGCCGCTGGCCAAGGCCGAGCCCATCAGTAACGGTGGTAGCGCCTCTGGGATAACATATTTAAGAAGGGGAAAAAAAACAACCTGTGCAACTGCAGCCAAATATATGAGTGAGAATATGTGAGAGGAACAACTCTGCAGACACCAAGGTCAGTGAAGAAGGAGGGGCAGGAGGTGCTCCGGGCGCCGGAGCAGAGATCCCCCTGCAGCCCCTGGTGCAGACCATAGTGAGGCAGGCTGTCCCTGCAGCCCATGGAGGTCCACGGTGGAGCAGATATCCACCTGCAGCCCATGGAGGACCCCATGCTGGAGCAGATATCCACCTGCAGCCCATGGAGGATGCCACACCAGAGCAGGTAGATGCCCGAAGGAGGCTGTGACCCCGTGGGAAGCCCACGCTGGAGCAGGCTCCTGGCAGGACTTGTGACCCTGTGGAAGGGACCCACGCTGGAGCAGTCTTCCTGAAGGACTGCACCCCATGGAAGGGACCCACGCTGGAGCAGTTTGCAAAGAACTGCAGCCCGTGGGAAGGACTCACATCAGAGAAGTTCGTGGAGGACTGTCTCCCATGGGAGGGACCCTACGCTCGAGCAGGGGAAGAGTGTGAGGAGTCCTCCCCCTGCGGAGGAAGGAGCGGCAGAGACAACGTGTGATGAACTGACCACAACCCCCATTCCCTGTCCCCCTGCTCTCCAGGCGGGGGAGGAGGTAGAGAAAATTGGGAGTGAAGCTGAGCCTGGGAAGAAGAGAGGGGTGGGGGGAAGGTGTTTTTTTAAGATTTGGGTTTATTTCTCATTATCCTATTCTGATTTGATTGGTAATAAACTAATTTCCCTAAGTCAAGTCTGTTTTGCCTGTGACGGTAATTGGTGAGTGATCTCCCTGTCCTTATCTCGACACACAAGCCTTTTGGTATATTTTCTCTCTCCTGTCCAGCTGAGGAGGGGAGTAATGGAGCGGCTTTGGTGGGCACCTGGCGTCCAGCCAGGGTCAACCCACCACAGCTTTATAAGTCTTCATCATTTTCATACAAAAGTATGAGAAGAAAGTGTGAATACACATATAAGAGATGGAACGCTATTTACACAGGGGGAGAAGTCCCGATGCATGGTGACACAGCTATCAGTATTGACAGCCACTGGAGGTAAGCCTGAATGGGCAGAGTAAATCCTGAAGTCTGCAGTGACATACATATTGCAGACAACATTTTCTATCACTTTGCTTTAACTATGCCACTTGCAAAGAGAAGATCTGCAGTGCAGTCAAACCAGCTTTCACATTGAAGCAGCCTCCCAGGTCTTGCACAGTGAGTGAGTGACACTCCTCTGAACCACAAAGCATACAGCCTGACAGAATCAGCCTTCATCTTCCTGGCGTTCAGTGTGGGAAGTGATCGAGCCTAACATCTTCCAACACTTCCCAAAGCACCTTATCGTAACATGAAGCTTTTCAACTTTATGCAGTGGAATTTATTCACCAGATGTGACACTGATTCAGCCTGGTGACGTGGCAGTAATTCAGAAAAACAATAATCTGTAAATTAAGTCTAATCATTAAAGACAGGAATGAAACCTCAATTCCTGGTTTAAAACCAGTTTCTCTCTGGTTTTGCAGGGGTATGGGAATTCAAGGAGCCTTCCTCTCTGCATGTACCCAGGTTCAACTCTATACCTTCTGTTATTCAAGGATGGGCAGAGTATTTCTCTCAAACTCCTCCTGCAAGCTGGCTGCATGTGCAGAGCAGAGCCTGTTGCATCCTCCTTGTCTTTGCTCCCCTCTCACTTCAGGAATACTGAGATATGGTAGTTTGCATCATCATTAATGCATATTTGTGCCTCATAGCTCCTTTCTAGCTCTGATTAAAAGATTCCAACAGACTGAATTTACACTCATGGGCTCTGAACCAAAAGGACAGGGAGCTAGGACCATTCGATTGCTTCCAGAAAGCCTCCCGTGCTAATTCAAGCAGACCATAGGATGGTTCTGTCACATGGCTGAAACTGATGTGATGACACGGTAGCCTCTGTCTGCATGGCTTTGCCAGAAGCTGTGCCAAAAGGGGATTAACAAGGAAGCGGAAAACATCTGTCAGGGATGATTTTCTCCTTCAGGAGCAGTCTTCAGGGGGTATTTTTTGATCCAAGGAATATCTGTGTAATCTAATGAATTCTGTGGTGGTCAGTACAGCTCTGCTTGCAGGAGAATTCACAGATAAGAAGAGTCACTTGAAAATCAAGGCAGCAGAGAGACCTTGACTGCATGTGCTTCTATACCTAATACACAGTTACCTTTTATAAGCCTTATGCGAGGATCTATGGCTGGCAGCTTGTGTAGACCCTCAAGTTGTACTGCCTTCAATCTACTATATCAGTAAAATTACATCAGTACCCTGCTGTGAATGTAGCATAATACTAACATATCAATAGAGTTATTCCCACATGAGGCAGCGAATAAACTAAAAACATTTTTTAATGATGTTGCTGCAGCTGTTAGTCACTGGAGTACTTGTAAAATCTGGGCCTGGCACAGGACTCAATGTGGACTTTCTGGAAGGGGATACAGTAGCCAAAGATTACTGAAATCTCCAGTGCTTAGCGCCAGCTGTAGGAGAAACCTGCAAAAATAATACTGGGCGCAATAACCCAAATTATCCTAAAAAGCACTTTCTCCTTTTGCTCAGAGGTGAGTGACTGCCAGAATACCCTGTATTTTCCTCTAGACATTTCTGCTGCATGAAGAAAGAGGAAAAGACAGGCTTCTCCTTACATAAGCTGCCAAACCATTTATACAGTCTCTGCTACCATCCTTGCTGCTGCCAGCCACCTCGCAGCTCTCTGGTGACTCAAGATACATAATATTAGCAGGCAGAGTTATCAGAAGTCCCAACACCACCTTGCTTGTCCTTCTTCTACCAGCAAGGAGGGAGAAAGGAGAGGGAAAGAAAGAACAAATATCTTTCAACTGCAGGAAAGACAATGAAATTATTTGGGGTAGGGGGGAAGGGGGGCGGGAGGGGGAGATAACATTAACTCTGATCAGGAAAACTGTGCCTTTGTGATTCTATTTCACCAGCAATAGGCATAGGCCCTTTATTATTGAAGAGAAGCTCTGCTATTGAAAGCTGGGTATTGTAATAATAAGAATAAATGAGGTCTCACAGTGGCCTCAAAAAGAACCCCCAGGCACTTCAAGAATGACACAAAAATGAAGTGGTACTTCCCCAGAGGATTGTGATGAAACTTCAAATACAAATACATTTAAATCAGCAGAGAAAATACGGATTCTTCTGCACAGGCTTTGTGGGCACTGCATCTGATTATGTGGCAGTCATAATTAATATTCATTTTGGTATATGAATAATGATAGAATAATAACTTTCATCAACATCTGCGGCTGTTAATCAAATTGGCAAATGGTTGTATAGGTTTATTTCCTATGCAGAGCTTACTTTTTGCACACTTCTCTGCACATGAGATCTACTGTCACTAATCACTTGTTCACTTTTTCTTCAGCCACCCCCAAACTTACTTCAGACTCTAGATGGTGAGTTTCTGGGGAGCAGGGACTTCCAAATTTGACGACAGCGAGAGGCTTAGCTCCACAAAGCTGCCAAGCCATCTTGCTGATGCCAGTCAGTCGATACTACAGTATTGCTAGCCTGTAGAATGAATAGCAAAAACAGGGACTAGAACCCTGCTAGGATCTCTATACATTCAGGTCATACTAGTATGTGAAATGGAGGAACCAGCCTTGGGGAAACACATGCCAGCTGCAGTAGCACTGGCTGGTGTGATATACCTATTATTGCTGTGCCCTGCTCCTGCAAGTGTAAAGGGCAAAGTTTCTGCTGATTTAGGAGCTACAGGATCAAATGCAAGCCCAATAAGTAAGCCTCTAATGGCAAACAAACTTCATCCTGTCCCACTGATCATCAGGTTGCACTTGCATATGTGTACAAACAAGGTTTTGGTTTCACATGCATATGTGTACAAGGAGGGTTTTTAAGCCAAATTATTACAAGAAAGTGTTGCTCATATTTATGAAAATAACCAAGAAGGCCTCCTGTGACCATAGGCACTAGAGAAACTAGTGCCTCACAGCTCTGTATTCTGTGTTCCATATCTCTTTCCAGTGCAAAATTCATTCAGGAACCTCCTCATGCAAAGGTCTCCCGTTACTTAGTCCTCCCACAAGAACCCAAATTCCTTCCCACTAGAACACAAAGGAATATTCCTGCCTCCTTCTCATAAGCCCTACCAATTTCAGATTTGTAAAAGACAGCAGATGCAAATAGGCAAGGGCTGCGCATTCCCTGCCTTTCCTCTCAAAGACACTGAAAAGGCCTCTCTGTCCTCTACCCACCATTTCACAAATCTTGCCAAAAGTTAGTATCTCTGACAATACTACACTGTTGTCAAATTTTACTGAAATTAGCTGGTGGGATGAAAAATTGCTGGAAGATGACAGCTATACGAATGGGCAAACAGATTGACAGATAAACTGTCAACATGAGCCTCTTTTCCTTAGGGAACCAGTTTAATAATAAGCATCAACATGACATGAGGATATTTGATATTCATAACCCTGAATCTAGCCTTTCATTACATATAATTTTCCCTACCAAGAAAATGAGGAAGATAGAAGAAATACCTTAACATTCTCCTCTGTTATGTACTTCTCGGCTTTGTCCACAGCATTCTGGCGGATCCGGTGAAGAAATGCCTGCAGAAATAAAAAAAGATTATGTTCAAATGGGTTGAAACAGTTTGATTTCACTCTTTTATATCCTCTAGGTTCCCATCAACAAGGTGCAGCTGATTACCTTTAAGACTGAAAGAATGTAAACATTTACCAAATCACCACCATAGTTCTTATACTCAGGATTGCATTCAGGGTAACACAAAAGACATTTCCTACAATGTTGTTCGGTTTTGCCTGGCCATAAATGTCTTCCCTCAGTTGAAACTTTTAGACTTAATTATCTGTTACTACCAATAGACCACAGCAAGGGTCTTTTTGTTTTTTTTCTTTGAAGGTTTTCCCTCTCTCTAAGATGCAGCTGCTTTGACTTCGGGAGGCAGCATGCCTGATGCACATCAAGATGTATGTCAGCAAAAAGGACTGCAAAGAATGACAAAAGGACATTCATGCTGCTGGAGCTGAGGCATGTCAGAGCTATGGGCTAGGGTTATGGACAAGTTCAACAGACTCATTTCTTGGAGAAGGGAAATGGAAATTGCCAGACAGCGCCTGGGACATATTATCCTGTTCGCTGTATTTCATTTGGTTAAAAACAGAAAAAACAATGCTGGAACTTTACACCTAGGACAGGTTTCCCCTTTCCTCAGCTCTGCACAACTTTGGCTTTAACAGGCAAATAAAAAGTTCCAGGCCAGATACAAATGGACAGTGATCCGAGTATCAGCCTTCAAAGCATAATTCTGGCTACTGGAAGTCGGGACCTACTTGCATTTGCACTGAACGTACCCACAATATATTTGATCCAGTGGGAAGGGTTTAGCAAAGCACACTGTATGGGATTTCTACCTTGAGTCTCCACTGTTTTAGTAACTATTGGCTAAAGGGCACTTCTGAACTCAGAGTAGGGAATTTTACCTTCCACAGGCATCAGCAAAGAGAGATGCAAATACCCGCAGGTGAGACTGAACAGAAGCCAGTGAGGGCAGAATCTGCTGTGATAAACTACATGACCCATGCACAGAAGAGTAGAGGGCTTTCCTCTCTGTCCTTGTTAGTGGTTTGTAACTTGTCTCCCATACAAAGGAGTGAGCCCTGGGGAGTGCTGTGAACAAGGAAGAAAGGAACTTTTCTTACCCACCTGAGACAGAGAGCGGGGAAGCGGGTCATTTCTTTGTATTTGTGGTACAAAGCAGCTTTGTTACAGCTTGATAATAAAAAGCTTTCAAAAGTTGAACTATTCCTGAGCAATGCCCATGTCAGCTGATGCACACTCAGCTTTTCCTTTTTTCCCTTTTGCGTGTTGAGATTGGCAGTAGCGTACAACCTGATAAGAAGCAATGTCACTGAACCAAACTTAGAGCTTATGGGATGCCTTCACCTCTGGTATTCTGGTTGGAAGACAGTGAACATGTCCTTCTGTCTGACTTCCAGCACTAAAAGGGGCACAGCTCTGTTTCTGCTTAGCCATGGCTCTCTGTCACTTGTCAGCCATTCACACTTTATAGGACAGGCACCAGTAAAAAAGATTAATTAATGAGGCACACAGACCCTACATTTGTTTTCGGTCCTGGATTCTCAACCTGCTTTTGAACAAATTTCAAGGACTACAACCACATTGCTCCTCTTCTATTTCTAAACAGGAAGGAGGTCCTGGCTAGATTCCAGCTAGATATGGAGAGCTTGGAGCAGGTTGTGTGGACTAAGAAGCCTGAAGAACAGATTCCTGCATTAAAGGAAGAGGACATGTATGCCAGCAGCGGAAGAGGCATTTTATAAGCAGCCGCCAGTCCACCTTGCCAATAATCTGGCCAGGAACTGCTGCAATGTTAATGTACTGCCCAGTACTTGGCAACAGTCAGGGAACTGTCTGAGATGAAGTGTTCACATGATGACTAATGGCAGGAGGATTGACAGGAATAGCTGTTGCCCTCCTACTTCAATGTTGGGTGTGATATCTGAGCATTAATAGTCAGGCATCTGATTTATATGAGGTAGCACATCATATTAAAGTCACTCATTCTCAAAATATAAGCCAGGCATAGACTTTTCCTTATTTTAATTACATTTCTGTTTGGAGACAACAAATCCAATTGGAATGATTAATTAATCTACACAATTAGCAGCTCCACTGGTGACTAACAGTTACCTGCATATTAGTCCCAGTATGGTGGGTCTAATAATAGAAAGCTGGTAAACAGAAGTGCAAATCACATTAGCTGTTACAGGCTAGTCAATAAAAAAGCAGAGTCTGTGTTAATCTGAAAAACAGCTTTTTTGTGACACTTGTCTGAAAAGATCATTTAATGTGAGCGTGAGAAAGGGAGAAAAGGAGAGAGAAAAATCAAACAAAAAATAGGAAAGGCGTAGAAGCAGGGAGAGTAGAAAGGATGAAAGACATAAGAAGGAAAGAGGCGGTCAACTTTGTAGATAGGTTGTCAAATCTCCTACAGCCTCTGATTTGTCTTGATGTGCATGAACAGGAGTCTCTCCAGTAATAATAAAACAAAGACAGTTACAAGAGATTTTGGTCTTAAAAATTTAGTAATCTACTTTCCAAAATGCAATCCCCAAAAAAATCAAAACTTAGTGGATGCAGAACTATTTGTTCCCCAGTTTTCAATACCTTCTCATGTGCAAACAGAATCTTTTGCAACACAGTCATTCAAATTAAAAAGTATGATAAACACAACCTATTAAACAGCAGCTCATAGAGCTAATGTTGCATGCCCTGTTCACATGACAACACCACCTTCCTTCCAAACCACTTCTAGCTTGGAAAAAGCAGCCCTTTTCCCAGAGATGTTGTTCAGACATTCAGGCCAGTGTTTTCCAAACTTCTCAAGTGATTTTTTTTGTGCTACCGGTTTTACTAGGCTCTAAGCTTATCTGTCCCAACACCATCCCTCTATTCACCTGGTGACACAGACTCTTAAGATCCATTACACAAGTAGTATGCAACCAACTCTCTTTGGGAAACATAGAGGGAGTGGTATGATCTTGTATTAGACCAATTGATTTATCTGGAAAATCAGACAGGTATTTGGGCCAGGACATGACAAACGTGATGAACAAAAGAGAGAAGGTGGTGGTGGTGAATATTAGAAAACTTGCCATGCCCACACCTTATTTATATTCCCAAACATATTGTTATTAAACAGGAAGTAGTTGAAGGGGTACAGGGTTTTCTGGCCACCTAAGAAGTTACTGAGGCAAATGCTCTCTATGGCTGCTCCAACCTCTTCACGCTCTACACAACTCATATATGAATTCAAGGGGTCTAGTCCTTGACGTTTTCCATGAGGAACTTTCAGGGACCCCTCAGTATAACCCTCTTCATCTGCAACACTTTCGATCTCTGCAAAAATGAACTCATTGTTCTCCAGGGATACATGGAACCATAGGAGTCAGCTTTCTTGGGAGCTCTTGAAAAACATTCCTAGGACTTGGGGACTCTGAAAATCATTCCTAGGACATAGCAGGATGATCATGATCACCCCTCCACCCCAATCAAAAGCAGAACTCTCTACTGTGGCATGCTGTTGGTTTCCTACAGTTACAAACTATCAGGGATTTAGGGAAGGACAGCAGCTTATGATACACACTATACTGAAACAGCAATCACACATCAGATCAGTAAGACACTGTTGAAGAGCTAGAGATGACCTAGAGCTAGGTCATCTAGATCTTCATCATGAAGAGCTAGAGAGCTAGAGAGAAAAATAGACTGTTTCCTTCTATCTGCTTGTTGTACGCTGGTCAGGACTGATATAAGGTTAAAAATTTCACAAAAAAACAGAGATAAAAAGATGGCAGGTAACATGACATCTTTCCTTCTTATCCCCGGATGCTGCATTTGCTTTCTTGCCATTCATAGTGTTCTGCTGTGCTCATGCTGGGCCAGGTCTCTGAGCAACCCAAGCTGTACGGTGGACTACTGCTTGCACAACAGAAGAGGGGAGAAGGACGGTAGATCCCATGGGTCCAGAACAAAAACAGGTCACGGCACAATGTAGGCAAAAACGTGAAACCAGACTCATAAATTTTCATTCTCCTGATAAAGGTCTGTGAAGGTCTCATCTTCCATGCCTGTGTGCTGATCACTAGGAAAACAGCCCACAGAGGATTTGTTTTTGTTTAAAATTCTGCTGCTGCATCAACATAACATTTATTTGTGCACTGTGACTTGTTGCCCTAGAGGTCTGCCTCTTCCAAACTCAGCAGGCCATGTCTGATGCTCCTCATGTCATGCATAAACACAGTTTATAGTTGTCTTACGGTACAAATGCCTTGCAAGATTCAAGAAAATCTATGACAAATTAGAAGGAGCAGAGTGAAATGCTTCCTTTCTGCACCATGTCATATTGGGTAAGTTCCTTCCAATAAATACTAAGACAAACACATTACAAAGCTAGAATGCAAATTAGGTATAAAAGTTCATTTCAGCACAAAGTACTTTTTAATGGCCCCTTTTTCATGAAGGTGTTTTGTTCTTCAGTTCACTATCCTCACAATCTACTGTTGCAATGAAACCTTGTTGCTTTGAGTGTCTTTGCTGCACCTCTGAACCACAAAAGCACAAAGCATACTTTAAGGAAAGAATCTGCTAATTCTGAGATTTTCTCACATGAAACAGACTGAAGCAACTGGGATTTCTCTCAAATGCTTTTCAAATGGCCCTTGTTGAACTTTGACTTGTAGCCTTAGCTTCATTAGAGAAAATTAGTGTTTCTATGTAACATAAGTAACACATGGCAAATACTAGAGACGGGGCAGTGATAGTTTGCTCGTGCCCCTTCTCAAAATTCACGTCTAAGACAGATACTTCCTCAAATGTTCAGAAATAGCAAGAGATTTTTGATCAAACAGCAAGGCAGGCAAACTGTGCATAACCCTGAGGGAAACGAAAGGGAGAACAGAAACGGACAATGAGGCGGCAACTGGCTACCATATCCAGAAGGAGAAATATCTGAAAGCACAATCCTGTGAAACCTGTTTTCTGAACAGGTGACTGGAATTTCATATTGCCCTTAAGAGACAAGTGAGACAATTTCGTTAAACTCGTCAGTGATCCGGACTGATTCAGAACAATGCAGGGATCTAGATGAGCCTAGTATTTTCAGTGTTAAAATGAATAAATTGCTTGACACTTCTGCAATCAATTGTTTAAAGCTTCTTGCAAGTGCAGACGTTTTGATTCCAAGAAAGCGTGCTCACAGTGAAAAATGAAGAGGTGACATAGACAATGAATTTCATCATTTGACCATCACTAGCATCTTCACCTTGCAACTACAGTATAGGGGCTATGCATTAATCTTTTTCTGACAATACAGAGTAAAACTTGTCATAAAGATTTGAACAAGAACTTGCAGGTGTAATTTCAATTTCTTTTTTTTCATCACTTGAATAAGTGTTGCCACTAAATGTGGCTGTCAGATAAGCCTTTGCCTCCATTGCATTACAAGTGAGATACCAAAAAAGTCCATTGTCTTTAGCAAAGCCGCTTAAAGTCCTGTGGGAACATGGCTCTACTGAAATAGTCTGATGATTTAAAATGAATGTTTGCTGAAGTTTGTGTTTTAAGAGCAGGTGCATCCTTGCTCATGTTACTCAATTGTTAGCTTTGAACCTTGTCATCCTGATCATGTTCTTTTGCATTCTATCAGATACGCAGTTTATAAGCTAAAGCTCTACACAGATGACAGGAAACACAAATATCCTGCATCCTACATGTGAACTGCAGTTCTCACCTGCACTGAGTCTGAAAGACAATGCAATAAATAATCTCAAAATAATGTAACAATGACTGCACAGGGGTATTCATACAAAATAAATCACATCACACTTTTTTTTTCCCCCTTCATAACAGCTAAGTGTGCATTTCTATGGAAAACTAAGTCTTTCAGCATTTCCCTTTAAGCATGTCGTAAATACCTGAATGCAGGTCTTTCACTGAATGTTAGCACAGCTTTGGGTTACCAACCAATTGGGAATCAAGTAATTTCCATTGGAGGTGAACCTGCTTCAGTTCTATTGTTGCTAGAGTGGTCTGCAGTATTGTGCACTGTTAACCAAGATCTACTGACTTCCATCCTAGAGACAATTGGATTTTAAAGACAGATGAAGTAATTCTTGTGTAAATTCATACAATTGGTTTTCAAACATCTTTTACCTTCCTGGACAAAAGCCAGCATATACATGTAGAATACTGGACCTGATTCAGGTTTTTCAGTTGTGAAACTTCAGTTAGAACATTGAAAATCAGAAGCAACTCCTTTGGTATCACTAGCATTACACATGTAAAATGGAGCAAGACTGAAGCAACTCTACTACTTTTAAAGAGTATATTACTGTACCTCTTACACTGTAAACTGGCAATCCCATATTCACTCACTGCTCAATTACTGGCTGCTATATTAAGATTTTTATAAAAACATATTTCAAATTATCAGTGTCTGGTAAGGGAAGAAAGAACTTAAGCATCAGATGAGTGCATTATACTGAAATTCCTGCATAGAGTATTTCACCTATGAAGAATATTTTTCTCTAGATCCTCTTAAAACAATAAAGAGCCACAGCTGTGAGAGAGCGCAACTCTGCAAAAAGTAGCTCAGATCTACAGCCAAATTAATTCATCAGCAAACAGCTGAACAGGGACTTGCCTGGTAGGCAGAGGTGTTTAGTAAGAGGAAATAGCATCAGAAATATCTTTTATTGCCCTAATTTCAGGCTTCCTGTGTATCAAATTGGCTTTAAAGCCTCAAAGCTTATTGGTACATATTTATTTTTTTATCTATCCCCTGAAGAGGAACTAAACTATTTGCTAACCAAGATAATTTAAAAAAAAAAAAAAAAGTCATGTACATTACAGAATATCAAACACATTCTCTGCAAACAGTTAGGTAGTCTGAGCTGTAAGGTTGCATCATTGCCTACTGCTGGAATGAAGGTCAAATAGACTCTACTGTACAGTTTTTAAAATTACACTTCTTTTCCAAAGGTTACAGCCCTTGCATAATCTTGGACTATGTTAGACATGAAATGAGGTGAACTACTTATACGGATCGCCCATGCTCTATGATACTCATTTCACTATTTTTGAAAGCAAATATGAAGATTTCTGTCTTCAGAACTATTGCTCCCATATCCCTGGGGACAATGTCTTTCTTGCTCATATGCCCCAACTCCACCCCCACACCCCCACTTCCTTCTTTTAAGATTTTTTTTCATTCCAGTGTTGTAATTTAGAATAACAATCATTTCACACACACAAAAGCATGGATGTTACAGCATGAATCATCTCTTCCCACAGAAGACTGCATGACCATTTGCAAAAAAAGTAGACTCCATCTCATGTGAAACTGCAAAGACCATCAGAAAACAAATAGAGCTTCAGTTGCAAAATCCAGATGTATCACAGGGGAGAGATCTTTTTATCTGAAGAATACTTTCAATAGGTATTTTTTATAATGGTATAGATATATAAGCAATAAATACATCTATACGTATTACAAAACCTCCACTGATACTGACAATTTAATAAACATTAACTAATCACTGATCATGGCAATTTGAAACCTCTTCCCCACTTCTTAGTCTGACATATGGTGTCCTGATAAATCCTGATAAATACCAAATGAAATATGGGGAAGCATTCAGAAACTCAGCTGTTTAAAATTATGTAAGTGTACATATGAATAAAATGCTTGAATAAATAAACTGGATTATTTCTTTATATACTACATAAGAGAAATAGCCACTGCTTACGTAAGCTATATGCCTGAGATATTTCCAAAAATCAAACTGATTTGTCCTTAACCAATCCTCCATTTTAAGGCTCATGCAGTTATGACCACGCTTGGCTGATTTATCTTACATCTGTCTTGCCACTGAGTGTTATACTGTCTATAACATCAAAGTTAATGAAAAACAGTTGCAAAATACTGGCATTGCATAGCACTGGGACTTTCAGTGGTGCTTGAGGGAGTCAGACATTCCAATTGCTTTTTACTTACTTTGACTCTGTTGACATGGGTCCACCACAAAATGGTTTCTGTCCACAAATCACTGTGGCTAGGATTCACCTCATCTAATTGCACCCACCTAAAAGCCAAAGTCTACGCAAAATTAGTGATAGAGGTTCCCTCCACAACAGAAGGCAATGGGCAGGAAACTTCAGAGGATAAGTCACTGCACTCTAGGAGTGAAGAAGAAAGGTTGAATTACCCTCTAGAAATGCCTTCCTCTTTCCACCAAGAGAGAGCCTGGGTGACAAGTTTAGATTAGACCACCCTCCTTGCCTGCACCAGTTTCACAGCATCTGCAAATACAAAGTTCCAGGGCAATGAGTGTTATTGAATCATTTCTAAAAGTGAACCAGCAACTGTGTTTCTCAACATGGATGCTATGAATATGGGGGCATTGCAAGTTGGCACGTGCAAAATTAACGTGCACAGACATTCTCAGCACAGTAGTATTCTGGGGACTCATCACAAGTGAATTGATCTAGCAGCACTTCCCAGAAAAAGTAATTTACAAAGAAAGCTCCAAAAAGATCACAGACTATATCTGTATTTACAGCATACTGATGTTTACACTGGAATTCTGCAACAACAAAAAAAGGTCAGACCAAATTCATTCATGCATTGACTGATGATGGAAGGTGAAACCAAAGGGAAGTGAGAGTTAAATGTGTTGCAGTGTTTCTCACTCCGAAGAGAGATCCCTTTCTTAAGGAGGGTTTGTTTTCATTTGAATTACAAAAAACTTTTTGTGAAGTGAAAGAAAGGCTGGTGCTGCAGAGGGGTCTGTTGTCTCTTCTCTACCATTGCCCTGACCTTTGCTATCCCCTCCTCCCCTCAGTCACTAATATTTGCATCCTCAGGCAGGTCAGAAGACCCCAGTTTATTTCAGGGCTCAACAAAAGCTATATTTTTCACCTTTGAAATCCTTCAGAACTCATTTCAACTAAATTCTTCATATCTCCCGTACCCTGTCTCTCTTGACTCCTCTTCATGAGCTCCCTCCTCTCCAACACTACCCCTAAATGACTTTGAATATTCTCATTATTGTAGATTTAGAAAAAATGCTCTTCTCCTTTGCAGAGCCACAGCTTAAGCATGCCCTTCTGTGAATATCTATCCCTGTATGACTCCAGCCCATTTTTAATATCAACAAAAAATGTATTTGTTTGGATTTTCAAAGGAGCTTAAGAAAGTTATGTGTCTAATTCTCTCAAGCCTTTGGAATATTCTCCCTTTTATCGGCCTCTTCATGTCTTTCTCCCTGTTCTACAATCATGAGATGATTTTGATCACCTTACTGCACCGTGGAACTCTTCAAAATGCTTTCAGGACGTAGTTTGTTTAAATAATGTGCTTTACTTCTTTTCTCTTTTATGTAGAGGAGTAAGTCCTGTCAAGTCTGCGTCTGCTTAGCCTTTATGTTACTTTAACAAAAGTTTGCTTCAGGAGTAAGGGTCCAGTAAACAACATATAAATACTTCAGGATTTGACCCATATTACCTACATCACTATGTCCATACCAGAGAGAAGCCTGCAGACTGCAACCAGGTCTAGATTAGTGATGTCTCCAACTAAGATCCTATCTGTACCAGGGAATGTTTAACCAGGTTTCGGGCTCTACACAGCTACTCCTTTTTCAAGAGAGAGGTAGAAGCATCAGAGTGACTAGAAACATCAAGTGGTCCCCCAAAATAGTCAAGTCCAGATGTTGAATGTAATTGTAGCAAAAATTGGAATTTCTTCAATTAATATTTCAAGATTCCAATCTAAGTTAAAGAACTTTGGTAACAGAAAGATTATTCTCTCCCTTTTCCACTCTTTCTCTTTCCAGTGATGGTGTCTTAATACATTAAACACTAAGCAGACAAGACACTAAGTAGACAAGACAGAGAAAAACGTTAAAATGAAATCTAGTATTAAAGTCCATGGAATTTTTTACACTAGTTGCAACATAGGCTAGGACTTCACCAGTGTTATCCCCTCAGCAGGTAAGGATCATAGAGAATAGATAAAAGCCTAAAAATGTTGAATCTTGTCTTGCATACTCAGTTTCTGAATATTGTTAATGAGCTGATCATTTCAGAACCACAAAGTTAACAATTTTACCTCAAGTGAATGGTCAGGCAAACAGAATTGTCAAAATGTGCAGGGATGCAAATCCACATAAACTTCACTGATTTGCATGTGAGTAGACTCACCTGACAACCTGGCCCTTAGTCTTCCAACAGAGTTTATGTCATGATATTGAATAATATCAACTTTCAAGCTTAAATTGAATCTCTGAGCTAAGTGAATCAGACCAGTTCAGCTCACTACCATCAGGTTCACTGACACTTGTTCTAAATTACGTTGTGAATCTACACGAGGCTCAAATACCATGATCTCAGGTGACCCACAAACTTGATCTACATTGCAAACATGTAACAAAATCCCAGGATTCTATTTCACCAGGAACATTTTGTCTATACCCAGCTGATACATACTTAAGAGTCTCATAAGCCAGTTTAGCATCAGACTTTGGATCTAAATATCGGGATTGCTTCTATGGCTATCTTCTCAAGGAGATGTCTATCTGACCTCAATTCACATGTATACAAGTGGCTAACAAGCTGAATGAACAGTATTCCATGCACTGACTTACACATGCTGGATTTCTATCAGGTTGTGTATCAAATCAAACTCTCAAATGCATGTATAATGTATAAATATTTGTGCTTGATTCTTAAGTTTAAAAGGACCCAAGAGTGCAAGCTGACTGAACGGAATTGTATCTTCTCAACTGATAAAATTCAGAGCTACAAAAGAACTAATCAAAATGTCAAAACTAGACATTTCACCTTAGAGAGGTCCTGAGAAGTATTTGCATCAGATCTGTTTATGCACTCACAGGTTTCCTATTAATCGGTCTTCATAGCTGAGGTAAAATGGGAAGCATTGAAACCTGTAGGTGCCTTATCCAGAAAACTAGTATTGGAATTGGCAGCAACTACTAGAAATCCAAGTGAAACTGTTCTGATTTCCTGATTTCAGGCATATTGGCCACCATATTCTAGGCAGCAAGTAGTAATAACTGCATTTGAGAATCTCCATAAAGGTATACTAGACACAGGTGCAGTCATGGGTCAAGGGACTTAAATTCCAAAGTTATTTCTAGTTTAGGAGACTATCCTGGTATCTGCCTGTGCAGCAACTGCAGCCAGCTCCCCTCAGGCACCTTACAAGCAGCAATGTCTGTACGGGCTCCCTGGCTGGGACTGTGAATTCTTATGGAACTTTTCCTCCTTCATAACCAGCAACTGGGGCTCTGGTGCAGCACACAAGGTTAGCATTCCTGGCCTTTGGAGCTTGAAATTTCCTGCTGGGAGAAATCTGCTTAAGTGCCTGTGGTGTGACAATGGGGAATGCAGCTTTCCGTGGAGGCAGTACAAACTCCACAAAAGGCCATGACATTCTGGGATTCTCACCACTGGAGCCTAAGGAGAGCGGCTGTTTCTCTGTAGCCTGTGAAAGGTTTCCAAGAACTTCAAATGCATGGAAAAATACGTGATTTGGTGAAAAGGAGTAGAATCCCAGAAAGGGAAGGGGGAGGAGGGGGGAAAAAAAGAGGGAACTCCGACTGCCCCAAGCCTTTTCTGTTAAAGGTAGGGTGGGCTGATGTTCATGGAATCGGCTCTCCCCCTCTTCCCGAAGCACGCCAGACAATGTGTGGTTCATGCAGCTTGGGCTGCTTTCAGGAAGCAACCAGCATGTCAAGCTCTCTCTGCTACAAATTCTCCCACCTCATAAATGTAAAACCAGCAGACAGGGTATGTTTATTTGTAAGCTAAAGGATTAACCTTCTACAGGTAAATGGAAAGGAAAATTAATCCCAAGAAGGACACTGATCTGAATTTTCATCTTCCCCACACAAAGGCCACAAGGCAATGTGACACATCACCCCCCCTGAAATCAATGAAAGCGAAGTTTAGTCTCCAATTTATTGTCTTTATACAAACTGCTCATTAGGCCATGCTATATGTCTTCCAAGAAAAGAAAGTGTCTGTTTACAGACACATCCATTTCTATATTTTGACTACATAGTAAATATTTGTCTGTATTACAATTTCATCATTCACTAAAGAATAATGCTGTAAATAAGAAAGAAAGGTCCCTGGTCTCTGATCAGACCACCAACCTCTCTATAAGTAAGTACAGGGAATAAGTTTGCAGAAACTACCCAGCACTTAATGCACCTTTTCTATCCAAGCATTCAGGCTTTTTCACTCAACTTTGATTTAAAAAAAACAAAAACAAAACAAAAAACCAAACCAAAACAAACAAAAAGAAAAAACCAAACCAGGCAGTTTTGTCTGGTTTCAGCTACACCATTTCAGCTCAGGAGAGGTATTTCCAGGCAATGTGGCAGGAAATATTTCAAAATTTGGCTAAATCTAACTCAAATCAAAATTTGAGTTAAATCTAAATCTAACTAAATCTAAATCTAACTAAATCAAAAAAGTTGTTAATTTAGAGTTGGGGGGGTTTTTTGAAAGAAACACAAGGTATCTATACTTCCTACCACAGAAAAGAAAGGAACACAGCTTCAGAGCTGCCACTTTGCATGCGCTTTACTCTCAGTTGGTGCTCACATACAACCACTGATTATGCTTGCATGCAGAGAAAGATGGGTTGCACACACAGATGCACCTTGCAAAATCTGTCTTGATGTATTTGCAATTATTTACACACAAAAAAGAGGAAAAAAGGAAAGAGTGTCTTTCACATGTTGGTTTAAAAGAGGAATTAGAAAAATTAACCTCACAAGCACATTTTTCATCACTAGCCCTGAGCAGGAACAAACAGTTTAGCTGATGAAAAGCTGCTTGCTGAAAGTACAGTAGCTGATCTGGGCTAGTTTTCCTAACTGAGCCCAATCTAACAATGTCTGCACCGTGTTAAAATGTGCACCATCTGACTGCAGCTGTTCATGGTGATGGCACACAGCGTTTTCTAGCCATCTTTCCTATACCGGAATAAAGTAGTAAGCAAAGACTGAACTGCACAAACAGGCAGGAGAAAATCCTCAATTAATTATGAAATATGATGCCAAAATTGTAACCAAATCAGAACTCTCCCTGAAGGCAATGTCATTTATGGGCCTTGCTTTTTTTTCCTTCCCTTTCCCAAATGGCACTACACCCCTAACCTCTACAGAGAAGAACAAGCCCACTGCAGAGTGGCCCGGAGCCAACCTCTGTCCACAGAGGACCTCAGAAACATCCTCAGAGGGCTTATTCATGTCAGGGTTCCTGCCCAGTTTTACAGACCTAAAATATTTGGGCTATTCAAAAAAGCACCGGCTTGGAGTGCCTAGCCAGACCTAAATTCTTACTGCATCCAATACTCAACAGTAACCTGTCCCATTCCTTCTCAGACAAGTGGAAAATTATGCCATTTTGCCAGGTCAAAGAGCTAGACAAGAGCACAGACTAAAAATATCGCCTATCCTACTGCCCCAAGCCAGCCAAAGAGCTGGGTTTCATAGTTTCCCTTCACGTACATTTATTTTGTTGTGACAGACTAAAGAAAAGCTCCCTCTCATTGTGGCATTTCTTCTCTGCACACATGTTCTTGCAGAACACAATCATATCACACACAGTCTTAAACCCCAGCTTCCTCTGAATCAGAGCAAAGAATTAGACCATTATATTTTAAACATAAAGGGGAAGTTGAGAGAGGGTGAAGCTTGCTAGCAGACCCTGAACTGCATGGCTCCAGCAAGCAGACTGCCCTCCCCAGCATTCCCGTGGCCTCTGACTTGTTTTGAATGCTTGCGAGGACATACTACTACTGCCTGGGTATGTACGAGGATGGACAGGGCTCTCTTAACTATAGGCTATATTAAAAGGTCATCTTCACTAGGAGCTATTGAGAACTGGCGGGTCAAATGTTTTGTGCTGTGTTAGGAGGGCAGTGTTGAAAGTGAGCTAGCAGTTGTGTTTCTAATTTATGTATATTCTAGAGCAAAGCTAAAAATGTAGCTTTGGTATCCACTTGTTCTTTCCTTACAGAGGTGCAAATAGATGGAAAACTTAAAAGGAATTACTAAAATTTTAATTTTTATTAGAAGTGGCTTTGTGATCAAAACAGTTTATTCAAAGTATTCTGATGTTTTTAAATGAAAAACAGCTAAAATTTGAGTTCCCTTCATCTGAAGTCAACCGAGCTACATTGCTGGGAGACGTGAAGCACATCTCTCCAATCCAACTTATGTTTCTGCAATCTGCGCTTCTCTCTACGCCACAGGTTTCTCCCTTGCATTGCAAAAAGAATTATTAAAGCAGCTTAGGGCCCTATCACCAGGACAATCCTCTGAAAATTGGAACAACTATTTTTAATGCGGGTACTTCATATCTGCAGACCTGGAGCTAGGATTAGATACAGCTTTGCCCACCACCCCCATCCAGCCGCAGGAATTGTCCCTACTAAGAAAAGGACATTGACCACACCGCCTACGTGCCAGCGCACTGACTGGTGCATTTAGGAGTCCATTCATTCAGGCTGCCATTTTCTCTTCTCAAATATTTTCCCCTCAGCTGCCTTTTCATTAGAGGCTGAATAGTAGCACCTACTGTCTAGCCAAGAAATTCACACAAGGAGTTCCCTTTGGAGCCGATACTCCTGCCATTCATCCTAACTGTCAATGCAGCAGCTCCCCATCCAAGTCCATCGTCAGTCACCTCAGACACTGCTGGCACTACTTCCCCCAATGAGATTCCCCAAATCTCTACCAGTCCAAAGAACAAACCTCTAAATATGCTGCCAAAGCCCAGGTCCATGTTGGGCCAAAGCAAATAGCTTATTTAACACTTCATCCACCACATTTACACACTGGATTGCATTTAGCCTTTGCAAGAGTCCTAACCGCATCTGTGAACCGAGCTGATTGCCAGTTACTGAGTGCTCACACATAGCAGGGCTTTTATTTGTAATAAAATATTTAGAGTGGAAAAACACCCCAGAAATTAATAAAAGCAACAGTCTCGGATTGCCAATGACTTGTGGTGCATCTATTCAGATGCTCGGAATTCTCTACATAAATAAAGCTGGACTTTCAAGTTCTGCCAATTAAATAAATGCCTGTTTTAACTCAGTTTTGTATTAAAACAGTAACCAATTTTACTTATACAAAATAAAGTGGGAGGTCCTGGATTGTAAATAGACTCCATTTGTGGATGTATTTTCACACAGTTACTTTGCCTAAATAGCTGACTGTTCAGAGAATAAACACATCTAATTTGCATACCTAAGCACACCTGCATAAGCCAACTTAAAGGCAAAACGCACACACAAAATCGCATTTAGACATCTGAGTTTTAAAGTGTGGGTCATTCCGATAGAAAATACAATAGATAAAAGCTTTTTAGGAATAAGTGTTTATAAAAATTACCCTGAAAGCTCGTAGAGGCAACATCTTTCCTAGAGTTTGTTTCAGCCTTCTTGTACAGTGAAGATCACAAGAAAAGAATTCTGGATGCTCCATCAACTATCACCTCAATACAGGATCCTTTATTAAAACTTTTTTTGTTTTTATTCGAGCCACGTACCAAGTTAAGGAACTGTGTTTAAATGCACTACAGATGGTGGATAAAGCAGAGACAGAAGTAGAAGTGGGACTGCAACTCTTCCTTCTCTGCAAACAGCCCAAGCAGAGTTGCCTGCTCTCTGTACTCTGGGGAATTGCTCTTCTCTGACCTGGAAAGAGCCCATCTTCCTGTTTCAATCTATTGACACTGAAAACTGTCCTGTGGTTTTCTTCAGCCTAGGTATTAAAGAAGCAATACAAGATGGAAATACAGGCGTGATTCCACAGGCAATTACACCAACCAAAACTCCCTCTGCACCCAGTCCCTGGCTGCACATTCCTATCCTCTGCCTTGTACCAACATTGCTGCTTATGCAATTAGGCAATTGCAGCCTGATTGCTGCCAGCTGAGGTAACTCCCACAGCCAAACACTAACCACGCAAAAATTAAGTCATTCTCTTACAGCCACCTTAGCTTCCTGAACTGCCTCATCGCCCACTCACCTGAGCATTACTGCTAATATACGTAAGCAAGTTAGACACAAATTAGAGCTGTTTAAGCTACTGCACCCACAGCTCTCTTCATGCTTTCTAAAACCTACCCTGGAGAGCACCCATCTTCCACTAGAACGTACTAAGCTACTCAAGTTAAACTGGGGAGACAGTGAGGATGGGGTTGCAATGCTTGGTCTAAACTGGAGTTTAGATTTGCATCCTGTCTTTGAGGCCCAGTATAGCCCAGCAGAGCAGGACAGTTGACCATTCTGCATGCATCAAGCCCAAAGCAACAGGAGAACTTGCTACACTAATCTACTATTGTGTATACTTTCGGACTATAAGGTAAATAACAGAGGCTTAAGGGTTTCACTGTAACATCCTGTGGCTAACACCCTGCTGGTGTGTGCATAAGAAGTGTTAATTGAGTGGCAAGTACATGTAAGTAAGAAGCATGGCTTGATATTCAGGGAGGGGGAGGGCACAGGGTTTTTCTCGAAAATTTTCAAAAGCAAAGACATGTGGCTTCAGGGTCAAGCCTTCTCCATCCATCCACTCAAGTAGAGAGCTGCTTTCATTTCAACACTGTGGCTTTTTCCCGGTTGAAATAGCAGCCTGCTTGTCCTTAAACTAAAACAAGCAACAGGCAGTTCAGCAGTGATGAAGCTACAAACAAAACATGGTATCTGCCTCTCAGCAATCTAAGGACCTTCCCTGTACTTAATAAACTTCCCCACTTTATTTTATACGGTGCCACCTGTTTCATTTCCCCTGTTGTTTTTTTTCCAAAGAGTACACTAGGCTTCTCAACTTTGGGACTTGTCTCATTTTGTATCTGTTAAGCTGGAGCACAAAGCAGTGGGCAAAGACTCAACGAGTCCTGATGCATGCTTCCTGCTTTCCACATTTAAGCACAGGAAAGACTTGGAGACATAACTCAGGTCTTGCTTACACTGAGGGATTGGTTTTGGTCATGACCATCAGCAGCCAGACCCAAGTCATCCTTCTTGCTTTATCCTAATGTATACAGGACAAACTGCTGCCAGCCTCAGTTGGCACTGGAGCAGCTTACTCTGGTTTTGTTAGGGAAGCCATTGCAGATAGGAACTTTTGCCACTCTGCAAAAGGTTTGCACTGGTGCAGCTTCGTGTCTGCTCAGCAATGGCTGTGAGCCAGGCAAAGTCATGGCCTTGATGTGGCCAAAGGCGTAACTTCTGCTGGATGTCTTGGGAGGAAAGCTCAGCCAGAGGGAAAAATATTCCCTGGTAGTCTCCCAGATAGGAAGCAGAAGGGAAGCAAAATGAGAAATAACTGAAAAAATCTTCAGGGCACTTAACTGAACCTTGAAAAACCAATACACAGCTCTGACACCAACATTCCTGACAACATAAAAAACAGCCATACCAAAGAACAGTGGCTTGCTCTTGCTGTCAGCCACCCACTAAAGACAGAAAGTAGGCGACACAAAACACCCGTGCAAAACACCGAGAAACCACAGCAGGAAGTAATAAGCATAGGATGTCACAAGAAGTCTTTATACTTATTCTACTTATTCTTTAATTCCCCTCCAAAAAACCCAAAACCCTCTTCAGGGCAATGCACACACTTGCATGCTCTACTGAAAAAGCCTCACAACTGGAAACACATCAGGCCATTACAGCTAGGTGCCCTAATACGATTCGATTCTGCTGCTTGCTATCTTTTCAGTTTTGATAGAAAATATGGTCTGTCATGCTATGAGCGCCTCTAGATTTGAGTGGAACCTGTAAGAAGTCAGCATTGCTATCTCATTGTATATAACTGGCAAGGTGGCTGGGTTTTTTCTTTTTACTTCCCCCCACCCCGTAGCACAGTCCTCCAGGCCATGCAAGACACCTCAATGGGAAATGGCTGCTGCCTGCTCTAACACTTTCCCAGTGACTCCTGGCTCTCTCCAGCTAGGAATCCAAACATTTGTCGGCTTCACTTACTGCTCTGGAAAGCAACATAAGGCAAGGTGTGATTACCCACAAAAGTCTATATGCTACTTCTTGTCTTATGACTTCTAGCAACCGGAGCAGAAAACAGTAAAAGCAAAGCATTTTATTACTGCATGCTAGATATAGAAACTGTATAGAGCCTCTTTATTTATTAAAGACTACTGTAAAGCTATGCATGACCATATAGTTTCAAAGGTCAGTGCAGGCAGCATGGTTGCACTGTGGCGATCTTCAGCGAGTATCCATCCCACAAGTTTGTGTGAGCTACAAACAAGAAAACTGGATGACAAGAAGAAGATGCTGTTACTTCTGCATAACTCCATCAGAATGGGAGAACCTCCTGAGAGAAAGACAAGGAGAGGTCACCCATCATATTGATCAAAAGTGAACACTCTCTTTCAAAGAAAGAATCTACGAATTCCTCAGCATGCTGGCACTGTATCTCAGCCATGCTGCTTTGAGCCCTTCAACACTGCAAAGAGATTAAGAGGGCAGTGTACCACTTCCTACATGGCGATTTCTCTCCAGTAACATAAAAACAAGGCTCAGCCTGTGACGTACACATTAGAGAGATCCTAAGGCATTCTTAAGAGAAAGAGTCTTCCAGCTTCTATCCTCTCCTTCCCCTTCTGGTTTACTTTCTCTCCCTGTTCTGACAAAGGGCTTGGTGCTCTCCTAACTCTGCTGTGTCTGAATGCCAGTAGCATAAAAACACAAGTCTGAAATGGCATGCAAAGGTGTCACCAAAACACATACTATTTGGTAGTTTGAAAAGCTGCATTGGTCAGATGGAAGGACACATTAAGGGTAATTATCGATACAGATGCACAGACTGAGACACCACAGACAACGTGAATTACTCTATACTCACTGTCTGTATCGACTCTCACTTAATTGGTTGCTCTTCCCTCCTTGGCACCATGTAATAAAGGATCAATCTGTTTCAAATGCATATGCTGATTGAACTGGCATAATTCTACAGAATTAAGAAGTGTTGACCTCAGCCTTAAAGGTGACAGGTCCTTTCCTACAGATGGGATTTCTGGCTCATTATCATAGTGCTAATTTACATAGCTTTCATCATATCACTCCTGATGCCTTGTCAATTACTGAATGTAGCGGCAGGCTGGTACCTCATCTTTATCTTACCCCTTGCCCTGGAGCTGCCAGCAATGCTTCTAATTACAGAAGAACTGTCACAAACCAAACTTTATCTTTAGGGCAGAACTCTTAAAAGAATGAACCATGCATGCAAGGATGCCAGAAATCTTCTGAGATGTAACCCACGGCCCTGGATCCAAGGTCCTCCTGTGCATTATAGTGCTGCTGGCACTTTATACGGGAGGCAGGAAGCTAATGGCAATGACTGTTCAGAATCTAGACAATTAATTATAGTCTCATACTTACAAAACCTTCCCATTATCCTAGCATTACCTTCAAAATCCGTTGCTTTTAATTAAATAACATTATAACTTTACTACTATAACAAATAATATTAAGGCTTATTCCCCAAACGAAGTACAGCAGTATCTAGGAAATGCCTTTCTTCCATCACAGAAGATGCCGACATTTTTTATTTTCTAAGTATTTTATTTAATAATCATTTCCATTTAATTCAAAGAATTAATTTTTGAGATCTGAATGCTGAAACCACAGAATAACCACAGGGTTATTATAGGAAAATCTGTTTTAAGTGCTTCTTGGTTTTGTTATCTTTCCTACAAAACCTTAATAAATCACCATTAATTTGCAAGGGAGGGATGGTGTGGTTCAAGCAAACTCTATGCATAATATTTCAAACCCCTCTGTAAAACAAATAGAACATTGATCATATTAAAATAGGTAGAAACTAAGTTTTTTCAGGTAATTATGAGAGGAACTTTTATCAGAAACTGGATAACAAAGTAAAAAAAAAAATCACAGTACAGCTAGGCATTGACAAAGACATGTTATAGATACTGAAGCCCACTATTCTCATCAATATAGCTTCATGATACCTATATACGTTGTTTCACATTGAAATCACAGCTATCCAAAAGGGCCTATTAAAAGGAGGTACAGCACAAGTGACATTTTCCTTCCCAGAATTCAAACTTCTTTCCTTCAGCCTTTTCCAGAAACAGCAGAAGGAACAATAGAGAATATGGGTGAAGGAGAAAGGCAGACCTGTAAAGAAGTGAGGGAGGTGAATAGAAGGCCAACTTTTCCTTACAAAGTTTCACATACTGCCCTGGCATAAGACAGCACTGGAGTGTGAACTAGTCTACGTCTCAGTGGAGTGACTTCAGAGATCCCTTGCCTAAAATTTAGAACACGCCTAAATGTTGTCCCAGAAATTATTAATTAATTTTGACCTAAGCCAGAATTAAATGCTGTCTTTGACATGATAAAAAAAGTTATGGTGGCAATATGAGCACTGCCCAGGAACATACTCACGTACCTTGCCAAGATTTCTGTGCTCCATTGTTTCTTTTCTTGCTCTTGATAAATCCAGTTATAACATCCTTTCTTTTGGGTTTACAGTATGTGATAGGATGTTTTGTTCTAGTTTAGTGGCAAGAGGAAAGCAAATGCATCTCTTCGGTGTCAGAAGGTAGTTGCTCTCCTGATGGGACAGGCTCTTCCCAGGCCTCACGAGGACAGGAAACACAACCCACCCTGGCGCCATGTGGTCAGTTCACGGAGGTCTCTAAAGACAGCAGACACACTTGACTGCTCTATGCCTTTGGTTCACATTACTCCAAGATATGCTCTTGGGTGTAAGATCTGGCAGGATCTGTTCCTCTTGGTCTTGGTGCCTCCGCATTCTCTGCATTTGGATCTCCAAATTTCATGCTAAGCACTCACCACCTACCTCTTTCTCAGAAAGACATTTAATATGGGAACTCCCTGTCAGTAACACACCACAGGATATGGCGTGGATTTCAGACCACCAATGCAACTTACAACTGGTTAAAAAGGAGTTTGATTTTATAGAAACGAAAATACCTATGGCTTATACCAAGGCTTATGCATTTTTGTATTAACAAGTACACAAACATGTATACATCTTCAGTTCCTCTACCCCTCTCTACGTTCTCCCTCTCTTCAGTTGTCCAAGACTTTTGTTTGGGTAAAGAATTTCACAGGAAGTATCAAGAGGCTTTTTTCTCATTTGCTTCTCTTGTGAGAGTCCATCTTATTCTTACCCTTTGTGTTTCTTGTGTATTGTTTCTAGAGACTTGAGCTTCTTAAATCAACATGACTAGCCCAACAGAAGGGAATTACTTCACCCCCTGCCAGAATACACAGGATTGTTTACAGAAAAATATTTTTGCATTGATGAAAAAATCATTGTCTTTCAGTGTCAAGGGTTAATTTTTATTGTTCTCTTGTCACAGTCTATTCAGTGTTGTTAAATTTAAACACAGAACGACAAACTAGCAATGCCTGAATTTAAATCCCATCAATAAAATGTTGCCACTTATAACCTGGAATAAGCCACCTACAACCTGCAGTAAATCACTTCAACTTCTCCACTTGTATTTCCTCATTTGTAAAATGGAAACAGCATAATTTGTCTGCATCCTCACTGCGACAACATAAATGTTATATATATTTAGACAAAGCTTATCCATCCTATCTCATATAGTGGTAAGGAGCAGTTGCTTAAGGAAGAAGTATAAGAGAGCAAGTAAAACTGCTCATTCCACCAGCATACTCTCCTAGTCTCTGATAAATTCCAGAGATGACATTCACATCATAACATTTAATACTCACCAGGGCACCTCTTCTCCATGTACTTGGCATCCAATTTTGAGGAGTGGATTAGTTGCTTTCATGTGTGAAATACAGATGAAATCCTATCAAGTCAATGGGGCACTAGGTATGCCATTGAGGTGAAAAGTTCACCCCTAAGAAAGCCTAAACTCTGATTAAATCTCTATTATTCTGTTTTCTTTACCCATTGAATCTTTGACCTGCTCCCCATTGGGGTTTTCATGTGTTTTCTTTTCTAATGAATATTAGATTTCCATAAACACTTTTCCATTTACTGCATTACCATCTTGTTTTTCCACATTCGACCCACTTTGTATATATAAATATTAAAAGAACACATACTCAGATATATGCTTTTAAACTATGTCAAAGCTGTAGGAACTATATTAGATGGTAAACTGAGAGTCATTAGAGAAACAGGATGTGAATAAGCTAAACCCTTCAGCGAAACCATTGTGACAAGAAACATCCTTCTGCAGAGCTGCCCTTAAATTATGATCAACAGAGAAACATGAACAGAGCAGAAGAGACACCAGTCTTGTGATAAAATTCATACTGACTTGAACACAAGCCATGGCAGTGACCACCTGTGAAAACTGGGCACTGGCTATAGAGGCTGGTCAATTAAAAACAGAAGCAAACTTGTCATGAAACGTAGGTCTCTCAGAAGATTACAAAGTCAAACTACAAACAAGCAGCAGGAGTAGAATTAGAGTCCAGCCATTCTAATCACAGAGCCATTCCAGTCTCCAGTTAGTAGCTTTTGTTTGTTTGTTACTTATGTTCTTAAGGGACTGGTTTAAGATACAGATTTTGGAGTAGATATAAATAGAAATCCCTCTGGTTTTAATTTCTTCTGGTACCCTGGCATAAAAAAAACCCAGTAAGGGAACATGAAAAAAGGATCCGAGAAGAAAGAATAGAAAACTCACATCCTAGCAATGGATAAAGCATCAGATTTTAGTTGGGGGTGGGGATCAAAAAATGTGCTTCCAGGATAACAGAAGGGAACCAAATCAAGGACAACACAGAGCTACTCTTAACTTCAAGAATGGATACAAAAATATACATCTCCTATTAATGGAGTTGTCTTGCACATGAAGTACCTTCTATTCATGACAGCCGCCATCAATTTTTCATGGAGTAGCTTAAGTAGTCTTTAAGAAAGCAGGTACCAGAAAGCAGCTTGATTGCAATGTGGAAGTTGAGCTCTTCAAAACTATTCCATAATCAGCAAAATATTCAATCAATCAGCTTATACCTTATGATAGACCATTGAGGTATATACCACAGAAGCATCTAAAGACACTGACAAATACACTTAAATCCTTTCTCCTTATCATTCCACTCACCAAGAACAATTAAGTCTAACCTGCTTTATTATTTTTCCATTGTAGTATCTTCAGCCTGGAAAGTAAAGCTCTTAGTGGTAAAATGGTGTGACTGAACTACACAGAGATAGAAGCTGATACGGCTGAACCGCAAGGCAATAGAAGTTATCTGTCTAAAATGTGCAGGGAAATATTGCTTTTCTTAAGGGGAACCTTCTTTGCTGACTCTCACCTGGGATTCAAGAACTAAGAGCACAGTTTATAAAAAAGCCTCTCCTATGTGTCACTTCCTTCTGAGTCATCACACCAGTCACTGACACATTTCAAATTCAGCAAAAAGATAGCAATGAGGGAATAACACTTTCCAACTGTTTTCCTTCAAAAAAAATTCATGTTAACAGATTTTAAGAGTGTCATTCACATTATACTAGTGTAGGCTAGCCTCTATCACATAAACCACAGAATAAATGGTTAAAAGACATACTCTGTTGTCCAAAGGCTCATTATGGTGACCATTAACTATGGGGAGGTTTATGCCAGGTAATACCAGCGAGTCATGCAAGGATGTTTTAAATGCTCAGACACACCAGATAAAACGTCAACGATCATAGAAACTCTTGTCCTATGTAAGCATCTTCCAGAGACAATTCTGTGACTTGCTGAATATTGCACAAGTTATTCTTTTCATGTGCTGTATTGTATCATGTTATGTTTTTGATAGTTTTTGTAGGACATGCACTTACAATTGGCTCTTGTAAGTCACCTTTCAGGATTGACACATTGCTTCTCAACTGGCTGCATGGACAAGGAAGTGGCATTTTTTTCTGTAAAACAGCCAAACCCTCTACACAATGTACACCAGAAATGACAAGCCTCTCGCAGAGATTTACAGCTTCCTTGTATAAAGCAGGTGCTCTTAAAATCACTGGTTCTACAATATCCCTGGGCTCTTATTGATACCATCAACATACTGGCTGCTAAAACCATGAGCCAACTATATTCTTTTCTCCATGAAGTGTATCAGTGATAGGATAACGTAGTATTGAACTCCATTCACATCTTGTTCCACTGTAATGAAGACAGAAATATCTTATCTACGATCTAGGTGGAGAACAGAAGAGATAAAAGCAGGTATTATTACTCAGAGGTAATACTGGCTGCTGGAATGACTTTGTGCTTTGTATTGACACTTGGGGAATTACTTAAATTCCATGACAATGCAAAAAAAAAAAAAAAGTTCTGTTTCTTTTGAGTCTGTCATCAGAGGTACTCAAGGTATTTTATAAAAGCAGTGATCATATTTTTGCAGCCCCCAGCCCTCTGCAAAGGGATTTCACAATAATAAAAACAAAATAATAACAATAGATACATGTTGCTCTTCAAATAAGGTACAGAAAATTAAAACACTTTGCCAAAATGAACAGTTAAGTCAATTACAGAGATCAGCATGTACCCTATCAGTCTGACAATTACAAAATATGAGAGAGGAATAAAAGTTATATCCTCCTAGCATAGTCTTTCCATATTTGGCCCTGTGCAGAAACCCAGTGAAATAATTTTCTTTTAAGAACTCAGATCCTCTAGTCTTCATACTTGCAAGACATTTTATTCAGTGGCGCATCACTGACTTATCAGCTCTTCTGGGCTGCTACTTCTGTTATTCTACCTTCATGGCTCTACTATAGGAGTTGGATTTGGGTTTTTTTTTGCTGCAAGTGGTTCCACACTAAGTTTGTAACAGGAAAACATAGGGCCTGTTTTCCAATGGTGAAATCTATCCTCAGTACAACATTCTGCAGAGAAATGCATCTCTTGCAGGAAGATCTGATGGACTGGTAAAATTTCCAATAAAAGTTCTAAATAGATGTTACTTTTTAAAAGAAAGAAGAATCAAAGACAAAACACAATTTTGCAACCTACACAGTGTATCTTCCTCCAGCAGTGAATTTTCATAACATCTTTGTGAATAAGGTTTTTAAATAATACAAATCCAGAAAAATTTACACTAACAATGCCAGAGAGGAACTAGCATCCTAGTGAAGCCAGTTTTGTGAACAAGGTTCAGGACAGCTTTCTCAGAAACCAAAAGCAGTAAGAGAACGAAATTAAGGCCTGACCACCAAAAAAGCCACCAGACCTAATCTTTAAGGTGGAGCCTGTGGTCAATACTATTTTTGATTGCATGAAGTTCATTTATTTTTTCCTTCTTTACTCCTTACGTTCACATATCGCTGAGCTTCAGTGCTGAAAATGTAACTACAGAAATATGGCAACATCACAAAAAACCAAATAATAATTCATGCAATTTCTAGTCAAATTTTGCAACTGAGAGAAGTCCGAAAGAGGCTTTAGCTAGAAGCCACTGAACTCTCAAGTACTTATCAGAATCCTAAACCCCCTTAGCTCCTCCAGTGAATGTAAAGAATTATTTGTACACAAGTCTCCACTGGTTTAATTAAATTAGTAAAAATCCTTCACCAAGCCAAAACCAGTGTTTCACTGCTTGGGTTGCTGAGGAAGCTAAGGCTAATGGTTTGCAAAGGTTTAGGTTTACTGATGCATTGATCTGACCTTGGCAAATACTGGACAATTGGCAGGAAACAACACAGTTATCACTGAGGCCAGAAATGAGGCAGTTACAATAACTGAGCTGAAGCAATCACTCATATCTAGACCTTAAATGACAACAAAGAAGTATCATATTATTCAAATGCAGGGAACGGACAGTATTTTGACCATGTTGATTTAAAGGGATTTAGTTAAGCAGGTGCAAACCTCTATGTAGACGCTTTGATTTCTATGGAAGTATCTTACATCAGGTTAGTTTTAAACTGTTCCCATTTGATCTAAGCTAAACTGCAAACAACCACTGCTAAAAGAGGTTTGCATAAGAGTAGTGATTTGGTTTAAAAATCACTTCTCAGGTTACATGAGCACATCTGCTTGTGTAACCAAGGACTAACGTGACAGTCTGCATGTAAGGAGAAAGAGTGGCAGTCAGAAGTTGGGAGGAAACAATTCAGGGAAGAAATGAATACTTTTTCATACAGGGCTACATGAAAATAATAAAAGATGTCACAGTCCAGCTCTATCAATCCTTTCAATGTCATCTTCAAGTCACAATGAGAGCACCAAAAAGTATGCGCCTTTGTCAGGGTGACATTTGCATGACATTGCCAATAGTTCCTTTGATTCAAGATTCTGCTCAAGGCCCAGTTTCATAGCTTGAAGTAACCTGTTTGTGTGTGCTGATTGCAATGATGCTGGCTCCTGAGGAGCTCCAATTCTAAAATGCTCCATAAAGGTTCTACTTATGGGGTGAAATCTGGAAAGGCATTTTGAATAGGATATGTGATTTTACTGCTTAGGTATCAAGTGTGACACTGATGTCACATAGCAACACAGAGATGGATTCCAGCCCTCACTCTCACATAGCAACCATTATAATTGACGCTACCTACAAACCCTCTCATAAAAAATACGTCTGTTTCCTCTTTGTTCCAAAGCTCTTTTGTTATTCATTAAGGATCACATATTCAGATGGTGAAAAAGGATGTTGTTCTATTTCTAAAATCTAAGGATTCATGAAGTTCCTGAAGCTCTCACTCCTGAATCTCCAGCATTCCCAGGATTTGGGGCATTTAACTAACACAATGAAAGCATCAGGCATGCCTGATTGGCTTTGGACATTTATCTGGAAGCAGAATGTACCAAAGTTAAGGTCTCATCAGTGTGCCTGGTAGTTCAGCAACTCTCCCTTCTGGGGACTAAAGGAATGATGACATGATCAGACTGTAACTTCAGGATTCCCAAGAGCCTCCAAAGTTCTTGCCACATTAAACAGTGCGATGAAAACTTACTTCCTCAGTTCTCTCTTCAGTATTCACCCACTAAGAAGAAATATGAGGAGCTGAAAGCCTCCCTCACAGAGAAAGATAGGCTCAGTTACCAGAGTGTCACATGGCAACATAAGCTGTCACTGACACAGAAGCATCAATTTTACATTGCAGTAACTACAGAAAACTGAGGTAAGTCTCCCATTGCAAGTGATATTCCTAGTAGTATTTCCACACACAGCAGACTTTTTCACCGATGGCTTGCATTTCTTTCTATTTCTGAAGTCTCATCAACAAAAATGCACTTACAACTTCAGTACCCACAAAAGCAGCCACAGGAAATCTGACTGTTAAATGCAAGCAAAATTAACAGTGCTCAGAGTACTTAAAAGGAGAAGCGTGCATGCTATTTAAATTTTGTTATAAGATGAGCAACCGATCAGCACAGATGTCCCTAGAAAAATCAATTCTACTTTCAAGAAGCAGTGTTATAAATTGTTCTGATAATCAAACTGAGACATGCAAAACAATCCAGGGATTTTGAATCATAATGTACATCAGATGACAGAATGTTAGTCAAATGCTCACAAATCTCTTAATTACTGCAGTACAGTGAATGTAAAAGAATCCTGAAATCAATATAAAATGTTACAGACAACCAATACAAGAATGCAGAACCAGAATGATTAAAGTCTTTGTGTTCCTAAGGAAACCATCCGCCTCTCACCCCCTTCCTTTCATTAACATCTCCCAGAGAAATGTCAGCTCAGAGTTCTTCCCAAAGCATTCAGTAACACTTGAATATTGGAAACATGCCTAGAAAGTTGAATCCAGTTCTGATGTGAGGGGTCTCCTTCCCCGGAGATTTCAGATTTGCTTGTATATAAGAAATTCCAGTGCACTGGTAGTATATGGTACCAGAAGGAGAGGACTGGTGAAATTGTATGACCTCTCTCAACAGTGGGTAAGAAGCAAAGTTCCTTTGACACAGAAGGATGGTGCAATAGCGAGAGACTTTAGGCTTTCCCCTTAACACAACAAATCACTGTCCTGGACTGAGACCAAGGGCTTACATTGCATTGCTTGCTTCTCACATTCTGTTGTCCTAGTTACTACATAAGCATTACAACGTATTAGTTCTGTGCATCAATTATCTGTAGCAATAACTCTGATTTGGCAAAATATAAATACTATGATTAGGAATGAAACTATAACCTAAACAGATATGGAATCATGTTGCAAAAGCCAGTCTGTCCTTAAGAGCAGTAGCTCCTGGACAGCCCTGACTTGTAACTCATCTCCACAAAGAGCAAAAGAAATGTTGACTCATCCTTCATGTTAGAACCTACGACTCTCAAAATTAGAGCTAGACAATTAGTCCTGATTTGGGATGAAAGGACTTTCTGAAATATTAGAAGTTAACATATAAGATGATTGATCTGAATTTTAAGAACCTCTGCAAGTAGGATACTCAGTCTGCTTCATAGCAATGCACTAGAATATGTCTGAGAACTGTTGAGACACACACAAATTTCCACAGATATAGGATTCTCAGTGTTATCCATTCATCTTGAAGATAAGACCTGACTTGTCAAGGCACAAAACTCTACTTATTCTTCCACCTAGTAGAGAAGACAATTTTGGGGGAAAAACAATTAAAAATTGTTTTAATTGTAAAAATATAAGTAGCAGCCGTTAGGGTGAATGCATCTGTGTTGGGTTTGCATGGCAAGGTTTTGGTAGCCAGGGGGCTACAGGGATGGCTTCTGTGAGAAGCTGCTAGAAGCTTCCCCCATGTCTGACAGAGCCAATGCCAGCAGCTCCAAGACAGACCTGCCGCTGGCCAAGGCCGAGCCCATCAGCGACGGTGGTAGCACCTCTGGGATAACATATTTAAGAAGGGGGAAAGAAACCTGCACAACTGCAGCCAAAGATCTGAGTGAGAATATGTGGGAGGAACAACTCTGCAGACACCAAGGTCACTGAAGAAGGAGGGGCAGGAGGTGCTCCGGGTGCCGGAGCAGAGATCCCCCTGCAGCCCCTGGTGCAGACCATGGTGAGGCAGGCTGTCCCTGCAGCCCATGGAGGTTCATGGTGGAGCAGATATCCACCTGCAGCCCGTGGAGGATCCCACACCAGAGCAGGTGGATGCATCTGAAGGAGGCTGTGACCCCGTGGGAAGCCTACACTGGAGCAGGCTCCTGGCAGGAGCTGTGGACCTGTGGAGAGAGGAGCCCACGCTGGAGCAGGTTTGCTGGCAGGACTTGGGACCCCGTGGAAGGGACCCACGCTGGAGCAGTCTGTTCCTGAAGGACTGCACCCCGTGGAAGGGACCCACACTGGAGCAGTTTGTGAAGAACTGTAGCCTGTGGGAAGGACTCACATTGGAGAAGTTCGTGGAGGACTGTCTCCCATGCAGTCCCACCCACCACAGCATCCAAAGCTATATATTGCTACTGCACTTAAAAAGAAATGTGGATTGATTTATAATTGTAATCTGGGGTTCTATTAAGAGCTTTGCTTTGTACTGATGCTACTAATGACTGAGGTTCTTGTAATAAGCAAATGCAGCTGCCCTTGACAATGGACAAGTCTCTGGGGAAGAGATGAGGATTGCATAATGAAGTTAATGAGGTTAGCGTAGAACAAAACTTGAATTCTGCAAAACAAGCAGTGGAGGACACAATATTTTGTAGAGGATCTGCGTGAAAGCACATACAGTCTCTCATCTCTCAGTAAATGCTATAGAATGCTTTCATAATTAAAAACATTGTCAGGCCCTAACATATACACGTTTCACCAGAAGATACATTTTTTAATAAATATGAAATTAGTACTTTTCCATTACATATTTTTTTCTCTAAAAGGGTCTTCACTGGACAATGATGAGACTCCATTCTTCAATATATATATGCATTCATTATGCAACTAAGAAATGAAGACTATTTCCAAGATGCAAACCGTGTTTTCATGATAACAAAAATATGAAAAGTCAGTGTTAATGATGACCTGTAAATTTTACTCTTTAATACTCAAAGTTGTACTAATAGAGAAACAAATAACAACATAGAAACAAGGGTTTAGGCCAGCAGTTTCCAAAACAGAAAACTAACTTTCACTTGCTCCAATCAACTTCAGAAATCTATCTAATTTTCCAGCATCCTGAGTACGCATTTGCTCAGTGACATCAGTGATACTTGCTGGACACCAAACTGCTCTGAAACTCAGGTAGCTACTCAGATAGATCTTGGATGTTTTTCCTTTCTAATATGGAACACCTTGTATGACTCTGCTTTCACTGAGCTGGGTTACACGATCAATCCGCACTGTCACTGCCTCCTGAACAGCTGCTCTAGGGACACTTTTGCTGGGGGGCGAGAAAACCAGTGCAAGACATCAGCTGCCTTCACCACCTCCTACTGCCTTGGGAGTGAAAGCATGTTTCTGTCTCTTAAAGGGCTATGTTAGAATACACCATCCAAATAACTGGACCATACTTTGTTTAGAAATGACTGGTGGGATCTTCACAAGTGATCTACTCATTGTACCAAAGAGATGCTGCTCACAGTAAACGTTGCAGATTAAGTCCTCCCCTTCTTTCACACCTCAGGAAAAATGTGAACACAGTTGCCATTATCAACAGTGTCCTCACAGTTAGTGCAGCACTTAGATGTGTGACATAGTTCACATCCTCAGATCTACTCTTTCAGGCTCTCTGCAGACTCAGAAGTACGTCTATGCTGCATTTAGCAATATATGAGCAGCCACACCTATATGCAAACTGAACTACCTAGTGCATCATCAGCAATCTAATCACAACAGCTTATAAACTATTTTTTCTGCTGTTCAATGAAGTTGATCATACTGCAGGCAGACTCTCGTACAGACATCTCTAAACTATGTGCTGTGATGTTCCTTTTCTTTTTAGTCACACAGAAGACAAGTTGTGGCTTATTTTTAAACAAAATGGAAGCAGACGCTGTCTAGGACAGGACAGAATGGTGAGGGCTGCGGTGAGATCCAGGCTCTCACAGCCAGTGCAGATTCATATGGCTTCAGCCAATGTTAGCTCTCAAAAGGGCCCTGGGGTCTGACTAACTGAGCAAAACTTCTTTTACTTTACTTGTTCTTTCTGTTCAGATGGCTCCTCTGGCTTACAAGTTAAGGATCCATGCATTTCTCTTGATATACTTTAGGTTCCTTAATTCACTGATTTAAACATACATATATTGAACATCTTTTTATATTTCTGCTGTTTGTAGCTGTTGATTAAATTCCGTTTTACAGAAGTGGCTTTTGAATAACAGACCCATTGTTTTAGCAAAGAATTGACCTCAGAATCTGTTGATAAATATGACACCAAATCATCCTTTGAGGAAGACAGACATGCTTATGTCAATTTATCATTTTGCTTTGTTCATGTTGTGCCTGTACAAAAGCTCCCATTCAAGTGGCTCCCTGTTGTGAGCATTCTCTCTGCTGTACTAAAATCCATCTCAGCTCATGGGAAATCACTTCCAGAGGAAATCAGAGAGGCCCAAAGATCCACAAAATGGATTCATCCTCATCCTATTATATGCGTAATCACACATTTGCAAGGGCTGCACATACAGAACTGCTCAACCTGACTTCATACTCCTAAGAACATGAGACTTCCTTTTTTTTTTTTTCTCCTGACTAAAGAAATCAAGGTTATCTAGAAAAAGGTAAGATGATGCCACGAGTTGCCTCAGTGAGGATTAGAATTCCATGAACACCATGGTCAAAATAATTTCAGGATTTTCCCATAAAACTGATGGCCTTCATACATGAAAAGTGCCATCTTTTCTGAATGACTCTGCCATGTTCTGGTAGCCAACACAAGAAGCTTCATACCAGAAGAATCACCGGATCACCTTGGCATTATCCAAGTACAGCAAACCTTCAGTGGTATTTTGTAGCATCATTTGTCCAACACTTTACTTTGATCTCCCTACTCCTTTTGGAATAGGGACTCTTTTCTAATTTGGTTATTTACCATCTCAGCAGCAAGGCAGTTGTAATTCTCACCTGGGGCAAGACACATGTGAATATAAGACACAAGTTGATATTTCTTGCTGCTGTATAGCTGTTAATCAATTACAATACAGGGAAGAGAAGACTGGGTACTTCAGGGGCTTGGAGCTGGTAAAAAATGTTTAAAATATATTCATCTAAATGTTTTTATATGATTATATAAAAATTTGGTCATCAAGTTGAATTTCGCTCACTCTAGTAATGCCCTAATATTCTTCTCATTTGGCAGCTGTGTGAAAAAAGTTCTGTGTGTCACAAATTAATTCTTCCAAAACCACCACTGCTGTAGGCATTCATCTGCAATCTTGTTGGTGGTCTAAGTACAGAGAAATTTAACTTTCCTTTCAAACACAGATTAGGTGTATTGCACTGAAGGTTAAAGCGTGCTGCTACTGTCTGTGTTTGCCCTGCTGCAACAGAAGGCCTCAGTCTCAAAATGTGTCAAGCCCATCAGCCTCACCAAAATTGCATGGAAGTGAAACAAATAAGATACCAACAATGTCTGACTGGTGATATATTTTTCAGACACCTCTAAAACATTACTATGGAAGGAAGTGAGGAAGAGTTACTATCTACCTGACTTATTAAGTCCCGTACAATTCCCAATGGCATATCAACTAATGTTGCATTTGCTTTCTAGCCTTACGCAAGCAGCCATGTGAAGTTCAAGCTTCATGATGCTGCAGAGGTTAACTTCTCGGCTTGGCTAGAATTACAGTATTTTGTGGAATTTAACACTTCAGGAGAAGATGACACTCTAGTGATGCCTGTAAAAACCAAGCCAGATGTTCAGCCTGTAATGCGTAACAGCCCTAAATGCATTAGCAGGGAACAGTGAGTCTAAAGGCCTCCCAAAATGAGTAACATCCATGCACTCACTGCAACACGCCTCAACTTTCTTCACTGCAGCCACAATCATTCCTCTGAACCAAGCAAGACAGGGAGTATTTCAATTCTCACGTAACATTCAGAATACCACTAGGCCTGATTCTTTTCTATGTCACTCCATTCTGCCCATGGGGTCTTCAAGGATCCCAGGGGAAAAAAAGTATAGTCTATCCTGCCCACCGTGTGTCTATCTGCTAGCACAGACACAAGCAAATGGCAGCCATGTCAGCTTCTCTTTTGCCCAAGCACAGAACGGAATAACCACCTGGATTTGCCCCAACAGAGAAAAGATCAAATCTCTCTGGGCAAAACATTCTGAGCTACCTTGAGGTAAGTCAAGAGCAGAAGTTAATGTCTTCCCAGCCAGTATAACTATTCTGGATTCTTCTGTAACACACTAGAGGAATTGATCTGGGCTCTTTGAAGTTTAGCCTCTTTTGCAAAAGTATACAGCATTGCTTGAGTCTGACTCCTTTCAAAGATGCCCAAGCCATGCAGTCAGTCATATGCCCCAGAAGTTAGCACTGTGCTGTTCCTTTCGCTCTCATAAGAGCTTATAGATACCTGTGATCTATAGCCCACTGATCAATGTCATCTAAATCTTCCTCTTTTCCTCCTCCCTCAGACTGCCAAGTTACTTTGCTCTGCACTCCATTTCCTCCAGTTAACACATTAACCAGTACTGTTGGGGTTAAACAGGAAAGTACATGTTATGGAAGTCTCTCCTTTCCCTATTCTTTCCACCCACGGGAACAGCTTCAGAACCACACCTCTAATTTAGGGTTAGCTTCTCAGGATACCCCAGCATCACAACTCTTCTATTTATACCACAGTCTATGATGTGGCATTGAATATATGCATGCAGGTCTAAAGTGCTGGCACTCTGAGGCTGGTTCCACCCAGTCATCTGCTTCAGCAATTAGGCACTGTGATATCTCCTGCAGGATAACAGAAGGAAAAGGAGGCAAAGGTACCGAGCTGTCTGATGGGCAGTCCTTGTGCACTCCCCCTCCCCGACCTACTCCATCCCCTGCTGAAGTGATGTAGAAGCCTCAGTAGCAGCAGCAAATCTGCAATGCCACCGAAGTGATGAGTATCTACAAGGACATTTGGAGCTATCAGCAGAGGTGACACAGAGAGAGCTAGACTGCTAGACACTGCCTAGACACCAATTCAGAGATAGCGTTGTTCCCTGTATGCAGAGTCTGGCCAAGCCGTGAATAATTTCAAACACAGAGCTCCATGGGGGAGATCGTAGCACTTACCTGATAGGTGTGGGGCCCTGGATTTCAGGCCTGTTTTCTTTTGAACTGAGTTACTAGTTGCAAGAAATCACAAAGAGACTCCCCCAAGCAGAGATGCGATACAAAGCAGTTCTCGAGAAATCATTTTTAACCCTTCTGGGTGAGAGGACTTAGATTTACCACAGTAATTAGTCACACAAAACAGCAGGGAAGGGTGCAGGAAACCAACTCCAAACCTGTTGTGGCAACAGAAAACCTCCAGCCGGCCAGTAGCTGGGGCAGCAGCTCCTGAGGGCATTGCCTGGAAAAGCCTTGTACTTTTTGATGCTCTAAGCCAGATGTATTCAACGTGATGGATAGATAGCCTATCTTCTTTCCATGTTTGGAAGCATAGGATTTCCTTTTCAAAACCAAATTGGAGTAGCATGCAAGAACCCATCACTTCCTGGGAAATACTATGCTGCATGTGTACAGAAAACCCAATGCTTCTGGGTAGCCACATGTCTTGGCTTGCATGTTAAGAAAGACTAGTTCAGACGAAAAGGCAAAAATAGGTAGGCCATAAGCAAAAGCCATGGCTCTGCGTGTGTGTGTGTATTCCCTTCAGCTCCATTTCTTTTCTGTCACTTCCACTATTCCTAATGGTGCGTATGAAAAAAGGAGAGTGTTCCCAGTCTGTTTCTCACCGGTTCACCTTCTCTATCGCTTCATTCCTGACTTGCTGCTTCCTCCTAATACCTCAGTGCTGTTTCACCATCATTCCAGCCCTTTGCAAGCATGCATCCGCGCTGCAGAGGGGAATATTGAAAGTCAGTCAGTACTATAAAGCAGGCCATTTGGTTACACACGACGTGCTGAATTTTGCCACAAGACTGCTGCATGAAGCTCCTTCTAAAGGAATTATTTGCAGTCTTCCTGGGAACCCAGTCTGATCCAATTAAAGGAATACAGAAAGACAGGAAAAAATAAGCTTTTATCCAGAAATTATGAAACCCAAAGAAGTGCAGAAAAAAATCTTTTCTGCACAGAAAAGCGATCCAAACTACAGCATAATTCTCTTGCTGAGTGACAGAGCACACAAAGTCCAGTTTCTTCTTTTGTTACAGTAACTACAAGATCACATCCCCCTTCCAGTAACTAATAACTCTCTGCTAAAGATCACAGATGAGAAGGGCCTGTCTTTGTCTGTCTCCCTCTCTCCTGGCTACTAGGCTGCAAAGAACACGTCTCATTCATCTCTAGCAGCAACATACAGCAGTCAAAGCAAGTGCTGCACATCAACACACATGAAATCAAAGCTATCTACAAAAGCAGCCTGTGGGCCACAATATGATTTAGAATTCAAAACACCTTTTTTAATTCTGCCCCTGGAAACACATGATTGATCCAGAAATTATTCTAGTAAGATACACAAATGCAGGGAAAAGGGATAAGGGAAGACTGAAGAAGGCTCCAAAATTTCTGTGGGCAGCATCCTATTTGTTTGATTTCATTTGATCCAGTGAAATGAAGTTCACTGGAATTAATTCAATTGCAAGCAATAAAAATGTAAAATATAGGGGCTACACAATAAGGTGACAATGATACAGGTTAGCTCTGTTTGCATATGCCAACATTATCATTACAGTAAATATTTAGCACCTACACTGTCTTGGATGCAGAACAAGGCTGCAGATATGAAACCATCCTCTGGCCCAAGTGACTACAAGAGAAAGCAGTACACCTGGAAATGTCAGTTAAAGGTTAGAGCCAGTCTATTATACAAAATATCCCCCTCCGTATTAATGGCTGCTAGATGAGGTCTTTAGGTCACTGACTGGACTCAGGTGCCATATTCCTTTCATAGAAAGGGCTAATTATGAAATGACATTTAGTTCAATAGCTGACGAAGCTTCTTCAAGAAGACTACTAAGCCAAAATGATCTTATGTTTCCACCAAAATAGTTGCTGGTGAGACTGTGGTACCTCACCAAAAAAATATATGTATTAGCAAAGACAATACATAAAAAAATACTGAAACAACAACACATAAAGAGACACATCCCACCTATGATGTTTTTAGGCCAGGATGTAACATACATATCACCTTCAGACTTCCTATAGCTGCCCTTAGAATCAGTCCCAAAACTTCCTGGTGATCTCAGGCTGTAATCAGGGTTAACTCTTTAGTTTTCCCTTTCTTCTCCAGACTTAGATACTTCTTTAGACAGGTAAATCCTGTAAGCAGCAGTGATTCAGTTCCAAACTCTGGGGTCTTGCTAAGTATTTTTATTATTTATCATTATCTTTGCAGACACAGCTTTAAACCTTGTAAATACCACATTAAACAACTACAAAAGGTCTTTAAGATGCAAGGAATATAGGAGGATTTAAAAACTCCTCTGAGTTTTTTCTGAGCTCACTTTGATTTGGTGTCTGTAACAAGTAACTTATAAGAAGGAAATGCAATCATTTTGAGCAGCTCCTCTCTGCAGTGGTCTCATCTGGGAGAACTTACTATCAGCCAGAACCATCTCCTGGAGATTTGCCCTCATTTTCTTCCTGTGAACTTGTATAAAACTGTCTCCACTCGACTGCATCTGAATAATGTACAACAACAGATGAGCGACAGTGAGTGCCAAGGGAGCTCCAGCCAACAGCAGCTAAGAGAGCCCATTGCTGTGCTTCAGCTTTCAAAAGCATTATGGGGGTATCAGAACAATACAGATTTAGTCGAGAAACATCCAGATCGTTAAAAAATACATGTGCTGCAAGAACAAAGAACACCTGATAGTTCACTCAGGACTGAAATAAAATTACTGAATCACGTTCTGCTCACAGTTTTCCCAGCTAAGATCCAGGTGACTCCAGAACCTGTACTAGACACTACAAAGTGAAAAATTTGTTTTCTTGACTCTTTATATCCCACTCTACTGCCCTCAGTTACTTCGCCCTTAGAGAAAACTCTGTTTGGCAAGAGATTTCATAAGATCTTTTTTCTTAATTTTTTTTTCTTTTTTTCTGAGAGGATTCAGGTGTCGATAAAAAAGCTGGATTCACACTTTAGAAAATTAAATCCATCAAAAGAGGAACACAAGATTCATTCCACTTACACCTGAGATCTCACGACTGCCCAGCCAATATGCAGCAGCCTTGCATTCTTCAAGCAGAGAGAAAGACGGATGTATCTGTTCTCACAATAGCCTGAACTTTTTGTACAAATGCCAACAGGACTACTAGTCAGGACCATTTTGAGGAATCACCAAAGGGGATCACCTTTCTAGAGAGAATTGGGTTAAGGTGTTTCAACTGAAAGATTTTATTCACGCATCCCATATCGGTGAGGCTGGTCAGGTCTACCTATGCAAAAGGATGCAAATTCCCAGGAGAAAACAAGGGAGTCGCAACAGTCATGAAACTCAAAGAGTGCAGGAAAGACGTAATGCGCACCACGGTGCAATATTACTAAGCTCCACTGAATCTGTACTTGAGGTATACACAAAGTCCATCATGTAACTTATTCCACCTCAGATACGCCGAGTTCGGATGCAGATGTGTCCCTAACTCAGTGTTCCATGAACAGACAGCATTTCCTCTTTAACTCTGCCTGTCCTGGCTACAGGATACTCAGCCATGCTAACGTGCAGTGCTGGATCTCTCTCCTTATATACTATGACTGTGCCTTGGCCTCTGACAGAAGTAGCTCCTTCCTGAAAAGCATGGGCCAGAATCACCTGTCTGCACTGAATCCAACAGAGAATTCAGCCAGTTTACAGTAGTGGACAATCTGTCTCCATTGCGTCACCTCGCCCAACCCAACTCTGAGAGCTTGCCCTAGCCTCTACCAAGATGTTGGCTGATATTAGCCAACAGCTTTCCTTGCCATCTTTTCTTACTTCCCCATTTAAACATGCATACATGTATATGTTTTTAAAATGCTGGTGGTGTTACCAGGAGCATTGTAGCTGCTGCATCTGTTTGTATTCTACGCTACATTATTCAGAGTCCTGCTAACATACAATGCAAGTTGTTACTGTGATACTATTTCTTTACACCGGGCTCTTACCAGCTTTATGGTCTACAGAGAAAAAAGAAATATTACCCAAAGAAAATAATTGCTGTCTCCTTATTTTGAAATCCCAGTGAACTATGAATAAGGGTGGAAAGGAGCATCTGTTTACATTGGGGCAAAAGAGTACGAGAGTTCAACTGAAGGTAGGGACAGCCGCAGTTTGTCCGATGTTTAACTCCTTTAGAGTGCTACTATACGGCTGTTGGTCTGGGACTGCAACAGATGCTAATGTGTAATCAGTCTTGCTAGGAACAAAAAAGTTTATTTCTTCTACCTGCCTTTGATTCCCACCTGAATCTAAAGTCTTGTCCTTTTTCCCATTATTTGTCCTGTCCTCCCATGAAGCCACTGTCCATTTCCACCAGTCTCTTTTTGCTCAAGCAAAGAATCACAGGTTACATGCTGGCCAACTGGTCACAGTAACAGAACTAGAACTAGCCACTGGAATTGGGTGTTTCAAGAAACAGTCAAATGGCTGCCTGCTACGGGGCAATAATCCTTTCCAGGGATTTGGTTTAGGCAGCAAAGACAACTCATGCAGCAGCCTAAAAGGCCACATGAGTTAAAACGTTCATGCCGGCAAAGCACAATGCAGCCCCAGTAGTTTGTGACTAAATCATGGAGATGACACCACAGAGAAATTTTATTCAGCATTGTTTATTCGACATTTTTTCCATATGCTTGAAAACAGAAAGGAACAAAATAAAAATTATAAACAGACACTTCTTCCCTTAGACAGGAATCTTTGCACAAGGGCCAAATCACCAAATTAGCCAGGAGTACTGAGAGCTGGAAATGATGGGAGAGATGAACTACTCTGAGTAAAATTCCGAGCAATGCTTTCCCTAACCACAAACAAAAGTTTGGGACACACAAGCAGTCTCAATTTGGGGAGCTGCTTTATTTCACATTCCATCCAAGTCTGACAGTGTTGATTACAAGCAGTAAGCATATAATGATAGCCTGTATTTAAGACACATCCCGTTCTGTGATTACCGTCCCAGTTCTTCTGCAGACCTGAAACACTCCATAAAACTTTTAGGGGGCTCCTCCAATCCAAAGAAAATGTCATAACATGCTTAAGACCGCATGTCATTCCCAGACTTCCAATCATTTCATGGTTTGCGATCAAAGCAGTTGGTTATATTGATACAAGAGGTAAAATTTTCAATAGGTTTTCCCAGTCGTGCCTGGGTGCATGTTGTTGGTATAATGGATATAATAATATCCATATTATGTGGATAACAAGGTGTGTTGGGCACAGAAATTCACACAAAGCTGGCCCCACCATACATCTGTAATTACTAGGAATCTATATTTGATAGTGGGTAGTGCAGTATGTTATCCAGTGCCAGTATACTTGACTGTGAGAAGTTATAAATGGAACAGAGTTTGTTAACAGCTACATTCGCATTGTAGAGACAATTTGCAGACAACTGGTATCAGGCAGCCAAATGTCTCCTTTACAACAATGCCTAATCCACACAGCATTGTAGTAACAAAAAGAACTACTAGCTTTGCAGCAGCTTTCTGGATCTCTTCCCTGCCAAATGATAGCAGGAAAAACTGCTTGTTGTCCCTCCCACAGCAGCACCAACACAGGTCAGCCTCTCAAATCCAACCCTGTACATGTGAAAGAAATAAAATGATCTTCTAAACAATTCCAAACAATCAAACAGACACAACCTTGGGAAGAGAACCAAGTTAAAAGGAACTGGCAGAATGTTATGACAGTACCAGTCAGAGAGGCTATCAAAATAACCACCCCATTCAAGGGCTTCCCTCGGCCTGATTTCATATGCTGAGGCAAATTGGTGTTGGAGTTGTAATGCTACAAAGGAGTCAGAATGACCTATTTTCACTCTCTACAAGCTGGGACACATCCTAGTCCCTATTAATAATATACACACTTCAGTTTAAATCATGAACTATAATCTGAATATTGCTTTAGTCCTTAGAGTAATAAAAACCCCAAAAAGCTAGTTTACAGAAACATCTTTAATACATGAGCATTTCAGATGCTTTCCACAGATTCATGAGATAAGGTTTGATCCCAAAGAATGCATTCGCTTTCTCTTGAGTCCTTATTGAAGTTAAATCTCCTTTACTTCAGTGAGTTTGGCAGATTACAGCGCAAGAACCCCCATTCTTCTCTCACAGGTTATGAATTTTGTAGATCAGATGTTGTTAAAGTCAGCAAAGCATCCTTTGTGTTCCACTAAGGTCTTCATAAGCATTAAGAAAACCTTTTCCCATTCCAATACTCAAAAGGTATATGACAGGGAAATAAACGTGATATCTTTACCCTGTCTTGTCAAATCACTATCTGCCGCTGGTTCCCAGGAACCTCACACACACACACAGCATCTTCCAGCCTAAAGAATTCCAAAAAGCTTTCAAAGCTTTAGCTGATGTTTCAACTATAAGAGTTTACCTTCTGGCCAGAAGCAAGAGGTAAAACAGATTTACAGGAATAAGTGGGGATTACCTCTCACCAGCCAGCAGAGGTTACTAGAAACACACAATTACGTGCAAACTGTCATTAGGAGAGTAGGAAACAAAAGACTTCAGAACCTTCTGGTCAGCCCACAAAGTAACAGTCCTGACTCCTTTTGGGTGTCTCCATACTGTAAAATAATCCAGGAAAAACTGATCAGGCACATGTAATTTTCCAAAGCAAAATAGGAACCAGTTGAGGTTATCTAGGCAAAAGATCAAGAAAAATTCAAGCAGCAAACAATGTACTTCCAAGCCAAACAACAATCGAGGTTCACAGAGCCTCTCTGCAAAGCTCTCTGAGAGCTTGGCCTGGGGAAGAAACCCTTCGCTTAGTAGAAAGAGGCCTGTCGACTCAGCACCATGAAATTGAATAAAACCTCTCTTTGTGACAGCATCCAGGGGAGAAGGACAAAGGGTCTCTGCCACTGCAGCGTTTCTGAATGACAGAGGCCTCCAGCACCTCCAGCACTCCTCCCACCAGCAGCAGAATCCCAGGAAACTGAGTGCTTATTCATGACTTGGGCTCTGTCCATTTTCTGAGTTTTCCCCTGCATCCTCCAATGCCGAGTATTTAACAATATCTTCTTTTAACTTGCCTCTTGTCTGCCACTTCCGCATTTAATTGCAAGTTCATGGGTATTAAGTGGCCTGCACAGCTGAACTAAGTCATCTTGATTTGAAGACTCCCTTTCCTCATAAAAGGGGAAACAGTTCTTTCTCTGTCTTTCTGTCTGTCTCCATTTCCCCTTCCTTGGCTGCTTCTCCCCTTCCCCCTCCCTCCTCTCAAATTTTTCTCTTTCCTGTTCCATTTCCCATCCTATATTTCTTTCTCCGTCTCCCTATAAATCAAATTCACACTCCTCAGAGATGTTGATGTGTGCAGGGAAGGGAAGGCAAAGCTCTCAAACGCTGGCACCTGTTCTTAAAATGGCTCCCAGGCTTCCACAGGAATTTCTAGTCTGCAAAGTCTGTGGCAGAACATAACAAAACAACCCGCTGCTATCCCTCATGCTAAATGCGTGGGCAGACTGCTTTGTGTTAACATACCTGAACAGCAGTTCACTGATAACAAAACCTTTGCAAAGGTGGGGATCTCCTTTGTGTTGTACAGCAAGTTTCAAAGGAAAATACGTAAACCAAAGTTGTAACTTGTGCAACAGTTAGCTGTGGAGAAGCAGCAGTAAGGTTAAACACCACGCTGATTTCCCCATTGCGACATGAATTCTGACTGCAGTGATGTCACTTTCTGCTCTCACTTACTGGGCAAAACTAGTTTATTAACTCTGTCTGTAGTGTGTAAAAAAAAAAAAAAAAAAGGAAATAAACATGGCAACAGGTGTCAGCTTGAAAGGACCTGAGAAAGGTCGTGAGAGTCCACGCTGGACTCTTTTTTGACAGTTGCTATGTCAAAAAGGGGAAAATCTGGTGCCAAAACCAAGAGCCACAGTAAAACAACCATTGCCCAGTGAAACCCAAGACACAAACCCCCAGAGTTAGGTAGTTAATTGTGCCATATGATAACCAAAATTTCACCTCTTTCTTCCATCTCCCCTCTTTCCAAGCTCTCCAGACACCTACAACGCCATGATTTTATGCAAAAAGGGAAACGCTTACTGAAGAACCCACCCAAAAACATCATAAAAGGCAAATTCACGGTGTACATACATTTACCATTGTACTGCTCTTTTCCACTGTCATTCTGCTCAGGATGATCCTTGTTCGCTGCATCTCTGGCTCACAAAACTCACAACACTAATGTTAAAAACTTACCCTTCTGCAGGACTTCCAAAGATATAAAAGTATATTACAGATAATAATTAAGTAGACTTCATAATCATGCTGTATAATAGTTATTATCTTGTTTTACAGAAGGAGGCACAGAAGAGTAAGCTGCCTAGCCTAATTAATCTACTGAACCACTGTGAGGGCAGGAAGAGAATCTGATCGTGAAACTCATACTCCGCTAAGTCCGTGGCAAAACTGCTTTTAACCTCTATAAGATCAGGACACGCAGCCCTCCCACCCTAGCCCCCAGCATCTGAAACTCTAGGCTCCTGCCTCAGCCCTTATTGAGAGGACATTAAACTACATTGTCAGCTATTAGAAAGGGCTCCTAAATCATCACCTGCCAGTGTTAGAGACAGTCCCCTGACACAAGAGTTATCTCACAAATTTGTGATTAAATACTTTCCCCACTGAAAACAATGGATTTACTAAAGTTTAAAAATTCATCAGGAAAATGCTCTCTTCTACTCACAATATTCTTTCAATACAAAAATGTAAAAACCCAAAGCTTTGAACCAGAAGTCTGAAATTAAACTAATTGTGTTGTAGGAAATTCCTGGGGTTTGGTTGAAAATTTTCATATAGAGAAAGGAATGTCATGTTCTGCAGAAAAAAAAAAAAAAAATTAAAAATCAGGAAACATCTTCATTTTCAACCAAGCTATACATATGATGATAGGATGTTTCACTGCAAATACCCTACTTGGAAGAAGCAATTGAAGAATCTACTTTATGGGCATATGGATGAATATTTACCGAAAAGAAAATCTAAAGGGGAGGTGGGGAGCGAAGGGAAGAAGAGAAAATTCATCCATTGTTTCTTTCAGGACCTTCAGAAAGGTTCCAAAAATTTTAATGAAATCAAGACAACTTACTCTTCCAAATCAGTTAAAACATGGCAAACCAGGCACCTCTCTCTGGCCCCCTTCTTTCTTTCACATCCTTAAGACCCTGACAACCCAGCCCTTGCCCCAGCAGCTTGATAAGAAAAGACATGGCATGTGGAAACTAGTTATGACTTCCCTGGTAATAACAACAAAAATTATAAAAGCTATAAGCAAATCTGATTTGCAGACATAACAAACCCCCCCCCCCCCATTTTATTGTAATATTTTATTCCAATTAGTTAAAAAGCAGTGCAGAAGGGAGGAGGCCTTCTCAGCAAGGGTTAGCACAATACTGAGTGTTCTGCTGTGAGAAAACATAGTTGTCTATATTTTTAATGTGGCTGTTTGAGCCAATATTGACATGGAATTAGAAAACTCCCAGTTTTGGAGATCTATGTGATTCAAAACAAACATTTACAAAGTTTGCTCAGGAGTACACTGCACAAGACACAAAGGAAGGACAAGTCCATATTCTGAATAACCTGCCTTAGCACTCCACTAACATGAAGATGACTTGAAGCAGTAGAGTCAACTCTTTGCAGAGCTGCAAGAATAACAAGGTAACACCAGAAGGCAGCCCAATCAGTTTGCTTGTTTGTATGTTCTCTCTCTCTGTGCTATACATTCACATCTTCTGACTGGGAACGTTCATGACGTGCATATGACTCTTCACAACACTTCCAGAGGTGCACACAGAGGGGCAGTGACAACAGCAAAGTCAAACTCCTCTTCAAGACTGCCTGCAGTTAACATTATTTTGTGGTCGGAAGAGGGAATTTTTAACAGTTTGTCACTGCTAGGATGGTGACTTGGTAAGATCAATGAGGCAGAAGTAACTCTTCTCCCAGTCCTACATACCAATTTTGCCAAACAATCAAGTAGTTGTCTACAAATATTCATGGTTTCTGGTGTCACAACTTCTTCCAGAGGCTAGTCTTGGTAATACGCTGTCTGAAGACATGCATTTCTTCTGTGTTGGAAGGTTATGAAAACAGAACTATCAAAAAGCTGCAATGCCAATGCAAGGCAACAGAACAACTGCCCTTCTGCTGCAGGACAGAGCTGCAGCCTCTCTTTTACCAAGCACTTAACACACTGTTGAGGTTTTATATCCATTGAAACAGAGAAGTCAAATTGCCTCAACAATTCTACACATCAAAGCATGTATCTGTTCAGTAGTTGTCAACAGCAGCTGGAGGTCACCTGAAAGAGGCTTTGGGTCACTGTCCTACATGTTTTGTGCAGTGTGGCACTAACGCTCAAAAGCAGGTTTTGCTAAGTTCCCCTGACCCTGAATTTGTGGAAGGTGATGGTAAAACATTTCTGTTTTGCAAGTCTTTTTTTTCACAATGCAACCACTGTGATTTGAAAGCTCAGGACAAAAGCCATTCGTGTTACTTTTTCCCCCACAGTCATTAGTTATTCGGCTCCTCAAAGCCAGCTACTAACAGACTTAAATGCATGGACAAACCAGAGCTCTGTCCCATGAAGAGGCACAGTTCAGGTTTACCATGGAAGAAGACAATGCCACCCATGCTTCTCCTGCTAAACTGCCAGCATGATTTCTACCTAGAAGAACAAGCAGCTGAATGTATAAACTGACAATTATGGACCAACAAATGAACTACATGACAAATGATACAGAGTAGAGGCCTACCAACCATAAGCATTTAGCCATCTTTAAAATCAAAAGGGTTTTTTGGTAGGGTTTTTTGGGGAGCTGGGGGTGGGGAGAGTGGTATTTTAATTCTTTGCGTTTTGAGTTCTGGGGCTTTCGGTGCTGGTACACTCTTATTCCACGAGCTGGTCTCAATTTGACTGATGCACAGACTTCACCATACTTCATTACACACCTCTGCTGTACAACTGTGGGTTTTTTTATTCTGCTCTCCAGAGATACAACTTTGTAAAACTGAAGCTGTCAGAGACCTCCTCAAGGCCTTCGGTGATAATTTGCATGTTTAAGAAAAAACGCTAAGGCACACTACACTCTGAAGATTTTTTTTTTCCAGTTTTGAGAACAAAGAGATAAGCACATAAACAGATAACAGAGGGAGAGAAAAGAAAAAGAGGCAATATAAATTGTATGAGATTAAGTCCACAAGAGAAACCAAGGATACTGTGCAAGCTGCGAGTGGTCTTGGGTAGTCAGCACATGTATCATTAAATGTGGCTGGCACTCTGCTACGCATTCTGAGAAACCACATCCCCTATTATAGCTAGAGCTACTGTCAAGTGTCTCTTGATACAAAGCTAGTAATTATTACTAATGGTATCATTAATCGTCATTTTACTATATATCATAAAATAATATTTTGTTCTCATTAAGCTCAAAGAGCACAAAGTCTCTTGGAAATGATTATGACAAAGTAACAATTAAGTCTTAGCAGCTTTTAGACACTGCCTGTGCTGCTGTGGCAAACAAAAGGATCCAATCCAACTGACTCAAGGCATTTAAGGAAGCACAACTTTGATACAGCAAAAATAACCAGGAGTCCTGAAAGGAGATCTCCTGAAAACAGCCGATCAGGCATATGCTCAGGCAGATCGTATCTTGCAAACAGATTTCAGAAGCAGACTTTAGAAAACATAACCATCTGGATCAAATTTGCAATTCTATCCATAAATAAGGAGGGACAGCTTATGGCACAACTGCAAGCATATTTATAAAGTGTGGGAATATCAGGCTGAGAGGCAAGAGTGCTAAAGGGGAAATGCTGTCTACAAGAGTGAAAAATGCAGCTGTACCACTAAGGAAGTGGTGTGAGGAAGCCACTTCACAGCAAAATGAAAGTAGCCAGGACAAAGATGTCTGGAAATGAGGCAGCTGGATGCCAAGAACATTCAAAAAAGGTGAAACCAGCCAGGTTCTGGAGCTAAATTGTAACTTATGAACAATGGGCAAAATTCTTTCATCTGCACAGCAAACCTCCATTCTACTATGGTGCTCCTCTGTGCAGAGACAGCAGAGCCAGACATGTAAGGAAAGCTGACAGGCAGTGTCTAGTTTCCAGGAGAACCTGGAAAGAGAATTTCAATGTACAATTGAAAATGGTCCAGTGATTTATACCTTTGAGAATTGAGGCAGACAAAACACGCTGTTATTCTTTTGACCCAAGTGACTACCCAGAAATCTGTGGGAGTTGCACACTATCCCAATTAGGAGAAAATTCTTAATCAAGTGAGGTGATTTTGCATATCTACAAAAGCATACAAAGAGGTGTAAAACAACTAACTGTGTTCCTCATATGATGGAGGATATTAGTATTTTGACAGTCATGTCACAAATTTATATTTTTGTCTTTTGGATGCTAAATAGTCTAAATCCATCTGATTTTTTTCAGGTAGAAAAGGGAGGGAGTTTTCTAAAACATTCTAAATTTAAAATACATAAACCAGCTCACGTAAAGAGACTTTGGCTAATTTTATACAAGGTGAGAGCTTCCAAACATGATATACGGATTGCCACAAAATCTTCAGGTCACCATATTTGCAGGACATATTTGAAACCAGAAAGAAAAGAAATTACCTGGGAGGATCTAGGCAATAATTTTACTTGATTAATCTCCTCCAAATGTGAAACATCCACCCAGTATCACAGGATGTCCCCCATGGTACCTCTTCCTACCATTGGTAACAGCATCGTAAAACTGGATTGCACATTCTGACTTTGGGAAAATTTGTAGTTCCAATATTACTTTGGTTTCACTTGTTGTACTATTACTTTTCAAAAAAAGAATCCACACTTTTTATGTGTCTCTAGGGATTTGTTCTGTTTTTAAATATGCTTGGCTTTTGGAGAAGCTAGAATAACTCGTTTAAGAGTGGCTTACAAAGCTAAGTCACATTTACTTTGCTAAGGACTGGAGTGATTTAGGACTTCACCATCCCTTCCACTTGGTTACCGCTTCGCTGCTGGAAGTTACTGTGTCTGCTCTCAGCCAGTTTGTGTGAGCTACTCCTTTGCTTCAGTATAGCGTCAACCAGCTTAGTTCGAGGCACCAAAGGAACACATCAAGCTAAACTCCCCAATTTTTCACTCAGATATATTAAAGAGCCCTCACAAATTTCAATGAGACCAAAAGGATAAGGGTTATGAATACATAATGTAAGGTAAGAGGAAATAATCAGACAGGAAAGCTGTCTAAAAGCAATTAAAAAAGCCTTTGACCAATTCCTCTCCACTATTTAAAAATCAAAGAATGAAGGAAACCAGGACTGTAAGAGATCAGAATGCCACCCTGTACACCAAGGCAGGTGCACACTATCTTCTATGCTTCTGTCAGCAGTCCGTTTTATTCATTCTCAACAAGAACTAGTTTCAGACACTTCACAACATTCCCTTTATCTACTCCACTGCTTCATTATCCTGACTTTTTGAAAGCATCTCCTAATTTTCTCAGTTGCTGCAATTTAAACCCATTACTTCTTGTCCTGTCAACTATGGATACAGACAAGAGTTTATTCCCTTCATCTCAGCAACTTTTTCAGCCTGAGCAATCCAAATTCATTCAAGTTTTGCTTTAGAACATTCCCATTGTTCTTTTCTGGATACCAGCAACTTGGGAAGTTTATACACAAAACTAGACATTGTCCTGTTAAGCAAAGAACTTCAATAATAAAATGAATAATTGAAGAATTCTTTCAATTTTAGCCATACAGGTGTAAGAATTTATTACTTGTGCCTGATTTTTAACAGTATCAGATGAATGCAAAAAAGCTTTCCAGAATTTAGTCATTCTTGCTTTACAGTCCATTAATCTTTTTCCCATGTCCACACTGTCTCCCATAGCCTCCCTTGTCCTCGTATATGATGATTATGTCTGTCACAAACACAGGTAAACAAAAAACAGACTGGTATTCATCTGTTTATTCAGTAAACGCTATGATCACCAAGCTCATTTTCTAATGAGCAGAGCCAAGGCTGCACAAGCCGACTAGCACAGCGTCCAAGCAGGACATTCTAGGTAGCAAATCCAGACAGGGAAACATGGATTGGCTCCCTGCTCTTGTATACAAAGACTTAGGGTTTGCACAGAGGAAAGGGTATGAAGTATTTTGTCAGACAAATGGCATTTCAGTGTCTTCTCATGCTTAATGGCTCTTCAGTTGCTTTTTAAGGGAAAGTAGATCTCAATTCCTGAGTCTTCTGATTGGATTTTTTAGCCTTTTCCTTCTTTTTTCAAAAATCCTTTCTTTTCTCTTCCAGGAGCGTGTCTATGCCATACTGTGCCTACTCTTGGCTGTGCTGTGAGCTCATCTGTTCTCCAACAAAGAAAGCTATCACCCAGAAATGAAGAGAAATGCTTTCTTGTTGCTCCCTCGTACCCCACCCTTGGAGCAATCGTGTTATTCTGTTCGAGTTATTTCTGCCTCTGAAGATCTGCTGGCCTCCCACCACTGAAGTGAATCTACACCTCCTTGACATTTTAGTTAATGAAAGATTTACATAGTAGTATATGAAAAAATAGCAAATTTTTTGTTGTTGTTTTACTTTGACTTGCTTTGTTGAAGAAACAGCCACTGCAACTGGAGAATTCGAGAGCTGGAAAGCAGATTATGAGCTGCTGAGGAGGAGCAGCATCATCTAATATTTAGCACCACACTCTTTATGCATGAATACCCTCCATAACTCACTCCAGACTCTGCCAAGATTTCCAGCTCATGCATGCTTTAGCAGTTGGTACCACACATCAAGAGGTTATGAATTTGGAGTTATGACTGCTATGTAAACTCATCAAGACTCCACTTGAATCAGTAATAGCCAAGAATTCACTACCAAGAAACAAGAATCCCATAATTCTGCTATAGTCTAGAAGGTACATCCCATTAATAAATGGGCAAAGTATATATGTGGTGTGGGAGGAACTATCCTGGCATAAGTTTTAGAAACTAAAAACATAAACACACAGAAAGCAGGAAACTGTTCCAAACTAGCAGCAATTTACTTCCAAACAAGATGCTTGTGTAGGATGGTGCCAGTATTCTAGCCAGGCCTCATCTTTTACTCTTCCTGGGCAGTAAGCAGGGTGCAGTACCTTCCTGCAGCAGAGCGTGCGGACCCCAGACCCTATGCGGGCAGGGACTTGCACACAACACCTCTTTTTGTGTGGGTACAAACCTAACTGAATCCCTTCCCTCTTCTGTTGTGTATTCACCACTTAGTGCACAGAAAACCAACTTCAGAGGTGTTTTAGAAATATTACCATTCCTGCTTTTGTAATACCGCCTGCAAAATTAAGGTTTTATATATACACACAGACGATAAATTCAGCTGAATCTGAAACATGTAAGATTATTTTTCTAATCTGTTCTCTTGCCATCTTCTTTACATCTTTGTGTATATACTTCCTTTATAAGCAAAATGAATGAGAACCTTTACATGAAGGAAAAAAAAAAGATACTGTATTTCTCAGCAGTTCGCACCCTTCTGTTTATCACCTTGAAGGTAAAGATAAGTACTAGAGTCACTCTGAAAATAGTTATTTTATACTATAATCACTATAGGGGCAGCTCCAATCAGAGCTTGCAAATGAATGGTAAGGGTAGGTGAATGCAGGAAGAAGCATGGTTTTGTGCAAGTAACATGAAAAATAACAAAAAACCCTGCCCCATAGCTCTGAAGATTAAATTAACTTTTCAGCATTCGCCCATGATCCTGAATCAGGAGACCATTATACAATTACTTTCCTCAAGTTCTGGACCCATGAAAACTTTCCTAGTTGATGGTATCTGAGATTAAAAACTTTTATATCTTTCTGTCTCATACTAACCCTCCCCTGCCTACACCCGTACCTCTACAAGAAGAGACAGAACACATGGAGAATTGGCATTTCATGGTTAATGTCCATCTCTCTCCTGAAATATATTCTGCCTGAAACCAATGAGAACTTCTTCATTAGGTATGAAATTCTGGTATGCACAACATGCACACCTCACGTAGATCTCATTTCAGTGCTGATTAAAGAAAGATGTGGAGAGAGAACTTGCTATAGGATTTCATTGCACATCAGAACTTCGCTCCACATTTGAAGCTAATCTGAAATTTATATACATCTTTTCTCTTCCTTCTCCCTCACTCCTACAAAGACAGTAACAAGGACAAAGTGTGATAAAAGGACTGCCTCATTGGGCACAAACAGAACCCCTGTTTCAGAAGAGTGCTGTTAAAGAGATCTACATACCACAGAGCATCAAACCTTTTTCTTCCAGGTACTCCAAAGCAGATCACCCCTTTGGAGAGGCATCCCAGAATCCTGACAGCATCACAGGGACTCATATGAGAAGAAGCACGTGCTGGAAATAATGCTGAGTGTCTCTAATTGGAGGGACGTTCCTGGTGGATGGCATTGTGCATCCTATCTAAAAGCTTCTAAAGGCAGCAGAGCTGCCCCAGAAAAACAGGGAAGTTTGACAACTGAATATTATGTTACCAAGACACACAACATACAGCGAGATTTGTAACTAGTTCATGTCACTACCTGGTGTTTATAGACTGCTGGGAAAGAGAGACTTTTTTTTCCTTTAAGAAAAGATTTATATAATGATGAGTGAAGACAAATTATTTAGCCAAATTCCACTTAAATGCACATTAGAATGGACAGGTAATACATCTCTAAATAAGAAGCTTTGAAATTAAAAGATCATGAGATTTCTGTCACTAGTGCATGAGATTTCTGTCACTAGTGCCACAGCTGGTGTATCATTAGTCAGAAAAAAGTACACTCAAGCCCAAATTACTTCCTGCATACAAAAAAAAAAACCCAAAACCCTAGGGAATTTGTTTTCACTTCATCCAAAAGTCTCAACCCTTCTGACCAATTCCACCAGCTCAGCTGAAACTTGCTTAAACAGCAAATATAAGAAAATAACATAAGCCTAGAAAACAGAAGCAGACTAAGACAGCACGTTTCTCTTCCTTCTTTGAAATTGTCACTCAAATATCATCTGTATTTAACATTTCTTGATTCCAAAAAGCAAGCTCTAGTCTTATGGTGGAGGTTCATTGCAGATGACTTAGGTGACCAGCAAAGGGTTGGAAGAACCATCAGAGCTCAGTCTAGATGCAAGCAGTTGTACAGCAGGGCCATGCCTGAGCTCTTCTACCCTCACAGCTACTGCCCTCACACAGTCCAAGTAAAACCAATATCCATAGCATACCATCAACCAGCCCGGGTATACAGCACCAACTCACACCTCCAACAGAGGAGCTCTGGCAAATATTGTATTTGAAAGCCCCCAGGTACCTTCTGCACCACTTTCCTAGTGTTTACTGTGTCTAAAGTAGGCAAAATAGGCAAGTGCCTAATCCTTAGCCACTCTAGTTGCCATCCTACAGACGACTATAAACTGTTAATTAACATGCATTTGGGTTAAGGACTGTGGCTCTCATTTGCAAACTGATTTAAATGAGATGGCTGAAGCAATTATTTGTCCTCTACCCTCTGTTCCTTCCTCTCCTGAAGGTTATACCTCTGTCTCAGACAAGGCTGCACAGAATGTGCATCTGTTGCTTAAGCACCACCCTCTGCAACTCAACATTTAAGCATTTAAACAAACCACTGCAGCCTTTAGTCTGCATTTATACATTAAGCAGTAAACTATAGCATCTGAGGATACAAACTCCAGACATCCATTCATACCGTGGGACTTCTACTTCTAGGAATGTGGCAGGGCAAACAGGCACGGCAATAACTGTCATGGTCACCCCACTTAAACATGCTTACAAACATAAATCAAAGCCCTAAGCAGTGAATCAGAGTGAAAGTGGTGGGAATATCTTCTGGTTTGGTCTACTGTACTCTAAGATAATGATGTGAAATAGGGATTCCAGCATAATGACATATCACATACACTGGCATTTCCAATTGTTTGCAATGGCCAGGAAATACTGAAATTATAATCCCAAAGTATCCACAATATTAATGTTGTGTTCTGCTCTGCACCAACCAGTCCCCACGGACCTTCGCATGTCCATCTCCTTTGAGCCATGCAACGGTGTCACTTCCCTGCTCCAGCAGTAGGTATAAGGAGGCTGAAAACACTATGTTCTCTCCTCTCCTTCCCCTTGGACAAAGGTACCTCCACTCCACCTCATAAACTGCTGGAGTGGAGCAGAACAGAAATATATGTGGGGACTACCAAGAATTTGTGATGTGGGAAACAAGACGTGACAGGAGGTTGTACTGGTGCAGGGATGCCAAACTGAGAGAAGTGGAGAAAAACAGTCTAACACCATCCTGGGCGACAGTACCCATCATACTGGGTGTTTCAAGCATAAGTCTTGGCTTTCTAGAAAGATGACATCAACTGGGGTGAAAGAAAAGGAAAGTAATGTTCCTATGAGGGCATTACTCCTCCTCTCCCCAAACCACTCTCCCTCAAAATCTCACTGATCTCTTAGTCAAAAGGTTCAATAGTATCATGATTTGCAGAGATATGTCATGCTACTGTTTTTATTTTGGTACTGTGTTAGTTTGAACAAAGCAATAGTGGCCTCCGACAGAGTCAGAACTAGTGAACAAAAGTATTTTTATGTGAAAATAAGGAGAATTAAGACAACACCCAACAAGGGTGTTGACTGAAGATATATCTTCAAAATTAATGAAAAGCAGGCAGCTGAAGCCTTGGAAGATCAGAAGTGTGCAGAGAGGTGCAAAACATACCAAAAATAGACCCTCCTGTCCCAAAGGATGGGTTTGTGCAGTGAATTTCAGGATTCAACTACTTCTTTAATTCACCTTAAAACTTTAAGTCTGAACCTTGGAGCTAAAAAATTAGAGGAAGAAACTTCCTTTCTGTGGCATCTCTGCAGTTCCAGCTCCTCACCAAAAATCAAGAAGTGCAGGGAAGCCACACAAGTGAAACGTTTTATATACTGACTTTTGTAACTAAACTTTTTCCAAATCTCTCCTTGGATTCAGATTGGCCTTAGACAGTTTTACTTTACTGGAACAGACTGGCTTTTCCTAGTGAACATAGGGGCAGCACCAACAGTACATTCAAACCACTGACATTTTCACTTCATTTCTGTCTTTTACACCCTTTGTGCTCAATGTGTGCTTGATTGCAGAACTCAGGCTTGCACTTACAGCTTTAAAAAGTACTTCTGCATAGTGTTGAGAAGAGTTAGTTTCAGCAGCTAACACATACACAAGCAGACTAGGCAAGTGTGAAGCAACCAGATGTCTGAGTGTTTGCACTTGCACTTGCTGAGATTCTAGCATAAGCACAACTGTTCAGACAACTGCTACTGAGTAATTCTGAGACATAACATAGCTTCTTTATTTACATTTTTACTACTCACTGAGAGCAATGGGAAGCTGCTGACTGGCAATTCCTGAACAGCCAATACTTACATTCTACACCAAATGTTCACATAGGACTACAGCAGGAAAAGTCTCCTAGCACAGTCTCTGGCATCCAGCAGAGGTACTCCCAGAATGGAAAATTGTTAGTGCCTCCCATCCCCATTGATTCTTGGTGTGTGCACAAAGATTGTCAATACTGCTTCTGGTTATGCCTAACAGTCCCCCTGGAATTGAGCTAAGACCACCAATTCATCAAGCACTAACTGCCAAGGATGTGTCAGCTGGTTGCCAGAAGACTGAATTAAAGAATTAAAATTTTTGTTACACTTTTTCACAAAAAAGATGTATAGCCTATGCGACATCTTTTGCTCCGCTTTTTCTCCTAAAAGAGGTAAGGAATGAAGACAAGATATTCAGCTTCAGTTGCTGGCTCTGTTAGTTACTTCCCCTGCAACCTCTGGACCATTTTGCCTTTCTGTGCTTCAGTTTCTCCATCTGCTAAATACTGGTTTTCTATTTTGAGATAATACAGCCAAAAAAGCGCTGCATAAACACAGACTAGTATCTTTATTCTTAATGCACTTCAAAGCAAAATTTTCTTCTTCTTTAAGTAAAATAGCTTGAGACTTTTCTTTCCACTGGGTTAAGCTGTTTTTTGATACCATGCTGCCCCAGCAGCTCACCCAGAACCACATTAAAAGAGAACTGATGTCATGCAGCCTTGCCTCCAAACACACACCACCTGGATGTAGCAACTGCTGCCACTGCAATTTAATTCTTGCTTGCTGATTGCAAATTTCAGTTCCTCTGGTTGTGTGCTGTAAAAGTTTTGATTCATACTTTACTTTCCAAATATTGTGGCTTTTCTTGTGCAACTGCTTAAGAAAGATGCATTGGCCTCTATTGTGCAAAAGGATCTCTTATGACACACACATATATACTGCATACACAGTATAACAGACAAAACCAATCAAGAGGCTGGCTGTTCTTTCTAGCTTTATTTTACATCAAGATGCATATTAAGCTGTTTTTAAATGGGGAAGGAAACAGAGGTCAGAGTGAAATTCCCAGATGTACCTTGCTGTTCATGATGTTCATATTCTATACACAGAAGATGCTGATACTGCAAGGTGACAGGCACCTGCTAGAAGAGGCTGAGCTTTCCCAGCTCCTCCTGGCTTCAGCACCCCACAGGATAAAGTCCATAGAGATACCAGAATCTCAAAAGGCGCTCTACCAGACATAATGCAAAACAGAATATCATCCTAATTAATCTTTGTTTTCCTTTTCCTCTGCTACTGAGTGTAACTGCCGAAAACTTCCAGCACCCTTCACCAACAAATTCAACCATAAAGCAAAGTTTCATCAGCTTGATCTGTTCACCATATCAGAATCAAGATGCAGCTGTGGACATTAAATATTTAAAGAAAGAGAGGCTTAACAGTCGAAAAAAGGAAAATGTGCATTTCTTCAGGGAATGTTTTGCTCACTGAGTAAGGAGTAAGAAAGCTTTGCCCCATTTGGCAAACATACAAAAAACCCAAACCCAACCAACAATGAAATCCAAAGCAAAGTAATAGAAACAGTCCACAATTGTTAATTTATAACAACAGGAACCGCCCACAGCTGATTTTTTCAGAGAACCATCATCGTTGGTGAATAGTGAAAGACTATGTAATAATGTAGTATGTCTGCAATGACCTGTTCTAAATCCAGAAGTACTGATCTGTCCTTCTTTTTGACTTCTTCCATTCATCTAGAACCAATACTCTTTCCAATCGCATTTAGTTCAAAAGCCTTGACTATACCTGAAATTTATTGGTCCATTTTTGTTTCCAAATGCTTTTTGCTCTTGCTCCCTAATTCTAAGTGCAGTTACTCTGGCAAATACTACTTGTAAGCACTGAACAGAGACGGAGGAATGCACAGAAGTGAAAAAAAGGTGTACAGTAAGATTATCTGTCCTTGTGCAATGGCTTTGCAATCCACTGCAAGGGAAGGCAATGGTAAACCAAGAACGTGAGTGCAATGTGAAGGCCAGAGGACTGAATGCAGCAGAATTCTAGAAATTCAGTGATGGCAAAGCTGGAGGTCTGACTCAGTAAGAAGCCCAGCAAAACAAATACCACAACACTAAATGCACTAGATTTTGTGTACCCTGTACCACTTAATGACTAGGTTGAAAACTCCAGTGGCACTTTTGTCTTGTATAAGTAACAATTGGTAAATCTCACTTTTCAACTATACCTCCCCCAAAAAATTATCTTTGGTCCGTATAGCCTGAAAATCATTATTTATTTACTGACAAGTTTTCAGAACACATTCTCCTCACATGTGAACAAAACACTTGTGCCAATGCAAAGAAGGAGACATGTATTTGCAACAGGGATAGCTTCACATGTAAAGTTTTAAGAGCTGACAGAGGAGCCAAACTCTGGGACAAGTGTCTTCCCAATAGCCTCTCTCCTTTTCCTGTTTAGAGGGATCATGCCTCTGACAACTGAATACTCATAGCAAACACACTTCTGCAGCCCTCTTTAGAAATCTTCCCCTGCTGTTCTTCCCTTATTCTGTGTCTTGTCAACACCTTCTCCTCACAAACAGCTGCTTCCCATCTGAGTTGATTTCTGAGTACAGTGTCAGTAACACAGAGACAGAACCACCAGCACCCAGAGGGATATGAGCTAAAAAATTATATGCAACTGTCCAGTGATTACCATTTGAAGGCTTTGATATTCCACAATAAAAAGGGAAGTAAATAAAACAGAAATGAGCAAGCGGCACTTCATGTGAAGGACTAAAGTGCTTTCAGTCTACGATAGCTCAGCTCACAACTGTTAGTAATGACACTCAGAATTAGGTAATTAACATCCAGTTCCTTTTCACACTGTCCTAAAGTAGTCCCCACCCATTCAAACTGTATTTCCTTTCTGTCTCCTCCTCCACAGATCAAGAAAAGAGAAGACCTCAAGTAATGACAACAACAGAGTCAGTAATAACAAAAAACTAAGGAAGGCTGACAAAACATATTGCCAACACTTCTGGCCTGGCACCTACAGCTTTCACATAACAACCAAGCATCAGAAATAAACCCATCCGCACCAGCCACCAACACAGAAAAGGTAACACTGGGTCTGGGTGTCAGCTCTGCCATGGGCATCACCATTCTACAAGAGTCCTATTTTAGCAAGATGTGTCACAGCCTAGGGTGGGACCTCAAGCTATGCCTATACTAGTAAGCTAACAGTGCCAGGACATGGGCCTGAGCCTTGCAATTCTGTTAGAAAACTGTTAGAATATTTCCTGGCACCCTTTGGCCTGGGCCTACTAGCATTCTCCTAAACAACTCTCAGGCATGGTGCCAGAGTTAGGATGGGCCAAGGACCATTCCCAACAGGCAGTCTGAATGCAGCCATCCTACTTTGAGACTCGGAGAGTTCAGTGGTACAAGACAAGACCACATCATGCCAGTTGGCCTCAGGGCCAAAGAATAAAGCCTGGCACTGTTTTGTTCACTACATTTGTAGCCTAAGTCTCTTGCTTAACAATACAGGGCATTAACCACTGATCAGACCTAACAAGACAGATAAACTTTTGCCTCCATGCCTTCTCCTCTGTGACCTACATATTAAATAGCACACAGCCTGCTCATATATACCTACATTAGGCTTGTCCGTTGCTCCCACAACAACTTGGATGCTCTTTAAGAATCAGGTTTCAGAGTCCAAAACATTTTACCAGGTCAAAAGTTTTACAACCTTCTGTTATTGCCCCTTCAAACAAAATGGAAGGGGCTTCTTTAGCCACCTAGTGATGAGGTTAACAGCAAACGGCTCCCTGTGAGGTGATGAATTCAAAGCAGTTGTTAGATTAGACAGAAAGTCCCACGGGACCAGAGGCTTTGCTGTGTAGCTAAAACCCACCCACCTATCTGAGATAAGAACTCACTAAAATGCAAATTCTTATCAGGAGTCTGTCCCCAAAGCAGGGCCCTTCACCAGTGACACACAACGCTTTGAATATCAGGGAACTCCTCTCATTGTCAGCTTCCTCAGCCTCCAAAATAATCCCCAAATGCAACGTTTTATGTTTTCCCCTCTTTCCTGACATGTATTTCCCTCATGTATCCCATGGCAGGTTGTTCCAAGTTACTCAAACCACACTAGGATGCCAGAAGCACAAGCAGGCAAAACTTTCAAGACAAAAGTGTTATTGCTGAAGTGATTTACTGTAGATGAGAAAATGTGTAAGAAGATGTGGATGATGATGTTAGGCTTTTTTAAATCTAAGCCCATTCTATCACGTACAAACGTAGTTAACATCTGACAGCCATCCAGTAAAATGAGTCTCACAGGTTCAAAGCTGTTTCTTAATAACTTGCTCAGATCACAAAGACAAGCATCACTCCTTGGTGGCAAACTCAGTAGTCGGGGTCACCAGTTGCAAAGGACTGTGCTAGCCTCTCTCTTTAAAAGTGGTCCACTCAGGGAAGGGGAGAGTAGTGTGACCTTTCAGCAATCAATATTTGCTCATTCTGACACATTAGGGCAAGACACGTTAGCAGAAAGAACGTGGGTTTGGTATCACTGGTAGTGACGCTGGTTCACAATTAAGCCAGCAGCCTGATTTGTGCAAGTCAAACTCCTAGCTCAATCACATCAAGTTTCACACCCAAAACATGCAGCCAAGCAGTTCCTAATATATGCTTGAAGGAGGCCTGAAAATGTTGGCCCTAACTCTCAGACAGTGGCAACTAAACAACTGACAAATCCACAGGGAATATATAATCAGCACCCTGCATACTAGATTGTTTGCTCCCTTCAAAAAAAACAAAAAACAAACCAACCAAAACTGAAAGTGTATTACTGAGCCAACTAAATGATGACTAGTCTACAAAGATTTTTAATGACTAAAAGACAGTACTTGTTTAGGAAAAAAACAAGTGTCCTCATTTTACGCAGGCTAAATGGTTTGGGAACCAACAAATTAACCTGTTGGCACAAGAACTGACCACAAGCAAAACCAGAAGTACAAAATGAAAGTCGGGTTGAGAAAGGTCACAAAATTTACTCCATGAGTCATGAGACATCAGATGAATTGCATAAAGGTATTATTTGTATGACTGATATGCTTCCATAAAAATAATTATAGCAATGACAATAGCAGTGAGATTGACCCAATATCCTTACATGAACATAAATGTTCCTTTAACTCAGTTCCACAGCCCCATCATCTCAGTAACCATCTTAATCTTTAAGTAATCAAGGTGTAGAAATCTATTGCCCTCTCTGCAACTCAAAGATATATGACATAAAATTGCAGCTGTTTCCAGAACCGTAGGAAGTCATATTGCCTGCCAGTTTGTGACAAGTTCTTGTGCTAATAGCACTGGGTGAAAAAGCAGGTGGGCGTACATAAGCATCATGATGCCCAGAATGGTCAATACCTGTCTTTCTGTCACTAGGTTTCAAGGGGCCTATCAGAGCTCCCATTCAGCTTTGGGCAATCACTATCTCATGGCTTGACATATGGCTATCAGCTGTGTAAGCAATGAGTTATTCTTCTAAGGAGGAGGGCTCATTAGGAAGAGTGAAGGAACTGTTTTCTCACCACAGAGCTGTTTTCTCTTACTCTGGTCTTGAGATCTGCAGTTCAAAGGGAGCCAAGGCCTCTTCAGATGAGTGGCTTCTACAGAAGGGTGAAGGAGAGTGTACATGCAGGAGTCAAGCATTTCAGCCCACATAACCACCCCGAGGTTCTCTCCCAGTACAGATCTATTGCAGTTCTGAACGTCCGCTACAGCTTGACTCGATCATCTGTGTACAAGGTAGTGTTAAAGCTTTAATCAGGGTTGGCTAGGCAATCAAGCAGAAATCTTCATCTGCACTAATATTTAAATACAAGACTTTGCTCAGGTCTTAGGCATGCTGTTGGTGCAACCCCCAGTCCAAGCCTCAGTTTGTGATCCAGCAGGGAGAAGTAGTAAAAGGTAGCATTCAGTCTCTGTATGAGAGATGGCTTTGCATGAATCGCATTGCTCCACAATGAAGTCTCTATAGCTGATTGAGAAATGACATTGTTGCATATTTCAAATCTCTTTCTTGCCTCTAGCTGTTCAAGGCTGAGAATGCTGCAGTCATTCCCGCTGCTAAATAGGAACTCTTCAAAATAGATAAGAAACATGATGAGATAGCGATGCTTCCAGTCCATCCTTCAAAGAGACAGGACTGGTTGCTTCAACACAAGTTGAAAACAGAACAGAAAATATTGAGACAGAAACAGAGACAAAAAGGGGAGCAGGGGAGGAATGGACTGAAGCCACCCTAACAGAGGAGGAAATAGCAGCCACCCTATGCCACAAGTCCAACCCCACTTTTTACGTCCTTAATTCAAACAGCCTTCATGCACTCTGAAACAGCATCACCTTTGATTGCACTAATCAAGGGATCATCTGTCAATTCAGAGCATTTAATGGAAATACTGCTGTGTAAATACAGATTAAGTATCCCACCACAACACAAAGACAATGGTAATAAGTAGCAGCATTAGTAGACTACACATGGTTTCATGCACAAAACAAAGCACAAAACAAAAGGGCCTGGCTGAAAGAAGACTGCAAAGAAACCTTGCCATGTAATGAGAGAAACTGGGAGATACAACCATTCTGGACAATTTCAAAGATTTGATCCACAAAACAGATCTCTGCAATCATGGCAATTGCTATTTGCAAATGAAAAAAAAATCTTCACAAACTAGATGAGTCCACAGAATATATTTCTATTTCCTAATTTCAAGAGTATCTCAAAAAAGGAGATGAAGTGCAGGAGATTTGAAAGTCTTTGCCACAGGAAAGGCCTAGTCTAACAAGATTTGAGTGGTCAAATAAGGTTTCTGCAAAGCTTTGTCATTAAATTCCCATTTCGTGCAAGAAAACTGATGGCAGTCTTTGCAGATAACAAAGGCCTAGGGGACAAGCAGATATATGTGGGTCAGCAGTACTCTCTCTGGTGGTGACCAGTATAGACTGCCATTGCACAGTGATTTCAAGCATCACTGAAGTAAAAATATACATTACCATTTACATCCTAAAACACACTACAACTGTGCAAGGCCCTTACCAAGAAAACACCCATTGCAGGCTGAGAATCCATTTGAGGCTAGAAACAAAAACAACAGAAAAGGGAATCTACAGCTGGAAAGAAGAGGGAAATTCACACATAGTCCCTTATATTTTCTTGCAAGTGCCGGAAGGAAACAATAGGCAGGCAACAGAAATAAGTAATTTCTCGAAAGCTTCATTTGTCATGGACTCATCTGGATGCCTGCAGGCAGACACTGCACTTGGGAGATCCTGCTTTTTCAAGCCTTAGATACCCTCTCAGAGTGGGATGCCTCTGGGACTGCCAGGGTCTGAACGCAGGAAAGCTGGCTTGAAAACACATCACTCTCTTCCCCTTAAGGAGGATTCAGTGTTGCCCTTCCAGGGTACATCCCAGAAGTCTAAATATTAGACTGCTCCCATAAATCCTCTATGCAGACACCTAGTCACGGTCACTGGTATGAACAATGAGTTGTCCTCAAATACAGGTACAACCTCAGATACACCTTTCTTAAGACTCCTGTGCTACAATAATACTCCTGTATAATGTACAAAAAATGTGAAGCAATCCGTTCCCTCACTCAGTACTGCTAAAACCTTGGGAGTGTCTTGTGCCTACATTTTGGGCACGAGAGTTCAAGAAACATATGGATTAGAGAATCCAGATAATATCACAGGAATTATCAGAGGTAAAATTAAATAGTTTTTGAGAAAAAAAGTTAAATAACTTGACAATTTAGTCTAGTCTGAAACAAAATGTGAAAACATCCATTAAATACTTGAGGGATTGATGCAAAGAGAAAGATCACCTCTGTGCTCACTGAAAAAAAAAAGGACATTAAACATTACTTTAGGCATAAGAAGACATTTCTAATAATAAGGACATCTGAACACTAGGATAAACCATCAGAAATGACCCCTCCTTTCAGATCATAACATGATGGGATGGTTTGTCAAGATCCTCTCCAAGACTGTTTTTCATAATTCTATGATATGATGTAAAATTGTAGAACCACATTTCCCACCCCTGCAAAGCAGTACTCCTGCCTATGGCACAAACACTGTGTGACCTGGGAAGTGGAAAATCAGGAAAGCTTTCAAACTTTTTCTCTTCCCATATTTAGGGACAAACAAGCTCCCGTAATGGGTATCAGTCTGCTTCCTGCAAAAACCAGGCACAAATTGTGTAAAATCAAACATGCATTCAGCTATGTGTGGAGCAACTAAAATAATTTCTGCTATCTGCGGTGCTTGTTTCACTTCTTGATCCACATGCCCTTTCCTACCAAAGCCCAGGGTCTCTGTCCCTCCCGTACACTCACTCAGCTCCCAGACTGCTATTGCAAGTGAGTTTTGTTGCAGAGGCACCAGCGTGGCGCTGGGAAAGCAGAGGGCAGCCAACCTCTCCCTCCCCCCCAGAGATCATGACACATGTTCAGACAACAACTGGCATCCCTGGAGTGAGAGGGAGGGACAAATGGCAAAAGGGCTGATTGACGATACCACTGCAATTGAGAGGAGGGAGCGATGCAGAGCCAGAGTCAGGTCAAACACCTCATTCTGAAGGATGTAACGAGACCAAAGTAGGTCTGAGATAAAGGATAACAAGGGTCAGATGCACACCAAGCTGGAATGAGCTAAGGGAAGCAAAGGGAAAGGAGTTCTAGTTCTCACCTGTGTGGCAGTAAACTGGTGAAACTACATAAGGGATTTATTGATATTTTCTCATGGTGGAGATTCTGTCAAAGTGCAAAAAGAACTCAACAGCTTTGTTCATATGAAAAATCTGATGTACTCCTATATACCTTTGATTTGTAAAGCCTCACTGCAAAAGGCATGGGCTGGTCACACAATTCTCCAAGTAAAAAATTAAGCTCAGACATGCATCTCAGAGCAGAAGAGAACCTGGGAATTCTGTATCCTCCATCCCTGCTCTTAGACCCATGGCTTGTAAACTGGGCTCCGCAGACCACAGGCTCAGATGAATAAATATTTTCAGAGCTTTCTCTGCTTTGTTTTGCTTTTCTGTTTTTCACTTCTGCTTCACTTTCTACATCCAGACTGTTTTCTTCACATTCTCTCTTTGTTATCCAGAGCAAAAGAACCTTCTAATCTGTTTGCATTTCAGCCTTTAGCAGCTAATTTTGCACTACACTTAGTCTGAATAGAAAAGTCTACTAGCAGAATTGCCAGCCCCAGATATTCAAGAGTCGTAACACAAGCCCCTAAAAACTCATGAGCATTTATGTTTCGCTGATGTTATATCTTCAAACTTTGTTTACAACTAGAAGGCCTACAAACGTGCCATTTAAAATGAAAGCTGCAATCTTCCTCAATGTCAGGAACTAGGCTTTTAAGAAAAATGTCCCATGTTAAGACTCAACAGTAGAAAATCTTGATCATTTGCAATTGTAACAACTGGCTGTAGGTAAGCGCATGTGACTAATTGACCAAAACAACAGAACAGCAAAGCTAATTTAGATTTCTTCCAAACAAATTTCCTCTTCCATCTCCTTTCTCTCCCCAATTGCTCTTTTAGCTGTCTCATAATAAAGGAGCAACATTACCCAAACCATATGGTTCACCTTCCAGAATCAGTTTATCTGTATCTACTGAGGATGAAACGGGCAGAGAACAGGGTAAGACAGGAAACCACACCTCACAACCGAGACAAATGGTCTGTTTGTTACTCTATCTGAGCACCAGAGCCCTAATCTTGGATGCAAACAAGATTGTGAAATATGGTTTAAAAAAAAAAAAAAAAAAAAAGCCTGTGATGCTTATCATATTTCAAGATGGGTGGAGTGCAAAATCCAGAGATACTAGATAATTACAACAACAAAGCAAGCAAGAAAAAGGACCATAACATAAATATTTTGAGTCTGTAGGATGTGGGTTAATTTCTCTGATGGCATGTGTCCTAACATAACATATTTATACAATCGATGAGATGTCTTCATATAAAAATGAAGGATGGCATAATATTAAAACCTAAAAATAGTCCTGGTACAACTACTTATCCAACTTGATACCCATCTGATAAGGACAGTTCACCTTTCATACTGTGTTCATGCCTGCATGAAAGTTAAAGCTAAAAGTACATCCTGTCATTCTGACATTAAAATTTACAAGTTGGTGGTTTGTCTTTGGAAAGATGAAAGAGCCGTATTTACATACAATGTGGAGAAAAATTTGGCTTTATATACTTGCAATTACCTGACTAAGTTGTGGAAGCTGCACATGCAGGTTAGAGCTAAGCATTCAGTGAAATTAAGGATGGCAAAAAAAAAGTCTATGCAACAAAATACCTACCTTTGCAATCTAGTGTATTGGATAATTACTGTTACTACACTTTCACATGTAATTCATATGATTATATCTACAAACTGGTAAACCAAACCTTTAAATACTGACATCTAACTGTTGTGTACCCACTATTCAATCTATTTTTAGAATGATGGTCAATGAGTATGTCTGAATTTGCTCAGGGCTCCTGTTTCTCCTTACTTGAAAGCTGGTCTTTAATTACTGCAATATTAGTATCACATATTTGACTGGGATTCTGTGGAATGACCACGCGGCATTCAAACAAACCACAACCTTCCTTTTCTCAATGAGTTGTCTGTGACTTTTCCATACATATTCACAACACAGGCAAGAACAGATACCCAGAGAACGAGTAAGCTTAAGGGCTGCAATGTGCGGACATTGCACCTCAGTACCCAAAGACTCTGCTGTCAGCCACATATTCATGTGCAAGACTGCATGCCACCAGACAGATGCTTTGACATTTAAGCAACTGGTCACTCAAACAAAATTATCACTTCGTTTAATTTTGTCACATAGAAAAGAAATATTTACAAGATCACATATAAAATGTAAACATCACTGCATATGTTGCAGAGAGTAAAAAGAGGCCAAAGGCAGGCAAAGGATTAATTGAATCTTGAAGTCTGGAGACTGAAAATCCTTATGGTTTATGATCTCACCAGAGACTTACAACAGAATTATCTGCCTTTATCTCTTTGAACTTTATCTTACTCCATCAGTAACTTTTAGTAAAGTTCCATTAGCTTCTGATAATTTTCCACTTTGCTTCTTATTCGATAAGTAGTTCTTTAATGATGTTGGCAGCAGTACGTTTTCATCCATTCCCGGTAGTTCTCCCTGGTGCTTAAAAGGTTTGGCTGTGTAATGAGCCTTTATTAGTAAAGTTATTAACATATCTGCATAACTGCAGTATTATCTATTAATACTCCTGATTTACACAGCATTTCTTCAAGGAAGGTTCCATATTTTGCCACATCATCTGCCATTTTGTTAGGCAGGTATAAGACAGGACACAATACAGCATGTGCATATTCATAATTAAATCAATAACTTCAGATCATCAGCTGTGAGCTGGTAGAAAAAAAGTTTGCCCTCTCTCAGCATGGTAACCCCTCATTTTGAGGGTTAATCTAAGAAAAGTAAGACTATCAAAATCACGATATGCATATGAGTATCGTATCTGTATTGTATTACCATTTAACATCAAATCCAGACTCTGTTTAAAAAAAAAAAGCTATATCCCTTGGAATTGATCATCTCATCTTGTGATATCTGGAACAAACCACAGAGAAAAGCTACTGGGTTTCATTCTCTCCACAGTTCTGATATGTAATACTGTAACACAACCTATCAACAGGAGTACCAGAAACTAAACAGGAGCAAAACTGACTAGGAACACCTTCTTGTGTCCAAAATTCAATGGAATAAAAGTGTTACAAACAACAGACACAGCGAAAAATTAACTGTATGTATTAAACCTAACAGTCTGAATAGCCTAATTTAGCTGTAGTAGCACGGGACACCTAAGTTAAATTTACAGATATAACTCCTTTTGTCAGAATTACTTGAGGTATGAAATATAATAGATTCTAGAGACTAAATTTTATTTAAATAGGTAAACATCTGGAGCATTTTTATTACATGAGTACAAAACTCATAGCAGAATGTTCTTCATGGTGACTAACACAATTTTTATTGTGAGAAAAGAGAACTCCATGTTCTAGAACTTTAATGATATCCACTTTGTTAATCTATGGAAGCAAAATTAGGACCACAATCTTTTAGGCAAAGCAAATAAGGATTGAGTCCTTATGTTTACAGCGAACCTACTTTCCCTGCAGCTTAGTGGGAAAAAATTTCTAAGCATACAAAAAAGAAAAGAAAAAGGAAACCTTTCCTTTAACATGGTCACCTATTAGTCTTCTAAAAAGGACCAAAATACTCTTAATAAATCAAAGTTCCTTTGATTTATTTGCAAATCATAGTATTAAATACTTAAGAGATTCTTTTACATTACCAGGGAACACAGGAAGCTGCTGCTAGCAAGCAACCTCAGTGCTGTGAATAAACCCATAGAATTTAGTTGTTTGCTTTTTAAAACATTGTTTATTGAGAATACTTAATGAGGACTAGGGCTTCAATAGCAAATATTTAACAAAGAGCACAAATTCCCTCACCTAACCTTTTTCTAAAGCACAACTGTCCCATCCTACCTAAGGAAAACTCATTCTGACAACAGAAAGATATGAGATTTAGCCTTCCTTTATTTATCAAAGCTATTAAAGTTTCTTAAGCAAAGGAACCTGTAGCCTGCATATATATGCCATCTCATGTTTGACAGGAACAACTTTCCATAAGATCTGGGAACTGCAGCTGTCCTGCACAGAGGAACTGCAGTCTGTTCTCCACTACAGCCAAAATTGCTTCTGCAACATATGGAAGTATAATCAATTTCAGTACAATTCACACAATTAAAAAAAAAACCCTAACATCACCCAACCATGTTTGAGTGTTAACTAGGTGCATTACCCCAGAAAGTGTAATAGTTTACATCTGTTTTGCACTGGGTAAGTGCTACTCACACAGAACATGAGATGGTAAGAAAGAGACCCATGGGGCAGGAGCAGCAGTTCCTATGCAGTAATGCCAAGCACTCAGAAAAACAAACTAATGGGAGTAAAGTGGACTTTTATTTGTGAGGCCCAGGTAGATTTGAGAATACAGGGTCCCGGTGCTACAGCATTACTTTTATTAGTGTCATAAGGCAAAACTTTTGCCCTATAGCTGCCTGTAATTCCAGTGACTGTATAGATTATATTATCCTTGCATGTCATGTCAGCTGTCCAATGTGGGAGGCAGGGCAGAATTCCTTCCTTTGTGGTATCTTGTTAGAAGGTATTAAGTTATGGCCATCCACCAAATTTATGCATAACATATTTCTCACTCCAAATTTTATTTTTAAAAATTTCATCCCACTACTGCTCTTTTTCCCCCTCACATGCTGCAGTAGATCCTCATTCTTCTTTCCTTGGTGCCAACACCACTCAACTATCCAAATGCAGTTGTATAGCAATTCAGCCCATAAGAACTAGGTCAATGATTGAAGAAACTGTCATTATTTAGGACAGCACATGAACATTCAACACACGCTTAAAGTTAAGCCTGTGTGTGAATGCTGTTCTAAACCAAGGCCTAGAGATAGGAAAGACCCTATCCCTCAGTGCTTTATTCAAACATAATTACCAAAACACAAACTCCATAGGGAAGGGTAAAGCTCATCAGATCAGAATCAACCCCCCAAGATACTACAGCCAATCTACACCTAGTAGCCAGTAACAAAGTGACTGTGAAGGGCTCTGACTGAGTGCCATCCTGAGACCACAGCCAAGAATACTCTGTAAGTATCTTCTCCTGCCATTACCTAAGGCATATGACTCACTACTGCTCTCATGAAAACTGCCAAGTTAATGAATATAAATAAATAAAAGATTTGTTTTGGTTTTCAATATATGAAAATCCCGTTAGTTAACACTGTGAATGCATTTAGCTGTAAGAACTGAAGCTAAAAATACATGCAGCTTGAATCTGCATTCCAGCCTCCAGCTGACAAAAACTCAAATTCAGTACTTAGGACAGAGGAGTTTTCTGAGGTTTTTTTGTTTTGTTTTGTCTGTAGGGTGGGGCACTTCTGCAACTCGAAGCTTTTTTAAGAATCTCCTCACACTGAGACAGAATCCCAGTTCTAAAGGAAGCTAACTGGCACGTCAGTCAGAAGCTTTCTGAAATTAAAGACTCTGAGTTCAACTATTTGAGAGAGAAAAGGAGGATTTAAGTAGAGACTAGTTCATAAAGCAACCACATCCTTTTCATTTATCTTTTATGCTAGACAGTTTGCCACTTGGGTGAATCTGAAAAACACTGAAGACAAACTGATTTTAAGAACCAAACAAACAAAAACCTTGCCAGAAAGACAAGTCAAAAAGGGTCCAGGGTCTAAGCCCATTTAGATGAAATCACAGTTTAGTACTTATCTAGCAAAACACCAGAAAGAATTTCTGCCCTGTCCAATCTTTTAGAAATCTCTGCAGAGACTTCCCTTGCTTTGATTCTCGATCTCTGTGTGATCAAACAGTTTATTCTTCTTCTTTTTTATGGCATATCTGTTATCTAGTAACTTTTACTGCAGGCTCTTCTAGTTATTTGCAGGAGTGTGGTGGTATGCTGATGAATTCCACATCTAGAGCCTATATAGGAAAAAGGAAATATCCAGATGGAGTTTTACTTCTGAACTAGTCCGTGGGTAATTTCAGAGGGTGGGTATAATTGTCTCCACATGCACAGACTCACCCGGCCCAATCACATATTTATGTTTACCACTACAGCAAAATATATATAATATTTATTTATAAATAACAGGCAGTAAGGGTAGAGTTTCCAAGTGGGTGTAACAGCAACTTCTGAACAACAACAAAAGGGATGAGGCATTCTGAAAAGCACATTCATTTCTGGATCCGTCCCTGTCACCCCACAGCGAAGCAGAGACGCCCGCGTGCTTCCCCCGGCCCAGCGGCCAGGGCACGGCCAGGATGCTGCGAGATCCGGCACTTCCATCGCTCCGGCGGCAGGGTTTTTCCTCACCGGAGGAGAAAACGCGGTTGCTGGCGGTCCCGCTCTGCCCACGGCGGACCCACGCCGGCCCCTCGCACATCCTCCCCCCAGCCTCTCGAGCAGAAGAAACTCCCCCTCGGCGGAGCGGGCCTGGCCCCAGGCACTTCCCACAAGTTGCGCCAAGCGCTGCCGCGCCGCCGGGACGCACTCACAGCCCCCGGCCCGCCCGGGGAGGAGCCGCTCCGCTCCGCGCCGGGCCGGGCCGGCCGCCCGCCCAGCCCCCCCCCGGTGCCCCTGAGGGCGCTTCCCCCGCCCGCGCCCCGGGGCGTCGCTCACCGACTGCAGGAAGTGGAGGGTCCCCACATAGTCCCGCTCGGTGCTGAGGATCTCGTTGAGGACGCAGAGGCGGAGGCGCAGCTGTCGGTCGGTGTCCTTGGGGCAGCCGGCGGGCTCCGCGGCGCTGGGGGCGCCGGGTGGCGGCGGCGGCGGCGCCTCCATGGTGGCAGCCGCGGGGCGAGGCGTTCCGCTTCCCCGCCGCTCTCCTCGGCCGCCTCAGGAGCCCCCCATGGCCGCGCGGTGCCCGGCGCGACTGGGCAACGGCGGCAACGGCACCCCCTGCCGCCCCCTCGGCCCTGCCTCGCCCGCGGGTGGAGGCGCTACAGGGGCCGGTCGCTGAGGGGAGCCCGGCTGCGGGACATGCTGGGGTAGCGGCGCGGCGAGCGCTCAGCGGCGACGCAGCGCTGAATGAAGAGGGAAGGGAAGCCCCGGCGGCGGGGAGGGGGGGTGGGGGGAAGCGAGAGGCGGGCGGGGAGGGCGGGACGGGGAGGACGAAGGCGGCGGAGCCCGGCCCCTAGGGGCCTGGCCGGGCCAGCGGCGGGCAGCGGCCTGGCGGGACGGCGAGGCGAGAGCGCGGGCGGGCGGGGGTGGTCAGGCGGCGGGGGCGGGGCGCTGGCGCGGCGGGAGCGCGGCCTCACCCCCCGACAGTGCCGCACACCTACACACACACCTCACACCCGCGCTCCCTCATCTCCTCACCCCACACGCTCCCTCACCCCACACACACCTCACACCCGCCTCACACCCACACTCCCTCACACCACGCACCCGCACTCCTTCATCCCGCACACCCCCCACGCATACACACCTCACAGCCCGCACTCACACATGCCTCACATGCACACCACACACCCTGCACTCACACCCCCTATTCCCACGCACTTCAAACGCCATGCGCTTGCACCCCCCCCACGCCACGCTCACACAGCACACACTATATTCACACAGCACACCCAGACACTGGACTCACACACACACCCCGCACACCCCACACCTCGTTACCACAGCACAGGGAGATAAACACACCACGGCTACTTGCATGTACAGAGAATCGCACCCAAATCTACGGACCTCCCTCCCCTGCACAGTGCTGAGGGGTGGACACATAAACACAACTCATACCCAGAAGTGCATACAGGAATACACGCACCAGAATGTACACAAATACGCAGAAATAAGCTATCGCAGACTTCCATGCCAACAGAGAATGTATACGACAAACGTAAGTGTTTCATTGCCGTGAATGAAAAATATGGGGGTTTTTAAGTTGGTTGTACTGCTTGTGCAAAGCGAGTGCAAGGCATAAGGGTGGCGGTGAACGGGGCAAATTGCACACAAAAATAGACCGAGTCCTGCAATTCAGTGCTGCTCCCACTGACTTCCAAAAAGCTAACTTGATTTGTACCAGTGGAGATTCTCCCAAACATCTTCATTACTCCGTAAGAAAGCTGCCAGGCTTTTGTCAAACTACAAATACATATTTATATACTTTGAATTAAGAAAAAAAGTTTCAAGAGGAAATTTTAAAAATGTTAATAACGTGAACTTTTCAGTGGCATAAGGATAGAGACTTATTGAATCTATTACCTTAAACAGTAACACAAATAATGTAATAAATCATCATCTTCCTCAGGCTAAAACAAAATACCTCTTTGGTATTTTACCTTAACAGTGACTTTTCTGTCTTGACTGATCTTTATTTTAGTCGTTAAGTTTTCTATTCAGGAGAAAATGATGGTAGTCTAACATACACAATTGTCATCTTAAAGTCTGATTTAGGCTTCATGGATATCATATTACATGAAATGAGAAAACAGCTCTTCAGTCAACACATAATTGCAGCAGGCTGCAGATCTGCAGTATAGAGAAAATATCTAAGATGCTTTCAGTCCTAGGTGTGGAAATTGCCTTTATCAAGTAACAATAATATCTTACTTCGCCACGTCTCCTTATGATGTAGCCTTGGGTCAAGGTGTGCAACATGCACCTTCTCAAACATGACTCTCGTGATATGTTGTAATACCACTTTCTGCAGCCTCATCAATGAGAAATGTTTCCCTCACGCTGTCTGAAGTCAGTCTGAAGCATGATTGCTCAAAATGGGAAGAAAAATGTGGGAAAGCTCTTGTCTCCATGAAGGTCAGGGGTCTGAGGGAAAAGCACTGAGGGGAAGGGAATGGCAAGGGATAATTCTGGGGTTTATGCAGGTCTCAGCTGTACTGAGGAGTGCTGTGGGAGATGGAAGAGCACCACAGCGCAGGCCTGAGACAAGAACAGGGAAGCAAGTCTTCAGAAGGTCAGATTAGACCCTAAATTCACTGGTTTTCTTTCAAGTTGATTATGTTTAAATTCTTGTTTTCTTCTGAAAGTCACTACAGCATTTTCATTTATTTAGTTAGTGTGTCTCCAGTTGACGTCTTTTTAAAAATCATCAAATATTTTTTCTGTTTGGGGGAAGTGGCAAAACTCTCTTCAAGATCCTAACGGTTTAAATACCAACACGCTGTGTTAGGAAAAAATCAGCATCACCAAAGCTACGCCCCCACCCTGTGGCTGAATGAGAAAGTTGTTAGTTTTAAAGTTGTTAATTTGTTAACTCTGTCTCCTGTGTTTGCCTCAAAAGTCTTACAATAATTTCATTTCCATAGCAAATGTTGAGACAGGAGACCATCACAGGATCAGTAGGATGCTATCTGAGCAATGCCTGAACTACTGTGGTGTGCGTGCCTTTTTGTTGACATTGTGTATGAGCTACATTGCTTCAAAATACTTTTACTAGCTTTATTGACAGCATTAGAAGCATTACTAGGTAAGGATTTTTAAAAGGATGTCACTTGTGACTGGAAAGATTAAAATGTTAAGAAAAAAGTTTAAAATTAAAGGGATATTTTTACTCTTTTTAGAAATCGTTTTCATTTAGCTGTAGGAAAATTCATTTTGATAAAGTGTGGAGTTTTTTTCAATTACTGTTTACTTTATTTCCTTCCAAATTATCTCAGACATACACGTAGTCCTTACTTCAGGTTGGATATTTTATTAGTTGCTAGCATGTCTTTTCATTTTAAAGACAAAAATCTGTAATTAGTCAGCAAGCTCTTTTATTTTTAAAGGGATACTGTGTGTTAACTGAATGAAGCTTCAACTGAATATATGTTTCTTCTAGCTTGTTTTCTTTTTGCTTCTTTTTAATTTTTTGTATTTTTGAAAAGGATGTAGTTTACAGCTACTGTTCAGTTTTGAAGAGAACCTTTACTGCCAATATTTTTTTCAAGTGAGCACTTCAAGTGCAAAAAATGCTGCTACTTTATAAAACAGTCAGGGAGTCAATTATCAGGAGGCTGACATATCAATTACCATGAAATTCGCCATCTTTCGTGAAGATGTAATTAATTTACATGTGCTTGTAAGTTGTTTGGAGCTGTTACATTTGTACATTGTCTACCACAGTAGCACCAAGGTGGTAAGGTCTCTACGTGGTGTCACAATACCAAAGAAAATAATCATCAATTACATGTTTGTCTGCATACTAGCTGTATTCACTCTTATAGGAGAAAACATTATTCACTATTGGCCTGCTGAATGCTCCAGGAAAGCTCCCAGAAAGTTGTGTGGGATGTGATTGGGACCCTATTTGCTGTAGAATAAGATTTAAAAATCCAGAGTGATTGTAGAATTTGTTAGTTTATACTGATACACCCTTTAGTCTTGGCAAGGAAGATCTGATAAACTACCCACCTGCCTCTTCCCCACTGTTTTTTTTTATTCTCCTTTAACCATTGTTATTCCTTTCTGAAAGGAATATCTGTTCATCAGGCTTCCCAAAAGCATACCGTTCTGAAGTTTGCTGAAGTTAACAGGCATTCTTTCTGCTAACTTTAGGAAATTTTGAATCAAATCCCTATATCTGACTTATCAAAAAATTGCCAGGGATGCTTAGTTTCAAAATGACTTGATGACAAAGGCAGATGCTCAAGTGCATTACACATTCTGCATGACCCTTTGTCTGTGCACACATTGTATATATGAATTATATGAATCAATCCATACATTTATTTATTTTTCTGTGGTGCTAAATAAACTCCAGCTTCACATGCTTTGATTTATGAAAATGTTTATACAGCTTTTCAGTGGAATTTAGTACACCACAATTTCACAGTTTATTGAACCTCTCTGTGGTGAAAAGCATGTGGACAATAAAGAGTGTTGGGTACAGTGTGCATGTAAGAGACAAGGTATCTGAACATCACTTTCCTGTACTGATCTCCACTGGGTCTTTGTGTGTATGTTCTTATTGTTGTGTTAAAAGAGCTGCTGAATTATAGGTTCCTGTATGTTAGTGTACAAGGTGGTTTACCTGGATCTCTTGGTGAATATGGGTCTCAAACAGTCCATGTATGGCAAGCTAACTAAGAGAAGCTTAAAGCTGGGAGTGAGCTTTGTGTGGAGCTGCATATGAGCTAGTAAGTGCTGCAGAGAGGCAGGCATCACAGAGCTATTGCTCACATGATCACAGTTACACTGTTTCCAGATCTGATACATGCTGTCCATGGGGCACCCTAAATTTACCATCTCAATTCAGCATTTACTAATCTACAGCCCATTTCACTGAGCAGAATAGAAATGCCCAAGGACTCATGGGAACTCAATAGGTCAGTTGAAATGTGTTTCATTTTGGCACCCCAAAACAATTTTGGCACTCAAGCCCTGTTTATGACATACCTGGCTCAAGGTAGTTTAAGGATTTCCTGAGCTAGGGGTTGTATCTGGACCATTGTTTTTAATAGCCACCAATGGGCCTATTTCCCAATGAATGCTCCTAAAACCTTTTGCACACATTTAAACTTTTGGCTTTTCCAGCATCCTTTAGCAACTGGTTCCACATTTAATGATGTACTGTATGAAAAAAATATTTCCTTCTGCTTCAGACCTGATAATTTACTTGGTTGCACCTTAACTTTAGTATTGCAAAAAACAGAGCTTAATCACTGTCTGTGCTTTACTCACCATTTAAGACTTTGCAGACCTTTAGTGTATTTCCCCTCAGTGGTGTCCACATCATGTTAAAGTGCATTCATCTGTTAGACCCTTCTCATATTGAAGCCATTTAAGTGGTTGACCATCTTTATTGCCCTTCTCTGTACCTATAGCAGTTCTACTATATCCTTTTAGAGATGGTAGTAATGGATTTCTGCAATACATTAAAGATATATGTGCGTCAGGGATTTGTTCAGTGGTACCATGATGTTCTGTGTGCTGTTTCCATATAGGTTCTAAAATGCTACTTGCTTTTATGGCTGCTGCTGAGCAGAGAATAAACCCTGACTCCAGGAACCGTTTAGTGAATGGCAGTAGCTAATTTAAAACCCGTCACTGTATCTGTAGATATGCAGAGTAATTCTAGAAACTTCAGTCAAAATAATGTAGTTAATAGAGATTTCCATCAGTGTAATTGAAATCACATTCTGGCCTGTGTGTAGTGGACATGAATCACCTTTCACCTACCCCTATATAATTCATTGCAGCTTACTGATTTCACTAAAGCCACTACTGATTTATTCTAGCTAAAAATTAATCCCTTTGTTTTCTACAAATTATTTATCTTCAAGCAAGATGTATAGAGGTAGTTTGCAGTGAGCTTTGCAGGAATAATTTCTCAGGTTCTCACTCTCCAGGAACCTAGACTGCCAGTGGAGCATTTGCATTTCCTTTTTTAACATCAGCATAAAAATAATTCTAGAATAAAAATGCTCAGGTAACCTGACTGCAGAGTGACTTGGAACAAATATAGAGAGGCTTAGAGTGAGCATGGAGAACAAAGAAACAGAATTGCTAGGCAGGGTTGGGTGGAATTCTCTTTGATTAGAGGATAGTATTGTACACATTCAGTTAAACTCTGAAAGCACTTAATTAGACTCACGGTGTGTGGCAGAAGGAGGTAAGTATTATTATGTCCGTTTGAAAATGGGGAAACTGAGATATGGACAGATGAAGTGGCTGCCCAAGAACACAGTGTCAATATGAGCAAAACTGGAATTCAGGAATTCACGGTTCCCAGCTTTGATTTACAGAGCCCACTCCAAGGGGCCTCCACGATGTCACACAAGTTTCCAGTCAGCAACTCAGATTTTCACCATGGCGTTGTTCAGGCCACCTGGGAGTGTGATGAGGCAGCAGTGCCTGAAGCTTGTGCTTCTCCTTGGCATCCCCATGTACCTACTTATTTGATAACCCTAATATCCTGGAGAAAACTGGAGTTTAACACAACTTCATGACAAAAAGGATTCAGGATTTGAGAAGAAAGAGGGAGATACTATAAACTATATCATGGGACCTGCACACCGCATTTTGTAAAATGTTATATCACAGTTTCACTTAGCAGAGGGACAGCACAATGAGAATGGACAGTTGTTTCCATCATAAGGTCAGGTGAGATGGACAAAACTTTTTTAACATATTCCTGGTATTGAACTCACTAATTAATTGTAAATGCAGCCTATTTCCTTTTCATAAGCTTCAGTGAGCTTTGTGTCAAATCCTAAGTGCATATAGTGGAGGAAGAAGCATGTCTTATTTCATACGTTCTATAATCATCAAGACATCCAGTTTTTGAAGACACTCTAGGAGGAGGCTGTGTTTGTTATTGTTCACTTCTCTGATACCTCTTTTCTTTCCACTGCCTGATTCACCTCTTTTATCATATTTCCCCACTTTTGCTTTTCCTCAATCATACCCACCTACTTAAAACTAATCACGTACTAAAAAGTGCATAATTAGATTTTCATGATGTTCTTTCCTGACATAATTTTTGATTATGTAATTAAGGGTTCTTATTGGGCTCTTGAACTGAGAGAAGATTTTTGGTTTAATTAATCAAAAGGTCTTGCTCAATTCAGGGTATTTTTAAGCAGTTTTGTTTTTAAGTAATGTGCAGAAAGCATTTCTATTATTCCTGACATATAATGTTACATGATATGCTCTTTACCCTCTAAAGTCAACAAAAGAGAAACATTGTCTTGACAGCAGGCTTAGGTACTTTTATCTAAAGCACCAGAACTAGGGGTGGGGAAAAGAAGATGCATCAAAATTCAATATGCTTGAAGTAGAATGATTTTTTTTGTTTTGTTTTGCAAATTGGAAGTTTGTCAGATTTTTATGAAATAGTCAATTAAACTGGGGTTGTTCCAAGTGATTTTTTTCCCATGTGAGACCATTTACAAGTTTGCAATTCCTTGCATTTTTTGCTGACAAATTAACATTCTTATGAAATTTATTGTTTTGGGGGAGTACTAAGAGAGGCTGCTGGAAGTTCTGTGGATTGTACTGCAAATAAGTATTTGCCCTGAGCTAACACAACCAACCAAAAGTCACTTTTTGCATTTTTTTCGCTATAAGTACATGAAGAAAAACAACACGAATGATGGTGCTTGTTTTTGTTTATAAATTGCTTCTTCCTAACTGCATGTGTATTATTTTCAACCATCAGTACATCTTACAGGAAAAGCCACCTACATTTATGTCAGCATAACCAATGTGTATAAAAAAAGTAATGAAGAGGTGGAAACTAGAATTATGCAGCCACTTCTAAACTCGTGTGGTTTTCATAACTAGAGCCGGAAAAAAGAGTCTCCCTCATGGAACAGAGATTTGAAGATCAGAGAAAAAATGTTTTACGAAATACATGCTATCCAGCAGGCATCCATCCACCCACTCTTCTTTTCTCCAGTTCTATTCTCTGCTTTCTCCCATGCTCCTCAGTGGTTTTGAAGATGTAGATCTTGATTTTTGGGGCTAGGGATTGGCAATAGCTCAGCAATCTGTTGTCTGCTGGCTTTCAACTGCAACATGTGCTTAAGAGGTTTGATGGATCATTCACATGCTTAACTTCAGATTGTGCTTAAGTCATTGACTCAGTTGGGGCCTACTCCCTGTGCTGGTGTAAGGGAAAGGAGCAAGGCATCATATAACATGATGCTGCGTCAGCTGCTTCTTTGACACTCAGTGCTCCAAATGAACAGAGATGTAATTCCTGGTTTTTATTGTCTGCACCTGCAATTTTGGTCAGATGATAAGAAATACCTTTTTTTTTTTTTAATACTGGGGGAACATGAGTAACCTAATAGGCATTTGTGAGATGATATGTGAACTCTTCTCCACTAAATACTAAGAGTGAGGGAGGTCTGCATTTGATAAACTGAAGATCTTTTACTAGGGATGGGCTGAACCAGTTAGATCTCATATTAGCACAAAATAGATAACTTTGTCATAATATGTAACTTTTCCATTTACAGTCTCCTTAGCCGTCTTGTATTCAGTATAAAACTGTCTCCATGGTTATTGTAGTGCACATATTTTATATCTATAGGGCTGAATTAATGTAATTGGGAAAAATTTAGTCCTGTGTGTAGCTTAGGCTGTGGTTTTACAGTTGGACTTGAGTCAATCTAAGTGTGAGCTACCTTTTTTCCCCTTTCTATATTGCTGCATGTTTTCACCACCTCCTTTGTGACACTGTGGTGAATGGGATCAGGAACTGATCAGCTGATCCAGCTGAAAATTAACCGGAAGGCAAACAAACAAAAGGTCCTTTTTTAGTCAGATTTGTTCCCTGACTGGCTCAGTGTGCAACCCCTGAGAGCTACTGCTGGCATGAGAGGAGGCATAAGGTCTTGTGGTAAGGGCAGGGCTGGGAGATGGGACTGCCTCCTTTGGCAGTAACTCACATGCAGATCAGTTTAAAGCCATTTGTGAAATATAGCCTTACACTGCTGTATGCATCAATGCTGGATGCAGTCCATGGAATTATAACCACTTGCATAAGGTCAGTGCATGGGCTGTGAGCTCACCGTGTAGGAGTAGAAAGACATTCTGGGAAATCATCACCCAGCTCTAACAGAATACTAATTGACTACAGCAGTCCCACTAGAGAATGGGAATCAGAATTTTTTTGCCTTACTGATATTTTCAAAGGAGACTTTTTTTTTCTCTTGCTGAATTTGTGCAGAAACATTAAAAGTAGGTGTAGCAATAAAAATGCCGTTAAACTGGCAGTATCGCTCATGAAATCACAGAATACTTTCATTTGAATTACAGTGTAAATGCTGTACAAGTCATAACAGGAAGCCAGTGATAGCAGATTAAAGTTAGGAGGAGGTCTATATGCTTTGCCACAGAAGATGGAACTCGGTGTAAACACTGATGGCCCAGAACATAGCATGCAGAAAGTCTTAGACTGAAGATGGAAGGAAATGAGGCAGATCTGTTTTTCTTGCAGCTTTTCTTAACAACCAAATTGCATTAACAATAGCAAACATGTCAGTTATGGCCCCTTTGCTTTCAGAAGCTCGGTACTTTTGAGAAAGCCTCATTTTGGCCAAAACTTTCTAGTCTAAGGCCAGAGGTAAAAAATGTGACGTTTTGTTCAGAGTGCTTGACTGGAGTAGAAGTGAAAAAATACTCTTTTCTTTTCAAAACTGAAGAAAAATATCACCATGTAGACTCAATGCTATGCTGGAATTGCTTTTTGGGAAAAAAAAAAAAAGTTAATTTGAACTGGGTGTAGCTAACATGCTACAGAGTGCTTTGTTTAAACAAAAAGTACTTACCAAAGTCTAAGGTGTTTGTCTTCAGCAACATTTGAATTTTATAGCTCATAGGTGCACCCTTGTGTTAAGTGACTATAAAGTATAAAATGCTAAGCAGGATTTTCTTTCCCTTAATGAGGATGTTGACTTGAACTAGATTGTGCAGCCAGTTTTACACCTTTACACCCATTGCTGATCTCCGTGATGATTTATTACATAAATAGTCCCAAGCCCTGAAACGGACTTCCACAATTCAGACTTTTCTGGAAGTCTTTGCAGACTTCAGACAGCAGCCCTGAGCTCTGCCAGTCCCTGGGGAAGAGGGCAAAACACCTTTGATGTTTGCTTTCTCCCAAGCATAAGGAGAGGAAACACCTTGCGTGCAAAGCCTTCTCTTTGAATGGCTGATGCTTTGGGTGTGGCTTGCACTAGAGCTGTGTTTTAGCACCAAAATCCCTACAGAGCCCCATCTTTCCTGTGCTCCTCTATAGAAGTTAGTGTTTTGTATGTGAAGTTTAGGCTTTGGCTAGACTTCTGTTTGGTATGCACAGCAACAAAGCAAGCTTGTGCAAGGTAATCATACAAATAGGCCAACTGAAGTCATTGACAATACCCATGTGCGTAAGGGTGGATGGGGGTGGGTTCAGTAAATCTGAGTCTCCACATTTCATTTGAATGACCTCTGATATGGAAATTATTTTTCCACTCTACTGGCTGAAAAAATTACAGAACCATTTCAGTTTCAAATTGAGCATGCTTCCTAATAGCACCAGACCAGGACAGTTAACAGCTTATTTCTTCTATGTCAGTACAACATATTGCAACTAAATTTTTGGATAGGAAGTTTCCTTAAAATGGTAGCTGGGATTTAAGTAATGAAGTACAGAGATATAGAGGGAAACTAGAGCACTAAAATACCAGTTTTAAAAAGAAGGCCAAAAGAGCCAACATAATGATGAGACAGAGACATTCAAGAAGGTTATGGAAAAGTTTCCGGTGACAACAGCATAGAAAAATAATTTTGCGCTTTATAAACTGAACCAGTCTGGAGGGAGAGAGAAAGAATCAGTCCCATACACCCAATTTCTCCACACACACACACTTCAGTTCTGTCAATATATTTCTTTTGTTCCAGTAATATTTAGTCTCATGAAATATTTGGGAAACACTGAAAGGATAAAGAAAATGAAGCTTAAATAAAATAAGGGTGACTGGAGAGCTCACTAGACCTGTTGAGTTACACATGTTAATTCTGGCCCAGTAGGCAGAAGATACAAGAGGCGAAACCAGAACAAAGCTCCTTTTGTCTAAATGAAGATTCCTCTAAAGAATACCTAAAAGCAAATCAAGAATAAATGAATACAGTAATGAGCAGAGAGAGGAAGCCTTTCCTGCTGAGAGGAAAGGAAACAAGTCTTCTTAAATCTGAATCAAGGAGCCAAAGAACTGTCCTGAACTGGCTTTGTGAAAAACATGAGAAGTTCTGCACATGCATGAATAAAATCCTTACTGTATGGTAAAAGCCAGGGACATTTCTTGATGACTCTCTTAGTTTCTTAGAAGAAATTATGAGATATAGAGACCAGATGAAAGGTCAGAGAGAAGGTCATTTATCAGTTTAATTCCTGGTGCTACTAATAGATGACCTTGTGACTGAAGTCATTCCACTAGTAAGCAGAATCAGGGCTGGTGCACAGGCGTGTGTGTCAGAGGTGGAGAGAAATTGCTAAAACCCTATAAATCTGCAAACATCTTCAACTCCTTTCGGTTTAAGAAATTCTGACAGGCTTTTGTTATATTGAAAACCAGGATCTTTGGTAGCTTAGCATTCTGATTCCTTCCTTTTTACTGAATACAAAGTTTCTGTCAAAAAAATCTGAATAGTTACACTATTACCTATGTGAAAAGCAAAATACAATGCAAAATAGGCTTTTCTGTGCACAAGGTAGAATGTGTAACAAGTCAGTCCTGTGGCATTCAGATACATGCAAGTCTAACTAGCACTTGCTTGTGTGGCAAATAAAGTCTCATTATCACCTCTCAGACAGGAAAAATTGCAAGTGAGTGATTATCCAGCCCTGGGTCTTCCACCTCTCAGGCACTTCAGGGTGTGGGAGCTACTCAGTTTCATTTGCGGCTTTCCACTCAATTAGACTTCTCACTCTGCAGTCAAAAGCAGTGATTGGCAAAAATATTTTTCCCATCTGCTCTCTCACTCTAGGTGCTATTTTTAAAAAATAAATACACTTCTTTTTTTTAAAGACAAGTTGTTTCTAATGTTCATATATTTAGGTAATTGTAGGCTTTTCTGGCCTAGACATGGTTCTAAAGACTATAAAAGGAAAATAGTCTCAAATTTTCAAGCCTGAGTATGTTAAGCTTCTTAAAATGACTGTTTTTAGGGCTGCAGCAGAAGCACACACTGATGTCAGTCAGTGGGACCAGTGGGTGTTCAGTAAAATAGTTCAGTAAAATAGGCCATGACGGTAATAATATTTGGATATGTGAACACTTAGATTTAAAATCTGTTCTTCAGATTCTATTGCATCTCTAGTTGTCTAAAGACTGTTATGTTCATAACAGATGCTATTATTGTTACATATTATTTGTTATTATGACAATGGACAGAGACTGCAGTTCAGGATGGAAGTGTCTTTATCTGCTTCTGTACAGCATGTCTGAAGATGTGGTTTACAGTACTAAGTCATGTGAGTCTTGTATTCTACCCAATAGGTACCAGACCACTACTGATTTCAGTAAGGAGCTCCTTCTGCCAGGACTACTAAAAAAAAAATCTCTAATTTGTTTTTCATTGAAATGTGGGATTTTAACAAAATTATTCTGTGGGAGAAGTGTCTGCTTTCTTTGGACATGTTGCTGATCCTTTGAAATGCGAAAAATATGAAAACTGCAGATTTTGGGTTTAGCCAAAGTGTTAGTTTTTCAGATTTTTTTATAAGAAAGTCCAAGTTCTCTTGTGAGAGAGACAGCTGAAAATCTGATCAGTCCTGTTGGCTTTATAAGGAAAGAAGAATTTAATTTTTATTGACTTAGAATTGTATAGATCTCACATATTCCATATATGGCTATTATCCTTTGTAAATTACTTCAAGGTAAAATGTTAAGGTAAAAGGTAAAATATCAGCACTGTGCAGGAATACTGATATAAGTTTCAGAGGCCTGACTGTGGACGTAGAAGAGTATCATTGCATTAGTGGAATGCTCTGTGTGGATGAATTACACAAACAGCTGGTCTAATTTCTCTGGCACAGCACTGTGTAAATACAGCTATATTGCCTGTCCTGTCAAATGACTTTTTTTTCATATCGTGACATTGCCCGGTGCTGTTTAGATATATTGTCAGTGTCCTTTTCTCAAATTACAGAGCTTCCTTGGGTTTGGAATGCAAGTTCAGTGTGAGGCTGCTGGCAGTAAAGTGGTCAGAAAGATACAGAAGGCCTGAGATCTGGATTTGAAGAAAACAGTGGGAATGAGAGGGAGAGAATTGTATATAAAACTCATGATTAAATGTCTTGCTAATACCAGCTGAATACTCATATAAATACCCACTTAATAATTTGTTTTAGTAATCCTTCAGTTACCTCAATTGTACTGTTAGCAATGGGAGAACTCTTTACCATCTGGATTTATTGATTTTAGGGCATGCAGTGTTGAACTGGAAAAAATTTAGAGAGCTGAGATGGTGAATCAAATGTGGAGTCCCCTGGGAAATCCACTAGTAAGTACATTACGGGACAGCAGAGAAAACAGCTAGAAGCCAAGCGGAATAAATAGAATCAGTCCCTTTAGAAATGATTAAAAATGGGCAGCAGAAGGGAAAAGAAGACCTACAAGGAATTTCTGCTAATGCTGGACTGGGAACTGAGCTATTGTACAGACCAGTGCTGTTTTCCCAAGAATTTTCCTGTCCATTCTGCATCTTTTTTTAGGGTGAGGTTTCCTTCCTAATGCACAATATGTAGCAATATGCCAGTGGGGGAAGTGCTGTGAGGTTAGCCCTGTCAGTCAATGAGGAGCACCTGGCCCCTGGGCAGAAATCCAGAGAAGCTTCTTGCCAAGGAAGTAGCTTATACAAACTGTGAACTGTGTCCACCTGTTAGGCATTGTATGCTCTTGATTTATGTCTTGCGCTACAGACATATTTGCTACAAGTAGGTCTTTACATCAGTTTAATAGTAATTCTTCTAATTGGCACTGAATGTACTTGCAAGCACATACATGCAGATACATGTATTCTTTCCCTGTTTATCTGCCTTCTGTTCTATTTGAAAGGCTTTCTTTCCTTGTATGCCTCCAACCATGAATACACATCATGCAATTAAACTCTGTATGCAGCACAGTGCTATATTCTGTAGTTACGTTGAGCTAGTCTTTGTTGCTTTTGAATTAGCCAAATAATTCACATTCTTCCCTCAGAAAATCAGCTAATGTGATCTTAAAATATTTTGAGGAAAAGAATTAAAAAACTTTTAAAATAGTTCTGAGAATGATACCAAACCCGTTATTCTTTCACTGCAGTTAGTTGCAAAATCTCATTTCGGTGTGATGAGAGCACTGTTTGCTGAGTGTGCTTAATTTGACATAGAACTGTGTGTCTTGGGAGATTAAGATGTTATGTGGGCTGGAAGACATTAGGACATTATGCCATGTGCTGGAAAGCCCAGGTGCATTTGGTGCTCAGGTGAAAGAAGCCCTCAGTGAGGCACTGTTCAAATGTAATGTAGTCTAAAACTTTTTTTTAATGATATATCGAGCAGGTAGAGACTTATCAGGAGGGCAAAGGGGCTCCACTAATACCATGTCAAACCAGCAACCAAAAGCACCCCTAAATATGTAAAAGGTTCTTAGTCTCTTCCACCATTATCATGTTGATGGCTATTCTTTCTTTGACAGGCCAACTTCATGGCCCCATTTTGACATTTTTGTTTTTACTTTAGAAGACTGTAAAATAGACGTACTACACTCATGTGCAAATATATGTGTATCATCTGCCATACTCACAGTGCTGTTCTAGCAGTTTGATTACCTGGTTGCTAGCTACTAAGTTTGAAGGCTGCATATTATTTCTTCCCTTTTTTGGGATCATAAATGGTTATTTGTGAAGAAGATTGATGTGTTGTCCTGCTTGTTCTGAAGTTCCATAGAGTTTAACTGTGGGAATCATAACATTGTTCTGTCTGTCCTGGTCATTTAAAAAATAAACATGTTTCCTGTTTTCTCATCGAAGTACAGAGATGTTAGAAGAGTGGAGGAAAAAGAGTATGTGATCGCTTTTTTATGAGATCTCTGGATGAAATCTTTCTAATTCAGTCTCCCTAGTCAGAGCTATTTTGAGTGACATTCTGGTTAGAAACAAGCAATTTCTAGGCTCAGCTTCACATATCCTGTCATTGAGGATATGCCACTACTGCTTTAGAAAAGTAGCCATGATTTGTGAGAGCATTTCTTTCATTTTCAAGTGGGTGCATAGCTTTTGAGATTGGAGAGAAAATCTTCAAAACATGAATCCTTACAATCAGAAGGCACAATCAGAGACAAACCAGTTTTAAATTCTGTAAGATCTCATGCCTTTTAAGGCAGTTTGATAGTTTGGGAAGCTGTATTCCTACTTCACAAACACGTGGACTTAGCACTGTAGAAAAAGCTAACCAGTGAACAAGGCTGCCAGGTTCTCATCGTAGGAAAGTACCTTCTTCAGCTACCACAGTAATCTTACTATAGTGGTATATAGTACATTAGAATGGGAAAGAGATTCTGATTCTATTTTCTGCTTTCTGTATCTTTAAATGAACCAACTTGCCACCCACTGACAGAAGCTGTAGGTTGTTCTACACATAAATTACAGGTATGTTTTAGAGGAGGGGTCACTTAAGAGACCTGTCCTCTGTTTCCTTCCTTAATCTGGAGTAAAATACTTTGTAGACTGACATATCAGTGTGAGGTTGTGGCATATGGAAAACACACCCAAGCCACTAAGGGCTGAAACGGATAATCTTATAGGCTGGGCATCTCCCATGCCGTCGCCACCTTGCCGACAGCCTGTCCATGGCATCACCAGCTTGCAGACGGCCTGTCCACATCATTGCCACCTTGCCAACGGCCTCTTCCACCCCATGGCCACCTTGCCGACAGCCTCTCCCACACCGTTGCCACCTTGCCAACGGCCTGTCCACATCATTGCCACCTTGCCGACAGCCTCTCCATGTCGTCGCCACCTTGCCAATGGCATCTCCCACACCCATCGCCACCTTGTCGACAGCATGTCCCATGCCATCGCCAGCTTGCTGACGGCATCTGGCCATAATCAAAGGATAAGCCATAATCAAAGTCGTCCAAGCCATATTATCAACAAATTTTGAGGTTTCAGACAAAATATGAGCCAGATCTAAAGCAGCCCTGGCCAACAAATTCTTTGGCATAAACCATTCTCCCATTCTGCCTAACTCCGAGCTCTCTCCATGGTTGAACAGCACTACAGTGTGTGCTGTATTCCAGCAGAGCCTAGAAATGGTTGTATTAGGCTGAGGCAAACTCACATTACTTGGCAGTGGGTCCTTATTAACTCAAGTTGTAGTTCTCTTTGGCTAGCTGGATTGCTAGCAAAATGTTAGGTCTTGCAATTGGCGTAGGAGACAAAGCAGATTTGTGGGAATGCTAGTGAGATCCCCAGACTTCTGCTTTCTCAGCTTCTGAATGCATGCAACAAAATTACAGGGGATTTCACTGCTTATGAAACCAGTGCGCACATTATTTTCTTGTAACTGTAGAGCTCTTTCTGCTCAGACCTCACAGCTCTCTTAGTGATTAACACTGTGACCTGGCTTGTGGCCTCTTCGCAGAGAAATGGCAATGCACCCATGCTTTCTGAGCAGGTGAAAATCAGGTTACTCAAGGTCTTTCCCATCTGAATAACCATACTGAAAGGCATAATGCAATGAAGTTGGTTGTGTCCAGCTGTCTTGGTTGTGTTTTGGCTTTGTTTGAATTAGCTGGTGCAGGAAGGAAGTAATGCTTCTATTTTTTTTAATCTCTTACTCCTTCTGCTTTTTTATTATTTATAGTAAAATATTACTTAACCATATGCCTGTACTAAATGGATTTCTAAATTCCCAGTGCTGCATTTTAATATGACAAGCATATGAAGCTATTGCAAGCATTTGAAACTTTCTGTCAAGATAACACATAAAACATCATAGATACACAGTGATCTGAAAGAGGCAGGGACAAGACACCACCAAAAGTTAAGTGTCTGTCTGTTATTACGAGAACAAGTGTCTCTTTATCTGGGACTGTTAAAACTTTTAGAAACAGAAAGTCATATATTGTATACTAAGAACAAGGCAGTGTTTTATCATGTAGGAGTTTATGCAATTTACTGTAAGAAAGCAGCCATATTACACTGATAAGGGATCACAATTTTTATTACACACATCTGTAATTGAGGTAGAATCTGGTTTTTGTTGTGTATTTCTATAGTACCTGGTGTGGAGCACAGCATAATTCGTGTACATAGTTGCAACATTTTTATTTTTTCCAAGTCTTTCTTCTCTCTCGCAAGAAAGGTATCTAATAAGCATTTGGTTCAGGTTTGGCACTCCCATGCCACGTGCTTAGCAAATGTGTCACAAGCAGCCAGTGATGGTAAATTTTGATGATTTACATGTGCTGCCTCTGTAACCGTGTATGCCAATCAGATACACACTCTTCTGAAAATCTTGTCTTTTGTCATATGTGCTGACATGAGTGTCAATGAAAACAGCCCAGTTGGTTTAAAATTACTGGGTGGACACAAGTCACAGATCAATGCTGGAGTTAAAAGGAACGTTGATTATATGAACCCACTGTAGACAGGGTCCAGTATATTGCAGGTCTAAGGGAATGTCGCCGTCTCTCTCACCTCATTTATTGCAGTGTGGTTTCCATGCCATGTAGTAGGGACAAGGTTGTGCTTCTGCTTATGTTCCCCACTGTGATCAGTATCATAGACACAGCCACTGTTGACAATACTGTCCTAATTTCCCTGTGTGCAGTATAGGAGGACATGCTGATTGAGTATCTCACTTTTCTCTTCCCAGGAGACCCAAGACAGTTCAGGATCTTCAGATGATTTAGCTAATTTGCTTTCTTGCACTTTCCCTTACTGTTTTTTCTTCATCATCGCAGACATTCTGGAAATGCCTTGCTTAGTAAAAAATGCAGACAACCCTCCCACCTGTCAAAGGGCATATAAGCACATTGAGAAGGGGCCTTCATGCTTCTCAGTTTTGACAGTTTTTGTGCTCATAATCTCCTGCCAGCTTTCCACATCCACTTCAGTGAAACCTGGAAACCACACAGAGCTCATTGTTTCTCAGCTAATGGGTGGGAAACTAGCTTCTCTAAGACAAATGAGACAGTCAGTAGGACAGGCAGCTGAGTAAGCCCCACAATGAAGGAGGGAGACTTACTCTTCCACATGCTCACCTCAGTCTTTGTGCTTGACTACATGGGGACTTGAGCCATCCAGTTTTTAACAGCATAAATTAGTAGAGAGAGAGTCATCTGGGAGATATGCCTGCCTTTAGCCCAGGAAGAGAAGCTAAAGTGCTATGATCAGTAGCAGAAAAATGTTAGCAATGAAATCAACATTGGAAGGACCCACAGTTTACAGCAGCCCTTCATTCAGGCTCTGATTTTGCATGTGTAATAATTAACACGTCCTGTCTTGTTGTGTTCTCATTTATATAGTATTGCAAGCAAAATCAAGCTACAGCTGAAAAATTCCAGGAGGACAGAGTGGTTTAAAATATCTGAATCCATGGTGGGAAGTAGTCTTCTTGCTCAAACAGCCTGTAAATTTTTCAAATTAACTGCCAGATTATTCTTAAGCAGTAGTCATAGAAATAGTTACAGAACGTCATTAGAAACATTTAAACCACAACCTGGCACATCAGCATGACCAATATATTAGTCATATGTGATTTCGCTATGAAAAGTGGCTTTGCTTATGACATCAATGGAATATTGCTTTTGTTTCCTCTTGGGTTTAGCTAGTACTTTACAGCTTGAATGACAATTCATTTGTGAAGAAGTGACAGAAAGTAGATGCTCTGCTTATAGATCTTTTAACAAAAAATAAAAACAAAAAGACTACTGTGTAGATTAATGCCATAAAAAGCTCTTTGGGAAGGAGAAGCCAGAGGGAGGAGAAAGATAATCTGAATGAAGTGAAGTCTTTAAGTCTGTGAGAGGACCAGAACTGCTGCTGAATTAAATATTAGCTCCTGGAACTAAAGCGAGCTGAACGGTAGCTGTGAATTTGGACATACAGGGATTGGAAGGGACTAGGATCACATCTGATGGAGGCGAATACAAACAAAATCTTCAGGTCCTTGTTTAGCTTAATGGGCTAACTCTGGCATGTATTCGTCTGCCCACCTGTGTGGAAAAGGTATTGATCACAGAGAAAGCAGATATGGCACGCTTCTCCTGGGTGAGCTTCTGGTCATCTTCTGATCCAAGGCAGACAGCAGCACACGGCCATCTGTTATGATCTGTATGACAATAGTTTCTTTCCAGCTCTAGCACACAAGATTTCATCATGTTAATATGTGTAACTAAAAATCATTATTTACACTGTAGTGATTCTTTTATTTTTTTTTCTTGTGATACTTCTGAGAAGTGCCGCTTGCCAACTCAAGCGGTGCATTCCCTTTCCGGAGCTAGGCCTTTAGCGCCCTCCAGTGAAGAAAACTGGTTTAAACAACTGCTAAGATTGGAAAAAGCATAAACCAGCCTAAGAACACAATTCCGAAGGAAAACAATGGTATAATGGGAAACAGTGCATCTTATTCAGCATGGGCGTCTAGCTCTCTTGGCTTTTTCAAATTAGTAAGCCCAATGCAGATGTGCTCCCAGCTACTAACAATACTTCAAATGCAACAATACTTCCAATGCTATGACATCTAACTATTAGGATAAATTCAAATAGCATTTATGACCACCTAAATAACAGGCTTGATTTTCAAAGAGCCAGTTAGTTGTAACCTTATCCTGACATCAGTAGGAGCTATGAGCAAAGGTTAGCAGAGGGAACGCTTTGCTCATGGATGCTGCCCATTTTTTCTTTCCATAGAATGCTCCCATATAGATGTGATTTTAGGCAATCTTTCAAATTTTTTTATTTATTTTCTGCAGGTTTGGGGGCTTGATTTTCACTCCATGTATTTATTCCATAATGTGTTGTTTTTCTCTATGGTGCCTGAAGAATTGGGATTTATAAGTGAAACGTGGTTTTCATGAGGATACACTTGTGAGGGGAAAGAATATATATATTCTGTCTATAGATCATTTTCTATCTATCCCTTTCTGTCACTGCCTCCATCTGTCAATTGATGTTTGAAATTCAAGCTGATCACGTCAGTTGCTTATATAAATCACACGGAAATGTTTCTATTCCCTAGTTGGATGAACAGATTGCACTCAGCAGAAGTGGTCTGAAAACCCATAAGGGCAGTTCAGGCACAAGTAGCAAATAAAAAGGACATAAAGTGTTTTAGAAAATGTGGAACCCTCTCTGCACTGTGCAAGCCCTGCAGACCCTAGAGAATCAGGCCATGCTGTGGATTGTTGGCTTGTCACAATGTTGAATGACATTTATTCTCATTTCAAACCCTTTGGTCCATTGCATTTTTGTAGTGTTACTTGCAAAGGTGAAGGCAGATCCCTCCCTGTACCACTGAATTGCTTCTGTTGAAGCATTCTTGTCAAGAAGCTGTAGGGAAACTTTCTATTAGCTGTGTGAAGCAATGCTTTCTCCAATAAAATGCATACTACTCCCAGAGTGAATATTGAAAAGGAGTTCTGAGTGTTTTGTGCAAATAAAACTAAATGGTTTAATCTGTGTGGCCTCTGAATAGGAGCCATAAGACTGGCTGTGCCTTCCATTTACATGACTGCCTCACAAACCTGATCATAGATTGTTTAAGGATATATTAAACCACTCAGTCTGCCTGCGTAACTGTGTAATCTGCAACATACTCTCCAGTTGACTTTTAGTTGACTTTTTTCAGTCCTGCTGACTTGCTGCAGCGTGAACTGTTTTGGAAGAAGACATGAAGTGGCCCATAAAATACAAACTAGAGATACCCATGGATTCCAGTTGCACAAAGTAAAACTGTCTAAATATGTGAGCAAGAACTAGTTTCTTTAGCAATAAGTGATGCTTCAAACAGGCAGGGATGAGACGAGAGATCTGAGCCTTTTGAAAGGCCAGTATTGCATGCAGGCACCATTTTTCATTCAGTAGCAGTCTGGCTTGTGTGAATTAATAGTCTTAAATTTCTGACACTCTGACAAGGTCCCACCCAGAACTGACCCATCTTTCTGCAGCTGTTGTCTTTATATTAAGTGAGCATAGAAAATGCTCCATGGGAATTAATTGTCTCCAGTTATGTGTACCCAGAATATTACCCAGTGAGAGCAGAGATCGCCTCAGGGAACACCTCCAAATAATACCCAGCCTAACCTTTTTTGCATGTAATGGAAAATGGTCTTAATCTCTCATAAAGGCTACATCCATGAGGTTGCACTTTCTTTTGCATTCCAGGTTCTTGAAAGAACTATTCTCCACCTCTTCTGCATTTCCTTTGTTGTATCCTCAAGCAGTCTTTGATCTAGTTAACTCATTAGTTTGGTACAAATGATTCAAGCATCCTTGGCCTTTATATCCAGTTGCATGCTAATTCCTCTTTAGCTGACTTATCAAGGAATGTGCTTGTATTTTAAAAATACTCAAATCTCTGTGAAAGAGAAAAAAGAGAGAAAGAAACAAAGAGGAAGAGGGCTCTATTTCAAGAAAACAGAAATGAGAGCGGTTCTGGGTTGTGGGTGGGAGTTCCTAATATGTGATCCCTGTCACATGTGTGCACAGTGGCAGACCTGTAATAGCCCAAACAAGTGAGAGACAAGTCAATAATAAAATAGGAAAGCATATAAATAATAGACCTGCTATTCTTTGTCATGGGCCCCAACCTAGGCAGGATATCATGTGAGTGCCTTGTTATGGCATAAATACTGGTATTTCTGAGTTACTTTTATTGTGGCTGAGGAAAGCCCTCTGCTGGAGAGCTATCTTGTCCCCTAGTTTTGTAAACTATGGTATTGCCGAAAGGGTTTAATCTACCTTTGAGAACTGCTGCAGATCACATTTCAGTTCCTCAAATTTCCTATTTTATTACATTTATGAGAATAAGCTACAGATTTTTACCAGGTGTGCTGTTTTGGTGAGTAAACAGCGCAGTAAGTTTTCTTAGCCCATTAAAAGTAATACAAAAGCAAACTGGTGAGAAAACAGAACAGACTGAGAGAACAGACAAACGGAAGAGAAGTCAAGCAGAAAGAACAGTCCCATAAACAAACTGTATGCAACATACAGGATCTATTGTACTCTTCTGGGGCAAGTCCAAAGAATTTGCTAGGGACAAAAGGACATCTAATATTTTGTATGCCTGTTTATAGAAAAGAAATTTGCAAATCTGTTTCAGATGCCTAAATTTTCTATATCGTGATATATTATTTTTTTGAGATTATAGTGCATGTGCGAAACTGTTTCCTGCAAGATGTTCCATTTGGCATGGACGACTGTCTCTTTTGGTTTAAAATAATGATGATGTTGGTGCCATGCATAATAGGAATTGCTAAAAGGATGTGAGTCACCTAACTACTTATGTTTTGCTGACTTGTAACAGTTAACAACGTAAAATTAGGACTAAACTCAGCTGTCCCTTGTAAGCTCAGGCCTGACTTTAGCTCTGACTCTAACTGTATGGCCAACTTTAAGTCCCTTTTCATCTTCCAGCTCCTGCACTAAATGCAGTTTCCTGGACATTTAAGAGATCACCTTACTGATATTTAAACTAAGTTCTGTCCTCCTTGTTGATAACTCTGAGCAAGCAGTCCTTCTCCTCCACAATACTACTTCTCCAAACATCTTTTATGTTATCCCAATAAATGAAGGCCTGATCTTAGCTTATCTTTCCTAGCAAATTTATTATCTAATCCTAATCCTAGCCCTAAATCTAACCTCACTGTTTGCTCTCAGCTAGTGTCCTATAGCAGTCCGAAAATCAATTGTTCATCAACACCTGATGATATCAACAGTAAACTTGTCTCGTCTGCTTCTTGAATACCCTTCTGAACAATTCCTTGTGTACTCAAGAGAATCAGAACCCTACCCCAAACATTAACACCAGTCCTAACTTTGACTGTTACATTAAACCTAAGGAGGAAACCCATGTCCAACCCCCTCTAAAACTGAACACAGTCTGCATCATCCCAATAGATCCTGCTGTAAATTTCATGTAGCCACCCCTTTCAGACTCAGGCCTAACCTTAATTCACTTACCTTGATGAGTCTGAACTCTAATCCTAATTCTACCTTGACTGTAATTCTGATGCTAAGAAAAGACCTTTATCACCTCCAAAGATGAATGTAATTGGCAAGCCTAGGTGGTATGAGTGCTACTGTGAACCCAAAGACTTATTATAAACTCTAGCCTAACCTCCCTTAAGGAGTCAGAACCCAAAGCTTAGCCGGCATCCTAATCCTAAACCTATTCTTGATTCTCTTGTTAACTTGAAGAAAGCAACTGCTTTCAGCCTGACAAACATATGTCTGTAGCCACTGATGATACCAGCCCTCAATTAATGCAAATTTGTCTTTGTAAAATAGGCCTAGCAAAAAACCCAGTGAGTTTCAGTCCTAAGAAGAATCCTCACCAAAACTCAACCCTTGACAAAGTTCAAAACTAAATATACTTCAGTACCTATTGGTATTTCCTGCCTTAAATTTAGCCAAATAGATGCTTGGAGACCAGGTCTAACACCAGCTCTTCTCTCTTACAAGGGCCTAACCCTTTCCCTAACTCTGAACCTCAATTTATTATTAATACAAAGCACTATACTCAAGAGTGCCTTCTCCTCTAGATCTAACTTTAGCTCCACAACCCTAATCCTAATCACAGTAATGCTTCTGTTGCAAATCACAAGGGGAGGTGGAATTAGTCTGAAAACTAAGTAGACTCCATCTCCCAGTATGAGCACTTATTACTCAGTGAAAGTCCATAGATAACTGTTCTTTAATCTCAGTAAGTCTCAAACTCAAGCCTACTTATAACTCAAACTTTAAATAGGAGAGCCTGCCATTGACCAACTTCATGTTCTTCATATGCCACTACAGTCAAAGAGCTCATTGTTACTGGAGCCTAGTATTGACTCGTGTCTCTTTTAAGTCCAAACCATAACCTCAGTTGTAACCCTACACCTAGGAATTCAGATACTACTATATGATTTGAAAGACAAGTTTTTTGCTTGATGTACAAGTTTAAAAAAATATCTGTAAAGCTGTCTGTTCAATCCATTTCCTAAAAACTAGCCTGTATCCATTTTGCTTCTCCCATGAAAACTAATCCTGTCCCACAATAAAAATCCTAAAATCAGAACTGATAATTTGGCTGACAATACATGAAGAGCTTCTGCCGCTTCATTAGTTCTGCAATGCTGCTGACAGTAATTACAGCTTTTTTTGTGTCAATAACTAAGTCAGCATCCCTCAAAAAAGATTCAGGGCCTTATTTTGCCTTTTAGTTATGTCACTTCTGCATCACTGTGATTTCACTGATAACAGTAGAATTACCCTTGATTTACACTAATGTAAGTGAAAGAAGACCCAGATGTATAGACAGCAATAGCAAATGCGGGCAGTTCTTGGGGGATTGCTTTTGCAGTCACATTTCTGATTGTGAGCATATTTGAAAAATATGCATCTAAAAATACTAGCATGTGGAGGTGTAAAGTATCAGTACAATAAAACAAACACTGGATCCCTATATAGCATTAAGCAGAATCCTGTATAAACTACACAGCTGGCTTCAGAACTTGTCTTTCTAACAGTCAGCAACTAAATTCCAGAGGAATATGCTTGCTCTTTACTGCAGATATTGGAGGTGAACAAACAAACAAATTTGTACAAGGGACACAAAACTGTGTTTTCACAGTTTATATATTCACCTCAATGATCGGTCCCAGCTCCTTTAAAATAAAATAAAATAAAGCAAAACAAAATAAAATAAAAATATACAGATGAACAAATTCTAGAAAACAATTAAAGAACTGGAGGGGAAGCAACTACTTGAATCTTTTGACAGACACATCAGTTATAAGAAAGCTCAAAACGGATCTCCTTGGGCTAAATTTGACTCAGACTCATATTGCTGTAAATCCAAAGTCCACTGAACTCAATGTAATTTACAATGGGTAGGCCAGTGAAGATGTTATACAGCAGTTTTATTGTTAAATAGTTCAGTTCTATGCTTAACAAGAATTGCAGTGAGGTATGATCTGTGATTAATATAGCTATGCTGGCAAAATTTCTTATTGTGGTTAACATTATAAAGGCAAAACTATACTTTGCTGGTAGTTAGAATGAATTACCAGCAAAGCCGTTCTAGTGGTTCATCCTAGGAATGCTTTGCTGGTACTACATGGGTGTGAATTTATCAGGGAGGGGGATAATAGATACCTCATGTCATGGAGCCATATCTCTCAGCTTTTTGGGCAAACTTAGCAGATTCATTGCTTCAGACCTTTACCATTAATATCACTGCTAGGATTACCCCCTTAGTATCCTGATATGTTTATACTGCCAAAGCATTTCTTGTATAGACTTGGCCCTGTGCTCAGCCAAGTACCATGTGAATTCCAACTGCTTGGGGGTAGGTTTGCTAAGTTCCACTCACTTAAAAAGTCTGTTTATTAATTTGTCCTAGATTTGATATTCCAGCTAAATAATTCCAGCAGAGACTAAAAGTTTGTGGGCAAAACTAACAAACTATTTTAAAGAATTATAACAAATTATGTTATGTATTTGTAATGCCTTAAATGATCTTTCCAACCTATTAATTTTCTTTCCCTTGTGTTGCTTGTCACTATTTACATCCATTTTCGTCCATTTAATTGTTTTGCAATGTCATGCCATGCTGTTTGAGTTTCAAGTACTGAAGGAGAAAATTTAGACTACTCCATTCTTTCCTCAACATTAGATTTTTAAAATTAATTTAAAATTTATTTTATTAATTCATTAAATTAAACTAAGTTTTGAAATATTATAGGATCATTTCCATGCCCACTAGATAAGATAAAGCCTACAAAACAAAATAAGAACCCAAACATGTACTTCACCCTGGTGTACCTCACTTCAACCCACCTATCATTAAGCACTTAACTGATATGCCTAAATGAGGAACCTACACTACTTTGAACCAGGATTTGGATTTAGGGACTTCAGTCACTAAGCTCCTGCATTTAGGTAAGATAAACCTGAACTCTGATAACAAAGGCTCCAAACAGGAGCACTTTAAAGGAGATAGAATCCAATATTAATCTTACCCTTATTTTGCCACTGTCTGCACACAGAGAGAAGGCTTCTTAGCAGAACTGGATTGGTTTTGTTGAGACAGAAGTAGCATCTGAGTAAAAGTGTGTACGGGTGGGAGGACCTAATCAGTTTACATCCCAGAGAACTAGCCCTGGGCGTAAATGAAAAGAGAAATGGAAAAGTTTCTTTGAGGAGGTATCCTGAGAATGATCTGGCTACTTGCACTGGTACATTTCAGAAAAGTCTCATCTGTGAATTCTCATAAAATCTAGTCTTAGCTACACAGAAATTAATTGTCAATGGGCTAAATATTTTGCTGGAAAAATATGTTAGAAGTATTGCTATCACATATGCAACACCAGAGAACAGGCAGTTCCAACATGATTAGAACTTTACATTTTGATAATAACAGCTGATCGCTTCAGCCAAGAGAAACAGATCAGTGTGGTATGTTAAACTCCACCACAGAAATTTGAACTCCAGGATATCAATTTAATGCTGCTGGCCTGGAAATAAACTGTCCTGACATTCACTGCTTCTCATATTAACCTTTTCCTCCTTACATGAAGTCATGCCCGTCAGTGCCATTTACTGCCAATTGATAGAAAAGAATTGGTATGATTGCACTTGGAGTGAGCTGAACATGCTGCAGCACCTCAAGTTATTGTGATCAAAGTATATTTTGACCTTCTGGTAAAAGTCCTTGACTAGAGGCATTAAACACAGATGCACTGAGCTGCTGGCAATTCCTCAAGCCACTGGACCAGCCTGGAAAACTGAAAACTGAAAAAGCATTAAAAGCCCTTATTTCAGTTTCTATAGGCTACCATGGACGTATTTTTCTTTGTCATTCTCAAGGCCCATCTGCATCTTAGCATGATTCACAGAAAACATCTTAACAGGTTTTTGTTTTTTCTGGTTTTCTCTTCTCTGAGAAAGATGGTTTTGTTTTCTTTTGTTTTGTTTTGTTTTCTCACAGAAATTACGTCCTGTGTCATCTTCCAAGACTCCGTTGGCTTGGGGATATCAGGATATTTCTGAGTGGGCTGCACCTACAAGAAAGAAGAGGGATCATGATTTGTTTCCAACTGCTGTCACATGTAACAGGACAGATGCCACAGGCAAAGTATTCCACTCTCTTTTTCTTCACAGATTTTGTACATTTACTGGTGTCCTTTCTGACTGCTCACCCAAATGGAGCCGAGTTTTGCTGTGTCCTGCCCCTCAACCTGTCCAAAAACTGCAGTGCATCATTACATTTCAAGAATGTACAAAGGTGTCTCACCAGCATTTAGAGAAGGAAAATAAAGATTCTGTCTGTACTCCAGACCTCCTGGGCAGTGTGAGATCATCGGTGTTGGCAAGGAGACAGTTTAGCATAGATGACAAGCTATCTGTTTACTGCATATGGATTACACATGATCATACAAAAATCAAAGGCAGGCATTAAGCCTAATCAAGGGAAAAAGTACATTTCTGCAAAAAAGGGTTAGCAATTAGAACCATCTGCCACTGTGCCTGGGACCCAGTGTTGATGAGGGAAGGGAGGAGGCTGTTCCTTGGACAGCTTCTTCAGAAGCTAGTAGTAGCGGATCAAGGAGCAGTCTGTACCCAGTTAGCTCTGACAATAATCTTGCATGTATGCATTTCTCAGGCTGTGTTGGATAAACTTGTATGTTTGAAACAACAGTGTGGTCAACCATGGCAACTGTGCACACTTTGGTCTGTGTACAATCAGTCTGTGTCAGTCTCATGGTTTAACCCGGCAGGCAGCTAAACACCACACAGCTGCTCGCTCACTCCCCCCCCGGTGGGATAGGGGAGAGAATCAGAAGAGTAAAAGTGAGAAAACTTGTGGGTTGAGATAAAGACAGTTTAGTAAGTAAAGCAGAAGCCGCACATGCAAGCAAAGCAAAACAATGAATTCATTCACTGCTTCCCATGGGCAGGCAGGTGTTCAGCTGTCTCCAGGAAAGCAGGGCTCCATCACGCGTAACGGTGACTTGGGAAGACAAACGCCATCGCTCCGAACGTCCCCCCCGTCCTTCTTCTTCCCTCAGCTTTACATGCTGAGTATGATGCCATATGGTGTGGAATATCCCTTTGGTCAGTTGGGGTCAGCTGTCCCAGCTGTGTCCCCTCCCAGCTCCCTGAGCCCCCCCAGCCTACTTGCTGGTGGGGTGGGGTGAGAGGCAGAAAAGGCCTTGACTGTGTGTAAGCACTGCTCAGCAGTAATGAAAACATCCCTGTGTTATCAACACTGTTTCCAAATCCAAAACATAGCCCCATACTAGGTACTATGAAGAAAATTAACTACCCCAGCCAAAACCAGCACAGTCAGGAATCTGCTTCCTTTTGCCTCAAATCCTACAATAATAAAAGGCAGGCAAGGCAAGGCCGCCCTAGATGCTAAGAAAGGTCTGCAGAGACTTACCTGAACATTATCTGTAACAATTAAAGATGAGGATCTTTGAGAGCTTCAGAGTACAAAAAGGACCCATCCGTAAGAATGTAAATAATCAATAGCCCTCAGTGTCAATGAGAATGAAAGCCCCCCTTTTTGAATAAGCATCCCTTAATTCTTGGGCTCTCTGCTCCTTTTCTTTTCCTAATAACCACACATTTTATCTTGTTATGACTGAACTCATAGCTTTTCAAGAGACAGGTCTTATTTCCTTAATATTACTACTTAGAATAAAAACTTAGTGGAAGCAATAACACTCTGTCATCTTCCCAACATGACTATTTTCCACTCAAGTCTGACTACTGGTTAACCTGTATCAGCCAAATCTTCCCTTATAACTTGGCCATCATGTTCTCCAGGGCATATTCTTACCTATACTGAGACTGTAGATTGCAGCACAGAAATTAAATGACTCTTGAGTCCAAGCACAATCAGTTTGTCTTTTGAATTCTGAGCTCTCAATGTCAGTACTTGACTGTGACAGGTGATCCTGTTCTCTCTTTTTTGTGTACTATTTCTCCATCTCTCCCTTTCTAATAGACAGGCATTATTAGGGAGACATATTAAACCTTTTCTTATTTTGGATGTGCTAAATTAAACTAGCCAGAAGAAATTTGATATTGTTCCTTTTTGTCATTTTTTTGGTCAGTAATGAGGCTCTTAAGGTTTATACTGAATTTCTTGGCCTGAACAGCGCAAATTAAATTAGATGTTGCCTGGTCAGTAAGGTAGTCAGTGAGATACCCTGTGGAGAGGATTTGAGAGCCTGAAGTATAGCAGAGCTACAGTGGAGCTGAGGGTAGGAATTAAAGCAGGCAGTTGCATCATGAGATGCGCAGCGAGCCACCTTCCTAATTCCCTCCCAGAGACACACTGAATTAACCTGAAATGCCTATTTTTCAGACTTTGCCTTTTGGGAACTAGGTTTTGAAAACTACAATTAAACCCCATTATACTATCTGTATTTTAGTCTTTAATGCAAATGAATTCAACCACCTGGCATATAAACCGTCTCTCAGCCCCCTGATACCCAAAGTGGTTTACTCAGAAATGGCACACTTAAGTGATCACAGGCATACAAAGATATACAAATAAGGTTTAAAACCTTAATATGTTCACAAGCCCAAGGGCTATCATGAAATATCTTATTGAACTGGATACCCCCTACAAAATACTAGACCATGTAATGACTTAATACCTAACACTTTTAGTTGTGTAACACACTTTATAAATAAATAGCAAATATATAAAATGATTACATAGCTGATACTATTTAAAAATAGTAGCATACTGAATCCTGTTAGGAAAACAACAGGAAAAAATATGGGCTGCTTCAGCATTCTGAAATCGGCTGCATTTTTCTAAATATTTAATGGAGTTAGTTGCTACTAAAGAAGCATACATTACATGGTTTCACTATATTGTGCAATGACATTAATACACAAAGTATCAGCACAAAGCTTGAGGATGAAATCTACTCTTAGTGTAAAAACAATTGTTACCGAGGGTACAAGAAGAGTGAAATCAGCACATCTATATGATAACAGGAATGAATGTCTTTTGAATAGGAGACCAGAAATTCAAACCAAATACAGGAAGAACCAGACTGTAAGACACTTTCAGTAGAAAACAAAACCTATAGTCACAATCTGGAAATGTCTTCATTTAAAAAAAAAAACATTTAATACCCTGATTTCTACATTATTTGTCTCTATTTTTCTGATATTCCCATCGCCATGATAATAGAGTCCTTCCATCTGCTAATGGATAGCACTTAACATCCAGACCAGATATTAGGAAGAATTTCCTAATTAGGTAGGTAGTGAAACTCTGGAGGCAACTAAGGGAAAAGCTGTTGAATCTCCTCTATTAGAGCTTTTCAGGAAGAAGCAACATTCTGCCTTTGTGCTTGGAGATGGACTAAATGATCTATTGAAGTGCTTCCCAGCCTCGCATTTCTGTGATTCTGACTTGGAATAGTGATTCATTCTGAACGTACATTATTCACTTAATGCAGAGGAAAGTTCAAGTCAGTTGCCTTATGACAGCTTCAGCTGACAAACTCTCAGAAGGACTTTAACCTTCCAACAGTGTCTCACCTTTATTACGTGGTACATTTTCTGGTAGCAGAAGAGGCAGAACATACTATTACTGTTAAGAGAACAGATAACTAGCAGATTTTTGAGGCAGTTACACCGTGATAAATTGTGATTTAATGACAAGCCATGAAATTACACTCATATCACACCTATACTTGAACTGCTGATCTTCAAGGAAAACCCAAGTCTTCAGATACTAACAAACATTAAAAATTGTTTCCAGATAGAGGCCCTTCCCTGCTTCTTATCTGGCCTTGTTATAATTTCTGATTTCCTATCCCCTAACTCATATTTTTCCACACAAGTGGAGTCCTCTGCTCAGCTCTACGTGAACCAGTCCACAGAAACCTCTGGACAATAAAGGTGATCACAAAGCACCTGTCCATTTTCCCTGTGGAATAGTACTAAACTAATGCTTTGCACAGGTGTTTTGGGATTGGAGCCTTGGTTAGTGGTTTCTAGGACAAAAACTGCAGCTCTTGACAACTTGATATTGAGGATCCATTAATGACATTTTAAAGAATTAGAGTCCTGCTGCTTGGGAAATAAGGAAATAAAATTACAATCTAGCCAATCTAATGTGCCCCTGTATTCTCAGTTAGATGTGGTTGTCTTGATGACATGTCTTAATCTGATGTGGAGTGACATAGAAGAGATGACTGTGTTCCAGTAATGGTTGCCAGATTATGGTGGAGAGTGTCAGTGGAGTAAATTACCTCTACAGATTATTTCCAAAGATTACACTGGTTTTCATGGAGTCCAGAATTTCATTTTGGGTATAAGGTACCCTACCACGTAGGCCAAAGGGTAAAGGGAGAAGATGCAATTGGGCATAAGGTTATAAGAGGAGATTCAATTTCTGGGACTCGAAATTTAATTTTTAGCAATTCGTCTTTAACATACGACTTTGTCTGGGCCTTTCACATGTGTCCGTTCTCAGTGCCTCTTTACAGGACTTGTTCTGTGAAAATTAACGGTGATAATGCAAATGTTGAGATGCTTAGATTAGAAGCATTATAAAAATGAGTATTATATTAATGCGACTTCCCTTTCCGTAATTATAACTTAACCAATATGAGTATTTGCAGCAGTAACTGTACTTGCAATTCTTACTGATACTGAAATTCATACCCGAGACCCAACAGACCAATTTCCACTTAAGCATGTTGCCTTACAGCGAGGAAGTTAATCGGGTTTTACCCCCAGAAAGTGCAGGGACAAGAAAAGGGGCCAGTTTTTTTGAAAACGCCGGGAGGAGCCCAGCGCGGGGTGTGCGGGAGCCCCGTTTCCCGGGGAAGCTGGTGATGCAGACACCCGCGCAGAGAAGCGCGCCGATGGCCATAAGCAGCTTAGCAGCTCGCCAGAAGCCCGAAGCTGCGGGGCGGTGCCGTTAATTACATTTAATTCCAGCCCGCCGTTGGTTTCTCACCGGCGCGGCCCGCCGGCACCGCCCGCACCGCCGCTCCTGTCACGGCCCGGGGACGGCAGCGGGCCCCGCCCCTCCGCGAGCCCCGCCCACCCCTCGCCGCCTGTCGCTGTCGGCACCGCGGAAGGGGTCGGAGGTCACCGCGGGGAGGCGGGGGTGGCGGTGGCCCGAGTCACGTGACAGTGCCAATATGGCGGCGCCGTGGCGGTGGCGCGGTGGCGGCTGCTGAGGGAGGCGCGTCTCTTCCGGGTGATGGGGCCGCGGCGCGGCCGCAGGCTCTGAGCGCCGGCCCCGGCGACCCCCTCCCTCCCTGCCCCGCGGCGGGGCCGCTCCGCCATGCAGCCCCCGGCCCGAGAGCAGGACACCCGCACCAAGAGCATGTTTGTGTCGCGGGCCCTGGAGAAGATCCTGGCGGAGAAGGAGGCGAAGCGGCCCCCGCACGGACAGCTGCGGAGAGCCTGCCAGGTGGCGCTGGGTGAGTCGGCCCGGCCCGGCCCGCGGGACTCCCCCGCCTCCGCCGGCCTGGGAGCCGCGGCCCCTCCCCGGCCCGGGGGATGACAGAGGGCCCCGTGGCGGCGGGGGGACGGGATCCCGGCTCGCCCGCTGCGGGGGGGTGGGAGGCGGCGTTACCGCCCCCGCGCCCCGGGTGGTGCCCTCTGCCACGCCGGGTCCCCGGCGGGGTGCGAGAGAGTCCCGGGCCCCCAGCTGCGAGGTTGCCGGCCGGGGCCCAGGCTGAGCTCGGCACTTTGGAGTGGGGGAAAAGTTCTCTCTCTAATGCAACGTGTGCAAATACGAGGGGAAAAACCCCAGATATCTGGTTTTTTAAGTTCTGGTCTCGATATGAAATAAAAGGGGTTTGGGCTTGTCACTGTAGCACCAATTTTGAGAAAATTAATTATAAACTTTTAAACTAGGAAACAGGCTGTTTAAGGTCCTCGACTTGCAGAGTCTCAAATCTTCCAGGGCTAGTCGTCTTCTGATATCTTATCTCCAGCTCGTGGTTGGACTAGCTATAAACTGCTAGCAGTGTAGCCAAATACATATAATGTGGTGTCTTGCAGAACTGAAAATAACTTTTTGTGAAGTTGGTGGACTGGTCCTGAAATCTGCAAGTACAAACTGATGATCTAGATCTCTGTGTTAAAGTTCTGAAAACATATGGTATGTCATGAAGGAGGAAAAATTAAGCTGCATAGAGCAGTATAGCTCTTACAGTTGGAGTTCTCTATGGCCTTTCTTAATTTGCGAAAGTGATGTATCTCTTACAGTTTTGGTTGCTTTGCACCAACACTTTCCCTTTAATTTGGGAACACTTACTGTATCCAGAACAGAAGAAAAGACAGGTGGAGTATGTAAGGAAACTGGGCAGATGCAAGTTCTGTCCAAGGGACTGTGAAAGCAAGCTTGAAAAATAGCTGTCGTTTTTATCTTCCTTCCCACAGTCCTTGCCTTCAAGAAATTTGTAGGAGTTAATTGTAGTGATAGTATATCCACAGAAAGGTAACCACATAGAAGGGTATTTTTTACTATTTAAAGTTGACATTGTGAGCAATAGTATAACACGTGTGCCCCAGCAGTTAGAGACTACTTTTCCCACTTCCTTTTCCTGATTTCTTCCCCAACTCCCCCAGCGCACACCCAACCCATTTACAGGACTGGAAACCTGTTTTGCTGCTATGTAAATATATTTAGAGGGCAAGAAAGGGAACTTTCTTGAGAGATTACTAGTGAAGGTCTTTATGTTTGCTAACACATCAAAGATTATGATTTTGGGAGAGGCGTATTGTGCGATAGCTACCTATTAGCATTTGCATGTTGGATTATAACTATTCTATGTCTGCGTATTTTAAGGTACAGAACATTTGAGGGTAGTTAATGCTTGTGATGATGGACTTTTTTTTGGTAATCTTGCTTGGAAAAAAAGGTCCATGTGCTTTCCAGGACTAAAGCAGAGGTCAGCATGAATAGATAACCTTCTGTTGCTCAACTGTCCTGCCCTAGCAGGTCCTTGATTACTGTACTAAAGGATCTCTGTTGTATTTGGTGAATGTTGCATCATTTTAAGTTGCCAATATGAATGTGATTTCTTTTATTTACATGTGATTCCCTTCCCCCCCCCCCCCCCCCCAACTTTGTTCTGTTTAGGTTAAGCTTTTTTACTCAAATGAAAAAATCAGTTTTATTTACATATACTTCAATTTAATTAAGCTTATACTTTATATTAAGACTATGACTTCAAGTTTCAAAAGCATTAGCTTAATTATCAAGCGCTGCGCAATAGCAAATATGCTAGGAAACATGGGAAGAACATTACTTGCAGTCTGAGAAATTCAGGCCAGACTTTGTAATCTACACAAACTGTTATGGATGAAAGAAGCTTCAGTGTTTTGAATAATAATAAAAAAAGTCCAGTTAACTCTGAGTAAAATTAATTCAGTTTGAGAGAAATGTAAAGTTAACTTTTATGAAACTGGTAATTGTGTCAGCTGTTGTCATCTTTTTTGTTTTCTCCATGTCATACTTTGAATAATCCCTTTCTACCTCTTACTAAAGTCCATTTGCTGTGCTGTCTTATTTATACAATGGTCTTTTTAATGGAGTCTTGAAGTATTGTACCATTTCTAAACCAGTCAACACAGGCATGGGTCATGTGTAAATGATACCTGCTCTTGGCACTAGGGAAGCCTATGATGCATCTGTTTTCTAAATAGAGAGGAACTGCTGTATGCTACAACTACCTCATATAAATTAACCTGCAACTATTTCTACAATTTCTGCTGTAGTTTTACTGCAGTAGCGTTTCTATTAATTACATATGCTTTAAATTTTTTGTTTGGTGAGACAGAGGAAGATACTTCTAACTGTGGGAATTATGCTCTTGTTTTCTTTTACATGAGTTCTTTATTGTTTTGAATGTGTTCAACTCCTGAGAACTTAAGTAATTTACTACTGAAAATTGCTGTCATTCTTATGTAGGAAATATAGGTATTCTTTCATTATAATTTTAATCCGTTCTAATTGTTTTAATCGTTCTAATTTTAAACTGTTCTTACCCTTTTTTCTCTTCCTTTCTCAATAATATACCTTTCACTGGACTAATACTATGCAGTTTTGGACTGCAAAATATCTTCATGATTTTGTAGAAATGAGAAGTAACATAGGCTCAAATAGGACATAAACACAAGAAGTGTGGAAAAAAGGAACAAAACCAGTTCCTGGTGGTGTTTTTTGGGTGTTTTTTTTTTTTTCCCCCTCTGTCCACCCCCTCCTTTGAAATAAACAGTGTTAATGTTGAGTAAGCAGAGTTTGAATAAATTCCTTCATTCAATCTCTTGCTTCATCAGTAGGTGTAACGGTTGTATCCTGTACTCTCAGTGCCAGTAAGCCCCAGGAGAGACTGGGAGAAATGGAGCTTTTTAAACAGAGAAGCGTTCTGCTCTGCTTTAGAAAACTGTGTTTTTAAGAAAACTTGTTTTCAACAGACAGGCAGTGTATTGTATAAAAATAGTTGCTTAATAAGCATTTACATGGAGCTCTAGGTACACATGGTTCTTCGTAAATCTACTGAAATAATCTCTATCCTGAAAAATTTACAGAGACATTATGTATCACAGCAGTTCATACTGGTCTAATGCTAATTGTGCGTCTGGGTCTCTCGTATAAACTATTACTCTTGCCCTATTAGGACTGTTTTCAATGACATACTGTGCAGCCAACCTGGTTATGTGACCTTCTTTGCTTGCCTAGGCACCTCCACATACATATCTTTGAGCTTTGTAAACATCAGAATTTGTTCAGTTAGCTTGTTAATGAGTTTTTAAAAAAATCTCTTAAACCATGCCTTCACTTAGAAATCTGGTTGTGTGTTTAAGAAGTCTCTGGGTATAAATGACAGATGTCTAAAATAAGTTTGTGTCTCTTATTTTAGTAGCCTCTTGGCTAGCATGTTTTGAGAACGCTGGGGTAAAGAGGAGGTAGTCTTGCTTCATTGTGGCAGCCTTTTCTAAAGGGCTCTCTGTAGATCAATAGAATCAATAAATGCGGGGTGTTGGGTTTTTTTGATTTAAGTTTGAGGCAGCCTGGAAGGCTTTACTGGGTTGGGGGGAGGGAAGCTTTTGCTGCTGATCCATGTGTGTGTGTCGGCACTGCTGTCTGGTGTTCTGACAAGCTATGGAAAGGCATTGCTTGTGTCCTTGTGCTAATGCAAGCTATGCCACTTTCGGCACAGGAACTAATTTGCTTCCACTGAGACAAACTTGACTGTACATTAACATAGGATGCATCTAATTGCAGGCAGGCAAATTTTTCCCCCATTTTAATATATAGTTTTCAATACAAGCGAACTTAAACCATCCATCTAATATAGAACAGTAGTTACTCAGCATGAGCTTCACCCTGCTTTTATTATGGCCAGAAGCTCTGGAAGGAATTGCTGCAAGGCCTTGCTTGTTATTCCAGTTGTGTTGCCTGGTAGGAATGCTGAAAGGCTTGTGTTGAGTGGGCAGCACACGCAGTGCCCGGAGTTGAAGATGTTTCTGACTGAAGTAGGTGCAATGTATGCCGATACATTCTGGCCTTGAAAGTAGCAGGCAGCTCCGGTACCAAAAGCACCGAGTGAGGGGTCGGTGTAGTGCTGTGATGACCATACGGTGACCAAAATTCAGACTGCGTTCTGTAGCTGTGGAAGGGAATTGAGCTGTGCCCCTTAATCCCGTGACTGGAAGAGGAGAGTGATGGTGCAGTAGGTTTCTGGAAGCTGGCGATGCCTGGTTGGCGCTTGGCAAGCTGTTCGTGGTAACAGACTTCTGTTAGGCAACAGTTTCTGTTTCACTCACTTTTGGTGGTCAGACCACCAGATGAGTGCTTCAGATGTGGAGATTTCCAAACTATTTTGATGCAATCAGTAGCAGAGGCATGCCTGTATCTTGCTTTTGTCCTTTCACTTATTCTTTTCTGCCAGCATTATCTAGTAAAATACTGTTGTGGTGCAGATGTTTTTATATGGCTTTAGAAAAGCCTTTATATAAAGAAAAATTGTGGGGAACTTGGTCAGGCCGTGGTTGGATTATTTTTTTTTTTTTTTAATTTATGGAGTATTTCTGAGAGTGAAATTGTCAAATTGTCATTGCTCTAATATGGGAAGCTGTTATTACATATTTTTCTAATGCATGATCTAGTATAACTATCAGTAAAGATGGGCATGATCATGTCTCCTTAAGGCTAAAATCTTTATGGAGTTTGATTCAAAACTTTTTTTGCTATACTGCTTTGCTAACAAACAGTATGGGGGAAAGTGATCTCTCTGAAAGAAAGTGAAATTATTTCAGTAGGATATAGAGATTTGGAAAAAAATAGCATTACTTGGTTACACCTTAAGTGTGGAAGTGAACACTTCTGTAGTTAAGTATAACATATCCTGACAATTAAACCTTTTTTCTTGTACAGTATTAAATTTTATAAAATAACCTTTTTATTTTCTTGGGTGGACCCATTGCTATAATATTCCTACTGTAGTTTGAATTTTTTTTTTTTTAGAAACAATTTTTAGGTGAGGAATTTTTATTTCGGACCCCTTCCCCTTGCTCCAAGGGGCCCCCCAACAAGCCCTCCCTGTCCACCTCTCACAAAATAGTATGGCAGAATGAAGATGGTGTGTATGACCTCCAGCTTTCCTTCTGCCAGCAGCTGGGTGCAATGGGAAGAAGGATGCCAAAATTGAACTGGATGAACTGAGACAAGTTTTGAGTAATAGGCTGGCCAGACTAGTGGACATTAAACAAGTTTCAGTTTCAGCTCGAAGATCACAAAAGTTAGGCTTGTCCACAACTTCTGAAGTGGCAGCTGCTGAGGAGGAGTGGGAAGCGGGTAAGTGTGCAAACAAGGAAGCCCCTAAAGAAAACTCACACTCACTGAGCTAGATGTATCAAATATGGATTTTTTTTTTTTTTTACTGTATCTCTGATGATATTCACTTTATTGATCTGCCAATGGGAAAAAAAATTGCAGCAACTCTTTTATATGTAAAATAGCTTTCTATTTTATGTACTATAGAAATAACCTGTGAGTATTCAAAAGGTGTCTTGTTTGACTTGACCAAAACATCAAATCAAGGAAGACTTTTATTTCCAAACTAGACAAATTATCATTTTTTAGTGCAAGGAGAATGACTTGTCTAACTCGGGCAGTCTTTCTGCTTTGGGAAAATAAACTTAGTTCAGAGAGTGTTGAGTTTTTGCAATTGTTTTTTTAAAAAAAAAAAAAAAGAAAACCAACCCAACCTGTAAACCCTAGTTCTACAAAGTTTCTGAAATACAGAATTACTTGTGGTATAGCTGACCACCCTGGCATCCTGTTGTACTTGGGATTCTGGCTGTAGCTAAAATATGCCTTTCTCTGCCAAGACCTGGAGGCAGGACTAAGCGTTCTGAACTTGTAAAGCTACCCAGAAAACTCTGTGTTTTAAGCAGCCAGTTCCTGTAGGCAACAGGAGTACGCTGCTGTAATAATAAGATAGATCTAAATAGGGACACAATAAATTGGTGGGTCCTTTAGTGTATGTTATTCTCAGTAGCTCTGTGGATCATAATGTGGTGTTAAAGATGGGAAAATTAATAAAATCAAGAGGACTGAATTCAAGTTTTGCTGAATTGAACTTCTGACTAGCCGTCTTGTTGATAAACCAACTGGATACTGGAATGAAGAAAACAGCGATCCAAGAAGTGGTGCTGTGATAAGATTTACACTGTCTGTCTGTGTGGCATGGGAAACCTTGGTTATGTCTTATCAACAGTCTCCATTCTGTTGACTCTCCTTTACCAGTTGAAGCCTGAAGTATTAGGGGACAACAACAGTGGGTTTGCACTGTTGCAGAGCTGCAAAGTTACTTCTAATTCTGAAATCCCAGGCACCGGGGCTATGCGCTTGGCTCGGCTCGTTGCCTTGCTGCTGGCTTGTGCAATATTGGCAAGTGAAAATTGTCTCTCCTTTAAAACTACTGGGCGTGGTTGTTTGCATGATGGTCTTGATTAGAAAATGGTGGGCTTCTGAACAGAGCCATGATGCATTGTAGGCCTGTGACTCTTCAGTTTTTCAGTCGTCTGTTCTTTTGTTGATTATAGGGTGGATAATGTTCCTTCAGTTCTTGTTACGTCACTTATTGCTAACGGATGTCGTACTGCTGCTTTCCTGACTGCTGACTGTGCTGGCTTTTGTTAATGAGAGAGTATGGCAGACAGAATAGCAAGTCCCAATCCTGGATGTAGCTTCTCTCATAGGTTGTAGATATATAGGTTTCCTCTGCATTTTGCTGCCATTTTCCCTATAAAATAAGGGTAGTAACGTTACAAAATAGGCATGCTCTGCAAGGATTAATTCTTGTAACATTCATTGAACAATAGGACTATGAAAAACCTGTAATATGTGTTTGTTCCAGTCCTTGTTAGTTAGTATGTTTTGTGTATTGATGCTTCTGAGACAAAAGAAATTATTGGGGTTCACAAATGGCACTGAAATCATCTGAACTCTGAAAGCCTAATCCCAAACAATGGTGCCTCTCCAGAGTTGTGGAGAACAAGTATTGACTGAATGATCCGTTTCTGATAACTTTGCAATTGAAGCAAGTTTTGTAGGCATGATAATTTGAAGGTGCATGAGATAGCGTGGGATGGACAGGATTCCATGTGGTTTTACAAATGATTGTAGCTGTGCAGCCTTACTGTGTGTGCTCTTTTTGATATTTTTTTTTGTCAGTGTTCACAGTATGCACTTATGCTGTGTCTGGTGTAGTGCTGTTCTGGTCTGTATTGTGCATCATGGTGATACGTTAGAAATCCTCAAAAAGCCATACTAGGATCTTTGGGATTTGCTGCTGCATACAAGAGAAATGAGAAAAACTTTTTTTTTTTCTTCTGTATTTAATTTTATGAAAAGCTCCCTAAAAGTGTAATTAAAAACAAAAAAAAAGAGCTCTGCTGGCAAAATGACATGCATTTAAGATTTCTTATCTTTTGGGAGTTTGTTTGGCTGATGTCATATCGTGAGGTTTAACAAAGGCAGGCTAACTAGCGTTGTAGTTAACAGGAAGGTCAGATGCATTGAACTAATGGTTTATGCAGCGGCTTAAAGACTTCTGCAGACCTGAGCTCTCTATGATGTAGACTTACTCTTGAATAAAAATTGCATGCTATACCTGTGTTTTCTAAAGATATCTTCTGTTAAGAATGTTTGGAAAAATTAGCTTTTTCAAGTAGAAGTTGAAAGATATGCCTTCCAATAAATGGTGTAACTGTCTACGGTCTCTGAAGCTGAAGATGTTACAGGAAAGGAATAGCAGATATTGAAGTGTAGTACTTCTGGTTTGAAACAGCTTTGCTTTATTACATTTTCCTTATTTGTGTTGTTGACAATGATAAATGATGTTGGGTGTTAAATGCTTTGACTTCTTTTCTTTCTTCCAGATGAAATAAAAACGGAGCTGGAAAAGCAAAGGTAAATTACTAATTGCTGTAAACTATGCCAGAAAACAGCAAATCAAATAATTTGATAGTGGCATTATGGCAATGAGTTTGTGAATATCCAGTTACACACCTTTCTGCCAAAAACATGATATGGCCCATGTGTTCCAATTACACAATGTTTGTGGCTATGGGTACTCAAGCCATAACTGCCTCTGAATTTAACTATGAAAAAATTGCATAACTTCTAAAAGGTGCTAATTTTTCACTTCCTCTTGCTGGGCTTAATATAGTGTGATAGGAAATCATAAAGAGCAGTAGGTATCCTCTGTTTGACAGTATAGGCTCTTAACTAGCTAGATCAAGAATACCAATTTAAATATTACTTAAATCCAAATTTTAAAACACTTTTCCAGCACTGTGCTGTGATTTAAAATGAGCCCCCAAATGTGTTTCTCTTTGCTTAGTATTCCTCATATGGGCCCTGTTTAATTAATTCAGAATACCTTTGATAGATTTGTCATCACAAGTTCCCCAGTATTTCAGGTAGTGGGATGGTGTTGGAGTGTAGTGAGGGAAGAGTTAAGTTGAAGAATATATGAAAAAGATCAGATGCAATATAAATACATGTAAAGTGTTTTTTGTGTGAGTTTTAAAGAAAATTGAACTTTCTTTAAGAAAGCATGTGTGAGAGAAACTTGCATTACATTTGTATGCTGCTATGTACCACACAGCTTTAAATTTAGAAAAGGAGGAAGTGTAGTTTGCTGTGAAGTACATGTTTAGAAAAATTAATAACTCTTCTTAACTGACCTAGAGAAGGCACTGCTGCTCCACCAAAAGCAAACTTCATTGAAGCAGATAAATATTTCCTTCCATTTGAACTGGCCTGCCAGTCAAAGTCTCCACGCATTGTCAGTACTTCACTGGATTGTTTACAGGTGAGTGTTCTGTTTAAACTTGGACAGAGTGAAATGAAGAAACCTGCAGTTACAAAAATCTTGTGTGCTGTTGGCATTCTTAGAGTGAAGAAGTAATACTGTCCTGAGTACATATAGCTGTGCAGATGCATAACCATGCAAAATAGGTTATTATCAGACTTGGCTGAAAGTGCATCTTGTCAGAGTCTGAAGTGTGTGTTGTTTTATAGTGAAGCAAGCCTTTACTGAAGCTCAGGAATGTGTTTACATTATTCAGTAAAGATGTTTCACCTCTAAAAGGAATATTTACCACTGTGTTTCTTGTAGTACTGATGTGATGGGAGGTCAGACTCTGGAATCTTTCTACCTTGTTCCTCCTTAGATTCTTACAGAAAAAACAAATGCAACTTAAGGGCAGAACCTTTCTGCTGTGAATAGGTACAAAGATTGATGTTAAAAAATTTTGTCTCGTTACGGTAGGAAGAAATGGTCTGGGTGGAAAAAGCTTGTGTTATCACTTACTAAATCTGTTTTGTCTAGATGTGTGACCAGTCCAAGTATTTGGTAGCTAGACTATTGAGGGTGTTGAATGTTTGTGTTAAAACTGGTTAAGTGAGGTATGCTGTTTAAAACCCCCTTTTTATGCTGTACTTAACTGTATTTTACTTAACAGTATATGGTTGTCTAACCTGCATTCTTTCTACTTAGAAACTCATTGCATATGGACATATCACTGGCAATGCTCCAGACAGTGGAGCTCCTGGGAAACGACTGATTGACCGAATAGTTGAAACCATTTGCAATTGCTTTCAGGGTCCTCAAACAGATGAAGGAGTACAACTGCAGATAATTAAGGTATTTTATTTGGTTCATTTTGGTGCAATATTAATTTGCTTTCTCTGTCTTTGATTTTGTAACGGAAAAAAGATTAATGCGAAGCACTACTTAGGGCCCAGTTTCTCCATTTCTTACACTGTTAGATGTGTCACTGAATTTAGGGAGGCTGTCACCAGGTCAGAATTGGTGTGTGTAATGTATTTCCTCTTGGTGAACATAAGGCAATACTTTATAAATGTTTGTCCTTTCTGGGATGAGCCATGTCCTGGATACTTTATCTTGCAGACAGCTCAATGTTTATCTTCTAGGCTAGTAATGCCCACGGTCATTAGGCCAATGAATTGCTATCAGCCTTCAACTGAAGGCAGCGTAACTGATGCAGTATCATGGCCTGCTGCGCTAACCTGTCTGCTCTTATGTCCATTTTTCCAGAGAGATCTGCAGTATATGTTCTCAACAAGGCATAGTAGTACCAGTGGTGTGTGTTCTGGTTCTTAAATCTACTTGGGCTAACATAGCTGAGGTTAGAAGTTGGTGAGCCTTCTAGTAGTCTAATTTGATGGCAGTGTAGACCAATTGGCCCTTTCATAGAAATGAAGCTATAGAATATAACGATAACTGTTTTGTTTGGAAGTGGAATATCTTCCTTAGTGGAAAACTAGTTGTGATAAAACGCTTTAACAGCTCAGGGGAGCACAGAGATATGTGGCAGTTCTGTTACTCTCTTTGATTTGAAATGTCGTTTCAGAGAACTAAAAATTCCTTATAACATCTTATAAACAGATACGTGTTTCATAACAAACCCACTGATTATTACGGAAGACCTGCATGAAGCATATTGCTGTCTACTTGCTTAGATTTCATTTTTTACTGTTATGGGCTTTTTCAGGCTCTCCTCACTGCAGTAACATCTCCGTATATAGAAATTCATGAAGGAACAATTCTTCAGACTGTTAGAACCTGTTACAACATCTATCTGGCCAGTAAAAATCTTATTAATCAGACAACTGCCAAAGCTACCCTTACGCAGATGTTAAATGTCATTTTTACACGGATGGAAAATCAAGCTGTACGTAACTATTACTTTTGCTCATCTCAAATGTTTAGGCTTGACAAATTAACAAAACTTTTTTATTATTATTTTTAATAGGTCTGTCATTGTAATTGGATATCTATTGATTTGTAACTTTAAAAAACTTGTCAAATCCTGCAGTGAAGCATACTGAAGCATACTGACTGATTAAAATATAAAGCTTATTGCTGATAACAAGGTTTCACACTGTAGTTTCTGCCAAATGGCTTTGTATAAACAAATGATGGGATGCTTTTAAAATAAACTTGAAGCGCATCTTTTTAATTTGACTGGCCAAGCGATTATATTTTCACTGTTTCTTTCTTGTTAACATGTGAATTCACAAAGGAACATCAGTCATCATAGACATCTGTTTTCCCTTATCGAGTTTTAGGCCTTAAATTAACTTTTTCATCTTGGTTTTTCAAGATACAGGAATCCAGAGAAGTAGAAAAAACAAATCAGCAAAAATCCCAGTCTCCTGCAATTCAAGTGGTGACCAGGTCTCCAAAGATTGGTCAGTTAAAGCACAGCTATCAGGAAGGCAAACCCACTGCTCCTGTAAATGTGGAATTAACGAATGGTGAGCCTGAGAGGGCAGAAAACGGAGACGTGAAGTTGGAGCAGGATCTGACTCTTTCAGCATCAGGTGAAGAGGAATAGGTTGTGTCTGTTGCTTTTGGCTACAAATGTTTCTATTGGAAAATGCTCTTTTAGGCTGTTTTGGGGAGAAGTGAGTGGGGTTATTGGCTCAAATCATGCTTGCTCAGTGGTTATTCAGAGTATACAGGCCATCCTTAGCTCGTGTCTACAACATTATAACTGTTGAAGAAAGGCTTGTGTTTTCCCTAGAATTCTAGTAAAACTAGATCTAGTTTATATATATAGAATTATAATGGAATTTGACTTGACTAGGTTGATAAAGGGGAAGGAAAGGAAGAGAATAATTACGGTATGTGAAAAGTGACAGAATCACTTTGAGGTAATTGAAGTCCTGTGGTACAAATAATGTGTATTATGAAGACCTTATCATAAGCATATACTGTATCCAAATTAGGAATGTAGGCTACTCCAAAACTAAAAGTTTGTAACAGTTGATAAATGACAAAATCACTGCATTAAAAATATCAGTGCTTTGATTTAAATAATGGAAATAACATCAATGAGTATTTTTGTATGACTTCTTGGAAATGGCTTTAGAGGAGAACTACTAAAGAAAATCTATGATTTGTAATCCTTCTGCCTCTGTCATGTTTCTCCTTTTAATCTTCTTCCTAAACAAAAGTACTAAATTCAGAATTATCTCTTTGTGTGTTTCATTAGAGGAAACAACTGATGGAGGAAAGGAAATGGTTAAAGGCATTTTGGAAGATGTGGTCAAGTCAGCTGTGAAAGGTAGCAAAATCTTCTGAAGTAAAATAGATGCTTGTGTATTGCCAAACTTTTATTCCTGTGATTATAAGAAGATGAAGGTATTTTTTTGTCACTAAGTATCTTGTCAAGAACACCTACTAAGGCAGTAAGAACAGGTTTTTATTGTCTCACAATGTTCTTTGGTAGCTGAGAAACTTTCTAGTTAACCCGTGCTGCTTCCATCCCACTTTGTTGTAGAGCTTCACAAAGTCATGGGATAAAAAAAGCTCGATAGGTGATTTTAATCAGTTTTCCTTTTTCCCCTTCAGTGGCTGAAGAAAAGCGGGTAACAGAAACAGTTAAGGCTCTACCTGCATTAGAGACTGCAGATACTGCTCTTTCTGGCTCTAGTAATGAAAATGTACAAACAAACGGGATTCCAGATGATGGGCAATCTGTTTCCTCCACTGATAATCTGGTAAATAACTTCACTGAATGCTAACGTATATTTAAAAAAAGGAGAAATGTTTTTATCATGCCAACTAATACAGTGGGATTTTGGGGAGGGAAGGGACAGAAGCTTTAATGTATGTGCCCTGCTCAGCTTTGAAAAGGAAGCAGCAACTGCAATTTAAGTAGGTATTGAAAACAACTGTTCTAAAACTGATTATATTAGTTGTATTTTAATACACGGTGGGGGTAGAGGGGAAGAGTTGGTCAACATGCGTGAAAAGTTCCAGATCACTTGTAGTCCTGTTTAGGTTTAGTTTTAAACTTTGCCAAATGTACCATTTTTTAAAATCTGTAGCTAATTCTCAGAGGAGCTGTGGAATCTTCCTAATTTCTCTGTTCCTTTGTCTCACTGAGGATCTAATGTCTGTCTTGCTCTCAAGGAAACAGATGTATCTGGACATCAAGCTGCTGCCAAATTTTCCCATGTTCTACAAAAGGATGCCTTCCTTGTGTTCAGGTCGTTGTGCAAGCTGTCCATGAAACCACTTGGTGATGGACCACCAGATCCCAAGTAATGAGACTGTAGTTATTACACTGTCCTCTTCAGGTAGCTTTTGGAGACAGTTAAGTAGCTGCTGTATAGCAGCTGCAGGTATTCAAAACTCGCCTGTGAGGCTCTTGTTTCAGTTAGCTTGATGAATCTAGGATTGAAACTTGCTTCAAATTATTGCAAATTTAATACTTGAGGGGTTTTGTGTGTAATGGGCTTATTAATCTTATCAGTTGAAGTGGCCTTGACTATAGTATTTGTGAAGCTTTTGGTGGGGGAGTGGGGGAATGCTTCTTAGTAGCAGAGTTGCATCTATGATCCTCATCTAAGATGTTAGTACTCCTGGAAAATCTCTGAATTAAGATGGTAGACGTTGTCCAAAATCACTTGCAGGCTGATTTCCACCCCTCCTGCCCCTCTGTGCTGAAATGAATTAAAATAGCAGTCATTTCTTCTTGACATGGAAGAAATGCTATAGTGCTCATGTTGAATACAAGTATGTATTCAGAAATACAATAAAAATATATTTAATGTTGAATTTTTTCTAGATCCCATGAATTGCGTTCTAAGATAGTGTCTCTCCAGCTTCTTCTCTCGGTACTGCAGAATGCTGGTCCAGTTTTCAGGACACACGAAATGTTCATCAATGCAATCAAGCAATATCTTTGTGTAGCATTATCTAAAAATGGAGTCTCTTCTGTTCCTGATGTATTTGAGCTCTCTCTTGCCATCTTTCTCACGCTGCTTTCGAATTTTAAGACCCATTTAAAAATGCAGATTGAGGTGAGAGACTTTTTATCTATCGTTTCTATGGTGCTCTAGTTCTCGAATGAAAATACTGCAATGATAAAAAGACAGCTGGAACTTAGAAGTTAATGTCTTAGTTTTGTTTGCTTACTAAACTAGTATATTACTACTGTAGTCAAATCCTAATATGCATGAGATGATACTCTTCAAGAGAAATTACTGAATAGAAATGAATTTGTACATTTGACGTGGTTCTAATAAGCTTCAGATCATCAAGACCTTTACCTCATTTATTTTGCAGGTGTTCTTCAAAGAGATCTTCCTGAATATTCTAGAGACTTCTTCAAGCTCCTTTGAACACAAATGGATGGTGATTCAGACTTTAACTAGAATTTGTGCAGGTATTTCCATTGTTGTGAAAAGCAGTCACTTTCTCTGGCAGCAGATAAAAATTATTTTGCAGACAAATGCCACATAAAATGTTTAAGTGTGAAAAATTGAATTTGATCCCATAGTGCTTGGGTTAAATGTCTGGATTCATCCCCATTGCATGCTCCACCTGGCTGATTCCTTTTAAAAATGCTATTACACTGAATCCTAATACTTGCACTTTCTTTTATTTTCAAGATGCCCAGTGTGTAGTGGATATTTATGTTAACTATGACTGTGATTTAAACGCTGCTAATATATTTGAACGCCTTGTAAATGATTTGTCCAAAATCGCACAGGGACGAAGTGGGCATGAGTTGGGAATGACGCCTTTACAGGTAAGAAAAACAGCTTTGAAGATAAGGTACTAATGTTTCATAGATGGTGCTGTCTTTGCATCATTATTAATACTTCCAGTGGTTTGTGTTGTCTGTAACCTACTGATGTTACTTTTTTATTAGTTAGCTAATTTGCAGTTGGATGCTGAAGCAGTACGAGTAATTTACTGGGTGATTTTCTGCATATTTGCATTGTAGCACGGCTTGTTCTGGGCTATTTTGTTGGGCTGCCGTGGGAGAGAGAATCAAATGAGCTTTCCTCTGCCTTACTCAAATTACTTTCCTTCTGGGGCTTATGAACCAGCAATACTTTCAACTTGTGTTTGCTTTGCACAAACTCTTTATGCGGTATCTCCACCACAAGTATTTTATTTTTAAAATTATACTTTCCCAGTCCTTAGGGGGAGGGTGGAGTATAGACTGCTTTCAGCAAGAGCAGATATTTCTGACATTGGTCTTGCCTATAGCACCGTTTTTTCTAGCCCAGCCTAATGGCTTTTGGGGCTGAAGTGAACTTGGTGCCAGTGTTGATCTTGGAACTGAGTGCACCTCACACCTTCGATTAGAATTGTATCAATGCTTGTTTGATTATTCCCCCCCCCCGTGGTCCTTTGACCAGAAAATGGCAGTAAAAAACAGCAGACCTTTGTTTCAGATTTTGAATAGAACTGCCTACTGTACAGCTAAGGTAGTGAGACGCTTGTCTTGCTTGTGGAGAGATCTGACACTATAGAGGCTTACTGTGGATGGTCATAATCATTCCTACAGCAAAGGGGCTGCATTTAGGATTTGGTGTATATTGCCCCTTGGTTGTACTCATCAGTTGTCAATAGACCAGCTGCTTAAAGCAGCCGGAATGTGTTCTGGTGTCAGTTATGGTTGCTTTTGGCCCGGATGTATCCAACCTAAATAGTCAAGGGGCAGAAACTTTGTATAACCAAGAGATTTCCCCCTAACTGATGAAGTAAGATTTGAGTGATGTGATGTAATGCCTTCTAAAAACTTATGGCTATACATACATTGGTTTGGGGGTTTGGTGGTGGTTTAGGTTGTTGGTTTTGTTTGTTTGTTTTGTGGGGGTTTTTTTGTGTTGGTTTTTTTTATTTATTTTATTTTTTAGGAACTAAGCCTGAGGAAAAAAGGACTTGAATGTTTGGTTTCTATTTTAAAATGTATGGTAGAATGGAGCAAAGACCTTTATGTGAACCCCAATCATCAGGCTAGCTTGGGTAAGATTGTTTCCTTACAGAGAGACTAATTTGTTTAATAAGTTTGTCCTTGTGTTTATTCAGTGTTTAGAAGCTATTCAGAAGTGTGGATGCTAGGTTTTTACATAATGATTTGTTTATACAAGTGAAGTATTTTTACAAACAATTGTTAATGCCATTGCAGTAACAGACTCTCCAAGTGTCTCGTTTAAATAAAAGGGTTCTGTTTAAGAACTTTAGCCAGGCCATTGTCTACACTATAAAAGCTGTCTTATGTAGAACAAGATGTGACAAATCTTGTAGTTACTAAGTTGAAGTGCAGTAATTTCTCCATAGCTGCTGCTGCTCTTCTGCCTTTTGTTGGATTATTTTAGAATTGCATTAATACAGCATCTTCATGTAGTATAAACTGCCAAAAAGTACACGTGGTAATATAAGAATATTGACTCGTGAATTTCTATTAAAAAGTTTCAGAACTAAAAGTTTTTGACTAAACAGGATAACTTAAGTCTCACCCTGTTTATAAACAGGTTCCTATAAACCATCTGAGCAGGAAATGGCTGAAGGTAAATGCTTTGAGAGTGGAGGGAGGCGGAGTAGCGTCAGTTCCTTGGACTCCACTGTGTCATCAGGAGTTGGAAGTGTTGGCACCCAGACTGTTGTCCCAGATGATCCTGAGCAATTTGAAGTCATCAAGCAACAAAAGGAAATAATTGAACATGGGATAGAACTGTAAGTCCAGTATAACAGGAAAATAAATGTTCACTATAAAAAAACCAAACAAACGAAAAAAAACCTATGTGTACAACCATATGGCTTCTTACGGTCTTACACAGTCAAACCTGCAGGGACACTTACAAATTGATCTTAATGCTGAAGACTCTTGCCTGCTGTTGTCAAAAGCTAATGCTGGAGGCTATTGTAGTTAAAAGGAATTCATTAAAATCTTGTGTGGAGTGGAGGGTGGTTTCACAGCTTTCCTTTGTGCTAGTTCAGCTGCAGAAGAGAGGAAAGGGTGTGTATACCTAGAGAGAAATTCATTTGAGCAAACAGGCTTAATGTTGTCTTACAGCTCTTACACCATTTGTTGTCTTCTATTGAAATAGAGTTTGGAGAATTAAATCATTGTCCAGCAATGCTTTACTTCTTTTACATTAATTTGAAGATCTTTATGTCTGTAAATGCTATAAAAAGGTCTTTAACAGCAACATTTTTAACATTTCATGGAAACTCTCTAATTTTTAGTATTTCAAAAGGGTCAGTTTTTAAGTGAGTTTTCAGGAATAACTTTTAAGCTTATCAGCAACTGAATGTACCTTTGAGATGTAGCCTGAGGTGTGATACAGTTAATACATTTGTTGCACGTTCTTTGACTTTTTTTCTAACTGGAAAAAAAAGATACAGAGCTACAGCCCAGAATCTTTGGTTTAGAAGGTCTCTGTAAAGCTAAAATTTTATAGGCTGTGATATTTTCCAATTGTATGTGTCAATTTCCCCATGTTTTTGTCTGAATAGGTTTAATAAAAAACCAAAGAGAGGAATACAATATCTACAGGAGCAAGGAATGCTTGGCACTACAGTAGAGGACATTGCACAATTTTTGCACCAAGAAGAACGCCTCTGTTCTGTAAGACTACATGCAACATAAGATAATTAATATCCTGTCTTCTCCTCTGTCTTCTGATGTCTGTATGCACTCTCTCTTTAGTTCATATTTCATTAATAGGTAACTGAAAGTGTAAGGGTTCTAATGAAGGTACTTAATACCAATGCTACTTTCTATGTACTTGCTGTCCGAGGCTTTTTAGTAAAGTAGCTGTGTTTACAATAAAGTGCTGAAGGAATTCCCCATAAATGGGAACGTGGGTTTTATCTGCATTAACAGTATCTTGCCAGCAAAGGAATATCATGTACTGCAGTGGCAAAGCATTCTCCACTGCATGTGAAATTGGGCACAATTCAGCTTCCCTTGGCTCTGTGATAATGCAGATCTTGCCTTGGGGAGTGAGGGAAGCAAGAACATGCAGACTAAAGGCATTTTCTAATGACACTGGTTTCTTGTCGTCCCTCTAACGGTTGCTCTGCCTGCTCAGTGAAGCATATCAGTCTTACAAAACTGACAGCTGTGCAATTCTTGTACTATAAACTTTCTTGCAAAGCTGGCAGTTGGATTACACAGTAATAACTGTCTCTGGTGTTTTTAGACTCAGGTAGGGGAATTTCTTGGGGAAAGCAACAAGTTTAACAAGGAAGTGATGTACGCCTATGTAGACCAGCTTGATTTCTGTGGAAAAGACTTTGTCTCTGCTCTACGTATATTTCTGGAAGGCTTTCGTCTGCCAGGTGAAGCCCAGAAGATCGATAGATTAATGGAGAAGTTTGCTGCCAGATATATTGAATGCAACCAACGGTAATTCAAAATCTTTGTATTGAATAAATGCCTGAAGAATGGCTCTGTTTGTGGCCCTTAGGGGCAAGGTGCAACTCCTACCAGGTCAGGAACTTCTACAGGCTTGTGTGAGGAGCAGATCTTGTCACTAATATTGGTGCTGAACCTCTTCAGCAGCTAGGCAAAATGGAAACTTTGGATGGAAAGTATACTGATGCTGGCATTTCATCAAATCCCAAATACTTGCTAGAAGGAATTGTTGGAAGAGGGAAGCCCTAATTATGTTAAATTGTCTTTGTATTAGCTGTTCTGTTTTAAAACATTTAGATCAGTCAAGTGTAAACAACAGTAATAAGCAGTAGCAATTGCTAAAATTAAAAATACATGGCATAAATAGCTAACAAGATGTTACACATGTTTTTGCTTGCCCATTAGACATTGAACAAAATGTATATGTTAGTTGACATCAAGTAGGCAGTGTTGCTATTGTTTCTAATGCAATAAATTAGCGCTGAAGTATAGCTAGGTGTTCAGGCTTAATTGGTTCCCATTCCTTAGTCCAGTTGGTGCATCACTGTGATGGTTTTGTGTAATTCTTTATGAAACCCTGGGAGTGAAAAATAAGCTGTTCTTTAGCTTTTGTAGGATTACCCAAAGAAGGATAACGTATAATCTGTTGGGAATGTACTTGAAAATTCCAGTCATCACTAGTTTTCAACATTGTGAAGAAGATGCTTTAATATTTTTTTCCCTTTTTATTTGCATTTTAAAACACTTGGGGCTTCATGCATTTCTAAAGACTAATTTTAGGCTCTAGTAGCTCTTTGGTTGAATGCATAGCCCTTCTGGGTATTTTTCTTGCATGTAGAAATAGAGCTAATGGATTGAGGAATTAGGGCTCTAAAAACCTGTTTTGGTTTTTTCCCTCTCTTAGGCAAACACTATTTGCTAGTGCTGACACTGCCTATGTTTTGGCATACTCTATTATAATGCTGACTACAGACTTGCACAGTCCACAGGTAGGAATTAAAAAACCAAACTTGTGTAAGTTCAAATTTCCCTGCAACTTGCATTCGAAATCTGATATCCAATTTCCATTCTTCTTTACAGGTAAAGAATAAAATGACAAAGGATCAATACATTAAAATGAATCGAGGAATCAATGACAGTAAAGACCTGCCAGTAGAGTATTTATCCACAATCTATGAAGAAATAGAAGGAAAAAAAATTGCAATGAAAGAGACAAAAGAATACGCAATTACAACCAAGTGTAGTAAACCAAGTAAGGAGGAACTAGAAACTGGAAAGGTCACAGTGCTTTTGAACTATTGCCGTAACTTTCAGAATGGCATAGTGGAGTTCAGATCCCTTTTTGAAAACATCTTTGTGCAATACATAAGTTACATTTAGAATGGCTAATATAGATACTGGGAATGAAGCTGGCTCAGTTATTACTTAATACAGCTACTTCTGTGATGGAAACATAGTAAGTGCCTGTGGCACCATTGCAGAGAGGCACTGGAAACTACATTTGGGGTTTTTTTGAAACAGAATTGTGGGGAGAAAATGGTAGAATAACTGGAAGTGGCACTTACTTTGCAAGTTCACTTCTTGTTTTTATGTGCTAGAAAACACGTGGGTTTTTGGTTTGGGTTGGTTTTTTTAGTCTGCCTATCCTTAGTAGCGTGTCATAGTTCAGAGGCTGGTAAGTGACATAGTTGTCGTGATAACGTTTGAAAAAGAGAGAGATCAGAAAGTTTGTCATGATCTCTGTAGTCACCTGTCCTCATCTAGACCAAATGAGGACTTCTGTGTGTAGTGTGCACTAGAAACCAGTATCCCCAGCTGTACTCTGCTTTTACTCAGAATAGCTGGTATTAATTTAATTCAAATTGGTGAATTCTGAATCTTCAGCATAGTGGTTTTTTCAGTGTTTTCCGTGCTATTTGCAAGTTTCCTAGATCAAAATAGGAAGGAAGTTAATTTGCTTGAAAACTGAAGTTGCAACCTTTAGTATAAGGGTAAAGAAACACAAAGTTATTTATGAAATTGGTGAGGGCTAGTTTTGTTTTGAGGATATCAGCCTAAGATGATGAAGGCTTTTCCACCCATTTTGACAGGCAGAGTGACTTAATAGAGTATGCTTCTCTGGCTTCCAGTGATTAGGTCATAACGTGGCATATAATAAAGGGCTGAATTAGTTATTTTGTATAAAATAAAGTCTTAAGTTGGGGTGTGGGTTTTAGTGCTGGAGTTCCTTGCTTGCAACCTATGACAGCCTCCTGAATTCTAACATTCTGGAAGATTTTTATCTTTAGATTTCATTTGCAATACCTTTATTTAACGTTTTGTGATGCTGAACGCGAATACATGGAATATGCTTTTATAAAAAAGAAACCAGTGCAACTTTGTGGTGTTCCCCTTAGGTGTAGCTAATGAGAAGCAGCGAAGGTTGTTGTACAACTTGGAGATGGAACAAATGGCTAAAACAGCTAAAGCCCTCATGGAGGCCGTAAGCCACGCAAAGGCTCCTTTTACTAGCGCCACTCATCTGGATCATGTCAGACCCATGTTCAAAGTGAGTGCAAAGTTCTCCTTGTTTCTTCATTGCTAAGAGTTTTAAGCATGGGAAAAAAGTGGAAAATTTACTCTGAAGAGTTGGGTAATGTAGCAGGTGGACTCTTTGGATATATTTGGTTTCAGTTACTTAGTGTTTTGGGCTAAAATTGTAATAGACTTCTGAACTTAGTTTTTTCCTTTCTTTAGCTTGTATGGACTCCGTTGCTGGCAGCTTACAGTGTTGGCTTGCAGAACTGTGATGACACAGAAGTTGCATCCCTTTGTTTGGAAGGAATACGATGTGCAATTAGAATAGCCTGTATCTTTGGAATGCAGGTTTGTATAAGACTTAGCATGGGGCTTGCTAAGAGCAGTGTAGGCTCTGGGAAGGAGATGAAGAATTACAAACAACTTATACATAGAAAATGAAGCATCTCATCTACTTTCTTGAAATGGTAAAATAAAATATTACCATCTTGTTTTAGTTTAAGATCTTGATATCGTCAAGCTTTTCTCCAACTCTGCTTTGCTTTTATTGCTGAGTCTTCTATTAAGAGCGTTTGTGAACTTGCCTCCTACTCTCCTTCAGCTGCAAAGTGCTCTAATAGTGCCAAGTATACACAGAATGAAAATTGTGTAGGCATGCTGGACGAGTAGCACTCTCTACCTCTTCAGGGACTTGATTACAATGCTTGTTTCTCTGTCTTGTAGCTTGAACGAGATGCTTATGTACAAGCCCTTGCTCGTTTTTCCTTGTTGACTGCCAGTTCCAGTATTACAGAAATGAAACAGAAGAACATAGATACCATTAAGACACTTATTACAGTCGCTCACACAGATGGCAACTATCTTGGGAACTCTTGGCATGAGGTAAAAACTTGATTAGTTTAAATAGTGCAACTGCATTGTCCTCTGAAAACTTGCACAATTTTGTTCATCTACTACTTTCAGTCTTTAGTAACTGCATTAGCTCCCAGCATGTCAGAACCCTGTTTAAAATGTGGATGCAAGTGCATTATTTTGTTAGTGGTGTTTTTTTAATATATATGTCTGTGTGTATGTATATATATAAAATAATGCACTGCATTTTTTTGGCAGATGCTATAGACACTGTGTGACCAATATTGTAATTTTTGTAAGTGCTTCTGATATGGAATTAAAACCATATTAAAATTGCATTTAACTTCAGAGAATTCTGCATAGAAACTATTGCATTCTTGTTGACGTAAACAAAAATATTCTAGCTCACAGGTCCAGACTTGTCTGTGCAGTGTTTGGCAACATTTATACCACGATCACATGAAAAATCAGGGCTAAAATAGCTTATCCTTACCTATCCCCCACCAAGTTATCAGGATCATATGCATTTTCTTAAAGCATATTTTCCAGGAGCTCTCTAATCAGATCTAAATCTGTGCTGCTAAAGGGACATTCCTGCTGCATTATGTTCTCTGGCAGTAGTCTTTGGCTACATGATAATATGAGCCAAAACGTTCTTTAACTGACAGATTACTTGGACCTGACTTACAGCATACCCTCACAAATGCTTGTGCCAGTCCAAAGGATCTCACCGTAGGGGAGCAAGAAAGAAGAGATAGTGAATTTTGTGCTGATTGCAAGGCACAATTTTGGCGTTTTCACTGTCTGCATTGGAACATCATTAGCCAAAGTAGTGGCTGCAATAATTCAGTCTTTTTTTCATCTCTCTGGGACAACAAACTCTCCAGAAGATCAACTGCAAGTTGTTTACAGTTTTGAAGGTTGATGCTGTGAGAAGTAATAAAGGTTTCCTCTAGTAGTTAGAGATCCAAGTTAGATTTTTGGGTACTGTTTATTTTTTTCTCATATTGGAATGATTTGTGGTAGCTGGTGATCTTGAATGAATCACTCAACTTTATTTCCGGTTGTATCGGTAATGTTTCAGCTACATCAAAACTGTTGTTGTTGTCAAAGTTGTTTTAAAGGTTAGAGAACCTGGCAAGGTTATAAATATTAAATATGAATATATGTTAGGAATAAAAATATAATGGTGTCCAGAAACACAGTGTTTAAATATCTTTTGGTTTTAGATCTTGAAATGTATTAGCCAGCTGGAACTAGCACAACTTATAGGAACTGGAGTGAAAACTCGGTATTTATCTGGCTCTGGGCGTGAAAGAGAAGGAAGCATTAAAGGCTATGCATCTGGAGGGGAAGAGTTTATGGGCCTGGGATTAGGTAAGATTAATAATCTTGAACCTCACAAAGATGCACGTAAAAGTGTGATGTATGGCTAAGAAGTATGATGGCTAAGAAAGCTCAATGTTGTAAGACATTAAAACACATTTACTTGCTTCCAGGGGAAGCTATATTGGATTAACAAAACTTTAAAAAATGGAACTGTATATTTCAAGATGTATTAGTAATTACCAAATATGTTCTAACTTTGTAATTAGGTTAGGCTGTTTAACAAAACTCCTCCAGATTTATTTGCTGGAACATGTTGTTGTCAGAACTGTTTTGCCATACTTACTAAGTCATGGTTTTGTTACCAGTATTATCAGTTCTTTCTTTTTACACTTGTTTTTAATAGTAAAAACATAAACCATTTATCTTTAGGAACTAATAGGTGTTTCAATGATCGATAATTGGTTTTCCAAAGGAATTTTTTATCTCTGCATGTTGGGCTTGTTGTTCCAGTTCCTATTGTTCCTGCATTATGCGCAAGAAACAAACCTTAGATTTTAAGCTGTAAATTAGAGGGACAAAGAAAGTTGCCTTAATCTTTGGAAAACCATCAAGGAAACCTTTCATTTTGAAAATACTCTGGAGTTGATGCTGTACGTGATGATGGTGCTGAATATAACAGAACCGTGCCCAGCATTAACTACTTGTATCTGACTCAGAGTTAATAGTTTAAAATAATATATTATCATTTCCAATTTTTATTAACAGCATTACATCATCTTAACTTAATAAACATGATGGTCAAAACACAATGCCCTAAGGGGGAAAAAACCCCATACTTCTTACTGGATGTTTAATTTTGTAATAGTCTGGCACAGATCTGGCAAAGACACCATCTGCTCCATGTAAATTACAAGCTAATTGGAAGCAGTAGTCACTTGTCTTTGTCTACTTGTATAAAGTTGGGGTTCATATAAAGTCACCATTTCATGATGCTAAATACTGGTTTTAATGGCTTTTATTGCAGGTAACCTCGTTGGAAGTGGAGCTGATAAACGGCATATGGCAAGCATTCAAGAGTCTGTGGGAGAAACCAGTTCACAGAGTGTAGTAGTAGCAGTAGACAGGTACTAACAAGATAATCTCTTTCTGGGGAAAATGTGAGCTGAAGTTACTGACCATCCTCACTTTATCTGCAGATTCTGATAGGGACTTTTGTTCTTGAAGCCTATTTCTTTTGTGAGAAAGATGCTGATACTTAGATGCTGTCTCTGGACCCAATAAGTATATCTCTTTAGGCATGTAATATTCACAAAAAAAAGACTGTCATTAAATAACAGTATAACTAATGTAGCATATTGTGAGAAGGGGCACTGTATATATGTGTCTTTACGCCTTTTATTTGGAGTAAGTCAGTGAAGACCAGAATTAGGGTGGTGTTACAGTATTTAGCTATTTTTGTTTTACAAATCTGTCTGATAATTGTCTCTAACTTATGTGTGTGTGTTCTGTGTATTTGGGTCGTGTTACGTCGTCGTCCCTCCCTTTTTTTCTTCCTTTGATTTAGCCTGAACAGGACAGGTATCCAAAATGAATAAATGCCCTTATTCTATTAAATCACCCAATTTTCTTTGGTCTTGCGAACTTCAGTATTTCAGTATTTCTTTAGTTGCCGTTCTTCAGCTCTTTATTCATTAGTCACTGCATTCTTGTCCAAATAATTATCTTTGTCATCTGTCCTTCTAAAGTGTAGTCTAAAGAGATGCTTCCATCATAAACTATGTGTTGGAAGGAGACATTTTTATAATTATTGAAACTATTGGGCAAGTCTGTAGAATCATACATTCAGACTTGTGGTATTTATGGTAACATAAATATGTCTATTACCATATCAAAGTCTAAAAGATTTGGGAACATTCTCCACTTATCAGTGTTCTGTATGAACCACGATCGGTGGTCTGAAGTCCTCTCAAGACTCTGAACAACTGAAGGGGAAGAAGGGACAATGGTGCATCCATAGTCTTTCTGCTATCTGTTTTGACAGCCATAACTTACAGTATTCTTGAACGGAGTAAAGATCAAGGAGGTGGCTGGCATCCAGTAAAGTCCTGCAGCAAAGCTTTCTTAATGTCTTCTTATTCTCCCTATGAAATTTAACATACTGTCACCCAAATGAGTGTTCCAGCACTACTTGCCCTAGATAAAAATGTGAGCCTGTGCCCATTTCCTGCAGTGGGGAAGAAGCATAGTAGACTGACTTGCAGCAGGGAAGAACATGCTTAGACTAGGAGAAGGACATGAATTGCTGCCAAGGAGTAAGAATAAAACAGTTGTAGAATTCATGGCATGGAGGATTGTAAAATACCTCCAGGAGACGTGCTGACATTTGACTACAGCACTAAGATGTGATTGACTCTTGTGGATGCGCAGCTAAAACTGCAACTCATTTATTTGTTCCATAGGATATTTACAGGATCAACTAGGCTGGATGGAAATGCCATAGGTATGTATGCTGGCCATGTGGTGGGTTACAGGAACTCTTGCAATGCAACATCCTAAACTTACAGTAGTGTGTTTTAATGTTCAGTTGACTTTGTCCGATGGCTGTGTGCTGTTTCCATGGATGAGCTGGCTTCCCCACACCATCCACGCATGTTCAGCCTGCAGAAGATAGTGGAGATATCCTATTACAACATGAATCGCATTAGGCTACAGTGGTCAAGGATTTGGCACGTGATTGGAGATCACTTCAATAAGGTATTTCTTAAAATCAAGTTACAGAACATACATGAACAGCAGAACTTCTTTAATCAGCTTTTTCCTTTTATGTTCTTAGTGGTGTAGGTTGTGATGTTTTAAAAAAAAAAAATCCATTAAAGGCACCTAAAGGAAACACCTATTTAGAAATCTAAGGTATATAAATAGAAATGGAAATGTTTATGGGAATGATCTTTAATCACTTCATTAGATGACTTTGTATTTGTAATTTTTCTTTATGCCATTGTCTTACCTTTCTGATCAAATGCCAAGTTAGTTTTCCTCTAAAAATATACAGATGATCCTGGAACAACGAAGTTATGTTCCTTAGGAAACTGGCCCATGTTTGGGTGTGGTGTTTTTAACCAAAGATTTTTTTTTTTAGTGTCTAGCTTGCTATTATAGTTCTGTACTTGTTGCATACAAAATCCATGGGTCTGTTTAGTTGGATCAAATGACTGAGAAAGCCCTCTCCAGAAGTAACTCCCTATGTTCTAAATATCTGAAAACTAGAACATCCTAGTGATTTTTAGCAGACTGACATGAAACTTGAATGATGAATTTGTTACTCATGTAATTAATAACGTTAGCTGGTAAGTGTTTGAAAATGTGCTTTTCTTCTAGGTTGGATGTAACCCTAACGAAGATGTTGCCATCTTTGCAGTAGACTCATTAAGGCAGCTGTCAATGAAATTTCTTGAGAAGGGAGAGTTAGCCAACTTCCGCTTCCAGAAAGACTTCCTAAGGCCTTTTGAGCATATTATGAAGAAAAACAGGTGTGATGCACTGCAATTTCTGTTAGCTTGCTTTAGTCCTACTTAAAGATGTTATTTGGTGTGGGTTGGATTGTCATGTAAATGAAGTGGCAGTTACTTTGTGCCAGTGTAAAATTCTGCCACTTGTGAAAGTCTTACTTTCCTTTTTTTTTTTTTTTTTTTAAAAGATCTCCAACTATTCGGGACATGGTAATACGCTGTATTGCTCAGATGGTGAACTCTCAAGCTGGTAATATTCGTTCAGGCTGGAAGAATATCTTTGCAGTCTTTCATCAAGCAGCGTCAGACCATGATGGGAATATTGTAGAGCTGGCCTTTCAAACTACAGCACACATAGTTAGTAAGTAATGCTCGACAGGTGCAAGTACCCAAATTAGCTTAGCTGCTGTGATTCTGGTTTAAAAGGCCCATCTGAATAAGACTTTTGTATTTCCAGGTAAATAAACACAAGATCTTGCAGCCAGACTGTTTAAATTCTGCAGCTAGGTCTTACCCGTTAAGTCTCCTGATTGCTATGGACAGGAGAAACTAGATATAGATATCCTGCTATAGAACTTTGGAAGTTTGGAATAGATTCAGTAAGTTTGTATGTTGCCCCATCTGTTACAATAAGTTGTTCTGGATTAAGGAACACATTTCACAGACTTCCATGCTGATTCAGTATCGTATGGTGGGGATCATAAAGCTTGTGATGCTGATATGTGACTTCTTGTAGAGTTTAGTTCATACAGCCTACCTGCTCTAAAAGTACATTTGAACAACATACTGCTTCCACTTTTGAAGGAAGACAACCAACTCAAATATTCTTGACATGGACCTTCAATATTGATTGTAGCTTTCTTAAACGTCCTGAAACTGCCCTCTTCCTGTTAAATAGCATGGGGAAAAAGACCTATGGACAGAATTAATAAATGCAAATAGTGACAAAACCTTTTTTGCTAACTTGAATTGCACAGATCTTGGGAGTTGTAGTTTTTTCAAAAGCTTGTACGTGTTGGATTTGTTTTGTATTTAGTCTGTCCCTGAAGTCTGAAATCTAACTGCTTTTTCCTCTCTTGCTACAGAATAGGAATAATTACAGGCTTAGATAACTTAGGTAAATTTAGGTAACTTCATTCACAGCAGGGAAACTAACATCAAGCTTTACTCCTATTATTTCTCAAAATATTTTAAGAGCTTTGGGTTGCATATGCTGTGGGAGGAATAAGAAGCCATTAAATAATTACTTATTTTATAATCTAGGATTATCCAACCTAAGAAAATGTGATGCTGACAAATTTGGGTGGTGGGGTGGGATGGGGAAGAATGCAAGACAAGTCAGAGAACCATATTTAATCTAGAAGATATGTTTGTCCATTCGGTAGTGGTATACCATGGCTGACATCTGTAGATCAATGCCAGTTTATCTACACATTTTAATATCAGTAAATTTTAAAAAGTGTATTTGTTTGTTCTTCACAGCAAATATTTTTCAACAGCACTTTCCAGCAGCGATTGACTCATTTCAGGATGCAGTAAAATGTCTTTCTGAGTTTGCCTGTAATGTTGCATTTCCGGACACCAGCATGGAAGCTATTAGACTTATTCGGTATTGTGCAAAATATGTTTCAGAAAGACCACAGGTATTTTCTTTTAATTTTTACCCTTGTGTATTCTTACACTATCTTCTACTGTTAAACTGAGACTAATCTTGTAACTAAGAAAGAGCTTTCAGACTCAAACTTCAGTCTCCCAGCAGCAAGTGTTTGTATTAAAAGCTTATTCAGAATTAGGAGTCATTTGAGTATTATGTAAGCAGTAAACTAGGACTAATTAAAAAATGTTAAGTCTCATCAGTCCAAATTGGGAACAACTGAATGAAATACTCCTTTTTTTTTTATATTGTTAGGATGACCTGGAAAACAATACTACTTGTTCTATCACCCTAATTATATCTAGTTAAATTGGTTACAAACATGCATATTTTTCTACATCAGTCTATTGTGTGAATACTTAATATAATAATCACTTTGCTGAAAAGAGCCTGGAGTTAGATTGCAGTTGCATGTTAGCATTGCAAGATGTGCATGCTGTATCTAATATGCCAGAAAAGTGTAGAACTGGTTTATGCCAAACTTATATTTCCTTATTACCTATATTTATATAACTGTTGCCTGTCACTGTTAAACTTGCATCCTAAAGTCCAAACCTCTGCAACTTGTAAAGCCTTTAGCAGGACTTAAGTAAAATGAATTTAAGTATTTATTTTCCATATTTTTCTCTCAGTATTTTCACAAATAGATGTCTCAGACTTACATTTTACAGGATTTGAGTGTTGCGGTAAAAACTAAGCTAACTTTTCAAGTCTGTCTGTGCCACTAGTAGTATCTAAATCTGTCAATTAAATATTTTTGAGACTTTTTTTTTAATCTTCTTTTTTTTTCGGGCCTATCTCCAAGGTATTAAGAGAATACACGAGTGATGATATGAATGTTGCTCCTGGGGACAGAGTGTGGGTCAGAGGATGGTTTCCCATTTTATTTGAACTTTCTTGTATCATCAATCGTTGCAAATTAGATGTTCGAACAAGGTAATAAAGCTTTTCTTTTTTTTATCAGTTAGTGAAGAGATCACAGGTATGCATTTTAACATCTTTTTCTTTGTTTGTTTGGGTTTATTTATAGAGGCTTAACAGTGATGTTTGAAATAATGAAGAGTTATGGCCATACCTTTGAAAAGCACTGGTGGCAAGATCTGTTCAGAATTGTGTTTCGGATTTTTGATAATATGAAACTCCCTGAACAACAAACAGAGGTAAAAACAAAAAAAAGCAAGCAAATGTTAGAGTTGTTTTTTAAGAACTCAAACAATCAAGGTAGCAGTTCATATTGTTTGTCTTGTCAGTATGTTTCTGCCCCATACTGCCCCAAACGTAATGATATGTTGTTGTATTCTGCTGTATTCTGTGGCATGTATGAAACTTGTCAGAGTATCCAGTGACCTGTCTGAATGTTTTCAAGGACAATATTCACACTTTGTTGTGAAAATGTATAGTTTTCTGGACAGTATTCATGTGGCCAACTAAGTGCTTCTGACAAGACATCTGCGGTAGTGAGGCTCTTTAGTTTTATCTAAATTCTACTCCTCTCCTCAGAGGCCGTGTCCTTTGTTGAATAGCCATGCATAAGCCAAGTGCTATCATCATAGAGAAACCCACATAAAAACAAAGACTCTTCATTTTTTTTCTCATAGAAATCTGAATGGATGACCACTACATGCAACCATGCACTTTATGCAATCTGTGATGTATTTACACAATTTTATGAAGCTTTAAATGAGATCCTTCTTCCTGACATACTTGCACAGTTACACTGGTGTGTAAAGCAAGGTAGCTTATTTACTTGTATCTTTTGATTAATGTATTTTTTTTAGATGCTCATTACTTAAGAAGGAGAAAGTTAACTGAATTTTGGAAGAATAAAAACTACCATTAGGACAATATGCTATGTAATAGATGAATGCAGTATCTTAAATATTCGAGCATCATTCTATTTAATCAGTTAGTTAATGTGTTTATAATGTGTTTATGGTGCTATTGTGACAGAGCAAAAGCTTTTAAAGAGTTGTGTTAACCTTCTGCCAACAACCTTTCTCCATTTAGCTGCATGGATAAAATACCTCATTTATTCACACACACGTGCATTCTGATCCCACCCCCACCCACCCCCCAGTACTTTTTAATATATGATTTTCTGAAGAATGTGTTTTCTTTTGGGTTCCAACTCTTATGCCTGAAATCCTGTATATTGCTAGCATGGAATGTGGGGGGACTACCTTGCAGGAAATCATAAGCTTGTAATTGGTGCTTTTCCTTCCTTTGTCTTGCTGTATGCTTCCTTTTTGCTTCTCTCCTGTCTTTATTCTTCTCTGTTTGGATTTCAATCTCATTAAGTCTATTTTTAAATACTATTTTTATTCAGTAGGTTCCTAAGCTTGATATTATTGTAGTATACTCTATAAGTAGGCTTTGAGCTAAGATACCATGCATTTCACAATATTGGTAAAAATGTTTAATGGAGCAGTAATAGAGAATGCTTAATTTTTCATTGATATTGTAGAAGTTGATAAATATGGAACATTTCTTTCACAGATAATGAGCAGTTGGCTCGATCGGGTACAAACTGCCTAGAAAACCTGGTAATACTAAACGGGCAGAAATTCAGCCCTGAAGTCTGGGGCCAGACATGCAATTGTATGCTAGAAATCTTCAAAACTACTATTCCTCATGTGTAAGTTCACAAATTTAATTCTCATACTAATACCCGATTCCAGAGCACCGATATTTACTTTTTTTTTTTTTTTTTTTTTTTTTTTTACTTTATGAAGCTTGCTGACATGGAGGCCTGCGGGAATGGAGGAAGATTCAGCTGAAAAACACTTGGTAAGAGTTAATTCAGTGCAGCAAACTAACTTGAAGAGTTGTGTGTTACATTAGCTTTCAAAATATTTTACTGTAGTAAGTTACACTTGACAACAAATACTGGAATTGTCAGTAGCTTGTGTTTGATGTCATTGTAAAATAAGATATAAAGAATGGATGCAGGAAGCCTTTGAGTCTAAGATTAATGAAGTCATCTGAAAACTGATAGCTGGTTCATAGTTAGTGTTTTGGATTGCTAGAGTTGTTCTGCATTCTCTTCTAGGATTTAGACCTAGATCACCAGTCTTTAAGCAGCATGGATAAAAATGCTTCAGAAAGAGGACAAAGCCAATTTTCAAATCCAACAGATGAGAGCTGGAAAGGTGGTCCTTATACAAGTAAGGAAAACATGCAAGTTTATTAAATAAACTTTTATAGCCTCCCTTAGTCCACTGCTATAATCCTGTAGAGAAAGTTTTTGGGCACTTACGCTTGGGGTACATCTTACAACTTGTGTTTATGCCTTGCAGAGAAATTTTGTCTTTATAAGATAATTCACAGCATCACTAAATATCAAAATGCTAATGGTAATTTAGTGTTTTTGCTAGCTTGTTGTACATGAATTGTTATAAGTTGCTTCTGAAGCTTGTTACTCCATTTCATTAGACCAGAAACTATTTGCTGGCCTCCTTATAAAGTGTGTGGTACAGCTGGAATTGATACAGACCATTGATAATATAGTGTTCTATCCGGCAACAAGCAAGAAGGAAGATGCCGAGCACATGGCTGCAGCTCAGGTACCATCAGACTTATTTATAACCTTGTTGAGGCAGTAAAATACGAAGACTATCGAATGCTTTGAAGTTTGTTTACAAAATAGAGTATATAGCCTCTTCCTTTTTCCAACTCTCAGCACTACACTGAATGTGTCATTACTCTTAAGCTGTGGTTTGCTGGGGTTTTTTTTGACTGCCTCCAGTGTTTCCTGTCAGTCTGCCTGTGGGATTATTATAATTCTATTACCATTATTTTTATTATCAATATAATATATTATGATTGTTTTTATAATGAATACATACTCATCAAGAATGTTTTTTTCTTTGTTTGTTTTGGAGGGAGCATTCTTTTCTGTTGTTTAGCATCAGTGTCTTCATTTAGCCACAGTTGAGGCTTTGCTCAGCTTCTAGGTGTTTACCCAGGAGGAGACGCAGGGTTAACGGTCAAGATTTAACTCATTACCTGCCTCAGGATGGTCCTTGTCCCTGAAAATCCTGATTTTAAGGAATAGTGCAAGGTAGCTCTTGCTTAGCTATGTTAATAAAGCCCTAGGCTAGAAGTTTGGGCTAGCGCATTCAGGTAGTGTTTTGGGGATAGTATAGTTAAATTCCTAATGAAATTAGCTAAAAAATATTGACCAGTTTTAATGAAACTTGATATTAGCCAAAGATGGTGAATTTCTACACTATGCAACATTTAACCTTGCACTATTTTTGTGGTTCATTTTGATGTTTTTCAGAATTCAGCAGACCTACTCAGTCAGTTCCTAGGGGAGAGGAAATGTTCTATATTGTATTGCTATGACTTTTATGCCTTGATAAGGAAGGTTCTTCCCTTGTCGTTCTTGATTTTTTTTTTCCCCCTCTTATCAATAACTAGGATAGATCATAACTTCTCTCTTTTAAAATATCCTCCTGAAAAGAGTACAACTCTGATATTTGACAAGACCATTCTGCTGTGTTGTATTGCACTAATATTTCACTTGTACCTAAAAATGGAATCTGGAGTTAGTGGTATATGGTCTGTGAAGTATCAAAGTCACTTAAGCTTATATAAAAAGAATATGTTATTGACACTCTGCTCCCTCTCCCTCCTCCTTTAGCGAGATGCATTGGATGCAGATATCCACATTGACACAGAAGACCAAGGAATGTATAAATATATGTCTTCACATCACCTCTTTAAGTTACTAGATTGTCTGCAAGAGTCTCATTCATTTTCAAAAGCCTTTAATTCAAATTATGAACAACGAACTGTGTTATGGAGAGCAGGTGAGGCTTTTATTAGTTTGATAAAAATACTGAGCTCCACTTATAGCTTTTAGCTATTGAGATACAAAAGTATACCATTGCAATAATCTCTACAGTTAATCTGACAGTGTTGTGTGCTTTTATTACTTGTCTCCTTCCTGATGACTTGAATAATTCTGTTTGCTAAATTATCTGCTTTTTTGATTAAAGTAGAGCTACACAGTTGGTACTACTGTAGTTAAATAGCTTTATAAATAGATTAGGTCTCAGTCAAATTCAAGGAGGAGGAAATACTATCTGGACAAGAAATCATTACTGTTCACTAGTGGAGATGGTGTTGATAAACTTTACGTCTTGGCTAGTAACTACAAATGTGAATGTTCCCTCTCTCCCTATGTGTAACTGATTTCTAGGGTTCAAGGGTAAATCAAAACCCAATCTCTTAAAACAAGAGACCAGCAGCTTGGCTTGTTGCTTGAGAATACTCTTTCGAATGTATGTGGATGAAAACCGCCGAGACTCCTGGGATGCTATACAACAACGACTGCTTAGGTAAGAGTATCAGCTTGTTCTGTGCGTTCTGTTTTCAGCCAGTATGGTGTGTCCCTGGATACAAATGTTCTGTTTTAACTTGCTGAGCAGAGCGAGCAAAGTATAAGAAGATATAGAGATATATATAGAGAGAGATACACATATATGACCAGTCTTTATTAAAAGGTAATTTAGCAATAAGGAAGCAATCTACAATAAGGAAACTTTCTTGCCTGACATAAGCTTTTCTTTACAAAAGTGGTGGTGTATGAATACTTTTCACATTTGAGTACATAATGACATTCAGAGGCATAATAGGATATAGTAATCTAAACAGAGTGCAGTATAAGCTGCTGTATACCTGGAACTTAGGTAAATGTAGAAAATGATGCTAAAATAATATAAAAAGGTACTGGGGTCCCCTGTATTTGAAAAGTGAGTTGTTAGTACATAAAAGTTCAGAGTACTAAGCTCTAATCAAATGTGAAGAACTCTTAAACTTGCTGTTGGCACTAATGCAGTGGATTTTGGTAGCATTCTGATTTATCAGCATCTATGGACATATTAATCTTTTTAGTGTGTAAAAGGGGAGGTTCCATTCCTTCTTTAAAATAGCGCCCAAAAAAAGCCATAGTAAGTGGTACAGTTTGTACCTTGTGTTGACAGTCTACAGCAAGTACCAAAAATTTATTAATACAATAGTAATCCCTCTTTAATCTGTGATGCTGAGCTCTGCAGATCTTCATTAAAGCAGTCTAGATTTGGACAGAGAACTCTTTCATGTTGCTGTTGCCAAAGCTGTCCCAATGTAAGGATCAGGAAATAATGTTTGCAGGTTGAAGGTGACAACACTTTAATTACAGAATGTTTATGAGGAAGATCAGACTCTTCCAGCTTTGACTCCATGGTTCTTTGTTGACAACATGAAAACTATTTCAGTTCAGTTATCTGTAACAACTGCTGTAACAGAAAAATCGAGACCAGTTTGTGTAATTAATGTCATTGCATGTGATTGAAAACTTTCCCATGGAAATGCATCTTACTTCAAAACAAAATACACTATGAGAGGATGAACGGTGCACATTATGAAAACATTTTGTGGGTTTTCTTTATGGTTTGTCTGAACTGTGTTATCTCTTTAGTGTATGCAGTGAAGCCCTGGCATATTTTATTACCGTGAACTCAGAAAGCCACAGAGAAGCTTGGACCAATCTCCTGCTGTTGCTTTTAACAAAAACACTAAAAATCAGTGATGAAAAGGTAAAAATAGGCTGGAAGTCATGTCTGTTTGCATTCAGGTGTTTTTTTTTCATTTCTGCTTCTGTTGAATTCAGTCTTTATTATCATCCATATTGCAAGGTGGCTCGCTTATTCACATAGCGTGTACTCTCCTTGAAGTACAGTAATCATTACATCTCCATTTTTTGCAAGCAAAATTGTAAAATATCGGACTGCATCCATGAAATCCACAGTTCTATAGAAATACTGATAGAATTACTGCAGAGCTTTCATATAAAAGTACAATGAGTGTGGAATAAAGGATGGGCTTGTGCTGTATTACAGCTGCACCAGAATGGTAAAGGTAAACTTCACCACTGTAAAACTGGAATTCTGGTTCCTTGACAGTGATGGCAAAAACTAATTCTCAGGATCTCTGCCCTTTAGAGGAAAAGGTGAATGCAAATATTCACTACACTAGAACATGCAGAGAAACTTTCAGAAGTTGCTTACTTTTTTTAAGTTTTCTAATACTGTTGAGCTTCATCTTGTTTTAAAGTGTATTTTTGCTGGGGTTTTTTTTCTGTATTGCAAAGTGTGTAATTTCACTTCACTCTTGTGTAGTTTGGGATGTTTTATTGCAATTTACCAATATTTTAAGAAATTGGTAGTAGTGCTGTCTTGGCTTCTCCATGTAGCAGCAATTCAGTGATGTCCCTGTGATTATGGTGTGTTCAGAGAGTAGTCTTAACTCTTTGTAGCTAAAAAGGTGACTTGGCCATTCCTTAGTACACAATCCCAATATCTTTTTTATAATAAAGTTCTGTGGTGAAAGTGTTCCATCAACTTTCCCTGTAACTAATACTGAGCATTATTAGGAAAGGAATAGAGGACAAAACATATTTCTTGTGTAAATTCATGATAGATTTGCATCTTGAATAGTTTGCAGTTCTGATCCCTTATATCAAAAGGGGTGTAATGGAGCTGGAAAAGGGTTGAGAGAGTGTAACAGGAATAAGGGATATAGACTGGCTCCCATACATGGAACTGTATGTAGGTTAGACTTTTACTCAGTTATCTTTTATCTGGAAAATAAATAAAAATGAGAGGCCCATAAAGTCATTATTAGCATGAAAATAGGGAAAGGACTGATAATTCTTACACTGGAAGAGGCAGCGAATGAGAGTTTTGGACATGGCAAGTCACTGGAGGGGAAAAAAAACCAAACAGACACATAATGGAGATAGCCTTCCACAGCTGAACCAGTGCATGAAGAACTTTGTTATGTATTGTGGATGATATTTTAAAGAGGCTGGAGAAGCAACTGGACAAATTCACATCAGAGGGGGGTGTTTCTACAATTGGTCCCTGATACCACCTCTAGCCTGAGAAATCCCTGAGCCACAAAATAGTCTGACTCTGTTTTAGGGAAGTAATGCCAAATGTATGCTCTGTGTATAGTTTCCTGTAGGCATCTGCTAAGGCTGCTGCAGAAAACAGACACTGGGCTTGATGGCCCTTTGGCCATCCAGGGGGGCCTTTGATTGGGTGAGACCTTGTGTTTTAACAAGTTGGTGTACCCATGAATGTAGAAAAACTCTGTGCTTTCCTATAGTTAATAGAGAATGACGTTCTCTTTTCATATCTTCTTTGATAGTTTAGGGCACATGCTTCAACATATTACCCATACTTGTGTGAAATCATGCAATTTGACCTGATTCCTGAGCTTCGAGCTGTGCTACGGAAGTTCTTCCTGCGTATAGGTGTTGTGTTCAAAATCTGCATAACAGAGGAGCAGATACGGACAACTGGGATGAACTTACCTTCATGGTAGCCCTAAGTAGGGCTGGTTACTTCGGCTTGTACATAAAGCTATGTTCCAGAGATGGACTAAAGTGGATAGGGAAAAAATGGGACCCTGGTGTACCAACACAGCAGCAAGTTACTCTTACCACAATGGCATTTGGGGAGGAGAAAAAAATCCTGTTCCGTCCATCCTACAAAACTATCAGCAGTTTTATTTAAATTATTGCTTACAGAGTTAATACAATAGATGTAAAGTCTCTTTGTTTCAATGCTAGTCATCCTTATGATCAAGTCTGTCTCTTCTAGTCTTTGATCAATTGTTCAGTCTTGCATCCCAGCTAAATCTGATAAATCAGCTGGATTCCTCAATAGAAATTATGCCCCTTGGAAATAATGAATATAGTTGTATAGCCTTGTGATGTTAGCACATGTGTTCATAATAAACTATACTGCAGTGGCTAATGACCACCTAAGATCATTCTGGGTTTTTCTTTGTGTGTACATGACTAGACCAGGCAGTGTGTTATGGTTTTTGAAGTGGACAGCCTCTAGGGTATTTGGGGAAACGGTTTTCCTCCTGTTTAGCAAGTCATTTTTAAAACTTTTTTTTTTAAAATATCAGTGCTTCATCACCTGAGACTTATTTTTGCTTTTATGGAGGGCTTTACATCAGGAGCACACAATAGCATCTACTCTGTTTAGCTTGTTAGTCTTGAGTTAAAGGCATTTAAAAAAAAAAAAACTTAAACTTTCCATTTAACTTTCATACATTGCCAGATCATGGACAGAGCATATACAGTAATATTAAAAACAAGGTTCAGAACAAATAAAACCACCTTTTTTACCCTTGTCTATAATGTATTTAGTAGTAATTGTGTCTGTTTAGCAAGAAGTCCTATCCTTAACACATACCAGGTTCTGTCTCTTTACTGCAGATCTGCAACTTCTGATTTGTCTTTTTGCGCAAATGGTTTTTGTTCTCAACTATTAGTTCCTATTGTGATCTAAAAGAAAATTGAATTCCCACAAAACTGCTCTAGCAAAATTAAACTTAATTCATGTACTATAAAAGTTACCAATGCATTTCTATGCTTTGAAGGTATCTGTGAAGCAAATGTGACTTAACACTACAGCTTTGCTTGCCCTAGAGAGTTTTCTTTCTTTGTTTGAAATGCATCAGTTTTCTGTGACAACTGTTTCCATGATAGAATACCAGTTTACAGTTGAAGTCCTGCAGGGCTGAGGTCTGTCCTTTTGAACTAATTTTAATTTCAAGTTTTAAGACTTCTCTAAACTGGAAGAGTATGGCAGGATATGAGGAGAGGTTCCACTTTCTAAAACAATGTAAACAAAGGTATTATATTACCTGCTGTGCTATGCATATTAGCCAAACCTAAAATATAACAGTATTTTAAAAAAAATAACAAAACAAACCAACCTACTTGAATGGTATTAGGTGTTTAACCTGTTATTTTGCTTTTTAAGTTGAGTTTCCTGGGAGGGTGGCCATAGTTGAGGTTGTCTTGGGATATTCCACTTTCAGAGCTGTTGGGATTTTTTTTTTTTTTCTTTCTTGTGAGCTATTTCCAAAGGGTTCATATGGTGCTCTTCAGTAAATCAGCTTCTAGATAAGCATTGTTTGGGAATGGTTTAGCAGTCAATAGTAGTGATAAGGCTTTCACATTTTTATTTTTACTTTTTATTTTTAACCAAAGAAAAATACAGGGTGGCTGTCGCTCTTTAACTTTTAAATGCCCATTAGATTAAATCTATACAGTAATATTTAGTAGAAGGGAATATATGGCTATATTTTACAATAGGAAAAGAATGAAAAATAAGCGATGCTGATATTTAACTTGCTGCATTTGAAATGTCCTTTTATGTTGCATTTAGTGTAGTTGCTCATTCCCTGGTAATGTCACTTCATTGATTACAGTAAAAATGAAGTATTTATTTTAATTCTATTTAAATCTGTAAGAATAGGCTATTCCTTTTCTTCTGGTCCTACATAGTCCTAAAGAAAATATTTGAAACTTTATTTTTCAGATTTTGAATGTGTCACTGCCACATTGAATGTATACTTTTATCTCCTATCGAAACACAAACTCTTTAAAGTTGCATGCTTTTTCAGTATTTTACAGTTTTGAAAGCCTTACAACTCATGTCTTGAAACAAGTCTCTTAATTTTCAGATCTTAAATTACTTTACAGTTGCATTGTGGGCTTTCTTTACTGTAATCTGCAACATCTGTACTATCTCTGCATATAGAACAAGGGCCTTTAATCAATTATTTCCTTCAGCCTTAGGTCTGAGACTGTTCTTTTACTTAAGTAAAGCTTTTATTGTATTTATACCATTTATAAACTGCTGAAATTAGGTATGTGACATCAAAACATCCTAGACTCCATAGTGTGTGAAGGAGAAGGGGGACTGGAATGCAATTGGATTATAACAGCCTTATTCCTGTCAATTTTCTGAAATTGATTGTACATGTTAAAGCAATAAGAATGGTATGTTAAGTGTAATACCTGAAATGTTTGTATTTGCATCAGCTGTTTGGTTTCCCTTATATAGTCAGAAAGATCGTAACCCATAGACATCTTAATGAAGCTAAAAACGCTGAGCCAAAACTCCTGCAGTAGTCACTGCTGGTTCCGATCCTGTCCTGACTCTGCTGACACAGACTTTATCTGCCTGTGGTGGTTTTATTGGCTTTAGTGGAACTATGAATGAGAACAAGGTTCTGTGCCAGCATATCCTGGTAGAGATCGAGACATCTGTGCAATACATGGAGTAATAAAAAGTAACTTTTTAGACTTTTAAAGTAGTGTTATGCAACAAATTAAACTGATTTACCTATAATGGTATAAATATGGAGACTGCATGATATTTGTTATTACTTATTTTGGAACCCTCTAGGAAATAGGTAGGCAAGGGGAGGATGCTTATGAAGAAACCCCTAAAAACCTCCCTTTCATGTTGATTCTTGTGTGTCTTACAGTACAAGAAAATGTTATTTTTACAGTGTTTTGTTATCCATGTATCATATCTCGCTTTCCAAATTGTAAATGGAACAATCTAAAACTACATCCACTAATACAAGCAAGCACACACACACACCCCCACACCCACCCCAAATTTTAGCTCAGTCTTAATAGTAAGAATGAGAAAGATTAAAAGTATTTAACTTTCAGTCTGGAGTAGAACTAAGCTTATTTTTGTCAGAAGTGCAGCTCCCTTTAATATGTAAATTGAGTTTGTTCAGCACCTTTAATGTTGTGTAAAATGTATGTTTTCACATATTTAAAATGCTTAAGTTTTTTTTGAAGATCTCCATATTAAGTGCATTTAATATCAGTAATTTAAAGAAGAGCAGTCCTTGCCCAGTGGATGTATACATTTTTGAGAGAATACCAAAATTATATAATATGAAAAACTATGTAAAGTTTTCTACATGAAAATACTATGTATAATACTGTTATAATATTCCATGCTTTAATCAAGTGGTAAATCAATAAAGTTTTAAGAAGTGTTGCTTGTTTCTTCACGTAGTTTATTAGAAGGCTTGCGCACCTACAGCCTGCTCTATGCAACGTGAGAACTGGCCACTGCTGCTAACCGTGGCGCTCCCGCTTCCAGGGCCTGGGGGGGGCCGTTGTTCTGGTTTTTAAACGCACCCTACGTGCCTTCTAACTCCTTCCGCCTCCTCTTTTCCCCTTTTTCAACGACTAAAAGGACTCCAGCCCTTCAGCCGCTCCCGCTTTCTGCCCTCCTGCCGCCCACGCCCGCCCCCAGCCCCATCCCGCCGGGCGCTAGGCCGCCTCCTCGTACCCCCGGCCCGGCTTCCGCTCGCCGCGTCCCTCAGGAGCCGCTCGCCCTCCCCCGGGCCGCCGGGGCCGCAGCGCCCGGGCCACCGCGGCGCCCAGCCCGCTCAGGCGGGGGCCAGGGGCCGGGTTCCCGCGGCGACCCAGCGGCTCCGAGAGGCGCCCCAGGGCCTTGTGGGAAGAGCCTGGCCATTGGTCGGCCGCCCCCCGTGGGAAGCGCGGCAAGGATTGGCTCACAGCGGAGCGCGTCGGGGAAGAGGAGGCTGCTGATTGGCCCGGCGGCCGAACGGTGTCACCGCCCTGCGTGATGCGGTCACGGTGCCGCCGCCGCGCCCTCTCACCGCGGTTTGAATGTGAAGCGCAGCCGGAGCTCTCGGAGCCGTCGCTGCTGCCGCCACCGCCGGGGGGAGTCGCCAGGTGAGGCTGGGCCGCGCCGCCCGGCGATGCTGGCGGTGAGGCGGCCCCAGAGCCCGGCGGCCCGCATGGCCCGCAGCCGGCGCCACTCCGCTCCGCGCTGGGCTCGGGCGCTGGGCCCGCGGCGCAGCGAGAGGCGCAGCTCACCATGCTGGGGTGCCGCGGCCCGCCTCCCGCAGCTCGCGATTGGCCCGCGGCCGCTGGGGCTGAGCAGTGTCCTCCCTTCACTGGCTTCTGCCGCCGCCAGTCTGGGGGTGGTGGGGAGGGGGAGGGGAGGAAGTTAGTCTGAGAGCGGTCGGTGCCGTTCGGGGCTCCCCCGCCGCGGCCGCCAGCCCGCGCTGCCCCTGGCCCGGCCCGGCCCGGCGGGGGTGGGCAGGCAGGCCGGCCTGCCCCTGGGCCCGTCTTGCGGGGGCCGCAGCCGAGGCGGGCCGCCGCCGCATGAGGCAGCGGGAGCACCGCCGCGGGGGAGGCGCAGTCTGGCGGCGGCGGGCGGGATGGAGCGGCCCCGACCCTCGGATAAACCGCCCGGCCGCTTCAGGCCGCACAGGCGGCGGGGACGGGACCGGGGAAGCGCCGGGGTGTGCTGGGCTGAGGCGGCGGGAGGGGGCTGGGCCGCCCCCGTGGCAGCAAGAGCGGGGACAGCCCCGCTGGTGGCCGGGCCTGCAGGGCTCCTCTCCCCGTCCCTGCTGAAGGGCTCCCGGGCGGCCGCCCCGCGCCACGGGTGGCCTCGCCTTTTGGTCTGCAGGGAAACGGCGTGAGTGGGCTGTCGGGGGGTGTGATGGGGCCTCGCTCCTGCTCCCGTGGCCAGTCGGTCTCCCGACCCCTGCGGTTTGGTAAAGTGGAAAGTGAGGGTAAAGATAATCTTTCCCATAAAATCCGGACCATAAACATCCTTAGGCATGTCGATGGTGTTTGGTAAGTGCTGTAGTGAGTGAATGCAGGAACAGAGAGTTCTCTGAAGTTCGTCACAGTGTAAGACTTGGAGGACAGCTGCTTTTGAATTTTATTTTTCCGTAAGTGGTCTGTCATTAATTTGACTAAAGTAGTTAATGCATTAAGCACATTTTATGGGTTTTCTTCTGGAGACGTGGTCTGAAAATACCCTCATTTTCTGTGGCCTTTTCAGGAGGCATATCTCACAACATAGTAAAAAGCATTGTATCATTCTAGCAAGTACCACCAGTTTTTTGTAGTGGAAAACAAAAAAAAATGAATAGAGGAAGAGAAGAGAAGGAAATAAGACTAAGCAGGTAGCAGGTGAAAATATTTATCCTTTTGTATGAGGGATTGAATAATGGATTCAAATCTTCATGTTTGGCCTTCAAAGTAAACTCACAGTCAGCTTGAGGAGTATATTTTTTAATATGGGCCCCTATATTACATATGTATGTGAGGTATTTGTAAAAGGCCATTCAGTTTCCCATTTGATTCAAGTTTAGTCTTCATAAATGATTTCTGCATGGGTTTGCACCTCAGCCTCACAAACTTCCATGGAGCATTTAATTTATATTTTTTTAATTCTGAAAGATTTAAGTATTAGTTTCAACATCAGAGTAATGATGCACGAGGCCGTTTTGTAGAACAGTTGAGCCAGCTATTATTGGTGCTGTTTGCTTATGCTGTACTTTATTGGGATTTTGTTGGTTGATGTGAATTGGTGAACAAGACTTAAGACTAGTAAACCCCCAAAAGGAAGGGGGATGAAACATGGGAGGCAAGACTCTAGGTGGATTTTTACTTTTTGCAAAATATGTTGGGATCTCAATTACTCATTAACGTTCATTTAATTCAGGACAATACTGTTGCTGCCTCTTTTAATGATACAGGTGCCATAGTTAAAAGTAAAAATTGTGTCATTAAAACTCACTGCCTTTGCAAGCGTGCTTAAATAGTTTAAATATAGTTTATATTTATTGCACTGATAATCAACATAAAACAAATCCAAAGTGGGACAGACAAATTTCAGTCCATCTTACTAATTAGAAACTCCAGAGAAAAAATGGAAATCTTTGCTTCCTCATTACTTCTGTAGTGAGGGAACTGTGCTGCTGGTGGTAAGAAAGATGGGCAGAATTGATGATGATGTCCTGAGCAACAACATGTCCATTAAAGCATGTCTTGCTGCTGTTTTAGTGTTACTGTAATTTTAATTATTCCAATTAAAGCTGTGAAGTTAATATATCACTGTGGTAAGTATGAGAGTGTGTGTGGGAGGATTACTAGAGAGGAGTAATTTAGACTTATTGCACAGAGTCATTCTGTAATAAGCACTGCAGTTTAAATTAACTCCCACCCTAATCTAAGTTAATTTTACAGGGTGGACAAACCCTCTGGCTTTGCACAGTCTTTTGTCTCTATAAAAAATAAATTTTCTGTTGAGAGTTTTCTTTGAGAATGAGTATTTATTTTTAAATGACCCTTGACTCTCCAATACATTTTGAATTGTTCTGTTTGCAATTATGTAGTGCAAGACTATTCAGCTTTTTCAACCAGGAACAGGTTTCTGGGGCTGACAGAAGTTCTCAAAAGCAAAAATGAACTCCTATTGTCCTGAAAGGGCAAGAGATCATCTTTTGGCTGTATCTGTTTCATGGTTTGCTGGATGTGTGATCCTGTTCTAGGAGTTTGGTTTCAATAAACTAGACAATAACAGTTACCTGTAGTTGAAGAAATGGAACGTTATCTGTTTTGTGCTTGGTGCACACTAGCTGGTGTTTTATTGGATGAGACATATAAGACAGGACCATGTTTTGTGAGGTATAGTCAAAAAGAGCTGATGTGTGTCTTCTGTGGAATCTGGTTTTACATATGTGTAGCTTATAGGATAGATTTTCTGATATGTATTTATAACAAAAGTACTTGTGGGTTTTAGGTTCTGCCAAAATGGAGCTGAGTGATGCCAACTTACAGACTTTAACTGAGTATCTAAAGAAAACGCTAGATCCAGATCCTGCTATAAGGCGTCCTGGTAAGTGATTCTCATGAGTGACCAAAAAAGTTTAGTTTCTTCTGTCTTTGTATAGCAAACTTCAGTGGATGTTTATTCAATAATCTCTTTGCAGAAGTTCTCAGTATCCTTTTAAAACAAAAAACTAATGAACGATGGATATAAATGTAAATTTATTTTGTTTGCTTTTTGTAATTTTTCTCTTTGTATTCCTGTTTTTTTTTTTTTGTACAGTTGTTATTTAAAACAGTGCTGCCATTCTCAATAAACCAGGATTTACTTGTAGCAGGTTACAGCTTTTAAAAACAGTGAGGAGGCAATATTTCCACATCCTGCTTTGAATTGAGAGCTTTTGTTAATAGCAAAAGCGTTAAAGAACTTAGTAGTAAAGAAGCTATGGTACTTTTTGTCAGACTTGTTCTGTATTTCTGTTCTTGTGAAACTCTGGGGAAATGTTCATGTTTTGATTATTTTAAATAGACACTTGAGGAATCATAGGACTCCCATTACAAAAATCAGTGCAGCTTTTGCTAACCTTAGTATATTTTCTTACAGCGGAAAAGTTTCTTGAGTCAGTTGAAGGAAGCCAGAATTATCCATTGTTACTCTTAACGCTGCTGGAGAAATCACAGGAAAATGTCATCAAAGTTTGTGCATCTGTAACATTCAAGAATTATATTAAAAGGAACTGGAGAATTGTAGGTATCCTAGTGAATAGTTGTGCTAAGATTTAATAATTCTTGTAAGGTACTATCAGATATTCTACAGTAACCTTGGAGAATGTGTGTATGTCTGTACTCTGTGAAATAAAGTAGATGATTCAGAGAACAATCACAAGGTGTAATTTACTGATGAGGGACTAAAATTTGGACTGTTGGAGTCCATTCTACTAAAAAGAACTAGAGCTGGGTGATAAAATGATGAACAAATAATTTTCTGTAATATTATATGCATATTTTGCAGAAGCACAATATTTAAAGCTCATTTAACTAGCAGTAATATTATTTAAACTAAAGTGATTGTGAAGTGTCTATAGACATGAGCTGGCCAATTTGGCCTGTATCTATTGTCATAGTGTTACAAACATTTCAAGCCAGCGCTGCAGCTGAAAGTGATGATACTAGCTTCTCTTTCATGTAAATGCTTCTGGGGCATAGAATAGTGTGGGACAGTTTATTTTGGTGGCCTTGCCAGTTTAACAATTAGAAGTATTTGTAGACATCAAATAGAAATATTGCCATTTAAGCCCATTTTATCCTTTGTTTTGAAGAGGTCAGAAACACTTTTGATTCAGAGCTTTCAGCATTCATGAAATTTAATTTATGGTAGAAAATATTACATTTGAGAGCTCAACTCCTTCAGTGATGAGAGGCTTTAATTGACAATGTTTATATTTTGTCTCACTGAAAGTACTGTTTGTATCTGAAAAATATCAAATGTATAATGTTGCTTTACTACAGGGAAACTGGTAAGTATTTCATCATTGCATCTTAGCTGGTACCTATTTACAAATTTGCGTGTGATTTCTCCCCACACACACGCACTAATATTAAGAAGCTATAGCAGTCCTGGGTCTGGTTATGTTTGATAAGATCAGCGCATTCGGTCTGGCATGAAATTTCTAGAACTTTGTTTCTGTAATACTGTATTCTCAGTCATTTCTCCCAAATTGCATCTTTATGTGTAGTATATTGTAAGTAGAAATAGTATTCTGTTATGGAAAAATTTGTAAGTGGCTTCCTTTTTATGGGTTGCTGATGTAATTCAGGATAAGATTTTGTTTTGGAGTAGGTGGAGATGCTATGCAGTAAGTGCATCCAGAGGACCGTTATGATTGCTATGTGGCTTCAAGCACATTCCAAAATTGAAGCTTTCCTTTCAAGAGCAGCTGTACGAACATAAAATACAGTCATAAGGCTAGCTTACCTAGATCACATGGTTTAATTTAGCAGCCTTGGACTTGACTGATACAAAGCTCAGTGGAAGTAAAAGGGTTTTGCTTACTCAAGGACGTCAATTTGGTAGAGCCTGGAGAGCTACATGTACAGGGCACTTCTGGAGAGAGGGAAGAGTTTGATTTTTATTTTTTTTTTTTTTAATTTATTTTTAAAGTATCTACAGAATACTCACCTATGTGCTGCCTCTCAGTCTTGTAAAAAGGTCTCATTTCTTTGAAAAAAATCTCATAACTAACTACACAGTAAGATTTGTTGTTGCTGATCACCATTTTTGTCCTCATCTATCTAAATGCGTAGCAGTGAGTCCAGCCTCCCTACGTGGAGCTTGCCTAGTACAGTTATTGCTGCCTTTCACATCATAAACTTGTAAAGCTCAGGTTTTAAAGATCATCTTGTTGTGATTTTTAATGTATATATAATGATTCTGTACATTCTTCTGATTCGGTGCAATGTGATAGAAGCAGAAAAGCAAGTTCTTTGCGTCTTATTTTTTGTAACTGCTTGTTTATAGCTAGACATAACTCTTGAAATTTGGAAATTACTAAACTTTTTTTTAAGTTTATGGGAAGATTATGAAAGGGAGGTAAGAAGGAGGGTAGTAGTGCCATCTGGTTTAAGCATCTTAAGAAACTCTCTCTCTGGAGAAGCTGACCACTTAATTGCTGGATCATTTCTAGGTTTCTGAACTTCGGTGCTGTCATCACAGATAATGTGACTATCACTGCTGTCACTAGTTGGTGACAAGCCTCGTTATTATTTTATTTCCTTAGTAGAAATTTTGTAGTTTACTACCACTTGGCACTATTGACTGAGTGGACTTTGAACTGATTGATATTTTGAACTGATTAGATAACTCTTAAAGTCGATGTTATGGTTTTGATGGTGTAACCTGCACCCATCTTCATGTACAGTTTCTAAAGTATGGCTTGAGGCAGCTTGCACAAAATAAATCTTTTAGGTTGGCAGAAGTGAGGACAGAGGTGTGGTTTGGTGTGGTGGAAGAGGAGACTTATTGGTTAAACTTATGTATGGTATTGGCATATGCACCCACCCTTATTATGGCTGAATTGCTCATTTGAAAAGTCACTGTTGGAGAAGGAGAAAACTAATTCAAGATTTTACAGAAAGATGTAATTTCTTTCAGCTTTTTTCAGATACTACTGTTATAGATTCATTGTAGGCAATATCTTTAACAGATACTCTTCTTAGTTTCTTTAACTATGTAATAGTTACATAAATCAATATAAGCAATTGGTTTCTGAAATACTGATATTTGCCCGTTGCCTAGAGTATGCTGATATGCCCATGACTTAATTATTGTTTTAATTTTAGGTTGAGGATGAACCGAACAAAATATGTGAATCAGACAGGATAGCCATTAAAGCCAACATAGTGCCCTTGATGCTTAGCAGCCCAGAACAAATTCAAAAGCAGGTAATATGTTAATTCCTGGTTATGTCCATGAGAGTTTTGGAATATTTTAAGTGTGTCTAGAGGCTCTGGTTATGGGCAGAGCTCAGTTCCCTTACCAATGAGGTCGTCCCAATCCAAGTAACTTGGAGTATATTGTCACAGCTACTTCTGCCTACTTTTAATTTTTTTTTTTTTTTAAAGGTGATTACATTATACCTAAATTCTAGCATTAGGCAGTTATATATAGTAATTCCAGAAAGTGAGACTGCATGTACACATTGGATTTAAAGTGAGATTTGTTTATTTGTGGTGAAAACTAGTAGATACTTAACCAAATTATTTTTGAATCTCACATGAATAATAAGCATTTTCCTTAGATATTTGCAACATCTGGCATGACTGCTGTGTTTTTTGTAATGAGGAGCCTGCTATTATATCATGTAATGGTTATGTTTCCTTTCCAGTTAAGTGATGCTATTAGTATTATTGGTCGGGAAGACTTTCCTCAGAAATGGCCAGACTTACTGACAGAAATGGTGAATCGCTTTCAAAGTGGAGATTTCCATGTCATTAACGGTGTCCTTCGCACTGCTCACTCTTTATTTAAAAGGTATTGGAAATAAGGGAGTTAGTATATAGATTGTAAATTTCTGTTCAACTCTAAATTTTTACCATTAGACTTAATTTTGTATATTTACAAAGTCTACAGTTGTGGCTTCTGCTTATGCTTATTGACTTTTTAATAAGAATTTAACTGGTGATCGAATCATACACTTTGCATGGTATTGAACTATGTCGTTTAGTTCTTGTTTACCTGACAGTATTTGTTTCAAGGTTCAGCACAAAAAATTAATTGTATGCAAGCTAATTTGGTAATAAATGTGAAGACTGTATTCTATTTCTCATGTATTTCTCTTTTGCTTGTCAGGTACCGCCATGAATTTAAGTCAAATGAATTATGGACAGAGATCAAACTTGTCCTTGATGCCTTTGCTTTGCCCTTGACAAATCTCTTTAAGGTATTTCTTTTTGAATCATTTCTGAAACATGTTTAGCTTTCTGAATTGCTCGTTGTGAATGCCTGCAAAATGAAAATTTAGGAATAGTTGCTTTGAAACTGTTAATGAGGTTCAAACTAAAGGAATGAAGTGAGACCTGACAGGATCAATAAAGGGAGTAAAAGGAACTGTATTTTCTGGTTTAAAAAAAAAAGTTACATGACACTTTTCAATACCTCCTGTTAACGTGGTTTGTCTGTGTGTTACTTGACTGAATCTTACGTCTTTTTCTAGGCAACTATTGAACTTTGCAGCACACATGCAAATGATGCCAGTGCTTTGAAGGTTCTCTTTTCTTCTCTCATTCTAATTGCGAAGCTGTTCTACAGTTTAAATTTTCAGGTGAATCTCCTTGTTCTTCTAATATTTTGCTTTGATCTCACAAAGCTGTTATGCTCTTATTTATAGGATCCATTTGAGGCAGCCTTTAAGGCCATGCTTTATCACAAAAATAAAAGTTGACAGTCTGCATCAACGCTGGAGTAAAGGCACAGTAAGGATGGGGTTAATTAACATGTTAGCTTGGCCCTGTCTAAACAAAAGTTCAAGAGAGCCTAAGCTCTTGTCGTAGCAAGGAGGTGTTGTACGGGTAGCTCTCTGAGTATGAGCTTTGAAAGACAGAAGTCAAATGCCTGAGTTTGTACTCACTGTGCTCCTTTATAAATATGTCTGTACTGACATGAACTCAGTCATGTAGATGACAGTCAGGTAAAACTAGTAGCTCTACAGCACTATAGTAGCAAGTAATTCTGGTAGCAGTGTGGGGTTTTTCGTTTTGAAATCAGATCTAAATTTCTAACATTATTAAATAAATGCACTGTATGAAAAATAGTAAAAAGATACTTTGCTCAAGTGACATAGATTTAGTGTCTCAACACAAACATAAGTCTGTTGTGATGATAATGCCTTGATTGCTTGGGCTGTTCTTCCATATTGGGCAAAAGATCAAGCTGGAGTTAAAAGGGAGGCTTGTGCTCTCTTGTTCTGAGAGTAAGAGGCAATAAGGTTCGTTCTTTGTAAAACTGTAGGCTGTATAGGGTGTAAGCAACTAGTTTATTTGGAAATAGTGTATTCCAAAGCCTCTATCTAGAGGGTTTTTGTTTGGGAGGAGGAGGGGCTAATGTTTCATCTTGAAGATTGTTTTTCCACACTTTGTTGTCCCTCAGTAGATTATAAGGAGGATACATACTACTTACAATGTAGATATGTTATCTAAGCAGTGCAATCAGAAACTGAAATATAGATTTATACTTTTCCTTCACAGGATCTTCCCGAGTTTTTTGAAGATAACATGGAAACGTGGATGACAAATTTTCATAGTCTTTTAACTTTAGATAATAAACTTTTGCAGACTGATGTAAGTACTGCATAAACCTCCTGGTTTGCCTCTGTGTAGTGGAGAGGGTTGACTGAGAACTTAGGTCTAACTCTGAACAATGCAATGTTTTCTTTGCTAGGTAAACAAAGGAATAGAATTACTATAAGGCAATGGGGTTTAAGAGAATTTGCCCTGTTGTCTAAGAAATTTGAGGTCCAGTTCTTGAAGTTGTATCTCAGTTGCAGGTATACCCAGCTGTGCACAGAAATCAAATTACAGGTAGTCATCAATGAGTAGATTCTTTCATGGACACCTACTGAAGTAACCTGATCATTAGAGAGTCACAGTGCTCAAGTTTTCTGTTCCTTTAACTGGTTCATGCACTATGTTTTAGAAAACAGGGTATCTTAAAGAACTTGAAACCATTGAACATAGAAGGCATGACATCCCTAAGTACTTTAGTTTAGCATTTGCTGTCTTTCTCTAATTATAAGAATTAGTTTCACAGGTGAAAGATGATACCAAGTCATCAAAGCTCAAATTAATTTTGTGCATGCTTTCTGCATTTTAAATGTCTGATGTCTTCCAGATACAGTACAATAGTTTGCCACACGATGGAGCCAAAGCGACTCTATACATTTCTTTACAATACTTAGGGAGGCATGTTAAGTGTATCTTGTGCTATTGTTTCACGGTTGTTCTAGGCTAGCACTGCTGCTAAAAGAAGTTTTGCTGCTCTTCTCTTGTGTCTGTGGGCTGTTGCCCAGCACAGACATTCATGGAGCTGTGTGCTGAGCTGAGTCAGGAAGTGATATGCATTAAAACTGGAAGGGGGGGGGGGGGGGACAGAACTGGGGTGGTGTTTGGCTGTTCGTTTTTTTTTAATTCCAGCTCAATTTCCCAATTCACTTTGGTTTGTAGCTCCACAAGCATCTGTGCCAGTATGGGCAAGAGGAGGGAACTACTTTTACAATTATTCCAATTTAAAGTAGCAAGATAGAATGTTGTCTAAGCATACTTTTTCAACACCTTGTGTTATCTTTCTCCTACTACATTTGTAAATTAATTTAGTGTCAAACTTTATCAGGTCTAAATGACTTAAAATACATAGTACTTTTATTTGAAATGTAGGTATGATTTATAAATTGTAGTGCAGTTCCAGTACAAATCACCAAAATACGGTAATTCTAGGGATGTGACGGGGATTTCTTTCACCTATTTAGAACATGGTAAAATAATAGTGTAAATATTTCCTTAAAATATGTAGATACTTTTAATATTTAAGTAGTGTTGAAGTTTGGATGTTTAAGTTCTTAGTTTTGTTTTATGTGAGGATGAAGAGGAAGCTGGATTACTGGAGCTCTTGAAATCACAAATTTGTGATAATGCTGCTTTATACGCTCAAAAATATGATGAAGAATTCCAGCCCTACCTGCCACGTTTTGTAACGGCAATCTGGAATCTGTTAGTCACAACAGGCCAGGAAGTGAAATATGACTTGGTAAGTTGTTATAAACTGATCCTGTCAAGTTTAATAATGAATTATAAATTGGTCAGTCATGCTAAAACTGTATGTGTTCTGTTTGTGTTGTTCTAGCTGGTTAGTAATGCAATCCAGTTTCTGGCCTCAGTTTGTGAGAGACCACATTACAAGCATCTGTTTGAAGACCAGAATACATTGACAAGCATCTGTGAAAAAGTTATTGTTCCCAATATGGAATTTAGAGGTAACTTTTTGAGACTTTAAGTTCTCAAAGACACAGTAAAATCTAACTGTAATTATGATACATGGACTAAGAATTGAGGATTACCTCTTGTGTACTTTAGTACTAGATCCAAAACCAAGTTTCTAGAACAGATTGCTGTCTTATGGGGTTTGTAGAATTGTATGAATATATCTAATAATTATTCTGTCTTACTGGGATCTCAAATTGAAAAGTATAGGAAGTCTAGTTCATGTGCCACCAATAACTTTTCATGCTTAAAGTGGGTATCAGGATAATTCAAGGAGTCTAAATAGGCATGGATACCAGGCTTACTAAATTGTAATGTGTATTTCTCCAAGTTTTGATGGGCTCGTATTGATCCTAGTATCTAAAATGTGGTGAAGATGTATTGCAGTGATAAGAAGCTTCTCTCTCTTAAGTCTATGACTCTGGAAGCCTCTTTAAATACACTTAGTGTTGAACGTGTCCTACCTTTTTTTCTTTCTTTTTTTAAAATCAGGAATACATCAGCTCATGAGTATGAAAGACTAATTTGTGGGGCAGCAGCAAGCTAAACAGGCTAGTCTGGCTGGATATTTCTGATTAATTTCTACTAATGTTATAGAAAAGTACTTGGAAAAAATAGCAAGTTGATAATAATACACCTTTTTACCATAAAAAACAGAGATCTCAGTATTTAAACTTCTATATATTTTATGTTTTCAGCGGCTGATGAAGAAGCATTTGAAGATAATTCTGAAGAATATATAAGAAGGGATTTGGAAGGATCTGGTAATCCACAGATTTATACTAAGAATACTTGGTCTTTAAATATAGCTCTAAAGAGCTGAAGCAATTTACTGAAGCTTTTCTAACTTTTTTTTTTAATTGGGAAGGTTTCCCCCCCCCCCAAGAGATTTTATCCAGTTTTTGATCAAGTTTACTGTCACAATGTGCCCATCACTGTGTCTTTTTGTTTTCAACGATGTTTTTGTAGGGTTTTTTCCTTAATTGGATTGGTATGTCTCCTGCACTGCACACATTCTCATTTCAGCAAATATAGCCTGTAAGTCAATGCTGAATAGTGGCCACAGTTGTGTATTTAGTTCCTATGTGTAGAGTTTTAAATAACATGGAGAGACTGTGCCTGTATTTAGTAGTCTATCATGTTTAAACTGAAATTCTGACCGGTGTTGCGTACAAATCTGTGATCAAGCCAGCTGGACGCCAGCCAGCCCTTGTATGCCGGCACTGTGTTCAAACCAATACAGTAACCGTCCTAAAAACACAGTGCTGTGCTAAAAAAGCTACTTGATTTTCTGGTTGTAGCTGTCTGGTCTTCAGCCAGGTCAGAGCACAAATGAACCAAATCTAGATCTGTATGACAATTCTGTATATGCTGTTCTGTGCCACTAACAGTTTACTGACTGCCACTTTTAGATTAATGATACTTCATAATAGATTTAAGAAATTACTGTATGCTTGCTGTGGAGGACAAAAATCGGAGGAAAATGTTTTTGAACTTTTTTCAAGCAAACGTTTTATCATTCTTATCCAGGTATTTGTGAAACTTTTAGGTATTTGTGAAACTTTTATTTGTTAGCTACTGCTGCTTTTGAGAATTGAGGCAAGAAGTATTTGTGTTCTTCGGAGATTACTTTAGAAATGTACTCTATTGCATTTAAATCAACTTGCTTAATTTTCCTTCTGTCACTTCTGTTAGTATGTTGTATTAAAGGCCAGCTGACTTTCCTTGTTTCAAGATGGGGAAAAAAATGTTTACAGATTTTTATTTATTTATGTGTTTAATTACAAAACTGTACTGATTCAGTGTGGTGGGGCAGCAGTGAAGCACCACACAGCAGCTTGCTCATTCCCCACCCTGCTGCAATGGGATGAGGGAGAGAATAGGAAGAGTAAAAGTGAGAAGACTTGTGGATAGCGATAAAGACAGTTTCAGTGAAAGAAAGAGGAAGAAAAGAGAAGGGGGGGGGGGGGGGGGGGGGAGTCAATGACTCACCACCTCCCACAAGTATACTGAAGCCCAGCCTGTCCCTGAGCAATGGCTACCTCCCCAAAAACCCCCTCCCCTCAGTTTTTATTGCCAAGTATGACATTATATGGCATGGAATATCCCTTTGGTCAGTTTGGATCAGCTATCCAGGTTGTGTCCCCTCCCAGCTTCTTGCACACCCCCAGCCTACTCGCTGGGAAGGAAAAAGAGAAGCCTTGACACTGTGCAAGCACTCTTCAGCAACAGCCAAAACACTGGGGTGTTACCAACAGTTTTAGTCACCAGTACAAAACACAGCACCATATGGGCTGCCACGAAGCAAATTAACTCCATCCCAACCAGATTCGGGTGCATAATTGTCAACGTAGTAAAAAGCCTCCCCCTGCATGCTTACTGAAACTTTCTTTAGAGGGCAGTAAAACCTGTGAATACGCATGCAGTATTGGTAGGTGTCCATTCCTCTTTTTGTTGTACAAATAGTCCCTATTATGACAGTAAGTAAAAGACTTAAATGTGTTCTTGCACATCAGTGTGGAGGATTGCATAATTAACATAAGGTGTGGCTGTAACTTGAGAAGCTGTGTATCATTAATATATTTATTATTATGTTTATTAATATGAAAAGCTTTATACTTTCTCATATCCAAAGAGTCTTTGGTTCTCATGCAGATATTGACACCAGGCGCAGAGCAGCTTGTGATCTAGTCAGAGGCTTGTGCAAATTTTTTGAAGGGCCTGTGACAGGGATTTTTTCTGGATATGTTAATTCTATGCTGCAAGAATATGCAAAGAATCCATCTGTTAACTGGAAGCACAAAGATGCAGCTATTTACCTTGTTACGTCTTTGGCATCCAAAGCTCAAACACAGAAGGTATTTTTACATTCTATTCATTTTAATCCATATGCATTCAAATATTATAGTGTATATAAGAATTGATGCAATTCATTTTATGCTGCTTCAGAATGGCAGTAACTGTCTTTGTAGTAGTTTAATGTTGATGAGGTTAAAAGTTGTCCATTATAGAATCCTATCACAGTTGGTAATTTGGTGGTATCTGATCTTCAGATAGATTGGGTAAAGTCAACAACCATGTGTGACCACTTGGCAGGTCTTATTAACATGTGTGAAGCAGCCATACAAATAAACAAAACTAGCTTGGGTCTAGAACCTCTGAGCTTTTAAATGGTACTGAGCCAGAGTTTGTAAGCCATGGAAAGCCAAATTTAGCTTTACGGAAGATGATCAGAAGTGTTAAGCAGACTAGAAGGAATCTAAGTGACTCTTAAAGTTCTTGTAATTATATTTCCCAGTGTTTCCTGTTACTTTTGAGTGTTTATGATTTGGACATGGCATGTGAATGCTAATGATGGCTGGAAATGGATCTCATTACTTGTTTGGGAGAAAGCAACTAATAGGCTGGATACATTGAAAAGCCACACCTGAGCTAAACTGTATTTGGAAACAGTAGCATTGTATCAAATGTCCTACAGAACAGATTTTAATATACTAATAAATATTTTAAATGTTATTGCAGTTCAAATCTCAGTGGCTTTACAAGGCAGATTTGAGGCAAACATAGTAAAACATGTTGTACAGCATCTTAATGCAATTTTGCTGAAGGTTCCCAGTCTTTTCTTGAAATGCTACTTGTATACTGCTTCACAGCAATTGCTAATAATAGTGATGCGTAGTGTGAACCAGAGTCTTCTAGCAATTAGAAAACTGCTAAGTTGTACATCTTTCTTCTTCTGTGCTATCTAGTGGCAAATATGGGGTAACATCACTTAGAACACTTGATTGATAAATATCCATCTGAAAATCCTGTTTTAAAAATTAGTTGCATTTTTCATGAGAGAAAACTAAGTAGTCATTATTTTGCTGCTCTGATTCAGAATTGGAGTTTGAGTCCTAAACTTTTCCTTTCTAAAAGGCCTATCACAAAAAAAGTATCAAGTTAGCAAGATGCTGATGTCTTCTGTCTAAAATTTTGGTTGATTATTACTGTGTTACGTGCTATTATTCTTCAACTCTGGTTGAGGTAACTTTGAACCTCAATAGTGCTACAGCTGAAACCTAAACACTTAAAACATTAAGAAAAAGAAGTTGGATGGCTTTCTGCTAACGATGCAATTTCAACAATTTCATCATGTGCGTGCACGCTTTAGATTCCTTTTATTAAAAGCACATAAAAATGAGTAAGAAAATGAGCTGAATCTCAACATCTAAAACCAGAGTTGGTTTGTTTTTTGTTTTTCTAGCATGGAATAACACAAGCCAATGAACTTGTTAATCTGACAGAATTCTTTGTGAATCACATTCAACCTGACTTAAAGTCTGCTAGTGGTAAGTTAATGTTAATTTTGATATGGCATTTTTTGTGATAGATCTGCAACCATGACAGTGACCATTGTTTCTTAAGGCTCAAGCACTCGTATATCAGCATAATCTCTGAGACAGAAGACTGTTAACACCTGGCACATGGGAAGTAATTCAGATTTGTTTGGCCAGCAATGAATCAGCTTTTAAACAAAGGTGGATTACCACATGCTATCTGCAAGATCAGAGCCTGTACGCACATGGTTGCTACATGCTTAAACTTGTTGAACCAAAGTAATTTGATTTCTGTATTTCAGACCTTATGGCAAACTTCAATGCTATATAAAACTCTGAGAAGTTAAAATACTGAAGGCTAGGTCGTAGCCTGTATCAGCCCATATTGATGAGGTTACGGATATCTAGATTTAAGCCACATAATTCATTTTATGCTTCAGCAATTATCTTGACAATATTTGGAATGAAGTGGGTTGTCTTGGAATATGTAATTGGAGGCTGTTAAAATCAGAGCCAGAAGGGGAAATTTCATGTGAAAGAGTTGGACTGTACACTTAATGGTACTGGGGTGTGATTTGTACCTAAAACTGATATTCTGTCTAACAGTGCCCATACAGAAATGCAGAAACTAAGCAACATAGAAAAACATTGTGTGTATTATTTTTGAGGGGAAAAATCATTACTTAATGTCACCTCTATGGGGAATATATGTTCAGTAATTACATTATATGAAAAGTATCAACAAAATTTGCATATTTTTCTATTGCAGTGAATGAATTCCCTGTGCTAAAAGCAGATGGTATCAAATATATCATGATTTTTAGAAACCAAGTAAGTTTTTCTTTTACTTTTATGGTAAAAACATATTGTAGCTTGTTACTTTATACTTGCCAAGCCTAATTTATCTTACTTGGCCATATGTTAACTCAACAGGTGTTTGATAGTCATATATAACACTTCATGCTGAATTTTTAGTTTTGAAAGTAACTGATATTGTTATAAATATCCAATTAACATGTAGTCTATATGCTATCCATATGCTGTGGGAGCACCGAACATCTTAGCATGCTTACTTCTGTGACACACTCAGACTTTTTCAAGTGAATGTTAGTCTAAATATACTTGATTGCTCGTATCATTGCAGTAGTTGTTAAAGAGAGTACAGCAACTTTGTCCTTTACCTTTTCTGATTTGTGAGATGCAGTAAGAAAATATATTGAGGAGTATTTCTACATTTTAGATTACCTTTATTCATCTCTTATGAAATATCTGTGGGGTTTTTTTAAAGCTTGGTATTTTTTTAATTGCCTGTTAAGACAAAGTAAAATGAAAAAATAAATATTCATTAGGAATATATGCACTTGCATATGATCAAATGTAACATTGATGTTTGGGAGAAGTACACAGGCGATGACAGAAATAGGTACCTCTTGGTTGTCAAGGTGTGATTTAGCAACTGGAGGAGCCTTCTAAGATTTCTTCCTCTGCCAAGCTTTCAGTTTTGTAGCCGATGAGCTCAGAGTGGTTATGCTCTAGTGTTGAACCATCTGTATTTTTATGTAACATATGTGTAATTTGTTGCTATATTTTTGTAGGTACCTAAAGAACAACTGTTGGTATCTATTCCTCTCTTAATCAATCATCTTCAGGCAGAAAGTATTGTGGTCCACACTTATGCAGCCCATGCTCTTGAAAGACTTTTTACCATGAGAGGGACAAATAATACTACCCTGTAAGTTTTCAAGCAGAAATAAATTCATTGCTACATAGGTTTTGTCCATTAAGGATGAGAAATATCTGTAGAGCATCTTTTATTTCTTAGTATTACAATATTGTAAAATGTTTGTGGTTTGTGAATATCTTTCATCATTAAAGAGCTGTGTTTTACTTAACAGCATTACAGCTGCAGAAATGGCACCATTTGTAGAAGTGCTACTAACAAACCTTTTTAAAGCGCTGACGCTTCCTGGCTCATCTGAAAATGAATACATTATGAAAGGTAAATGCTTTTTGAGTTCTGCAATATAAGAGTAACTTTGTTAACTTGAGGTAAAGCCTTGTAGTTACAGGCTACTGAAATTTTTATTTAAAAACCTAATTTATCCAAACATGCTAAAAGAGGTATGCGCAGCCTGCAGTTATTTACTAGGCTATCTTAAGTCATCTTTGACTAAATTTATGGTACCAAAGAGAAACACTAAACATAATAGTATTATGACAAATTATTTCTCAAATGGTAGTCTTCGTAGTCAGGACAGCTACATGAGCAGTGTCAGTAGGAGATCTGAGTGGGTAATGGCTAACAGTATGCCAAGATTTGAAACTTGGCCAAGATAAATGATGGTCTTTGTAAAGTTGCTTAATCTTCTGTGCTCCATCTATAGAATGGGGATAGTGAGGCTTTGCTTTATCCTTTGTCATGATTGTAGATTGATTGCTCTTGCAGCAGGTGCTCTTTCTTACTGTACCTAATTCCTTGAATCCGATTTAAGAGTAAAAGGTAAAGGATTTAGGCATATGATGGAAGACAGAAGTGTATGTTTGTCTCCAGAAGATAATACTTTCAATTTATTTGCAGCCATCATGAGGAGTTTTTCTCTGCTACAGGAATCCATAATTCCATACATCCCTTCTGTTATCACACAGCTTACACAGAAACTGCTGGCTGTCAGTAAGGTAAAGAAACAGGCTATCTGAGCAAAATGTTCACTTTTTACCTTTTAGAGCAGTCTTTCTAAAGATTTATATATACCTTGTTGTTTGTGTTCTGTTAGAATACTGTAAATTGTTCAATATTTTCTGACTAAAATAAGTTAAAACAGCCTTCCAGTGAAGTACTGTCTTCCTTTTAGGACATACTTTACTTTTAAATCATTCTCCCCTGCTCTCATCTGAAACTTGGAAACAGCATATGAAATCTTTTTGTAATACTAGTTTGTTCTAGTATAAATGTTTGCTTGTGCAGGGGTCACCATTACAATAATCTGGTTTTCTCACAACTCCTTTATTCTTTGTCCTTGAAACTTCTGAGGCTAATACTAAATTCAGGCACTGAAATGTGGGATTAAATTAAATAAATTACGCTCCTGCTTTTGGTGGGTAAAAGTGTCTTAGTTTTTTGTTCAGGCTGGGCTAATATTAAACATTGACATTAGGGAATGCTTTAGAATACCTTCATCAACTATCGAAAAAACGTCTACTATGTATAGTTTAAACTTAGCTGCAGAGTATAAAAAGTGTTCAATAAAGAATTGACTAGACACTTATTGAAAAATATTTTTTCCAGTTTTTGTCATACTTTTAACTGCTTGCTAGTTTATGTAGAGCTTCTGAAAAACACTTGTTGTCTTTAAAATATTTATAAAAACCACCCCTCCTTTATGCTTTAAAGGCTTTTATGTTATCTTTTATCTACAGAATTAATTTAATTAGCATATGAATAAGTAAGTCATAAGTATCCTTATTCCCAATTGCTAGTTTAGACTTCAGTTGAAATAAAAAATATATTTTGCTAAATAAGTGACCTGGCTGTGAGTTTGGGTTGATTTGTCTGTTTATAACTTGCTTTTAGAATCCAAGCAAACCTCACTTTAACCATTACATGTTTGAATCAATATGCTTGTCGATAAGGATAACTTGCAAAGCAAACCCTGATGCAGTTGGAAGCTTTGAAGAGGCTTTGTTTATGGTATTCACTGAGATACTACAGAATGATGTGCAAGGTAAATTAAAATCAGTAAGTGCTTGTGCTCTCTCTCTACTATACATGGTTGCTATGATTTACCTCATGGCAGTTTTTTGGTAACACAGGAAATTCAAGTGAGAACGCAGCACGTTCACAGTCCTAATAAACACTTTTAGGAAGTTTCTGGATTGTTCAATAGGGAACATCAACTGTATTAACTTACTTTTAAAACAAACTGTATTTTTAAAATACCTGACAATCACTACTCCAAAGCCTTTTATTGTTCTTCTTAATTATATTGCCTTGTTTCTAGTAGTTTGTTTTCCATGTTCTGAAACATTAACAAATAGAGGAAATAGAAATTGTATACATACAATGCTTGCAAATTTTTTTGAATAATTAGATTTGGGAAGTGACAGATTTCTGCAAGGTTTTATTTGTTGGAATCTTTGTGTTACTATCATAAAATTGTAGGTTCAGTCAATAGATATGTGGTTCCTAGGAATTGACAGTGACCATATTTGCTGAATTTGTAAATGCCATTGTTTCTTTTCCAGAATTCATTCCATATGTGTTTCAAGTGATGTCCCTACTTCTAGAAATGCATAAAAATGAAATCCCATCATCCTATATGGCATTGTTTCCTCATCTACTTCAGCCAGTATTATGGGAAAGGACAGGAAACATTCCTCCTTTGGTCCGACTCCTGCAGGCTTATTTAGAGCGGGGTGCCAATACAATAGCAAGCGCTGCTGCTGACAAAATTGTAAGTTGGATTGATTGAGTCACAGTGTATGCCTCTAGGCATGTTGATTTAAGATTAAAAATTATGAGGAACTTTTTCCTTTAGTGAATAGCTGGATTTGTGCTTGTACTTTAAAGTAATGGTGCTTATGTAGAAAGACAAAAAATACTATGAATGCAGGCTTTTTGGATGCTTTTCCGTTATGTGGATAAGATAAATCCTAGACTGTCATGCTTTTGTCCATTAAGATGTAAAATTCCTGCACTTAGTTTTTGCAAGCAGGTAAGTTTCCACAATTTTCCTGTCTCATTTGCCTCATGTTGAACACTGTGGATCAGGAAAGCTCTCAGAGGTTCTGTTCAGAACAGTCTTGAGAAGAGTGAGTGAGGAGGAGCCAAAATGTTGGGAGAGCTGAGGATTAGTGAATTCAGTGGGAGATTTATTCTGCATACTTAACTTCTGTTATTTCTGCTGCATGATCTGCTATAGTCAGACTTGATTAGACAATGACATTGATGAAGCAGACGTGTATGTTCAAATTGGCTTTGGTGTTCATTTGATCAAGGTTAATCTTAATGCTCAAAGGAACATCACTTGGTCCTGATAGAAATCTGTCTTCCTTGTCCTTAACTGCAGGAATCCTGGTTTAGGTTATGAAAGCTTTTGCCTTTGTGTATGTCTTAGATGATAAGGACCAACTTTCTGGTAGGTCACATATCAAGAACTGTTGTACAGAGTTTTATATTTGCTTTGCTTACAGCCTGGATTGTTAGGTGTGTTCCAGAAGTTGATTGCCTCTAAAGCTAATGACCATCAAGGATTCTATCTTCTAAACAGTATTATAGAGCATATGCCTCCGTGAGTATGAGCTGAATTTACATTCAAAACTAATTTCTGTAGACTTTAATATTTGGTATGTTTGTACACTTCATAGTTAATGTTTAACAACTGAAAAATGTCACATTTATCTGTAAAATAGATTTGAACAATTCTATACATGTTTTCTGTGAAGTGACGTTAGTAAAATCCTAGTATGAATTGAATAACTATTCTTTTAAATTTCCAGTGAATCAGTTGACCAGTACAGGAAACAGATCTTCATTCTTCTATTCCAAAGACTTCAAAATTCCAAAACAACAAAATTTATTAAAAGTAAGTTCCTTGCTATACGAAAAGCTTCAGTGCCAGTGATGCCAACAGTTTAGAACATGCAGCTGTACTGAATAAGTATCCTATTATGTCCTGTGATTGTGCAGATAAAGGGATACTAGCAACTCTTAACATCAGTGACGTGCTTCAAATTATTTGTGTAATCAAGGGTGGCATATAGGGCAGTTGCCACTGCAAGTGACACTTATTTCATGAAAACTGAAGGAATGGAACTAAAATAGGGGAAAAGACTTGTGTATTCCTCTTACTTTCTTACTCTGTGTGATATCATTAATTATCTGAAAGTGTCTCCATTTAATCCTTAACTAATACCAGCAAACTTTCATGGAACACAATAATACTGACCACACTTTCTTTTGTTATATGTAGTTGTGTGTTAGTACTGTTAAATAGTCTATGCATTTGTGTCATTCTGCCTTTATGTGACTTAAGTTATTGATAAGGTTTTATGTCAAACTAGCAAAGCTGTGACAAATTATTGAAATACGTATTCTGGTTATTCCCACTGTAACAGGAAGATTATGGTCATACTGATTAAATTATTTTAATGATACTATCACTACACAAATTATGCAATGTCTGTTACTTAATCCTATAAAATCTGATTAATGCCACCTGCTAGGAGCAAGAATGATAAGATTGCTTATAATGGTCTTCCACAAACAAAATTTAAGTGGTGCTTTTAATGTGTTGCATCTGTGCTCTGGTACAAAGGCCACGCAAAGGGGTTCACAACTGATCTGAAAAACTGCATTGCATGAAGCTTTTGGCTAAAAAGCATTGAAGAGTTCTTTTGGCCCTTGATCTGAAAGATTTGCAAATAGCTTTTCTAATGCTTTATAACTGCTGTAAGGGGAAAAAGGACTGAATCTTTTCTTAGTTGTCTTACCACCATGTTTTAGTGTGTTGCAGTACATGAAAAGATCAGCAGTTGTTAGACAAACTTCAAGGCAGCAAGTCAATGCACTTCACTAAAACTGAACATTTATAAAGATTGCCATTTCTATCCCCTTGAAAAACTTGTTAGAATGTATTTTGCTGCTGACTCTAAAGCTATTCTTTTGTTTCCATGTTAAGTTTTAATTTGACCTTTTTCTTGTTACAGGTTTCCTAGTCTTCATTAACTTGTACTGCATAAAATATGGGGCATTAGCTCTGCAGGAAATATTTGACAGCATACAGCCAAAGTTAGTATGATTTTTTTTATTATTATTATTTAAGACTGCTGTGTAATTTTTATCTTTTAAAGTAGGAAATAGTCTCCTTTAGCTAAAATTGCAAACTGCGTTTGTCACTAATTTGACTAGCCAAATGTTTCTTCTAATGTGGTTGATTTATTTGTCTAGCACTTTTTCTGATTTGCTGCCCACAGTTCCTTGTTGATAGTTCAAGATATTAATCTCCTAAGCAGATCATTAAAAGGAAAGAGTGATGTTTTTATTCTCCCTTTGTGGAAAGCTTGTATGCTTAAATTTCTACCAGCCATCTACTGTGACAGGGCAGCATCATAACAAATTACCTGGTTTTCTCTTTTTCCTAGTGCTTCATATTGTTTCTAAGGCTGACAAGGCTTTCTAATACTTTTTCTTTTAATGTCATAATAGGATGTTTGGAATGGTTTTGGAGAAAATTATAATTCCTGAAATCCAGAAAGTGTCTGGACAAGTTGAAAAGAAAATCTGTGCTGTTGGCATTACAAAAATATTAACAGAATGTCCTCCTATGATGGACACTGAGTACACCAAGCTGTGGTATGTAGAACACTGCTTCAAGTTCTGTTAGTGAGGCTATTTGATTTTTTGAAAATGTGAGCTATCATCAAAATATATTCTTCAAATAAACTCCATTGTGATTTCTTCAGGCCTGCTATTGTTACAAGGTTGAGTTTCAGGCTTTCCATGCCACTTGCTTTTCTCGACAAATAAAACTGTATTTTCAAAGCAGATGCCAGAACTGGTTTGAGATTTTTGTGATGGAGATACTACTGGCTGGGCTAGCTAGGACTGCATTTCAGAAAGTACACTACTTTCTTTTACTGACGGAGAAACTTTAAGATCTTAGCTTGACAGTGGAATTTTGGGGAAAGCTATCTGGGAAGGTTGTAAGCCAGTCTAGCACTCTAGGATGTCAGGTAGTCTGAATTTAATAACTGGATCCCTGAACTACAACTTTTTTTTTTTTTAATGTGCTTAGAGGAAAGGTGTAATCTGGAAAAGAATTGCTTTCCTTAGGTATGTTTCATGAGAATTTGACCTGATAAAAAATAAATACATTGTTCATGCTTTTAATATGAGCATCTACATTGTGCCTGTAAAATACACAGATCCACAGTTCAAGTCCAGCTTAGATTGGGCACTTACAATTTCAGTAGCTATGCAAGTACCTGCAAGGGCTAAATTGTAAAGGGTTCTGAGTAATTTGAACATTCTTGTACAATATACCCTGTCCTGATGTATTTTAAGCACTCCGATTTTATCCTCCCCTCTTTACATATAGGACTCCTTTGCTGCAGGCCCTCATTGGCCTCTTTGAACTGCCTGAGGATGACACTATCCCTGATGAAGAACACTTCATTGACATAGAAGATACTCCAGGATATCAGACTGCATTCTCTCAGCTAGCCTTTGCTGGAAAAAAAGAACATGATCCTGTAGGTCAAATGGTGAACAATCCTAGAATCCATCTGGCACAGTCTCTTCACAAACTGTCTACAGCGTGCCCAGGCAGGGTAGGTGACTTTCATGCATGGCATGCTAATGCTAAATTATACAGAGAAGAAATGCTTTTTTAATAATGGGTCTCTTTTGCTAATATTTGATAATCAGCAAAATGAAGTATGTCGTAACCAGAATGCAAGATATTGCTCTCTCTTATTCTTTAACGGAATATAGCTTTTGTAAGGTTTTTTTTCCTGAGTAACCTTAGAAAGGCTGTACTTTCACGTTACTTCAGCAATAAACTTAAATATGCCATTTCTTAAATGAAAATTTATCCACTTGTCGTTATATAACTAATACTTGTCTCCAGTTCAATTGTATGTACTCAGGAAATTTCAGGCAACTCATGTTAAATTAAACAAGTTAAGTTTACAGTTAACTATTTTAACCCGTAGCGTCTTTGTTTTGTTCAAGATTTTGTTAAGTAAAGCTTGCCTGAGAGATCTGATGTTTGCTGCATCCAAATACCTGCTTTAATACCTGAAGGTTTTTCTCTACTCTCCTTTCATATTTGATTCAGATAAGTAGTACGTCAAACTCAGCATCAGGAATTGTAATTCCAGCAACTGCTTTCACAATGAAAAACTGCTGCTCTCAGGATGTCGTTTGACTTTGTACCATATGTTGACACAGTGATTAACAGGATATAGCAGTAGTTTAATGTATACACACATTGACACTTCTGCTCTGTCATATGTTTTAAGGTTCCATCAATGCTGAGTACTAGTCTGAATGCAGAAGCGTTGCAGTATCTCCAAGGATACCTCCAAGCTGCAAGTGTGACACTGCTCTGAATTGCGTATACTCCACAAGCAAGATCAAAAGCTGTTTTGTTATACAGAAGGTTGACACTGACTCTTTTTATAGCAGAGCTCGGACAAAATGAAAAATGCTACTTGAAAATGTATTGCAGAATCCATCTTGTAAAAGATAAATGTGGCTTTAAGCAGAAACTGAAAGAATTTGGTGGTTTGTGTACTCATAGATAAAAGGTGGCTAACTTCCATTCCCAGTTTAATTTCAAAGGGAATAGTCATAGCGGTTTGTTATAGGGTTTATTTGAAATCTGCATCTGCAGTGTTTGGATAACATTTTGAAATGTATGGAGAGCACTGGCTGTAGAAACTCACTTCAGTCACTAAAATTCCTTTTCCTTTTGATGTTGTCCTTTATTTCTTTTGTCTTTCCTTAAACTTTATCTAAATTGTGAATAAATAAGAAGTACTTGTTTAAAATGCCTGTCACTGTGCGCTTACTGTTTTAGAAGAATGTAGTTGGTTTAAAAAAAGATAATGCTTTAAACTTAGGATAGAATATAAAATAGCGGGACTGTGAGGATTTTTCTTTATCTTAAGTAATAGTTTAAATACACTGTAGGATCATACAGAGCAAATCTAAAGCTTTGGCAGAAGATCCAAAGCTATTATCACTCTTGATATTCATCAACAGGTGCACCCCTTCTCTTTGAACAAGACATGTCAGTATAGTGCAGTAAAAGCAAGTAATATACCCTCTTAGAGCAGGTATCGGTCTCCAGGTGGATTCTTAGTGATGTATTAAAACTGAAGCAGTGATCTTAGAGTTAAACTTAACTCGGATGTTCTCCCTGTCTCCTCGTAAATACACTGATGAGGTTTGGTAGCCTTGAATTCTAAGTGCATGAGTTTACCTTGTAGTTATGGCTGTTTAAGTGACTAGTGAAATGCCTGAGCCTTACTGTGTTCTCAGATGGCCTGGGCACCAAACTACTAGACCATAGGCTTCTAGAGCACTGGTACTGCAGGGATATAAATAAATCTAGTCACAGAGACTGAAAAACTCCTGAGTAAGAGTGAAGTCTCAGATATATGTGGTATTAAGCAATGGCATACGTGACTTTTTTTTTTTTTAGTTACTTGTCCACAGAAATTCTGCAGATGACTTGAATCAGGACTGGGTTTTTGTAGTTAGAATGCCTGTTGAAGCTGGGCCTTGTATCGAGAAAGTTCCTGGATTTACTGAGAGTGAAACATAGGGCAGAATCAGCTGTCTTTCAGTTCTTCCTTGGTATCTGTGGCTCCCGTGTGAGAGTGCATGCTGACCATATCTCTTAATATATTAAGAAATGAGTTGCTTGTTAGACAATGGATTTAAACTACTAAGTGCCTAAAAATGTATTACATGAGTCGGCAACAACAGGTTTTCTTGAATCTGGTCTGTCATGCAGTGTCAGACCCTCTTTTTTCATAGATATGAAGTGAAAGCAGTTCTCAAGAGTGAAATAATACAGTGGTGATCATGAAAAGCATCTGCCTTAATGCTGATGAGAGAGACTGTGATGTGTGTTACAAGTTTGTCGAAGCGCCTTGCAGAATGAATTTCAATAGACAGGCTGAAACCACATGGGAGACATGTGACATTTGCAAGGAACTGAACGCCTACCTCGAATGTCAGTGTTAATTGAGCTGTGGTCATTCAAAACCTGCAAGCCAAAAGGATACTCAGAACTCTGTCTGCTCTTCAGCTTTGTCTTTTCCTTGGATAATAGGGAGAACAATTCTACAGAGAATGTGCAGACCTTTTTTTCCTGTCAGCCTCAAAGAACCAAAATTAAATTGGTACTGGTGGTCATGTAACAGTAATTTGACATGCTACCTTTGCATCTATTCAAGTAGACAGCCTATTATGCATGTATGCTATATAATCTTGTGCTGAACTGGGGTTCTTCAGCACTATGCAATATTAAGGGGCTCGTATTAGACCATCTTAGTTTTGCAGTTCTAAGCAAGATTTCTTTCGGGGACAGGTTGCTGAGATATGTAAGTAAGTGAACAGATGTTTCTTATTTTACCAGTACCAACATAGCTGGAACTGGACATGATTTACAGCAACCAGCCAGAACCTTTTTGAGAGGTAGCCAAAGAAAAATTGGCTCTTCTGAATGGAAAATTAGCAGTGAATCTTGATGTTCACTATCTTGCTCCTCCTGCAACATGTGACTTTTTGTTGTTGGACAGACATTCCATGTGAATAAGTGCCTATGTGACTTCAGATCAACAAATACTAGTGGCATACTTGTCCTTTAGTTCACTCAGAGTTGAGTAACTTAGACTTTGTAGACATGGCTGTGACTGTGGCACTGTTAGTGACATGTTATTTAGTCCTGACATATTCTGCAGATTTCATAAGGCATGCAAGTGTTTATACAAAGCACTTACCCTTTCAGGGAAATGAACTTTTCAAGTGTAGTGCAGGCAAGCAGATGCATCTCTGCTTCAGAATACAGGCAAATGTTATTGGCAGTGCCCTCACCTTTATTTAGGTGGAGACCTTATTGCTACTTCTGACAACCCCCATTCTCAAGATTCAGAAGGCAACACGATGTTCCAACTATATTTATCTGTTAACTTCAGTGGAAACTGATGCAAGCAATGTCATAACAGTTTTTCACAAGATTGTTGAACTTCTCTAGGCCACCCTTCCGTGTATTCCTTGTTAAACAGTTAGGCAAATACCAGTTTCTTTAGAAAGCTCAGGCTGGAAACACCTGGTGTCAATGGATCTTCTGAGGACTTGGGAGCACTAATTCAATGTTAGACAATTAACTCCTGCCCATCACCTATTTGCAACACTTCTGAAAATAAGTATCTAGTTCTCCCTTGCAGCTGGTAAGGGTAGAAGATTACTCAAGTTCAAGGGGGAAAAGATTGCTTGTTCCTTGTTGAGTATGAAATGGGCAAAGGGACACCTATTTTGGGATCTTTTGACACCATGGGATTCTAATCTACTGTCCTTTTTGGAGCCTCCTGACTGACTTGTAGTTGTCAGCTTCTAAATAACGTTCTGAGGCGGAAGAAACACCTTATTGTTGGTTTAAGAAAAAAACCAAACCACTACCCTCAAGACCAGTACATATTCTTGTTTTCTTGGGTTTTGAATGGGCCACAATACTACCAGCATTCCTGCAATAGTGGCAGCACATACTAAAGCAAAGTTCTATTTCTCTATTTCTTTATATAAATATGTGCTAAGATAAGAGTCATCCTCTCAGTGAGCCAGACATTTCATTCTAAAAATTCTCTGATGAGGCCAGAGCACATTCTTTCTCTCGGCTGACTTCTGCTTTCAGAAAACTTGATTTTCTTTAGGCTCTCAGTAGCTTGCTTGAATGTGCTTCCATTAGGCTGCACTTCTTTGATTTTTGCGTGTACTTTTTTTCTCATTCCGCGACCTTTCCATGAGAACAGCCTTCCTGAGAGCTGTAATATTGTCAAGAAGGGGTAGGCCAGATTAAAGCTGTCAGAGCCTGTCTTTGTACTGTCACCGGCACGAGTTAACCATAAGGCATCATGTGAGATTCCGGCTCAAAGCTGTCACAGCAGTCTATTTGTTTACAGTTCTTCACCCTTCCCTGAAGTTCACTCATTCTTTTACAGAAAAAGTTTATTATTCAGTGAGCCTCCCTTCATCAGTCCCAAGACTGCATGCTTCAGGCTGTCAAAAATGCTGCTAAAATGCTGGCAAATCACTTTGAAAACATTTTGACAAAACTTTGGAAGACGTTTGCAGCGCAGCATCTATACACCTGCGCTAACCTGGATAATAAGAACAGCTTGGCTGTAGCAGTACGGAGATTTAGGCATCCAGCTATATTTGGTGGAGTAAATTGTCTCACCTGACAAACAGAGCTGTCTCTGCCAGACTGCACGCAGTAGTTCATGGAAAGCTACTTTGGATCCAGCTATACCCCATGCCCCAGAAGGGCTCGGCGGTTTTCTTGTCCCACAGCTCCCCGTGTCAAACCTTGATTTTTGTCTTAAAACAGCTTAATCCTTTCTTCACAGAAACAATAGTATTTCTCAATACCTGTTACCTGTTTTGTGGATTCCATCAACAAAAAAAGCTGAGAGTAGTCATGCGTGTTCTTTTAGCCCTCAGCAGAAGTATTACAAAGACATTTTCTCCTGGTTCAGGCATTTAAAATTGTGCAGCTGTTAACTGACAAAGATATCCTCCAGGCATGACTTCTCTGAAAATTTCCATCTGCCTATAAATCTACCTAGCTATCAGAAAGCAGGATAAATGCTTTATTTTCCCTTAGCTTTCTACCCTTACTTATTTAAATCAAGTCATTATTGCCTTTAGTATAATCTAGAGGAAATTTGAGGTGTTCCTGGGGAATATGGGCTGTGATAGTAGGTACCAGCTAGTACATGAAAAGCTCAGAGACTTCTGTTGACAGCTAGTTGCAAAGTGACAACAGGCTTTAAAATTTTCTCTCAAAATAATAGTCTTCTAATTCACGTGAGGTCAAAACTTATGCTGGACTTACTGTATTGTATTCAAGATGAGAATAGAAGAAAATACCTTAATAATAAAGTAATAAATTAAATAGAAAGTAAAAGATATTTTGTTACAAATGAGTAACGTCAGAAAAGCAGAATAAAGGGGTTTTAGCACAGCTAGTTCATATATTTAGCTTCTTAGTAAAAAGTTTTCATTTTCAAAAGCTGTGAAGATAAATTCACGCTCTGTTTTTGTGCCTGATAGAAGGGGTATTTTGAAGTAAGTATTTAACAAAGAAAATATATTAATAATAAATATCAGATTTCTACATGAACATCTGAAAATACTGTAATTACAGTACTGCTTCCTTCATAAAACAAAATGAAAGTTTCAAATATTTTCAAATTATTAGCTAGAAATGGGTCTCTGTCCTGTTTAAGCTGCTGCATAAAGAAGAGTGGAAAAGTCTTTTGTAACATTTTTGAATAATTAATAATCATATACATACTAGAGAAGTAAATATCCTTCAAATGAAAGGACAAACACGTTGGATATTTGAGGTGGTGTGCCAAGTCTTCCTCGGACTTTTGAATTGCATATGTGTTTGCTTAAATTATGTTCAACTTTGTAATCTGGCTGCGGATACTTTTTGTCCCAATCGTGCAGATTTTACACTTACCAGACGTTATAATTTTCTGGAAAAAGAGAACATAAAACTGAATTTTTAATGTAACACAATCTGGAAAAAAAAATGGATAGCTTTGTAATTCCCTGTCTCCACCTAACTTTCTACAACAAACCTGCACAAATGTTGTTTCTGTTATAGACAACATTAAGCCTTGCAGTAATGATTACACAACAGTTGAAGTTTCATTTCCTTCTGAAATATAACTGTGGCAGGCTTGGAATAATTAAAGCATCTAACAGCACATATTATTATGCAACAGACCACAAGAACATGAATAGATGTTTAAATGTGATATGGGATATATATCTATATACTTATATACTAGAGAATGTCTTTTAAATGCTATATTGTCAGTTGATTTTAAGTGTATGATGTATTTTCTTTATGGTATCTTTGGAATCCATATCAGTATTAAATACAGAAATGGGTATGGAGCTTTAGGTATATTGTTTTTTGTTTCTAATTTGGTTTTGCTGAAATGTTGTAGTTGTGATTCTCCCCACTAAATATGAAGGCTTTTGCATTTACATGTATTCGGTTAGTAAATGTTGTGGGCTGGATGCCACGTTTTTTTGCCGAACAACGGCAGAAATTACTGACTTGCGATTTAATGATGCCATAGGGTTTAAATGCAACCTTGTAACTTAAAATGTATTTTTACCTATTAAGAAAGATAAAATATTTCTAAAACAAAAAGTTCTCATAGTATCTTTTTCTGACAGAATGGATTGACCTATTCTAGCACAACTGGGGACTGTTAAATATTGTACTGCAATTTTTGCTACCTTCTTTGCTAGTGCAGATTTGTTATAAAAAGCAGTTGTACTGCTTTAAGAAATCATACAGGTTAGGAAAAGTATTGTCTTTAAAATACTTAATGATCCTTAACTGTAAAAAAATTAATGATGGCATTTATTTAAATCTTGTAGGGCATTTTGATTGCTACAGTGACCCAGGAAGGGAAACTTCCGCTGTGTCAGAAGTTCACTGGACAGCCGCATGCTACTGTTAATGTAGTTTTCACTCTTCTTTCAAGAGCTATGGTATCTGAAGCAATATAGCAGTATTTGAAGGCTCAATGTGTATGACAAATCTAAAATTACTAGAAATTATAGACTTCAGTAGTGGCGTGCTGGAATTTTTGCTTTCTTAATGCAAAATAAATGCATTCGTATCTTGGTTTTGACTTAGCTAACGTACATGGATTCACTCCAGGTAGTAATTTCAAGAGTCCAGCAAAAACAATCACAAAATCACTGAGAGCCATGGTTAAGGTAGCGGCCGTTAATTGTTGGCAGCGGGGGGGGGGGGGGGGGGGGGGGGGGGGGGGGGCTTTGGGAAAGGGGATAGATGCGAAGAGGGCAAATTAAAGCTGTGCATAGGAAAGAAACACATTTAGCTTACATGCCTTTTACATTCAAATGTAGATCTTGAATTTAAATGCAGTTAGCTGCAGAGTTAAATAACGTCAGTTGTGTGCAGCTGTACACACAAGTGGAATTTTTTCCTGGCAGCATCTGTTCAAAGGTTTTTGCATGTATGTAGTTACTGGTTTTACTTGCGTATCTTCCTAGGTTCAGCATGGTTTTTCCTTCCCACCCACATGTGCTTGGAATGTGAGACTTTTTTTTAACACTCTCCTAGTTCTGTTGGCTGACATTCGCTATTAACTCCTTATTCGAAAATAACTGTACTCTGCTGTTTAACCCGAATGCACCCGTGCAGAACGCAGACACGCCTTCGCCCTCCTTTCCTTTCTCTCTACAGGCAGACCGGGCTCCCGGGGGGACCCGCGCAAGTTCCGCGTTTCTTTGGGTTCAGCTTTTCCTTTCCCCAGAAGCGCAGCGATGGAAGCAGGAAGCGGTATTTCATATCCGCGTCTCCGCTTCACCTCAGCAGAAGCGAGGCACCGAGCACACGGCGGGCTGGAGGCAGCGCGGGGGGAGCCCCCCGCCTCGGGGCCGCGCCGTGCCGGTGGGCGGCTGCGGCGCGCCCCGCTCTCGCCCCGCGGAGCCTCCGGGGCTGCTGCCCGGGAGCTGCGGCCTGGCAGGACCCGCCGGCCTCTCGCCGCGCCGCAGGGGCCTCGTACGCGGCCGCTTTCCCCGCAGCGAACGGCGGCCGGTCCCCGCTCGGGCTCCGCTCCGGCGGGGCAGCCGCGGGGCCGCTCACACGCCCCCGCAGGCGCCGTCGGCCGCGGCCCGGCCGTGCGTGCGAGCGCTCACGACGCCCCTCCGCCGCCCCCCGAGCCAGGGCCCTCGGATCGCCCTCGCCCGCTGAGAGAACGGGGCTACCGGTCCCCGGAGCGGGAGGGGAGGGGCGGGGAGGCGGCCGGGAGGGACCTCCATCTTGGCTGGGCACGGCGGCGCTGGCGCACGCGGGGCACGCCGGGAGCTGTAGTCCCCCGCCCCGAGGCGGGCTGCGGCTCCTTCGGCGGGCACGCCGGGAGTTGTAGTCGCCGCGAAGGAGGCGGTGCTCCGGGCCGGCCCCCGCGCCTATTGGCTGACAGCGCGGGGGAGGGCGGTGCCCGCGGGGGCTCGTCCGCTCTCGATTGGCTACCCGACTGCCCCGCCTCCCGGCGCGGTGCCGTCACTTCCTCCCCGGCCGGAGCTGGCCCCGCTCATTCTCTTTAGTGTTTGCCCTGTGCCCGCCGCCTCCCTCCGCTGCCGCGGTCGCCCCCCGGCCCCCCTCCCCCCCCGGGACCCGGCCCATGGACTGAGCCGCCCGCTGGCCCGCACCACCAGCCGGCCCGGGAGCCGCAGCCCAGGCAGCCAGGTGAGGGGGGAGGCGGCCCGGGCTCCCCCCGGCGCCGAGGCAGCGGGGCGGGGGGTGGCGGCGGCGGGGCCTAGCGGGGGCCGCGCCGAGCCGTGCCGGCGGGGCTGTGGGGAGGGGACAGCCCCCGCGGCGGGCGGGCCCGCCCTGCCTGCTCGCCCCCCGCCCTCCCCCGCCGCCGCTTACTCCCCCCCCCTTCCCCCCTTCGCACGGGGCTTTGCCCGGCTCCCGGGGGCGGCGGCGGCGGGCCGGGTGGGCAGCCCCCGGCCCTGTCCCCACCGCCTGGCGGGGGCCCGGCGCGGGGAAGTGCCCGGCGCGGGGGGGAGGAGCGGGGCAGGTCGCGGCGGGCGAGCCGCGGGGCCGTCCCCGCTGAGCCTCGGTGAGGCCGCTGGCGGGGGCAGCGCGGGCCCCTGCCCGCCCGAGCGACCGCGGCGACGCCCCCGGGCCCGAGGGGCGAGTGGCGGGGCGGCAGGTGACTTGGCCGGCCCTGGCGAGGGGAGTGACAGCGGCGGGGCTGGGCTCCCTGACCGCCGGGAGAGGAGGCTAGCGGCAGCACCAGGCACCCCGAGTGCTCCAGGCAGGTGATGCTGGCAACCCTTCTCTGCCCAAAACCCCCGTTTCAGCTTGGAGGGTGACAGCGGTGGCTCCGGGCCCCCCAGGAAGAGGGGTTGGTGGCAGCACAGCTGGTTTAGGCTCTCTGAACCCCTTGGAGAAAGTGGCTGCAGCCATCCTACCTCTCCAGGTTGCCCAGAGTGGGTGACAACAGTCACAGACTTCTGCAAAGTCTCAGGGGTGCGTGATCTCGGGAGCAAAACTCCCGAGACTGAACTAGACTTGTCTGACTGTTCTGATAAAAGGTGTAGATATGGTGACAGCAGCAGGAGACGCCCCCGGCCTTCTCCTTGTACAGATTACAGTGCAAACACCGAGACAGCTGGTATTAGCAGCATTAGCTTTCTTTCTGAACACTGGCACCATCACACTTTCTCCTCGTTGCCCACGGGGTTTGGCAGCCATCACTGCACCAGGCTCACTTTTCTTTTCACTGTTTTTTGATCACAACGCTAGTTTTTCAGGGGATGTAACAGCAACAAGTTCCTTTTAAATCTTTACACTGCTCCTGTCTGTCCTAGAGGTTATACAGGCTTTGATTCATTTGGGTTGTCCGTTGAGGTGATACTATAGCTAGTATGTTGACAGCCGTTCTTCTGATTTATTCATCTGTTAGGTATCTGTCATTGCTTTTCTGGCAGGTTTAAGGCAAACCTGGGAGGAACATCATTTGGAATGTAAATGAAGGCTAGGTGTATATTTAGCAGTGAAATAAAATATCTGAATGAAGTCCTTTGTCTGCTTTTGGAATAGTATATTTATACAATCTTCTTTCTTCTAACTAGAACATGCAAGTGGACTACATAGTTCCTTAGCTCAAACTGACAGAAATGTATCTTGTTGAAATACTAGTGAACATCAAAACCTGAGTTTTAATGATGCAGCTATAGCTATGATGTAATAAAGTGATCTCTGATTTGTCTGTTGATCATCTCATATATGCAACAGATTTGTATGTTCAAACTTTTACAGAGATACTGCATGTCTGTCACACCTTGATGAAAATTTAAAGAGCCAATGGGTTGAATTTTTACTATAGTTTCTATTTTCTGATGTTGGATCAGAATCTCATTTCAAAACTCTCCTTAAAGGATGTATGCAAGATACAATTATTTTATTATTATTTTAAGCAGCCACTCCTTCTTTGTTTGAAATTTTTCATAAAATTTATCATTAATCATTTTTTCACTATCAGTACCAGTCAGTCAAAGTATTAGGTATTTTGTGGCAAAATTAAAGTATTCATAGGATGAAATAAATTTGGGGCAATGTAACTGTACAAAGTCACAGCAAAATTGAAAACTGCTCTGTGCCTTTCAGATCTTACTGAAGACCAGCAACTTTATTCTGAAGACATATGAACTTTCAAAAAAAATTTTTAATTGCTTTGTCTAGGATCCTTGCTGAGGGGTTGATTGTTTTATTAGAGTTCTTGAAGATGCAACTGGAACAATAGGGGAGATCTGTGCACTGATTACCGTGTTAACTGTAATCAGTATCAGTGGACTTTTTTGTCCTGTTCTACTGGAAAAATCTGTTCTCTTAAAAAAAAAAAAATCATTAAATATTTTGTCACAGTACTAACTAATTCAGCTAGAAGTAAGCATTTAAGTGTTTATTTTTATTCACGATTGATATCACTTTGTGGTTTATTATTTTGCATTATGTTTGAACTGTCTGGTTTATGTGTACATCTGCTAGTTCCCTCTTTTCCTTCAGATTTTTACTTTCAAATTTTAACTTTCATTACCTGTTCTCTTATTAATAATCCATGTTTTAGCTCCCAAACTAATTTGCTTAATATTTAGCATTTCTGCCCTTGAAAATTCATCTTGCCAGTACTCAAAAAGAGCATCACCTTTTTCTACAGTGAATGTTGCCTTTGAGATGTACCTTGTCTTCCCCAAATATTATAGAAAAAGACTTATCTAAGAAGAAAACCTTGTTCAGCCAGTGTTTTACATTTTGTGTAAATAGCCTTACGTCTGTAAAATTTGTAGTCTTTTTTAAATCTTGATTGGTAGTGAATATTTATTTAGACTTTCCTATTGTAAATAGTTAGATGTTGTTCTTAAACGCTGTTACAGCAGTCAAACACTTTAGAACTTTATGCTATGTGTTACAAAGCTACCACTGATGTGGGTTTTTCAAAGGTATATTAGGAAATGAACCATCTCAACAAACCTCCTAGAATTTGTGGAAATTTCTTGTTCATGCTCCAAAATGGTCGAGTGTGGGACAAAAGAGACTCAGTCACCACATTCGAGTTACTTAAAACCCCTTTAAAAAGGAGGAGAGAGGGACTCTTTCTAACCAATATTTTATCTAGGTAATGAATGCACTGTAATATTCCCCAGTCTGCAAACAACAGGGGAAAATGTTGTTGTTGAACAGTGGGTCTGTCTTTGATGGCCCGTAAATTCTGATTTGAGCTGGGGGGATTCGCCTCCTCTCTCAGACCAGCTCAGCAGATTGTTCCTGCGTGGCAGATAAGTGCCACTGCAATGCTGCGCTTTTACCCAAATGAGGGTTGGTTGGCATTGAGTGGCAACAGAGCTATGGGCACGTGAAAATACAGGTGACAAAGGGGTTAGTGAGTAAATGTTGTGCATTCCACAGTTCGTTTAGTTGTTTCAGTTCTGCCTAGCCCCCACCTTGGATACCTACATCCTTTTGCAGGGATAGGACTTGGGGTTTGTGTTCTAGTTGCCCGTCTCTGAAATGGGGATAAATGAACTTTCCTGCTTTGAGAACAGAGTTTGTTGTGATAAGGAACAATTAATCTTCCTTGCTATGTGACTGAAGGGTCAGTAACTGTTCAGATGCACTATGTTATGAAGCATCTGCTTTTCAGAAAGAAATTAATGCTTAATTTAAAACCTCATTTCCTATAGCTAAAACTTTTTCTTGGATGTTGTTTATGACGTGATTTTTAGTTAGTGGTGTCAAGAAGTCCTTGTAATTTGAATCTTGATGGTTTTGTCTGGTATCTGTTCTGTTTCTCATTCTGCTCTGTTCTCATTCCATAAAAAGCCCTCCCTGCCTGGTGCTGGTGGGTCATGAATGCAAAGAAAGTTTCTCTGAATGAATGCAAAGAAAGTTTTAATGGGGTACACATGCAAGTTCGTAACAAGTAGCATAATGAGAATGTCGTAACGTCCAGCCTTCTGAATGTGCGCATCCTAAGGAATAGGACACCTTTCCATACTCTGGTCCTGACAATTAATAAAACCTATTTCTTTGAGGATTTAGTCTCTCTTGTATTTTCAAGAGGTTTATCAGAGTTCGGAGCTAGTCTGTGGTGGGACCCCTGTGAGATCCCTCTTTTTGCCAAACGTGTTGTTTAACAACAAGGATGTTGTCTTCCTCTGATAAGAGACGGACATGTGCAGTTACAGTCAGGTACACAAAAGTGTGTTCACAGTCATGGGAATCCGGGCTGGGAGGGACTCCAGGGAGTGAAGCGGTCCATCCCTCTGCAGTGTCAGGTATGCCAGCCTCACTCTAAATGGATGTTTATCAATTACTTAAAAGTTTGCCAACAGTGAAGTCCCCTCTGTCACCCAAAGCATTGTAGTTCATTGCAACCGTTACTATCAGAAAGCATTTTCTTGATGCCCTTTTAAGCCTCTTGCCTCTAGTTCTGTCACTTTAAGCATGAATAACAGATTATTCTTTTCTACTCCAAAAGACTTTTACGTACTTGAAGGCTGCTGGTTGTCAGGCCCCAGCCAGCCCTCTGCTCCTCAGCATATACAAGCCCAAACCCTTGAGTGTTTTTCTTATGAGTTATATTTCTCTAAAGCTGAGTGTTTTCTGCTTCTCCTACCTTGTTTTTGCTAACTGGGTACACATCTATCTTGAAGCATGGTACCCATGTGTGGATGCAGCGCTCGAGCTGAGGGCTCAGTAACACTGAGTACAGAGTAGAAGGACTACTGCAGATATCTCTCAGGCTATTTTTCCGTTTCTGCATCCGAGTATGATGATTGCTTTTTCTAAAAGAGCCTGGCAGCATTGGCTTGTGTTAGGTAATGATGTTCTGTTGGTTGTAACTCTTCTTCCACTCTGGTGTCAGTTGGTGGTTTTTTTGCCCTGTGTTTGATCAGCAGACAATGCCTGCTCAGAACCTTGCATGTGCTGACATTAAGTGATTCATTTTTGAGCCTGGTTAGACCACCAGAGATGGCTGGAGAAAATTCAGTTGTCTTTATACAACTTGGTTTTGATCCCGCCTTGGAGTATTATCTATTTCTTTGTTTTCCAGGTGCTTAATTAAACCTCCAGAAAAACTTCTAGAAGAAAAGTTGAACTGATAGGACTGTAATCTTCTCATCTCCCTTCTTCACTCTCCAGTTAAAAAAATAGGCACGATGTCTGCCTTTTTCAGGCTCTGTATCCTCATCTGTTCTGCAGGACTCCTCCAAGATAACTGAGAATCTCTAAGATTCGTTGTAGGATTTTGAAATGGCTGTCTGAAGTAAATTCAAGAGCTTGTTTATCTACGTCCTCTTCTAACCTTAAATCAAGATTGAGATCTTACCCATTTTGGGGCTGGTAGTAGTGTTGCTAGCATCTGCACGCAGTTGGCTTTAGTCATGGAAAAGAAGGATTAAACACTTTGTGCTATATTTGTAAGCAGAATAAAATACGTTTTGATTTCCATTTAAAGCAGTCCATGCAATGACAGGTTTCATATTCAGTACTGAAACAATTTTATTCTAAAATGATTTTAGCTAGGTTGATTTTTTTATATGCCTATTTATGAGTGAGATCATTAGACTGGAAATGTAGCCAAAAGGTAAAATTTATATCAGATTTTTGCAGTTAATAGCTGCCAGAGTTTCTCAGGTTAGTGGCTTGCTTTTAGTTTGGCTTTGTGAATTAAGGTCTGGGTCTAATTTCAGTAGCTGATCTCTAGGGCTGTTAGGAAGAAGGTTAACTTCTACGGAACTAGAAGCCTTACTACAGAAGGAAAATTTGCAAGTGACTCTTATAATCCTGCAAAGAGCACTCTTGTGAGATTCCGCTGTTTGTGTAAGAAAAATCACTTTGGTTTGGGGAAAGAGCAAGGAAGGAAGATTCTTGGATCAGGCTGGAATTTCTGCTTGGAAAAACATAGCTCCGTTGAGCAGTCTGTCAGTGAGAATTTAATGGTCATACAAATTCTTGTCATCCAAACAGATGAGGCAAAATCAATGTAGTGGTGAGACATCTACTACAGAAAATCTTTTTGTAGCTTTAGGAAGCAAAATGCTAACTCTCTGTTTTTCCTTTTAGGCGTTCTCCATCATAAATATCCTATTCAGAACTAAATCCAAATCTTCACTCTCTGGATCTCCTAAAGGTACAGGAAACTTACTTAAAACATTAAAGTTTCTTACCTTTTATTTGCATCATATTAAAGAAACCACAAGTTGTGGTAAAACATGATTATCCACAGGAAGTGTCTGTTTTTTGTTTGATCCTCTGGCTTCTTTCTGCAACACCTTTGAGAATTATGACACAAAAAAGCCCCAAGAGAACTTTTACCTGAAAATGCTACATTCTTTCTTTTATATAGGAAGATTTAAATTTATTTTTGGCTGAGTGGACTGAGACTGTGTTCACATCTTTGTGCATTTCTTTGCTTGCCTTTTGGTTACCTTAGTGACTTCTGAACTTTGCATTTTCATGTATTCAAAATTTGTGGGAATATTCCAGGCATTGATGCACCAAAAGAAAATAAAAATCTAAAAACTGGAGTGGGGAACAGTGCTCTGTCATCTGAAAATCCATCTCTCTAAGTTTATTATTGTCCATAGGTCATTGAATTGTTTGATGGCAGCCATTATCGTCATGAGGATAATATTCTAGCGCAACACTGTCTCAATAAAATTTAAAATATTAATGTCTGAGCAAAAAGTAAGTGTGGAAGGGTAGGAAAGGAGCAAGTTATGTGATTAGCTGCTGGCTAGGATGGTATGAGTAAAACGTTCGTTCATTCACCTGTCTTTTGATGTTTGTGAGTGGTTTTAAGTTCTAGCAATGCCTCAAGTATGGTATAGGGGTCAGTTATTTGTACTAGTATTTGCCTTGAAAAGTTTGAAGTAGCTAACCCCTGATTATATGGAAAAATCACCTGAAATACTGGCATCTCTTTGTTTCTCTATCCACTGAAACAGCCTTTATAAGGTGTTAGCCTCAACTTTCCAGATTATGGTGCTTTTTCTTGGATAGTTAGGATTTTGTAAGCTTGTTATAGGGTAGAGGGCATATTACTCTGTAAAAGCACTGTAAACCCTTTTATAATCCCCAAATAACCTATAATAAAATGTGCAGTGATGGACAGTGAGTTCTTATACCCTAGTGAAATACTTCATACAAATCAACTACAGTATCATAAACTTCACAGGTAGCTGGAAAAATACAAACAAAATTCCAGTTTGTTTTGTCAGACTGTTCTTTGAAGTTGCTTGTCAAAGTATGAGTTAAATGTTTTTAAAAAGAAAACATAATATATATTTGTATATATAAACTTGTAAGGTATAATCTTGTAAGTTACTACCTAGTGTCTAAAATTGTCAGAAATTTGTGAAGTGGAATTTCAACAATTCACAAGATGTTTTTAATGCCTACTTTGCTTTGGTTCTGCCTGAATTCAATCTAATGAACTCTGAAATAGTTCTGAATTGGTGATAACTTACAGGATGTAGGTTCAACTTTTGATCTGAATATAAAACCATGTGAGATTGGTGTATTGGTGAAAGAGAGAGAAACATGATGATGTAGCAATTTATGTAGAAACAAGTGTTATATTCACTTAGATTAAAATGATATATTAATTGGAAAAGTTTTATTTTCATTGCAATTCAGTTCTCTCCCTGATAATACATTTCTATCCAGCTGTGGCAAAAGAGTGGCAGGCCCAGGTACTCAGCTACTTGAATGTCTTGGGAATAAACCTTGAACAGCAGTGTGTTCTACAGGTTTCAGGTTTCTATTTCAAGTAAAGATATAGCTTATTGATTCCTTAAAATTTCTTTTTGGTTAGGCATTGCAGCTTTTCCTTCCTCCACCTTTAGAAACTGTCATGGAAAGGGTCACTCACACAGATCAGTTGAATACATCTTTTCTTTCTTGCTAAATTAATGGCTCCAGAGGCCAAGTAATTTGGTCATCAGATCATGGCTGCACTTGTAATTGCAAAGCATTTGGCAAAGAAGGGTAGGTGGGATTGTTACCATCTTACAGATGCATAAAGTGAGCTGTGCTTAAACTCCTAATACTTGGTTTCTTGTGAGGTTGGAAGTCTTTTGGATTCCCAGAAGGTACATAAAGGCTGAACTCTTCCAGTTTGTTGAAAGATTGGGGGAGGGCATGTGGTGAATTCCAGCGAGGTGTGCTTCAAATGCTTTCCTAGGTCCTTACTTAGTCTGTTTGGAGGTGACTGAGCAGCCAGGCTGCCAAAGAAGTTGGGCAGTTGGTCTCTATGCTGAGAATAAGCAGGTTGAGCTATGGATGTGTCTGCAGCACTTTTTTTGTCTGGTCGTGGAATGTGCACAGCTGAAGTCTATTCAAAATTTGATTGGTTTCCAGAACCTTATTGTTTCAAGCACTCGGATGTGACCTCAAGTCTCCACAGATTTTTGTGAATAATGGCTGAATTGTCTGTCCTGAATATTATTCTAACCAGAGGTGTTTGGAGAAAAGCTTTTTCAAGCTGAACGCTGATGGTTATAACTCTTAATGGAGAGAGATCTGGGAAGAGAGCAGTATGAGTTGTACCGCTGCGAGGTTCTGTAGTACTCTGCCATAAATATATAAAGTGAACTAATAACATCCTTGTCAGGGACTTCCCTTCTTGGGGAAAAAAAAAATTACTAGGGATCGGTGTACTGTTCTTCCCTGCCTTTGTATGATAGTTGACTAGGAAACCACTTTAATATATGTATTTTGGAGCTGAAATTCCATGTTTCCTAAAACCAGGTGATGGTAAATCAATGAAGGATAGTGCCTTGCTTTAAAAGCAAAGTGCTTGTAGGCAGAGGTTTTTGAGAAGAATTTCAGGCTTCCTTTCCAGCATGATCTGAAAGATCCTGATGTTATTGACTTTCAAAATAAAAAAATTTGGTGTCATCTGCTCAAAATGTGTGGATTAGAAACTGTTTAACTTCAATTACTTTGAAGGGCATTGCACTTCAGCAGGAAGGGAGAATTAGCTTTTTTTTGTTGCACTGCAAGACTTTATAGTCTTTTCCAGGCAATTATTATTGTTGTATTATGGTTGAAAATTTTCAGTGTTTCTAGTGATGCTCCTGGGAATGAAACTTAGTGATTATAAAATTATTACCCTGGAGGATTATTCTACATACTCTTCATCTTTGTCTTAAAATTTCTTGGAGCTCCTTTAGATAGACGCCCTAATAGCCTTTTCACAGTTATAATGCAGCCAGTGTGTAACTTCTGCAAGTTTAGTAGTCAAATGTAGGATTTGTTTTGAGTATAATCTACATATAGGTCATCTGAACTAATTTTGCGCTCTAGTAAAAAACACAGTTGTCCAACTGGTAATATTATAAGCCTGACATGTTTATGATGTTTTTTCAAGTAAAAATATTCCAGATTTGTTGGTGTATCTGTTGTTTCCCAGTAGCTTCTTTCCTCTTATTTAATAAATACGTAAATCTTTGTATCCATGAATGTATTAACCTAGGTTCTCCTCTTAGGTTTGTTTTGTTAGTAACTAGCTAAAAACTTCACTCTGACTCATTGCTGCTCCTCTTACATTTGGAAGTCCATTCACAGGTTCAGAATTTGAAGCTTACAGAGCACTAGTGGAGTTGTGTTGCTACTAATAGCTCCCTGGTGGTATCTGGAGCAGTGATTTCTCTTCTTCTTTTCATCTATAAATTATGGAAGAATAAACCTTTGTTTGCTGCCCTCATAAAATCTGTAGGTGGCCAGTGTACGTGTGCATAGGTGTGTGCCTTTGTATGTAACATGTATTTACTTGGCTGTAAAATGTATTTTTAATAAATAAATTGATATGTGGATCGTAAGCGGATATGGGCAGCTGAGCTCTGGCAGCAATGATAGCCTTCAAACTGGCAACCTGTTAGTGTATATTTAGGTTTAACTGTCTAAGCATGAAGATAATGTTGCATCCATGTGTAAGAGAAATCTAATACTAATTTGTCGGTGGAGGAAAGACCTATCGCAATACTTCACATTGACTGGTGCAAGTTCATCGCTTGGAGGTGTTTTTTCTTAAATGAACATAGATGCCTATGAGCACTTTCAGCACTTATTTACAGTGTTGCAAGGCCAGATAACTCTAAATTGATGCTTGAACTGTGACCGAGACAAATTCTGACTTAAATAGAAGTAACCTTCAAAACGCATGTAGCTTATAAAGTTTATGAACTCTCACGCCTTTGCTTTTCCCAGTCATAGCTACTTCAGCATTTTCTGCTGGGCACCAGTTGTGTTCTCCTTATAAATGGCTAGGCATTCTTCTTGGTGATCCTGGGGGAGAAAGTATATGATTATAATAAAGGGTGCATGCTCTAAATAGTTGTTTTGTAAAGACTGCATTTATTGCTTGCCCTTCCAAGTTAAAAACTTTAACTTCAAATGCATGAAACGTAATCTGTTCATGAAAGTTGCTCTCTGTTTAGTACATAAGCAGTGGCTGTCAGTTTAAGTAACTGGATTTGCTTTGTAAGTGGATTCAGTGATGAGGAAAACAGATGGACAGTTATCTTAAATGAACAAGCATAAATAAAGCTTCTATACTACTTCTCTTTTATAAATGAAAGAAACGTGAAACTTAGATGATAGGGCATATAGATTGAAATACGCTGTTAAAACTGGATGCGTAAGTGACTTATTGCATACAAAATGGAAACAATGGATGCTTGATTTTCCCCTTTTTGCTGGTGGAGAAATAATTTCAATAGATTATTAGTTTAGAGAGTGCTAAATATTTAGTATAATCTTTTTCTCATCTTTACATTTTAGGTCAGCAATTTGGCTTCATCACACTGAGTTTGCCTGCATTCAAAGCTGTTTACCTACAGTAATTTGCTCTGGTTGGAAGTGAACATGTCTCAAGTTCAAATTCAGAATCCTTCTGCTGCCCTTGCAGGGAGCCAAATATTGAATAAAAACCCATCTCTTTCACAGCCTTTGAGTATTCCTTCTACTACTAGTTCTTTGCCCTCTGAAAATGCAGGTAGACCTATCCAAAACTCTGCTTTACCCTCTGCATCAGTTACATCCACCAATGCAGCTGCAGGTAAGATTGAGTGTCTGTTAATAAGTGTATATATTCTTAGTGTTTATAGTTTGGCATGATATATTCCTGATGTCTTGCAGCTACAAATACTTTAATATTTATCCAACTACAGTTGTACTTGTAATGCTTTCTCCCTGTCAAATGAAATCTGTTTGAGACCAATAAAGCATACTTTTCCACCAAGTTCTAATAATTAATTTAAATATTTGTAGTAGTAAGGAATATTTAAAATTGTATAACATTGAATTTTTAAAACATTGCTATCCATCTTTTCTACAAGTAGCTTATTTTAAAAATAAAAAATGTGTTGTTTGAAATAGTTTGTTTAGTTCTATTATCTTTAGTTCTTTTATGACCAGTTTAATGATAAATACATTGTGCTAATAAAATATAACAGAGTGAATAAAAGGTAATAAGTAAAAAATAGATAACAGGGAAAAACAGGAGAAGGAAAAAGAAATTAACTGACTTTTTCAAATTATTCAAAGCAAGGGACCATGAATACTTAGAAGATTTGCTCCTTGAAATGTACTACATAAGATGCAAGCTAAATGCGGGAGTCTCCTAACTTCATACTTCTGGCTTGCATTAAAACATTAAATTTAATGATGCTGTCCTTTAGGCATGCACATTGCTTGGAAATCCCAAAGTTCAGTAGGTTATTGCCAGTTTGGCTAATGAGCAGAGCTGCCTCTTCCAGCAAATCTTTTCTGAGAAGCGGTGTATTGCAGACAACTAAATGTTAAGCCAATGAGATTTTTTTTAAAATTAAAAATTGTAGTAGATTCCATAGCTACCTGTTCATCTATCTAATTTTATGTAATTTTTCAGCTCCTTCAAACATGGCAAACCCCAAAGAGAAAACCCCAATGTGTCTTGTGAATGAGTTAGCCCGTTTCAACAAGATTCAGCCTGAGTATAAGCTTTTGAGTGAGCAAGGTCCAGCTCATTCTAAGGTAAATCTTCATATAAGTTTCATATTGCTGTTGTTCATGGTCTTTCACTTTCATCAGTGGAAAGGCAAAGTATATGCTTTTGGTGCAAGATAATACAGAATAACAGAGAGGAATGGGAAGCTCACCAAAATACCCGTGGTAGGGAAGTGTGAAGCTGTTACATGTGTACTGAAAAGTTGGTTTCCCAAAGTACATAAAGGTTGAACTTACCTGTTACTGAAAACTACTTAACATAAATAACTCTTCAAAAAAGCTATCTCCATTATGAGATGCTTGGCTTTGACTTTCATTTAATAAAGCAAGGTTTGTTCCTTGCACTCTTTGCTAAAAAATTTTGTATTAAATATGGATGATCTTTATACAATCACTTTTTAGTACGATGTTAAGCTTTTGTTCTACATCTTGCCTGTTCTGCAGATTTTCTGTGTTCTTCCTGTGGTGCATTTTAATATTTTGAGATTAATCCCACCAATTTTAAAATATTAAAATAGTTTCTTAATTCAAATTATCCCATGAGATGCAGAAAGATTTATGGCGATTATGTTTCTTTAGGAAAAATGCTACATAAGGAGTTGTAGTGCTTTTGTATCTATGTAGTTGGAAAGGTACAAATCTATATTTGTTGATATGCCCAGAATAAGTTTTACTACTTAAAATTAAGAGTTGTTCTCTCTTGTGCACATCATAACTGAATGTTGCTTTGCTGTTGCTCTGTTTTAGTTGTAAAAAAAATGAACCTTTCTATCCTAATTGCCCGATATTTGGAAAACAAGGATCTTGGTAAAAGTTCTTTAATGCCTGAAGTACAGTATGATTGAACAGCACTGAACATTCTTCTGTTCTGGAACAGTTACTTTAGGAAAAGAATCTTTGGTTCTTCACAGTGGGAATATAGGAATGCCTAGGGTAGACCAGCATGTGGTGTGCATCCCATATCATGGCGTATCTTTTACAATGTGTCAAAATCTCAGTAATATGCAATTCCTTTGGTGTTCTGTTCATATGCAGAGAGAGAGTTTTTCAGGAATACAGAAAATAAACAAGCAGTTTGTGTTACTTCAAAGAACACTGAAGAAGGGAGTTTTAGCATTATTAAACTTTTTAATCCTCATTTAATATCTCTGTTCTATGAGAACTGAGGTCAAGGCATACAACGAAGATCAGCCTGGGATGTGTCTATTTAATCTGACATCGTCTCCTTAAGGTGTTTCCCAGAACAGTGTTTGTTGTATGTTAGAGGAATTGCCTTGGAATCTCATAATATTAAGACTTAAAATCTTTTGTCCAAAATATGCGTAATGTCAGCTTCAATGTGCAAAGGAGGCACTTTTACAAAAAGTATTGGAATAACATTCAGAGCATTTGTTCACTTGTGTTTTCACTCTGATTGAAATTAAACTTCATTTCATTACCAGGGAGACCTTGGCTTGCTGTTGTCTGATTAATTTGTGAAAATTTAGGGCAATATATACCCTTCCTTATCCCACATACTTAAAAAGAAGTTCCACAGAGCTTTGCTCTATAATCAAATAGGCTTGTGCTCACCTGTGGGCATGTAGAAGCTTTTATGGTGCAATGTGAACTTACCTTTCTTCAAACTGCTGAAAAATATAATTAAAGAAAAAAATCCACAGTATTAAAGCAAGAATTGAGTTATGTGGATAAAAAAGTCTGAATTTCAAGGCTGCTGTTCAGAGTAATGCTGGCATACCAGCTATCCATGTAGCTGTCACCTCTATGCACATTGCGTCTTTTGTTTTTTAGCCTATATGATCTCATGCAGTATGCAGGATAGTTGCTAGCTACAATTATTGTGAAATTCTTAGTTCAGTAATCAGGGAAATCCTATCAATGTTCAGAGTGATTAAAATCTGGAGATGACATGGTAGTTGAGGAAAGCTTTGATTACCGCATTCTCAACTTTTGCATCACTAAAAGACTCATTGTTTTGTGTAAGAGCATCTAATAAATTATGTGAATTCTGAAGCAGCTCGTAATAAAATTCGTGTTTTCTATTTTTGAGGTGTTTACAGTGCAACTGACTCTTGGGGACCAGCACTGGGAAGCTGAGGGAACTAGTATTAAAAAAGCGCAACATGCGGCAGCTGCCAAAGCTTTGGAAGGGACAAAATTCCCTAAGCCTACGGCTCGTCCATCTCGTAGTGAAGGCAAGAATCCAGGTATATGCCACAACAAACTGATTAAAAAAAAAAAAACAAACCCAAAACCCACACCTTTCTGGTTTTGGTATGTATTTTAAAGTTGCATAAGGATGAATAAAAACAGTGATTCTGCATATTTAACAATGGCAATTGTCAGGTTTTGTGAGAACATCATCTTGATTTAATCTTGGATCATTGTAGGTGACATTAAAAAAAAATCATCATATTAACAAGTTAAAGTATAGGGTTTTTCCATCAAGTCATTCAGGCTTGAAGAACCCACTGGTTAACTTACCATTTTGTATTGTAACACTTAGTGGAATCCTGGAAAAGATGTTTATCCTGCTCTTAAAAAAAAGAAAACTAAGTAAAAAAAAAATCTGAACAAAAAAAACCCCATGAGGAATTCAGTCACAGCAAAGAATGATCTTTTGTGTAGGCAGATGAATGTGTTTGGTAATTCTGATAGGATAATTCAAAAGCTTGACAATAAAGATTTATTTGGAAACGTAAGTTAAAAAAAACCCCACAAAACAAAGAAAAAACCCCAAAACCCAAAACTGTTAACTTTGTGTTGAGGGATTGGATCAGAACTTTGGAATTTGCATTGTTTATACTTCTTTAAAGAGAAATAGATGTTGATTTGTATAAAAGCATTTAAGGTGTAGTTAGCTATGTTTAGGGAACTTCTTACTTTACTAAGATTGCTTTTAAGATATATTTAAAATTTAAAATTAAGTATGAACTAGCTTCACATCTCAGCTGCACATGTGATTATTTTGCATTTACTCTTAGTCACTTGAATGCAAAGCTATTAGGATAGCAGTAGTATGTTCAGCAAAGGTTAAAACTTATCTTTTGTGCCAGTTGTATTCTGATACCACCTAAATTCTTTCTTTAGAAACACTTTGTACAGTCAACAGTGAAAATATTAGAAGCTAGCAATTACTTATTTTGTCTGTGAATCTGTTCTGTAATTTCATTTTCTTTTGGCAGTTGCCTCACACTGATTTTTGAGCCAGTGAGGCCTGTGATAGAAAAAATGACCATCTACGTGACTTACGTTCTTTCTCAAATGAGAATAGTCAGTAGTCAATTCTTCATCCACACGGTATCTGCACTGAGAGAAATGTTTATAGCCCTCAGTAGCAATATACCTTCCTTTTGAAAAGCCAAGTTGCAATTTCAAAGTGAAGAGTCCTAAAAACCCTTCTTAGGTCATTGAGTACAAAGAGAAACGTTTGATCATTCTCAGTAAACAACAGAAACAGAAGATATGTAGTATGTCTGTTAATTTAATTTTAAAGTATTTTTGGGGGAAGAGAAATTTCTGTTCTGCAGACCACATTGTTAGATACGCTGTAAAAGTAAATAAATTGGTAGTACCACAAGTTTAAAGAAAAATAATAATAAAAAAGCCCCCAGCAAATTCACTTTTTTGTAACAGGATTTGTCACAACTGTACTAGGCTGCTAATTTAATATGCATCCTATAGACTTATTTTCTTTGTGTTCACTAACATATCTATTCAGAATTCATACATTTAAGAAACTGCATATGGCAAAACTTGAGCTCATTTTTCCCTGCTTTGAGACAGCATAAGAGTTTAGATTGTTTCAGTTCCTTGTGACAGCGGGACAACTCTCTTTATATTCCTTTTTATTTAGACAGTGTAACCCCCACAGTGGAGTTAAATGCACTTTGCATGAAGCTGGGAAAGAAACCTATGTACAAACCTATCGATCCTTATACGGGGATGAGATCCACTTACAACTATACTATGAGAGGTGGTACTTATCCTCCACGGTATGTATTGTTTAATTTTTTGGTTTTGCAGTCTCATATCTTTGAACTTCCGCTCTCATCATCCGAGTGCTTTGATGCTATCTTCTGAAAACTAGCTAAAAATACAATGTCCCTTAAAGGGATATTCAGCTTGAAACATAGCCAGCTTATGAGGCAAAAGGTTTTGATAAGTACACCCCATTAATATCTGTAATTTGTCTTATTTAAGGTTTATTTTTCTTTGAGGGGGAAGGGAAGGGGAGGAAAAAGGGAACTGAACCGTGATGAAGTGTTTTTGAGGGCATTCAGATACAGCCAGCTTCATGAAGCAAATAGCTAAATAATTAGCTAAATTTCTTGCATTTCCTTTCTGTGTAAAAGTGAAAGTGAAGCAAATAGTTTGATGCTTTTTCTAAAACTATTTAAATAAAAGCTTCAGTTTAAAGAATTTTATATGGGCACAGGAATTGAGAATTCAGAACTTACTGGCTTGCCCAGTGTATAAAAGCGTAGTTACATTGTGTTTCTCGGTTCTAGTTGGTTAGAAATATCTAGTTGGTTCCTATAATAAAACAAGAAATGTTGATGCTCTGTTTCAAAGGTTTCTCCCTAAAATCTTTTAGACTTTAAATCAAAATTTGGCTTTTTAATACTAGTGCTTCAGTGCTGAGTCATGGTTACTGATATCCAAGAGATTCATCCACGTATAACTTATATTTCTGTTTACTTTGTAGGCCAAACTATTTGCTTATTTAAATCTCTCCCTTTGCAGGTACTTTTACCCATTTCCTGTTGGGCCCTTGCTTTATCAAGTTGAGCTTTCAATTGGAGGGCAGCAGTTTCATGGGAAAGGAAGAACAAGACAAGCTGCTAAGCATGACGCAGCCGCTAAAGCACTGAAAGTTCTGCAGAATGAGCCCTTGCCTGAGAAACCAGAGGTGGGAATTAATCTTAGTGTTGTACGCATAAATTGCTAAGATAAACTGAGATAATTGTTGTAGATTTTTTCCTTATTGAGAGAAAGATGACAGTTGTGAAATTTAATTCTGTGTAGTAGTGTTGACCTACTTGTGTCAATACAGATACTTTGATTTAAAAACATAAATTTTTATGGAACTAGAGTTTTCCCAAATGAAGTTATGTTAATTCTTTTGCTGTCATATTTTTCCACAGCAATGCTATAGACCTCTGTCAGATATGAGCACTGGAAGCATAGATAGGAACTAATATCTTATCAGGTACAGATAATATACAAACTTCTGAAGAAGTGTGTAAATGGGGTACTTGCATTCTAGTATGGGCAACATAGAAATCAGACATGGGTTTGCTTCCTGGACAAAATTCCTACGTGATTTTGGAAAGAACCATGGAATTTCTAGAATAGCAGGAAGTTCATGGAAGTAGTAAACTCATACACACATTTTGATATGAATATAAGAAGCAAATTTTTATCCCTCCATATTTTTATGGCTGCCCAGCACTTTCCACTCCAAGACCCTGTCATTGATTTTTTTCATGCTTTTTTGTTAAGTTGCTTTAGGCAGAAGGTCTCATTGTGCGCACACGAGTTACTCATAGCTTCTGGGGCTGGTTGACTGTGTGTACCCTCTCCATATGTGTTGGCTGACTGCTTTGGCCAAAGACTACTACAAAGAGTGTATTTACTCTTTCTTTTATGGGCTCATTATACCTGTCTGAGTTATGAGGGCTTGATGTTAGAACTAAGAGCAAGAGATCTATTGATGTACTCCATGCTGGCATCTAGATGGTGTTGAGGAGGCCATGCAGTACAAACCTAGAAGCAAGAGAGACTAGGACATTGCCAGAGAGGTGAAGAACAGGAATTGGAGTTTAGACTGATAACTTACAATTTGGGGAGCATGAGAACTTGCTGTGTGCTGAGAAAGAAGGAAAATGAAGAATTGGGCAAGAAGGTAACAAGGGGTCTCAGACTGGGGGAAAAAAAAATAGCTGAGAACTACCAGGAATGGCAGAGCAAGAGGATTGAGGAAATGTGTTGTGAAGCCAAGGGACATTGAGTTAAAACTTCTGAGTGTGTTTGTGGGAGAGAGCATTGCCCAGGTAATTAGGCAAAAACACTGGATCTGCTGGTTCAGGGAAGAGGCCTAGGAGACACTGATGGTAGTGGTTCAGGTAACAGAAAGCTCTCCTGGAGGAATGTGGATTATTGAATGATGGAGGCTACTAAGAGTCAAGGGATTACAAATGCTATTGGGGAGAAGAGAGTGATGCTGGGAATAGAAGCTGAAAGAGTGGAGACGAGTTCTGTACTGAAATTTAGAACTGGTGATAGGCAGTGTGGTCAGGGACAAGCTGGAGGTCTTCACACAGGAGAGGTCAAGCCTGAGGGGGATGTTCCCCTTCAGTGCAGGGGAACCCCAAATTCCTGAGTATTGTTGTTCTGTGTCAGCGATGCATAACATCCTCTTTTTGCACTCACTCTTGTAAAAGGTAACCTACTGTCATCAGCCATTTTTCCCTCTCAGATAGCAAAGTTCTACATACTGGACCCAAGGAGTCCAGCTCTGCAGAAAATTATAGGATCACATGTAACTGAATTCTTTTCTGTCCACTTTTTTAGAAATGCTTCTGTACAAGTGACTTTCTGAATATTTGTAGAGTTGTGTTTAAAGTTGAGTAATGTGTGGTCTTCAGGACAAACACTGCAATTGTCTTTATGTGACCGCGTATCCTTTTCTATAGGATGTCTCATTCAGTGTAAGGGGTGTAAATCGAGAGGTAAAGGAAGTAAACCTACAGAGTCTCTCCTTTTTCCTTTTTTTTTTTTTTTTTTTTTTTAATAAGGACATGATAAGGGAAATACTATTGTGAATGATGCAAGAGATTGCAGGAAGGGAGAATTATTTTATGAATAAAACAGTTGGAAGCTCGCTGGGAGCTGAACGCTGTCTTGACCCTGCTATACATATGCTGGGCAAGTCACTTAAACGTTCACAAGAAACATGCATTTGTCATCTTATTTTTCTATTTATGTTTGACTTGTCTAGACAATGAACAGTAAGAAATGCAGCTATGGTTAAGGAGAGCAGTCCTTTGAACAGAGAGTACTGTTTTATAATAAGTACTCAGATAAATCAGATCTTAATTTAAATTTTGGTACTTAAATTCTAAGTTCACTAATATTTGTGGCTTCCAAATATTGTGGTTTTAGGAATGTCTGAGGGAACGGCTGGTTTTGTATCAGCATTTTGCACTACACAAGATGAAGATAAAATAAGGAAGGTTTTACTACTAAGTGAGCACTGTTCATTCTTGTGTTCAAGTGAGGAAAGGTCCTTGAAGGATATGGTAGTGTAAGATCATGAGAGATGCTATTATAATGTGTGTATACAATGGAGGAAAATTAAGATTTCACAAGCAGACATAATCCTGATACTTCCTACCTGTCATTTGATGTTGCCATACTTCCTACCTGTCATTTGATGTTGCCAGTCATTTTCCTTTTAAATGTAGTTATTTTTGTGTATCCCATTTGTGTGTGTGTGTGTAAACAGAATATGCTTAAGCTTGAACTCTTGGGTGGTTTTTGGGAGTGGGGGTAATTTGTAAATTTTTAAAAATTATTTTTATTTTACAAATTTTCATATTTACAGGATTTTACTCTTGTATTTTTAAATTGGAAAATATTCAGTGCTTAAGAAGAAATAATTGAAAAAAATTATTAGACTTTAAGGGTAAGAATTACCATTTCCCACACTTTCTCAGACTACAAATCTAGAAGCAAGTGACAGGAAAAAAATTTAATAATAATAGCTCTCAACTGGACAAAGCCTTGCCTGAGCAACCCAATTTAATTTTGAAGTCTGCTGCTTTGAGTGGGGGGCTGTAGTAGGAGACCTCCAAAGGACCCTTCTAACCTAAATTAGTCTGACTGGAGTTAAGACACATTGACAAAGTTGCAGCACAAGGTTACTTTGCATATTGAAAGACAGAGATGATAAAGCATCGATTTAAAGCTTAGAAAACATAGGAAGGTAGGCTTTCTGGCACAATTCTTCGACAGAAATTCTAACTTTTGCCTGAAAGTACTAAAACCAGAATTGCTTCTATGTTTTTTGCCAGCTTATTTGGTAAATATCAGCTGCTCTTTATACCCTTACCAAGAAAGAAAATAGTCAGACTGATAGCTATGTTGAAAACAGTGTAGTTCTAATCAGCCACTCCACTGATTTCTCATAATTTGCTTACAAGCAGTCTTTGAGGAAGTGCATATTGAAAGAGTTCCTAGAAAAGGGCGAGTCCCTCTTAAAGGAGTATATTACTTTGGCAATTTGCTTGGGAGTTTTTAATCTATCACTTTTGTGACTGTTTTTTTCTCTTGTTAGAGGTGGATTTGAACAATTTGATGAGAGTGAAGAGTGGTAAATGCTTATATTCGTGGCCTTATTCTGACTTAGAGGCATAGATTCCTTGGAGAGTTTAGTCTGCACACATGCAAACTACTTTAAAAGGAGTTATAGATCATCTGCCTTGAGGTGTGCAGGGAAAGAGAAAGAGGGAGAGCATGTGTGTATGATTATTTTTGATTTATAAAATAAACTGATCCAGAACTCAAGTGGAGGCAAAATAATTGATAAAATAGCTAGTCTGTTAATCGTTATTTTGCTATTAATTTGCTCTTTTTAGATAAAGGTATTGAAAGAAAGTACCTGTGTTTCACGCCATGTGAACAGACTTGGAATATGTCAAGAATATACACCGTAATATAGCAAATAATTCCATACTATTTATTTGTATTCTCTTGAAAGGATATTAAATGGGAAAAATCTAATCCAATAAAGAGAAGTCCTGGTGACCTTCACAAGGAAAAATGTCGGAATCTGAAAAACTAGAATATATCTGAAATTACAAGGAGGGGAAAAATATTTGTAATTAAAGTGATTGTGCTAATGTTTTGACAGTAAGGGTAGTGACAGATCATTCCTAGAGATGCTGGTACTAAACTTGCTGTAATACCTAGACCGTAATAAAATAAGACCTTAGTAGTTCAAATATTTTTTTCTGGGTATATGATGCTATTTCTTTTGAACTTACCAATTGCATTTGAAATAGGTTTTAGAATATGATGATCAAGACTTTTGACTCCTGTATTCAATCTTGGTTTTGCCAATTTTTACCTGCGTTGTGCCTTCTGCTGAGGTATAGTATGGTTCCTCTAGTGTAGGTGTTGCCTCCATGTTTCTCATGCAGTCTAATGCACAGTGCATCTACCTCGCTCCTGTGGGAGTGGTGCCATCATGCGGTCTCAGTTTTCGCAGACCTGAAGATTGCTTTATGTAGACCTCCGCATAGAGGTTGGAGACTGGATGTAGTAGTGGGATCGGAAGTATCAGATGTTTTCATTGTAAAAGGATGTTGGGCTATAGGTGCTCTTCTGAAATGTTTGCAACTTGAACCTGAAATACAAGGTCAACCCATAAGAACAGTGTGAAATCTGATGGGACAGTGGGAGGAGTGAAAACCACAGATTAATTTTACACATATTTTGTTCTGAGATGGGAAGAGGCTGCTTTAAGTGGTGGAAAAAAAAATTTGCTTCATGTTTTAATCTAACTTTTAGTAACAGACTTTGGGGATGCTTGCTACCATCAAAAATATTTTTAATCAATGAGAGCTCTCTAGCATATTTCTGCTGCTCCAATAAAATATTTAAATCATTTTTGTTACCTGGTTGCATAACTAGTATTGTGGCATGATATAATTGGTGAAATTGTTGCTATTCATCTTTATCATAATCTTTCCAATATCACTGTTGGACACTTAGTCTTAAAATTTCTCTGTTGCTGTTACCATGCCTCTTAGTTCATGTTGAGCCCAACATCAGTGAAGACATTTTTGGAATCACAATCAAAATTTTACCTGGAGATACGTAGAAGTGCCTGTAGGTAAGCTTCACCTGGCACTGCTGTCCTCTTAGCAGGTGTAAGTTCTCAGAGATGTACACCGTTTGATTTAAGGCAAGTTCCTGATAGTATGTTCTTCAGATGAGAAAAAAAACTGTAGATGAAGCACTTACAAGGGAGCATGTTAAAAGACAGGACTATGCCAGGGTCTAATTAGCTATCCTTTATTCACATTGGTCCCATTCTCAGAATCTTTATTTTTCCTTCCCTTTCTCTTATCTGATACTGTCTTAGTGCTTTTGGTACAAATGTCCAATCAGCGTATGAAAACTGTATTTCATAAAGGTACTTCCATTTGGAAATCAGTTCATTTAACACTTCAGTTTGTTTTTCTATAAATAGATTTTTAAACCTATTGGCCCTTATTCCATTTGTTCTTTTCTGTAACGAGCACATGAAACTATGAAGGTTTGCTAGCTTTTACACATACATCTTAAATGAGCTTCTTAAATTTCAATTCTGTAGTATGTGTGCAGCATTTCTACACATTCACGTAAAATGGCAGTAAAGGTTAGATTACTTAAAATTTTGAGAGTTCAGTAAACTGGTTGGATGGATAAAACTCAATTTAATAGGATCTTTATTTTAAATAGAGTATGCTTCTTTTAGGTTAACGGAAAAGAACCAGATGATGAAAATCTCAATAAATCTGAAATAAGCCAAGTTTTTGAGATTGCACTTAAAAGGAACTTGCCTGTGAATTTTGAGGTATGTTTATTTTACAAGCTCTAGATTTGTTTTTATTAGAATATTAAGGGTACACATTAAGTTGAGTCTCTTCTAGATAACCCAAACAACTGACTTTTAACATGTCTTGTTAGTTGTGAATACACTTTTATCTTTGACAGTCACCCTGATTGTCTTGGAGTTTATATGGTAAAGTGAAGAAAAAAGAAAAATCCACCTGTTCACAAATTCATGCAGTAAAATCAGAACATGAGTGAACAGCTACACTGTGGTTGTCTGTGCAATCTTTTTTCCAAGCTTTTTGAAAAATCAGTATTACAGTGAAGAAACAAAACACAACCCCACACTAATGGTTAGAACATTGAAGTGCAGAGTCAAGGCAAAAGAGTATAGCTCACTCTGAAAGACATTTATGGAAGTATTTGTTTAATTAAGCACTGATGTGGACTACCCGCAAGTTGCAGAATCTCACAAATAGGTTTCTTTTCTTGCCATGAGGTGACCTCATGTGCATCTTACTTTCCTTTCCCTTTGGCCTGGCTGCTTGCTGCCTCTTTGCCCCTCCTTGATCATTTTAGTTATCTTAAATCGATAGCTTCCATAGGAGCATCTCTGTTTCACTAAAATATTAATTTATCATGCTGCTTTCCTGAGCTGGCAGAGTAACATTTAAGTCAACTATCTGAATTATTATAGTAAGAAAACACAATTGTGCATAACTAAATTGCTTCTAAAACTGTTCTGTGAAATTTTACATGAAGCTTTCGATTCTTGCAGATTAGCCTGAGCATCACTGGTAAAAATATACTGTCACACAAAGCCAGTTGTGGGTGGAAGTTCTTAATTCATTATTACTTTTTGACTTTATGGATATTTTGAAGTATGATGTGTTATGAATGGAGTTAAAAGACTAAATCTGTAGTAGGCAGCTATCTTTTAGATGTCTCCAGAATTCTTGCTTTCTGAACTAAAATACTGGATCCTAAAGAATTGCTTTCTCTGTAATGTTTTGTTACTATAACATGATGTATTTAATGAGGTGATGTTAACTGTGTGGAAGTACACACTGATGAAATAGAACAGTCATATTTTAACACTGAAAGAGTAAATCAGTAAATTAATTAATGACTTGTATGTAAATGCTGTTTACTGCTTGCTGCATCTGATCTTTTTAAAGTATATGTTTATTTGGGTGGGACGATGTTATTAGAGTGAGTATGATTTACATCTTTACTTTCTGGATTGTATGAGAATCTAAAATCTCGTTATCCGTAATTCTTGAGAGAAGTTTGCTATAAACAATGTGCCCTACCATTTTTAATAAGTGTTTATCACGCTTTCACTCAGTTTTTCCCTCTGAAACAGGTGACCAAGGAAAGTGGTCCTCCCCATATGAAGAGCTTTGTAACCAAGGTGTCAGTTGGAGAATTCATGGGTGAAGGTGAAGGAAAGAGCAAGAAGATCTCAAAGAAAAACGCTGCAATAGCGGTCCTAGAAGAACTGAAAAAATTGCCACCCCTTCCTACAGTTGAGAAAATGAAGCCACGAATCAAAAAGAAAACAAAATCAATAGTGAAGGTAAGAGACAAACACATTGGAAATCTGACTATTATAAATCATCATCAGATGAGAGATGTTTCTGAGTTAATTATAAACACTTTTCAACTGCTCAACTTTTATCAGCAGTCTGGTACTACAAATGAAATGGTATTTTGCTCCCACAATGGGGTTCTGACACCACTTTTACAACAGTTACCAGTAAATTCAGGATGAAAGAGAAACCTTATAAAAGAATGAGTGGCACATAAAGATCAAGCTCTGACTTTCAAGCCTTAGACTTTACAGCTTCAGGTTTTGCATGATTTTGCTTGTGCAATTCTCCTGCAAGCCTGTCCCTCCTAATATAGCAGGATTAGAACTTGTAAAACTGTTACCAGTGGTAGGTTATATGCGGTCAACTGTGACAAATAAATTGAGTGTTTCTCTTTGGCTGTGACAGTGTTTCATTAAGCAACTTTTATTTCAGTGTTTTTAAATTCTAGAGATGAATGAATTCAGTGGCACGCTGCATTTGTCTATTAAACCAAATATTCACAAATTTTGGCTTATTTCCTAAACATTGTTCTACATAGCTGCAAACAAGTCCAGAATATGGTCAAGGAATGAATCCCATTAGCAGACTTGCCCAGATACAGCAGGCCAAGAAAGAGAAGGAACCAGAGTACATGCTCATCACAGAACGTGGTCTTCCGAGGCGCAGGGAGTTTGTTATGCAGGTTTGTATGTTAATTTGAGAAATCTAGTTGCATGGGTGTGATGGCTTTGGGGGGGGGTGGGTGTTGTGGTTTTGTTTTGTTTTTTATAGTAATCAGGTTGTCATGATGATGTACAAAGTTAACAGGATTACAGCCAAATTTCCATGAAACTTATTAAGAAGATATCTAGCGGGCTACATTCAAGGAAGATAAAGGTTCAAGAAAAGTGATCTGAATCTTGTTTAAAAAAAAAAAATTGCATAGGGCACCAGAAGTCTGTGTTGTAACTGCCTAATGTTTTAATTAACAGGAATGTTAATATTCTGTTAAGAGATACTGAGCTTCTTATATTTTTTAATGTAGGATTTATTAACACAAGCCTGGGTATCCTTCATTTCCTCCTTCCCCTGAGTTTTCGTGTGTTGCTTTAGAGTGCAGCACTTTCTGCACTCTGCATTGCAAATCCCAATAGCATAGTAGTATTTTTAATACAAGTATCTACTAGCCTCTAATAATTAAGTGCATTCTCCAGACCTCTCTCCTGTCCTGGCCAAGACAGGAAGGTTAGTTGCTTTCTTTCCATTACATTAGTAAATCTGCTAAACCTGTAACTTCAGCTTGGAAAATTTGTCTGCTGTGATACCAGTTTGGAGCATTTAGGCTGTTGCCAAGGTGAGATGATGAAATATAGTTGTTTGCGTGACTTCTCTTTGGGTTTTTTGTGCTTGGAGGCCAATGATCATTGATAATAGATGACAACTTGCTTAGAATAATGATCACTTGAACTATTTCGTGACTCGTAGCATGCTCGAGACACAGATCACTAATAAGCGAATCCTCATACTACTGTTTAAGAATTGATTTGTTTTTTTCTTCCTCTTTTGTCCAGGTGAAAGTTGGCGTACACACAGCTGAAGGAATGGGCACGAACAAAAAAGTTGCTAAACGCAATGCAGCTGAAAATATGTTGGAACTTTTAGGTTTCAAAGTCCCTCAACCTCAACCTCCAAAGCCAGCATTAAAAACAGAAGAGAAGGTAAGAGTCTTTAAAAATCAACCGCTGTTTGATACTACAGCAGAAGTTGAGTTGAAACAATAGCAGCTTTGCAAGACAGTAACAGTGTAGTAAATTGATGCTTTCTGCCCTAGCCAGGAAGGAGGTGTATTGACGTGACTGTTCGCTAACTAATAGTGCATTTTGGATACATTAAGGTTTCCATTTTGCAAGTAAATCAAAGTCACATCAGAAGGCTAAATGAATGTATTTCTTCTTTATAGAATGGCTCAAAACCTGTGATAAATGATGTATTTGGTCTTAGAAGCTTGCAGACACATAGGTTATAGGACTTTGTGGTAGGAATAGTTTTACATAGCCTTATCACCAATTGCAGTCGAAAGTTTGTTATAGGTCTCTTTCTTTGGTGGGTCCCTTAGCAGGGAAGGAGTCTTGCATTCTTGTATTGATTCAGCAGATGTTACCAGGGAGTTAAAATAGCAAGTCTGGTTTTAATTTTCTCCTTTTCCGTGTATATGCTCATTTATGTCCAGTACGTTGTCCTCGACAATACTAACTAATGTTAGTTTAACTGGCTTTATTATGGTATGTAGTTCTCAATATCTCTGTTCTTAATACCACTTCACTAGTCTGTAGATAGTTTTAGTCATTCAGTGCGTAAGAATCACTGAACTTGTCTTTTCTTGGTAGCTGTGTAATAATTGAGGTTTTTGAATAATAAATTCTTCAGTAAAATTTTAACTAGTCAGATCACCTACATCTTGAAAACTTTAAAACTTTAAAACCTGGGGGGAAAAGAAGTTTTAAAGAGATATTGTGGTTTTGGCTTTTTTTCCTTTTATTTTTAAGACACCAGTGAAGAAACCAGGTGATGGAAGAAAAGTAACCTTCTTTGAGCCGGGCTCTGAAGAGACTTCAACTAGTAAGTAACTTTACTGAAAGAAGTGCAGCCCTGTTGGCATGTGTGTAAGCATATGTATGCATATGGCATGTGTTGGCATATGTAAGATATGTTTCTCAGTCCCTTCAACAGTGCCATTTAACACACAGTAATGAGCAGAGGTATCCAACTGCTGGCCCGCAGACTAAATCCACCCCTTGGGAGGGTTTTGTTCACTGAATCTTTCATTCAATAAGCAAACTTTGTCTTGATGATGCTGAATCTCTGACCCACCAAAGGGTGAATCAAGCTCACTAAGTTCGTTAGTGCTTCAAAAGCAATTTGAAACAAATTATTTTTTTCAAGAATGGCTTTTGATGCCTGTATATGCCTTCATGTGCCTGCAGAAGGCCTCATAGAAATAGCTAGTATCTGTTTAGTATGTACCTCTCTCTTCTCAGGTAATAAAGAAGATGAGTTTAGGATGCCTTATCTCAGCCATCAGCAGCTTCCTGCTGGAATTCTTCCCATGGTCCCTGAGGTTGCACAAGCTGTAGGAGCCAATCAAGGACACCACACCAAAGAGTTCAACAGGGCAGCCCCAAATCCTGCCAAGGCTACAGTAACAGCAATGATCGCTAGAGAGCTATTGTATGGTGGTACTTCTCCTACTGCTGAGACCATACTAAAGAATAACAACTCATCAGGCCACGTACCCCACGGACCACTTACTAGGCCCTCTGAGCAGCTGGACTATCTTTCCAACGTTCAAGGAATCCAGGTAAATGTTCAGCTTTGCAAGATTTCTTCCAAAGCTATCCAAACTGGTCCAACCTGTTGTTTATAACAAAGCTTTTTAGTTCTGCTGGTGACTGATGTATTCTGAGGCTGCCTGTTAAGCTGAAATTAAAGTAAATGTTTTACTTTACCTATGAAATATACTGAATTTCACAGCTTTTTAAAATTTAGTTTTCAAATGTACATTTCTGTACTGCAGCCTTAATTCAGTGCTACTATTGGAAGAATAAAATTGAAAGTAACATTTCCTGAAAATTTCCATGATGTATGAACATAATATAAACTTGAACTTGGCTGATCTGAAATAATGTTTTTTAATAATCTTTCATATATTAACATTTGCAGGCTCTACATTTTCTTGTGTTTGGTCCCTTTAATCAGAATTGCATAAAAGTTCCTATATTAATACATTAGAGGAGCTCAGTGGATTAAAAAGTATAATAGGGAAAATTTTAAATGCAGATAGCTATAATCAGAACAAAGGTCTCAGCAACAATCATTATTACGTAGCCACTTTTATTCAGAAGGCTTGCAGAGCTCTCATGATTACTAAAGAACATTGCAAGTGAAGTCGGACTTCAAAGTAAATGGTTCCACTGGCTGACAGAATGATTAAAACTAAGGTTCAGCTTGATATATGGGCAAATAATCTATAGCAATTGTGATATATTTCCTGTACTTGGTGAACTGAAAAGAACTAAATCTTTCTCTTTTCTTCAGGTTGAATATAAAGACTTTCCAAAAAATAACAAGAATGAGTTTGTATCTCTTATAAACTGTTCCTCTCAGCCACCACTGATCAGCCATGGAATTGGAAAGGATGTAGAATCTTGCCACGATATGGTATGATGAATATTGCTGAAATGCTTTCTCTTTGGCCTTCAGTGAACTAAGGGATGCAGCGGATAGACCAAGGTTTCCTATTACTGCTGGATAGCAACGAATTAATGCTGTAAAATTCCCTGGCTAATTTTTGTCTAATATTTCAGAGGTTGCTGAAATAATTGATTAATAGTATCAGAATCTAATCTAAATAACCTTTAAAATGCTTAATTTATGCTCACAATTTTGTTCCACAAAAAAATGCATTTGCTTTATCTTGATATTATTTGCATGAGCACATATTAAAGAAAATGTATGAAAAGGAACTTTCAAAACATAAGAGTGTATCAGCATATTTTCTGTAACAGAATGGGCTGATATTTCATTGGGAACTGTAATATTTGGGTTCACGTTACCAGACTTTCTGCTAGAACGGAATCCAAAATGGTAGAAATGCAATTCACCATTAGATAGCAGGAGACACTCTAAATTTGTTAAGCTCCCTTTATAAATAAGATTTTTATTCACAGTAGCTGAAATATTTCTTTGTGAAAGAATGAGTCTTCTAGACTGTAAACTGTAAAGGACTTTGTCTATAAAAGACATTACATATTGCTAATAATATGTACACAGTCGTCTATAATTTGAAAAGAGCTTAGTGCTTTTGGCATCCAGTGGTGACCTGAGTACTGACTGCAGACTAAAGTAATAGTTTGCAATATGTAAATACTCTTAGGAAAACCTGATTTTACTGACTTTTATACTAAAAATTTTTGCAGTAATTTTCTAATGGCTATAATTTGATAGAGATTTCTTTGATCTTTGTCACTTAATTTTGACATTTGCATACCCATCTCTACATCCTGCTGTAAAGAGCTCCTGTAAGACTAAGCGCACAAGTCAGTGCCGTAGGTAGAAGGGAAAAGGACAGCCAGTTCAGAGCTTAACCATTGCAACTGGGCCAACGTGAGAACCTTCCTCTGTTCAGATATTCAGCTTTCACTAACGCATGTGCCATAACTCATCGGGGATATTCTGAAAAGGTGCACCTGAAATTGATCTGAATCAAATTGAAAAAAAATTTCAGTTCTCAAAGGAGGTGACTTACTTCTGCATTAGCCATGTCACAATGACTCTTCTTTTAAAAAGTCACATGTGCCCTATCTGTGTTGTGTTTTTGATTCTTGTGTAACTTGTTTTCTTTTTCTGCAAAGGACTTTTTGGTTCTGTGTATTTTAATGTCCTTTATCTTAAGCTCTGTACAGTTTGAGCCATTACTAATTTAGTGCCTTTTTCCTTGATATTAATAGTGCTGCTGAATTAATTTTCCCCTATTGCTAAAACAAATGCAATGGGAATCCCCTAGCCACAGCACCATTCTATTGTTTAATGTAGCAAGATTAAATTCTACACCATTGTATTTCTTCCACCCTAATTATGCATCTTAAAAAATATATTACCAAAATTTGAACATTTACCTTGTTTTAAATGAGTCCCGGTCCTGCTTTCACTAAATTAATGAAATGGACTCAGGTTGAACTGCTGCATGCTCTCTCTTTTCCTTAGGCTGCGTTGAATATTTTAAAGTTGCTGTCTGAGTTGGACCAACAAACCACAGAGATGCCAAGAACAGGAAATGGACCAATGTCTGTGTGAGTGTGACCCATTGACTTTCCCTTGCATTAATGGAAACCTCTAACCCTATGATGTACTATAAACAAATAAAATGTGAGGGGTTTTTTTCTTTGCCAGAAAAGTTAAAAAGCCAAGGGCTGTATCTTCTTCAGAAGGATGAGAGGGTAGGTTTTATGATCAAGCTTGTAATTTTCATGTGTCAAGTGCAAATTACTAAGCAGGAGCAAGTGGATAAAATGTAATGGCTGTGATACAGAGCAATTCTGACTGTGATCCCTCTGCTTACACTATTTGTTTACCTATATTTGTAAATAGTGTGACTTTTCAGTGTGTTTAAGTGCTATAGCTGCTCCTCTCTTTCTAGAAATCTCCCGTATGTAAACTGTAAACAGTGTATAGGTTTCACAGCTTGCTTTCAGCAGAAACATGGAGGGGTTGCAAATCACTCTGACCAGAAAAACAAAACAACTTTATCCTCTCATTTAGATAATAAGCTGTCAAAATGGTGGAATTAACAAAGTGCTAATTGATTAAAAACAGAGGCCAGTTACATGGAAACAAATTGTTATATGCACCTCAAATTCTTTGTATCCGATTTCGAAGCATCTTATTCGTGGAAATAGTGTTTTCTCTCCTAAGTAACAGGTGTTTTCTCATTTGTAGATGTGTGAAACAAGAAATGGAAAGTGACCCTCTTCTCAAACCGGCTAACTCAAACACTTTGGGACAAACACTGGACAGCACTGCCTAAAAAAGGCTTTTGACTGGACCCAAACCTGAAAGCACCAGAGAAAATCAAATGCTTCCTATTAATGTAACCTAACTGTTTTAGAGTGCTACAGTCTTTACAACCTACTGTAGTGTCTAAATCATAACCGTTGCTTTTTCTTCAAACAGTGATAAATTTTTAGTTTCATTATGTTGTTTTGATTGAAATGACACTATAAATTTTTCATTTAAAAGTTTCTTAATTGTATCTAGAACAATAGCACAGTTTAGAAACTTTGTCTTCTGAGACTGACATGTTATCTGTGAACTAACTTGGGAAGATCATATCCATGTATGTGGTTATTTTGTTTTTATTGAAATAGCAAAGTTTCACTGGAAACAAATTGTGTGCCCACCATTTTAAAAAGTCCAATATTTTCACAAACCTAGCTTAATTATCCAACGGTTGAATGAATTAAAACACTTTAGGAATTTTAAACTTTGTTTGATCATTTTTTGTTAATTTCTAGTTTTCTTGAGTGGGGGGTAGGGGAACTCGAATGCAACATGACTTTAAATATCTCTGATCTATGTTTTAAGGATTGTGTGTATAGATGGCACACAGCTCACTACGTTACAGGATATGATCTCAATGTAGTGCATATAAAACCGCAGATTGATTTTCCTTGAGTGCTTTATACTGTTTAATTACATCTCCATGTAGGGCTGAAAAAAATTACCTATGTTTATATATAAACTGTGTTGCTTTTGATGTTGTGTTATTGCGCACTGAACTGTGCGCAATAAAGTTTTTTGCATATGGTCCAGGTAAAGCACGATAGCCTTGCAAGTTAAGTACCGCTTCAGTTCATTGTTTACGCTGGAATTTTTTCTCCCCATGGAATGTAAGTAAAACGTAGTGTTTGTCACCAATAAATGGTAATACTAAATTTTTTTGGTTAATTTATTCTTGTATGCCACTACAGGGGCTGCTTTTTTATAGGATTTGTAATGCTTGTGATATAGTACGGGCAGTATTGTAAAGCTATGGAGTAACTGTACAATGGTTATCAATTACATATAAATAACTACTATTTAGTAATGTGGAGGATGTGAAAACCTGGCAAGGTCAAGGAAATTCAAAAGTAATGTGGGTACATTTTGTTATTTGTGCCACAGTGTGTTAGTGCAACTGTATTAATGGGAGCTTAAACTAAAGTTATGATTATGACAAGAAACCTGGCACAACAGGTTGGTATGATTTCAAAGTTTAAGTCTCTACTTTTAAGTTTCCTTGTTTGCTTGTAATTTGAGTCATAACCTTGCCTTGCACTTAGTAATTTTTGGGGGGTAGTACTTTCAAAACAAAACTTTCCCTCTAGCAACAAAAACTGGCACCGTAGACTGACACATGACAGTGTATCATTTGGATGTGAACTACGTTCAGTGTGTACTTAACTGGTAATGTGTAGCAGCACTTCCTCAACACCTGTTTGCAGTGGGTGTGGTAACTCTTGTCACAGAAAGCAGTTACTGCATATGCTGTGTCTCAAAGCTAAATGTCTCGGCCATTTTATTTGCATTATCAAAAGCAATTGGGCCACATTAACTGCATACCAAATTTTATTGAATCAAGTTGGTTTTGATCATTATAAGCGCAAAAAACATTGTAAAGTTTTTGGGTTTTTTTGGTTTTGTTTTTTTTTTTTTTTACATTTGTAGAACTAAAATGCTGTACATTTAAAAATTAAAAGAAACTTGCTAGGCTGAGGCTTTGTATTGCAAATTCTTACAACTTAGAAACTACTTACCAAACAATTTATATTGCAAAACATACCACATCGATAGTGGTGTAAATGGTCTCCCTGCGTTTATCTGCTGCTACTCAGGAGTTTTCTCTTTGGATGGGACCAGACCCTATTCTTCTGACTATTTTGCAGCATTCATTTGTTGATAATCCTGTGTTTCATATGAACGTTAGTTAAGGTACTTTGCCGTAGATACCTCTGTTTCAATACTCTTAAATGCAGCTATCATCTTAGAGGTGCTATGTAAGAGAAGGTTCTTTTGTCAAAGACCTTGTAATCACAGCCTCATGATGGAAGACTTCAGGTCACTATGTGGATTCTAGGTAAGCCAAAGGGAGTTCTAGATAAAAGTGTGTTTTTTCTAGAGCACTGGAATCACTTGCTTTTCCTTTTGTCTTCTCTGTGCTTGATGCAGCAAAGGCTAGGAAGAACCTGAAGGCTTTATATGACGCTTTTGTTCAAGAGATACTAAAATGTTCTACAAAGAATACAAATATGAGAAAACTGACGTGAAGATGAAATTCTCTCACTGCAGTAGACTAGCAGGCTAGTACTTGTATAAAGCATACATTTCTGAGTACTAGGGAAGTGCTGTCTGCAAGACACCTCACCTTTTTGGATTCTTTCTTTGAATTTTTTACTTTTGTTTTTGATCTTAAACCCTTTGACTGCAAGTGAATGAGCTGGAGCTTCTGAATATGAATACCAGTGTACATTAGTTTGGGCTTCATGCCACACATTTCAGTAATGATCCCATTATAGAAAATTTAAGTATAGGGTCTGTTCCAAAATTACTTTCTCATATTCAGGTCTTAATTGATCAGGGTTGTTCTCCCACAAGCAGATTTTACCAAGCATTTTTTCTCCCCATTATCTGACTCTGCTTAAATTATCACAAACAGTTTAGTAAATTAATGCATTTTTCCTATGTTTCTCCAAAAGTATTTGACAGTATGGCAGTACTAATCTGAGCGTTCCAGATCTGCTGTACATTTAGTAAATTGTGAAATTTTGCACTCAAAATATTCAGTTCAGCTACAGAGAACTTCCCTTTAATCACTTTCAAATGGGAGTAAGGAAAACAAAATACTTAGTCTAATCTATCAGGCTCCTAACTATTGTGCTAACAACAACTGAGACAGTGATCTTGTTTCTTTTCAGAATTTACCCCATTATCCCAGCCTCCCAAATCATATAGCTGGTGTTCTGCAAGTGGGGCTGCCCTTAGGCCTCTGCTTCAAAGTGCAGGAGGAAGCAGGTCTGATCTGAAGGGGCTTCCACTCCTATTTAGTAACTTGTAACTGAGGACAATTCCTGAGGAGGCAGATCACGGGGGGACAGGAGATGTGATGTGGCAGAACAAGTCACTGAATTTCAGTGCATTTCAGTCTTGTTCATTTGGACCTTTTTTAATGCCTGCCCATCCTACTTCCAAATGTGGAGCATGCAAGCTCAAAGGAAGTAGCTGAGGAGTTTGGAAACCAGATTCTGGAAATATTATGTTCATTTTCCAGTAGCTCAGCTTGTAAATAAGATCAGCAGAGACCAGACAGTGTAGGCAATACATTTTCCTTCACCAAGGAAAATGCCCTGTCTGCCTGTACTCCCTCACAGGTCTAGACTTCGACAGACTCCAGTCTTCATGTTCTTATTTTCTGGTATTGGAAAGAAAGTACTCATTACTGCTTTCTCAAATTTCAAAGCCTTAAGCCAACTTCTAGCAGCTTTTGCATTGCTTTCCTTCAAGCCTTTTCTTATTCTTAGAAGTATACAGCTGCACTTAATAGTGGCTTTTGTCAAAGGAATGATACTGTGCCACTGTTCTTTGAAGAGGTGCAGTCAAATGTCTCGTTTAAGAACCTGGAAAGTGGCTTTGTAGATGTGCTGCATATGAAAGCTGACAAATGAAGCCTTGTCCACTGCTGTGTTACCAAGCTTAAAGACTGCTGCTCAAGTCTCCTATTTGAAGTAACAGGTTGCACTCTGAAGTTGGTGTACAAGAAGGAAGGTAGTCCATGTGCATCCAGGGATTTTGGAGTATTAGCTGCTTTCTTGAATGGGTCAGTTTGCTATCCTTGAGGCAAAAAAACTGCATCACATGAAAATTAAAGGGGAATAACGAAAATTGGTCAGGGATTTTTTTTTTTAAGCAGATTTTATTTGTTAGTATGAAGTCCTGACTCCCCAAAGGAAGAAACATGACTTTTCATGATCCATCCTTCTTGGTTTCAGGATGGAGGTCTTAAAGAAAAGAAGGATTTGTGCAAAATTTATTTTTGGGGATGCTAACCTGGAGGATAGCTAAAATGTGCCTACAGAATGAGAAGCAGCTTGGATTCACTGCAATACCTGTTTGTTCCACAATATTAAAATACATTCCCATAACTTGTTGTTGTTTTGTTTTAGGATATAGACAGCTGATATTTCCTTAGGATAATCCTATTTGAAAGGACTCAGTTGGGGAATCTAGAGTCAGCAGGGTAGTCACTCTTGTTCTCAATTCTCTGGCCAAATTTTAGTACCGTACATCAGAGTTAAATGTAGCTGTACTTGGCATTCCACTGCAATTATGATGTTACCTAAGGAACAGCCAAAATTCTGTTCTAACCCACTGATCAAAGTCAAAAATAGTTTTATGCTGTCCTAATGTATAAAGACAAATGGTGGAGGTTCCCAAAGTGCCTAACTGCAGGAAGGGATAGGATGTGTGTATACCACTTCACTAATCTTCTTGTTCTGTGAAGCAACCACATCATTGTTTGCTGCTTTTACTTTGAAAGTCTGCAGACAGAAACCAACAAAGTGTGAATCAGTGTAGTATCTTCCTTAAGGGCTTCTATATTTAAGTGATTTTATTTAGACGACTCCTCTGTTTAAGCTCAGACAAAGAAATGCTGCTCCAGAGGTGGTTACAAATCTGAAAATATTCAACTTCATTTCTGTGGCTGTGACATGCTGTATCGTTTCCCTTTATCTGCTGATTGGATACGTACACTTATTTAATACCCACAAGCTTTTGAGCAAAAAACTGAACATTCCATGGAAGGAGGCTGGGGGAAAAAAAACCCTAAGTTGTTACAGCAAATTAAAATCTCTAGGGTATTCATTTAACGTCTGGATTAGAACTGAATAAAAGCATACAGATGGCAAATGATACTTATCCAAGAGTGTATTTTATTCTCCAACAAAACAAGTTATTTTGTATACTACTAGCAGTATCCTAATGCAACAAAATTGTATTTGATTAGAAATGAAAAAATTATAGTGCTTTTAAACTTTACTCATTCTCCCACTTCCAATTTCACAGTATTTTTTTAGCAACCTGCTAATAGAGGATGTTTTAGAGTTTAAATGTCCCATGTTAATGGCGCAGAAAATACCCTTCACAGAGTATGCTTTCAATACTTTCATTCTCTGCTACCATTCTTCCATTTATCTTTACTATTTCCAACCAAAATATGGTCTTTTATGTTTAAATGCTGCTTTCCCCCCCCGCCCCCCAGAAGGGAGACTGGTGCTCCCAAAGAAGGCAATCCCAACCCTATGTTAAGGGACAAAACCTCTGATATGTTTCATATCAAAGTCCAAATGCAGAATCTGTTTGAGAACAACGGGGCATGTCTACAGACACTAATCCCTATTCCCCATTTTATCGTGGGTGCAATCTCCCAAATTGCTGTTCTAACATTTTAAAGCCACAATCAAGTACATCACAATAGGGATATATATTGTGGTCCAAAGCAATACTTACCGCTTTCATTGTTTTCACACAGTAGCTTGGTTTTAACTGAGACTACTATTTAGCTCTTGCCTAGAAAAAACAATTGGGAAAGGAAGGCACCACCAGAAAAATAAATCCACCAGTAGTTTGTTGTAAATATGATTCAATGTAACTGTCCTACAAACTGCCACTGCATTTGCATGAAAAGTTTGTAAATTCCCTTTAAAGGTTGTTAAGTAGATACAGAGGAGCTTATGTATTAAAATGTTGAGCCACCAAGTTACTTTAATTACAAAAGTGGATAAAAACTTGAAGAAAATGTGCTACTTCAAACTCACGAAGGCTAAATACATTTAAATAATTGTCTCTCCTAAGCATTGTTAGCAATAACTCTGTTGTGCTTTCTCTTGTACTGTACTAACTTCAAAGGTAACTGGTGTTTTCAGTGAGTGTTTTAACTTCTTGTATTTCTATGTGCTAAAGGGCTGATGTAGAAATCCAATGGTGATTTTCATTTAAAAGAAAAAAGGTTATTTAAGAGCTTCTACTGCTAACCCCTCCCCATTCTGCTGGTCCATAATTGTATGCAGATAGGGAAGATGTACCTAGATTAAAGTCATACGTAAACTGGGTCAAATGCAGACCTCTTGTCGTTCATCAGTCAGCTGGATATAACTTCATTGATTTTTTAATGGCCTTTTGCCACATGCTGTACATGGTGCATTTTTGTTTAAGCTGGACATTAAACAAAGCTAATCCCACTTCAAACAAGCACGTGACAAGTGTTCAAACTGAATGTGCACAAGCTTACACATACTGCATCTGCAAGCACTTGAGCCCACGGTCCTCTGGGCTACCCAGGAAGGGAATGAACCTTGTGGTTCACAGACGGATGTTTCCAGATTCCTTGTGAATGCTGCCATTACTTCCCATTTTCTTGTCTGTCAGTATTTTTTGTTGGCCCTTTCCTTTGGGAAGCTGTGTTAGCCTTTAGCTATGTGGCACGCTCATGTCTCCCTTCCTACTAGTGGTTTTACTTCATAAAGATGCTTACTCTCCTCCCCTCCCCTCCATGAACCCCTACTCCTTGAAGAGTAACATCTCTTAAAGCAGGCTTTAAGATTATCTGACTTGTGGTGGACAGATTCCTGCATCCATGAGGTGTATGAAGTATCTTTCCTTTCCTTAGAGAGACACACATTTCAACAAAATGTTTCATGAGGTGTTTTTCCAAACTCAGGAAAAAGTCAGAGATAGAGCTGTACTTGCAGTCAGGGCTGCATGGGGTCCTGTGCTCTTCACCTCACTGCCCTGGGGTGTTGTCAACCTCAATGCAAAAAATGGTGCTGTTGAAAGACCACTCCAGGTACCGCTCTGAAAACAGGTCAGCTTCTAGGAGATGCATTTTCTCTTCGTCCTGTGCTGCCTACCTCGACACCTCCTGATTCTAAGAAGCCACTAGCAAGGCTTGTGGTGCCTTCCTGATTGTAGCTAATAATACACTGTTCAGATGACCTAAACCACTGTTTATCTGTTGAACCAAAGCATTTCCATCTGAGTTAAACTGAAAAGTCTTGTAATGCATTTGAGTTCCCGCACATGTTCTTTCAACATTGCAGTTGAAAAGCCTGTCCCATGTAAACGGCCTAAAACCATGCAGTTATTTTTGCAAGATACAGAAGGGTGTAAACATTTCTAAACTCACTTTTAAGTTAACATCATATTGGTCTGCAATTTCCTTTCTTTTTGCTCCACCTCTTTCTGACAGAGTAGTGTCTTTCATCAATGCCTATGTAAAATTAATTTGCTAATAATCAAAGAGAGTAATCTGTAAGCCATCAAAGCTCCCTTCTCACTCCAAAAATGTTTCTGTAGAGTCTATCCAGTAATTTTGCAAAATTTTACTGGTGTCACACAGCATTAGAAATTGCTGTATCCTCAGTGGAAAGCTGTTAACAAGGCAGTTGCTCACCTCACAGGCATTTGTTGTTTCCATGTTTTAAATGCTTTATCTGAGCTTGGAAAAACTTAAAATATTTTGATCAATTTTAAGGCTAAACCTGAACAGATGCATAAAATCAGCAAAGGACCCAGTCCCGCAGGTGGAGTGCTCTGGCTCACCCTAAGACTCGCTGCAATGGTCATACCCTAAAAAACTGCAGTACCTCTAGGGAAGATTTGTGTTCACCAGAAAATGAATGTTGGGATCTCTCTGTAAGAGGGCTTTGTGTCCCTGCTGATCCACAGCTACTGACCTCTAAACCTGCTGCAAACAGGCCTGAAGTTCCTGCTACAGTCACAATGCAGCCGTGATGCATTTCTATCATTTTTGGAAGGAAACCCTTGACAGTCTGTAGGAAGAAAAAACCCAGAACTTAATTTATTTGCAAATAGGCCTATTAAACTGGTAAATCTGAATACATCTCCCTGTTGGGCCTCTTCTGCTGAAACTCAGCTGGGTCATTCACAGTCTTCATTTGTTTCTAGTCTTAGCTGCAGGCTAGAAAAATTCTGGCTCCACATCTAAACTATGGCAGTTTTTCTTACTGCCCTTTAATTCATTCTGTGAATTTTGTGTTTGGAATTTTTCATATTCCAAAAGACTAGTGTGTAATATTTGGCAAATGCTCACAAAGATTTTTTTCAATACCCTGTCAGTGTGCTAACTGTTTTGATTATCATAGTACTCCAGTGAAGTTACTGACCCAACAGTACAAAGAGATCTTTTCATGGCTTTATTGATGCATACCTTTTTTTAAAAATTCTTTGACAAAATTTTATGCTGGAAAATTACAATCTGTATTAGAAATTTCCTGAGTATTGGAGGCATCTTGTGCTGGGTTTTCAGTTTAGTCTATTATGTCAGGAAGTCAGAGACTGCATCCCAATTAAAGTTTGGATTTCTTCATACTCAGTTCTGATTTAAAAAAAACCCTGAACATAACAATGTAGCACTTGGATGCTGGCATGTGAAATATTTAATCATCCCATGAGATTAACAAGGTCTTGTTTAGCAATTCAGAAGCACTTCTTTCATCAAGTTTCCCCTTTCTTGGGCACTAGAGAAAAGAAATGATTCTGTGCTAGCACTCAGTGTTGGCATTTGGAGGAAGCTGAAAACGCTTCCCTGTGAAGGCTGGCATGTAATACAAAAGCATTCTTCAGAAGTTGTGGTACTGTTAAAAAAGTGCATGTGACTAACTGCCTTTAACCTTTTACCTTCGCTTTGGCCACTATTGTAAGGTCAGACAGAGTAACTGCTCCTGCATGACTCATACAAGAACAAACACAGGGACACAAGACTGGAGAGGCCCGGCCCAGCCTGCAGCTGCAGCCCCCGTGCAAGAAAAGTGCGTAGCTGTCCAGTGGGAGATGTGTGTCATGCAAGCAAAAGTCCTGCTAACTGGCTGTGAAGCAAAGCTTTCCTGGGCTGGCTGCTCTGGCCAGCAATGCCCCACAGAAGAGGTCCCTCTGCAAGTGAAAACAAGGAGAACTGGGACTTGAGTATGTTCTGACTTTTGCCGCCTCTTGAGGAACTTCCTCAGTTCAAGGAGTCTTGCTGCAATGAGCCCTGACTGAGTTGAAGAATTCATCTAGCTAGAGATTTTCAACATTGTTCTGCCAAGGAGAATAAAACCCACTAAAATAAAATAAATTCAATACTAAACTCTGCTGCAGCTGTTTAACATCCCAGACCTTCCCATTTTTCCTTCCTTGCCAAGCTAGGCAACACAAATCACATTTAGTTCCTTTCACGTTGTACATGTAACATGGGTTTGCAGCGTAACAAGATTAGTTTTCCCTGTAATCCTCTTAAAATGTCCTTCCTTTGATTGTCTTTTCATCTTTTGGTGTTCTGGAACTTGGATTAATGGGATTGAGATTTATTCCACAAGTCCTGTTTGATAAGCTGCTTTCAAGAATTAGTTGCCTACAAACACATTTAATTTGGAAAAAGCATTTTAATGGTAGCTGAATTATGCAGTGTTATTCCAAACATCCTATAAGGCCTATATATGTACTTGCAGTATGTATGTCTGTAGATACTACTAGACAAGGAGGTGAATAAAACAAGATAGGCTTACTCGTTTCAGAGTGTCTAAAATATCTCATGTGGCTTCTCTAGGCAGATTTGCAGAGCCTTGGCTGTATGTTTGCAAACTAGCTGACAAATTGACCACGTGCCTTTTCTTGTTCTCATCACATTTCAAGCCCCATCCTTGACCTATCCCCTCCATTGGTCCCACAGGATGTATTCACCTTGCAATCAGCTTGGGCTGGTCCCCTTGTCACTGAATCCCTGTTTAGTTAGTAGAAGCTCGATACCAAAGTAACAGCTGGTTTGCTGAAGCACTGATGTGACAAGTCACACAATGCTACACTTCATACAACTCCGAGCAAGTGACTGAACAGCTCTACCTGGTGCCTTGGCATAACCAGTGTGTACTTTACAAATAGAAAAACCCGAAGCATGGAGCAATTACATGATTTTGAGCTAGTCTAGACCAGAGCTACTTATTGCAGACCTCGGGATTGTTCAACTCCAGTGTTTAGCCCAAAAGACCACCCTGCCGATGTAAAACTAGCGTATGGCTTTGTGCCTTCCCCTGCCTGTCCCCCTGCCTCTTTAACTTTGACTCCATTTCAACCCCATCTCTTTAGTTGGTCTTATTCTAGTGACAAAAGTTCCTACCTTCCCCAGGACGTGCTGGGAGGGGGAGTCATGGCTGCAGCACATTTCTGAATCATACAGTGGCACCTCCTGCTATACAGTGACCACTGGTGAGGGATGAAACGCAGTGCTTGGCTGACCTTTCTGAACATGAATAAATGCACGCACTCCATGTGAGTGCAGGACACTGAAAATACCTTCAATGTGTATTCAAGGATGTCATATGTCAAGTCTCCACTACATATGGGTGACTGGATTCACACCCCATTTCCAAGGTGAATTTATAGCTATAAAATCACTGCACACAGCAATGCTCGGGTTACATGCCAGGCTGTTCTCATTCAAGACACATCCTTTGCTCTCTATTCCTTCCTCATGTTACTCAGTGGCAAACTATTTAATGTGGCATATTTTGCCCGTCTATGGCCGCCAAAAAGCAAAAGAACTGCTGCTGTGATGTGTTCCCCAAACTGCAGTATGCATCCCCTCGCTGACACAAACCTGAGCTGAAACCCAGCCGCACATCAGCAAGGAGCCTGAGCTGGGAGAAACACGGCGGTGCAAGCAGGTAGTCCTTGAATTAGCTGTTTGGGAGCTCCTGCTCTGGATTAAGGCTGGATGTTGCCACTTGCCTTTGGACAAGTCACTAAACATCTCTGAACCCGCTTTTTTCTTTCTAAGAAGAAAAGAGAAAATTAAACTTCCACAAAGCCATACTCGCCCATCCCGGCACACGTTACACGTATCGATGCCCCAAGCCCGGGCACACGCAGCGCTTGCCCGGTTTCAATCTCCGGGCCTCCCCTGCAGTGTGACATACCGCCTGTACCGACACCCACACCGGGACCCAAGGCTGCCCCGCGGTGCCGGAGCCGGCCGGGAGGCCTGCAGCCGCCGGCCCACGGGCACGCCGCGGGGCCCACCTCCGAGCGCGGGGACGGGCGAACCGGCTACACGCACCCGCCGCGCCCGCCTTCACCCGTCTCCTCACGTGAAGCCCGGGCACAACGGCGGCCCTGGGGCGGGCTGCAGGCACTGAAGGCGCGCACCGCCATGCGGTGAACGGGGCCAGGGAGCAGCGGCGCGGCCGAGCGCGCCCAGCGCCCCGTCCTGCCCTCCACCACGAAATGGCGGCCCCGGCCGCCCTCGCTGCCGGGCGCACCTCACGCCACCTGCACCGGCTCCAAAGCCGCCGGAGCGGGGAGCGGAAAACCCAACCCATCGCCTCCCCTACGATCGGGGACCCCTCCGCGGGGAGAGGAAAGCAGGGCGGAGGGCGGCTCCCGCGAGCAGGCCGAGCTGCGCCGCCCGACATGGCGCCGGCGCCCGCCCTCCCGCCTCAGCGCGGGCGGGGCCGGGGCGGGCCCCGCGGCCCCTATAAAGCGCCTCGCGGGCGCCCCATCGGCCTCTTGCTCCGGCGTGGCTGAGGTGGGTGCGCGTCTTCGGCTGGGCTCCGGCGTGGTCGGGGGGCTGGTGGGTCTGGGATTTCCCCCGCTGCCCCTTCCTGGTGGCCCTCCCTGCCTGAGCGGGCTTCTGGCGGCCGCTGGTGTCGCCTCCTTGCCCGCCCGCTGAGGGAGCGGCTGGGCCCGCGTGGGCTGGCGGCATGGCCGCCTCTTCTCTGTTCAGCCTCGGGGGCCTCGTCCCCAAGTGCTCTTCTCCGGGCTGCTGCGGTGTTTCCTGATGAGCGGCCGCCCTTCCTGGGAAGGTCTTCCGTGAGCTCACCCGGGCCCGCCGGGGGAGGCGGGAACGTGGCGCAGCCGCCGCGGGTGCGCAGCCTTGGGGCAGCCGGGGACTCGCTGGTGGAGGTGATGACAATTTTTTCCCCGTCAGAGCGACAGTGTTGATTCCTCACTGCTCAAGCCAGGTCATGTCTGATGCACCAGCGGGAAGCGCCGCTGTGTCCCGTGCCCTTGCGGCCCCGGTGCTGACTGTTCCTTTGGCTTTATTCGCAGGGCGCTGCAAAGGCCGAGAGTGCGGGGCCTCTGGGAGACCCGGTGCGGCAGGGTCAGGCGTGCGATGAGGGCAGTTGCCTGGTTTGCTCTGCCATGCCTGAGCCTCTGGCCGTTGGGAATGGTAAGTCCTTAATGTAACTGTTCCTCACTGGTTTAAAAATACACATATATATAATTTATTTTTCAAAAGCGGTACTGAGTTGCTTCTGTAGTGCTTTGCCAGGTTGGTCTCCCTGGAGACTTGACAGATGTGTGGGTTTGACCGCTAGCCTAGACACTGTGGAGCTGACAACAGAGAGGGTTTCCTCCTGCAGAAGCCTTGCAGCCAGGCCCTTTGTGCCTTGTCTCACTCCCGTTGCGTGCAAGGCAGCAGGGCGAGAAATCTGCAGCCTAGGAAGGGCGGTGGGTTTACAGCTCCGAGCCTCTGGCAGGTGCCCCGTGGCCGGAGGGCTGGGGACCAGGCCACGCTGGAGACACGGGGGTGCTCTTCTGCAGGCCCAGCGTGGGGCAGAGCTGGCCTGGCTGCGGTGGGCCCTTGGAGGAGGGGTTGGTTCCGGAGTTTTCCTGCCCTGCTCCTTGCTGGTAGGTGTGCGGTAGCGTTCACAGCATGGGCCACGTGGTGTTCGTGGCCTGGGGTCTGGCGACTGCATGGCATTTACTGCTGAGTGTGCGACCCCTTGCCTTCGCCTTGGGAAGGTGGAAGCCTCGCATGGCCATAAAGGCCGGGCCTGCAAAAGTGCATAACCTGTTATCTGCCTGCCTCCTCTTTTTCTATGCTTTGCTGTCTTGTGCTCTGCTGCGGAAGCCTATACATCAGTGTTTTTTCTCTGGACTCCTGCAGTATTTCTCCTGTCCCATGTGCCAGTTGAGCATGCCAACCAGCCAGCTCTTTTTGGGGAAGGATTTGTGTGAATTCACTCATTGCTCGTGGGTCTGCCGGGGGAGGTGGGAGTGTGGCACAGCTGCTGTGGGTGTGCAGCCCCCTAACTCCTGGGGACTTGCTGGTGTAAGTGATGACTGAATTTTTTCCCCATCAGAGCGACAGTGTTGATTTCTCACTGCTCAAGCCAGATCATGTCTGATGCACCAGCAGGAAAGTGCTGCTGTGTCCCACACCCTGGCAGGGCCTGGTGCTAACTGTTCCCTTTGGCTTTACTCGTAGGATGCTGCAACGGGGATGTTGAGCCTCTGGGAAACCTGATGTGATGGCTGTAGTGGCAGCGATGAATTGTGTGATGAGGGCAGTTGCCTGGTTTGCTCCACCATGCCTGAACTTCTAGCAAGTAAGAATGGTAAGTCCTTAAAGTAACTGATCACTGGTTTAAATTAAATAAAAAAAGGGGCGGGGGGGAAATGCCTTTCTGCAAGGGATTTGCTTCCAAAAGTCTTTGTCCCTGGAGACTTGACTGATGTGTAAATTTGAGCATTAGCCTAGATATTGTAGAGGTGAAAACACAAGAGGTTTTCCTCATGTATAAGCATTGCAAAAAAGTCCTTTGCCTCATGTTGCTCCTATTCCAGCATGTCCAAAGTGGCAGGTGTGGCTAGTGAACAGGAACCAGCAGGGCAAAGAATCTGTAAGCCCCACCAGTGCAGGCTGAGCTGGAGCAGGATGGTGGTTTACAGCTCTGTCCTGTTTGTTTCCCTGTGATGCATTGTGTTCAGAGAGCTCATTTTAAGGGCACCCTGCATGGAGACATGGAGGTGATCTGCTGCTCTGAGCAGCTGCCCCAGTAAGGGACAGGAACCATCCTGGCTGAAGTGTGTCCCTTTGGAAGAGAGGTGCTGTTGAGTCTCTTCTGCCCTGCCCCTTGCTGGCCAATTGAGGGAGTGTGAGGGGATTGCAGATATTCAGTGTTCAGTGGTGGCCATATGTGTGCATGGCTTTGCCACTTCCTCTGCCATTAGTTCACTCAGTCCCTGCGGGTCTGCTGGGGGAGGTGGGAGTGTGGCACAGCTGCTGTGGGTGTGCAGCCCCCTAACTCCTGGGGACTTGCTGGTGTAAGTGATGACTGAATTTTTTCCCCATCAGAGCGACAGTGTTGATTTCTCACTGCTCAAGCCAGATCATGTCTGATGCACCAGCAGGGAAGTACTGCTGTGTCCCACACCCTGGCAAGGCCTGGTGCTAACTGTTCCCTTTGGCTTTACTCGTAGGATGCTGCAAAGGGGATGTTGAGCCTCTTGAAGACTGGATGTGATGGCTGTATGTAGCTGGTAGTGATGAACTGTGTGATGATGGCAGTTGCTGGGTTTACTCCACCGTATGTGTTCCCACCTCTGGCAGGGGAGAGTGGTAAGTCTTTGATCTCCCTATGTTCACTGGTTTAAATAAAAAAAACAAAAGGGAAAAAACACTTTTCTGCAATGCTTTGACAGGTTTGTGTCCCTGGAGATTTGATGGATGTGTAGACTTGAGCACTGCAGCAGGGGCCCTTTTAAGTGTTGGACCTGAGTATCAACACCTGTTGAAATACTGAAGTTTTCCTTTTACCATCTTCCCTGCAGGGATTAATACCTTGTCAGTTGTTATGGGCATCAAGATTTTTCAAATGTAATTGGTTGCCTTTTAATGTTGAGCTGAAGAGCATCTGTCATGATGACTTCAGACTTTTTTCCCCACCAGGTTGGCAATGCTCATGCAAACTTCTGTTTTAGCTGGGTTGACTGATTCCACAGATGCAAGATGATACTTCAGTTCCTCATGTGGCTGTATGTTGAGGCTACATGTCCTTGCACCTCTGTTGCAGGGAAACTACATGGATGCTGCATGCTTTGAGGGTGGGCAGCACTGGAGGGTGCTGTCTGCACATATATTAACGCTGATTGTATAACACTATCTGACATGTGTAAAAAGACTTGAGGATCAAAGGTGAAAGAAGTATTGCTTTCAAAAGATCTCAAGTAAATGGCAGAGAGCTCTGACAGGTTTCAATTTAACCTTAAGGCCATAAGCATAGCTTTTTTTATTTTTGACCCATTTAAGCAGTGTTAAAATGAGATGCTTCTTACAGAGTTGGGGAGCTTTTGGTTTTGATCTTTCTTTTTTGTTGTTCCCCTCCGCCCTGAATGGGAGGTTCTCAATGCCTTGGAGAAATGTGGATTAAAGTCAGCTTCCAGCAATGTGTCTATTTGCAGGAAAGGGATTGCTTTTGGTGATCTTCTATAAAAATACAAAGAAAAACAACAATGTGACATCTTCTGAAAACTTGGCTGTTTGATTAGGATTTCACTAATGCTCTAGAAAAAGTGCTTAATGGTACTTTACTTCATTGGATAAACAGCTGTTGTCACTGGCTTCATTCATTTACAGCCTTGTGTTGCTGTTCAGGTGCCTGTTGTGCAGCTATTGTATCTCCAAGGAGGCTGAAGTCTCCTTGGTAGCCTATATCTATGAAGAGCATAAATGTGACTTTTCTATATGGCACTCTTGAATTTAAAAGGAGTATGAGTGGTCTGTGTCAGATGGTGAAGCTGGTAGAGCTGACCAAATATGTTACTCTGGCACTCTCTGCTCAGTCAGCTCCCCCAGGCTTTTATCAAGTACTACTATAAAAGCTCCCACAATGCAGTTTTAAGAGTGCATCCTATTTGGAGTGCCTGGCAGTGAAGAAGTTTTTGCTGTTTGCAGAGCAGCCCTCACTGTCTAATAGCTTTTGGGGAGGATTTGAAAGCTTTATATTTGCTGTTTGCAGTAGAGTGGACTGACAAAATGTTGGCTGTTTTCTTGACAGGTTGAGATTTGTCAGAAGCTGTCCTGGGACCTGCTGTGACGTCAGTGTACTAGCAGAAAGCTGTCTTCTGCTAATGTCCCTCTCCATGCTGCTGCCTGTGATCCCTTGTCCAAGCTACAGCATTTGCATTGCACTGCAACAGCTCTGGTCTTTTCTCAGCAAGAGTGATAAATTGGTGTCCTGCCAACTTAGAGATGGAGGGTGTTATATTTTTCTTTCCCTTGGTATGAGGCATTTAACTGTAATGGATTGTGGAACTTGCTGCATGTTTAATGTAATTGGATGTGTTTGTCTGCAAGGGCTGCATTTGGCACCTGACAGCTAAGGTTATCCTACCACAATCATTAAAAGTAAGGAAGCCTCTACTTAGTCAGCAGTTGTCAAGTATGGGAGGATGGCCTTCTGTGTAAGGAGAGGCTTGGCTCTTCCCCCATCATCCAGAAAGCTTTAGTAATGTATCATTGGCAGCCTGTAAAGTGGGGAAGGGGCATCTTGGATGCTGCAATGCAGTGTGTGTTTGTACTGTTTAGAGCCTATTTTCAATAAAATCTGAGTACTGGGTGAGTTCAGTTGGTGATTGAAATTCTCTTTATACACCTTCAACAGCCAATTTCTGGATCTCCTAATTGTTTTTGGGAGTTGGATGGCAATGGGGCTTCTGTGTAGTGATTGCTTACATTGAGCTGCCTGCTGCCTCAAGCTGGAAAGGGATGTGATCTCAAGGCAGTAATACCTTCACACACCCTGAAGTAAAAGTGCTTAGCTGAGACTTGTGGCTACTGCTGTACTGCAGGAAACGGCACTAGGGCACAGTTGTCTATGTAACAGCTGGGTGCTAAAGGTTGATGACAGGTCTGTCTTCTGGGCCAAAGGGAGAGGTGTAGTCTGCACTTTGCCTCTGTCAGAACAAGGGCTCTCCCTCAGCTTCTCCCTTAGATCCTGTGTGGGGAGCAGCTGGTGTAGAACATAATTCAGTGGGGATTTTAGCTGGCCTGGTAAAAGGTGTAGATTAGCATGTTCCCAGGTAAGTCACTGTGGCTCTGCAAAGTCTTCCATAGATGAGTCTTAGAGAAAAGTGATAGCAGTCTGGGAAGGAAGGGAAGCTGATGTCAGCTTCTGTGAGGATTTGCAGTGTGTTCAGCTAGCAGGAATGACTGTGCTTCTAGCTAGAGAGACTTGGTGACAGATGTTCATTCAGATCCTGCAGCCTTCCCCTGGATGCTGTTTGGCAAAATTCCAGCTTTGCAGAGCAGGATAATTAAATATGGATTGCACATGTGCTGGAGTAGGGAACCACTAAACTAGAGGAAGCTAAAGGCTTTCCTAATACCAGAGAAAGGTAGTCAAGAGCCCTGGGATGTATTGCTTCCTGTACCTCTGTTGTGGTTTAACCCCGTGGTTTGACTGGCAACTAAGCCCCACACAGCTGCTCACTCATTCCCCCCTGGTGGGATGGGGGAGAGAATCGGAAGGGTGAAAGTGAGAAAACTCATGGGCTGAGATGACGACAGTTTAATAGGTAAAGCAAAAGCTGTGCATGCAAGCAAAACAAGGAATTCATTCACTGCTTCCCATCAGCAGGCCAGGTGTTCAGCCATCTCCAGGAAAGCAGGACTCCATCATGTGTAAGTGACTTGGGAAGGCAAACACCATAACTCTGAACATCTGTCTCTTCCTTCCTCTTCACCCAGCTCTATATACTGAGCATGATGCCATATGATATGGGATAGCCCTTTGGTCAGTTGGGGTCAGCTGTCCCAGCTGTGTCCCCTCCTAGCTTCTTGTGCACCTGGCAGAGCATGGGAAGCTGAAAAGTCCTTGATTTAGTGTAAGCTCTACTTAGCAACAGCTAAAACATCTCTATTATCAGTGCTGTTTTCTGCACAAATCCAAAACGTAGCCCCATGCTAGCTACTGTAAAGAAAATTAACTCTAGCCTAGCCAAAACTAGCACAACCTCTGACTTTCACATCCCAGATCAATTGACTCTACACAGCTGGCCTGAGGTGAAAAGGGTAAAAAAAAATCATCTGTGTCAGTGTACCTGTGCTGTGTGATGTCTGCCCTCTCGTAGGGGGGTTGAATGGTGGCGAGTGTTCTGCGTGGAGGGAGACGGTGTGCTCCATCTGCTGTGCCCATTAGCCTGGCAGTCAGGAGTGGTATCTGCATGATGCACAGTGAAACAGGCCTTGGCAGATGTCTCATGCAGGTCCTGGTCTGGTAGCATTTGTACTCCCCACTGGCAATGCAAATGAAGTAAATAGCCCCTTCAGAGCAAGCTGATGTGAAGAATTGGGATATGTATTAACCTGCAGTGTCTCAGCAGGCTCAGATTCAAACCCCAGGCCTAATGATGGCAGTAGCTATTCCCAATGTGCTGCTGTTGGGATGTAGTGCAGCAGCATGTACGTGCATTAGGGATGGGGTTAGAAACCAATCGCCCTGCAGCCTTATTAGGTTCCTGAGGAGCAGGGCCACCTGGCAGCTGTTGAAGGTTCCTGTGTTGCTGGTTCTGAGCCTGTGGGAGTCTGTAACTGATGGGTTATACACGCTAAATACCGAGGGGCTGCTGCCTGAAGGCAGCTGGGTGCTTGTGTGCAGCGGCTGCAGTGTGCTGGCTAGCCCTACGGTGACAATTCAGCTTGAAGTAGCTGAAGGGCAAAAGTGAGGCAGGGTAACAGGCTGAGGAAATGTTTAAGGAATTATTTCCTGCAGCATTTGAAGTATTGCTGTGTTACTTTTACTGCCTGATAGCAACAGCCTAATTAATACTCTAATGGATTGGAAGTTATTTACAGCAACTACAAGTTTAGAGGGTATTTCTGCTACTTAAAAGCATAAATAACCCTTTCAGTGGATATCGGAGAGGATTTGGTATCTGAGCTGATAGTGACCTTTGGCATGTATGTTTAGTAGGAAACAGCAATGATGGAAAATTAGCTATTAATCAGCATTTAAAGCAGTCTTCCATTAAACTGGGTAGAGATTTTTCTCATTCAATTAATGTAAGCAGCATAATCTCTTGAAACAACATATTGATGAGGGATCAGAACTGCTGCTAATATCATTACTTTCATAATCTAATGAGCATGCCTACCAGCAAGCATACTTTAGGGAGTAGAGTGTGTGCTGGTGGTCCAGTGGGAACTGAGGACAGATGTAGCTGGAACATGTTTTATTACCTCTCCAAGAAAAGTTGCTCAGGTCAGGATTCAAGCACTGTTGCTATTGCATATATGCATAGGGATGGAAGACAAAACTGTCTGAAGATAACTGATCCACTGTAGGCAACCTGTCCATGCTCTCTAGTCTGGATGCAGGGGCTAGTTAGATGGAGGAACTGAACTGCATGCGATGACCTGAGCCTGGTGATCTCCTCTGCCTGGACCTGCCAGCTGTAGGGGGTGCTGTGTGCATGCGTTGCCCAGAGCTTAGCAAGGGCCAGATGGGGCTTCTGCATCAAACTGTCCATTTGTTTGAGTGGTTCTGTGTGTACATAGTCAGGATGCTTTCACCTTGTCACTATAGCAGCGTGCTGTAATGAACCTCTGGACCAGTGGTCATTAGATTATCTGTAAGAACAAGAAGTGTGACAAAGTGGAGACAAATCCTGAAAGTAACATCTGAACTTGTCAGAGGCTTTTAGAGGAGGACGACGTCTTCTGGACTGATAGGTTTTTGCTTCAAAGCTCTCATCTGCTGGAGTTTCTGATATGCCTACAAACAGCTGGGCACCTTAGGTGTGGCTTCATTTTACATCTGCCTCTATGATGTTTTTTCTGGAGCTCGTTTGGGTCTAGAGAGCATCCCTTCCATGCCTTTGCTCCAAATTCCCATGCACCAGCTCAAAAATGTGAGCATGGCTGCCTTTACCAAAAGTCTGTCTGGACAGAGTTTTAGAAAAATGAGGGTATATGGTAGGCGAGCTGGTAAACACAGGCTGTGGGTCATTTTCTTTACTACTGTAGCATCTTTTTTTCTGTTATACGGGATATTCTACCTTCTGCTGCTCTTCCAAACACCTTTGGAAAAGAAAGCTGGCTGAACTTGACTGTGGCTAGCTATGGGCTGTCAGCAATGTGGTATGCTATGAGTTCAGGCAATTTTCCTGTGAGTAACCATAAGCTATTCAAAAACTTGAGCTGCAATGGACTTCCTAGTACAACTGCATTACAGCCAAGTAATGAAGCAGGCCTCCTGGTTAATAGAGAAACCATCAAACAAACTTTATTGTCTATACCAAGCATGGAGGTAAGATCACCCCATTTGAAAATCTCTTAATATAGCCCTTTGATAAAAGTTGGGGGAGGGGGTTTAACACTGAATTTAAAGCAATTTGCAGCTCTCCTCCTCAGAGCTGTCCTTGGTATTTGTTGCCCCATTGCTTGCCTGACTTCTGCAGGCACTGGTCAACCCCTGAGCGCATCTGCTGGGTGTTTCGAATGAGGAGATGAAGGCCAGGAGGTATGATTTGGACAAAGGCTCACTTACAGCTTTTTCTCTGCACAGGGAGCTCCCTACTAGCTCTCGGAGGCTGGCAAAGGATAATCACTGCATGTCTAGAGCTCGTATTCTGCTGCTGTGAAGTGGCTGAACAAGGCAGTGGGGAAAAATACAGAATTGTCAGTTCCATCAGTTATAGCAGGAACAGACAATGCTGTATGTACTTCTGTAACTTTCTAAAACTGAAATCTGGAGTCACTCACTAGGCTGGTATGTTTAAGCAAATGTTTACTTTCCTCAGACAGCTCTGTTTCTCGGTGCCATGAGCATTTGAGAGGAAAATAGCACAGATTATTTCTCTGTCTGATGTTGCTTTTAATAGACATGTTTTCATACACAGTTGGAGGTTTAACATTTATATTCCCAAAGACCCAGGCATCTTTTTGACTGCATGGTGATTATTATATTCTTTTTAGACCCATCTGTTAAGTGGCTGCATTAGCTTATGGGATAGCACAGTCCATTTACTCATTGCTGCTTCTACTCTCTGCATTATTTCCTCTGCCTCCATTTCTGCTCAGTGATAGATGAAGTTATCTTCATCAGCTGTGTTGACAGGCTAGATGTTATCATGGACAGCAACGAAGCAAAACTTGGTTTTGTGATTGCTCTAGGAAGATCCAGATTTCGGGACACTCAGACTGCCCTACAGGCAGTAAGGGGAAGACTTTTTTTGAAGCAGAGGGTTTCCTTCTCCTACAGCATCCAGTGTTTTAAAGAGATGTTCTGCACTATAGACTTCTGTTCCTCTTCCACCCTTTTTGCCAGATCCCTTGCAGTGGTGGGGTGAAGCCAAGTGTCGTGGTTCAGCCCGAGTCTCTGTTTTGGTGCTGTGGGAACTGCTGGTTTGTGTTACAGCACCTAGGGTTCCCAGGCACTTCCCCATCCAAGTGTTGGGCACAGGGTGCAGATGGGGCTGAGGCCCTTTGGCACTGCACTGGCTGTCTTCTGACAGCCTTCATCTTGCAGAAAACTGCAGTTTATGTCTGTATGCTCCCTGCTGTGACTTTTTCTTGCTCAGACCACCTGGCTGATGCTCAGGTTCAGCTCACTGTGTAGCGGGAGGACTGCTGCACTCTCAACAGGGTGAATGGAGAGGGGACGGTGAAAGCTCTGGCTTTCTGCTGAGGTTCCCAGCACACACCACCAAAATCTCCCCTTTGCCCTGTGATACCTACCAGAGACTGGTGCTAAAGCCTTCTAGATTGTTCCACAGTAAATTAAACTCTGGAGAAAAGTGCTGGAGATGGTTCTCTTCATGATACAGAAACAGATACTCTGGGGTCTAAAGAAATTCTCTTCACCTGTTTCTCTGCTCAGTGCCAACATGAGGCTAGCAAGGACTGAGTGTAGCTCCTGCCACAGGCCTTCCAGTGACTGAAATGGGCTCAAGTCTTTTATTACATGGATGGGAAACATCTGGCAGCTTGCAGGTAGTAACAAAGTTGTCTTGGTGATGGGTAAAAATATTCTTTGTGCTAGACCATATTCATAGTGTAAATTGAAGCAATTCCATTATATTCCCTAAGACTGATTTGGGATCATGGAAACAGGTTCAGGACCATTTCTGTCTGTGTTACCTGAGAATCTGCCTGATTTCTTTAGTGTTATATTTAGAAAAATGTCCGCTGGATAGTCTGCACTTCACTGTGCCTGTCACTTGCTCTGTTCAGTTTTGAATGCTGAATGCTGGCTGGGTCACCTTGAAGTCTTCCCTCTAGTGCTGAGAATAGGGTTGACTTCCTTAGTCTTTTCTGAAAGCCAATATTAAAGCCAGAGGCTGTCCTCATTTCTCTTCTTTGCACAGACTCCCTCGGGTTCATGTAACCTTCCTCAGTGAGGATGTCCAGTGCCAGAGAGAATTCAGGAGATGTGGTCTGAGTATTAACGGCACGAAGAAGCAAGGCACATTTTCTTTCTCGGACAGGGTGGAAGGTGTCCCTCCAGCAGGATGAGGAGGCTCAGCTGGTGCATGAGGGTGGTAGGTAAGCAGATGCAGCCCCACACGGTGCTGCTTGCCCAGATGGATTCCCTGAAGCCCGTTCCTGAAAGCCGCTTTCTGAAGGTGGGGTGGTATGTCAGCACCCAGGGGCTGGCCCAGAGTAGTACACACATGCTTTCTGCTCCACACATGCTCGCGTTTCCCGCTGTGGGTGGCCACAATGTCTTCAACAGCCTACTGCTTCTGGTTCAGGGCTGCTCTTTAATTGAAAGGGTGAGGCTTGTGCTTTTGATCCTCCCACGGATACTGGAATGCTTGCACATCGGTCCAGGATAGAGCCTGGCCTGTAGGCAGCAGCTAACTTCTGGATACCATTTCCCAGTAAGAAGAAATACTAAGCTCTACCTCTGCCCTTGTTTAGCAGCTTGGAGCATGTGCACTTCCTTTGTGCTGCACAACTGCAGCAATGGTAGTCATTGCCTTACCCCTACCAATTTTCCCAAATCCAGCTGAAGAATTTAATGGCCTGCTGATGAAGAAAGATGGTTGCTATCTCATGCAAGTGGTTGCAAACCATCTGCAGGCTCGTGAGAGTGTTGCTGTAATTGTTACACTGGCTTAGTCCCCATTCATGCTTGCAAGAATTTTGTCTACCAAAAAGAGATAAAAACTTATTTTTTCTGTGAGATAAAGCACTCACAGGGGAAGGTCTGTCTTGAGAGTGAATCCATTTTTCAGTGGATGTGGATCAGGCCCTTGACACCAGCAGTTCAAATCAGACTTTTCCTTTGAGTATTCACTGTCACTTTTTTAAAGCAGGATATTTGTAGGTGCAATTTTCTTGGAAATCTACAGAAGAGGACTGGAAGCGTCTGAGAAGTTTTGTCAGTCAGCAATTTATGTTGCTGTGGAAACGCCTTAGTAGGGCTTAGGAAAACTGGAGAAAAAAGGTGGTTTCCAAAGGTGCTAACAGCAATGTGCATCTCTTGTTGGTTCCTAGCGTACCTAAACCTGTACATTGGGCACATGGTTCACAACAGCTGCTGTTGCATCATGAGGGTGATGTATATTTTGTGCTGCTGGTCATGATTTCCCTCTGTAAACCCTCTCTGTCACTATGACGCATACACATACTGGCTGCCAGTCTTTCCTATGATCCTGGATGATATGCTGCGTACCAAAGTGGTGTTGAAGTCTTCGTGAGTGAGGTAGCTGGCTGTAAAGGCAAGTAGCAACATCAGTGGGGGCGAGAGGGATGCTGACAAGGTCTCACATCTCAAAATGAGTTACAGTGACCTGGTGAATGAATTTTCATGCAAACTTGGCTTTTGTTCCTAGCAAGGCTGACCAGGTAGACCTGCTGTTACATAGCCCTTTGGCAAGTGGAAGGCTTGGTGAGGAGGGGTCAACTTCTGAGTCATCTTGTTAGCTTATATAGCAGATACAAGTCTGCTCCTTGCTGGTCGTTTCCTGACTTTTTTTTCTCTGCTGCTCTGGAGAAAAGTACTTGCAGGAATAGAGCAGAGCAGGGGGAAGCACAGATGGATTTCCTCAGTGACAGAAATCAGAATCAGGGCTGTGTGTGACTGCCAGACTTGTAGCACAAATGCTGGGTGCAGAGTTCACCATGCTACATGGACTGGGCATGGCGGGCACAAAGGATGTCACAGCCTGTTGCCTGACAGATGTGATGCAGCCTTCTCCTTCCAAGCGGCAAGGGAATGCCTCTTACTCTGTGTTGCAGGCCTCTGGAAGTTGCATGGGTGCATTCTCCCTTTTTCCTTTTTTTCTTTTTTAAACAAAGATGGAAAAGTCACAGTCTCCATTGAGCTGTCTTCTCCCTGTCTGAATTGTGACAGGGAATCTGACAAAGGCACTTATCCATGGATGAACCTAACGATTTTCCCTCACACTGAAAAGGAAAGCTCACCCATACGCAGGTGTTGTCAGAAATTCCTGCTCTCTGATGACGGGAGTCTGTCTATCTATCACAGCTTTGTTGTTCCCCCAACTGTGGCTCAGGAGCTGGGACGAGGGAGATACAAAGCCGCATGAGAGGTTTGCAAGGCTAACAGAAGACAGGAGCTCTCAGGCCGTCAGGAATGCATCACTGGGTTCAGCCACAGGTGACAGGCTTGTTGGTGAGTTGTGGTTTCCTGTAGGTTTGCTTGATCCTTAGGCCTATATAGGATCCCTGAGAGATGGTGGGGTTAGCTCTGTAGAGAGAATTGTAGCGATGGAAGTGTTAGGAGGATCTCACAGGGTTTCTTCATCTTCATTTCCCTCATACGGGGAGCAAAGACCTCAGGAGCTGGAACAGCATGAAACACCCCATGTCCTATGAGCTCTGTATGTGTGTGCATGGTGCTCTGGCTCTTGGCTTCTGGAGCTGTAACTCATCCAAGTTGCTCTCACAGTTAGTTGTGAGGTGGGGCCTCTTATCTAAAGCAGATCAGTTGGCTGTGTAACTTTTCTTGTAGAAGCAAAAATTGGTTTTGGTCCCTTTGGACCATGTTGAAAAGGACTGTGTACCGCTGGACTGTGTAGTCCTGGTAAGAGATGTCACTTGGGTCAGCTCCTGTGTTTTTATGCTAACGTGGTCCAGATTTATGCTGGTATAATGGTGAGAAAGACCCTAAATGGAAACTGCGTAAGAGGGGTTCTCTCTAGGAACCTCAGCAGCTGTGTAAACCTCTGGATTAGAGGAGGGCTAAGAAAAATTTTCTTTATTACAATAGTGAATCTGGCCCCTTAGTAATAGCCTTATAATCTTCATGTCGTCTTATTGAGAGACCTGTTATTATCAGAGCACTGTGCATGTGGAGGTGGAAAGATCTCATGGGGTGAACTTTTGCTTTGTTTTTGCCTTCAAGGTGGTGGTTAAATAAGCAGCAGTTACACAATTTTCCCATAGCTGAGCTTTTTGTACCTAAGTCAAGACAGTGTTTGTAGGTAGGGGGTTGGTTTCATGCTGAATGTTGATAATATGTTTTACTGGGCAAATATAATTCCTGGGGGGGGAGGGGGGGTCCTGTGGTGGCCTCTTCTGTCTCAGCCTAGTTCACTGGGGGGACAAATAAGCTGTAGCCCTCAGTCTGATCTGTAACACCTCATGCTTTCAGTTCTTTTCAATTTTTGGTGTCCAAAGCAGTGAGTCCATTGGAAAAGGGAACGTGTAGTCTGGATGTGAGTCCTATAACTGATGTACTGATATATAGATAGATAGATATACTATAACTGACATGAAGAAGCAAAACTGAGCCTCAGACAACTCCCATCTAACAGACTGACCATGTAGGCCAAATATTCCCTGCTGAAAGATGTCATCTATTGTACATCTAACATGCATTGTCAGTCTATTTGCTGTTGCATGGACAACCAAGTTATTGAACACAAACATACACATGGAAACTGGTAATAGCTCAAGTGATCACGTCCCTATACTCGGCACTGGTGAGGCCACACCTCGAATACTGTGTTCAGTTTTGGGCCCCTCACTACAAGAGACACATTGAGGGGCTGGAGCATGTCCAGAGAAGGGCAACCAAGCTGGTGAAGGGTCTGGAGCACAAGGCTGATGGGGAGCAGCTGAGGGATCTGGGGTTGTTTAGCCTGGAGAAAAGGAGGCTGAGGGGAGACCTTATTGCTCTCTACAACTACCTGAAAGGAGGTTGTAGCCAGGTGCGGGTCGGTCTCTTCTCCCAAGTAACTAGCAATAGGATGAGAGGAAATGGCCTCAAGTTGCATCAGGAGAGGTTTAGATTGGATATTAGGAAAAATTTCTTTACTGAAAGAGGGGTCAAGCATTGGAACAGGCTGCACAGAGAGGTGGTGGAGTCACCATCCCTGGAGGAGTTCAAAAAACGTGTAGACGTGGCACTTTGGGACACGGTTTAGTAGGCATGGAGGTGTTGGGTTGACGGTTGGACTCGATGATCCTAGAGGTCTTTTCCAAACTTAATGATTCTATGTGTCTAAGTAAATTAGGTATTTGATTGTCCATGTATTTCTGCATGAACAGTGAGCACATAGCACACAAGTGAAAGACCTACCAGGAAAGGGTGTGTGTAAGGGTGATTTTGAGGTTGGCCAGGAAGTAGTTGAAGCCAATTGCATGCGTATGTGTGTCTAAGTATCTATGATTGACCTGCTTGTTGAAAGTGTTCCTTCTGTGTTGATGGAGATCTGAGATACAGATAGGGAAACAAAAGAATGCAATTCATTTCCAAAAATATATTCCAGATTCATTGACTGGAATGTCAGTGAATGAACCCTGAATGCCAGAAGAAGATGTTGCACTGACATCCAAGGAGACTAAGGCTTCATCAGGCTCTTTGTCACAAGGGTATATGGAGGCAGAAGGAGCCATGCAGTTGTTATGAACTGAGTTGAAGTCACCAATTCAGTTCATCAGGGCTGACAGAAACTCGGATTTTTTGCCATAAATATGGATTCCTCAGTGTCTTGGCCACAGCCATTAAAATCACTGTGCCCAGCCCCTTCAGTGAGGGGATGGCATGTGAGCAATGTCCAGTGGCTACAAGCTGGCTGCATGGATGGGGCCAGGCATTGAAAAAGTCTTTGTGGATCATTTTTCATCCATCTCCTTTTCCAAAGCACTGAATATCACTGTGGGTTCAAGACATGATTATCAACATGAATTTCACACGTGGAATTTTCCTCATGACTTAGATTTGTGGTGCTTGTTAGCTGCTTTTGTGGTTCCCTTTCCTTGGGCGATGTTGAATACTATTAAGCATTATTTTCATTATCTACAGAGATACAAAAGGAATATTCAGTGATACTATTAAGATGATTAGGGCTAATAATGCCAATTTCTTGGACTCATTAGGAATGTTATTAAAAGTCCCTTCAGAATGTCATTATTTAAAGTCTAGTGACCTCTTCTGTCATCCAGATGTCTACACCTGACTGTTTTCTTCAAGGCTGTGAGTCAGACAGTGTTGATAGCAATGCTATGCTGCAGATGGAACAGAAATGTACAGCACTTCTATTAATTTTTGAAACGACTTGGTGAGGTCACATAGGTCCATGGAAATGTAGTTTTGGGAAAAGAAACCAAAAAAGCTCTTAACTTGTTTCTCTGTGATGTGTTAGGATAAAATCCTGGTCCAGCTACTGAACAAGAGCTGCGAGGTCTGTAGGCAGCTCTGGTCATTCAGCAAAATGCATTCCTTTACCAGCCATAGCACAACTGATCTTGTCAAAAATTGCTAGTGATCTCCACACCGTAGAAAATATGTAGGGACTCGTGGCCCGCATCCTGAAGGCAATAGACTAAAAGGCAGATCCTACCAGAAGACCCGGAGAGTGGACTTGGTAGTCTGCCTGTGTAAACTTGTTGTGAGGTCCCAGGGCAAAACCAGTTCAGAAAACACAGAACAAGGACATAACTCATTCTCTCAAAACTTAATATCCTCTGCTTGTATCCCTGTTAAAACTTCCATGGTGACTAATTGTCATTTTCCTCAACAAAAGAATGCACCTTCTGATATAAGAATAACAGGAAACTCCTGTTTTCGTGCAACTATCCTTACTGATAAGAAATAAAGGACTTCCACACTGCAGTCTTCTGAACATGCTGTCTAGAAACATCTCCATCTCCTGAACTGTTTTAGATCAAACTTTTTCTACCCCGTATCTTTCCACAAGCCACTACGGGGTCTTTAATGTGCTACTTCCTACAGTTACTATAAGAAAAATATAGCAAGTTTCTTAGCAATGAAAACTAAATTCCATTGGAAATACCCTGGTGGAGTTTTACAGCTTATTTATACAAAACACACTTTAATAGCAAAGGGAAAAAAATTTTTTCCTCACACACTTAATTTCTTTATCTTGTTGTTTACAAGACTTTTCTTCATGTTGTAATTTTCCATTTTTCATGGATCTGAGTAGGAGCCTGGGCACTGAAAAGAGGAATGTGCTTTGAGGAGGTAAATTAAGTTTCTCCTAGAGTTCTGTAATTCAAACCTGGGTATAGCTGAAATAGTGTTGAAATAGTAAAAAAGTTAATTTCTAGAGGAGAGGAAAAAAAATCAGTGCACCTTATTCCAAGTAAAATAAAGCAAAATCTTTTTCTCTTTACATTTATTAAATTGCCAAGTACAGAGTGCCCTGTGCCTTGGTTTTGCCCAAGGAACTTGAATGCTTGACTGGTCAATGCCTTCCCATGCCCGTGACAGTTTCTGCTCTCATTTAAGAAAATAAATGTGACCGTTTCTGTCACGTAAATTGTATCAATTGAATAAAACTGTTAAATAGGTGAGGTAGCGTTACAGGTTCTGTTTACTTTCATCGCTGTTATTACTGCATGCTGCTTCCTAGTTGCACTCAGAAATGCAAGTCACAAAAAGGACCCTCTGTGCTGAGAGTTGACTTTTGTGAGTTTGGGTCAATGCTTTGGTTTTTAGCTCTATGTTGCATCATATTTCTGTGCTGCTTGTTAATGTTCTGTGAAGTGTTTCGCTATCACCTGCGGAGACTGAATTTGTGCAGATGGGTGGCCTTGAATCTCTTGCGGAAATATATTCATTGTAGATAAGGCCTCTGGTTTCATCACCTAAGTAGTACCCTATTGCAAATAAACATCTGCATCTTTGTAGATTCGCTGTAACTTTATTAATTTACAAGGGTCAATTTACTACCTTTTTCCTGTTAAAAAACGGGGAAATGGGTATACTTCAAGAGGCAATGTGGCTCCAAAGCTGAGGAGAGGCCCAGAAACCAGGACTCATTTGTTCTGGGTCTAGTCCTACAAATGCTTGGTCAAGTGAAAAGACCCAGTGATGACAGGGAACTGCCGGCACAAATGAGGCCTGTTTGGTAGATAGGACCCAGCAGGATCAGGCTTTGCTTACAACATTGAAACAATAATTTCCATGCCAGTTGGTAGGCAGATTGCACCAGATGTGTCTGACTCATTGCATCCATGAGATGCAATGCACTCAAATTATCTCTGGCAGGCAGAGGCATGGATCAGACCAGGAGTCTTTCCCTTTGTGGACCTCGGGAACTCTGCACAGCAGAGATTAAACTGGGCTCTGTTCTCTGACCTCTGGCGTCTTGACAATTTGACATGTATAAAACAAAGTCAGTGTGACTGTGTGATACAGGCAGCACCTGGACCGCAAAGATCCAGACAGTGTAATCAGAAATCAGTTGCTTTTTCTGTTAATGTAGTTACCAGTGTCAGCTAAAAGCTTGGCTAATGCTGGCAATACTCGACCTGTTTTCCAACTGGGCAATTTAAATTTCTGAAACGTACATTAGTACTAGACCAATTGTCTTTCAAATTTCGCCTATCTTAGCCAAGCCATACTAATGCGTGTTCAGTTTATGAGAGAGATGTATTTAAAGCCAAGGTTTCTTAGGATGTGCAATCAACTGGCAACTTAAAAACAGGACCAGTTATAGTAAGTATATCTGCTTTCTTCTGCAGCTTGTATAGCTCATTACAGAGCCTGGTTAATCAGAACACTTACGTCTGTGTGCAGTGTAATATTTCAAGTACCATATTTAAGCATGCTCTTGAATTTAGAGAGACATCTCAGTGTTCTGTTTAAGCAGCGTCTATATCGCTTTAGGATTTGCTTTCCATTTGCTTTGCTTTTCTTCCTAACATCTGCGGAGAGATTTAGCAGAGTGAAAAATGCATGGCCTGGATGATAACTGCATTGAAGAAACTGTACTGAAGACTGTTCCCAACTGTTCCTGTGTTGTACAGGGTCCCAGGGGACAAATTGTGCCGTGTCACCCTGGAGCCTGATGCTGCAACTTGCATATGACCCATTTGCAATTGCTGACTCATAAAACAGCTCAACTGACTTGACAATTCAGTAAATAAATAAATGGGGTTTTCTTTAGCTGTGGGTGGATTCATTTATCTTAAGTCTTATGCTGCATGGAAGGAAAATATCCTTTTTTTCCATTGTCTCTCTTAGGAAGACCATTGTAAAAAAACCTTTGATGTTTCTCTTAGATTTATCAGTTACAAAAATGAAGATGTTTTAGGTATTTCATCTTAATCTTATAAATAGCCACTTGTGAAAAAATAAAGGGGCCTGGATTCTGGCCTATCCCAAGTTGCAACTGTTGTCTTGTGACTAAAGAGAAGGAGAAATGGTGGCTTGGAGTCCCAGGCTCTTATGCTGAGAACACATTAGCCAAAGTGATCAACTTATGTGAGACAGGATGGTCTGATGGTGACTGGGAAGACTGATCTTGTGGCGTGTGAACTGGGCTGCTGTTTGTGGGGTATGTGTGCGCTTCTTGTTTCTTCTGTCGCACCTCATGTACCCTTGGAAATTCCGCATAGGAAGGGAATAAAATGGTCTGAAGACAAAAAGCTTCATCTTCTAGTTGAGCCACAGTTCTTTGGAGTGAGGAAAGACCTGCTGGGAGAAGTCCCTGACCGTTTTATACATATGCCTGTTGATGTCTTCCATCCTTTAACACCAGCAGCAAAATCCCACGAGCTGTATAAGCAGGAGGCACTGAGCTGCAGTCCGGGTCAGTGAAGGGAGGGAAGGCTGCTGCCGCCTGCCGCTCCTGGAGCCATCTCACAGCATGGCGTGGGCTGCAGGAGAAGCATTGCTGGAGGAGGATGCAAAGGTGCAAGGGCTGAAGGAGGAAGCAGTTGTCTGTGGAGGCAGCTGGTGAACGCATGAGAATGGAGCTAGCTTGGGAGGAATCTGAAAAGTGAGGCACTGCTTTTGATTTAATGTGGGAGAAGGTCATGTAGCTTGCAGAATTGATAGAAGATTTTAGGCATTGAGTTCCTTCTGCTAGAGAGTGTGCCTTGTCATGGGGTTATTCTGGATTTAAAAGATTCCCAGTAATGCTTTGTGGAGTCAGGTGTCACCCTGGGCCTTCACAGACTTGGGGGAAAATTTCAGGTTCGACTTGAATGCAAACCTGTTCAAGGCTTTCCTTCTGCTTAGGGGAAGGAATATGGCTTACCTTGTTCATAGGGTCACCTCTCATGGCTCAGACTCTCACAAATAGTTCCTTTATTTTCTCTTAGAAAAAGAAAAAGAAAACTGGTCCGAACACTGGAAGTACCAAGCTCAGAAAAGTTGGCTGGTTTCCTTTTCTTTTCCCCGGGAAAGCAAAAGACCCACAGAGAAAACCACTAAAAGCTTTTTATTAAAATATTTAACTTTCCTATTTTCCAAATAAGACTTCTGGCTACTTTGAACTTTCTCCAGCTTTCATTAAAGATAATAGCTTTTTAACGACAATGAGTTGGCTTCCTTTATGCCCTGGGGCGAGTCATAGCCCCGCTCTCTATGGAGAGGCAGTATGTGATGGGGTTGTGTAGTGGCTTTTGGCAGAAGAGAGGAGAAGAAGGCTAGTACCCGTGTTCTCTGTGCCTATGGCCACATCTGAATGAGAGGAGCGGGACTTTCCTACTTCTCTTCTAGCCTGACTTCCCCCCATGGTCTTATAATGCAGTGTTATATATGAGAGAGGAAAAGGCAGAAGAACCAGATCACACTTCCCGTGTGTTGGAGTCTGCTGGAGACACTAGCTCTGCCGTGATGAGATGAAGCCTTTATCAAGGGCGAATGCATTTGGGGTTTAAATTCAATTTGTGCTCAGCCATAATTGCTCTGCCATGGTGTGGATTCTCTCAGCAGTTCCATGAGAGTCTTGGGGACAAAATGGTGAGCCAAAAAACTGCAGATGCTTTGGACCTAGCTCTGTGGGGTCCAAATACAGTGGGGCTCTGGAGAAGACTGCTGCCCTCTGCTAGTGCCCTCTATACACTCTGTCTGGGAAGCTGATGTGGTTCTCCTCTTTGCAGCCAGCTGAGGATGAGTTTTATAAGGGTGGCAAAGGCACATCTGAAGAGGTGTGTGGCAGCTGCTGGTCTCCTGAGCACATGCAGAAAAGTCCAGATCTAACAAGATGGGATTTTTTTTCTGGATAAGACGCTTTTTGGTCCCTGGGTCAATAGCCCAGTTCAGGTGTGCTGGCCAAAACCCCCTTCAGGCCTAATGAGATCCCATCCCTTTGTCAGAGTATAGGACTGTTCCTGAGTGGGCTTTGTTTGCAGGTGGGGTTTAGGACTATTTGGTTCAATGTTCTTCTCTACTTTGGCAAAAGACAGAATCTCAAATACGTGGGCTCGTAATCTGATTTTTCTTCAGATTTTCTTCAGGAAAATCTCTGAATCTTGCTTGGTATCAACTCTTCTCCCATGTCTGTGTGTGCTAAAAACTAGCAGATGTGTACAGAAGGGGAATGCTGTTTAAAGGTCTTTTCACTTCTTTTCTGAGATCTCAAAGGACATTGCGAAGAAGAGAATCGCGGTGCACAGTTTGAAACTCCTCCAAGTAAAGCAGTGTTAGGATCCCTGCAGATGTGTTCTTTGCTTACTGGTCTTGGTAAAAGAAAATTCCACCTGAATCTTTTCTCAAATAAGCCTCTTTTAAGACTCAGTGCTTAGTCTTCCTCTCTCTCCTGACCCCCCCAACACTTTTTTAATTACGGGTTTCTGCACAGGGTGCCTGGGGGAAGCAGGCAGACAGGCGTTTTAAGAAAGCAGGAGCAGGTGTGAAAGCAAATCAGCCAGCTCCTCTAGTTCTTACTATTATTATTTTGAGTTTGTCAAAAGAAAGAAAAAAACTTAATTCTTGCATTAGGATATTTTCACATATGAGACTCTATTCTTTTTCTCAGCACTAAGAGCTTGTTATTTGCCTGTGTGAATTTGTCTTCATCTTGGCCCTAAGTGCATGAATTCTTACTGTGAGCAGGGTGTATGGGAAAGCAAGACCACATCCACAGCAGTGATTTCTTTTGTTGTCAAGGGTTAGCTAACCTAAAGAAGGACTCGAGAGAGGAAGGACCTGCGAGGTGAGTGAGTGAGGAATTGTATGTTAGAAACGCAACTATGGTAGAGAGCTCAGTGGAGGAGCCGCTGAGGCAGAGTCTGGGATGGTGGCAGCTCTCCCCAACTCAAACCGCCAGCCAGGCAGCCTCTCCTGCCAGGGTGGTTCTTTCAGCCTGTAGGAGAGATGATTAAGGGACAATTAAATGGAGATCTATAAAATCCCAAGTGGCCTTGAGAAAGTAAATGAGAATTCATTGTTCCCTGTCTCTTCCAATACAAGAACTAGGGATTCAAATTAAATTAGCTGATGGTAGGTTCAAAGCAACTTCATGCCCTGTGTAGCATGGCATACTGCTATGAGAGACTGTGGATGCTGAAAGTTTACATGGGCTCAAAATGAGATGGGAGAGAATTTGTGTAAGACACTGACTAAGGCATAGGCACTACCTATTAGAAAATCCTGGAGGTGAAATTACCAGAAGTTTGAGACCATTCCGGGGAAATAAGTCTATACATTCAACCTATCTTATATTCCCTCCTGGGCATCTGCTATTAGCCACTATTGAAGACAGATACTGGGGGAGATAGGACTTTGTTTTGACCCAATGCAGCTTTTCTAGTGGATTAATAAATGCTCAGCTTTTTATCAGCAGCAGTCTGAGCTCAAATCCCAGTTTCTGCTCTCTGCTCTGGTATGGTTAGATCATCTCTGAGAAGGAGTAAGAGGACACTAGCTTGTGCAAAGGATGTCTTTGACCTGTCTTAGGAAAGAGCTGTGTGCACTGACCTCGTTTGTTGAGAGCTGGGGCTGGCAGGACTAGGACAGCAGCATCCTCAGGGCTAGGATGGGATGAAGGGCTGAGATGCTTCAGAGATTTCCTACTGCCAGGGCATGGGGAAGGGAGTTAAACACTTGAACAAACAGTAAAACCTCAGGTGAATGGCTTCGGTGGAATAGCCAGGCAGGGTAAATCCTCAGAGACAGCCAGGTGTTTCTTGCACATGTTCCCTGCTTTTCCTGAGCTGGAGGCTTTTTTTCATATCTGCCACACAGAGCGAAGGATCTGGGATGGGAAAACATTCAGCAAACTACAGAATCAAATAAGTGCCGTGAACACAAAACCACAGCAGTTGCTTTGGCCTTGGCGTGAGGCCAGCTTGCCCCTATTCTGCCTGATCAGTCAGGCAGAAGCATAATGGACAGTTTGAAAGGGAGAGTTAGTTAAGAATAGCGTGGGGCAGTTCAGTCTCTGTTTGGATTCACGTTGGTGGTCCTCTCCTCTGCTGCACTTTGTCTCCAGTTCAAGCAGGCAGGGCGTAAGAGCAAATGCTGCTGCTCAGCCAGAGCAGCCTGAGCGGAATAAGAGGAAATGTAGAGCTTGTGTCTGAATATAAATACTGTTGAAAATGAAACAGCCTGTTTCAGAGGATGCTGAAGCATCATTTCATGAAGGGGGATATCCCCAGAAATGGGGTGATGGGATAGGAAGAAAAGGGTTGGAAGTTTTTTACATAATTACAAGTTGGGAGCTCAGCTTCCAAAGGCTGGACGGGTGATGAGAGTTGGCATCCAGTTTTGATTCGTGCAATTGCTATCTGTGGTTAGAGCAAAGTCCCTGATTATCAACTATCCCAAAAGGTCTCAGCCTCTTGCTGGGTTTCCTGGTTTTGGAGTTTTGCTGCTTCTATCGGGTTAGTTGTAGGAAGCTTGATCATTTGCCCCAGCTTTTCTTTTAAAACATTGAAGTTTCTGAGGGTTTCTGTGCTTCCCTGCTGATATTTAAAAGCTGAGAACAAAGTTGCTGTGTGCAACTGGAATTCCTTCCGTGCTCCTCTATGCCCAGGAGGACATAGTCTGTTTAGGACCACGTGTGCTAAAACTCTCACCAGCAAAGCCTGGAAAAGTGTGCCCTTGCATACTCTCAGCTCTGGGCATGAGATAGGAAAGGCAGCAAACCACAGGACAGACTCTGCTGCAGAAATTGATTTTCAAGTTGGTACCTGTTCACAGCAGTGGAAGTGTAGGTGGAAATACTGACCTTTGCCTTCTTTTGGAGAAGTATTGTTGCCATTGCTGTTGATTTGCATCATGCTCTGGAAAGCTCGTGTGAACTGGTGGTGCTTCTTGCTGAAACATAATGAACAAGCAGAGCATCCCTTGTGATAGCCTTGGAGAAGGGTTTGAATGAGCTGGCAGCCAGCTCCCTGTGGCCTTCACATATCTGTAGAAATCAGCTGCAAGAAATCAGATCACTTGGTTGGCTTCTTTCCTTCTATGCTTTTACAGACTTGGCTGTGACAATGGAAAGTAAAATCAGACACTCTAAACCAGAACCATTTTTTTTTGTCCTGCATGCTGATAGCTCTGCTAGTTTCCTTATTGCTGGAACACACAAGAATCCAAGTCCTGCACAAGGGACATAAAGTGCAAGGGGCTGTACAAACACAGAACAAAGAAAATATTGCTATCCTAATGCATTTGCAATGTACATATAAACTATCAGGTGATGGGGCATAGAGACACAGGGGCGAACACTTGGGAATAGGGTAAATGCTATGTAAAAACCTGGTAAATCCTATCCAGGCTACATAATCATAATCCTTTTTTTTGTGGGAAAGTTATGGCAAAATAAAGTCTAAAGAAGAGGCTGGTATTGGACAGCATTGCCCATTCCACAGATGGGTGGATCAGCCTGTGGTGCAGGCAGGGACACTGATTAACTACCCAGAATGAAAGTGAGAGTAAGCTTCCCTTTGTCCCTTGGAAGGGACATTCCATCTGCAACGTCCTCCCGCCCCTCAGAGTTAAGGAAGGGAGCAGGAGGGCCTCTGGGAACTGGGTCAGTGGCAGCTCCAGCACAGTGCAGCTTAATTAAGCAAAGGAAAATGAGTGAGAAGGCAGGAACCCTGCGTGACTAGCAGGGAAAGCAGCTGGGTTTGAACAAGCAGATATAGTTGCATTTCCACGTGTCCTAATGAGCTGCCTCTTGATGTTCCCCATAGGTTGGAAGGCACAATCTCCACTGCCAAGGACAGCCCTGCAAGCTGTTCTGCTCCTGAACCTCTCCTTGTAAGATGGACTAGCCACATTTCCTTTCTGTAAAGTACGCTTGCTTGGCTCCAATATTCCTCATAGGGCCAACAGTCCCACTTTTAGACTCAGCAATTGTCTTGCAAGAAATCTGTTGCTGGGCTGATTGGCTTGGGCCATGTTTTCCTTGGCTTCTTTTACATTACCATTTTTGGAGCCTGTCAGGGGAAAAAAAACCCCAAACCCTAAAAAATCCCCTAGGGCTATGTCAAACCAGAACAAGGGAGAGCTGCTTTCAGACTGGGAGTGGGAGATAAGCAACAAAGCTTGCTCCCAAGAGCAAGGTGGGGGTGGATTGAATATAAACCCTACTGATATGTCTGGACCCAGATCCAATTTTCCTAATAGCGCAGGGTCAGTTAAAATTGCAATCTTTACGTGGACGCATTGCTTTCTAAAGCTAATATTCATTCAGTCAGTTTTCTGTGTCTCAGAATAACGTGAATGTGTTCCTCCTACCCCAACAATTGTTGGCAAGGGGACTTGGAGCATGGCAGCATCAGTGCTGGCAACAGAAACACCTGGGAAGTGTTCTCTGTTACTGCCCCTCAGTTAATTGCGCAAGAGCCGCACAAGCCTCTGGCTTGTGTTGACTAATTAGCTGAGTAATGCAATCTCGTTTTGAATGTTCTTCCTCTTCTAGATCAAGAATGAGACATACATTGATTAAATGACTTAGTCGCGTGGTCACATAGTGAGTGACTCATTGGCAGAGGCAGGAATTAACACCTGGTATCGTTAAATTCCTGCTTCCTAGACCTCATGGACTCTTATTTCTGGTGCTCTTCTCTTTCCTCTCCTGGCCTTTTTGCCTCTTGCCCACTGCAGGATTTGTTACATGTGCGATTTCCAAGGTGACAATATCTGAGTGCTGCCAAGAAAATGAGACATCTGTCCTTTGCTACAGGCATCTATAGACATACAAAGAACCTGAAATTCCTTTTATTTCTCATCTTTTTTGGGACATTCTACCACGTTATGCCTGAGCCGGTGCAGTGCCAGGTCTCTGCTCCCATGCCTCCAGCATTGCACATGTTGAAGGTGTTAGCCTGTCCTCTAATACTAATTTTCTGTTTTTCTAGAAGCATCTTTGCTGCAGTCTCCCTGAAGTGGGAACACTCTGCCCATACCCACTGTTAGTACAATAGCATAACCAGTCGCAAAAAATCAGTGGGTGGGTTTTATAAATCCCAGTTCAGTATTCAGCAAGGTATAACATCTGTTGTGATCAATATTTTAGAGCAAGTCTGTTTGATAAAAAGTTACAGTAAGGCCTTTAGCTTCCTCCTGAATAGCTAAATAATTCACAGGAGTGGCTCTAATCACTTTAAGCTTCTTGCGTTTGAAAGTAAGCAGAAAATTCAGCGTAATTCTGTAGAGGGGCAGTATAGCCAGCTGGATCGTGTTTCTTACAAGCTGCTGTACTGAGAACGAAGTACTTTCAGGTTTTTAATGGCTCCCGAGGTATGCTGGAGTCAAATCTGGCAAAAAACGGTCTCTTACCATTTGTTTTTGATAACAATCTTTTTGATAATTTGGCTGGTAAGTGCCAGCAGTCAGTTCAGAAATTACATGCTCTAGTTTTAGAAGTCTGCAGAAATGGAACTGTTGGATGCATGGACGTCATGAGATGCCACGAAGGTTAGGGCAAAGAAACATTACGGCAGCGTCAGGGAAATGGAGGATATTTGTGTAAAGGATAACCGTTGCTGTGGCCCTGGGTGAGCTGTGCAGCCCCCAGCGCGGGCAGCCCAGGCGCTGCCCCGGCATACCTGCCCGTGCCAGGCGGTCGGGAGCGGCTCTGCCCGGGATGGGCACGCCGGCGACACCGAGCGGCCCCGGGACGGGGCCGCCGCCGCCGCCGCCGCCGCCGCCGCCGCCGCAGCAGCGCCCCAGCCCCGCCGTCCGGGCTGGCGGCACCGGGCTCCGCCCGGCCCGCCCCGCCGCCTATCCGCCGGTCGGCGGCGGGGCCGGGGCGCGGGGGAGGCGGGCCGGCTCCTTCCCCCTCAGCGCCCACTCCCGGCGCCTTTAAGCCGGCAGCCGGCCCGGGCTGCGGGGAGCGAAGGTCGGCGGAGGCGCCGCGCCGCACCGCGCCGCCATGGCGGGGTGTCCCCGCTGGGCCGCCGTGCTGCCGCTGCTGCTGCTGCCGGCCCTGCCCCGCCGCGCCGCCGCCGGCTGCGCCGCCCGGGGTCTGTGCTGCCCCGGCCGCGACCCGGCCTGCCTCGGCGCCGGCTGGCGGCCCGACGGCTCCCACGGGCCCTGCTACTGCGACCAGGCGTGCGCCCGCACCCTCGACTGCTGCCACGACTACGCCGAGGCCTGCCCAGGTGAGTGGCCGGCGGGGCCGCGGCTGCTCCCGGGTGCGGCTGTCCCCGCCGCCTCCCGAGCTGGCCGGCACCTGCCGGCCCTCGGGGCTCCGGCTGCCTGGCTGCGTTTAAAAGCGCCGCCGGGCTCCGCTTTGCTCGTGGGAAAAGCGAGAGGGCGCAGACGGGGATGCGGGTGGCCGAAGGAGGGGTGCTGCGGAGACCCTTCGCTCCCCACCTCGGTTGTGGTTCTCAGAGATGCTGGGGTCCCCCTGGAGCAGCCAGCTGGCAGGGCACGTCAGGATGCCGCGTGTTTGTACAGGACAGAAATGTGAAACGGGACGTTTCCGGACTGAGTCAGAATCCCCCAATCCCTTTCCCTCCTGTGGGTGGAATTACTATGGATGGGATCAATTCTGCTGCTCCTGTTAGTCGGTGCTTCCCTGCAAAAGGCATCGACGGCTGCAGTGCATGGCCGCAGCTCCGGCATTTGATCAGGCGAGAGCCTCGAGCACAGTGCCTGTGCCGCTGAGTGCCGGGGTCCCCGGGCAGCGCTGCCTTCCCAGGGAGCAGGGCAGCACTCCCTCCATAAACATCTTCTGCTAAAGCGCAGATGTGAATTAAGGAGATAAGTTACTTCAGTGAGTGATGCAATCGCATATTCCCTTCCCACAAACAGCATCCTCAAGGAGTCTTACCCAGTCACATAATGCCTTTTTTTTAAACCTGCATAGCTGTGCCTTAGCAGAGTTTTGCTCTAGGCAGGTGGGCAGACATTCCCATGATTTAATTGCCTTTTTCCTTTCAACAGAGAGCTGGAAAATGGGTGGGAAATAAGTTCATTCCAAAGTGATTTAAACAAGCTGTGTCTGTGAACGAGGACAGGCTGGTGGGTCTGGAGACGGACAACTCCTGAGCGCAGCAGAGAGCAGCGAGCATAAAAGTGGATCCCACGGGATCCCATACGCCTGAGGCAGGGCACCCCAGGTCTGCAGGGAGGGTGCGCCTTGGCTGTCCTGCTCTTGGGGCCGTCAGGGGAGGGGTGTGTTGGCTGGTGCTGGGTGCCCCAGTGCCCTTGATGTCTGAACACGGTTGGGCCGTTGGGTGCTCCTTCAGCACCGCTGCGTCTGAATCCTGCTGCTCTCGGCAGTCATCTGGGATGACTGGGATAGACAGGAACCCCTCGCGTCTGTTCTTCATAGTACAGAAGAGTAATAAGACAAATGCGTTTGCAGGCCCTCGTTACGCACCGTGAGGGGATAGCGCGGGCAGCCGCTGCTCCCGTTCTGTGCTGGCACCTGGCAGCGGTGCCGGGGTCGCAGCTGCAGCCCCTGCTGCCAGCCCGGCGGGGCCCGGCGCTGCGCTCTCCCAGCCCGGTGCCATCCTGTGGCTCGCCGGAGGAATAACAGCACCCTGCTCACGGCGAGAAAGCTGGTTTTGGGCAGGATGGGATATTTCGGCATTCTTTCTTGCGATTCATTTGTGCTGGGTGTAAGGGACCCAGTTCTGCTTTGACTTGTGTTGCCTTCGTAGCCTGGCCTTTTTTCAGTAGTTTTCTTTCTCCCACCGCTAAAAAGCTGCTTTATCAAACTGACTTGTAAAGCAAAATATTAAGGCAAAGGCATTAATATCTGACACCAAACAAAACTGAAGAGAGCAGAATATTCCAAATAAATCAGATGCACAAAAGGATTATAACGTTGGGTAGCCTACAATCCAATGCACAGGCTTTTTTTGTTGTGCATTGCTGCATATATGAAATGTCTCAATTACTTAGATAATTGATCCAATTCCTAATCTTTGAATAGGTTTAAAAAGCTGATTGTGGTGACTTTAGACAACGAAGAAAAGCAATGGCGTTTGAAAGACCTTCGTAAAGTTTCTGAAGACAAGGGCAGTTTCAAATGAGATTAATGCAGTAATTAGGGGTTACCTGTGTTCCACGGGAGAATAAATTGAAGTATCAGCCTGAGCTGCTCAGAAAGGCTGGGATTTGCAATAGCATTTAGCAGCTTGTGCCCCAATGAAATCAGTGGGACTCAGGCTTTTGAATGCCTTTGTAAAACAGAGTGCAGATATCTGTTACTGTAAGGTGCTGAGCATAGGGACTCTTAATGGATGTGAATGGGCTCATCCGCATCTTTACATTGAGTGATAGATTAGTAGTGGAGCTGGACTCAGAACTGAGGAATTCCTTGTGCCTGAGCTCAGCCTCATGGGTCAAATGTTTCTGTCCTTGAGTAGTTTGCCTCCTCAGTACCCACAGGGACTTTGGTGGAAGGCAGCTTGCAAGTGCAGCGCTTCTCTTAGCGTATGTGAGGTGGTGCGTGCTGGCCTTTAGCTGGTCACTGTGTGCATGAGGCACCCAGTGGCTGAACCAGCAAGGTAGGAAACCTGATGAGATGCGTATTCACTGGTACGACCTACGTTTCATGTCCTTGGAAGTGCTGGTGTGGTGTATTGTCATACGCTGGCCCAGCTCATTCACAAGGCACAGAAATGGAAGGAGAGGGACTGTAGCCCCCTGTAGCCATGTGTGTGGGGAAAAAATAATACATGAGTCTAGGCTGACCTGCAAGTGTTTTTCTCCAAAGGTATTGTTCTTGATGGTTTGGTTGTGTTGTTTAAGTACAACTGATCAAGTATATCATGGGCTATGGTTCCAGGTTGCCTTTGAGAGAGACCAGCCAGCAAGTTGAATGCTCTTGTGCTCGAATGATTCCTGTGTTATTCTTGATAGTTCTTTCCAAAGATTCAATCCTATGAAACTCAGCTATGGGCATGCTCATGGGGAAGAGATCACAAAAGGGGATATGTGACACAGGGAATGGTACCAGTGTGTTTCAGACTGAATGGATGGGATGTTGAATGCTGAAGGAAGACATTTCTCTAGCTGCATGGAGGCCAAAGCTTAGGAGTTTAGCACTGTGGATACTAGGTGAGAGCAAGTAGGGATGCTCAATGATGTGAAGATTTTTGAAGCATTACTTAGTGCAGGTTCCCAAAATATAAAGTCACGAGTCACATCCTCAGAATATTTTGGGATTGATTCCAACACATACAAAGTGGAAGCCATTGTATTTCCTTTTGATTCTTGAACTCAACTCCAGCCTGCCATGCGATGGTCCAAACTCCATGGCTGGTCATCATTTGCTGTGTGACATCTCACAGGAGAAGTCAGTAAGATTTCAGGCTTTACCTAGGGTCTACAACACCCTCCCTTTCCTCCTGCTCTTTATCCTGCTCTTCCCCTATCACTCAATTTGACCTCGTCTAATTTTAAAACTTTTCTCAGTTCATCCAGTGCAGGTCCCAGTTTGCAGGGGAGGCTTGCAGTGGTGTAGGAGAGGGAGGTGACTGGCCCCATGTAGACTAGCCTGGATGGCTGGAGCTTCTGTGCAGGTAATTTCCTGGGAGCAGAGCTACTGGGAACTGCCCAACACAACTGTGGGACAGGTGTGAAATAAGGAGGGTTGTACTGAGCTATGTCTGGAGAAGGCACGTCACTGGCATCATTTCTGTAACCTTCCACATCCCTGTCTGTTACTCTTCCTCCAGTTATCCCCTGTGTCGTATCTCAGTGGAGTGTCTGGAGTGGCTGTGCAGAGCCTTGCAAGACAACGTATCGTGTTCGGAGGAGGCACGTCATCCAGGAGCCCAGGAACGGAGGAGAGGCATGCCCTCCTCTGGAGGAGAGAGCTGGCTGTGTGGAGTACTGGACTCAGCAAGGAACAGAGTGCAAACAGTCCCTGAGTAAGTCCACTGAAAATGTAAGTGGCTGGGTAATCGGGGGGAGGACTCTTGTCTGGGTCAGCAGAGCAGCAGATCTTCCTTTACTGTATTTGAAAAGAGTTGTTTTCAGACAGCAGCATGTTTGCTCTGGGCCTGTCTGGTGTAATTGAGAACTGAGCTCTTCACACAGGGGCTTAGAGATCTCCTTCCCGGGACACTATTTGAAAGTAGTGCCTGCCGTTTGCTGTGATCTGCAGTGTTTCAAAAGTGAAATACTACAGGCCTCTTGTGATCTCACTTACAGAAGCGTAAATCTCTGGCGATTTTGATAGAGGTGGTAGATTTATGCCTGTTTAAAACTTCTGTAAGTGGGTGTTGAGCACTTTTTTTTTCTTTTTCTTTTTTTTTTTTTTATGAGTCATCTGCAAAAAGTCATGAAGAAGCAATACCCATCAAAGGCAAGGTATGACTTCTCTGCACTGGAGCAGAGTGCAGGCAGAGGAGACCTCCAACTAGTTTCTGGAGAAAAAGCCTGATTTCAGTTTGTTCAAATCAACTTTTCATGACATACGTTTACTGATTTTTAGAAGAACTGATTGTCATTTTTGCTGGTATTTTGGGGTCAAAATCTGTCCAGTCTGGATGTTGGCTACAACTGACTTCTTCAAACCTGTTGAGAGTTGGTATTAAGTTAATATTGCCTCCCCCGTCTGTCTTTTGGGTGTGCCTGATAAGTAGGCTTACTCTGCTCAGGCAAAAATCTGGCAACAATACAGATTTTCCTTTCAGTGGAATGGTTGATGGTCACAGATAACATGAAAATACGAAGTTAGAATTGTTTTTCTCTCCTGCTGAAGATAAAACCGTATGACATTAAAGTCCCATCTTTACTGTTTTGCAGACGTAAATAGCCTTAGTGCAGTATTGCCACTTACGCTATGTACTCTTTCTCTTTGATATACACAGTCCCAGCATTAATAACAACAGGAGGGTTTGGAAAAGCGAGGAAAAAAAGAGCTGCAGCTGATGGCAATGAAAGAGCAGGGTAAGTTGGAGGCTCGGCACAGGGGCTCAGTCATATTCCACCTTCAATGTCTCTTTGGTTGCAGTTTTGGGCCCAGTTTTTTGCTGATCAGAATCGGCGTTTCCCAGTAGAAGTGCAGCACTTCACTAGAGCAGGGCACTGCTCTCCCCTCAGCGACAGCAGTGTCTGCAGTGCATCTGAAGGTTGTGGGTCTGCCTGATGTAAGGCCACTACAAGACTGAAATTCAGCTTTTTGTTCATGGCATCGCTGCTGTTTAAGGTTGTGCCATCAAAAAGCCAAAGACCATTCACTTCAGCTCTTCCCAATGTGGAATCTGGTGCAGTTTGCACTTTTTTACATAAATGGGGTAAATTCTCAGGGGGCAGAGTTTGCTATCTTGTTGCATGGGAAGCACATCCCCCTCCCATTTCAGTCCCCCTTGGCTGTAACACTGCCTGTTTTCCCCTGCAGCACTGCTGCACAGCGCAGGTACAGGCAGGGTTGTGCGGAAAGCTCTGTTGCATTTTACCTTCTGAGACACAGCCATCTCTGTGTGTGCTGCTCTGCCTGCGGGCTGGTGCCTCAAACACAGGGGAGCTGGCCTCAGCCTTCCCAGTCCTCTTCTCTCCCAGTTGGGGTCATCGCTAGCAGCGACACAGTGCTGATGGGAAAGGTTATCTTCCACCCTGTAACCCCTCGTACACAGCTTTGCGTACACAGCGTACACAGCTAGCTATTCCCCAGAGGTTCTTATTGCAGTCCCTGGCTGTTTCGTGTTGAGAGCTGCCATTCCTGTAAACACTGTGTGGAGTTCCCAGAGCTGCTCTTGCAGCATGAAGCAGCCATGCACTTGTTGATTTATTTCCCCACATGCTGTTGTACATGCAAGTATTTCCATAGCGCGTGGGTGCATCCATCCCCCTCACTTAAGCGTCTGAAGGAAAGAGCATCTGTTCACCCTCAGCTTCCATTGGACTCCTCATTAGTTGAGCCTTCTCCCTGTAAAATTAAAAAATGTGAGCACAGCTCTATTGCACACGTATTTATCCTTGCTCTCTTTCCCTCAGAGAGGACAAGGAAGCAAACTGCTCACATGGTTCAGTGTGCTACTTGAAGGTGTTTGGAAATCCCCCTGATGACTGATACAGAACCAGTCTAGACTAGAACCCAATTCTCTGCTGTGTTTATAGATGGTTACTGAACTTCCTTGGTTTTCCCCTCCAAACAAGGCCAGTTCTTTTGGGCTTTCCTCTCAGGTTAGGTTAAAATCAGAAGCACAGAAAAGTCTGAGCAGGGCAGAAGTGCTGTGTCAATCTGGTAGTCCTCCCACTGAGATATGACAACCTCGCTCTGTCTCTTAGGAGGGAGATCATCACAAGGAAAACCTTTACAGACCGAATCTTAGCTCCTGTCGCAAGTTGCTTTACAAAACCCATTATAAGTAACTGAGAACAGATGATAGAGGAAGTGTGGTTCAGCAAATAGATACCAGGCTTGGAATCAGAAGACCTGTCTGTTGGTTTTTTTGGCTTCAGTCAAATGCTTGACCAATCTGTGTCTCTATTTGTAAAAACAAATGCCAGTAATACCTGATATTTTTTGATACGTCCGTTGAAAACACCAGCAGAGTAGTTTTATTCCCCATTTATCCTTGTCAAAATGCAGGTACACCACATGTTGTGGTTTTTATGACCTTGGGGGTTTGTGTGGGTTTTGTTTGTTTTTTTTGTTTTTCTTAATTAGCGATCTATGGTCACGCAGTTTAGTCTGGCTCTTCCAGTCTTGTGGAGGGCTCTAATCTGGTTATTGAGCTAACCTACTCGGTTATTTCGGTTGCAGGTACTGTGTTGAATTCCAGCTTGTGGCCATCACGCCGGGCTGCTTGCAGAGCCACCACCCGTATACTCACTGGATGCAGTATCTCAGGGAGGGCCACACCATCTGCGTGGAGTGTCAGCATCCGGCTTTAGACTCCAGAAGTCTACATTGTTATGGGGATGGCAGTGGAAGCAAAAAGTAAGAGTTTTAGCTTTTATTTTCATGTTGAATTTTTCATTCTTCTCCCTTGATCTTCTTGTCCCAGTTTTATAATGCGCTGCACGCAGCTCTCTGGAGCACTCTAAATATATTAGCTGGTCTTTGTTGCATACCATGAGTTTCTTGCAGAGATGAAATGACCTGGTGAAGCTCACGTATTAAACCAGTAGCAGAGCCAGGACTGAGTACCTGCACTTAGTCTTCTAAATCTCACTGACTTTTAAGTGGCACAGTTGTGGAGTTTTTTTGTTTTAAAGACTCTCCAGCCATGCTTCTAAGGTTAACAGTCCTGTCAGATGTCAAATAAAACCAAATGTGTTTCTGATTTTTAAGCACTGGGGATTTTGTTTCTACAGGTGACATTTTATGAGTATTTCTGGCAAGCGTCAGCTGGCTTAGGGCTTGGGGTATGTGCTGGCACCTGAGGTTGGATGGAAGTAGTGTTAAATCTTTGCACTTTCAGCATCCTTTCCCTGGAAAGCTGAAGAAGCTTTGGGGCGATTGATGGGGACCACCCAGGTTGTACAAATTGGGCAGACTCCAGCAAAGATGAAGGGAATGGCTCGAAGCTGCGAAACACGTGTGGCAGAGCCGGCAGCAGAGGAGTCCTGGCTCCCAAGCCTCTGCTGTGGTCACTGGAGGCACAGCTTCTGCACTGCTTTTGTGCTGATACTCTTAACCCCATTGTTAGTTTATTAAAGGCATCCTCTGAAACTGGTAGCAGCCCTGCCTGAGAAAATCATTGCCCATCGGTGCTGGGCAGGGGTATTTTTAAAACTTATATAAATGTTGAAATAAGCAGGTTAATTTGAATTAGAAACTCTAAACTAGGATTGTCAGGCCTCAAGCACACAATCTATTGCACTACCAAGACTGCCAATAACGGCCTTTTTAGGCAGGGTTTTTCTCAGGCTTTTGGTAAGAGGAAGTCACGTTAGAGTCTTTTCCTTCCCTGCCTCAGCTTGTTATGTACAAAGGTTCCAAAAGCTTTTAGATAAAGAAGAAAAAAATCTTAACTGGTGTGGCCAGGAGTAGCTCTTACCTGCGTTTAGCATGTAAATGATTATAAAAGCTTACAATAATGTTATTTTACTAAAACCCTGGAGCCAGACAGGAACATCAGATTAAGAGAAATAAAAAATATATTCAGGAATTAATTTCCTCATTGGGCTGCAAAAGGGGGGGGCATTTTCATTTGCTTGATCTGGTGAACAGCACTGTATGTGGAATGGAAGCACAAAGAAAATGAGACTGTGTCCTTCAGGAATGATGATCTGATCATCAGGTGTTGGCAGGCTGAAGGCTGGAGAGGGGTAGTGATAATGGAGTTGGGGTGAATGGTGACTGGTTCACTGAAGTTGGGAATCAGCCCACGTCTCAGCAGATGGTTTAAGTCCATCCCAATTGAGCAGAGCCTAGAAATTGTTCCCAGAGTCTTGCTGGAGGTCTGTAAGATGAACTGGTGGGTCCATTTCATTACCGACATGTGAGAGCCAGCAGGGAAGCCAACTTTTAACACAGTGAACTTTTTTTTACCCCTTTGGCATTACTGCCTACAATGTCAAATGACGTCATGTCTGTGGCTTTTTCTAGGCAGGTATGAGCTCTCTATGTGTGTGCCAAGCTGAGGTACTGTGTGCGTTCACTTGGGTTCATTGCCAGGGTGGTAACACAGGCTTGGAGGACAGGCTGGGCTGGGCTGGGCTGGCCTGAGCAGTGGACAAAGCTCCTGTCTACAAAAGGCAATGGAGATGCACTTTAAGCCTCCTTGAACCAGCAGTGCTGGGCAGCTTTGTCAGAGATGAATGTGTGACTGGCAGGTGGAACATGAATGATGTCTCTGGTCTGCAGCTTCCTCGTCCTCTGTGTGTGTGTGTGTGATGCCTCCCTTACATTTCACGGGGATCGTTCAGATAACTCCCACACATCCCCTAGGCAGGTAACCTCCAGGGCATGGTCTAGCGTTCTTTATCACTATTTGACCTTACAGTGGTGGGTCAAGGAGATTGTTGTACAGGGCTGGGTATCTTGCTTGATTTTCTTGATACCAACATCTCAAGTGCAAGTATTTACTATAAGTATTCTCTATATGAACAGAGCTATCCCCTAATTTGTTTCCAGAAATAATAGACTTTTTTTACCAGGTTGCATGGAGGAAAAAACTGACCTCCGTGATCTCTGAGAAGAAATTGGACTGTTGGTGGGGACAGCCATTGAGTGGGATGAGGGAAATGTCTGTGAAAAGGCTTCTGCCTTCCCTTCTGTTAGAGTAAGTGGCCATACCTGAGCATGCAGTCTTGCAAGGGAGCAGTGCTCTGAGGGGGTCGCATGGTGAGCTCCTCAGGCTGGGATTCGCTGGCCAGATGTGAAGGGCATAAATGTGATGCTTGTAAAGAAAGGTGGAAGAAGATGGGAAGGCAACTGCTGCCCTGAGAAAGAGGATGGTGGGAGGCCAAAGCTGATGCCAGAGCCTAGGATGCAGCATGTGTCGAGTTTGCCTAGATCTGCTCCCAAGTCTCTGGCTGCATACTCAGTTCACCCTCATTTTGAGTTTTTGCCAGTGTAACTGCCGGGAGACGTGGACGGTTTGTAGTAACCTCAGAGCGGTGGTTACGCCAGCTGACCTGTGCCGTCGTGCGCTGGCCTGGGTCTCGGGGGCTGCTGGCTGAGGCTGTGTGGGGAAGCATGCACAGCTGCTGCTGTTCCACCCACGCCATGCCTGCGCTTTGCTTCTCGCCCTGTCAGTTCGGCAGCTTGTTGCCAGCGTTTAGTTCCCCGAGATATTGTTCCAAGAGTGACTCTCAGGAAGGAAAACATCTGACAGAGTTTAAAATAAACTCAGCAATGCTGGTATATTTTGATGAGTATTTCCTAATTATCTTCTTGTGTCTAAGTGGAGTCTGGCTTATAAATGCTTCAAGTTAAAGAGAGATGCTTGTTATCTGTGCCTTCCACCTGTCTCCCACTCTGTAGAAGATGCCAGTTCATTTTAACCCCTGTTATGCAAGCTCAGGAGGTTTCCCAGAGTCCTTGGTTTATGGCCAGATCTGTGGCCATCAGGTGAGGATAGCTAGGATAACCTAGCTTGCATTGGCTTCTTTCTTCTAGAAGGTTTTGAGATAAACAAGGCAGAGCATCGAGCCAGGAAACTGATCTGTTAATTTTGGATCATCTTCTGAAAGATCTACAAATCAAGCACAGACTTGACATCTGTGAAATTGTTACTCAGCCAGTGTCTAGGAGGATCAGCTGCTCTTCATCATCTGGAGCAAGATGTGGCGGTTGTAGCACATAAATGTCCAAATTGCAGCAGTTTATGCCCATGCTCATGGGGCGGAGGGAGAGAGAGGATGGACGGTCTTGATTTATAGCAAAGTCAGTATCTGCCTTCCCACCAGCAGGACGAGAGTAAGCAAGTTTAGCTTATGTGTTTAAGGAGTAAAGCCTTTTAAAGGTAAAGCTGCATCCCAGAGTTTTGAAGGGTATGAGACTGCTCTGTGCGCAGCCTGCTTTATCTGGGATCTTAATCCTGTGCAGATTCTGGTATTTTGAAATGACCTCAAGACAAAAGAAAAATACGGTGAGCCTTTTCCAACCACATGGGATGCATAAAACCCTGCTTTGGAGCATGACGTCTCATTAAACCAAGGGCAGGGTTATCTTTGTGGAGCTAGAGCAATAATTCCAGTTTCCACAGAACTATAAAACAAGCAGAAGGCAGGGGGCTGTTGGACTATTCTGTGGGCAGCTCTCTGCACAGGGCAAGAGTTGATCCAGTTGTGGTATTTGTACTTCTCCAGAGGTCAGGGCTGGGACACACTGATGTGAGGAATTCCCTTAAACCACTGAATGCTAAAATCTGGGAAGGGGCACAGTGCTATAGCAAAATTTCAGTTTCTGTGGCCGTTAGGCCAGCGTTGCTTGTGCGGCCACTGGTTGTGAAAAACGGCCTGTGGGTCTGCTTGGTTGTTTTAATAGGATATTTCTCTGTTCAGTTCTGGTCAATGTATGGATGGACTGCCTGGGAGAAAAGGGGTGGGTGGTTGGTTGGTTGGTTTTTTGTCCTCTACTTCAGAGGCCTGTGAGTAACTTTGTTCCAACGCTTGTGAGTCTGGTACCTCCAGCCAGCTGCCATCCAGAAGCCATGTTAGTGTGTAGCTCTTAGCAAGGTGGAAAAGCTTAGGCAAGCGTTCCACTAACGTTATCCAGAGACGCTCGTGTCCCTGCACCTGCTCACACAGACGTGCGCTGTGTATTGCGTGCGAGGTATTTATTCAGCATCTCGATGGCTATGGGTGGCGATAGAGCTCTGCCTGCTGAGAGGGAGCATGGTGTTATAAAGAAAAATGGAGAAAGAGGTGTTTTGCCCGCTTTGCAACCTGTCAAGTGTTTCGGTACAGGAGTTATGGGGATGTCGGTGTGCTTTGTGAGTTGTTACATGCAATGCTGGGCACCTCGAGGGAATGTTTCTGTGAATCCTTTTGGACTTGATATCTACAGTGTGTGCTGCTCTGGGTTCTTCCAGTCCAGTGTTCCTGACTGATTGTGGCTTTACTTCACACTGTTACAATTCTATGGGGGTCACCGTGGTTGCTTCTTCTTTACAGCAGTAGAAAGGCAGAATTGCGTCCATGGCGTGAAAATCAATATTAGCAAACTAAACGGGATTTACAGGGTGATTTAAGCCCTCATTGTACAAGTGACCTCCCTGCAGCGGAGGTGCAGCACATTACCTTTCTCCCTCTTATGATTGTGTTTCAGGAATCAGCTGTTGCACTGGCAGGCGGTAGGGAACCCTCGATGCAAGGGAACCTGGAAGAGAATTCGCCAGCTGGACACTTGCTCCTGTCCTTCTGTTCACAGCTTCTTGTTCATCTAACTTCTCCTGACAGTCCCAGCAAGCGAGCGCTGTGATGGCGTGTCTGGCACAAACGTGCGGCAGCAGTAGTAACCACAACCAAAACAATGACTTCTCCGTGCCAGAGGCTATGCCACTTGAACTTGTCAAAGAGGTTGCTGTCTGCACTGGGGCGTCCTGAATCCTCTCTGTCCGTGTGTACTCCTCGATTTCCAAAGACATCAGGCTGGCTGTGAAGTGCCAGCCTCTTTCTGCACATCCATTCCTGCTGCCTCTTCTGACCGAGAGAGGGCTGTCTGACCCCAATGACTTCTTGCAAATTCCCCCTTTCTTGAGAGGAACGAGAATCCACCAAGTAAGAAATCAGACAAAAAAAGACCATATGAACCCAGGTTTATTTACTATTTTTCCAAAGTCTCAATGAAGAATCAACAATGGAAAATATATTAACTCAAGTGCCTTCTTTTCATGGCACTTCTTTGTGAATGCTTCTTGCTTGTGCTTATATCTTTTCCTTTTGTTTTCACCCTCCCTGGTCTCATCATTTCATATTGATCCTCAGTCTTACAGAGGGTTGATCTTGCACTGCTGAGATAATGGCAAAACTTAGAAATGAGCCTGTTCAAATCTGTGAGAATAGAAGGTACCAGGGATAAATGGGCCCTTGGACTTCAGGTTTCAAGGAGCATCTCCGAGTTGCCCAAAAATGCAGTGCAGTCCTGGGGCTCTAAATAGGAAGTCATCCCAGCTGTACCAGGAGGGCTAGCTATAGCCTTGTATTTTCTACTGGAAAATATTGGAAATATTTTTTTATAATATGCTGATTTGTATTCATACTTTTCTATAAATGAAAATAAAGGAGACTGGAGACGTTCTCCCAGTGTGTGTCTATTGATTAATCTGTGTCGTGCCATTTCTTTAGTGCCTGAACCTGCCTAATTTGTTCCAGCCAATCTTGCCGCTGACTCGTCTGCTCCAGCAGGTAAGACTGGAGGAAAAGTCGCTGCTGTCCTGTTCTACTCAGGATTTACAGGTGGAAGTCCAGCACAATGACCTACCACTGTGCAGAAATGGATGTGATGTATCTTTTAATATACACATAGTTCTGAATCTGCTTGCATAAAGTTACAGAAAGGACTTGTGGCAGAGCACTGCAGTGACGAGCGTCTAGCTAATTAAACTTGTCAAAACCCAGGTGAGTGACTGGGGGTGGCTCCAGAAGAGAGTTTTAATGCTCAAGTCCAACTCCAGTCTAGATTTACATCATGAAACCCATCTAGTGACCATGTTGAGGGTCTTTCATGAGAATATTAAAGGGCACTGTGGATACATGCTTGAGATGCTTAGAGGAGTATGTGTAGTACGGCACTGAGAAGCCTGAGAGCGCATGATGCCTCTTGGCCAGTACAGTAGGGATTTGAGAGCAAGGCTCTGCTTTTCATTGTATGTTACAAGCTGTCTCTGTGGATTAATGATTCACAGTGGGGTGATCTCATCCTGGAGTAGCAAGATTTAAAAACAAAAAAGAAGAAAAAAAAAAAAAGGCTTGTGCTTCACTGTCTGACATAATCTGTAACTAACTTGTGGCCTGCTCAGGAGCACTCGCTGGTTTGGGAGCAGAGGGATGCGATCCTCTGAGGGGTGGCTTGGGAATAAATAACTAGACTACATGATTTCAATTTTTGCAGTGAGGAATTTCTATCAAGCTGGAAGCCAGTTTCTTTTTCTTGGTGGAGATAGGTAATCATAGCAGCATTTAATCATTGGAACATTTTCTTTGTCCTGCAGAAGCCCCGTATTGGGCCACAGGACTGTAAAGGGGCGGATGGTCATTTCAGGAACAGAATGGAGCCAGCTATTGGAAACATGTTTCATTTTCAAAATCTACCCAAACTTTGGGCAACATGAATCCCTGCTCTTACCAGCTGCTTTCAGATTTGAGTACTGAAGCTATAAAGGATGCAATATTTGCTTAATAACGCTTAAAAAACTTCTTCCAAAAGTTGCATTCACCCCAATGCCCCTCTCCTACAACATCAGAGCCAGTTGGGTAGGAAAAGACTGTATTGCAAAGTTACAAATGATAGTGTCAAGTGTGAAAAGCTTTCATTCTAATCAATGAAACAATGTGGCACCTTAAAGCACCTTAATTGCAATCCCTTTAATTTACTGAGTACTTAAGCATTCACTATACTATATTTGTGTGTAAGACACTTAATAAATTGTCATAGTACTTGCTGTCAAATATTTAATCCTGACATTAATCTGTTTTGTTGTGAACCTTTCAGGAAATGGTGATTGGCACCTGCCATGAGTAAATGGTGTGGAACACCCTCCCTGACCCCAGCCTTTGTTGAAAGTAGTCGACTACCCTCCTGCTTCAGTGTCTTGAGAATAAGTGAGCCTTAAGAGAGGTTCTTTTGATAATACTTCGTCCTATTCTGGCAGACACTGTAGGAAACTCTAGCCAGTTTCGATATAAATTTGATGTGTAGGAAGTTTGCAGAATCAGTCTCTTAAGCGAGTGAAGGTAGCTGTGGAGAGTTGAGAAGTTTGAGGATAGGCTGCTCAGAAATAGTATTCTGGGTCAGATCACTACAGAATCTGGGCTTGATTATATTTTTTGGAGGCTCTCAGTAAGTTTGCTAAAATGCATTTTAGCTTGACTGAAACTGCTTGTGAATTCATGCCACATTTGATGATTAGTCCTCATAGATGGAGACAGAGGAAAGAGGAAGATTTAGAAGTGGTGAAATGTTTTTATACCTCCTAAGTGAAGTGTTTTGATCTTTGATTTTGGAATTTTATTTCAAGATTGAAACAATCTGAGTCAAACAAAATATTTCATTGAACCCCCTCATTGTTTTCAAGTTTCTGTTTTGAGGAAAATATTGGAGAAAAAACCCCATCATTTTGAATTGACCCAAATGATTCATGTATCAATAGTGTTCTCTTTTGGGTCCTGCTTGTGAGACAGCCATGATACTGAATTAGTAAGTACAAAATAGTCTGTTCCTTTGGCCAACAACTTGTTGGTCAGGGTTTTCTTTGCTGCTGCCTCATCCCTGAGAGCTGATGAACATGAGGTCCTAACAAGAGCTGCTGGTAGTGGCATGGTAGGACTTCCAGTCTTTTGCTTCTGTCACCGTAGCCTGGGGATGCAGGAGTATGAAAGAATTAGCCCCTGAGGGACCCTCATAGCAGCTATATTTCTACACAGGCTATGTGACTTGATGAAATGAGACATTGCGAATGTCTGCATGCGTCAGCACATCCTAAAAAAGGCTGCGCGGTGAGCTGGCTTCACCTCCCCACCTTGGGTAACTGTACAAACAAATCCTGTTGGTAACTTCCTGGGGGAAGGAAGGAGAGATGCAAGTGTGTGTGAGAGAGGGAGAGCAAGCAAGAGCCTTTTAAGTAGAAGATAATGAAGCTGTCAGATCACTTTCCCTGCAAATGAAGATGAGCTCATGATGTAGACACATACTGGGTCCTGCCTGTTTCCCTCGATGGATGATGATAAAGTCCCTAATAACAATCTCCCTAATTTCTACAGCCTGAGTTTTGGGAAAGATAAGACTAATGGAAATCCAAGGCAAAATACTCCTGAAAAATGGCTTTGTACAGTAAACAAGCAAGGCAGCCTCACATTGAGGAGAGGCTGTTCACTGAAGATGACAGCCGTTCCCATGACAACACTAAAAACCTTTCACCATTGGGTATCAACAGGAGAACATCTCCCACGGCAAGGACATGAAGCCAGGAGCTCAGTCCTCATATCCCATAAATCATCCTGTTGGGCACCAATAATGAGGAACTGCCAGTTGTGCAGACGCAGCTCCACCTTCTAGGCACCAGCCTGGCTCCAGATGAAAGGAAGAGCAAATAAAGCCAAAGCACCAGCGAGTCAGATTTATGTAAAAGGAAAATTAAGCTCGACTGATGTTCCTACACTTCCCTCTGCTCTCCAGCTGAGGATCTCAATTTTTGATGATGAAAAGCCAAGCAAAAATCCAGGCCACCTTACAAACTGCTGAAGACGACGGTTGAAGGAGCCACGTGATTTCCTCTGTTGTAGAGAAATCTTTCATCGTCATGGGATGGAGACAGAGGGAGGCCCTGGGAGAATTCTGCTTTTCTTCACCCTAACCCTGTAGTGTCCAGCCTGTGATTCAAACAGTTTTCTTCTGCATTCAAAACAGAAGGTGGTAAAAGACCATGTTTCACCATGGGATCTTCATCAGGCCTATCAGCTCCCCGAGTGTCATGGTATGTGGGTCTCAGCTTCTGCAGTCATCTGAATGTACGAGGATCTGCTTCCTTTTTTAAGGAAAAAGCACTTATGCATTTGGAAAAAAGATTTAAAATGTGCCCAGAAAGCTCAGGAGCCAAAGGTAAAGAAAAAGAGCAACAAAAAAAGTAATTTTCTTAAATACCTTTGTTGCTCTAAAGACAAACTTTTTTTCTCTTGCTCAGTGGCCAGAGGAGTTGAGCACATTCTGCTTGAATGGTAGGAGTTAGCAATACTTCTCCATAAAGAATACTGTTCTTTTATCTTTAGCTTTTCAAACCTCATTTTTTAATAATTCATTTTGAGTATTTTGAGTATTTAAATATTAAGATCAGTGACTCCTTTTTTTTTTCTTTTTTTCTTTGTTTTTTTTAAATGAAGTTTTTTCTGAAGTCCTTTCCAGTTATAAAATTAGTTGCTTGGTGATAGTTGTGATACTGCAAGTGGAGGAGTAGAGGTGAGAAAGGAGAGGAGAGTCTGAACCAGCAGAGATTATTCTGTTCTCCAAGTATGTCTCCTGCAGCTTAAAACCACAAAACAAATTATTAGCAAGAGACTGGTTTTTTATTTTATTTTTTAAACATTCTGCTTCTCCCATTCTCAAGCTGGGTGAAATACATTCGCTTATAAAGGCTGTTCTATGTATTCTGCGAATCACCCCCTTTTTAAATCCACAGGGATATGCAGGGTCTCCAGACTGCTGGTCTGTGGTACCCACACTTGCTCTTGCCCCGTGACACACGTACACAACTCGCCGTGACACTAGTGGGACCTAGGCACGCGTTCAGGACAGGATGCGCTTGGCTGCATCTTGTAAACGTATTAATTGAGTATTGGAAAGGGAGAAAGCTGGAACCATGGTGCAGTTTATATCACAACATTACCCTTTTTTCATGAGTTCAGGCACAGTGTGTGACCCCGCGCTCCCCCAAAGCCATGAGTTCCACACCCTGGTCCATGCTGGAGAGGAGGTGCAAGGTTTCTTTTTATCACCATTCCCTGATCCTCAGGGCTGAAGAGCTGATGCCTGTGCAGCAGTCAGCATCCCCCTCGTCCTGTGCCTTGTTTTCTTGCTGTTACCTGCTGTGCTCGGAGCTTGTTTTACTTGAGCTCTGTTGTGGCCTTTCCATACTACTAGTTGCGTGCTTTTGAATTACTGGAAGGGTGTTGTAGGGTGATGCCAGCACTAAAGGTCTTTCACCTTCCTCCATTTTCATAATAATCCTCAGACCAATTAACCAATTCTTGATTTATTCTTTGCACCGAATTTCAGCCATTAACAGGTGGAGCAGGGGCTGTCTGAAAAACGGGAGTTGCTCGGCCCATTCTGCTGGTGGTGAAAGCTGACGCTGCTCTGGCTTTGCCTAACCCTGTGCCTTTCTGCTCACCCACAAGCTAAGCTTGGTCTGTGAACGCTCGGAGCTCCTGTTGGAGAGCACAGAGTGCAGCTGGACATCTTCCCCCTCTGAGTGCAAGTGCGTCTACATCTGTGGTGGGCTCCCCTGAAGCAGCACCCGTGACCGAATTCTGCATCCTGGCTGCCGGGACAAATGGTGGGATGTAGGAGAGCATCTCCAGGAAACAGTTGTCGATTGTGTTAGAAGGATACTAGCTGGAGAAACGGTGTTTCTCCAACGTGCCAAAGGGATACTGTTATTTTTCCTCTCTCTGTTTGAACTGTCTAGCAGCTGGATGCAGTATGGAAGCAGATCCCTGAAATGCTTTAACAGTGAGAGTGGCTTAAAGCTCGATTTCAGTTCAAGGGGATAAATGAGTGAGTAGTTTCACAAACGATGCTCAGGCACAATGTGAGTTACCCCACCCGCCTCTCCCCCTCAGCTCCCCGCGGGGGGCATTGACTGTGCTCGTTTGGGCACAGCAGTGTGAAAGCACAGCCTGTAATCACCCGTGGAAAGAGCCGATCAAGTGCAGTTATGAAATCCCACGGCCGTGGAGCTTGTGTTCTGCTTGGCTTTTCCTCCTCGGTTTGTCTGTTTAGGGCGAATCCTGACAGGTACATGGGTTCGTGTGCTGAGCTCCTCTGCGTGCTGCACTCTGAATATTAATGTCATCTGCCCAATTTAGGAACAAAGTCATAAGTCACTCATTTTTCTAAGGCAGGAAAAAAGCTTAAATATTTCCAAGAAAAGCACCAGTGTTTATTATGCTGGCTAGGCTGGAAAGTCTTAGTTACAGCATGTACTGAGGACTGACAGCCAACCCCAAAAGACATAAGCACACGAGCCCCCGGGGCACAGCCACCACCCAGGGTGGCACGCTTTTATGAGCAGGGACAAATGCAGTGTAAGGCTGCCTCTTTTTGCCTCTAACAACTACACGACCAGGAAAGGAGCTGTGTTGTGAGAAAGGGAGAGCGCTCTGGGCGGTCGGGGGAATATCAGGGTTTATGCAGGAACAGGTTCCCCTAGAAATGAAATTACGAACAGCTGGGAGGTTGCCAAAATGAGTTGCAGTCTTCTCTGCACAAAATGACCCTTTATGGCCATATGGCTGCTAGCAGCACGGGTCTATGAAATATTAACACTTCTGATGTAAGCCACAATTTCTTCTTCTTCTTCTTGTCTTCAGAGATCCCTGGCTGCTGGGAGAGACACATGAAACCACCCCTCTGCCCTGACAGGGGCAGGGAGTTACTGGCAGGCCAGAGAAAACCTCCCTGGCAGGCTGTGAGACATGGTTTGATAAGAAAAAGACAAGAGAAAAAAAAAAGTCATGGAAAAGAATCTGCAAAATTTCCACCTTCTGCCACAGGAGAGTGGAGTGTGTACTGCAAGACCTGGTGAACATAAACGTCTCAGCTTCCAAAAACTGGTTAAGCTTTTGCCGTCAAACAGCAAACATCAAAACAGAGAAGTAAGTATATATGCTAGCCCAGCCAGCCCTAGCAGTGCCCCTGTGTGCGTCACTGAGTCTTCATTACCCACTTACACTGCTTCCTTATATGAGCATTTTCTTTGAAAATACTATATACTTGGAGAACACAGAGGCAGATCAGTTTTGTGTCCTATAAAGCAATGTTCACGCCTGCTCTGTTACTCCAGTCTCATCGTTTTAATAATCCAGTAGATCTTTACTTGGTTTTAGTTTCTGAAAGTCTCAATTTTAATGAGTAAGGCCTTGAACCTAATGGGAATTTCTAGAGCAGTTCTTAAGAGCAGTTTCCTTGACTTTTACACGACTGCCTACATTGGTAAAGTTACCCATAGGTCAGGTACCACCAGAAGCACAGGTCCATCTTTGGCAGCATCTCCCCTGCATACAGCCCTGGCTGGTGACAGCTCAGAGGGTGAGGCAGATGCCCGCTCCTTTGTGTCCGCACACAGAGCACCCCCTTCCAGAGGGGCCAGAGGTATTTAACTCTGAGCTAGTTCAAAACTGAATTTAAGTGGTCTCTATTTGCCAGCAATAGTTCAAAATTTATATTACACTTAATCCATAAAGTACTGGGCAGAATTTACTGTGTACTTCTCATATCACATACGGAGCAGCTGGCCTGCAAGTCAGTAGTAAACTCGACAGAAGAAGGATCCAGTGGATAGAGCATGCTGTTTGAGATGCTGAATGTGGGAGAGGAAAGGCTGTGTGTGAGCCTGGGTGATGGGCTGGTGGCGTAGGGCATCCCCCAGCCTGTCCCTGCCCGGCTGTGCGGTTGCGTTTGTATCTCTTGTGGCGTTTCCAGAAGAGCTGTGATTTTGGTTTGTTTTCAACGCGGGGGGGCTTTTCTTTCTTTTTTCCTTCAAATGCAAATGATCCCCAGGGTTGATACTGTTCCTCGTGAGCGATGATCCTACCTGTGTAAAATCACGAACACCTAACCGTCAAACCTTGGGCGCAGGCTCACAGGGTGCACCTGGAGGTTTCTCTAGCATACCAGCTGCATGGCTTAATTTCTGTATCAAAACACAAACAGACTGATGGCAGATGGGAGCTTTGGGCTTGAGAATTCATTCAGTGCCATTAAGGGTTTTTTTTTTGTTTTTTTTTTTTTTTTTTTTTTTACTTTTAGAATTGCAATATTAATGGTGGTTAACAGAGGTTTCCTGGAAACAGAGATGACAAAAAACAAAGTACAACAAAATTGATGTGGTTGTGGGTGTCAGAGAGAGGGGAATGTTTACCATAACAGAAATCAGTAATTGACGTTACTAATGTAAAGATGATGGCGCATTGACACGTCATGATGCATTACAGCCGCCCTGAGTTGGAGTGTGAAGAAAGCAGTGCAATCGCAGCAGACCTGCGTGTCACCGGCATCCTCGAAGGGGCAGGGAGCACAGCTGGAGGTGAAGCAGGGCAGCACATCTGCGGGCTGCCTGGGACAACCTGAAACAACAAATATGTTTAAGGGTTCCTCACCACACAACTGCCATATGAGCCCTGAGCAGCACTGAGTCATACGTAGTCATGGGAATAAGATCATTCAATAAGTCTTAAGTGTCTGTGGTGGGTTGACCCTGGCTGGACGCCAGGTGCCCACCAAAGCCGCTCTATCACTCCCCTCCTCAGCTGGACAGGGGAGAGAAAATATACCAAAAGGCTTGTGTGTCGAGATAAGGACAGGGAGATCACTCACCAATTACCGTCACAGGCAAAACACACTCAACTTTGGGAAATTAGTTTATTACCAATCAAATCAGAATAGGATAATGAGAAATAAAACCAGATACTTAAAAAAACACCTTCCCGCACCCCCCGCTTCTTCCTGGGTTTAAGTTTACTCCTGATTTCTCTACCTCCTCCCCCCCACGGCGCAGGGGGACGGGGAATGGCGGTTGTGGTCAGTTCATCACACGTTGTCTCTGCCGCTCCTTCCTCCGCAGGGGGAGGACTCCTCACACTCTTCCCCAGCTCCAGTGTGGGGTCCCTCCCACGGGAGACAGTCCTCCACGAACTTCTCCGATGTGAGTCCTTCCCACGGGCTGCAGTTCTTCACAAACTGCTCCAGCCTGGGTCCCTTCCACAGGGTCACAAGTCCTGCCAGCAAACCTGCTCCAGCGTGGGCTCCTCTTTCCACAGGTCCACAGGTCCTGCCAGGAGCCTGCTCCAGTGCGGGCTTCCCACGGGGTCACAGCCTCCTTTGGGCAAATCCACCTGCTCCACCGTGGACCTCCATGGGCTGCAGGGACAGCCTGCCTCACCATGGCCTGCACCAGGGGCTGCAGGGGGATCTCTGCTCCGGCACCCGGAGCACCTCCTGCCCCTCCTCCTTCAGTGACCTTGGTGTCTGCAGAGTTGTTCCTCCCACATATTCTCACTCAGATCTTTGGCTGCAGTTGTGCAGGTTGTTTTTTTCCCCCTTCTTAAATATGTTATCCCAGAGGCGCTACCACTGTTGCTGATGGGCTCGGCCTTGGCCAGCGGCAGGTCCATCTTGGAGCCACTGGCATTGGCTCTGTCGGACATGGGGGAAGCTTCTAGAAGCTTCTCACAGAAGCCACCCCTGTAGCCCCCCGGCTACCAAAACCTTGCCACGCAAACCCAACACAGTGTCACAGGGAGTGGTGGGCAGTGTCCTTCTGGGTGAAGGGGAGGAAGGATGCCAGGCTGGAACAGGGGGAGGAACTGCTCTGCTAATAGGTAACATGAGAAATGCTCTATAATGTTATATATCTGCAAATGAGCTTCTGTCCAGCATTTCAAGCACCCAGAAACGGCTTCCAAAGCAACAACACAGGAGTGGTTGCTACATTTACATATTGGGAATGGTTTATTAAACAGCTGTAATTGTGCAAATGCAATGGCAAATATGTTTGCTTTATGTTAGTGCATTTCAGTAAAAATGGCTTAATGACTGTATTGAAGTCGTTTATTGGGAAATGTGGAAGTTGTGCAATTAAGCAAATGCATTTTCCAGGATTATGATCATCCAGTTTTCTGTATATCTTGTATGCCTGCAAAGGATTTGTTCAGTCCCGTGCACCTTTGGTAAGAAGTGGATAATGTAGCATAAATACGGAGTTTTCCTTCTAACTCACGGATATGCAAAAGCAGTTTTCTCTGTCTGTAGTCTGGAAGTACCCTCACTTTCATGGAAGAGTGCATGGCAGGCTGAGGTTTCTTTAAAACCCTCTCCACAAATGCACAGCCTTGGGCCAGACTGAAAGACAATGCCTGTAAAGAGGGCCCTCCTTCCTCTGTCTCTTGGGCTGTCTTCTCATTTGCCGTGGTCAGGATTTGATTAAAAGCCTACCACTTCAGTGTGTTTGGGGTCTCAGCGAGGAGCTTGAGATGATTAGGAGAAGTAGCTCTTTACTTGAAATCGGTGAGAGGGGGAAGTCTTATGTGGCATCAGTGTGACAAGCAGATGTTCAAACTCCTTATTAGTTGCAGAGGTTTCTAGAGTGGGGCAGAATTTCTTCTTTAATAGTCTGTATTCTGCTTTGTGTTCCCATCTTACACCAAACACCACCATTCCCAGAAGAATCTCAATTGCTAAGACCAGAGGCTTTCCACAAAACTGGGTGGGAGTGGATTTTCCAAAGGCTCTGAGGCAAGTCTGAACACGTAACTGCCTTCTATGCTTTGAGCACCCAGCGTCGTGCAGGCAGGAACCCAGTGGAATTCAGTGGTCTCCAAGGGGGCTGCAGATGGCTACATGGCTGGGCCAGTAGTGTCCGCCCTGGACTCACAAGGGGTCTGGAAGGGTGTAAAACGGCCAGATCCACAAAAGGCTTTAGGTGCCTAGGGTAAGAGAGAGACGTCAATTACGGAAGGTTTTTGTCAGCATGACTCCATCACCTATTGATCAAAGGTGAGAGGGGAGGGGGTCAGAGACTGGGATTTAAGATCCCAAACTACAGCCACACCTGCTTGTTCTCAGGTCTCTGTCCTTTGAGCACAAACAGAGGGAAATCAAAACCAGTTCTCACATCAGCTCATGTTCAGTCTCCTCCTTGTCCTCTGTCATGGGGGGGGATGGTAAAGCTTAATAAGGAGATTTGTTTTACACAAGATCCTGGGCCTGTAGATAGCTACATTATAATTGACTGTGTTAATTTGTGTGCCTGTTTTGCTCCTTTTTTTTAATCTTTGTATCTATTAATTATTGCAGAAGAGTTCTTACTGATAACTCCCCGGCAGTTTGCGCTGCTGTTCTGAAATTATAAAATGATATAGTTGGCAGAATGGGTACAGACATGTACAGTTAATTGGGTTTTTGCAGAAGGAAATTACATAGTATAATGATATGCCCAGGGTGCCACGGGAAGTGCAATTTCTTATTGCTTTAGTAAATAGAATTGGGAGAATATGAGCTCTGGATTATAAATTGTCTTGGAATTTATCCCACAGTTGTGGAGGGTATCAAATCCCTGTCACTGAGCCCAGGCGTCACAAACTCATTGCTGTGAGGGCCTCTGTTGGTTTTTTTTCCCCCCAGCTCATTCACTTAGGTAGCAGGTTTAGCTTTAGAGTCCCCAGGTCGCTGATGTGGTTGGGTGGTCGCTGCCTGAAGTCACAGGAATCACGCGATCGTAAAAGAAGTGGTGGGTCGTGGTGGCTAACGAGAGGTGAGCTGTGAAAACCCAGAGCTTTGCTGGGGGGGACAGAGCACTTCTGTTTCTCACCTCTTTTTTTTAGGAAGTAGGATTGGATAGAAGACCTTGAGGAGGTTTTTCTAAGTGAGAAAGGTTGGTGAGAATGAATGTTTTTCATTTCCTGCTAAATGCAAGTCTCAAAACCAAGGCTTCCCCCCCCCCCCGAATGCACAATCTTGGGTCAACTTGAAAGGTGTTACACAAACTGGGTAGTTTTGGTGGCTGTGAAGACTTTCTTAAATTAAAGCATGAACAGCTTGAAGGGAATTTGAAGGATAAACAGAGATTGAAATTCTATTTCTAAGAAGCCATTTCCTTTGAAAAGAACAACTCCTCCCCAAAAACATTTGAGTAGCAAATCTTAATTATTGCTACCTGCTGCCTTAGCTAGAAATGTCAATAATTTGGTATCAGCCTCAGGACTTTGATGTCTCACAAGTGCTGCCAGCTGCAGCACGGCGGAGAGACCTGGACCCTGATTCCCGGTTCAGCTCCTGGCCTGCTGCACGCCCCCGAGACTGCAGCTCTTCTCTTCTCTGTTTCATCTTCTCAGCTGTCAAGGGGGGTTGTAAACTTTACCGTTTTTGTGAAGGGCTCAGAGTCCCTCAGCGAGATGCTCTGGATGCAGGCAGCATGCTCATTTCTTCCTGCGTATACATACAGCGTGCAATCTCCTCCAGCCGTCTCCACTAATCTCATTAAAGCTCTGTTTTTATGAGTTGGGGATTTGTAATTTTTTTGTTGTTGTTGCTGCTACTGCTGGTTTTCTGCATCACCACTCGTTCTTATAATTAAAGTGACAGCTCTTGAACTAGTATGTCAAAACAGCATGGTTGAGGCAGAAAAGTACTGGGAAGATCATGTTTAATCAGACAGCAATGATTCATGTGTAACTGGGTAGATGGTAAGTCCTAGATCTAGCTGGCTCATGGTGAAGTTTCCCCAAGGACAGGGTGTTGTTAAGAGTTTTGCACAACTGTCTAGGCCCCACCACTTGGGGTTTTTGATGGAAACTATTTAATATGCAGTTCCTGTCATTGTGTCAGAGCTGCAGCTGGGGAGCTCTGAACCCTAGCAAATCTTTTCAGACTTATTTTCTAGAAGCTGTACAAAAAAAGAAATGTAAAAGAGATGACTTTGGTTTGAAGATCAGTCGAGCCCTCCAGCTTCATTGGAAATTCATTGTTTCCAGGAGTCCCAGCTCTTTGTTTCCCAGTCTCTCAGCATCACAGACCCAGGTACGCTAATCCCGAGGGTATCTCAGTGGAGAAATCCCAAGTGCGGGTAATGTTTGCGGCTACATGAACTGTGCATCTCCCCTGCGGTGCGTGGGGCAAGAGGGGCTCGAGGGCGGAGCGGCACAGGGCTGTGCAGGCGTCCCGGGAGCTTCTGACTCGCTGTTTGCTCCCACTCCCAAGCTTAATGCTTGGTCTAGTTCTCACTCTTCCTCCTGCTTTCCCTGCTCTGTGCTCCCCTACCATCAGCCCATGTGGCTGTAGATACCACAGTATACATCTATACGTATTTATGTATACCACATATAAACCAGTCTCGTATTCCTTTGAAGGTCCCACTGCTCGGTGTAGCTGCTTTCCTAGAAGGGTTTCTTTTTCCTCTATGCACCCGATGCAGGGCCATTCAATCTGCTGTAACCAGACAGCTGCAGTCCTTAATATTTCAATATATTCCAGCTCCAAAACAGCTGGTAGCATCCAGCCAACAAGGACTTACTTTCCCTTTTGTACGCTTAGGCTGCTGACCCCACTCTTAGGGAGGTACTGTAAGATCCTGGGGGTGGCTGGGGTGCGTCAGGGTTATGTTAAGATGTCTCAAGGGCTTGTTTGGCCTTTGGAAACTCTGGGGCTGAGGAAAGGGGCTCAGCCTTTGGGCTGACACAGGGAAGACCCTGATCAGCTCTTGCTCTTTAAGGTTCTTATGTCTCTCTGGGTTAATAATGCTTCTTATTACAGATTTGCACCTGAAACTCTCCTCCTTCTTTGAATTTCTCCAACTTTCTGCAAAGGCTTTGTGAATAGATATGGAAAATGCACCCCCCCCCATGCATTCAGCTGGGCCTGATTAACTGTGATCTTTGAGGCAGACCCATGGGAGGTGGGAGCATCCTCATTGTTCATTTAAGATGCCCTGTCACTCTGCAAAGAGAGATCATGGCAGCCCACATGTGGGGAGGCCTTTAAATTTATCCTGCTTACAATGGCTGCTCTCCAGCTTCCTGGTTTGTAGGGTACAAGAACCCTGGATTAATGGCAATATTTTTATATTGCCTTAAATAAACTTTTATTCTTGACCAGAGCTTTGTACTTCATTACACTGGCATGTTAAATGCAGTATTTATTCGCAGTGCTATGCAATCTTACAATAATAACATTTGATGCTGCTTAAGATTAAAAGGCTCAGGTTTCAAGAGCTGAGAGGATTTCTAGCTGGAAGGAATCAGCCCTCCAGTGCTCAGATACCGTATAGCACGAACCTGAGCTACCAGTTCATTTTTCAATAACATTTCTAGCGCTGAAGCTACTGCCCTTTGTGAAAAGACCACCAGAGCAGGTAGCCCGGCGTTGGTCTGGCATGGCAGCTTCTGTGTTCCTGCGGTATTTTACCTCTGAGACAATATTCTCTCTCTCTCTCTCCACGTATGAACGAAATATTTGATTTCAACACTCCTGAGTGCTTGGTAAATGTATATACTTTAAGTGAAAAAGAGGAGTGAGTAGGTGGGGTGCGGCTGTTCTCTACACATGCTGCCCTCTGAAGGGCACTGAAACGGGAGTTCGGTCCTCAAGTGCAACAGCTGGAGTAGCGCAATGGCTACGTGAGGACGCTTTGGGCAATCTAAGTGCTGCTAGGATCTCTGCCAGGATGGAGATGAATATACATGACACACTTGTGAATTGCTCAAAGAAATTAGTGGGTGGGAGGGGAAAGAGAAGGGGGGAGGTGGGGCTGCTCCTGCGGTCTCATACAGTGGAAGGCTGATGACTGGGAGCTATTGAAATGCTTATAATTGTCTCATTAAGGACAAAAAATGTAATTAAAAGGGACAGCAATCTTTCTCCAAATTCAAAACTCTATCTTTGAAAGCAGTCTATCTTTGAAAGCAATTTTGGCTATTAGCACAGGTGATAACGTCCCAGCAATTGAACCCAATCTAATTTTGGTGTCAAACCGCTAAGGAGAAAAAAATGAGTTCCCTTCCAGATGCCACCTGACACAGGCGCTGCGTCTGGAGGGAGAAACGGGAGCGTGAAGCAGCGCGCAGAGCTCGGACGGGAAGGGGTGGGACAGGCGGCCCGAATGCGGGAGCACTTGAGCATGTGGGTGGGCACCCACCAAAGAAGAGCAGAAGCTGTCACCTTTGCCAGGTCTGTTCCCCCTGGTGCTGCCTCGCCCTGAGATGGAGGTATGATGGGTACACAGAGCAGCACACGATGCTGTCTGCAGATGGCATCGAGTGTATTATGTTTGCTGGAGATGAGCAGTTCAGCCAAGTGTTCTCCAGGACAATAAGCAAATCACTCACATCTTTGTCTTGTTTTGCTTAGGTGTTAAAGCAACTTCATGTCCTGGGAAAAAGGACGTTCCTTGAATTTGTCAGCAAAGCTGAGATGTGTATGAGAGAGACAGGTGGGTGAAAACATGCACCCTCTGTTGGACTCAGCCTCGCTGTTTCCCTCGCGCTCGGACAGGGATGGCTTCAGACAGCTGTGTCCCTCCTGCGCAGAAAGAGGGAGGTTCATCCAGGCTTGCAGCGAGCAGCCTGGGCAGGTGCAGAGTTTGTCCAGCTCAGAGCTCTTTGGTGCTCTTCAAGACTTTCAGAAAGACCTTCAATTCTTCAGAGCCCTGAAATTGCAAGAAATTTAGTTTTGCATTCCTCAGGCATTATGAGGTTGAACAAAGCATTTTTGGTGGAGTAACCAATAGGACTTGCCTTCAACCCTTGGTGTATTTTCTTCGAAAGAAAATCTACAAAACTCTCCTCTCTCCCTCTATCACTCATTTAGGTGTGCTGCTTCTCTTCTGGGATCAAAAGCAGAGGAGCTGAAGTGCAGAGAGAAAATAATCTTCCTGGGTCTTCCTGACCCCATGAAAAATTGAGTTGTTAAGAGTCACTGCAGGTAAAAGAAGTCCCTCTCCCTCGGTCCCCTCGGCTTAGTGCTAGGCTATGTGTCAGGGGGACTCTGCGTTGGCTTTAGCAGAATAGACTGGCTGATCCACCCAGCCTTTTTGTATTCAGCCGCTGAGACATGGTGAGCATGCCTCTGGCAGCCAGATGCCACCACTGAAAATTATCTACTGCTCTGTTGGTGAGGTGGGGACTGACAGTTCAAGAAACCCTGCTCAGAAAAGCCTACGCATGGGTAAAGTATTACTAGGGGAACTAGTGGAAGGTACCATCTTATGGTATCTGGCCAAGAGCTCATCTGAAATGTGTCTCCATGGTCTCTATCTGTAAGGCTTCATGTCTCAACTTTGCAGCCCGGAAAGGGGAGGGTGCTGAAGGAGACTGAAAGGAAGGAATTAACAAGAAAAGTAAGATAGCTAATTTTTTTATTTCATCTCCTGAGACATGAAAGATTTTTGCAGCTAATGAATTATTTCTGAAAACACTAGTAATAGCTGCAGGCAACATTAACTTCAAGTTTCCCAATGAGCAAGCATCACTTATGTACTGATTTAAAATTCTAATGTGTTTTCATTTGCAGTAGCTCAACTCTAACATGACTAGGGGTCTGGAAAGAGGCCAGAAGAAGTAGCCATGTTTCCGACAGTTTAGTAATCTCCTTAGATGCAGCAGTGGAAAACAGTGGCTGGATCCTGTTGAAGCCTGGGGCAACCAATTATCTCAGCAGAGAGGCTCCAGAGCCCTTCGTTAGCACTGGGGACATGGGGAGTTTCTGGTTGCTGCAAGCACAGCGGTGATTTCAAGCTAAACAGAAAAATCAGTTGTGTCATAGGTTAAACAGCTCTGCTGCTGTTTAAAAATGCAGGGTGGGACCCCAGCCCTGCTGAGAGCAATGCAAGTTTTGCTCTGGACTTCAGAGACACTGGGGTTTCTGTCTCCTTTTCAAAGAAACCCTACGGCCAAGCTGGAGTTAAAACCCAGCCAGGACCGTGGACTGGAATACAGCAATCCACCGGTATCTGAACCCCTCCCTGTCCCCAGGTGGGAAGGCGGTGGTTTGAAGTCCCACCTCACACCTGGAGCTGAGGCTGGTGGCCATCGGGGCATGGGGACGAGGGAAGGCGCTGCTCTGGCTGAGTCTCCAGGGCTGGGTTGGCTTCCCAGTGGCACTGCTCAGTGACTGAGGGATGTGTCATCCGAGAGAAAAAGAGAAACAGATGGTAGAGGGAGTTACAGTGGGAGGAAAACCCAATTAGAAGTCCCAACATGGTTTGTGGTAGGGATATGGATCTTATACCTTGAGTAACAGCCAGGAAAAGAGAGGCGCTCAGCTTTTTCACCCATGGTGGAGAAAATTCTTGTTTCAGGCAGAGAATGATATTGAAAAAAGCTTTTGCAAAGCTTTTGAGAGATTGTTCTCTGAAGGGAGAGCGAATAAGGGAGATACAATAGGGGAGATGGACTTAATACGTCCAGAATGTGGACTCATTATTACAATATAGGGTTTTTAGGTTCCTGCTCCTGGAAGGACGCTTAATATTTAAGACAGCAGCCTGGGAGTTGGAAGTCCGTAATTCCATCCCCGGGAATACCCCCAGCACTTCCTGGCATAAACACCCGGTGTCTTTGGGGTCACTCGCACCCCTGCTTTGGCCATTCAGAAGTTAATTTTCAGAAGCAGTGAGCATTAGTGTGAGCTGAAGTCGGGCAGCCGGCACCTCACGGCCTCAGTTGCTGTAAAATTCCTCATCTGTGAAACAGAGTTTGTAACTTTTTGCCGTGCACAGGGTCCAGGCACCAGCCCGGAGGGGTGGGTACGCTAGGAGGTTGTTGTGGTGTAATTCATGGCCTCTGATGTGGGCTGGGACGGGGTGAGGAGAGGCAGGCGTGGGTGACAAGCGCACCTGGCGTGGCAGGGCTCCGCTCGCTCCCCGCGGGGGGAAGGCCAGGCGCTGTTGCTAGCACACAGCAATGCTCCTCCCTGCGAGGTGGCAAAGCAAATGCACAGTCCCTCAGAGCCCAGAGACTGTGAAAAGGCTAAAGAAAGCACGTTTCATGCTCTCAGCAAGTGCCTGGGGGATGCTGGACTCAAAACCAGCTGGGACAGTGACTGTGGAAGGGAAACTGTTCTGAAGAGGGGGCTCACGGGCAGCTCTGTGTGTCCGGAGGGGGGGAAAACCCAAACCACCCCTACCCATTTGTGCACCTGGGTGTTATTTAACTTGCAAATTTCTTGCAAATTAACTTGAATTTCAGAAAATATCCGATCTGTGTTTTCCTGTGCGATTCTTGCATTGTCATCGCTTTGCTCATGCATTATGCTGGAGCGCGACTGCCGCAGCCTGCCCCCAGCCATGCCCAGCCGCCAGAAGAGCGGGCGAAGGCACGACTGCTGTGCTGGTGCTTTCTAACTTTCACATGCTTGATTTGCTGTCAAAGCAATCTTTTCTTCCCATGCAGCTCTGCAGTCGGTAGTGGTGTTGCTTTGCAGGTGAACTGCACAGCGTGTACTGAAGCATACTATTTATAGGAGGGCAAGGTGTCTGTTTAAGGAGTGGGGTACATGTTCTGGGAGCAGGATGAGAAAGAGCGACTGAGGGAAAAAGACCGAGAGATTTCTGATTTTATTCCCTGACAAAAGAACTAGGGAATAAATCAGAAAAATAATTCCTGAATAACATGAGATATGGTAAAAGTAACATATTTATGTTTATTTTTTCTCACTGTGAGCATTTTTTTTCCATGAAACTATATTCCTACCTGGTACTCCACTCTTAATTATCTTGTTGAATACACTATATAGTTCTTAGATCCCTAACCAATGTTAATAAATGACTTTTGTGAATTAGATGTGTTTTCTCCCTGTTAAAGGGTGCTCAGGAACAAAGGGTCAGAGTTCAATACAGGACCAGGGTTCAGGCGTTCTCAGGCCTCACCATTATGCTAAGGCCATCAAGTGATCCTAGCAGCTCATAATAGCAACGCTGGTGGAAATGACTGCCCATCCTTAAAGCCTTTTGCTTTACATAAAAAAAGTCCAAGAAATGCTGTTCTGTGAGTTTATTCTGGAATGCTATGAGAGTATCAATGGCACAAACTATTCATGATGTAGGCATATATGAAGAAAACTGTAACACAGTATGGGATGCTTGGTGTTCTGGAAATCCTCTTTAAGTACCCCAGTATGTCTATAAAATCTTCTTACAGCTCAGCATCCTCCAGTCAGCACAGCATCCTATCTCAGCTTCCATTCACCTACCCTGACACCAGCGTACCGAAAGCATTTAGCTGGGAAACAAGCACTTGTAAAATCCTTCTTTCACTTTCTCTTAATTTTTGTTATATAAATCCTATATTTCCTGGAATAGAGGCTCTGAACTGCTGAACTCAGTCTGAAGTCAACCCAGCTAACAAGCTCATTTACATTAATAGGAAATCAACTGTTCCTTTTTGCTGAATTGCCGGTGGGGCAGCTGGTGGTCTGCTTTTTCCATGCAGCCATCCTACTCCATACTGAAATGCCTCAAAAATATTTGTTTGCTAGAAAATGTTAGTGGAAACCAATATTGCTGATGTGAAAAACAAATAAATAGAGAAAACCACGGATTCTTTTGGTCAATTAGATCTTCAGAAAGTGGTCAAATTTTGTGTATACTGTTAGATAGCACTTAATAGCTGTCTTCCAACAGCCTCATGGCTTTTAATGACTAATCATTAAAAAAACCCAAACAGAACAAAACAGAGTTAGAGCTACGGTCGTATGATTTGCCAGGAGCGTGTATTTAGGAGTTTGGATGTAGTTGCTATAACTTATCAGGCTAAGACTTCTTTCCCTTACCTAGCCCAGCTGGTCAGCACTGGCTGATTGGGGAAGATGTATAAGGAAAGCTACACGGGACAACTTGTGGGCTACTCTACTCATGGAGGAGAATGAATCATTTTTGCCTTATACCATTAGCCAAAGGATTTATATACTTTCTAATTTATTAATTCTTTGTCTTGTACAGTGATTTGCTTTTCCATTTAGTTGCCATTTAGAGTGTTTAAACCCTTTGGAGCTCCTGGGACATCCAGACCTTCCCATTAGTGGGGTGGGCAGCGCACAGCTGGTCTGAGGCTGGAGAGCCACTGTCACCTTGAAGGTGGAACGGGGCCCTCTGGATGCCCCAGGGTAGCACTTGGGTCCTAGCAACAAGCAGATTGCACATTTGCATAACAATGCAAATGAGTGACCTGAGCACAGCAGGAGTGGCATGTCTGTTACCATTGTACAACATTGGACATCAGCCATGCAGGTTAGAGAAGGGGTCGTCTTCCCATGCTTTAACTAAGCCCTGGGAGAGAGAGAGACTCTCTTGGGATTTGTGGCCTGCACGATGTTGCCTGAGGCACCGTGCTGGGGGTGAGGGTGTCCCGGGCTCCCAGGCGGGGTGGTAAACCCTGCTGTCCACTCTCCTCCTTGGCGTGGCTGCCGTTACCTTCCTCCATGGCTCAGCTAGACACCTGGGGCTATCCACACCGTGTCGGTTGTGATGGGGTCACAGCAATGAAAGGCGGCAGTTTCTGCACAGCCACACGAGCACTAAGTTGTACCGGGGGCTCGGAAGGTAGGTGCACACTTGTGTAGCGCCGCAGGTATTTGACAAGCTCTGCCTCAGACTCCTGCGCTTTGGGGACTTAATTTTTTAAGGCTTTTTTGGCTTTGCCAGTTTCTCATGATTCAGAAAATAATGTCTCCAATTTATTGTATCATCCGGCTATTAAATCTGCCTGTAAAGAGGAGTAAAACTAGACTATGAACATCTATGGGAATTCATCTTTGTTAAATAATTTAAATTTACACTTTCTCATGCCTGGATCAGTCTTCATCTGACTGTCTCCTAGCGCTAGCCTCTCCACTGTTTGGGAGAGTGCTAGAAGTTGCATCACTGTGCAGTTCATTTTAAGACTAATTATCATCAAGACATGAAACCAGCATTTTACATGATGTATTTTTTTCTGTTCAGCACACAGACCAATGCATTTTAGCTTCAATTATTGTTAACAACATGTCTGCCAACATTATAAAAATGGCACTGAATATAGCAAAACATAAACCTACCTTTGGATCAGAGACGTGAATTCACTGTTTAATTATATAAGGATTAAAGCGGGTGATGCAACGTTGTGCAAATTTGCTCTTATTCTCCAAAGCTAAGGTTAATGCTCAGTGCTTATGTTTCTAACCAGAAACCGCAAACTTTCATTGCTGTGACACATTAGTCTCAGCTTCTGCTTGGATGGTTGCAGATGATGCTCTGGGGCAAAGTTACCGCTAAATGCTCTTGCTTGCTGAATAATAATGATGTTGCATCTCTTAGTAGCTCAATTTCCTTACGGAAAGTAGGAAGGAAGGTAAGTAAATAGAAAGAGACAGTATGGAAGAATCTAATCCATATTTTATAAGCAGAGATTTTTCTACAAAAAACTTGTAAATTATTTAAATTGTTGCTGACGCTTCTGAAATGATCAAAATAGATTGAAAATGTGAACTTTGCCTCACGTTCATCTCTGCTGAAATGCCTAAACATCCTCCTCGGTTTCGGTGACACAATATGACATTTCATGGGAGCAGAAACGTCTCTGGAGAAGGCAGTGACACCTCTAGGAGCGAGGGCCATGCTGCACAAGCTGTTCTTTCAGCAGCCCAACGTCCAGCACTGCACACCAAGTTAAACTCTGGAAAAACTCCACTGGGTTTATTAAAGAGAGAATTAATTAAAAGTCACAAAATAGAGTGCCCATGGCCAAACAAAGCACAGCACGCACCTGCCAGATTGCTCCATAGTACATATTCAATATTTGTGTTCAATGGTATGATGGAAAGCACGACATGGTGCCGTGGCAGCAGGCCGCGGAGGCAGTCGGTGCGGACACAGCAAGGAGTGCCCAGGCCCCGGCGCGGGCTGCCGGTGCTCCCTGTGCGTGCCCCTGCCGCCGTGCTGCTCTTCTTGGGGCCCTCTGCCCTTGGCGGTGATGGGGGAGAGCCAGAGGAGCCCCCCCAGCGCTCGGAGGGGGGCTGCTGGGGCTCTCGTGCCCTGACTGGGGCAGTGCTCCCTCGCCAGAGGGTTTTGATGGATTAACCTTTGGGATTATTGCCTGTCGCCTGGCTCGGTGCGAGGCAGACATCGGCTTGCTCTGGGTGTTCGGAAAACAGATGTGGTGGTTTTGTAGGATCAGAGGATGGTGTGTAACAAGGAAGGAAACAAAAATGTGCCCAGTTTAGCCAAAATAAGACGTATCACAGGAAAATCCATCCAAGTGGGGAGGAAGAGATAGTCAGGTTATTGCTGATGGAGCCAGGGAGGAGAGAGTGCCTGCGGATTTGGGCTGGAGGAGATGAAGGAGAGGAGACTAGAAATGTGACGAGGCTGCTGCATTTCATTAATCTGTGTAAAGTCTGGGAAACGCTTTATGTTGTGGGTAGACCAGTAAATCTACTGATGTTGGCCCTGGTAACGTTTGGCAGCTGGTGCCTGAAGTAACGCTGAGGCCGCTGCTGAGCAGGCAGCCACCGCTCTGCCGTCACCGAGCTGCCACCGGTGACGTGGCTGGGGCAGACCCTGCTTTCCGCATGGTGCTGCTGCCTTGGGGCTTAGTTTAACCTGCTGGTGCATCGGCTTGGCATAAAGCACATGCAAGTAAAGGCTGCGGGGATGTGGGGTGGAGGGTCTAGGCAAAGCAAAGTTTCGTTTCTGTAGTATACTTTAACTAGGAGAAAAATATTTAGTATCTATAGATTTGGCACACAATAATGAACCACAACGCCTCAGGAGATAGGCATTATTTTAATTGACTTGATAAAGCAAATCAATTCATAGAGAAAACCTCCTTGGACAGTATAATTACAGATACTGGATTATAATTCAGGAGCTTGCATGCTCAGGCTGGCAGGCAAATAACAGGAAAAATCATTAGCAGAAAGTGGAAGAGGAAGACATATGTTATAGGAATTTCTCCACTTTCTAGTTCTTCATTTGTAAACTTCCCTTCAAGTTCAGTGCCTTAATCTTATTAGATGTCATTGTCACTGCTTGTTATGAAACAATCAATTGATCATTTAGATTTTTCTTAAAAAGATCTTGCTAAACTGAAAATGAACACAAGTAAATGCAGAAACATGCCATTAAAATGCTATGCAGGACTTCTGTGAGATTTGTCCACTTGTACATTTAACTTTCTGGTTTCCATTTGCAAATGTGGTGGCTGTATAAAATAAGATGTAGAACTGTGCACTTAGTCTTTTTCATTTGATTTGTACGTGCGGGAACTCTGTGAGGGTGCGGGGAGCGCGGAACCGCACGAATGGTCAGTCTGGGTAGAAATGTGTGCTTATTTGCTCTTTTCACATTTTTAAATGGCCATAAATTAAAGACTTGATAAATCAGGGGGTTCAGATTAAAGCTTTGAAGACTCTTACAGAAACTGCATTTCAGTATAAAAAAATGATGATGTAATCAACTGAAAGAAAATATTCCTGAGCAGTTCAAGTTGCCTTTGCTCTGACGACTTGCATAATTTAACCAACCCACTGCTTAATCTAACGGAGAAGAAAACCACGGTGGCTCTAGCAGAAAGTCCAAGTTTTTGCCTCAAGTAGCAGCAAAAGCAGCCTGTTTGTCTAGTTTCACACCCAAAGCTCTTTGTCTCCAAACCTCGGCTGTTCTCCCATCTGCGTCTGGTTCTGCATCTGCACCATCGCATGATCAAGATGCCGATTTCCAGGCGCTGAGTGTGTGACAGGGATCTCCCCGTGTGCCGCGCATCCCTGGTGCCTGCACAGAGGGGCTGGGAGATGCCCCGGTCCCCGAGCCCGGCCGTGGCTACAGGCGATGTGGGTAGATTTTGTCCATGGAGGGTGAGGACTGAAGCCCACAGGTTTATGCACTGAATCCGTCAGACTTAAAACAGGAGGTGTCAAGCTCGGCACTTCTTTCCTGAATCACGGCCTTATCCGTGAGCAAATAACATATGTCTAAACCTGCTGTCAAACGCAATGAGCTAAAGCAGAAACTCAGTGCCAGCTGATGGTAGTTATATTTTTGGCCAGTATATATGACCATGAAACAGAGCAAATAAAGGCTTTGGTTTTATCCACACCTTTTTATTTATTTCTGTAGTCTGTAGTAAGGGACCATTGCTTTAAAATCCTTAGACATTTGGACATATTTTACAAGACAGTACAGTTTCTGAATGTCACACATTGATCACAGTTTCATACTACTACATGCATATAAAGACACTGATTTTTTTTTTTTAATAATTTGTTTACGGAAACAACTGGAGAGGTCAATAAACTCCAACAAAGAATGACTAAATCAAAGTTACAAAAGAAAAGTAAGACTCTAAGTACACTAGTATATGGCTAATGTTGCTGTAATCACCCCAAAATGCCAGGGTATTGAAACATTGCTTAAATGGGGAGAAAACATCTGCATTGGCCCTTGGGCCGATCCAATATAGCCCAATGAAGAGATTGTGCAAGACGTGCAGGATCTGCTGGGCTGTAAGGCAGAGGCGTGAAGCACTGCCCTTCACTACAGACACTCTGGACTGGATTCCCCATTGCTTCCTCATTGCGCAGGTTAAAAAAATAACTGAAGAGCAAGGCAATGGAGAAACCTGTCGTATGTTCTGCCCTTTCTCAAGCTGGGTCACAGTCGGTTTCAATTTCCAGCTAGAGAAGCAATTCAGTCCACATGTACTAGCAGAGCCGCAGGAAACTTACATTTTTCCAGTTTTTATTTGTTGTTAAATATCACATTTTTCTTTTAAAGGGAACTCCACAGCTTTCTTATCCTTTAAGGACTAGGGATGCTCACCGCTGCCCTTTGGAGGTTTCACTGGGAAGCCCTTGCCTGGGGCTCCTGGGCCACTACGCAAGTCCAGCAGCCATCCTGTGCTTTTGGAGAAGGAGACCTGAGGCTGTTCCCCGGCCCTGTGAAACGCTGAGCGGCCGCGATGTGCAGCACGGCGACAGACCGCCCGGGCAGCCTTCCGTGGGCACGAGTTGTTATTAAACAGCGCTTGCAACAGTTCCTCATTAAGTGTTTTCTCCCCATTCAGGAACTGCTTCACTGGCCTGATTAAAAAGCAGGATTCTGCTGCAGTAAGTTGGGGTATATGTTTTTAATGCTAATCTAATTGGAAAGCGAGTTTGGTTGGTAGCTGTGGCTGGCCTTTCTGATTGCAGTATCATGGCTTCAAAGTTCAAAGTAACATGGAGATGCTGCTCCCCCCACCCTCCCCCCAAACACACCAGTGGGGAACGTTTAAAAGCACAAGCAATTTTCTGCACCCACCACAAAAAAGCCAGAAAGACTGGGGGAAAAAAAAATGTTCTCCATCTTTGCCACAAGCCAACAAAACTGATATCAACAAAGTAAATCCCAGTGGTCGCATGAGCCAACGTGTGGCTAATGGTACTTAGGGGCAGTGAAACATCAAAGGAAGAAGAGGCTAAATGGGCAGAGCTCCTAAATGAAATACAGAGAGTAGAGAAGAACTGATGAATCCTAAAAGGGTCTTAAATGTAGATTAACAATAGGACCAGAGGTTGTGACACAATCAGAGGTAACCGATGGCCCGTCTGCCAGTAGTGTCCTCCCAGCATAAGTCCCTGGACCGAGGACTGAGTGTTGAACCGTGCGGCTGAGCTTGTGGTCCTGCTGGAGGGACAGTCATCTGTGAGTTTGGGACACTGCTTGCAGCATCAAGCCCACAAAGAGTGAGCTGACACGGAGGGATGTTCAGTCAAGATGGGGATGACATGATTATCATCCTCTTGCCTGAAGGATTACCTGCTTTCCCAGGCTTTCACTGACCTGTCTGCTTCTCATTCCCCCACCCCACTGGTTTCCTCATAGGTGCTGTGGACAGACACCTCCATCCCTGAGGTCATGCAGAGCCTTTAGTTTTCTATTAGCTTTTAGAGATATGGGTCCAAATTCTTCACTGGGCTAAATGGGGCACAGCTCCATCGACCTCAATGGGCTTTGACTTACAGCAGCAAAGAATTTGGCATTTCATGCAAATTTGGCTCCCTGGCTTCCACAAGGCTCTAGTTTGGGTGGGTCTTTGTACTGAGCCCAGCCTGATTATTATTTTTTGAAGCTAGTGTTGCTACAGTCTTGAAAAGACCCCTTTAAAAATGTCAAAGGTTAATCCTTGTTCAGTCCTACAGAATATTGATAGTATTATTTCTAGTTAAAAAGAAAAACGAAGCTTTCTCTTCTAAGCCTCTAGACTGAAAACTTCTTGTGCGATGAAGCCAGAATCAAGCAAAGCAAAATTCTGAGTAGTATTTACAGATATGAACACTTGTGGCACCCTACCATTGGTGTCAAAGGACACTTATTTGTGGCTTAGGTAACACCAGCAACAAAGGGGATACACGCCCTGAATGCAGATTTTCAGTTTTCCTAAGGTTTCCTTTGCCTGGCAAGACAAAGTTTCAGTGCAAGAGCCTGTGGAGGGCTACCTGCAAAGGTGAATTTAAGACTGGTCTGACTAGAAGCTTTCTATGGTTTTGTTGACTATGTTCAAACAAACCTACTGATATGGAAGGTGCCTTTTGAAGGGATTTATGTGATTGTTGATGATAGATATGGCGGGCTATTCCATTAATTGCTTTCAAAAGAAGAAAAATCCCACCCAGTTTTAATACCCACATGTATAAATAGATCTTGCTGATACATAATCCCCCACAAAACTGTGTCTGCTGGTTATTCTGTTCTTCGTTTCGGAAACACGTTTTCCCAGAGTAACTCTGTTTCAGGTTTACTGGCTAGTGTGGTGGGCATATAAGAAAATCACACAAGCAGACAAAAGGAAATGGGACCAAAACTCCATCTTTGGAAAAAAAATGGTGACTGACCAGACTGCGGGGCAGATTCAAAAGGAAACATTTATGCAGAGCTCCAGGGCTAGTCTGAAGCTCTTTGTCGTGCTAAACTTCAACAGGTCATGAGATAGCTTCAGGATGCACATTTATCTCATGGACTTTTTATTCAATTTATGTGACGGTACAGCTATAAAGGAGCAAGGAAGATCATTAAGTAAGCAGGTACATGGACGGACTTTACCGTAACCAAATCCAAATCTGGTCCCTTTCTGAACGTGTACATTCAGATTTTTTTATTCCCCCATAATTTTTTCTCATTTCCTGCTTTTTTCTGGGACTGAAAGTAGAAATTCCAAAACCCAGTGGGAAATGAAACTCTTGACCTTCTGTTTTAACCCAGGAAAAACTCCCCCAAAGGCAGGAGCTTTGCCTGCGCATCGTCAGGTCTCTGCCTTATAAGAGCCCGAATGTTGATGCTTATCCCAACTCCATCGTAATTATTAGGACAGTCAGATTCAAATCCTGTCTCTTCTTTATGCTCTCAGCTTAATTGACGTTAAATCTGGAAGAACTCCACTGAAGTCCAGGCTATGGCTAACGCCGAAGCCAGTGGCATTCGCTGACATTTACACTGCCATAAGCGAGGGCAGGGTCTGGCCCGCTTCTGTGTTTCTCAGAAGGAACATCTGAGTTTCCATAGCCAGTCCCTGGTTATTTTTAAGTACCACAAACAGGAAAAATACGAAAACGTGACAACATCAGACAAACTCAGTGATCTTTTGCAGACGCACTTCCAGGAGGGATGTTGCAGGTGTTTTTTCAGAACAAAAGAAAATAATGACAACAAAAAGGTTGGGGAATCAGCTATGTAAATGAACACCAAGAAAGCATCTAATATATTATTCTGTAATACAAAAAGAAGAAATCTGACTTGATTGCCCTATTATAAATTTGCTAAAAATACAGATATATATTTATATTTTTATATATAGAACTTTTTTTTTTAAATCTGAACAGAAAAATAGACTACTCTGGAATGCATGAAAGTCACATGACTTTTCCATACATCAGATACTTATAAAGCCAACACAATGGCAAACAGAAGGTACAGAGGTAACTAGAACATCTGTACTTTATTCAAGAACTATTTAAAGCCATATTCTCCCCAAGTGGGTGATCCTAAAGCAACCTAAGGTAACACTTGTTCAGTCTGATTACCATAAGCAGAAGTGACTGACCAAACTTGAAGAAGTAGGAGCTAATTTGGAGTCGCTGGGGAAGCCCACCTCCCCATCTTGCTCCCGACTGAGCTGCACAGGAGGGCATCAGTGCCACGTGGTCTCCATCGCTCGGCTACTTTATTCAGTAATTCTACTATTTGCTTTAAAATGAGGCGTTAAAAACTATTGGAGATCATGGTATGTGGAGCTTACCGACAGAGAGAGAACTTGGCTTTAGAAACCTTGTCTTTGCGATGAGTTTTAAATACCCTTGTTATTTACTATAAACTGTACCAGTCATAATTCTGTCAAGACATAAATATACAATAGGTACAAATATTAACAATACATTACAATTTTACAGAAGAGAATACTGTTTTCCTTAGAAATGTGTATCTTATTAGCTGCAAGGGAAGAAAAGGCTACAGTTTATCACAGCCATAGTTGCCAAAGAAACCGACCGCCTCGGATGTGTTTCTGCGTGACTTGCACAGACAGATATTCCCCGGCATTTGACACACGGCATGTTCAGGAAGGGAATGTGCGTTCCGCGGGTTTTCTTTTCCTCTTTTTTTTTTTTTCCTTCTTCTACCTTTATTGACTCTCAAACCTTTCAGAAAAATGTGGATTTCACAGGAGACTTTTGTTTCGGGTTTTTTTTTTATTCCGTAAGTGTGCTTAGGTGAAGTTTCTAAGAAAAGGCACTGAGAAATCTACTGCAATGTGACTGCTGTTTTCCTCTGTTCAAGGCTAAAACTCAAAGGATCTTTGCCTCCTGGTTAAGAAAACTGCACCCATTCCTTCCGCATATATATATATATTCTCTCTATATATTTATATATATATGTATTAAAAACGATGTTGATGGCGTAAGATACAAGCAAGCACAGACACCACACGTACATAGTCCTTTCAGATACGATGTCTTCTGCAGCAGCAGGTGAAACTCTGTCAGCTTGCTTGATACATGATGCACAGTAAATTCGCAGACCTGAATGCCAAATACCAGTGATTAAACTGCACGCTTTAGCTCAATGCAAGAGATATTGCATATTTTCCCCGACTGTTATGAGCTTTGGGAAACATGTATCAAACAAACTATAAAATGAAATTGTCTTTCGAGTGCCTATAGGATTTGGTGAGCATTATGTTTTCAAAGCACTGCCTTTCCTTTTGTAATGAGTACAGATTTAGTCTACCATAGCTTTATGTTTGAGTAGATTTCCCAGTGCTTACATTATATATATGTGTATTATGCACACACACACATATATAGATACATACTTCATATTCAGACTTTATTTCATTAAAATAAACTAAACATACTTCCTTTTTAACTGGGCACAAAATGAGAGCTACATCTTCATACACAAATAAGAAAGAAATGCTCTTCAAGCATATTATATGCTTAATTTTAAATTATTTGCTTTCTATAAGAAATCTATAGGACTTTGGCTATTCAGACTTAAAAGGTAGATTTTTAATGATACTTTTGAATTTGGCTTTCAAAAGTGACTCAATAAAATGCTACTTTAAAGGTAGGACTAAATAGATGATATAAGGTGTGTGTCGTGAGTGATCACACAAGGCAGACAGAGGGCCTTTGGTTACAAGGAGAGTTGCACCAGTTGATTATCAGTTAAAAAATGATAGAATTGTTGATCTATACATTTTTGTCAGTGCCATCTATAAACCAGATACATCAAATTGGATGAGTGTGGTAAATACTACACTATATGGCTATATTTAAATATGTTCACTTTCGTGATATGTAAAATATGACTTTTTTTCCACATGAAAGCATCAGCTCTAAAAATATTTAACTTGGAAATCGCTATTACTTACTTTATCAAAAAAATTTTCCCTGATTTTTCTTCTTTTTACATTTGTGCTGATGGCAGACATGAATGATCACTGAAACATAGAGATTATGTTAAGACTGTTCTCTTTAAAATTTCTCGTTGCTGCTCTATGGCCTCGGAAAGCCACAGAATAAATCAGTATTTAAAGCTTATCTGCTGGAAAGTCACTTTACTTTTTCGTGACGACTCAATCTCAACTAGTATCTCAGCAATACATCGGTTCCTCTAAGTACACTTGTATTTACTATGGCCAAATCCTAAAGTCCTTCACCAGGCAAAGAGCCCACTCAGAGGAACGGTGGTTTTGGCTGAGTGAAGGCAGAGTAAAAGCTAACGAACCTCAGGAACTGGCCCTGCGTAAATACTCTGGAGAGTATCGCTTGCACGCACAGGTGCCTTGAACTTATTCCGCGTACCTCCCACGTCACTCTCTGCATGGCACGAGGTCTCTTTCGCTGCCTGCGGGCTAATTCATGAGGTGGTGGCTCAGGTCTTACTCGTGCCTTCCCCAGGGTCTTGCCTCGCTGGGACACAAGGGCGACTTCTGAGCGGGTACCTCGGGCTGCGTCCCACCGCCCGGGGACGGGGTCGGCTGAGCAGAGCAGAGTTAACTCCAACACATGTACAGTTTTGTGCCAAGGAGAGACCTAACAAAGCTATCATCGTAACCCATAATAGTTCCTAAAACATATATGTGCTTATTGCTTTTGTCCGTACATGCTGCATTCACTATTACGGATTACAGACAGAAGTACTGTACAGCTTGGACGGACAGACATTTACATTCAGGACTAACCAACAGCTTTTTTTTACAATAGGAAGGAACAAAACGCAGCGGACTTGAGCGGCTCGGGGTCTTCCTCCCGCCTGTGCACCTCCACTCCCGCGTCCCGTGTCCCAGCACGTCCCCGGACCTGCTGCACGCAGATCGTTACACGCCCCGGCAGGTACTCAGAAATAGGTCAGGAAACGCTTATTGACAGAGTTATTTACAATTGAGTTTTACAGTAGAAACAGAGAACAACATAAAAGATTACCATCACAGTTATCACAGGACAGGTTGTGACTTGCTACAGGCGTGTAACAAATCACGGTCACGACAGGAGGCACAAATTAAAATAGTGCTTGGTTAAAGTGCTTGATTGTTACACTCTGCTATCCTACTCCAGCATCGCAACAACAACAACAAAAAGTCAACGTAAAGTGCTTTTCCCCCCCGAGATTAAAAACCAAAGACAAATTATTTCCTACACAATTTGACATAACTTTATTGAAACAATAATATTTTAAAAACCTAGGCTGGTGGCTGCTAGTTCTGTTCACTTAAAATGGTCAGATCTTTTTTTTTCTTTTTTTTTCTTGTTTCCTTTAAAAATGACTGGATGTTATTAAAACATCAGGCCTGATTCTCCTGTCTCTCGCAGCTGCTTCGCGCCGCAGCTTTGCAGGAGCCTCTCCTGCCCGACCTCCTCGCGAGAGAGAGCACAGCCAGGCCTGGGGCGGGTCGCTAACGAATCCCTCTTTTTGCATATTTATGTAACGCTTGCATATCTTTCACTGCGCCACTCGGGCGCAAAAAGCTTCAGACCGACCGGTTCCTCTCCTACGCCAAGGGCGAGACTTTGGCTGACGCCTCAAGTCGGCGTGCGGGTGGGAAGGGGAGGCCCGGGGAGCCGTCCCGGTACCCCCGGCACGTGCTGCAGGGGCAGCCGCAGCGTCAGCGCCGCCGCCGCACTCGGCCGTCCCCACGGGGCAGGGCAGCGAGGATCTCCCTTCCGCGGAGGGGTAGGGCGAGAGCTGAGCTCTCCTTCCAGCCCTACGCTCCCCGGCAGCGGGAAGGGGGTCTGGCTGCGATGCCCCCGGAGAGTCCTGCTTCTGCATGGCTCCTTCACACCTTCCCAGCGTGGGCTGTGGGTCCCCTGAGGGCCACGCGCTGGCCCTGGGGCAGGTATCGGTTTTTAGCAGAGGGTAAGTGCAAGTTTCACTATGTCCTAGGGGATGTTTGGAATTAGATACAAGTGGTGCAACTCACCCTGCTGATATTTCAAAAGAAAATGTCAGGTCCTACAGGATATCGTATTGTTAAACACACACAGAGCATTTTAATAATTGGTTTCTCTAGACCATTATTTGTTTTAAATGGTTTTCACTTGGATTTTCCAATAATGCAAGTGTTCCCTGTTACCTTTAGACATAATATCCATCAGAGAAAGCTGTGGATGGGGAACAGCTGCCCTGAAGCAGTGAGCATTGTGGTTTTGATAGCTTTATACCAACCCCAGCAATTTATTCCAGAGTTCAAATCTGGCTGCCTTGGCATCCTTTATGGAACTAATGCAAATCAGATGTTAATATTTCCAAAAGGAGCTCTAGCGTTCAAGGGGAATGGATGGATATTTGGTCACATTGGCTTCACTGGACAACATGAAAGGAGATCAATGTGTGATCATGATTTGCAATCCTTATTTTTGACTGATGTGGGCAACGTCTTTAGAGTTGTTTCAGAGAAGGACATTTTCACAAACCCACACTGGACCTCCCCCAGACTTTTAGAAACAGGTGGCTTGTTTCAGCCAAGTTCATGCCATGCAGAAGCTCTTTTTTTTGTGTTGACTGTAAAGACATTCCTTTAAACTTTCTGTAAGTTCTTTTGGAGCCCATCTCAGATGCTTTGATCATGTGTGTTAGCATGTCCTCCGCTGCCTGGTAATACATGGACTTCTGGGGAAATGTGATTTTCTAGTCTGACAGTCTCCTGATTGCCCTGGGTTCTTCCAGTGATACCTTCCATAGAGTAAATGCAGTTTTGCCCTATCAGCTTAGGGGAGGTGGGTAAAGCAGCAGCTTCTAGATGGTTCTTCTCTGTTCTATAAACATTATCCTTTTGCTTTAGATAGCCACTGTTTGTAACATTGTACTTGGGACTCACATTTCCAGGTGGACTTGAATCATAAAGCAGCTGACCTTCATCATCAGTGTCAGCATCTATGTATTTGTGTATACCGGCATCATGGAAGTTGAAAGCTATGGCTGTCTGCGTCTCTGGTGACTTTGGAGGTGTTCTCGCACTCGCGGTTGTGTAGATCGAGGTTTCTGGGCTCATGAGAGATCTGTCAGAGAGTAAGGAAGTATCTGTGGCAGCAGCAGCAGCTCCCCTGCTCTTGAGAGGGTCTGGATATATTCTCAGTACATTTGATGCTGGTACTAATGTGCTGGTGTCCTCTTCCATGAAGTTGACTTTCAGAGATCTTAATTTTAAAGGGTTACTGGCCTTTATGGAGCTTTTGGGACTTTCTATGGAAAAAGTAGAACGGTGGCTGCCTTCAGAGCTTGGGTTCATTTCCACAAATCTGGCACCACTCCCCTCTGGCCTGCTCTGCTCCTGAATCACGTTAATGCCACCTTTGCAGGGAAGGGTAGCGAGCGGGCTGTGGGAAAACCTCCCAGAGTCAGGGAACTCTGCCGCGCAACTTATGAAGCTGTCGATGCTGGACATGCTCCTCATGTCAATGATCCCATCAGCGCGAGTCGTCAGCAAGGGCACCATAGGGCCAGGAAGGGTTTCCATTTCTAGCTCTTCCTTTTGCTTTCCAGGTTGACTCGACTCTTTAGTATTAAGGTTTGGCTGGGACTGAGTCTTTGCCATTTTGTTATACATGTCCTCTAGCTGTTGGACATTCAGGTGCTGGGGACTTGAAGATGACCTGGCTTTTTCTGGAGATCCTTGTTCCTTAGTTTCAAAAGATTTACTAGAGCTAGTTTCAGAGAGCGTTCTCTTGGTCCACTTCCATTTGCTGGGAGATAAATGATTGTCCTGAACTTTATCCTTTTTGGCTATGCTTTCTCCGTTCTTTTCAACCACAATGTCCATGAGTTCTATACTACGGGCAAACGCATCCTTCATGTTCATGGAAACAATACTGCCATTCCTTTTTGCTCTTTCAAGAGCTTCCCTGCGCTTAATGGCTTTCTCCTGCCTCTTCTGCTCTTTGTAGAACTCAGAGAAGTTGTTGACAATAATTGGGATGGGAAGAGCAATCACCAGCACTCCAGCAATGCAGCACAGTCCTCCTACTATTTTACCTAAAAGTGTTTTGGGGTAGATGTCTCCATAGCCTACTGTTGTCATGGTGATTGTTGCCCACCAGAAAGAAGCTGGGATGCTCTTGAATTTTGTATCATCCTCGTCCTTTTCTGCAAAAAACACTAAACTGGAAAAGATCATAATGCCCATGGCCAAAAACAAGATGAGTAATCCAAGCTCATTGTAACTCCTCCTCAGTGTAAACCCCAAGGACTGTAAACCTGTTGAGTGCCGGGCAAGCTTTAGAATCCGGAGTATCCTCATAATCCGAAATATTTGGACCACTCGTCGTACATTTTGGAACTGAAGTACACTTTTATTAGATTCTGTGAGGAAGATAGTGACATAGTACGGTAAGATAGCTAGCAAATCAATAGCATTCAGCGGGCCTTTGAAAAACTTCCATTTCTTAGGCGAGGATAGGAACCGCAAGAGGTATTCCATTGTAAACCATGCAATGCACACCGCTTCCACGTGGGCAAGTTGGGGATTATCTGTGGTCTGCCCAAATTCATCCACGCCTTGTAGTTCAGGAAGTGTGTTAAGGGACAAGGCAATTGTAGATAGTACAATAAACATGATGGAAATGATTGCCAAAATCTGGAAAGGAAAGAGAAAACAGTGAGTTCATCTCAGAATATATTATGCTATCTATCACTGCCATTAACGCATGGCTGTATTTCCACTTACACATTTCAAGACTAATTTTGCTCTTAGTACACTGAAGTCAGATACCCAATGCATCCTGCGGTGATTTTATTTTGGAAGCTGCTTTAGTTATGTCAGATGCATAAAGGAGATAAAGTACCTACTTCAACTCCTGTGCCTTCATCTCTGTGTAGTCAAGGAACGCGTACCAAGCAGCTAGGATGCCGGGAGGGCTGTGCTGCAGTTCACAGCAGGAGCTTTTGATTAACTACTGATTAGGTGCCCAACAAAGCCCATCTGGACAACAGGCTTTGAAATCTAAGCAAGAAGGAACGCAATTGTGAATGCAAGATTCGATCAGAGTGATGTCCTCCATTTAATGCATGGTTACATCTGTAATTTTTGGTGCCGATGGCTAATTACAGAGATGTGCGTACAATTCTACTACATGTAAGCGTACAATTAATACACTTGTTTTTAATGACTCATCTCTAATTTGAAACTTGACGGTTGTGCAATACATTAAAACTTTACCAAGCTTTCTAAAACAGTTTGAGCTCTGAGCTACTCTACACGCGACCGACTGGCCATCCTAGCTCCTATCGCAACCAGGGGAAAGAGCAAACTCATCCAGGCAAACCAAACTGCACAACACCGAGACAGTCAAAGCAGGGCAGGTCCAACCACTGGAGAGCTCACCCGTTGTCAGCTCCTATCAAACCAGCTCTTGGGCTAAAGAGTGCAATGAGAGGAGAAGGGTCTGCAGTGAGCAGCCTCTCTAGAAACCCACATAAATCTGATCAGATCCTGGGCCACCAACTCTATGCAGAGCTGGAAAGCATGAAGTGCTAGATTAGTGTATTTGCAGCTTTCAGATGGTGTAGGCAGGCTGTCCTTCCATACCTGTTTTATATAGACGTTAATGCTATACTTTCCAGTTTCCCTAATTATATCTTCTTTTAAAGTCATTTTAGGGAGGTTTTAGAGCTGACAGACAATTTGAGGAGTGCTTTTTTCTACTAGTGAATTCTTTCTGTAGTTTGTTAATTGGGTGGGATTATATCTAGTTTCTTAGGTTACTGCCAAAATACGGCAATGATTTCAAAACACACGTATATGTGACTAACGTTTTATGTATTCATTTCGGTGTAAGCTGGCCCCTTATGCTCGCTTTTCTCCTGCTTGATACAAAAGCAGCATGAAATCAATTGTAACGTATGTGCATGATGACTAGATACACAATATTAAGCAATGAATGATAAAATGTATGACAAGAGTTCTGCATCATGAATTGCAAATCTGACACACTCCTTCCTTGCCCATATAACTAGATTTTAGGTTTCCTCACAGTGACCTTTCTCAGCCAGCCTCACAATACCAGAATATCCACAGTTACCACCTCAGGCACTGGAGAAAGAAATTCTTGCAGGGTTTCTCTTCAGCCAAGCCCAGCACAGACATCCTAACAGTGAGGAAATATTAGACTTCGGAACATTTATCCCTAAACGGACAGTCACTACAGTGGAACAAGCCTTGCTGCTATAGGAGACACAAGCAGATCCAATATGGTTCAGAAGCACTGTGGTCTTCTCAAGAAGAGCCTCACCTCTTCTCCAAAGCTGAAAGGCAGAAATGGTCTACAAAGGCTGGAAGCTTCACTTGAATTAAATTCATACAGCAAACTTAAACTATGGCTTTAGGAGAAAAGCCTATATACCTTAAAAAAATCCAAATTTAAGGATTTTTTTAAATTTTGAAATTTTGATTTCCACAAGTGTTTTAAAATCCACTTGCTGTTAAGAAAAGCCCTTCCAAATCAATGTAATAAAATAATTTACCTTCTAACTCACTAAAATGTACTATATAACTTTGATTTGTACATGACACTGCAGACCTAGTAATTTAATCTGAAGAATGAGATTTGACTAGAAATAAGAATTAGCTCCATTAAACACTCTGGTTTCATTGTCTGAATTGGATTAAATGGAAGAAGCAAACGGTGTAAATGGCCTCCTATGCATGCTCCAGTACCAGGAATTTTAGAATAGCCTCACTTTCAGTTACTAAATTGTTACCAGGAAAAATGCTGGGAAGATTCCTTTTCCTTTTTAAACAGGTTGCCTAAAAGAATGTTTGTTGTGAGCTGTGCTGTACACTCTCACAGTGCTAGCAAACCTTTTGCCTCCTCCTTGCTACCTTCCTCTTCCATAAATTTGCTGCTGAAATACGAACAACCCCACAACGACTTGTGCAATGGCGGGGTTTGCCTTGTTGAGAGACTTCTCAGGTCAATGAGCCAAAGAAGCTGTGGGAAAGACTTGGGAGGTGCGAAAAAGTAGGAAGAACCATGGGATGAAGAGAAGCAGAGGGGCGCAGGGAAAAGTGCTTGAACTGATGGCTTCAGACTCAAGAGAGTGAAATGTAAGCCAAGTGTCTCATGGCGAAGTGGGAGAGATTCAGACTTTAACTACTTCTGCAAGGTGGTTTCTTTCAAAAGACCATCTCCTGAAGCCCCCCGGTAATACTCCTGAGAAGCAGGGAGCCTCATTTGCTTTCCTAGAAGGCTCTTTCATTTTTTTTGCTGTAATTTCTTTGTTTACAGCCCAACGCTTCTGAAGGTGTTTGGGATGTTTTCAGTGGTAATTTCAAATTTTGTGCTTGGGTTTATCTCTGCCCACTATACACAGAAGGGCTTATTTGTAGACTTAGATGTACCTAGTGTGTTTTATCTCCTTCACTTTCAGTGTAAATATTAACACTCCATCTTTATTTAGTGGATGGCATCCAGCAGCAGTAATTGGTGTCAAACCTTCTGTTTCCTTTGATATACCTTCCTGCTTTGAAGATCAAGGCAATGCCAGATGAACATAAATTTAAAAACTAGGAGATCTGAGGGTAAAATTTGTTTTTGGTTAGCAGATTTAGCCATGGAGCTAAGCAATAAACAGAGAGAGACATTTATCATTTCTCCTGCAAGTTGCAGCAAGATGTCACCTGTGCTCCTAAGATACAGATTTTCCCCCTTATTGATCTACTGCAATCATACATCTTTGGGAATCTTGTCAGGCTAAGAAAAACTTCTAAATGTGAGTTGACTGTCCTCAGATATTCAAAGCACTTTTCAGTTGGAAAGTACAAAAAATGGGAAATGAAATATCTCCAGCAGGGTTTAGAGGATCCTTCTCCTTCTCTAAAGCATACCTTGTCCTGGTAGCATCCACCACCCAACAAAAACCACCCAAGGAGCAGCTGTCCACAGAAAACTAGATCCAGCTGCTGCTGCCAGGCATTAGCACTGCATTCAGTGGCACAGGGCTCTATCCCAATGTACTTACAGTCTGGGATTTCAGGTTATAAAAATCACTGTCTGTCTGTCTAATAAGGTTTTCTATCTTGGCCATACTGAACCTCTAGCTTTGCAGCTTTCGTATTTTCCACTGTCAGTAATGAGAGACAGAAAGCTGAAGGAAAGACATTTATACCACCGAGAACACCTCTAGAGATGCTCTGTGTGGCAGGCAGCCTTTTCAAACGATTCCTCGCCTTTCCTCCTTCCTTTCCTCTTCCAGGTTCTCTTCTCTTTAACAAGAAAAGCCAATGGGACAAATTTGGACTTGAGCAGGAATGATCCCTCTGCAGTGAATGAGGCTCCAGCTGCTTAGGCAAGTGGTCACTGGCAAAAAGTGCCCGTTGTCCCTGCTCCAGAGCGCTGACCCAAAATCTTGCTGCCGAGTCAGCTGCTAACCGCCGCGTGAAATGGAAGCAAGCACGGGGAGAGAGCCTCCTGCTGTAGCACTAGTTTTCATGCCTCATTAAAAAACATACAATATGGCCTTGTGCTGCTGAAAAGTTTTGGGCTGGCAATTAAAGAGCTGAGGTTGAACAGGCTCAAGCACAGAAAGGTCCCTAGAGCGCAGGCTTGGACTTGCAGAAGGAACAGGGATGGGAAAGGTAAGCATCGGGGGCCTGTTAGATTTTGTGAGTGCTGCTGAAATGTGCATATTCCTACTTATGGAGCTAGCTGTACCTCCCTTTTAGGTCTTGCTGCTGGCTTATCTGGCATATGTTGACTTGTTATGGGGGCTGGGGAAGGCACCTCCAATATCACTGCAGGCACATACAGAGCTTCTGACTTGGATGCTCCATGTCTGCAGTGGGTCCTATAAAACGCATAGCTAAAACAGTGGAAAAGCTTGCAGCCTCAAATTTGGTGGCATAGGAAAAAGATTTGGAGGTACGAAGGGCTGAAATGACTGGCCTGAGGACAGGCCACATCAGTGGCTGAGGCAGGTGAGGGAATCCATGTACTCCTGGTGCCACATCTATGAGAGCTGTTCTCCGCTGTCCTCACATGGGCTCCATTGGAGCTAATGACGGGAGCCCTGACAGGCCAGGTCTTACTGGGCAGGTATCCACAACAGAGCATCACAGACACTCCTTAAACTGCTCATAAAGCTGACAGGGTTTAAGACTAGTTTTTCCCTGCACAACTTTCAGACCATGTCTGCCAACAGATTGCATGAGAGAAGCTGTGTAGTTCCCTTCCTCTTTGCTTCTGTATTTACTCTTACATTTCACCTGTAGCAACGCACCATAAATTGTGAAATTCCCCATCAGGTACTTTTCTAGGTGACTTGCAGAGGGTATTTGATGGGCTCCTAATGACAGCACTGGCTTGCAGTGCAAGTCTCAGTATGTGTGGGCAGGATTCCAGAAAAAAACTTCTCCTCCACTAAATTGACAAAGATTTTTATTGAGTGAATCTCTGGATTGCTGCTATGGTTCCTTTGTGAAAGCTAAATAACCCAAGGACAGGCAGGGCAAGGTTTTGAATGAATTTAAAGCAGTTGCCTCGAAGTGATTAGCATGATTGTACATACATGCTGGTTATTACACATGCAAATGAGACAAGCAAGCTGATTATGTGAGTAAGTGTAGCCAGTTTGTGTGCAACTCCTGCTTCCTGAGGCAGGATGCATGTGCCATGCTTGCAAGCCACTAATCCCCACCTCCTCCAAAATCCCCCCAAAAACTAGGCAGGCAGCCTCTACCACACACCTCTCGGGAGACAGCCCCATGCAGTGGGCCTGATCCTGCTTGCTGGGTGAGAGTGGCCCCAGGGATTCATCCTTCGTGTTCGCAAGGTCTGTGCTCGTCCCTGGGGGAAGAGGGCTCCCACAAAAGCCAGCCTGTTCAGAAATTTCCCGTCTCTCTCTTGAGCTTGTGGTAGCAGCAGTCTGTGGGCAGCAAAACTGTGCATGCCACCTCCAGACAGCACAGAGCTGGGTAAGTTTTAGGCACCAGGGACTAACCCAACATTTAGGTTTGATGATATTTATTGCTTGATTATCTGTTCTTTGCACTGCTAAAGACCCTAACTAAGGTCAAGGCATAAGACTGGAGACTTTCAAGGCCATTAAAATTAATAAGAATTGGCTGTCCAAATCCCATAGATGGCTCTAAAATCTCAGTGTAAGCATCTGAGATCTATCCGCTCATGGCAACATGCCCTATACTTTTTCTGTCTTCATGCTCGGTAATGAAGCTGATATAGCAAGGAGAAGGGGTGGTGTGTGGGAGAAAGTAGGAGGGTGTTTGAATATAGATTCAATATTCTTGGAAATACGATGAGGAAATTGTTATGTAATCAAGAAGTTCAATAATGGTTTTGTCTAATGTGCTTTTTTAGCTCCATCAAGGCCTGCAGAATAAACTTGGCATCAGGACCGGGTTTCATTCATATGCTCCATTTACTAAGGGATTTTTCTTGCAGCCCCCCTGCTTCCCCAAGCAGACAATATACTTTGAGTCAGCCTGTCCAGCTCCATCCTGCCATGCCTATGCCAGCCTCTGTCTCCCCAGGCTCTGAGAAACAGGGAGCCCAGTGTATTTTGAGTGCTATCCCACGTGCTGCACAGTGCAGAAACAGATGGAGAGTTCCTTAATCTCCTCCCCGCTTCATTCTGCACGGGAATAACGTCTCCTGCTCATGGCAGCTATACACGTCTATGGTATTTATTGACAGGGATTTGTTTTAGGAAACATCTCTTCACTAGAAAATGCATATTTGTTCACTAACTGAAAGAGTTCGCAGAACATGGTCACTTCTGATGTCATGATTCTGACCATTGGGCTTGCAGGATGTTTCTTCTAGAAAATGCTGAGGCCATAACGAAATGTGACACTTGCTTTTTGGATCATGACAAGAAGTTGAGGCCAAACTTGGGAATAGGGTTGCCAGGGAAACACAGAGAACCTTTAATCTGCTTTTTCATGTGGCAGGATGTTAAGATGCAATGTAAGACCTTGAGTCACCAAAACCCTTAAGTTCCACTGATTCCTGTGGAGTATAAACCCATGCTTGGGAGTTTTCCCTGGTCTGGCACTTTACACACCACTTCTGCATTCTGCCCCGAGGGGGTCCTTGAGAGCCGCTGGCACCAGGAGATCTGCCCTCCGGAGCGGCAGGACCTCTGCGCACACGCGCTCGCTCACATCCCTGCCATGCCCCCAGTGACTGCGTCCACAGGCTATGAGAATGTAACCGCTTACGCTCTTCTGTAAGCATTACTGCATAGTATAAAATCCATAAAACAAAATCAAGATAAAACCATTTATATTTTGCTTTGGAAATATATGAGATCTTAATTTTGACATTGCCTGGAAAAGCCCATATGAATAATGGTTAATTATTTGATTTCAGTTATAGCTGTAATAATTTTATCTGTTGAGAGAGTAAGTCTATTTGGTTTAAAAGGGGATACAATACTTCTAGTGATTATATGTCAATGCTTCGTTTGCCTACAGGCACCCAGAGAGCTGCAGTTACAACTGCTGCTGACTAAGCTAAAGTGGGCAGAAAAGTAGCCTTCAGGCATGGCCGCCTGTAAATTCCTTAATGCTGTTAAGAACACGTTTAGTTGTCAGAGACCTATCAAGCCCTATTAAATGATAAATGGTGTCAGTCTTCTTTCTGAGCAAAGCCCAGATGCAAATGGTGCTTTGGAGAAGAAAATGATAAATGAATGAAAATACTGAAAAGGCAAACTTCAAAGGCATACACTGCCTTTAGACATCAGTGCAATGATAGTGCTCAAGAGAAGATGAGAGGGGAGCATCTGTCCTATTTCTGCTGCCGCTAGCATGGGGAAAATCAAAAAAGAAAGCCAACGCATGGCACATGGAAGCTCAAGTTTCTCATTTTTCTCCTGGCCTTGCCTTCTGCCCAGGAAGACTGCAGCCGCAGTGTATTGGGTTTGCGTGGCAAGGTTTTGGTAGCCGGGGGGCTACAGGGGTGGATTCTGTGAGAAGCTGCTAGAAGCTTCCCCCATGTCCGACAGAGCCAATGCCAGCGGCTCCAAGACGGACCCGCCACTGGCCAAGGCTGAGCCCATCAGCAATGGTGGTAGCGCCTCTGGGATAACATATTTAAGAAGGGGGAAAAAAAACAACCTGCGCAACTGCAGCCAAAGATCTGAGTGAGAATATGTGGGAGGAACAACTCTGCAGACACCAAGGTCAGTGAAGGAGGAGGGGCAGGAGGTGCTCCGGGTGCCGGAGCAGAGATCCCCCTGCAGCCCCTGGTGCAGGCCATGGTGAGGCAGGCTGTCCCTGCAGCCCATGGAGGTCCACGGTGGAGCAGGTGGATTTGCCCAAAGGAGGCTGTGACCCCGTGGGAAGCCCGCACTGGAGCAGGCTCCTGGCAGGACCTGTGGACCCGTGGAGAGAGGAGCCCACGCTGGAGCAGGTTTGCTGGCAGGACTTGTGACCCTGTGGAAGGGACCCAGGCTGGAGCAGTTTGTGAAGAACTGCAGCCCGTGGGAAGGACTCACATCGGAGAAGTTCGTGGAGGACTGTCTCCCGTGGGAGGGACCCCACACTGGAGCTGGGGAAGAGTGTGAGGAGTCCTCCCCCTGCGGAGGAAGGAGCGGCAGAAACAACGTGTGATGAACTGACCACAACCCCCATTCCCCGTCCCCCTGCGCTGCTGGGGGGGAGGAGGTAGAAAAAAAGCACTGCAAGGTGTCCAGCCCCGACAGCACCGGACAGACCCAAACTGTTTGCATGTCCTCCCTGCACATCCGTGCAGACAAACCTTACTGCCATCCTCAAGCCGTGGCAGCGTGCTCTGCTCAGGCCCCGCACGTCAGGCGATGTACGCTCCCAAGGAGGGCTCCAGCCATGCCATGCTGCCCTCCCCAGCCTCACCGGGGGGCTCTCTCACCAGCACTCCTACCATCACCCTACCCAGCCCTCTTGCCTGACCCACTACGTCTTCATCTTGCTCGCATGTTCCCACCCTTTGTGGTGTGCAAAATGCTGGTCTTGGAGCACAGAAGTTGGAATGGCAGTGCGGTATTGCACAGCCTGGTCTTGCCCTGGAAGAAAAGTAAAGAGACAGACCCTAATGGTGAACCCCCCCCAACGCACAGAACATCCCGCCTGCTCTTCAACCCTCTGCACCACAGCCAGTCATTAGCTGATATCAGGGTCAGGCTCCAGACCACCTACCCAGAGAAAACCTTCCCTCCAGCTTGGTGCTTCCCTTTCAGGTACATCTCCCATTCCTGCTATCTATCTTGCATTCAGGTAGACAATGGTTTGGATTCAGAAAAATAAAAAATAAACAAAAAATAATGCCTTAACTCTCGGCACTGGTGTACGCCTGGGAACTGCTCTTCAAGATGCTTTTGTGATTTTACCCTGCACCAGGGAGAGAAAATGCTCGTGATCAACTCCCACTGTCCCAAGCAGTCTGCTCAGCCTCAGACACTATTTACAGGGGATGCTGAGCTTAAAGTGTTGGTGTTTGCTGGAGTAGTTGTGGGAGGGTTTTTTTTTAATGGTTAAATTCAATCAGGAATGTGCCAAGATAGCATGAAATCAACTAAATGTAATTAAGCAAAAACTATTAGCTTGATTGCTAAACCAGTCTTCCTCTCATGAATATGCATGAAAATAATTGATATTAATTCTTTTCAAATCTGAGGCACATTAGTTCTGCATATTATAGTGTGGAATTTTTTGGAAGACTAAACCAGTTCCACTGCTGCTTTCTCACCAAAAGGTATAATTAGTTTTGCTGCAGGGAGATTTACCTAGTCATTGATACCATACTGGGTTGCCACATAGTGAGGAAATTAGAACAGAGCTCAACTGATGTTTTGTCTGCAAAAATGGTGACTTGTTTAACATTTTTTCCAGAAATGTGTTAGGAGACGTGGCAAATCCGGTTACCAGCACCAGCCACACTAATGACGTTATGAAGAGACAGGGAGGCCTGCAGGAACAGTAAATCCCTATAGATAGAAAGGCAGTGGCAATATCCTCTACCTGTTCAGTATGTTCGACGCTGGCATGGCCCTGCTGCCCGAGTGTCTGAGCATTTCAGGAGCCTGTTCCTAAGGGCTGACTTTAACTCACTGGGATCGCTGCACCTGGGCTCCTTCTGCAGGTCATGGGGGGTTTCTCCAGCAGATCTCAGAGGGCTTTTTTCCATTCACACTTGGAACAAGGGCACAAAATTTATGCTGAGGCACTTTTCTGCCTCACAAGCTGGGGGAGATGTCTCCCTTTAGGGAGACAAATCCTCCTGTGCTGCGGGTGCAGCCTTTGCCCAGGCTGCACAGCCCCAGAGTTTGCCCATACACTTGCAGCCTGGTGTAAGAGGCTCTTTGGTGACATATATTGCTCTGATGAGAAAGCCTTGGGCTCACACAAGGGATTACAGCTGTTAATTGTTTATTCCTTGCAAGTAGCCTGCAAAGAGATTGAATACTAGCACCCCTCTTTTTGCAAAAGAGACAACAGAGACCTGCAGGTGGTGGGAAACATCTCTGCAGGACCCCTCCAAGCTCTCAGCACCTTCCTACTTCTTAGTCCTTTATTCTGGTAAAACCTCTTGTTTTCCTGATCAGCTTCTCTGCTCTCCATCATGCCCACGCTTATCTTCGTGTTCGGCTGGCAGACCTTGTATCAGACAGAAGGGCTTTGATGCAGGGAGACGTGCACGTGTGGGTCCACCCTTCCCAAGCCTGGGCTCCCAAGGGTTTTCTCTAACTACAGCAGAGCATAGAGCCCTTGGTGAGGGCTTTGGCACAAAGTGAATGAAGTGTTTTAATCTCAAGCACAGATGGTTCTTCCCTTTGTAAGCACTAAACACTGGATTAGATATCACATATTTAATAAATAGCAACAACTGTATACAAGCTGTGTACAAAAGCAGCTAAAAGCTAATCCTTGGCAATTAATCATTCATATTAGTATGAGTGTTTAATTCAAGTGGTAAGTAGAGACAGTAGATACAGAACCTGTTAGAACACAAAAGAAAAGGCAGCTATACATCAGCATTTCAACAAGAGAGTTTGATCTCAGCTCAATAAGACAATTTTGATGCATTCTAGCTATAAATATAGAGGATGAAAACGGAAGCGTGGAGATATATACTTGGTTCTTTGTTGGTTCTTTTTTTGTTTTGGGAGATTTTTAAAATTTATTTTTATTTTTTAAAGTCTCCATTGAGCTCAGAAAAAGCTCAAACTCTTTGAAGTGGCGGCTGGCAATCTGGGAACACTCATTCCCATGCTCACTGGCTTCTGGACATTGACACAACAGTCAGCCTTTCCAAACCACAAGAAATAAACACCTACTCCAGATAGCCCTTGGCTTTCTGATAGCTTTGAAATCTCTTATGATAGCCTCTCCGATGTTACTGCATCCCAGCATGCTCCCAACAGACACAGGACAGGCAGGCCAGCAACGAGACACACATCACACAGTGCAGTCCCTTCCTTCTCTCGTCCCTCCGCAGCACAGACCTCCGAGGTCACCCCGCTACTGTCACCCTCCCAGGGCGCTCACAAGCAGCAGAGACTCGTTTATGCTACCGGGGTATCTGAGAAGTATATTTACAACAAGAACTTACTTTTTCTTTACCACGCCTTTCACAACGCTCAGGGGACCGCAGAAAACTAGACCTGAACAGAAAGAAGAAAAAAAAAAAAGGGGGAAAAAAAAAAAAAGACAAGGGAAAAAAAAGCCACTCTGTCCATTTGGATAGGGAGCAGAGCTGGTTTTTATACTGTTTCTTAGGGGGGTTTGGTTGTTTGGTTTTTTAGTGGCTATTTTACTGATTTTTTTGCCCTTTACCCTAACAAAAGTCACCTGAAATTGTTTGAAAAATGCAGGCGTGCTGCCTTTTATTGAAGACAGGGCAGGGGAGGAGGCAAGGTTTCCTGTAAACGGCAGCTGAACAGTGCCAGGTGGTACATCGTATTTTAATCCGCATGCAGAATAGCAAAGACCAGCATTGAAGATTAAGGGAAATGATACACTTCACTGGGGTTTAGCGCATTTTTCAGTTGCCTTTTTTCTGTTTGGGGTTTCTATGTTAATATAGGATGATACCACGCTATATACTGGCTGGCAGAAATTAATCTTGTCACGAATGTACTTCTTTGAAAGGCTGAGCCTTCCTGAGCTCTTAATTTGAGCTGATTTGACTGTCTCATTATCATACCAGCAGATTTTAGAATAGCAAAGTTGAACCTTACTTGAACTTGTTGGTTATATTAGCACTGTTTTTCTTTCTCCTCCCCACTTCCATCCATGAATAATAATAACCAGTATCACTTTTTTTTTTATCCTACCGAGGCCTCCTAGTAACTGTTTGCTAAACAAACACGCGCTAACATGGCGCATTGGGGGAGAAGCATATTAAAGAGCCTGAGTTTTGTTTGCCAAAGATAGAACTTGTCATTCCAGGGAAACGCGCGGTTTTGATGTCCTGGGAAACTGGGGATTTTCTGTCAGGCACGTGGTCCCGTTACCTCACACAGCGAGCAGACCGTGAGCACGACAGCTCTGGGGTTTGCAAAACGCATACCGCGTGCAGACTGGGGCCAGGTCACTTCTTTTTTGTGTCTCTGTTCTGAAATTTCATTGCCGTTCGGCTGCACAGTCCTCGTCTGGCCCCACTGTTTTCCTCTCGAGCGCGGCTCCGCTTGGCTGACCCTGCTGTGGTTCCCGAGTCACTGCACGGAAGCAGCTCTGGCGTCGTTTGGACTTTTCGATTAAGGCTCTGCTGGGCCAGCAGAAAAAAACCTGTCCCTCTAAACAGACGTGAGCTGTGACACGTCTAACTCCCGAGTGCCACGGTCCCTGCAGCAGAGGCATCCATCCCTTCCATCTGCAATAACTTTCTTCAGAAAGAGAGAGCGGGTCTGCAGAGGCCGTGCCCCGGGGAGAGACCATGCAATCCGGTGCAAGGTCAGAGGAAAGCCACCCTGCGGGTTCCTTTAGCCGCTGGATAAAGCTCTGTCTCCGATCAGGTTGCATTATCCCTAACGAGCTCTGGCAGATGCTTCAGCTCTCTGCTCTTCCATCAAGACAAACTGGTGAGACCCACCTTCCCGAGGGCAGCGTTTAACCCTTTCCACGTACGCTTGCTTGCCCGTGGGGAAGCCCAGCTATTAACTGTGTCCTGAACAAGGCAAATTGTTCACACTACTGCAAGATGCTGATTGCTGAACCTGGGGATTTACCCCGCAGCCTCCCTGCTGGAAGAGGCGATCCCAGGGTCTCCTGCGCTCTGCGTGTCTGCAGAAATGGGCACCTATTTCCGTGCTGCCATTTGGCCTCATCATGGGTGCAGCACAAAAAGCCAAAAATCCCCAATGGAGCAAGATTTGCAAAAGATCCCAGCTCCTCTCTAGGCATTAAAATATGGCTTTTTAATGCATGTAACATCCAGCATCTCTCGTTGACGACACTTGTGACAATCCCCTGCTGTCTGGTGCGAGCTGCTGGACCTGGTCTGGTGAGAAGTTGCTCAGCACATTTGGAAACGAGACACAGAGGAAGCCCAGCATGGGGAGAAACCCACTGCCGAGTGGGAAAAACAAATCCAGTCTAAACCGGGAGTCATTTAAAGAAGGAAAAATACTAAGGGAAAAAAACCCCTCAGCATGCCAGGGAAATAAGTTTATAGGAATTACCAAGCGAACTAGGAATAACCTTTCAATGGTTGAACTCCGGCACAGACAGATGTGAATGAGAGTCCCCGGCAGCTGAGGGCTCTCCGTGCGTTACGTGGAATGAGCTGGCAATTCCCAAGGCAGTCCCAAACGGCCAGGCTCATCAGAGGAGCTAATACTGGCTTATTGTTTTCCTTTATTTCTTAGAGAAGAAAAAGCATCGTAAGGGTAGGGATGCTGGAGCTGTGTGTCCCAATTAACCTGCTGCAGGTAGGGTCAATTTGCTCTCTCCTGCATCCCCTTCAGAGGGCACAAAGCGTGTCTGTTCCCATGGCCACTCTCCCCTGGAAGGGGAGGGAGAGAGGAAGGAAAAAAGGTGCCGCTCTATTTATGAGATAGTCCTGCTTTATGGCGCTGCCCTTCCTGCAGCCTCGCTGAATGGTCTGTCTTTTTTTTTTTTCTTTCTTTCTCATTTCTCTGTCAATTGATTGCTCACTGCCAGAGAGTATTATTGGCTTCAAAAGCTTCATTTTCTGGTTCCTGAACTGCTCATCTGGTCCTGGCTCATTGCTGCTACTGGAGGTCAGACCCGAGTCCCAGAGTCATTAGGCCGTTTTGGGTTTGACCTTGAGAGCTTCCTTTGCTCACCCCATCACATGAAAAGCCCCTTTGATCATTTCAGACACATACTTTAAAAAAAAAAAAAAATCCAATGGCAAGAGATGATTGGATTGTTTCAGTGGTAGGTAGAAATAAGCTGGAACCAAAACGTTCCCAGCCAGGGAATGTTAAAGAATCCCGGTGCTTGGGGGTGTTCCTGCTCACTGCAGGGCTGGGGGCTGTGGCAGCACCCTGGCATCCCTGCACACACCAAAAACTTGCTTCAGTTCTGTAAACCAGCAGCAATTGTGCTCCGGTCTCAACTTTTGCTGTGGATGAATTCATGGGATGCAAGATGCAGTTGTATAATTTGCATGAAAACTACAGCCTGTTCCTGAAGGGTTTCCACATGGATTGGAAACGCCCAAACTGTAACTTTCAGTGAGTGCCCAGTGAAAGCACAAGGGAAAAAAAATGAAGTGGTGAATCCTGAGCTTCTCTACTGTGCTGTTCAACTTCACCCTGCCCAGCTGGGTAACCATGGAGAAGAAGGTGCAGTGGTGAAAACACCTTACAGAACACAATTATTGTCTTAATTTAACACCTTATGTATTGCTCCCTGCAATATTCCAGAGAATTAGCTTGTTCTCTGCAGAGTTTTGCTAGCAAGGTTTCATGAGATTCAAATCTTTGTTGTCTTTACTATCTATATCAGATTATTGAGTAGTCAGTGGACTGGTTTAGGAAATGGTTAGTTAAGATCAGCAGGGCAAGGAGCAGACACTTTCCCTGGGCAAGCAGAGAGCTGTGCACAGGCTCTCCTTATTTCTGGGGTGAATAAGCCAGGCATGGAGCTGCTACTACTGCAGCTAAGCTTGACTGAAGATGCTGGGTTGGGTTAACTCATTTCCTCTAAGGCTTCCTACCTTTGCAGAAGGAATAAATAATGCTCTGTTCTGGACGGTCTCATCCTGTGCCGCTGCAAATGTGCTAGCGCAGGCTCCCAGCCAGAAGCCGTTAACAGGAGCCCCAGACAAGCCAGGCTTGTGCTGACCGTATCTGCGGCCCCACGGAAGACGTAGGTGAGATGCACACCGTGAAGAGCTGGACTTCAACATCAGCCTCCCCAGTTTAGGACCAGGGATTACAGGTGCCAACTCAGGAAAATCACCGAGCAGGAACTGAAGCACGGAGAGAGGCTGTTCACCCGTGGGACACGGCCAGGGACAGCCAGCGTGAGGCGGTGTTTTGAGGAAGGGATGACTTCTTCACAATCGTCCTCATTTACGAACTTTTTCTGTGAAGCTTTTGAAACTCTTCACTTACTGAACATTCAATTAAAGGCAAAAAATAATAATAGTTCAGGGTTAAAGAAGTCAAAAGGAGAAGTCTTGTTAAAAATAATCAAAATTTAAAATGAAAATATAATAGAAACATGAAAATAATGAAAAAGTAGCTTTGTTTCACACCCTTCTGTAACGCAGGCAGCTTCTGTGCATTTTGCAGTGTTCATGTGGTGAGTCCCCACTCATCAGCTATTTATCTCCATGTACAGAGACTTGTCTGGAGGAGAGACGCAGTTACAGGATCCTGCTCTTGACCCAGCGGAGGTCAGCAGCAGAAATCCCTCGCTTCAGTAGGGCACTGTTTCACCAAGGGTCTTTCCTTCCATGCGATTTGCCAAAATACAATCCGGGGTGGAGGGATGAAGTCTTTTTCTTACCAAAAAGGATGCAAACACTGGGTTCTGCACTTGCCACCCTGGCAGGGCCGTCGCTGCCTGCCCAGTCATGCCCCGCTGCCCTGCTCTTGCCACCAGCCCCACAAAGGGAGGCTTGAAAAATTCCCATTTAAATTCTGGCTTTGGGCAAGTTGGATGCCATACCAGACAAAAATAGGGCATCCTGGCTGAAACCCTGCTCTTGGAAATGTGAAGAGTTACTCTGGCTGTATTAAAGTTGCATGTAAGAGATGACATTATTGGAAACCAAATAAAAAATCGTGAATACTTTGTCAGCAGGGCAGGAGGGGAAGGGATGGCTCCAATTTAAAGATGTCTTAATCAAATTCAACCCCTTCTACACCTCTAGATTTTGCTCCAAAATCCAGTTAAACTACTAAGCTAACAAAGACCCCAGTTACCAAAGGGAGAGATAATGAAGATACAAAGGAAGAAAATTAGCTGGCAAAGCCGTGCTCCTGGATTATTTCACTGCTCCATGGGGGAGAACTGAAATGCTGACAGTTTACCTTTCAAATCTCTCAAATAAAACAACACTTGAAAATTGCTAAAATATTATTAACACAAGCAGCAACATAGCAGCAGGGTCGCTTTGTCAAAGTGACAGCAAAGGCCGCGTCTCCCCACGCTGCCAGCAGCAACGTCTGACGGCCACGCCGGGAGGGTTTTGCTCTGTGCACACATGGGTGCGGGATGCGGGACCCCCCCTCCCTGCGCCGTCGCACTCCCGTGGGTGGGAGATCATCAGCCTTGCTCATACACAGAGCGTGCTACTATTGCAGCCTGAGCAAAACTCGCTTAAACAGAGGATTTTCAAAGATTGTAATATGTGATGTAATGGACCTCCACCTCTTAGTTCCATCTTTTGCAAAACCTCCTCTCTCTGCACCAAAAAATAATTCCCAAAGAAATGAGCTTGAAACTAGTGTGGGACCGTGCTCAGCCCCTATGAAAGGCAGCCTGGAAGGAGGGGTCAGCCTGGAAAGAGGGGTCTGGAGTGCCTTTTGTAGGGCTCACCCATCTCTTCCAAGACTTCTCCTTCCAGGTTTGGATGCTCAGAGGAATCCAGGTTGGACCTTGTATCCCCCTCCAAAATTGCTGTTTGCAGAAAACAGTTGTAGCCAGTCTCCCTCCGTGAAGATGGTGGAAAACGTAGAAGAGAACGTGGAAATGGGAAACTTGGAGGGAACTATACAGTTACTCAAAGAAAAATGCCAAGTATTACTGTTAAAGAAAATTCTCTTGAAAAAAATAACAATCACCAACTCTCTGCATTTGCAGCACAGTGTCTGCTGCTTTGAAATCAGGCTCTACCTGATGTTATTTTGGGGAATTTAAGCCAGACTCTTGCTGTTACCGTCTCAATGTTCTTGGCTTTGTTGCTGTTTCTCTGTTTTATTATTCTGAAGAAAATAAGTCTATTAGTGTTCTTTTTTTGGCAGAGGAACAGCTGTGTGAGCACCGAGTGGACGGACTCCAGGTGGCACAGTGGCTCAACGCAAGAGTCCCTTCCTCCTGCTACAGTCAGGTGCGATGTCACGGGGATTTCCCTCCCGCAGCACAGGGGTTTTATGGGCTCTCAGGGTGTATCCCCGCGTTAAGCACCTGAGCTGAGCTCCGGTCCTGTGGCCAAATCCTGCCAAAGGGGTTGTGCAGCCTGGATGTGACGCTGGGGCCAGGGGAAAGGGGGGCACACGAGTGGGTGCCTGCGCGCACATCCCCGCTGGCCCCGGTCTACCCCATCCCTGCCTTCACGAGGGTCTGTGGCAAGAGATCTGGGCTTCACGTAAAAAACCCAACCCTTGTTACGCTGCCAAGGTTAAAATCCTCCGTAAGGGTCACTCTGTGGACGTGCAGAGTGTTAGGGAGCCTTTCCCCTGCCTCCACAGGCGCAGGGCACTGCTGCTCTGCGCGCACAGATGTGCTTGGTGTAAATAGACCCCAGCAGCAGATGTGACTGTCCCGGGCACAGGCTATGAACCAACCTGGCTTCGACAAGCTGTTCTTAGGATCACCTGGTAATCGCCCGACACGGAGCCAGGCAGATCCCCTCCCTCCCGATCGCTTTCTTTTAAGAGTTTATTAGTTGCCCGCTGCTACAGTAAAGACTGGTGCTGTTACAGGCTCTTGCCTCTGAGCGCTCCTTAATTGCCCCCTGAAAACCCCACACCCAACAGGTACCCAGATAATTTACCAGCCAAGTTTTGATGCCTATATTTAAAAGGGTGACCTTAGTTTAAGAAAGCATTTTTTTGGGGCCAATCTGTAATTTGACACGGTTTAAACATATTTTTAAGTAACCCTGTAAAATAACATGCTGCCAAGCAAGAGCTTTGGGTTAAATTATATCCCCACGAAAATCACAGCGTGTAAAGGTGGCTGCTGGAAGTTGACAGAGCCTTAATTATGGCAGCCCCAGTGGGTGATACGGCAGCAGTACAATCAAGCCTTGGAAAACCCGTGCTTTAAGGCCACTGGTTAATCCTGCATGCCTTGCGCACATCCTGCTTTGGAGCTGTGCCGCCTCCGCGGGTTGCAAGCCCTGAACCGCGTTTTCGGGGGAAACGGCTTCAGAATAGGCGAGCGCGTCCACTTGCTGGGAGAGGTTTCTGGGCTTTTTCTTTTCCTAGTTCAGGCTTCTCCAAAAAATAAACGCAGAAACTGCTCTGCACAGTGTTTCTTGACACAAAGCCACCGTTCTGCTGTGTTGCTTTGCGACAGCGGCACCGTAAAATATATGTTCCTTGTGCCGCTCTATTCTGACATCCCCAGCTTGCGACTTAAAAGTCAACATATTCCCCCTCCTCAGCCCTCTCCCACATCATCTCCTACGGAGCCAGGAGTATAAAAACACTAAGCCTCGTTGCTAATGGCCTAAGCAAATGATTTAATCACAGTGATGTAAAACGAGTGAGGAGCCTGCAGGATGGAAAAAATGCTGGATAGACAGTAAGACTAATGAGGTAATATGTAAACCCAGGCATTTTCTAACAGACTGGACGTGGCAGAGCTGACATGTATATTGAAAGGGACATAAAAACATAGACGAAACAATAGCCTGGGTTGGCCACAGCTTGATTTACGCAGTGGAAACATTTTTTCCTCTGAAGGCAAAGGCAAGAAGCATAGAAGGCTCTATGCTTGGTCGTACAGTCACAGCACCGCGACTGGAGATGCAAACCGCCGGTACCCAAGCACACCCGGCCTCTGCGGCTGTGGGGTGAGGCTGTCTCACGAGCACTCAAGCAACAAATTTCCCAGGGCTCTGCGAGACAAGCCAGCATCGCTGTCCCCGCGAGGAAAGGGGAGTCCAGACAATTTGTTAGACATCTCGGAGCGGGAGAGTGCGGGTGCTGTCACTGAAGCAGCGGGCTCGGTGCACCGGAGCCAGCCTGCGCTGCTCGTGCTGGCCACCGCTTGCAAGGTAGCTCCAAAGCAACCTGAACTGCTCTGCAAACTGAAGGCCCAGCCGTGCCATCTGTGCAAAACAGAGGGTGCCCCTAATTCGCACCTCTGGATGCCACGGGGTAACGTCTGCGTGCAGACAAGCTCCCAGTTCACACCGTGGTGGGGTTGGGGTAGCGCAAAGAAGCGGGCGCTCGGCGATGCCTACGGGCACGGTGGTACCACACGGGTCCCGAGGCTGGGATGAGACATCTGCTTCCCGAGCCAGGCCGGGTGCCACTTGGCGAGAGAGCCAAATGACACAGCTCCTGGGGCTGCCAAACATATGGTGTGCTCCACGTGTGAGCACTGCACATGCCGCTTAAAAACACCAGCTGCTCAAGGTGAGAGCACGAGTGTTGGGGAGGAGAGGACAGCTCAGGGACATGAGCACGTGTGTCCAGTTTCACTATGGGCCGGCTAACAAGGAAATTCTGTATTTTTGCCTGCGTGCTCTTACTGGAGAAACCTCTTGGAAATTCCTGGCGGTGCATGCAGAAAACCACGAAGCAAAAAAACTGAGTCATCTGTTTCAAACTGTCGTACCAACTTCCCCTGTCAATCTGCATGACCCACTCAATTCTCATCCATTTTCTCCATTTTGGGGGAGTTGTGAAAAATAAATACAATCATTCCGGCTGATTGGTTATAACATTTGCTCAAACTGCAGTTATTTGGCCAAATTCTCCTATGGCTGTACCACAACTTGGGCTTTACAAAATCCAGGCAGTAACACCAGACACAATCAGAGAACTTGGTCTGACTGCATTGCTGCTCTGCCCTGGACAGATTTACCACAGTTCAGTGCTCTGCAGTAGCTTAGACAGGGCTAAAAAAATAAGAATTTAGTTATTAATGTCATTTTCCATTGAGATAGTGTGTGAAATCAATCTATCATGCTAAATCTACAAGTTCCAAACTGTATACATAAGGTATATTAAAGGATTTGGAAAGATTAAGAATAGCTCCTGAGCGTCTATATGTGTGTATAAGCACTGATTGTTTTATCTACGAATTACCTGCTGCTGTGCAGAAAAGGCAAAGATAAGGAAACCAGCCTGAATCGGCCTTGTTGGGAACAGCATTAGCGGGATTATTTGCTCGCAGCTGAGCTCTGCCTCTGCTTCTTGGGGTGATGTGAAAGTATCACAGAGGGATGCGGCTCTCCAGAGCCAGGGGAGCCCAAGAAATACCTGCTGCCCCTAAACCAGCCGGCATTTCTCTGTGTGCTCAGCACTGTGCCTCTCAGGTCAGTGCTCCGGGATGCGCCCGCTCTGTGGCCGGTGCTGGGCTGTGTTCCCGCGCCGCTCCCAGCTCCCCCGCGCCATCCCCGCAGACCCGCTGCCGCTGCCGCCCCGGAGCCTCGCTCCCTGCCCTGCCGCACCGCGCGTCGCCCAGCCAGCCGACGTCCCCTGGTAATCAAGGTGTCCCCGACATTTCTGCCAACTGCCTCCTCCTCTAAAAACTCATTGAAGCACTGATCACCGCTGAATTAAAAAAATGCATTAAAAAAATACAGCGTTAAAATGCTGTAGTGACTAGAGCCAGTGGGAAGAGGCCTCTTGCTTACAGCGGGGGCTAAGGGTGCCTGCTGGCACGTCTCCTTCGGTTTGGTGCTGCCGGGGCGTTTCGGTGCAGGGGAAGAGCCCTCTCTGTGTGCATCAGCTCCACGGGCACGGCAGCTCCTGAGCAGGACGGGCGGCCGGACCGGGACACGGGGCTGCAGAGCCACGGGAGGCTCTCGGTGTGCAGAGCCCACCTCGCACGCGTGCTGCGGCTCGGCCGGCTGCCGGGGCTGCTGAGCCGCCGAGCCTGTGCGGCCAAGCAGGTGGGTTTCCCAGGTGGCAGTTCTTTTAAGAGCAATTGGGACAGCCTGGGTGAGAGGTCAGGACTGGGTGCTTTTAAAAATCCATCTTGTTTTCAGCCCAGCTTGCTCCTCCATGTGCCACGAAACTACCAGGGTTTGTAGCTGTTCCCGATTAGTGACAAAGCGTCAGACTCAGCCTGGCTCCGCTCCCGAAGGACCAGCAGGGCTCTGGCTCTCGTAGGCAGTAGCCCAGGAGTCTTGTCTCTGCTCCTAATAAGACATGCTGATGAATTAGCCATTCACACACAAACACAACCCCGCTCTTGCCTCGCGACCGGCTGAATCTCGTAACTCCCGCAGGAAGGCAGACATCCGCCTCCCGCAGTCGCTGGGCAGCTGCGCTCAGCAGTGCCGCGTGAGCCCGGGCAGGTGAGGTTTGCTGGGGCTTACCTGGCTGAAGGCACCTGGACTTTAGTCCCAGGATTAGTATCAGGGGAAGCGCTTACAAAGAAAGACCGTTCCACGGGATAGCAAATACACGACTCGCACCGGTAGTGGCAAACCTCAGTGCGCCTGGCACGGCAAAACCTGTGCTATTCCAAAGGGGGTACCTGGGCTGGTTCTGGCAAACCTACGTAAGGAAGGATACTTTTCCCCAAACACTCATAGCATGCGTGACTCCACAGTTTATAAAAAGCATCCTCTGAAAAGATTTTCCTACTGGGTGAAGGCCCATTATGAGGACTTCCTGGCTTATGCGGCTGTATATAGCAGTGGTAATCCTATTATGCTTATCCTAAACTGTCCTCCACCGAACAGTGAAATGAACTTTACAGAACACTAGAAGCTTAATTAAGCCTCCCAGCCTGCTGCGAGCAGCACAATTCTGCCTCGGTCGTGTTATCACAGAAAACACAAACAGCACACCTGTACCATACACACACCGAAGGCTGCTTCCCTGTCTTCATTCAGCTTGTTCTCAGTAAATTCAAGGTAAGTTCTTTGTAGGAAGAGTTGTCCTACTAATTCTTTATCACTGAGAGCCCAAATCCATGACCACGTACGTATGGCAATAACTCTGCTCTTGCAAATAGCGGTGCTGAGGCTGAAGACTAGTTGCTCATGCACTTCTGTATTTTCATTGCACCGCTGTTAAGGATAAATAAAAATGGCACCGATCCTGAGCCTGGCCGTTCTGGAGAGGCTTTGCAAGTCTCTAAAGAAGCAATATTACACCTACAGCTAGCAAAAACCAGCTGGGTTGCAGCAGCCCCGGTGCCCCTATGGACCATTTTTGCTGAACATCAGCGTGAACCTTCAGAGCACCCGCACAGACTGGAGAGCCGAACAGCTGTGTCAGGCTGTGCCATGGGTGTCAAGGCAGATTTGAATGGCCTAGCTATTTTGTTTCAGCTGCGTAAGGTTGGATGACAACATTCATGTTTCTCCCCTAACACTTTTTCACACTGCTCACACTTGACAGTCTTTGAATTGCTCCAGAAAAAGCTGAACGACAATGAAGCTCCTGGGCAGAAACCAAAGGGATGAGCAAGAGCGTACAAGCTGCAGCCGGAAAGCTCTATATGGGTGATTATCCTGAAATCTTAATATTGCTAACTAACATCGTAAATATTACTTTAAAACCCACAACTCACAATCCTGCAAACAGCACATCTCTGACTGCCACGGCAGCCTGCCTGTGCAATGCATGCCCAGTCCTGGACAGGACGAGACCCGACCCGAGGATGTCGCAGCACATTTGCAGCATAGCAAGAGGTGCTGGTATCACCCTGTGCGTGGCCAGCATGGCTTAACTGCTAACCATCACTAAACATGGATTCCTGTGACCTTTTTAGACCTTCCTCATGCCTTTTCCTAATGGAGGGCACCTCTGAGGTTTAGCTCTAGAAATTAATATCTTCAAATGCGTGCCTTTTTGGTGTAACAGACTGAGACAGGCTAAATATTTTGTGTTCTTGTCTTGCCTGGCTGGTAACCCAGATACTATTAGTGAAGCACAACTGGGTCATGCGAATTAATATTAGCATCTGCGTTAGCTGCTTTATTTACATCACTGTAGCTGTCAAAAGTTGTAGGTAGCTTAAAAGGAATATGGTTTATTCATGTTGACGCTAGCAGTAAAACAGCTAGATGAAGGAAGGCTGGCTCCTCAGGGCCAAGAAGCCAGGCAGGGTCTGTGGCAAGCACAGGGCCAAGGGGGGCAAATGCCCAGTGAATGGGCTGGTCTGGGATGAAGGGGGCAGCTCATCCCAATTCACATGGGCCAGCAAAAGACTTGGCCGGCAGCACAGCCTAACAAGCCCACCGGTTTTCTGTATTGCCCAAAACGAGAGCAGGTGTTGTTGAAATAACAGAGGATGGAAGGACCCTGATTTTCCAAAGATCCCTGCTTCAGGCAAGCCCCATCAGCACCATTCTGGCTGCTGCTGGATGCAAACACATGAAACGCCTATGTCCTTACAGCTAAGCAACAGGGATAGAGGTCAATACTGATTGTTAAAAAGGAAACTCTCATGCTTCCTAAGCTAACTTCATGTATTCTGGGTGGAGGTCTGTGTTGCTGCAAGATGTGGACCTGGCAGGTCTTCATCGAGGTTCAAGCTGAACCTTTTTTTGATGGCTGGTCCATGGCTCTGGTCGCTGCAAACTTCCCCATGTGGTGCTGCTGTCACATCAGGACTAAGGAACCCAGGCCCTGTTATTCCCAGCTCCTGATATGGTGTGTGCCCGTAGTGGGGAAGGAGGAAACTGCCCTGCAGCCCCCAAGGTGCCCGCCACCACCGATGTCCTGCCCAGTGAGCTCGGGTCCTCCCCTAGCATCTCACTGTGCTTCAGTAGGGCCATGCCGGGGCCAGGGCTGGATTAGAGGCATCAGGTAGAAGAGGTTAGTTTTTAAAAACTCTGATCACTGTTTTAATATAATTAAGGAATTAATTAACTTTCCAACTCAGTAATTATGGAAGCTTCAGAGTAATGCCTGGTTCCATAGGTCCCTGTGGCTCTCACAGTGGTCAGTATGCATCTGAGAATACCCTGCAGGTCCTGCCTGGAGTGGAGGGAGGTGGGCTGCGGGGCCGATGCTCGGAGGGGGACTGGTATCAGTGCAGTCAGACTGGCATGAACCCGAGCACACAGCATTTGGGGAGAATAACATTATTATTACTTTTAGCCAAAGTCCAGAAGATGCCATGACGTGCAGGGTCAGTTACACCTCTCTCCATTGATGTCTGCAGCCAGAAGCTCTCCGACATGCAGGCGCTCAATCACGTCTCTGTGAATGGATTTAAGAGTCAGGGCTTTGTCTCCACCTTAGAGCCTACTGCTGTGAGAAACTGGGACTGTCAGCTAGTGCATCTCCTGGTGGTTTCATTCCTGGTAGGTGGCCACTACCTCCTCGAGCAGATGTCGTGTCCCTGCCACGTTCTGCCCCCTTTCCAAAATCCCCCATGACCAAGAGCCAACCATCCTGTAAACAAAGCCAGTGCTGGGTTTTAATTTTATAGGAACTGAGGTAATGCAAATTTCTGGTTAATAGAAATCGCAGCAAGGCGGTATTTAGGTAACTGCTGGCAGGGTGCTTTTATCAGCAGAATTCTTAGAGATGTTTTTTCTTATCAGTAGAAATTGTATCAATTTATTTTTCCAGTCTGCTCAAAAAAACCTTGAACAAAGAAAACTAGAAAACAGTTTCACAAACCAACTTTACTGGGCAACAACACTGTTAATTCCCTGGGTGCCTAAAACTCATTTTAAAACAGGATAAAAGAGCAGAGCAAACTTTGAGTGTGTCTGCAGGGCACAGACATTCCAGACAGGCAAGGAGCTTGGGTCAAGCTCTGCTGGTACCCAACGGAGCTGCCTTTGCCTTGGGTTCAGGCAAGGGATGGAAAGAGCTTGGGAGCTACCAGAGCAGTGCAACATTGCAACAAATATCTCCCCGGATTCCCTTAACCATCACAGTGGGATGGCTTATCATTTCACCACGTGGATCAGATAGATCGCCGTCTGTTACAGCAACCTGCACCAGGAATGCAATCGCTCGCTGGCTGAAGAGTCCAGGTATCAGTGAAGTAACCAAAGCAGAAATTACATCCTCCCACACAGGCCAGAGAAATTATTATAATCCTCTTATATTCCTTGTCTCAGTTGTTATATGGATAAATTCTCAAGCAATTATATCACAACAAAGGCAACATCTATTTTTTAAAGCGAGCTAGTAAAAGCAGATCTCCAGGAATCAGGTGGTCCCGGAGCCAGAGATATTGTTCTCTGTTAGATTTTGATACTACCAGCTGCTGAGTTTCTCTTTGCCTTCAGGAAGCACAAGTAGCCATCTGGAAGCTTCATCAACACACCAAAACTGCAGCTATAATTGTGCTTATTAAACAAGAGTCTAAATCCGTACCAGAGAAAGCAAAACTCTCCCTAGGACCGAGCACATGAATGCTACCCTGGACCCGTGGCAAGTCTGACCTCCCAGTAACCAGCAGTATACTGGTGAGAAGAGAAATTGTGGCTGAAGCACAAACTTTAGAGTAAGAGGGACAAGCCCTACTGCACTCAGCTTTGCTGGGTGTTGTCTGGCCCAGGCACTGACCTTATTCCTCAAGCAGCCAGCTTCAGTACAAATATTCCCAGACTACAAAAAACAGCAAAAGACAGTGGCTGAGTGCATTTAACATGGCGAGGTGCTGCCAGTCCCTGGGATTATACTGGTCTACCTATGTTGAGGATGAGCAGAGACGAGGCAGAAGCAGTCAGATTTTCCCCCTGCTTGCCCCAACACGTGAGTTTGTTTTTGGGAGCAGCGTCTGCCCGGCAGCACAAGGACAGCACAGTGCACTCTGCGTTTCACTTCGGAAACCACCCAGCCCCAACCAGACGGTGCCTGCTCCACCATCTCATCCCTGCTCAGACGTTCCCCAAACCTAGATCCAGAAGAGCCTGATGTGCACATCCAGTGGCAGGAATTTGTCCCTAGAGGCTCTGAGCACCAAGACACATGGTAGAGGGGAATAGCTATTCGAATACAGCCAAGTGTGACTAACATTGAGAATACATTACGCCCTTAAACCTGTGTGATTTTTCACCCGGAGTTAACACAATAGCATATTTTCAGTGCAACCTTTAGCTCCAGTCTAATTTTTAAGACTCCATTTCCTACTATCCTTCCCCGCCATACAAAACTCAGCTCCCTTTGCCTGATCAATCAGTGTGATTGCTCTGAACTTGACCAGGTCGGAAATATTACAGCAACATTGGTGACAATACAGTCATTTATCAAAACAGAAACATTCTGGGAACAAGAGTTGGGTTCCTATGGGCTGTTAAAAATTATATGCATATTTTTGCATGTTCAGAACGTTCCCTTTCAACAACATTTAATGAAAAGCTCTCTTTTGAGCTCAAAATTCCTTCTTTCCCTAGTTTGGTTAATTAATTTTAAATAAACTAAGGATATGTTTGAAATATTCTGGTCTGAAATTACTGAAATAAAGTATTTTGAATACTCAGACCCAAAATGTAGGATCTGGGGGGAAAAATGGTTGCACAATTTGGGCAGGGAAAATTTTCAAATTATTAAAAATTATTTCAGACAAGAAAACTATTTCCTGCACCTCCCCACTCTACCACCTGTGCCTTAAGGAGACCTGGCCCATTCCCTCTCCTTGGACCTCCTCTGCCTTTGGGTGGTTTGATATCCTTCCCAAAGGGACAAGACACAATCACGCACGTATCTAGAGATGCAGCTCCTGGGATGACACCCAGTGCGTACCAGCTTTTCTTACTGTATTTGCTGATGAAAAGTTACATTTTTACAAGCAGCCTTCAGGGAGATGCAGGAATTTCAATGAAATTTTCAAGCTCCACCCAAATTAGCATCTCTCCCATCAAACTCGGCAGCCTCATACCCAGACGTGCGACACAGCACTGCGACAGACCTGCTGGGTTCGTGCTAGAGCTCTGCACTCACCCCTGCCGCAGCATTCCCATGAAAGCCCGCTGTCCTAGCTGGCCTGTTTCTCCTTTTTACTTCGGTAATAGGGAAAGGCAAGGCTTTTTTCCCTTAATCAGCTGCCTGGTCCATAGGTGTTCCCCCATCAGTCATTTCCAGCAGTAATTGCAGCATTAGCCTCTTCTTGCCTTGCACTAAATCTAGACAATACTCTACCAGGCCTGTATCAGCTTTGCTCTTTGATCCCTAAGGGAAGCCTGAAATAATTATGAAATTGTGCTGCTTTTTTGCTGGCAGGTTTAATAACCCTCCGACCGGCTCTTTGGACGCCGTCCTGCCAGCTGTCAGTCATACTTTGTAGAGGCAAATCCGTAAATATTACCTCACCTTGTCTAAAAATCTCACAGAGGACTTTTTAGGGGATGATTTGTTTGTGTTGCCTGCACAGCCTTTGCCAGCAAAGCCCTTTGAGCTGACTCTTTTACAGATGACTATAAAGACAGCTTTTGAGTTACCGCTTCCGTCTCTTACGGTAGTACCAACCCCAGCCATTGCCCTGGGAAAGGAGAGCGCAGCGATTCTGGAGTTAGTATAACTCGTGTTGTTTATACAAATATATCAGTGTAAGACACCTTGTATATGACTTGCTCTTCCTCATCGTCCTACAAATCCCACCCTAGGCCCCCCGATGCTTTTCACAGCAAACGAAACTTCCTTGAACAAGAAAGGTTTCCAGAGACCGAGAGGTGATGCTTCACAGCATCCCCTCTCACAGGCACTTGCAAATCCCACCTAATGATTACACAGACACTTCTCCCGCCATTAAAAACTCCCAGGAGTACAAAGTAAATGAATTTGGAAGATTTGGGAATACCAGCAAATGCTGCTCCTGATTTGAGGAATGAGTTGGAGCTGTTTTGTTGCTCTCTGCATTGCTGCTGTGGGGCCAAGAGGTTGGTCCGAGGGCTCTGCTCCCCTTGTCCTGAGGTGCACGGGAAGGGAAGTGCAGGGAGAACAGAAAATATATGAAGAACTGGTGGAAAAAAAGAGTCGCTCTGGCTGGTTATTTTTGACCAAGAGCTCTGAGCATCTGCTGGCTTTAGTTTTGCTAACTGTACTTTTTAATTTTGGCAAGGATGCCTGGAGCCCAGGAGAGGAATGCACTGTATATATAATTATAAATCAAAATATAATATAATAAGTAAAATGAGCACTGAAAAAACCCACTCACTAACTGCATATGCCATCTACCTAATAGTTCCAGGTTGTGAGTCACCACTTGAATTAAAGAGGTGCAGCAAAGCGGCGGAGGGCCAGCTCTGCAAAGGTAGTCGGGCTCTAACGCCTGCCTTGGCACCTACCTCTTGTTGAACTCGACAGCTCCCAAATCTGACCTAGTCCCCCCCAGGGACCCTGAGCTCAGCAGTGTCCTACCTGGCTGCCCTCGCAGAAACCTCAGCGCTGGGCTGTACCTCTCCTGCGTTATATAGCCAAGAGTTAAATGCCTGAGAAATGGGATCGCAGACCTGACTAGAGATCAGCCTAAAGGAGCAAAAGAAATCCTGGGCTGGGGCAGAGCTAAACGTCACCGTAAAAGGCAGACGGGAACTTTCAGGAGATGGACACCTACACCAGGGCAGTCCTTTCCCATAGGAAAACAGGGAGAAAGAGAAGGTGTTGCCATACCCTGTGAGCACATATTTGGGACTAGAGGAGCCACTCCAAGCTCTAATCCCTGCTCTGCTGGGCTGCAGCAAGCTTTGCAGCGAGGGAAATGGTCTGACAGTGCTGCTGAGCTTTAGTCCTGGGGCATGGGAGGCTGCAAGGAGCAGGGTGGCTCTTCAGAAAAAGCCTGTGTACCTGTTTTTTTTTAAGCGACCACTTAAGGCACTAGAGAATGGAAATGTGAGGGTGAGAGGGACAAGGATGCAGATACAAGAGGCTTCTGCTGCTAACCTTAATGCCCTGAACACAAGATCAAATTTGCATGAAGATAATGAGCAGGAGAGTGGGTGTAAGGGTCTTTCACATGTACAGAAGCAAATGTTACCCCGTCTGCGGTAAAGGGCTTCCCTAACACATCTGCACAAACACACACACTTGCACACTGAGCTGCCATGCCCAAGCAAAGCCACCAGCCAAGGGCTAGACCTTCTCTGAGACCCCCATGTCCCTGGCGCTTCTGCAATAGGTGCTGATGAACACAAAAACCTGCAGTGCAAAATAATTTAGTGCTGCTTTGCTGTGAGATGTCAGGATCCCATAATAATAACTCATGACAATTTCACAGCAACTTTAAGCCAGACAGTTTCCATCCTGCTGTCAAGACCATGTGTCCTTGGCTTCGAACTGCTTTCTCCCCACTGGAACTCAGCCACCTCTGCACTGGGACACACTGGGATTTTAATCCTGTAAATGATGGCATCAATCCTGACCTCAGGGGCTTCCCTGGGAGAGAGGGACTTGCTGCAGGATCCTTCAGTTCTGTTTCCAGACAATTAAATATTCCCAGCAAGCTGTTAATCTTTGAGAAATGAGTTGGGCTTTGGTCATCGTTACTTAAATGGAGTGGATGGCAGAAGGCAGGCACCTGAAACCTTGATAAAAACCCCGGCCAAAAGGTGTGAATATTTCATTCCTCTACTAGAGCAGCAGCTACGGTGTGTGACAGCACTCTGATGGCATGCTGTCTCGCTGCTCTGACTGGCCAGAAACAGAAAATAAAGCCGTTTTGTGACACATTTTTCTTTACAGGATTCCAGAAAAGCTCTAGGTCTTTTTGAAACATTAGCAACAACCTGAGAAGACTTAAAGTATTTCCTCACAGTTGTTTTTGTTCCTAAAGTGCTTTACATTTCTTACATTTGGGAATGGCAATAACAACGATTAAAGCGCATAAATCTAGGAGCGAGTCTCCTAACCACCTTGTGTGTGGTTTAAATGAAGCAGATTTGTTTACGGTATATTAAGGGCACTGAGAGGTTTGAGCATTTTTACCAGCTGTTCCTTGTGATTTTTTGGCTGCTCTCAGGATGTCATTGTCATTCCCAACATATCTCGAGATGGCTCTCAGAAGCCCAAGGAATGGCAGCCAGGCACTTCGGCACGCTCCCGGGAGGTTTAGCGTGCCTTGCATGCTCCGTCGTGTTTGCTAAAGGAAAATCCCCCCACTTTGCTGCGCCTTGGAGCGTGAGAGGTCTGCAGGTCCAGAAGCTCCTCTCATTGAATGCAAGATGCAAAGATAGGGAGAAAGAACACTTTTAAAATATTATTTTAGCCATTTTAAAGCTTCTCACTAGAAGCTTTTGAATTGCTGAGAAAAAGGGGTATTAACTGTGATGCTGGAAATACAGCCCCTTGCCCTCGGGCTGAACCTGGACAGGGACTTTCCAGGAGACCTCACAGCACACCTGGTTCATGCTGATTGCCCCTTACAGTTACTCTTTCTGACTCTTTTATCCACATTTGTTTTCCTCTGCAGGAAATCAACTGCTAAGCTTGGTAGTTGCTCCTTTATCTGATGGGGGATGGACCTTTATGGTTCTCATAAGACCTCCAAGGTATCCAGGTTGTAATTTGGGTGTTTGCACATTAAATTCACTTCCGATCTGCTTCTGCAAAAAATGCTAGAGAGTTTTTTGTGGTTTGTTAATGTATTTTCTTTCTTGATTGATAGTGCCTCAAGGGAATACGATACATTTACCTGCAAACTCTGGCAACGTACCATACATTTTGTCCTGTGACAAGCCTCATCTGGCTAATGCGCCAAGGAGTTAAAATTAACTCAGATACTGCTGCTGATCGTGTTGATGCAGTACCTGCTCTTGACACTGTCAAACTTGATTACAGGCAAAAGGGCCCTTTGCAAGGCCATCAGGATAATCAGAGTTATCCCCACATTGACCAGGAGACTGGAAGTGCATGGGTTTGAAAGACCTCAGTCCATAGACTGAACTTATCTCAGCCACAATTTAGGTTGATGAAACAATCACTTCCACTACTTTACAGAACAAGCTTTTAAAACCCTGTCATTATTAAACGTTAAAAAAAGCTGTAGTCTCTCAGGTAGCTCTTACCAAAGCAAAACAGAGCACAAATTAGTATAAATTGGTGCCTCAACACAACCGTGTAATTTGCATTTAGACTGCTAAAGAGTCAAATGCAAATCTTACTCTGCCAGACACGATGCTACATTGAGACTGACTACTTCAGTGTGTACCGTGGTACTGCTGAGTCAGGAATGGAGAAGCAGGATAGGTACCAAAGAAGAAAGGGATCGGGGGGGTGGGGTGGGGTGGATGACGGTGCCCAAGGGAGAGTAAGTCACAGCGAGGAGGAAAAATAACACTTGCTGTTAAAGCGCAGGAAGGGGAATTGGGCAATCTGGGTCCTTTTCCTAATTATGGCATTTGGGATTTGTTCTGTGACCTTGGGTAAATAATTTATTCTCTTTGTGCACAGTTTCCTCATCTGTAAAAGAAGTTTAATAGCTACTGCTCAAAAAGGTTGGCTTTTCTTAGCTTAGGTGAAGGTATGAGTCAGGGCAGACTTTGGCACACAGCAAGTCTGTGACGTGCTAAGAGACACTATGGAGGTTAAAAGTGCAAATAATTACTATTTCTTTTATCTGAGGTAGGTGTTAACCACAGCTGTATCAATGGTGCAAAGCTGACGAGAGGAGCTGCCCACACCAGGAGCAGGAGGAGCTGCCTGGGGTCTCTGGGTTGCACGGGGAGCGCGTTTGGACTGGCTTTGGTCACCTCTGCTGTGGGTTTGCATTTTTGTTTACCAGAGGAGCAACGTGAAGTGGAGCAAAGTGAGTTCTGACAGCTTTAGAAGCACAGGGAGAGGACTAGCTACTTCTTGCACTGCGGATAAGAAGCTGCAGCTTCCCCTACAACCACCTGCACTTCCACCCCTCATCTTGAAATCCATGCTGCTATTTTGGAAGCCAAGCAGGAAGAATAACGCAATATTGTACTTCCTTGGGGTTTTTTTCAACCTAGCTATAATGCACAGTAGATGTATTCACCTTGGAAACTTGCTAGCTGGCTGAGGGTGATGCAAAACCACATCAAATACAGCAGTTTGGGTCACATTTTCAGTCCCTTTTCTATTGAAGCTGCCATTCCCAATGTGCAACACTCCTCCCCAGTCCGAGCAACACAGCTCCCTACAGATCCTCCCTGTCTGGTTTTGAGAGCCTTGGAAAACCAGCACCTAAAATGGATTTGTGGGATTCATGAGCAACCGTTTTTACTGCACTCCAGTCCAGAGTAACTGCTCATCTCGGTAACACGAGCATCATGCAGTGGGATGTGGAATATTCACATAAAATTCAGTGGCTTGATCAACACAGCAGTTGATGAAGTTGATAGTACGGTTTGACCAAATTGCTGAATTTCTATGAATACTCAGTGTTTGCACCGATATACCCGAGAAGAGGATTTATCTCCCAATAATAAGAGACCCTTTTATGACAAGCTATAAATGTTGACATTCTGTGTAACTTTATATTCACTTCTTGCCTCCCATAATACTGGCAATGTACAGCGTCTCTTTCACGGTAAGTCCCAGCAGAACACTAACAACAAATTCACTGTACTACTTACCCTACTATTTCTTAGTGGTGTGAAAATGCAGAGCCCAACTCATTCACAGTATATTAGCGCTGGCCTGGATCCCCGCAAAGGTGCTTATTTTAATTTCAGTGCACAATCAAAAGACAACGCAAGAGCCCTAACGCTGCTGTGGCAGCGAGGCGTCAGCCTCTGGCACCCTCTGTCTCACCAAAGGGAGAAGTGGGAACCGCACGCAAGGGAGCAGAGCCGGTGGGGTCTGACAGCAGCAAGGGACCCGTCTCCGGTGACACGGCGCGGCGTTGCTCTGTGCTTTGTTTGCTGAGGGTGATAAAATAACTGCTGCGTTCCCCTGCAGGGCATAGTTTTATGCACTACTAAGGTGAATAATAAACCAGCCTGGACAGCAGATGGGTTGTCCTGGCCATATAACAATGAAGAGCATCCATATATGTTTAGTGAATTGTTTAGATTTCTATATCTTTTATAAAAAAGAAGCTATGTGCACGTATAAGGCAGCTCACATTTTAGGAGTTTCCTATTATAGATGTCATTCCCAATGGTTAATAACTCATCCAAGCGTGACTTGAGTAGCCCACATCATCAATATTAAATGTGACATTTACTATCAAGAGCAAAGTTTTGGGGCTGCTGCCAGCCCCACTCACTGAGCCGTAAATATTTTGATCATCGAACAGGAAGAAGAAGGAGCTGATCAGCCTGTGCTCACGCCCGATACCAGCGGGGAGTAAACGGGTGTTTTCACAGAGCCCCAAGTGGCTCAGCACTTGCAGCCTTGGCAGGAGCATCTTCAGGCTGGTGGAGCCAAGGCGGTGAGTAACGCGCCTGTGACCCTCTGCCCAGGCTGGTACTCCGCGCTGTGGAGATTGTGCTGCTGCTGCATGTGCCGATGGGCACGTGAGGGAGGGATGGAGACGCTCCTCCTGGGTTTTAACTGCGTTGCAACTGGGAACGCTCGGGAGCAACAGTTCAATCAGTCCTGCAATCTTTGCACTAAACTGAGCGCTCGGCACAGCCTGGGAACGGAGGAGCCCTGGTGCCCTGGGGAAAACTGCCTGGCCCACCACAGCATCCAGTTTCCCACAGGTCCCTTGAATAGGATCGGCAACATGTCACCTTCCCTCCTGGAGACCAGCCAAAGTCTGCCAAGTGATTCATGCAATGATTTGACCCTCTCGTGATGTTTTACATACATAGTTTGCTCATGGCTGTGTCCAACCTGGAGTTGCAGTTGTCTGGGATGTTTAAAACTCAGTTAAATCACGTGCGTTCATTTACTTTCATAAACATTTTGGTGCCTCCGTCTGTTTACAATGCAATATTGTTGCTATAGCTACTTTACAATTGGAGCTATTTGTTGCAGTGTGTGATCCCTGCTAAATAATACACAAAAGGTACAAAACCAAGAAGCTGCTGTTGTTTAAAATACGTGTTATCACTCTGCGGTTACACTTGTCCCACGGCAATGACATTGCAGAGCTTATGAGAAGAAAGGCCCTTGCGAGGGACCTCCACATTAGAGTTTCCTCCTTGTATTTCACCCTTCCAAAGCGAAAAGACGGCTGGGGAAGCTGAGCCTGGTGCTGCTGGTGTGAGAAACACCCCACAGCACCTCTGCTGAAGTGCAGTGAGCCGCTCGTTCTGCTCCTGCTGTGTCCGGCCCAAGGTTTAGGAAGACCCATCGGCTCAGGAATTACAGAAACGGAGCTGCAGGATCCACCCGCGTCAAACAGTGCCGGCAGCCCGTCCTGACACCGCGGCTGTGGCCTCCCCTGTGCTGCAACAGATGCAACAACTCTGCAGTTATGAGCAGCACAAGTCGTCGTCTGGGGCAAGCCTAGCCACTGCAAGTGCACTTCTCTCTTCCTGAGCAGCTGGGTAAACAGGGGTGGAAAGCTTTCCTGCTGCAGGGAGGCATAAATCACAGGTGCGTGCCCGGCCCAGGAGCGCTGCTGCATTCCAGCCCCTGCTTTCCACCATTCCATAATTTATTTTTTTAAAAACAGTTATTCCTACTTTTTTAGGTCAGAGCAAGGGCTGTGTCTTTTGTCTGCTGCCTGTGTTGTCCCACTCCAGCAAGCCTTAGGGAGAGCAGAGAAGGCCTCGCTCTGGCAGGGAGGTGGGGATAAAATGAGCAGTGCTGCCGAATAACGGATTCTTCAGCTGAGAGACCAAGCTGAAAAACTGAAAAACAAAATTTGACTTGACCCAAAATATTTTTTTCTGCTCAAAAGAAAAAAAGTTTGATTTGCTTTGGGTTACCAAAATTAAGAAACTTTTTAATTTTTTTTTAACCAGAAAAGTTATCTTAGCACTATTTCAAAAAAGAGAGGGGTACCATTTCACTTAGAAAATATTACAACAAACCACTTCCTTTCACAACGGCCCAAATAAAATGTTTAACCATCCCTGCATCACACTTCTCATTGCTGCAGGCTGAACTATTCCCCATGGCTGCAAGCTGTGCAATGCCCCCTCTCCTCCTGAAAAGGAATATTTTGGCAACTACATGATTTGCTAAAAAATGTATCGCTCAGCTATGGCAGTAAGGAAACACCAAAGAAATACTGGTAAATAGTTATTTCAATTTTTTTTTCCAGAGTCCATTATTTTAAGGGGAAGAATTTTTGGAAAAGTACCAAGCATGTTTTCATGAATGTGACCCTATAACTAGACATGATAAATAAGTCTGCAAGGTCTCATTACTACGGAATGGCACTGTATAATAAAGACTGCAAATAGCAAATAGCTTCATTACTCCCATTATCATCTTTTATCATCGTTTAATTGTGTGTATCAATTTTTAATAAAGAAACTTCATGTGCCTGTGAACTACTGAGAGGGGCTTTCATTGATTGCAGAAACGTAGCCAGGCTAGCTGGGTCATCCAGATACAGAAGCAAGGTGGAGCAGGATAAAGCATCTTAGTTATTCTGGTCTGCATGATGAACAGAAACACTTGTTAAACTTTACTCAGTGTCACTTAATGTTATTAGCCCTCCTGGATTAGAGTGATTTTACTGCTCCTCCAAATAATGACAAATGGTGCAGCTGGACAGAGCTGAGCTATTCACTCCAGTGATAATTGCTGCACAATGATATTAAAGAAGCATTCACCAAAAACTTCCCCGGTTAATGATGTTTAATTCATTATTAAATGCAGCTCATTACTGTTGGAAAGAAGGCCATTTAGCAGCCATCAGCTTTGCTAATATTGCTGAATGTCTTACAGTGGCCAGACAGCAGGGGGGAAGGCATGTTTTTAAAATGTATTTTCACTTCAGAATAAAAATGGAAAATTTTCTGGCAGTGTTTCGAGAAGAAATTATGTCTAATACCATCTGAGTCTCTTGTTTCCCTGTAAAATCAGAGCAGTCAGTTGTTTGCTCCTGAAACTAACATCTCCTTTACATGAGATTTTAAAGGTGTCATTTCATTGCAAGAAAATCTCCTCATTCAGCAATAGTTCCCCTCCTGCTTCCCACCAGCTTTGCTGTGACACAGGTACAGGCATTTTAACCGCAGCCTGTCTGTAAGCGCTTTCCTCGCTGCTGCTGAGCCACCAGATTTCTCCCAGCAGGTACGGGTGCTCCTGCTCCTGCAGGTGCTCTCACCACAGCAGCAGACCCCAAGGACCGTGCGGGCCCCGCAGCAGAGGGGGTTTAAGCCTCTTACACAAGGCAGCCGCCCCGGGCACCCTGAACACGCAGTTGCAGGAGGTTCACATAATTGAGGTGCTGAAGGTGAGGCCAGATGGTGTTCCACTTCCGAAGCTCATTAGGGAAAGGTGTTTGGTGACTCATGTCTAATACCACGTTAATGTTTCTCCGAGCCCTCGGGTACAATTCCCAACGCCTATCCCGGGCTGGAGTTCCCGGGCAGACCCCGCTTTCTGTCTGCGGCCCCTGCATCGCCCGGAGCCAGAGCTGTGCTGGTGGGTCAGCCAGATAGCTCCAAAGAAGACCCGAAACTGGAGCATGAAAACCACCAACGTGAGGAGAGCAAAGCTGTAAACTCTCTGAGTAATCTGTTCTGGAGTCTCCATTATCTCAATGCCCAGGTAGTCCCCTTGACCATCCTGATACCACAAAACGTCACTGTTCATTAGGCAGAGAAATGACCGGGGGTTGAGATGGCGGGAGACACATACCGCCTTCCGGGGGGGGGGGCCCTCAGGGTCTCTCTGGGGCTGGGTAAATCCCATGATTTTTCTGAAAAACAGGTGTGCTAACAGTACTACCTCCCTTCTTCCATAGCTCATCTCGAGACGTGCAGGCGAAGAAGCACGGTGTAAGATCAATTACTGCTGTACGAAGTAAACAGCAGCTTCCCCACCGATGCACTCCGAGCTGCACGCCATATGTTTACAACAGACCCTTTCTAGATATTGTACAAACATTGCTTAATTAAACGGCAGATAATTCTCCTGAAAGGACTGAATAGCACTATTATCATCAACATTTACACATGCAGAACTGCGAGGTAATGACTGGCCCATATTTATACCGGGTTGCGTGTGTCAATACGGCTGCCCATCCCCGGGGATGGTGGGGATGGTACCTGGCTCCCAGCACCCTCTCCTGGCCGCATACACCTCTGCACCTTCTTCATTTCATTTCCCCATTCTGCAATTGGAAGCATTACCCAAGGACTTCCAGCATGACAAGATGAGACCCTGAGTAAAGGGATACAAATGCTCTTACTCCTAGCAGCATAAAAGAACAAGAGGGCCATGGCCCCTAAACAGCATAAAAAATGTTGGTTTAAATTATTTTCTCCCCTTTTTTCCTTCTGATCCTCCCAGAAACTAGACTCTGGAAAGGACTAGTGTGGGAAAACATCTAGCTCCAGTACAGAAAAGCTAAACCACCTTTATCCAAATAACAACATTACCAGGTCAGCAGCAAGTTTGTACTGAAAACATGAGACTGGGTGGACCAGGAATATGCCAGTCCTGTTCCCTGTAATGGCCCTCAGAAGCCACATCACATAAAATAGTATTTTCCTCAGAGGGGAGCCAGGAGGAGGATTAATCAGTTCAAGGGACATCGCTTGGGACCTACAGTGGGACCGAGAAGCCTTCCTGTGCTGCGGCTCGGCAGCTTGTGCCTCCCCATGCCCGTGGCTTGGAGCGGGGCACGAGCTGTGCCCGGTGCATCGCCCGCAAACACTGCTCTTGCAAAGGCTGGAGTGAAAGCCACCGCGAACCACCCCAGCAGCATGCTCCATCTACCACAACTTGCTGGGGACAGGTCTCAGCTTTCTCACCTAACTCCTGGGTGCTGCAGTTGCCTTGGCAGATAGCAGCTTGGGATGTAGAAATGCAGTTAAAACCAACAAAACAACTGTCAGCCAGTATAGTGAGCAGTGAGTGAATTAATAGAATAGACTAGACTACACTAGTCTAGAATAAAACAGAATAGAATTAGGAAGTAGATCTAGTGGTTTGCAATACAATTACCCAAAGCAGCCATACAGGAGCACCAGAGACAGGGGGAAAGAACTGGGCTGCTATGGAAAAGACTGGTTTGACCTGGTGTGGTGGGGCCCAGCGGAGCGCTCAGCTCAGTTTGTTACTCAGCCCTCCTCAGACAACCACGGTACTGAAAGCCGAGGGAACTGAGGTGCCAATTTCCTCCGAGGAGATATCTCAGTGCTAATTCACATCTTTTGAGCTAAAAAATTGTACAGGGTAACGTCAGGTTATAAAACAGGCCCTTGATTTGCCCTGGTTTAATTAAGATAATGAGAAGTGTAGGATGATGAGCTATGGTTCCAGACAGCAGGAAAAAAGGAAAAAAAAGGCTGAAGAGCAATTACATTTGGAACAGAGAAGAGCCTACAGAGTTAGGGGCTGGCGAACAGGCTGCGACAAAGGGGATGTCTACACGAGATTTATCAGTACCAAAAATAGAACAGGGCAGGACTGGGCGACTGGAGGAATCTGGTGAAGCAGAGCCTTCTGCATCCTGAAGGCCCGTCGGTCCTCTCCAATGGTGTCTGAAGGTTGGAGGAAAAACGAGCTGGCAAATCTCAGCACCGTTCCTAACAGACACGATCGCAAGCTTGACCGACTCAGCAGCCAGGGAGGCCTCAGGAGAAGGGCTGCTCCCTGGTTTGCTAACACCACGACACTGCTGACTGCTCATAAACCTTTCCTGGTTTTAATGTATAGTTTCCAGCAGTGAGGTTGCCAGCTGAAGGAAACCCCAGCGCACATGCTGCATGTTGAGCAGTCCCATCAGTCTCTGACAAATAGCTCAAGCATGTGTTTAAGTCTCACAGATTTCAGTGGGACTTGTGTGGACCCAAGCTGAAGCATCTGTTCAAGCGCTTTGCTGAATTGGGCTTAGCCACTCCCAGTACCCAGGCACACACAAGAACATTTCTTCCTTAATGCAAAATGCTGGGAAATCCTGGATAAAAGTTGGTCTTACTGTGAGGCGTTATTAGCTCTGCTAGCTCTGGATCAAACCCAGAAGAGGTTCAGTACTTTCTAGTTTAAATATAGTCTGTCCTTCCCTGAGTCTACCACTGTGTCTTATTTCTGTCCCAGCTAGGAGCTCACCATGATATAGTTTGGATGAAAGTGTCTGTTAGAGAGAGCACTGAGTTCATTATTGATGCTTCCTTAATAGCAATAGCGATAATTAGGAGTGACAATAGCACCACCACCCTGGCACCAGAACCGGTATGGCTGGATTTACCATTTTGTAGCACATACTGTTTGCTTTTCCTACCCTGTCCTTTCAACACATTGCCTTGAGAAAGAGACCCCTAAACCACAGACCTGCCCTGTCCCTGCAGCATCATTTTGACAGCAGTTGCAAATACATTCTAGGAAATCCAGATCCCATGCTGCACTGGGAGCGAGGGAAAACTCCAAATGGGTCCTTACGTGTATGCTACGTAATTCACCAGCACCATAATGAATTCAGATCACTTAGTTTTACAAGAAGTCCTTCAGCAGTGTAATTAAGTTTATCAGTGATCAAATTGGGTCCGACTTCAGCATTAGAAGAGCAGCCAGAGACAGAACCGGTAACAACAGGAGTGAGGAGGAGGGTTTAGGCTAGAGAGAGTTGGTCAATATTTGGGTGACATGAGACTCATTATATACCTCCTTAATAAATATGCATTTAATTTCTGTTCCACTGTGTCTAACCCACTTGTCTGATGTTGTATTATATTGTGTTTCTATGCAGTTTTTATAGGTTGAGTCCCAAGAGCCATAATTTATTGACATTACTTCATAAATCTTTAAAAGGGCAAGAGAGACTGACTTAATCAGAACGAATCATTTCCCCTTTGTTTGGACTTGTTTAAAATCAGTTGGTTGCTACTTGATACAATTTAAGTGACTAATTATGACTTGATTTTCTCCCCTCCCTATCCTTTTGATTCATAATCAGTGCTTTCAGCTAATGAATTTACCATTCTCAGAGTACCATTAAAGACTTGGTCTTCTCCATGAATAGTCTTATTTATGCAAGTACCCCATCAACTTCAGAGAGCATCAGAGTGATTAATTCACAAATAATTTATCTGACAAATGTTGCTTCCCCTCTCCCCCCTCCCCATCCTTGCAAACTGCCTGTGGGCGAATTAGAAATTTCTCAGTTATTCATTATTCAGAATTACTTGTGAGTTTTTCTCAGTAAATATTTTTTGCCCTAAACATTGAGTAGCTGCAATGTATGTGAGCACACTTTGTGCTCTCTTGATCAGCTTCCAAAGCCACGTGGCCTCATTTCAGCGCACAAATGGGGTGATTTCGATACCTAACCGGCACAGAAGCAATGGAGAATTTTACTTTCTGACATACAAAATGACAGCTAATTCGGTATTATCTTCAATTATTTATCTCCGAGCCCACTTTGAAGTATTTTAGGCAAGAGTTACATAAGAGGAAAGTATTGTTACTGCTTCACGTGCCCTCCTTTTCCCTGGGACAGGGCTCCTCACTCCCACCTGCTCAGCGACTGCAGGCGTAGGCAGCTATTTCAACTGGTCCTGCTCGGCGGGGCTCGGGGAGGGGATCTGCGCTGCGGGAGCAGCCTGCGACGCGGGTGGGGAAGGAGGGTTCACTTGATTTGAGAGTGCTGCTCTCTCTTCACCCCCTGCCTCTGCCCCCTCTCACCAGGATGCCCAGGACAGGGAAATTCCCTGTGCTCCCCTGCTCCGACACCTCGACACAGCAGATGCTGAGCCACGCCGAGCGCTGGTTTTAAGTGGCAATGAATTGAGCTCGTGGAGGCGCGTGACTCCCAGCCCCGCGCAGGGACAGGGGCCGTGCAGCCCCTGGGAGCGGCGGCAGCCACGGGGCACGGTGCTCAGCCACGTGCCAAGGACCTGGTGCTGTGGATGGGCTGCAAACAGCACCCAAGGCTGCACCAGCAAAGGCACCCAGCGGGGTCCCCGTGACCCCCCAGAGACATGCCCAGCATCAGAGCTCCCAGCAAACACGCGCGGTGCTGGGCTCACGGAGACTGGCAGGCAGGCAACGGTGCAACTGCTGTCACGACTGCCCGGCCTCACTCTTGGCGTTACAACATCTGGGGTGTTTGAACCCCGGCAAAGCGAAGGCTTTACTGGAGGCAGGCGGTTGCAAGCACCTGCGAGGCCAAGTGAAGCGGCGTGCGTGAGCTGTGAAGAGAAGCTTTTTATTTGTCAGGAGATTGGATCATTATCTGACAATGAATTCTGGGCAGCCACTTACTCTCCTTTCTGTGGAGGGTTTTTGGAATCTCTTTGGAATCAATATTATATGTAAATAGAATTGATTTAGGTCCTGAGAAGAAGCTCCTCAGCGAAGGAAAACAACAAAGCTCTGCAGAGAGAGGTTTGTCAGGACACACGCTACCTCTCTCCTCGAGCAAGGGGCCCTTTTCATAGAAAACCCGTCATATGCGAAGCGCTCCGGTGGCTAGCGGAGCTTCATCTAATTTAAATGAAATTACTCCCTCTCTTTCCCTCTCTGACCTCTGGTCCTTGCTGGTTGCCATGGAAAATGGACAGATGAAACCCAGAAAGAATTTAAAGGAGAGCTTAACTAAATTGAAATTGGAGCCCTAGAACCTTGTTCATCAGCCTGGGTCTGACAATAGGGATGTTGATGTTTCCTTCGTGGCCTGGCTATTAAATAATTGAACAGCGGTATTGATAAAGCATACGTTACAAATCCAGTTAAGTAAAGGGTCAGGTGAATGAAGGCAGCTTGGCAAACGGCACTTTGATTCGTGACAGGGCTGCTCTGCGTGGAGATGAGCGCGTCTCAGCCCGCGTTGAGAGGGACGTCGGCATCTTCTGGTTACAGCTCCACACGCCCCTCTGCTGTCACTTGCTCCTGCTAGATGAAGGGCTGGGCTGAGGGCAGTTACAGCGGCTTGAACCAGGTCAGCCAGGTGCCAGAGGAGAGGAAGGAGGTCTGGAGGGCTTATGAATGCGTGTATGGGGCTGGGAGTTTCCCACTCCATTTTATGGCCCCTCTGACCCTATCTCCACTTAGCAACATTGGAAAAAAAGAGAATTAGGTATCTATTATGCATAAATAACCTTGTTGCCATGACAACAGCAGTATCTGCAAGCACTAAGAGTATCGGGAGCTTTTAGGTAAATGAGAACTGACACCCTGCTCACAAAATTAATCTCCCGGGTTAACCAGGTGAAGAAGAGCTCAAGTCGTCTGCCAAAGGGCAAAGGGCTGGATAGATGTGTTTTCTTTTTTAAAGAGATTTCTGAGCACAATAGCTGTTTCATCACTGTGCCTTTGGAAAGAAACCAAGCTCTGAGGCGTAGGCTCCGCTGTAGAGCATGCAGGATGCACACACCAGTGACGGAGCAGATGCAGCTCCGTGGCATCCATCACAGCTCTTTGACTGTCTGCAGCTCACTGCACTGCATGCCGTATGTCCGTCCTGTCCCCGAATCTACTGTAAAACTGGTCAGTAATCGAGGAGCTAATATTCCTGAAAGATTTGGCACATTTCCCAAGGGCCATTTTTGACTTTCATGAATGAACAGTGAACAGTGACTCACCCACCGCAGGGAGAGCCAAGCTGTAAGCACGGACATGGGGGGGGGGTCAGGTTTGGCCCATGTCAACAGAGATGGGTTACGCAATGGATCATCCCAGTGGTCTAATTCATCATCATTGCTTCGAGCAAACAAAAACAGATGAGGCCTCCACATTTCTCCCTTTTGTTTGCAGTTAGCTGCCCCTTGCTTGTCAAGATCCCGTGGAAGGAGACAAAGGGAGTGCTGCAAGAAGACAGGGGGTCACCGACACTGTGGTGGGAGAACTGGCCTTTTGCAGAATATTTATCTTTAAGAGATAAAGGAATTGCAAGGTGGATGCTGCGGCTGGGTTTTGTGTGTATGTGTGTGTGCTTTGTCAAACCCTAAACCTCCAAAAATCAAGCCAGACCAGGAGAGCTCAGAAATACCTCTCTGCCTGGTGCACAGCCTTGCTGGATCCTGAGTCTGGATGCTTTCTTTGCCTTGGTGATCCTGTGTTTTTCAAGTCTAATGAGCAACAATTTTGGATTAGGCCTTTCCAGCAAGTGGAGGTCCTCTGCCGGCTCAGGCGACAATTCAGCACCCCAACGCCTCTGGGTCAGGTTTCCCTTGCCTCCCTTACACAGCTCCTGTCTCCAGAAACATGCCTAATAAGCTCAATGTCCCAGGAGAGCTGATCCACTATTCCATGCCAGCAGCAATTGGCCTGGTATCAACCAAAACCTGGGAGAAATCTCTCTCATACATAACATGCAAGCAAGCAAGGACGAAAGCACACCAGAGGCTCCCCCTCATCTTTTAAGCACTGTTTCAGGGACTTTTTCTCCAAAGCATTTTTTGAATAGGAGCTGCAAGTATTCAGTACAACTAAGATTAATGGCTTTGATTTTATCCCAAAAATGTATTGCTCAATCTCAGGTTTGCTCTTCTGGAAAATGATTTCTGTATTAACGGGATCTCTGTGACATGCCTTCCCCGTGCCCCTGCTCTCTGTTCCCGTGACTGTTTCCATGACTATCATATCCAGCACTGGTGAACTTGGCCAGTGCCTGCTTCCAAATTTATGTTTGAAAACTGTTTTGCACTGCACGATCGCTGGTGCCAATGCAAATCTCTGCTGGTGCCAGATGGAGGAGAGAGGCCAATAGGTCATTCCTGGCCCAGATCTACCCCAACCCCTTCCTGCGCTCACTTCACTGGCGCTGCTGTGTCTCAAAAAAGCCTTTACTGGAGGGGAGCCTACACGTCAGCTGAGCCCTGAAAGTGACCCCGCTTAGGAGAACTAATGACTCAAATTTTTCCATGCAGACTACTGTAAGAGAAAATTTCCCTCGCTGACCACTTCTGCCCTCCCAGGAACAACTCCAAAAATGTTCCACAGAGCAGAGACCCTCTGTAGATCCCACTTTGGGAATTACTAGTGGAACTAGGATGTATTTTCCCCGGGGAAAAAACAGAGGCAAAAATTGCTAGAACATTTTTTCTGCCTACAGGAAAATGCTTTGCTACTGAAGTTTCAAACACAAGGTGTAAACCTTTCTTTCATACCATTAACACTTCCTTGGCTCTTCTTATTTTTCCAACTGCCTCTTAAAAACCCAGGCACTGAAAGAAAGTTAACCCTTGGCTGAAAAACATCTGGACTCAGAATTGCTGTCACCGTGTGCCTCGAGAGCCAGGACGTGGATGTGCCTCCCCCTTCCCCCTGCCCTGCCCGCGCTCCCCACTCCGCCCACTGGCTGGGTGCCTGGGGAGCTGTGCAAGAGGCACCCTCTGCAAGGAGCTCGTGGGGAGACCAGCAGCATCCTGAGGCCTCTGATGGCCTTGCTGGCCACTTTTTGAAAGGAAGGGGGATCCAGATGTAACATCAATCTATGATTCCCAGCTTGTATCTTCACGTTTAGTTTTACTGAAAATCAGCATTTACCATTACTCCGACGACACTGAGACATACTCCACGCATACCTCTTTGTCAGACAGCACGATCTTTTAATGCTACAGTGAATGATTGGTTCTGTAAGACTTGTTTAGAGAAGACAGAGTGAACAGTATCACCCTGGCTGTACAAGACACTCAGGCATATATCCCATGGGGATGTCCTACTCATTCCTTTTCCTTTCTGGAGGGTGGATACTCACTCATGAACCACTAAGGAACCCTTCTACGTTCACCTATTTAAGACAGGAATAATTACACTGACTTAAACGTGAAATCTCCAGCATGCTTTTTCCAACATTAATATCTCCTTGTATAGTAACCTTATTATAGCCAGAGATAAATGACCCCACCACAGTACTGGCCTTGTTCGGGTTTCTCAGTAAGTATAAGAAGATTACCACATACATCTTATTTCTGTTGCGATAAGCAGCTTAGACAACATGACTAAGGGTCACTCCATACAATAGTTCTATGTAATTATATATAATTTTCTGGTGTGCAATGAAGTGAGCTGAAGGTTTCCAGTATGCAGCTTCAGGTCTTTGCCATTAACCAAGCAACTCCACACTAAGACTAGAGCTTGTCAAGAGGCAGATTTTTTTGTTTCCCATAGGAAATAAAGACATTTTGACATTTACTGCACAACATTTCTGAAAATATAATATGTTTCAGATAAATAAAAACATTCTGAGAATACTGAAAAATCTTGTTCCAAATCATGACCTTAAGAAACACTGTGTTAGCTGCGTGATACAAAATAAGATGCATCTTGGAAAGAAAAGTCATTCCAAAACTGAATCAAAGTTGTACCATCTCAACTTCATCAAGCACAGTATCTCCCTTACTGTTTTCTTCCACAGCACACATCTCTGCTGATATCCCCACTCCGGAACAGGCAGGTAAGACATCTCACCGTCTAGGTAACTCGGTGCTCGTGCAGAAAGCAGACACCAGTGCAGGCTGGCCTCTCATGCAAGCCCCTATTTCCCAGCAGAGCTGGCCAAGCTCCATTTGGGCTAGCACACAGTCATAACGCTGTGACTGCGGAGCCAAAATGCCACGGAAATCAAGAATTTCAATACAAGATACGCTTCTGGAGGCAAAGTGCTTTAGTGGAAACTACCTGGGCAGCTCTGAGAGTTTAGGTGCCAACAGGAAACTGCTGATTTTCTGGTGGGTAGCAGTCCGTATCACTAAACCCACCTCATCCCCAGTAATCCCACTTCAGGGGATTCCGGGGAGCCGCGGTGCCGGCTGTGATACGCGGCGGCCCCAGCACGGAGAGGCAGCGAGCGCAAAGCCACGTCTCCATCGACTCAGGCTCAGCTCAGTTTCCACGCAGTCCTGAGACCTGCTTCTTTGTGAGCTACATCAGCCCAAACTAACTCCCAAATGGGGAACCACAAGACTTCAGAAGAACAGTGCAAACCCTGCTTTTATCATGAACTCCGCAGAGCTGGGCAGAGGCTGGCGTTAGCTGTCCACGGGAGCAGGAGCAGGTCTGGGCAGGAAGCGCTCTCCTCCTCCCTGGTTTCCAGAGTTGTCCAAGTCCTCCACCCAAAACAGATGAAGCACTAACTACTGCATTTCACCTCCACTCCTCAAGCGTGCTATTCTACTGCGGGTTTAAGAGTACTTCAGAGCTATGCCTGTACCACCCAGTAACATTTCCAGTCTGCAGTAAGATACATTAGCAAACGGGTCAAAATGCCATTGCCTGAATTCGCCAAGGGAAAAACCAGTACAACGTTAAGGAATTCAATAGATAATGCAGCTCAGGGCTCAAGCAAAGTTAACTGACCCATGGTCTGGTTTTGTGAACAATTGCAAATGTCAAGTTACGGGTTGCAAAAGGAGGACCTGGGGTATTATAACTGTATCAGCAATTGTCCTAATTGAGGGATTCCCTCAGGTCCCTTAACTGAGGTAGAAGAATCACAGAATTAGTTTTGATTATAATGAATGTAAGTACTGTGCTCCTTACCACACACCCGTTCTGACCCCTGAAAGCCGCTGCTCACCCACATCCAGCCAAGTGCAGGGGTAAAGAGCAATACAGGTACTCAATGAACAGCCTAATTTACAAGCCAGGTGATACCTATTTAATATGTAACAAGTTAAAAATGCACCCTAGATCATGTATAAACAGATACCTATGGGCAAAGCTGCATCTCCAGAAGCAGAGAATGAGAATTTTCCTCTACGCTTCTCACTTGCCGCGAGCATGAAGGCTGCACCAGGAGCACTGAGCAATTGAGACCCAGTGGGTTTTGGTTATGAGCAGTGTAGCTTGTGAGGCATCTGGTAGGAGCCCTGCAGAGATGCCTCCAAAAGAGCCCTTCCCTGTGCTGCCTTAGGCTGGGCTGGTGAGCCCAGAGTGATGCCCTGCCAACACACGGCGCTTCACTGTTCAGGAACCCAAAATCTCTCCCGCCCGGAAACCTCTCCTTTACAGAGTGGCACACGATGCAGCATTTCAGGACCCTGTGTTTGTGTTTCTCACTTGCCATGCTCTGAGCAGACAGTGAACGAGCTACCAGACATGCAGTACTATGTTTAAAGGAGGAGAAAAAAAATCCAGAGAAAGAAATGCAGAAACATTTTAAGAGATGAAGTGATGTCAGAGGCGGCCACTTCAGCTCTATTGCTGTAAGAAACCTCCCCTCCTGCCCACGCTAACGTGCTGTCTTTGACAAAGGGCTTGGCCTGCCCCGGGAGGAACTCATGCAATCCTGTGGAGCCGTTGGCTCTGGAAATCCCGCTGTCCCCTGGGCTGGCCGAGCTTGCAAGGTAGGCAAAGCGTCAGCCAGGGAAAAGGCTTTTAGGCAAGCTGGTGGGATACTGAGATTTGTTCTGCTGTTTATTAGGGGAGGGATGGCTCTCCCTCGACTCCCTGAAGCACAGCCTGATACAGTGCTGCCCTTCCAAAGGTGTTTCATTTTCTTGACAAACAGGAGACAAAACAACCCTTGAGACAGGAGCTGCTGATGACCAAAGCTTTACTATGGCCCTGAGAGAGGACTGCAGGTCAAGCCCAGGTCTTATTTGGCCATTAAGATACTGATTTCCTATTGACTTTGCCTGCCGAGCTCCCTATGGAGAAAAGCCCTCCTTAGCTGGGTCCACCAGCAGATTCTGCCTCTAGGACATGGATTAGGTGATTCTCCAAAGCGGTGATGGCCTACAGGAATTTTTGCCTCCAAGAAAATGGCACGGGGTTTTTCTGCGAGACGAAGGGGAGGTCTCCATCTGATTTCTTTGCAACCCATTTCACACAAACCCTTATTACCATTTGCCCTAACCACTTCCCATTAGCCTGCAGTTTTTGCAGGGAGTAGATGGTGCCAAACAAGAAGGACCGAGTGGATCAGACAGTCTGAACTCCCTGCTCACCCCCGTGGCTCCTGCCAGCAGGATCTGGAAGTGCTGCTGGAGAAGGGGCAAGGGAAGGTGCCCTGGCCCCTGCCACGGGGCGCTGGGTGCGAGCTGCAGATACAGCCTTTGCAAAGCGCATAACACCTTCGGTGTCTTTCCCGATGAATAGCTCTGCAGCTCAGTCAATCCCCGGTATAATTACACACATCATGTATCATTCCAAGCAGATTCCTTTTCAAACCGAGAGCTTAATTGTGACCTACTTTTTTGTTACCGGCTTATGGAAGTTTTTGCAAGGCCTTTGAAATCCAGGATGCTAAATGGCTCCGCACAAGAGAAGGAAACCCATTTTTTTTCTATCTTCTTCCACCCTGCCCCAAGGACGACTTTTATTCTAAGCACAGTGTATGTCAACATCCCCTTCCATAAATCAATTATTAATACAGAGCTGATTAGGCCTAACACATGGGGCTCTTTGCAACCTGACTGAGTTGAGATAGGAATTAGAGAGAGATGGGTGCATTAATAATATGGATATATGTCAGGTGGGGAGCCACCTAAAATCGCATGGCTTTGGTTCTTAATCAGAAGAGACCGAGGGAAGTGGAGGGGATGCAGCTCTCCCTCACTGTCCATCTCCCTTCTGCACATTCGTCTCCTACAACACCACCATTTGCCTCAAATTCTTCTGACTCATTTCTGTCGTTCATCTTGTCAGGACATTCATGGGCTGAGAAACAGAGGCCAGGTTCACCTCTGTAGTGAGCAGCTCTGACAGGACCCACAGCTCTTACACCCTGCAGCAGCAGGCAAGCACCACCAGCTCCCCCGCCTCTCCTCTCCCCAGGCTGGCTCTTGGGGCTCCCGCTCAGCCCCCAGCCCTACGTGAAGTCAGGGATACCTCGCTTCATCTGGCCTGGAAGAAAACCACATATTTATGGAGCAGCTCCCCTTTCGCCGTCCACATCGCCCCGGTGGAAGCCCCCCCATGTCTGGCTCCATGAGGTGTCCCTCGAGCCTCGCTGCACCCGGAGATGCTGAGGGTGCTGGGGGTGATGGAGGTCTGGTGGGGGCTGAGCAGCCTGTGCCATAGCTGGAGGGCAGAGAGGATTAGGCAGGGAGGAAGGAGAGGTAGCGTGGGGTCAGCACTGCGCCTGGGTTTGAGGAGGGAGAGCCCAGTGCAGGCAGTGGATTTGGATTTACAGGCAGCCCGTTCTCACCGGGAAGGGGACGGTGTCATTGAGAGGGAGCAAGAAAGGGGAAAGGAGATCATGTTTTCTCAATGCTCTTATCTGAAGCAAACCCTTAATAAGGATTGGGATGAGCCCGGATAGAAGGGAGGGTTACCTGTGATACAATGAAAAGCTGGTGGCAGGCGGTGGGCTGCCGGGGAAGGGAGGGACCCGCGTGGAGCAGGGGGCTCAGCTGGCCCTGGGCAGTGCTGACATGGGCCATCGCCCTCCGCTCCGGAGGAGCACGCACACGTGCATGCTGCCATGCCGGGCTGCCACTGCCAGCGGGCGTCTGCCTGGACAGACCGCGCTAATCGCTGTCTCTTAACCTTGTAGAAAAGGTTGGATAATTTACTTGGCTAAAAATGATGACTATTGCCTTGGGCAAGCAGGGTCGGGGGTTCAAATGAACCCAAACCCCAAAGAACAAGGACGTGATGTAGCAGCACTCGTCTGACACCTTCCTTCTCTCCTCGCCAGGACCCTCAGTTCTCACCACTGCTGGTCCTCTTGTATTTGAGTTCTTGTGGCTCTAAGGTTTTGGAGAAAAGCTGAAAATTCGGTCTTTTTTTGATGAAAATAAGTCCTCCCTCCATTCTCTAAGGAAATCAAAGCCAGAGGACGCTATGTTATACTCTGTAGGAGAGCCCATGAAATACAGGAGTCCTGGAAGACACCTCCACTTGCAAAGTGTTTCCCTTACAACTTCTGTGTGGATGGGAGCAGGGACATGGGAAATTTGCAGGCTACCCTGCAGGGTACCAGCCACACAGGACCAAACACATCCCTGAGCCCTGGCTGTATCCTGCCGGGGTATCAGGAGAAGACACTGGGATGAGGTTTGTGCCCAGCACGAGAGAGTCAGGTTTTTGCCTACCATCCCTGCAATACTGATAGTTGTTGTTGGCCTCAGCAAAAGCAGAGCTAGCCCTTTCAAAGTCTCCTGGGAAAAGCCATGCCGTGTCTGACAGAAGGGTGAGAGGTTTAGCAGCAGTGTTAGTGGGGCACAAATGGGAACTGTTATCCCCATCCCTCACCCATTAGTGGCTGCTCTCAAAGAAGCATAGAAACGGGGATTAACAGATTGAAAACTCACTGGGTATTAGAGCTACAAAAATACTCATGGAGCATGTTGGTTTGCTGCAGGCTAGGTGAGAGCGGTCGGCATAGGGCAATGGCAGAGCCTGGCAGCCGCAGTGGCATGATGTGGGTCTCCATCCCATGGGCTCGGGGTCTAACAGTGATTCCAGTCTCCCCCGGTGTTTCCATCCATCTGGAGGAAGCTGCTATGCTGACTGGAGCCCTAATATACCGGGAACCATCAGTTGTGGCAAAAATTCCTCTCTGAGGGCTTGGAGAACTCAGAAGTACCATTATTTCCTGCACTTAAAATGACTGGTAATCAAAAGCCTTGTTTGGAAAGCCCCATTTGCGCCTCACACAACCCTAGGCTCTGATGTATGCTAAAATCTTACTTTAATTATGCATGAAATGTACGTCTTTGGCTTTTAGGGACAGAGGAAACAGTTTTGTCTTGGGAATAACTGAGAATTATTCTGGCCTGGAGTCAAGAACACACAGCCCAGTTTTTGTTCATTTGAGTTGGTTTTGGGTTACTTTCTAAGTGCAGGCAGCTGTTTGACGAGGGCCCATTTCCTACAGAAAAGAAAGTTATTGTGTTCTCGGCAAATTCTCTCAATGCACCATTTCAAAACCAGAGCAGTCAGTGTAATGCCTGTTTCCCCAGCTCCAGAGCTGCTGCCTCGCAGATCTCGGGTGACTCCAGAGGACACGTAACCCCGTTCGGAGTTGTGATCCACCCCTCTACACCCGAACATCCAACTATGAATCCTTCAACACTCCTAGACACCTAAGTAGTTTTTGAAGTGGGCTAAGGAGCCTGAAAAAGGGTTGAAAATCACATAAGTATCAAAAGTATCTCAGAACAATGGTGCTTCTCATTTTCTGCTCATGTGCGTGCCCTCTGCAGCGGCCTGCAAGCCCTGACTGCCAGTCTGCCATGGCACTTGCATATATTTGCAGACCCCAGATTTGTTGTTTGATCTCAGCTGAGCAGGGTCTCTGGGGACCCGGCAGCTTCCTGTGATCACAGCTAAAATTCGGATGATGCTGACTTCCCTCCTCACCCTCTGCACACATCCAGCCAGTGGACATCAAACGTGCCTCTGAGCTGCTGCCTCAGAGATACCCACCACCCAGCAAGGATACACTGGAGCTCTTCCTCTGCTCTCAGATATACAGAAGTTACGAGGAAAAATGCTAAATACATGGCTGCAGATCCCACCTTCACCTGGGCAATGTCCGGACCTCCAACCCCATTCCTGCTCTCCCAGCCCCGTGCTGGCTGCTCCGGCTTTCCCCTTGGTCATCCACACAAAGCCCAGCTCAGATGGATGTGTCCGCGCTCCCCTCATCCTTCCTCTTCTCTTTCTTTTCCTCTGTGGCACTCGCCTCTCCTACCCGCTGCTCACTGATCCCTCTCCGTGCTCACCCCTGTGCCCATGCCGGCCAGCACGGAGGGCAGCAGGACCTTGGCCAGGCCAGTGCCTGACCTGCCACGGCAGTTCCCGGAGGGAATGAGACACGTCTATCCCTCAGAGAGAGCTGGCATTATCCCTTCTTGCAGGGCTAATACACAGCCAAGGGCTCAGCGCTTCTGCCTCTGCCCCAGATCACTCATACCAGGTCTGTCCATGCGTCCCAGGTCTGGGCTTCCCTCCTCGTTACTCACAGTGATAACAAGTGGCTTTCGGTGACCTCTAGGTTCATGCTAGCTTTTCCTGGAGGAAAAAGTTTGCCTCTTCTAAACCTCTCTCCCCTCACAGCCATGAACAGGGAGCCACTTGGACCCCGAAGCACAGCTGGTGCCTCAAAACCATGTCTGGCTGATTGCATTCATTGATAATTTGGGGAATGTGGCAGGAGATGAGGTCTCTTCTGCTCCCTGCAGGTGCCTGGCAGGGCAGGCAGGAGGGCCGAGCGCGGCAGTGGTGCTGGGAGGGCTGTGGAGCAATGCGGCACGATGAGGATGGGGGATACGGAGCTGGGAGGGGTGGTGGAGGACGGGCGAAGCTCCCCATGGTGTGCACAGCCACGGACTCATCCCGGCTCTGTTTCTGACGGGTGGCACTCTGGTTTCCTAGCTGGTGCCAAGCGGTAAGGGGGATTGAATGCAGCATAGCACCCAGGGGAGAGACACGGCCCCCTCACAGACACCTGGCTCTTACATTACATTTTGCTTTTCCCCTAACCGTACAGAATAGTCTCTCAAGATTTGACTGCGAAAAATCGTAACAGTTGTTATAGCCCAGGGCACTCGCAGCCGCGTGGCAGAACTGTGATCCCTCTATCCATCCCAGCCAGCATCTAGACAATTCCCATGGTTTTCGGTGGGATGCGGTGCAGAGTGGGGTGTTTCTTCCTCAAAACCTGGCCTTGAGCAAGCGGGCAGCCATGCCGCACAGGACTCTCTCCTGCTCTCAGCACAGGCTGAACAAAATCCAAGTGCCGCTGCGCTCTGCAGCAGGCATCTTGCTCACGATCTTGCTCTCGACTTCAGGAGCATCCCAAAAGCCGCCTATTTCCAGATTATGCTTCCAAGGAAGAGCAAACAATGCAGAGTTGCCATGATATATTTAATGATGAATCATTCTCTTAAAAATTATCAGCTGTGAAAGGCTTTCACCACTCCGGGGATAATGCAATGATGTATTTCATGTGAATCAGTGCAGAGCGTATCCATGGCAACCCCATCCTCGCAGTTTGCCAACAGTTGGGGTAACCGGCCTGGAAGAGTTGCAGAAAATAAACCCGCATATTATGGGTTTTTAAAGGAAAAATCAGGCCTGTTTTGAATTACATGTGGCTTGTCTGTATGCTTGGCTTAGGCTTGTTTGGTTGGCATATTGCAAGACCTTCAGCGGGTGTCACCACCCAGGGAGGTAATACATCATCTCCGAGCAGCATCCATCCCCGCCGGGAGGGTGCAGACACCCAGGGGCTCCTTCCTCCGCAGCACCCCGCTCACCACGCACACAGCCGAGCGGTCACGGGCTGGAACTGGGGACCTGCGGCAGCTGCCGGCCGCGGAGGCACGCGGGTACAGGCACAGGCGCGTAAGCCGGGTGTGATGCTCAGAAGTGAGCGCTTGATTTAGCAGTCTGCCTCCTACTCTCAAAAGAGGCGTAGGCACTGCAGGGCAGATTGTCATAAGGCTACAGGCAGCCGAGCAGGCAAACAGATCCTAAGCCCACCCCGAGGGCACTGATGAAGGCAATGCAGATCCCACCATAGGCGCAGCACTTCTGCCTATGTCACTAATTTTATGTCAGTAATTTTAAAGCAGCTGAAATGCTGGTGTTCTCAGCGCTCTGTTTCCAGTGGGTGCTCCAGACCTGTGGTATTTGGGAAGAGAGCAGGAAGCACCTGCATCACCACGGGGGCTTGATCCCCAGGACGCATTTTTCGGCAGGCTTGGAGAACACCCTGTCATGTTCCCCAGGCCGGTGTGAGCTCCGGGAGGGTGGTTCGTGGAAAGCTGCTGCCCCTGCCTCCCAGAAATGTCAGGGCAAGACACAGAAATTCCCTGTGTGAATGTGAAGTTGTACTGAGAAGCCTCTTGCATTACTCAGGAGTTGAATTTTGAAGACCATAAAGCACTGGAGAAAGTCTCAAAGGAAATATATCAGTTTCCTCTTTCGCTCTAGCACAGGTGTTAGACTCTCCCTGGTTCAGTAATGAGTCCTATAGAAAGGGAAAAAAATGTAATTTTTCTGTATTACAGCAGGATTTTCATGAAGTTGCTTAAAAATAGCATCCTGCAGAAGAGTACCATGGCTTGTTTAACACTCATTGGGTCAGTCTGGGGTCTGCGTCTGCCCCAAGGAAAGAAAAAGTAGAGAAGGGCAAGTTCCTTTAGGGAATTAAATGGCCGTTTTGATGCAGGTTGCTGGGCATTAGCAGGCCACGTTGGAGGTGCCGCTCTGTGAATTCAGATCAGGCATGCTCAGGAATGGGGAGAGCAGCAGAGCTGGACCATCCCTCCAGAGCCTCAGCCCATTCCTGGTGCTCCGGAGCCCTGGGGACATGTGAGCTCTGCTGAGCTTTACTCTGTGCAGATACCTAAGGGGTTTCACGCCTGGTGTCTGGAGCCTCAAAACCCAGCCTGAGGCAGCATAAAACATGATTTTCCCCTCAGAATTATGTGGTGAGTGACTCCAGCCCATCTTTATTTTCTCTAAAGCATTATGAAAGACTAAACACTCCAACAAAATGGCATCCATTCACAGCACGCCAAGGGCCACTGGCAGTGCTAATAAAAATTCTAATTGCAAGAGGATAACTATCAATCTCTCTGACTCATGCTATGGAAGATGCTGAAATGGCACTCTTGTTTTCATCTCTCCAGCACTCTGTTGCAACGGTAGTGTCTTTATGATAACATCTATAAAGCACATGCAGTTCTTGATGTGTTTTCTGTTTTCACTGAACATATCCCTTATATTTCCCCATAAAAAATAAGGAGAAAACAAAGGGGAAAATGATGAAAGGATGAAAAATGGCAGAGAGAATAAAAGAGAGGGAGAAAATAGGGTAAGGGAGGGGTAGGAAGAGAAACAGTTTGGCTTATGCCAACCTAAGATTTTTTAGTGTTCTAAAAAATTAGAACCAAATATTTATCCATTTCTCCGTGTTTCACCTCTCCAAAATTTCACCACCCCACATGCCGCTAGGTCAGCCTGGCTGCCATGCCCAGCCCCTGTCCTGGAGGCCACCTCCTCTCCCACCCAGTGGACACAGGCCAGTTGGCTACAAGCATTGCTCAGGAGAACCAGTCCTTCTGCCACATGGAGAATTTCCAGGATGCTGGGATATATCCCCAAAAAACACCAAACCCAGCCCAGGGAATTAAATTTAAGGATGTATCCATTATCATATTAATCCTCCTACTAACTTCCAGCCAAAAGAATTTTGTCTTGGCACAGCCCCAGAGCTCATGAGCCCATCCACATTGTCAGCAGCGCTACCTCGGTCTCGGCCAGGACCAGACAGTACAGCTTCAGGGAACAAATGTGAGCAAAATCTAATTTTCTGCTGGATCAACCTTAATTGTAAATCAATAGTTGAGTTTTTCATTGTTTTGCAGCGTGCTTCAGCACTGACTAGGATGCAAGTTATGCACAAGTCCTGGTGCCGAGTCTTGTGCAGGTGATAGAGCCTGCTGGGTCAGGAAGGCTGAAGGGGTACAGGTACTCAAAGTTATGAAACTCTTTCTATGGGCAGTCACTAACACTCCCGCTGCATCACGAGTACAGAGATGATTATTACCCCGCAGTACCGCAGAGAGGCTGGTTGTAACTGAAGTACGTGAAATGACAGAAACTGGTATTCAGAGATTTACTGGGAGGTGCAGATCCATCTATCCCCACAACTACCTGCCTGCCCATGGTAGCTCACCCACTGAATGGCTCCTGGTTAGTTTTCAGCAGTGCCCGGACCAGCAGTGCCTTGTCTAGAGAAGGGAGAGAATGTAATATTCAGTCTAACCTGGGTGATGCTTGTTTGGTTGTTAATATGTAAAACCTGGGGCCGGACTCTGCCAGGTGACTGCAATATTTAATATTACTGCATTATATGAGTAGTCGCAAAAGCTCACGTTTGAGGAAGGCTGAAAGCCATTTATATACACATATGCAGGTGTATTCTGGTTTCGGAAGAATGGAAACTCAACCACCCAGGTCATAAGGGAGCTACGGGGTTCTCTGTCCATGGTCTCAGCTTGGACAATGTCAGAACCAGGGTTTCTGGCTTTTCTGTGTGTACCCCTTCTATGTATGACATAGTCTAGATGTAGTTAAACTGATGTGGCAACACTAGGGTCAGAGCCCAGATATCATCTCAACATCCTGCCTTCAGACAAGACCATCCTGGTCCAAATCATCCATTCAAGAGGTCTCCTCTACCAAAGACAAGTGGTGATAGAGCAGAGTGACCAAGACCACAGTCCATGTATGTGTCCAGGTAAGAGCTTTGTACTTTCATATTGAACCAAGAGGACACAACCTAGAAAACCGTGCTGTGACTGTCTGTCCATCTTAGCCTCTACCTTAATACAGACCTCATGCTGGACCCATCCATGCCTTGCTGTCCGAGGACAGCAATATGGGACCAAGCTGACATGTCTGGACCCTCCTCTACCAACTGTTGGCCAAGGAACCTGCTGCCTCTGGACAGGCTGCAGAGAGGCTCCCTCCCACGCGCTGCCTGCCTCGCACTGGGCAGGGCTGTGTGCTCCTCTTCCTCCCAGCTGCTGCAGCCTGCCAGTTCCCATCTGTTCCCCCTCCCAGTAACACTTGAGTCCCTGCATCTCTCTGCTGTTGCCCATGTTTTATTGATAAAAACTTGGTCACTCCCTTTGGCAGATGACTCAAGGAGTTTGGTGTACAAAGAAGTGTCTCGCCCTTCTCTATTTCATTTCTACCTGCTTTCTGTCCACGTTCTCCCTATGCAAGCCCACTGTAGCCTGAGCTGGACTATGCCTGCCGGCTGGGCTTGGTTATGCTAATGACCAGCAGATACACTGAAATCACCCTAATTAACAGGCTCTGCAAAGCACTGCCTGTAGTTAGCACCCTGCAAACATGCAATGCCAGTCATGTCCAAAAGGACATGTTTTCCTTACCCACATCTGCCAAGAACCATTTCACAGACTTCTTTGAAGCAAAAATAAATCCTGGTGGATAAAGCAGGCCTGGACACATAAACTCATCGGGAGCAATAAAACTTCACTCTTGTCCCCCCCAGAGTGGCAGTCCTTTTCTGCAGAGCTAGCATCGCACTGCTGGCAATACACATGCGCATAACAAGAATAAGATCAATGAATCTCTACCACGTATGGTAGAATGAACAGAGACTTCTTTTAGAGGGAAAGACAAATGTATATTTTCTGAGGTCTCAGTCTGCCATGAGGTTGGCTAGTACAGCTGATATCAGCAATAAAATAAGATTTGACTGCTTTTAAGGAGACTCAGCAAAGCACATTGTGGTGCAGGATTGGGACCTGCAATGCTATTTTTGGTGCTGTGTTCTTTTCCTATTCATGCCATTGGTGAATCTGCAGGCAAGCCACAGAGGGGAGGTTAAAAATACTTTTTCTGAATATGTAGCCCTAAACAGTGGAGACTGAATTTCATCCTATTCCGATAAGCAAATTGAATATGCCATTTCAATAACACTATTTTTAAGAGGTGAGTTTTCCTCTGGAAGCTGCCACCCTATTAATACCTTATGCCCAGGTCTTACCTTTCATCGCTTGCATTTTGCATCACCAAGTGGCATCTGTGGCTGAGATAAATTGACCGTTGCCCCAGTTCTATTGATGACACTGTGTCTTCCAAAAGTTAAATGACTTTATCAATGTCCTATTAATAAAGAATCCATTACTCTTGATTGCCTGCTTCCTTCTAGGTACCCTGAAATCTGTATTTCCACCTTGGCTGAGAGCAGAGTGCTCATGTTCTCAATTCTCAGCTGCCTGGCCAAGCCCTGAGAACCCCCCAGCCTCCCATTAGAGTAGGTGTAACTGATTTAACAGAAAAGCTCAACAATATCCTTTTACTGTGTTGCCTTAGCGGTCTGCATTGATGGCTGCAAAAGACAGTCATGGCTAAATCCCAAATGCTCCCTTTTTTTTTTTATCCTTCTGATTTTATTTGTTTCCTGGACTGTGTATGCAGCAGCATGTGCTTGTGTGGTTTTTCAGGTGGTTTTTGCAATCAGTGTCTCCTCTGGACCAGTTGGGAATGGCTGACCAGAGCCTGAGGATGCTCTGGAGGAATACAGCCTGGGGGTCCTCTCCCTGGTCCTCACTGTCACCAAAACTCAGAACTCTCACAACTTTTCTAAACCCTTCTAACTGCTCGAGGTCTGGGAGCTAGAGGATTATCCATTTCCTCAAAAACCAACTTACGAAATGAATCATTTTGATAGGTGGCAGGATAACATTGTTCTATTTTGTAGGAATTTGTGTTCTGAAGCGATATGAGTTGAGTTACAAACAAAGTAAGTAGAAAACCAGAAAGATATGTGAACACAAATTTACATGGTTGGTATGACAACAGGGATGTTTTCTTTAGATAAGACTGGAAGGCCTTGCAGGGAGGATGAAAGAATACGTACACTCTAAAAAAATACAAATCTGGAATGGCTTCCCCGAGATAGACAAGAATTTATTAATAATTTCCTTCAGAGAGAAGATAAGGTTGGCACACAGGAGAACTAACCTGAGAATCATCAGTTCGCAATGAGCTGAAACCAAGCGGTAAACACACATCATGATTACATTACGGCTGCAACTGGGAGGGATATTTAATTATTAATTGTTACTCGTATGCAAGTAAATTTACTCTGCCTTCATTAACAATGCTCTCTGTGTTTGAGAGATGAAGTTCTACAGCCCCTCAGCACCATTTACACTCAGGCTTGAAAGATCCCCCCCAGGCCCAGCTTCGAGTTTGTATGTGCCAGGAACCTCCAGGAATCCCCATTTTTGTGGGTGAAGCCCTGGAGATCTCCTGTCTCTCACAGAGAAGCACAAACTGGGGGAAATTCACTGCAGTCGGAGTCCCACCCTGGTAGCGTAAGGCAAAAATTGGCCACCGGTTTTGTTACTTATGGTGATTTTCCTCTGAAAGCTCCTACAGGGACAAAGCAGCAGGACTCCCCAGGAGCCGCTGCCGTTTTCCAACATGGTACTTGCATGATGGAGAAAACCCTATTCCCTCCCCAAGATACACGCGACTGAGTCTGCGAGGATGATGGGGCGGTGGAGAAAACCACGAGAGCAAAGTCAGCCTGGCATGGCAGGTGCTATAATATTCCCAGCTGCAGTAAAACAGACATGGAATCGAATACTCTCTTTTCTTCCCAAGTTGCAGTGCTTTCCAGCTTGTTTCTTTCTCTAATAGCCAAGACGGTTACAAGGTCGCTGCACACTCAGCCTTTTAATGCATTATATGAACTGCTTTGAAGCAGTGCTGGGTTTGTTATCCTCTCTTTTCACTGCAGATATAAAGTCAGATGGAGCGGTCACTGCGGGAGTGGCCCTTCGTCCTGCGAGCCGGGCCGTCCCCAGGCAACCCAGCTGGGAACCTGCACAAGGGCAACAGAGCTGTACAGAGGAGGTAGCAGCTGGGAAAGTTATTAGCAGAGGACTCTGGAGCATGTGAAGTGGAAATAATAGCACATATCGATTCAACCTGAACCAAGAGCCAGCCGATGGCAGCATTGAAAATACATTTCCAAGATCATTCAGTTTTCCTTTGCATGGTAAAGGTAAAAAAAATCCAGGTGTATGCTGATAAGCCCTACCAGTACTCCTCCCAAAGGAACTTCTGATGGGGGAAAAGAGGGACAAACAGCAATGGAGAAAGTCTGCACGTTTCCCACTCTGATATTCCCTGATTTTATGCACAACCGAGAGCTTTCAATTCTCCAAACTCAACAGGTATGATGCTGTATTTATCTTTACTTTAGCAAAGCTAATCAGAAAAATCTGTTTTGTGGAAACTTGTGGTAGTCCGGAGAGCCGTCATTTTTATGTTTTCTTTGGAGCAACAGAAAAGAGAACATGAGATAACATGCTTTGATAATGTTGAATTGTTTCAGTTTGATGAATTACGATGTTTTGTGCTAAAACTGCAAAGTCATAATCCACTATAAAAGACTAAACAGCCTATGTACCTTATACTCTTATACATTCACATTTTAAAGCCTGTATTTTCGTCTACCTTGGAAGCCGAAATGACACAAATTGAAATGATCAAATAAAAGGGAAACATTTTTACCTTAGCAAAATGAAACACCTTTGATGTTATTGAAACTAAACAAGAAAGTCAAAATGATTTGACATTTCCCATGAAACACTTAGTCGGTACTGACACGCTTCTGTGAAACACTTCTAATTTGAGGAGGATTTGGGGAGGCCCCGCGCCATCGCATCCGGAGCCTCCCCGTCCCTCTCTCACCAGCCCCTGCCTCCTGCTCCCTTCCCAGGTGCCAGCTCTGCACTGGCTCACTGGAAAACCATTCCGCCGGTGCAAAATGGCTCAGGTTTCCCAGCCAGGACTGATTCTGGAGGTCACGTAGGGCTGTCTGTCATTCCTCCAGCGGTGCTTTAGCTCCCGAAGCCTTCCCTCGTGCCCCCAGACCCTGCAGAGGAGGAGGGTGGGTGGCCAGCGCTGTACGGGGAATCCCACAGACCTGAAATACCGCTGCGGGAAGTCAGCACGGGGGTTTGGGAGGCTGGAGACTGCACAGCTCTGGCGGTAGGCTTACAAGCTCCGTTGAGGAGTGGGATGTCTCTGTGCGTGGCTGTGCTCTTTCCGTCGGCATGAGCAGCCACTCAAGACGAGTGCGAGCCTCAGCGCTTTCCCATTTCATGTGAATCAGTTCCTTTGATGCTCTACCCCAGCTCCCCCTCTACAAAAGTCTCTTAGAAACTCATAGGGACAAAGTGGGTAGAAATCAGTTCTGCTGCTACAGGCATTGTCTTAAGAACCTGCAGGCATTAATAAAAAGTTTATGGAGAAATTTATGCAGTGACTTACATGATTCAACTGAGAATTATACTTCATCTATATGATCTTATACTCTGGTTTAAGAAAGAACATTATCCTTTGTAAAATCCTACAGGAGTTTTTATGAGATACTTAAGAAAGGAAACAAGAACTGCATATTCTATCTGATTCATTTGGTACCCAAGAAATATCTTAATAAAATTAGAAAACAAGATAATGTAGTCCAAAGTGGAATATACTAAAAGTCTTTCAGTACATGGCTTTCCCAGTACAGGTGGAATAAAAAGAGGAATTAATTGTAAAAGTCAATTAGTATGTAATTTTATTCCAAAACACTTGATATTTCTAGGTCTGCCCTTTAATATTCTAGGGAGGAGAAATCTTAAACCCCGATTTTTGCACTTTGACTTCAGGGAACACGTGTTTACCACCTGTTTACAGAGCAGTGTCTGAGCCAGCCAATTATTTAAATATCAAAATAGAGACATCATCTGTGACTCAGTTAAGCTGTTTCTCTACCTTTGCAACCCAAGACAATCTCCATCTTGCTCTGGGGCTCTTTCTCTATCTGGCTGCTAAAGAAACAGCCTAGCCAAAAGTAATTTGCTGTGTCCCTTCCAGCCAATTCGCCCGCAGGAGAGGAGAGGAAAATTCATTTGAGCATGACCCTTTCACACAGCCTAAGGCATCTGGAGCCACCCCAGGGTCCATCTGTGGTCACGCTTGGGTGTTGGAGGACAACAGTAGTGACGGAGCACACCGCAACGCCAGCCTGTGACAACCTCTGCGTCCCGGTGGGAAACAGCAGGGTCCATTTTCCATTCCTGCTGGCTGATTGCGGCATGGCGAGGCCGAGCGATGGAGGCTACCGCTCTCCTCCTGGCAGATGGCAGGAGCTCCCTGTCTTCCTCCTCTCCTGGACAGGATACAGCATTAAAAATTTATCTTGTTCCATACATAGAAGCAGACAGACCCAGAAACGTCACCCAGCCGAGTGCGCAGCCTTTGCGAACTTGGCCGGCAGCTTCCAGGTTTATCTCATTCTCACTGACCTTATAGCAATGAAACAGGCTAAAACCACAGGGCCTTAACTATTAGACCACAGAGCTTGTTTACGTAGCAAGGGTCAGAAATGAAGGACAGCAGCTCTAGCAGCACGGGAAGTGAAGCAGTGATGGTGTGAGAAGGGAAGATCTGTGAGCTTTCTCAATGAAGGTGGTTAGGTCTGACGCAGAGGCCAGGGACGCTGGGTGCCTCGCTCCAGATGGTTGGAGGAGCCTCCCCGTGCCTGAAGCAGAATTGCATGTTTGTGCTGAGGTGGGGTTTTACACCCGGACAGGAATAAACTTTGAAAAGTCCCATACAAAAATGAATACCTGATGTGAATAGGCAAATAGGTCTGATGTGTGCTCATGTGTCATGGGCTTCATGGGGCAGACATAGAGAAGAGGCAGGGAGGAGGCTCCCCAGTTTTCTTCTTGTTCCAGCAGTTTCAAAGAGGTCTAATGAAACCTTGGACATCTCAGAAGAAGCCATGATAAGGTTAAATAAGTACCTGTCCCACTATTCACTAAAAAAATGAGTTTTCGGAGTACTGCCTTGACATGGTAACGGCACATCAATATTACAACGCTGTTTGTTTGACGGTACACGTGAGACAATATGATCTCTGGAGCTAACAGGAGCTTTTAATAGATGTTAACCTGAAGCTATGAAAACATATGACAAAACAATGCCTTAAAATAAAATAGAAGACCTTTATGAAAACAAGCAAAGTTTTGAAAGGTAGGATTGTAGTTTCCCACAGAAGCACAGTGCATGGAAAGGCCCAGCTGCTGGAGGGACACAGGACAAACCATGCATGTTGAGTTTCTTAAGTACAACTGAAACTTTTGCACCTCATTGGCCTCTCCCATGTGCCATCAGCCTTCTGAAAAGACAACTATCCATCATCCCCATCCCCATGTTAAACTGGGGTGCATCCACCATCCCCATGTTAAACTGGATGCACCAAAAGCAAAGTTCAAGGAGTAGAAGGAGACAGACAGACTTTTCTCTGCAGAGAAGCATCATTCATCTGAGTTCACAAAAAATGTTAAGTGAGACACAAAAATACATCAACAGCCACCATATAACACCACTTGATAGACTGTAGGAAGGAGACTTGACCCAAGAGTACTGAATATTTACGGCACAGATCTATTCAGCATTCAGACTCAAATGAACAACCTTCAGCCTAGTACTTCCTGTGCACTCATTTTTATCATGTTTGTTCAGATTGTTTCCTCACTGCCAAGTTTTTGCTGGGGGGTCCCAAATCTCACTATTTAGCAATAGCTATTTATTCCTCTTCACTGCCACCAAAACTTAATCTTATATATTAGCAGTCTCCTCCCAACTTTTGTAACAAGAGATGCATCTCAGCCTGTGCGATCCTCGGGTTTGACTTGGTTTGCAAGCACCTCAATGGGTTGCAATTCAGTTTTAGCTAGATTTACTGCTTTGAAGAAGGCAGGGTATTTTGTGCCTGGCAGATTCATTTGAGGTTTTACTTCAAACACTTTCCAGGATAAACTCGGAGCAAAGGGTTGAGTTATACAACTGGAAACACACTCACAGAAAGACCCTACAAACGTAAAATATATCTGGAGCTAATCTCTTCCTTAGGGCATTATTTTGGGCTCTGAGACAGCTCTTGGAAGGACCTGAAGAGGGTCCCATCCTTCCCCATGCCCTCACCTACTGCAGTTACCCCCACGGGTTAGAGCTGCCCTCCTGCGCACACTGTGCTCCCCTCAGCTGAACAGCTCAAGGAAACTCATTGCATTTGTGACTTGACTGCACAGTGGGCATTTGTGAGACTGCTGGGGTTTGGCATCCCTGGGGCCTTCGCAGTACATTGATGTCTCCCATCAGACTCGCTCTCTTGCCAAGAAAGTTGACTAAGTGGTGATTTTTCTGATTTCTCCTTTCTCAGAGAGCATGACTCGCATTTTGAATGTATTCACGGGTCCAGAGTAACTTCACACACACATATTTTTCAAGTCTTTATTTTTTCATATCTATCCAACACGTCGATAGCCATCCCATCTGAGAGCCTGATGGGATTCCCTGGAAGCTGCATGTGCGGGACTAACAGCACTGACTAATGCAGCGCTTTGGGGTCCTCAGTCCTCTCCCCGAAACATATCCACCAGAATTAGAAGCACAAGCTGCAGTAGTGCTCCTAGTTAGATGATGACTAATGACTTATTTAGCCCTTCTCATTTCTAATCCCAAAACACTAAAGAAAGAAAAGGGACTAGCAAAATCCCAGTTTGACAGAAAGAGAATTTTATCCTCCTGTAGCACAGGAGCTACACAGTAATCAGGACACAGGGAAAAAACCCAACTTTCACAGCTTGAATCCTAGGGCCTTTGGCACTATCCCATATTACTTGTCCATGGATCAAGTAATTTGGCAATAAATTGGTCCCTTCTAACTAAAAAGCGTACTGATATTTGGAAAAAGTTCAAGGGGGAGGGAGTGGGACAATGACAACAGCTATTATTTTTTACATCTCTTTGTCCTGTAGAACTGGCTGATCTGAGCTGAATCACCATAGTTAATACATGTTGTTCTCAAAGCTTTTCAGAACCGTGTTTGAAAAACAGGAACACTGGAAACCTTGTGGGAAAAATCATATTCCCAATTTGAAGAGATTGTTTTGGACAAGTTTACAAAAAAATGTGGTGATCTATCAGACAACTTTCTAAAAGGAACTGTTAGATCCTGGAACCGACTAAAGGCTTGGCTCCAAACCATTCAAGGTAGCTGAAAGAAAATTCTTGCACAGCTTGGGATAGGGTCTGAAGTGATTCTCTTATCATTTCCATGGGACCAGTTGGGACCAACTGTACTGCAGTCAACAGAAAAAGGGTAGAGAAAAATGGGTGTAAGAGTGAGGTCAGAGTCAGCCCTTAAATCATCATTAGATAACAAGCCCTGCTGGCTTCATTATTTCATTTAATGACACATGAACTACGGAGGTATGGGAGTAGAAAATGAATATCTGAAAAAGCCAAGATTCAAATGAAAGCATTTTACACAGATAAAGATTCTTCTCCTTTCTTTGAGAAAGCTAAAAAAGAAGAGGAAAATATCCAGAACAATTAGCCCAAATAACACCATTAATCCTAGGCTGAAAGAGACACTTATTCTGCTGGATCCCTGGAGTAGGATGAGAACATTTTATCTTATGCAGTACAGTGATTTTCCTTGGTTACTTGTTGCACATTGTATGCTCCTCTCCTAACAGGCAGCAGTCATTGCCAGTCCTTCAGCAGAGCCTAGTCTAAGTGTTCATATTATATTCACCGCTGTTTCAGAGCCAAAACGCTGTAAATAATCTACCACTCAAACTTATTATTATCTTGACTGCCAAAGCCAGCTGCTCTTGCTGCTTAGCATCGCTTTTCAAAGGAAACACATTGTTTCTTCCAGCTTTGGGTCTCCTCTCGTATATTGGTGGAAGCAGGAATAGCTCTTCTGAAGCCAGTGGAGTTGTAGAGAGGTAAGCTTGGGGCATGTGAGAAGGAATTTATTGCCGTCATGTTGTCTCTGTTTCCATAACTCCCCTAGCCCCTCAACCAAATATGTGCTCCAGTTGTGCTGGGAGCTGTACAACATGTAATCCTTGCAGCATCCTGACTCAAAACAAGCCTGTTTTGTTTTCTCTCTGGTTTAGTCTGTTTATGTGGGAGCTCCTGTGAAGCCGGGGGCATGAATACATTGCATGATGCTACTCAGACCTTGAGGAATGAGTTGATCTTGAAAAGATGATGAAGAGCCAGGCTGTCTGAAATAGGATGCTTTTTATTATCTTGTTAGCTGCTGGCATGACAAACTCACCCTCAAGACAGAAGGTGAGATGATGAGATTTACCTCTTTAGAAGAAGATTTGGGTGTCATCCAAAGATCTTCAGTGCAATATTATGTTGTATACAACAGCTAAATATTTTGTGCACCTTGCAAAAGAGATGTGGAAATAAGAAGATGTGGAGAGTGGAGAACACACAACTTCTACAATGCAATCTCCTTTCCACAAAGTTTTTTCATCTGCTAGCTTTGCCTGCTCTTCACTCATGACAACTGTTCACAAAACAACAGGGTCCTGGATAACAGGATTAGAAACTGGAAGCTGTGAGCCGAGCTAAGCTTCAGCAGTGCTGCATGAAAACAGCCTCTCAGCTCAGAAGAAGACAGGCTGGAGTAGGAGGAAGAGACAACTTTTGGAGAAATGTAGGGGAAGTCCTGGAGTGCCACCACCCTGAGGAGACATGAGATAGGGCTTTGTTTCTTGCAGGCTTTGGAGACCTGTTGAATGGCCCTATATCTATTTGTTGGCATTTTCAATTTCTTGAGGGACCTCACTGAACATGCTGCTGGGTGACAGGATGCAATCAGGCTGGTTGTCACTGACAGCGATGCTGTGCTGCCTGTCTCTCTGAGAAGTGACTGTGGTATATGTTCATGCCACATGGGCAACACGACCAGTGAGGGCAATCAGTTATGACTGTTGTGAAGAGTGGACCTGCTGAAGTGGCAAGAAAAGCCCTGCTGGGATGGGAATGGAAGGTGAGTGTGCTAGCTGAGGAAACCCCACCAAGGCAGGCCAGAATCTGGCTAGGCAGGCACTTGCCCGTACTGTACGACTGGTGAGCACGCAACACTTTGGTTTGGGAGGCTCACAGAGCTCCAGCAGCTTTTGCACTGCATGATGAGACATTACATTTATCAAAAGAGGGAGAGGAACACACTGGCATCCTTTGAGTCTGCCTGCCTCTTTCTCTGCTGCAGTGATGTTCTCTTGCAGAACCTGAGCAGCCTCTCACACCTACTGCTTACTGCACTTTCCACATGTGTTCATCATGCATATTGCCATTTATATGCTTGAAATGCAAGAATTTTTGCTTTTCCAACTATTTGTCTCACTTCAAAATGCCAGAAGTAGTCCTCCAGGCACATACCCAACACTCTTCACATGCTACATCAGCTGGACATTCAAAAGATCATGGGGCAGAAAGATCAGGCAGACTAGGAGTTTTTTTCTGTAGCACCAGCTCACCTCTTCAAGCAGGGAATGAAACAAGGGGATTAATGCTTGACTATCTCAGCTCACCTGTGTTCTGACTAGAAGAGGTACTATAAGATCATAAGCCAGATGCAACACCCTATATTGTTCCTAGAAATTAATGGAAGTTAATGTATAGATGGCAGACAAACAGAATTTTTCATTCGGTTTTTCTGTTTTTCATACAAAACCAGACCTGGAATACACAAATTGAACACAAGAACCAAGAGTGTCTGTAGCAACAGCTGTTAATTGTGCTCATTCCTTCCCATCTCCATTAAAAAGTACTTCTGCTCATTTGATGGCTTTTCAACCATACTGGAGCTGCTCAACTGAGAACACAATTTCGGGCATTAAGTAGGGTCTTAGCAGAGGTTTTAAGCAAGAATTCTTGAATATCTTCCCGTTTTCCCAAGTTTTTATTATGAGCCGGCTAATCATTTCAGCCCTGAGACTCCTAGGCTAATGCATTTCAGAAGCATCTGGAGTGCTAAGACAGAGCCTGAAGCTTCTTGGTTCAGATTAGGTGTGAAAGCAATCACAGCACAGCATCAGCAGCTGAAAAACTTCACTCCCCAGTGACCTTTTGCCATTGCTGCCTATTCACTGCATCCTTCAAATGATGACCCTTCCATCCTTTGTTGCTGTGCTAGCCCTGCTGTGGCTTTGGAAATTCAGCCTCAGAGTGTGCTGCCGGGGTCCCTCTCCAGCTCCAGACTTGCCCTTCACATAAGCAACAGCAGCAGGGAGGGAAACAGCCCCGACACGGTGCACCCACCCGCGGAGACACAGGTTGGAAGTCTGCTCTGCGGTATCTTCATTGCTTTTATTATCCACGCTCACTACATTGAAGGTAAGCCTAAGCCATGCTGCGGTCCCCATGGAAACAGGTCCAAAGAGCTTTGGTTGATTATTAATCAAGGTATATGAACACCCTTTCTCCTCCAAAGGTCCTGAGGAAATGACTCCCGTTAGGAGCCCCAGGAGCAGAGGACGTGCAGCAGGACACGTACCTGGGAGGCTGTAGCCTGGGGCTGGCATGGTATTTTACTTCCTTTTCCCACAAGGGATAGAAAGGAGGAAACCTGCCCGAGTCTTCAGCAAGTCCCTACCCTGCTTGTCCCACAACGTGCCACAATGAGATCATTTAGAGACATGAAGTCACGCTTTGTAGCCTTGGTCTCGGCGCACTTGGAGGCCAGCGGTGGCATTTCCAGGGCTGGCATTTGGGATGACAAAGTGTTTGCAAGCAGGGGTGAATCATTTCCCTGAGGACACCCTCAGACTGGCTGCAACATATTCAGGAGGAGAAAATGTTCTGCCTTTGGCCTTGACAGTCTTTTAGTGTCTCTGAAGTCCACCCGTCAGACACGCAGCCGCACAAGGTGGTTGTACCTAGCTGTAGCAATTACCAATACTCCCAGTACAAAACAAACACAAATCCCAGTGCCAAACTGCCTACATATCAAGAGTTACAGGGCATGTGTGAGAGATTACAAGAAGCACGGTGAGGAAGGGGCTTTAGAAGACTCAGACGCCTTTTTCTTTGGAGCAGACACAAGCCACCAATGAACTGGAGAGCGCTGCTGGTAGGAAGTGGGTGTCCCCTCCATCCCCCCCCAGTTCCTAGACTAAATTTGCACTGGAGAGTGATGGAAAATTTATGTCCAAATTAGAACATTAAAAAAATTAATCATGTAAGCAGGATAATCTAAATGGTTTATGTCTATAAATTCAAAATCTTTTTTGTAATTTAAAAATTTGTTCATTTTTTAATATTAATTTTTAGCATAAATTAGCTGAAGTTTCATTATAAAAGCTGTTTTGAATCAAGCATCAGAAAATCCCATTTCAAAGCTTCTCCTCAACTCTTGTTTTAAACTTGTTTCAAAGAAGGGAGCCCTGAACTTTTGCATAAGCAGCTCCAGTTTCAACAGTCATCTTCTAACAAAAATATTTCACCAGAAAGATCCCAAACAGCATTTCTACAGCATCAGATTGTTCCCAGATCTTAAAAGAGGAGCCTTGGGGTTATCAATCCCATGGTCTTTCTTGGTCACATACTTTTTGTTCTTAAAGGAAAAGCAGACTGGCGTTTCCACGAGGACCTGCAGCCCCACTGATGCCATGAACATTTCTCTCCCATGCCCTGAGCTCATGTTCAGCAGTGGGAGTCCTCCTCTCTTTCCAGGAGTTTTGGCGTTGGGCTCTGTTTCATGGGAACAGAGAAAAGCAGCCCGGGGAACATTGCCGTCCAGGATCCACCAGCCACCACAGAGCGAGATGCTGCAGCCCAGAGGTCACAGCCACCTCCAGGACAGCCAGACATGTCACCACCCAGCCACGCTGCTCCCTGCATAGGGTCATTGCAGCAGCTCAGCGCCTGCGGGACTCTCCAGCACAGTTTTGTGGGAAGCCACTTCTAGACTCGCCAAGCAAATGCTTTCCCCCCTGGGAAGCCTCCACCTTCACCAACGGGCAGGACCAGCAAGTGCACAGCAGCCTCGGTGCTCCTGGGAACCTGCTGCTTCCCAGCTGGCCCCGTTTGCCACTCCATGTCTGCTCTATGGGAGGTTCTCAAGGATGGGAACTGAAAATGGCAGGGACCAACACCAGCAGAGCTGGAAATGGAAGCCCTCTCCCATTTCTGCCCATTTAAAAATGACGTCTTGGCAGAGCAGATCTTCTTCTCTGGGCATTGCAGCATCCGTACCTGAAACCCCTGATTCCCCAAGGAGAGTGCTCTTCATTTCTTCCATGCCTGTGAGCCAGGGAACTGTATGGTCTCTCTAACCTGCACTTCTAAAAATGAAAGCAGTGGATTTTCCTTCTACATTGCCCCATATTTTTTCTCTCTCAACACAAAGGGTGCCCTGAGGAGTGATAAGATAAATTCCTTCTTCCCTCTGCCACTGTCATGACTAGCTACAATCGAGTTTGCTCATGAGATGCCACAAACCATATATACAAGCTGCCACAGAAATATGCAATTAGAGTAGATCTGTACCATACATGGTTACGAGCCCTGGGAGTTATAGGACAGGGAAGCTTAGGGAAGCTTTTGTGCTCAGACCCAGGCCATGGGCAGAGGAACACGCACTAGCTGGGCAGCCACCAAAATACCAGTTTGCTGTTCCCAAAGCAGCGGCTGTGTGCTCTCTGCTGTGGCAGCAGAAGGGGGCATTGAATTGCTTGGAAACTCGGTGGGATCTGATTGTTAGCTTGCAATTCAGTTCTTTTGTGGCTCTTGGGACAGCCAAAACATTACAAGATGGCAAAGTCACTGATCACATTCCTCTCACAGGAGTTTAACAAGCTTTAAATGTCTAAAGCAAACAATACAAATAGAGCAGCAATTATGAACTAGAAGTTTCCTTTTCTGTCTTGCATTAAACAAAACCTTTTTTCTTTCCGTCTGTTCTGGAAGATTCAGGACCTCTGGCCTGCACCGGTAAGAGCTGCATCCCTCCACCCACAGCCACATCGTGGCCACTAAGTGATGCGACCAGGGAGCCACAGGGCCCCCGTGAGCCAGCCACTGTGAGGTTGCGCAAAGAACAGGATTGGGACTTAATCCCTAAAACTTCTCTCCAAAGTTGTCCCAGCTACAAGAATGTCTCCTCTGAGCTATTATGTGTTCTTTAAGCAATGACACTGAAAATAAGACCACTACAGGACACTCAAAGGAAAACATATCAGTTAATTCCAAGGAGTTAAATGTTCCCTCACTTGAGTTCAGAAACGCCTGCTCAGAAGACACACACAGTTCCTGGATCTATCCTCCAACCAAACTCAAACAGAAACTTCTTGACCTCTGAAGCATGACTTTGTTTTGCACCGTTTATAAAGTCTGAGTTAGAGGCATTTTTACAAAGAAAAGAAAAGGCCCATCATCATCTTCTGGGCCACAAATGGAAACCTGAGTGGTTTTGTGTGTATGCTAAATTCAGAACAGGTCTATCCGAGTTTTCTATTTCTAGTCAAAAGCTTTACAAAATAACTCTGTGCCAGCAACTCCCATAACCTTCTCTGCATGGAAAGGGCAATGACCTCTTGGCCAGCTAAAAAATGAAAATATCCAGGGTCCTTCTGACCTCATTCCTTCGTTGCAGAAGAAAAAAGGCTGGGGAGAGGAGATGGAAACCACAGTGACTGAGGGGCGTTCAGGATGCCCTGTTTGAGCAGCACTATCCTCTTTCCAAACGGCTCCTGACTTCAGCCAGGCTCCAGCTTTTCACAGCAGCTTCAGCACAAAGTGAGATACAGGGGTTAATCCTCAGAGGCAGCAGCTGAAATAACTGGAGGTCAGACAGCTAGATCCTGCCTGGTATGTTTTAGTCTTTCAGAGGATTATGAAGTTTTCCATAGAAAGAAAAGGTTATGCATGAGCTCCTGTCTCTGCCCAGAATTAAGGTCCCTCCTCACCATCCTCTGCTCTACCTTGCAGGGAGCCGCAGTCAAACATGTACGCCAAGAAACAACAAAATATTTAGATACTTAGTTCGTAGTTGGACTAATAGATAAGGGCTGTTAGGCATTTGCACAGGAGTTAGAAGCCTTAGAGCTTTTTGAAACTAGACTTAAATTTTGTTTTATCCTTAATGAACCAGAAAGCCTGTGGCATCATCATGAGATCAAATCACATGGGGGCTGGCTATTTTCCACATCACTGCCTTGTCCCTTGGGCATTAACAACTTTGAAAATACATGGGAAAACACACACACAACACCACTTTGGGCAAAAATCTCTGGCATTAAAGAAAATACAGTGGTAAATGATGATCTCAACATGAAATTAATGACCTGAGAATATTTTTTACTTTTCTTGCCATGATGATGAATTTGTAGAAGAACTAATAGACATAGCGGATAAATGGTTAATGTTCCTCTGCAGATGATCACAGTTTATTACTATTATTACTATATTATTATCATAATGATTCAGAGACTGGCAGAGAGAACCTGATTAGCAGCCCAAAATCTCTTGGAGGTTAGTATCACTTTTCTCTTCCTCCAGAATTGTCTCTTCTTTAGAGTCCTCTCACAGTAACTGCCGTCCAAGAGCCTCTCCAAAAAAATTACCCCTATCATTTGCCTGTGTTGCCTTGAGGAAACAAAAATAGGAATTTCTGTGTGCAACTTCCCTTCTGAGCAGGCACAGGCCCACAGGCTCTTGCCAGGGCACATTGGAAAGCTGTGGTGGTGCTTTTCATTCCTACACAGCTGGGAGGAAGAGCCTATTCACATCTACCAGGATTTTACATGGGAAAAAGAACTAAAATGTTTCAGAGCAGCAAAGTTTCCTGAACTTGACTTCTAGCACAGCAGCCTTCCTGAGCACAGCTCAGCTGTCCTTCCCAAAATACAATGTGTACCAAGCACACTTTGCTGTGTCTGAGCAGCTTTGCTGCTCTATTTTTCCTTTTTAAAACATGCATATTCTAAGGTTGTTTCTCTTTAAATACCTTGGTCCGGTCTGGGAGGAATGAAAGGCAAACACAAGGAAGAGGCCAGTTCCGTGCTCATCGTGTTGCCGTGCATAATCTATGGATGTGGTTCAATCTCCATTTGAGTGAGGGGGAATCTTTCAGGTTACAGAATAACAGTGCCAGTATCTTAGTTTTACACGAGACAATTGATGTACAGGGCAATACAAATTTTGTGCGGAATTACACAAGAAGTTTGTTGAATCAACCCTTGATCCCGAGTCTCTTAGATCAATGCCTTGGCTGACAACATCTCCGTCCCTGACTTTTCCTGTTCCTTGCACAGCATCTCCACCAGCTTTGCTTACTCAACTTTGAGCAAAGTGAAAGACTAATTCAACCAAGTGAGATGCATCAGGAAGCCTCTATATATTCAGACAGCTAACCCAACAACCAGGGCGGACAGGAGTTATTTCCATTGCTGCCAGGAGCCAGGAGAGCACAAGGGAACCAAGAGCCGCAGACAGCCAGAAGCAGCGGGGTCCCGAGGGGAGGCACAAACGCCCTCTGACTTTACAGCTGCCATTTGGGATAGGAGGGACCTGACCACCACACAGAAACCCACAGACATGAAACGCATTGAAGTAAAGGCTCTTTGACACTGCAGCCTTAATTTCTCCTGCTCCATTACCCTCCTATTAAACCCAAATGGTGTCCGATACATCTCTCCGCTAGAGATGGGCAGCCTGTGTCCCCAAACAGCTGGCCAGCCTGTCTTACGTGAGCGAGCAGATGGACCGCTGGTTTGTACTGCACGACCCAGTCAATGACAGCGGATGTATTGGCTATATTGTCCCCAGGACTCCATTTGTTAAGAATAAGTAAGAAATAACATTCAAAACAACAAGTAAAACAAAGCTGATTTTTAGTGCTCCAGAGATTTTAACTTGGTGGGACTGTCTACTACAACTGCCCATAAAATGTTACATTAAAATCAGATTATATTACAAAAGTGTATGTTACAGGATAAGAGCAAGAGATAAAAAGCCAGCTGTAATTTTAGCAGTCTTGTCCATAACACTAAAGCACACACCAGTGCTCCTCAGACTCCGGATGAGCATGATGCATATTTTACAGCCATGTTTTTATTGACTATAATTTATACCCTGAAGCATTATTGCCTCTGTATGAAAACAGCAATTTTGTTTTCCAGTGAGCAAACAGCTATCCAGAAGGCACCCAAGTCCTCTAGAGAGAGGCACAGACAACAAAATGTTTAAGGCAGAATAAAGAATTTACTGCTAGACCAACACAGACTATAACCTCTTTTGCCAGTGACCTTTACTGAACAACGTAAATGAGATATTCCAGTCTAACGACGAGATATAACAATCTGACAATCTGCTGCTTGAATGTATAGCGTCTGAGGGGACAGAAAACTCGCTTTCCATGTAAAAAGGGATGCGTTCTCTGCAACACACCAGCTCTGCACTGCTGCTGGCTGCCGTGCAGGACAGCAGACCTGCGGACACGGCACTCGCTGTCCTTACCCAGCTGAGAAAACCCCTGGCACACCAGGAGTGCTGCTCTCCTCCTCTTCCTCTTCGTCCTTCCCACCCAGGACATCCCTCAGCCCCACGGAGAGCTCAGTCTCCACACTGTTTCCCACAAGAGTCTTGTGGGGCAAGCTGGAAACCAATCTTTCGCCATATGTAATGGCCATGGGGTGACAGGAGAACACCTGTAAGGGGATCCTCACCCCAATAAAGCTGATCAGCAGCACTGAAAGATAACAGAATTTTGCAGAACCAAAACCAACCATTTTTTCCCCCTAAGGCCCCCAGTAAAAATGGATTTGCCTCGCATCAGTTGTCCAGCCATAATAAGCCATCTCAGCTTTTACTAATAAAGAGGTGAAAAACTTTCATTTCAAACGCTCCTGTTTCACAAAAAGGTACCTAATTTATGTGCATTTAATTACTGCAGTTGCAGAACAAAATAGGCTTTGCCTGTGCATTCCTGGTAATTGCATACGAACATTAGCATAGTCTATGCATTAAAGAACATCTTAATGTTTAGTGGTAAAAATAGTATCAGCTCTGTAGATGGTATAAATGAATGGCTATAAAGCTCTCACAGTTTACTTCCAGTAAGGTTTGGTCTGTAATTTTTAACCAATCAACATCTTTTCAGTTGACAAAAGTGAGCCGATATGTATCATGTTGCCTTGTGAGGCTGAAAATAGATTTTGCAAATATGTTTCTGGGTGCGGAGGTGGTTCATACAAGTGAAGCAAAAGATGAGGAGAAAAAAAATGGACACATTTTGGTTCCCAGGGCTGGATTTGAGTCTCTCTCATCTGCTTATGCTCATCAATCAGTCCAGAAAGGAAACTCTGATCCTATTCACAGAGTGCACGACTTGTACTCAAGAACAGAGAATGGAGCCTGGGAGAGACAGTGCTTCCAAGCCATACAAAAGGATGCAGAGAAACACCACCTAACGTGTCCTACCATCAGATAAAAGAGCAGGCACTTGTACTCAGATTCTTATTTCTAATGGAACCTATGGGATTTTCCAAGTTGCATTGACTATTTTTTTGAGTCTAGAGGCTAAGAGGAAATAGCAATCCATTTTGTTTGCACTTATGTTCTATACATACGAAAAAAGAAGAGCACTGCTTAGGTTTCCCACACACTCAAAAACTAGGCTTAGTCAGACTTCTCGCAGTCTGGGTAACTGCAATCCTTCACCCTTCAGCCTGGCTCGGGGCCTTGGGTCCTGGAGAGCCCGAGGCTGTGGTGCCTGTGTGCACATGAGGGGAGGAGGCTCTACCTCCTGCGGCGTCTGCTCCCTGCACCAGCACCACAGCAGAGGCTGTCACTGCAGGACCAATGTCCTCGGCTGGAGGAGCTAGGGAAGGTGAGGATGGAGACCCCAAATGCAGGCCACAGCCAAGACACACTTCAGTGTCCAGCTGGACCCCTAAGTGCTCAGAAAATTTGGTATTTAAGGCATACATCTCTCAAACCTGCTGCTCTTAAGATTCAAGGTAGCCCTAATGTTCACCTAACCCAAATGAAAATTGGAAGCTTGATTAGTTTTCAGTTGGAAGAGAGTTTTCGGATGTAAATCTCTACTACCACTTAATATTTTTGTCATATTCAGTCTTTTCAGTTCTTCTAAAGAAAAAGAGACACTTCATTGACTTGCTCATTCATTGCAGGAAGAACAATATTTGAGATGCCTGAAAAACATTCAAGAGCAACTTATATGAAGAGCTGTAACAGCTGGAGTGGAACCATTACTTGTCCAAAACTAGAATTTGCTGCAACTGTATGATTTTTATGTCTGGCAAAATATAGTAAAATCATTGCATAATAAATTACTTACAACTGACCTATTTTTATTTAGAGTAAGCAGAGAAAAAGTCTCTGCAAATGAGCTGGAGGAGGAGGAAGGGCTCGGAGGATGTCTACTAGAGCTACAGGAAGCTGAGCCTGTTGATGGAGAGACAGAAGGAAAAGGATGGTCAGTCAATGTCTCAGGGAATGGAGACAGCCTTTACTCTCAGAAGAAAGAGGATGGACATCTGAGGGTCTAGTTTCACAAACATGGGCATGAAAAGTACCTGAGTAAAATCTGCATGGAAGAATTTGGTTGTTCTCCTACCCATGGCCTTGATTTGATAAAATTTCAGTGAGTGGCTTCCAGCTCTCCAGTCCATGGACCCATGGGGGAAAGGGGGATCTCGTGGCTCTGCAAGTCCTGTAACCCATGCACAAAAAAGTTCTGAAAGGGCCTGGCCCCTTGGCAGGAAACATCATGAAAACCGTTGGCTGAGCAAGGCAGGAAGGTGTTGGTGAAGCAAACACACAACTTGATGCCCGTGACCCGTGCCAGTCCCCCAGACTCTCCAGGGATGGCTTACGAGCAGCGTGCAGGGAGAGTGCCCGGGGCAGAGACCCGGGCTGGGAGCTACTCACGTCCCGACTTCAGAGTTGCTTTCCTGGGGGCGGTGGGCAGGTCTCCCTCCTGCCAGTGCCTCAGTTTCCCCCAGCTGGGGACGAGCAGTGCCAGCGCCCTCTGAGCACATGGCGGAGGTCAGTGGATGAGAGGACGGCACGTGCACTAGGTGTTACAGACAGCCACACACGTGCCAAGATCTGGGTGAATCAGAGCTGGAGGGAAATACTGTTAACATTAAACATTCAGAGCATGAGACTGGCACGAATACAGTTGCTTTAGGCTTTTTATTTGCCTTCTGCTTTTTTAACCTTTAGATGTTGTATCTTTAGGCCTTTTTCTGCATTCATGAGGACCTGACACTGTCTCTTCTTCTTTTAAACAAAGCTGAGACCACCGTGTACTCCTAGTTTTCGCATGGGAGGCTTTAAAGAGAGCGCGACCAGGAGACCAGACAACTTGCACTGAAGTCCTTAGTCCATTTGTACGCAGCCACTACAGTGTACTGTGTTTGTTTTGCTATAGTTTGAGAGATTGTTCCTTAGCTGTAAAGTACCCACCTACTTGCTGCCGAAGTTATGCAGAGAGAAGCGAGCTGAAATAGGTTCTGGAGTTATCTGCCAGGGACATCCATGCATGTTTCTAAGTTTTACGATCTTAAATGACCACATACTGTTCTGTCCCTAAAGGACATCTACAGAGCGATTCACAGTGTATGTTCTCAAAGAAAGCAGCAATTTTCTCCCTTTCTCCTGTTACTCAAACTAATATAGGATATAAATGAACATTTGTCAAATATCTTAAAATTGCCCTGTTATTCACCAGCATCCACCGCTGCCTTTTAGCTTGGCTTTCCTCAATATCAAAGTTGTAGTCTTAATCCCATTAAAGCCAAGGCAAAATTCCCATTTCAAAGACTGGCATTACATCCTTTGTACTCAGTCTGCCAATGTGATAGGAGCAGATACAATAGGAGAGGAGCGGTGATATTTTCTGCCAAGAAATATATCCTGATAGGAAACACCCTTTTTCAAATACTGAAATTCTCCAAGAAGTTAAAAATTTATCCAAACATTGTCCATTGAAAAAAAATCCTGTCTGTTTTATGGTTGCAGCTGGTTACCCCCCATGCCCTCAATTCTATTTGCATTTTTTTCCCTAATGAAAGTTTTCTAGAAAACCTTTTTCCCGCTAAAGCATTGTAGTTTTGAGTTTTTCTCTGATTGATGATGGAAATGCTTCAAGGGGGAAGGAGGGAGGGTAGGGAAATGCATTTCCATTTCCACACGGCCATGTGCTCCCATGCACTAGGGCTGCTGCGCGGAGCCATACCGTGTTATAGCAAGCGATAAACTCACACAAGAAGCAGCAGCAATACAACGCAAGCTGTTGTATCTGACATGAGATGACACAGGTTGTCACAAGAGCGCTGTATCAAACAGCCGGGGAAAGGAGATAACAAGAGACACTGTACAGATGTCTGGACTGAGGTTTGGAGGCGTAGCTGTTCATGCATTGCAGGGGCAAAAACTCTTCATCGGGTCTTGTATAGAGTGCGTATCCTTCTATTAACAGCAAAAATGCACCAGAATTAGATGTGTTCTTCTCTGGAGCTTCCTTCTGCTCCTGTGTATTTATAGCCTCTTTCAATCCAGATAACGTGGCTGACAAAGCAGGATTGATTTGATTAGCATGTAAATAAAGCCTCATTGCTGCTCCTGGCTTGTCTGTCACGGTTATGTTTTGATGGGATTTCTGTCTGCCTTTCCTATTTACATCTGCTTCTTGTTTGCTGAGTTTCTGAGCCCACGTGTTGGGAAGGGCTCAGGTCTGCGGGAGCTGCCGGCCGGAGCCTCCTCAGGCAGCGGCATCACAAGGCACGTGCGGAGCCATCTGAGCAGAGATCCAGGACCGATTTCCCACTGGGCCACGAGCAGCACCAAGAGCGTGGTGGTGCTCAGCATTTCCCCATGTTGGCCTTCACTGGTCTGGTGGGGAACGAGCAGGGATCTGCCAAGCTGAAAGAACTTCATGGGAAAGGAAACGCTCCAGGACACAGCCGAATTTGGGAATCTCCTAGAAGGATGCTAAGACCCTTGGTTTGTTTTACCCAGTTACCTGTGGACACCTAGGCACCACAGAGGCAGAAGACGCATGCAGACATATCTAACCACGCTGGTCTTGGACAGCAAGAAGCGACTGAGGAAACGTCTTAGTAACACTGAGGTATGCCTCGGCTTTCAGACCACAAGACCACAAAAAATTGAATTATTTCTTGCACGCTAGCCATGAGGCTGATTTGATAGTATCTGCGTGCTGCAGCTGACGTGGAAACAGTCTGAAAACCAGCTGTGCCCCAGCTGTCTTCCTGATATCCCAGCAAAAGGCTGGTGAACAGCGTGCTCCGGCTGGTCATGCCCAGCTCACGCTGGGGACACGCAGTGACTTCTGGCCATGCTTTCCCTTGCACTGCCAGGCAGGATCCCTCTGTTCTCCTGCGGGGCTGCTCAGGTTCTGAGCAGAAGTCCCCATCAAAGAGCAAAAGGCACCGTCCTGAGCATGTGGCACTTGCTCCTGACCTGGCTTCAGGAGCAGGATCCCATCAAAGCCATTCTGCATCTTCCTCCTCATCAGGGAGCAGCAAGTACTGGTATATTCATATCTCATTTTTCAAGCAAAACAGTTCTGAACAGCTTACGGGAGAAAGAAAATTCAAGCACATTCCACTGAGTGCTGGCTACATAACTGCATGCATCTCCAGGAACAGAGCAAAGGGAGCCACAGATGGAGAGGTTCAGTATTGAACGGTTCAAGTAATGGTTAAATATGTGCTCCCCAGAATTAAACAAACAAATCCCCTTTCCAAATAAATTCTACCACTCCCCTGTCACTTACAGAGATGGGGCTGTTTTCAGTCAGTCTAGCGAGGAAGGATAAATCTGCAGAATTTTGTTCTAAAGGTAACAGCTTCAGGACTGAATCCTGACAGTGAAAGATGTGTCGCAATAACACGTTAACAGGAGACATAATCCCAATAAATGAAAGTGGCAGAAATCCACAATACAAAATAACAGACTGCAAGCTAAAATTGATCATCAGATAAATAGCTACCATCAAAACAGGACTTAAAAATAAACATAGAAACCCGCTTGCAAAACTAACGTAAGAGTTCCTAAGTGAAGGATGGGGTTTGTGTATGTAGGCATGTATACGTACACTCACATGTACATGAAAGCCTGCGTGCAGACATATTCACATGTGCAAGAGCGCGGGTGTTCATACATGCACTTATGGATTAGAGACCTTTTGCTTTCCTCAGGGTAACCATATCCCCAGGGATCTGCCAGGGATGCTCACACACACCTCCAGCAGCAAAGAGCCTCTAATGGAGCCCTAGGCCCAGCCCTGGACTGGATGGAAGGTGTCCCGCCATGGCCCCAGGACGGTGCTGCCCTCTGCTAGGACAAGCCCTGCTTTTCCCAGAGAGGACGGAGGAAATGCAATGGGGATTGCTTTTCTTTCCTCTGCTCAGAGCAGACCAGATTTTTGCCATGCCATGAGGCTGCTCATAGGATGTTCCCTTTGCTTCTCGAGATGAAAATCTCTCTGTTCCACATCTAAAAAGCGCAGGGAACGCGGATGGCTGGTTTGAGGCCAGACCCGCTGTTCAGATCTTGCGCGTGGAAGGTTTGGCCGCAGCAAAGCAGCCATGCCCCGCTGGTCTCCCCGGGCTGCCTTCCGACGGGAACGGGTTTACTGATATGCAGATTTTGATCTTGTAACAGTGCTGAAGCACTGCAAGTACATTTGGTCGTTCGTGCCAGCCAAGGAGAATAATTACAGTTGTGCGCTGTTATCTAAGACAGGTCTCTGTCTCTCAGGCCCAGATACCATGCTGATGGGCTCCCTGGAATTAGAGGTGCAGTCAGCCATTAGAGCAACAAGGCGGATTAGGAAAAACAGAACTTCCAATCCAAATTGAAAGGAGGAAACCACATTTTTTAAGTTTACCACAGAACAGAAATGCAGAAAGGTTTTGTTAGAGCAATGCCAAATCAGTTTGTTTCACTGTGTTGAAGCAGCCAAGGGAATAAGCACGCTACACCTTCACACCGCTCGCCTCTGAAAACACAGTGGAAAGGGTTCATCCTTATGTGAAGAAGAAAGAAAAGTGCAAAAAACAAGTTTAACTGATGTCTCACTAAAACTAATCCAGCAAAGCCGTGCTTTCAGATGGAAGACTATTTTGCATTTAAAAACTACTCCTTTACCGTCCCTGAGGAAGCACAGGGGAGGACCCAGCGCCCGGGGCAACCCTGGCCCTTCCGTGCATTGCCAGACTCCTCGGGTGGCCTCGGCAAAGCAGTTGCCCCCTGAGGTGGGATAGCGGCATTTCTGCAGACAAACCGGTTCCATCGCGGGCAGCAGGCAGTAACCACGCTGATGGCCAGGGACGGAGGAGCCACCTTGCCCCGCTTTCCCCTGCTGCTGAAGGTCTCCTATGGCTGTGCTTGCTTTTTAACCCCCTCGGATAACTAATTCTTTATTATTAGTGTCAGCCCAGCGAAGATGGCACCTCAGAGGCACTCGCTTTTGCCCACGCTCTGGGGCCATGGAAATTAATGGGATTTTTATCTCTGACTGAACAGAAGCAGAGCAAAGCCAGCAAGCGTCCCCGGCGGGACTGCTCCCTGCCCAGGCGCAGGATCGGTGCCGTGCCTTGCACCCCTGCTGTGGGTTTAACGTTCCTGCCACGGCAGGTTTCAGCACGGAGGCTCTGCAGCACAAGCCCTTAGAAACTCTGGAGGTTGACAAATTTTATTATGAGATAAATGCCAATATATCCAATGAATCTCTCTGTTCGTGGCAGCGGGGTTAGACTGCAGACTGACAGCCTGCACGCTTGGATTATATTATCCAAAGGAAGCACCAGCCAAAGACTGCCTAATGTCATTTTCCCTCATTAGGAGGTTATTAGTAATTCCACTCATAGGGCTGTACTGTGCGCTGCATCCTGACACTCAGCAGTATTTCAGGGGATGGCATTTTCTACTCTCATTTATAGGAAAAGGGAAAAGATAAAGTTCACGATCACGAATGCAACCGGTGGTCTGGGCAGGGAAGTGTTCATCCGTGCATTTTTCATGTGGTCCTTGAAGCAAGGTTTCACGGGCATCTGACGGCATGACTTTATCAACACGTATGTCCCTAGTTTGGGGATGGACGTATAGAGATGAGGGACCAAACCACACACGTACCTATATCTGGCCATAACTGCCGCTACACAGCACGCTGGCACGCAGCTCAGTGTGATTAGATGCGAACCCACCGAGCCACAAGCGATAATACCTCTGACCGCACAAAGGGTGTCTGTCCGTGTGTGGCAGAGCCCATCTCCCCGAGCACGGCCGGACCCAGGCCTGCCCGCCCCGCTCTGCCCCAGTTAGCAGCACCGCAGCACGGGCACGGCACCGCGGCACGGGCACAGCACCGCGGCCCCGGCAAAGCAACAGGGGCACCGCTGCAGCTGGGGACCGATGGAGCCATGTGGGCAGGAACCAGAATTGCCAGCCGCAGGAAATCTTGATTATTATAGGTTTAAATAATAAAATCCTTCTGCCTTGGAAGAAAAAAAAGCCTCGAATCTTGAAATTTCCTACGGAATGAAGTTCAAGACAAAGTTGACTCACTGAAACACTGTGCTTTAACAAGATTGATATGCATGGTATGAATATTAACTATAATAAGGAAATTATAGTTAAATATAATATCTGTATTTAACATAACAAAATTAAACAAAACAAGACCATCAGTTCATTTGGGCTGTTCCAGTGGGGAATTCAGACAAAATTAACACGGCCCACGAAGCATCTTAATTTGAACATGACTGAAATGTTGTGGTTCTGCTGGCAGATTTCTGAACAAAACCAAAGTTTTTAGCTATGTTACGTGGCTTCAACAGTAAAACCACTTTTCCTGGGGCACAGTCCTACCCTAACAAAACCCTGGACAAGATCTGAACATCTCCGAAACCAGGGGCTGTTCCCAGCCGGTGGGAGCACGGTCCCTGCTCCCGTTTTGCTGCCCCGAAGCCTCCTGCTTGCTTGAAAACATGTAGCAAACCACCATTTTTAAGCAAACATCATCCAATTTCTCCCCAGAATCTTTTCTGCTCTTTTCTGAAGGCACTTGCATCACTGATCACTTTGGTGTTTTGAAACCCTCCTTTTAAAAGCCTCTTCCTCCCCTCAGCAGACATCTGACAGAGCTGCTGCAATCAAACATCGCAGGACACAAACCAGGACAGCGATTCTTTAGGCAGGGACGCCTCTGTCTCTCTTATAACATATTAGCTATTTTTATCCATTACAGAGAGCTAAAAAAAGGTGATTTTTTTTTTAAGAAGTACTTCAGGGAAAAAAAGACTCTGCACTGAATCCTTCAGTAATTTCTGAGCAGCTCGTCCCCACAACACCCCCCAGCCCCTTCCCCTTGCCTGCCCCTCCCACTATTAGCAGAGACTCGAAGGGGGAACGGCTGGCGGGTGTCTGTTTGCCTGTCCCCCGCCGGTGCAGCTCCTCCAGCCACCTCTCTATCAGTGTGCCCCAGTGCTGCTTGCCATTTTTGGCAGTCAAGCCCAGAAATATGCAGGAGACGTAAATAATTCCTTTTTCGAATTTGGTCAAGAGGACAGAGCGCTGGCTCCTGCCAGTGGCGCGGCGCTCGGCGGGCTGGGGCGCGGGCAGGCAGGGGCCGACTGGCATCCCCGGGCTGTGGGGCGCACAGAGCACCCCGCTGCCCTCGCCCCCAAATGCAGGGGGGTTCTCCTAAGCTGTCGACCATCCACCCTTTCAAGGACGAAGGAAAGGAGAGGAGACCAGGGATCTGGTGGCAGTCCTGAGACAGGACATGTTTTTAATACTAATTATTACAAGGACCACTGGGGGGGCACAGCAGAGGCTGATCCAACGGGCACCAAACTGCAGATGGTCCCTGCCCTGCAGTGCTCCCAGCCTGGGTTTTGGGGTAACGGTGCCCTCCTCCCACGTGCCCCTGCCCTTTGGGGGATAGGCAAGGCAGGACCTCGCTGTAGCTCACGCAGGGGAAGTTTTTAATGGAGGCTGCCGGACCCTGAAATAGCCGGTGGCTGTCTCGGGGCAGCAGCCGAGCAGGGGGCTCAGCCCTGCCGGGGCTCCCCGCCGGCCGGCCCTACCGCGGCCGCTCCCTGCTGCGGGCGCCCGAGCAGCCGAGAGCATGGCACTGGGCAGCAAGGTCCCCACTTCTGCTCAGCCTTTTCCCGAGAGCCAATATTCAGTGTAAAATGCACAATCTGACCGGTTAATTCCTTACAGAGACCCAGGTGAAGACATGGACTGGGTGGTCCAGAGCAGAGCAGCATAACCCTGGGGCAGGACAGGAGCCGCTGCCCGGCTTGCCTGTCTCCTGCACTCTGCCCAGGGTGCCACATGTCACCACGGCTGCTCAAAGGGGTCGTGTGCCGGAAAGGTGCCCTTAGAGAGTGAATTCCTCTTGCTCCAATGCAGCAGGCGTTATGTACCTGGATGCTGCCATCCACTCGGTCCTTGGCTTCTCCACTGCTGCTGCCTGCCAAGAGGCTGAAGATCACAGGCCCCTGTGCTCTGTTCCTCTCGCCCACTTATTAGGGAAATAACCGTTCCTCGTACACGTTATGACAGGGCTGAGTCTCAGAGTGACATTCAAAAGTGCTGTCAAGCTCTGAGCTTCTACAAGATGTATTCCCCCTTTCCAAGGCTGCTGACACCCTCCCCAGAACAGCTCCAAAATGGGAGCTTGGTCCTCCTTGGCCCTTTATGCCTCCCCATGCCCATCAGAAAATGCCAACACATGATGAAGACCCCATCTCCCAGGGCTCTCAGTCCAGAGCATCCTGACCCAGCAGCACAGTACGAGCACAAGATGGTAATGAGGGGCTGGCAGTGCATTTCATAAATCGTAACAGTGTTAGGGCAGCAGCTTATTGCGATACATCTGACTGCCCGCCTTCAGCGTGTTTCAGTTAGGCTGGCTTTGCTCTGACCAGAGACCTCAGGAATTACACGCCCTCGTACGACAGCGGGGACCCCAAAACAATTCATGCTCTGAAAGATTCCCATTGTGTGTCTGGTATCAAAATCCATGGTGACATCTCTGCTCTCGCCAGCTAGACCAGCTTGATATGAGAGCAGCTGCTTGCATAGACAGAAGGCAACAGCGTCTGACATAGCGCTGATTCTTAACCCAGGACCTGTCACATCCAGGCTGAACAGAGGAATCACAAGAATAGGAAAAAAGCAAGCAGGAGACGTGCTTTCAGGCCGGGATGCCTGTTCCCATCATCAGTGGACACAGCCCCACGTGGTGCCTCAGGGCACCAGCATGAGGAAGGAGGTGATGTGGAGAGCTACCACCAGGTAAGAAAATGGACCGGTGCTGGTCCTTGCTCCTTGCTCAGTTAAGGACCACACTTAAATTTGGTCAGATCCTTCCTCTCTGCTCACTGCTCACTCACTTCTCTAGACTCCTGCAGACAGAGTCATCTCACCAGGTCTGACAGCCCTGGGCACTTTCTCCCCACCCCGTTTCAAATCCACTGGGAACAGCTCCACGCACAGACCGTGACCAGCCATCCATCCCAAATGAGCACCTCCTACGGTAGGGGAAAAGGACAGAAAAACTCAAAGCTCATGGCAATTTCCTCCCCACTTAAACAGATCCCTGTGGCAAGCCGAAGTAGCTTCATTCCCCGCGTCTGCTTCTCGATGCCTGCAAAGCAAAACCACGTGCAGGGCACTCCATTAAAAGTGAGGAAAACTGCAGGCTCTGCAAAACTGCTGATGTACGAGCAGGGTTCAGGAAAGCATTTACAATGTACAAGGCACTCTGCTCCCCGGCCGGGAGGACGGGGCCGGGGGACCTGGCAGCCTCGGCAGCGGGCAGCTGTGGCAGGAGGCCATCTCCCCTCTGCCAGGGCTCCCCAGCCCGGCAGGGCTGTGCCCAGCATTAGAGAGCCTACAGAAACCCGCAGTGTCCTGCGTCAGAAAGGTCTCAACCTGAATATCTGAACAGGGTCTTTAAAACTGGTCTGTGACCACGTCTCATACTGAGAAATAACCTGCCCCCCTTGAAACACCTTGGGATTTCACTAGCTGACAAAAAGCCTGTCCAGCAGAGTCCTTTGCACTGAGACGGCTGCTTTATGCCAGTATTTACTTCAGCTCTCCAACGGCATGAAAAAAAGAAAAAAAAAAAAAAAGCTGAAATATTCTCCTGGTGCCCTGAAAACAAAACACTTCACAGTTTTGGCACCACAGGCTGATCCTTAGTAGGTGGAGATTTGCATTGACTCCAGCTGAGCTTTGCTCTTTGACATCAGCGCAAGAACTCGCCTGTGTCTGCAAATACCACGCTTATGCAATGCTACTAAATACATTTCCTTGCTGCTACTCACACCAGCTTGTAAATACAACCCACTCCAGCCGCTGGCCCCACACACCACGGGGCTTGCACGGGCGCTCAGTGCTGCAGCTCGCTGCGAGGGAACATGGTTGTGCTGGAAAAGCAGGATTCGTTCTGTTTGGTCCAACGGCACTGGGGGTGTTGACAGGTGGGAGCTGCCTGAAAGGTTGCTCCAGTAATAAAAATGTGGCCTATTCTCTGTAAAAGGCCTCGAGAGGGTTTTTTACCTCCCGCCCGGCAGCGTGTGGTGAGCTGCAGGTCTCCTCTGCCTGTCGAGGCACTGAGCTTCCCCCGAACCAGCCGTCAAAGGCCCCTCAAGCTGCAAAGAGGGAAAAATCTCAAGTTTACTCACTGTGGGTGGAAAAATATTTGCTGGAGGGCCCAGTTTAATGAATAATGAGGGGATAAAAAGGCTCCAGCAACCCCAGTAAATCTGTTTCATGCTTGGCACTTCCTTTTTTCATCGTAATCTCTGCTCGCGCTGGATGCCAGTGGCACTGACAAACTGCTTTGCCTTCCGTGCAAAGCGCGTGTGACGTGCGTGCTGCCCATGCAATAAATAGTGGATAATTCAGAGACACTGGAGGGGAGGGATGCTCGCAGCCCCCCCTCCACCTCCACACAGACAGGGGTTCCTCCGGCCATGGGGTCCAGCCCAGCCTTTCTCCAAAGGGAGCGACGGCCCTGCATCGCCCAGCGCGACGCCTGCGTCCCCAGCCCTTCCTAGCCGCCTGCCTGCCGGCAGCTCCGAAAGCTGAAGCTGGCAGATAGCCACGAACAAAATAGGGTCCACTAACTGCCCTGCAGGCTTTGCAGGCTCCAAATGAGCAGGGTGTCTGGATTTTCCTTCTTGTGCTTTTAAAGTGTCCCCAGTCACAGCTTGCAGCTCCAGCAGTGGGAATCAGCTGCCATGGAAACCTTGCAAATGCCCTTTTCTAACAGCAGCTGCCTAACACACAGCTGAAGAGCATTCCCTCCCCGAGACACACAACTCCGAAATTACCCCCGCTATCCCTTGCGGGACCCTCTGTGCGCCTGCAATGTTAAGATAAACGGTTCGGAAACCTGTTGTGGAGCAAATTTACTGCAAATGAGGCTGGCCACAAAAGGATCATAAGCCAGAAATTCAAAGAAATCCAGATATACGCTACTATATTTCAGTCTTGTCCTGCGCTAACGAGTTTCCTTCAATGACATTTGCTGCCACAAAGGTATTTCCTGGTGCTATGAGACTTGCAAGGAAAAAAGAAATATTTCCATCTCTTGCAGGTAGACCACGATTCAAATCATCTCCCACCCACGTCTCGTTCATTAGGGCATCGCAAAGCACCGTCAATAAGCCACAAGTCACTCAGCTGAATGAGGCCAACAGGCAAATGGAAGCATGAGACTGCGCTCAGAAAGCGCTGAGCTGCACCAAAGCAGTGCGGGGCAGGAACCCTCAAAGCCTACAACTTCTCTGTTGCTGGTAGCAGCGTGAGCTTGAAAGAGCTTGGTGAGCATCCCGAAACACAAATGCAACAGAAACCACACATGCTACTCAGACTTGCTGAAAATTTAGGTGTTAATGACACAGCTACTAGCCCATAAATGTTATTTAAGAAAAATCAGCAGATATTTAACCCACCTGAGGTCCTAAGCAAAGCCACCATCAAGTGCACAACTTTTGGTACCCAGAAGCCTTTCAGGATCTGGCCCAGGATCAGGGGCTTAGGCTGACAGGAGGCTGCTGACAGCAGAGGTGCCATCCTGGCTTCCCATCTCCTGCTCCAGGCACCAAAAAATGCTCCCTGGAAGCGTGGGAATGGGAATCAGAAATGCAAACACCCAAACCATCCTTGAGTCCTGGAAGAGCCTCCTGATGGAGTCCCTGCTGCCAGAGCCACGCTCTCACACCAGCCACCCTGACGCGTAAGATGAAGTTCCCAGCTTATTTGTTGTTTTAATAAGTTTCACAGGGGCATGAAGGAAGAACAGAAGATAAGATCTGTGCAAGTTAACTGAAACAGCCATCAAGGGAAATTTTGACAGACTGACAAGCAACTAAATGCAATTCTTGCGACAAGAGTTATCAGACAGCTTAAAGATTAATCAAGAGTACCAGCCCTTGGGAACAAGGCCTCCATAGCAGTAGGACTCTCCCAGAAGACAGCACGCCATGTCCAAAACATGCCCAGACAGCAAAGACAGGGACAGAAGGAGTAGTGGCTACAAAAATGCTGTACAAGTCATTCACCGCATGGCTTAGCTTTAGACTTTTTTCTACCGGTTATTTGGGTCGTTTGACTTGCCTGCTTCCTTGATGGGAGGAGGGAGGATTTCACAAGCCAGCTAGAAATTATTTTGACCAAACAACGCATGAGTGTTGCCAAAGTACATTGCAGGCAAAGCTGACAGGGCTGGAAGGGAGAGGAGAGGGCCAGATTTCATTTGTTTGAGGATAGATGATCAATCTGGATTTTAGCATTTAACTATGGGGCCACAGAGCCCCGCAGCCTTCTCCATTGACCTTCATCCCATCACGCCAACAGGACTCAAGTCTGGGGTTCAAACACCAGTTCACTCCTGACCATCAAAAGAAAGGGTCCTGCAGCAGGAATGCAACAACTCTGGGTACACCCTTGCCATCCATTGCTTTGTTCAGTTGTTGTGCTTGGCTAATCTGTCTTTAGTCACTTCAAATTATCTAACATTCAAGGGAGATGCCATTTATAGGCTTTAATTGCCAAGCTCCTACCAGTTTTTGTTGTGGCAAAGCTCTTGTGCTGTCAGAGATGGTCCCTTGTTGCAAGATAACAACACAAAATTTCACTATACAGGAAGAGAGACCTTGTATAAGACTGGCATCTAATTACCAGTAAAAAATGAGAAATTGCTAATATCTTTATCAAAATACTGTACAATGTTTGACATACAGAATAACCAAGGCTTAGTGCCCAGGTTTGCCCCAGTGCTCCCTGGCATTTCACCTAATTATCACGGCACAGCCCGAGTTTGCATGTCCTGGAAATCAGCTGCAAGGAAACATTTCCCATCCTGTACCTGAGAAAAGCAATTAGCAGCATCTTCCCTCCCACCTCCCGCAGCCGGCACTCAACCCAAAAGCTCTCGACCGTCTCTCAGAGCAGAGCACGTTCATGCATTTCCTTAGCTTTCTATCCTTTCTGGTGCAGGTTTTTCTATGCAAGACTAAAGCAAAGCAGAGAGCAGGCAGCAGTACCCTCCCTCTCCGTGGCTGCTGAAGCATTGAAGGCTGGCTCAGGGCTCAGCTCCTCTCGCTGTCAGGAGAGGGAGGTCCCTGCTCTGCTGCAGATCCCACTGCACCTGGGTCCCTTTGTCCTCTCAACTTGCAGCCCAAACCCCCTCTGGGCTGATCGAGTACCAAGTCATTTGGGAAACTCCCATGGGCACCTGGAAATGTCAAGGAATTCAGGTGGGCTTGCTTTTCTCCCTCTTTCTAACCTTTAAACCTTCGTGTTAAATCGGATGTCACTCCAGCTCTGCAGCACCAGAAGAGCCAGGTCACCATTGCTCGCAGCTGGAAACGGCCTTGGTGTTCACCTTCCAGCCAGCTGCGCGCCTGGTGATCTTGAACTGAGCAAATAAGTCCCCTCGGGAATTCTTTTCTCTCAAGGACTGCTTGAACGGAGATAGTTTGACCTCTCCTCAAGGCCTCTGTGGGTTGGCAGTAAAGAAAATTGCAACAAATTCCTGGCCTGGACTTAGACTTCTTCTGGGCTCAGTTTCAGCCAGGGACTGATTTCTGTTTGCCTATTTTCTTTCTCTTTTATAGGTGCTTTTTCAGCTCCTTCACTTCATGCTGTAGGTCCTCTTGGTTAGCAAGCTCTATGATGGCCAAAGGTCTCTTGACTCTCCCGTCCCGGGGGAGGGCTGGCACAACCGCATCTGTGCTCGGCCGCCTGCCGGGATGCTTTGTGCTCTCCTCCCCAGCACAAACTTCATCTCTGCCTGCAAGACATCTTTCAGCCTCTCTGGGAAACTTCCAGATGCTCCTTTAACTCCTTTTTTTGAAGCCTACAGCTCTTTATTAGAATTTGCTCTAATCTTATTTTAATTCCTTTTGCAAAGTCTCTAGCTGCCTTAGATCTACTTTAATTCCTTTTGCAAGATCTCCACCTCTTGTTTTAAGCCTTCATTTAAAGTCTTTTGGCCTAAGGTCCTGGGCTCTGTGCATGGCTTGGTTATTTGCTCCATCAGATTCAGCAGTGATACCAGCTCACAGCTTGTTCCTTTGAAACTGGCTCCTGCTTCTGATAGCCAGACTTATCCCTGTTTGATCTGGATCAAAGTTTGGGGCCCCACTAGATGACCCAATTAACAGGAAAAATTGACAAAGGACTTAGGCATTTCTCTGATGAAATCCTACTTATTTGCGCAGAATGAACAGCCCTGGTTCCCTGAAAAGAAACAGGAGTGAAGTTTCCTTTCTTATAGCTCCAGGCATGCGTCAGCCACGATTTAATCCCCCTAACTGCTCCTTTTAAACTTTTCTGGGATAACCCCCCCAGGCTGACCCTCCTGATTTCTTCCCCTCCCTGACTGTTTCTCCAGCCTTTATTCTCCTCTTGCCCAGATTGATGAAAATTCATCAAACAGCAGCCTGGAGGTTCTTTCCCTAAACCATAACAGCCACAGCAAGCAGATGTGTACAGGAGGAAGAGGAACATATTTTAGAGGCAGAAAACCAAAGGGTCAGCTCCTACTGACCCCGCAAGCTCCCACTAGTGCAGTCTGGGGTGAGTCACTTCTTCCCTTTGAATTACATTCTCCCGTTTCAAAAATGAGGGCACAATAAAACCTCCAAGAAAATTTTGCCTTGGTGTGGATGGAAATCACGAACTTTGTAAAGAAATGACCCACTTCACATGCCCAGCCAGCTGCACCGGAGCAGGAATCGTCCAGGTGGGCAGCGTGCACTGCCTTGCACACACATGGACCATCCCCAGCTCTTCTGAGGATCCTGGTGTCTCTCTCTAAAACCAGTATTTGCAATAACATCCCGGGTTGCCTTTGCCCCCTCACCCTGGAAGCGGCCGCGGGCAAATTCAGCCATCCTGCAGCTGCCTGAACTTACAGACGGGAAAGAGGGAGGGGAGGAAGGGAGCTTGTTTTTCTGCTTGTCAACTTTTGGAGGTGAAACCAGCAGTAATAAGAATTGCATTGGCAGACAGAAAGACAAGTTTTCACTGTTGGTAAGACCTTAAAAGACAGCTGTTTGTTTAAACTAACTCAAGGTCACAGAGATGTCCAGCTTGAGAGTACTAAATTTTTTTTCCCTTCAAAATTCTGCATCTGAAGTTGCTCAAAAGATGAAGCAGGACGGTATGTGCATGTGGCTCCTGCTGATAGTGGGAGGGCAAAGGAGGACTGGGGAAGATGCTGGAGTCTGAAGAAAAGCAGAAGCTTTCTGTGAAAGAGTACAGATTCGGGCAGCATGGAAAGGTCAGCCCTCCCTCCCAGCAAGAGCAAACCTCGGAGGCAGCCAGAGGATTTCATGGTCTATTCTAGTTTTGGGCAGGGGGGGGGGGGGGGGATCAATCTCTACCTTTTGAGTAATGAGGACTTAAATGCTGAGTTTTCCTAAATACCACAGCCTATTTCCCAGGTTCCTTCCAGTGGCGGGTGGCCGGGCACTGCCATCGCTCTCAGGGCTGTGGCGTGGCCAGGGTGAGCCGGGAACACAGTACAGTCCTCGGAAGAATTTCTGAGCAGCCAGGGACACGCTGTTCTTGTGAGCCTACGTTTCACCCAAACCTGGGGAAAGACAGCATGTCCCCATGTGGTGCGTTCTTCTCCAGTCCCTGCACTTGAACGTGGGGTCTCTGAGGAGCCATGCTATCAGTAGACTTGGCTGTTTGGGTCATGGGCATGTTACTAGCATCTGAGTGCTGGATAAAAGGAAAAACACAGCCGCCCCAACCTCATCCTATTTCAATAAGACCAGGACCAAAACAAAAAGGTGGTGCCCATTTGCATTTGGGACATGACTACCCAGGCAGATTCTTTGCGCAAGCTGCTCCACTAATCTTTCACAATTTGATGCTCTTTTGGAAGATGCAGACCGTTCCTTCTGTCCCTGCCGAGGCCGTGCAGGCAGCCCCGTCCCTGCCTGCCGTGGCTGGCTCGCTGGCACCGAGCACTGCTCTGCCAGGTCTTTTATGCTGACAGCTCCCAACCAGGTCCCAGATCCCATTTGATGCAAGGGGCTTTCAAAGGTCTGTAAAAGTCCCACATCTACAAAGCTGGCATCTCCACGGCAGGAGGGAGAAAAGTTGGAGAAGTCATGTGGCAGAAAGAAAGTTTGAGCAGTTTTGTTTGAAGAGACTCTGCCTGAAGTGTTGGAATGAGAAGGTGCCTGGAGAGAACTTTGAAATTCAGATCTTGATTGTAAGCACAACCAAAGCAAAGTCTCATGTTGTAATTGAAAAGACAAAGCTGTCAAAACTCTTTGGATTTATGGCTACTGGAAACCACATCCCAACGATTTTCTAAACTGGTTCTCTCCAAAGTCAAAAGAAAGCTCTCTCTGTGTAGAGATTTTGCTGAAGAAGGAAAGCACAGTACTTAGAATTTAATTTTGCTTTTTTTCTCAGGGATTGTTTGATTTTTTTTTTCCACGTGGTCCAGTACAATAGAAATTGATTGAAAACAGTACCATGGGAAATGGAAAAGTCAGGTTTGTAAGGGTTAACTTACATTTTTCCAAAGCTCTTTCCTTCATGGATTTATATGCTTATGATCATGTGCTCAACAGACCCATGACTTAGTTGCTTCTTAAAGTCTTCTTTGCAGATAAAACACCTTTTCAATTTGGCCTTTCCCTGATGCAGAAAGAAAAAAGTCTTGAAAACTGGCATCAAGCAGCCTGATGCAGTGAACAGATGGGATTCCCAACTCCCCTCGGACGCCTCCATCCACAGGCAGCATGTGCTGCCCACGGTGCCTCCCGGTCCCACAGCAGCCTGCCGAGCCCGGGGACATGCCTCTGGGAATTGGCTGGCATTGGCTTTGAGACTTTTTGGCTCTGCTTTTTCGAGCACGCAGTTCCCATCGCACAACCCGTGTTGATTTTCATTGGGAAGGACATGATTTGTCCTCCCAGCGCGGGGCTGTTACTCCAAGCACGCCAGTCAAAGGCAGAAAAGAACCATCCCGTGACAGGTTCCCAGCCATTGGACGATGATTGGGAGTGATAATTAAACATTATGGAGCAATGCAGTCTCTCAGAGGTGTTGCATGTGCTTTCGGGAGAAAGTTGAATGACTCCAAACTGGAAATAGTACTGTATTCTCTTGCCAAAAAACATTTGCAATTTTGGACGCAGCTTTTACCTATGACTGTTCAAATACCCATGTAAATACAAAACTGCACTTGCAGCTCCAAACGGCTCTATGCATGCACTGTAGGAACAGTCTGTAACTACCAGGTAGATCTAGTGGGTGAAGAGAGCCCACATGCTAGAGTTGGTCAGCAGGTATTTGATGCCTGTAAATACAGGTATCATACATATATGCACTTTCAATATATATATATGCACTATTTTGTTCCTACATTAAGAACCACCTCAAAACAATCCCCTTTGTAAAATGCTTAGAAGATGACCAAGACAACCCGAATTCAAATTAATTTAAATTTAAGGATGGTAGAATTGTACAAAAGGGAATAGGCAAACATTTTCTTCTGAATTTACGATGCTTCATAGCCTGGAGTCCCAGGGTGGCAGGGTCTAGTGGAGAGGGACCTTTGTTGTCACATACATGACCAAGAGGAGGTATATCATCAAGGGCATTGGAGAGCGAGACCACCCACTCTCAGCCAGAGCATCTTACTCATCCTAACACACGCTCCGTGCACACTGCATGCTACCCACGGCCGCAGGAGCACAGCTCATCCCCATGCGAGCTTTTCTGGAGGAGGCTGGGACCTGGACCATGGCTGGTGCCAGCTGTACAGTGCATGCCTGTGCCAGGATCCTGTCCTGCCACCTCCAGGCAACTTCAGACCAGGGCTGCCTCCAAGGCTGCCAGCACAGCTCAATGATATGACAAATGAGCCTCAGCTACAACCGTCCATTTTGACTCATGAATGGGAATTTGGAAATCTTGCAGAGGACACAGGTGTGGTTTGAATCCCCGCTCTGTCCTATCCAGTGCTGTCTGGAGACATTAAAAACCTGTATGTGCCACATCCTAGCCTGGAAATCACAACTTCTTCGTTTTCCAGCTCTGACAGTCTTGACCTCTCCCAGCCTTTCATGCACTCCCGAGACTCATACTTTTCTTGAGATCACAGTGGGCTTGTGTTTTTCATCCTCATGTGATTAATAAATTATGTTCTACAGATATTTAAGCAGCTCATGTTTATTTTTCCATCAATAGGAAGAGAATGTTTATTCGATCTGGGAGCCTTATTTTCCATTGTCTGAATTTAAAGTTCAAAACAAAAACTTTAGATATTAGGTGATTTATGAGCCTCTGCTAAAAATAGCTCAGCCCATTCTCATCAGTGAATCTCCCATTTTGCTCTTAGCAGTATCCCAGCAAAGCAATGGGTGAAAGAGGAATTGAAGTCAATGGCTACTGGTAAACACTTATACTTGTGAATACTTAGGCGCCTTGACATTACATCCAACTTTGCTCTGACAAGGTACCGCAAACACTGTGGGACCTCCCATGCACCAAGCAAGGCTCTACCATAGACGCCCTCAACAAACGTGAACTATTTTTTGTTCAAGTTATAATAACTTATAGCTTTAGCTCTGGGATTGTTATTGTCTCAGGCAGTGGCATCTAACCCCAGCTATTGCTGAGTTTTGTGCAAATACCTCTTTAATCTTCATTTCTGAACAAACTTCACTTACTGCATGGTTTCCTCCCTTCAGAAACCTATGTGGTGCATCATGGAAAGTATATTCTGTCCTGGGAGCCCAGAGCAGAGGGAACAACAGGGATGCGAGGCACTGGACTACCCCTCCCACGAATCCCTGCAAAAGCATTTCCAAATAATTTCAATTTTTTGGCAAAAAAATCCAAATGGTCTATAGGGAAAAAAAACCAAATCAACCCACTCCCAGCAAAACCCCCTTCATTTTGCTGAAATACAGTTTTCAGTTAGAAAACAGCTTTGCTGGAAATTTTTCCAGCAGCTGTAGCTATAACAATGATGCTTCCAGGGGCCCTGGGAAAAGACAGGGCTGGAATAGCTCATGAGCTGGTCCGCTGCCAGCGGGAGGGAACCGCAGGCAAAAGGCCCCTTCGCCGTGCGGGGAAGCTGCCGTATGCGGCTCCTGCTCTCCTTTAGGCTCAGGGGAGCAGCCCTGCAAAGGGGACCGTGTGGCCGGGCTCCCCGTGAGCCAGGGCAAGGAGCCCGGCATTCCTCCTCCTCCCTCAGAAGGTGCTGTGAGCACATGTGCGAGGCAACCCCTCCGCGCCGGGGCGGCTGGGGAGTGTGGTTCCCACCTCTATATAAAGCCTCCGATTTCCTGTGATGCCGAGCGTGTGGGTGTCAGCGAAATGGATGTTTTCTGTCAGGGATGACAGTACTGGGGTGAGCGTCTGCTTCCCGCAGCATGGCAGCGCCGGAAAGGCAGGCACGAGCCGCGGGTGATGTAGCTGCCCGCGCTGCCGTGCGGAGAGGAGCATCCCTCGGGAGAGGATTTGCTTTCCACTGTCCTTTCGCTGCTCTAATCCCCTCCTTCTCCCAGAGATGCTGAAGCTGTGTTCGCAGCTCAGTGAAATGACCAAATTCACGCCGTGCCCTGCAAGACTTTTTGGCAAGGGCAGAGCAATAGCCGTGTGCGCAGCCTGCAGCTCCCCGGCCCTGGAGGAGTGCAGTGTAAATAGCAACGTCTCCCCGGCACCCACCTGGGCCCACCCCGTATCCCCGTACCATTTCTCTAGATAAAGAGCAAAAGACAACTGGTATTTACAGGGCAAGGAAGGTCTCTAAGGTTACGGCTTAGGGGATAAATCATGAAAAGCAAATAAGCCAGTCTGTTGGCAGAGTGGGCAGAGCCAAAAGCAGGTAGAATGAACCTCAGCCGTACTGCACAACAGGCTCAAATTCAACAGGAGGGTCCTAAAAAAAAGTAAATCCATTAGCTTGGGTGCCTAGTTGGGGGAAACGGGCCACCGTTTCCTCCCACAGGGATGGTCACCCATGTTTAACCTGCCTGGAGCAGCAGTTAACGGCTCCCACCCTGCTACCTCCAAAAATCCACCTCCACCGATGCCGGCTCCATTTGTCTGTTGGATGCCGACTGTACCGGTGGCAGGGTTTCCTTCCCACTGAGGATGGGGCAGGATCTGTTCCCGCCCCATCGTGCTGTGGCATGGCAAGTCAGGCCCTACGTGGGGAGGGGGCTGCGGGCCAGGGCTGCCCGCATCATCCCCCCACCAGGGACCCGCCAGGGTGGGCAACCCGAGCTCACGGACTCTCTCAATCCCTAATTTCCGGAATACGTCAGAAAAGTATAATTAAGGAGCCCTCCCCTTCTGGTGGAAGTCTGCTTGTGTCAACAGAGAGACGGGAGTATTTAGCAGACTTCTTTTTCCATCCTGCTAATTTTAGCCCCTTATATAACATTTCTTTTCAATACAACCCAGTTTCTGTAGCCCACTGAAGGAACGGCACTTCTCATTTGTCTTACACCAGTGCCTAAAATATTCCCCAGAGCCCAAGGGCTGTGCTCCCACCGCACACGGGGCCAGCTCTGCCCGCAGCAGCCCAAGGTTTAAATAGACCAGCGCGCAGTGGGGCACGGAGGCAAAAGGGGCGATGCCCTAATGCAGCAGCAGCAGCAGGGGAAGGAGTAAAAGCCAGTTCCCCCCTGTGCGACCGCAGGACCCCAACTCCAGCTGCCCCCACACAAACACCGGCAGAGAAGGGGGTTGCTGGTGCGACACCTCCCCAGCCTCCAGACACTGATGCCTGAACCTCCTGGTGAGCCCTGAAGCTCTGTGTGCGGACGCTTCAGCAAATTCTCTCAACCCCCTTCCTGTTCTGCCTCCGGCTGTCATCTTTGACAGGGAGTGGTTCTTACCTTCCTAAGTAAACCTCAAAGTTTGATTGTGAAGCTCCAGAGCACATCAAAAATACATCAAAATAACTCAAACTCCCTTTGACGGACCACATAAAGTTTGGAATTAGCATTTCAAAGCCGCAATCGGGCACGGAAGGCAAAAGCAAACAAGGCAGCGGCAGCCACCCAAACCTGTCAATTATCCCGCTGATTTTTTTGCAGAAGGCTCGGAGAGCTGCAGAAGTAACTGCCTGAGGCCAAGTTCATCCCTGCTGTGGCACTGCTGAACTCAGTGGCTTTACACATGATGAGTTTTGACTTTTCCACGTGCTTTTTTTCATGTGAAAAGGTTGGTCATCCAGCACTGCACCGCTGGACAGCCTTGCAGTGCCAGGTCAGCGGTGATCTGGCCAGTTAGCTGGTTAAAGAGCAAGGAGTTTGCTCTACTACTAAGGGAAAGGAAAAAAAAAGAAAGAAGTTGCCTGCAAACACAGAGAACTCTATGGAGGTGCCACTGAAATGACACGTGTAAAAAACAGTGTCAGCAGTGGGAGCAGAGGAAAGCGCGGTGATTCCCTGCGAGAACAGGTTCTTCCCATGCTCCGCGTGTGGATCCGTCCCGCGGCCGACCTGCTCTCTGTGTGGGGAAGCCGCTCGGCTCCCTTTCCCTTCAGCTCCTCACTAATGCAGAGACAAGCGTGGTTATTTACACGCCACCTTGATGGCTTTGTCCTTTCCTCTGCATCGAGTCAGGCCTCTGAGCTCAGTATCCACCAAGGATTTCTAGTGAAGCTCTGAATAAATAATGAGCACCTTATTTCACTTTACAGTAATTAATCTAGGGGATAATGCACTGATTCGCCAATGCTGGGAGCATTTATCTTTTCCTCAAAAAGAAGTTTTGCTATGAAAGTTTCACTCTAAGCCAATAAAACACAAACCCCTGTGTCCATCCGATACTAATAGGTGGTTTCAGCACCAGCCTAGAGAGGAAACATTTTCTCTGCAGCACAGTGGTGCAGTCCGCTCCCCTATCTAGGAAAGTAAAACCTTTCTCTCATTCCCAACATCTCCTACGAAGACTTGGCAAGACGACAAATGGCGTTCCCCAGTCTTCATGGGGTGACCCACGCCTTCGCCTGCCTTCCCTTCTCTTTTCTCTTAAAAGCAATAGTAAAGCCTTTGGGCCAGGGTGCCTGCGCAGCACCTAGCGCAGCAGGCTCCTGGCCTGGGACTAGACCTCCGAAGCACTACCATAGTATAAATAAATATGATTCATAAAGTCTAACTTTGAATTTAGCAACTGATCCTCTTAACAAAGCTGGAGAGTAAAGCCCTGAAGAGGTGGAACCAGCCACAGTCTTCATGATCATATTAGTGAGCACGAAGGAAAGCATCGCAATTGCTCCGGCATGTGAATTCAGTATAGCTGATCTAAGTGTTGGCAGAAAATTATTTTCATCATAATCTTTAACTGTTTGACCTTCTCATTGAAAGTGATACCAAAGAACATTTTTTTTTCCAGCTACTTAAGTGTTAGCATGCAGTGCCAGATCCTGAGCTGGCATCAATCAGCGTAAATCCACTGCGTGCAACAGGGCTGGAACCACTAACACCAGGTGAGAAGCTGCACAACAGGTAAATAACGAAAAGGAAAGAGGGATTAAATGTTAACATCTCTAACACCTCGCAGGCCAGAATTAGAATAAGTGACAAAGAAGTCTTTTTCTTTCACAGTAGCCTACAGTTTTGGATTAAAATTATGGATAACATGTTATATATTGCTGTTAATAGCTCTAATATAACCACGTAAAGACAGCGATCCCCAGGTAATCAGTTACTGGTGGCCGGTGCAGCCTGGCTGGCTTGAGGGGAGTTGGGATGGTTTATACCAGCTCGGGATGGCAACTGACCTCCTCCTGCGTGGGCACCACCGCTCTCTCCAGGAGGGGTTTGAACGGGGTGACGACATCAGGTCAAAAAGGATGAGCCCTGTCATAGGGATACAGGCAGTAAATTGGGCAGAGGAAGCACTGAGGGAGCTGAGGCTCTTCCACCGCATGTCCAACAAGGCAGGGACCCCCGGGCAGCAGCAGAGCTGGTGGCCAAGGCAGACCCTGCAAGCGGGGTCTCCTCGCCTGCTCCCCCGCCCATCTCAGCAGTACCGGGGTTATTCGGGGCGCACAGTGCAACGACGGCTCGGGCGGCCTCTGCTCGTGCAGCTGCGTGCCTAACAGCCCACCGCAGCGCTGCCTGCAACCCTCTCTCTAAGGCTATCCCTAAGGCAATGGAAATATTAATTATAAGCGTATCACGCCAATGTTTGTGAATTTGTCGGCAAGACCCATTAGTGGGGCTGTTGAAAACCATAAAATATTTGTAAGGCAAGAATCTACAGAAAGGGAAAATTAAACCTAGAGAGAGAGTTGCTCTGCTGATGTGTGGCCATCCTCCCGACCTTCCGGGCGGTTTGGGGGCTGTCACGCTCAGGACCAGTCCCTGGGCCGTGGGTGCTGCACAGAGAGAAGATGCTGCGACAGCCCGAGGTGAGCTGAGGGGGCTGGAGCACCCCAGGGATGGGGTGACAGCCCATGTGGGCATCACATCTGCTCACCTGAGCCTCTTGCTACTCCAGAAGTACCATCTCTCACCACTTTTTCCTGCTCCATCACCCTGGGGCAGGTCTGTGCTGCATTTTTGTATTAAAGCCTGAGTGGAGGCGAGGGGAAGGTTTGCCCAGGCTTTTTAGGCTAGGTCTCCTCAAACTGTAAAAACCAGCCCGCCTGGTTCCCTGTCAGCGTCTGTACTGCTCTGCTTTCTGCAAACCTCTTCCTCAACCGCATTTGCCCGTATCATCACCTCTGGCTAGGCTGGGTCTATCTGTCCCGGCAACGCCAGCCCTGAGGCAGCATCTGCCCAGTACGCACGCCAGCCAGCCCGGCTGCACAGCTCTCCCCAAAACCCTTCGTCCATCGAAGCCTAGGCCCTGCCATCACAACCTCGGCAGCTACCTGAGCTCAGTTAAAGATGGAAAAATTCAGTTACAGAAAATATGGTGAGAAGCACTGTCCGAGGGGCATCTCTCGGGGAGCATAAATCTGAAGAGTAAGGGTCTTGCCTCTTCACAGACCCTGCTCCCCCGGGGACCCTCTCTCCTGCTCCCGTGTTTAGATAGGGACGATTTGGGACAGTGTAAATGTCAGCGGGGCAGCTTTCCTCAAAACATCTGCTCCTTGCCAACGTCAGAAATATCCCTTGGTCTCTGGTACAACAGTCTTTATATTCCTTAATATCTACATCCTTATTGCTTTAAGCCAAAAGTAGTGAAGTCTCACTGGGTTCTTTGCTCTTGTAAAACCAAAGGAAGATGTATCGCTGATGACAGCCCGTCACAGGGAAAACAGCCCTTGTACGAGGCACGCGCAGGTTGTGTTGTTCCTGGAGGCTGCCGGGCAGCTCTGGGGCTCCTCCGCCCAGGGCTCCCCTCCAGCACCCTGGGGACGGGCAGCACCGGGGGTCAGCGCTGCTGGTGACGGGGCATCTCAGACTTTGAGGAGAGGGGAGCAAAATATGGGGAAAAATTAAAACCAGGACAGAAAGCTGAACTCACAGCAAGAAAAAGAAACAACTCTTGCTTTGCAGCGTGAACAGCTCAAAGCATTTTGTTCAGACATTTCTCATCTTACATTGACCCACCTCAACCTTGGACGCAATCCAGCTACATTTATGGCCCAAAAAGAATATCCCAAAAACCCCCAAGCAGCTCAGCACAAAGCAGTAGGGAAAGCTTCCCCCTTACCAGGACTCACAACTGGAAGAGGAGAGAGAACCTCTACGTAAATTTGCATTACCTGCATTTCATATAGCAACAAAGAAAGGAAAGAAATATATATAGTAATCGGAAATTTATATATCAATAGGAAAGGAAGGTGGGGTTCTGGAGCACGTACTGGGGGAAAACACAGCACAACTTTGGCAACGCCATTTTGAACAGTCCCGTGAGGGTGGTACTGAAAGGAGATGGGACCAGACAGGGGTTAACGTGATCAAGTGAGAGGATCCAACGTGTGAGCAGGGAGCGAGCAGCCCTACCTGGCACAAACCCCTCGCTGTGGGGATGGGAGCGGCCTGGGCTCGGCCAGACGGAAATAAAGGAGATGCAGGTGCGGGAGGATGGAGAGGAGAGGCAAGGGAAAATAAATGTGAGAGAGCACAGACAGAGGAGTTGTCAGTGCAAATACAAGGAAGACACCATAACTGTCATCACATGCTATCACATAATTTAATGCTTTAAACCCCCCTGGGTTTTGGGTAACTGACACATAAATTCTTCTACTCGTGTCAGGCCAAAGCAGCTGTTGCTGCACGGAGCGCGTTTCTCCTCTAAGGGCGATTACCCCTCGCTGCCACCAGCGGTGACACAGTCAGTCGGGTGGCGGAGGGGATGGAAAACAGCGTTCGGCTGAAGGGCCTCACTCCTCATGGCAGAGCTGGAATCCAAGCGTGCTCAAACAGCGATCCGAAGTGGATCGCCTTCATGGCGAGGAGTCGCCGGGGGGTCACAGGTGGCGGGGGCACCCACTCACCACATGCCCCAGGAGCATTTCCCCGGGTTACGCTGGATTTGCAGCCGTCATCAGAGAAACTTCTGCTGGGCAGCCCAGCACCCGCGTGCCAGCGAGCGGCAGAGCGAAGAGCGGTGGAGGAGCCACGGCGGTTTGTTTCTCGGCTGAGGTTCTTATTGTGACAAGTGAATCATCGGGAATGAATCTAACAAAGATAGTCTCGTAAACTTAACAGAAAAATTATATCCCTCTGGATATGTGTTACATTTTAAGAATAAACTGAAGAACAAGGTATTCCTCAGTTTAATCCATCTCCTGTGTTTGCCTGGGGAAAAAATACAAACCCTACAAGCCTTGTTTTCTCATTTCCATGTAACCTGCCTTTATGAAAGTTGAGACTAAGGCAGCCGTTGTTAACCTTGCTCCCTTAGAAATTTTCAGAAGTATAGACTGTCCGTGGATTTTTTTATTCTCTGCCTCTTCAACGAGCTCTCTTGGGAGGGATGAAAGGTCCAGACTCATGCCAGCAAGCTGGTAGTGCTACAGGTCCCCCCTCATCTGAAGTTCACTTACGATGCAGTGACCAATGCACTTGGTTTGCAGATCCTGAGTTTTTTAATAAGGATAACTCAAGGTGACCCCAACTCCGATACTGTTGCTGAAGGATGGAGAGTTAAAGTCCTCCTTCCAACTTTGAGGGGACTTCTAGGACTCAACGAGTCTGCTGACATCTTTCTGATGCTGCATGTACCTCTGTCGACTGAAGGCACCATCTATGCCTTAAAGGAAAAGCCTGACGAAATCCAAAATGCACATGAAGAAGCCTGAGATGCTGTGAAAATCTATAGACAGTCCTTCCAAAAGCAAAACTTTATCCTTGCAAGGACCCTGCTGAACAAGCGTGTCCTATCCATAATTATGCTCATTTCTAACTAAAACATCCAAAAATTACACAGACCCAAGTGAACCCTTTTGCCAAAATGTCCGTTTCAGCTGGTTTCTAACACAAATTCATCTTGGGTCCGTTAGTCTCTTCTGGTCAGTGCACAGAGAGAACCAAATCTGCTCTCCCTTGAGGAACCAGGTTTAAACCCAACCTGAGCTGGTAGGAAAGCAAACCCTCCTGCCCTCAGTTTTGAGTGAACACTGTCACGTTCTCCCTTTCCCACCGACAAGGAACTACGAAATCCAAGGCTTTGCATGCCGGGATCCCACACATTCCCAGTGGGAAAACAGCCCGTTGACTGACAAAGACTGAAGAACAGGATTGCAGAGGAGCGCAACAGAAAGGGGCCAATTTCACAGCGAACGTTTCTGATTTCACGGTCGTAGCTGCCCTGTTCAGTGCGTGCGTGCCGTGTGTCAGACATCCCTGCACTTCCCTTGGCTGAGGGAGACAAATGCAACCCCAGACACAATGCTTCGGTATTATGGGAGCTTTATGGGAGCTGAGTTCCAGCCTCATGGCTCCTTTAGCCTCTCAGTTAATATTTATAAAGCTTGATATTTGTGCGGTGCTGTGCAAGGGGAGGAATCTTTAGCAGAAAGTCCAGAACGAGGTCCAGGAGAGCAGCTCTTACTCCAGGCGAGGCACTGGCCACCTCCCCGGCTGCAATGGGGCACTCGATATAACACAGAAGATGAGAGAATCAGAGGCAAAGTTTTAGCCCTGGATATTTAATTCAGGCTCCGTGCGCAAGTGCGTCTGCAGAGATAAAGTGGAGCCAGGATAAATCCCTGGGCACAGGGGCTGAACTGCCAAAATAGAGTTAAACACTGCCACGTTCTTCGTACTGAAATACGTGGAAATCAAGCCAAGAAACTGGACTTTAGAGAAAGATCAAAGGATAAGTATATCTCACCAACTTGTTTCTTTTTTTTTTTTTTTTTTTTTGAAACTCCGATCAGATTTGCAGGAGGGGAAATGTGTTTTAAAGGGGTGAGAACAGGCTGCCCCTCCAGAGGACTCTCCCCTGCTCTGCCTGGAGCTGTATTAACTCTGTCTAAAAGAAGTAGCCATGTCATGACTCATACTTTCCACTCCCCATAATCCCTCTCAGTAGGGTGCAGACTTAAGAGTTTTCCTCTGACTTCAGTTTTGTTGTAATTTATGCACCTGCTTTGAAAGAGCCTTTGAAAAATCTGACAGTGAACAAAAAAGGAGCCTGTTTTATCTGCCTGATGGACAGGCTGAAAAAGAAAAAAAACCCCACCGCAGTGGAATTCTGCATTACCAGGAAAATAACGTCTGCATCTATAACTTTCTACGAGGCTGTTAGCAATGAAAAATAAACTACTAGAAATCCTTTGTCAGAACAAGGGCAGAGCTTATGTGAAAGAATAAGCAGTTCAACAGAGTCAGAAGCGTGCGGCTGACACAAGACAGAGCAAATGTCTTTTTAAAAAACACGCCAGTGAGTTATGTACAAGCTCGAGGGCCCAGATCTCATGTCCAGCTCCCAGGGACACCAGCAGCTGCCATGCTGGGTCCCGCACGCTTCCCAAGCCTCTGGAGCCACGCGTGAGGCAGCAGGTACTTCTGTAAAGATTTTTTTATGGAGGTTTGGAAAGGTCAATAAATAAAATCTAAGTTTTGACGTGCCCGTTATTTTAGGAAAAGTTACTTTTTACCATTATCCCTGGGTCTGAAACAGTGAATACCACTTCTTCAAAGCCACTTTGGAGTTGCATTTTTATACATAATGACAGACTATGTCACCATTGCATCTGAAAATCTGCAGGTGACAGTCCATGAGACCTTCCCCATCCAGTCCAGATGGCTCCCCAGGTCCACAACCAATGTGGTTTATGCCTCACAGCCTCTCTGCAGCCTGCCCTCAACACAACTAATTCCACCTGGTTCCCCCCTGCCAGTCACCCGCTTTCAGCCGAGTGCTTCCTCTGCCTGCCTTTTGTTGGCATCGGCCACCAACGCTTTCCCAAGGTAAAAAGCTGTTCCCAGGCTCAAACGTCTGTCTCTTGCTCTATTTCCAGCTCTCTGTTCTGCACTGCACATTACTGCAGAAGGGAAAATACAAATTGCATCTCCTTGCTGGTTTCTATGAAAGCTGAGTTCATCTCAAAGGACAGATTTCATTGCTCCCATCCCACAGCAACAAGCTTTCAATGGGAGCTATCTTGGTGTGTTCCCACCTGGCTTGCAAGCTGGTGTCCTGCCTGCTGAGATGCACCCAGACCTCTGTGCGACACTGCCCAATGCACCCCCCCAAATAAGATCCCGCCCTACAACCTTTTCTGCCTCCCACAAGGTATAGCTGTAAACTAGGAAGATTTCCTTGGGTTACTGTTTATTTAGCATCATTTTACAGCTCTGTTGGTCTAAATTGTATATTTTTACCATCTCATAGATCGCTTCCTCCATCAAGAGAAATAGCAGCGAGTGCACGACATATGCTGGAAAAACAAACAGTTTTACTGCAGGCTTTCTGGAAGCTTTTGGTAAATAGCTGCACCTGGTTCTAAGTGTACTTTGTTCTAAAGTGGTGATAGTATCCACCTGCCTGATGTGGTGCTTTCTGAGGTTGTTAATTAAGAGAACGTTGAGTTTTATTGGTGCTTGCATTTGGGGCTGTGTTTTGAACATGAGTGAATGGTGCCCCTGGGGAAAATTATTATTTCTACTGGAATGCAAAGCTAAGAAATATATGAATAATAGAGACAGACCCTCTTAAAACAGCTCAGTTTATCCAATTCATTTCTAGAAAGTCATATTACCCAGCTGAGAGCGTATAAATGATGCAAAATTGCCGGAGTGTTGAGCTATTTCGGGACATTCCAAACCCAAGTGATACCATCTTGGTACTCCTGCGATGGATTTAGAGTGCTAATCCTTCTGCATACCCTCTCATTCTGCAGTCAATGAGTAGCTCTCCTCAGAAAAGCTCAGGAGTCTTTACAATCCATCATCTTGATGACTGCAAATATCTCTTTAATGGCGTGAGACCCAGGAAAGATTTGCACCTATATAAGAGCATGAAATTTTAAGAATACTCCTTTCCCTAGGGCTTCCCTGAATGTTAATAATGGGGAAGGGGATATGAGGGCAGGGGCAAGAGATTCAGAAGTTTGCTGGTCTACGTTAAAGATGGATCCCATAGGTAACATCTCCAGGTTTCCTATGACCTTCACCATTCTTAGTGCTACTAATATAGACACGTTACTCCATACAAATCTTCTCATATCGCTAAACAAATTTAAAAGGAGCAAATTTGATAGTTTAGGCACTTTTATACCCTTCCCCCAGCAGTGGGGGAAGCATTCACTTGGAAATCTCAATTATAACACAGCTGTTAGCTCTATAATTAGACTAGTTAGGTCATTTTGAATCTAGTGTGTGCTGTTCACCTCAAATAACAAATAACTTGCCATTCCACCCACACTTTGTGCACCTTTCCAAAGGCTTCGCAATACACACACAGTCTGGTTGCCTGAGTGGTACCATACAATGAACCTCTACTGCTTTGAAAATCCTGGTGAGGAGACCTAGTTGTGGGCTCAGCTCGGACAGAAGCAGCTCGTACCTTCTGCCGGAGGTAAAGGAGGGACCTTGCTTTTGTTGCTTTTCCTGCAACACAGGGCTCAAATTAAAGACTTTGATCAAATGCTGCCAGAAAGGCTGGCAGTGCTGGGAAGGGTCTCTGTGGGGATGAAGATATGAAGGCAGCCACCAGCGCAGAGTTTCCTCGGGCCTTTGCCAGCACATGAAATGCTATTCATCAGCACAGCACTCTGGAGCATCCCAACGCTTGCTTGCCTCTTACCGTCTCACATGAACTCTCATAAACCACCAGAGATCTCTGTAAATAGCAGGGGAAGTATAAACAAGACCAAACCACATGCCTTAGCATTAATGCTGGTATACCATCGACTTCTGAACCCAAAGAAGCTTTTTTTTTTTTGAGGTATCAGACAATCCCATGGCAACCAGCCTTTCAGACTGGTTATCATTTGATCAATACAGCTTAAGTCATTAATCAGAAAACCAGGTCCTTTTACCTAATCTACTTATTTTTAAAGAAGTAATTTGGCCCATACATGTGCTGTAAAACTGCTGCATGACCGCGTTATTTTGGGATAACGTGCAGTAGGGTCACAGAGCACCTGTGATGGAATCATTTGCTGCAGAACACTTTTATTCAACCCTCAGTGACTAACTCAATCACAAACACAAGGTAGCCTTTGCCGTCCACAGTCTCCATGGCTTCAAATACGCAATCAAGGAGTAAACTGTCTTACCGATAGTGCACATAGAAACATCACCGTGTGGAGTTGGTGCAAAGCTGGTGTATGGTAAACCCAAGCCCTGGCTTCCAGCAGCCTGACGTCCACAGCCAGGCAAGCCTCAGCAAGCTCCCAGCTAAGCCCTTCTCCCTGCCTGAGCTGATACAGCCACTTGCTGTTGAGAAAATAACATAATTGCACACCAAGCGCTAAGTCTAATGAAACCATATCGATTTTGTTGTTAACGCCTATGTTTCTAGGATTGCTGGCCTACCAAAATGTGTTTTCCAAACCGTACAGAGACAGAAAAGTGCAGAGAAATCTCATTAACGATAAAACAAATAACCCAGCAAAGCAACAGTCCGTGTTTCCAATTCAAATCCTAAAGGTGACAAATTTTAATGTGCTCGGTATCTTGCCTCCTACTTGATGACCAATAGTTTAGAATGGCACGAGGTCACTGGTCATTAATTAGATGTATCTTTTATACTGTACCCCTACCAACAGAGGAGGGAGGGGGCTGACAATGCCAAAACGCTCTGTACACAAGCACTGTGACTGAGTGCCTACAGAAAATGGGAAGGACAGTGAAGAGGGAACAGCTGTTGTGTAAGAAGAAGGGAAATTGCCTTACTGCAAGTCGTTTCTGGCTACAGAGCTGGATGATGCTGAGCAGGGATTTAATATGTGGGGGACTGTCCAAGTTGAAAGTCTGTGCCCAAATCCAGTGCTGGGATCGTGGCCCCTGGAATAACATAGAATAAGCTTTCCTCCCGTCTCCCTTTTTCTTTAATTCCTTCAGTATTAAACACAAATAGTTTTTGAAGCACAGAGGTGCAAGGGAACGCCTAAGAGATGACCTGAGTGTGAATGATGAAAATGGACAAGTCTGAGCAGCTCGAAGGGGTGGCAACTCCTGCGGTCACCTCTGGGTGTGAACACCTGGAAGAGGAGGACAACAAAGGACACCGATGCCGCTCCAAGAAAAGCCATCAAGAGGAGAAAATAAAATGGTGGCTTCACCCAGCATTCAAGGACAGGAGGTAAATATTGAGGCAACACTATCTATCCTCATCAGGCCCCCTGCCTCTTCATGGGCCAAAAGGGACCCTGCTGTCACCCCTGTTGCTAGGAGGTTTTGCTGGTGATAAATCTCTCCTTGACGTCCTTGCCTCTCTGTGTCACCACAGCGCTCCAGATTGCCTCAACAGACACCCGGCTCTTCCATGGCACTGATCCGCTTCAGGAGAGCGTGAGCACACCTTTAGTCAGCTTTGGTGGGATGTACACACGTTGTGAAAACACAGGCTGAAAGTGAAGCCTACATGTACATGCTTTGCTGAATTAGACTGGAATAAATTAGCAGCAGAGAAATTGCATTCAAAGATTGGGTGTAGGTATTTGCACCTAGGCACTACCATTGTTTCCCATAAATCTCCCACGGACAGGGCAGGGAACTGGAGGTCACTGTCCAATGTCAACAGACAAAATGAGGTTTCTCCAGCAACCTCTTCATCTCAGCGTAGGCAGAAACTATGGCAAACGTCGACTCTCTATGATAATCACTGCACAAAGACTCATCGCCAGCAACCTGGAGGCTTTAAGTGTGCTGGGGAAGTGCTGCTCTCCCAAATTTGGCCATTTGCTGTCTTTCACTTCCACGCAATATGCAGGGCAATAGCTTTCCAGCACAGCCTCCCCAGGAAAGTCTCTTTCTCAGGAAACAGCAGACTTTCATGCTTACAGTCTAAAACACAAGCATGCAAGAGTACACTGTCCAGAAGGAAAACAGAGCCCAGGATGCATATTAATTACTGGTGGCATAAAGCCCAGGCAAGGTTGCTGCACCATAGTCAAGCTATAAATCTGTCCAAATAGGATTCTGACCACATCTGCCTTGTTTATATCACAAAATTTTATGGCCATGTGATTCTTCACCTGGAGAGGAATAGTATCACTGTGCAGCCAGTTAAGGACTGAGATTTATTATCTGGCAAAAAAGACCTTGATGTTCTCCGCAGGCCGGAGAGCATCTGCGTGTGCTGGCTGCTGGCTGGCTGCAGCACTCCCAGGGCTGGGGGCTTTCCCTGGGGGAACCGCTCGGCCGCTGCCTCTACAGCAGAACCCCCGCTCAGGAGCTGGTTAAAAGTTCCTGTAAGAGTTTTGTCCTTTTGTTTTCCCCAGCAAAAAGCTTCAGAATAACAGAAAGGTTTCACCCACCCTACTCTACCATATTGATCTAACTGAGCTCCTGCAAGGGTATCCTACTCCTTCACCCTGGTAAGAAACTCGGCCCATCAGAGAGCTGCCATTAAATTGATTTCTGCTTTGAGAGGGTTTTTGCTATGCAGTTTGGGAGGATATTTCCAAATTAAGTCAAAAAACGGTTCTCCCCACTTTCTCCCACTCTCTTGCAGTGAGACTGGCTCTGCAATGCTGGCAGGAGAGAGAAACCAAGTGTTGCTTTCACCAGGGAGGGGAAAGGACTTGATCTGAATGGGAGACACACAGCTGAATTAGAGAAAATACAGATTCCCTTCCCCATTTCAGCCATACCTTGCATCTCCTGGGCCCAGCACTGTCACAATAGTAGCCTCAAAAAGCAGATGAGGCCTTAACGGTCACATAGGATGCTAGGGCTCAGGCTCATGAGGTGCTTCACTGGGGCTTACTAGCCTCGCGTGCCAGCTGAGGGAGGTAACCGCTGGCACGCCTGCTCCGAGCCCCAGCCAAGGGGGCACAGCGCATGTCTGACGGGCACCAGCTCAGCTGGGTGGTTTGGCACTGCCTGCACGGCTGACCTGGTGTGGGAAACACTTGCCTGTGGTTCAAACCTGACCTGGGAGCTGGGAAAGCTGCTAGTGTCTCACTGTGCCTCAGTTTCCCTGCCTGCAAAGTGGGCTTAAGCAAACGCCCGCAGAGCGCTCTGTGATCCCCTCGGAAGGAACACTCCAGAGACCGAGAGGGCAGAGACCAGCCTTGCCTGTAGATATGAAGGATCCAATTTCTGCAAGCAGAAGCAAGAAAGTGTCCAAACTGACAAAAAAATAAAATGCAGATTGTTGAACACCTGTTCCACAGAAACAAACTCTCCAGGCCTCTTGGATGTTGGAGATGACACATTAAGCTTAAGCACTGAAGAATTCTAATTGAAGGAGGAAAATGTCCTTATTTTCATAGAAACTTATCCAGCACACGCTCCTGGCCTCCTCAGCGAAATGGGTCCTTTAATTGCACCATAACTTGCTCCCTCTTTGCTACATGCTTAATATTAAGCAGATGCTTGAGACTTGTTGGCTTCGAGGAGACTACTGACATGCTGGAAGTTATGCGCGTGCTGAAGTTTTCCACTCTTAGCAAGGTTTTCATTTCACCTCTAGCCAAATCCAGCCGGAGGGTCAGCTGGATCTGAGCATCATAGGCAGAGCAGGAGGATCAGCTGTCTGTTTTGATACTCAGTCTTAAGAGATAACTTTGAAAAAGAGCAGGGGAAGGCATTTTCCATTCCTTGTTATTATACGAGCATATAGCTCCAAAAATCTCCATTCTGTACTGGGTCCCAAAGGAAAATAGTTGAAATAATCCATATTCATTAGAGTTTTTAATCCCTCACACACCAGAATTCAGCAGGCTGCTAACGAAGAAGACAATTATACAGCACTTCATACAAAAAGCAACCCAGAACAGGTGCAAAGGCTGGAGCTTTGCCATACTTGCTCTCTGTTCTTTGGCACAGGGCATCATTGCTTTACTTAAAATGTATTGAAACGTCCCAACAGTTTAAGGAGTCAGTCTGAAAGGAAAAGAGGTGACGTTTAAGATTAATCATTAGCTGTCGACCACCTAAGATACTAAATCAAAAAGGCGACAGCTGGCCAGACTAAGCTTTATCTGTGTTCCTTCTGAAGAACACAAGCAGAAATGATGCTGTACCAGCAGAGCAGTAAAGAGACAGACTGTGTTTGTTTTGCCCCTTGAATTAGGGCTCCGATGTACAAGCACAGGGCAAAGAAGGGGTGCCCAAAGGATTACGTCCTATCAAGACAAGCATGGGAAAAGCGAAGAGAGATTTTCCATCTTTTGCAGATGTTGGTCAGAGGCACAAGAGAGAAAAATCACCTTTTGGATTTTGTGCAGAAAGCTCATAACAAAGCCATGACCCCTGATCTGCCAATATCAGCCACGTCTCTGCCCAACAGACCGTCACCTCTCTCAATTTGGGGTTTCATCCCACCTGCACAGAGGGAAGACATACCAGAGCAGTACAACGCCATGGGGCTAACGCAAGAACATTGAGCTAAATTTTGACCCACTGGACTCACCAGAAACACTTTGGGAAAGACTGCAGCAAGGAGGTCAATAGTGAAGGACTTTTATTGGAAGAAACAGACTTTTAAAGAGGGGGCTGCAATGTACTTTTGATGCAAAAGACCGTTCTGTGGGCAGGAAGAGGGAGCCTATTACCAGCATTACGGCTTATTCCCCCCAAAAAATGCTAAGGAAAAGAAATATTCCAGCAGGTAGGTGATAATGTAGGGAACAAGTTATGAAATGACAGCAGAGATTTGAACTGTTTAAGGACCTGGTGGAAGAGGAAAAAAAGTAAAGTTAGGAAGAGACTTAGTACTTAGTTTCCCTTAGGATATGAAGGCATTAATAGTAAAATAGGGGGATAGAAAGGATCTGATTTGCTGACCATTTAGACACACAACTGCACTCTATGCAATGATACGCCTAATTTGCACACAATTATCCTGTTTTTCCACACGCAGATTGAGTAATTGCTTGTATAAACCACAAGATACATTTGCGTATTCCAACCACCTGATTTGCATGCTAAATCACAGCAACTGTGTGTACAACCTAGCTGTTCATCCTTCCTTTGCACACACATGCCTGCCTAGGTCTGCTGAAATCAAGACCACAGACTACATCTGTGTGGAAAGTATCAGTAATGCACTCGTGTACTGAAACTGGCACAGAGTGCCTGGGGGAACACTTCCCAGTTGCTTTTGTTGGTATAAACTAATCCTAAACCTATGATGCAACCAGCTTAGGTGAATTAAGCGGGGACAGCCAAAGCAATAACTTTCTCTCCATATCTGCTCCGCTCACTGCCTCTCTGTGAGGCCAAACAGGTTGTTTAATCCCTCCCTGCTTTGCACAGCCTGGAGTCCTACTGGAAACTGGGATCCCAGTTTAAGTGAGCCGGTGGTGGCGAGGCGAGCAGCACAGTTGAAGAGCAGGCAGAGGCACACCATCCTTCTGCCACTGCTCCTCAAGAAACAGGCCAGTTTGGTTATAGGATTAGTAATTATGGAAACTAAATCCCATACCTTTCTGCAGCAGTTTATTTACTCTGTAAAACATATTTATGACTTGTTTTGGGGCAGCATACATGAGCTGTGAGTCAGGACAGTGTTGCACTTAGTGCTATATAAACACCAAACAAAAAGATGGAACTTCCTACAAAGAATTTGAGAATTAAATAAATTACATCTGTAACTCCTGGAAGTGGCATCGCCGTGCCCAAGTTATCCAGACCACAAAGCAAGTTTTCCAGAAGATAGTGCAAACTAAAAAGTATGTCACAGCCACTTTACAAGAAGTTCTTAAGAGCATCTTTAAAAATAACTCCTAAGTCAAGTGGGTTTCGTTCATGGCCATTCATTCATAGCCAGAAACTTTAGCAAATTTGTTCTTTAGCTTAATGGACATGCAAAAATAATGGAATTATACCTGCCCCAGTGTTCAGCAGAGAAGAAAGAGAGGCCAGACATCACTCTAGTGGGACCCAATGTATTTGTGTAGCATGATGAAAGTCTCGTATTTCAGTAGGTAGATTGCATACGCTAAAGCCGGCTTTGGCCATGGCTACAGGCGTTAAATGAGACCATTCCCTGGGATTGCTGGAAGTCTAAAGTTACTCCCATAGAATAACATTGTGTGTAAACACAGACAGAGAGAGCACAAACACGTCAATTAGCAAAATGAACTCTGATACCTGATGTGATCTAGAATGCAGCATATCTTGTGGTTGGTGGAAATATCTCCTTACCAGGACAGCCCAGAAGTGCTCTGTCCTGTCATGCTGAGCCCCACAGAGGAACCTGGAGTCAGGAAGGGGTCAAAACAGATACAGCGAGTGTTGGGTCTGTTGGTACCAAGGGTGGCATGAAGGATATGTGAGGTTTTTGTTCCTGAAAAGCTCCCTTTGATAAGATTGCTTCAGTCAAGACAGGGCTAGTAGGCCCCAGATCAGTGGGAACTAATCAGACTTCACACACTACACCTCATCTGCTTCAAGTTTACCTTGAAGGATCAAAACAACAATAAGTAGGACTCAATATACCTGGAGTCAGCTACCAAGCCCGCAACTTTGTCAAAATAAACCAGAAGTAAATGCCAGTGGTGCCATCTGGCATCTCCTCCAAAGGCAAAACTAGAGGTTGACATATCAGAGCTCTCGTGGTATCAGAGGGTCTTCAGCACTCCTGGGAAACTGGATCCACACCACCTCCCTGTAGTCCCTCCCAACACTGACATCATCTATCTTAATACACTGCAAAAACTGGCAGGTACTTAACACTGAAAACCAAAACCGCTGTTGTGTGAGCCTGCCTTCCTCGTAGTAACAGGTAACACATTTAAAAGACGTGGCTTTCTCAGCTACATGCTGCAAAACCTGCTGAGATCAATCAGACTCTTACCTGGGGGAGATTAGAGGCTAAGAATAACCACGTGTTGACTAACCTAAGTTTAATTCAGCTCCCTGGCAATAAGCATGAGGTACAGCTGCAAAGTGAGGGGGAATTTGCTGCCAGAACATTGGTATTTATTTATTTTTCATCTCTGTTCTATCCTAGCAAAAGCTATTCTTTCTGAGAACAAACCCATTCCTAAGTGACACCAGTCAAGATAATAAGACGCAGATCCTCCTGCAACTCAATCCAAGGGCTGAGGGGAAAAAACTACGGTGAGCTTTGCAGCCACCCTGTGCAGGACTTCCTAAAGCTTTGTGCATGGAAAGGCAAGAGCTACGCTGGCTGGGGACAGCACAAAGGCTCCTTCCCCTGCAAAAGCATACTTAGCCTGGGGACAGCTCTGCAGTGGCTCCCTGCGGAAGGGAAGAGAGCAGGGGAGCAGTCAGAGATGAAAAGCTCAAGTGTGAAGGTCCTCACACTCTGCACGGTGACCCCTTGGTGGGACCAGCTGACCAGGCAGACAGCTTTGGGTCCCTTGCACTCACTTCCAGGTGCAGGCACTGGAAGAGACCCCATCACTGCGACAGCCTTGGTGGTCAGCTGGGTCTGCTGAGGGTTGAAGAGACCCTTCATGGGACACTACATGCACTTGATGGGCTGCACCTCGGGGACCCCCTCCTGCAAAGGATAACAAATGAAGGCTCTCTGGGTGCGAGTATCAGTAAGTCCCATTGCTGAGGCTGCTTCAGAGAAAGCCCTCTGCCACCAGCTCCGCTGCTTTCAATCAGGGACACGAGTTCTGCTGCCAGTTGCAACTTTCCTCTTGCCTGCAGAGATAATACTGTGTTGGTCTAGAAAATCTCCTAACTGCTGTCTTCGTCCTGTGTCCACCACCAGTAAACTTCAGATGTAACTGCTCCGATACGTTGACAGGCAGACTGGTAGGTTCACTTACACAGAATACAACTACAAAATGATGATACCTTCTCCAGTCCTTACCTTTCTAGACCAGGTTTGCTCTTGCCTGTATCTGGGAGATTTTCTTATTTACTATTTCTTCTGCATTGTCATATTTAAGTGTAGATTGATAATAATAGTTAACTGCACCAGGCAGTCATGAGGATTACTTAATTAATGTTTGTGAAGCACTTTAAGATCCTTGGATGAAAGGAGCTAAGAAATGCAATGTATAATAATTATGTATTATTAATAAACTTCTGGCACATTGACAGGAGAGGAGACAACACTTTTTTTTTTTCCCTCTTTTCTAAAAAGATTTAACTTTTATGCTATGAAGGACAGATTTACCAAAAATTCACAAATAAGTAAACAAGGAGTGAAAGCTCCCTATTCCACCACAGAGGCTGGGTTCTTCTGATAGCAGACAGTAAACATTGCGTCAGAAAGTGAGTTACACTCCTTTTCTATCCAGACACTTGATGAACCCATAGTTTTTGAGAATCACCAGATATGGAAAAGTACAAGGATGTTACAGTAGTTACTAATAGTGGAAGTGGTCAAATGCACCAATTATGAGAAGTAAAGAGGGTTTATTTGATGTGTGATCACTACAGTTAATAAAAGCATGGGATGCAAAAGAAGTTAAGTGTGCAGAGCAATAGATGGACATTTTGAAACAAACAGAAAAATTTCAGCCATGTGAATGAAGTTTTTCAGAGCTGAGAATGTGCCAGGTACAAGCAAGATTCCCAGAAATATGAAGAAACCCAATCTGAGATGGATTCCTAGGCAATTTCATGGAAGCGTTAGACTCTTATGTATTACAGCTGCTTCTTGAATGCTTACGGCTGGAATCCAGCTGCACCAAAGAAAAAAAAAAGCGGTCCAGGGATTAGGGGTGGATTACGACTCCGTTCGTTGCTCCATCACAGACCCTGAGAAGCCAGTTAGTCCCTCTGTACCCTCTCCAAGTAAACCGGGATAATCGCGCTGCTCTCCTTCACAAGACAGCTGGGAGGACAAGCACATTACAACGCACTCTGATGCCAGGGTAGAGAAAGCTAGGGACCGGCAGATGCTGAATCACTGCAGAAAAGGATAAGAAAAGACTGGACGTAGTCATATAAAAGGGTCCTCAGGGAACCAAGGAGCTGCTCCTGGTGCTTTGTGCCACAACATGTTTCCTTTCCCAGTTTATGCTACCATCAGACACTACTGAAACCAGCCAAGCAAAGCATACCTAGCACACGGAAGAGATTTCTTGTGTCATGGAAAGCATGCTTACTAGAGTTCCTGCCCCCTACAAAAGAATTTAAGTAGTGAGACTGAGACAGACCTCTTTGCTCACATCTTCAATTTATTCTTTTAGCAAAATGAGTTGGGGGTTTTTTGGTTGGTTTTTTGGGGTGGTTTTTTTTTTTTTTTTAAAGAGATACCCAGGAGGAATTTTAAGTCTAAAATAAAATTTGGTAAGTATGATCACATTTTAGAAACATTTTGTCCATCAGTACCAATCAGAGAGCATTTCTGGTGTTTATGCTGTTTATGTACTGCAAATGAGATTTACAGCTCCATTTTGTTCAAAAATGAGCAAGAGCAAATGGACTTAAATAAAATAAAACAAAACTAATCTGTGCTTTTGGCTAGAGACTCTGCATGAATCCTAGTCCAAACAGCATTGAATAAGTTGAACTCATAATAAGTGGAACTGATTACGTACCGCAGAAAAAATGAACTTTAAAATAAATCGTTCCTTCCATTTGTTTTGACTGTTCACCCAGCTGTTGTTAGTGACACAAGGTTTTTTATCAGATTAGGTAGATGCCTGATGGATGCTGTTTTTCACATGAGGTTTGTCAATACGAGATTCAGGTACCAACAAGCGCTTCGGTTTTTGCTTTGCTATTAATGCCTCTTGTCCAAACCCAGGTTTCAGACACACAACCAAGCAGCAGAGTGCTGAGGTTAAGGCCACCATCCCCACACTGCAATGCCAGGACCTCAGAGGAAGAGTCTCAAAACATCCGCAGCCGTTGGACCAACGGTCCACATCATTGGACCGGAATAGCCACAAACTTCAGCGAAAACACTCGCAGGAATCACGACAGGTCTGGGAGAGAGTTGTGAATGGGGAAAGGGGGGAATATTCCTAAAAATGTCAATACATCTTCCAAGGCCAGGCTGAAAGGAGCTCCCAAACTACCAAAAAGCCCATGCTCTGACCCTCACGTTCACACAGATACTGTTACTATCAAAGGTAGCAATTGTTTTGTCTGAGGAGATACTACCCCTGTTGAGTAATGTTTGAGTCATTCACTACATTTGCTGTGCTCAAAGAGGAGCTGGTTGCTAGGATTAGTTCTTAATTGCAAATAAATACCTTCCATATCCAGGTTAATTTTGGTACAAAGGAATTCCCATACAGAGGGGCAATTTTATATAGTATGTGTGCATACATATCAATATATACTGTATTGGATATGTATTATGATTTATTATATCATTTCATAATACAATTATATATATGTAGTCTAACATACTTACTTTGTTGCTATTCAGTTTAACATCATCCCCTCCCTACAGTCAGAATTGCATCAGAGAGTACTGAAAATGCCCCAGTACAGACCTTGTGCTTTTAGATCTACTAGAGAAAACCTTTCCATTTTTCTGTAACCACTCATTCCTCAAACACGACAAAGTTTTCCAGGCTGGACTCGTATAAATAGGAATATCTGTGCTGAAACAGAGAGGTTTGATTTCTCACTCCATCCCCTTGGATAAGATGTCGGAGGGCTGCCAGCACCTTTCCCTCTCTAATATCGCACCACAGGCAGCAGGCAAGGGCCGCTGGAAGCTCACTTACACCATGAAAACGTACTGGTGACACGGGACAGAGGAAGCCAGCGTCCCCCCAGCTCTGCCCTGGCCTTTCTCACTGACCTTGGGCAATGATCACCTCTTCACTTTAAGATGGGGATAATACATATATCACAGGTTTGTCCTGGCCTTAAGTAATCCATCTTTTCAAAGCACTTTGAGAGCTTTGCTTGATGAGTACAGACATTATAATACTCATCTGTTCCCATTACATTCAATGGGAGTTTTACCCTCCGCAGAAGCAGGGCTGGGGCTGCTGGTGTTATTGTGAGACCTAGAAAATAAACATGCTTGGGATATTTAAATGCTAGCATTTTGGGAGAGGCTATAGCAGGTACAAAGGCACACTGCTTGCGTAGGGATGCTCAGCACTCTTCCAGACTTGCTCTAGAATAAAGAGTAGAATTTTTTCATTAAAAAATCAGAAAGAGACCTCACTGAGTCCTGCTGGTAAACATGTTCAGCTAGTGCCAGATTGTAAAGGAGACAGCAGAGACAAACCAGAGACCAGCCAAACTAAGAGGCAAGGTTACTACAAGGTTTACTTTTGCTGTACTGAGTAATTGCAAAAGCCAGGAGGTGAATATGTGGCTATTGCCCCAGGGAGTAAACTTAGGGCAAGGTCATCCTAAGGATAAAGGGTGCCAAAACTAAAGCAGCTCAGGTATGACAGTTAAGTGATGGGGTGTGGGGCAGGGATCCCCGAGCTGTTGCCATCTCCTAGGTCCATGGCACACAGCAACGCAGAGCCAATTTACCCACTCAGCCCTTGAAGCAGTTTTGCCCCATAAGGGCAGTGACCTCCAAACCTGAGCTCGGCTATTGCTGTACCAGTGCTCCCAATCCTCGCCTGGGAAGCCAACACAGCTTGCGATGAAGCTGAGCCTCTAAATCTAGGAAACAAACTGGGCAACTCTCATAACAGTTAGGGTCTGATCGTTGTCTGCCTTAATGTAGTAGAAGCAGTGACAACATAGAGCTTCCATGTATAGCTTCTTCAGAGAAGGCCAATATTAATGTCTTGCTCACATTCACTGGCCCCATTGTGCCTCTTCTGTTGCTGCCAGATATCTCCGTGGAGTAAATCATATTGACTGTGTTTATTATATGAACTAAGTGATCAGCTGTGAACTTTCTTTGACATAAATATTTTGCCATTAGCAATGACAAATAGCAGTGCCCGTGTTGTAAGAGTAACATTGGATTACTCCTCTCCCTGGGGGCATTTACGTTGAGAGAAATTAGAAGGAAATTGTGATCTTCAGGATCAAGAAGGAACAGGCAGAAGTAGGAATATGATGGCAAGGATATTTATCCCACTGTGTAAGAAAAGTTGAACAGAGAGTGTTTTAAAAAAGGAAAAGAATATTTTTATTTATTTATTTATTTTTTTTTTACACAGCTCCAGCATGCCTCTGCATAGCTAGCTCTGAACACCACTGCAGTCAGCGCACACCCATCGGGCACAGCATGCTTGACTCGTCAGTGTGCGCAAGTGCTTGCACAGGTACCAGCCGAAGCTGCACCCACGCTTTGTGAGCATTACACCACGCCAGCATTTCCTGGGTGGATCAGGCCCAGCACTCTTTTTCCAAACCCCCTTATTACTAAACCTCTTCAGCTACAGCTGAATAAGACAGGGATTTCCCATTCTTGCAAGGTTTCCTAAATTTTTGACTAGTGATGTTGGCACCTTAAACCATGTCTGCTTGCAGGCTGAGCAGGATGGGAGAACACTGAGCAGCAAGGGGAATTAATTTCTCAGAGAGATTTTTTTCAAAGGTACAAATGAGAGCTGGTGCTTTAAAAATAGCATTGACTATATTTCTATAGCACACGTCCTCCAAGGAATTCAGCCCAAGCACATAAGCTTGTTGCTTCCCTCCTGAGACAGGCAGGCAGTCTCACACAGATGTGGATGTTTAGGCTCAGGGAGGACCACAAACTTGCTCCAGGCTTTCCTAGCGGAAAGTTAAATAAGTTAAAAATCCAGGCTTATGCCTACATATGTGTTCATGCACATTGTACTTCATGGACGGTATGGCAAGTACATCAAAAGAACTACTAGGCTTAACAATTTGAACTTTCCTTTTCTAAAATTGTTTAGAGACTGCAAACCTGCAGGCTTAGATCATAAATTGCTGAACCCAAACCATTTTCAGGCAGGAAGTGCCAGGCAGCTGCCTGCCTGGATCCAGGGGGTGCTCAGGGCTGCAGTAATAGGTCTGGAGAAAGGATCGCCTTTGAAAGGTGAGGATCCCACCTGGAGAGCTTAGAACAAGCTTGTTGTTGGTAGATGCGTACCGTGCAGGAAATAACATGGGATGTTGCATTAGGGTTGTGGGAGACTAACAAGCTGATGTCATGGCCGGGGTGTCTCCTATGTTACAGGGGCTCCCAGTAAGATTCTTTAGAGCCAGGAAAGAATCATGGGACATAATTACCAGGTCAGCAATATTACTAGGGGTTTTTTTCCCCCCAAACTGGGAGTTTAGGGAAGCTGTAATACAGAGGGGTTCTGGGAACTGGCAGCACAGCAATACGTTGTGGGAAGGTCATCAGTGAGACAGAAGCAGAGGACACGTTGCAGGGAACTGAACATAGGAATTAGGGCTCCCCAGACAAAAGGTTTAAGAAGTTCACTGGAAAGACAAGCACCCAGAAAGGAGCTGCAGGATGAAGAGAGATTGATACAGAACAGCGATTGTTTGTGTGTCCACAGGACAGCGCTGTGCTAGAAACCCAGCAATAAGCTATAGACCAAAGTGGCAAATCCCTGAACCCAGGGGAAAGGCTTTGGAATGAGGCTCTGCTTTTGAGGATCTCCAAAGGCAGGACTCGACTTTGGATGAAGGGAAAATGTCTCCTATATATAGCAGAAAAGCCAAGGCAGTAGCTACATCAGAAAAATGAAAGTCACAGATACAAGCAAAATATGGGCAATCTGGCTTTAACAGACAAAGTCAACATCTGCCCTCTGATGGGAGCCTCAGAGACAGACAAGACATGGCTAAGATGTGACCCCTGCAATTAGGGAGAGGGGTTTCCTCTGCTGAATGCTAAATTCAGGCAGGTTTAGAGATGAATGAAAACTGCATGCCATAAGGGAGGGCCAGGAATAGAAAGCCCATGTGGGGGAAGAATGCTCTAGATGTAGTGAATGCATCTCCAAGAGGCTTTATCATTCTTATTTTGTCACTACTATCAACAATAATAAGAAAAGAGCTTACAGAGCAACCTCCCCAATCCCTAAGCAATGCATCCAGAGATTAGCAGCAGAGAGCAGTGGGCAGCTCGAGAAAAGCTGTTCAACCAATGTAGAGGCATGCATAATAAGATTACTGAATTGGAGTTGCATGTTTTCAAGGATAAACGTGATATTATTGCACTGGCAAAGACATAGTAGGAACAGGGGAAAGGATGAGGAATAGCCTGTCAGAACAGAGGAATTGCTGCAGCTGAGCTCCCAACAGGACAGGGACAAGTGGGAAGTGGAGGCAATGAGGAGGAGAGGAAGTGCACATCCTACTTGACATGCAGATATGCAGAGAAGCTTTTTGCAAAGTGGGTGATGTCATCGTGTTTTTCTCAGCCTTCAGGACAGCAAGGGAAAAATAGATGAAACCAGCACATGCAGAGGAGTCTGTAAGACGAGCAGACTACCCCCCCTCCCCAGCCGTGCAACACCAATTGCTCAAATATTGATCAGGGAAATAATTTGTAAGGACTAAAAGAAGAAAAGGATTTCTTTTCCTCCAAAGAGACAAAAAGGGCAATGTTCTTGCAGAGTTGCTGGAAAGGTCCAGGTGATCAGGGGAGTTCTAAGACCATGTAAGTTAGTTAAGATGTTGAGTTAGTCTAATCTGTTATTTGTGTATACTGGAAAGCATGGAGCAACTGCAGTCTGATTTTTCAGGATGCCATGAAGTCTAGTTGGAGTTACAGCTAGGCTGGTTCTCCCAAGGGGCACAAATGTCTCACCAGGCAGGAGACACTCACAGATCCTAACTGGCTTGGGTAGTAAAAAACAACAGCTACAGGAAGGACTTCTGCTTTGGAAAGCCAGGGCTGCTAGCTGGGCTGTGGGTGATAGAAGCCAGCTGCCCAGGCTTAGCCTTGGTGAGGGAAAGAGTAATTAAGATCAAAAGCCCAAACCAGAGTGCTGGAGAACTGCTAGCCACTACTCCCCTGACATGGACACTAAGTCCTGAGAAAAAGCAGCAGTTCTGCTTGGCTTCTGGAGAGCTGCTTTTCTTTCCCAGGGAAAGGAAAATTACAATACAACAAAATGTAATAGCTACTCCAGAAAATATCTGCACCTCGTCTTCATCTAGGGTAAATCCAGACAGAAGTGAGCACCAGAGAGTCCTCTATGGTTAAAAATGGATGTTGCGAGTACAAAGTACAGGAAGAATACTATTTAAAACACACAAAAACAAAAGTCAACCACCAAACTATGCAGATAGGGGGAATGATAAAAATAAGCAGGAACATGCAAAAGAAGTGATTGCAAGAAGAGGAGGAAGCATCCACAAAGACTGCAGTGAGTATTTCTCAGGGATATACAGGCAAATAAAGCCACAGGAAGCAGGAGAAACTGATTCTTTAAAATATCCTGTAAGGCTAGAGAGAGAGAAGTGAAGAGTTTTATTTAATAACTTGCCTGTTAAATATTTTTTCATTTGGAAGAGTGAGAGTCCCTCAGTGCTCAATTTTGTGCCTAGGGGTTTTCCCCCCAGGCAAAGCGAGCACAGGGGAGTACAGCACAGCAGGTGCCTCCAAGTTAAATCGCCTGGTGGGTGAAAAGGTTCGGGTGCCTGTTGCACAGTCTGACCCTGGAGAAGGGCTGGAGTGCTGCCCCGTGGCTCTACGGCACCTCGCACAAGGACGGCGCAGCTCTGGTTACAGCTGCGAAGGACTGCAGCATTATAGGAAAGGAGCAAACACCCCTCTGCTAGTGCTGGGCGACAAGGCAGCGAGCCTGGGGCTTCAACAGCTGTCTGACGCTTCATCGTAGAAATCTGGAGGCTCTCAAAGAGTGGGTATTATAAAAATCTAACAGTGTTCTTTCCAGTCACGTACGGGGTGAAGCATCACACAAATCAGACACTGCTTGCCACGAGGTGGTTAGTTTAAAAGCCAGACAGATTAGTCAAAAGACATGGGTAAATCGCCAGTGGATAAAAGAGCAACAAAAATTAAGGTCTGGGGGATTCTTCTTCTCTTATTTGAATGCTGTTTTCCACCCTGAGATACATCACATATAATTCCTTAAAAAAAAAAAAAACAAACACCAAAACACACCCACACACACACCACAAACACAACCACAAATAAAAAAAAAAAAAAAAAACAGCTTGCTCTCAGTCTTTAGCTGGTCCCAGTTAACCATGAGAAGTTCTGCAGTAAGCTGTTATGGAGGATTCAGGTTAGGTATTGCGCAAAAAAATGTTAAAATACGAATACTACTTACAGCCAGCAAGAAAGCCCACCTTGCTGGAGCAGGAGTTAGACAACGGGGCATGGCGTACAGAGGGCTTGCATTAGGTTTGGGGGACAACCTTCATTTGTAGCCATTTCCTAGACTTCTTAGAGAACATGAAAGCAGTCTGTATTTCTTACATTTAAATGGAAAAACCTTTGCGTTGAGTGCCAAAAGTTTGAAGAAAAAGCATAAGTGAGAGTAGTACACATTTTCCCAATTATTTTAGGTCCTTCAGTGACAGTCATTAAACCTCAGAATAGTTTACTTTGTTCCCTTTCTATAGGAACAGTTTGAGCTCCCAGACCCAGCAAAGCAGATGGAGTCTGGCTCTAGGAAAGCTGACAGAAGTTCCTGGAGGCCAGTGGCCTCAGCAAAAGTGCTCCACTGAGCAGACAGCTGAGGAAAACTGGCCAGGAGCTATACGGCAGAGGCTCAGATTTAGAAAATGCAGCCTGAAACGGAGCCTGGGCACAGCTGGTTAAGTCAGATAACAGGTCAGGCTGCCAAGTCCCTCCATCAGAAGTTGAAGACTGGGTCCAGCCTATTCAGTATGTAGAATGAATTCTCATGAAGGTGATCAAAGCAAAGGGCATACTCTGGCATGAGAAAAGGTATCTACCAGCAGGGAGAAAATCGGATAAAGAATAGGCTTAGCAGCTCTTCTATCCCTGCCTAGTAAGCTAATTGTTCATCATGCTCATTTTCTTTGCTACACTTGAAATGAGTAGAAATCTGTGTTTGGGAATTGCTGGAATATCTGAGGTCTGAGAACATAGAGCACCATTTTCATTACAGTAATGAAGTCACAGAATCATAGCTTTAAATGGGAAGGATAATAATGCATTACCATTCAGTCTCAATTAATCCAGAGCCTGCAATGCCGAATGCACTTACTCTGAGAATTTTCTCAGAAAATGAAGCTAGAGTGCATTTCATTTATAAATCACAAAAGACACTTATTTGGCAAGAATGACCCCTGCTCATATACAATAAATCATGAGCATCAACAGTCTCTAATGGATTTTGAGTCAGTGCCACAGACAGCAAAGCCCGGGGCCTGTGTTTCAGGATTCCGGGACTGTGCCAAAGGAGCCTTATAAATGATTAATGCATTCAGCAGTGTCATCTGTGCCATTGGAGAGAAAAAGACATTCCGGGGCTCCCTTTGTCATTAAAAAAGTGATAATCGGTTCAACAGCCGACCATGCCTCTCCCTTCCCCTGCCAGAATGAGCCATTTAGCTCCACACTTCATAAAATCCCTTCCCCAAACTTTCGTACATGCTTTTGGTTCATGATGCACAACATCTCAGTACAAGAAAAGAGAGGTAAAGGAGTAGTTTGTTTTCATAAGTAGCCCACCAAAGCCAGACTTCCTATGGGATGGAGCTAAGGTTTGCATTTGCAAATGTAAGTACAACAGGGAGGTGACATTAAAGATGTAGCTGGGGCCCCTTTCTACTTCTTTGCCATAGTATGAGGACACCAGTACATAGAAAATTCAAGTTTTGGTCCCTACTGCTCAGCGTTTCATGCTTTTCAGTTATTCATCCCACAGTTTTCAACCTCTCCCCCTTCACTTTTGTCCCCATGGTTACTGAATCATTGTGTTCTCAGAGATTTTCCTCACTAAAGAATATGTGACTAACATGAGACAGCTAAATTATCAGAGCCAACTCTGACATTGGTTTCTCCTAACATGGATCTTATCTTCCAAATGCCTTCAAATAGATCTGTTGCACTGGCACAACTTCAGAGTAAGCAGTACTTCAACAGGGACAGAGCTGCAGCAGTATTGCACGGTGAGACTTAAAATAGGCTGGAATCAGGTAAAGGATGAAATTCAAAGGCTAGCTTTAGCAGACCCGCAGCCTAGGAGTGCATGATACAAATAACTAGATGTATTTCACCACAGAATTGTATATTAAGCCCTAGAAAGGAAGGCATTATTTCATGACTGGACCTGGGTCTAAGAGTTCAAGCAGATTTCCTCCTTAAAAGCCAGTTTGGTTAAGCAGGAGGAGATATGCAAGGTTTAGGCCCAAAGAAATCTCTATTGCAAAATGCACCAAGACAGGCCACTGGATAACAAGTCTACTAACCTTCAGCCACAGCAATCAGCATACGCTGACCCAGGGGTCAGTGGAGCTGTACCCACACTGAGCAGCCTAGACCACCCCTGGGAAGCCCAAACCAGTTCTCTTCCAAACTACCCAAGAAAGATACATTAAACCTTGTTGCATCTGGGAGGCCTTTCTCCCCTTCACCCACAGCATCCATCCAGCCACAAGTGCCCAGATGCTAAAGCAAGGGTAGCGGGGCAATACCTCGTGTAAGCATCACCACAGTCATGAGCCAACACAGACAAGACTTGAGAAGAAGTGTGGAGATCTTACCTTGGCCGCTACAGAGGAGTTGGGCTTCTCCAGGAGGTCCCAGAGCTTTTTCCTTTTGTCAGCACAGCAAGTGTTATCAAATTCCTCCCCTTCCCTTTCCCTCAGTGTCTCGGCTTCTCTCTTCAGCTCCTCATTCATCTGCTCCTTCTTCTGGTGGTAGCGGGCCTGGCAGCAGGACTCCAGGTAGATCTCATCCACCCCCCAGTAGTCCAGCTCCTGGCTGAAGGACAAGGCGCACATCTCCTCCATCATGTGCAGCTTGCCAGTACGGTAGAAGTTCAAGATTGAGGTGAATGCCCCGGGATGCCTGTCGAAGAAGTACTCGTTCTCCTCCAGGTTGTAGTCATCACAGATCTCCATGAGGGAGTCGTGCGTGTTGCAGTCTCTGAGCTTACCCAGCCTGGTCCGCGGCAACCTGTCCAAGGTCCGCCAGAGAACCTCGTGGGCCAGCCCCCCCACGTTGAGCTTGACCCTGCGGGAGCAGGCCTTGCTCCTGACGATCTCCGTGGGGTCCGGAGGCAAAGAGGTAGTAGAGCGAGATCCATGCTTATTCATCCCCAGAGGCATCGCTGGTCCCCCTCAGGCTGGACGCTCCAAGGTGCGGCGTGGGGCAGGGCGCGCGGGGGCCGGCTCTCCTCACCTCTCCTTCCCCTCCATGCCCCAGAGCTGCAAGAGAGGCCAACCGTGGGTCCCCGCCCGCTGACCTCCGCGCCCGCCGCCTCGCCGCGGCCTTATCCGCGCGCGGGGGAGCGCCGGCCCCGCTCGGCTCCGCTAATCTGCTCAGGGGGCGGCGGCGCTGTCCGCCTGCCGGTGCTGAACCGCGCTCCGCGCCCCGGCGGGCGGGCGCTGTCCGCGCCCGCGGTGCTGAAGGCCGCCCGCTCCCACGTGCCGGCCGGGCGCCGCCGCCGCCGAGCTCCCCCGGGCGGCGGCCGGGCGTGCGCCCCTCGCCCCGGCGGGGGCCCCGCCGCTGCCCGGCAGGGTCCCTCGCACACCGCCGTCCGGGAGAGCTGCGGGGGCTCGGCGCGGCCCCGGGAGCCTCCGCTAGCAGCGGGCTGGGAACCGCTGACCGACAGGGGAGGGCGCAGAGCTTCCCCCGAGCACCGCTCAGCCGTGCGCCCCGAGAGGCGCCGGGCCGCTAGCCAGGGGCGCGCTGGCACGTCGTCCCCCCCATCCCGGAGCGGCCGGCCGGCAGCGCGCCGGCCCCTCCACCGCCGTCCCCCGAGCGCCCGGCCCCGCCGCCACCCCCTCCCGCGGAGGGGCCCTGCCGGACCGCGGACGCCGGACCCCGAGTGCCCCCGTGACCCAGCCGGGGCAACCCCCCTCCTCGGCGCCGGCCGTGCCCCCTGCCCTGCCCAGCCGTGCAGGCTGCAAGGAGACGCGGAGGCTTTTTATAACTCCAGCCTTGCAAATTTCCCCGAGGAAAGGGCTGGGGAAGGGGAAAGAAGGTATTTCCAGCCGCTCTAACGACGCACTCTACCTCTCTGGGCGCCCCACACACACCCCCCACGCCGACCTCTGCATAACAGGGAAATCAGCGAAAGTCGGAACAAGGAAAAAAAAAACCCCGAGCCTTCCCTGCAAAGCCGGGTGGCTTATGACAGCCCTGAGCACTGTTGCTTACACAAGATGGCACGAAGAGAAACCCCGGCGCAGAAGGGAACGGCTCCTCCATGCCCAGCCGGCACAGCTCCGGGGGCTCGGCCCCTCTCCCCGCCGATCCAGGTCCCCCCAGCCCCAAAACCGAAATACCGCCGCTGCCTCCAGGCCGCCGCCGCTCCCCGGCCGCCGCCGCCGCACGCGGGGAGAGGCTCCCCTCCCTCGGCCCGAGCCCGGCCCGCACCTACCTCCTCCTGCGGGCTCCCGGCGAGGCGGTGCGGGGCTGTGCGGGGCCGAGGGCGGCTACATCCTGCGGCGGGGCGGGCAGGAGGGGCGGCCCCGCTCGCATCCCCCCGCGGGCAGCCTCAAGGCGGAGGGATGGCGGCCGCGCTCCCGGCTGTCCACGGAGCCCGGGGGGAGGGGAAGGGAAAGGAGGTAAATCGGATCCCTCGGCAGGAAGCTTTCCAAGGCCTTCCCTCGGCTGCGGCTCCCCACTCCTGCCCACAGTCAACGCCGAAGCCGCATCTGCCCCCGCCCCCCCCAGCCCTCTCTCCGTGCAGACACAAAGGAAAGCTCCGGTACTTCCTTCTGCTGCCTGAGAACGGAGATCAACAAGTCTAGCCTGAACCTCCGGCTTTTCCCTGCAATTCTGTCCCGGAGTTGTTTGGAGTGAATTGGAAGTTGGGGGTGGAAGAGAGGAAGGCAGCTCCACCGTGAGCTGGGATGCAGCATTGCAGGGAAGGTTAACGCTTTCCTGGCCGGGCCCCGCCGCCCCGGGGCTGATTTATAGCGGGGGAGGCGCCTGGAACAGACCTAGCACCGGGGGAGAGCCGCAGCATCCCTCCTTAGGAGGACGGGGCTATTCCCACCATCCTCCAGCTCCCGGTGGTATCACCCGTGAAAAGAGGAGCAGGGATTGGTGCCAGGAGAAAAATGATGAGCAGAGAGCGCTGATAAGCCCAGCAGGGCCCCTATTGCTTCCCAGGCCCTGCTTGCTGAGCCAGCAGCAGCTGAGCTCAATGAGGCCGAGCATCACTCTGGGCGAGGAGTGAACTGGGCCCTCGTCCTCACCCTGGCAGCCCCTCCTCAGAGGAAAGAGACTGTTCTTAGGATGGTTGCATATACATGCAGATACAGATGGGAGGAATAATAGTGGATCTCTGCTGCTGATTAGAGATAAAAATGTAATAAAAAGGAGCATTTACTAACCTGAAAACACAGCAGAAATGGAGAAAAGGGTAACTTGCCAGGCAACAGCCCAGCATTCAAAGTATCCCGCTGCTGCTCTGTCCTCCTCTTCCTCTTTCTCTCCCAACAGGGGAAATGGACCTCACCAGGAGCCTGGAGCTCCATTAGCACCATTTAATGGGTACATTAGCACCACTTAATGCAGTTCACCTGCTTAGGCTGGTGTACCAGAGGTACACAGCCATGCTCGTTAGCCCTTTCTCCTCTTGCATTGATTGACCATGGCTCTTGGACTCTAGTGACAATTCCTACTACAAGGTGTGTAAAATAGGAGCCCAGCGTCTGATTTGTGTGATTAACCAGGCAAAAAGACTCTCAGTGCTGCTTTTCCCCATTTTCTGGGCTTATCTCCCACCTGGCTCCCATTGCCCAGTGTACACAATGTCAGTGTTACGCTACTCTCTTTGGTGTTTGAACGTCCACATCTTCCTTAGAGATGACTTTCTGAAATCCTGAACAGTGCTTGTGTGGCCAGGCCTCTTTCTCCAGTACCTCCCACAACTGTATATCATCTGTATATTTCAGAATTTCTTACAAGGAGAAGCGGGTCACTACCTTCCTTTTGCAGATGGGGAAATAAAGGTAGAGAAAAGCAAGATCACCCAGAGGGGAGGTGGAAGAAAGAATTGGGAATAAACCCTGTTGACCAGCTTAATCTCAGCCCAGTGCCCCTCTGCTGCAGTAGTTCCCCCTACCCCATGAAAACCTACAATCAGCATCCAGAGCACTTCAGTTCTCTTACTTTGTCATTTCACCACCAGACCCTACTTTACTCCTCTTACAACAGAGATGAAAACCCCTGATCAGGGCTGGGAAGCTAAATCTGTTAATGGTTACAAAGTGCTTTGAAACTTCCAGCAGGCAGGTGCTGTAGGAGAGCAAGTTATTTGTTTGTTAGCACTGGCATCCAGTGCACATTATCTCCCCTTGTGACAAATGCAGGCTGCTCGTCTGCAGGAAGAGGATGGTGGGAGGGAAAATGACAAGTAGCCTAATGCAGGGAGATGCATCAGATTCAATGCAGTTAAATCACTGGGAGAGAGGCAACTCAGGTTTATTAGCAGGGCATTTGTATCTTCCTGCATCACTCTTGCTACTTTGCCAATGTCATTCACGTGTTCTGCCAAGAGGCCGGAGAACCAGCTGTGGAGGGGGCACGTGAAGGGGCAGCATGGAAGCACAGACTCCCCCACTGCTGCGTGCCCACCCTTCCACCCACGCTGTCCTGCCAGTGCTGAAAAATCGTACTCGACTCTCAGGTAGAAGCTGCAAGAGGGAGCCCTGCCGAGGGCAGACCCTCCAGCTGGCTGTGCCTGGGGTGATCCAGGAGTCTGGGGAGAGGAGAGGACGTTTCCACCCCCAGGACGGCTGTTCCCTGCAGCATTTCTTGTCCCACGATGGAGAGTTTGTCAGCAAGGGGCAGTGCAGGCCTGAGTATGCAGAAATGTGCAGCCTGCTCGTTCTTCTCCAAGGTTATCTAACCCACTCTTGGTTTGGATATTCCTTTCAATTGATATTTTTGTGCACTGAGCTTCTGCAAACTTAATTTATGGTTTGTTATTTCCACAGCCTATGGAGCCAGCCAAATGCTTGAATGCAGTCCGTGGCAAACCCTTTTCCTTTCCAGGTATTACAGCAGTTATTGACAAGGAAACACCTTAAACCTCAAGTACTTTAGGGGAAATGTTCAGAGTACGGCAAATATACGTTCTCCTGGGCTTGCAGTCAGTCACATATGCATATCTGGACTTCACCTGCGAGGCAGAAAAGGTCTGTAAGACAGTGTTTGCTCAGCTACAACATGACAGGGAAATAGGCTGAGCCTAAACGCGGAAATATCCCTCTGTTAATCTGCAGTGACCCCTCTGCGTGCATAAGGAAAAGTATCACATCTTCACAAACACCCACGCCTATACAACAGTCTGGCATCTTCCTGTCCATCCTGCGAAGCAAGAGGGGAGGCTGATTTACGTCATTTTACTGGTCACAGAGAAACAAAGGGCTGTGAGAAAAGGAAGGCTCCTCACCCGTAAACAAGCGCTCAGCCCCGTCACAGCAATGGTATGTGGAACAATGGGTTTCCAGCAGAGATGGGCACAGCAGCTTTGGTGGCCCACAAGTTTTGGCTGGTTCCTGATGCTGAGGAGATGCTGGGTTTCATATTCTAAAATGAGCTATAAGATGTAACAATAACCCGTATTGTTCTTGCAGCCCAAGGGCCTTGTACTTGTCCTCGTGAGTGGGAAAGACAGTCATACACAATAAGCTGTCTCTGTTACAGTGTTTCCTATTATGTCCCTTTAAGGATTCCCTTAGTTTCCAGGGATTTTCTTTCCAGCCTAGAAACACTTTAGGTACAATGGAGATTCTCTTTTGTAGTCTGAAATCCTTTCCCTTAAATGGGAAAAAAAATTATCAGGTTTCTTGGCAGAGGTCTGTAACAAGTGTTGAAAAGTGCAAAAAGAACTGAGATACATAGTGCAGAGTAGTTTGTGCTACTGAGAGCCCAGAAGCATGGAAATACTGGAATACCAGGGAAAAATACTGGAAGCAGACAGCAAAATACAATCCAAAAATGAACCTTAAAGAGACAAGGCTCTCCTCGAAAAACCCAGGCAGAGCTTGGATGGCAACGTCAGCAGCAGCTGGGCTCCATCATCACACGCTCCCTTGCTGAAAGCCCCTTTCGGAGGAGTTCAGCCGTAGCTGCCGGCCGAGGCTGCCGCGGGCGAGCGGGCTCTGCATGTAAGGGGGAAGCCTTGGTTGCCACGGCTTTCCTGGCCCCTGCCTGTCCCCCCAGCAGGCTCCACCATTCACTCCTGCCTTCTACCAGCTCAGCTCCTCCTCTCACCGTGGTAAAAGAAAGCCTTTCCCAAACTGTTTATGTCTATTTGTAAGTCCGTAACAGCTTGTTGGTCCAGAAAGCAGGGCCTGATCTCTGCCATGCTCTCTGGGTCCTCAGAGAAGCACCAAAGGATCTGGGAGGGCTGAGCTGCTGGACTGGATATCTGCAAAAGTGGGAGATGGAGGGTGGAGGGCAGAGAGGTCTCAGCAGCGACCAGAGGGCAAATGCCCCTTGGCAGAAGGCAAAGTCTCTGAAGACTGTCTCAGCTATGGAAGAGAAAAGACAGGTAAGGGCAGCCCTCTCTCGTGACTGGGAGGACAGTAGCCACATAGGGACCCTGTCCTGTAAAAAGCTGAAATTTTCAGCTTACCTAAACTTTTCAGAAGCATTTTGAAGACCCAGGAGTGCCCAAAGTCCCCCCCGTTGCAGGCAGGCTTCCCTCCTGCTGCCTCGAGGAGGGGCCGACCAGAGATGCCTCACCGCTTGCCTGGCACCGCTCTGCGAACGGCTCTCGGTGCTTAGTCAGCCTCGGGCTCCTTTTGCCTTCAGGAAGAGGGCAGGAAACACGCCAGTGCAAATTGCTTATCAGAGAAGTTTCTGGTTCAGGTTCCCACAAAGCGCATTCAGACCCATCCCCCTTGGCTCCAGCTTTCTGCCTTTCCCAGGATGTGCATTTCCTCCCGTGCATCTATTAAGTCTCCTCTCGGTGCTCACTGACCACAGGCACGCACCCCACGGCTCCTCTTCCCAGTGATGGCTCCATCAGACCCACCTTTCCTCTCATCCTGGCGAGGGCGAGTCTGGGGGACTAACTGAAAGCTGTGGAAGCACCAGCCTATTCCCTAAGGTGGCTGGGTGTGTAAAACACCACCTCCTGGCTGCATCTGTCTTGTTCACATCGGGTTTGAGACCAAATACAATTACTTCAGGGAGGAAAAATACACCAACTTTTCTGCTGGTTGAGGAATAAAAAGCCCTCAATGGGTCAATTTGTCCCTGTCCCCCACCTGCTAGGGAATTTGCAAAACGACCCTGAGGAATTAATTTTCTCCTACCTATCACATCATAGGCCAAATCCTTGGGGCCCCAGGTCCCCATCCTGCCCAGGAGGGACCGGTGGCAGTGGGGGACACCCCACCCCCCCCAGGGAGGGGCCGGGGGGACGTTTTATCCTCCTGTCTTGTGCTGTTCAGGCAGGGCTGGCACCAAGGGAAAAACAGCCACCTATAATATGTTATCTAACAGTTAGCTTTAAGGGCTGAGCTCTGTAAAGCAATTGGACTTGCTATGTCATTCAGCAACTGCAGATTTATTGGCCCTGAAGGGCTGGAGGCTCGCGTTAGTCACCTCGCCACCAGTCAGGAGGGAAGGCAGCAGAGCTACAGGGGTCGGCCCGTCTTTGCAGCAGTGGAGATGTGACCTGTCTCTCGCAGGGGTGACCAGGTGCCCATCCATCCGGGCCACTTTCCACCCAGCTGCTGTGGACTGCAAACGGCCCTGCAGCCATTTACCCCTTTGGGGTCTGCGGCCCATGCTGCATGCAGGCAGACTGTGCAGTCTTTTGGGAGAGCAAGGGTCCAGGACCTAGGTGAAGTGTCATTCCCAGGAATTCGCGGGCAGGAGGCCCTGCCTGCCCTCCCTAAGCTCCCTGCTGCCAGAGGGATCCCAGCCATGGAGGGAGCTTGCGTGTGGGGAAAACCCCTCGCACAGCCAGGTGAGGGGCTGCAGATGCAATGGGGCAGCGGCTGACAAGATGAAGTCCCAGCTCTGAAGAGAAGACATAAATAGGGGTGTAACGGGAACTAGATAAATACTGTCGACCCTGCCATGTTTGCCACCAGTCCTGCGCATTACGCACAAGTCTCTCTTTTCAGAGGCGATGGGTGCTGTTTCCCTCCCTGGGTTGGAGGAAGCCGGACTGCTTTAACCAGCATTCGGAGAGCCAGCCTGCTCCAAGCATGTCGCAACAGGCGGTGGGGAGCTCTCGCCTGCTGCGGAGGGCAGGAGTGCTGAGAAAGAGCAGCGGGGGAACAAAGACTCCACCTTCTCCTAATAGAGAATATGCCATCTCAATTGTTTCAGGAAAGGCTTTTGGCAATGAGACTCCAAGCAGTATAGCTAGCAGTTGGGTCTGCTAAAGAGCTCCCCGGTTCCAGTCCCTGGCAGCATCTTCCCCGCGTGGTTGAAGCGAACACAAGTGATGTTGCAGAGGAGCTGGGGCTCAGAAGGGCACTCCAGGATGCGGCTGCTCACAGCGTCCTCGCAGCAGAGGAGGCAAAGTCAGGTTCCCTCCCTAAACAGCTTCCACCTGAGCTTGGCGACACGGTTCCTTGATGTGGGGAGGTGGCAACAGGTAGCTGTGACCTGAAGCGTGTTCTTGCTAGTATTCACTCCTGCCCCCACAGTCACCTGATTTCCATCCCTGGCTTCTCTTGCCCAGCTCCTCTTTAACAAACACAGGCTGAGGGCTCAGCCTTAGAGGCAAAGCAAACACGTAACTCGGCCGACAGATAAAATCTACTTCGGGGTCTAATGCTGGAAAAATGCCATCACTTGAATGTCCTCAAGCATGGTGAGTTTTCTCAGGATAATGAGAGTCAGAATTGCTCTGCTCTTGCATATGTGGATCCTAAAAGGACTCTGCAGTCAGAGAGCAATTTCAGATGGTTCCTGGGAGGAAAGTACCATAATATCCCCTTTCAGACTGAGGGAAATTGAGACAGAGAAGGATTAAAGCAATCTGCCAAAAGCTGCATGGGGTGGGGGATGAATGAGCAGCCAAATGTACTTTAAATCTTAGGAGATATCCTTTAGTGATTCCTACCAAGATTGTTTGCCTTTTCCCTGTTACTGCAGCTAACGGGGAACACGTTTGTCAGAGGTTCCTGCCATCAGTGGCAGAAGCTTTTACAAGAGTCGCACATCTCAGTGATAATAAGGCTGATGGTGGTACCCAACAGTTTAAGGTTTTTGTTGCTCATCTTTTATGAGGAACTGACAGAAAATAGGCAGGATTTGAAAAACTTGCATGAACCCAGCCCTTCTTGGCCATTCCCTGATCTCAACTGCCCTAAGCCTTGAGTAAACACACTCTTCCTTCTCCTCTCCTTTGTGCCATTCAACAACATTAAAAGCTGGAGCTGCTTTGGGGTCAGGAAGCTTCATGCCAATGGCTGCGAAGTGACATGAGAGGGGGTCAAATCTAATTTCAAGCAACTATTTAATGTTATTTCTAGTACTAAGGCGGTCTAGCTCCCCTGGGGACAGGTCCTGCAGGAAAGGCTGGGACTCTTGTGCCACTGATGGGGCTGGTTCCTCGGCGGGGGGAGAGCTTTGATTTCAGTGACATGCAGTCACAGCTGCAGGAATAGCATCAGTTGTCTCTGGGAAGGGTCAGTTCCAGCCTTTCTTGGGTTATTTTGCATCTGTAATGTGTATTTAATATAATACATTTTAATTTGCAGGATTATTAAGATCATTTTAAAGCAGCTTATCTAACACTCTGTTCTCCTTCCCTGTTTTTCCCCAAAGTGTTTGTGGGTGATGCAGAAGGCTGCAATAAGCCATTCTTGAAGGCTGTCTCGGATTAAACTTCTTCACATGGGACAGCACTACTCCCCATGAATTTTAATGAGCTCTTCTAAACATGCCCTTTTCGCTGTACGCGTGAGTTCTGCAGAGGAATAATACCCACCACCAGCTAACCAAAAAGAACAAATTGGATGTAATCGTACCAAATGAAAACACTGCAATAACCTACTGAAAGTGCAGCTCTGCTTCCTTGATCTCTGCAGGAGCGGAGGATGCTGAGAGCAGAGCGGGTATCGCTGCAGTGCCCAGCTCGGAGGGTGCTGCAGGTCCAGATTTTGGCACCAGGCTATTGCACGGTGCCCATGGGGAGCACAGAGCAGTAGAGCAGGACTGGGAAGAGCCAGCAATGGAGCAAGGAGTTATCTGGAGCTGACCAGGAGGAAAAACAGAGGATGGAGCCATCTTAAGATTACATTTTTTGGATGCTTGGATGGCCCCTCTCTGAGGGAGCCAGGAACATTTCTCCTTCCTCTTGCAATTTGCAGTCTGAGACCCTCTCCTAAAGGCAGTTTCATGTGCTGCATCTTTCAGTGCATTCCTTACTGGTCACTTTGTTTTTCAAAGGTGCAGCTGGAAAAGGTGGGAGCAAAGCAGATTTTTAATTTTTTAGAAATACCCCATCAATGAGCAGAGATGCCTGCTCAAGTCCTTCAGCACAAAGAGGCTCAAATCCACCTCCTGCCCCCAACTGCTTTAGACTTAGACACCAAAATTCCCAACAGCCTTGCAGCAAAATCTTTACCACAATGTCTGACCCAACCGTCCCTGCCCTGTTGAGACTCAGTTTCCAGTGTGACTAAACATCTAAAAAGGTCGACTTAGAAATGAAGATTTGCTATCATGTCTGAACTCCTAGCACTGGAGTGCCCTAAAAAGCATTCTTCTGTCCAATCTCCTCATGATAACATAGAATTAAGAGTTCTGGTGAATGCTTTATTTTCTGCAAAAAGCAGTTGCAACGCGGCTTTTCTGTGAAGCACATTAGGCTTCTTCCGTAGAAAGGGCAGAGGATCTGGCAGGGAGGCCTTTGAAATCCCTGCCTGTGCTCCTGCCAGCTCTGGAGGGAGCAGAACTCAGATCCACCGTGGAAGACAGAAATTATTGTCACCTGGTTTTAAGGAGATGAAAAGACACACTCTGGCTAAACTCCTGTGGCTTTGCAGGTGGTGAGTGCCTTTGGGGAGCAGCAGTCCTGGGCACCCCCACCCGCCTGCTCGTCAAATCTCTGCTGGCTGGGAAGGGCAAGGGTCTGAAGGGAAGGGGAGGAAAGGCCCCAGGTTAAAAAGCAGCAGCACGACCCCAAACTCGGGACGCTTTCCTGCTCCGTGCAGCGGCAGGGAGGTCACAGGTGCCCCGCAGAGGACGTCGCACCCATGGGGCAGGGGCACCCAGCCCAGCCCAGGGCCGTGAGCCCTCAGCCCAGAGAGTCACATCACGCAGGGTTGGTTTAAGTGCGGTGATGACACGTGAGGACTTGACATGGTCACAGCCCTCACTAGCTGGGGACAAACCTGCCATGCTGAGGCGGACTGCTGCACCAGGGCCACTCCTGTCCCCGGGTCCTCCCAGTCTTTCAGACTGCAAGCTTCTGCCCCCCCCCATTCACATGGTCCCTGGCACAGCGAGGTTTCCCTCCCTGCTCCTAGTATTTATATTCTGCCATTCCAGTAACCAAAGTACTAACAATAGCAAAGATTCCTCAGTATTATCATAATAGAGCTTTTTATTTTAAGAGAGTTGTCAGCTACCTACCTTTGTCTTTTTCCATACATTAAATATTAACAACCCAGCCAACGTAATGCAAAATTTAAAAGGCCCTCAGTTCAAGCAGTTATGCCCCAGTAAATCAGGAAATCCCAGCAAACTCCCAAACTTCTCACCCACCAACATGTTTGAAGAGCAAGCAGCCATTTCAATATTTCACAATTGTTCTCCAAAATCTTTTGATGGCCTTTCAAGTTCAAGCTTAGCCTGCATTTTCAGCCTACCTCCCCCCCTCCTGATGGGATGCAGAACACGGCAGAGCACCCAGCCATAGCCCCGGGCAGCCACTGGCCCCTGCGGGCTGTGTCAGGCAGCCGAGGGGTGGCCACTCACACCTCTGCCTTGGGGATCACCACAGCTGGAAGCACGGACATCCTCTGCCCTGGCAGCTGATGCCAGGGAACGTCCACCTTCCCTCTTCCCTTCGATCCCCTTGCAGAGCAGGTCCTCTGCACGTGCCGCCTCTGCTTGGAGGCCATTGCTCTCTTGCTGGGAGGAGAGGGGAGTTCCTCCACCCCTCACACACCTCCTGGACCACCCTGCCTGCTGGGGGGACATAAGGCTTGCGGAGATGTTCTCTCCAGTTTTCTTCAACTCCCTCACCCTGTCTCTATTTTCTGGCATGTTCGCAAAGGTCGACCATAGTCTTGCACTGGAAAACCAGTGGTGAGTGAACCAAGCCCATCCCAGCACTCGCTTGGCCGTCTTACAGATGGCTGCTCTTCAGACAGTCTCTTTTTCTGTTGCACATGAAAAGTGAAGGTGGTTCTCCATCAAAATCAATAGAGGAGGTTAATTAAATACCTCTGCTCAGCAACACATCAAAGCCTCCTCCTCAAGCCCAGTGTGTGTGCGGGTGATCTTTGCCTGCTTTGCCCAGACCAGTCCCTTTGATACAGGAAGGGCTGCACAGGGGGGGCTTAGGGAAGCCAAGCAGCAATTCAGCTCTTCTGATTACCAAGGACAACACAAGTATCATTTCAATAGATCTTAAGCTCTATAAAGCAGCTACGATTTATTCCTAGCCCAAAGCTATTTGTCCTGCATGGCTGTTTTTCTCCTTTCTGCAGAAAAAGTCCTGGTAAAATGTGAACTGACTTCTGGGGTGCCACAAGTGGCTGCACGAACCCTTCCTGCCCTGGTCTTTGCTCTTTGAAAGCTGGGTTCAGGAGGAAAGGAGGAAGTGAGATGGATGGCAGCAGTTCAGAGGCTGATGTGGGCTGAGTGAATCCCAGGGGCTGGGGGCTGCAGGGAACATGCCGCCTCTGAGAGCAAATGCCCAGGGTACCAGCAGCCGCTTTTCCAGTTAAAGCAGCTAATAGCCCCCAGGAACACTGCAGACAAGGGAATTCAATAAAGATGCATTGTAAAAAGCACAATTTTTGAGCTTGCATAGTTTCTTCTGGGTAATAAATGTAATAAATTTTATTCTGTAATAAAAACTACAGTTCCTTGAAGCTTCCGTAACAATAACTTGAGGATAGCTCAGCTGTTCTGCTTCCGCAGTGCTGGGTGCTAGCAGCTCTTCTCCACCTCTTCTCTATGGCTGCTGACATGACATTGGCCACTGTAGAATGATCCCTACAGGGTCCTTTCAGGGATCCCTGTAGGGGGATTCAAGGATCCCTACAGGGTCCCTGTAGAATGATCCATCCGTGGGTCCTTTAAGGAGCGTGTCCTACTGCAGCCATGCAAAGGCCTGAAGTGACATAGGACAGGTACGACTCACCCCGGCAGTCCCAGACCACTGAGCATGTGACGTTAGAAACACTGTCCCTCGGTGTCTCTTTCTTGCCTACTGAAGAACTTGGCTTCATCATGTACCGATGTGTGTGCAGAGAGGATGTGCACCAGTTGTCTTGCTGTAAAGTCAGAATCAACAATGTGAACAACAGGTCTCAAAGTATCTATTCTTAAGGCATCAATCTTCACGGTTTTCAATTTAGTAAACCAAGAAGGACCAGTTCAATTTTGCAAGAAATTGACTAAAACAAGGGTTTCCCTGTGGAAAAATATTAATTAGGATACGAACAAGCACAAACAAGCCGCAATGTCTGGGGAACCATCCCAGGAACTTCAGCCGTTTGCTTTACAAGTCTTCGCAGTGCAACCTGAGACTGAGTCTCCCAACCATTTGCTTGATCAGGAGAAATGTGATGCTCCAGCCTTAATATGGACTAAAGCACAGTTTAGGGGAGGTGATTTTGTAGATACAAGCAAATCCGTTGGCCTGCTCAGGATTCCAGGATTAAATGCAGCCATTCCAGACCCCGAAGGAGCACCCCCAAAAGACAGCAGGAGGCTGTCTTGGCACTGAGCAGCTGGAAAGCTGCAGCCTGGGAGGAGATGTACTTCCCAGCCAGTGCCTTGCAGGAACCATATATAAACATCAGCAATTACAGGCAAAGCAAGCCCTAGTCATTCAGTGCCTTCGTGCTAGGCACCACCAGGCTTACCAAAGGCACCGGAAAGTCCTGCTTGGCTGTCAGAGAGAAACAGGTCTGCCCAGGTCTGGAATAAAGGGTCATAAAATCAGCTGTGTCCTCCTCTTCCCTACTTCAAACATAAACGGTTTGTCAGGGGAAAGCTGCACAGGGCAGCAGCTCCTTGGTGCTGTGAGAAGGCACCATAGGTGCTCTGAGCCAGGCAGGTTGTGCACAGAGCTCCAGCCCTTGTGAAATGCCAATACAAACACAGCAGAAACTTTTAAACACCCATCTGAGCATCTCCTGCCCAGCCTTGCTGTGTGCAGGTCTTCTGGGCCACCACTGCTTGGGTTGGGAGCCTAAACTCCAACAGGACTTTTTTCCAGCAGCTAAATACTGCACTGATGCACTTTATACATACAGTCGTGATGCTGAGTCATTCCGAAGCATCTTCCTTCCAGTTCTCACTCATTATGTTGCTGTCAAGGAACATCAACCCTCTGCCTGGACCCTGGGGCTCATTCTGTAGAAATAAAAGCACAGCGTTGTGTGTACTTGAGCTCATGAGTCCATTAGCTATATTTAGTTCCCATCTACCCAAGGATTTGCAAGAAAATGGATGAATGTGCAAACTTAATTGCAAGTTACATCCTATAGATTCTGACAGTTATGTTTTCCCTTGAAATATGCCTCCAGGATGCAGTTCTCTTTGAGTCTATCCAGTGTTTAGTTACTCAGAATGACTGTACAGCATGCTGGAGCCCCCCAGGCACCCTCAGACACTCAGCATCAGAGCTGCAGTCTCACAGCTACAAAGCTGATGTACAGCAATGGTATTTTTTGAGTGCAATTTTTTCTACCAGTTCTTCATCCCAATGGACTAGTCAATACATTAGTTGGGTTAAAAAGCAGCACAGTAACAATTCTCCACAAACATACAGAGAAGTGGAAGAAGATGGCCAGCTGATGGAAGGCAAGCCCTTGCTGTTTTACTCAATTTTCAATTCATATTGAACCCTGACGTCCTTTTCTGGCTGTAACATCCCAAAGCAGTATCTTTCCTTGTTAAACCCTAGGATTTGTGATCTGATGTCTTTCAACTCCAATTCAGAAGAGTTCAACAGGACGAAAATAAATCTAAAATGATAAAACAGTCAGTTCAGAAGAGCCGCCTTCTACTGCTGTATTTGGAAGATACCTGCTTGACCCACCCAAGTTATTCTGTATTCAGTTACTTGTAACTTTGCCAAAATTAAAACTGCTCAGGTTGGAATTTTCCACACCATTTTGGTCTCTAGTAGGAATCTGGTAGGAATCTCTAGTTGGTCTCTAGCAGGAATCAAAGGCAATTTCAGGAAAATTAGCTATTTTCAATGACCAGATCAGGGGAAAAGTACACAACATTAACAGGGATGAGATTGTTATTGGAGAAGAAAAAAATAAGGGATTCATCTGATATTTGCAGGTTGCACCTCTCTGCAGATGAACAAGGGAGAGGAATTACGATTTTATGGGAAAGCCTTAATTTTAGCATTCCATATCAATCAGCTGCTTGATTTTGCAACCCAAATATCCTTCTAATATAATAAACTAAGAGAATGAAATTACACTAACTAAACTGACAGAATGAAACCAACACTTACAGTGCAGTCAGGATCCTGGGAGCTCTCCCATTATATTGCACCAGTAAATAATTCCCGCAGTTTAGGACTCCTCCTGGTCTATGGTATAAAACCCAATACTTAATGAAAAAGATAAATATGCATTTCTAAAAGCATCTATACAGTTTGCTGAGGAATAAACATAAATTTAACAGATGGTTTTGCTGTGTAATCATACACTGGAGATACCAAAGGCATCCGGTGAATTTTCTATGTGATGATCTTTCTCCCAAGCTAAGGGACTTCTTCGGGACTCGTTAGCATCACCATCACCAGGAGCGCGCTGGGGAGGAGAGCCGCGCTCTGCAGACTCGCCGCACGCTCGCTGCTTGACGCTACTGACTGCACGCGGCTGTCCAACACGCTTGCTCGCTCCTGCTCCCCACGGCACGCCGCAGTACCGAGCCTTTCTCCTCCCTTCTAGAAGTCTTTCTCGGTGTTGCCTGCATGGAGGAATCTGCTGTATTTAAGTTCCTGAAAGATAACAATGCCATGTCCCAGCTATTTGATCTGCCCCTGGTGCAGCCAGCTCGTGCTTGACACAGGGGCATGGCCATTGATCCTTTGCGGTCTCCTAGTGCCCATGGGAATGGGACAGCAGCAGGGGTCACAGGAAGGAAGACCCCAGAGGGGACAGTCCTGTGGATGGCATTTGTGAAGGGAAAAAAAAAAAACAACGTTCCTTCAGCAAAGCTTTCCTTTGGAAAATTACAAGAAGTCCCTGCGCAGAGTAAGCTTGGTGTGACGCTCTGGCGTGGTTTGTCCCCGTCCCTGCCCAGCTCTACCCCTCGCCCAGCCCCGAAGCGGCAATGCTCCCACCTGCCGTGGCCAAAGCTGCAGCAGGGAAGCAGCTGCTTCAGCAGTTAAATATTTTGCACTCTTGCTAGGGGATTTTTTCTTTCAGTCCAACCTGTCTGAGGATTTTCACTGAGCTAGACCAGTATTTGGAGCCCACACACCAAAGCTCTGAATGGAGCAGGACCATCAAAGCTGTTATTAGCAGGTCTCGACCTCACACACCGCACTTACCAGGGTTTACATTGCCGTAGAGTTGGCCCCATTTCTGACCTTTCGGACTCTAACAGGTTGCAGCAAGAAGGAAGCAAAGCCTGTTTGTGTTCCATGGTACAGAAGAAAGGACAGAGAGGGGCTATGGGGTAAAACTGGTTCTATATTTAAGGCCTGCATCGGGTTGTTATGGCAACAGGAATTCCAGCCACCACCGCGGGCTCCTCCGAACGCCTCCCCGCCATCCTCTGCAGAGCCCAACTTTGCATCACTCACCAGCCTCCTGCCTAACACTTGGGCTGAAAGGGAGGAAAAATAAATGTGCAACTCGTCTTTTCACAGCAAGTTTTTTCCTCCAGAAGTGAAAAGCAAATGAGAAGAACAGCTTAAATAAATATGCCTCCAGATACAAGCACTGAAAGCCAAGTCTAGCAGCAGAAAGGCTCAGACCCTCGTGGCTCATGGAGCCCACAGGGGCTGGGAGCCACCAGCATGATGAAGCCCAGCCGGTGTGTCCCCAGGGGGGACAACCGCATGGCTCCTGATGTGGGCAAGGTGCTCACAGGGTGCATCCCGGTGGGGTGGGAATGAACCCCTCCTTCCACACCCACCGCTGGTCCTCGCCAGGGCAGACCTGAGGCTCACACATACGCTAGCAGCAGTCTGTCCCTCACGGTGCCACTTCCCCAAGCTCCGTTCCTTTCGTCTGACTGGTGAAAGTCTGCGTTTCATCCATGCATCCATCTATGTACTTATATGGTCCTCATCTCCACCATGCCCAAACCTCAAGGGCCACCGGGAGATTGTTTGCTTTTTTTTGCAGCTATCATGCTGGAATTCATAAACAGAAAAGCTGTATGTGAGGCACATGAAGTAAACCTTCCCTCCCCCATTACTAAAGCCTCAGCTGGAGTCCTGCATCCAAGTCTGGGTGCTGTTCATCAAGAAAGACTGGCCCCAACTGGCGAGAGCCCAGAGGACAGCAATAGGAGTGACCAGAGACGTAGAAAAGCCTCTAATGAGAGGCGGAGGGAAATGGGTCAATTAACTCATGAAAACGGAAGGCAGAGCACAGGTGGGGTAAAAGTTTTCCGTTCATAAAAGGTTCCCTTAGAAGAGAGCAATGACTTGCTTTCCATATCTGCTGGGAATCAGACAAAAAATAACAGGATTGGGGAATTACGATGGGTATTGAGAAAAACTTTCAACGCAGAAGTACAGCAAAGCCTTGGGGTAGATTGCCCAGGGAGACTGGAGGGTGGAGACATCATTAAGACTTTCAAGAAAAAGGTGTTTCAACATCTGTCAGGGATGGTCTAGACATTGATCTTGGCTTGGTACAGGAGGATGGATTAGGGTATGTCTTTGTGTCCCTTCCTGCCGTACATAGCTGTGATTTTTCTATGAGAACCTCACATGTGCATTACAATTGCACACTGATCTTACACACGCCTCAGCAGCCATTTACAGCACTCAGAGTCTTCTTGATTGCGGTGACCGGAATTAGGTCTGGTATTTCAGAAGGCAGCTAAGGTTTTCAGTGTCACCCCTGGAACCACCTCACTTTGTGCACTCAGCAATTTTCAGCTTGCCTTTTCATAGCCAGACCAGCCTGGAAGCTCAGTGTCCCCAGCAGCAGCAGCATTCACAGGTCTCTCTGCTCCATTTCCTCCCAGCTGATGGCCTTTTACCTTAAACTAGCAAAACCTGTTATTAATCTATCAAACACGACCCAGCACTTAGAAATGGCTGTAATGCAATAACACGTCTCCTGCAGCCCATCAGTTCCTGGTTTTCTACGCAGCTTCTGCTAAACAGTCTTGCCTGTTCCAGAATTAACAGCGGCTCATTGCATCTTACCAGGAGTCAAAACTCCTTTGCTTACTAAGAGACTGTGGAGAAGAAGTCCGGAGATTGCACACAGCATCCCGCTGCGCCTCAACAGTGTGCAATTACTAACGGGGTGTGGTACCACATTAACACCGACCCAGCGATCCCAGCAGGGAGGCTGCTGAGTAACAGGGCAGCTTGAATCCCAACTGATTTGAACTGCAAATATAAAAAACCCAACAATTGATAATTGAAACAGAGTGAAAAGGAAGGGGGGAATCAAAATTTAAATGAAATCTTTCTAAATTATCACAAGAAAGTATTTGTTGTGATACAACAAATATATATTTGATAAGATAAGAAAGTGACCTTATCTGAAATACCTTTGGTAACTCTGCAGTCTAATTCCAAATGGGAAGGAAAAATAAATTAAATCAAAGCCCCAAAGTTTGCTTCTACCCAGCTCTATCAAAAACCTCCTGCTTTGTATCAAAGTCAGATCCAAACTGCCCTCAACACCCAGCCAGGGCTTCCAGGTCTGTGACCCAGCCGGGGGAGGCAGCAGCTCAGCGGGCACAGCGCTGCCCCTCCTCCGGGCAAGCCTCCGGCAAAAGGTGCTCATTAAATCTGTGCAGTGATGCCACGAAACCAGGGCCGAGTGGTCCCGGCAGCACTGCGTGCTCGCGCTGTGCAGCGAGTGCAGGCGGACGGCTTTATACCGAAAAGGACAATTTATGGGTTAGATAAGCCAGGAAAGGGGCAAGCTGCACCCGTGCTGTACCAGGGATGCAGAAGAGAGGCTGGAAGACCTCTACAGCTGCTACGGGGAGAGCAGGGCACAAGTTACACTTCCCAGGAGCTGACGACTCTTACCTCTCACTTTTTCCCTTGAAAACTGTTGTACAAACCTCTTTACCTTGCACCTCACATCAGCTCTGCGTGCAGCGACACGACCATGCGTGCAGTGCAGTGGCTGCAGACCACGGGCGCAGGGCAGCACATCCATTCAAGGCACCCAGTCCCCTTGAACACAGTCTCCTAAGTTGTCCAAAAGTTCTCCTTTCTTGTAAATTCAATTCTAGGAAAGGGAAGCTCAGAGATGTTGTTAACCAAAGTATGCAGAAGAGGTGCACCAGCCCAGAACAGCTGTGTTGTCCAGCATCCCCTGGCTACATCCACGTATCAGCTTCGCAGCTTGTCCTCTGCTTCTAGCTGCTTTTTCTAATTCACCTTGAACTGCTGCCATGGCTGCAGGATGCTTTAGGAGAAACAGAAGAAGCCAAAAAACTGCAGGACCTACATTACCCTAAAAATAAACACCTGAGAGGAGTCAGAGTTATTAAAACGGTGAGTAGATGAACTGGAACCAGCAGAACCCCCATAAAGAACAAAGAGCAAAACACAAATCAGCATCAGCACCACTGTGGTGACAAACGCCAGCGTCCCATTTCACACACGGCACCAAGTACTACAGCGGGCTGTGAAACAGCCTCTTTACAGCAAGAGCACGATTATTGCGACATAAGACCGGGAGGAAATGCAGCCCGTCAGCAGCACAGCGGAGAAGTATCAGATCGGCCAGTGTTGGGTATTTTTGTTCTTGTTAATAAATAAATAAATAAAATTGTGATGATTAAGTGGAAGCAAAATAGCGCTGTTATCAATACAGAGTGCCTATGCAGTACATTAAACCCAAGTAATTTAAAGAGCAGGGCATATCATATAAATAATTCATTCTCTTTTGGTAAGCACAATGCTACTTTAGCTGCCTAAATTTTCAAGGAGGAGGTTGCTTTTTAATTAAAATGTAGGCATTTACAAATGCACGTGGGCCTTTAATTATTCATGTTTGAAGCAAGCTGACTTGGTCATGCGTTAGAAAGAATAAAGCAGCTTTCATCTTTCTGTAGATTACACCCAGCAAACTGCCGGGACTGTGAATGAGCCGAGCAAGTCTATCTTGTGATGAGAGTGCGTTTCGGTCCCCCATGCAGCAAAAAGTCATTGGGGAAGATGCATTTGCTGAGGTCAAACAAAAAAAAGAACAAAGTGCTGGAGAGCCAACACGACGCAGAATCAATCTGCCTCAGTGCCTGTCTTAAAGCAGGTTGCCCCCGGCAATTAGGGATATTACGAAGGCGGATAACCAGAGTGCAGATGATTTCCAAGGGTTTAATTGCTTTCTTCCTAATGACACTGCAGGCAACAGCCCTCTCCCTCCTTCCCCGGATCTCTAGCTCAATGGGAGCTTCTCAGCTGGTTTGTGGGGTATGGATCTGGCCTAGGTGAGGGCAGCACATGGCAACCTCAGCCCCGGTGTGAGCACTAACTTCCACAAAACGGATTCCAGCCCAAAATAAAGCTCTACTGCTCAGGAAGTAAATCAAAAGCACCCAACACTCATTTTTTTGAAATCCCTGGGTTTTTAACCTAAGCTGCTGAGTCTTGAGAGCCCAGCACCATGAAACCAGCATTTACCTGCACGGTCTGCTGCGAGGCACAGGTCCGTGCACGGATCCTGGGCTGCTCTGCCCCAACCTGCTTCAACAGCTTGCAGTGGCCGAGGATCTCTTCCGTGGGTTTTGTGTGCCTCAAAGCACATAAATTACAGTATTTCAATGAAAATTAGAGGAATATTTGGGTTGAAACAGCCTGGTGACCATAACCCAGCAAGGTGAAAGCGAAGGGGGGTTTTGCAGCCAAGATGCTGTGCTGACGACCAGCGGCTGCTCAGGGAGAGGCTGCAGCTGAACCTGGTGGCACCGAGCATCAGGAGAGGACTCCTGTTCTCCTCTGCCCGTCCGAGCAGATCTACCTGCATGGACCAGAGCTGTGGCTCTGCCTCGCAGCTCCCCTCCTGCTCCCAGCTCCTCTGGGCAGCTCCAGCTGCTTTGCCGCTCTGGCTTTTCACAGAGAGAAGTTTCCAGAGATGCTCTTTGATGCTGGCAGCCTCCTTCTGCACTGCATGGAAACCGAAGCAGAAATTCAGGTGCTAGCATAAAGTCTTGCCGCAGCAGAAATTCGGCTAGGAATGCAAAGTCTTGCTGCGGCCCCTTTGCACCAGATTTGCCCAATTTATGTTTCTGTGGCTCGGCCACCGAGCCCGGAGCGACGTGGCCACGCACGCCGGGAGCCAGCCCTGGCCCCAGCCCTGCTCAGCCCGGCAGAGCGGTGCCCTTCGGGCCGTGGCACCCAGGGCAGAGGCTCCAGCCCGTGCCAGCAGTGCCATCTATTGCCACGCTCGGCTCCTTCGCAGAGGGCCAGCTCCGGGCAGAGAGGGAGAAGAGGGAGAAAACACATTCCCACCAGCGGGAATAAGGGAGACTTGCCCATCGACCCACATGCTGCTCCGCCTTAGAAAAGCAGCTAATGTTTAAAATATCTGCATGTGGTAGACCTCACTGATCCCAGAAACAGTGATATCTGAGAGCCGAGTTCCCCATCAGAGCCTGGGGGCAGAGGTTCCCCTGTCCTCCCTGGGCCACAGCTCTGCTCTGACCTCGCCGGTGCACGTCTCCCACCTGGGAAGGGGCAAAGCCACTTGGGAGTTGTTATCTCCGGCATCCGGCTGGGCCGTCAGCCTGCAGCCCCAGCCCAAGGGGGAGAGCAGGAGAGCAGCTGTGCGGTGCCCCCGGCCCCGGCACTGACCTGCCGTCAGCGTGGGCTGGGCTGGCATCAAACCTGCTCCGCTTTCCTGGCCTCCTCACAGATGTGTCCAGTGTTCAGCTTGAGAAGGTGGACCACCGCAGTTTTCTCCATCATTGCCAGACAGCGTCAGGTACCCAGCTCTACTTGAGATGAAGAGTGAAAACATATCAATGCTCGTGTTGTTTTAAATGCAGGTGTGAAGCCTTGATTCTATGGACATCTCCACCTGATACATCAGCATTTTGATATTCAGCGGCTCTCTTGACTCCCACTTCTATTCATTTTTGAACTCCTGGTTAAAAAAAACCACGCCAGGTTGGTTAAAACAACCCCCACAAACATTCCCCCAAACTTCCAGCAAACGTCCCTCCTCCCTCCACAGAGAAGCAGCAATGAGCGTTGCTGGCACACAGCACGGTGGCACACGGGCCATCTGGCATCTGCCATTGCACGGCCATCGCAGCAGGATGAACACAGCCCAACCCACCACCCCCAGCATATTCATATTTCGGTTTCCACGAGGGAACGACTTCCACGTTTCAGGGAGGGATGAATTCTGTGTGGGAGAGGCCGCTACAGGCTCGGCTCGCTGGTGATCAGGGTGGTGGGGACCGTGACACTGCTGAAAGGTTTGGTTGCTGCAGCACACCTTTTCCAGGCAGAGCTCGGCATTTCTGCTGACGAGGCTGCGAGGACAACAAGCGCCACACAGAAACGAGTGGCCCTGTGCCACTTGCTGTGACCAGACCCAACCCTCTGCTCTTTTCACACCACTTCACTAGTGTCCAAGGGAACGATTTTGCATCCTCCTCGGCACACGGAGCCACAGGGCTTACCCAGGGGATTTCCAGAGCTGTACGGCACTAAGTCTTTCGGATTAAACCATGCTGGTTTAGCCCAACTAACTCAGTACACCACGGTGCTCACACTAAGCACTCCAACCCACGGACGAGCAAGTGGTCTCTGCTCTGTGCCCGCTTCCCGTGGCATCCCACAGCAAAGGGACCTGCCTCTGTGCCTCATGCAAAGCCATCACCTTGTGACTGCTCAGCCCCTGGCAAGGCACCTCCATGCCTGAGGAGGATGGGAAAAAAAAAATTATAAGAAAATCAAGCCTCTAACTCAGGACTTTCAGGTTTGTAACTCACTCTTAGCTGAGTTACGCCTGTTACAGCCTTGAGGACAATTTCTCCCTCCCAGAGACAGTCCTGCCAGCCCTATACTAGCTTTCTGCCCTTCTCCAGCATCTTACAGCTTAACTACATGGCTGAGACACTGCTGTGCCCAGATCTACACAGCAACTACTGCTTCAGTGCTTTGGGAGCTAATCCCCAGCCTTTGCTCCGGACCTCTCTCCCCAGGATGGTCCAAGCATATGGCAGCACATCGCACCACCATGTGCTGGTTTTGGCTGGGATAAAGTTAATTTTCTTCATAGTAGCTAGCATGGGGCTATGTTTTGGATTTGCACTGGAAACAGTGTTGATAACACAGGGATGTTGTCATCACTGCTGAGCAGTGCTTACACACAGTCAAGGCCTTTTCTGCTCCTCACCCCACCCCACCAGCGAGCGGGCTGGGGGGGCACAAGGAGCTGGGAGGGGACACGGGTGGGACAGCTGACCCCAACTGCCCAAAGGGCTATTCCACACCATATGGCGTCATGCTCAGCATGTAAAGCTGGGGAAGAAGAAGGAAGGGGGGGACATTCAAAGTGATGGCATTTGCCTTCCCAAGTCACCGTTAGGCGTGATGGAGCCCTGCTTTCCTGGAGACGGCTGAACACCTGCCTGCCCATGGGAAGCAGTGAATGAATTCCTTGTTTTGCTTTGCTTGCATGCACAGCTTTTGCTTTACCTATTAAACTGTCTTTATCTCAACCCACGAGTTTTCTCACTTTTACTCTTCTGATTCTCTCCCCCATCCCACCAGGGGGGAGTGAGCGAGCGGCTGGGTGGGGCTTAGTTGCCGGCTGGGGTTAAACCACGACACACCATCAGAGAGAGCTGGCTCAGGACCTTGCGCAGAGGCTTGGACAGAAACCAGGGTCACAGTGCCAGAGACAGAACTCGACTCACCCCAGTGCCACCCCGCCTTATCCAATTAATTTTCGGTCTGGTGCAGAGATTCAGCACACAAATACCCAAACTATAACAGAAGCTGCCAACAATTTGATCCCAGTCATCTTTCAATACACTACAGAAATCCCTTAAAAGTGGCAGAGGCAGCCACACTCAACAGGGACACGTGCAAAGGCTGGACCTCACGCCTAAAGTGGCTGGCCTGAATAAGGGTCTGAGGGTGAGCACACCTTCCCCTTAAAAAAATAAAATAATTTAAAAATCCAGCTCCACCATCACTCTTCTGGGTACCTGTTTGGATAAGAAATGGGTTAGATTATTCTGAATGGAAAACCTCACACTGGAAACTCTGAGCTGCTGCTTAGAGCACATACAGCCTCCTGCAGACATTTATGGGCCTCTCTGAGGAGCTCTGCTCCATGTTCATAGCAGTGTCATTGCAAAGAAGGAAAAGTTATTGTTTCTGTTACTTATTAATGTCTTTATTTCATAAGTGCATGTCATACAGACAATAATACAAGATCTGACAGCTGGCAAGCAAGGAAGAAAACTTGCACTGTAGGGAAAGGGATTTAACTATTTAAATTCAAGCCCTGGGAGTATGAATCGGCTCTTGAGTGCTACTGAACCTCTCAGATGAGTGCTGATTCAGATTGTGAACTCTCGTTTGGCTCTGATGTGCAAAGCATATTGCAAGCCTTGAGAGTTTTGAAAAAGTATTCTGATACACACAATTTTTATCCTCTGATAACTTCTGGTTATGGTTTTCATCTGATTGCTTGAGATTCCTCCTTTCCATTCATATCCCTGTGTTGAAACCACGCACGTGGCTACAGCGGTACCAGCCTGAACAGAGGCTGCCGTTTGATTCCTGAGCACATTTCTCAGCGGGCCGCAGACCCTCCATCCCCACGCGTGCCCCGCAGGGAGCAGAGCCTCCTGCGAGAGGCTGAACTGGGCTCACCGCAGCAGGGCTGATGACCCCGTGGTGGGACAGAGCCCTGGCAGCCCCAGCAGAAGGCGTGGAAACGGGAGTGAGGGCACAAAGGAGTGACCTGCCTGCAGCCAGCAATCCTGGCACACCCGCATCAGCATCATGGTTTTAGCTGTAGGCTGCTTTAGCGATCAAGACAGGCAACTGGTAATGCTGACATCTTGTTATATCCCACCCAGCCAAATAAATCTCTCCCTGCTCCATACACATACAGCCCCATGACTGCCTCAGGCAGAGAACCGAGGAAAAACAGACAGGTACATTGTCTTCTCTCTGCCCTAGGGAAGGGGAGAGGATGTCACCGTACGCTGTCGGCTAACAAGACTGTCCCACCTCTCGCAGAGTAACTCCTCGAGCAAGGGTGAGGAGAGCAACGAGGACCACAGAAACCCCTGCATTCCCATGCTAGCCAAGTTATTTGGGAACAAAAATATAATGAAGTCCAATACCCGTGTGTGAACAGGTTGTCAGCACTAGCAGACCTTTTCATAGAGCACGAGCTGCCTTCCCGGGCTCAGCGGCTGAGCCACACAGCGACAGGGCACGGACAGACGCTGCAGAGCAGAGGTCTGGACCCAGGTGTTTCTGAGCAGCAGCTGGGTCTCCAGCCCCTCAGGCTGCAAAACCTCTCAGTGAGTTTAACCACTGTGTGTCAGGGGAGAGAAAAGGTTCAGCAACCTTCAGCTCACAAGGCCAAGCCATTCGCTGACTGGCGCTGCAGACCCTGAAGCTGCTCCTGCCTGGGCGCTGCTATCGTCACAGCCCATCCGAGCTGCCACCCTCGGCGTTTGCATCAAGAAAGTGTGGGAAGTCACTAATCTAAGTACAGAATCATGCCTAAGGCTCTGCACTTTTAGATTCATCTCAAGCAAAATATCCATAACCTCATTTTGCACTCAAGTTATCTTAAAGAAAAAAAAAAAAGAAAAAAAAACAAACAAACAAACCCACCATCAAAAGAGACCAGCTGAGTTTCAGAAGGGCCCTACCTACCAGTGACTGCCAAAGGCTGCTTGAAAACGTCGGTCTCCATCCTCCTCCTGAAACACAACCGGGAGCTGGCAAAGGCGGCTGGTGACGAGTGACCTCCCCACCCTGCCAGAGCGGGGCTTTGGGAATCCACTGAACAAAGAACAACATTCCGGTTCTCAACTTGACTTTAGTCAAACATTTCAGCAGATTGTCTTTTCCCCAACACATCTAGCAATATTTTGTCATCATAAATTGACTCTGGTTTATATTAACTAAAACCCTCTCTCATTCAATATCTAGTTTGAAAAATGTTGGCAATGAGCATTAATTCAAAGTAAATTTATACCCACAGATCATGCTAGAGCACTGGGGTGAGTTTCCCAAAACATGAACCTAAGTTTACCAAATAAGAACATGAAAAACCCAAAGAACTGATTCACATAATCTAATTTACATAAGATAGATTCACGAGGGCAGTGGGAATCTGCCAACATAAACCACTGTCAGACTTTGTGATATTCATGTATACTTAAGAAAAACATGAACTGCAGCGTCTCAAGAGGAGACAGTACTTGAAAGGAGTCCAGCATCAGGTTTAAAAATTCACCACATCCTAAACTGCACCTGGGGGGACCCAGTGCTCCCGGAGCTGGGGCAGAAGATGCTTCCAGGGGAACGGCCGCTGCCGCCGGCTTGCACAGGGTTTGGGAGCAGGGATGTGCAAGTTAAGCCTTCAAGACACCTTGGTTTTCCAAGAGACACTTTATTCCCTGTGAACTGTCCACAGGGGAAAAAAACTCTCAAACTCATGGGACATGCAGAAACACCTGTCTCCTTTTCCAAAGGCCTTCCCAAATTGTCCCAACTTACATCCCCAATCTCCTCCTGTGCAGGCAGACAGCCAGACCGTCACAAACCTGCTCACACCATCCACAGAGACCCTACGGCCGCGGAGGACCCAGCTCCCCACTCTCTCCCTCCAAAAGCCAAACGGTTTATCCAAACAAGGTGTCAGAGCATGGGGAACTTCGGCTCCCTTCTGGGCTTGGCCAGATCTCTGCTGGGGGGCCAAGGGCCAGGAGTGCTATGGCAGTTCCTGGGGGCACTCAGGAGGACGCTGAGCTTCTCCACAAGTCAGAGGAAGGAGCACTCTTGTGCCGGCAGCAGAGGAAGGGAGACAAAGGCAGGCGGCTGTGAAAGGTTGGATCCAGCCCCGCTGAGCCCCAGCGGGAGAGCAGGGATGCTGGACTAGTGCCTTCCTGCAGAAGCAGCTGCGAGAGCCACTGGGTTTCTAAGTCCATCCCTGTGAAGGAGAAGCGGCGTCACCTCCCTGTGTCCATCTCCTGGTGCGAGGAAGACCTTGTAGCTCTCTGTTTCAGGAGGCTGACAGTGATAGAGCTAGGCACGTTTATCTGATGTTTCTACAGAATAACATATTTCATTAAAATCAAAGTGCAGTTTGGGCCAAAACAGGCAGGGAAGGAGGAAAGGGGGAGCTGAAAAATGTCAAAGCTTTAAAAAATTGTATTCTACTTTTTTGGTATTTTAAAGCAAAGCTTTGACTTTGTTTAAAAGAAGAAAAATGTTATGTTGATAAATATTAACAGAGAAAAGGATTAAACAGAAGGGTAAAACGGCATGAGCATGAAACATCATATCTGCGTTTGAGGACAAATGTTTCTCTTCAGCTCAGAACTTTCCCTGGTTTTGGTCACGGGACAAGAAAATCCACAGCAGATCCACCAGTTCTGCTTAGCAGAGAGGCAGTGGAAAGGGAGATCCTTACCGGACAGTCCCACGGGTAGGCACCATGCATAAGAAAGAATTAAGCAACTGAAAAACAGTTACAATGATTTCTTCTTGGTAGTAAGTGGCAGCTGCAAGAGCAGGGGTAACTCCCCCAGAGAAATCAGGAAAGCATCACAAGGATGTCCGGGAGCATCTTCAAGGCCAGACTTTATCTCCGGCCAAGGAAGCAAAAGCCAGAGCTGCTCACGGCCCGGCGGCTCAGCCTCCTCCGTGCTCTCGGACTCGCACTTGGCTTTCACTCTGCATTTTTAAATATCCCTGAAAACCTGGGGTTTCTCCCCCTCTCGGAGGAATTGGACCCAGTCTTTCCCCAAGCTATTTTTTATTTTGTCCACCTCGCATCATTGCCCTGATCAGCAAGTGTCGGGCTGAAAACTTTTGCTCCTGGGAATGGAAAAATACCCCCCGGCGCTTTCCTTTCCCTTCACTGCCCCAGCCCCAGCCCGCCCCGGCCCCGGCCCACCCCGCCGCCCGGAGGCCTTTCTCCCCGGGCTCTCTCCGCTTTCCTCCTCCCGAGCTCGCTCTCTCCCACCACGCAGCTCCAGCCCGGTACCCGCCGCGGCACCCGGCCCCGCGGGGACGGCAGCGGGACGGCTGGGCACGGCCGCTGTGGACAAACCGGGCTGGAAGCTGGACTCGGCCTTGCTCCTGGGGCCCCAAGGGAAAGGGCCCTGCGAGGCCAGACACAGGGTGGCCTGCCGGCCGGCTCCCCGCCCTCCTGTCGGTGGGGAAACGCGCGTGGGTGCCCCCAGCAGCCGCCGGGCCCGCAGCCGTGCCTGCGGAGGGGGGGGACGTGGGTTTGGGGTGGCCCCAGCCCCGGGCTGGCTGCCTGCCGCCGCCCGCCGCCAGGTGGGGCCTTGGGACCGCGCGCCGCCGCCGCCGGGCCCTGCACCGCCACCGCCCGGCCCCGCACCGCCACCGCCCGGCCCCGCACCGCCACCGCCGGGCCCCGCACCGCCAGCGCCCGGCCCCGCACCGCCAGCGCCCGGCCCCGCACCGCCGGGCCCTGCACCGCCACCACCACTGCCCGGGCCCACATCGCCGGGCCCCACACCGCCACCGCCACTGCCCGAGCCCAGATCGCCACCGCCGGGCCCTGCACTGCCACCGCCACCGCCCGGCCCCACATCGCCGGGCCCCACACCGCCACCGCCACTGCCCGGGCCCACATCGCCACCGCCGGGCCCTGCACTGCCACCGCCACCGCCCGGCCCCGCACCGCCACCGCTGGGCCCCGCACCGCCACTGCCACCGCCACTGCCCGGCCCCGCACCGCCACTGCCCGGGCCCACATCGCCACCGCCGGGCCCTGCACTGCCACTGCCACTGCCACCGCCACCGCCCGGCCCCGCAGGAGCACCCCCCCCTCCCTCACCGCGGCACGGCCCCCCCCGTGCTCCCCGCTGGGAGGTGGAGGGGCTGGGGCTCTCCCCTCCTCCCGGGGCCCGCCACGCCGGCCCCCTCCTGGCAGTTCAGCTGTGGGCTCCTGGTACCCCCGGCGCGGGTCGGTCGGCTCAGCCGTTCGCAGAGCATCTCCCCAGCCCTCGGCTGAGCACCTCTGGGCCTCCCCGGGGCCCGGCCCCCCGCCTGCGCCCACCGCTCCCCACCCCGATGCCCTCAGCCCCACCAGCATCCTGCCCCAGAGAGGGTGGCCCGGGGTGAGGGGACAAGGTCAGGCTCTTGTGGGGCTCTGCCCCATCGCCCATCTCCCCTCTGGGCAGGATGAGACCTGTGGGGCACAGCTCCTCATTAAGGTGGGAGCACTAATTGCTCTCCCCTGCTCCACTGCTGGACGCCTATTTTGGGTTGAGCTGAAGCACCTGCCTTATTTGCAGCCTGTTGCAATAAGGGCTGCAGCTGGGTGAAGGGGCTTGGGGGCTGGTGTCCCCAACCCCCCCACCCCCCGCAGGCTGGTTTGAGGCTGAGCTGAACCTCTGCAGCTTTCCCTTTTTACCTCCTCCCAGGGCCTGACTAACAGAGGTTTGGCCAGGAGACCGAGAGCAGTAGATCCAGCCACGCAGTGCATGCTCCGTAGCTGGGGGTACAGCCCCCTTCTGCAGAGCATGCGGTTGCTTTCGTTGGGGTTAAATGCCTCTGGCAGAGAAGCAGAGAGAGCAGCTTGGCAGGGATTCACTCAGGCAAGAAAGCTGACCTGTGTTCAAGTAACCCCCTCACTCCCCCAAGGCAAAGAGCTCCAAGCTCCACCTGTACCTATGCCGGACAGAATTATTGGCTGTCGAGCTGCTGTAAACCCCAGCCCTGGCTCATTTGACCCCCCTCTACATGGGCTCTAAACCCCAACAGAAATAAGCTCTGTTAAAGACAGCGCATTCCATCCCCCCTCTGCCCTGGGGCTGGCTGCCGGGAGCCGTGGCATCTCCAGGCCGTTTGGTCACCTATGAAAAGTTTCCAGCTACAGAAGCAGCTCTGAATTATGAATGAATTTGCTTTGTCAAACGAAGGTCTCGGCTCAGGCTCAGGGATTAGGTCTCAGCCATGGGCTGGAGACACTGGTATTGATAACAAAGCCCCCGGCACACATGTACGCTGTGATGGATCCTGGGCCATCACCCATATAACACAATTAGCTGCTTTAATGCAATCAGAGGGGCCGGAGTGCTGGGATGAGAGTGGGGAGGCAGGAGCCTGGGTGCCTGGGAGTGATTCCTGGGCAGCACAAGGACGGCTGCATCACCCCCCGTCCTGGGTCCCCAGGCTGTCCCGCAGACAAATGCAAACTGCAGCAGGGCCAAGATGTGGCTGCACGGACTGTGCTGAGGCCGTTGGGTTTACTCTGATGCTCCCGGGGAGGCATTGCCCATCCCCAACACCTCCCTGGGCAGAGCAGGGGAGGGACGATCCGCCTGGTCCCACCAGCGGGTCACGGGGCACCGCCACGGCTCACGCTGGCCCTGCAGTGAGGCGCTTATCACAAGGTGGCTCGCAGTTTTATGGCCAAGAAGGCTTTTTATGGCTGTTCTCTGGGAACCCGCTGCACCAGTGAGCAGGCAGTCCTGGTGACACAGGTGCTTGTGCAAGAAAGTCCCAAACGTGCCACCACATTCGTGGCCTTCGGAAGCTGCCCTCCCGCCTGCTGTTCCTGCGGCTCGAGATGGCGCTTAAGGAGCTGATTTCTCAACTGGATGTCCAGGCGTCCCATAGTTATCCCCGACTGACCAGCTCTGCCTGTTTGGCCCAGCCACTGCAGCACAACCACCCACCCACTCGTCCTGCATCCCCGCCAGCGCTGGAGGGGGTGGCATCTGCCGTGTCAACGGGATAAAGGACCAGCCCGAGTCCCCGCTGCTCACAGGGGAGTGTTTGCTCTTGCTTCACCCAGGTGGTACTGGATGAATTATTGCTTTTTTCCCTTTTTTCCCTTTTTGCTGTTTTCTTATCCAGAATCAACTCGGCAGGCACACAGTGCCATCAGCTGTGCCGGAGAGCCTGGGAGCCATGACGTGGGCTGGTGCTTGTGGCCCTGCTCATCGCTCCTCAGCGCAGCCTGCAAGCCCAGATGAATGTCATGGAGCTCTGGCCTGACTCTCTCCGGCAGCCAAGCTGCCGTGCAGGAGGGCACTGCCGGGGGCCGGGGACTCTCCTCTCTCCAGGGGAGCTCAGGAGAGTGCTGGCACAGCCCAGGGGGTGCCCAAAATCCCTGGAGGGATGTCACCAAGGCTCCTTGCTCCGGTGGGCGCTGCTGGGGGCACAGCAGGGCACAGGGTGGGCAAAGGGAGCACCCAGGGTGGTGGGAGATGAGATGCTAAGGGCAGGCAGCGGCGTGCCAGACATGGTCGTGGGGCTGAGCTATAGGTACTGATCATGGGAGAGGAGCGGGGGCAGCTGGCAGCCCTTGGCTGCATACCTGGGAGAGTCTTTCAGAGGAAAGGGGTTTTTTGGGAAGTCCTCCCCAGCAGGATTTACTAAGGGAAGCTGCCTGAAAGCCACAGTTAATCCTCCATGATCCCGCTGCTCCTGTTCACTTCTCGCCTCTTGACTAACAAGACCCCTTCTTTAATAAGTCAATATTGTCCTACTGCTCGCCCAAGGGAAGAATAAATATCCAGGGACACCCTGCCCTTCCCATGGGGAGCATGCGCGGAGCAGCAAGCCCAGGGACTCGGGGGGCCAGTGGAACCTCCGGCCATGGCCAGTGGGGGTTTCACCACTGGAAAGGGCCAGGGTCACCTTTCCCTCTGCCGAGGGGAGAGGGGCCAACCCAAGAGCCACAGCGTGTCGGCAGGAAGCTCCAGCGGGGCTGTGGCTCACAGCGCTGCCTCCCAATGCACCTGTTCCTGGGAGGAAATTAGTGACCCTAAAGGGGAAGAAAATTGCTGCAACTAGAAACTTCTAACCTAAAACCAGCTACCTAGTGCTGGAGGAGCCTCTGAAGCTGTACTGAGATTTCACCAGGGGTATCACCTTGTGCAGGAGCCTGGCTGAAACCAGGGGACGCATCAATGCCACATGCCAGCAGCGGGGCTGTGCCACAGTCCACTGGGCAGACAGCCCGGCCCCATCCTGCCAGGGCGGACGCTGTCGGCACTCACCAGCCCCTTTCACGTATGGCCGGAGCAACTCATCTCCACCTGCCTGGCCAGAGGGGCCACGTCGTGTTCCTAGCCCTGTCCTTAGTTGCATGGGCGCAGCCACCCCGGTCTGGTGCCTGTAAAGAGCTGACTCTGGCAGCAAAAGGTTATGCTGCACAAATCTTTAGGGGGAAAAAAAGTCATTATGTTTTTTGTGGTATTTATCAGATGTTCAGAAAAAGCCTGATTTCTAGAGCAGGTGCTCCGAAGGGGAAGGAGATGCAAAGCATCATTATCCTCGCACTTCTGCCTCGTGGTCACTGCAGCGCAGGGACCAGCGCCCCTGACTCTCCCCAGCCCATGTCCGTGCCCATGCTCACACCTCCCAGCCCGCTGGGGCTGGGGAGTGCCGTAAAAATACACGTACACAGGAGAGGAACCCCTGCCCCAAGCTCCTGCCCAGCATTTCCACCAGCTCCCACGAAGGGCATCGCCTTGGGCAGCACCTCGGGGCTGCTGCGGGCGGGCAGGGATGCCCTGCAGCTGCGTGTGCCCCAGGACGTGCGTGGCTCCAGCTGCCAGCCCAGGCCATCCCCGGCAGGTTCATTGTGCCACACGGAGATGAAGGGGGGAAAGCAGTGGGAGAAAACACCCTGCTTTGGTGGTTGGGGTGTTTTTATGCACTCTGCAGAAAAGCTCGAGGATTTTGCAGCACAGAAGGCTGAGCTATTTTCTAGCCTGAGCAGGGAGCGCTCTCCCCCGCAGGCGTGGGCTGCTCTAGAGGAAAGCCTCAGCTCTGCGGCTGCTGGTTTGCAGCGGTGGCCGTGCTGGAGCTGCGCTGCCATGCCAGTCCCTCACAGGGCTCCTCTCTTTGGCACCCTCCTGGCACAGCCCATGCAAAAGGGGGTGTGCTCCCAGCTCTTCTCTTTGCAGCTGGCCTCAGTGAGGGGGTCCCACGCACGCACCCAGGGTGCAGGCTGGAGGTTTCCCTACCCTACTAATAGGGGCAACCCCAACTTTCTACATGTGCATCCGTCTCCTCCAGCCCCTGCCCAGCCCAGCTGCTGCAGGGGTGACACAGGCAATGAAACCCCCACAACCAGGCTACCCGGCGAGGAACACGGCCGTGGGGATCCCCCCAAACTGAGGTCGGGGACTCCCACCAGTGCACAGCCAGGAGCGAGACGGGCTCCCACCCTCGCTCCTGCAAACGCAGGGGGAGGCGAGGCCGTCATCCCTGGGCGGGTGGCAGCGGCTGGAAGGAGCCTGCCACCCTGCAGGCTCCAGCCAAGCACAGTGGGTGGGAGGAAGCTTCCCAGAAGACGGAGAGCTAAATAAAGGCAAGGCCTAGAACAACCCAGGGCTGCCAGCTATTTATTCTAGCATGCCTGTATGCTGCAGAGCAGGAGAAAGGTATTTTAAAGCTACTGCAAGGCAGCTTGTCTGGCTGCCTGAATTTGTTGATCAAAAAATCTAATCACCAACCCTCCACACCGACATCTCCAAGCCCTGCACCACCTCCAGCTAAGTATCTTCCTAAACCCACCTCCCCCAAAGCAGCCAGCCCCTCCATCAGCACTACACTGAAGCAGATGTTTGGAAAAAAGGCTTTCGCATATACAGGGTAGTAAGAGCTTGGGGAGCATCCCCATTCTGCACTCAATTTACTTCTGTCAGCCCTAATGAGAAATTTCTAACCAGCTTTTAGCATCCAGGGCTCACCTTCTCCACTCAAACTCTCACAAGCACTTACCCCTCTGGGCTTACAGATCTCACCTCCCATAAAAAAGCACACCCCAGCCTCCTATAAAAAGCAACCACTGCAATCTTTGTTCTTGAATATGTATTTTTTTACTGAAAAAATCATTCATAAATTAACAAATACAAAAATGTACAAACACATGGGTAAATAAATGTAATGACACAAAGGATTGCTTTGCTGAGAAGTGTGTGTGTGTTTTAAAACACTAGTCTTCAGTGCAAAAATGTCCCCCTGGCACCTCTTAAAAACATAACAGTAAGCTCAAAAGCCATGATGATGGAAAGCTACTTTAGAGTTTAAAGCCACTTCTGATGGTGAGTGACCCAAAGTGTGTGGCTGTTGCTCAGACAGTACCTCCCTTAAAGAAGCAGAGCTTTACAGATAATTAACTGTCAATAAATAGTTTTGCAAATAAAGCCCACATGGCTCATTTAAAAAAAAAAAAAACCAACAAACAAACCACGGAATCAGCATCGAACAGGACCTGCCCTCCAGTGGGGCTGACCGATGGTGTTGACATGGAAAGGGTGAATGAGTGGCCTTGTTGAATTTCAGCTGCCAGAATATGTACAAGTTCTCCTTAATACGAGAATTTTTACACCATAACAGCACATGCGCTTGACAGTATGTTTTTAACAGTTACATTTACTATACAGTATTCGACATAGCTGATAAGATTAACAGTGCACATTTTCAGATATTCCACATCTTAAAAAGGGAAAAAAAATTCAATGTGATTAGAACAAAGGAACTATGAAGAGGGATACTGCTGGGGGGGATGGACCCTTTTGTGCCAACCGTAGAGTGCATTTCTGAGCAGAGGTAACGGCTTTTTGTTCAATACAAGGTGCGATGGGTGTCAGGTACACATCGAAGGCTGAGGATCCCGACTAAGGTAGTTTAACACCTACTCACACACACATGCATGATTCCTGGGGTAGTGAACTTGGACTAGTTGAAATACATTCCTTGTTTGAAGCACCATTAAACAAAGACAGATTTCTAGCAAGGTCTCAAGATGAAAGAAAAGAGGGGCAGGGCAATGTGGGTTCAGCATCTGAAAAGGGTCCACGTGAATTAGAGATCGAGATTCAGAAGCAAAAGTCTTTATTGCTATATGCGCCATAAAAAGCAAATCCTCACCTCTGTCTATAAATAACCAGGTTGAATCCCCTCAGGAAGCAAATTTAAAGCACATGTAAATTCAAAGACTTTAAACCTAAGTTACAAACTTATCAGCGCTTTTCAAGGGCAGGCTCGCTGTCCTCTCATACCAGCCGATAAGATCTACACAACAAGAACTCGTGTTTTCTAAACTAACATTTCCTGGATGCAGGGTAGGAATGCCCTGGGCAGTCACACCCACAACAGATGTGTATGGGGATCATACGTCCACAGAACTGAGAAAACAATGTAAACCACGAGAAGTTAAGGAAACCGAAGGCAAACAACGCAATAAAACCAAAGTTAAAGTACTTCGGAGGTTAAGTACCCACCGTTGTTATGTATAAATACAAATTAAAAAGCAACCCCCAATGTATTTACTTTTAAGTCAGAGACGTCCAGTAAAAGTGACTGTGTCAGTGCTGTGTAAGGACTGGATTGACTGTCAGCGGGGAGGAGAGCCGGGAGCCCAGCCTGCCCACGGTGGCGGTGGGGAAGGAGGGGATGGCAGATGGGAGAAGGGAGGGGGCATTCCAGTTTGGATGGGGCATCAGACCAAGCTCTCTGGTTCCCAGTCCTCATTTTTTCATGAGCTTGATTCATGTGTCCTTCATTTCTCTCACTAACCCGCAACAACCAGCCCCACCAGCTGGGCTTGTGCAAGTGCTGCCAGGTGCTGACGGTGATAACCAAGTGCACTACCTGGCTCTCACTGACAGCACGGCAGCGTGCTGTTAGATTTACACAATAAATACAAAATAAAACAACCTCCCAAACCATACCGTCACACTACAGGAGTGACTGCAGGGTGCTGCCGGTCCAGGGCAGGCTCGGTGCGGTGTGGCCAGCTGCCCCATCCCGAGGACAGCACGTGGGCAGGAGCAGCCGACCTGGGGCTGCGCTTCCCACAGCAGCATGGATGCGAGCTCTTGAGCAATCTGCCAAGCTCGCACTTGCCATCAGTGGGATATACAGCAACAGGCCAGGGATTTAATTCCATATGGCTTTTGGATTCATTTGCACATCATGTTGCAAAAGTGACAGAAAGGGGAGTTTTTCCATAAATATTCCCATTTCCTCACTCTCCCTGGAAAAAGCCACCCCTGTGGTTTCTGGAATGAGCAATGATATGGCTGTATTTCTCATCCACTAGATTGGAAAGTTTAGGGCCCTGTCCCATGAACATTTCTGCATATGCACAGCTTAAATCATGCAAGCAGTCTCACTGGCTTAAAAGGGAACACCTTGCACAAGTACAGTGATGCACACACAAGTGTTTACGGAATTCAGGACTAAAATGAGTGACCATATGTAAACCTCTAGCTTGGATTTGAGCCATAGGAGAAAAATAAAAAGGGGCAATTTACACAGCATATTTACACTTACACTTCTTTAAGAAGCGATTCTGTTGTATATACTTCAAGCAGGTCATTTAAAAAACCTCACAGACATAGAAGAACGGTATCAGAAGTCGTTTGATCTCCCACCAGGGCAGTTGCTGACCGAATCGCTCCCGACATTCGCCGTCAGGAAGCCAGAGTCCCTCAGCTGAGCCGCTTCCCAGAGGAGAAAGCGCATCCGAGGTGAGTCCCGGTGCTGGAGATTGCTGGAGGAGGAATGTGAAGACGAGAGCAGCAGGTCGAACCATTGTCCTGAAACCCAGAAAGCAAGTGGCGGAAAAAAGAGACTGCTGAGCTCGCTGCACGAGTATCAGGCTGGATTGGTACAGCTAGGGCAATTTGTGCGTGCACTTTCAGCCTTATTCTCCAAAATACTGTGATCCTTCATTAGACAAAATGTTGCTTGTCCTTGATAACCCTTGGAAAAGAAAGTCTAGCATGGTGCTTTCTTGGTGAAGGGCAGAGCAAAGTTATTTTCTCCTCTTAATATTCGGTCACCAGAGCCAGCTCCGGTGTCAGGTTAACAGTGATGTTCTTATACAAGGCGTCATACGTGACGTTTGGAAAGTAGTTCAAGTTATTGAGGCCGTCCAGGGCTTGCCTTTCTTTCGACTTCCTCAGCAAGGCATACCTGTGCAATGAGAACCAGAGGCAAGAGTCACTTCCACATATCCCAGAGAGCCCTGCACAGTCCACCCAACATGCCTAAAACACCCTTAAAACAGGAAGTCCCATCAGCAGCTACAAAACAACAACTTCCTGAGCCCTTAAGAAAAATGACCATCATTTGTTTCTATACTCCTGGCAGGTAAACATCCCAGACATCACAAGATTATAGTCCACCGCTCGATGAAAAGCAAAATGCTCTCTGTGCCACCAGGCAGCCCAGCAAGCACCCAGCAGTCAAAACCACCTGTAACTCCTGCCCAAAGCCTGCGGGTCCCGATCCCAGGAGGGGGCTGAGCTCGAGGGGGGTCTTGCCAAGCCCTTGCCAGGATGTTTTGGCTGGAGAAAAGCAGCTGATGGGTGATGTGGTCCTTTCCATTTTTTAAGAAATTAGACCACAAACAAGAGCAGAACTAATGATTTTAGTCCAAGGGATGAGGGACAAGGAAGTAAAACTAGAAGAATGATGGTTTGGGGAAGGAAACGGCAGCTGGTGCACCAAAACAGCCTCACCAAATTTAGGGGCAGCATGACGAGATGTAAGGGCTAAGGTGGGAGGGAAAAAATATGTAAGTAGAAACATCTCGGCAGGGCAGGACACTGACTTTCTGGGGGCCTGGCAGCACCAGGTCGAGTGGGAGCTGGGCTGGGACCTGGGGACTGAAAAAGCACCAGGGAAGAGATGTGCCAGGAGGAAGGCGAAGGCTGGGTCAAAGCAAAGAGGGAAATGCCAAAACTGGCTTCAAAGAGGTCACAGCATCAGGACACGGGCAGGACACTTAGTGTCTTGATGAACACTTTCCTTCTCCACACTGAACAGTGTCAGGTCCCCCTGCTCCCTGCTTGCGTGGGAGAAGCAGCAGGGCTTTCAGATGGCAGCAGTTAGTACTTGCCTGTGGGCAAGTGCAGAGCAGAGGGAAGCAGAGATTTCAGAGGCAGGACACAGAGGATATCTATCGTTAAGCCTTGCCTACTGGTGTCCTGGTTTCGGCTGGGATAGAGTTAACTTTCTTCCTAGTAGCTGGTATAGTGCTGTGCTTTGGATTTTAGTATGAGAATAATATTGATAACACGCTGATGTTTTGGCTGTCACTAAGCGGTGTTTACATTGGTCAAGGACTTTTTTTTTTCCCCTTCAGCTCCCCATGGTCTGCCAGGTGCCCAAGAAACTGGGAGGGGACACAGCCAGGATAGTTGATCCAAACTGACCAAAGGGCTATTCCATACCATGTGATGTCATGCCCAGTATATAAACTGGGGGAGTTGGCCGGGGGGTAGCAATCGCTGCTTGGGGACTGGCTGGGTGTCAGTCGGCGGGTGGTGAGCGGTTGTATCTTTTTTTTTTAATTTATTATCTTTTTTTTTTTCCTTTTTTCCCCCCCCTTTTTTCCCCTCCCTTGGGTTTTGTTCCTCTCTCTCTCTCATTGTTTTCCTTCTCATTATAATTCATTATTATTATTACTATTATTTTGTTCCAATTATTAAACTGTTCTTATCTCAACCCACAAGTTTTCTTACTTTTGCTCTTCCGATTCTCTCCCCCATCCCACCGGGGGGGAACTGAGCGAGCGGCTGCGTGGTGCTTAGCTGCCGGCTGGGGCTAAACCACGACAACTGGGCATCAGGCTCCAGACGCAGCAGCGCACACAGGACTGCTCAGCAGCACGGGTATCGGCCTCACTGGGGCAAACCACTGCCTTGCCCACCTTCACCACAGACCCCCCCTCCCGCAGCACTGGCCCACAGCTCCTGCTGACTTTGAACCAGCGCTCCTGGCTGGGGCCAGGAGGAGACCAGGGAAGCATTAGGAACAAGAGCTCAATCCCACTGCACTCCCAGCTTCCACGCTTCAAGGGTTTGACTGAATATGGCTTTTTAAGCCAAAACGGACTTCTCTTTTTCAAGAGTGAAATGAGAGAAGCATCTCTTACTGGCTGCATTCTGTTCAACAGAGAAATGAAAACTAGGGCTAAAGATGACATAACCTCAAATGGAAAATCCCCCCAAAATGAGTCTTCTGTAAAAAGAGACCAGCAGATAGCTCAAATGGTACCTGCAACATAAACCCTCCTTGCTGCCCCTTCCGCCAGCAGCGGCCAGGAGCCCCTCTGCAGAACAGAGCTTGCACTGTCCAGCAGCTCGTCACCTATGAGTGTTAGTGCCTGCAGTTGTTTGTGAGAAAGGTATTTCTCTGGTTTTCTGTTGCATAGTTTTCAGAAGACTCCAATTCCACCAAGGTCCCCTGGCAAAAGCAGCCGTTTGACCAACCCTTGTACTCCCTGAATTAACCCTGGCTCCTGGAGGAAAGGGTTGGAGCCCTCCTGGAAAGCTCCAGGGAGAACTTAGCTTTTTGAGAAAAAAAGACGAAGTGTCAACTACAGAATAACAACACTGCAGGGGGACATTGCTTCTGCAACAGCAACCGCCTTCGTAGGGCAGACCCAGGGTGTTGCTACTGGACTTTGTTAGTGTTCCCAGGGACACCTGATGCTTTAGTGGCCACACACCAGGAGAGCCCCCGCCCTCTGCCTTCCCCAGGCTGAGCAATGCCTCCTTCAACATTTAGATCAGGCTCTTCTAGAAAGATAGAAGCTCCTGACATGTGGCATTAGCCACCCCTTTAGGAACATCCCCCTGGAGATACAGGACCCCAGCCTTCTTTTGGATGGCATCCAAGCAGCTACAGCCACAACGCAAGGACCCCTCGTTGTAGGGATGCAGGGTATAAAATGTAAGGACGGAGGAATCCAGGCAGTGCTCTGCCTCCGTCTCCCCGCAGTTAGTTTCCTTCATGAGTTAAGGCCCTCAAACAGCTGCAGGGAGCCTTGTACATGCTACAGACTCTTTGTGAAAGGCTTTGGGATTCTTAAAAAAAAAAAATTTACTTGCCTCCCTAGGAACTGCACTTCTCCTCGATGGTGGTGGGGAATTGATTTGTATTTCCCTGTGTCTCCCTCTGGCCGAGTCACCGAGTAGCCTGCGTACTGCACTCTGCATTAGAAAGGGAACAAATAAAATAAATTAAAAAAAAAAAAATCAGCTGTTGCATTTGCTGTGCCGTCATCACTTGCCAGGGCTGCACAGTTAGTGTGCTTGGGGCTCCTACCGCAGCTTTGCCTTTCCACCCAGCAGATAAGCTATGCAAACCTCCCCACTCCAGCCTGGGCTCCAGGTAAGTCCCATGGCATTGGGCACCTCAAGGCTTCAGAAGCTCAGCTGAGATCAGTTTGAGCTCAGCAGTGTGGGATATTGCACACAAAACCAATAATTTCCCAACCAGCACTTCTCTGTTTGCTTCCAACCTACTGCCTGTGCAGGCTGGAGTGGCCCCTGTTCCCACCACCAAGCCACAGCAGCCGGGCTGGCTCTTCCCCAGCCCGGGTGAAACGGGCACAGCAAGCCCAGCGCCGGTTGCAGAGGTGACAACGCTTCCCCCCGCAGTATGTGCAAAGCTTGGCTCACAGAACCGCCATCAGCAGTGGAGTTCAGGGATGCCGGCTGAGCCTGTACCTGTTCCAGAGGTCGTCGTCTTCACCGCCCCAGCCCCAGAAGGCGTTAGGGAAACCATTGATCTTCCGAAACTGCTCGACAGTCAGGCCACTCACCCCACCAAAGAACTCGTTGTAAGGGAGCCTAAGCGGGAGAGAAGGGGTTAGGGCAGAGTCTGCCAGTGCTGCAGCTCTCCCGCTTGCAATGGGGAAAGCCTGAACTGTGATGATGCTTTCTTCTATTCCCCTCTCATGTTCACTTTGCACAAAGCCTGAGAAGCAAACCCAGGTTCATCTTTTGCCTTTTAAAAAAAATAACATAACAGTGGCTCCTTAGCTATTATTGTAGTGCAGAGGAAGAACAGTGCTTACAGATACATGTACTTATCCAGCTTGGCTGCAAAGTGCCTCGGCATCTGTCCACACCCGTAATAGTTACGGTCATTTTCTGGTATGTGGTCCACATCGTGAAAGATGAGACAGTCCCAGTCCAAGTCCTTCATTGCTTCCCGAAAGCCAACGTTGAAGAGCATGGCACGGTTAAAGGGTTGGTTTCCAGCCTAGGAGGGAGAAAGTTCCTTCTCAAGGGGAGCCCTGTGCAGTTCATGCTCTGCATGTGCATTCTCAGTCTTGTCTAGAAAACTGCAGAGGGCAACCAGCTCCCACATCGGTGCCGCAAAAGGAAATGATGTATTGGAACAGAAAGACCAGTGAGATCAACCAAGACTTAAATATTCAATTTACTGTGCAGGACCAAAATAAAGATGCTAAAGTCTTATTACTCAGACACTTAAAAAAAAAACCCCAAACAAAACAAAACTCAATTTTGACCAATCTCTTTTAAGACAGAGCTAAATATGGAAGTACATTTACTGGGTGGATGAAGCCAGATAGTTTGAGTGACAGGTTCACGTACACATCAAATGCCAGTCTTATGTTTTACATTCGTGAAAGTCTTCTGGCACTGCCCAGACAAGAAATGCGTAACTCTGGTCAGGCCAGTCCTGTGCCTAGGGCATGCTCCCCGGAACTACTACAGAGATATACAAAAATAACGAAGCATTATTTAAACTGTAAATACTTGTTTCAAAGTTGTCTTTTTTTAAAATATCTCCTCCAATACAGAATTCTTATAAAGAAATGAATCTCTACTTTGTTTTTTAGATAAAACCAGTCTTTTTTGGGCACACCTCTCAGCTGTGCCACTTTTAGGCAGAATGGGACAACTTAAAACATTGCAACATGACCCCCAAACCTTTAAACGATGTGATCCGGTAGGTAAACGCCCCAGAACACAGAGCAGAGCAACGCTTGCAGCTCTGGCTGCGGCTGAAGCTCCAGCAGACACGTTTCTAGTGCAGCACATCCGCGCCCCAGCAGCCGCTGCCCCGACCGCCCCAGGGCTCACTCACTTGTTCCACAACGTAAAAGGCGAACTGTAAACGTTGCCGCTGCAGCATGGGAATAAGGTGTCTGAAGAGGACGGGAAGATGCTCGTATCGATTGCGGAATGGGATCAGGATCGCCACCTGACGGGGAGAGGACATAGCTCTTACTACACTGCACCAGCAGCTCTGGCCGCTGACTGACCGACCCCTGGGCTGGGGAGCAGGACTGGCTGCTGTTATGAGGGGGAGCAGCACTAAACGTGGCGTCTCGGCTCTCCCATATAGGGCTGGGCAGCCTGAAACCCTTCCAACTCCCACAACATGGATTTCCTATTCACTTTTTGGGGAATCGTTGCTTTGGGGAAATTCAACGTAACCTTGAGCGGGAGGGAGACCAGCAGCCGCCCCTCCACTGCCTCTGCCCAGCGCTGGGGACAGCAGGAGTGGGGACAGGCCCTGCTACCATGCTGCCCTAAGCCACCTCCCTCTGGGGACAGGAGTCCCCAGCAGTGCCACCTTGCCTCTCCAGGTCAAGTCTTACTCCAGACAAGGCAGCAGAGCAGGAGGCTCAGCGGCAGGGAAGCAGGCAGGCGAGCTCCCTGCCCGACTCCTTAGCAGTCGGTGCAGAAGCTCAGAGCTGACTCATGCATCACTAAAGCAGCCCCTGAGCTCAGCATTTGCCCCCCAGGCACTGTGGCCCCACACTTCAGTGATCCTTATATCCATTACTCTGGAGCTTCAGCACATCAGAGACATTCCCATTAACATATTCCCACCACCCGCCCAGGACCCTCCACGCTCAGCAGGTACATGGGGCTCCCCAGCTCCCTGGTTACCTTCCAGCGAGGCAGGCAGTCGCTCGGCTTCCAGTGGCCTCCCAGCTTGATGGAAGGGTCTTTTGAGAAGAACTGGTGGATATCCTCCATCGTGATCTCGCTCATATTTACATCGATGGGGCCCTCTGCAGAGACAGCGGGGAGAAGCAGAGGAGGGGGTCAGGAACTGCTGTGGACCTGGGACAGCTCGGTGCCTGCTCAGGGCAGCGCTCCGCTGCATCCCTGCCTGCTGTCCCCCGCGCTGAATGCAGGCAGCCTCTTCTTTTCCCCAAGCACCAACGAAAACGATTAAAAAATGCTGCTGACTTGACTCCTAACACCTCCGTCTCCTTGGCAGCTGGGCTCTGTCCAGCCTTCATGGCCACTGTTGGATGCAGCTCTCCATCAGAGACCTGCAGCGGTCAGGGCCCCCCCTTACTCCTCCACATAGGTTCCAGCACACACAAAACCCCACACCTTGGCAGAGAGCCACTTCCCCCTTTTAGGAAACATTTACCCCCAAAAGTCCAATTTTCCACTGCAATATCGCTTTGCTGGAAGCATTTCTCCTGGCTGCAGCTCCCTTGCGGGGGGTCCAGCCTGTCTCCCACACCAGCCCCTGCCCAGCTGTACCCAGCACAGCTCAGGGCTGGGACCGGCAGCGCTGCCCAGGGGCAAGGGAGCCACCTCGCCACTAGAAAAGGGCTGGCCGAGCCTTTTCACTGGCTCCCATTGCACAATTCCTCTTTTGTTTGCGTTTGCCAAGCGGGCTCCTGCTTCAGCACGGATACATGCCTCCGACGTAGCAGGAATTAATTCGTGTGAGTGGGTAAACAATGATTTCCCAGGAGGGGACCAGGCTCCGAACAGAACTCCCATTCATCCCCAGGTGCCTGGTGGGGAAAGGTGCAACACCGGCAAGAGGGGGAATGCCACGATGTGCCCTCCAACGCCACGGGGAGCAGGAGAGGGGCACGGGGCCATCGGGATGCTACTCACTCATAGAAGGGAGTCTCTCGGGACAGGTGTGGTTGGGGAAGTAGGTAAAGTCTTCAGGAAGAAACGTTGTGGCTTGCAGAAAGCTTTCGTTATGATTCAGATCAAGAGGATAATCTGGGGAAGGGAAATAAAAAATAAAAGAGAAAAGTCTATACTTGAGCTGCAGGTCTTCGTTACTCCCAGCCACCTCCCCGTGCCACTGTGAGCAGACTCCACAGCCACCTGCAGCTGGGGATGTCCCAATGCAGCAGGAGCCCTAGGCTTGCAACCCAGCTGGGTGCTCATCTCCATCCTCAGGCAGGTGGCTGTGGGACAGCTGGAGCAGCTCCGGCTGCCTTAGACAAGGCCATGCCAGAGAAACCTTCACGTTTTCTGGCCAGAGGAGGAATTCTGAGTGTCACCTTTAGGTATCACAAACAGCTCAAAGCGAAGGAGCACACGGCCCTTGGAAGGAAAAGCTACTGAGCACCTTGTCGCTGAAGGACCGCAGCACTGTGAGAGGGGACGTGCCCCTCCAGCGGGTCCTTTCCTAACGCAGGCTCAGAGAGGAAGTCCCCAGGCAGGTCCCAATGCCAGCAAGGACCATCAGCGCAGCAGCCCACGCAGGGAAAGCCTGCCTCGCATCCTCCTCAAAGGATCAATGAAAACTATCACATTACACGCAGCTTCTCCTCCGGTTTGCATCACGCAAGAGCAGAGGAGTCATGCTCTTGCCCCCTCAGTGCCTAGCACGGCACATTTCTCCAGCCCCCTCACTCCCCTGCATCCTTTTACCTTCTGGGTAAAACCCCTCCGGCCTCTTACACCTGTAGATGTTAAGGAGCTTTCTACATAACCACAAACTTCTGCTTTCTACAGTAGTCACCAGCTTTGCATACAGCAACTTCAGCCAAGCATGACCTTTATTTTAGGCACTAGAAAAAAGTTCCCTGCCCGCAGTAAGGTATCAGCTGATACCTCTCCACTTTCTCCGAGCATCAGATGCTTAACAGAGAGTTGGCCTTCTGGTCCCACAGCACCCAGGGCAGCAGCACCAACCTTACTCCCCACAGAGGTCCTGGAAAGCGGCTGTTTAGGACTGAGGCCACCCAGTCCCATCATGGGCAGCCCCCAGACCTACCAGGACAAAAAGGGCTCATCCTTTCCAGTTCCCTTACCGGGCACAGGCATTCCTGCAGCAGCTGGCTGCCGGAGCACGCCATGGGGCTGACATTCACTGGGCTGATTCAGAGCAAGAGCAGAGCTGGTTTCTCACAAGCACAGTACAAACCAACTGGTATTCAGGCACCCAGAGACAAAAGAAGGTCTAGTGTCCCCCCTGCCACCCCCGGAGAGTTGTCCAAGCAACTCTGCAAAGCCTGGGACACAAGGGCTGCAGGTGATCCATCAGCAAACAGTAGATTTACAGTAGGGAGCTAGATTTTTAAGTTATTTTACTGAATCCCGTGTAAAAGTCAGATCTTGGTTTTTTAAACCAGCAGCTATAACCTTTCAAATTAAGCATACATTTAGTTTCAAGAACATATTGATAGCGAAAAGGTTTCACACATTTTACACTGCGAGCAATTTAATAAACCCAGAATTACAATGTAGTGAAGTGAATGAATCAGCTAAGATTAAGAGTTAAGAATCTAAGTCATAGTTAAGGATAGGGACAATTAAGAAATTGCATAAGCATAGTATATTCTCCATAGCAGAAAGGCTAAATCTAATAATCACATTAGTGATATATGAAGAAAAAAAATAACCTAGTGACAATTTAATCTTTTAAAGCAAAGCAGGGAAGGTTGCCTTTACCTGCAAGGTCAAAATCTTTCATTTAAATCAATTGGGACAACTCATTGCTGGCCTGGTATTTTAGCTTGCTTTATTGTGCTAGTACCTACCATCATGTCATTAATACTGTTTATGTGCTCAAATAAGTGGTACCCAAACTATCTCAGACTCAAGATGGACTTGCAAACAGAATCTAATGGCTTTTCAAGTATGATAGGTATTATTTTGGATGCTTGATACTGCTCTAAATTTTAATAACCAGATTCCCATTAAAATCCTATCACCAGAGACGCTCTCAATACTCAGTCCAGCTGGCAACACACTGTGAAGCTCAACTCCCCTTTTTTGCACAAAGGGCTGCCTTTTTTGCTTGTGGAAGCACAGAAAGGACTGCTCTCGGCTCACCAAACAGGAAACCTATTACTGCATCTATTAGCAAATGATGAAAAAGTTATAAATTACTTCCTCATTTTAGGGGGGGGAGGAAGGGGTGGGGGGCTAAAGGCAAAGAATAAATGCAGACAGATGGGCAGAAGCACACTGTGCTTGCAGCCGACCCCCCTGTGCTTGGTCACCTTGCCCTTCAGGGCCAGATATCACATTTTTAAGGAATCTGCCCAGAAATTAAAGCCACAGGCCTCGGGAGGATACACACACAAGGCAGCACCGCACAAAGAGCTGCTCCCCCCCAGCCCCTTGCCAGGGGCGTGCGTGACCCACGGGAGAGGCTGCAGCTCAGAAAGCATCAGCAGCCTCCTGCTTCCCGGGAGCTGCCATGCGGCAGGGACAACCAGAGAGGGGTCACAGGGTCTTCTAGTGCCCAAATTGGTTTGTGACCTGTACCAGCTCACCCCCGGCAGCAGCATCCCGCCCCTGCTCCGCACACCTCACCTGGCAAGAGGGGAGGGGATACAGGGATGTGCAGGGATGCAACACCCGCTGCTGCCTGCGGGGTAGGACGGGGGCAGGAGAGCCCAGGAGCTGCTCCCAGCAGCTCTGAGTCACAACCGGGACCACCAAGGCCTTTGCTGGGTCCTTCCCTGCAGCCGTACAGGGGGGTTTGCTCTCCTGGCCATCACACTGCCATGCTGCCTACAGCAGCGTGGGGAGGATGCGCTAACCAGGCAGTGCCGCCCACCCAGATCCCACCGAGGTGCCCAAAAACAGAGCCGGGAAAGGAAGATCCCAGCGTTAATATAATCCTTGTGGCCGCAGCGCCACGTGCCTTCCAGATGTCACCGCCATCCATCATGTGTCTGCTTTGACCTGCCTGCCAGGGAAGGTCGCCCAAGGACGGTGCATAGTGCTTGTACACGTTAAAACCATCCTCGCGGCCAGAGCTCTCGGGGCAGGAGGGTGATCAGCCCACGCCTGCAGAGCTGGGATGGATCTGAGGCCCAAGGAAAGCCACTTGTTTCGGTAGCAGCGGTACCAGTATTGCTGCTGCTAACGTGGTAACCACTTCCCTGTCTGCTGCAGGCAGCAGGAGCACGCAGCAGATTTTCAGAGGGCTCGGAGTCCCAAGGGCCAGGACCACAGCAGGACAGAGGCTCTCACCACTGCAAGCAGCAGCGGTGGAGCATCTAACCCTCCTCCCCTCGGGGGATCAGCTACGTCCTCACCCTGTGCCTGCTTTACTTGACGTTTCCAGCCTTAAAAATAGCCTGGGCTGGCAGCCTTGGCCAGCTTCGGTGGGGAGAGGAGGCGTCGATCTCTTGCGCAAGTTCATCATTCTCCTCCCGTGCCCATCCCCGGTCAGAGACAGCTGAACCAGCGGCCGCACCACTCGCTCCTCAGTGGGCTGGGCAGCAAGGACGTGGCTTGTATTTTTTATTAATAAGGAAATAATCTTGCCTTGTAAAACTCTATGAGCCCTCACTGATAACCCCCGCAGCGGAGGAGCTGAGGTCCCTGGCACCGCTGCACCGGTGACACGTCAACAGGGAAGGTACACGCTCGGTGTCACACCAGCCCAAAGGCAACGCTTCACCCTGGCTTACACACAGCCATGTGTGCTTATGCTTCGCTGTACCATATTTACACCAAACCTTGTAACTCTTATCAGCTTTATATTACAGATGATGAATAGCCTGGGAGTGGGAGCCTGTGACTCTGCACCCTGCATTCTGCCCAAAGTTCAATATATTAGTTGTGGCAGATCTCCAGCCAAGTCATCTCAGTTCATCCTTGCATGGGAAGAGTGGTGCTTATGAGCACAGGCTCCTCCACGTGCACGGAGCCAGGGCTCTGTGCACGTGTGCACCCGGGAAGTTATTTTTTAAATACAAAACCTGATCCTTGCACTGAATTTGAAAGCGTTTACCCTTAGACTGGTTGAAGCTAACAAGTTGAATTCCTGGAAAGCAGAGAGGTTTTTGGCTCAACATCCCATCATTTGAGACCTTTCAAGATTTTCACCCTTTATACAACTTAGAAGCATTTGAATTTTATTTTTTTTTATATATATAAATGAATATAATTTTTAATATATATAGTGTATATATACATACAGTAATTCTATATATAATTTGTGTTTTTATGTTGTATATATTTATATATAGAAAAAAATAAAAAAAACCAATTAATCAAAGTTCCCACCCTGCATTTACCAGCATAAATTAATTCCTTCAAGCGAGAATGGTTAAGGTCAACTCGATTTCCAATGGAAATGGAACCTTTGATCAAAATAACAATTATTCAAGTAATACCTGAGTCATTCACGCTGCTGTTCCTCTTCGCATAGGCACTGCGGACCACTTGCTCGTACACCTGAGCTCCTATTGTTCGCATATTTTCACGAATCATGATGCCCTGGGCTTGCATCATGAAGAGGTAGGTGTTCACTGCAAGGGAGGGAAAAAAGAGGAGTATTTCCATGAGCATCAGCTTTTATAGGAAAGAGAAATAGGAGTCTTTTGGAACCATTCCCAGCCTTCTGCTTGGTTTCAGCTCCCTCCTACCAGGAGGATCCCCAGGCCGCATGTGCCTCGGTTGCCCGACGGGAGCTGGGAAGGGCACAGAGTCGGGAAGCGGAGGCGTAAGGCACGTTTGGAAACCCGGCTGGTTAATAAGGGGAACGTACCCAGCTAGACCTGACAATGCAGACTGTAATGCAGGATTGCAGCTTTAACAACAGTACCTTTTGCTGCCTAAGCAGGGATGTTTAATTAGGAAATATCATTGTAACGGGAAACTAAGCCGCACGCCTGGATAAGGGCGTTCGCTCCTAGACTGCAGCGCCAATGGCTGACACTTGTTTGGCAGAGGTACCTCAATGGGCACCACAAAAAACATCCCACTGCCAGCCTCTGAGCCTACCGGCAACCCACGCATCCCAGAGCAGGCAGCATTTTGCAGCACAAGCCCCCTGGGTCCCCGGGCCAGCCCCCCAGCCAGGTTTCTCCCCCCCCGCCTTTCCCGCTGACCCTGTGCCCTGGCACCGCTCAGCCAGAGCCAGCTTAGGTTTCAGTTTAAGCTGTCACCCCGTGCCGGCAGGGATGGGCCCCAAAGCAAACGGCAGCAAGCACAGCCCTGCGTCACCGGCAGTGCCCGCAGGGACAGCAGGACGGCCACCACGCATGCCACAGCACCCCTCACCAGCATCGCAGTGCCAGCCACGGCCACCCCGCAGTGAAGTTTTAGGCTTAAAAATGAAGGGGAAAAAAAATCTTGATTTGAAAATAGGGAGGAGGGGAGATCTAAAAGGCCAATTCTGCATTAGTAATTAAAAAAATAGGTCAAAAGACACTCCAGGAGGGATGAAGAGGGCACCAGGCTAAGGAAACAGAGACCCTGCATAGGGGAGGGCAGTAACTGATGAAATGTCACCCGAAAACATCCGTAACAGCCAGGTCGTTTCTACAGCAGGCATATCACAAGCTGCAGTAGCCTGAAATTGGCGGCTGCCCGTGCCAGGAAGGTGCAGTCACTGCTGGGGAGCGCAGATTACGCAGGGCACCCCGGAGGCAGCACCGTTATCGGAGAGCAAGGGTCCCCCTGAACACCGCCCACCGGTACGCACGCTGACGCGCTGCCTCCAGCCTCCCTGCCCTGCTTTCCCCTTTTACACCCACAGATCAAGACAGCCTCCAGAAAGGCTGCCCAGATGCATTTCCCAATCCCAACCGTATTTTGTTTTCACACAGCTAAATAAATATTTGAAAGGGCGATGGAGCCCCACGCCATGCCCAGAGCCCCCACGCCATGCCCAGGCACTGCAGGTGCCCAGCCTGTCTCTGAACCATGGGGAACCACCAGATTCTCAGCAAGAAGGGGGTTGGCTGCATTAAGTGCTTGGCAACTAAATGGCTTGAAATGCAAATTTTAAATGCCTACTTCCAGCCTCTCCCTTCCCATACATGTACCCTTCGTGGCAGAGCCAGCGATGGCACCTTAAGCCAGCGGTTACACCAGCAACAAGCAGGAGCTGCCTCAGCCAAAGCTGCACCCAAACCCTCTTTGCTCACCCACCTCTTCTGGGGTCAGCTCTGCAGCCCAGGGTAACCATCAGGTCGGTTAGTGACAGTTACAAGATAACAGTATGCTCTGGTACAGTTTCTTGGCAAGATAGTCCTGTTGCAATGACAGCGAGAGGCAGGAGGGCTGCTCCTGCTCAGAAAGATGGGGAATTTGCTCTAACAGACCCCCAGGGGATAAGGCTTGAGGAAAAGCTGACATTTTAAGGTGGAACCACAGGCCAGAAACAAATGTAGCTGAAATTCCCCATGCAAAGCCTTATACCCAGCCCTAAAACCTTCATATGCTCGCACTCGGACTCATCTCCTGCTCGGAGCTCAGCATGAAACCACATCACCTCCCAGCACCAGCGGTCCAGCCCCAGCATCCCTCCCCGTCACAGCCCCAGCTTCACCAGGCAGCTGCCAACCGGGACGTAGAGAAATGGGAGTTCCTGAGGAGAGGGGGAAAAAAAAAAAAGTTTGCAGAGTGGGCTATTTAGGGGTTAGTGGTGAATAAGCAAGCGATGCAATGAGGCTGGCACGGCTTTGGGGTCTAGGGCAGGATGCACAGGGAAGCTCCAGCCTGACCTGCCCGTGCAGGCCAGGCAGAGGGCAGGCGTCCCAGATGACCACAAGACGTGGAAGTTGGGCCGCTTCTCCATCAGCTCATCAGCCCACGTCACAGCTGGGTTGCAAGGGCGACATATTAAGGGTCGATGCACGGGGCATACAGCTCCCAAGGACACGTTTATAACATCTTGCCCCAATGACAGCATCCACCCCAAGCTGCAGCCAGAAGCACTGCGAGGCCCTACCAGGAGGCAGCACAAACCAACGCATCCAGCGATGGGAACAGCATCCTCCAAAGCCAAGCAAGCACAGCAGAGCACAGACTCATAAGGGAGAGCAGCACTGCACAGCCTCACCACGGCCATCAGCAAATAGTGAGGGTTCGAGACTGCCCAGCCCCCTTTTCAGAAACCCAAAAGGCTGATCCAGAGCCAGAGCACAGCTCCTCTCCTCTTCGCACAGAGCAAAGGGTAGCTGAAGCCCCTGGAGTTGATATGTCTATCAGAACCAGGCTGTTGACAAGGGAAGGGGGGGCAGCAAGCACCGTCCAGCTTGCGTGGAGCTCGAGTCAGTGGCAAGGCGTAACTCGCTGATGCTGAACAAGTAATTTAGCTTTCTAATTCATTATGCCTTCTACTCGCTAGATAAAGCGGAACCAGGTTTGGTGAAGCATGAAAGAACAGGAGACACACAAATCAGCATCCAATCCCTGGTTAATTTAAGGAAGAGGGAGGTTTGTCGGGCGCAGTGAAAGCACCGTTTGTTCCCCACGCCATCGGCGGGCAGACGGAGCAGGGCCTCGCCACAGCCACATGACACGGCTTGCTGGGTCGGACTCGTACGGAGCTGCAGTGGGAATCCTGAACAGACTGTCACGGCAGCCACCATCCCAGGGGAGCGCGAGCACAAACAACACCGCCTTTGTTTAAGGCGGCAGTTGCCTTTTCACGTATTAACCCCTCTACTCAGATGATTAAGGAGATACCTGGCCACGTACAAGCTGTGCCATCAACACGCCACACATCCAACACCAAGAACCCCCCCCCGACCACACCAACCCCAGCGCAGGGACGAGAGCCCCTTCTGCTCCCAAAACCACCCGCCACTGAGAGATAAGCTTCACAAACCCCACGCTCACCCAGAACATGCAATTCATTCAGGTCAGAAAATCGGATTTAAAACACATTATTGAAAACATTTCACTCCCCATACCCACACGGTGCTGAAGTTAGCTCCATGGGGCCGCCACGACCAGGGCTGGGTCTGGACCAACATTTGGGAATCGCTGTACCAAACTCAAACCTCGCTCCTCGGTTTATTTCACTTTTGACGAGCAAATCGGTCACATTTTAAATTTATTAACCCTGACCTGGCTGACCCTACAGAGCCTAGGACCTCTGTACCCGAGAGGCAGCATTTCCCAGCGCCACAGTGCCAGAGCCACCACCAGCCAAGGAAGGAGATGCCGAGCATCCCCGCCGCTGCCCTCTGCCAGCGGAGCAACAAGCACACATGCGCTCGCCCTGAACCAGGGTTCAGCCAGAAAGCAATTCTCTGTGTTGCGAGATATTGCTAATCTAATCACATAGGATGATCTCAAAAATTACATTGGCCTTCTGCCTTTATTCCATGTGAGCACGCAGCACTTCAGACCACATAGACGTAGTGATAACAACCCAGCTACAGCCGCTGAGCAGCAGGACAAGGATGGGAGAGGGACTTCAGCTGCTGGGGGGGGGGGGGGGCAGAATATATATACCCCTTTTCCTACAAATTTCCAGCAGACTCTCACTACCCACACAGAAAACAAGCAAAATTTAAGAATCCTTTTGCCCAAATGCCTGCCTTAATATTATTCTTGTCAGTTTGTTAAAGGACAAGTCAACCCTGCGGGGATTTAAACATGTGGAAACCATGGTATCAGACCTACAGCTTGCCACCAGCTGAGCAGAGGCATACGGCTGCACCCCAGGGCCGGTGCACCCCTTGGGATGCTGCACCCCAGCCTCCCTGCTCACAAGCAACAGGGAGGGCAAGTGCTCATCCAAGCCAGGAGTGGATGCAACAACTTCAACCAGGGAGGTAAAGTCCAATTATATAAATGAGCGTTGAAGGCTTCCTGTAATCATTTCGCTGTTGGTATTTTCGGAGCACTTCTAATCAAGAAACAGCTGACTCTCTCATGGAAAATTAATTTCACTGTGATGATATGTACTAGAAGAGGCAGCAGGGTAATTTGCAGCTCGGGAGTTGATTTGGAAGAGGTCTGAGCATGATCCACACCAGCTACCGACACAGGAAGGGGACAGACCTGACATGCCTTGCTCCTGACTCTAACACACTTCCGCCAGTTGCGGAAAAGACCTTCCTCCAGCATCCCCCGGCACAGGGGACAGCACGGTACCTCAAGCCCCATGCCGGGAGAGACAGCCACCGGGGCTGGGGTCAGGAAGAGGGCCCAGGCGGTTCACAGCAGCCCTGCACGCCCGCAGCAGTATCAGCGCCCAGCACGGCAGCCAGGCTTTCCTGAGGAAGGAGTGGGTCTTCCTCTGCTTCGAGATTTAGGGTTTTCTGTCACATTCAGCATTTTTCCTGGTTCATTAGTCCATCAGCGCTGCAGAAGCGCAGAGGAGCTGTTGGTGAGTTTATCGTGGTCTCGCTGCAACGTGCAACCTTCTCCTGCCGGCAGCCAGGGCTCTGGAGCAGCTGGACCCCGTCCTGGCAAGGGCAGCCACGGCAAGCCCCTGCCCTGCCCCAGGATCTCGACCAACACAGTCGTAAATCAAGGTACAACCAGGGAAACAGCCACTGAACAAACCACTTTGCCAGTTGTTCGGAGCGGGTACGAAGCGCCCAGCAGAGCTTGCAGGGTGCCTGTCCGTGGGAGATGCGACAGAGACTCCAGAAGGGGTGAAGGTCCTGCAGGCAGCGGGGATGGGTGCTCAGGTCACCTGCAGCACCCTGCCAGGGCTGGGAGATACCGCCTGCTGCAAACACCTCCCGCAGGGCCCTGAGACGGCGAAACCAGCAGAGTCGTGTCTATGTTAAGCCTTTTGTTAAGCTCTCCCAGCAGATCCCCAGCATCAATTCAGCTCCACTAGCATTAGCAATACAAAGGGGTTTAATCAAACTAAGCCTCCAAGGAACAGAGAGACAGTTACGGGAGTCTTAACTTGTAAACAGCCTAACTAGGAAATTTCGCAGCATCCCCTCGCTAATACACCATGAGACCTCTGTCTCTACTAGTCTTCCAGTGGCACCGTATTCCCCAGGCATACGGAGTGCCAGAACAATTAAATATGAGGTTTCTATTAGTTTTAGAGAATTTAATATTAATGCCGTCACTGTTACTTAGCCCTTCACCTATAAATAGCACAGGAAGGAATAATTCGATAAGTGGCCTAAGAATTAACAGTGCAGCAGCAGCACTGAGCTGGTAATTACAAACCACCCGTCCCAAAAATTGGCAAGTTTGCAGCTTGCACGTGCACGAAGCAAGCGGGGAAGACGGGAGACTGCAGTGATGCTCAACCAAAACCTGAATATGGGGAATTTGCATTTGAACTGTCTTAAGAGAAAAGTGACCCTGGAGAGGCTTCAGCAATGGGGAAGAAAATTCAGATTATTCTAATGGTCCCTACATTTTTAGTGTACATATTTAAGATGGCAACTTTCAGTTGCAATCCCACAGCTGGCTGAGCTATGGTGTTTGTGCAACTCACTTTGAAGAACACTGCACCGATTTTAGGATACCCAGCAAGAGGAGCACAACATGCTCTGCACACATGGGAAAACTCAGAAGGCCAAGGGAACTCATGGAGCGTTTGCAGCACCAAAGCACCCATGGAAGGAGCCCTGCACCCCGGCAGCAGCCAGGGCTGGCGGTGGGATTGAGCCCCAGGTCACCCAGGCACAGTCACCCCCACCGGGGCAGCGAGCAGCCCAGCGCCGGCACACGCGGTACCCAGCTCCATGCAGACAGTGCTGCGGGTGGGGAAACCAGAAGACACAGTTTACCCATGCAGCAGGGCAGTAACGCTGAGGATGGCTGTAAGATCACACAGAGCTTTGCAAATCCCAAGAGCAGCTCAACTCCCGGGCTCCGCTGCAATTCCTCTTCGCGAGGAAGGGCGTAGTGACACACGCAGGCTGGAGCATGGAGCATAACAAGCATTTGCCCAAGTTAAATATTACCCTTCCTAGCGAGATTCAGACTCTCCTATTTTAATTGCAGTTCAGGAGATGCAATCACACATGACTGCATCTCCTGTTTATTTTCCATCCCTCCCTCTTCACAGCAATGGGCAGCTCTCCCCATCCATGGCCAGCCTGCCCTCCCCATCTCGCCTCCCTTCGCCAGGGTCAGCGCAGCCGCTTCCAAGGAGAAAAAGAGCATCAGCTGCCAGCAGATTTCTCTGCATGCAGAGCACAGCACTCACTGAGCACTCGTGGGCACCACACAGTTAAATGCGCAATAAAAGGCTCTTCAGCAGGTGGAGCGAAATGGTTGCTAACCTCTCCGGCTGGCAGCACTTGCAGGCTGCTGCTGGCTACCAACAGCAAACATTTACAGTTCAGCGTTTGTTCCTCAGGTTCATTAGGAGACAAAGTGGTGGAAATTCCTGCATCCTGGACACCATCTCGAAGCAGCAGGAATCCTGACGCCTGAGCCCGACACTCATGTAGGATCAGGATGAGGAAACAGAGGGAGAGCTTCAGTTAAAAAAAATAAATAAATAAGAATTAAGTGAATGCTTGCACAAGCAAGGGAGAGGAAGAGCAGGCAGATACTCCCCAGCGGTGAAGCAGGAGGGCAGGGAAGGATGTGGGCTGCTCGGGACAACTCCTCGTCTCCCAGGTCTGCAGGAGAGAAAGGAAATCCTCTACTGCAGGCAACCCCGACCACCAACCTGGGCACCCTACTCAAACAAGCAGCCTTGGGACATGCAGGATAAAGGGGACGTGGGGTGGTACTGCCCAGGAAATGCATTCAGTAGGGAGTTTTCATTGGGGCTGTCCTTCATCAGTTGAAGCAATCTAGAATACAGCCAGGCCACAGCAGAGAATAGAAGACAGGTTGGATTTGGATTTAAAATTTCTATATACATCACACACCATTTAAATAGATTTTGAAATCACTGATTTGTTAGTCTTCCAAATTAGGAGATTAACTGTACCCACTGGAGAGTATAAAATTGTCAAGGTGAAAACAACTTAAGAGAGTCACAGATTTACTGACTCAGTTCACACAGTACAAGCTGCACTGTCTGAAGCTTTAACACCCTGACTTTGATGGAGGAAAAGAGAATGGAACCGTTGTTTAGGATATCCCCAAAAAACCAGACAAAGACCTGATTTTTCAAGCATGTTTTACAAGTTCAGCGTGGCTGAACAAAAAGGGTTATCACATGTACAGCCTCATGTTTGCTGCAACTGAACTGTTCCAAACGGGGGTCCGAGATGATGTTTCTGGTCAGTGGCTTGCCTCTTACACCAGGCTGGACCATCCCAGTTAACAGGCATGAAACAATATGCCCTCCCCGTTGTCATGCTTCAATGCAGGCGCAGAATTTGTGGTTACAGCATCCAGGATGGCATTTGTTCTTCGCTCAATTCAGCAAGACCTGCAGCACATCTTCCACTGCCATTTATGGCTAAAGCATGGTCCAGCTCTTATTTAGATCTTGTTTGTCTCTGAAAAAAATTAGCATGGGGAAAGTCCTGCTCCCTGCCTAGTTTGTCCATGATGCACACATCCCAGGGGACCCGCTTCCTGCCCTCGGAATGGGAAAACCCAAGGCAGAGATTTTCACCCCCACGATGGGATTGCCTATGCCAAGCCGCCGGCTGCTTCATGTCTCCGAGCTCGGCAGGGCAGGGCACGCCGGTGGGGACACTCGCCACCGGCCACCCCATGGGAGGTGCAAGGCAGGTTGCAGAGTGCAACCCTCAGCCTGTACTAAGGCGTTTACCCTGGTAATACCCAAGCACCACGATGACTACTATCAGCAGGGCAACATCCACCACCAGAAGCCGCAGGCTCTCGTCTGAGCGGACGCTGGGTGTTTCAACTGCTTGCTGGGGCTAAAAAGCCCACAGCCGGCAGCACACACTGCAATGTTGCTGTCAGTACCTGCTAGTGAAAATAAAGTATCCTGCAACTGCTTCAGCCCTGAAAGTATAAAGGCTGCTTTGCAGCAAGCATGATTTGTACCATGGGGACTGCATCTAAGATGGAGTCCCCTGTAGCAATACCCCAAGACTGTCCCTTTGTGGTTTCTTTTCCATACATGGCCAGGTCCTGGGAAACCGGCCGTTTCAGCAGCCAGGGAGGGAGCACGGCCACAGCCCCACCTCCACGCTACACATCAGCCTGGCTTGTCTGCTGGAGAGCCCGTCAGCCCTTTCAACTCCTAAAAAATTCTCCAAGCTGAAATTCTTCAATCACGTGGGATTATTGTTGTCCGAGATTTTAGAAGGCAGCAGCTCGGAGCTCCCTGCCAAGGGTACTTTCACCATACAGTGCCATTAAGACCCACAGCAGCTTGGCCTCTGCAGTACGATTACAGAGTTCTTCTTGTCTGCCATAATTAAAGACTGTGCTGCAAACAGTCAGTACAGCTACTGTGTTTTTATAGGACGAAAAAAGCTATCAGAAAGAGGATGCAACTTTGAAGTTCCAGCATACAGACCATTATCTATGGGATTTTGTAAGAACTCTGATGTCCTAAGACATTTATTAGCTTTGTTGTGAGCTATGTAGCCTTGGAATACCTAACATTTTTTGATATGGTTTTCTTCCGCCTGACAAGCAAACTGGTAATACAGCTGCTGTAAATAAATTAACCAATTCCATTATCAGAGCAGGGAATGACTTTATTGGAAATAATTCATCCCTCTATCTGTGAACTTATTTAGCACTTAACTAAGAGACTACATATCACATCACAGCCTGCGTGACACCTTCCTGGGCGTCAGCAGAAAAAAGCAATGGCACGAGAGGCAGTTTGGGTTGCCTTGAATAGGGGAAAATGGAAATACCCTTCTCTTCGTCACCCCGCACCGCAGACCTCTGCCATGCACTTCGGGACCAGACCTCAGCACATGCCAGACCCCTCTCGGGGACAGCAGGGCAGGGAAGCGCTGTGCCCTGTGGCTTCCCCCAGGATCGCCCTCGTCTCCCTCCCTCTGCTGACTCGTCCCTCTGCCCAGCCACGGCAAACATTTACTAACAGCGCTGCCGCCCTGGCGCCAGTCATAAGAAAACCCTAAACCTTATCATGGAAAGCGGAGGCGGGGCGGGGGGGGGGGAATAAAGTGCCCTGGCATCAGAAACCAGATTCACGCTGCCCTTTACCACAAGCACCACACTCGCAGAATTGTGCCTAATGCGCTACCATTAAGTTACATATTAATCCTAGATAAGCAGAAACAAGGCTATTAAGTGAGTGAGCTCAGCAAGGGATAAGAGCGTCCCCAGCCCTGAGCTGTAACCAGGGTTCAGAATCCACCACAGGGCGATGGGGACGTCGCCGACTGCAAGGGACCGGATGCTTGTGGTCCCCAGACTGGAGGTTTTGTGGGGGTTTTGCTGGGTTTATACAAACAGGGGAAAAACCCAGCGCAAGTTCATCGATACAGCGTTCCAGCCCCTGGCGCCGCTTGCCTGCGCAGGCTGTGGGGACGGGGCACCCAGCCCAGCCGCCCGCAGCCTCCCAGCAGCACGGGGCACGCAGCACCCTGCCCACCCCCTCGCGGGCAGGAGGCGGCCACCGCTGTCTTCTGCCCCAAGTCCCTGGCACTCATTGGTGCCATGGCTCTGCAACGGCTTGGGGACTTGCGAGTCGACATAGTTCTGCATCACCCCCCTCACAGCCCTGCAGAGGGACCAGCACGTGCAAGGGCACATCGGGGATCAGCACAAACCCCCTCTCTTCCATCCCTCCCGCCTCAGAAACACCTTTAAGCTCCTCACACACAGCAGCAGCAGTTTCTTTAAGAGACTTGCGTGTTTACCAAAGGATCTGACTGCTCACTCATCGATATGAGCAACAGGGCGGGGGGGGGGGGGACGGGATGGGACATCAAACCACAAACTAATCAATTCCAGCCTGCCTGCGCCCAGAAGTCAAGCTCTGCAAACAAGTTAAGAGTCAGACATTTGGCTACCTTGGAAAAGATAAACAGGCTGGGAGCAGCAGGCCGGAGCTCCCCGGGCTGAGCAGCCCTCCTCAGCCCGTGTGGGGGGCATCCCCCCGCCAGGCCCGGCTCGGCCCGCGCTGCCCCAGCCTGCCTGCTGCACAAGCTCCTCGGGATAAGGAGGCGGCACTCGGCAAATGGGGAGGGGAATTAATTTCCAACAGGCAGGCACATCCCTCGGTTTGGGTTCAGGAGCAGGGTTTAGACACGGCAGCTCTGGAAGCCCATCCACGGGGGGCTGGCGTGGGCACACAGGGCCCAGAGGCTGCTCCAGCCCCTACCGCAGCCTGCAAACAGGAGCCGGGTGGGCAAGAGCAAGGCAGAGCCAGAGGTGGGGAGCAGCCCGGTGCTTCGCCACCGCAGGGCTCTGGGAAAGGCGGGAGCACGCTGGCACCCTCCCGCACGACCAAATCCCACGGGAGAGGCAGGGTGAGACACCACAGCCCAAGGGGATGCTTGGCCTGCAAACGGGGAGCGTGGGATGGCTCGGAAATATGACCACTAAAAGCAAACGCTGGCCACCTCCTGCACCGAGGCAGTGCCAGTCCCCATGGCATCTCCCTGCCCTGGGCTTTCAGCCTCAGACACAGAGAGGGAAGTCCCTGTGCTCACCTGAAGCTGTGGTGATCCCGGCATGGGCTTCCCTGTCCTTACCCAAGCAACTCCCCGTGACCGTACACAGAGCCCAGAGGTACCAGCTTCCGATTTCTGTCCCCTCTGGCACCCGGATCCCATTTAAGAGTCTCCTTGGCCTCCACTCCCCACATGGCTAGTGGGAAGTTAAACTCGCAAGTGCATCAAGCATGCTATGAGGTCTTGGGGATGGCACGTTTCCTTTGCATCCTAAACAAATGCACCAAAATACCATGTGTGCATCTCGATGTGCATCTCATGAAGATGCACCAGAGCAGCTCCTTGGTGGTCTCAGGGCCAGGCGCAGGCACCGGGCAGCATGGCATCACCTTGGCAGGCACCAACAGACCCCATGCAGGACAGCTGGAAGCAAAGGCAGCTTCGTCAGGGGCTTAACAACCTTCTCTCCCTCTGCAAACATCCTCTCACTTCAAACGGGCAGGGTTGGCTATCGCAGACACCCCCGGGCTGGGGAGGGCTGCAGGGAAGGAGCTGGGCAGGCGGTGAGAGCAGGACTCAGGACTCCTCCAGGCCAGGGCAGCCCCGAGGGGCTGCAGGGAAGGAGCTGAACAGGGCTGGCATCCCACAGACCCTGCCCACACCAGCCCCTCCAACCCACTGAGCATGGCACCAGTCTCCAGCGATGCAGCAGCCCACCCTCCTCCTCCTCACCGAGGTACCAGCCCTTCCCTCCACACTGGGTAACAAGATTTTAGATTACATCAGTTTATCCACTCAAGTTACCCGATTTGTCCATGTCACGTTCGCTTCTCCAAGGTATTACAACTAAACACCATCCTCCTCCGCTCCCCCTATCCTCCACGCGGCCAAGCCCTTGGCAGCGCTTTGCAGACACAGCCCTACAAATGCCACGAAGCTCTTCAGCAGCATCCTGCAATTTGGGGGATTTTTGACCCACTCCCAAGCCAGGTACTGATGCAGTGCCCCACATGCAAAGGTGAGAAACAGCAGAGAAATTTAATACAGGCTGCTCTCCCACAAGTACAGCCTTTCCCTGACTGTAGCAAAGTTCTCTTCCATCAATGCTGGGTTTTAGCCCTTTTGCAGGCTCAGGAGCTGAGCTGGCAGGGGAGCCCCCCCAGCCCCGACTCCAGGAGCCCACTGCCACGCCAGCATGGAAGGACAAAGCCTCACATGGGAACTTCCACCTGCGGGGTTTTGGTACCCATCGAATGCAAGTGACACCGAGAGCCCCAGCCGCGACCGGGAACCTCCTGTGCCCTCAGCACAGCCCCGGGACATAGCAGCTGCAGCCCAAGGCAGGGTAGGGGACGGCGGCTGGGGGAGGGCAGCGCGGGGGGAAAGGGTTGGTGTCAGCACCCACTGTGAGCCCTGCTTTGCTATCAGCTTTCTGCAGCGCAGCAGCAAACGAGACAATTACTATGTTGACTGGTGTTTTTTCTTTTTTTAGGTGAAAGCAGGGTTAACCTAGAGCATCCTGAAGCCCAGCAGCCCCCTCCCCAGCACAGCTCCCTCCACCTGCTCCTACCCTACGGCCCTTCCCAATCCGATTCATGGAACAAGCAACCCTGAAGCTGCTTAACAGGACCAGGTACCAGCAGATACCCCACAGCTGCAGCCTAGAAACTGTAAGACCATTTGATACAATGCAAGACACCAGAAAGCTGGCGCTGATGGGATGATTGCAAGCTAGCAAGCCTGCCGAGGCCTCTGAAACACAAAAGGATGCTTGACCAATCCTTACCTGTAATTATAAATGCAAGTTAGGGCAGGAGGACACACAATGGGCTTGGGCTGGAGGAGAACCGAGGTAAAGCCTCATTTACAGGTTTGATTAGCAATAAATTAAACATGGGAACACTTTGTACCCAGCTATCATACACAAAGCTTGGCCAGCCCTGCATGAGGGCTCAGGCCACCTCCAGGAGAGACGGGGCAGCCGGGGGAGGGATCCCCACACCCACAGCACAGGGGGGACATGGCCAAACTTATCTCCCTGCCTTCACCACAGAGTTATCTCTGCTGCAGCATGCAGCAAGGCAAAAACATGAGGAGGTCCAAGAATGGGAAGGGATAGAAGTTTGCAAAGCCCCAGCGCTGCTTTAAGCGAAGGGGAAGGAGCAGTGACGCTGCAGGGAGCGCTGGCACCTACGCTGCTGTGCAAGAACTGCACAGTTTGTTTCACCTCAAAGCAGAAGTTGCCGGCTATCTGTCCTCTAGCCCCGACTCCTCCAGACAAGCCATTGGGTTGAGGTATTTTCTGTTCTGCAGGCAGCGCTGAGGGTCACGTTCACAGAGCAGGAGAGCCGTGACCTGTGGCTGACCTCCTTATGTCAAACGGCAACAAGATAGAAGGTGATTACTGGCATAAACGTCTCTTTTTAAGACAGAGGAAAGGTGATTTGAATAGCTGGCGTATTTTCAATGGCTTGCTCAGCTAAGTTGGAACAGCTCACTGCACGCAGCGCAGGGTGCGCTCACAGCCTGCTGACCACAGACACAGCGGACCTGCGAGCACGAACACATCTCTCACAGCAAAAAACCCCTAATCTTGCAAGAAAGAGATAGCCATGCACCTTGGACGCCCTTGCCCTACCACTCCAGGCAGACCCTGGCAAGCGTAACAGCTCTTAACTGAACGTCATTTTAAACTTGCCTCAGTATCTGCTTACAGCAACGCTTCCGCCCGCCCGCCTCGGCACGCACGCAGAAATAAACCCTGTGCAGCAGGTCTGCTGCCGCGTCTGCCCCCCGGACCCTCCCACCCCGTGCACCGCTCACGCTGCCGGGGTGCGGGCAGGGGCCCACACCTCCTCGCCCCGCACTGGGACGAGCTGCGGGCCGGGCAGCCCCTGCCGAGCTGCGCGGGAGCCCCACGGCCGGCAACCTGCTACCCCAGGAAATGGGGAGAGCTGCTCTTGCTGCAAGACCTGGGCTCCCACCGCGCAGCGTGCCTCCAGCACAGCAAAGGCCAGAGCAAGGAGCCAGTGCCTCTAGGCTAAAAGAGCAGCAAGAAGCATCGTCTGCTTTCTTCCTCTGCAACCAACACAAGCTCCTCTGCTGCCACAGCCAAAGTCCTGCAGGGTCCCGAGGCAACGCTGCTGTGGGGACCAGGACAAGGGCAGACAAGACCCTTGTGAGCTCCCACGCTGCTGATGGCCACTGCAGGGGGGTGCGGGGCCCCCTGTGAAAGTGCTAGAGAATCTGGTCCCTGCTGCAGAGCCACACAAGCTCGCACAAAAACCACAGCTGCTTTTCTAGAAGGTGAAAGCCTGACTGCCAAATGCTAGAGTATCTCCCTTACCTGCTAGCATGGAGTTTTATATATCTGGAAACATGGTAGCAAACTGAAAGCTAGAAAAGGAAGCCTTTTTCCCCAAAATTCTCTGGGATGCTGAATGACTAACAACATTCGATGCTCCTACCTCCTCATCGCTTCAAACTTTTCCCATCTGGTTTTGCATTTGATCACTGCTGCAGCCTGAAACCTGCCTGCTGAACTACCCGGCTTCTTCAAAAGCAAGCCTCGCCACACAGAAACATGGCTGAATAATATTCTCACTCAATAGCTGGTCTCCAGGCTGGCATTTTCAAGGGCTTTGATCCATTTCAAATAAGGCAATGAGCTTAGCCCTTGATTAAATACATAGCATAATCCACCTAAATCTTGTTAGCCGAGAAGCAAGTCGCTCGTCTCACTAGTTGTGGGTGGCATTGCATTTCGCTGCCAGGCAAGCGGGGCTGCCTGTAGGGTGAAGGTGCCCCTCGGGGGCACATCCCAGGCAGGCAGAAGCACCGGGGCAGCTGGCAACCGCAGCAAGAAGGCACACTGCTTGCCACCGCCGCTCCGGCAAGCCCATATGGTTTCAAGGCACAGAAGTTCATGGGATCCTTCTGCAAAGCTTCGCCCCGTAACGGGCAAAAGCCACCCACGGAAAGAGCTTGCCACCTCCCCACTGGAGGGCACAGGTAGGGTGCCTCCAGGCTCACCCTGCAGCCAGGGCAGCGGGCACCCGACAGCTAGCAAAGCCCTAAAAAAATCCACGGCAAGAGAAATCCCTGACCCTGAGCGAGGGAGCCAGATGCACTGTGGAAGGAGGATGCGCTGCAGCTTTGGGGGAATTTCACACCACATCGGTCACGCCTCCCCTTCCTTGGGAGGAATGAATCGGTAGCACAGCATTCGTAGAGCCTTAGCAGAAAGGCCTGGGTGCCGAGTGGGAAGCGCGACACGACAAGAGCGACTATCCCCGCTGCCGGACAGGCAACAGCCTGGCTCTGGGTGACGTGGAGGTGTGCAGCCAGGGTCAGCCTCACACGCACACCCCACTCAAGGGTGACATCGCCGTCTGGCTGCTCCGGTCAGCTCGCGGCAGCTGTGACAAGGAAAAGCAGCACCGCTTCCCTCCTGGGTCCCAAGCTGCCTCTCTGCACTTCCCAGCACAGACACCAGTGCGGGTGCACACGTGCTGGTGCCATCCCCAACAGCGGGACACGGGGGAACAAGGCAGTTTGGGAAGTCTGGCAAGAAGAAACCCTCCTTCCCCAGGAGCCCTGCTCCTCTCCTGCTTGGCTCTGGGACAACTGTATAAATTTACAGGTGAGTCTTTCAAAGCGCAGAGGCAGAACATCGAGTGAGGGAAGACTGAGGATGCTGTTTCCTAGCCCTGATGGTGCTCGCTCCCAGCCTGAGGCTGCACGATACTGCTCCTCACCAGCGATTCCCCCTGCAGCCACTTCCACTCAAACAGAAAATCACGCTAGGATGTGGGACACGAGAGACCTGCTCCTGAGATTACAGCATATTTGTTATTTGAGTCATTAGAAGACAAATTCCCTGAAAAGCACTCTTGCTCCCTGTTTCTCTCCAGGTTTCGGACCCAGCAGGTAGGGATCGGCTCCACGGGGAGATAAGCCCCCGCGGGCTGATCCCAACCCGGAGGCAGGAGCCCTGCAAATCCCTGCTCCATGCTGCATTAGCAGCTCCGAGGCTTCCTGCAGCAGCCAGGCACGTTTCAACAGCCACTGGAAGGATTTTGAGTTAATTTAATCATGTTAACATGTTATGTGGCTTCTGTCATCTCAATTACCTTAAAAAGCCCAGGCACAGATCTCAGGGGGAATGCAGGGAGGAAGAAAAAAAAATTGGTTTAAGAATTAGTAAGGAGAAAAAAAAAAAACGTCTTGGGCACAATCCCAAAGCACAGTCTCAGGCAGATCAGAGGAGAAAAAAAAAAAAAAAAAAAAAAAACACCAAAAACACAACTTTACAGGATTTCAAAACAAAAAAAAAAGCAGCCAGAGGCAGTATCTGCTTTAATCAAATACTAGCCAGGAAGGCTCAGCAGAGCAGATCTCGCTAGTCACCCGCTGCATAGCAGGAATCAGCCTTTTGGCATTGGTATCCTCACCCAGAGCCGGGCAAGGGAAAAGGCTGCCCGCAGAGGAGCTGGGATAAGTGACAGCAGTTGAGCATTGCAGGGGCATTTCACCACTTCAGAGGTTGCTGCTATAACAATCTTCTCTGACTCAGCAGCTGAAAGGGATGCCGGGAAGGAAGCACCATAAAAAAAAAAAAAAAAAAAAAAGTCATGCATTATTAATATGGACTCTGGCAGCAAGACATGAGTTGGAAAAACACTGAAGGCGAAAAAAATATGACTGCAGAATAACAGAGCGCTGCATGTGTGGAAGCATTTCACACTCCTGCAGGAGCTGCTGCGCTCGCAGGGCTGCTGCGGCCGGGGGCCACCCCGCACCCGCCTGTGGGGTCCCCAGTTCCAAGGGAACCCTGTGTTGGCTGACAGGAACTTAATATCCACTAGTTTCTCTCCCAAAGCAGGTTGCTGCAGCCCCAGTGCAGAAAATGCCACACACCTTGGGCATGGCCGCACTAGTTTCCGGCTACGACAGTTCTGGGCTTTCCTGCTGTGGAATACAGCCATTTTAGCCGGTTTATTTACCTGTGGTCTGTGCATCACTTGCCGACTCCCAGCAGCTTCCACCCTTTGCTTGCCACCCCACGCAGACCCCCAGCCCTGCCCTGGCAGAGCCCCGGCCACGCTGCTGCCACGCTCCCCGATATTTTAGCAAGAGCAGCCATTGCGCAACGTGCCCAAGGCTCCCACGCCACAGCTTGCAGCCTCCTGCCAGCATGCCCGCTGACGCAGAGGGCACGAAAGGCAAGAACAGATCTGAAATGCTTTCCTTTTCCTGCTAGGTAGGTGAGGAGGAAAAAAAAAAAAACCACCATCAGTTAGCACTCGACGACCTGGTGCACTGCAGTGTTTGCTTTCCTCTTATTCTGTACACTTCGTACATTTTTTATTTAGAGGCACTTTATAAAAATTAGCTTTCACATAGCCATCTTCACTACTTTCCATCCAAAATCCTTGCTCAAGACACAGCCCCCTCCCAACCTGCAGCTAAGGGGAGACACCATAAATTAAGCGTACGCACTCCCCTATCACAGGCATCACACAGACCTCCGCCAGCTTGTCCTCCTCGTTGCACAGGAGCCTTTGGCAGCGTATCAGCATATTTAAAGTTTCAGCACAGCTTGGTCCCCAGCCTCTGCAAAGCAAAGGAGGTGGCTAATGCAGTGCCAGGATTCAAGAGGTTCCTTTGATCGTTCCATGGCGATAGCATTCAAGTAAAACCGATCAATTATTTTGCCATAAAATTCCCTAGATATGCAAACAAACACTGGCTGAAGACTGCTTATACCATAGTCCAACCCACAGCTGTGCGACAGGGCTTTTTGCCTGTATTTGCTTTCTTCCATTACGTGTGCAGTGGCATCCTCCATACAGAAATATTTCCCAACCTTTACCTTTCAGATTAGAAAGGCACGGGGAGGGAACAGCTTTGCAGGCACTGTCTCACACACAGCCCTCCTGCAGCAGGCTGGGAGCACGCAGCCCAAGCGAGCATCGCACAGACATGCACCCGCTCGTCGGGGCAGGAAAACAGCAGTTTTCTAACACAGCAAGCTCCCACTGAGCAGGGAAACTGAGGCACAACCCAGAGGAAAAAAACCATGGTGCTATTTGAACCCATGTCCCCTGGAAGCAGCCTCTCCCCTGCAGCAAGAGGTGGGGGGACAGGTGCCCCAGATGGGGTCCCCCCACTGCAAGGGGCACTGGCCAGCACCCCCACAGCATCTTCAGAGGGGCCCAGAGAAGAGACCCACACAGGGCAAGGGCTCTGGAAGGGTTTGTGTCAGACCGGGGATGCCACGCACAACCACAGGCTTGCAAAGGGCCGTTAGTTTTGCACCTCAGTATCAAAAACCTAGAAAAATGAGCTTTAGGAAGTCACACACAATGCGGCCACCCACTTTCAGCTAAAGCCCAGCCCAAGCAAGTGCTAACCCCCCTCGTCTCCCACACACAGCCGGGAGTGCGGTAGGAGCTCAAACCGAGCTTCTTGCACCCCTGAAGTCATATTTACATGCCTTAGAAAAACAAAGTGCCAGAGCAGGTGCACTAAAGCTTGTGGCCTTATACAAAATATCTGCAGTCACTACAGAGCACAAGGGATCCCCCAAACCTGCCTGCCCCCCAGGCACAACAGTCCGCTCTTTCACTTTGGGTTTTAAAAAAAAAAAAAAAAAAAAAACAGCAAGCCCCAGAAAATTCCTTTTGTAACAGAAAAAGGGTCCCACCATCCTGCCCATCCCACTCCGCACCATAGCTGCACCCACGAGGACGCTTCCCACCGGGCCAGGTGTGACACCCGCTGTCCCTCCGCCACCCCGGGACCCTTCCAAGTAGCAGATGAGGATGGCCAAGAGCAGTTTTCCTGCCGGGAACTGACATGACCCCTCAGCTTTTCGGTCTCCCTTTCCTTTCTAAATAATAGCAGCTCTGGAGTAACGCTAAAAGCCCTGGCATCTTTAATGTTCTCAATTTCATGTTCTCCAAAAAACACACCCACAAACATCTCAAAAATTTCTGATTTGGGGGGTTTTTTTGCACTTCAGCAGCACAGTCCACTATACATTTTTTGCTCCACCTCTCAAAACAGGACTAATACCCACAGTATTTACAGCAGGTGCTAAAAACCCTCAAACACATTAACTATCCTAACACACCAGTATTCAAAACGCTGTCAGACAAAACCACGGTCAGAACAACAGCCCAAATGCAAAGGAGAGGGAAAAGCCAGTATGAAAATAAACTTTACTAAAATAACCCAGTAAAGGTTTTGTCAAAGTAAACACACATTTTATTGTAACAATGATGCTTTAAAAATAAAGCTGTTCAGGGAAAGATTTTCTCGCTCTGTATAGCTGCGTGCCAGTTTCTCTTCCAGACTAGTCATGCCTTGGTGCTGGCAGAGGGAGAGCAGAGGGCTCTGCAGAGCCTTACCCAGCCGACAGCACATCGGCCCCAGCCAGCACCACCGGTTGAGGGTCACCAGTGCCACCCTTGTGAGGTTCCCCAGAAGTTTCAATAAAATTAAGCATTTAAAGACTCCATGTGCTGCCTGGATATTAAAATTCACCAACAAGTAACAGCATTCAAATAGGAACAAGTGCAAACATACAGCTCCCCACATTGCTTATCTCCATTCCCTGCAGCAGTCCCCAGGGTGTTCATCGTACCCTGCAGAGCAGATGCTGCCTGAGTTAATGCAATTAATGAGTCCACCTGGAAAAGAGGCAGACGATCAGCTCAGGAAACAAAGCAGCAGTGTCAGAGCCCTTATCTCCACCAGAGCTGGCAGCCACCTGAAGAGACTGAGCTCCTGCTGAAGCCCTGGCATTCCACGGCTTCCCAGTCCCATGAAGATCAGGCCTCCTGGAAGTCTGGGCTCACAGCGCTGATAGTTTTGCTTTAAGGTTTCATCCATTGCAGATCACTGAAGTTTTGAAGCATTTAATTTGCAGGAATGAACTGGTACGTGGAACCTTTTGTGACTGCTGACCAGCTTCCACAAACCAGGCCTTGCAGAGGTAGACGGATGAAACGTGAACTCTTCGCATACTCTCTGCAGTTGCAACATCCGGGGAGCCATCAGCAAAATAACCCAAACCAGACATGCCTGACAGACAACACAGGTGCTTACAGGCAAAGAAAACCTAGTAATTCACCTGCCCTCAAAGAAACCTTGTAATTTGTTAGCCTTCACCAAAACATGGTCTCCAACCAACGCTCTGCACCACCAGCGCCTTAGATGCATTGGCACAGAAGCAGCCCTGTGCAAGCAGGGCTGCAGCCGCTGTCCTGCCTGCATGTGCCTTTTAGGAGGCTCAGCGCTGGAAGGAAGCGGTGCTACCAAAGGAGCTATTTCCCACAGCTGCCACCAGTCTCCTTCCACACATAGCACAGGAGATCCTGAGCTCAAGTTCTCCTATCAAGGAGCACTCGAGGATTTCTTACTACCCCCAGTCACTGTCAGATCTGATGACTGCAAAAACCTCAGCAAGATACGCTGAGGAACTGGGCCGTTCCTTCCTTAGGTTGTAAAATGCTGCTCGGCAGATCTTTCGGGGAGAGAAAGGTGAAGGAGGGCAGCGCCGCTGGTGTTTTCAAAGTAAGATACCACACTCCCTTACACTGCAGAGGGAAGACCTAGAAGGTGAAAGCCAGGACTACAACAGCACAAACCTCGTTTTGTTATTCTGAGCTGCACCTTCGCCTTCTGTCCCTGCTCGAGCAGTGCCCAGCAAGCCACTGGCAAACCCGAAAGGACACCTGCGCCCAGCCTCTGCCAAGGCCACGGCGGCCCACCGGTGTGCTTCTCACGTGAGCCGGGCACCAGCACTCCACTGCGGCCGGCATCCCCGGCCCCCTCGCTCGGGACTCTGCACCGCCGCCTCCTTTCGGCATCTCTCTCCACTGTGTCTGACCAGGCTCCTCCTGCCGACGTCCCCACGAGAAGTGCACAGAAGGCAAAAGCAGCAGCTGCCCACTCCCCCACACAACCTCCCCACTCCCCTCGCCCGGACTCGCCAGCCCCGGCTCTGTCCCCCCACAGTGCCATCGCCCTTCCCAGAACCACAGCCACCACTTTTCCTCTGTTGCCCTTGGGGGTGAGGAACTCAACCACTTCCCACAGTACCATGGCCCCCTCAATCTAGGGCAAGCCGGCGGTAGCAAAATCTTTTGCCATTTTCACCCCAGGAACTCCTCAGCGCTAAGATTTGCCGGGCTGAGGCATTAAGTAACCAAACTGGATCAGCCACATTCGGCCATATAATATTCTTGGAAGGGACCAAAGCAGCAAACGAGCTGTACAAAGGAAGCTGTTGGTCTCCACAGTACTGCTCTGCTGTCCACCAAAATGCAGCGTGAAGAAATAGCGTTTCAAAGCACCCCTGCCTATCAAAATCAAGTTCTTGTGCCATAAATATAATTCAGGGCTAACGCTGCTACCTCATGCCCTGTACGACTGGTCGGGAGCAATTCCTGATAAGTTTTGAGGAAGGAAAGCCATAGTGAATTACAGCGCTCTCACAAAGGTAACAATCTTTCACCCAATAATTTAAATTCTCTGCATTATTTTCCTACATCAGATCCAACCAAGTAAGACTCCTGTACAAACCTACATTTAAAAAAATAAAATAAAAAGGCTCAACATCTGGAGAGACAACAAGGGAAAAGCCAAGAGCAGCTACCCGAGCACCAGGGAAGGCCCCGACTTCCCTCCTCCCAGCCACACGGCAACCACCCTCTCCACAAGGACCAAGTCCAAGGTCTGAGAAATTCCTACTGTTGCAGCGAGAGTTATCAAGATGAAACGGCAACTTGGAGCGCAAGCAGCTTGTAAAAGCATTACGGTTTTCAGCTGCAGGAAGGAATTCCCTTGATTTCCCAGGTCGTGTTAAAAGAGCACAAAACCAGCAAGACAAGACGTTTTCAGGGACTGTAGCTTAGCTCCTTGGAGGACCCTTGCTCCAACACCGAGGTCCAGGCACAGACAGAATAACTCTGGCAAGCCCATTTCTCCACATCCCCTCTGGAGAAGCAAGAGGCACGCAGGGCGGTTGTCCCAGGAGGGAGAGAGCCTCAGTGCCAAGAACGAGCCTCACAAAAAAAACCCTGCTGAAGTGCACACTGGATTCCAGAGCAGGACAAAACAGTTCGCCCCATGCCAAGCTCTGCTTATTCCAAAGACGAGGCCAGTGCGATTGCACAAAATTAAAGCACGGTCTGCCTCGCAGCCCTTTACCCTGCTGCTGCCACTTGCAAGGCCTCCGAGCAAGGCAGGGAGCAAAAGCAACGTCCCCACCCGTACAAGCATCAACTCGTACCTGCTGCCTCGCAGGGCTTCCCTGACAGGCAGCGGGGACCCGGGCAGATACAAAAGCATCTCCTGGAGCCGCTGCATCTCCACCAGCCCCGCTGCGCCTCGGCCCCAGCTCACCGCGGAGCAGAACAATCGGCCGCCTCATCCAACGCACAATGGCCACGATGAGACAGACCCACATAATCACCCCAGCCACGGCAGGGACAAAAGCGAGCGGGCGCCAGGGAACAGCGTCGAATAAAAGGGGAGTCTGCTGTATTTGTGCCATCAGCTGGGTCTCTGACAATTTACTTTCCAAGGTGGCTTTGGAAGCCCAGGGATGTAAATTGTTAGGGTGGTGTGTGGGGAGGGCACACTGGTATTGGATGCGAGCACTGGGAAGGAGGCGGCGCTGGCTGTTTACATTGGATCGCTCCGCACAAACTTGCGGCCACAAGAAAATTTCAGTTCCTAGGAGGAAACCTTGAACGACAGAAGCGAGGAGCTACCCCAGGTATTGTATAAACCAGGGCACAACGCAAAAGCCCCAAAAGCTCTGGGCTCCCTGTGGGTACCAAGCATGGCGACTTGCTGACAGTAAACATTAATTTCTTCCTGCATTTCCGTCTCAAGCAGACCGAGGGCACGCTGGCGTTACCTGGTTTGCAAGGAGCCAAACACAACGGCCGGAGCCCAAGCTGGGCTCCCCTTCCCCATCCCCAAAGGGCACCAGGAGCAGTTTTCCAGCTTTTCCAGCCAGCAAGGGAGCCGGCAAGCGTGCCAGTTCCACGCCAATGCGCTGAGACAGCACCCAGAAGTGCAACTGTCCCAGTTTTCTCCTGGCACTGGCATACCACTGCTCAAACACAACAAGCCTCAGCAATGCCAAAGAATTTTTTCCCCCCTCAAACCAGGGGCTCAGGGACAGGCTCGGCCCAGTTCTGCCCTCCACCACGGTGACAACACACCTTGCCACAGGGATGCCCGGATCCTCGCTGCTGTCCCACCACAGGGCCGTTCCCGACCCAGAGGGGCTGACGCTGCCCAGGCAGGGCAGGCTGGCTCCAGCCCTGGCACCGCTGACCCCCATGAGCAGAGGTTTGCTGTAGGAGCCCCTTCCCAGCAGCCTGTGGCACCGAGCAGATGAAACCCTTTCCAAGGCCCAGTCTCCAGCTGGTTCAAGCTCGCTTGCAGCTTCAGGTCCCGTTTATTTGGATTTTTTTAACTAAGGTACTATCAAGGAATGGATTAATCACTCCTCTGCCCATGGTTCAGCCGATGAGCTGCAAGTCCTTCTTCAGCGGCTTCCCCAACATGTGCTGCAAGGGATAGTTTTAGGGCAGAGGCTTCTTCAGGCCCTTCAGCAGCCGGAGAAAACCAGCCCAGCCCTACCCCACCACACAAGGTGGCGGCGGGCAGGCCAAAGGCCCCCAGACCACCCACTGACGGTATCTCTCCATCACATGCCGCACGGTCAATTTATTAAAATCCCCAGCTCTGCTCGTGTCTTATCTCGCTCACTCTTCTTCCAAGCTTCTCCTTACCACTCTGGCCTGAAAACAAACTCCCTCCGAGAGCTGGGAGGATGAGCCCAGCCACCCCAGGAACACTGGGCTGCGTTTTCACGACGGAAACATTTTAGGCTGAAAGAGGGAGGAGGGGAAAAAAAAAAAAAAAAAAAAAAGAAGCAGCTCTTCGTCACCCGATGGGGAGATGACTCAGAACATCACTGACATCCATGGGCGGATGGGGACAGGGACCACCTTCACCTCTCTGCCCTCTCTTCCAGCATCACAGACAGCGAGAACACGGGGCAGGGTGTGACTGTGTTATCCGAGGTCCACGCAGGGAAAGGCCTCCGGGCACAGAGCTGGTTTTAAACAGCTTTTTATACCCTACAGCATCTCCAGCGCCTCTAGGACCGGTGACCACACAGAAGTGGCACAAAATGAATTAGACAACTCTAAAAACGAAACAAAATCATCCTTACAAGAGAAGTTTCCTTCTGAAACTGTACAGCTATCCCCTCTGGGCCCAGGGAAGTCTGTCCACAGCCACGCCACGGCTCTTGAAGAGGATACCCCCTGCGCCTGCCCTGCAAAGGGCTGCAGGATGCATCTGATAAAAGAACTGCCAGCCCCATGGCAGCACATGAACAGGATGAGTCAGGCTGTGTTTATAGAGGGAGCAGGCGGCAGCTGCGCCACCCGTTAGCACCAGTGTGAAATTGTCCTCCAACGGATGCAAGAGAGTGGCTCGGCAGCTCCGAGGCCAGCCTGCAGGACACCGGCCAGCCCATCAGGACAGCAAAGCCCTGGGCCACCAAGCCAGGGAGGAGCGTGGTGGGGAGGCCCAGGATGCGTGTCCTCGCTTGGGCTGCGCCTGGGACACGAGCCCCGTGAGCAGGGCTTCACACACCTGCCAACCCCTACTCAGCCCTGCGAAAGGCTCCCAAAGCCCAGCAGCAGCCCTGGGACATAATCTGTAAATAAAACCCACAGAAGTCACCTTGAAAAGCACACACAGGTCTCCCTGGGATGTCCGAGCTAGGGATGGCATGAGCAATACCAATGACATTTCAAGGAGAAACTCCCATTCGCAAGATTATTTTTTCAAAGGACTGCTTTTAGAAAAAACTAATTGTTGTCAAAGTTTGATTGAAGGCCAAACCGCGAGCCTTGGCTCCTCGCAGCAACGAGATACACTGTACGAAGACAACAGCTGCTTTCCAAGGCACAAGCTTTCCCGTATCTCACGGGAGACGGGCACGCAGCCGCACGGGCACCGGCACTAGGTGCTAGCCATTTTGGTACACGGCTACTCCAGTCCCCTGTGAAGCCCGCTATGAAAAAGAAGATAGGAACAAGTAGGCTCTCCTTCTAAAATACACACTTCTCATCCTCCCACTTGACAAAAAGGTAGGATTTCTGCCAGAGAGCGAGTTTAGACCACAAACACTTGGACAACACTCCACTTCTTCAAAACAAACTCTCCAGCAGGCAGGCAGGCGGCTCGCTGCCCCCTGCTCGGCTCCGGCAGCGGCACCGCTCGGGCCCCACCAGCCCGGGAAAGCCCCGCGGGGAGCGCGGCCGGCACCTCCCGCGGCCCCTCCACGCAGCGGGGACCGGCACCCCCGCGTGTGCCCGCCCCGAGGGGCACGAATGGGCACCGGGCACCCCCCGGGAAAAAAAAGCCCCCCTCCCCCAGCTGCGGGCTCTCCCCCAGCGCCGGCGGGAGGCGGAGACGCGCTGCCCGGCGCCGAGCCCCGCGGAGCCGCCGCCGCCGGGGGCGCGGGGCCCGGGCCGCCCCCTCTCCGGGCAGCGGCCGCCGGGGATGCCGCGGCCCCCGGGCCGGCCGGGCGCGGATTACTCAGCGTTTCCAGCGGGAGGCGGCGCGCCCCCGCCCCGGGCCTCGGCCCGCCGCTTACCGATGCCTGGCGCCACATAGACGAAGTAGAGGAAGGAGGAGGAGAGCGAGAAGAGGAAGAGCGCGGCCAGCAGCGAGCGCCGGGGCAGCAGCCGCCAGGCGCCGCGGGGGCCCCGGGGCCACCGCATGGCCGATGCGCCGCCGCCCTGCTGCTGCTGCTGCCGCTGCCGCCGCACCGCTCACATGCGCCGAGGCCCGGCGGGAGGCGCCGCACCGCTCACATGCGCCGAGGCCCGGCGGGAGGCGCCGCACCGGGGCCGCTCCGAGCCGCCGCCCGCGCCCAGCGCCGCCGCATGAATGAGCCGCGGCGGGACGGGGCGGGGCGGGCGACGCGGGGCGGGGCGCCGCGGGGACCGGCTGCAAACTCCCGCCGCCGCCGCCGCTGCTGCGGCACCCAGGGATCCTCGGCAGAGACCGCCCCGCTCCCGGGGCCGCCGGGGCGGCCGGCTGCGGCCCTGCGGCGCTGCCGGTGGTCCTGGGGCAGCCGGCCGTGGACCCGAGGCACCGCTGATGGGCCTGGGATACCGGGCAGTGGCCCCAGGACAGCCGGCCGTCGACCTGTGACACCCAGCAATGGCCTCGTGACGCTCGGCCGTGGCCCCAGGACACCCGGCCATGGCTCCGGGACACCCAGCAGCGGCCTCGGGACTCCTGGCCGTGGACCTGGGGCACCACCGATGGTCCTGAGACACCGGGCGATGGCCTCAGGACAGCCAGCCGTGGTATTGGGTCACCACTGATGGCCTCGGGACACCCAGCAGTGACCTTGGGACACCTGGCTATGGACCTGGGGCACCACTGACGGCCTCGGGACATGGGGCGATGGCCTCAGGACACCTAGCCATGGTACTGGGGCACCACTGATGGCCCTGGGACACCCAGAAATGGCCTCGGGACATGCGGCCATGGACCTGGGGCACCACTGATGGGCCTGGGACACCGGGCAATGGCCTCGGGACACCCAGCCATAGTCCTGGGACACCTGCCGATGGTCCTGAGAACCCAGCCATGGTCCTGGGACACCCAGAAATGGCCTCGGGACATGCAGCCATGGACCTGGGGCACCACTGATGGGCCTGGGACACCGCGCCATGGCCTCGGGACACCCAGCCATAGTCCTGGGACACCTGCCGATGGTCCTGAGACACCCAGCCATGGTCCTGGGACACCCAGCAATAGCCCCAGGACACTCAGCAATGGCTCCGGGCACACGGCAACGGCCCTGGCACACCCTGCAATGGCCCTGAGACACTCAACAATGGCCCAGGACACCCAGCAATGATCCAGGGACACTCGGCCATGTTCCAGGAACACCCAGCAATGGCCCCAAGACACCCAGCAATGGCTCTGGGCACCCGGCCATGGTCCTGGGACACCCAGCCATGGCCCAGGGGACCCAGCAATGGCTCAGGGCACCCAGCCATTGGTTCATTACACCCAGTAATGAACCTGGGACACCCACCATCAGGAGAGCAAGGGCTGAACCCCCCAGCCCACCAGGCAGCAGGGGTCCATTTGGACAAGTTCTGGGTGCCCCCCCAGACATTGTGCAGGAGGAGGCGCAGCCTGAGAGGAAGTGATGGGCACAGATGCGTGGAAGTGAAGAGGAAGCGAAGTCATCACGGTCAACGCAATAATCAGCACTAGCAGCAATCAGCAGCCCAGTCGGTTAAAGAGTAATTAAGTAGTTTTGCACATGTTTGTGGGCAGTTCCTCCGTTGTGTGTAGGAGGAGTTGGAAGGAGATACGGAGATGCCTGAAAATGAAAAAGTGAGAGAGAAGAAACGCCATCCCCATCAGGGAGCCAGGAGAAGTAGCTGCAGAGCAGATGGGGCCCAGTCCAGCCCATAAGAGCTGTGGTTTTTGCCTCATTTATGATTGCAGGATCTGTGCAACTCAGACTTTGTTCAGGGAAGGCCAGAGGGAGAGCTAATTCCTTATTTCACCAACAGATAGAGCTGAGAAAACCAAGTCCGGGCTCCAGGCCCAAGGTGGGAAGTGGGGCTGTGGACCAGGCACGCAGGTAGGGGCCGGCTGCCTCCACCCAGGGTGGGCAGTGAAGGCAGCAGCACCTCCAGGAACGATGGGCCATGGCGCGGGAGATGGGGACAGACCATCTGCCAGGACGTTCCCGCTGTGTCCCCGACTGCCTCCGCACCCCGGGGGTGAGCCTCTACCCAGCAGGGAACCAGGCATTGCTCAATCCAAACTTCCCACCCAGCCAGTTGGTGACTTCCTGGCTGCGGGCTGGGGGGTGCCCAGCACCGGCCCCACGTCAGCCCGGGGCCAGACGCTGGGATAAAGGATTCTCCAGGTACAGCTGTGTAGCACAGTAATCCCAGGAAGGATTAGCCCCCCTTCCAGCCTGGATGCAGTAAGGGCAAATAAAGAAAATAGTTCCCACGTTCAACAAATGGGAACGAAACACACTCCTGTTAGACATATAGATTCTCAGAGGAGGGAGGAGATAAAAACGAAGATAAAGCAAAAAAGAGCACGGATTAGCAGAAAAGTAGAAATCACTCTTTAAAAGGTAAGGCATTAATTTTCTTACTGTGCCAAGGCGCAGAAGGATCTCAAGGACAGAGGATCCTCAAGAGCTGGGAGGCTGAGGAAGAAAGCAGGGATTTCCCTGGAGAGGCTGCATGAGCTGTGTTAATTTCAGGAGCAAGGAAACTGGTACTCATTCTTGTTTTCCAGGATTGCCACTCCACCACCACCTTCATTGAAATAAATTAAATCCTGAGCCCTATTAATTTCTGGGAGCCCACAATACTCCAGCAGAACTGCATGGCCAAGTGGTGGCTGGGTTTGCTGTTCGCAAAATAGCTTTTATCCAGCTCCTAAAAGGATGCTTTGGGCAAGGAAACCCAAGCAGATTTCTTGCTTGGTTTATGATTTGTTTGCACAGACATGGTCAAAGGTGAGACATCGTCACAAACAATAATCTAACCTTTTGAACATACTTAATTAGCAGTGACATTGCTGGAGGAGCCACCCAGAAACTCGCTCCCAGGCCCAGGCTGCCGCAATAAGGACTGTCACAGAGGAGCGAAGTCAGGGAAGCCCTGGAGTCACGCCGGGGCATGCCTGCCCCGCTGCCATGGCTCTGACTCACCTCCTCTCTCCCTCTCTCCCAGGGCTCAGCTCAGCCCCCGTCAATCTACTTCACTTTCCCCCTTTTCTTTTTGCTTACTCTCTTCCCCTCTTCTCCCTACCCTGCCCCTCCGCCACGTCCTAGCTAAGGGATTAGAAACACCAGCCAAAGCCATTCTCCCTCCCTTCACTCTCTTCCAATAAAATAAAATAAGATGAAAAAGAAAGCGGGGTTTCAAAGTTTGGGATCGTTCCATAGGGCCAGGTTAGGACTTCGGTGTGAGAGCACTTCCAAGCAGGGCTGTTGCAGGCAGCGTATGGGTGGCTCATCCCTGGGGGGTCCTGGCTCTGCCCCACCACCTTCCTCTGCCTGCTGTGCTCCAGCCTGCGCCAGCTACTCCAGCCCTCCCACCCTGGGGTGGATGAGCAAAGACCCACTTTCTCCAGAGTTTAGCCTACTGATGATGCCCGAGACACCCTAAAGGAGGGCTTGTATGCGCAGCTCTGCCGACAGCGTAAAGGGGAAGGTAAGGCCTGTTGGTGCGTGGCTGTGAGCAGGAATGGAGGGACAGGTCCTGCCAGTGCGCCTACACTCGCAAGAAGATGTAGCTGCACCCTTAGAGCATGTCTCCACATAAAAGGCATTCTGCATCACTGGAAGGAGAGCTCTGTTTTGATGGCTTGGGGGTGCCCCGGCGCGAGCGTGGTGCTCGGAGGGAGGATACGGACACTATTGCACCATGCGCAGTCTGAGAGGTTGGAGCTCCGTATTCACAGTGGCACCAACACAGTTACTCAAGTGCTGTGTGTGGGAGACCAACCTGGCAACTATCATGGTTCGCTCCCGATGAATGCTGGCACGGCCAGGCTGGGCGTCTGGCAGGCCAGATCCTGCACCCAGCCACAAGAACGCCGGAGTCGCCGCGGGACAGAGCGGCCAGGGGCTGCCTTGGACCCTGCAAGGAGCAAACCCACCTGCCGAGGAAGTGCCCCAAGGTCTCGGACGGGCAGTGCCACGTGCTCCCGAGGGCCAGCGGGAAGCCAACAGGGCTGGGGAGTGCTGCCCGGCAGGGTTAGCAGCAGAGCCCTACACAGGAGCTGATCCCAGAGCTGGCAGCCAAGTAAAAGGGCCGCTGTGGAGAATGTAATCCTCAGTTTTGGGGTCGGAAATGGTCATTAAAGGGCTGCTCCGCTCTGACTGCACATCTCTTATTGTCACTTTACGCAGAGGCCCAAGGTGGACTACCTAATCTGGGAGGATAATCTTTGTTCTGGCACTTTGGCGAAGGACAGATTGTAGCATGGATGTCACAGCCCTCACTAGCGTTTTGCAGTCTTTGTCACGGTCTCTGGAGCTTCTGGCACCTTCAGCCGCAGTGGTAGAGACTTTCCAGAATAAAGACTCCATCCTGTGATTAGGAAAATGCCTCTGTTTATAAAGGTGAGGACAGTCAGCATCGCGCCGTGTCAGCCCTCCAGATGCTCGGCAATGCTGTTTGCTTTGGATCTTCCCTGGAGTTTCTGCTGCCAGACGGTTTGTGAGCGAAGTGGGAACCTGAGCTGTGGTGCTCAGAGAGAGAGACAGAGACTTGAGGTGGACTGCATGCTGACCAGCTCTCGGCTTTGCAAAAGCAATGTGCTCCCTCTATTTTTTACTAAAAGTCTCTTTGCAACATGGGGCTCGCTCCAGCTCCATTTAAAGCCAAGACAGTATCATCACCGGCTTGGAGCAGGAGCAGGACACAGAGGATGCATGCATAGTAGGAATGTAAATATTTTCTACATGTACACCCACAGACAGAGCGTATGCGATAAATACTCAGCATATCGTTTGCCCATGTGCCAGATCACAGACATAATTATTGATGCAGCAGGTTTTCAGAAAGACACAACAGGGTGTGTACTTAATTTGGCAATAAGAGCACACCTATGTGGCCCTGCCATTTTCGGCTGGTTGTTAGACCACTGCCACCCACAGGTGCTGCTATTTTATCTCACATCGATGTGTCGGCAGTAACAGAAAGGAAACCAAAGGCCGATACTTGTTTATTAAGATGGAAAAACTCCACTGAACGCTGCAAGGTGCTCCTTGCAAGCACGACTGCTGCAGACCAGTTCTCAGATTATGCCACCCTCTACACTTTCTAACAAGGCTATCAGGGCTCTGATCTTAATAGCACCTGTACACGTGCCTAAGCATAGGGATGGCTCATTCTACCACAGTCAACAGATGTGTCATCCCTCCCAAAAGGAGGCAATATTGACAGAAATGATTTTGCAGAGCTCCGTGTTCACTTGGAAGGTGGCTGTCATCAGAAAAACAGGCTAAAATATTAAGCTTGTCACGGCACTTTGCAGAGATTCTATTGATTTTATTGCCTCTGTTTGCGTCAGCCCACTTCTGAAGGCTGATGATCTGTCCCAGGCAAAGGGGACTTGCGCAAAGACTCATAAAATGCCTTTGAGATCTAAATATTCTGTCAAGGGACTACATCAGGCTGTACTTTCCAAAATTTCCCATGGAAGGAAACTTCAGCAGACAAGAGATAAAATTATTGCGTAATTTAGTGTAAGTAATTTATCCAGATTGAAAAATATCACTTAACAAAGTCCTTCTCAAAAAGCTATGACAATGGCTGGGCTAAAATACTGCCAAACAGCCCAAACTGTCTGAGAGTCAAAAAATAAAGAAGCGATTTTCGGCACACCAGGAGGTCAAGATGGGGATGCCTGGAAATTCTCCATCGGGGCCAGCCTTGTTTCTGGATGGTGTGGAAGAGTGCTGCTCTTCCCTGGTCTGCGAGGGATTGCAAGGACCTCGGGCAAAACCAGATGAAAGGACAGTGCAGGCAGAGGTGAAACCCTGCCTAACTCCTGCCAGGTGACAGGGATGGAAAAGAAACATCTGGACTATTCAGACACACAGCTGGATTTCAGAACTAACAGCCGAGGCAAGAAAGTGGGATGAAATTTTGCCTCTATTGAAGCCACCTGTAAAAAAGACTTCAGGGCTTCACACCATGTAGAAATGTGACTGCCTTCCAGAAATCTGGGGACAAGGACAACCAGGAACAAAAGAACATTTCAGAGGAAATTGCTTTCTATTAACTCATAATTACATAATGCAAAATTAACTCGCAAAGGCCAGCAGCCTAATTGGATTCCGAAGTGGGGAAGATAGTTACATGGTGAATAAGAACCTTCCACAGCTACATTAAATATGGTGTTTCAAATACAGAATATAAATTCTTTTGCTGTGCGGCAAAAAATGCCCATTACCTTCAATAGCTACAGCCGAGGGGATTTTAACCATTTGCGCTCAATGGCCGACCAGTGCCGAACTACCCAGGTGACCCTATGGAACGGCTCCATTCTGGACACCTCCTGGCCCTTCCAGCCACACAGCTGAATCCTCACTAGTTCTGTGAATATATTTGGATATTTTGCTGGAGTAAAGTATAAAGGCTTCCAGCCGTCTTAACCTTCTTCCCAGCTTGGATTTTGATTAACTGGAATAAATATTTAATTAGAAAGGCAAAGAGCTGAACCTCTTGACCACCCAGGCGTTGCCTCTGTAGTCATTGCCCTTTGATGTACAAGGAAAGGGCTTGTAGGACTTTCTGAAAACATATGCAGCCTTTCATTTCTCTTAAAATTGTAGCAAGGCTGGGCTGTAGTTTGGGGGTTGCTGCTCAGAAGCAGCGTGGTGAACATTGCATAAAGTGATTCCCGCTCATCTTGATCTGATGAGGGGAGGGGAGGCTTGCTTTGCCCTCCACATCCAACAGGAGCTTGGGCATTTGTTTTCCAGGTCCCCATGTCACTCATGTCCCCATAGGGCTGGAAAGCTGGCCCTGCTGTCCCACGCTTGCCTGCATGCTGCCGTGCCCCGCAGCAAACCTTGAGCAGCAACTGCCTGGCTACATGTTCGCTGTGATGAGCTGTAACGTAGCCGTGGGAAGAGCTCCTGGTCACGGCCACCGCGCAGCTCCGTGGGAGCTGCCAGCTGCAGCATGGCGGGTACCAAGCAGGACCATACTCTGGATGTTTTCCTCCTGTGTAGAGCACTGATGTGGTGCTGACACAAGCCGGGTAACACTGGCACACTGTGTGTCGGGCTGTACATTGGCGATGGCACCGGGTGAGAGAGGTGCCCATTTCGGCCGTGCTCCCTTTCCCCTCCCTGTAACCTGTGGTTCAGCAGAGCACTCAAATACCTGCTTAAAAGGCACGGACTTCAGCAGGGCTTAGGCGTGTGCTGAATCTTAGGCTTAGGAAGCAGCTCAGCCCATGAGAGCGATCTGCTAGAACCATCAACGCCGCCCTTTCGGGTTCCCTTTCCTCTAGGCTTAATTACCACCTGCTTTTGGCACTGGCACCATTTGTGCCGTATGCCTTTATTTTTCCCCGAAGGAGCATTTGCACCTTTACTATATTTATTTTATTCTGAGGAAATCCTAATGATTTCCTTTCATGCTTGATTTTGTTCCCGTTTGCAGCAGGACTCCTGCTGTCGCTCTATAAATATCTGACTCTGAAGTCTTTGCAGGAGCAAGCGCGACTGAGAGCAGAAAAGGTGAAGTCAAGCTAAAGAGACCTTTACCAGCTCTAAAAACAGCTGCTGCTCTTGCTGCTGCAACCGATTTATACCTCATCTGGAGAACAACAGTTCAGAGCCCAGAATTGTTGCCTCCAATGATTTATTTGGCTGTGCTCGAGTTTGGCGACGTGCTGTATAATGTTTTTTGCATGGAAGTGTCACTCTGAGGGAGGTTTAATTGCTTTCAACGTGGTTGGTGATGAGAACGCCTTGGAAAAGCTATTTGCATACATCTTCTCAAACGCCAAATGTGTAACTTCCTCCCCGCTTAGGCAGTCTGAGGCTACTTCTCTGCATTACTCAGCTTCGCTGGGTGCCTCTGAAAAATTAACAACCAGAAATTTCCCACCATGGAGCAGAAAGTGGAACTCGGGGCCAGTTGGTTTGAATGTAGGATTATTTGTAACAGCTAAAACAGCAGGACTCTGAATATGGGGTTGCAAACTATAAACACAGACCGCCCCAGGCTCCCGGCATTCAGGGCTCTACGCCCGACACCGCTGCAGAAGTCCAGGGTGAAGCAAGGGCAAGGGCACTGCCTGGTCCCAGGGTATTGCTTGACTTGCTGAGCAAAAGAAAGTAAACGAGCGATTTCAATAGTATCGGGCCGGTGTCACAGAGCTGAGCTGCCACCGAGGGCAGGGCACACACCTGCTGCTCGTCGCAGCACCCGCACCACTGTTCACACACCATCTTCTCAGTACTGATTCCGGAAAACACTGAGCAGAGTCATCCCTCTGATGACCTTCACGCAAGGCCAGGAGGTGCCACGCACAAATCCCTTGTCCTTCTTTCTTCACAGAATTCAGGGGCAAAGTATCTCTTGAGTGGCCTCGGAGGTTTACATAGCATCAGTCCCGACAATCTGGTCTAAATAGATCTTTACTCCATCACATATCTCATTACAGGGCAGTTCATTTTTGTAATTACTTAATGCTTTAAAGCATCAGCTGTTAACATAAGCAGGACCTGCTTATAGGAATGAAATAGGTATTGATTTAATGCCCTCAGTGCAAGGGATCCTAAGGCACCTGGAAGCGTCTTATTTCGGAACTGCAGCCATCCCCCTAGGCGAGCTTGCTGCCTGCCTGCATTTCCCCAGATACACGCTCTTTTTCAGCCTAGATGTTTTACCTGGGGAGAAGAGAAGAGTTATTTACAGCAGTCTGGGATCTGCAGTCTGGTTGGCAGCGCTGTACAGCAGCCCCAGCTGTGCTGCCACGCACAGCAAAAATCAGGAAGAAAAAGTACAGCGTTTTTCAGTCCATCACACAGTGAACGTGCTGCAAGACCAACACCTTCTGGAAGCGTCAGATTTGTTGTGGAGGTGCTGGGCAGCTGCGTACGTGTGTGTGATGGATCAGCACCTTTCAAGCGCGATGGATTTGCTGAGCGTGTACAAACCATCTGCCCAGGAAAGCAACAAAGAAAGGCACCAGCCCTGGTCCCCCGCACAGGATGGCAGCGGTCCTGTTCACCCACAGGGAAAGACAACAGTCGTGTCAGGGTGGACCTTGAAAGAGGCAGAGCATTTCCTGATGGAGGCCACATTTCTGGTGCGACGGGGTTGTTTGTGCCAACTTGGATACTGTAATATGGCACTATTTGTGCTGCCAGCCAGATTTAGTTTTGGTTTGGTTTTGCATATGTGGCTGCGTGTGTGCTGTGTTTCCATCTGAACAACGGGAACGAGGGCTGCGGTCCACGATCAGGCTGAGCCTCCTCTGCTGTTTCCTCCAGGGAGCTCAAGAGCTCAGCCCAAGGCCACGCAGGGTCTGCAGCTGACAGTGCAGAATGGCCCAGGAACACAGGGCAGGGCAGGAAAGGCAGAGCATCACCAGCGAGTACAGAAACGGTGGAAACTGTAGCAAAGCAGAATACAATCATCTAAACTGGAATTTAATCAAGACACCAGGGCTCATATTTGCTTGTTATGAACAACCTGAGTGGCTACATAACATAACTGCAGCCAGAAATATTCCAATTAGAAATCAGGCTGAATTTTGGAAGAGCAGAAGTGGAAGCGATAGTTTATTTCTTGACGTCACCCAGTTAAAGTAGCATAATTCTCTGGAATGTATGTGTCAGCCATACATCCTACCTTCCTGAAACACAAGCTATGGGGTTCATTACAGGGTTTTGCAAACGATACTACATGGCCTGTGATACAGAGGTGGCCAGCTGCGATGACCTAATGGGTCTGCTGGCCCTAACTGCTCTATGTCCCCAGTCACCACCTCATGATTCACAGGGAAGAGAGGTACTCCCTGCATTACCAGCGTGACAGCTGGTTTCAGCCAGATTTGCGAAGTTTCTCATCTTATGCAACCTCCATTAGTTATTCACAACAGCTGACTGCAGCCAGCAGGCAAGTTTGCTAAGAACAGTGCCTAGTTACAACAGCAAACCGGGTTTGGCTTTGCCATGGGCATATTTTTCTCAAATAAATCAAGAAAAAAAAATTTGCAGTGTGCCATTCATTGTACACAACCTGGATTTAAGCTCTTTAGTCTGTAAGGGTATTTTAAACTAAACAAACAGCTTTTTGTTAACATTTTCACTAGCACTGCATATTTCTAGGTTTAGAATAGCACTGATCACTTTCAGCTAGTACCGCTTTGCTGGGACGGAGGGATGGGATGTCATACATCGCAGTCAAAACCCTGAGACCATGCAACCATTTTTCTGGCAGTGTCCCTGAAATTAATGGGAGTATCAGCCAAAGGCATGACCCTGGGGCTTTGCCTTGGCTTTCAGAGCAGGGAGGAGCCGCTGGGTTACAGCTTCATCTCGCCGGGGAGAGACATGGGCAGCAGAACTATGGCAACGGGCAGGGCACCCACTTCAATCCGTGTGCCACGGCTAGATGGACGTGACAGAGAGAAGGAGCGGCTGGATCTGTTGGAATAGTCGTTGCAGGGGTGAAAGGAGGCTGCCAGAGCTGATCTCTTCTTGGAAAGAGAGGAGGATCCAAGGAGAACGGCCTTGCCAAGGAAAGGAAACAATTGCCTTGCCCTCGGCTCCTGCTCTTTCTTCACCAGGCTCTCCTCCTCCAGCGCTGCCGGCTGCCGGGCACTCCTCTGCTGGACGGGGTCTGGCTGGGGCGGAGTGGAGCTTCTTCAGAGGCGCTGGTCAGGTGCTGTGTTTTGGATTTGTGACTAAACCAGCATTGATAACACCCCAGTGTTTTAGCGGTTGCTGAGCAGGGCTGGCACAGCCTCAAGGCCTTTTCTTTTTCCCACTCTGCCCCCGCAGCGAGGAGGCTGGGGCGTGAGAAGCTGGGGGGGATGCAGCCGGGACAGCTGCCCCAAGTGACCAAAGGGATATTCCATGTCACAGGACGTCGTGCTCAGCAATAAAAGCTCAGGGACAGGAGAAAGGGGGGATGCTTGGGGTTGTGGTGTTTGTCTTCCCAAGTTACCCCTCTGTGCTTCCCTAGGAACGGCCGAACACCTGCCTGCCTGCTGATGGGAAGTGGTGAACGAATTCCTTATGTTCCTTTGCTTGCTTGTGCAGCTTTGCTTCACTTATTAAACTGTCTTTGTCTTGACCCACTAGTTTTTTCTCCCTTTTGCCCTTCTGATGCTCTCCCCCATCCCACTGGAGGGGAGCAAGCAACTCGGTGGGAGCTCACCAGCCCACCACAGCTAGATAGGTTTCCTTCCGTTCATCCTTTCTGTTTCTTGTGTTATATATCCCCTCTGTCCTATGAGATAGTTACCGCTCTTGCCAGCGTTAAATCTTTGTTATTGTCGCTTTTTCACTTTACCTCTATTAAATCTGTACTTCTCCCCTTATCTCTGCTCCAGGCTGCAGGAGCAATGTTGCTCTATCCAGGGCAAGAAAGGCCATACGGCCATGGGAAGGGATGCCCCTCTCTGATACGGGGCCTTCGTGTTGTGTGTCAGAAGTGGTTTGTGAAGTAGGTGTGAACAGGAGCTGTGTTTTATCAACAAAGCAATTGCTGTCCTGAGGAGGGATTACAGAGATAACAGAACCAGCAGAACATTCTTCTAGGGAGACACTTCAGAGGAATGCCCATAAAAACCACCACCAGCTGCCCCTGATGGAAAGGAGACATGAGAGCATGGCCTGCTAGTCAGAGCAGGAGTCAGCACATTCAGATTATTATTTTTCTCTCTGCTATCACTTTGCTGGGTATCTGGACATCTGAACTGGATACCTGCATCATTCCAGCTGTGAAACTTCTCTCCCCCAGCGGAGGCACCATGGGCAGGGTAACGGAGCGTACCTAAAAAATCTCGATCCTACTGCTTGGATTCCCAACAACCTGCTAAAGAGCACTGGGCAGAGATCTCCACTTTTCTGGCTGCACCAGGGCTACTGAGCAGAAGCAGGCTGGAGGCTGGGAAGACCCAGCTGGTGGGAAATCTGTGTGCACTGTCACTGAATCACACTTTGGAGTGCCCACCCCAGTGCCTCCCCGTGTCCCAGCTGCCTTTGCCGTGCCATCCCATTACTGGCAGAGGGCAGAGAAGACTGGTATCCTTCTTGGAAGGGCTCTGCATTGCCTCCTGCAAGGGCTGGCAGGTTTCAGAGGCAGCTCGAGAGCAGGCTGCTCACGTGAGCATGAGGTGACAAGTCCTGGGAGTGCCCAGCAGCTCCAGGCTACCGCCGTGAGCGAGAAATGCAGTTGTTTGTACAGTTGTTCTCTTTTCTCATTGCCATTTGTTTGTAGACATGTCACAGCAGATGCTTCTCACCAGTACAACGGATAGTTGGACTCATTCGGGGCTGGTACCAGTAACTGTAATCCAGCTAACAAAACACTCTGTTTATCGGAGTTGTCGCAAAGATTTGTTAATTCCCACTGACAGAAGGGCTTTCAGGATAGTCTGTAATAAGGAAGGAGGAAGAACTTTTAATTTATATGCCAACAAGAATGTAATGCAGAGAATACCTAAACACTGCCCTCAACAAAAAGGTATTCAGCATTAAAAACAACCCCGGGTGGAGGGGCAGGCAGTGAAGGACTGCTGTGGGAGGGAGGAAAGCAGGGGACAGGCAAGGCCAGGCTTCCTCTGGTATTTGGGTTTCACCTCCCGGGTGATGAATGGCTTCTGTCCGGGAAGCAGCTGCCGCCTGAGCACCAAGGGCGAAGGCGGACACAACGCTCACGGTCCCCCCAGCGCACGGACCCGCGTCCGAGGAAGCTGGTGCAGCCAGGCCCAGAACAGAAAAGGAGGTGGCTCTGCGCACAGCCCGATGCAGACAGGGGACTGGCTGCCAGAGGCAGCTGCAGCTGCTCTAAGTTTCTGTGATTTCAATACACTGAAGAGTAGCTGGAGGACTGCATCTGCTTGCCCTGCTCTTTGTCTCTTGAGATGTCTGCTTACGGCCTCTGATGGCTTTTTGTAGGGGAAGGGGGGGGGTGTTGTTTTTTTAAATTCCAATTCTGGCCTGTCCATAATTGTTTTTTCCATTCTTGGTTATTTTGTTTTCTTAATTTACAAATGATGGTTTCTACTGCTGGCATCTTCTTTCCCTGTCATCTCCTCTACGCACACACACATGCAAAGTGCCATCAAATTCTGGGATGGATACACATGCACCAAATATATAGATACACTCCAGAAATCACACCTGTGGCAGGGTGCGGGAGGCTTGAACTTGCAACGCTTGTTTGAAATTAAGCATTGAACAGCCCTTTAAAGAAGAAACTAGACTGACTTGGGGAAGACATTCAGGAAGAAATGGAAAAGGGCGGTACTTTGTCATCACTGCCTTCTCTTACCTCATTTTCTGAGCGTGCAGAAGCATTCGGAGGCCACTGCTGGAAAGAAGACCCAGGGCCTGCAGGACCTGCTAGCCTGACGCAGTGCGGCTGCATCCCTGGGCCTGGCAGAAGACACAACCATGGAGCTGCATCATGCTGGGCTCCAGCTCGTGATGTGGACACCCTATGTGGCTGCTTGCCTGTGGTGGGCAGAAAGGTCAGCTAAGTAAGTGGTGTTAGTGAGAGCTGTTTGTGCTGGTAAACAAGCAGAAACCTATTTACTGGGAGATTAGGGTGAAAAAGTGGGAGCAGATTTCCCCAGTCTTTGCGGGTCTCAAGATAAAGTGCTGCTCAGAGGGCAGGGGACCCTGTGAGATGTGCTTCCCAGCTCACCCGTTGACTTGCTGTCTGTTTCAGGGCCGTTTCTCCAGCCTCTCTGTGCCTCAGTTTAGGCATTTGTAAAATAGCAACTGCCTCCTGCCGAAGCTTGTCACTAAGCATAACCCATTTACACTGGGAGAGTCACGTCTTGAGACAGAAGCCCATCACAGACTGCTGCAAGAGCAGACTCGGATGAGTCATGGCGCACAAGCACAGCACCAGCTCTGAAACACATGAAATGCCCGAGTTCTCAGAGCAAAAAAATTCATTGTTTAAAAGCAAAACTGAGGGAGGACAATTCCTCTGTGTCCTGTCTCTGGGGCAGCACCTCCTGTCCCCACTTGGCAGCGTTTGAACCATTCACCCAGCAGAGCATGTCTGTTAGGAAGCTGGCAAGCTCGTGGGTGGGGACTGTCCTCTGTGTCTGCCTACCCAGCAGAGCAGTTGTTGGTGTGTGGCAAGGCACAAGCCAGCATGAACAAGCATCCGGTGCCAAAAATGAGGAACTGAGGTTGGGGTCAGGAGGGCAAAGGAGGAGCCCTTCATTTCCCTGAAGGGCAAACGGGGCTGGAGAAGTCAGCTGTTGCTTCTCGACAAGGTACTCCTCACACCGTCCCCACCTCCAAGGCAAGGGAGGAGTTCAGTCTCCTCAGCCCGTGTATTCAGCCACTTGACTAGCAGTGCCAGCAGGTGACATGACAGCGTCCTTGGGAATATTCCCTCCTGCTGCCCTTTGGGTCCCTGTTCCCAAGGGCTGATGCCATTTGTTTGCATTTCAGGTGGATCACAACCTCTGGCAACTGGCTATAGCAGCGCATCTTGGTGGGCACTGACTACAGCCATGCGATGTGCTTCCCTCTGTCACTGCTTCCTCCTGCATAAACTCCAGATTTAGCATGTCAAAAACAGACGAAACATGAAATGAAAAGCAAACAAATCAAGCATCCAATAGCTTCAAACAACAAATACTAAAGCAACAGGAGAGACATTATCTGCTGAGAACTCGTGCCTGGAATTTGTCTCTCTATATATATTTGTTTATATTTATACATATAAGTGTGTGTATATGTATACACACAGGCATATGCCTACTGCATATATCTACAGAACAAGAGAATAAGACACTATATATACTAAGACACATTAAGAAGATATAAAAACAAATCTATATAGTGAAGGGTTTAAAACAATTTTCAGCATTTCATCAGTCAGCCTAAGAGAATCCCTCCCATCTGCCCAAAAGTAATAAAGCAAGCAAATTACACAGTTGACTCTTTCCCTACCTTCTTAGTGGCATGCTTAACTTCGCCTGTGTAATAAATAAATGTCCTGAGTTTGATAACAAAGATCATTCACCCTTCCTTTTAAAGTACAATCCGTTCTCTCTCAGTCTCATGCTGGAGTGCAGGAAAATCAAGAGAAGGGAGTAGGAGGAGATGATCTTTTTGCACAGAGGTTTTTTTCAGGCCAATGCAGTTCCCCAGCACTCACATCCCAGCCTGCCAACATCTTCAGGAGCTGTGATGGAGCTGATCCTGGGGGATGATGAAGCTCCCAAAAGGCAGGTCTTCAGTAAGCAGTAAGTGCCCTGTTGCACTTTGGTGCTGTAGCCATAGGCATTGCCCCACACGCAGCCTACAGATACTGACATTTTAGGGCCACCGCTGATTTTGGTATTGTTGATATTGCTGATTTTGCCTGACGTCTTTGAAATCCCAGGCTTATCTTGTTGTTTGTCCCATACCATATTCCATGCCAGAATCAGAATCTGTCTTCAGGTGAGCTTAGAGCTGAATGCCTCTCCACACCCTGGGGAATATTTTATTTTTACTATAAAGCCAAGCTATGAAGGTGACTGGAATATTTAAATACTTGTAGGCTAGTTCTACAGTAAATCTAGGTGAAGCACTTCCACCTTCCCTACAACATCTGGCAGCCTCCTCCCACTGTCTAACTAGCCAATGCTGCAGTGCTCTCTATTTCAGGAGAAGGACTTGAATCAAGGGTGACTGTTCAACCCGCCTGAGATCACAGTGTTTACAGATAATCTAAAAAGCTAACCTAGATCCCTCCAAGGCCAAAGACTGCCATAACTGCTAAACCCACTCCCTAGAGTAAATCTGGCATGCCCTTGCTCTTTAGAGCCCACAGTCTCCACTTGTAAGAGAGAACAAAGTCCTGTGCCTGTAAATTAGCACCTTCCCCTACGGTTCCAGCACAAGGTACAGCTGGTCACTTACTCATCTGTGCCTGCCCTCAGTGTTCCACATAGCTATCTATTTAGGCTGCTCTGTATAATTTAAGAATTAAAACTAAACACTATGTTACCTACAGCCACATCATCTTAGATGAGTTTAAACAACTGTGAAATTCCTAGGATCCAGTAAAAGCAACATTCAGTGCATGCATTAATCAACAGATGCTCAGTAGCTGTGCATCAGAAAACCACAAGTGAGAAGCAGGCTGAAAGGCCTTCTACCAAAATGATTGCTTTCTGTTGCAACCAAGTCCTTGAAAAACCACCTGTACAGCGATGCTAGACCAGCGTTTGGGTCAGTAGGTATCTCAGTGGTAGCAGTATCTCACTGACTTACTCCTTCTCAGTGGCCACAACAGGTCAAGCAAGCAGTTGCATTTCCTGCTGATGCGTCAGAGATGAGACATGAAAATCACCATCTCTTCATACAGAACATTTTAGATGTTACAATTTGATATCACCTGTGGTTACTTTGCCCATAGTGCACTGCTTTGAGGGATGACACTTCCATTTCAGTGGAAATGTGACAGTTCACAGTATCTAACCAACTGCACCTCCTGGTACTTGGGCCTTCCTGTTCTCACAGTCGCTTGACCCAGCAGCCCTTGGTCCCTCCAGCCGCTCTGATGCTCCCCCCTCCTACAGGGGTCCCTGGGATCCTTGTCCTCCTACATTTTTCCTTTTTTTTTTTTCCCTTCAGATCCTGGCTTTTGTGAGGTTCAGTCCTGGGTTTGTGTTTCTCTAGTTTCCCAGGCCTCTACTTTCCTGTCTCAATCCTTCTTCCTTCCACGTCCCTTCCTGAACCCTTCCCATGGCCCCCAACACCCGTCTGTGGTTCCCCTTTGGCTAGGGCCAGCAGGCACAGTGAGGAGAAGGTCAGCTCACATCCTGAAGAGTTACATCTGCAATCTTCCCTTTTCTACATCAATCTCTCATGATTAAAAGCACATGACAGCTACAAGGCCAGTTACACAAAACAAGCGTGGAGTTTCCTGATCTTGCTAGTTGAAAGATTTAAGGAACAAAAACAACTGAAAAAACAAGGCCAAGGCCAAACCCAAAAAAACACAAAACGAAACAAAAGCAAAGAAAAAGCAAAGAGAAAGCAAAACAGCTAAAATTTCTGGCCTTCGTTCTTAGGACAGATGACCTACTCTTCACACCAAGCAAAACTCAAGAGACTAGGAAAGACAGTTTTATGATTTTCTTTAGTCTGCAACAGCCTGGTACAGAATTGAACATCACTCTGGTGGCAACTGCAAGAGCCCATTGAAACAGGTGAAGATTACACGGGACTCTAGCCATGCCCCTTTCCCTGACCTACACTGCTGCAATGGCTCTACTTCTTCCACCATTTGCTGATTTGCTTTTAAGAAACTTTGCCCTTGCAGACAGATGCAGCTACTCCTTTTAACCCAGAGCAGCACAGGCACAGCTATGAGATACGGAGGAAGGGGGCTACAGGGAGAGGAGCACACTTGGCAGAGCTGCACAACAAAAGAGGCACCAGTTATGAAGTGCAACAAGGGGGCTTCCAGCTGCGCAGCAGGGAAGAAGTTCTTCACCCTGAGAATGGTGCGGCACAGGGAGAGGTCTCCCAGAGCAGCTGGGGACTCTCCATCCTTAGAGATTTTCAGAATTTCTCTGGACAAGGCCCTGAGCAACTTCCTCTAACTCTGAAGTTGGCCCTGCTTTGAGCGGGAGGTTGGACCGGCGCTCTCCAGAGGTGCCTTTCAACGATTTTTTCTCTGATTTCTAGGTGGACAGGGTAAGGACCGGGTGAGGAGGACTGGGCTGCACTGCAGGGGAGCTTCTTCTGTCGTGTGACCCAAAGCACGAGCCGCACTGTGTGGAAGTGAGATGCATGTGGCCCCACTGTCCTTCTCTGCCACACTCCCACCCGTTCTTCCTCGATCCCTTTCAATTTAACTTTGTGCATTTGCACTGGGCTTCCCAGAAAAGCAAAAGAAAAACCCCAGAAGTTATTATGAGCTAAAAGCATGCAAATTTGCAGAAGACCAATTTCTTTTTAGAGATGTTCTCAAGGGAAATAGTGACCAGCTACTTCCAGCTGCCTAGAGTGACCTGCACCAGTCTCTGTTCGTACTGAAGCAACCCTCCATACTCCCACCAACCTCCTCTGGTGTTTTGACACAGCACATTTGGAGCACTTCACAGATACTGAAATTGGCCAAGGCTTGGCAAACTCTGAATTTTATTTTTTGCGCAAAAAAGGAAGACAGCATTCACAAGGAAATTTCCTGTGTTTCATCAGCTTAAGTGTAACACATTCTGGATCAAGCTTCATTATTTATGGATGAAGTGTTGTTCATAATCTCCACTCCAGAGCATCGTGAAAACTGAGATCAAGGAGCAGAAGCACCTGAGCTTCTGATGTGTTGGAGGCCCACAGTCCCCCCAGTTTCCAAATGGAGTAAGATGGGCACATCACCTCTGGAAATCAGCTTGCACCACCTTGCAAAGTGCCATCCTCATTTTTCACTGGCACCACTGAGCTTTAAGTGCACCACATCACATGTGCCTAAGCTGAAGTCATGCACTCTAAACTGTCCCAAACACTACTGGGATGGAGAGAATGAGTTAAAGCGGGTGGGGATTAGCAAACTGTAGATCATCAGAAATTAGTCAGTGTGGAAAAACAAATTTTGTTGTAACTGTAGTAAGACTATCTAAATAGGTCACCACAAAACCACATCAGAAGATGAGAGCGAAGAAGGAGGTGTGGGTTCAGTCTCACTACGGGAAACCAGATGTCCTCCAGCTCTGCCCCACCTGCGACAAAAAGAAAAACAGCTGCTGCCCAAATCTCACAGTTTCTTCAAACTCATGCATGTTCGTACCTATGTGAATGGCTTTCGCTTTCATGCAAACAGATCACGGGAGCGTCAGTGTGTCTGTGCCTTGAATCTACAATTTCATTTTGATTAAAATGCACAGCTCGTATTCTAAAGGGCCTGCAAAATGACCTGAGGTGTACAAACCAATATGTCTGTTTGTACAATCCCCTTTTTTTTTTCCTGAGGAAGTCAAACCAGAAATGAACAGAAATGCATGTGATGCTGTTATACTCTTTGTTTCCATAGTGCCCGTCATCTCAAACAGATCCCATCTCAAACAGATCCCAACATCTCCAACTTTCACAGACTGGATGTATGTATGCCCATGACTGGCTTTGTAAGCTGGGAGGCTAATTAGCCCCATTTTCCACGTAAGAACTGATGTACAGGAGAGCTTAGAGACCCAAGTCACAGCAGCAGCCTGTGCCAGAGGAGGGCATTTGAAACTTACACCAGATAAGGCAGACTGATATTTTAATTCAAGAGCATTTTGACACTGATTTTGAGGCAGCGGCTTTCTGATTCAGCTTGATGGTAACTGGAGAAATGCTAATTTGACACTTTCCTGTTGCTGTAAGGCTAGGTTCTCAGTCTGTGCTTGAGCAGTGAAAGCCGACCACGGATCAGCTTTGGACCACGGAAAAGGGTTAGGGGAGCTGCAGGTTGAACTTGTCTTATTTAATAAGTCAGGATCCATTTCCTGCTTTTAGGCACCACAGAGTATTTTGACGTAATGCTTCAGCACACTTTTGCAGTCAATTATACCCAGGTTTCCAGCGCACCCTCTGAAACAATAACCCTGTGTCACCATGACCTCAGTCTCCATTTAAGCACAAGGGGTCACTTAAGAGCTTGGGTGATGGCAGCTGAGGGGTAAGGAGCCACCAGGCAATGACAGTTGAGGGACAAGGAGCTGCTGCGTGATGGCAGCTGAGGGGAAAGGAGCCAGGCAATAGCGTCGGGGAACTAGCTGCCAGGTGACAACGACTGAGGGACAAGGAGCTACCGGGCGACTGCGCCTGAGGGACAAGGAGCCGCCAGGCAATGGTGGCTGAAGCAGAAGGAGCCACCAGACAATGGCAACTGCAGGACAAGGTGCAAGGCCATGACGACTGAGGGACAAGGACCCGCTGGGGGATGGCGGCTCTGAGGGACATGGCGCCAGACAGCGATGGCTGAGGGACACGGAGCCGCTGGCCGACGGTGGCTGGAGGCCCGTCCCCAGCGCGGGCCGCCGCCAGGGCAGGGCGCAGGGCGGGACCCCGCGGGCAGGCCAGCCCCGCTGGGCAGCGCGGGCAGGGTGACATCACTCCACAGCACCAGCGCATGACGACACGGCGTCGCCACGCAACGGCACGACAGCTCGCTGCCCGCCGCGCGCGCAGCCGCCCGCGCTCTCCCGTGACACCCCCGCGATCACGCGCCCGCTTGACGGATGCCGGCGGCAGGCAGCCGCCCCATACGCATGCGCGCTCTCGCCCCCACGACCCTCTCCGGTCCGATCATAGAGATTGAGGACGCGCTCGCTAGAGTGTCGCCCAGGAGTCCCGGAAGTGGCTGCGTGCGGGGCGGTCCCGCAGCAGCGCGGTGGGAGGTTTAAGCCGGCGGCCGGCAAGATGGCGGAGTGAGTGTGGGGACGGTCGGGCCGCGGGCGGCGGGAGGGGTCGGCCCGCTCCCCCGGGCCCTGCTGGCGGGAAAGCGTCGCCTCTGGCGCAGGGTCTCGCTGCCGCGTGCCCGACGGGGGTGCCTTTCCCCTCAGCAGGGGCTTGCGGGGCGAGGCGGGCCGTGTCCCCAGCCCCGCGGTGCCGGCCCTTCCGCTCGGCGCGGCGCCTGGGGCGGAGGGCTGCGGGGCGGCCCGCCGTGTAGCGGGGGCAGCCCGAGGGGCTGTGCCTACCCCTGGCTGAGGGCTGCAGCGCGGGCCCTTGCAGGGGGTCCGGGAGCATCCTGCCCACGGGAGGGGGAGACCGGCTGTGAAGCGGCCCTGCGCGGCAGGCAGGGCTGTAGGAGCTGGCAAGTGCAGTCCCTGCAGGGTTTGTTACACTCGGCAGGCTAAGTGGGCGAGTTCTCGCTGTGTCAGGCTTTCACCTGCATTCCAGGCTGCAGTGCAGAATATTTGGCGTCTGCAGTGCGTGAAGGAACTCGGCAATAATCAGCTCCATGAATCTGAACTTCCAGTATCTGTCTGTGATCAGAGACCACTTCTAAAAAGCAACCTTAACGTGTTGGTCGCTAGTACAAATTCAGTATGATCTGATGGTTGTTTCATGTGTGCATGTCTTTAGTAGGCTAAGTCTTGATCATGCTGCTCCCATCCAGTATAATCACCTATTATATTATCCTGACAGGTCTGCAAATGCCACCCATGAAGTCATCAATGTCACCCTCCACACTATGCTGGCTGCTACTACCAAATTGGTGGTACCTACACCTGCTAAACCTATACTTCCAGTTCAGACTGGAGTCCAAGCACAGCAAGAGGAGCAATCTAGTGGCATGACGATTTTTTTTAGTCTTCTTGTTTTAGGTGAATGATGAACTGAAAGTCTTTTAATCTCTATTAATCGTACTCTATCTGAGGACATAGGCCAACTTTAAAAATCATAGCATTTTATTTCTCCTCTGGTTTTCTCTCTGTGAAGTGGAATATTGTACAGGCACAGGGATTTAGAAAGTTGGGTATATAACTGCCTGAACCTCCCAAACCTGGGGAAGGCTGAGGACCATTGCAAACCTTTTCACCGTGGTCTCAAAGTACAAACAACGTGTTTAATTGTCTTTGCCTTCTTTATCAAGCACATGGCATGTGTTCATGTATGAAAAAAACACTGTCAGAATACTCCGTGGTGCTTGCAGCTGTCTTTGAGGACAGTGTACGAGATAGATGTCAATTTAACTATTTCTAGGACTTCTGGACAGCCCTCAGCTATTTTGTTACATAAGCCAATAGAAGGCTGTCAGATTTACGTGCACAAGTACTGAAGCTCAGTATCTGTTTTTCTGGCTCTCCTTACTTTCTTACATTCCTACAAGAGTGCAGTAATAACATGCAGATTGCCATAATTATATCAACATTGTTGAACATACATAGGCATTTTGAATGGCAGGTGCATGCCCAACTTTCCTATGAGTCTGGGCTGTTATCTTTCTTTAATAGAATATAGTTACTTCTCCCCATCTGCTTAGAGCAATGCTGTAGTCAAAACTGTAACAATAACAAAACTTTCATGGAGGGTTAAGGGTTTGTGTGTTTTCCTTTTTGTGCTTGTGTGCTTGGTTCCTCCAAAGCAAGCTACACTGAGAGACTTTTCTGTGACAGGTGGGTCACCTAGTCTTCTAAGTGGTTATTCTTTCCAGTAGCAAATGGAGAAAATAATAGGTGTGGAGTTGACAGCAGTGCAGAAACTTCTGCAAGTAATTTGGGTTTAAAAAAATAAAATTTTGTCTCCTATAAATAACTATCATTAAGTGCAGCAAAAAGTAGAAGGCGTCTGCTTATTTCTAAAGTATCTATTTGTCTTCAAAGAGGGTTAATGTTTTCTCAGAGGTCAATGGCATATTAGAATTTGAACAGAAACAAAAGAAAGACCAAAGCAAAATGCAGTAGATCAGAAGACTTCTAAGATTAAAATACAATTTCTGAATATGTGTGTCTTATGGATTTTAAAAGGGCCATTCATGGTACAATTGTATTCCTAGGACTTAAGACCAGAGCTATGATTTTTTTGGCTGTGTTCCAGCCTACTTATGCCAGTCTGATACCCTGATGGATCTTAAAAGCATCACCCTCAGGACAGGGGAGTTCCCTGCACAAAGTAACGCCAGTATAAAAACTTATTGTTCATGGTTATTCCCATTCATAATCTCTAATTTAAGGGTGTAGGAAGAGTGAAAATGGATATGTCTACAACACTCTTAAATCTGGATGTCGTGAGCTGTAAAATGGCCTTTAAAATGTTCTAAACTGGAATAGACCCAGAAGCAGATCCGTTCTGAGCTGTGTTGTGTCAAAGCCAAGCTGTAAGTTTAAAGTGCCTGAAGTAGCATGAGTTAGTCTCTGACCCCAGATTTCTATGGCTTGTTTATCTGTTCAAAGTCATACCTCTATTCTGCCATGTTCATGTGATCCATTAATTCCCTTCTGTTATGTTATATGCTTTTACTGTGCTCTTTTTTAAGGGGACACTCAAATGTTCTTTTAGCCTGTCCAGAACACTGCTTTTTCCAGCCTCTTGCCTGATTGTTATACTCGTGATATGTGCAAGTGCCTGGAGCAGATGATATGCTGCCAGATACAAACTGAGCAGTCTTACACAAGGAATGGCTGACCAACAGCTAAAGAATACACCAGGCTGCCATGATATTTATGGTGGTGGGAGTTACTTCTTAGACTATGGTTGCTTTTTGTTTTATTGCCAAAGCAAAGCAGTCAAAAGCTGGTAGAAAGGAGCTGGTGGTTAGATGTGCTAAATAGAAAGCATGTTTGTGCTTACATTGGAGTTTGCTGGAAATCCGTAATGTCCAGATGCCTTTATGGATCTATCCCAGTATAGAATGCTTTTAACACAGTAATCCTAGATGTCTTTACTGGATGCACATTTTTCATGTTTAACAGGCAGGAAATTGATACGAAACTCAATAATACTGATTGACAGGTGAATAAAAACTTTGCTTGGTATACATGATGAAGCTATTGCTCCCATAATCTGTTTGGCAGTTGGCGGCCAAATGTCTGAGTTGCTTGTTAGTCAGCTTCTGAACTGCTGCAGTTTCTAGTACAGCATTTTAAAGTAAACACCAGTTTGAGTCTGCATTATTGTGCTGTAAACTCAGGTGTTTTGAGAACCGATTGATTGATATCATAAAGATTGGTGGAGTGGAAGTGGGGTAAATATGTGGGGAATGGAGCCCTGCCCATCTTCATGAACGGAGCCATCCCTGCTCATCGCTCCAGACCCACAGCTTTGGCCCTGAAAAAATTACATCCCAGTAATAGAGCAAATATTACTGTTTTTCATGAGTCCTGCTCAGTTCGTAAGCCCATCCATCTATTCACGTGCACATTAATGAAGTGCTCACCATGTTGTGTATGAACTGGGTGTACGAGATAACACGTGGGAGAATGCAGGCATCAGTGTGATACCCATTCCTTAGCACTGTATTGGAGAGTAGGATGATGAAAAGTGATATTTGTATTTATGAGGTTTGTACTTCTTTTTTGTGACACTATAGTAAATACAGATCATGTTGTAGACCCCAGTAGTTCACAGGTGGTGTGATCCAGCAAACCATGCCAGTGCTCAGAACTACTTGTGGACCATTTTGCACCTTTTCAGGCTGTAAATTGAAAGCGCTGTTCTGAACCATCTGCGAGTGGCTGTTTGGTTTTTAGTTAACTAGGAGCTGTTAAACCAAATCACTAAGAGCAGTTCTGAGAAGCTAGTTCATTCCCAAGTTCAAAATGTGTGCTGTTGTAGTGTGGCCTGGCACTCTGCTGCCCACACTGAAATAGGGCGAGAGTCGCAGTCGCACAAGGCACAGAGTAAGGAGAATGAAGATTCCCGTTGCAGTTAAGGCTAGGTTTGCCAAATACATAGTTTAAAACAGTCTCTGCTGCGACTAACAGGCCACAATTTGATTCCAGTATATAAAATGCTATTGACTTTGCTTGAGCTTCAGTTGCTTTCTGACAAAACACAAGCACTAATACTGCTTATATCCCAGGCCACTGCAGAAAGATTTGTTAGCAACTAGAGCGAAATACATGTATTACAGACATGCAGGCCAGATGTTGTTTCTTTGTTTGAGCCTTCGTTGAGCTAAGTTAAAATGGGAGAAGAATTGTGGTACTTTCAATGCGGGGAATATTCAGATGAAAATTGTTAGGAATTTAATAATCCAGGATTATTTGATTCTTACAGATAAGTTTCCTGTCTGCAGTAGTTCTAAACGAATCAAGTGGTGTCTTCCAACCATATCCACAGATGGTACCCGGATCTGCTACAGATCCTTTGTAATTTGCCTTTACCATTGGCATAGAGGCTGTGATGGGATTTTCATATGAGTGTAACCTTTGTTTTTGTTGTGAGACAGACTTTCTCCCTACTGGATGAAATACATTACTACAGTACAAAATTGAATTTTTAAAAACAATAAGTGAATGTTGCATCAGATTTAAATTCTAATTTTTTTTTAACTTCAAGCCAAATCTGTTTTGGTTTTTTTTCTATGCTGGTCCTTTCCCCTGACTAGTTTAACATCTAGCAATGCTCAGCAGTAAATGTCTCTTGCTGATTTGGATAAGAATTTGGCTGATGCTTGTTATGAGAACCAGGATGTTTAAACGGTTACCCGTTCTACAACCTCATAGTCCCACTGAATGGGAGTTACAGAGGCTATGGAGCCAGACTCTTCTGAGGTGCACAAAAGAACAAGAAGCACCAGTCACAACTTGTAACAAGGGAAATGTGGATTGGAGAGAAGAAAATTCTTCACCATGAGACTTAAGCACTAGGACTGGGGTTGAGAGAGGTTGTGAATTCTTTATCTTCAGAGATTTTCGAACTTACTGGACAAGACCCTGGGCAACATTCTTTGACTTTTGAAGTTAGCCCTGCTTCCAGCAGGAAGTTGGACTAGATGACCTCGAGAGATCCCTTCCAATGTAATTTTTCCGATTCTGTGATTATCCATTTGGGTAAAGCCCATCTGCACAGAGGGACTCAGATGTCAAAGTGTGTAGCTTTAAGATTTTAATTGAGGCTATGTGTACATGTATGTTTTATTTCAAAAATACAAAATGTTTACCAAAAGCATTATTAAAACAGTGTATTCTGTATAACTGACATTTTTTACAGCTACCACTCAGAGGTTTTCTTGTAAGCTGAATCAGGCTCTAAAAGTAGTAATACTGGTATTTTTAGAAGGTAATTTTAAGTCCTAAAATTTGCCTTAGTTATTTTCTGTCATTTGTAGATCCATTTACGTACTTCAGTGAGAATTAGGTTTGAACTAAAATTTGGTTACTTGCATTAGTGGATTTCTACTAAATCATTAGGAGCAGTTTTGCTGCATGAATTTTAGAAATACTACTTAAAAGTATATTTTATTCTCTTCTAACACTTCTAAATCTACAAATTTTTTTCCTTCACAGCTATCTGCATCATATTGGTGCATTTACTGATAAAATACCGACTTCATTTTTTACCAGAGAGTGTGGCTGTTGTTTCTTTAGGTGAGTAACCATGACATTTTTATATTGAATTTGTGTTAATTCAGGGACTCTCAGTAGTCTGTACTTGAAATAATGCTCTGTTGTGTGTTAGCCATCACTAGAAAGATGCAGCAAACTGGATGCAGTGAAGAAAACAACCGATTCATAGAATTAAATTCATGGAAGAAATCAAAAGATGAGCATATGTGCAGAGACTGGCCCAGTAAAATGACACATATAGGCACTATAGGGATGTCACTACCTAAGTACCTTGGCAGCTTCCTCTATTTTTGCATCCACACTGTAGGACAAGATACTGCAGCACTCCCTGACAGCGAGGCTCTGGCCTTTCCTTTGAAGCAGTACATGTGTTTGTATTAGTTTCAGTAGAATTATGTCTGTATATGTGATTTTAATCTAGCTGGGGACTGTAATTGTATCCTGAAAACTTCCCTGGACTGCCAGATACTTAACTATCCCTGTAGTACCATGACAAGAGCTCTTCCTATGACTTGATCTATAAGAATGCCACCCTTAATGAAGATCAAGTACTTACTTAATTTGAATTAAATTTGGAGTATTCCTAAGCCTGTAGTTTTATGTTAATTTCATTTATTTGTATGCTGTTGCTCCTGATTTATAAATGTGTAAATGAGGAGGAAATCAGGTCAAATAGATTTATTATTTTCTCTACATACTGTCTAACATAATGGTTAAACAACCTGGTCTAACTAATCTCAGCAACAGTTTTTCAGCTGTCTCTGTAACTTGTTGACAAGAATCTGTGGTATTTTTGCTTCTACTACTAGTGACACTTTCACTGACAGCCGTTCTAAAAATACAACAAAAAGGGAAAGAAGCTTAGCTGTAATTCTAACGTAGTGAGGAGGAGTGTAATACTTGTTGAGCAGGTAGATTTTTTTACTTTCTCCTGGGCTTTGCTGATACCTTCTTCTCTCATATTTCTTAACTGTATTTTCACACAATTTCTCAATGGGAGGAAGTAAGCTTTCTGGTGCTTGTCAGTACCTTATGCTTTCTGGAAAACAGGGATTTTTTTGCATCTTGGGTGCTAGATTGAGCAAATCTTAGAGCTGTTACTTAGCAGAAAGAAAAACATATTTTCCTGCAGGCATGACTCCCTGAATTTTTAGATAACTCTATTTGATGCAGACCACGTCACATTACTAACATAGAAGGTATTGAAGCTTAAATAGTACGTTCACTTGCAAGGCCCTATTTGAGTTTCGATATTTCTGTGCAGGTGAAAAACAAATAGACCTGTACAAAATCTGTCATAGTGCTGGTATGGATTTCCTGGGTATTGCACGCACATCTCATCTTTATAGGAACAGCATCCATCAGACTTTTGTGCGTTCATGCTTCTGTCTACCATAGTATGACATAGAAAGATCAGAGCTGCTGCAGATCATCCTGACTTACTTTGTCATCCCCATGGAAACAATGCAGTGTTTGATTCACAATTGCCACACTTCTCTTTCCTTCCCTTCTTGCATTATTGCCGTGGACAGGTGAGATTTCTTGTGTAGAATGTCTTCCAGTGTCTTGAAAGGTTCCAGAAGGACATTACTGTCCCTTCAGTATCCTTCCTCTTTGTACACAAAAATCCAGGTGAAAGGTGTTAATTTGGCTTCTAATCAGGTTACTTACCATTGTTATTAAATAGCTAATCTAAATTTAAGCATAATCCCCAATTTAAAATGCAGCAGTATATTGATTGCTCTTGCTGGCATAGTTTTGGATTTTCTTTACTATCATTCCTTATGTTCTGCCCCAAGCGAACTACTGGGCAGTGCTGAGCTGAGATGTCGGGCAAGCTTGCTTCACTGCTCCTGCTGAGCTTTGCAGAGAGCAGCAGAGGCACAGACATTCTTCTGTTTCTGTTTTTTGTTCTTGGCATCTCAGCAGCAGGACAAGGATTTTAGCTGTGCTGGTATGTTCTGTGCTCCTGTCAGTCCCAACAGAAGCTTGTTCATGAAACTGTTAAGTTTTCATGCTGGGGCTGTCACTGCCACTCAAGATGGGTAAGAAGGAGCAGCATTGCATCTCTTGTATTTTCACATAGAGGGCATATAGGAAACTTGCACAGTTCAGTTTTTGGTGTGAAACACAGCATAGCTGTAGTCTGCCTCCCAAACCAGACGAGATGATACTAGCAAACACAATTCCACTAAGTCAAGAGAGTGTTACACCCAGTAGCAACCCAGCTAACAGATGTCCTGTGTCACTTAAGCCTTATTTATTTAGTTTATTGACTCAGTCATATCTAAACTACTGTCAGCTCTGTTGACAGGACGTGGCATCTGTATAATTATTGGAATTGCCAGCTAATTGCTGGCCAGTGGACCTCTGTTACTGGTAATGAGCTACACAGCTGCAGGAGCACAGATTGAGTTTCAAGTATCCAGTTTTGCTAGCAGTGCCAGATATGAGGTGTGTCCTATTTTGACTTGTAAATTAAGCAAATGTTCTCAGGCAGTTATTGAAGGCTAATAAAAATGGCATCAGAGAAGATAAGTATGATTTTCACAACTGTTTTTCCTCTCATTGTCTAAGCTGCTCAGAAGCTTCTTTTTTACAATTCTTAGGGCGTGTTACTCTCCTGGTGGACAGGGCGGGAGTGCATTCTCTAAGGCTGGATTTTGATCTTCGTCCTTAAAAATTACTGGAATTCTATTGGTAAAAACAGTTGCCAGAAAAGTTATTCCTCTTTGATTTGTTACTGAATTTTAACATATTCTCAGGAAAAATAAAGGTTGGTTGCAATAAGAAAATTGCTGTAACATTTTCAAAAGAATGAGGCTTAGATTAACTCTTACAGACTTAGCTTTCCAATTAGCCCCTTGACAAAACTGGTCTACCTGATTTAATAGATGGAACCAGCTGAACAAAAACTGCGTTCATGAATCTAGTAATAAAAGAAGAGTAGTTTGTAAAGATGTGTGGGACATGTTTTGAAAACCAGTGTCAAAGTTTGATTCTGCTGCTTTTAAACCACCTTGGTGATACATTATTTTGTGCTGCTTCTTTCATGACTTTGCTTAGTATAATTTTAGTTTAGTAGTACTGTTGTGTGTAATACGCAGCTAGAAGTAACTTGTGCTATATAAAGGTGTAAGCTGTATGATTCAGGCTCATCCTTTTCCCTTAACCTCTGCTGTTGCCTTACGTTTAAATTGTTGTTCATTTAACTTCTGATATCATGAAAGGACCTCATCTGTCTGTGACACTGTTGTTAGGGTCAGCTTGTGATTAGCTCTTCCTCTAAAAAAGAAATTGAGACCAGCCTTTTACTTAAGCCTCTTGAGCTCATAGGATGCCCAGCTTGTAGCCCACAGGCTGTGGTTGGCCTACTCACAGGGGTCCAGTTTCACAAAGTTGTGCTGGAGGCCTTCCACTTCAGCAGAAGTGAGTTAAGGGATTCTCTCTTCTTTTAAATCCCCTCTAAACTTAGTGTTGTGTGAGGGCTCTCAATACTAATTCACAAAATACTGGAAGTTTGTTCAGGAAGTACACTTCCTGAAGTCTGTGCCTTCAGATGTGTAAGCTCTGGTTGTTGTTTTTTCCCCACATAAACTTCTTGTTAAGTGATACAAGTACTGCCTGTACCAGTTGAAGACAATGTTGCTGCTCTGCAAAAATTAGAAATGTTCTAGTCCTTGGCTTCTGACACAGCTTCCATCCCAGAATGGAAAGCCTGACTGTTAGTACTGAGACCTGTGTTTATATGGCATGTGAGTGGCTGTATCTGCATTCTGTCCTCCTTCAAAGAACAGCAGACCTTTGATGTTCCTTCATTAATGTTTTGCTCTTGCTTTCCATGTAAACTATTTCATGGAACAATTTTTTCTATCCTCTGGGACCAATGCCTTCACGTATTTTTGTATGAAAGAAGGCTTAAGCCTCATGGCTTTGTGTGTATGACACATCCATTGGGAATAATCCATGTGATGCTATTTGTAAGACTCTTTTGATGGCTACAGCATGAGAGAATAAAAACACGTGAGTTACAGGAAAGCATAGTTTAAGCTTCTCAGCCACTTTTTACCTTTCATTCAGTGTATTTCACTTCTACATCCCAGTGTTTGACTATGAAGTCTCCATTCTGTAAATAATAAAACACAACTATGCAGAAACACAGATCTGGAATCTGACTAAAGACAAATTCCTCATAACTGCTTGAAAGCAATTAGTGACAGTTCATGAATTATCTTCATGACTTCCAGAAGAAATCTTGTTAGTTTGGGTTTTCTGTCTTACCTGTTTGAAGATGTATAGGAGGAAAGAGCACAATAACTGTTAACCATTGAGTTTGCAGCACCCTTGATAAAATTCTTTTATACTCAAATGAGTATTTCTACATGACTTAAAAGATGTGTAATTCATTGGGGAAATAGTTCTGACAGTGTCTCCACCCTGATCAGAATTTGTTGCCTGCTTCATTGCCAGTAAGTGCTATATTTCATTGAGACAAAGTTCACTTCCGTGGAGAAGACTGATTTCACTTAAGCTGTGTTAACACTGCAAATAGCATTGAAGTGACATGAAGGTTTTGTGCTACCACACAGATATCTAACTCTAACTTCCTGATTCTTTAGCAAGAAAGGTGGAATTTTAGTCGAACACAGCTTAGATGAGAAGCGTTTTTGAGTAGTTAAACCTGTTACCTTTATGAACCAATGAACACAGCGCTCTCAATATGCATGTTCAGTATTTGGATATCCCAAGTGACAATCTTTTGTGTAGGGTAGCTATGTAATTATGTAACATATTGGAAACTGTCATATATTGGACCAAAAACCACTGTGTTTTTGTGATTTAGGAATGAAAGACTTGCTGCTTTATATTTTGCCTTGTTTTCACTTTTAAAACTGTTGACTGAGAGTCGATAAACAGTTAATGGAAACAGTGATGTGTTGTGTGAATATTTCAGAATGTTATCTCATTCTCTCCTAGGTATCCTTATGGGAGCTTTTATAAAAATCATAGAGGCTCAAAAGCTGGCCAACTGGAAGGTATATTTGAAGCAATTAATTTTTAATTGTAGAACAATCCTTCAATGTTTAAAGTAAGACTGTTTGTAATATTAGTTTCTTTAGATGTAATTTCCAAAAACATATGTACGTTATACTCGATGCCAAAGTTTTGGGGTTTTTTAATAATAATACAGCCAATTTGACGTCTTGATCCTGCTGAACATTTTCTACACTATTTTTTTCCCAGAGTAATCCTTTTTATGGTACCAAATCTGTTCCTATTAGATACATGGTAGAAGAAGGTACTGGGCATCTTTGGGATCAGTTACAGTAAAAAATATAGCAGTTCAGTTATTTGTCTTGTATACTTTTTGACTGTATTTAGTCCTCTTCCTCCTTTTGGAGTTAATTTTGTAGGTGTTTTCATAGAAAAAAAGTGTGTTTTGATAGGTTGTAAAGTCACATGTTTTACCTGAAGATGTTAACTTAGATTTCACAGAGGTAAAAAGGAGCACTTCTTCAGAATAGCTGTGCTAAATGTCATGTTATTTACCTGTTTTATTTACTTAAAACTGCAACTAATTGTGGTGCTAAGATCAGACAGTTCACAAAGCAATCTATTCAGCATGGCATGTTTCTTGGGTACTCCATTGCTTCTTGTGGAAAGACTACAGAAACCAGTGTGCCTGAAGCAGCAGTATTTTTCACGCTGGCTGAGACAATGGAAACATGATTTGAGCTTTATTTCCAGCAGAAAATACAGGCAAAGCTTCTGTGCAGAAGGTTGTCCTTGTCCTGGTGCTTGGTGCTTTACAGACTTAGATATTAGGAAGAAAATGTTAACAGTGCTGGCAACTAAACATAGGAACATGTGACCGGAGAGATTGTGGGAATCTCCGTCCACAAAGATATTCAAAACTTGGCTGGATAAAGCCTTGAGCAGCTGAAGTTGCTCTAAGTTGGCCCTGCTTTAAGAAGAGGCTTGGGTCAGATACCTCCAGAGGTCCCCTCTAACCTGAATTAGTGTGTAATGCTATGAGGTCTTATTTGTGCATGTGTGGAGTTACAGAGGCTTCCCTAGGGAGGGAGAATCCTGGCAGAAGCATCTCCAAGAGGTAAAGTCTACACTGAAGCAAGGATTTTGCCTCCTACAGTTTCTCCACATCATCAAAGCATGAACTTGTCACTATTCCTGCTTTAATTTCAAATCTTGCAGTATTTAAATTGTGATTTTTGTTTCATAGGATCAGTTTATTAGGATTAGATCAGTCAACCGATTGAAATCACAGTGATTTGAATCGCCAGTTTTAAACAGGATTTGTATTAGCAAGCTGAAAATCTTGGTATGAGTAGTGAATTTTAATCCTAGCTTGCAGCTTAATATTTTTTGGCAGTTATTTCCCTAAAGGAAGATTTTTTTTCTCCTTAGTTGAAATACATTAAAATGCATAGATTTTCAATCAGATGTAGCTTTTTAATTACATATTGTACTTCTTTTTTTGTCAAGTAACTACACTAATTCTGTGTACATTTGTTTAAACAATTACATGGTTCAAGAGTCATGTTGTGATATTTCATTTTTACATATTTACTTATTAGAAACAGTGGGTGGTGCACTAGTTAGTGTTTTTTCATTCCTGATTTGTGTCAACTGGATTTGACTTAAAATTGAAAGTCAGTTAAAGAACCACAAAATCAGCATTTTAAAATAGTTTCTTATTGGTTAAATAAAATAATCTGAAGAAGATCATGTATGTGGGAAGAAAAAGGAAAGCTTAAAGTATGCTCTGATTTGAGCACTGATTCTATAAACACAGGAAATATTGATCATAGCTAGTGAATAACGTAGTTTATTTCTGGTAAGCATTGGTCAAATCTTGGGCGGCCCTGGGGATGCTGCATCTGGTTGCTCACGTTATCAGCTAAGGTAAATGGTCACAGATACCACATTATTATTTGTTTATTTAAGTTACTTTCACTGTATTAAAGCTTAGGTTTTAACATAGGCTGTCATAATTTCAGATATGAAATGTTCTAATCAATAATTATATCCTTTATAAAATGGTCTTAAACGGTTTTAAATTTACTAGAGAATTCTTGTTTTTCTGATACGGAGAAAAAAAAGAATATTTACCTTCAGGCTATACCGTGTACAAAGCAAATCTTGCATCATATCCCTGCCCTAAGAACTTTGTAATGTAATTTCTTGCAATCATGCCTTACTAAGTCTTCAGTGGACCTTGTAGTTGCTGGTGATTATTGCTGGCTAGCATGGCCGATAATTACAGTCCTCATGTTTTACTTTCCTTGTCTCTGCTTCAATGCAGCAGAATGCAGTCCTTCCTTTTCATTATTTCTCACCTCCTTGTCCAGCTCTGCTTTCAGGGGCTTTTAAACAGCGTAATTAATCAGGTATGTGGGGTTTTTGTTCTAGAGCAGTTACTGTGTTGACAGAAACTAGGTAGTGTTAGCCATCGATGCACGGAATTGTGCGTGCAGAATAATGGACTAGAGCATTTCAGTATAAAGGATGAGTTTTATTTTCTAAGTCCCCCAAATCCTTTAAGATTATTATCGCTGGTACAGACAGGAATGAGACTTTAAAGAGATGAGTACTTCTTTTTTGAAAGCTGGTGTTTTACCAGAACAGTCAATCAGCTATTTAACCTGGATTTAAATAAACTAATCGTTGCTTACAAAAGTGACAAGTTCTGCTGTATTCAGAACTGTGGGGACCAGGAGGGAGCCTGGTGGGTAGAGAGAGAGAGGCACATTCAGCCGTGATTTATTTGCCATCTGTGCTTAGTCTGCCAGCAGAAAAAAACAGTGTGCCAGTTAGGGGGTACAGCTCCATAAAGCAGTGTTAGCCAAGTGATGAGATAAGCAACAAAGAGTAAGGTCACCAGAAAATAACATCTTACTTCATGGCAGGTTTCATTTATATCACTCTGATGGTAAAAAGGAACCATCAGAATAGTACCATTAAATTACAGGCATAAATTACATTTTCCAAGAAGAATCAAGCCTCAGACTCTTAACAGTCGTATGTATCTTGAGCCTGTTCACTTGCAAGTGTACTGAGATGATGATCTGATTTCTTATTGTCAGGTGATGAGTTTTCTAGTGAAACTGTACTTGGTCATGGTTAACCTAGATTATATTCAAACCAGTGGCCAAGAGGTCGCCGTTCCTTAACAGTCCTTAGAGATTTTGAGACTGTGAGGTAAAATGGGAATACTTTTTGTGGAAACAGACAGACTTTTTCTTTGCCATAAATAACCTCTTTTCTGTGCAGCTTATTTGGAGACAGTAATTTAAAATAAGTAGCGCCTACATTTCTGTCACTGGATTAAAAAAAAAAACACAATAGAAATAGCAGCCCTGGAGTAGCTTACTGTTCTTCAGTCTTTTATTTTATGATAAGAAGGGAGAAAGATTAATGCCATTTTCATTTTCCAACTTTTTTTTTTTTAGATAATTTCCCTTTTGGAAGATTTGATGTTATTTCAATAATTATGATATCCTTGAAATTATACTTCATTTTTGTTTTGCAGGAAGAAGAAATGTTTCGTCCCAATATGTTTTTTCTGCTTTTGCTTCCACCTATTATATTTGAATCTGGATATTCATTGCACAAGGTTAGCCCCTGCCAGACACTCATTTTACACGCTGAGGTTTTGTTTGGAACACATTCTGCTTTTAGTTATCTTCATGAAGTTTGGAATAATTGCATTAAATTCCATCATATTAATCACCAGGGAATTGAGAATGCAAAATTTAAGCCTCTTCAACCCAGAATGCAGGGAAGGTAGCTTGATGCTGTCAACTGAATGTTGGCAAGGTGTTAGGTACTGCGCAGAGGTTGTTTTCCTTGGTTGGAGAGGTTTCTTACCTCATCAGAGCTGTACAAGGGCTGATGTGAACGGGGCAAAATGGGAAGGAACAGGATCAGAAGTGGGAAAGGCGGGGTCGCTCCATAGCTAGAGAAGAGGAAAACATTTACAAGGGTTTTCACCCTTTGCCTCGGAGCCTGTGTTTCCATGGACATTTCTCACAGCGCTAGTCCTGGCTGAAGTGGTTCTGGTCCTCCCTGTGTGCTGCCTTTCTACTTGAGCCGTGCTGCAGGAGAGGGAGTAAGCAGTAGGCGATAGTAATATAATGAATTGGTACCGACACTGAGGACTTTTTCATACAAAATCACAACCTAAGAAATGGACTAGCAACTGGGAAGTTTACACGCCTTTTTCACCTGCCCTCTCTACGATAGATGGATTAATTTATGGTTCTGTCAGGTGGGGAATGTGTCAAAGTGCTGGTGAATGTCCAGCTGTTCATCTGAGGATTGGTTTGTTGTTAGGGTGCCAGACTGACATCCTGTCCTGGGTATCAGAGGGATTTGCTGCTGTCCTCAAGAGAGCAGGCTGTTTAGGCAGATGATGTAGATATATGTCCTGGGGTACCTGGAACCAAACTAATGAAGCTTTATTATCGGAAACCAGTTGTGAGTCAGAATCTAGTTTAGATGCAAACGCAAACTTGAGTTTTTCCTCAGATCATTTTCACTAATTTACTTTTTATTGTGTTCCAGGGTAATTTTTTTCAGAACATCGGTTCCATCACTCTGTTTTCTGTATTTGGCACTGCAATATCAGCTTTCATTGTAGGTGGAGGAATTTATTTCCTGGGCCAGGTAAGAATAACTGCTTTGAAGCACTTAAATTTATCCATCTTGCTCTTTGAAAGTCCATTTTTCAAGAACAGACAAACACAGTGAAAGTGAATTCCTGGGTCACAAAGTCCAGTTCTTTGCTATCACAGAGGCAATGTTATATAACCCCTTCCATAGATATGGCATGCTCCATGTTAAAAGCAATTAAGACTTGAGTTGAGATTTACTTTTTTTTATTTATTCAATCTTCCTATCAGAAGGCTGTTCCAAAACTTATATTCTCTAGAGCCATCTTCTAATTTCCAGTATTAAACTTATTTGTTCTTCTGTCAATAATTTTTTTTCCGCTTCTCTGCTTTGGTGTTTCCCCATTGATTAGATATAGACATAGATAGTTATATTTTCTCTCAGACTTCATTCTGGTAGGCCAAACAATCCATACTTTCCTCTTTGCCTCTCAGATTTCCATTCCTTTGAATGCCTTAGTTACTCTACTCACCTGTATCTGTTCCAGTTTCATCTGGTCTTCCCTGATTTTGGGAAACCAGAATTGTGGCAGTAGGTCACTGTCGGAGGGCAGTGTTACACTGGGTAACATCACTACTGTGATTTTTTTCATGATAACAAACTTGGGATTTGATGAATAGTTTCATTTTCAAAAACAGCAGAAAAACACAGTTGATTGTGATTTTTTTTTTTTTTATGTTTTTACCTATTCTTTCAGGCTGATGTAATTTATAAACTCAACATGACAGACAGGTAAGCTCTTGGGGAAATGGTGTAGTATATGAAATGAAGCATTCTTCAAAGTAACTGTATATGGGAAATGCACTCTAGTTGGCTAGCTCTTCTCGTTACTGTTTAGATTGCTTAGATTCAATGTGGTGTATGAAACAAATAGATTGAACACTTCTAAACCCTATTTTACACCCTTATTTCCAAGTAGTATTCTGTGCTCAGTGATTTTTCTAGACAGGAAAGATACTGGGTTTTTTAACCAACCTTTAAAGTTAAAATATGTAAACTTCCATCAGTTGGTATTATTAATATATATGATAAGGGCATGACTTCCTTGTCAAAATCTTCTCTTAAAAGACAGAATGAGTTTTTCAGTATCAATAATGTAGATTTTTCAAGAACTTGGCAAAGGATCTAATCAGGTTTTTAGGAGTACACCACCCTACCATTGAATAAAATTAATTCCTGATTTATTTGGGATTTTTGCTTTTTTGTTTATTGTGTCGCCAGTACAGCAATTTTCTGTTAAAATCCATAAATAAATTGGGTGGCAAGCAAGAAACATAACAAGTAAAACATGCATGAACAACAAAAATCTTCCTTACTTGGTTGCAGTGTTTACTTTACACAGCTGAGCAGTCCCATTGCGTCTGTATTGTCTGTCTTTGAATTCCAAAGTAATGAAATTTTAGCAGTTCCCTTTAAATGTTCCTCTCTAGTACTCCTGAACAGGTAACACTATGCATGTATGATACATGGTTTGGGCTGTGTCTGTAAAGTTGTTTGGTTTCCCATTCTTCTGATTTTTTTCTTATTTAGTTGGAGTAAGACATTGATACTGTTGTTGAGAGCTGGGAGATAGGTGTTTCTCTTAACATCTGTTCCAGCTGGACAGCAACTTTTCTCTTTGGCATATCAGTAAATGAAAACCAAAAACTTCCCTTTTGTCCTTCAAGTTCTTATGAATGGGAAGAGAGCATAACTTTTCACTGCGTAGAAACTACAACACATAACGTCTTTGTTACTAGTTGTTCATATAAGTTTACTAGGTACATATTTTTCTTTCATCTAGTTTTCTTTTTTGTTTTGTGTTCTCCCAGTTTTGCATTCGGCTCTTTAATATCTGCAGTTGACCCTGTGGCTACTATTGCCATTTTCAATGCACTCAATGTGGATCCTGTACTTAACATGTTGGTTTTTGGAGAAAGCATTCTCAATGATGCAGTCTCTATTGTCTTGACCAAGTAAGTGCATTTGAACTACATGTCTTTATGGAAACAACAACCACATTGTTTTCTGTTAATTAGTTATTCAGATATACAGTAATTCTTCCATCTCCATTTGGAGATCATGTATTTCTGGTGTAAAGCTGAGTTTTGTATGATCCTTCTTTGTTAAAAGCAATCCATGACATAAACTCCATAGGCAGAAGACAGTAAATGGATGTCTTATTACCACTATCTCAGTGCCTCATCTCATTGACCCCAGATAACTGATTGCTTTCTAAGTCTATACATTTACCAGCTCTCTTTCCATCTGAGGGTCCTGACAGCAGAAAACCAACATGTGTCCTTTCAGGCTTGCACAAAAATATTTACCTTGCCAAATACACAGCTACGTCTCCTGTATCATTGGCTTATACCCAGAGTCACATTTCAGTTGGAGGGTGGGGGGATACATCAACATCCATGCAATAGTTTTATATTTATGTTGGGGCTATCACAAGGAAGAAGAACATCCAATATCATAGGATCATAGAATTGTTAAGGTTGGAAAAGACCTCTAGGATCATCTAGTCCGACCAACACCTCCATGCCTACTAAAGGATATCCTTATCCTTTGCCCATGATAATTCTTTGGGGCTGAAAGAGTAAAAAAAATATAGATAAATCTTCATGTTATTGCTGAAGTCAATAGATGTAACTATTAATGTATAGAAGGAGTAGATATACTAAGAAGGTAGTGAAGTTAGAGTGATTTTTCAATGAACTAATTGCTTTTAATACAGTCACAGTTCTTTTATGGAAGACCATGAAGGCTAACAGCAGTCAAAAGGAACACTAGTTAGAATCCATGTCTTCTTTGCATGGAATTCTATGAAATACATTCCTGAAATTTAAAGAGATTTCTCCCCTTTCCTCCTAAGAGCTGCTTTGTTTTTCTTCAGTGACCTTCTTGTCTCTCATCCACACCTAAATATTTGATGAGAGGTCTTCCTGTTAATTTGTTCTTCCCTGAGGATCACATGATCCATCTCTTTTCTTTTTCATGCCCAGAGTTTTTACCACTGCAAAATGTGTTTTCTTTTCCTTTTTGAAGTTTGAAAATTGTTTTGTAATACTGGGCATTATCATAGCCTATTTACGCCATTCTGGGAATTCTTCAGAAGAGCAATGCTGGATTTCCAGATTTTTAGCAGAATTAGTTCTCCCTGTGGGGATTACACTAAGACTTGATTTAACATCTTTTGACATTCCTCTTGTTATATATATCACAGTAAAAGCCTTTTAAGAGGGATAGCAACAAAGAAATGGAAGTCTCTGTTGTTGTTGTTCTCAAAAGATGTTTGGTATTTTTGGATCCGGGCTTAGAATTTATATCTGTTTCTTTTTATTCATTTTTTAATTATATCTAGCACAGCAGAAGGTTTGACAAGAGAAAATATGTCAGATGTAAGTGGATGGCAAACCTTTCTACAGGCACTGGGATACTTTCTTAAGATGTTCTTTGGCTCTGCAGCGCTTGGCACACTTACTGGTCTTATTTCTGCATTAATATCCTTTTTTAATTTTGGTGATACACATGTATAAATTGGTGAACTTCAACATTCTAATAGTACTTTTCTTTCCCATCTTCTCCAGCATTTCTTAGGGGATATTTCTTGTTACACATTATTTTGCTGGCTGAGGATTTTCTCATGCTCATTTTGGTTTTATGTTAGTGTGCATGGGTGTGTATTAAAAAGTTGCATCAAATTTTTATGAACATAATTAAGGTCTGAAATGCTGTATAGTAGCTTACATTACATGCATTGGAGTGTTATAAAATATGGTAATTGTTTTGTATATTCAAAATATATTAATTCCATTTCAATACTGATCCATTTTTACAAGTATATGGCTCCTTTTTTACATACATAAACCAGTTAATTAAAAAGAAAAAAAAAGACGCTTTTCCTGAGGGCTTTTGAGTCACACCAGCTCATTTGTCCCTATGTGTCATATTCAGGCAGCTGAACACAGATACTGTTCTGTTTGGATTTGCGTTGAGTTATATTTTGCCTCTTCCACTTCCATGAATTGGTTGCTAAACAACCCAGAAGCTTCTCTGCTGAGATAAGGAAGGATGTTTGTTGTAAGTCAGACACCTTTGTTACTTTTCAGAGCTTGTTTAATGTTAACACTGACTTCACTATAGGTAATCTTTTGTGCTAGGCTTGTACAACAGTTACTTATGTTATCTGGGACATACTGTTAAGCACTTTGTAAATAACAAGATCAGAGTGTTTGATTAAATATAGACGTATTTCCTCTCTTGGTTCATTAGCCTGATTCTATGAACTTTTAAATTATTCCATACATCACAACAAAAGGGGGAGACAGATTTTCAACACTTCTTTCACTGATATGTAAATGATATTAAGACAAAGAGAAAAGCAGCTTATTTGCCCCTTTACAGTTACTTGTGCCTTAAAGTATTGGATTTACCCTAAGCATGCAAACTTTCAGTGCAGCAAAGGACATCTCTTGTTAGTTGCCAGCAGATAAATATAGCTGAAGGTTGTTGCTGGTTCATGACCCAGGAGGAATGTGAACTTCCATGTCACAGGCATCTAATTCCCTGAATTTTAACAAAGATGGTCGGTGGGGTATTTTAAGCATTAAGGCAAGGATGTGATTGAAGGAATATTCCTCAGTGTTAATATTACTGCAAATGTGTCACATCCATTTGAAAGTAACTAGAGGTCCAGTGACTGAAGAGAGGAGATTGCTTGCATGCTTAGTGTGGCAAATAATGATGTCTGAGGCAAAATCTACTTCTGCTTGGCAGCTGTGCTGCAGAACTGTGCATGGGATGCAAAGCAGAACTTGCAGCCCTTGACAAATGTCCACGTTTATGACTACAAATGTAAAGTAAGTTTTAAATATCTTGAGTATCAAAAGGACATTATTTTTGTTAAAGCATAAATGAGAGCTATTTTAATTTGCTGTTTCATAGCTCTCCCCTATTTTTAGAAAAGCCTTTACTATTTAATGATTCTCTGTGGATTTTCTGCAATAGTTTTGGAGCAGAGATTTCAAAGACTGAAGTTGCCCTTCTAGATCCAAACAAACAATTTGGCACGTTGTTATCAGTATTGTGTAGGTCCATCAGTAGCAGATCTTTTCTGTCTCTAGGTCTCTCCATTCTGATAGACTTCTACCAGCAGTAGCTTCTATAACAAACACTCCTCGTAAGAAATTATTAATCTTTCCATACTTGAGTCAAAGGCCAATGTGTAGACTTTATTAGCTATTTAGTAGAGGAGTACATTAAGCATAATCATTGTTTTGTAATGGAATGACACGGATTTAAATTTTTCTTTGAATTTTTTTTTATTTACCTTTTCCATAACGTTTTCATGTGTACGTGCTAAAGCATATTGATTTAAGGAAGACACCCTCCCTAGAGTTTGGGATGATGATTATCTTCGCTTACCTTCCTTATGGACTTGCAGAAGGTATCTCACTCTCAGGTGAGTAGCAAAATGAGTATGTGCAAGTTTCTTTGATAAATTTAGGGAGTAGGTATTATTTGTGTCTAAGAGGGCCCCTGTTTTTTTGTCTTTTCTCATTTAACCTGTGCTCTTACTTTGACTTACTTTGAAGAAACACTTATTCTCTACTTCATGTTAAAAAAGTATAGAAAAGGTAATTGCAGTTTTCCTAAGCATTAGTTAGCCAACGTAAATACTAGTATTCTCCCCAGTTATCTCTACCTAACACAGAATTTAAATTTCAGCTGTAGGCTGTAGATCTCAGCCAAGTCAGCTAACTTACCTAATGTCCAGCTTACTACCCTGTAGCCATTTTTCTGCCTGTCCTCCAGTGCCATTGGGGAAATCAGCTTAGACCACTGGGTGTCGTATATATCTCTGAATACTTGGTAGAAGTTCTGCTGAAGGCCACCAGAAGAGGCTTACACGTGAACTTCTTCCATCATTCTGTAGAATCAAGTGCAAAGACAGGGTCCAGTTCTGCTGGATGCCCAATGTCTCTGACCTTTGCTGATTTAAGTGGGTTTTTAAGGCAATCAGCTTCCTGTCTCATTTCGCAGAGGAAAGTGGGAAGGGATGCAACAGTTAGTATAATTCAAATAGCTAGGGAATCTACTTGGTTCTTTTTTTTCCTCCTTTTTTCCTTTTTTTCCTTTTTTCTCTTCTTCTTTTTTCTCTTTTTTCTTTCTTCTTTTTTCTCTTTTTTCTTTCTTCTTTTTTCTCTTTTTTCTTTCTTCTTTTTCTCTTTTTCTCTCTTCTTTTTCCTTTTTCCCTTTTTTCCCTTTTTTCCCTTTTTTCCCTTTTTTCCCTTTTTTCCCTTTTTTCCCTTTTTTCCCTTTTTTCCCTTTTTTCCCTTTTTTCCCTTTTTTCCCTTTTTTCCCCTTTTTCCCCTTTTTCCCCTTTTTTCCCTTTTTTCTTTTTTCCTTGGGTTGTTTTTTTCTTTTTTAATTTTTAAGTGCATTAAAAGATATATTTGCTCTACAACTTGGACTATATAAGAATGTTACAAGTTTGTAAGGAGTAGTAGCAGGACTAGATTTCTTGTAAATGAGCTGCAGGTCTGAAATCAGACTTTCTGAAAATGTGCATGTGAGCTAATGTGAGTATTTTGGAATGGATCTGTAGCAGTGTACATCAGCATACCTTCACTGATGTCAGTGGAGTTGTATTTTTTTATAGGTACGAAGATGTGGCCTGTAATCATGGTAGTTAGTTACACCATCAAGATGTATACTCCTAATGCAAACATTCCATTCTGCCCACTTGCATATAGAACTACTCTATATGTGTGTATAGGCCAACACATATGTAGGGGAATAAAATTATATGAAACCTGAGCAAGGAGTTTGATATGTTAAAATATTTGTATTGCTGTAAAAACAAGTTTTGCCTTGTGAGAAGATTATTCTGGAGGGTCTCGGCATATGGCCTTTTCTATTTCTAATTTATATTGCTTATTAATATAAAATTATAATAAAATATTGCAGAATTACAGTGCCATTGCATTATATCACCAACACATCTGTATGTTGGTATACAATGAAAAAGAATTTACAGTAAGATTCCTAGTTAGTTACTCTCAGGATGATAGGGGTTCTTTGTCATTTTATTTGTAAAGACAACCCTCTAATTTGCTCAAGTGCCTTCAAGAATGACTTCTCAAGACATATAAACTTTGAATGACCTTAGTCAGGTCACCTCTGTGTTTCAAACAAAGGATTCTTTTGGCTGTACCTCAGCTATTCTAATCCTTCCGGTTGTGTTCATCTGGGCCACTCCTGGGCATGTAGCTCCAGCCAAGTACTTCTAGTCTTTTAAAATTCCCTTGTTCTGGGCAACGCAGGCATACTCCCACATGTCATCCTGTCCTCTCGAGATCTGCATTGCAATTGATTTCTGCTGGGTTATATTGTCAATTTTTGTCAGTTACTTCCTCACAAGGAGTACTGTAGTTGTTTTTCAAGCTGACTGCTAAATTTTTGCATAATCCTAACCCATCATCTCAAATGACATCCTTTGCAAGTGTAAGTCTATGCAGCAGGCGTGGAAATGCTTAAAACTTCCTTTAAGATACCCAGCTCCCTATGAACAGCGAACAACTGACAGCATCTGTGATATGTCTTGAGCACTTAGCGAAATAAGTTGAAATTCAGATTCTTCCCATAAATAACCAAGAGCTGGGAAGCAAGGTAGATGGAAAAAATCCCTGACACAAATCAAAGATTTGTGAAATATAGTGAAATCTGAGGTACCTCTTCTGGCCTGTGATATCAGTTGCTCTACCTCTGTCCAAGCTGTGCATGTCATTAGGGCAACTGAACTCTGTAATGGAAAATTTGGTGGCTTTTCCCATAGTTGATAGCTGAGATTAATCTCTGTAGTAACTTAAAGCAGATGGTTTAGTGACCCTTTCTGCTGGAGGCAAGGGACATTCTGCACAGTAGCATTCCTTGCAGGCCCTACATATCAGGCTGTACCTTCCTTATGGTTGGACTCAATGATCTTAAAGGTCTTTTCCAACCTAAATGATTCTATGATTCCTACAAACATAATTTTTGCCCTGAATTCTCAAGTCTCAATAGCTTTTCTGATTCTCAGATTGATAGAAAATTGGGGGTACACCTGCGTGTGCTATTCATTTTTAATTTTTTATGGTATTAGATGTGGTGTACCATACTGGAGTGGATTCATACCCATGCCCTGCTGGTCTCATTCTACTTCTGGTGGAGTGATTGGGCCTGGCTGATTAGCAGGTAGGAAAGAATGACACACTTTCTGGGCCGATTGAATCATACAGTTCTCTAGCCCCGCTATTCTCAAATTGTTTTTATTCTTCTTTTGATCGCACCTCTCTATGTGTTAGGAGAGTGAAAAGCAGGAAAAACACTCAAGAATTGGCTTTTTATTTCCCTCACTTTTATGGGAAAACATGACATAACAGGGATTTATTCTAGCTTGCAGGTGACCTATTCAGGACCTCCTAGTATTTAATATGACCAATGGAATGAGACCAGTATGAATAACAATGGTAATAGAAACCCCACTTATTGCTTCATAAGCTTTGCGTTAGTAAGGGCTATAAACACAAATATTTGCAGAGTGCAAGCTATTCTTCTTCTGTTGACTGCCACATTTTTATCTACAGGTATCATGGCAATCCTGTTCTCTGGCATCGTGATGTCTCACTATACACACCACAACTTGTCCCCGGTTACACAGATTTTAATGCAGCAGACACTGAGAACTGTTGCTTTCATGTGTGGTAGGTGCTACCTACTATTAGTACCTCATAATTATAGCTTAAAATTTTATTTGCCTGAAATGGTGACTCTGATGGGAGCAGCAGACGTGTGAATTTTCTTCTAGCCATTTGTATGTCAGTGGTACATGTCTTTAAGAGAAGAATTCCTAATAGTGGAGGCTGGAAGGCAGTCAGAAGTCACCTTTCCTGCCATACTGGACAAAACATACAGTAAATCTCTCTCTCCCATCCTGCAGGCTCCTGCTAAGGTTTGCCACAAGATTGATATAGAGATCTCTGACTCCTATATTCCTCCGGTCTATTTTTAGTTTTAGGAGATGGATTTTTAGCGGTATTTTTAAAAATGGTTTTGGGTATAAAAAGCTACTTGCAAAAACAATAGCTTCACAAATTGAGAAGTTCTTGGAAGTAGTGATACAAGTAGCTCAGAGTCCCATAGCCTTTCCATTTCCTTTTACAAGCCAAACTTTGGAAGAAATGACATGCTTCTGTATTACAAATATATCCCTGGTTTTGAGGGGGTGGCATGAACATGTTCCATATTGTTTGCAGGAAGATGCATTTGGAACATGGTCAGGGAGTGGCCTTGCTGCAAACTAAACTTAACCACTCGTTACCTGAGCACCAGGAGCTCATCAGGGTTTGATCTTAATCTATTACAAATGCTAAAAAAGCACATCTTCATTCAAGTTACTGTAAAGGAGTTATTTAAGATACTGTGCAATTTTGTATGTGTTTGCAGCAGGTTTTGAACATGCAAATGTAAGTAGCCAGTACCCAAAGCACAGCCAAACAATGTCTTATGCTGCAGTAACTCAGGTACTGCTCTGTCTGTCCAAAACCGTCCTGTTTTTAACTGCCTTTATGATAAGGAACCTACCTTGCTAGGACAGCAGTGAACTGACAAAACATCTTGACTCTGCAATTCTCTGATGGTAATGGGTTGGTGCTGTGGAAATAAAATGTTTGGATTACTGTAGTCATAGTGCAGTGGTGGTACTATTTCAGATTTGCAGACATCACTTCTAGAGGTTATTAGAATATACAAGGGTTGTCAGATCATACAGTGCAGTATTTTATTACAAAGAAAGTCATGAACTGCTGCCATTTATAAGAATTTAATGAATTGAATACTTTATAATAGTGTTCAACTTGCAATATATGAGATTTTGCCTCACGTTTCAGTTTTATATAGAATCTGATTCAAAGCTACAGAAGTCGTTAGTCGTCGTCCTGTAGCTTGTGTTCTCCAGCTTGTCCTATATTCCTCAAGTAAAAAATTCCTCAGTCTTTGGAACAAGGTTTTGCTAGCTTTGTTCATACTCATTAGTAATTTACAGCTGAAAAAAGCCTACACACACAGACTAAGGTGCTGTCCACTGACAGCGAGAGGGGGTGAATCTAGCCTTTTGCGTAATGGCATTTGTGCCTAGTTTGTGCATTCAAAAGTCAGGAAATACTGTTTTATGTACCATATGTAGTAACTTGTAACAGGAGTAGAAAAGGTTTTATAGAATTGTTTATTTAAGGTGTGATTTCTCTTTTTCAGAAACGTGTGTTTTTGCATTTCTTGGCCTGTCAATTTTTAGTTTTCCTCACAAGTTTGAAATGTCCTTTGTCATCTGGTGCATAGTAGGTATTTACTTTCTTCCATACCTGTTTAGATGCATTTTTGGTATTGGGGAGGGGGGAAACACGTTACAGTTAAAATATTTTAGAAGAGTTGTTATGTTTTATAGGTTTTTATGAAAATACTTTTTATATATTGCACAAAGTTAACTCTCACTAATAGCATGAAATTCTTGTTCTCAGCACTTTGGTGTACAAATACATCAGTCGTCTTTAAGGAATTCCAGTTTGCTGTTATTTTGAAGGACTTCTGTAAAAGATTATTAGAAACAAGGAAAAGAACCTTGCTTGTTTTGACCCTATTAGATTTAATAAAATAAAAGAAATCTCAAAAGATGTTGAGATTATTATACATGCCACTTTATTCCAGAAGATATTTTACCAGAAAACAATCCTGAGTTTTTACGTATCTTTAGCTTCTTATGAACAATTTGTGTGAATGGGCAGTTCGTAGAAACTACAGTGCAAATTAGCATCAAACTCTGCTCCATTTCATCTCTCCAGGACTGCAGCTTTTGAGTCTTTCTCTCTCATATCGTTGCAGTTTGTTTACATAAACCAATTTAGTCCCTCCATCACTTCTTCTCTCTGAGCTCGTCTTCTTCAGAGGAAATCCTTACTCAAACCTTCTCCAATGTGTATTCATTCTTTGACTCCATTCTTAATTCTTTTTCTTTCATTCTGCATTTCAGTGTACCTTTATGTAGTGGCACTTTGAATTATGTTTCACATGGTAGTTACCTACATCTGTTGCTATTATAATTGTTTAATATAGACGTGAAAAGTATGTTCTCTTTTGCAGAGTCAAAAGAGGGAAATGTGAATCCATTTCCAGTTGCATACAGCAACATATACTAGCCCATTTTAGTCTATGGTTCAAGGGAAGAATTGTTATCTACAATTTACAGATAATGATATCAGCATGGGGAACTGCTCTCACTGCATTACACCCAAGTTCCTTATCTAAGGTGTGACACTTCCTTCTACGTAGCATTGCCCTCACAGGCATAATGCAAATTGCATAATTTGGGGTGATTCATAAAGGAAAACAGCAAAGCCCTTCAAGGATCCTGCTGACTAATTCTAGGATATTTACCTTATCAAGGTCTGTTTGTGGTGGAGCTTAAAAGCAATGCCATTGTGAAAACCTTTGCTTTTCTCCATTAAAGTTTTCACTGTATTTGTTAATTGTCTGTCATTAAATCAATAGTACTTTTTTTTCCCTCCCTCTAAAAATGTTGCTTCAGTGTGTGGTATATTTTATAACCATACCCAGGGAAGTGTTGAGGAACTGGATTACACGCTATTTGTTTGGCTTCTGGCCTTTTTCTCTGAGGAACTGGTCCATGGGGAGACAATAGAAATATCTTACTGCCTCTTAGCTGCTGCGCCAAGGGAATGATTAAAGGAGCTGAACTGAGGAGAACTTTTACACAAAGTAATTCTTGGTCTCCCTGGAATGCCTCTTGGGTTTCATTTATTTATTATAAGTAAAGTAGTGCCTGGTCTTTGTCAGTGACAAGTCTGGTTTAGTTTCAGTTAAACAGACAAAATGTTTAAAAAGTTAAATTCCACATTGACCTATGCTGAGAGATTTCTTTATGTTAGTTTAGCACACACCTACTTGCGAGATTTGTGAGTGAAAAGAGCGTATTCACCTTACCCTGTACAAACCAGATGCAACTGGGGCCTGCGTGAATGTAACACATCAAATGGTCTTTTGCTTTTATTTCTGTTTTTCAGGTACTTGTTCTGTTTGGTAGAGCAGTGAATATTTTCCCACTTTCCTACCTACTCAACTTTTTCCGTGATCATAAAATCACCCCCAAAATGATGTTTATCATGTGGTTTAGTGGTAAGTTAAAGCTCAAAGTATGGAGAACTGGAAAAAATGTTTTATCTTTTTCGTTGTGTGGGTCACTCTGGGAAGAACTGGTTTTCCATCTGTGGAGCAAAACTCAACATTTGCACTGTTTCAAACCCAAGTGCAATAGATATGTTCTCTTTCCCCTTTGTGCTAGAGGACTATGCAGTGATGATCCCCACTAAAGATTTTCTGCAAAGCGTCTGCTTTTCTTTCTAGGTCTTAGCAACTTCGCAGTTTGAACAACAGTATCTGAAGAGCTCAGATTCATTTTAGGGTGGTAACCAAGTGATAGATAAATGGACATGGTATAGGATTGTAACATCTTTTAAAGATGGAAAATTCCTATTGAGTTATCGGGGTGCTGAGGACCAATGTAGCTGTTGATTCACTCTTCATTGATTTACTGTTCTCTCTGATAAGGTTTACGTGGTGCAATTCCCTATGCCCTCAGCCTCCATTTGGGCTTGGAACCAATAGAGAAGCGGCAGCTCATTGGGACAACAACAATCATCATAGTACTGTTCACAATTTTGCTTCTGGGAGGAGGAACCATGCCCCTCATCAGACTGATTGACATTGAGGACTCCAAAGCACGCAAGAGGAACAAGAAGGACATTAATCTTAGCAAGACAGAGAAGATGGTTTGTTTGGGTTTTTTATTCAGAGGATCACTGATTTTTTTTTTATTATTTTATTTTTACATTTTCCAAGACTAGTACATTGTTTTTTACTAAAAAGTTAAATGAAAGCAATGGAAAAAGCCAAGCAATATAATTTTAAAATATCCCAAAGACAGAGTTTGGTTAGTGTTTACACAAAAGAACTGTTTGGACAAAGGGAGGAGAAATAGTCTCTTACCTCAATCTAATTATAAATTGATCCATACAAATTAAAGTAACCCCTGCAGAAGCATAAAGCAGATGATACAGGATTGAGTCATATACAGAGGGAAAGTAGCTAGTACAGTGTGAGTCATGAATTAATCATAAAAGGCAGATGGGAATTATTTTGAAAAAGTCAAAGCAAAGGCCATGAGAAGGTGGTAACAGCAGCACCCCTCTGACTGGGTTTTATTTTAAAGCAATTTCTGGCTAAGCAAGAGTACTGAAGAAAACTAACAGCCAGTCTGAAACCTCATGTGCAAAAGGCTGGAGAACGTAAAGTATCCCAGAGCATTTGCCTGTTTTTCCCCAAACCATCAAACAATACATGCAGGGTATTGTTCTGTAGGATCTGAAGAACAGCTCCTCTTGTCATGAGGTTTCAAAAAGCTTGTAGTCTTCAGAATTATCTTACTCTGTCCACACAGGGAGGTGTGTATAGGAAGAGCACAGGGATAGGGTGTGTTCTGATACAGGGCTTGTTTTCAGTGAGACAACAACATTAGCGTTGCTTGCTGGATAAAATCATTGTCCAGTTCACAAGAGAAAACCTGCACAGTAGAAATCTGTTCTCAGCAGTACTAACAATACAGAATATGGAACATTTGAGGTCTTTTACCCTTCAGCCTGAAAAGGGAGGCTAAGTGGCTCTGGGAATCAACAGCTGGACAGATTCATACAGCCATAAGGTCTGGTAGGCTAGGGTGATAATTTCCATGTTCCAGCATGGGAATTGATTGTGAGGAGGGAGAGCACAGAGCAGGGGGCTGAAGCAAGCTGGAGGGATGGCTGCCACACTTCGCAGGCTATTCCAGTATTTGTGATCTTTCTAGGGAAATACTATCGAATCCGAACATTTATCAGAGCTCACAGAGGAGGAATATGAAGCCCAGTACATAAAACACCAGGACCTCAAAGGGTTCATGTGGTTTGATGCCAAGTATTTGAATCCTTTCTTCACCAGAAGACTCACACAAGAAGTAAGTCTTTCTTGTTTTCTTGAAGAAAAAAACTGTGGTAGAGTTGGTTGTAATTTCACTCTGTACCATTCAAGGCTCATAGCGTAGCCGTGCAACTTCCACATTAGGAACAGTGAGCCATCTAATATATTACTTGTGCATATGTAGAGCAGCTGTAATGAAAAGCTGCACTGTAAAATTGCAGGTTGGATTAGATGAGCAGCTCTCAGGGCTACCACAATTAAACTTTAAAAGGTGTATGGATTTATTGAACTCGCCTTTAATTTTGCAGCATACCATGAAGAGTAGCAGGAGTTACTAGTTACTACTGTTGCTAGACAAAGCTGCTGCCACTCATGCAGAGTTTTTAAAGTGCTATTACACAAAGTTGCTGCCTTTTACTGTACACGGTCCTGTGAATTCTGGAGTTGTGATTTTTTCTGCAGAGTGCAGTTTTTATCTTGGAAATAGCCACCAGAATTGCAGCCTTCACTTTTAAGACTTCTTCACTGGGAGACCAAGACTTTGAAGCTGTAAATGCAAAATGACACCTGACTGAACCTGTAACTTAACACTGAGTGGCTCCAAGGAGTGTAAATACTATGCCATTTTCACCCCATGACTCAGAAACCTGAGACTCCTTGGCTGTATAATTCACTGTTTTTCCAATTTGCCATAGAATTAAGCATTTTTGCTGTGGAGTTGATAATTTTGTGTAAAGTATGCACATTCCATCTTCCTAGCCTGCACAAACATACTATTTTTCCTCTTGTTTTGTACCTTTCTCTTCAAAAGAATGCTTTCAGCACTTTCCCACAAAAGCTAAAGGCATTTTTTGCAAAACCAAAAAGGAATCAAGAAACCAGAGTAAGCGACTGATTCGTAGTTGGTAGCCAAAAGCACAGGCTGCCATCCAGATTGCAACCAAAGGCTAGAAAAATAAGTATGTGAATCACCAGAGCAGGCCACAAGCTTCCCGCTGTCCCTGGGAACACGTAGAGAGGAGTGAGATTCAAAGCCAGGCCATCCAGACAGCATTAGGATTGTTGAAACCCACAGAGCAGGACTTTCTAGAAAACACAGGTAAAAATGCCTGTCATCAAAAATATAATCCGTGGAAGTAATTACTGATTGAACACGTGATAAATATTTTCTCGTAGGAAACAGAATTGCTTTGCATGCTTAGAGACCAGGAGTGGATTATTTCCTCAGGAATATGTTAAACTAGTCTGTCTCTTTTGCTCTTTAGTACACAAGTAGTGTTGTAGCTAAGAAACTGTTCTGGTTTGCTTTTGCCTTAGGACTTGCATCACGGGCGCATACAGATGAAAACCCTCACAAACAAATGGTATGAAGAGGTACGACAAGGACCTTCAGGATCTGAAGATGATGAGCAAGAGCTGCTATAGCAGACCCAGGCAGGAGTGCAATGAGTTTATCGTTAGAGCATTAGAAAGAGGATTTAAGTATCGAGAGTCTGACTGCACAAAAGCTGGAAGGCTAAGAATGAACTTTCTGATTTCAGGCATGTCTTGTGCTACATGTTTAGGTATAAAACCGCAGATCTACTGTGCTTGTTATTACTAGTCAGTGATGAAAACCCGTAAGTGTCAGACACTGGACTGAAGAACCTTTTGTTCAGATTTTACAGCATAGCAGATTTCATGCAGCCTATTGAAAAGCAGAAACATCTGCCATGAAATGATGACATTGTTTAATAGAGGGGTCTTCTTCCTGTTACAAAATCTGCTGTAAGCATATGCTGAAGTACAGAGCCATTGTATGACTCTGCAAAACAGAATGAATTGCACTTTACTTTTTTTTTTTATATACATATATTCATTCACAGCATGGAGAGTCTTGACAGTTTATACTGTGACTTTGTTTCAACACTAGTAAGGGAATCTGACTGGAATAAATCTATAATTTATGGTATTTGCACATTATGAATCCAGAGAAGATGCATACCTTGACAAAAAGCAGATGTTGCACATACAAGGAAGCACCTCTGAAAACTGGTGGTCTTGTCATTTAAGAAGTTATTGATTTCTATTTTATGGGATTTTTTTTTTTTATACTGAGGTATCTAATCTACAGTACCGATTATAGCATGGTTTGGGGGAGTGGGGGATTGAATGACACAGTACAGAACTGCATTTGAAATTCTAGTTTTAATGTGTTTTTTTTCTTTGGCTAAGGCCAGTTGCAGTTGGGTTTCTGTAATTGGCAGTTGCTCCTTGCTGGCACTTTGGCTTTAAATCTTAGAAAACAGCAGCTTTTGTTTTGCCTAATTCATGAAGTGTCCCTAACACTCCAGAATTCACTAGTGGAATTTTTAAGTTCTAGTGGAAGCAAAAGCAGCATTTTCCATATCATTCACTTGCTGAACTAAATGTGTACATGAGGAAGAAGATTCTACAAAATCTAACCCAGGTACAGAAAGGTTAATATTGCACATTGCTGAAGCAGCCTCAGCTGGGAAGTGCCAAACAGCTTTCATTAAGCTGTCCTGTTTGTTAATATGATTTTTCTCTTCTGCTCACGCTGTTTCAAAATCAGCAGTATCGTTTCACTTTTTCTACATGGCCTGGTCTGTTTGCTCAGAATTGCACTCACCTGAACAGGCACGCAGTGTTTGTTGCACATTTGCCATGGTTATACATGCAGCAGTTTGCTCTCGCTGCCAACCCAAACTCCTTATTAGTCATTTGCATATTCACTGTTGAAATGTGGATTGTAGTTCTGCACATAACTCTGACATGCAAGTGCACATGTTTGTTTCTGAAAGTGAGAGACTTCTATTTTTGGTCTGGTTTTGCTACTAAGGTTTTTAATCAACTGCTTACCTGCTGGGAGGAATAAAAGTTCAAGAATGTATTTAGAATCCTAAACCTATGTTGTCTGAGCAGTTCTTCCAAAATAACACATCTTGATACAGAACTCCCTTGTCCCCTTTTTCCCCTCCCTGTTAGTTCAAAGAGCTTCTCTCTGCTACTCCCAGAGCCGAAACACACACTGGTGGGAGCCTGAATGGGGCATGAGCTCAGCTTCTGCTGTTGACCAGAAAGCAATTGGTGCTTGTTTTATCCTTAGGAGAGGATCTGTGTAAAAATCAGACTCTTCCTTCACCCTTCTAGACAACAGTAGACTTAATTACATTTTAGTTACCCATCTGTCTTACTCTGTTTCTCAACTTGAACATTTTAAGCCCAGCAGCTGGCTGGAAGGTCTCTGGGAGCTTCTCTTGTCACTGGAAGGTGTACATTGATTTAGATCCAATTACACTGGGCTTAGTGTTATGTCCTAGTCATGCTGAAATATAAAATAGCCTCTAATTTGTATTGTTATTCGGGTGAAATAGGTCACCTGAGAAATAAATAGTGGTCTGTACCAATAGATCAGCCCTTTGGTAACGTCCATCAAGGTAAATTGATCGTTTCCTGCCCTCTGCTGGCAATTAGTGATGGCGCGCCGACATCTAATGAGAGCCATTTGCTGGGAATAATTTCATACATTAAATTGAAGCAATTAACTGATATAGCTAGATCTAATGAAATCACTTCGAAGCAATTAAATGGAAGAAAATTTGGATGGTTTAATTTAAAAGCAACCATTCTAAAACTTAAGAAAATATTACATTTGTCAAAACTTGGAATTAAGACAGCTTTGTTCTCTCTCATAATATGCACTAACTTCCTTATTTTGGAACCAGTAGAAGAAGTTTTTACCAGTATTTCAGTGAACAATTTTCATATTCATTTATCAATACATTGACTTTTCTGTGACAGCCATTTCACAGTTTGGATTTCTTCACTTAAAGTAATATGCTTAGAAAAGAAAAATTAGCTGTCTCCTTATTGATGTGCCTTGCAGTTACTGTAGATCATTCCCTATTTTATCAGACCAATATTAAACTCTAATCCTCTTCCCTAGCAGCCCCATCCTAACTGGTGTCACCTGCAAATTTGTGCAAGTGTAGACTTGATTTTTTCTGCTCTCTTAAGTATGGAACCACCAGGAAGTACAATGCAGATGTTACTAATTGCAGAGGCCCTGAAGTTCTGCCAGGCTGCAAACCCAGTTGCTTTCTCTTGACAGCTAAGGAGCCAGGCAAAGGAGAGGCAGGGGGAACCCAGAGCACAGCTTTTGGCAGCTCAGAGCCTCCCAGAAGTTATTTTGCCCTCTTCCAGCCCGTCCCGCGGCCCTGCGTTAGCCTGCGACAAGGTGCCTTGGCTGCTGATGGCAAAACTCATCATCCACCGTGGGGAACAGCAACAGCACCCAGAAGCTCCCACTGCCAGGCAGGGCTGAGCCCAGCCCCGGTTCCCCATTTCTGTGCTGGTGATGTGGCCACGGGCATGGTGTTGGCCCCGGGGCAAGGGGAGTCACCGAAACTCCCCAGCCACCCCTGGGGTGCTGGCACAGAGCTGGCATTTCCCCAAGCTCAGCAGCCCTGCCTGATTAAAGATGCAACAGAGCTGCTCACAGAAAACAGAAAAAGGGTTTTCAGCAGTGGCTCTCCTCCCATCAGTGAGCGCAGGGCCGGGCAAGGCCCCCAAGGAATGGCTGTGCCATGGCCAGTCCACAGCAGGGGCCGCAGGGAGCAGACCCCCCCTCCCTCCCTCCGGCTGTGCCAGGAGGAGGCGATCCCCGCACCAGGAGGTGACCCGGCCGGCCACCTCGCCCAGCAGATGCCTGCTGGCACCGCCATGCATGGGAGAGGAGTCGGGACTCCCTGCAGAGCCCCTTCCCCAGGACAGCAGGGGCTTTTACCAGGTTTCACTCCACTGCTCAAGAGGACAGCAAACCTGTTCTGCCTGGTCACCACTGCCAGCTCACATGCCTGCTCTGTGCCTCGGTTTCCCCACTAGTCAAAATCCCCCTTGCAAAGCCCCCTGTGAGCTGCTTGATTCTTGGGGCTACTAAAACTGCAGTCACAGACTGGCCACCCTGACAGCAACCCCTGTGCCAGGCAGGGAGGGGATGCCCGTGGCTGCCCCGCTCCCTCGCATCCCCATCGGGACAGCTGCGCCGAGTGCAGTCGTGCCACCGGGCTTGGGACAGCACCCAACCACCCCGTCCCGGGGCAGGGCTGCCACACGGCGACCGGCTGATGCTCAGCCAGGGAGAGCTCCCAGCTCTCACCCGTAAGACAGGAGGGAGCGTGTGATGGGGCTCCAGCGCGTCCTTCCTGCAGACACGCCATCACCACCCCGTCCCCCACAGAGGGACGTGTCTGTGAGCACCGGGACAGCTGCGTGGCAGTCACTGATAAGTGACCATCACCGCAGAGTCTGGTTCACGCACAACCTGCACTACCTTTGAGGCCCATCGTCGCTCCGGGTGCCTGGGAGCCAGACTCCAGCCTGCTCATGAGTCACCAGCCGAACGCGAGCAAACACCTCCAGCTTTCCCTGCCTTGGTTTCATCATGGTGAAGATGTTATTTTTAACTCAACCACACCAAGAGACACTCATTTATTTTAAACATTAAAGCACCTACGGGCTGTTTCTACAGCCTAATCTAAAAGCTGACATAAAAGGACCGAAAGCAATAATAATTATCTGCCATTCAGGAGCTTAACCTTTGGAAAGAAAGACCAGGGCTCTGAGCTTTGCTTGTTAAACAGCCTGTAGGTGAGGCCACCCACCCCAGAGAGGAGATTTCCACCTGTGGGGCTGCATTTAAAGGTCAGTGGCACAGTCTGCGGCGGAGGGCTGCCCGACTTTTGAGAACAGGGCCACAGGAGATGACACAGCCAGAGCACAGACACCAGAGGGGAACGTGCACGGCTTTGTGCAACCACTGATTTTGGAGGTACCAAGGGTCTGGATGCAAGGGGTCGCTGGCCACTACTTGGAATAGTGGTGCGGGCTGAGGGCAGCTCTGATTTGAGCTGATGGGATCTTCATTGGTGATTCCCACTTTAAATTTAAACAGGAGCTGGATGAGCTTGTGTGGGACCTGCCAGAGCATGGAGCTGCTGGGGAGGCTGCTCCTGCCTCCCAGTCCTGCTGGTGGGGAGGCCAACAGCAGCACAACAGCCAAGAGCCACCGGCTGGGAGGGTTTTATACATTCAATTAACCACCACAGCCAGAAGTAATGAAATCCCTCTGAAGCAATTAAGCTGGAGGAATGTTTGGGGGGCAGGAGGGTTGTATTTAAAAAGCAACTGCACTAAAACTTCAGAAGGCATCCAATACACTTGCCACAACTTGGAGTTAAGACTTTGTTTTCCCTCAGACTACACATTAACCTCCATAGTTTCGAACCACTGGAAGAAATTTCTACTGTTATGTTCATGATTGATTTTCGCATTCATTTATAATTTTGCTGACTTTCCTTGACAGTCACCTTACTCCCATTTTTCCTTTCCTAGGGCACATGGCTTCCCTGCCACCCTGGAGTGTGCTCTTGTGCCCTCAGAGCCCGCACAATCCCCTGTTTTGGTGGAACACAGCTCACGGTGGGCCCTGGGGACTTTTGGGTTGATGGCTCCAGGGCACCTCCAGTTGTTCTGAGTTTTTCTGTCCATGGCAAACTGAAAACCAAGCAGAATGGTAGAGCATGTCCCTGCAGTCTCAGAGTGGCTCCGAGGGGAGCACAGCAGACACCGCTCACCTCATTTGAGGTGAAGCTGTCCTTGCAGAGCCAGTTCACAAAACTAGCGTTAATAGAAATTAAATTCAAAGGGCAGATTTTTTCCAAAGGTTCATATTTGTACACAATCCAACCGCTGCTACCCTTAGCCAAAGCCTGCTGTCCAGACAGGAGCAGAGAGGGAAGTGGCAGAAGAATGGCATTTGCTCTCAGCTTCGTTTATGTAAAAATCACATTTTACTGACCATGACCGCTGTGAAACATGGCCCTAGAGACTGCTTCTGGGGTCTGGAGGACGCAGCCCTGCCAGGGCCTGGAACACAGAGGAAGGGACAGCCTTTGGGTGAAGCCATTTGATAAATTAGGACAGAGGCTCAAATCACACACCACCCGTTTTGCCGGTGCTATCACCCAGCCAGCTGCAGGATGCTGCGTTGCTCCAGGGCCTGGCCCCGTGCACAGCCGAGGTCGGTGGGACATGACACTGGTTTGATGAGCGTGTCCCTGTCCCCAGGACGAGTGGGGAAGGCTGTGTGGACACACACCGGCTGCTTTAGTTCACCCTTAAATTCTCTTTCAAACCTAAACCCCTGCCAGGCTGGGGCTCTCCTGAGAGGGGCAGGAGGGCATCGCTCGCCTGCTCACCTTTCAAGGTAAGGCAGCAAAGAAGAAGGTGTCCTGGAAGTGCTGCGGCTTTGCAGGTCACTAATGGAGTCACAGTGAACAAACCGCACACCCCAGAGCCCTACAGTGCTGTCGGTGGGGGAACACAGAAATCCATGGGGTTATTGCCCTGTACAATCAGGTTAGTACCGAAGTGAATTTATGGCACTGATGGATGTGAAATCGTGGGAGATTTGGGCAGAAAATAATCCCAGAATGGGCCAAATACCTTTGGAAACTGCCTTATGGTTGTAACTGGCCTCTGCCAGCTTGCCTTTGGGAAGGAATCTCTCTCCTTGAGAAAGACTTCTTGCTGCAGGTTTTCTCCCTCACACTGGGCTTTTGGTAACTATATATCGCTTATGTATAGATCAATGGGGCATACGTGTCTGCACTTGCCTCAGCATCTTCAACCTCAAGAGGCTGATTGAACCTGGAATACGATGCCTATTTGAAAATAAAGCCATCACTGGGAAAAGGCACAAGTGCTCTCACTCGGCTGGCACTGGGTGGGAAACGCAGCGGCCGTAGCACGCCTGCCCAGGCACCAAACCCAAACCAAGGCAGCCCTGGCTTGTTCCCTGCACCAGGACCAGGCTCCCACCAAGCAGCAACACAGCACTGCAGCCCCCAAACCCCCTTCCCACCTGGCTCAGAGCCAGGGACCAGGCTGCAGCAGCACCAAGAGCTAAAGAAATCAGTTCTCACAACCAGCAACCACCTCCCAAACCCTGCCCGACAGCAGCAGCCAGCACAGACCCCACCTTGGCCCCAAGGGCAAAGCCACCATCCTCCTCGCAGCTCCAGGCTCACCCCACCAGCAGCCACCGCAGGAGCCGCCCTGGCAGGGAGAGGGGGCTCTGGTCCTCAGGGAATTGGAGGCAGCTGATGGCACTGTTCCCAGCTGGGGACACTGATTAAATCAGCACCAGCTATGCCCTGCCCCAGGGCACGGGTCCAGCCCGGCGGGTACGGGTACCTGGGTTATGGCAGCACCGGGTCGTGCTGGGGAGGGACCCTGGGCCTGCTGATGGCCTGGCCGCAGTGCATGGAGTTAATTAAACTGATTGGGATTTTGCTAGAGTCCAGGCTGCCTGGGCTCCCCAGCAGCAGGAGTGTCTCTATGGATGTAGATCGAAGCAGACACAGTGTTAGGTGCTCTCAGTGTTATGCATTCTCACACCAAACTAAAGATGAAGACGCTGATCCGGGCTTTTCCTGGAGTAATAAAGGACTTAGGGGATTTGCAGAATTTTTTTTTTTTCCTATCTCCTTTAGGTGATTTCTGTACCACGGTATTTGTCAGCTAGCAGGGGACAAAGCGGCAGGCCGGGGGGCTGGTAAGCAAAGCAGGGACCCGATGCCGCACCGGTGGCTGGACCACACCGTGTCCCCGAGCCCATCACAGCCCGAAGCAGCCGGGGTCACGTCCTCGGCCCCCCCGCCCTGTCCCAGGGTGGCCGTGCCCCGGGGGCCCCCAGGAGATGGCAGCAGCCCTTCGTGTTCGCGTCCTCTGGTGGGAAATCTGCCCTCGGCCACCTCCCCGGAGGCCCCTCTCCTCCCGGGGCAGCGACGGGCAGCAGGGACAGCCGGGGCCTGCCCGAGGTGGGAGCTCCGGGGCAGAGCCCCGCCGCGGGCCGGGCGCCCCCGCACGGGGCCCATCGCTGCCCGCTGCACCCTCGCTGCTTCGCCCCGGCAGGAGGGCGGCTCGGCTGCTGAGGGGGGAGAGCTTTGCTAGCCCGGGTCGCCGTGCCCCGGCCGGCCGGCCGTGCCCTGTCTCTGCAATCGCTCACCCACAGGACCAAAACCTGCCCACGCTCTCCTGCCCCGGCCAGGCACGGCGGCAGGCACAGCAGCGATATTTCCATGCATCTTAAATGGAAATGATGATGATCTTAAAGGTCTTTTCCGACCTATACGATTCTGTGATTCTGTGATTTATCCCGGAGCGCGGCCGCTAACACATAACTGAACCGAGTCGAACGCCAGTTTTGCATGAGTGAATTTACTTTAAAAATGTACAATTTCTGGAACACGACTAGTCAGCGGAGACACCGCGTGCTTGTGATTCCCTCGTGTGCTGGGGTACCTGGGATGGGGCACAGGGAGCGGCACCCCAAGCTGGGGGGTGGGAAGAGGACGAGCAGCCATGCCCCGGGCTGGGCGGTGACTGGCCCTTCTCAAAACCTGCACCCACGTTGGAAACTTTGTCCTCTCTCGTCACTGGCTGCCCTGATTTTTCTTTGTTTGTTTGCAGCATTTTGCAAATATTGCACATCTTTGGGTTGGGTGGGGGTTTTTGCATAGCAGGAGTAGGAAGCGAAGGCAGGAGTGTCGCTCCCCACGTGGCTTTCCAGTTATTACTTGGCTCTTATGCATAAGCCCTGCCCTGCCCCAACCTTCTGCACTGCAGGTATCACATGTGGGCAAAACCATCCCAGGAGGATGCAAGTGCACCCCAGAGGTATCGGTGACCCTCTCCTGTCACGGGGAAACTGCTAATTAAGGTGGCTAAGTGGAAATGACCAAGGGACAAAAGCAAGTGCTACGACTGCCATGCTGTCGTGCGCTAATCGGAGCTGTGCAGCAGCAGCCGGCAATGACGGCACACACAGAAAGCAGGGGCAGGACCACCCGCGCCCCAGCACCCCTCGCTGCTTTGCTGGGTGCCTCTGCACGCATGCGGCAACCGCTTTCCCCACCGCAGAGCTTGCACTGGCCCCGGTGCCACCTACGCTGGAACTGGGCCATAACATTGAGGCCAAAAAGCCCAGCTCCTGTTTTTAATGCCTGGGTTGCTTCAATGACCGGTGGTGGGCATCTGCCGTCTGCTCCCCCAGGGAGCACACCCGCCCCCCGGGATTTCTGCACGCCCCTGCAGCCAGTGGGTCTTTCGTGAAGTGCTCTGCGTCCTCGGAAGAGAGGAGGCTGCTGTAGCTGTGCTAAGAAAAGGCAGTGATACATCCCGGTTCTGGGAGCGGCTGCTAAAAATAGCAATATCTGTATCTGGAGAGCAGAGGGAGGAGGCAGAGCTCGGGGTCGGCTTACAGGCAGGGCGGCTGGCAGGCAGAGCTGGCAGGCAGAGCGCAGCCGGCAACGGCGTCGGGGGCAGCGGCTGTTTCCCAGCACTCAGTGCAGAAAATGGTTCACTATTCCCATTTAGCACGTCCATGATTTAATGCTGCAGCTCTGGCGATGGGTTGTGGTGTGGTTTTGTTCATTAACCAGGGGCAACGTAAAGCACTCCCACGAGTGACTGGCCAGCTGGGTGCCGGAGGGCAGCGCGTTTCCCACCTCTGCTACTGACTCTTCTCATCACCTCGGATGCATCTTTTAGTTTTTTGGGGCATAACCAACCTCTCTCAGCATCCTGGCCGTGTTACTCACCTCCTGCAGAGAAAAACCAGCTCCCTCCATGGCCAAGGCTGGGCACACGAGCGGCTCGGTGCTGGAGGTGGGATGGGGAGCCCCCAAACTCAGCCCCAGGCGAGCTTCGCCCCAGGGCTGCCAGCACGCTGCTGGAGAGGGACGTCTGCAAGCCTGCCCCGCGCCTGCCACAGCGGATAACGCGGGGACTTTTCCGTCGATGGCTTTGCATCGGGCCCTTGCACAGCTTCTTGGGCCTTTTCATCCCAGACTCTTCCCGTGGGTGGACTGACCACGCTAATCACTAAATGCTGACCACAAGCCCGCAGGATGCTGTTGCCCAGGCAGCCGCTCCCCTGCACAGCAGTGCAGGCAGCACGAGCCGTCCCGTCGTCCCCGCCGCCAGGAGACACCCTATGGCCGCAGCCCTGTCTCCAGGATGGTGCTCAGCTGCAGATTCGCCATTCCCTGCCTGGAGAGCACGACCTGGGACTGCTATTACTCACACTGGGATTATTTTAACCCCAAATCCTTACTCTAAAGACAAGCTCCCATTTCGATCTATAGGACGGTGGTGGGTTTGCGTTCAAATCGAGGGAGTGGGGCAACCCAACCTGCACAGAGAGTAGTCTCTTGAGAGGTATGTAAAGATGCTTCATAATCCCAAGTGAGGTAGCTGAGCGGCGTGGCCCCGCTCCCTGACGGGAAAGGACATGGTCAGCGGGGGCTGTGGGAGGTGGGGCTGGAGCCGGGACGCCGCCGGGGCCTCCTGGCCCCCAGCCCTGCTGCCAGGCACAGTGTATTAAGACAACCAAGTTCCTACTTTGTCGTCAGAGCACCAGGATGGAAAAACAAAGGCCAAGGGCCCAGAGAGCAAGCTGCGGGAGAAACTGCACCCTGCTCTTGCACCCTGGGCAGATTTCAGGCACTGGGGTCTTTTTTTTTTTTTTTTTTTGCAAGTGCAAAGACTAGGCTCAGAGTTGCAAGAGCCAAACCAGAGGAGGGGGCAAGGTTGGCCTTAAATTTTCATGTCACTTCATCTGCAGAACATGCCGGGGACCCATCAGATACATAGGTGAGAGAAATGCTGCGTTCGGGTTTGTCTTCCAGTGCACTGGTAGGACACAGCCGGGCTCGGCTGGGCTCAGAGAAGGTCTTTCATGATATCCGATGGCAGGGCTTCCCCCGCCACATTCGCAACGCCCAGGCCCGACCTTTTCCGCGTGACCAGCACCATCACCTGCACCGTCCTCTTCAGCCCCGGCTGGCAAGCGGCTCCGTCGCCCAGGATGGCCAGGGCAGCGCGCCGGGGTGAGCTGCCGGGCGCCGGGGGGAGTTTGTAGCACTTGGGGTAGTTACTGAAACACTCAAAAGTGTCGTTGCAGTTTCTGCAAGCCCCAGGGTGGTCACCGAACCCCGGGGACGGGAAGGGCTGGAGCGCAGCGCTCGGGCAGCCGCAGCAGAGGAGGGTGCGGATGGCCTGGAGGAGCACCATGTCCTTGGAGAGGAACTTCTGGAAGTTGGGCTTGAAGAGCAGGTACACCAGGGGGTTGTAGAGCGTCGAGGACTTGGCAAAGATGGCCGACAGCACGAAGGCCAGCGCCGGCACCTGGCTGGCATCGCCGAAGACAGCCCACAGGGCAACAACGGCGTAAGGGGTCCAGGCAGCCAGAAACCCCAGGCACACAGCAATGCTCAGCTGGAAAAGACGGAGATGGAGACGGCGCCGTGAGCCTCCTGCGGCACACGCGGGATGCTGACCTGCCCCCCACAAAACTCAGCCACGTGCAACGGCACCCCGGCCAGTCGGTCACATCCCCAGGGAAAGCGCTCGGCCTTCTGGCCCCGTCACGCTGGAGCGTCGGGGTGTCAGGCATCCGGGCAGCGACTCAGCACGCCCCAGTGTGGGCGCATCAACCTGCACTCGCTTCGGGCGACTCACACCCGTCCCGTGTGGGAAACTGGGGCACTGCCTCAGCCCGCCGCGCAGACGGGTACGAAGCACCCAATGACCCAGCTGGGACCGGGCCAGCGTCGGACTCCAACAGCCTTTTGGCAGCGCTCAAAACCCCTCCGGCAATCTGCGTGCCGGGGTGCAGACTGACTGAGAGGCTCTGGAAACAGGCCACGCTCAGACCCCCCTCCTCTAAGCAGACACGAACGCTTCCTTTGAGGCCACACTTGCAAGCTGTTTTCTTTCGTGGTTTGTTTTTTTTTTTTTAAAGTGTAGCCACTTTTTTTTTTTTTGACATATCCTTGGTAAATTATAGTATTAGCTTGTAGTCTGGGGAACAATGACTCATGCAAGCTCCTTTTATGATCTTTTCCAATGTAATTTAAAATGAAAACTCCTCCACCCGATGGCTTTAAACGAGGAGAAATGTGTTATTACCCACACTGATACAAACACCTGGAGAATTCATCGGGAGCGCAGACACCGCTGGCCGGCAGAAGGGGTCCCGCTGCGGTCGCCTGCCCATGGGGCAGTGGGCTGGGGCAGAGGGCACCCCGAGACCCCGCACCACCCCGAGCCCTCCCCTACCTTCACGACCAGGCTGTGCACGCTGCGGGCTCTGCGCTGGGGGGACGTGTGCTGCCTGACGGCTCTCCGGGACACCCGCACCGTCCAGAGGATCAGCGAGTAGGAGACGAGGATGAGGAGGCAGGGGAGAAGGTAGCAGAAGATGAAGAGGGCGAGGATGTAGAGCGTGGCCTCCCTGCTCGAGGCTTTCCACGTGATGCAGCAGGCTGTCCCGTAGGGCTCGGGGCCATAGCTGCCCCACTCGGCCAAGGGGGCCGTGGCAAACATCAGGGCGTATGCCCAGACGCACAGCAGCAGCACTCCGGCATGGCAGGGCGAGAACTTGTTGCCTGCGGCAGAGGGATCGGTGTGAAGATGGTTTCCCGTGGGCGAGGGGGAGCAGAGAGAGGGGCTGTGACCCCGAGCTGCCCGCACCTCCAGCGCGGGGGATGAGGCCAGCCACCCTGGGACACGGCCGGGGCCACCCGGGCAGGGCAGGAGCTGCTGCGCACAGCATGGCAGCGCTGCAGCCGTGGAGCGGGCAGAGCCGCACCAGCGCTCAGCCCCGCGCCCCGGGACACACGGACATCCTCCTGTCCCCTTGAGCAGGCGGCCAGAGCAAGGAGCCAAGAGAAACGTAAGGGTTTGCCCCAAACTGGGCAGCAAGTGGCAGATCAGCGGTGCCGCTCGGCTTTAGGAGGAACTGCTGGGAGGTCGTGTGGCTGCTGGTGGCACGGGGGGACGCTGCACCCACGGCCCCACGGGCAGCCGGGAGGGAGGGAGGAGGCAGGCTGCCTGGCTGCAGCAGCCTGAGCACGGGGCAGGGACATCTGGCTCCAGGACTGCTCAAAGCCATCCCAGACACTGGCACTTGAAGGACCTTTTCCTCTCTGGCCGACTGAAGCACTGGGGAAGGTGGTTTTTTAACTTTTTGTCCCATCCCCCATCAAATCTAAAAATCCCTGATCTTCTAAGAGCTCAGTACTAAATCTTCAGTCATACATGGGAGTAACATTTTTCTTTGAAACTAAGCAATTAAAAGCACATTGAGATTAGCCATTCCCTCACAGAAAATGGGCCAGGGCATCATGAGGAGATAAGCTCCACGTGCCAGGCTGCCAAGCACTGGCTCATCTAGAGAGCAGAACCTGCGCAGGGAAAAGCCACTGGTACCTGGGCTGCCTTTTAACAGCCAACTTTTATCTTTATCTTTCCTTCCACCTTTTTAGTGATCTCCTGAGCTGTTGTGCTGGCACATAACCAAGGTGACTCTGCTCCAGCGTCGTCCTTGAGGCACTGTCAGCTGCTGGGGACAAAGCACGCTGGCGGTTGGCAGCAGCCGCAGGCTCGGGGCAGACAGGCAGAGAGTCACGGGAGAGGGGGTAAGGATGCACCCTGGGGTGCTGGTCTGTGAATCAAATAGTATCTTTGATTTCCCATTTTATTTCTATTTTTGGTCTTTAATGCAAAGTCTATTCTGAAGATACATGCTAGATAGAGGATTAGCAGCTGAGCTGAGGAAATTAAGAAGCAACTCCAAATAGAAGCAGCTGTAAATGTGTAGGGGACATCCCTGGGTCCCCTCGCTTCCTCAGGTGCTCTCTGCAGTGCATGCCCTCCACAAAGAGCCGGTGCCCAAGCTTAGCGCTGCAAACATTCACATTAGCTCTGCGGAGGAAGTCCAGGTGAAAACAGGGCTACAGAAGCGAGCTACAAGGCTGCAAACCCAGCCCTCCTGTATTAATTATTTCAGTGAATTAAACACATTTGGCCTATGGCTCTCCCACCAGGGACAAGGGAAAGCGGCTCTTCCCTGCACTGCCAGAGCCTGTGGCTTCCCAGATGCAGAGTCTGCTCTGGCCTAAGCTCAAATCTCTGTATGTATGTTCAAAACCCTGTGACCTGCTGTGATACAGCAGCTGGGACTTTCTACAGAGGGAGGACAACCCCCTTGATACTTTTGTGGCTGATGCTCCTGAGCCCTAGAGTGAAGCAGGCTCTGGAGGCAGGGACGGCTGAGAAGCATGCACAGGTCAAGGGCACAGGGTGCTGGGGCTCCACAGTCACAGGCAGGTGGGGGGCAGAATACACAAGTGATAAAAGCCTTCAGAGTCTGCTGCACCGGTGTATTGCCTGGGAATAGGCTGCCCTGGGGCAAAGCTTTCTCAGAAGAGGTGGATCTCGCCCAAAAGAGAAGGAAGAAAAAGGGTTACATTAACAGAGAAGGGTGTATGTATAGATCAGATAACGCATCCCAGCACCTACCATATGCTGGGTAACAGACCTTCAGGCAGCAAACCGTGCTGAGCACCGTCAGGCTGGTGAGGCTGCACAGCCCAAACAAGACCCCGCAGAAGGCGTAGAGGGTGCACACCGCCTGGTTGAACAGCCACCTGCAAGAGAAAGCCTGCGGGTAAAGGCAGCCCTTCCCTCTGCCCGGGGCAGCTGGCTGACAGCCCCTGCCTCGCGGCTGGATGGGAATTTTCTGTGCGGTCCCTCCTCCGGAGGAAGGCTGGGTGCTTCCCAGCCCGCTCCCCTGGCAGCAGTGGGTGGTGGGGCATCAGCCACTTGTCCCACACCAAAAGCAAAGCCGACTGCGTGGGGCGGCTGCAAAGGGCTGCACGGATATCAGCGCCTGATTGCCCAAGAAAGCATGGGCATGATCTTGTCCCTAATTTGTTCCCTAAGCGTCGCAGTGACAGGCAGAGATGGAGCCATGGGTGCGGGAGCTGCCCTGGTCCATGCCGGCGCACACCACTGCAGTGCCCGTGCCATGGGGGTGCCGGCTCAGAAACCCACCACCAAACCGCTGGTACAGCAAGTCTGTGTGGTAAGGTGGAGGGGAACAGCAAGCCACCCTGCTGTGGGATGGACGTCTGTGAGGTTACACGGTGCCCCAGTGCCGCCAGCCTGACTCCTTGGGTCCCTCCGGACCCCTGTCAGGGATCTCCCCGTTTCAAGATAAGGTTTGCAAACTGCACCCAGGGCCATTGGCCAGTGCAGAGCCACTTCCACAAGGTACCTGTGTGCAAAGAAGGAGGAGGTGGCCAAGGGGAAGAGTGTCACTGTCATGCTCAGGTCACTGATGGCCAGGTTGACGATGAAGAACTCAGCAGGCTTCAGCATGGACCTCTTCTGATAGGCCACCAGCAAGAGCAGCGAGTTCCCAGAGAGGGACATGATACCTGTGGGGAAGGCAGAGGAACAGTGCTGTATGTAACAGAGCTGGGAAAGGAGCCAGGATCACCTTGAGATGTTTGGAAGCAAACAGCGGAGATGTCTACAGAGGGTGGAAAGGGCTCCAGGCTTCCCTCTCCAGAGCGGGCTGAGCAGGGGAGCCCACGGGACCCGCAGAGCTCTGTGAGCACATCTGGAGCTGCTTTACATTGAATTTGATCCCTTCCCCTTCCTGAGATCCTACAGAGGTGTTTGGTAGGAGGGCAGTGATGGGATGAGACTGCAATGGGCTCCGGGTGCAGGATCTGGCCTGAGAAGAGTCACTTCTTCCAGCTGGAAGGAGCAAGGGGGGCACTTCCTTCCAGCTAGATAAATAACGGGAGCTTTGTGCGACTGCTCTTCTGATGTGAGGCCAAGGAGCTGGGCCCCTTCGCCTTTTTAATTTCTTCCTGGCAATGTCACTCCTGTGAGTCCGTGTTGTCCAATATCATGGTAACAAAATAAACAAGAAGAAAGGCATTATGGAGATCAAGGAAAATCCAGACTAAACAAAAGAAGGCTCTTTGTTTGCTATTAGTGTATTTAAAACAACAGTGGTGATTAAAATTTTATAACAAGGGCTTTCTCTCTTTTTTTAATTACGTAATTGTGCTTTCATTGAAAAGCGGTTTCAGTGTCCTCAGAAGGGGAATCTTTGCTGCTCTTGGGGCAGGTTGGGTAGGACAAGAGTTTCTCCCTAATGGATTAGGCTGTAAATTAAATATCATGTTAAGCACCAGCTTCCAAAGCTGCTGAATGGCCAGCACTGAAGTTCCTCTCAGGAACAGGATTCCCATGCAAGACCTGGCCAAATCCAGGGCTTTGGAGGCTTTAGAGTCACTGGAGGGTAGAGTACCGAGATGTTTGTCCTTGCTCCCAGCCTCGCGAGGCGTTCTTCCCACAGAGCTAGTCTCACATCTGCACTAAGTACATTTGATTAGCTTTACTAACTCCTAGGAGCTGCAGGCGCCTATACGACTGCTGGCAGTCCCAGTGGCGTGAGCACCCCTTGGGTTCCCCATGCTTGCAGGCATGAAAAACTTCTAGCATTTGGGAGACAACATGCTCAGGGCTCAGCAAATTGGACAGCTTTTCTTTGCCCATCATTCACTTCTGGCCCACACCAACCAGGTCTAGGCCACCTCAGAGCACGTCCCAGCCCCTCAGTTTTGCCCGCTGGCTTTTCAGTGCCACTAACGCCAAACCACAGGACATTCACCAGCATCTTCTGCGGAAAGCAAGGGCCAGCTGGAGGGCCAAATCACCTTCAATAGTCATGAAGCTGGCAATGCTAACAGAGTCCCTATCCGTCTCACATCGGGTGGCTGCAGTAGGAGTTACAGCATGTTCCTCAAAGGTTGTTCTTTAACTTTCCAAATATTTAAAAACATAACTGGTACTTGCAGTTCCCCTGAGAGGGGAATGCAGTCACCAGGCTTTGGCCAGATCACCCTTTTGAGTAAGGTGGGGAGGGCTAACGTGGGAAGGGCCAGTTTGGTTATTCTGCTAATGGCTGAACACTTCTGGAAGCATCAGTGACTGCAAAAGGCCTGAATGTCTCTGGCAGGCCGGCAGGCACCTGGGCTGCCCGCAGCAGGGACACAGGTATCACAGCCTGTCTTTCCTTACCAAAGACTAAATAGAGCGTGCCAAAAATCAGGTCTTCTCTCTCCGATAAGGTGGAGATGAACAACGAGGCATTGGACGTATTTCCCATCTGCAAAGCAAGATACAAATACCAGTGAGAGTGAATTTTGGCTAATGAAGGAGTGCTCGGCTGCCTCTGTTCCCAGGGAGGACAGCTCTGCGACACGCTCCTGGCACGGTGCTGCAACCAAGCCAGCAGCGTGCAGCCCTCCGGCCCCACCACTGCGGGAGGTGGCTTTGTTAGCGCTGCGTGCAGCACTGACCTAACCGGCTGGGCAGGGGGCCGATAATAGGATCAGGCTGGTAATCTCACTTGATTACCATTTCTTCAATTACAGATTTTTACTGATTAGCATTAGCCTTTGGATCTAAATTTTCTTTGCAATTCTCAGCCTTGTGCTGACTGCAGCAGGCGCTGCGTGTTTGGACATGGGGACCGGCTGCTCAGAGCTGGAGGCTTCGTGTTCTCCGAAGTCCCCCACCTCCTCCAGGCTTGCCCCGTCCTTCACGTGCCTCTGCCTGTCCCTGTGCCCACATCAGCAGAGAGACTTGGCCCAAACTGCCCTTGCGATGGAGCCAAGACCTGTTCATGTGCCATCCCGGCAGCGTATTAATTGCCTCTACTGTGAGACACGCGCTGTGTGTGCCGAGAAGGGCCTGTGCAGACAAGGGGACTTGTTACAATCTGTTCGTCAAACCCCAGCCCAGGAGACCCCACAGCTGGGGACAGAAAGGAATTGTCACCGCAATCATCACTGCACCTGGCTGGGACCTTCCTCCTTCAGCTGTAACTAAACCTGATCTGTGCTGCCAGCCGTGCAGGCGGTGAAGAACTTGAGGGTGAATACATGTATTAACAAAAAAAAAATAGTAGTAAAAAGTCATTCCCTTTCTTGGGGTGCCTGACTCAATCATTGAGTTTTATTGGCCTAATTAGTTTCCCTGTTATTTCGTGCAGCTGAGCCAAAGGTTCCCAAGTGCTTAGGAAGTTAATAGGGGGTAGTAGAGCAGAACAGCAGACATTTCAGTATATTCACTCCCTTCACTGATAACAAATAAATGGAAAAATATTTTGTTCAGGTGAAGAAAAAAAAAAGAGAGGGGGGGAGAGAAAATAATGGTTTAATTATATGTTTCGATAGCTGTTAGCTTGCTTGCTGGGATGTTTAATGCATGCAGTATTCCTGCCTGCTTCCCCAAGGTGCAACCTGCACGCTGTGGGAGAACCGAACACAGTGCCCTGCCAGGGGCAGGGGCTGGGGAGGGGAAGGCAGCTGGGGCCAGCCCGGGCACGGTTTAACCCTCACAAGTGGCAACGGGCTGCTTATTCCTGCCCCGTAGCCTAGTCTTCATAGGGCCGTGCTGCGAGCTGGAACAGGGAACACATTTGGCCTTATGGGGAGGAGGAGAATAAAAATACTGTCCCAGCACAGATGCCTCCCTGACCTCTAACTGCCATGAGGCGGCTTGGGACTATCGAGTGGGCCAAGAGCCGTGGGAGACGGAGCCTTTCTTTCCATGAGTTGCTGACATGGACTTCACAAACAGAGCAACTGCCCTTGTTATCTGTACCCGGTTGAAAATGCCCGCCTCACATCCAAGGCTGCATTCAGACAGATGGAGCTAATTACTTGAAGTAATGAGTAAATTAGCTTTGAGTGTAAATTTATTTTAAAACACTAATTGGTGTTAAACTGCCAAGAGATCCTGCCAATAGTTCTTCATTTTCTGTGTTACTGGCCCATACAGCCAAATATCGATGGACCACGGTTCCTCTGGCCTACTTCATGGCTTTCTTGGGTTAGGTGGGCACACAACCTGTGGGATGTTTACAGCTCACATAGTCCCACTCGCTACTTTTCAGTGAGCCTATCTCAAGCATCTGATGTTAAGCAATCAAATATTTTTGTGGTCGGTGCCTACATACCATGAGTATGATGGAGTTGTGTCTGCAGGCCAGGCAGGATGCTGGTTAATTTAGTCAATGGGAGCTGCAATGGTCATCCGTGGTTCTCGGTTCACTCTGTTGAACTTCTGGCCTCTCTGGATGGTTCCTGCTCCCCTTATGAACAGAGCTGGTGGAAAGCAAGAGAACTGGTCTGTGCAAAACAGTCCTGGCAAGTATGTGTACTACACAGAAAGAGGTGTCATGCACTGAAGACAGAAGGAGCAACAGCAAGCCAGGTTTTGGCTCGGTCACTCTAGTAGACGTGGCCAAAGCCCTTGCACTGCTGGCAGACTCCCACATCCTTGAGACATGTTTTGCCCAGGTTACTGGTTTGACAGCTTGATGCAAATGTGATTTTAAATTAAGCTCCATTTACATCATCCTGCGAAACGGACAAGGCTCTCAGGAAGCTGTGTGGCACACTTGCCTCCTTTCCCAACTCATTTATTGGCTTTTGGCGATGCGAAAGAGATACTGGACTAGTTTGAAATGCCCCATCCTCCTGCCTGGGTCTGGAGAGTCTGGTCTGTGGCACTGTATGGACATCATGAAGGCAAACACACACAGCCAGGAGGTCTAACCACTTCTGTTTGGGTTTCCTAGTACAAAAGAGCTTCCTGCCACCATCTTTCACTTTGGAGAAGTGACCACCACACCTGGGATTTTTCCAATCTTTTGTTGTGCAAAACAAAGCATTCATTTAACAACAGCGTGCGCTTTACCAAGAAACTAAACTCCAGCTATTATCTGCCGGCTTGGAAGAGGCTGCTGGCCCTTGGGGTTTGATATGCAAGCACCTATGGGAAAAAGCACCAAGCAGTGTGATTGCCCAAGCAGGCTGACAGCCACACAGCTAGCTTGCTACTTGAACATATCAAATGTCCCCTGTCTTGTTACCAGTACGTACAAATACCGGACAGCAACTTCTCGTACGTCATTACTTGTATTTATGTACATGCACTTGTGATGTTCACCCTTAAAAATTCATTACCGTTTAATAACTGCCTGATAAAATATGTAAGGAAAACATTAATGTTTGCATCTTAGAGGCTTCCTACTTTAAATAATATAGTGTTGGTGTCGGAGCAGCGAGCTGAGTTGGAGGACTTCTCCTTGCCAGCCCAGCACACACTTTGCAGGTGCACGCTCCCCCGATCTGCTTTTCCTTATGCTTTCCTGGCTGGTGGACGTTGCTCTCTCAGTTCTGCTTTGGCACTGGGGTAGCCTTGGACCACTCTAACACATTTGAATGCTCTCATTTGCATGATATAGTTCAGCTGCATCAATTTGCTTTTCTTAGCAAACATAATTCACAATGTGCTTGCTTTACACCCCTCCTACCCTCTCCCTGTTCATCTTGCCTGGTCACAGTGCAGAGCACCAAGCCCTGTCAGCGTGGTCCCACAGCAGCAGATGCTGCTCATGAGAAGGTTATGAGAAGTCACTGTAACCTCCATCCGCTCACTTGGGCTTTCTAGCTGCTCTGGGCAGAGTGCAAACACCCTGGTCATCCCTGTAAACGTCTACGCAACATAATTACCAGGGCACGCAAGGTTGGAGTCTGAGCAGCAGTGGGCCAAGGTCCACCCTGAGCTCTGCTTAGAGGGAAAAGGGTTTAGGCAGGAAATTATCCCAGCTAATATTAACTTGGGAAGCTGCGTGCCAGTCCTCAGCCTGCGCTGGATACCTAAGGAAGCAATTCACTGCCTGATCTTTCTGCGCTTGCACCACACTAAAAGTGTCCCAGAGTAACTCAGTTCGCTCAGCGCGTCACCTGCTCGCAGGCTTTCACTTACAGGTTTATGTTGAAGGTGACTGTCCCCTCTCTGTGTCCTCAGCATGACTGATGGCACCTGCAGCTCCGGGAAGCTCCTCCCTGCCTGCCCGACCGAAGCAGTGGGACGTGCTGGTGTCCAGCCAGGGTTGCCTTTCCCCTTTGCTCCCCAGGAGCTTGGGGAATTGAGTTGACAGGAATCCTGAGCGAAGCCCCTGAATCCCAGACAGAGGCACCAGCACAGAGGTGACGCCAGGCAGCTTTAAGCTGTCCTTCCTCGCCCCAGTCTGTGCTGGGCCCATCTTTCAGCAGATATTAAAGAAATAGCAAAACTGTTGTTACCTTTTCTGGGAGCTGGGTAGCCTCAGGCACTGTGACTTTGGTGTGCTCCCTCTGCAAGGGCAACCTGCAGAAACCAGCTCAACGGCTGCTCTCCCGCGAGGTTACACCTCAGTGCAAGCCAGGCTCTGGGCATCGAGTACGCACTGCTTAATTGCAGAGAGACTACAAAATCATTCAGGAGGTGAGCACAGTGGCTCTGGAGGTGGGACATGATTGTTTTCTCCCTTTACAAGATCAGTCATTTCAATAAAGGATGTTCCTGGATACCTGGTACTGACCCTGTGACGTGAGCCCCTTGCAAGCACTCCAAGTGCTTTCGCACCCAGGATTCAGGCCGAATCTCTCCCTTTATTGACTGTCCAGTGGAGACTTAGGTTATCCCTTGCGATTTTCACTGACAATCCCGACTTGTTGAACACAAGTGCTGGAGATCCCTAGCAGGAAAAAGGGAAGCATTTCCCAACCTTTCTTCACCTGCTCTGTGCAAATCTTGTCCCTAGCCTCAAATCCTCGCCATACTATGCACTGACTCATAAAGAATAGCAAAATAAATGGGGCTTGTGTTCAGGTTTTGTTTAAAACCTTGTGAGTCATTTTATCTTAAGAAAAAGCAGCAATGGCAAATCTAGGCTTTAGTGGAAGACTAAAGTTTGCTGGCTGCAAGACAGACAACTAGGAGATCTAAGGCTTTAACTGAAGAGAGCAGGCAGTACTGACAGGATGCTGCGGAAAAGCTATCGGATGAGATTTCTCCATCACAAGGAAGCAGAAAAGGTTGGAGCCCAACTTCTCCCTTTTTCAGGCCACCCTCTAAAAGGTTTGTGAGGAAACGGGCTTTCTTCCTCACCAGCACATGCAGGAACAGACAGACCAGGGTGAGAACATCACTCCAATGCATATTCATAATTGTCAGGGTGAAAAAGCTGCTTCAGAGTATTTAATTTCACAGCTAATGAAAATCCAATCTCAATGTGTTTTCTATGATGAATGCCCGTAGAAGCCCACCTCTCCCTTCCTTGTGTGCCAAAGCATTTTAATTGATGCTAAGGTTAAATTTATTAGAAAACCACCAAGTTATTAGACCCACAGTATGGCACTGTGGATGTGGAAAGGGAAGGAGGGAGGAGGGTTTGCTCCATATTCATCAGCTGCTAAGTTTCTCTTCAGAATTTCTTGAGACTCTTTCTTTCCCCTTAACCACAAGCAGATAAAAAATGGACAGAGCTCCCAGAGGCGAGCTCCCATGCTCCCATCCACATTGTGGATGCATGCACTAAGATACGAGCCTATGCCTTTGGGATAAATGCACACACCATCAGGCTAGCTCTGTCTGGGGCACTGAGTTACACCACTTGTCCATACAAGTACCTTCAGCGTTGCTTGTTGCTCTGACCATCCCTACACACATCAGGCTGCAAGGAAGGGAGCTGCAGTTTCTGGTGATGAGAGCCCTGCAACGGTGCAAGGTGGGCAAGACCCAGCCCAGGGGTCAGAGTGCTGGAGTGATGTCCCAGGCTGCAGAGTGGCACCCAGGAATGGGACTGGGAGTCACTCACCCTGGCAGCAAAGTTGGTGCAGAGGAGAGTGAATCCAGCAGGAGAGGAGGATGTCGAGGTGCTGGACACTGGCAGCTCCCCTTGTACTATGGGTGGGCAGGAGGACATAGCGCTGGTGGTGAAAGGGGGCTGCTGGGTTCATCTCCTCCACAGAGCACCTTGGATATAAATGCTTCACAGCACAGTGAAAACAATCTCCCTCACTCTCCTGTGCTCTTTGGAGGGTAAAGAGTGTCCGTGGTACAGGGACAGGTGATTTATACCTCCCTGTACCAGACCAAGTGACTCTGGCCATGAGAATGATGTCTTTCATTAACCTAATTGGAAACAACCTTTATTTAGGGCTGAGCAAATCATTCCTGAAATTCTCATAATGCATAGTTCTCCCCTAGGCCATATTTCATTCTTCCTCAAGAGCCCTGGGAAGCAGACGTGCTGAACACAGCACACGCACACCAGCTCTCCGAGATGCTTCAGCAAAGCATACGTGTATTAAGAACATGGAGCCTGGGAAAAAGGAGGGACCATGGTCACACAGCTGCACTGGTGACAAGCCAGGGCAAGGCCCAGCATAAACCGTCTGGAAGGAATTGTTCCTGCTCCTCAGCGTGCATGCACATACGCAGCAAAGGAAGGCGAGAACTGGCAAAGCTTGCAGGACTTCATTTCCTTCAGAACTCTGGCAGGTCTCCATCCTGCAATACATCCCGGGAGCTACAGATGTCCTGTGAGATCAAGCTGGCAAAAAGTAACCATCATCCAGGGGAGAGGAACTTCTGTTTCTGATATATTACTTGGGATAGGCCTTATTTTTATGGGTGTGCTTGAGCTATTTGTAAAGCACACATCTCTCACTGTAATACAGAGAATGATAAAAATGCATCTCTTGCACTGATAGATATGCTGATGTCATTGACACGTGGACAATAAATATGGAGAGCTATCATTTTTCTGTCTGAAAGTAAATAATAAACTAGGATCAGTACAAAAACTATTGCAAAAATCTCAGACTTTCCCCTGCTGCTTTCACCGGTGGTGCACTTATTTGAGCTCCTCTGTGAGGGGGATGCTGCGACCTCTTCATACTTGGCCCCAGGAGGTGCTTACATGGTCTTTACCCTTGTTGAAACAAGACGGTGTGTAACCTGCTTCCCTGCCAATTCACAAACCTGTTGTGGTTCTGCTTGCCTGCTGGAAACCTGCCCAAAGGCCTCCCTCTCTCTAAGATGCTCCCTCAGGTAAGCGTGTGAAGGAGGGGGAAGCTTGCACAAGCCTTTCCCTGTGCTGTCGTATTTAGTGGAGAATCACGAGCTGCAGAAGCATGAGTGCAGGTACTAAACACATTCACACTAATTTCTGACAGAAACAGCTGCTGGAGTTTTCTTCCAACTCAAAAACATTTCAAAAATGTGACTATGCTCAATCAAGACTAAATCTGTAACTCCTCTGGGAGGGACTTCAGACGAGAATGTCTCATTGGGGGCTACCCAGCCGGCACAACACAGCCCTTTAAAATCAAACTGCTTGGCCACGTAGTCTTTGGGCATACAAAGCTGCTGTCGAATTTGATTTAAGCTCCATTGCTCAGACTCTGTTCTGAGAAGAGACAGACTGTGAAAGCTCCTTTCCCCTCAATTTAATCAGACTTCAAAATGAGATGAAGTTTTCCAAGCAGCTGCTGCCACAGGTACATTACCAGGAAACCCTCATATTCTGCATCCCAGACCCTATTCTTGTGCTCACAGGAAGAATCAAACCTAAACCTACATCCCATGCCATACCTGGCATGGCGGGACTGGCCTGATCACACAGACTCTGGCTGACTACCTGAAAAAACATACATTTTATTTTGTGCGATGGTTGGTTTTGCCCTCTCCCCCTCCAGACTTGGACAGTTGCTCTTCTTCAGTCAACGTGCCACAAAGCCAGAGCCTTTCTTGGAGAGGAGGAGGAAACCTGATGAGCCTGGAAACTCAGCTGACATCCCGTCTCTTTCAATAGTAAATAGCAGAATCGATTTCTGCAATTCCTAGCACAGGAGAAGCTTAGACACTGCTGCCTGCCTAGCAAATAAAGCAAGCCTTAAAAAGTCATAGAAGAGCAAAAGAGCATAGCACAGTGATTGCTCAGCATGTGAAGGACAGATTGCAGTGTGAGAAAAGGCAGCCCTCAGTCCCCTACCTGAAATCACTTTGTAGATTACAGAGTTTTCCTGTGCCAGGGCTGCCAACCCCCATCGGTTACAGACAAAACAAGTCCACTTTCCACCCTGCTCTGTTAGCCACCCAGGACTCTTGCAAGCCCCTTTGAGAGGGGGTGCAACCCCATGCACACGTGCACCCTAAAGCTCTCAGTGAGATGCATCACTCACACAGATGCACCAGTGCCCAAGGCCGCCCGGGCGGGGAGCAGAGGTGGCACCCAGGGCTGGCACTGCCGGTCCCCCATGCCCACCCCGGGACACGCATGCCCCGGTGTCGTGCTCCAACACCCCCCCGGGGGAACGTGTGTCTCTCAGCCCCGGGCACGCAGCTAGCGGGGCTGGGTTCCCCGCCCTCCTGCACCTGGGGACGCCCACGGGGACCGCGTCCTCCCCACACCCAGGGCCGGGGATGCTCGGGGGCACCGTGTCCCTCCCGGGGATGCTCGGGGGCACCGTGTCCCTCCCGGGGATGCTCGGGGCAGCGCCTCCCCCGCGGCCGGGCCCCCCTTACCTTTCCCGGAGGAGTCCCCCGGCGCAGCCCGCTCCGCTCTCCGCCGCCAGAAACTTGCCGGGGCTCCCGCGGCAGCTCCGCGGGGCGGGGCGCAGGGTCCGCGCCCGCGGGAGCGCGGCGGCTGCCACCGCGGCTCAGCACCGGCGGCCGCGGACAGCTCCGCTCCGCCGCGCCCTGCCCGGGCTCTGCCCTGCCCTGTCCTGCCCGCACCGGGCTCTGCCCGCACCGGGCTCTGCCCTGCCCTGCCCGCACCGGGCTCTGCCCGCACCGGGCTCTGCCCTGCCCTGCCCGCACCGGGCTCTGCCCGCACCGGGCTCTGCCCTGCCCTGCCCGCGGCGATGGGCACGGCCCCCGCGCTGGGGAGGCTGAGGGACGCCGTCCCCACAGCCGGGGCAGCTCTTGTGCTGCAGGGCTGGCACGGTCAGCTCGGCCCAGGCACCCTCCTTCCTCTGCACCCTGCTCCCCACCAGGCACTCAGCCCAGGCACCCTCCGTCCCAGCTGCACATCCCCACTGCCTGGCGTCAGAGCCGCTATTTTCATAGCACGGGAAACTGAGGCACGGGGAGTGTAGTTTAAAGCAGCACCCCGTGGCCTCAGCATCCCCAGGCGCTCTCTTCCCTCCCCTCGGCCACCATCCCACCCCCCAGGGAAGGCAGGCTGGGAATTCACTCACCTCTCCCTGAAGACGTGGCTGGCCACCCGGCACGACCCCATGCTGTGCTGTGAGGTGCTCCAAGGACATGCTCGGAGTGACAGAGGAGACGAGGAGGTGGGGATCGCTGTGCTGAGCCTGTTGCCAATCAAAGCTGGGTTTTGTTTTCCCCAAAATCTTTCGACCTGTCTCTGCTTGGCAAAACACGAGTCACGACCATCACTTAACCATGCGCTTTGTTAATTCTCTCCACAAAAAAAGCTTTCCCTTGGCTGCCAGTTAGAAATGGGAACAATATAAAAAATCCTGGTGCTCATTTTTAGAGCTCCAAATTTTGTCAAGACTGCTGATCAGCTTGGATTCAGGTGCTTAAATTTGCTTCAGAAAGGAACCCCGAAGCTCGAGAAATGGAGAGCAATGGCACAGCAATAGCCTTACGAACTCTATGTGCTCTGGAAAGAGCCTTCATGAGAAACATTTATGGACTAAACAGCTATGTAAATAGATACATACTGAGATTATTATAAACTGAAAGTTAGTTGTTGTTTGTGTTCCAGAAAGACAAAGGCCTCAGCCAAGTTTGAGGCCCCGTTGTGCAGTCCCCTGCACATGGCCAGAGTTAACCCGAAGAGCCCAACATCCATCAGGGAACGTGCCCCATTTTCTCCCTTTCACCTGGGATGGACCTGAGGCACGACGTTCAGTGACACGTGACACGCCAAGGGACACAGAGTCCTTGGCAGAGTCGCAAGCTCCAATAGGAGCAGCAGCACTTTCCACTCCACACTGCGCTGTACACAGGGACTGCAAATAGTTACTAAACTTTGTGGGTATGTTTGCACAATTGCATTATTTTTGTAGCATAGTTTCCTTGGGAAACAGACCTCCAGCTCAGTCTGTCTTTCCTCAGCAACACCCCTCCTCCCCAATAACATTTCATTCCATCAGCCATTCTCACCCAGATTTGGAAGAGGAATTGAAGTCTTTGAGATAATTTAGTTCCCGACTGGTTTGTGCAGTGGCGAAAGACCCAAAAGAGCTGGCTCCAAAGGAAGGTGAGACAGCTCAGCAGAGATGCCATGGACAGGCAGCTGATCGAGCAGTGCCCGCAGACCCCTGCTTGCTACCTCCTTTCTTGTCTGCGGGAGATTTCTCGAGAGAGATGGAGGAGCCGGGGCTTACGGAGGTGGTGGGACAGAAAACCAAACCTGCAGGAAACTAGACTTCGTAAGGTTGGCTGTTCATGGAACAGCTTTTTTCTTAAAGCCTAAGGACATGGTGAGCCGTGCTTAAACCCAGACCTACCACACTCTTTCAACATTACTTTTTTATGGCAACAGTCAAGGTACAGAGCGAGTCTTTAAAGGTGTACTTTTGAACTGGGATTTAACCAACAGGTTGATTTCTAGAAATCAAAATTGACCTGAAGCATAATTCTTTGCTGTGAATCCTAGAGATTTCAGTATAGCCTGTGTTATCTCAACCATCTAATTTTGTTTTTTAAGCTCTCCCTTCTTCTTCCTCCCTCTCTCCCCAAAAAAACAACCAGAAAGAAAGAATGAATATTCACGCTATCAGTTCCCCAAAGGAACAAGAGCCCCATCAACAGAAAATGACCACGGGACGCTGGCAGCATTACAAAGACAACAGAAGAGGTATGTCAAACCTACACAATGTCACCTGTCCCAGACCTACTATTTCTGCCTGCCAGCCAGGAGAGTCTAAAGTGGAGAAGACTTGCCAAGCAGGTTACAGTCTGTGATTAGGCAGGCAACTCAGAGAGCCCTGTTCCCCTTTCAACACCAACATTAATCATAGCATTGGGACTGTAACCCTGTTTCATTTTTCTCTGTCTCTCCCTCTCTGCCCCGTGGGCCACAGGCAAAGGCTAACCAGAAGTTTTTGATTCCTCTTTGGTCACATCCTGAAGACGTCTACACTGTCTGTGTTAAATCTCAAGACTAAAAGTACTTGGTTTTGCTCCTAATCCACTGGAGCCCATTTGCACCAGCTGAGGTGGCTTTGTACATCAGATCCTGTTGGTCTAAGGTCTCAGTTTCCAGCTACGCCTCAAAAAGGGACCAGGGTTTAACTCTCTAAATGCCTGTTTAAGCCTGTTCTCCTGTCAAGAACACCTTCCCTGTTGGAAGATACTTTCTCTAGATGCTTTTGTAAGTCTGTGCTAATCAAATCAAACAAGCTTTTTCATGTAATTAAACATTTAGGTTTTTAAGCATATGATCACAGAATTTGCAGCATAATTGCAGAAAACTGCGGGGAATGGCAGTGAGCCCAGGGACAGGGGAACTCCCCTGCTCACAGGTGAGCCAGAAGGACATTGCAGCAGCTGGTAGGACCTCCCCTTTAAAAACGCCAGCCTCCGAACCTAGGAGCAAGAGTTTCAGCTTTTACCTTTGAAATAAAGCTTATGGGCTGTTTTTCTTGCAAAGAACTTCAAAATGGAAACAAACAAATGAAATCAAATTATTATGGCTCTTCAAAATGGGTATCTGGGCTCTTCTTCAGCCAAGGGAAGCTGGTAGGGGAAGAAAATGCACAGGCACATGCACACACCTGTGTACACATGCTACATCTGCCTGTCCAGAGGAACCCAATAAGTCATATTATAGCCAAAGAACTACACGACTCGCCCCCTAAAGCTTTCAGCCAGCTCTACACGCAGTGACAAAATCTACGAAAGTTGCCTTGTTTTGCAGCTGCATCAATGAAATGTTATATTCACTGCTGCTTGCTCAGGCTTTCAGCCTTTCAGGGCAGGTCTCTGCTTCCTCAGCATGCTGCTCTCCCCCCGTGGGGCCGGCTCTCCTGCTCCCCAGCTGGCCCGGCAAGGATGCGGGTATCGCTTTTGTACCAGGTGAAGAAGGGACAGTGCAGCCCAGCTGCTACCCATCGGAGGTGCTTTGCAGCGCTGTGTCCTTGCTCAGCCTCAGCTTCGCATTTCTGCAGTCCAGATGGTGGGAAGTAACCTGAAACTCATATCCCTCTGCCTTTTAGAAACTACCAGCTCGCCACCAGATACGGACCCTTTCATGGGAGCACCCCATTAAAATGCTGGCAGCACAACTCTGATAGTGTTGGCGATAAGGAGGAGACGAGACTTTGAGACCCGCTAGTCTGGCTGCATTTGGACTTCCTTCCCTGTGGTTCTGCCCCTGTGCTGGAAGACACTGACTGCAAGAATTTGTAAGCATACCAGTGCGTTCAGTCATTTAAACTACAGAATTGTGCACCTAATTTGTATGTGCAAATACTACAACCTTTTCCATGCAAATGGCATTTTGACACACAAGTATTCATTATGGAGATGTGTGTTTACAGTTAATTTACTTGTGTAATAACTGTACATGGAAAGTAGACACACAGCCATGCCTCTCTTCCGCATATCAATCCTGACGCTGAATACTACCCCAGCGGCAATCTCTGGCTGGGAACTCTCATCCTTACTGCAGTACGTGCTTTGCGATAGCGAGCAGGGAAAGCTGTTTTTAGGAGGCCAAGGACAAGAGGATACACGGCCGTGGGCAGTGCTGCCAATGATTCCAGGTGCTCAGTTCTCTCTATGTTTCTTCCATCTCTGGCCATTTTTTTGCATGGATGGTGAAATGAAAAAGCATTCCTTGGGGTACCAAAGGAACATGGCAGAGCATCTGTTTTCTGAGACAAAGGAGGAGGGATGCTGCTTCCCAGCAAAAGATAGCAAGTCAGCTGGTCAGATCTGTAAGGAAGTAACTTAGGTAAAGATAAGAGAAACAAACATCATCGGGGGATAGGGAATATCCTGGGAAAACAGTGGAAGTTCCCCAATACCAGGAGACTCGAATGATTCAAAGGGGGGAAAAAAGGAAGAAAGAAACAGATTGGTGTGGTGAAGAGTTAATTCCCATGCTCACTCTGCTGTGGAACAGGTGTCTGAGAGACCATCCAGCTACAGCATCATTAGAAGAAAATTCCAGCATAATATATAAGATATTCTAATTGCTACATGTAATTATGAGGAAGAGTAAATCACCATGAAAAAATTACCTGTCAAACAGAATATAAACACGTAATTGACAATCAAACTGAGAGCTGTCATCCATCTTCAGAGGCTGCTGCTGTGTATAAAAAGACACTACTTGTATTCATGAAGTAGAAGAGTGCTTCTGGAGTTATTGTAAAGTCCTATTAATCCAGTAAATCTTTAAATATTTACATAAATTTGATCCAAAAATGAAAATGTTGTCAAGTATATTTTCTCAAACTGAAGACCAGTAGGACTCTGCATTATCAAACTGGATTTTGCTAAGGCAGCTGGACAGATGTTTATAACAGTGCTTTGTGAAACATCTGGTACTAATCTAACTAAAGAATTTTTAATTAGCCATTAATTTCCTCAATAACACATAAGTCTAGACCACCTGCCATGATCACAGACAGGTCTAACTAAACCAGGGTCCCTAAGAAGGCAGCATGAACTATGCACCTTGCCCCTAAAGCTCAAATTTTTCATATCTTATTCATATCTTGCTCTTCCTCCATCAAAGGCCATGTCAACAAAGTAAAATGGAGTCACTGTCACGCAGGGATGATGCCTTCAACTGGACCTGAGTTACATCCCCACCAAGCACCCCTAGGGCCTCACCCTTACCATTTTCAGTGAGCAACTCATAGCAATTCTCCAGCCTCAGCCTAGAATTCAGCCCAGGAGGCCCCAGCTGGCTCCTTGGGTCGATGCTGCTGGTGAGCGTGAACATCTGCCATTCAGCGGCCAAACCAGCCTGTCTCCCACGGCAAGATGGTTGTGTTGGCACCGGTGACAGGTTTGAGAGTGAGCTGTAGCCAGACAGGCTCCTGTACGGGCTGCGCTGCTTGGAGAGTGAATCAAGCAGCTCTTCCAGTCTGTGATGGTTGCTTTAATGACCAAGGCTGAGATTTTGGCTTCTGCCTTTTGAACAGAAAGCTCTGTGGATGTGCTACATGCCTCCACAAGCTGCTTCAGCTATATAAAAATGCTATTAGGCTTTTCCTTGTTACTGATCCCTCGCCGAGGCAGCAAGTGCCAGTTTTATCACACAGACCTCCTATGTTCCCAAACTGTTATTAGTCCTTTCAATGTATTTATCTATTTTGCTTTTAAGAAGTAAAGGGCTGAAGGAGTTCAGATTTCCATTTAGGATTTTTAAAGCATTACAGCTGGGAGGTCGTTTGTGAATTTACTGGATTTTAGTCCTTTGGTGGTACAAATGTTTTATTTTAAAATTAGATGAGGTTATCCAGTACCCTCTGTGAGCACGTCCATCATTGATAAAAGCACTGATGGACTAAGAGGCAGGACAGACTCCACATCGCTGCAGTCAATCATGAGACTGAGACTATCCTGAAATCCATGGACTTCCAGGGTCTGAGGAATTTTGTAAGTGGCCTGTTCCTGATTAGTAATGGCATTTACTTAATCCCTAAAGATGTCCTTGGCTCAAGCTGAGTCTTGAATCACAATTTTCCACCCTCAGTCTTAAGCTGTGGTGTTTCTCTTCCTTCTAATGAAAACACAGTTACACCCATTTTAAAGGTCTCTGGCAATGGCAGTACTGAATACAGTATCAACACAGGTAATTATTGAGGCAAAATGTCCGTGAAACCTGTATTGTTGGCAGATAATGTTGCTTACAAATAGCTATTCCTACTTACATGAGTGACCTTTACAGGCAATGAAAGGTGCAGCCTACACTTTGAACTTAAACCCATACAACTCTTCTAATCATACATTTCAGTTTTAAAAAGGGACAGGCATTTCTATTTAGAAAACTGTAAGGAGACAACACTTATTTAAGTATAACACTTACTAACATCCAGGAATGTTAGAAACGCAGGTATTGAGCAGCACATGAAAATACCATTCCCCGTCAGCATAAAATTCTTGAGTTTGAACATTAACATCGTTTTAACACACTGAACATTGATGTCAGGAGTAGACAACCGTGCACGTGCATCACTTGCACATACCACGGCAGCAGCAGCACATGTAAACGTCCAGTGAAACATTTCATTTCCATTCCAATGACTTCTAGGAACAAAGTCTGACAGAAACCTCTCAAATGAGAAGATCCTCAGTGCAAAGCCAAGAAAGAAGAAATTCTACCACACTTGAACCATTTCTTTGCGAAGTCAGGTGTTTCAGCTAAAAGAAGGCTTATAATGAAACACGAGGCTCGGACTGGAGGGGCTGACGTACAGGAGTATGCTGCTTCCCGCAGCCTCTGCTGCCAGTGACGTTTGTGTCCGGCAGAGGAACGGAGCAGACAGTCATGGATGGGATTGCCTTAAATCACTACAACTAGATTTTCCAGAGCTTTCACTTGATGCCCTTGGTAACTCAGACCAGCCCCTGGCTGGCACACAGAGATGTTAACTGGACCATGCCCAGTGACGCTGTGCTAGCAGCAATAGATTTGCTTCCAGCATTAGGACTCTCAGTTTCCTTGGTCACCTCCGGTTGCCTCAGTTTCCCTCTCAGAAGAAAGCAGATTGCAGGGATGTTGCGAGGCAGAATTTAAATTTGCAAAATGTGTTGACATCACTAGCTAGAGATCTGTTCTGAATGTTTAATTTTTATGTATCATAGCCTAAACAGAAAATCAGTCAGCAACACGCAAATTAAAATTGAACCATTAGAGGAGCCTGCAAGAGAAGTGATGTTCAGCTTTTTCATTAAGTAGCAGTGACAGATACAGATTGGGAACATGTTCCATAACATGAACATGAAGCCCAGCTGCAGCCTGAGGCATAGCAAAGCCTGGAAGAACCACAGTCGTTTGTATGCAAATGACAGAGTTGTCCACAGAAACAAGAATCAATGACAGTACACGTGTGCAGAGATTTGGAAGCACGTTGCTCAATCTCCTACAAAGAGGATGGGAATACTTTTCTCTCTTGTACACCTAGTTTGTTCCTGCCGAATAAAGCGGCACATACTGCAAATTGCTCTCATCAATAATCAAGCTGGGAGAGGCAAAAATAAAGTGACAGGGAGCAGGGATCCAGGGCTCAAGTGGCAAAACAGCTCCAGGGATATTGTGCTCAAATGATGATATCAAAACTATTCATGAAAGAGAGAGGCTTGAATAATCACTTTGTGTTGGTCAGGTAAGACAGAGACTCTGGGGGTGGCCTTGCCCTTCATGGTGTTTAGACACGAGTCCTTTCCATCACCTCCCAAGCAGGTGAGCAGCAGTGTAATGGGATGGAGAGGAGGAATTAGAGCTATTGTCCCCACAGTCACTCACCTGCGAAGCGGGAGGCTCGGGGAGACAGCAAGAGGCGGCAGAGCGAACATGTGCAGCAGCCAGCAGCCCAGGCAGGCCGCTGCAGCACGTCAGCAGGAGATGGAAATTCAAACTCCTGTGTGAAAGGGGACAGACACAAATCTGAGAGCGACTAGAAATAGCACAGCCCCGTGAAAGGGTCTCACTGCCAGGACAGGGGCGGTCACGAGGAATACGAGTCAGCCAGCCGCGCTGCGCTGCCCAAGCCAAATGCTGCTGCGTCCCGCATTGTCAGGGAGCTGAAAGGGGCCTCGTCCTTCAGTTGAATGAAAAATTAGTCTGTGGACATATTCATGGGTCAAGGGAGTGCAGAGACAATTGGGAGGAAACTATCTCAATACTCACCTGGATTAATGACTCCGAGAACTGTCCAAACAGCTGTGTCCGATACTGAGGATATCTGCAGGCAGCAGAAGGCTCAATACCAGATGCAAACACTATCTCCACCGTGCAGGCCGGCACTAGTGGCTGGAAGAAGGGGAGTTCCCTAAGAGATAGCTCTATTTTAAGCGTGAGGGGCAGCAACCAAACGGCCACAGGTGGGGTAGAAAGGTCTTGATGTGCAGATGGGCACGCTTACCCACTTTGTCAGTCATGTATAGAGCATAATGCTGCACAGTATCAGAACCAAAGGGTGAATCTTGCACGACATCCTTGCTAGGGATTCACTTCTGCCCTTGTTTGATGTTCTCTGAACATGGCCATCAGCACAACTGCAGCCCAAATCTGTTTGAGCTAATGGAGAAGCTTCAGGTGGGAGCTGAAGGAAACAGAAACCCTTAGGAGGACTTGCTCCTTTGTTGGCACTTTGTATGAGAAAAAAAGGCCACATGAGACTAAACAAGCCTTTCTAAACAATTATTTGCCTACTCACATACTGTTCCTGTGGTGCAACTGAAGTAAATGCCTGTACTGATCAAACACAAAGAAAACGTGGCTGGCAGTGGGCTAGTGACCAACCCACTGCGAGACAGCCAGCTTAGACCTCTGAAAGTCCCTGCTCCGAGATGCCTCTTCCAGCCTCTAGACAAATTGCATCCTTAAAACACCCTGTCTCAAAGGACAGTAAAAAATTGTTTATTTTTCAAGGCACAGAAGTCCACAAAGTGGGCAACACTGCCCACCAGCCAAAGCCAAGGTGGAGCCTTCATTTCTGAAGCTATACAAGCACAGAAAACATTGTCTTGATACATTGATTTCCCTCATAATTCTCAGAGTTAGAGGTTGCACGCTATCAGGTTCCCGCTAACATGTATCACCTCCACAGAACTATTGGATAAACCCTTTTTCCAGCATTCCTCAGCCTGTGTTGGGAACTCGTTTTCCCGAACAAAGACATTTCTCCCAGCCGCTTTCTTCCAGCCTTTGTATTGTCCTGCGCATTGCACGGCAAGCTACAGACCTCACTACACACATCCGCAGGAACAGCTCCAAGCTCTGCTACTGAACCGTTCTGTAACTTCAGGCAAGTGACTGAAACTCTGCCTTGTTACCTCCATCGTGCAACACCGACAATGCACCTTTTCCTGCTCTTGGGGTGATACGAAGCTTTGGTGGCCATAACTGAGATGAAGATTTATGTCAGCGCAAATCCTCCCTCGTGCTTCTTTACGTTAGAGATAAAACCTTTCACTGACAGAGGTGGTATTTAACCCCTTATGAAAATCCTACTATTAAACGCATTTACTGGTAAGCACTCAGCAGGTGGGTAACAGTGACGTGACTTGCCTGCAGTCCATAACTGGCCCGGGAAGACAAAACCCCAAAGCTATTGGCACAGTGATGTTTTAGTCAGGTCTGCCATGGGAAATTTTAAAGGAATATTGGCAGCCGCCAGGCAAAATTCATTCAGGACAATCAACAAAAAGATTCTGAAAGAAATTTCTAGTCTTACTTTATAGTAAGTGATAGACCAATATCTCACAGAATTATCAAGCATATTATAAGGAAGGGTCTATAAAAATAAGCAGTAATGAGTTAAGAGGATCATTTGTGAAGGAATAGAGCCCATGAAGGACAACTTGGGGATTATTTCAGCTAAAACCAGGGATCTACAAGTAGATTAAATAAAATGGAACACACAGAACTGATGCACTAAATAAAAAGTGTGGAACTCAGGAGAGGGCTTTGGATTCTGCTCAAGTGGCTGTTTTATGTACCTTACAGAGAGGCTCAAAGGGACTAAACACAGCAGATGCTTTGTAAGTCACTTCCCAGCTCCACTGCCGTGCATGAGCGGGGTGCCTTAGGGAAGCATTATTGTCCCCACTTGGCAGAAAATTTGTGAAGACCAGTTGAGAGGTCTCCAAGCCAGCCAGCTGCAGCTAAAGTGTTGCATACTACCACTCTTGGCTTCCACTCAGACCACAAGAGCATTTGATTTCAGAGAGCAAACGGAAAGCAGAGAATAAAAAGCGCTGATTTCGATTGCGTTCATAAAGCAGACAGTGTCCTAAGCTTTAGAAAAGACAGAGCTACAACATAATCAATGAGGTCAAAGATATTTCCCTAAAAGCATGCTCCTAACATTTGACCTCAATAACAGCAGATTGAAAGATAAGTTCCCTTTCAAGATAGGCTTGGTCAGATTCATAAAGACGAAGAAAATCACCATAAATAGGAACAGAAGAAAATTCTGAAGCAAAATTGCCTGAACGTAGAGTGAGGTTCTCTGTAAAGCCTCATCCCCTCTCTCAATACCCCACAGTTATTTGGCTAGAGCAGGGATGTACCAAAACAGCCACAGTAGATCATACTAATGAAATTAATCTGGAAAGCATTACTTCCAGTTCCATTGCTTTCCCTTTTGGTGAATCATGTCATCTCACTGGGCCTCTTGTTTCCCCACCTGCAAAGAGCATTAATAGTATGTATTTCGCACACAGTGTGGTATGAGATTCTGCTTATTACCTGTCTGTGCATGGCTCTGAAATCTGCATGCAATGAGTTTTTCAGCATGCCAGTCACATTTTCTCCTTTGGTATCTCCCAGGCACATTTTGTACCTACTAATCCTACCCACCAGTCTGTTGTGCCTCGCTGTGTCAAGTGTCTTACAGATGTCTGTGTCCATCGCTTCCTGTGTGCAACTCTGCTCACTGCATCATCACCTTAAAAGGGGGGAGAGAAACCCCACTACAGTTGTTTGACAAGATTTAGCCACACTGGCTGATTTTTATCAACTCATATTTCTCCCGCTGCTTTGTGTTCTCATCTCATTTTATCGTCACTAGATTCTTACCTAGCCTGACTGAGGTCAAACTCACTGGCCTATAATTTCCTGAGTACGCCTGTGCTGAAGAGGCAGCTCAGCATCTTTGCAAGTGGGTTAGGGACGGATTTGAAGGGTAACATTTTGTGAGAAACAACACTAGGTGATGGCATTAATTTAAGACAGATCTATGCTACAAGCTACACATGCTGTTGCCCAACTTCCTACCATCTGTACACCAAACTTTCAGCTTTATGTTAAATAGACATTAATCCTATGCTTGTATACTTAGATGGAGGCATGAGATAACACATATGTTGCTCTTGAGATGCACTTCCCCCCTCACAATTTGTGCTTGTGACTGTAATGAAAATATGTATTAAAATATATGTTTCTGTTCTTGTATTTGGCTTTTCAGTGCCACCCACAATTCCCAGTGCCTGCATATTCTGGCTTCTCACATCCCACTTGTCCAATGTGCTCTGAATGCTGCCTGCTACTTGAAGTCCAGCTGGCCAGAGTTAACCCTTAACTTTCAAGATCCTCTCGCAGGCTCTCTCTAAATCAGCCCTGTTCAGCTCCACAGCCCCAGACAGGATACTGCAAAGCATCCCCGGGAGCACCCTGGGGGCTGGATCCCACCCAACGTCAGCATCGCCAGGAGGAAACAGCCAGCACAGTAACCAGGGTGCTCCCTCTCCACCTTCCCCTGCCATGAAGAGCTCATCTCACCCCTTGCCATAGTTTCTCAGCAGTCAAACTAGTGAAGAGACTGAAGCAGAGGGGAGTGGGGCAAATATCTGTGGAGCAACAAGCTGAAGGTCCTGGAACAGGCTCTGATGCTGGGAGTCAAGGGTTGGCACATGCCTTGAGGTTACTTTCCTAGGATCAGACAAAAGCCTGGAAAGCAAAGGGCATAAAACCCAAATATAAGTAGGTAGCACTCAGATCAGCCAAAACCATCCACAGAGACTGCAGTTATCCCGGTCACAATGGGGGATACCTGACAGTCACCTTTAAACATCAGTAGAGAGAAAACGCTTCCAGCTCACGGCTATTTCATAGCAATGATAAGGGCTGAGCTGTGGGGATGGTGCAAAGGGTGTATGCGTTTCATGAAGTTATCTCAAAGGGAACAGGTGAGCTGAGATCAAAGAGCACTTACTAGCTCAGCCATTCCTTCTGTTCTTCAACTCTGGTGCCTTCTTTATGCCACATACCTGCCTGCTTTTCCCAACAAAACTGAAAAGATTGGCATGCTTTTAGGCTCCTATGATACATTGAATGCATTAGGCCTGTAAGTCTCATTTTCTGCAAAAATCTCTGCAAGCGTGCAGACAGATCCATTAACATTCACCATGTCTCCCATTTGCATTGCAAAGTGGAACTGGTGCACGCAGCACTGGCAGACCAGTGCACGCCTCATGGCCTTCAACACTCACACACACAGGAGCAGAATCCTACTGGCACTAAGGTGCATTGGTACCAAGAATTTGGGTTTGGTCCAGGAAAGGAAAAATTTAGTATTTTAAAATCCTCTTAGGTCTGCCACTTCACTATTCTGCAAGGCTCTCTATTTCATTAACAACTCCAAAGGCTGATTTTCTCAATACTTTTAGCTCTTCCAGAGGTCACCAAGGGAGCGTGGGTCTCAGTTGCACAAGGATGCTGTACATCGTGCTTCAGTTTGCAAATGCTGCATGGCCATACGACAAATCAAGCACGTTCCAACATATGTAAATGGAAGCGCATGGAGATCTGCGTGCTGTGGTTTTGTAAAAGGCTCCACATGTGTGAAATGACCTGACAAGAAATATAACCTCTGTAGTGGTGAATAAGGCTTCACCCTCAGGAATTATGGACTAGATTCTCAACTGGCATAAATCAAGCACAGCTCTAAGCGACACCAAAGGAACAATATATAGTGGCTGACAGAGGCTTGTAACGTGAAATCAAAGAAAGAGGCAAATCTGTAACCAGAAAACTGGTTATTGTTCCATCTCCTTCCTTCCCAGCCCCGTATCACACACAGATGCCCCAAATATCATCTCCTCTCTTCTCTGAAAGCCACATACTTGTGCTCTTCCCAGCCCTACCTGCTCCTCCCACAAGGACTGAAAGTTAGCTACCAGTTTGACAAAAACACTGCAAGGTACTATTCTGGTTAGCATACAGCTTGTGCTAACTCGTATCTTACCAAGCTCCAAAAGAATCAGTATCTTGTTGCTCAAAACATTGTGGAAAGACATGAGAACTTGCATCAACCCCTCCTGTGTGTTTCCTAGCTCTGTGTGTTTCCTAGCCCCGAGAGCAGCACTGCTGGAAAGGGCTGCATGCCGAGCTATCTGGCACAGGCGAAGCCACCCAGCCCCACACCAGGCAGCAGCCCAGACTGGCCATTTCACACTCTGGAGTGAATTCCTTTAATTTTTGTTTTATTCTTTTCTAATGTTCGAAGTCTACTTTGAACACATGCAGACTTAGTATCTTATGAAGTTATTTTATTTTAGGAAATCGCATGGCAGATTAATTTCCATTAGAAATGCTCCAATTTAAACAGATCTTTGGCTGGACTTTCAAATTGTTCCTAATTAATATTCCCTTTGAAATCTATCAACTTCCTTTGCTACTACCTAGCTTTTCTGCATTAGAATATAAAACTAGTATTTCAAGGAAAAGTCACTTTTGCATGTAAAGTCATTAGATACCACTTTGTTATCGGGCTCAATTTCTAAGCCAATTTTTTCTCCTCCTCTCTGAAGGACTGTCAGGCCAATAACTTTCTCGCCTTATCTTCCTACTCATACTGCTCTTTGGCACTGGTGTTATTTCTTTCCCACATTTCTTTACTCCACGGCTTGAAAGTTTTTAATGAGCCTTTCACACCTGTGGTTTTATCTAGTATTAATTCTGTACCCTCAGTTCCTCTCCCTGTTGTACGGGTCGGGTTTAACCACATTGTAATCAGTCGTCCTCCACTAGCGTAAAACCAGCACAAAGATTATGGTGGCAGGCTTTGTTTTCAATATAAAACTGTGTCAGTCATGATTAGAAGACCATGCCTTGGTGACTGGTGCATAAGCTAGTTCAGTGTCTCAATCAGGTTTCCAGCAGACAATTTTCCCTAATCACAAACCCACTTGTTTGCTGCCGATGGGAGAGGTGTTGACTGAACAGAACTGGAAATGGGGCTCCCCTTCACAAAGCTGCTTCTGGGGCAAAGCTGCCAGGTGTCATGTTAGTGCATCAGGGAAAAATCTTCAGCTACAGCCCATTGGGGAGGTGGGTGAAATCTGGACATCCCAGCAGCTGAGCTGGTGCTTTTCACAAGTACCATGTTCCAGGGAGTACAAATGGAGAAACTGGGACATGACTTTCAGTTTGACAGGGAAGGTGTCTGCTGACAATGAATGAACCTCCCTGTGACTTCAAGCTTTGTTGGGAAAAAAAGACAAATTTTAAGTGCCATGGAAATAAAAATACCCCATCACTTCATTTTATCCTGTCACTCTGAACAAATGCAGTGCTTGTTTTTATGACTACTTTTCAGATGGCCATGTGATTTCTGAACAGAAAATCCACAGTGCCGAGCACTGACAGAAAAATCACTGCCTCTAGCTATTATCTAGTCATATGGAAAATATTTGACTGAGGAAATAAAGTCCTTCATTGGAGAGCTTGAGTGATAAGCTGCAGGCAGAAAAAGCAGAATCAAATCAGTGTCAAACCTACATTCACTCCCAAGACATGTGAGCATCCTACTTGAGCTCAGTAAAAGTCATTTTGCCAACAGGCTTTGAGCCTGTTGAAAAGAAGTAGGAAGTACAATGAAAGGAAAAAGAGGATTTTTTAAATCAAGCACTGAAAAGTACCAGAAGATGTCGACAAGCTGCCCTGAGACTACAAACTCAGGAACAGCCAAGAAGCAAAATACAGTGATTATACCCTAGGCTTGTACTACAACAAGGAATATTTGGTTTTGATAATTCCTAGCAGGCAGAGTTCTTGGTGGCAAAGTCCTGTAGGTTTTGCACTTCTGCAGCTATATGTTGCTTCCTAGGATCTCTCATCTTTCTTTCCCCCAAATCATGTCTATAGACCTCACAGTGTTTTTACATATCTCAAAAATGACTTTACAGAAAACAGGTTTTCTTCCTCAGCTTTCCATTGTATTGCAGCTAAACCCAAGTAGAACGATGGCTACACAACACGTCTTCGTGTCTCAACCCTGCTTCTGCTTATCAAATTCCCTGCAGAGCAAGACCAGACAGACACTAGGTTCCAAAGGTATCTAAGACCATTGCAACATTTAACAGGCTGTATTTTAAGCAGTGAGCACTGAACCAGGAAGAAAGAATTTAACTCCAGCTGCAGGCAGTAGAACTACACTAAAGACAAATTTGTGCCAAAAGTTTTAGGTATGAGTTACTAGTATCTGAATACTGCACCTTCCCTCTTTCATTATGAAAAGAAGTTCTTGGACAGGAGCATCAATTTATTAAGCAGCACATAATGGTCACTCTAGTATATACAGCAGCACAGTTATCATGCTCTATTTCACAGCATTAAAATGAATTATTCTCCAAGCAGGAGAAATCTTCCTACCAAAGATTCAAACACCACAGGCTTTGATGCTGCCAGAAGAGATTCTTTTAATTTTTGATATGCCTCTAAATAGTCCAAGACTTTACGAGTCACAATGGAAAGCGCATTAGACTTTGATTCCTGAAACAGGCAGAAGTCACTAAGAGAGTCCAAGCGAACAGCAGTTTTGAAAACCTAGACATGGCAGACTTTTCACAGAGCCTGGCAATGATCTATGGAGCAGAGAATGCATTTCAAATGAATCAGTGCTTCTCTACCTGAATATTGAAATGCAGGAGTAAGAAAGGGAAAGAAAGGGATCCCTGACTGTGCACGTAAAGCACCTTTCCAGTTTGAAAAACCTCCGAAGATGTAAGACCCTCCCTGGCAGCACAAGGGCTATGCACAGAGCAAACACCCCCTTCGACCCTCAAGTACTCATCCATTCTAAATCTTATTTCTGTTACTGATTTACAGGAAGAGGTTTTGTGCTCTCAGGCGAAAATTCTCCACTGGAGACCTAGGAGTGGGAGACAGAGCCTAACAGCATCCTTTGCTCAGCTAACACCTCCGCAGTTCTGTCCTGGAGCCAAACCCCTGAGCAGCCAGCGCAGGCACTGCAGCCCGTCCCTTTGGTACTGTAGGGCACCACGGCCTCCAGCACCAGTCCTTAGGGCATGGAAAGCCTGGGCAGACACCGAATAGAACATCCCCTTAAACGAGGTACAAAGTTTCCTTAAATCCTAACCAACACAAGACCCAAAACGCCAGATCATCTACACGGAAGCACTGTCTATAAAAATCTTTATAGCAGGAAACAGTATTCCTATAATACGATGCTGTTCTGCCACTAGGCTTCATCTTATTCCTTAATTTCTACCCTTCCTACCCTTACCTATAGTCTTGCTCACACCGTGTGTTTGCTGCAGAAGCTATACATAAATCTTCTCTCAGAAGCTGGCCAAACTGATCTTAGTCTCTCAAGACAGAGTCCCACTGTGCTCTGTCCTCTCAGCACGAAAACGGCTAGGCACAAGCAGTAACCAATACCAGAGTGCCATCTATAGCTATTTCACATGACTTCGCAGCAAAGCAGAGTAGAAAATGCACACGCATGCTCGTTTCCCTTCCTGGCTTTAGGAATACCTCTCGGAGAAACTTCTGTCATTAAGGTCTGGAGAATAAGAGAATTTAATCGCAGCAAAAGATGTAGCTGCCCTAAGAGGGGCTTTACTTCTCCCGAAGTGAGAGGCGGAGTGTGGGTAATAAAGCCCCTCTCCCCACTCTCCCCTAAAAAGGAGAGGCAGAGCATATGCATACAGCCCACTGATTTCTGCTGAGGTGGCCCAAAGCCAGCTTATAAAACAGGCCTGTTACAGCTATAAGAATACATCTTCTCATTTAATACGGTGTGAAAAGATGCTAGAACAGGTTTGCATTTTTCGGGCCAGGATCCAAGCATAAAGCAAAAAAAGATGGAAATGGCATTCTCCCCTCAGTGCACATCGCAGGACTGATAAATGAGCCACCTCCACCAGCTCTTTCCAAGGGAAACTGCGTTCCTGAGGAGGTGTTTCACAGCAGTGCTGAGCTGACCTCTCCGGACAGAAAGGCTTGTGGCTAACCCCAGCAATGCAGCCTGAGGAAACAGATTTTGAACAGGTGAAGCGGCAGATGGCATTCTTGTCCCCTTCTGCTTCTGCCGCTGAGACAACCTGTGCTAGCTGCGGCCAGTAAATCCGTACAGCCACTCTCCTCCTTGGGCACACCCAAGCACTGGTGCTGCCAGGCACGGAGAGAGCCATCAGCGGCACTCTGCCGATTCCCTCCACCACCCCTTTGGGGTCACAACACAACCCTCTCCATGTGAGTAACTACAGGCTCCACTGCACGCTTGCCTGTAATGGAGAATACATCTAAAAAACCTAGCCAAACAGAAACCCCATCACTTCACAGGCAACCCCGCCTACACGTCCCAACCAAGCTGGCAAAGTGCTGTCAGGTGTCTGCTGGCTTCTAGTGTCAGGAACTGACAAGGAACAGTTACGCAGCTCTTTCCAGGGGCTGCATTCAGCATTCCCACCCAGCCATGCTCCACCTAGGAACACAGAGGGAATCTTCGTGCCAGGACTCAGCTCTTCAGAAGATCCTCCGACCCTGTGCCAACATGGGTGTCTAACAGGGTTCCTCTGTACCCTTTAAGGGACCACACAGATTCTTGTTATTAGTCAGTGAGCTTCTAACAGCTTATGTGGCCCCACTGTGGGACCACACACACGCCCACCGCTCCTGGTGGTGCAAGGGACACACAGCAGACCACACAGGAGAGGAAGAGGCCTCTCCTCTCCATCACAGAGCTGCCTTGTGGGAAGGTTCACCATGAATATACTAGTTAGCATAAGCGCACTAAGACATGTAAACAGGCTGTTCCTTTTCAGACTTGCTGGTTGGTAGCATCTATTTTGATTAACAGTTCGTTTATTAGGGTTTGGGGTTTACACATGCCACTGGCAAGGATCCACAGCCAGGTCACTACAGAAGCTCAGTCTTGCCTAACTGGAAGGTAAAGTGCAGAGCAGAGTTTACACATGTGCAGTGATCGAGAGACGTGCAGAGATCGCTGCTTAGGTGAAGACAGTTCACCAGTACTGGCCATGCTTTAGAAAGCTGGTCTGTGAAAAATTCAGGTAGGGGAGTTAAATTAGAGCATGCTGCACACAAAGCTACAACACAGATTTTACTTACTCTCGGGGAAAGCAACATTTTTCACTAAGCAGTTGATGAGCAGTTGTGGGTTGATTTTTCTTTTTCTTTTTTTAAAGTAGGTTGATGATGAAAAAATCTCAGAACAGTATGACTATCATGAGAATGATTTCTAAAGCAGGAAGCATGACAGCCCCACACCCACAAGAGCAGAAGCAGCTGCCACATGCAAGTTGTCAGCCACACACTGCAGTGTCTGATGCTGCATTACTTAAAGCTACTTGGAGCTTTGACATTGTCCTCAATGCAGTGAGCTACACAATGCAGAATTAACAAAAAGCCCAGTATAAGAGAGGAAAAACAAATGGGTGGTATTACCCAAGTCAGAAGGTATTTCACATCCTCATCTCAAAGCAGGAACTGCTATGATAGAGCCCAGCCTGAACAGAAGTACCAGGACTACCACCACTTATACGCATGATGTGCAGCACTAAGAAAGGATCCCACCAATAAGAAATAACAGTAATTAAAACAATCTCTAACCTCATCTAAAGTTTCCTGCAACATGACTTTAGTGCCTCCCAGATTCTGAATGCTGGAAGAGAAATTTCTTCTTGATGCTAAGGAAAAAAAAAAAAAAAATCAGAGCAGGTTGTTTCAATTTTATCTGGAACATTTCCACCTGCCCACCTCTTTTCTGCACAAAGCCTTTCCAAGTTCAGTGGAAGTCCATGCCTGGCTCTAAGCACAGGCAACATAGAAAGCTGCTGGGTGTCAGGAAGATTTTCATAGCCCCTTTGCCTCTGTGGAAAGCCAGACCTGCTGCTGTTAGCTGAGAGAGGATTGGGAATACAGGCAGCTGACTGTAGTGGTGGACCAGCAGTAATCATAGCCTCTGACCCTGCTGTTCCTCAGGGTAAGGAAACAGCAAACCCAGCTCTGCGGGAAGGCAACTGTGGAAGCATGGCCCAGCTGGGGGAAAGCATTTTGCCCGCACTTGAAAAAGCTTTGAGCAACTCTGCCTTACAAAATGGCAGAAACCAACTGGCAGCACCGTGCTGTCCCTGAGCAAGGCAGTGTCTCCCCTGCTTGCAGGGACTCCTAAGGAGATGAGATCCTTTCTTTTGCAGAGGTGAGGGCAGCAAAGCAGCTGTTCCCAAAAAAGCAACAACTCATAGCAATGCCAGAGCCCCCATAGCCTGTTTCACACTGTGAAAGCAGCAAAAGCAACGCAGGAGGGGAAAACCAAGGAATTATAGGGATTGCTCCACTTTGGGCACTGCTATGTGCCATAAATTCCTGGTTACAGGTCAATTATCCCCACAGCTCTGCATGGACAGCCTGGTACTACGACCACCTTTCCTGACTTTGGCACAGAGGCTGGCTGCAGACAGCTGCCCATCAGCACACCATCCACCTCTAGTGCCACACGGGTTACCTTGTCGCAGGGCTCTAGATTCGTGTCTGAACCAAGGACCCACTACGCAGTATAAAATATGCTAAGATATTTTCAATGCAGAGAGCTTTCAATGCTGTAAGGAACAGCCTTGCTTTCCACACATTAGCACATTGAAATCTGTACAACAAGCCTGTCAAACAAAGCAGCTGCTCTCTGCCTCTCCTACACCTCTCCTCAGATGGAAGAGCTTCAATTATGTGGCATGCCTGCAGGATTTTAGAGTTAAAAGAGCTGCTGCCATATCACATACTTTAACCTTTTGCCTTCCTCTAGGCACTGCATAAGATCTGATGTACTAGTCTGTTCATTTTCATATGGTGGCTCAATGCAAAAGGTTGCCCTCGAAGTTCGTTTTTCACAGCAGGGGTGTAGGAGTACAAAACCAGAAAGCTACTTAATTACTTATTCCCTGTCCCTACATTTTCAGACTGGCAAGACAAGTTATAGAAAATATTTTCTAGGGGAATATGATCAACTGTAGAAAAAAAGTAATTAAAAGTAACTGCAATGTCCAATTTTACTTAATTTTATACAAGAGCTCCAAGACATTTACATACTTAGAATCTTTAGACAAACATGACCACACCCCATGATTTTCAGAAGGAAGCATGGAACATCCTTCACAAATAACAGTCAGGAACATTTGTAGCCCAACTCAGTTGCTGCTTAGATACCACAATAATGGCTACGCTAAAGGCCTAATTAACTCCCACTGATTTCAGAGAAGTAACTAAATTAGAGCCAAAACAGGTACATCAACACATTACCTTAACTTGCAGTCACCTCCTGCTTTTCTCTCAGTCACTCTGGCAACGTATCGATTATCACAATACTCACATTAGCTCCTGTTGCTAAACAAATACTGGAAAGGTGAATCTTTTCCCCTAAAAAGATTCTGCAGCATAATTAGCAACATGTACTAAACGCTTGTAATCCACAGTCATCTTCCAGAGAAAATAAATTTAAGGAGCTGTCGGTTCAAACTGTCAAATCTAAACTACTTGACAGTGTATTGAACCTTTAAACTTCTGTTGAGAGCAAAAGACACATCAGACACACCAGACACACATATAGGTCTGTAATCAGAAATGTCAGACAGTAAGACAGCATAAAGTCTTGTTTTATATGCACCAGAAATACATCAGCACAGGAAGCATAGCAGTGCAAGATAAGATTTTCTGCAAGAATATTTTAGCCACCTTGAGCCTGATTTTTATAATCATCCCTAATACTTCCAGTAACCTCAACAGATCGTAAGATTAGAGGACCTGTAGAAATGGCACTTCAGGCATTTAAGCATTCACCTGACATGCTTTAACACAAAGAACAAACAAAATGAATAATCTAGTTTGGAACTTGAGAAATTATCCTGCTCCAGAGCTAGCAGGATGAAAAAGGAGCCAGAAGGCCTAACTCAAGTGCCAAAAAGTACATCAGTAGTATCACACATCTTCTGCGAGATGCAGCTTACATCAGGAAGCTAGTTAGAAAAAGTGCATATGACATCAAAAGTCAAGGCTGGAAGTCAATGTAGGTTAGCTTCACATTGCTCATGAAACCTGCTTGCTACCCCGCGTTAGTCTGTCTGCTGCAGACTGCTGACATATTGGCTTACATGCTCTTATGGAACAAACTGAGTCATGCTGCTAAGACTTGAAAATAAACGTTTTTTAAAAAGCTCTGCATTCTGCAGGCAGTACATCCAATTTCACAAAGCTGAGGCTCATGATACATACACACTTGCCCATTTTGCCCCCAAGATTACCTTTGTGCACCAACTCATTTCTGCATGCAAAACGCAGTTGTGAAACAGACAGCTACATGCACTCAGCTTTAAGAAAAGAGTTAAGCCTTTTCTTAAAGGCCTCTTTATTTTTAAATTCCTTCAAAACATAAATTAAACAAATCAGATGCAAAACACCTGCATTTTAAATTAGCATATATTTTACTGTATCAATCACAGCAACCTCATACAGTAAGATACACAAAAATAGAGCATGGTATCACTTCAATTCAACACAGTTTTGTACTACAGTATTCCATGACATATATACACAGGACTTTTCTTTTTCAAAGCAAGTATAGTCCCTGCTATGTTCACCGTAAAAATTACGTGGCATCACAGTTTTAGTTATTCACTGTAGTGTGAGTAGCCATATGGAAATTGAACTAGTGAACTAGAAGATACACTGTATAGCAGCCAAACAGGCATGACACTTCAGAAAATGAACAAAAACAAAATAACCACCGAAATGAAAACCACCCTTAGACTGTATTTTAATAGTAAAATTGTTTTTAAATTCTTCGCTATATACATAATGTATCTACATTTGTGTCATATTTATATATATATATATATTTATAAAAAACCATACAAGATTTTGAAAACCTTAAAATCATTCACCTAAACAATATTCACCCCAACCTTCAGGGTCAGCAAGGCAATACTTGCCTATAACATTATGTTCAGTTGCAGTCGCTTGATTCAGAAGTGTCCCTGATTGCTAAACACACGCCATTCACTTGGTTTCTTAGTGCAAACTGTACAGTAACTTATTGTTCTCAGCCCTCTGTAAGACTCTGGTTTCATCCTATTTCCATAATACTTCTGACACCCATTTATGGCTAAAATTATTTTAGCTATTTTACAACATTAGCCTATATAGTTTCCCCCTCTACCTACCTCAAGCCCTCCCCCCACCCAAAAAATGTAAGACAAACGATCATTCATGCATGTTTCTGTCACACAGGGATCAATGGACATTTAAGTTTAGAAGCCTAGACTCTAACAGTGTTTAAAAAACCCCTAAGTGAATAATTTTAGTGCAAAGTGGACTACATAGTTTACATCTCAGCTAGAGTTCTTTACAGATATTTTAAACACATTTAATTCTGCACATCAGATTAGGTTGCCTGATACTTTGTTCTAACTAGCTAGTTGGAATAAGGAAGTTAGAAGGATTCTTGTGGGTTTCCTTTTAATAAAAAACTAAAGCCTATTCATATTCAGGTGTTGTTTGGGGGTCAAACTGTACAGAGCCTAGCACAACAGAGTCCTGGTTCTCGGCTAGGGTTCCTATGTGCTACAGTAATACAGATAAATATTATTATCTGATTCACATCCATAACTGATGGGTTTACTTTAACAGGAGTCACAAATGAGCTCTGATTTTTAACCAGGCCAGTGCTTTACTTGCTGGACTGCACTACAGACTTCGCAGTGAATTTGGAAGCAAGCATAACATTTATACTTACAATTTCCATAACCACAAAGGAAAAGTGTGCACTGAGAACCAAAATCCTGCAGTTCTTAGACAAGACTCCACTTAGACTAGTGGTAGCCTTATCAGAGGGAAAAAAATGTCAGATTAAAAAACAAAAGTTAATCAGAGCTAAGAACATCAGTCTGCCACAGTGACTATAATAAGCTATGAAATACAGTACAAGGAAAACAAAAAGTCACCTGAACAAATAACCCAGAGAGACTTCATAGTTATAATGATTTTACCACTTTTAAGAACTCAACATATTAAATATTTATTAAAAATAAACTGTTTCCAAATTACCTATTTACAGTACAAAGAACAGTACTTAACACATGTGCAACAGAAAGTAAAGAAAATTAGTACTCATCTGGAAGGACGACACTCTAGGCGTAATTTAGGTGACATGAATACAGGTTCACCTTTTTAAAATACCATACAGTAAAAACCAGTAGGATGATATAGGCAACACCAGAAAATAAAGCACGTATTGTCCAGATTCAGATTATATAAGCTTGAGATAAACAACCGGGAGATAAGGGGAGAAGGAAGAAAAATAAAGACGAAAGGAAGAGATGCTGTGGTGTTTGCATTTAGGAGATCAAGAAATGCAGACACACTTCAAAAAATAGTCCTTGTTGGCGAAACAAGCCATTCACATATTTCTTGCACATTTTAAAGTCATACTTTATCAAAAACCGGCAGTAGCTTCATCACTCATAGAAAATGAGAATCTTAATTTTTAGATTTTATTTTCAAGCCTTGCATGGTTTTATTTGGGCAGAAAGATGACTGCAATGTAATAGAAAGGTGCAATGTCACTTTTCTAAAATGCAACAGCTGCCAAGTTTTAAAGAAAAATGTGTTCTTCTCCCCATTTAAACTGAAAAGTAATGATCATTTAGGAGTTACCTAAATTATAGCAGCATGAAATCTAACGTGTCTGCAGCATCTGTGAAGCCACAAAAATCAAGAACTGGCACCTAATCACTGAACCATGGTTCCAAATATTTGGACATGTCATTTTTGTAAGAGGTCAGTGTATTTTCTTATCATTGGAGTCAGTACATTAGTTAGGATAGCCCTTTCCCCTCCCCCTTTCCTTCCCCTCCAAAACAGACTAATCAAGTCTATCTATAAACTACATGGGACAGCTGGGACGATTTATAGTTTAACTGATTGTTGGGCATGAATCTGTGAAGCTCGCTTTTTCTACAGCAGGGATCATAATAGTAAGCATTGAGGCAAGAGTCACATGAGACTTTTGAGCAAAACGTGCAAGTGTTTGCAGCTCCAGATCGGTTACAAAAGCCACAGCGCGAGGTGCCTGAAGGTTTGGATTTTGAACTGAATTGAGCAGCTCTCTCTTGACTCTGAGTCTGTGATGTGTACTGAGATTTCTCCCTTAAAGCAGACGCAGGAGACAAGCCATCATTTGGAAGTGGTTTGATTGAGTAGGTGCTCTGTTTCACTGCTGGATACTCCTGCCTAGAGTTGAACAGATTGTCACACTTTTGGCAAACAGAAGTGCCACAAGGTACGCCACAGTTTTGGCACTTGAGGGCAGCTGTCTCTTTGGCTAGGTGGGTACGTTTGTGGTAAACAGGATTGGCATCATTTCTTAACAGCCATACATCAGGCTTAATAGCTTCTTGTCTTTTAAAATTTAACATACTTCTAGAATCAGGATCAGTATATAAATCTAAGTCCTCTTGAGCAGAAAAGTAGGAGCTGTAAGGGACATTTGTTCTGAGCATGCCATTGTGATGAGATGAAGTTGGCAAGAATTCATCTGAACACCCATGTGGGGAGCTTGACGTTGTCAGAAGAGAGGGTGACGGACGGATAATTTCATCTTTAATGTCATCTTCTGCATCAACTAAAACTGGTTCTTTCCTGAGACTCAGTGAGCTCATCAAAGGTGGTTTCTTACTTTCCCAATAATTATCGTATGTGTCCACAGATTTAGAAGGCTTGCTTACCTTTGGCTTGAAATAATCTTTAGAGGCCCGTTCACTCGCTGATTTCTGGAGTACCATTCGTGCCATGGAAGTGTTTAAGTTTTCTTTGCACTCTGCACGCCGTTTCATGGCTTCTGAGCAGCCTCTAACATCTTCATTGCTATTTTTTCGTTCATTTATGACATCAATCTCTGAATAACCTTTATCCTTCACTTGCAAGTGAATTTCAAGAAGCTGCTCACATTCCACTTTGGCCAAAAAGAGTTCAAATGAAACCATTTTCACTTGAATGGCATCAACCTGCTCTTTGAGCTTATACATTGTTCCCAGTTCTTGGACATAGCCCATGTAGTTCAAAATCTGCCTTACATCATCTTCAGTTAGAGCAGACTTTATATAATAAACAAAGGGTCCAGTGTAGGTCTAAGGGGGGTGGGGGGGAAAATAAAAGGAAAACTAGGTTACAAATTCAGTGGTGGACTAGATGTTCAGATAATTCAGTGACAGATACTACGTAACTAAATAGAATAATAACGACAGTGAACACATGCAACTCCCATGGCAAGATGAACTCCATTTCTGCATCCCTCCTGTTCAGCAGATGGAAATTCCACGAGGCAAATTCAAAGTAGGAGAGTTTTCATTCAAATTGAAATCCTGATTAGCATAATGTCCTCCCTGTTGATTTAAATCACTATGCTATACACTGACATTAACTTTTATGTGTACCAGACATGTTCACATTTACAAGGAAGTCTACCACGAAAGGTAAAAAGGCAGAGATTTCATGTATTGCCCCTGGACAGGGGCTAGCTAGAGATAACAGGAACTCGGAATTACTGTGGGAGGACCAAAGTCCTCTTCAATTCAGCTTTAAATATACTTGAGGTGCACACTTTTTTGTGTACTATTACTGTGCAATTTCAAACGCCTGTTTTATTTAATTTTATATTAGGTCAAGAACTTCCTCTAAAAAAGCCCCAAAAACAAAGACATGAGTTTGTGCGAGTTGAAATATCCTTAGCGTCTGGCATACGTGAGGTATTTCCTTAACCCAGTTCAAACTGTTTTGGATTACAGGCAAGAGTAGCCTGCCCATCACATCTTTGTATAGAACAGGTACTGGATCCACAGCACACAACCAAAGTCAATATCGGCAGTGCATCAAGAGATATCCTCAATGGATCAGCCAACATTTCAAAGGCCAGAACTTAAGCGTGATGATAAAGAAAATTTATGGAGAGATCTTGAAGAAAAGTAGTTTCCCCTTGGGGAAACAGAGAACTCTCCAATGGTCTAATAATGTTCAAATTCTCTGCTAAATAGTGAAATGGTGTCTTTTTAAGAAAAACAAACAAAAATACCCATCACTAGTGCACACAGCCTGCAAATGACTTTAGACACATATACCAGTAGTGGTTTTATCCAGCTTTCAAGTCTCAAAACTGTTCTTGTAAGTCACCTTCAGCATTCATCACTGAAATGCTGCAGCAGTTTTGAATAAGCATATAAGAACAGGTAAAAGATAAAAGAGAAACATCAACAGCAGAGAACTCACTATCTGACTTCCAGCACCCAAGCCAAGCAATATACAAGTTCCTACTTTTCCCTCTGAGATCCTGGCATAGGTAAATAATTTGGAAGTACATTAAAATCAAAACTTCATGAATTGAGAACTGACGAGCAGATAAAAGATACTCTGGAAACAATTCTTTCAGAGAAGTTCCTTTACCATTATCATGTAACTTGTGGGAACCTCAGCAAAGCATCCACTTGAAAGCCTGCATTGGCTGTTAGTACTTGTGCTCCATTAATAGCTGTTGCAAGACAAAAATCAAACTTTGAGTGAGCTTAAACACAACTTGACTGCTCACCCTAGTGAAAGCATCTCCAAGTAGAAATTAAGACACTGTAGCAGGGTAGGCTGAACAAAAACCTTTAATAAGCTCTTCCTCTATTTTATGGTTACATTATAAATGCAGATAGTACTTGTACTTCTGCTCTCGGGATACTCTCACCAGCACAAACTTCACTTATTTTACATAGAAACTTTCCTATGGCTTCTGTTTACCAACTGTATATAGACAAATATATCATGCTAATAGGTGGGAAAAAAAAAGTCTTTAAAGGAAATGCATTAAACGTGTTAAACGAAAGAAAAACAAATCATGTTCTCACTATGGCAACACATAAAATGTCTTACCTTAATATTTTTGAACTCCTTTTTCCAGGGGTAAAGAAAGAGATTAATTCCAACTGTCTCGAGCATGCTGAATGCATTATGGAGAGAATGTAAACTTGAGGATTTCACAGATCTCAGTGAGTTTTCAGCCATCTCGTAAAATTTTATCAACCGGAATCTATAAAAGGGATCAATTTTGGGAAGGCAAAGTAAGGCTGCCGCTGCCACTCGCAAATACTCATCATTAATAGGACGCTGCTTGTTGTCAGAGGCATTCAGTTTGCATTCATGGAACTGTACATACTTTCTAAATAAATCGTCTTTATATTTTGTATCCATTGAAATCAGTTTTTGTCTCACACTTGGGCAGCTACCTCGACTCTTTCATGATTATTCAGCAGTAGGTTGATTATCTGGCATTAAGAATCTTCAGTAATGGCAACTCTTCTGGAATAAAAATTGAAAACAAAGACAAGTCATCACAGTTGCATAAATCCCAGATGTCCACAGCATCTAACTGCTTCACAGGAGTCTATAAAATGGTTCACAGAGCAGCAGCTCCCAGAACAGCCTCTTTAGGTTTCTGAAAAAGCGCAAGAGTCTACAGAAATTCTGTTGTCCTGCTTTTCACTGTCATTCTCTACTCCTCTTCCAGTAATCTGCCTAAAACAGCACAACAAACCTGCATCAAGCAAGGCACTGAGAGCTTGATACAATAAAGCTGGTGTAGGCTCAAGCCCAGACTGAGGGTTCCTTGGCTTAGGGAACCAAGGCAAAAGTAACTCACAGCAAAAAGCTGAAAGGAAAAGCATGAGTTTTTATGGTCTCTTCTCTGCGTTTTATTTTGCCCTTTCAGTTCAAACAACTTACACAAACATTATTTTAATCAGTTGCTGTTTGGGGGGTTTTTTTTCCCTACATAGTGATACAAAGATTAAAAATATCCCCCAAAGAAGTTTCATTTTGCTCAACTTGGGAAAGCATCTACTTTTTTTTTTTCTCTAGTGGCACAGGACTGCCGATAGACTGAGCAGATTAATTAACTTTGCCTTTCTATTTCTAACATTTTCTAGGCTTTTGACTGCCACTCACATTCCACCTGATGGCATGCCCAGGCCATCACTGTGCTGGGAGAGCTCTGCAGCCATCCTACAGCGAACAGACTCCCCTGAATGCTGCAAAGTACAGCCAAAGTTTCAGCTGAATGCTGGCAGCTGCAAAAAAGATTGTAATCTTTTCAGCAGAAAGCTACACCTGCCATTTTTAGCTGCTTTAGTAGAACAGAGCAAAATCATTCTGTTTTTACATCATGTACGTTTTTGTTTGCAGGGATAGTTGCTTTTACGTATATACTGATCTACATTTTCACCTCACTGAGGTCATATACTACACAGAAAAAGCTGGTGACAAAAGAATCTTCCTAATGCTACTTTACCAAAACCAAGGTAATTAACAGGCCAATGGACTCCATCTCCACTGCCTGAGGAACTCATGATCAAAAACCAGATCACAGGCTTTGTTTTTTAAATGAAAACGCAATCTAGCCCTTACGGACTTCCCAACTGTGAACCAAAGGGAGGGGAGGCGGGGGAAATCAATGCACTGTTTCGGTTATAGTCAGTCCGAAACAGCACTTTAGAAAAGACTTTCCACCCAATATTAATTGCAGCTGCTAGAATACTGATCAATGCCCCCACAGACTCCTGTTAAAATGAAAATCACTGTTAAGAGCAAAATTAACTGAATGAAAGGAGCCGTAACACAAAATACATGGGGGGGAACCACAAACCAACAACCAAGAGGCCAGGAAAACAAACAAACAAAAAATCAACAGCTGAGCAGTTAATGTTACTTGATGAAAGGCTGCACTTAATGACAACACCATGTGGGAAAAGTTAACTAGCAGTTCAATTTCTGCTCAAAGGCACACCGCTCTCGGTCTTTCCACAATCAGAAATTGCACTGATGTCAAGAGACAAGCTGTGAATCACAGGAAATGTGGAGTTCTAAATTAACATCTGAGCATAAGGGACCCGAGTAAACCCTTCTCTCCCCACATCTTTCCTCCTTAAGTTGTGCAAGATGAAGTCTGTGGACAAAGACAATAGCATGTCTGTTCCTCAGCAAGAAGAGCTCCATGAGAGAATTTCAGGGAAAGGCCTTTGGCTGGCACATCAGTAATACACCCCCAGGACAAGGAATGATCCTATGCTGACAAGAAGCTGGATTAAGTACTACAGTTCTTCCACCTCCACTGTTAATAACTACTGAACAAAAGCGCTTGGTTACACGTACAAGACGTCAGGATTAGGAAAGTCCCCAAATGGAAGTCCTTCACCAAGGCCCTACGGACTGGGGCACTCAAAGCCACTGCCAGTTCCGATTTTGAATTATGGTTTGTACACAAGCCAGAGTTCACGCAGCTGAAAGGCAAAACATGACAAACCAAACATGCCAGCAGAGCTGCTCCTCCACACGCAGAGCTTCCAGAAGCAAAACATCCCCGTCCCAGGCAGCCCACCCAGCGCCAGGCAGGCTCCGAACAGCTAACAACCATGGTTACAAGGCTCCATAAAAACCTCAATATATGAGAAGGCACAGATAAATATAGTTTTAAGAAACACACTAGCTGACAGAACAGATAAGGCCATTTTGCTGCAAATTATTGACTGAAAACATCAAGATTTCATGGAGATGCGTGAATAGTAAGTTCTGATTGGGGTCTAGTTTCTGCTGGTGAGACAAGCAAACCCTTCTATCCATCTCCCGGGTCAAAACCTCAGCTGGGGGAACCAACCACTCTGCCTACCCTGACTGCTTGGCAGGGCACAGTCCCGCAAAAACCTTTACAGCAACAGGGGAGAAACATAGGACAGGTACAGCCTTCTCCTAACCCACGCCGAGACCAGAAATGCCAGGCTTTCACCAAACATTTGAAAAGCAAATTAACCCGAATACAAAGGCTATTTAACAGCACAGGAGCACACGGCATCGCTGAGGAATTTCAGAGCGCAAAACACGGGAGAAGGAGGGAACAACCCACAAATTAACACCCGCTCGAAGCCGTTTCGCTCCTCGGTTCTCATGGAGACACTTGTTGCAGAGACGCCCAGCCCGGCCGGGAGAGCGGGACGGGGCCGGCCGGTGCGAGGAGCCGCGGACACGGCCCCGGGACACCGCCCTCGCCTCCTCGCCGTGAGCGGCACTCGCTGACCGCCGAGCCCCGGGCCGGCCCCACAGGGGCTTCCTCCCGCCTCTCGCGGGTAACGGGGCGCAGCGCCCGCCGCCCCGCCGCAGCCCGCCCCGCCGCCCCCTCCCCTCGGCAGCCAGCGCCGCGCCGAGGGCCCGCAGCCCGGCGGGCAGAGCCCCCAACCCCCCCACCCCGCGGGCCGGGCCCGTCCCTCACCGCTCCGCGCCTGCCGCCCGGGACCCGCCGCCGCTCAGCCGGAAGCGCCCGGTGACCCGGATGCGGACTGCGGACCCCTCGGCCCCTCACGCGCTCCCGCGACGTCCCAGTAGAGGCCACCCCCCGGGAGGGCTGCCGGCTGGCCAGCGGCGGGGCACGCCCGCCCTCACGGCTCGGCCTCCCGGCACCGGCCCGGGGGCTGCCGGCGGCCAGCGGGAGGGGGCGGCTGACAGCGGCGCCCCGGACGTGGATGACGGGGGGCGGGGCACCGCCTCCTGCCGTTGGGAGCACTTCCGCCGCGTGACGTCAGCGGGGCGGGGCGCTAGGGGGCGGGGCGACCGGCTCAGGGCCCGCCCCGGCGAGGGTCCCCTCCGGGCTGGGCATGCCCGGGGCTGCCGGGGGACGCGGGGCTGAGGGCGAGGCGGCGGCCGATCGGGCCGGCGGGGCGGAGACGCAGGCCACGACCACCAGGGCCCGGAGCGAGGGCAGCCAGGGCGGGCAGCGCCCGGGGCCCCTCTCGCCCCTCGTCCCTGCGCTGGGCAGCCGGGCGGCCCGTCCGTAACGCGCGGGGCCTCGGCGGTTCTGCTGGGGAGCGCGGAGGAGCGGCGGGCGCGGGGGTGAACCGGCTGGGGTGAAACGGGGCGGCTCCGGCGCCACGCAGGTCTCGGCCCCAGGGCCGGGAAGGCGCCGCGGTCTGCCGAAGTCTGGGAGCAGAACGCAGGAGCAGCCGCCCGCCCGGCCCCTGGGGCTTTCCCCAGGCCGGGACGGCAGAGAGCAGGAACGCCAGCAGGAAACGAAGCGGCCGCTTAATTTCCGTGGGATGCGTTTATGCCCTGACAGTAACAAAGATCGGTTGTTACATCATCGCTCTTTTATAAATAGCTTTTGTACTGCCTTGGCTTGGGGAGCGCAGAGCAGAGCTGCGCTGCCCGTCCCCGGAGCGGTCAGTGGTTACTGCAGAGCCAGAAGGGCCGTAACGGCCAAGCAGGGAGGCCGCGGCATCGCACCCGTGCGCAGCCAACACGTAACGGGCAGGCGCGGACCGGGCTCAGCGGTGAGCCCGCCCTGAGACACCCGGGCTTTTCCGCCGCGGAGCTGGGCTGCTGGTGAAGTCGCTCGTTGCCCAGGCGCGGTGCAGGAGCGCTGCCCCTCTCCCCGCCGAGGGCAGCCGCTCCCGCCGGCCCCGGGCAGGGTCCCCGCGGCCCCCACACGCTGAGGCGCCGGACCGGCGCCCCGAGGGCGGGGCGGCTTCGGGCCACGCCCCCATACCGCGCCACGCCCGTCAGGCGTGATCACGCCCCTGGGTGGGCGGTGTCTCGGCTACAGGGGCGGTGCTGCGCCTGCGCACGGGCCGCCCCCCGTTGGGTGCCGGGGCGGGGCGCGGCGGCGGGAAGATGGCGGTGGCCGGCGGTGGCGGCTCCTCCCGCTCCCCGGAGCGGCGGCCCGATCCGCTGTCGCGCTTCACCTGCCCCGTGTGCCTGGAGGTGTACGAGAGCCCGGTGCGCGTGCCCTGCGGACACGTGTGAGCGGCTGCCGGCGGCGCGGCGCGGTGTGGGGGCCGGCGGCGGCGGTTTGGGGCCCTCTCAGCCCTCGGCGGGAGGGGAGCTGGAGCGGGGCCCGCAGGCGCCTTCCTCGGCCGGGGGCTGTGAGGCCTTGGGAGGGAGCCGCGGCTCGGTTGCCCCCAGCCCTCCCCTTTCGCTCCCTCGGGAGCGGGGCGGCCCCGGGCGGGCCGGGATGGGCAAGGCCGCTGCCTGCGCAGCGGGGGCTGGATCCCGTTGGGGGGTGATGGGGTTGGGCAGCGCTGCCGGTGGGCAAGGGGCCTCCGCAGGCAGCTCTGCTCTTCGGTAGCGTCTTATGGGTGGCCTGGAGCTTCCATGAAAGAAAAAAAAAACCCAGTAGGGAAAAAAGCTAATATTCTTTCATTTTCGATTACTTTGCCTCCTGGAAGATATGGAAATGGAGAGAGTGGAGCACTGTCCAAAAGCTAATAACACTGGCCATAACAAACTAGAATCCTGCTCCTCCCTTCATGCACAAGTGTCAACAGGCTGCTGTTTTATTATATATCATTTCTTGAAACTGTTATCACTTAAGGCAGAAGATATGGAAGGGCTCTGGATATTTATGTAGCTTGTCCAGGAGGGCTGTTCTCACCACCCACTGTTTCTCTCCCCCCCTAGCTTTTGCACTCCATGCCTGCAGGAATGTCTTAAGCCGAAAAAGCCAGTTTGTGGTGTCTGCCGCAGTACCCTGTCACCTGGTAGCAGAGCTCTGGACTTGGAAAAGCAAATTGAAATGACAGAAACCACTTGCAATGGCTGCAATAAAAAAGTATGAAAGTATTTGGACGTTAAGTGCATGAGGTGTGCCTGCTTGGCTGTACTGCTTAGAGGGAAATAAAGTGCTTGCTCTTCAGCTTTCTGAAGAACCAGGTTAAAATGTTTGTTCTGATAAGTGCTAAAGGTACTTTATATAGGCAGCACCCAAATGTTGATATTCTTTCCACAGTTTTTTATTTTTACCTCTTCAGGAAGTGAATTTCAAATGAAAGATACTGATTTTAAAATTATGGGAAAGTACTGCTTCTGAAGTTGCTTCTGTGAGCATGTCTCTGTGGGAGGAATGTTGTAATGAAACAGTGGATGTGGGTTTTAGATAGTGATCTCTTTGGCTCTTAAACAGAAATTTATTTGCTTCATTTGAAATAGTTATGAGTCAAAGTTGTCTTATATGGGTGGTGTATTCCATAGACTTATTGTTTGTTAGTGTCCTGCATGTTGAATACCTGTATGGCATCCTTCCTGTCATTTCCTTTCTCTTTGTAAAGTTGAGCTTCTTAGCATTAATTGAATGTATAAGAAAATATCTTAGCAGATGGCAAGACAACAAGAAAAGGATAGACACACTAAGGTGAGGGTAACAGTTCAGTTAATTTCACTTTTTATTTCTCGGTAGTGTCTTCATTCTGTCTTCATTCCAGCTGATAGAAAACATTAGTGCCTTGAATTAGAGATTTCCTTATTGTAAATTTGAATTTTCATTAATGGGACTGAACAATTAGCAATCAGTCTATACCAAGACCTGTACTAAAAGCCAAATTATTCTCCATATGCTGTCCCTTCTCTTCAGTGACCAGGTAAACTGGCTTTATAGGAAGCATTCTTTTTATACTAGAGTACAGGTTAAGAAAAGTGAGCTGTCCTGAACAGTGTTGTATCTGTAAAATATTACAGGCAGTAAAGTTACAGGTTAACTAATCTATAATCTCAAAGCTTTCCACCTCGCCAGCTGAGGATTGTGTGGATCCAGTGTTTGGATTTTCCTGGTTTAACACTGTCTGCAGAAAGCTGGTTTGTTTTACATGTTTACTACTTCTGCTTAAAAGTGTGGAAGTAACTGCAAATACTTTAAATTAACCTTGCTATGCAATTGTTGCCTGCACAGATGTATCTCTCAAAGATGCGTAGCCATGCAGCTTCTTGTTCAAAGTACCAGAATTATATAATGGAAGGTGTGAAAGCTGTAACTAAAGAACCACTTCACAACACCAGGTAACTAGCTCTTCTCTGGAAACACTTGTCTTTTTTGGTCACAAGAACAGGGCTGTTACTGATTAATCGTTACAAAAATCTCAATTTTGATTCTTCTGAGAAGAGTCCTTTTATCTTTAAAAAATCTAACCGTGTTATGGGGTTTCATGCAAACTGTAGAATTTTAGAGTAAAAGCAGACTTTACCTCTTTGCTCAGTTTGGGTGTTAATTGTTTTAATCCTTTCACATTGTTAAAAACTAAGCCTTAATCCTGCATCTGACTGTGCACAGGCAAACTATTCTGCTTTCTATGTAGTCCATGCACTAGACATCTTAAAGATCAGGGTACTCAGTAAAAGTGGCTATTTTTTAAATAAAAACTTTATCTTTCTGTCTCTTGGTTGGAGTAACTTATAACAAAGGGAAGTTGGAATTGATTGCAGTGCACTCACCTGCATTGTAGCGTACTGGGTGGTACCCTGTGCATTTAAAAAAAAACAAAACAAAACAAAAAACCCCAAACAAACCAAAAAAACCCAACTAAGATGGCAAATGGCATTTGTAACATTTGTAGAAGAGCTCTCATTCTTTCATTCTTGTAAATATGGATGATATTAAGAGTTTCTTAAGCTATTGTTCAGAATTAAAAAGCTGATTCTTAAAATTAGCTTGTCTTAATTGCATAGAATAAGACTATTGCTTTAAATTATCTGTATTCTTAAGAGCTGGTAAGACAACTTTTGAGTATTGAATCCTAAAGCTTTTACTTTTAACTTTCTTACAGTGATAAATAATCTCTTTTTCTACCCCAACCAGGAACTTCCCAAATCGCTTTACCTTTCCTTGTCCGTATTGCAGCGAGAAAAACTTTGATCAAGAAGGACTAGTTGAACACTGCAAAACATTGCACAGCATGGATGCAAAACAAGTGGTAATAAAAAGTCTTGGTGCAAGAATTGCAATGAAGTCTAGTCTTAAATCCCTTTGAAACAATGAATTAGAGACTTACTCTTGAAGTTAAGTACATATTTATAATTACTCCTGTTAAAGTCAAATGTGGATATGCTGTTCACGCATTTAACTTACATAATTTTGATGTTGGTATTTGATACGTTTTCTGGAGGTGACTAGTCTCTATTCCTGTTGCAGCTAGGTCACGTCCTCCTTTCATATTTGAAAAATAGCAGACATTCAAAGTTATGCACAGTAACAAACATAAAATTAATAAGATAATTTCAAAAAAAGTCAGGCATTTAATTGTCCTCTCTGCTGTTTTCAGCAGGAAGATATTATAAACCATTGGGAAAAATGCTCGCAAAAAATAGTGTATCATTCTAGTAATCTTTATCTGCTGATACTCCCTCTCATATAAAAGGAATTGCAAAAAATGGAACTGAATGTGAAACTTTCATTTTTCTGGAAAGTTTTTTGGAATTCCAAATTATTTAGAAGAAAAGTTCCTCTTTTCCCTTGGAGAGAAGTGATCTTTGCAAAGGAGATCAAGGAAACTTTTATGTTACCGAGAAATAAAGGCTGAAATCTTCTAAAGCAAACAGCTGTAGTCAATTCTGATTTTCAGAATGCAGAGAGAAGAGTAAGCTATTCCAGTTCAGAGGTCTAAGACTTGAATTAAAATTATTGGGGGTTATCTGAGGCTTTTATATTAAATGTCCTAGCAAACTAATTGACATCACTTTGTGACAATCATTATTCTATATGCAAACCTCAAACTTCTATCTTCCGTGTTGTCTGTGTCCTGCCCTTCCTCCTATAAATGTTAAAGCATTTAACCATTGGGGCTTAATTGGCTTTTTTGGGTTTTTCTTGAAGGTTTGCCCAATTTGTGCCTCAATGCCATGGGGAGATCCAAATTACAGGAGTGCTAACTTCATGGAGCACCTTCAAAGACGACATCGCTTTTCGTATGATACTTTTGTGGTATGTGTTTCCTCACCCTTGGAATACAGCCTGATGACTCTTAAAACCCAGCTTTTTTACGTAGCCACTACTGTGAAATCTCATCCGTGCAGATGGTATTGTGAGAAAAATTGGATTATTGGCGAGTCAAAGGAAGAGACAGCTTTTTTTCTGTTCTTATTTGGTGTTGTGTTAACCAGCATGGCTGTTGCAGTAAAAGAATTTCTGTACCTTTTGTTCATAGGATTATGATGCTGATGAAGATGATATGATGGCACAGGTTTTGATGCGTTCTTTGCGGGATAAATGAACCAACTAGAAGATTACTGTAAAACCAAGCTTCCACAAGGGGGAAATGCCCAGCGACCTCACACTTCTCCCTGTACATCCCAAGATGAACTCAGGCATCCAGAAATACGGAAGACTTTTTAATCCCTATCTCAGTTTCAAATCCTGGTTTGATATTTCTGTAACACTCAATCTTTTGTTAACATGGTCTATTCAACCCTGTCGGCCTCATTTTCTTACTTGCTTCACACAAAGCTTAATTGTAGGTCAACATGGAGGAGACAAATCTGTTTTCCTATGCCTATTTCTTGTTTTCTTTTGCAGTTGTGTTCATTTGACTGCCTAAAAACAAAAACATTCCAAATGGAATGGCATGAACTAGTTAATAAATATCTCTTCCCAATCTCATTTACATATCTTCAATGATAGTATGAGAGGTGTATTTGTAGCTCTGTTTTCCTTTAGTGAGACCTCTAGGTGCTAACTGTAATTGTCAGACCAGCTCTCATTTAAAGTGACCTATGATGCCTGTGATTTCATAATCTTTCCCAGTGTTTAAATTCTTATATGCAGCCTCTCAACTATATGGAAAACATGTCTTCAGTATGAGTCTTCAAACTACAAACTTTCTTAGCAAACCTTTGCATGTGTGTAAGCAACTAATTCAAAATATTTTAGTTCTGTGCATGATTATTACTTTTGTCCATACTTTGACCATAATTTCTAGACTGGAAGATAAACTTTAATGTTGGTCTTAGTTAAAATGCATCCTTTTTTTAACCATCTTAGCAAATATTAATCATATTTGCTGGCTTTATGATTAAATTTGTGTGTTTGAAACTGGTTTTCTAGTGATTTTAAGCCTTATGCTAATAGGGGAATTCAGAAGGGTTTTTTTCAATACTTCTGCTTTCTATTTAAACTAAAACTTTCATATATATTCCTAGTTTTTCCATCTCTCACGGCAAGCTGGTAGCAAAACTTACGAATAATTCATAGCACTTGCATACCTTTCTGCATTACAGATTTTAACTGGTGTTTTGAATTCCTGTTCTTCATTTAAATGTTGCTAAAGTAGCTGAAGCTGTACTTAGATTGTTTTCCATATAACGTTATATGTATAGTATGCAGGTATAGCTTTCAAGGGAAAAGTAAAATACAAGCCAGAAAGTAAAATACAAGCCAGAAAGCAGGATGACAATTCCAGTACATGGTAAATGGATAGTCTGTATTCAAGTCTACACTTTTACTATAGAGATTCCTCTTTAGTTTAACATTTTCATTAACTGCACATTCAAGATGCTGAGACCTTAATGATCTAAGACACCTGACCAGAACTTGTAAATCACAGTAGTGTTGAGATGTCTAGTCTAATTTAAGCGTGTTTAATTGGAGCAGTGGACTTGCACCACCACAGAATTGAGTACTAATTAATTTATTTGACCAGTAAACTTAATATTGCACTCTGCAGACTGCAGCATAGCCTTACCCTTAAAACAATGAAATGCACCCCAGCTAAAACCTCTTGATTAAACTTTGTGTCCAGCCAGACCTCTAACATATTTAAGTTGAACTTGGTTTTAGTATGTTTTCCCCAACTTGGTATGGGCTATTATAGACTGATCCTTAAGTATCTGCTTGGTGACTGGAAGCTTAGTCTTGGGGGAGGGGGGGTTGGAAAATCTCATGGTACTGTGGAAAAAGTACTGTGTTTGGGGTTGGTTATTTTAATGCTTGATCTGCAAAGAGATGACAATGTATTAGTGATTGGATGGGGATTTCTGGGTTCTGGCTAGAACGCAGTTTGGTGATACCCATTGACCAGAATCTAGATTTCTGCTACTATTCTAAGTGCACTTCCATGTGATTCTGATAAAATGTTTAAGGAGCAGTTAGAAGCTTCCGAGCAATTACTTCGTCATGTTTTTGACTTTTGAAGACAAGTTACAAATAAAGGTCATTTAATTTATAAAATCCTATCTTCGTGTCAACTCCTGTCATTTCTTCCTCGTGGTACATACATTTCATTTCATCACCTCCCTAAAAACACTTGCCAGCTGTGTAATGCTGCAGGGAGCACAACAGACATTGAGAAATGCAGAGACTTCAACTTTTGGCTTCCATTAAGTATTTTGTACCGATTAGTTGCAACTTCATTTATAATCTTTCAAGCAGTGGACCACGCAGGTTATGAAAAATAGTCCAGATCAAGTTCAGAGCAAGTTCTGCTAGAGCTGGGCAGAATGCTGTAGGTGCAGTCTTGTTTGTATCTGAATACTCCTTATGAGCCATAGAAACAAACGTCCCTAGAGCTTCTTGTTACATTGGGGAAGTGTGACTGTCCAGCAGGGCTTTTCTGCTGAAATCTTTACAGTTCCCATAGCTTTAACTCCTCTGGCTGTCAGGTTTTTGTGATGTTTACATCCTTGTGTTGTCCTCAGTTTAGGTAGTTCCAAACAAGGAGGTGAAGGCTGGCTTGCAGCCATGACCAGTCAGAAATTGCTTGTGCTGAGTGATTGTACCCTGTCTGTGCAGACCCGTTCCTTGACTATACAACTTGGGTTTGATTTGCATCAATTTTTTACTTGGGAATTATTTCACAGAAGGTACAGAGCAAAAATATTGACTGGAAAAGGCATGCTAGTTCTACTTTAACTTCGATTACATTAGTGTATGAGTAAGAAGCAATGTCCTGGCACCTGCTAGCTTGATAACAGCAGAATTCACAGCACTGCTTTCCATGCTGTGATGAGTATCCATAGAACCGCTCGGAGATAAACCTAGCCATAGAGTTCCACGTACTCCAGCTGCTGAAGAGCTTTGTGTATCTATGCTGCTGACTTCAGCTTAACAAATAGGTGTTTATGCATGCTGTGGTATGTCTTACTGATACTTGCTTGTTGATTTAAAAAGACATTCTGTTGAGAGGTGCATGTGTTCTGTGCATAGCCTTGATTCATCTCACTTGTGTGCAGAAACTCGTGATGAAAAAAAGCCTTATTATAGAACAAGCTAGTCTGGGCTTCTAAATCCCGTGGAGTGTTACTGCAGAAGAGTGAAGTACTCTGGCAGAGCTGCTCTCACCTCGTCAGCAGCTGATCTTGTAGCCACAGCAAATCCCAAGTGCCCATTGTTGGCGATAATGCAATCGGGCCACCTGGACCTGTGAAATTCCCCGTGTCTGGCACAGGGAGCCAGCCTTAGGAGGACGATTAGCACAGAGGGAGAGGGACAGAATGAGAGGAGACAAGCTTGCAGTTGAGCTATTTTTTTAAATCAATCTGTCTCTGGTCAAAGGCTGGCCTTAATAGGTCTGATAAATTGTTGTCAGCATTAATTGCCTAACACAAAGGCATTGCTTCATCTGGCATTTCAGCAATAAATCCCCCTGGTCTCCTTACACAGGGGGGAATGAGATGTTGTAAGGGATCCCATCTATAATAAAGCATTAATGGTATATTCTGGGTCCTCATGTCACCTGATCGACAAAGGCACAGCAAATTTGCTTCGAGGCCTTTGGCCAGCTATACTGGATGGTCACTGGTAAGACCAGCGTAAGAAGGATTAACCTCTCAAGCAATACCAAGGCTATGCTGAGACACAGAAAAGCAACTGAGGGATGTGCTCACAGTCCTAAAGCTTTTCTTTGGTTTAAATATACTAAAAATGACAATGGGGCATTTGCCTGTTTTGGGGGTGGGTTTTTGTTTGTTTTTCTAGTGCAGAGCTTCATGTCACAGTTGCATTGGTCTGTGCTTCATTCTTCAAAAGCAACTCATTTTTTATGAGTAAACTACATTATTCTCCAGGTGATACAAACGAGGACTGTTCAAACCACTATGAAAAATTCCTTTTCGTTCCTCCCTCCTTCCCCAAAACTCCAGAAAATACTCAGCGCTTAGTGAAAATAAGCGTTGTCGCTACAGGCTTGGGTCTCCCTTCCAGTTCTTCTCACATTTGTTTTTACCTACTACTTACCTAGTACCTTTACCATTTGTCTTTACCTAGTCCTCAGACACAGGGCTTTAAAAAAATAATACAGTGGAGCTTCTGGGAGCTGTTTTAGTACCCCCATGCAATGAGGTTCCCTTCCACTACCTGAGCGTAGGGGGGATAAACCCGCCCTGGTCGCTGCAGCAGCCGGAGCGGTGGCCGGCACGGCCTGCGCCGACAGCAGAGGGAGGTCTTGCATTTTGGAGAGAATGGGCCTCGCACCTCCCGGCCCTGTCCTCATCCCCGTCCTCCTCCGCCGGGCTCAGGGGCCTGCGGTGGGTTTCACGGAGCTTCTCCGGTCTTGCAGTGAAGGTGCACACCTCATCCCCACACCTCATGGCCAGAACTTCTCTTCGCCCCATCGCAGGCCTCCCTTGGCGGCAGGAGCTTTGCTCTGCAGCAGGATATTTGAGATGCTTCATGAGCCATGGGGCCGAAGAAGGTAAAAAGAAGAATTTGCAGCAGACTTGCTGCTCTGGAGGTAGTTAGCATGTGCCTGTGAGCTCCTTGGGCCAGTACATGTGGGTCTGGGACTGGAGCTGTGCCACGGGCTGGTGGCAGGGCTGCTCTGGCCACCCTGGGACTCAGCAGCTGCCAGAGCCCGGTGCTCTGGTGCAGGGTGGGCCGGCTGAGAAACCACTGCAATTTCCAGCCCATGAATCATTGCAGAGCTTCCCCTCCCCTCTGGTCTCCTGCTCTCTGTCCTGTAGCTTGCTGGCTCATGGGCACAGGCAGGTCAGGTCACTCTCTCCCTTGATCTCGATTTTTCCTCTAGCACATGCAAGTTTTTTCCACGCGCAGTGGTTGGAACAGATCTGATTATCAACATTTCAGAAAGAACAGAGGAGCAGGCTTTGCTTCTTGAAAGAAAACCACCTAGTTGGGTTCCTCATACAAGTGTCCCCAGCGCAACCACATCCACGTCAGGTGGAGGAGTGAGGGGGGGCACCAGCGAGGCGCCGGGGGAGGCACCTGCGGCAGCACCCGGGCTGCTGCCCCTGCACTGCGGGGTGCTGCACTTCTGGACCCCCGCGAGAAATGGGGTGGACCTGGCCTCTGTGATTTACATCCCCCAAGGCCTTCGGGGGCACATTTTCCCCTGAACTTCAGGCTGATCCAGGGATGACTTGTGCAAACACCTGCTGAAAGCCACAGGTAATTCCGCAGCAAAGGACGGATGGATCCAGCTCCAGAGCACATAGCTGCAGGGGAAGAGTTTGCAAACGCGTCTCGTCTCCACAGGACTGAGTGTGGCTGGCAGGACAAGCTTTCCAAGCTGTTCCTGCCCTGAGGAAAGACTGACAGTGAGCTCAGCCCCCTGCACTGCAGCAGTGCCAGTGGAAAGCTTTGCTCCCCACTTCTGCATTTCATGCCGGTTGTGGCTAAACAGTAACGTGTGGTCAGTGGGGGCTGGCGGAGCGGTGTGTGATGGCTGAGTCACGAGTGGCCCGGCTCCACTGGCCCTTTTTCGAGTGGCAGGGCCTGGCGCTGGCTGGGAGCGAGGAGGCATTCCCAGCAGGTCCCGTTCCCCCTCCTCCCGCAGCCACCGGCCGCCGGCAGCTGTCTTGGCCCAGAGCTGAGCGTGGCTCCTGCAGCAGGTGGCTGGACCCGTGCCCTGAGCCCTTCCAGCGGGGAAACCCCCACATGAGCCAGAGGGACGGGGTGAGCTGGAAACCCGGGCTGGGCTTTTTAACTGCCAGGCTGGGGGAAGTGCTCCGGCCCTGCTCACCACTCCCCCAGCACCCACTAGCAAGGCCTGGGCACCTTCCCGTAGACACGTGTCCCGTGGGGAGCAGAAAGCCAAAGGGAGCTTGTGTCTCACTGGGGCTATTTGACCCACACTGCCATGCCCGTGGGGAAAGAGTCAGGGGAAGACAGGAGGGAAGAAAACCAGAGGGCAGCTTGTGAGGGGAGGCTGCGCTGCCTGAAACCTGCCCAGCAGAAGGGAGAAGCATGTCCGGGCAGGTGCTCCTGACCCCTGCCTGGGGGAGGGAGGCAGCAAGGGCTGTGCTGGATGCATCCCGCTCCCCCGCAAGTCATTGCCTCTTCCCAGAGGATGAATAACCTGCGGCGAAGCGTGCTCTCCCACCGGGCTGTGTCCCAGCAGCGCTTCGGAGCAGCGGGGCACAGCGGAGGCTTGTCCTAATCCGCACCGCAGTCCCCAGCAGTGGTGCAGGGGCAAGGACAGCCACGCGTGGGGGGCCCGGGCACCACGCTCCCGGCACAGCGCCTTCCTTCAGCCCCGCTGCTGCAGGTCTCCCCGGCTCGGGCACAGAGGCCGTGGGTCTGGGGCATGGCTCCTTGCCCTGCTTCCCTCCGGAGCACCGGCTGGTGCCCGGGGGAGCGCGGCACAGGGAAACACTCCGGAGAGAAGCCAGAAATGGCAGCAGCAGCAGCAGCAGCAGCAGAGGTTTCTACGCCGGCACCCGGGCGGTCAGCGCGGCCGGCCCGCGGGAGCGGAGACCCGTGGGCGATCCCCGCAGCTCGGCGCGGCTCGGCTCGGTCCCCGGCGGCCCCGGGGCCGACACCTGCCGGGCGCCCGCCCCGCCCGGCCCATTGGCTCCGGGCCCCGGGGGCGGCCCCGCGCCGCCCTCCCCGCCCCCGCGCCGCCCCCCCGGCCCCGGGCCCATATTAGCGGGCGCGGCGGCGCGGCAGCAGTGGGTTGCAAGATGCCGCGCTCCTTCCTGGTGAAGAAGCACTTCTCGGCCAGCAAGAAGCCCAACTACAGCGAGCTGGAGAGCCAGGCCGGTGCGTGGACGGGGCGCGGCGGGACGGGCCACGCACGTGGGGCGCTCCGCGGGGTGGTGCGGGGGCTCGGGTACGGGTGCGGGATCTCCTTGTGTCTCCGCACGGGAGCGGGTGGGTGACTGACTTTTTGCAGGGGTGCGGGGGTGGTTTTGTTCAATTTCGTGCATCTCGGGTGGGATGGGGCGCGGGATCCCCCGTGTCCCGGGATGTGGAGCCGCCCTGTGGTGTCCCGGCGTGGGCGGAGGCGCCGGGGGCTCCCCCACGGGGTGGGCACGGGTGCGTGGGGAGCTCCCCGTGATGGGTCCCCTTCGCCGCATCCCTCGCAGCAGGGCGGGCAGAGGCGCCGAGCCCCCCTGGGGTGGGGTCTCCTTTGCCCCGGGGTGGGCTGGGGCTCTGGGCCCCCGTGGGGTGGGCTGGGGTCCCTTTGCCCCTCCGGCTCTGGGGTGGGGTGCGGGGCTCCCACGGGAAGGCCTGGGGTCGGGTCCCGTTGCCCCGGGGGTGGTGCAGAGCCCCGCGGGGGTGGGTCGGGGCCCCCTCGCCCCCGTTCCCACGGGGAGCACCGGGCCCCCGCTGAGCGCTGCCGCCTCCCGCAGTGCTGGCCGCCCCGCTGCTGTACGAGACGTGCCCGCTGCCCGTCATCCCCCCGCCCGAGGTGCTCGGCCCCGGCGCCTACTACCCGCCGCTGGTGTGGGACGCGGGGCTGCTCTCCAGCCTCTTCCCGGGCGGCCCGGGCAGCGAGGCGGCGGGCGGTGCGGCCCCCGCCCTGGACCTGACCGCGCTCTCCAGCGAGGAGGACGAAGGCAAGAGCTCGGGGCCCCCCAGCCCAGCCTCGGCCCCCGCCGCCGCCGAGCGCTTCCGCTGCGCCCAGTGTGCCAAGGCTTACTCCACCTTCGCCGGGCTCTCCAAGCACAAGCAATTGCACTGTGATGCCCAGGCCAGGAAATCCTTCAGCTGCAAGTACTGCGAGAAGGAGTACGTGAGCCTGGGGGCTCTCAAGATGCACATCCGGAGCCACACGCTGCCCTGCGTCTGCAAGATGTGCGGCAAGGCCTTCTCCCGGCCCTGGCTGCTGCAGGGCCACATCCGGACGCACACCGGTAACGCTGGCTCTCGCCCCTCTCCCTCCCTCCCTTATCGCCTCCCGCTTCCCAGCTCCACGGCCCCCAGCGAATCGCCGGGCCGGGTGTTATCTGGGAAGATAAGGGCTTCCCAAACCCCCTTGGCACATCTCTCTAAAATGTCCTTTAAATATCCTCTCGGCTGGAACCTAGCAGAGGGTCAAGGCTCAGCTCGTTAAAAAAAAAAAAAATCTGTGCCGCTGCTGTTAGTGCCGTGCCTGCCCACGGGCCAGCCCACGGGCCACGGTGCGATGGCGCACGCTTCAGCTCGATTTCATAAACTGGGGCTACGAGACTGCTGGAGCACTCCCTCCCGCTGCACCGCCGTGCCCGAAGCATCCCTCCCTGCCCGCGCCCGGGCCTCCCAGCCAGGGCAGCATCCCAGACCCGGCTGCCCACCACCGCGGCCTCCGGCCCGCCGCCCTGCTCGGCAGCACTGAGCTCGGCTCAAAGCCCGCCCGCTGCCGAGATGCAGGGCAGCCAGGCTCGGCGAGGCCTCGGGCAGGTGCTGGGGCGCAGGGCCGGCCACCCCCCGCACCTGTTGGTGCGGGTCCGGGTGCCGCAGCTGCAGCCCGCCCCGGCCGCCCCTACAATGCATCTCCCGAGCATCCTTTGTGGGGCTGCGGGGATAGTGTAATTGTTACTTGGCACTGATTTCACACCCTCTTAACGTACGAAGCCGGGAAGACTTAATTGTGCTTTCCAAATTGAGCATACGCATTTGTTTCCTCCAAAAGAGTCTTTCTGGGAGGAATTCGCCCTGGCCAGGCTTTTCAATGCGAGCTGGGCGGGAGAAGGGGGAGCGCGGGGTTCGGCGGAGGAAATAGCTATACTCACCCTGGCGCTGGCGCCTTTCAGCCGCTGCCTGCTATGATATAATTAACACATAGCGCTTGGCTTTCCTGCCTCCCTGCAAACCGTTTGCTTGGCTCCAGGCAGGAGACGAATGTCGCGTCTTCGTTTGTATGTGCAACTGCCTTGCCGCTTGCAGATGTTTCCAGCGTTAGTTTTCCGTGGTTCGTAGGAGAGGTTTTTCTGGGAGTAGGAAACTCCCAAGTCCGCGGCTTTCCCCGAAGTGAATGCTGTACATACCTCGCCCGGCTTTCCCTCCAAACAATAACAGCCAGCACTTCTTTTCACTGTGCTCTTCACAAACTTTGGCTAATGAATGGCTCCTTCTTTGATATTCCCCATGTGTTGATGCACTGGTTAATTGGGAGCGTTTCTCTTTGTCCCATAGGTGAAAAGCCCTTTTCCTGTACACACTGCAACCGGGCCTTTGCTGACCGCTCTAATCTCCGAGCCCACCTGCAGACCCATTCAGATGTAAAGAAGTACCAATGCAAAACCTGCTCCCGGACTTTCTCCCGTATGTCGCTGCTCCACAAGCACGAGGAGACGGGCTGCTCCGGCTCTCGCTGAGGACGCTGCTCCCCCGGGCCTCTCACCACGCCAATACCTGTATTATAACTAGTTTCTGTAGGAGTTAGTTTCCTCCGTCGCCATCGCAGTGTGCACCGGGCCGGACGCAGCTACTCTGGCCCTCGAGACCCTCACACTCCTCGCTCGGTGCCTCCTGTGCAATGCGAAGGCCTGATCCTTCTCCCGTCCCGGCGTCTGAGGGTGCAGGGTTGGACTCCGGTGCCAAGCGTGGGTGGCAAAGCAAGTGGGTGAAACTCGGGGGGGCGCAGCCCTGAGCCCCACCCGCTGCTGCCGCAGCCCCTCAGCAGGTGCTCCCGCTTGCCAGAGGCACTCGGCACCTTGCAGGGTGGGACCTGCACCCTGGCCCCACCGCCGGTATCAAACATTGCGACCATGTAGCTTGGGGGGGTTGGGGTTTTTTGTGTTTGGTTTTTTTTATTTTTTTTTTTACCGTAACCACTTGGTAACTTTTAAGAACCAATATTTTTTTAATGAAGGACAAAGTGTTAACCCCCCCACCCTGAGTGTATATACGCCGCCTGTAGAAGGTGTAACTATGCAATAATACAGTATCCCAGTAGTTGTGAAGCAGCTGCTTCTCCCCAGCACAATGACAATTTGCAATGCCTGCGAGATTAACAGTGTCCATAAAAGGCATGGGTAGCCATTTCAAACACCAACCCTGTTTACAGAGCAGCTATGCACTCAAGCACCTGTTAATATGACTCTTAACAACTGCTTTTCAAGAGAACTGTGACTAATAGCAGGCACTTGTCAGCCGATACAATGGTGGCCTGTCCCAAGGCTGCCCATCGACAGGTGTGTGCCAAAAGCCCTATTTATGGGTATTGACAGGTGCCTCCTGAATGCATCTTTCTTTGGACATTGTTTTCATGGAATCATTACAAAGAGGATGTTTACATTTCAAAGGTACACTGGTATTTATATTTTTGTGCCACAATTTTGTACTGATGAAACTTTTTATATAATTATATACAGTTTATTGATATTCAATAAAATGGTTAATTTATAATAGGGTTTTGTGGGTGCTTAGGGGGAATATGCAGCAGTGAATGGGGGGGGAGTGCTGCGGGGACTGGGGGGCTGCGTGGGGGTGCTGGATTCAGCTCTCCTGCTCCCACCCTGCCCTCCTGGCCTCTGGCTGCAGGTGAACGGCAAGTGGCATTCACAGGAGGGGGTCTGCAGAGCAGTTGCCTCTCCGGGGAGGAAAAGGCAGCCTGAGTCAGTTCCTGCCAAAGGGCTGGGGCTGGGGAAGGGGAAGCTGTGCAGTGATGCAGGCTGGGGAGGGGATCGGGCTGCTGGGGGTGCAGCGGATCTTCCTGGCTCCGTGGGGGAAAGTGCAAGGGCCCCTGTCCCTCCCAGCCTGCCTGGGTGGCTGCTGGCTTCTCCGGGGGGCTCCTGGAGCACCCATAGCCTGGCCGCGTCCCTCAGCACTGCCTGGGGAGCCGGTCTGTGCTGCGGCACGAGGGACTGCCCTGCTGGGGCTGCCTCCGGCCCTTGGCAGGCTCCCGAGCCTCCCCGGGGATGGCTAAAGCACCAGGCACCTCAGTGAGCTGAGCCTCCGGGTGGGTGACCCCATGTGGGTGGTGCGGCAGCGCAGGTGACGCATCCTGTTGTCACCGCAGGGCCCTTCAGCAAGCACAGGTGGGGCTGTCCCTGCGTGCCCACAGCCGGGAGGGGACCGAGGGGCAGGTGCTCCCGGATGCCCCAGGTACCTGCCTCTAGGATTTCCATAATGAAACTGTCCCAATGCCCCAAACTACCTGCCTTGCACCTTCCCAGCCACCTCTGAATCTGGGGTGGTTCAGGGACAGTGCAGCCGGTCTTGCTGCCTGCCTCCCCCAGTGGCTGGGGTTTTGTCCTTCTCCCTCTGCATTTCCTCGGTGCCATCTCCAGGACATTGCTTTTAACCAGGGAATAAAAGCGTGTGCCCCTCAGCGCTCATCCCCCCTCCAGCCCGCTGGCGTCCGGCTCCCTGCGCCTCTTCCAGGGCCTGTTACGGAGCAGGAAGATGTGTGTGGCTGTAAAACTGAGCAGAGCTGCTGCTCGGCCCTTCTTTAATTAAGAGCTCGCCCAGTATAAACTGACTTTCCCAGCCGAGTTGGACTCATTACTTGATTATTAAGCAGGGCAGGAAGTTTTGGGTTTGCTCTTGTGTGTGCTTTTTTCTTCCTTTTCCCAACAGGAAGCGGGGGAGGGGCACTAATTACTTTCAGCTTTCCATCCATAAAATCCTGGAGCCGCAAAAGCAGTTAAATAGTTAAAAAAAGACCAATTTTGAGAACAGACCACCTGCAGGAGCTGGAAAGGAGTGTCGAGGAGTGGGTAAGCAGGGAGCAGAAGCCCACTGAGCCCTGCTTGCTGGGGAGGCGGCGCAGGCTGTCCCGCCAGCCCGGGTCGGCGTTGGCTTTGCGGCTCTGACATGCAAGAGCCCTCGGTTACCGCTTAGTGTTAGGGTCCTGCAGCGTGCATCCAACCACACTGCATGGGCTGCGCCTTACCCCCGTCCATGCGTGTCACGGCTGTCACCGATTCGGACAAGAACCCTTTCCCCGCGTCATTTAGGCCGTTGCTTCGTCCCTGCACTGGCACCCACCAGGGAACCCTGCCAGCTCCCTCTCAATGGGCTTCGACGAATATTGGTTAGGCAGGCGATGAGAGTTGTGAGAAACCTCCTCCTTAGCAATCCTTCCTGCTCTCAGTTGTGTTCCTGGCTTTGTCCAGAGCCTGGCTGGGACGCAAGGCTTTTAGAGAGAAGGTATAAAACGGGTGGAGGACAGCCTAGGCTCTGACTGACAAATCCCACTGGCATTCAAACACAAATGCAGCCTTAAAACACTGGAAAAAAGAAATGCTGCCTGTTCTGAATCACAAAAGCGCAGCCCACTTGGGCTGCTGCTGCATCTGCTCCCTTCCCTGCCCTGCCCAAGCACCCTGCACCCCGGGGACCCGTGGCTGCTCAGATGGGAGCACCCTGTGCCCCGGGGACCCACGGCTGCTCAGATGCTGTCCCGCAGCTTGGGGCAGCGCCTCTGACCTCCCCAAGTTATACCCAGGTCTGGACCAGCTGCTGCCCTGTTGCAGGGTGATGGACGTGGCCCAGATTCCTCCTCTTCTGACTGGCTGCTCATTTTCCTACTGCAAAAATATTTATTTCTACACTGAGGGCTGTTGGGTGAGCAGAGGGCTGGGGCCCACGACAAGGACACCCCTGCGTCCAGCTCAAACCTGCTGCATACGCGGGCAATCCCCTCTGTCCTTTCTCTGCCCCCATACACCTTGGGGCTCTGCGATGGAGAATTGCACCCAGGAGCTGGGCCAGAGGATGAGTTGCAATTGCTTTTTCATTTCATTTTCAGAAGTAAACCACCCAGAGCAGCATCCCTGGCAGCAAGGGCATCTGGCAGCAGTGCCGTGGTCCCCTGCCCTTGGTTCCCTGCGTTTGCCCGAGCAGCGAGTACGGCACGGCAAAGCCAGAGGGTTCACGGCAAAACCTCAGCAGTTTTTTTTCCCTGTTTTTTTCCCCCCTCTCTATTTTAATGCCACAGGAACTAAACACACCGTAAAGCCGCTGCCTGCAGCCCGGCTGTTTCATCCAGGTATCGCAGGCTGCAGTTTCGGCAGTGGGGGTGGCGGGGAGGGGGCAGCCGGCGATTAACAGGAGGAACCATTTGGTGACCACCTTGTGTGACCATCTGTAACAGATTACGGTGTCAGCGCTCGTAAAAGCCAGGATTCAATCAAGCGCCTGGCAGGTAGCGGGGGGCCCCGCTGGCAGGGGCCGTGGTGCCGGGGTGCAGGCTGTGCCGGCTCCGGGCTGCCGCGCTCCCCGGGCGGCAGCACGGCCACGGCGTCGAGCGTTTGAACTCTGCCATTTAATTTCCACGGACCTCCACAGGACCTTTAAACAAGCACGTACGTCCCCTCGGCTCCTGGAGCCCTTTCAAAGGCTCCGGGGAAACCACAAAGTGCCTTTTCTTACAGAGAGGACTAGTTCCCCCCCCCCCACACCCGACCCAATGTAGAATTAAGGGTGTTTGGAAACCCACCCTGCCGTGGGACCCTCCCAGGACAGAGAGATGGGGCAGACCTATGCAGAGATACTGAGTTAAAAAGGGCTTTAAGGCTTCCACGCTGCTGTTTGAAATCATCCTGTCTCTGCGGGCATCCGGAGCGTCCCAGAGGGGATGAGAAGGGAAGTGGGTGGATTACAGCCACCTTTGCAAAGGCTAAGCTTCATCTGCTTGGTGATTTAGGGGCTGCAGTTCCCAAAACTGCCTTTTTCACCACATTCTTTCCTCATCTCTCTCGGGGATGGGCACAAGGCACGCCAGGCCCTGGTGCAGTGAGGGCAAAGAGCAGCTCCGGGGCCACTCTGCACCCGAAGTCCTTGGCAAACCCCCCATGGGGCATCCTGGCATTGGGAAGAAGAAAGAGGGAAAAAGAAGGGCTGGAAGGTGTTTAAACATGAGGAAAACACTGAGCCCCTCTCATGCTCAGCTGAGCTGGGGGCTCCCTGCAGAGCTCACCTCGAGGCGGGGAGCTGGCGGTGGGTGGGGAACAGCTCTCCCACTGGCTCCCAAAATGCCTCCCCCCATCTCCAGGGCAGAAGGAAGGAAAAAATTTTACACTTTTTTCTCCTGTTGCTGCAAAACTGTCTGATAGAAATGTTCTCTTCGTGATCTCCCGGATCCCCCACAGCCTCCAGAGGAGAGTTTCCAGCATCTGAGCGTGCAGCCCCGGGAGAAGGCAAGCCAAAGCTCAGCCCCTACAAAGCGTAGCAGCCTAATTCTTCTTTTGGCTCTTACCTTACCTAGAAAAAGCTGAATAAACAAACAGAAACCAGGCAGGATCCAGGGAAAGGCCCATTATTAAAGTCAATCACTGGACGGCTGTTTCTGATTTGGGGAAGCGAATGACCGGACCCTCACGGCAGAAGCCGGGACGGCTCGTGGGGCGATCAGCAGAGACAACACGGGTTTCTCACTCCAGATACCTGGAACTGTGGGAGGCCTTGGAAGATGTGTGCATTTATCCTCGGCTGGGCAAGAAGGGCAGCAGGTGCCGGTGCAGGCTCAGCAAGCCCCTGTCAACAGGCAGTCCTGGTGAAAGCCTCTGTCCATTAACAGTTCACCATAAGGAGGGGGGTTCACAAACAAGCTGCAGGTGTAGCTATTGTTTTTGTGGCTCTGGGCTATTGACACGAGCAATAATCTCAAATTAATCTTTAATCGGATGATGAACTGATATCGTGGGGCTGGGGAGGTGCGAGTCTTCCCATGGAGACAAAGAGCATGAAAAATGTGGAGAGAGGGAGGCAGGGAGACCTGCGGAAGGGGAGCGAGGCCGAAGGATTAAAATAAAGATCATTTCTCCCTGCAGATGCAGGCGGTCTGGACTGCAGCATCACCGTGGTCTTGCTGCTGGCTGCGCTCGCCTTTGCGAGGGCATCGCCTCTCCCCGGCCACGCTGCCTGCGAGTCCCTCCCTGCCCCTCCCCGCGACGGCGGGGCGAGGGGCGATGCCCGCCCCAGGGCTGCACCGTGCCCCGGCAAAGCATCAGCCACCTGCCAAAACAGCGCGAGCGCGCGCCTCGCTGGCTCAAAAATCAGGCTGTGAATCCTCTCGGCAGAGGCCGGCTTTCTGCTGGGTGAAGCAAGCACAAACTCCTCGCCCCAAGCGCACTGGGCATCTCCGCTCACCCTGCGGGGTTGAGAAACACCGTCCCAGGGCTGTGTCACCTTCCAACTATTTATGTCCCCTGAGCAAATGTCATGGCAGCGGTCACGGCCGGCGGGAGGACAGGCAGCACCCGGCTGCGCTTGGAGGGGTTTGGGAGACCATGGAGGGACGGACAAGCCCAACACTGGTGTGGGTTAAACGGTTGTTTCTCCTCTTTCGCTCTCAGCCGGTCCCGACGATGGGGAAAGCTTTGGGGGCCGCTGGCACTGCCCCCCCAGTGGGCACGGGCTCGTGTGGGGTGGGAGCGGGTCTCTGTCCCCAGGCGGGTGATGGGTAGGGCTGAGCAAACAGCCAGGAGCGGCCACGGACCCCTCTGCAGAGACACCCTCGCCAGAGCCCCAGGCACTTCACAACCCACTCCATTAACGGCAGTGGGTTAAAAATGAAAGCCATAAAGCCGCTATATTTAATTTCTTCACCTGAGGATGAACAGTTTAGCACAAGGGACACAAGCGCACGCACAGCAGCGACCCGTGTCCTCCCCACAATAAGAAGTGCAAGAGTTACCAGCCTGCGCCGACAGCTTTACAATAGCAATGCTGTGCTGTAACTTATTGGAGATCTGCCTAGAAAATCATCAGAAAGTATTTTAAATCCAGCATAACATACATATTTATGGATCACCTTCTGTTTTACTGGGCTCCCTGAAAGCAATGCGAGGCCTGTTTTACTTTTCTCAATAAAAAGGCTCACATTTCACATACGAGGAGATTGGCGTCTCCCTAGCTAATTAATCCGGGTTCCCCTCCACCTCCGCATTTTCCACGCAGGGTTATGCTGGCGACACTTTGTCTGTGGCCGCTCCGGGGAGGACGGTGCTGCACATTAAGCCTCCTTTGCCGGCGATGCGCTGGAGGCAGAGCGGGGCAAGGCGAGGAAGTGGCGGCGTGTCGTGGCACAGAGTCATGGCCCGTTATAAAGAGCTTCAAGGGCCTGCATTATGTCATTACTCAATTAGCCTGTTGGTAATAGCACTTCATTAGAGAGACAGTTCCTATTCACTGGCCCTAATCCACTTTCTAAAGACAGGGCTGGAGCCATTGATCGCTTTTCCCGCTTTCCCGAAGAGGCAGAAAGCGGGTTTGGAGAGTGGCCCCGCGGCGGGCGGGGGGGAGCGATCCCACCCCTGCGGCCAGGGCAGCCCCCCGCCACCCTAAAACCGAGATGGGGGCAGACCTGGCAGCTCGGGGATGTGCGGGGGTGCAGAGCACCTGCTCTTCTCACCAACCTCAGAAATCAGGCTGTTAACCAGGGAATAAAAGAGTTTTGGTGTCAAACCACCATAGGCAACCACAGCTGGGGACGTGACCCCTCCTAGCCTGCCCGGACGGGTTGGTGAGCCGGTGCCAGGGATGCTCTCGGGGGGCCGGCTGCAGGGATGGGCACTGCCTGCCCAGCCTGCACCTCGCTTCTGTCCACAGTGGGGGCAGAAGGAAAAGCCTCTCTTTTTCTTTTTTTTTTCTTTTTTTTTCTTTTTTTTCAGCCCCCCCCCCCCCCGTGACATTCAATGCTTGGTGGAAACTGAAGCAGGGTAGGAAGTGGAGCGAGAGCCGCGTGCAGGAAACCGATGTGTGTCAGGAAAGGATGTCAGCGCCGACGGTGGGACCGAGAGGCCAACAGCCGGCACGGGAGCTGCCCCCGCCCCGCCGGCGACTTGCTGATGAGAGGGACAGGAAGCGGAACAGAGCCCTTCCTCTATAAACGAAGGTGTCTGCTTCCATTCGAGGTGGTGATAGAGCAAACCCGGAGGTGCAGGGAGCTCCCAGCCAGCGCAGAGGTGCCCAGCTGGGGCAGCACCACAGGGCTGGGAAGCGTTCCCCATGGCCTGCCCACCCTGTTGGCTTCAAAGCCATTGGGCTCCTGCGCCCCACAGGGACCTGGTCCCCCAGATCACCCCACCACGATGACCAGAGCATCCTCAGCTACGGCCCCGTGCGAGGCTGCCGCACGGCTGGTGCTTGGGCCCTCATCCTGCCGCAGCCCCCAGCGGGACACCAGCCCGCAGGCACCTCGCCCACCCCACGTCCTCCTTCCCCGGGGCGTCTGTCAGCCAGGTGCCCCCGTCATGCTGTGCTGCCGCGGGAGGAGCCGGGCTTGGGGTTTTTCCCTCCCCCATAAGAAATAACCATTGCTCAGACTTCAGAAAGATGCAGCCTAAGCACAGAAGTTATTTTAGGTCAAAAGATGTACTGGGGTAGGAAAGTTTACTGCCCTCGTTATGGCAGCTGCTGTCTGTGATCAATATAATGCAATTTTTCCCCAAAAAAACCTCACTTTACAGCAATAGCCTTCCATCGTCACTCCCACTGGGCTGGAGGGCACCAACGTGGAGCCTCCATTTGCTGGAAAAAGTAATAGTTATTAGTACTTGTGACTCAGGTGAGGACCTGAAGGCCAGTTTTTAAATGCAGACGCTGTGGCAGATGGCAACTGGTTTCCCTCAGACGGTCTTCAGAGCATCCCAGGAGCCAAAAGAATGGCTGGCACGTGCCTGAGGGACAGGGACCGTGGTCCTTTCCGACTGCAGGGGAGGAAGGGAAGGCTGGGGTGTCACACACCGTCACCCATCGGAAAGTCCAAATCTTCCACGATTTAAGCAAACACCTTGTTTTCATTCAAGCCCTTTTGCCATTTCATAATACTGGCTACTTCTCTCTGAAAGGAAATAGCTGTCCCATAAATAAAGGAAGGTGGGAGGGAGTGTGGGGGAGGCTGCGAGCACAGGCGAGGGAGATGCAGAAAGCTTTTCCCGGCATGCTCCAGCTCATGGCCGGAGGATAACATCAATAAGCGGAAGAACAGAGAGGGTCTGTGGGGCACACGCGTGGCAAGGAGCCACTCACACATGGCCACGCCTGGGGCACCCCCAGCCGCCCCCTTGTCACCCTCCGAGCATCCTCCCTGTGAGCATCCTCCCATCCTCCCAGTGCTGAGACCGGTCCCCGTGGTGAGCCCCACACACCGAGCCCCGAGCCTGGGCTCCTGGGCACCCGGAGCTGTTTCCCCACTGCAGCAGGAGCCTCGGATGGGGGGGACCTGCAAAACTACCTTGTGGCACCAAGCAAGTGCAGGTCAGCAGCACAGGGGACAGCCGGGCAGGTGCGGGTATCGCATCCCGGCTCTGACACCAACTCTGCATCCTCAGTCATGACACATCACCTCCACATGCGCTCTTTTCACAGTGGGGAATATCATACTGCAGCTGCAGCTGAAGGAGCTCTCTGAGCCCGGCGGTGGGGAGCAGGCACCCCAGCAGACAAGCCAAGACATGAGAAGGGGCACCAGGACCAGCACCCTCCCGGGGAACCCTCACTGGCAGCCCCGTGGGGAGGCCCGGGACCCACTGGCCCCACATACCTGTGGGTCAGGGCTCAGCTGGCTGCAGGTTTCTCTCTGCTGGCCTGGCCTCAGAGCTGAGCCATTAATAACCAGCTCTAGTTGTGTCTCTCCAGCCCGCAGCCCTTATTTTCTTTCAAAACCAAGCTGTGATGGGAATGAATTATCTCTCTTCATTTTCATTTTCCCTCTGTCTCTGCTGCTGGCAAATTAACAGCTCCCCTTGATGCCAAACAGTCTGCAGTTTATCTCCTGAAGCACAAGTTTCACTCCCAATCTGCACTGGGGAAACTTAAAGTAATTGCAGAAAACTATTCTGAAAGGAATCCAGCAGCAAAGAAGTCAAATAAATAGGGACCATATGCACCACGCCAGTCAGAGGCACTGCACGGAGATGCTCTCGTTCGCAGTGCTCAGTCCCACCCCAAGCCGGCGGCGTGGCCCGCCTGCCCCCCACACAGGGCTCTGCTCTGGTACAAAAACTTTCTCCAGGGGTGGTTTGCAGTGCTTGAAGCTGACTGGGTTTGCAGACTGAGTTTTGCACACAGACCTGCTGGGTATGTTTTCACCCAGGGTTTAGCTGGCTCTTAGTGGAGGACAGAGAAGAGAGCTGGTTGCTAACCCGGGGAACTGCCGCCGGTGGGTATTTCAGCCGGCTTCTGGGTGCAATGCTGGGGGAGGATTTCCAGTGCACCACGAAGGACTCTTTGCAAGGGCCCCATTTGCTGTTGGGCTGCGTGGGGTCTTGCCAACATGGTCTCATTCTAGCTAAGGCAGGGACTCGAGCTTTCTCAGCTGCGCCAGGCTTGGCTGCTTTGCTTCCTGTGACCCATTTTCCCGCATTAAATGGGGTGCAGACACTGCAAGGTCTGTCAGCCTGCTGCCAGGCTCCCAGTGCCGGGCCTGGGGTGCGCTGCCAAGCAGGATCCAGCCCCAGCCCCGCACCATGAAGGTCTGCCATGGCCCTCAGTGGCTCTGCGAGGGAGGGCAGAGGCAGATGCGAAGCGTCCCCTAAAGCAGACGACACTGGGACCTTTGATTCCTGTGCAGCCCAGCCCTGCCCGGTCACGCACACGCATTTCGGGTCCCCGTTGGCGAGGGCAGTGCTGCCTCGCTGCTCGGTGCCGCTGCGGCAGCCAGCCCCGTTCCTCCTCGGCCGGGAGAGGCGGCAGCCAAAGGGCTCATCCCGCAGCTGCCTTCACCCAGTCCCTGCTTTACATCAAGGAGCCCCAGCACAGATCAAAGCGCTCTGAGGTTTCCCTTGTGCAGCCCGAAGTGCTCTCAGAGGGTGACGTGCTGCTGTCAGCAGCCCCTGGCCACAGGGACGGCGTTATCCCCACCCCGTCACAGCCACCTCCTTCTCGCCACTCCTCCCGCGGGCAGGCGGGCAGGCGCTTGGCCGGGTCTGCAGACCCTCAGCATCGCTCGGCACCGAGCTCGCGCACCGGCTGCCCCGGTGCCTGGGTTTGCAGCGGTCCCCTGCCCCTTGTAAGGTGCTGCCAGGTCTCCTCTTGCTCGGCATCGCCCGCGCTTGCCCGTGGATGGAGGGCGACGGCAGCGCTTGGCACAGTAGCGGTGCCCGGCACAGTGTGGGAGCTGGGGAGGGTGACGGTGCACGGCCCTTCCTGGGGGGCATGAAGCGCTTGGACGCCTGTTATCACCAAGTGTTGGGGAAAATGCTGTGATTAGACAGAAAGGAGGAAAATAATAATGGCTAATGCTTCCAAAAGTAATTTGGGGACCCTCAATTTAGAAAGCCAAAACTGAGCTCCCTTGAAGAGGCTGTTTTCCAGAGGCTTCTCCAAAACGTCTGGAGGAGTTATCCGTCATTTGGCACCAGCAGCATTTGCCATTTCTACGAGTTGTGGCCGGGAACTGCTAGTTAAGATGCCTGCTTGCCCAGCACTGGGGCTGCCCATCACTGAGCAGCGAGGAGTCATCTTGCAAAACCCTCCGGCTTTCGGATGGGTCAGCCTGTGCCAGCAATACCGGGCTAGCATTACCCCGGGCTTGGGATGCTACCATGAGCAAGGTTTCTGAAAATAGTCCCTGGCACTCCTCCACGCTGCCGGGCTGGGCCAAGCGTCTCTGAGACTTGCTTCCAGCTTCCCCACGGCCCCAGTGGGAAGAGGAGACTCTCCCTCCCTGCACTGCCTTGGCCCCCCCTCCACCCTGCTCCCCCTGCCCAGGGCAGAGCCCTCCGTCCCCCCGTGCTGACGCCCAAGCCCCTCAGCTATCCCGACGGCCACGCTGAAGGCAGCCTGCGTATATAAAATTAGCACCCTCGCAGGAGGCTGAGAGGGGAAACCTGCCCTGGGCGGCCGCAATGGGAAGCAGATGCTCTGTGATTAAGCCCACATGCGCAGGGCAGTGCCGTCCTCCGAGCAGGGCTGTGGTGCCCGGGCCGGGGGACGGAGGGCACGCGCCGGAGCAAAGGCTGCTCTGGGCAGGGCTGGCTCGGGCTGGGAGCCGGCGGAGGGGCTGGATGCAGCCCAGCTCCTGGCGGCCTGGGCTGGGGAGGGCTGGCAGGATGGAGCCAGGGGAGCTGCGTCTGTGTCCCCCACGAGTGATGCTTAGGGTGGAAATGTCTTATACACAAGTGCAGCTTCCCTGATGGCTCCCGCCCTGCACTTGCGGGAGCCCAGCTGAACCGAGAGGTCCATCAGGCCGAGAGGACTGTGTGAGACGAGGGCCGGGGAGCTGCATCCTGACGGCTTGCGCTGCCGGGGACGAAGCCCTGGAGGCCAGGAGAGCGAGGAGAGCCGTCCTCGGCGCAGCTCCACTGCAGCATCCCCAGCACTAATGCCATTGGCATCCTGCTTGGAGGAACAAGCATCCGGCTCCAGCCAGCAGCTCGACTCCCCAAACCTTCCCCCTCCGCACGGCCCCGGGTCACCGAAACGCCGTATCTCTTCCCTGCAGAAAGGGATGCAGCGAAGTTTCAAAGTCCACAGGCTGGTGACCCCGGCCGGGCCTCTCCTGCACGGCCGTGTTGGGAGGTGCAGAGGGAAGACACGGGGTTGCCGTCTGCAGTCACTGTGCGGGGAGTTAAAAGCCCAGCACCGAACACGCTGTGTAACCTGAGAGCGATTTTCTAGATAAGATCTAGGCAAGGGGGGGAGTTTGCAAGGCCAGGTCACGGGGGGCTCGCTGACCCCTCCGAACACCAGCCTGGGACCCCAGCGCCAGCAGGCGAGGGAGGATGCTCATCGGCGTTGCCGGCTTCGTTTCTTCTCATTTTTTTCCCTTTCATGGTTTTGTCTCGGAAGGGGGGAAGTCCCCACTTATCTCCTGCCCTCTCCAGTCTCCCCAGTGCGGTTTCTCCAGCCTCGCAATAAGGCATGGCCATTTCTGTTTCTTCTCAAGGCATTTTTCCACCCACCATCTCTGGCCCTGGTGGGAATTGTCAGCTTCGAGATAACAAGAAGGATGAATTGTTCGTACAGGATGTTGCATGAAGCCCAAGTGCTATTTGCAGGCAATTTTAATAAGTAATAATAAGGAGAGAGAACTCCAAAGGAAGTAACCTGGTACAGCAGACAAGGCAGATTTATCAAGGCAGGGAGGAAATACTCCCCAGAAATGAATCTGGCATGAGTTCCTGCACACCAGTCCCATGATCCTGTCTGCCACCACAGGCAATTCTTATCTGAAACAGCCCAGTGTTTAAAATAGACTGGAAAATAAATAGTCTTCCAGCGCGACTGATCCTCCAGAGCCTGCAGTTCATCCCAGCAGCATTTACAGTTTTCTCTGGAGTGTTTCCGACATGTACTTCAAGGCCTTCCAACTCTTTTCTCCTCCCCTGCTTGTGACATTAATAAACCTTAAGGGATTCTTAAAGCGCGTTTTATGTGGATGTATTTTTAAGCAGGAGAAGGAGAGAGCGGTTCCCAGCCCTCCGTGCCGAGGGTGGATGGAGAGTCGCTTTGCGAGGCGCACTCCAAACAGGAATCCATCAAACGCCAGGGCTAAGTGTCGCTGCGGCAGCTCCGCTAGCCGTGAAGTTGTTTAATGTTCATTGTTCACAGCTGTGTCACCCTAATAGAGTATTTTATTGTTTTTCCAGTTGTACTTAAAACCATCATTCATTATCCTGCCCAGCCAGCGAGTTGGCTGCCCACCTTTAATTGATGACACGAGACGAAACGCCTGGTCAAAGTTTCCAGTGTCTTCACCACAAGCGGGACCGGCTCCCTGCCACCCCAGACCCTGCCGCCACTGTTCAGCCCCAGCGGGTGACCTGGAGGGTGAGGGGGACGCGGCCGCCGGCAGCTCCGGTCCCCCGCGTGCGGCTCCCAGGGGAGCAGGGGCTGCCGCAGCAGACCCTGCACAGAGCAGTGGTGGTACCAGGGCTGGGGCACCAGCTCAGCGCAGGAACCCTGGGGAGAGAGCGGGCGCCCCGAGGTGCCGGGGATGCTGCAAGCCACCCTCCGGGCTGCGACGAGGACAAACCTGGGCTGCAGCAAAGCCCGCGGGGCCGTCCCTGCCCGCCTGGAGAGCAGGGTGTCCGCAGCCATCGCCTTGCCCCGGTTGAATCAGCCCTGACCGGGGCCTCTTATCGCCCGCGGGGGCAGGCGGAGGCGGGGGCGAGGTCCAAACAGCCCCGGTGCCGCGCATCCTGCTGTGCCCAGCTCCGGCATCAGTGTCACCTCCCGCGGATACACCTTGCTGGGTCTAACCGCCCCAAAAAGCACTGTTTTGGCCAGTGGAGCCATCTCCCTGCGTTGCCCATCCATGCCGAGCTGGCCCATAGCCTGTCCTGCCCCAAGCCACCCTGACAGCCACCCGCCCGCAGGCCGGTATGTGATGTTCGCCTATGACAACTAATTGCAGTGACTAACTTTTTTGTTGGAAAACAGCCCTTTTCGCAGGCGGGGAAGTCTCTCTGCTCTGTGTAAGTCCTGACAGACTCTCTACAGTAGTTAAAAGGGACGGCATTAAAGAAAAAGAACAACCCCAAAGTGAAGGGCCTGTAATTTATTTACTCCCCCCAATGAATGCTGGTTGCAAATCACTCTGTATAAAAATAACTCCTTTCTCCAACTTTTGATCTCTGATATTCCTGGATTTCCCTGGGGAAAATGTAAATCTATGAACTTATTACTAATGTTTCCTGTCCCTGACAGTGGAGCCAGTTGATATTTTACTTGAGAAGCTGAAGAGAAAAAAAAGCGCAGCATAAACTTAATGACTGCGGACTGTTTTCAATCTTAGTTTCACTTTTCAGATGGAGAGTTTCCATCTTACAACAGGGAGAGGGAGATTTTTAAATAAAACATGATTTAACTTTAGCCAAACTTCCTCCTAGTGTTTATGCTTTTGGCTTGGGGCTTGATCCATTTAAAGCTGGTTCCTTTTGAAGCAGCCCTGGCTCATCACCGCGCACCAACACGACAGCTTGGAAATTGTCTGTTCCACTTCTAAATCCGAATTCCCCGGCCTCTGCCTGCCTCGTTGCCCTCCTGCCTTGCCCTGCCTCGGGGAACAGCTCCTGGCTCCTGCTCACCTATGCGGGCAGCGGGCAGCCGGCAGCGGTGGTGACGCCGGGGTGGTGGCACCTTGCGCTCGCTGGGCATCCCCTCGGCACTGCCGCGGGCACCCGGCTTGGCCATATAAAGCGTGGCCGTATAAAGCAGCTCCGTGTCACCGCTGTCCCTGGCCACAGTCATTTTGTAGCCCCAAAGCCACGTCCAGGAGCGGCTGGTGGGGAGGCATGGGACAGGAGCTCAGGGGTCCAAGAGTGTTCGGAAAGTTTCCGAATTGTCTCATTTTGGTGTGTTGCCCCCCCAAAGTAAACAAATTTCTAGTTCACAACAGGCTTTGCTTGGAAAGGTAAGGTCTTTAGTTAAGAAGCTCTGCTCAGCCTGCTGTGCTTCTGCCCAGGTACAGTGCAATCTCTGTGAGATTTTTCAGGTTTTTTTTCCCATTTTGGGATAGAAAAAAAAAATCCCCCCGAAAATCTCAGAGCACAGGAAGATCCTTTCCTGGCAGTGCCAGTGCAGGGAAGACGGTTGCACGCAGGCAGCCCAAGCCTGGCTCCTTGGAAAATGGCCTCTTCGGCTTCTCCCTCCCAGCTCGGGCTCTTCTCCCCGTCCCGCAGAGCCCTGCCAGAGCCGGGAGCCCTCCAAGTCCCAGCTCGTGTCAAAGGCGAACATCAGCTCCACTCCTGTGTGCTCTGCCTGCACCTGCGGCTCCCTGCCCTTTGGGGCTGCCCATCCCTGCCCTGCTCAGCACCCGCTGTGCTTGCTCGGGGCTGGGTGCTGGGGGGACCTGGGGGTGCAGGGGAGATGGACGAAGCGGAGGCAGCCTGGCCCCACGGCTGCTGGCCGGAACGAGCAGCAGACCTGACGCCAGGCGTGGAAGCTGGCTCCCACAGGAGCAATTCAGGCGCTGTTTTAACGTCAGCCAAAACACAGGGAATAAAAGGAACTTTAATGGGGTCTAAGTTGAGCTGTGCACCCTGGAGGATTCCTGGCTGCCTCTGTTCGTGTCAGATAAATAGCCCTGTGACTGCAGTAATGTTTAACATCCCCTCTCATTATCTCGCTGGCATCCCCGGGCTCCTGCAGGGATTGCAGCCAGGCCCCGGCCACATCTTCCCCCCAGTCCTCGTCCCGCTAGCTGGGCTGCAGCAGCACTTAAGAGCATTTTTGAAATGCAGCCTGATCCAGGGCTTAGGAGAAGAGGCTACAAGCTGAGCTCAGCACTGGTCCCACGGTGGGGCGAGAGCCCCGGGGCTTCTCCTGCCGCCGGGAGAGCCCCTGTGCCCTGTCCCTGCAGGCCAGTCCCCTCCCGCTGCCGCCGGCTGGTCAGGCAGATGCGGTGCCGGCCTCAGTCCCCTCCTTGCCTCAGTTTCCCCATCTGTAGTACAGCCTTAGTGAACCTCACTATTTATTTCTAAAGAGCTTTGAAGTTTAAGGGTGGAAAAAAAAAAGCGTCTTATACATAGGCGGTCAAAGTAGTATAGTTAATAATAATTAATACTTATTAACCCTAATAAGCATCATCGGCCATTCCGACACCCCAAAGGGTCTGTTGGAAGGAAGGATCCTTGTGTCCCATGTCCCACGCCCCATGTCCCTGCCCCAGCGGGTGCTGTCAGCCGTCCCCTCTCGCAAGCTTCTGCCCAGCGTCTCCCTTTCTGCCAGGAAGGGTTTGATTTTTCTAAGAGGGAGGGCTGGAGAGAAATACCACCTTTGGAAACAACGCCGGGTCTGGCGCGGGCGCCTGCCACCCCGCTCTGCCGGTGGGGTCAGAACAAGGGAGGATTGAGCCGTGCAACCTGCCGGCCCTTAAAGGGCTGCTTGTGCTGGGGACCACCGGCACCGCCGCGCTGGGGGGGGACCGTCCCCCCTGCTGCCACCGCGGTGGAGGAGCCGTCTCCAGCTAACCGCACATTCCTCGCCCTCCCGGCCGACCCGCACGGCCCTCGCCTCCCCTCAGCCAGCTGATCCCCACCGCCGCTCCCCAGGGATGCTGGGCATCGCCCTCTGCAAGAGGGGCTTGGGGCAAGGACCCATATAGCTCCTGGGGGTGTGGGGGGGGTGTCTTTCCCACACGGCTGATGATGCAAATGCACAAATGCTTTCTCGGGGTGCCATCTCGCTCATCCCCAGCTCAGTGGGGGACCCAGCGGTACAGAAGCAGGTGAAAACGTCGCTGAACTGGCCCCACTGCCTGGATTGTCCCCATGGGGTTTGGATAAGCTGTGACATGCCCCTTCCGGGCAGGGCGACCCTCGCACAGACCCCTGATACCCCCGGGATGAGGGTGGAAGAGCCCTGCCAAGCTCATCCTGCGGTGGCAGGCTGGGGGATCTGGGGTTTGGGGCTGGGGTCTGCAGGAGGGATCCGCGTGGCTTGGTGTGAGCAAGTGGAAATCCCAAAACCGAAGCCGCTGTGCCTGACGCTGTGCCTGTGTTCTGGCACGGCTGTGCACCCCGCTGCCCTCAGGCGCTGTGGGAACTGGGGATGCTGGCTGGGAGGGTGTTCAGCACTGGTGACCTGGGCAAATTTTGGCCGGAGAGTTGTGTGAGAGCTGATTCTTGCACCACGGTGGTGTGCACACGGGCTCTGCCTCAGAAATGCCCTGCCTTCTCCTGGCCTTTTAATTCCCCAGATGGTTCCCTCAGTACCACCAGACTCCCAGAGACCGTCAGGAGAAACAGCACATGCTCTTCTCCATCCCAATGGCTTTTCCATCCAGGTTGTTGTCTGGTGCACAGGGCTCCCTGGACCTTTCAAAGCCACTACAAAACTGCTTCCCACCGCCATCCAGCTACAAAAGGCACTTTATTAACATGCATCTTGCACAAGAGATGTGTCTACTGGCAATCGGACACTCCTGAATAAGCCAAACACTCGCAGCTCATCTTCAACATCTGTCCCACTTGCTGATAAAGTACGGCTCAGACCAGCAACCCCCACTTTGCTGACCAGAGCAGAGCATCCCAGCTTGAATGCTGATGATCATCCTTCTTCTCAGGGGTAAAAGCCCCAGAGTATCCGTGGCATGCTGCACCAGTTCTTTGCACGGATGAGCACATTGCCTGGGTAATGTGGTGGCAGAGAGACACATCCCTTCCGCTGCAGCTGGCTGGGAAGCCTCCCAGTTGCAAAGGCCAGTGTCCCCCACACCCCAAAATGCGCCAGTCAGCCTGGGGAAGAGGGATGGCTCTGGGTTATGTGACTGCCCATGCTCTGGGGTCTCTCCATGAACTCTTCAAGCTGATTTTTGGCACTGTGGGCTCCTCATGTTGCACCGACCACTAACGTGAAGCTGTACAGGTCTGGGGCCCCAAACAAGCAGGGCATTTTCCACTGTCTCCCCTTGTCTCTGAGCTCTCCTAATGCCTTCCTCCCAATAATGCTCCATTTCCCTGCTGTTTCCACTCCTCTCCCTCTCCAGGCTGGGCTTGGGGAGCAGGACAGGCTCTGTAGGCATGCTGACGTAGACAGCCATCCCACCACATTTTCGGGCACGTTGGTTGGAAATACCATGCTTTTATTTTCATTTCCCTTTCTCATAACTACAGTGTGGCATGAACGCACTTCCCAGCCACAAAGCCTCCCCACATGGGCAGCACTGCAGTGGGGGTCTGGCAGCACCCACAGCCACCCCTCGCTGGCTGCCATCGCCCTGTCCGAGTTATCTCCCGGTGGCAGCAGAAACCCAGCACTTCACCCACCTCTCGAGCATGAACAGCCAAGCGTGTCTCAGAACAGCCCTACAGCTCCAGGGGCTGCTTTTAAGGCAAATATTTCACTGTGGAGATCCACAGCAAATGAGCAATTAGGCTGCCAGTGCAAAGTTTCCGGGATCCCACCATCCATGTGCTGATCCATCGTGCCCACAGCTGTGACATCTGCCCTCTAACGCCTGGCAGCGGGGTGGGAGCGCGCGGGGCAGCACAGGGCTCCCACCCGCAGTCCCACCCTTCTGGGAGAGGCCCCTTTTTTCATCCAAGTGTATCCTTCCTCCCTCCAATTTCAGGCCGAGTGTTACCCAACAGCTGCCCGGTTGGGGCTGAGCTGTCGGGATCGCTGCAAGCGGAGCCAGCCCTTCTCCGGCACAGCCGGGGCAGGATGCCGGCGTGGCTGATCCCCTGACGGCAGCGGAGGTGACAGTGGGTGCCACCGGGCTGGGGGCTGCTCTGGTCCTCTTCGGTGCCCCCCACATTCAGGGGAGCCCATCAATACTTTTCACCCTCTCGGCGAGTCCCCAGGGGGCTTCCTGGCACTCGGGGGCAGGATTAGCTCTCAGCACTTGCCAACTAGCAAATGTCCTTATTGTCACCTTGGTGGGGACGCAGGGCTGGCCCTTGGGATGCGGTGCTGGAGGGGCTGCCTGACCCCCGGTCTGCCTACAGGCTGCCTCCCTGGCTCACTTCTCCTTTTGGGCATTTACCACCATCTGGAAGCTGCGTCGGGGGGAGAAGAGGAGACAGACAGACGGACGGGAGCTTCTCTGATGTAAAACAGAGACAGGAAAGTGAGAGAGGAGCCTGCGAACACCCCGGTGAGCAGCCCAGGGCCGGGGACAGGGCGAGAAGCACGTTTGTGTCATTACTCATGGAGAAGCTGGCAGGGAGGCGCACGGAGAGGGCCAGATCCCCGCTGCTAAAGCACTGCTGACTTCGCACAGGCGTATCAACAGGGAGCGCAGCCCGACCGCTGCGCCAGGATCCGGCCTCTTCCCGCCGCGGGAAGCGCAAAGCAAGCTCGACGCGTGGAGCCAGGGATGCTCCATGGCCCCGGGGCTGGTGCAGGGTCAGACCTGCTGCGGAGACGTGTCGCAGCATCTCTGGCTGAAAGGAGAGAGAAGGAGGCGGGCAGGGTGGCCCCACGTGGGGAGGGCAGCCCCACACCAGGACCCATGGCTCCGCACAGCCCCTGCCCCACGACGGCCAAGCTTTCCTCCACTGATCTTTACATACCTAAATAGGGCAAAGAAAGAGGAGGAAAAAGCCAGGGGCGGAAACGGCCTATCCCCAGCAGCCCTCAGCACACGCTTCCTTTGCCGAGCGGCCGGGAAGGGCTCGGGTGGATGGCGGGGCCACCTCCACGCCGAGTCCCAGAGCTCTGGCTCCTACTCCTGTTTTCCAGCAGGGAGACCGCACCTCGGCACGCGATGGTGCGTGGAGCACGTCACCTCCTCGGGGCTACCAGCACCCCTTTTACCATCTCCGCCTGCATCTGCAGCGGGAATAGCCAGGCAGGCCCCTCTTCCAAGGGCGTGGGGCTGTGATACAACCGCACGCGGGCTCATCCCCCAGCCCTTTGCAGCCTGGAGTTCCCTCTGAGGCCATAAAATGAGCCGGGAGCCTCATTGCATCACTTTGGGAAGAGGGTGTGATTTCCCCAGGCGGCGTGTGCCAGCAGCCCGGCGAGTGGGGAGGCAGCCGGCACGCCGTGCCCTCGCGGGGAACGCACGGCTGCTGAGGGACAAGAGCAAAAACTCCCCTCCTGGTTCCCGGCAGGTGGGCACTGCGGGAAGCAGGACCGGGAAGCAGCTCCGCGGGAGCACACGGGGTGGGACGGAGCTGCGTGAGGCACCCTGCCCACGGCCAGGACTTCCCCAAATTGCTGCGGGCGTTGGCTCGGCAGCCGAGGTGTGGCTGCGGGGAGGTGGCCCCAGCGTGCAGCAGTGGCTCGGGGAGGGGCCGGGGGAGGCTGGGGCCACTCTTGCCAGCGGTGGGGTGGAAAGCCCTGGCACCTGCTCCCGGGATCAGCCTGGCCTGGCTGCTCAGCGCCGGGTGTTTGGAGACAGCCCAAAGCTTTGCTTCTGTGCGTGTTTGCATCCCAGGTGGGAGTAAACCCGGGACCGAAACCCAAAAGCTTTGAGGATGCTCATGGATGAATGTCTGCGTGGACTTCATAGCCCAGCCCCACCTGCCAAGACCATCTTAACCACCGCCACAGGCCTGGGGGCAGTTTTCAGCTTCCCCCACACTGGTTAGTTGATGCACAGGGTGAGCGACCTCAAGCATCCCTGCCTCCCAAACCCAAGCTGGCTCTTGTCAGGTCCTCAAGACAGCCTTGGGTGGATCACTCTTTAAATTAACACTGCTAAATCATCCCAAACAATTCTTGGACAAACCTAAACCCTCTTTTTTGTGAAGGTGCAGAGACTGCTACCTTAATTAGCAATCAAAATCATACCTCAGCATCAGCCTAGTGCTGTAGGTCTGTGCAAAGAGCATCGTGGGGTAACCTGGGATGGTGTTGCATAGGCCCCGCATTAGATGGACATTGTCTAACGCAGCCGTTGAAGCACAGAGCAGCAAAGGCAAGTGCCACCCACAGTGACGCTGACAGCGGCAGTGACGATGTGCCACTCCATCAGAGCCTTGCCGGTGCCCACACCAATGCCTTAACGCCAGGACGGGGCAGCAGCGCGGCTGTGGGCCGCAGCTGCCGGCAGGAGGAGGCCAGGGGGCTGCGAGGAAGCCCCCACCGCATTCCCCAACTCACCCCTCCGCCCGAACATGACGGGAGGTGATTTGAGAATGAGCCTGAGCTCAGGCCGGGCAGGAGGGAGGGAGTCATTCCTGAGTCACCCACGGGCTGCCCAAAGCGGGGCCAGGCAGAGACACGCGGGTCACCCTGCGCTGGCACTCGGGTCCCCACCTGCACCCGCTGCCTTTTCTCTCTGGTTCTTTCTAACCCTGTGAACAGCCCTGGGGCTGCCGCGGCAGGAGCAGAGGAGCCGGGCTTTGGTGGGAGGCAGCTGCGCAGCCTGGGCTGGGGGAGCTAACTCAAGCCGAGGCTTTTTGCTGGTGCGTTAGTCACTTGGAGAACTCATCGCCTCATCAACCCTCCATGGGACTCAGGGAACCACAAGTCGTCTGAGAGATTCGCATTCCCCCCCCCCCCCGATGAAATGCCGCCCGTGCAGGCGGAGCTGGGAGCGGCAGGTGAGTGGGGACCCCGCTGCAGCCCACGGTCCGGACGGGGTGCAGCCCTCGCCCCGAGGGGAGCACAGACCCTGCTGGTGGGGAGCGGGTGGTGGAGCCCGACGCTGACGTTAGCTGGAGAGCTGGAAAGTTTTCTACATACCAGCGTTAGCAGGAATGTTATTTACTGAGCGAGGGAGAGGTCTGACAGAGGAGAAAGCCTCTCGCCCAGCTCTTCCCCATGTATGGACGTGGACCGGTGTTACTCAGCAGGATACGGCACAGACAGAGGCACCGGCGCCGGGGAATGGCTCTCCTTGGAGGAAGCTGGACGTGGGACGGGGAACACCTCCCTGCACCCCCGAGCAGCCGGCTGGGCTTTGCAGGGCAGAAAAGCACCGTCACCCCCCTGCGAGCTGTGGCTTGCCCCGGGCTGTGCCGGGGTCGCTCCCGGGGACCCCCCTGGCCGCCCGCCCTGGCTCAGCCAGATTTTGTAGAAGCGGGGGGACATGGGTGGGACACGGCCACCAGCACGTGGCCCTGGGGACACGTCGGGGCGCAGGGAGGCTGCCTTCCCGGGGGCAGGACGAACGGAGCATCGCACTGAAAGGAAACTCAAACCTGCCCTTTCCCTTAATAAGCCTCCTTACAGCTCAAAGCAAATATTTTTATAAAAGTGGGATTTCACTTCCCATTTGTATTTCTGACGTTTGGTGAAAGCTGACAGTGAACATGTTCAAAGAGAAACACTGTTTCCCAAACCTGCGGACTTTTCCCAGCCCTGCCGTGGCCCTGGGGAAACCCGCCCATGTCCCCCCTGCTGCCCAGGGCTGCCCGTGGGTGGGGGGACGCCCGCTGCCCCCCCGGTCTCCTGAATCCTGCTTGGGATAATTATTGGTCATAGAGGGGGTGGATTTTCCTGAGTCACAGGCACATCCGAAGGCCCTGCTCTTCTCCCTGGGGACTTCAAAGGCTTCACAAACATAAATAGGTGCAGCCCCAGAGTTAAGTCAACAGAGCCTCCTCTGCCGGGGGGGACGCAGGGGCCGTGGGTCCCAGCCACCTCAAAAGCACCCAGGGTTGCTGGTGTCTGCCGTGCACGGCCAAGCAATTAAACACAGGCACTTTTCTTCTCCCACATCCAAATCCTGTGCTGTTTCCCGCCCCTTGGATGCTCTCACTGCTCCCCCCGCAGCCTCGTCCCTGCACCCTTGCTCCTGGGCTGCTGACATTCCCAGGAGCAGCCCCAGCCGGCACCGGGAGCGAGTGGGAAGGGAGAAGCGGCAGCGATTATTCTTGAGCAGGAGGCATTTTGAAGGTGGCTGAGCAGATGCGAGTGTGTTTCCCAGCGGTGACTGGCCGGGGAAGTTCACAGCATGACTCATGTGCTTTCCCAAGTCCCTGAATTGCAGCATTGTGCTGAGAAATCAGAAACGCGCCGTCACCGTCCCGGCACGACAACATCCCTCCTTGGTGCTCGTGCCACGATAACCTCTTCGGAGCCCCACAGCTCAGGCCCAAGAGGAGCAATCTGGGGAGAAAAGAAGAAACTTCTCCTGAAGCAAATGCCTCCTCTGAGGGCTGGGCTCAGTGCTGAGCCACCAATATGCTTTGGCAGATCAGAGGCCCCAGAGCTCTCAACCAGCTACTTTAAAATGCCTCTCTTTTCCTTGGCATCCTGGGGAGCAAACAAATTGCACAGGAGGGCATGCATACGTGTGCTCCCTCAGCAAACAAGTTAGGAAGAAAAAAAAAAAAGAAAACCAAGAGGAGCTTTTTCCCGGCGCCCCTCTGCCAGCACCACACCTCTCCCTGCACGCCGAGTACACAGTTTATTTTCCTTCCCATTAAAGTCTCCCCACCAGCCTGGCTCTGGGAAACTCAATTTACGCTCAGAGCTCTGGGTATATTATTCCTAGCGGGAACAGAGAAGGGCAGTCAGCGCGGAGGCGGCTCAGGCAGCCGAACAAGCCTGTCTTTGGTTTCGCGCCGGCAGCGCCGTGCGGGGACGGGAAGTCCCCGTGCAGACAGAAAGTCTGCAGCACCGCCGCACCGGCTGCCCCGTGCCACCGCGGGGCTGGCCAGGGCCAGGGCTGGGGCGACGGCGACGGGAGGGTTGCGGAGGCTGCAGCGGTGCTGGGGCAGAGCGAGGGAAGGGGGCTGCTCCAGGGCTGGAGCCTCAGGTCAGCACATGGCCCTGGCCGGAGCAACGTGCACCGCCCGTGCATCCCGGATAGCAGCCCCAGTGGGTCCCCCGTGCCACGGGGCAGGCACGCCCAACCCCACGGCACGGAGCCGCCCTCTGCCAACCGGGCACAGCATGCCACAGCTATAAAATTTGGAGGCTCAAAGGGTGGTGGGAGGAGGGAAAGGCTCTTAGTTTTGTCCCCAGGAGCCCGCTCCAGCCCTTGCCACTGCTCAGAGGTGCTCCACGGGCTCGGAGCAGCCCCATCCCATGGCCGGTGCCCAGCGAATGCCCTGGGGGCCGGGAGGACCGAGTTGAACAGGGCAGATCCGTGCATGGGGCTTTCCCAGTGCTGCGCCAGGTGTTTTCCAGCTGTTTCACTGTACCTGAGCTGGCTGCACCGGTACCTCTTGTACTTTCCCCCAACAGGGCTGGTGCAAGGAGGGAAATGCCGTGTCCGTGCCTCTGCCACAGCATCCCACCCCGCCTCAGCCGCCTCCTTTTACCCACTCTTCTTCTAGACCCTTTTTATGTGACTTCAGACAAGTTAACCCCCCAAGTGTCTGGCGTGAGCAGGAGGTGAGCGGCCATCCCCACAGCTGTTTTTTCCCCTGCTTTGCAGGTTACAATAGCTCCTTGTTCCTCCATACGCCCCACTCCTGTATCACATCCTACACAACCGCTTTGCGGTGACCTCATCTTTTTTTCCATGCCTCCTGCTGAAACCAAGGGCACGCTGCTGCTTCCCAGCCTCTGCTCCACGCCATCTCCTGGGGGTGCCGGAGGGACAGGGGTCCCCAAGAACCGGACAGCCCCCCTCGCTCCAGCGCTGACAGGGTAGCGCTGGTGTCCAGGGACCCGCACAACCTGAGCACGCAACCTGTGAAGGTTTGCAGTTGTGGCTAAAGGGCCATCTGTGAAATCCATTTGCAGCTTTTTCCTGGATTTTAACCCCTTTATCCCCACCGAGCCTTGGTCTGTCCCGCGATGATGAGCAGCCCCCCCAGCTCCTGTCTTTCCTCTGGGGTATGCGGTGACTCCATAGGGTGCAGCCCCATGAGGGACCTCACCCCAGACGTGTGTTCGGTATCAGACACCTCTTCTGTTTCACACACCATAAATGTCTTGGAAATCCCTGCACTGAGGCTGCTCGGCAGCCCTGCACACAGGGCATCTCTTGCCCCAGGTGTAGGACAACCTGGCATCTCTGGCTGGGCAGCGTTATTTTGGCTTGGCAACACAGCCCATTTCCAGGGCACAAAGTTTTTTTCTTCTTGGGACCTTCTCTGTGCCCTCTCCCCCTCCCAGCTCTTTCATGTGGTGTTCACAGGAGCCTGGCTTGCATGAAGCAGGAGGAAATCACCAAAGGCCTTCCTCCCCCGGGGCCTGGGACCTTCACACGCGCCGGGATTGTGGTTAGCCAGAAGAAAACATTTGTGGTAGCCAAGGACTGGTGAGAAACCAAGAGAGCCATCCACTCCTCCCAGCCACACTCACCCAGCCCAGGATGCCAGGGGAAGGGACCGCCGGGCCGTGGCGGGTGCCGGCAATGGAGCAGGGCTGGGCTTCTCCTGCCTTATGCCCGGGCCCAGCCTACGCACAGGGCTGAATGCCAGGGACAGCCTCCCGCTGGGTGTCACCTACCCCATTTCTGCACGCCTAGAGGAGCCCCCCTGGGTGGCACATGCGCCCCGGGGTGCCGCACTGCCCAGGGCTGATGGTGCCTCCAGGGAGGTGGCGTTTAAGCACAGGCACCCTTCAGCAGGAGCCCCAGGGCTTGATTGCCCACACCCTGGCACAGGAGCAGCTGCAAGCCGTCTGCCTTTTAGCTTCCCACTGAAATAGGACCTTCTGCCGCCTCTGTCCCTGTCAGGCATCGCCCGGGGAGGGAAGGTCTGGGCTGCCCCAAGGGCGGACTGGGGCAGGCAGGGGCATTATCCCAAGGACCACGCTCTGTCTCTGTGGCATGGGCACCCCCGGGCAGCAGGAGCTCGCCAGGGAGATGCAGCACGAAACCCGCTCCCAACCCGTGTGCTGGCGAGTCATGAACTCGGTGATGTTGCAGGGCCTGGGGCTGTCCCCATGTCAGCAGGGGATGCAAACACAGGGTCTCTCCTGTGTCCCCTCGGTTAGGGGACACCCACTAATACCTGCACCTTCACGTGAACTATGAAGATACACTTGAGTGAGTGTAGAGGAGGAGCCAGGTCCTTTTAAGGTTTTCCTATTTAAAACCATGAGGCTGCCCTGCCTTGGGATCCATGCTGGCAGTGTGTGTGGGGGGGGTTGCCTGTGACCCCCCCTCTTGCTTTTGAGGTGGTGCTTGCCTGGTGCCTGCTTGTGCAGCGGGAAGCTGGGGGACTTGTTTTGCTGCAGGCGTAAGCCTTGGAGCAGGGTAGCATGTGCCTGTGAGCATCGGCATGAGCTCACGTCTGCCGGCAGCAACACAGCCTGAAGAGCCTTAAGTAGGTGTTGAAAATTAGGAGGTTCTTTCAAGAAGCTCTCAGGGTGGGAGGCACCGCATGGCTCAATGGTGATTGATAGCGTGTGGCTAGCTGGTGGCTGGGCATTGCTGCTCCTGGCCACGAAGACCCTGATGCTGGCAGCGCGATGGGGATGGAAGCTCCGGGGGCACAGCCAAGTCCTGTTCTCCCCATGCACGCTGCTGGGCATGTGGCCATCAAAATGCTCCTCTGGCCCTTGCCGCCTGAACATGGGGCTGGGGAGGAGAAGGGAGAGGTGCCTCTGCACTGAACCGTGGCTGATGGGACACACAGCTGGTTTCTCTTCGCTGCATACCCCACGGAGGTGGGTACGCTGCTCAGTCCTGCTCCACGTGCTCCAGAGCCCGGGAGCTGCCCTAAAACCCCTGGATGTCGGTACTCCTCCATTATCTGTGATGGTGTGTCCTCACGAGGCTCCGTAACAGGAGCTGCCTCACTGTCCTCTGTTGTTGTAGTTGTTTGGGATTCATAGATGATGCTTAGAAACTAAACCCCTGCTTTATATCACAGCTGGCTCCCCATATGGTGACTGTGTTTGGGGAGCGGGGCTGGACTGGCTCGGTGCCTGGGGCAGGTGTGGGGCTCCCCTGTTCCCACAGCTGGGGCAGCTCCTCCTGCCTCGAAAATAACCTTGGGTTTGCTCTCATTTTGGTGTCCATCTTTCCTGCAGATAGGACTGTTCTTGAATTCCTTCCAAGAAGGCCAGGTGAGATCACGGGGGGGGCTGTGCTTTGTCATGGGTGCCCAGCTCTCCCGCGGGTGCTGTGAGGCTGTATGCACATGTGCTGTGGCAGAGCACGAGGGGCTTCCCACAGTGTTATCCCACAACTGCAGCAAACGATTGTGATTTACCCTGATAAAATTAATAGCAGAGCGAGGGGAAGCACGCCAGCCACTTCGCAGCCCCTTGGTTTGGCCAGAATTTGTCCTCTCGGTGCACATGGCACTGGTGCAGCTGCTCCCTGAGGGTTCACCCCAAATATTTAATACATGAAGCATGACTAGTCCCTGCCTAAGTGAAGCTGCCTCGGCAAATGTCTGCCCAAAGGGATGGCCGGATTTCCCTGTGAGGGGGAGGTTTGGGTTTGACGGGGATGTTGTGGTTAACACCCTCCCTGGGGAGGTGGAGGGACCCCTGCTCAGCCCAGCCGGCCACGAACCCTCACCCGGGGCTCAGATTGCAGTCAGGTGGGGTGGAAAGCAAAGGGTGAGAAATGCACGGTGCAGAGCCCATGTGAGACTTGGTGCGTGGCAGGATTAGACCTTCCCCTGGGTGTTTTACGCAGTGATTCCCATGTCCAGCCAGCAGCTCCAGGTGTTGGGGGGGGGCATGGTTTGCACGGCGGCAGAATCCCCTTGCCCTCGCAGGCTGCTGGGAAGGTGGCAGTGTACAGGGGGGAGAATGCAAAGGGTGAGTCATTCCCCACACCAGGCCAAGCCTCGGGATTTCTGGGCTGTTTTCCATGCGTCTCCATAGACTGGAGCTGTTGGCTTGTAGCACGACAGCGCGGGCTGCTCCCCCAGCCTTGGCGCCTGGCTGCAGCCTGGAGCGCTCGACAGCCAAGAGCAATCCCCATCCCCGTCCCTCACTGTGCGCCACCACTAAGCCCCAAAATATGCCGATAACAGCCACTTGTGCAAGACGCTGCTTGCATTAGCCTGCCCGGAGATTAGGTAACCCCGTCCCGAGACCTTGGAGCAGGTGCTCCTGCAGAGCCCGTGCCCCGCGGGCAGGACTCCCTGCTCGCCCCAGGCACGCCAGCCCGGGGTTGTGACTTTGAGCCCCTTCCCCTGAGCACAGTGTGCCCCAAGGGGGTCCCTGCCTCTGACTGCGAGCAGTGGGGCTGAGCTCGCTCCCTGCTGCTCTCCGGTGCTTGACCTCAGAAGTATCTTGTGGCAGGGAGTCCCCCCTGTTACGCCTGTGTATCGGCTTTAAATGGGAGTCTCAAGTGTTACCACGCGTCTCCTTTTGTGTGGCGAGAGGTATGAAGTAAGTGCTGCTACTGCAGCCAGTTGAGAATGTTTTAAAGAAATGCTGTTAACTGGAAACCATCAATGAGCTGCAATCAATACAGTGGAAAAGGGTTGATTTTGATTAATTTCTCTGCTTGAAAATATGCGTCCACTGTTGTAGCTCTGTCAAATCTCATTTTTTCCAATCCTAAATGATTTTTCCCCCATGAAACATAAGCTAATTAAATGCACTTAATGTTTTGTATGTTCAAAGTGAAAATGAAATATTTCAGAAGTGTCTGAAGGAGGATGGAAGAACTGACTGAAGCTGATCTAATTCAAGACTTTCTGTTGGGAATGAGCCTTGAAATTTCTTCCCCCCGCCTTTTGGAGGGGAGATTTCCAAACCTCGGCTGCTCTTTTGTGTTGTCAGCCGACCGGGGCACCAGGGTGGGTGTTTGCTGTCACCTGTTTTGCTCTGGAGGTGCCAGGCTGTGCAGAGGGAACGTAGCCAGAGACCCATGGGACGCAGTGGTGAGGGGGCAGGGACCGGTGGGTCCGGGCTGAAATGTGGCTCTCGGAGCCACCTCTGCAGTCCTGGGGTCGGGGCAGCGGCTGCCTGGGGGTGGTGGAGGAATTGGGGGTGGGAGGCAGGGGGTCGTTGGGGTCCCACGGGGCAGCCGGGGTGTTCAGGCAGCGCCGGTGCAAAGCCCCCGGTCCCCCGGTCCCTGCTGGCACAGGTGAGCCAGCCCAGCCCAGCCGAGCGGCGCAGGGCCAGGCCTCGCAGGGGACTTGCCTGGATCTGCGGTTGGGTACGTGCCGCTGACGCGTGTGTTACCAGCAGAGATGCCCCGTCGGCGGCGGTTTTGAAGGCAAGCCTGGATAAAAGATGATTGTAAGTACAGCCCAGACTTGACGTTGTTTATTAACAGACCCATTTTATTGCAACATCTCGGGCCCTTTCCGGGACGCTGTAGTACAGCAGAAAGCTCCATGAAACAGGGTCCAGAGAAAGCAGTGGTACCCGTCCTCCCTCCGGCGCTGGAGAAGCAGAGCTGCTCGGCAGCTCCTCTGCAGCCAGGAGATGTGGCATGCAGCACCCCGGGCTGGGGCTGGCCCGGCCGTTCCCGGTGTCACCGCCGTGCCGCAGCGCAACGGCAGGACCGACACTGCATGGCAAAGCTCCCTTCCGAATTTTCAGGTTTGTGGTGAGCTGAAGCAAAGCCTCCAGCACCCCTTCACTGGGTGACGGCCCCATTGGGAAGCTGGGTGCTCTGGTGCTGACCCCAGCCAGGCTGCGGTGCCTGCATGGGCTCCAGTCCCCAGACCTGGTGGGCGACACCTGCTTCAATATACACTTCAGCAGGTCAAAATAAAGCAAATTTGGGGCTCTTCAGGCCTTTCCTGCCCCCCCTTCCTGAATGCGTATATCCGCCAGGTCAGAAGGGAGGCATGGGAACCCAACACTGTCCTGGGCTGTGCTGAAAGCACAGGTCAAAATGAGCTAATTCCTGCGGGGAAGGGATGGATCTGACCTGTGAGGACCCTCCGTCATCGCTAGTCTAGATAAACATCCCAATAAACATGGGTTGATGCAATTAGCACATGCAGAGAGACACCAGCCTGTCTCCCTCCTGCCTGGGGAGGGGGAGCGGCCAGGGAGGGCTGTGGGGTGTGGGGAGGACCAGGGGCCTTGGGGACCTCCAGATCACCCTCCCCGCTGGCCTGTTAATATCCAAAGTGGCTGTGATAAGAAGCAGTTGCTGGGGCCGCAGGTGGGAAGGTGTCAAGTCGTACGCACGGAGCTATAAACAGTGCGTGCCCATAAACCAGATCAAAGCAGAAAGAGTTTATTTTCAGAAGGTCTGCTTCCTCTGCAGAGCCCGAGACAAAGAGCTTTTGGGGGAAGAGGGGAAGGAGAGGGAGGAAAAAAAGGGGAAGAGCTAGAGGGGAAAGGATGCTGTGGTTGGATCTAGCAGGTCCAGGGCGTGCGGGCAAGCTGGTGCCAAGTGGGGTAGTGGCAGCTCCCTGAGTCCTCCCACAGTGTCCCCAGCGCGGCTGCGCCCCGAGGGGGATGCAGGGGTCCGGCCCCTGCCCCAGGGCAGTGTGAGCCGGGCTCTGCAGGCAGCTGGGACAGGGCTGCTTGCTCCCTGCCTGCCTGGAGCACCTGAGCGTGAGCCTGTAAGTCACAAGCCCTTAAGCAAACTATTGTGAAACACTTGCTGGTTTGCAGAGTCTGTCCCCACCCTCCAGCCCTCAAATCACAGGGCTCTGCTACCGGAGCGCTGTGGGGGGAAGCGGGCACCCACGGCTCCCACCTGCCCCTCGGCCGGGGAGCTTGTGGTCGCCGCAGGCAGGAGGAGGAGGAGGAAATCCAAGAGGGGGAAGGCAGCCGCAGCAGGTTTGTCGGCAATCAGAGCTCAAGAGGTCAGAGAGCAGATGTCGGGGTTGTAATGAGTGCATGTTAGCTCAGAGACGCCTGTATCCTGTGCTGCCTGGGCTCCCCTCGCCCCCTTATTTAGATAGAAAATTCCCACTCCTTTCCCACTGCCTGGCTGTGAAATGAGCCAGATGAAGCTGTTTGGGATCTCAAGCTTGTTCAATTTTAATTCTAGTTGAAGATAGCCCTCTGAATCTACCCGTGCACTACCAGAAATGGGTGCCACAGCTGCAGGCTCCCACTGTAGTATATTCTTGGGGAGAAGGAGCAGCATCACCACAGTGCATTTTCCCCTCCTTCCTTTTATTGATGCTGGTAGGCGCAGAGGGTCAAATCCTGACCACCGTTCTCCAAGGGGAAAGCAAGAGCTTCTGGATCAGCCCCAACCCCACCAGCACATCCTTTCCAGCGACGCCTTGGTTGCAGAGGGCACCAGACCCACGCAGCCCCCTGTACTTTTACACCCCGGCTCCCTCCCAGCAGGCAGGGGTACATCTGCAGGGGAGCAGCCTGTGGCAGGAAATAGGTAACATCTGGCCCCAAATTGCTGGCACCTGCTTCCGCACGCACAGCCCGCTGCTGACGGGCCCTGGTGCGCTGCCACTGCGTCCACCCACCCACGCCGTGGGGCGGGCACCGGCTGCGCCTGCAGCGCTGCGGGGGGATGTGGCCCTCCGTGCTTTTTGTCAACCACCCTTGCAAAGGGGGGGCACAGCTCTTCAGAAACTTCGGGGACTGTAACTGCTTTTGCTCCGTCCTAGCAGCACGGGGTACGATGTGCTGGTCCCCCAGCCCTCCGGCTCTCCTGGGGTGGGGTGTGCTGGCCCCTACCTTGCAGGGCTCCCACGGGACTTGGGTTTGAGCCACAGCAATTAAATGCCTAGATTTTTCCGGGATCGCTTTTCCTGCAGCCCCCAGCAGCTTTCTGAGCCTGCTTTCTCGGTGAAGTAAGAGTAACGTGCTCACTTTCCCCGGGAAGGCGGCAGCACCGGTCCCACACTGCCCTGGCAGCACCTGCTGCTGTGCCGGCCGTTACCTTCCCATTCATAACCACCGCGAGGGAAACACATTGCACAGCCTTCAAGGGAAATTTCACTCTGGTTTGCACAAATATTTATCCCACCTGTTTCCTGCCTGGGCCAGCTCCGGGCCCGGAGGACGCGGTGGGTCACAAGCAGCAGGGCAGAGGAAGCAGCGGGGAACCGGCTGCTTCTCACACAAAGACCTTTGGTCTGCAGGGCTGCGCGGTTTGCAGCAGCCCCTGTTTCTCTCTGAGGCATTTTCATGAGCGGCCGGCTATGGATTTAATATCTGGTGTGGCGTCCCAGTGTTTGTAGGGGAAGGGCAGGGTGTGGGCGAGGGCATGGGGGCTGCGTCTCTCAGCTGGAGAAGTAAAAGCCATGTACAACTTGTCTTTAGTTTGCTTTCACCCACACTGGAGCATCTCTGGAGGGAAGTGAACCGGCTAGGAAACCAGCCCGTGTTCCTGCCACGGTATTTCTGATGGCTGTCACCAGCCTGGCTTTAAATGTCCCCATTTCTTCCCCCCTCAGGGGCCCTTCTCCGAGCTGAAATGGCTCAGAGCTGGAATGGTCCTATGGCAGCTCGGGCTGGATCCTCTTCCCCATCGCACTACGCCACGACTTGGTGGCATTGCCACCTGAAACACCTGCAGCTGGTTACCGCCAGCTCTTGCTCTTGCATGGGACAGAGAGGCAATTCCCTGGCACCCGGTTGCACGGGATGGCGCGGCGGCTCGGAGCCGGCCGGCGGGTGGGCAGGCACAGCTGCGGTGCCACATCCACGCTCAGCCGCGGGGGCACCACCCTGCTCGGGAAATCCCTGGTCCACGGGGCCGGGGCGCGGGGAAGGGCGGCCGTGCTATTCTTACCCTCGCCCCTCGCCTCCCTCCTGGCCGGCGACAGGATACGGGCTGGGTGGCTCTGATTCAGCGCACCAAGCTGCCCGTGGCAGCGAAGGCGTGAAGAGGTTGGCCCTGGGGTGTCCTCCCGCTCCCACCCCTAAAATTAGCCCTAACCGTCCTGCAGGCAGCTGTTCCCGGCGCAGGCAGCAGAGGCACGGCCCCAGCTCCCTGGGGGGGGCTGCCGCAGCCCCCCTGACCTCCCAGCCTCCCCCCGTCATCGCCGTGTTTCTCCTCTCTTCCCAGCCAGCCCGTGATTCATGCACGCAGCTCGTCAGGGCCTCCCTGGAAAGCCCCCGAGGAGGCACAGCTCACGGACACATCTGTGCGGGCGGCACAATCGCCAGCGGCTCGCCGGGCCGGCCAGCACCTGCGCCGGGGGCCGCCGGCCGCATTGTTCTGCCTTCCTGCGCCTGCCCCATTGCGAGGCTTCCACCCGCCAAGAAAAGAAGCGTCTGCAAAGCGGCTGTGCCAGCCGGAGGCACCGTGCCGGGCAAAATGCTGGCAGGAAGGGTTTGACTCACACTGGAGTTTATGAAAACAAAACTCTGCAAATAAATAGCATTCGCACTGTTTCCTCACCGGAATGGGCTCCCGTTTCCTATGCAGGGTGTCTTCTGCTGTGTGCACGCCAGTGCTCCTCGTGGTATTCCACCTACGGGGACTGATCCTGCTGCCATTGAACCACCTCCCCTTCCTGTTGCCGTCAACGGCAGCAGTGCCGTGCTAACCAAAACCCTTTCCAAGTTTATCCTTAGCTGAAGGCAAGCGGAGGCAGCAGCAGTGGAGTCCCTGCGCTCGGTTGCTGTAAGCAGCCCCCAGACCCGCGGGTTTCATCACAAACCTGAGCCCCAGCCCAGCTTGAACTTCTGGCAACCTCCAGCCACGCTCAGCGGAAACCTGGATCCCATTATGGACTCACCTGGGCTGAGTTTCGAGTGCGCACAGGCTGTTCCTTGAGCAAGCATTTTGTTTTGTAGTTGGAGGGGAGCACATACGTTTTATAGCGTGGTTCCCATCCCTGCACCATGCTGTTATCCACAGCTGGGGCTGAGTTTTGCTCCGCAGTGTTCAAGCCCAGGATCTCCCCCTGCCCGCGCTGGGCTCTGCCAGCCAAGCTGGGCTCTCCGTCCTTCTGGCAACCCTGTATTTCATTCCTACCGCTAACTGGGGAGCAGGGAGGAGCTGGGGGACACCGAGCAGCCCCGTCAGCTGCCCAGGTGCCTGCAGCAGGGCCAGCAGCTCCACACCCTGAGCAGGATGCTGCTTTTCCCCAGAAACGCATCATGGTGTGGGTGGAGAACAGAAACCGGGATTCCATGTCAGCTTTTCCCATCCTTTGCCCCAATTTCCCAGATAACTTCCTCACCACTTGAAAAAGGCTAAATGTTACTTGCCAAGACTCGGAAGCCAAAAAACCCTGCTGTGGGATGTGAGAGCTAGCCTGACCCACATGGTGGGTTGTTCTGCACCGAGGCTTGCTCCAGATCCCTTTTCTTTTACCCGTGTGAGAAATCAAATGACTCGGTGTGTGGTTGCTGCGGCCGCTGCAGGTGAGCCACTGTGCAGCAAAGCCATGCCTCCCCTCCCAAGCCCCTGCAAAGGATGCCCTTGGCCAGGGCATCTCCAAGCCTCTTCCCTGGACCCCCCGGGCTCCCGCAGCCCTCAGCCATGGCGGGGAGCAGCAGCCCATCCACCGGGAGAGCCCCAGGCGTTTCCTGCTGAGGTAGCACATTCCCGGAGGGAGGAAAGGTCGCAGCGCTGGGGCTGCCCCGGCTTCCTCTCCCCTCTCCAGGGACATTGTCGGCCACCGTGGTTTCCTCGGGTTCCTGCCCAGCCTTTGCAAGGTGCAAAGCAAAACTTGGCATCAACGGTGGGCCCGCTCACCGGCTCCCCTCGCCTGAGAGCTTCCCACCCACCCATACCGAAGTGGCATCTATTTATTTAGCTCGTGGGTGTCTTGGTTTTATTTGCTTGGCAGAAACGCGGTGTTGGGTCGGGTGCAGCTGGACAGGGCGAGCAGGGCCAGCCGCTCACTGGGCCGGAGGCGGATGGCTTCCTGGCTTCCCCGGTGACACAATGCCCAGTGGTGACAGAGACGAGTCACTTCCCTTCTCCCCCCTGCTCTGTCCTTAATGAAACACCACAACCACTGCCTTAGTTTGCCTTCGGCCCCCAGGGTGGGGGAAGCAGGGCTGGGGCTGGCCAGCAATGGGGACAGCGGAGGGGACAGTGGAGGGGACGAGGTGCCCGTGTGGCACTGCAGGGATGCATCCTCCTTCTCATTCCTGGACTGCAATTTATATGAAATCGAATTTTGTACCATATGAATGACCATGTCGTGTGATATATTGCATTCAGAATGTATTTAGCACCCCATTTAATAGAAAATTTGAAGCAAAAGTACCTAGCACAGTGCTTAATACAAAAAATTGAAGCAAAATTAGCCAAGACAATCATGTGGAAATGAAACTTTGAAACTTATTAAAAAATCAGGCACAGACATCACCGTACCAAACTCCCCCGTCAGCATGAGTCATTTCGACTCTCTGAGGGAAAAAAGCATCAAAATGCTCGTGTCCTGGTGAAGCGTTCCGCTTCTGACTGCCCAGGCAGGCGGGTCCCAGCACCCTAGAAATGCCCCCCAAACCTGGGTGATGCTCGCTTAGTACCAAGGGAGAATAAAGCCAGGTCAGCCCCGCTGCCGTGGCCAAGTTATTGTCCATGGCCAGTAATTGAATCAGCCACAGGTATTTTCTGTGTTTTCAAGTATTTAACTTCCCTGAAGCACAATTTACTTCCATAATCTATTTGTGTAATAGGTTTTAATCATAATTTTATAAGAGGTTATAGTCTGGTAGGGGGTTGATAATCCCTTGCAGTACCTGCAGTCCGCAGAGGGAGTTGGCAGCCGCAGGTGAGTGCGTGCCGGGGCTGCCGAGGGAGCCCCACGCTGCTGCTGGGGTTGGCAGGAGGGTTTATCTGCGGCGCTACCTGCTGTTATCGTCCGTCCTTTCACATGGGTTTATCAGCCAGCGGCCCTTCCTTTTACAAACTGTCGGGGGGTTAATTTAATAATCTCGACAAGCGGAGGGGGCTGATGACAGGAGGGCTGGCGTGCTCCCGCAGCACACGTCCCTTGGTGCAGACGAGCGATGGCGGCCGGGAAGCTCCGGGGTGGGGGCTGGACCGCCCCGGGACGAACCCACGTCAGAAGGTCCCATCCCCTTTCCAGGGCAGGGGAAACTGAGGCACACACAGCCACGCGCCCCAGGAGAGCCTGCACCAGAAACCGGGCTGGGACCAGTTGGCCACCCCCCACCCAGGGCTTCAGCTCCAGCTTCCTGGAGGGGAGAAAAGGACTTATCTGAACTTCTTCAAGAGTCAGAATATGTTTGCTTTGGCTCTGGGTTAATATGTATCGGTTTACTCATCTGATAGCGAGATCAATGAGCAGAGCTGGCCCTGGACAAAAGATGTGACAGGTCTATTTTCTGCCTGTTTCAAAGCCTTTGGCCCTGGCAGCAGTGTGGGGCTCCCCCTCATTATCAGCAGCCCATTAAAGTGCCTGAAATTCAGGCTGAAAATTTTTGCACACGCTGCCATCAAAAATCCTGCCCGCATTGGGAGGGGGCGCGGGAGCTCTGCCTTTCCCGGCACCCCTGCCCGGGCGTATCGGAGCAGGATGAGCGTCGCTGCTGGGCAGGGTAGGGGAGGAGGGAAGGGAGCTGCCACTGTCACAGCCAGCTCCGGGCTGGACCTGGAGGGAAGGAGAAGTGCAGAAGTGCGGTGCCGGGAAGCCTTGCCCCAAGGATCCTGCCCAGCTGTGCCAGGCGGCGGTGGTGCCAAGTTCAAGCTCCCGGCTGTCCCCAGCCGGGCTTTGCAGCCCAGCCAGCCCCTCCTGCTCCCATCCCTGTCCCCATCATCCTCCCCTGATAAGGCCGGGAACAATAGTGGCGGCAGCAAACTCAGGGCCAGAGCTTAGTGCAGCCCAGCAGGTAAACCAGAGGAGGGACGAAGACAAACACGGCAAAAAGGGTTCCCTCAGGCCCAAGGCCAGGGCCCTTTCAGGGATTAAGTCCCCTTGTGCTGGGGTGAAGCAAGCGTTTACCGAAGCTGTCGCTATAAATCCCAGCAGCCCCATTTGCACGAAGGGTTTGGGTCCACCTACGTGTGCCACGGGACTGCGGACAGGGCCTCTCCCTGCCCTTGCTGCCAGCAGCACCAGCTGCCCCCTGCCCCAGCAGGACCCGGGGGGGGGACGAGAGCTGGCTTTGCCCCCGCGCCAGAGCTAGTGCTTCACCTGCTCCCGTGGGAGCTGCAGGGAACCCAGGGAGCGGGACCCCGCGTAGAAGGACCCACCGTCCCCGCCAGCTGCTGGCCATGGCTGCACTCACCACGGCCGCCCACCCAGCCGCTTGCCTGCCGGCGGGGAGCGTGGAGGGAGCAGGCAGCAGCCACCACGCTCTCCCCACCCTGCTGGAGGCAGCCGGGCGGCTCCGGCCCTGGCTCCCATGCCAAGGGGCCGAGCGTCCCTTTTCCCCGCGCACCAGCGGCCAGTGCCGGCAGGGCTCGGGGCTGCGCCGCGCCGCATCACCTCCCGTTACAGACCCAGCCCGCTCTTCAGCCTCCACCAAGACGCAGTGTGGCTTTTCTTTCTCCCCCTGCTTTCTCTTGGCAGATAGTTCACTGACGTCTTGTAAACTAAAAGCAGGTTGATTTGGATTTTCCATGGATGGCTTGGAGTCACGGATAATTCATTATTCACGCCTCTCTAATTAAACCACTGCCCAGCAGGCAAGGCAAGGCTGAAACCAGCCAAACGTCCCCTGGCTGGTGCGGGTCAGCAAGGTCCAATGTGGCTTGAATTGTGGCTATGGTGTGACTTACCCTTTGCTACACGGAGGACACAGAGCTCCGTTGATAAGCGGAGTCCTGGAGGTGGGAGGTTTGAGAGCAGCGCAGAGGGGAGGGCAGCCCTTTGGGGAGGGTTTTTCCAAACCCGGGGCCCAAACCCAAGCCCTTTCTGCTCCCGGGGAAGGGCTGGATGCGTCTCCAGTCCCGCAGCAGTGTCGTGGAGCTGCGCAGTGCATTCATCTAACTATACGCCTGCAGAAGGAGCTCACCGGAGCTCGTAGGCAGCTTGTCAGGGTTCGCACTCACTGCCTTTGGCGCTGAGGCTCGCTTTCTAATTCCCACTGAAATCAGACTCACCGATACTATTTCACTTTTTAATTCCAGCTAGCTATAAAAATAGAGGACTGCTGCAGACAGATTGATGCCTACGGCTGCCAGAGCCAGGGCAGGGAGGGACCGGTGGGCTGCCCCAGCCTGGGGGTGGGTGCCCATCACCCAGACCGGGATGCGGGCTCCCGGCCCCATGGGCGCCATAGGATGAGCCAGATTGGCACGTTTTGCCGCCGCAGCCCTCCCGGTCCCCAGAGCATCCCCCCGAGCCACCTGCCCGCGGGGGGCTCCGGGCAGGGCGCCGGGAGGAGGGCGTGCGTTCCCAGCCCTGCTGATGAGAACTCCAAATGCGGTCGGTGGGCTGCTCTCCGCAGGCAGCTCTCTGCCGCGAAGGCAGCCAGGGCCATTTTAATCATTTCCAGATTTGTGTGGGAGGTCAGGGCCCTGGGGTGCTGCTCCATGTCAGTTTTATAAACACGGCAGTTTTTCCAGATGGTCTCTGGCTCCAGCCTGGCTAGCAGGTTGATTGGGCCAGACCAAAATAACAACAGGTGGAGAACAGGCCATGACTGCCTGACGCTATCTCCTTTTTCCATCTATTCCCCAAATGATTTTTTTTTTTTTCTTTGCAGAAAACAATTAAGTTTTGCCAGGGCAGGGGTGAGTGCAGTCGCCAGGCTGCGCTGAGGCCCCACACCTGTGCTGCCCGTGTGAGAGCGGCATCTGCCTCGGCGTGCCGAGCCATGCCAGGGCTGGGCTGGTCCCCCTCGCGCTGCCGGCAGCTCCGCCGCTGGGCTCCCAGGCACTCGGCAGCTCCGCAGCCCCAGGATTTTCCTCCGTTCTCTGGGGAGGCGGCTGAGTCAGCAGATCAATTGCACATCAGCAGCCTCTTTCATTCCCCCCCCCCCCCCCCCTTTATTCTTCTGAGTTTTACAGTGAGATGCATTTTTTTTATCTTTCTCATTAACTCCCAAGGAAACTTAGTGCCAAATCGGCAGGGTGCCAGCATGCTGCCTGCACCCCATATTTCCAGGCCCAAGAGGGAGCCCAGCACCCCAGGGTGCTCCCTGGGTGACTGGGGTCCAGCGGGGGCTGCTGGATCTGCGGCTTTTGCAACACGGAGCTGGTCCACCAGGACCGCTCAGATCGGGGCCAGCTCCATCCCCCCCAGCCATGGAACGTGGCAGCGCTCCCGAATGGACGCTCACCGCCTTCGGGCTGAAAAGCCAGACAGCACAGACCCCAGCTTTGCCTTCGCACAAGGGCACAGCCGTGGCTCTGACGCACCCCGGCTCTCTCGCACCGTAAACCCCCGTGAGCGAGCGGAGCGCCGGTGGGAGCACGGCTTGGCGGCGCTGGCATCGGTGCAGCATCGTCAGCTCGCCGTGGCCGCGGCCGCCCGACCGCAGGCAGCACTCGCTGCAGCCCAAGCAGAGCTCACGGCGCGAAGACGTCTCCGAGCAGAAACCCGAAGGGATGGAGAAACCACAGTTGTGTACTGGAGACGAACTGAATTGCTCTCCACATAGAGGGCCCTTTCATATTTCCCACTTGCCTTCAAGTTAACATCTCTCCATGGGCCAAATCTTCCCATACAGGAGATGAAGTTTTGGCCAGAGATTATAAACTGATTGTGGGTGTAAATAAAAACAAAATTGCATATGTAGCACTGCTGCAAGCCAAGCCCAGCACATGTGCCTCCCTGCATCTGCTCGTGCTCGCTGCGAGCGACTCGCCCCGTGCATGCCGGTGTCCGGCGTCCATGGGGATAGAGCTGAGGACAAACAGAACAAGGGGGAGAAAGAGGGAGGTTTCCGAGGACCCTGCTCAGAGGGAGGTTTCCAAGGACCAAGGGGAGGTGGCCCACCGTCCCCTCTATCCCCGCAGTGCAGCCCCCTCTCTCTGCCTCCAACACCCAAAATCCTCAGCAGCATCCCCTCCTCACTCCGCAGCGGCAATCTGGCATCACGCATCTTTATTTCCTAAACTTGGGCCAAAGCTTAATTAGCTCAGACCCGTCACTGTTCGCAGAGCTAACGCTGACGCCTTTCTTCAGCCTGCCCTGATTGCTTCCATGGGGAACGGCCCGCTCTTGCTCCTGCACACCAACTCTCAGAAAATTGCACGTCCCCCACTGCTAATTACACAATCCCAAAATAAATCTGTATAGATTGCTCACTGTGTTGCAATTTAGCATTTAAGTTGAATTTATTTTGTGGCCATTAATGGAGAAGCGGCTTCCTCCTGTGACCAACACAAAGCACCCGCTGGTGAAGGGCCCCAGCACCAAACCCAGCCGGGCAGCAAAGGCACATCTGCCGTGGCTCGTGCATGTGCCGGATTTTTGGCCAGCATGGCTATCACAACGGTGCTTGGAGCGGGGGGTCCTCGTGCAGAAACCAGCAGCCGGGCTCATTAGCGCGCGTGGCAATGGATGTGCGCCCGGACGCTCCCAGCCCTCCTCATCCACTCCGGTAAGAAAGCGGGCGGTTAGAAATGCCTAACCCTGTTTCCACCACCTCCTAAAATGGAAGTCACGAGTGCTGGGCGGCGGGTCTGGACAGCTTTACTCTGCAGGCAGGTAGGCAGCGAATCTGGAAACCCTCTGCGGTGTGGGAACCGGCGGCAGCGGCGTGGGGGCTCGCCTCCCCCGGCCCTTTGTTTAGGAATCCCATTTCTGCCATGTCTAAATATGCCCTAATCCTACAAACACTTCCCCTCCAGGAGAAGGAACAGGCCTTTCGCTGACTTTTCTCTGCAGCCCTTTGTGCACATCTGAAATCTCGGGATAATAAGGAATGACTTGGTTCTGGTACAGCGCCTTTTCCCCTTGAATCTTATCACCCTTTCCAGAGCTTGAAAGTGTTACCGGCCCCGTTTGCAGGTGGAATAACTGGAGTTATGATGCAGCGACGGAGGAAATCTGGTTTCAGCGCTTCTTTCTGAAGCTGATCCGGTGCAAATGCATTCTGCCCAAGCGTATATATTCAAACTGTTTTGACAGGTTAATTTTGTCCGGCTGGCTTTTTGCCAGCTGACATCTCACCCGTCTGTGCCACGCCGGCTGCATGCCAGACCAGCTCTCGCCCGGCCTCCACTGCCCGCAGAAGGCAACAAAACGCCCCACAACAGCAGTGGGACCAGCCCGATACCGATCTCTGCAGCCCGAGAAAGCATGAGCTATAGCATGTGCGTATGCTTGGTCCATACCTCTGCAGCGTACAAAGTGTTTGCCCCAGATTTCAAGAGCCCGTAACAATTTTTTCTCCTATTGGCACTAATGACTTTCTGGATCCTAACACCCAGAAAGTGCTCTGGCAAATGCTGTATTTTCAGGCATAAGGGAATTGTTTGTATAAAATCATCGAGTTTCTTTGGAGGATGTGGGAGTTCAATAAATCAAGTAACCAGGCAGGCTACAGCCAACACTACAGGAGTTATAATTGGAAGAGACATGCTGTAGCTCTTTCTCCAGAACAGTGTTGGGTGGAAATTGCATCACTTGGGAAAAAGAAATCGACAGGGGGAAAAAAAGGTGCATTTTTAATTGGGACATTGGATAGAAAAGGACCCCATTGGATAGAAAAGGACGAGCCAGGAACAGCTTGGGCGTCTTCAGCCGCAGCAGTTTTGCTGCCCTGCAGTGCTGCTCCCACAGTCTGGTGTGGGGACGGGGGGACCGAGGACCACCGAGCACAGCAGCACTGCTGTGTCCTGACCCCGAGTCGGGCCCATGCAGTTAATTTTTGTGCCTTCAGGAGCATAAAACGCCTGTGCCCCACGCTGTCGGGGACAGGTTATGCTCCAGAAGAGCGACGTCTTTAAGTTGGTAGTTTCTGGACAGTCTCTCCCCCTGGCAGTGTGTTTTAATTATTGTCTATGAAGGCAGTGTGTTTCTAAAATTAATACAGTAAAACTGCACACTTACATACTCGGGGATGGAAATGGGCTCAAACACCAGCAGACGCCTTTGGAAGTGCCAGGATGGAAAAATGTCTCTGCGTGCCACGTGACCGTCTTGCTGCACGAGCGCTGGGAGTGCTCCTGCACCCTCGGCTGAGTCAGGAGGGCGTATTATTTCAGCTGCTAAAGAGAACATGTTTATATACATGCACGTATGTTAATGCACATACACACACGTGTATAATGTGCACGTTACTCGCCCGATTGCATTAACAACACACACACGTGCCCATGCTTTTGCATGCACCCCAACACAAAGAGCTCTGCGTTTGCATATATGCACGCATGCAAACGTATAGATGCATATGTGTGCATCTCCCGCGCTCGTTCAGTGCCGAGGGAAGGAAACAAAGGCCGGGATCCCCGCGGATGAACGGGGAGGCAGAGGAAGGGCAGGAGCAGCCCACACACCAAGCCGCCCGTGGACTGCCCCACCGCCCCGCGTTCCCAGGCTGCTTCCAGAGGCACGGGCGAGCGTCCCTTATTGCTTGCACCTGGCTGCTATTAAGTATTCAATCAAAAAGGGATCACAAGCCAGATATAACTAATTCGGAGGAACTTTTTTACACAACAAGCCCCTTTCAGTTTGCTTGTTTGGTTTTATATCTAAAGCTAACTCCAGCGGGTTTGAAAATGAGCAGGGCTCTCGGCTGCTGCAGATAGCGGGGGGGACACGCCACGTTTCCAGCAGACGGAGGTGGGAGTTCTCCTTTGGTGTTATAAAAATAGCACTACAAAGAGAGGCAGGCTGGGATCCTGGCGGTGTTCGGAGGGGCGTGCCGCAGCAGGGCCGTGCCCCAGGCTGGCGCTGGGGACAGGCCAGTCCCCGCAGAGACGGAGGGTGTCCCCCAGAGTGGTCTTCAGGTCCTCTGCACTTGTCTTCCACCGTGGTGAGGATCTGGGGCTCCCTGGGTCTCCCCCGGATGCTGAAGAAGAGACGTGCAGTTGCACAAGACGGTGCCCTCGGCAAGGCTCACCTGTGACCTGCTCTTGGACCCTCCCCAAAATTGCATCGACGTAGGGCAGACCATGACATGGGTCTGAACACTGGGCACTCGTGGTGGAAGCTCTCCCAGCCCTGGGAAAGCAGCTGACGTGCAGGTCCCATAGCACAGGGCTGGCTCAAGGTACGTGGGCATCGCAGGAGACTGCCAAATGCTCCCCATGCTGAGCGGTCGCAAAGCAGGAGGAATCTCGCAGGACATCTAGGGACAAGGCTCTGACCCCCCAGCAGCCCTGTGCCAGCCCCGGGTCCCAGCAGACAGCGGGCAGGTGGCAGAACTGGCCCCAAACATTTCCCACCCAATGGCTTTGACCATTTTTAACAAGGAGCTCAAAATGTCATCAATCATTTGTGACACTTCCTTCCTCTACGGCTAAAGAGTCCTGTCTTCTTTTTTTTTTATTAACTATGAAAAATTCACATTAAAAAGTTCCTTTTCTTCCACCTTCACAGAAGCCCAGCAGCAAACGCCACCGGCTCCTCCACAGCCTCTTCTAAATCCCTGTCCTAAGGGCAGCTACTTTTCTGAAATGCAAAAAATGAAGGGAATGACAATAATAATCACACGTGTCCTGTAGCTCCTGCCTGCGAAGCCTCCAGAGGTGCAAGTGCCTTAACCCTTGCACGCCCATGCGGGGAGCGAGCACCAAGGTCCCCACACCAGCCCACCTCCAGCTCCGCTCAGCACCGGGGACGTGTCACGGCTGGTCTGTCCTGGTCACCTACCCCGAGATCAGAGCGTGGTCACACTGCTCTGGAACTGGCAGAGCCATTCCCTCAATTTCATACCATCCACATGCAGTAAATGACCAGTTTCCTCCTTGTTTCCCCCCTCCCAGAAGAGACCAGCACGAGAAACTCACCCAGTGTGTGGGTGTCCAGGGATTTACGCAAGCAGCGGGCAGAAACCAAAGGCTTCCCGCAGCTCGGAGGCTTCCCGTCCCGCCAGCCCCCAGGAATCCTGTCCAACACGCGTTTATAGGGACCATACGCAAGGCATTCCCGAAGGCCTCCCTCCACACATGGGCACGCTCGGATGTCGGCTGGGACACGCTGGCTTTTAGGGGAAGGCTCCAAGAAGGTTTTAATTTAATGCTGGCGCTTACCCTGGGAAGAATTTCCCGAGTAGGTGGAAATTTGTGATCTCCATCAGCACAGGGAGAAATAAGGAGCAGGAAAGGCATTGCCCTTCCACACTAATATTGCTCCTTTTGGGGACAGTTTTGGGTATTTATTCCCCAACCACTGATATTCCTCTTTCCTGGGAATTTTAGCTGTTTTAAAAATTTGGCCAGTGTTTCCGTGTTATTTACATGGGCTTTTGGGTTCCCATGCTGCCCGGCTCATGTTGGTAAGGGGACCCGAAGGACCACAGGGGCTTTTCGGGGCCGTGGGGGTGAAGCCCAGCTGTGGCCCCGCCACGTGTCTGGGGTCCTGCCTGGGACCCCAGCACCAGCTTCCCAGCAGCTCGGGCTTGGCTCAGGACAGAGCTCGCTGGCCAGCTGCTTTGTTTCCACTCAGGATCACACTCGCTGCTTGTCTCGGTGGCTCCCGACAGCTCATCCTCCCGCGGCCGCTGCCTCCTCCACGAGGGCGCAGGCCGTGCCTTTGCTGCAGGTGGCCCCGGGAAGCTCCGCATCGCCATGGCCGCTGGCTGAGGGACCCCCCAGCCCCACCGGCACCCCTCGCTCGGTGGCCCCGCGGGGGAATGGGGCTTCCTGGCTCCTGGGGATGGTGCCGGCAGCATCCCTCTCGCTGGCCCCAGCCTCCGATGGAGGGAATTAAGGAGCGGATTTGGCTGGGAACAGCCCCCAGGTTGCTCTCACAGGGAAAGGGGGGGAAGGCAGATGCAGAGCTTTGTCCTAGGAAGGACATTAAAGACCTTGCCCTGGAGAAGCACCACCGCATTGGGTGATGGCCAATGTGACTAAGCCTCCTCTTCCTCTCTCCTCACCGCTCTGTCTGCGATGTCAGGGTTTTTAAAAAGTACCTTTAGTTTTGCAATGCTTTTGCTCAGGCCATTACTCAGGCTGAGCTGGCCCCGTTTCCTCGCTGAGCGCTGCATCCCCTGCCTGATAAGATAAGCTCCCCAAAGAAAGGTTTTGGGACCCTGACTCACTGGAGAAACTTTTTCTGCAGCGCATTTGTACAGCCTCTAACACACTTAACTATTTGATGGGCTTATCACTGAAATTCAAATGTTTCATCTACGTTCGCTGGAGGACAGCCCCTTATCCAGGAGCAAGGTCATCCCAATCAGGTGTTAAGCGTGGAGACTTGCCCTATCTGCACGCCTCCCGCCTCGGTACATATTCACAGCCCTTTCTCAGCCTGGTCCCCAAAACCCTGCTGCCCAGGCCTGCAGCGGGGACTCTCCCGGTACCACTGGTGCTGGAGCCCTGTTCAGCTTGGGCTCTGGAGGGAGGGTTAAAGCCCTGCAGGTGGGAAAGCCCTTCCCCAGCCGCGGGGCTGCAGTAAGGAAAGGCTGAACACCTGGAGGAGCTGGGGGGAAAGCCCCCCGGGACAGACAGGGACCGGTGCCGGCAGGAGCCCTGTGCCTGCTGCCAGCTCCCAGCCCTCCTCAGGCAGCGCCGAGGGTGCCCGTGCCCAGCGGCTGCAGCCGGAGCAGCTCCAGGCTGCGATTCCAGATTTACGGGCAGGATCTGGCCCCAAGTTATCGCTCCTGCTGCTTCTGCCAGCCCATGTCTGGCTTTGCTGCCGGGCAATAAATCCGCAAAGAGAAGCAGCTATAAGGTCTTGATCCAACTGATCACGGACCCCCCAAGAGAAAGCAGCTCCAGACCCCAAATATTTGCTCTGATCAGCCCCCTGGAGAAGGCACCAGTGGTTTTCTTTTCCAGGTATGGTAAGCTCTCACCCCGAACGATGCTAGCCCTGGGAGCTCTGATTGCATCAGCAGGGTTGCAGACACAGCTGATACGGGGTGGGAGTAAAAATCCTTTTTCATGGGCAATAAACCCATGACAGATTTGGGAGCGGTTTTTGGGCATGCTTGGCTCTCAGCAGGCTGATTTGCTGGGCACTGCTAAGACAGAAGGAACTTCAGGGATGCTTCCCACTAGCAGCCAAAACCAACAGCCCGGGCTCCCCCCAGGGCTGGCCCCAAAGCACCCCATCCCCAGGGCAGGCTGCCTCGGCACCGGCAGCGGCTCCACTGGGGTGATGAGTGCGTAAGGGCTCTGCGTGCCCGGCTGCACCTCTGCGGCAGGAGGACCCAGCAGGTTAACGGGCGGCTCTGGAAGCCCCCAACAACTGCAAATGATCAACCCCAGGGGGATTTTTTTTCCTCCCCTCGGCTCTGGAGTCAATTGTCAGCCCCGCTTTTAAAGACACCCTTGTCGGCAGCCCGGCTATGCTTTTCTGCTTCGGAGGAATTCCTCTAAAACAATAATAGTGACATTGTTCCTCACTTTGCTGGCGGTTTTATAGGGCTCACGTTGGAGAAAGGTGACCATGGCTGCCTTTTGGCCACATGTGTTTACACAAGGAAATGCATGTGGGTTTTGGGGTGGCGCCTGGAGTCAGCAGCCGCTCTCTGTACTCCTGACCCTTACAGAGCTGCTTTCTTGCTTCTGGGTACGTTTACTGCACTCCAGATGTGAGCTGGCTCCAGCAAGGCTGCGGAGCGCCAGGGATCTGGCATCCCCAGACTCATCAGTCCGTGGGGTAGAATGCCATGGTGGTTGTTTTAAAAGCTGTAATGCGTCTTGGTAACACATCATGATTTATTCAGCCCTTGTTTGACAGGGCGCCTTTATCAAAAGCTGATGCGAAGCCCGGCTGCACCGTGCGCTTGGGCTTGGCGTGGCTGGCTGGCCAGCGAGGGGCGGCTGGGAGCCGGTCCTTCTCCAGGGATGGGCTTTTCTGGAAACGTTTTGGTGCAGGGCTCCTGGAGAGGTGGGTCCCCGCTCTGCTGTGCCCCCCAGGGGGCTGCATTTGGGGGCACCTGTGCTGTGGGTGCACCTCCACAGCAGGGTTGATCGAGCTTTGTAGAGACGAGCCCTGAAGGGTGTTTCAGGCGGGGGTCAGCCGTCCCTGATGCCAGCACCGGGGTGCTACAGGGCAGCAGGACGATGGGTGGCTGGGGGGTCACGGTCCCACGTGCCACCTTCTCGCCGGGTGGAGCCCGAGCTCGCTGCTGGCCTCGCTCCAGCATGCAAGAGTTGCTGAAAAGAGGCAAAAGAAGTGAAAACGGAGTTTGGGGAAAACCAGGGCAAGACTGGAGCGGAGCGTGGGCAGCAGGGGAGCCCCGGGGGAGGCAGAGCAGCAGCAGGGCTGGGGAGTCCCTGCCCGCCTGTGGCTCCCATCACTCTGCAGCTGCCCTTGTGCTAAAACCCATGCTTTGTTTCATTTTTCTGCCCTTTAACTGAATAAACCACAAAACACAGTTACAGGGGAAAAGGGGAAGGGGGGGACAGTTTACAACCTGAAAGCGGCTTGCTGCTGGCCCCGGCTGGCAGCGGGGAGCAGCCCGAGGAGAGCAAACCCTGCCATGGGGCCAGAGCCGCGGCCAGGAGACCGGCACGGTGGCTGGCAGGCAGCCGGCAAGGTTTGGGGTGGGCAGCCCAGGATGGGGTGGCTGGCCCCGGCACGGCAGGGCTCCCCCAGCCCCAGTCCCCGGTGCAGCCCCAGCCTCCTCGCCCGGTGCCTCAGAGGTGCCGTTCTCATGGGCATGGATGGACGTGGGACACTTTAGCCCCGGATTAGGAATGAGCCTTTGGTTTAGAGATTATTTATTTGCTTTTTATCATAATGGGAAAAAAATGAAACAGCAGATAGAAAAGGAAGGAAAAAACCCCCAATCTGGGTCAGGATCTCACACTGGCTAGTTCACTTCACAGTTTAAGTAAATAGTTCTCATCCCAAAACCCTTCAGGGTCATATAAATGTGCCTCTTCGCATGGAAGAGACTATTTTGATAGTAGCTGGGTGCCTGATGAATTTGCAACTTTCCCAAACTGTCGGTGTCTAGAATGTGACTTGGTTTTTCACAGTGAGATATAAAATCCTATCAATTAATCTAACTTTTATTGCACCTCTGGGGCATGAACGTGATGTTATTTAAACAAATGGTTCCCATTACCTTCAATTATTTTATAAATGCTTTTCAGTGATTTATAGGCTTCTATTAAATGGACAATATACTTCTGTGCTCCTCGAGGGGGTAAACAGTAATCTAAGGGCTCGGCTTGCTGATCTTTTTTTCTTTTCCTCCTTCCTTTTCCACATGCATAAGAGGCTGCCGTTTAATTAACGGGGAGGTGGGGAAGAGGCCGGCCAGACGCCTTGCTGACGGCTGCCTTCACCAAAGCCTGGTCCCCCCGCAGCGAGGCGGCAGCTCCCTGCACTGACACCCCATTTGCACCGTACCCTGAGGGTGCTGGCCCCCCCGGTTACCCGGCCGGGCCCCCCATCCGCCCTCCCCGGGAAGCCTCCCACCTTCCCCCTCCGAAAACCCTCGCGCTGTGACAGGCCTAAGCAGGGGGATGGTTATCCTTGATTTTTTTCCAGTGTCTTTGCCCACCAGCTGCGCTCACGCTGACTCGAGCAGCGTGCGAAAGGGATGCAGCTGGCTCCGGCAGGGCCGGGCATCTGCCTGGGGCTGCCGGGATTCTTCTGCAGTGCCCGAGCGATACAGCTCTGCTCCTGCTTGGGAAGGGCCAGGGGGATTAATATTTTGTTCCTCTTAGGTATGAGTGAAGGAATTTCTCCTGCCTGGGGTATCTCCCCGACCAATGGGAAAGCTCCTGGCCAGCCGCCCCGCGGTGCGTCGTGCTTTGGGGACACACGGCGCTGTCACCAGCAGCCACTAGAGCCCTGTTGTTCCCCTCCGCAGGCAGGGGACCAGCAGCCCTGAGCCCCAACAAGGCCAACCCCCGCCCCGGCTGGCACAGGGGAGGGAACACGGATCCTTTTTTGCAAACCCAGGCTCTTCTCCCAGCGTTTTTATTCCGGGCTGGATTTTGGGGGAGGCCAGGGAGGGTCAGAGCAGCAGGACGAGCCAGTGATGGCGACGGCGCAGAGACTGCTTATCTCGGCGGGGGTCACGCCGGGACGTGGTTTCTGGAGCGGTGACCCCGGCTGCCACCCCAGCGCAGGACCCCATCCATCTCCCTGCCACAGCGCTCCCCTGCTAACCCTCAGCGCCGCACGCTGACAGACAGGACGGCAATTAAGTCCTCGCTGAACTAATTCACTTGAGCCTGTCTACATTTCAAACAGCTTTGGAGATAGGCTCTGTTTACAGAGCCTGCCGCCGTTTATTATTTTTCGGGGGGTGTTGCATGGAGCGGGGAGGGGAGATGTCATTTGGGGAAGATAAATAGGGCAGAAGACCCTGTAAAGACAAAGGGCTGAGCGTGGCCCCGCTCGGCCTTGGGACAGGGCAGCTCTCTGCAGAGGGAGCAAGGAGAGGATTTCCCAGCTCCCAGCTCTGGCTGAGGATGTGCAAAGCTCGGTGCATGAACCCAGGGGCCGCTGCCAGCTGTACCCCAGGCCATCGCCTGGGCCACCCCAGTGCTGGTGGAGGCAGGAACCGCTCCAGCGCAGGGGTACCCAAGCAGGGGTACTTGGACAGGCTCCATCTCTGCTAACGAGGATGATGATAATTTATAGGTGATCCCCTGGCACAGCAGGGCCCTGGCTCCACGCGCACCCCTTTCCTTCCTGCCGCTGCAGCAGGGCTGTGGCACACCGGGCGTGCAGGAGGGAGCTGTGGAGGTTGCAGGGTGCCCCACACTTCCCTCCCTGCTGGGATCCGGCACCTCTTTGCCAGCCACGGCGCTGGGGCCACTACTCGCCATCACCACCCTCTCTGCCCTAAGTCCCGCCAGGTGCAAAACATGACACCCCTCCCCAAACGGGCCAGGAAAGCACAGCTCGATGCCAAGGCAGAGGATAGCGTGGCGTGACTACAGCTACCCTCTACGTGCGTCCCCGGGAGAGATGCCAGGGAGGCGGGAGGGCAGAAGCAGGGGAAACCCCTATGGGACAGCCGCCAGGTTCAGGGAAAGGGGCCTTCCCTGCAAGGGAAGGTTTGGGGAGCCCTGCAAGGGCACGGTCAAGGAGGTTTCACCCCCCGGCATCTCTTTGCAGGGGGGTCACTGGGAGGAGGAGATCTGGGCAGGCCTGGGCCCCGCGGGTATGGGGATGCTGCAGCACCACGAGCGAGCAGGGAAGCCCAGACCTGCCCCTGCACGGGCAGGGAAGCCTCGGCCCGTGCCCCGCAGACACAGGAGGGGGAGATGGGACAAGCCGCTGGGGCTGGGGCCACGCAGGAGGTGCCCGTCCAAAACCCCCCAGGGCTCCCAGCATGAACCTCAACCGGGTACCCGGGAACCACACGAGCTCAGCCCCTCCGCTGCCCGGCGAGCCCTGCTGCCCTCTGCACCCCCTCCAAGCCCTGCCAGGGGGTCCCACCGGCCGCGGGGGGGCTGGCCCCCTCCCCAGGGGTCGCGTTACCGTCCTGTGGTTGTCCAAAAACAGATCTTTGTTTTCCTGAAAGGCAGATACCTGCCTCCAACCCAGGGCAGCATTTTTCCAACAGCCGGCCCTGGATTTCTGCCTCGAACGACAGGCACGAGGAGCCCGCCTCGGCTGCCGGCAGACCCGCCTGATGATTATTGTTCTTGGCAAACGACGACTCCCTCGAAGTTGTTAAACCATTGAAAATAGCTAATAAGGTTTTACTTAATTAAACGGCGCGAGGCCTCACAATGCCGATCGTCACTTTTTCCCTTCGCCTTGCGCTGCTGCAGCCTCCCAGATGGGAATTACCCGGCCCCTGCTTGGGACAGGGCGTGCGCCAAGGAGGGCTGCGGAGGCACAGATAAATAATAACAATAATAAAAAAAAATATCTGTACCTACCCCCTTGTCTTTCCTTTGCTTAAATCAAGTCATGTCTGGAAGACAAAAACACTGCTTAGAAGTCAGGGTTTGGAGCGATACAAAGGGGAGTCTTGTCTAAAAAGACTGGCCGGGAGTCAAAGCGGTGAAGCGATCGCTGTCCGGGGCTGTTTGCACAGCAGCAACTCCGAAATCGTATTTCACTGCAGCAGCAGAGAGTCTTCATCGGGTTTCTCTGGATTTCAGCTCAAGACTATTTCTCGCTGCAAGGTTATTAAAAACACTTGAACCTGAAACAGTCTCATTGTGTCCACACGTTTGCTATTTATTATTATAAACAAGGGTGTCAGGGCCATTAAAAATAAATTGAAAAGGGTAAAAAATGAGCAAGAAATACAAGGAAACAGAATGATTGAAAACACCCATCCCAGCATCCAGGGCCGACAATTCACGCTCGCAGGAATGCTTTCTGTGCTAGAGAGCAGGAAAATAACTTCTCGTTTTTTCTTTTCAACCAAACTGCATCCTTTGCCCAGCCAGGGATGCTGAGCTGCAGGGAATGGAAAGAGGAACAGATCCGACCGCTCCTGCACTCTGACGGGGACTAGTGCCGGCACACAATCGCTCCCACCAAGGGATGCGAGTGCGGCATCTCACAGGCACATCACCTGCTGCAAACTGGACAGTCACCGAGCAAAAGCCAGCCCATTTCGTGTGCCCATGAGGGCATTTGAAAACCCCGCCAGCTCATGAGAGCCAGGCGAGCAGTTTCTGCAGCAACGCTCTGCGGCAGGGGTTTGGCCAAGCAAGAAATGGCGGGTGAAAGCACCACCAGAAACCCACTGTCACCCTGCAAAGGGTTATTGGGGCAGCACCTCCACACCCCCCGGCAGGAGCAGCCCCGGGAACAGGCTGGCTTTGCTTCTGCTCCCGGCGGGAGACAGGGCTGGGATGCACAGAGGGGATCGGCACAGGGTGCAGGATTGCAGAGGATGCGCGGGGAGTGATGTTAAAGAACAAGGGCCCAAAATTCCGTGGTTACGACTGAACCGGGGGAGCTGCAGACATGAATCGTGGTCCTGCCGGGGCAGCAGCAGGCACACCCGGGGGTTAGACGGTTGGGAACGGGCTGCTCCATTACAGCGCTCTGTTCAGAGCATCTCAATTACTTGATGTTCTTAAAAATCTTCAAAAAACAAACGGAGAAGCGGCATTCTGGTCTTGTTCACACCAGGACATGTCAAAAATATAGGTGTTATTGTACACAAATGCTAAAAAATTGTGCTTGTGGAATTAAGTTAGAATTGTTCCCGAAAGCAAGACCTCTCGGCTCCTACATGGGAAGACACGAAGTGCGAGTTACAGCGAAGCATCTGCTAAGTTCAGGCTCTCCTGCACACACGGGTGGGCACACTGACAAGCAGCTTTTCACCTGCTGCCAGACAGGGTGGGTTGGCCCAGAGCATCCCTTCGCTCTGGCACCCCGTTCAGCCCCTCGCGCCCGCCCTCCTCGGCGTCCCTGCAGCAGGGCCTGCCCGGGGGCTGGAGGTGGGCTCCCCCCTCCTCCTTCACATCACCCTTCTTGGAGCAGGAGCTCCCGAGTGGCTAAAAAGCAGTCAGTCAGCCCATCGCCCAGCTCTTTCCACCTTTCGCTGCAAGTTATTGGCGAGAGCATGAACGTGCTGGAGGGCAGAGGCACCGCTCAGCGGGGGGTAGGGACACCCCAAACCAGAGTCCCCCCGTTACTAACGTCAGGGGCTGACGAGCCAGGTTTCAGTCCAGGGCCTTGCCGATGGTGGGACGCCCAAAACCCTTTGGCAAGAAACATCACGAGCCAGGGCACATTATCTCAGCGCTCCTGCTTCTACCAGCTGATCTGACAATCTCATTAAAAACTGCGCCTGACGATTTCTCCCTTCCATAAACCCAGGGCAGTTCAGACCCACCGCAACAGCCGCCCTCATCCTCTATTAATGAGCTCCCATAGCTCCTCTCCCATTTCCAGACCAACACCAGAATCGCACTAGTCCATGCTGTGGAGTCCACGTCCAACACAGTCGTACTCGAGCGTTTGACTTTTACGGATGCCGAAGAGAAACGCCTCAGCAACGAGGCACGTACGGCGGCAGGAACAGAGTGCCTGGTGCAGCAGCTCTGCCTCGTTGAACATCACTGCTGTAAAGCAACTTGAGGATGTTTTTAGAAGCAGCAGGTCGATTTGTCTGGATCATGTGTCCTCCAGGTGGTCTCCGTGAAGAAAACAGGGATGGTCTTTGCAAGGAGTAACAAATCCACACCTTGACATTAGCTGAATACTTGTTAATAAGAAAGAGGGTGTTGAGAAGCCATTCCCGTACCGCTGCTTCTCAGGATACAGGCGAAACCCATGCTTTCACCAAGGTAACAACAGGAATCTTCGCTTTGTCAACACTGATCTCATTATTTTGCAGGTTTCACCCAAAATATAACTCTACAGTCCCTCTTGTTCCCTTTCCCTTCCGACCGGCACACACAACTGTCATAGCTGCATTGCATCAAGCCAGCGGAGACGTGCGGCAAAGCAACCCTGCGAACCACGCTCCAAGGGGGATGCAGCGAGGCGTGCACCGGCGGCGGGGGGACCGCAGCCGGGAGCGGGGGCGAGCAGTGCCCAGGCGGCACCCAGGGCCCGGGCTGGGCAGAGCCCACACACCTGCCCGTGCCCCACAGCTCGGACCAGCCTCATGTCGTGAGCGCTGAACAAACTCGAGCGTTTTGCCCTCTGACAGGCCACCACTGGCTTCCACTTATGTCGGCAATCTCCGGTTGAGGTGAGCTGCTGCACAAGAAGAGAAAGAGGAGTCCCCAGCTCGGACGCGCTGCTGGCAGACAGACTGGCGGACGCAGGCACACAGACATACGCTTCTTGGCCAAGCGAGGCAGAGGTGTAAAACAACCTCCTCGGGCATAAATCCCCTCCGTCCCCTCTGCCCATTCCTCGGCTGTGTCAGCACAGTCCTCGTGCCTCTGACCCCACGACGCTGCCCGGCTCGGGGCCGTACGTGTCCCGCACTTCAGCACAAGGCACAGACGGAGCTGGCTCGCAGGCAGGTCACAAACACCACGGGAACAGCGTAGGGGAAAAACCAACACGAAAAGCCCAAGGTAGAAACAGCAATCTCTGGTCCTAGATTCTCACTTACAAGCAGCATGATTGTGGACCGCCACAATAAAAGCCACACGTGGGGCTTATCAGAGTCACTCCAGCCCCAAACCTGAAAAATTGTAGGTTATAACGGCATGTTTCTACCTTACAAAATGTCATTGCTTGTAAACAGAGATAACTGATCTAAACCACAGCATGCAAACCGATGGGATACCACCTTGCTCTGAGAAGCTGGTTTAAGTCTTATTTCCCAAACTTTATTATTATTATTATTATTATTATTATTATTATTATTATTATTACTACTACTACTATTATTATTACAGGTAATTATACACCTCAGGTAGGAATGCCATGAGGCTATCAGACGGATGGATTCAACCTGCGGATCACGCACAGGCTGTGAAAACAACCCGAAACCTGGCAGGGGGAGGCAGGACCGTGCCTCCCCGGGCGGGCGCAGAGGGCACTGAACGGAGCAGCCGATGGGAGCACTGCCTTCCCGAGGGAATGCCATTTGTTAATTAAGAGCCCTTTCCCCCTGCTGCTCCGCAGCGGCAGAGAGGATTTTAACAAGCGAGAAGCAAAGGCTGCTCTGGCCTTCTCAGGTTTGGATTTTTTGGCTGTCAGTAAATTAAATTATGGGCCCCGATTTCAGGACTCCCATTCAGTGCCCAATACAGCAAACATCTCCCATGGTGATATTTTTGGGTTTTTCAACCACAGCTATAAATAAGCTCTGTGTTTTGGGGGTTCGTTCTTTCAGCGAGCATTTGGCCAGGTTGCCTGTCCCCAGTGAAGCTGCCAGGTGCTGGATGAAGGCGCCTTACACACCCTTCCACCCTAAATGCCAGAATTATTTTTGTTAAATCCTCCCTTTTCACCCATGCCCTTAACACCTATGGCTTTCAAACCTTTCATAAGAAAAAACACCTCCCTAAGGTGAACCCCCCCACCGCATCTCGCCCCAGGCAGCCCCGGCAGTGATCCCAGGTACCAGGTAATTCGGAGCAGGGTCTATTTGGGGAAGCGGAGCCACCACAACACGGGCCCCACGTCGCCCTCCCCACGCACGCCCTCCCCGTGCCGCTGCGGCAGCGGCTCACGCCGCCGAGTGACCCAGGCAGCCCTGTGACATCTTCTCGGGTTGTGACACAGCAACTTCGAAGGCAGGAGACCGAGGTCAGCTGCTGCACTCGCTGCAGGCACCGGCCCCGAGGCGCAAACTCATCCCCTGGGACCCGGCCCCAATACACTCAGGTCTGTGGAACAGCATCTGCCTCTGCAAATAAATATCCCACGCCTCCAGCAAGACCTAGCTTTGGCGTAAAATGCTGTTCAGTTTAGGGCTGGAGCAGGCCAGGTCTTGGAGAACCGAAGCATTAAAACCTGATGAAAGTGATGGAGAGCATTAGAAGGGTCTCGTTTCACGCCAGTGGGAGACCAAAGGGAGACCAAAGAGGGTCCTTTCCCGTCGCTCATATTCAAACACCAAAGCTCATGGGTGGCATTAGGAATATTTCAGGAGAAGGACCACGCATTAAAAACTCATTCTGGTTTTTTTTAATGCATGTAATAATTAAAAACATGGCTCTACATGCTGGAGTTAATAAAATCTTCCCCTTCTGGCAGGCCTGCACAAGCCAAAACCAAGCTTAAAACAAGTGGACAGTGACCCTTCAGAAGAAGGGATGTTGAAAGCGTTTTTGTTGTACTTGTGGGGCAAGGGGAGAGGGAGGGACACAGGACCCGGGACTGTGTTTTGCTGGGAAGCATGACGACATCCAGGGAAGGAAGGGAACGCTCTCAGCCTTCTGGCCTAAATTATCTGCTAACACAAATAATCAAATTCCAGGGACCACACTGCTCTGGCGCCACTAAAACAAGGGGGAGGCCCGGCCCCAGCGCTGCACGAGCAGGTGGCAGCCGCGTCTGACCCGCTCAGGATATTCAAGTGCGATATACAAAATACTGATGCTCTCTAAGGAAGCCAGCATCGCTCACAGTATCGTGGGAAGTTTTTAATGGCTCGCTCAAGGCAAGGCCTCTAAAATGTTTATATTAATACTTACATGTTGGATAGCCACTCATTTGGTCTCAGCTGGAAACCAGTCCAAACAGCTGAGAAACATCTGGCCGCTAACCTTGGACAACATCTAATCTGGTAGCCCAGGGATTTAAGAGGTCTCCTCGGAGGGACAGAAGTTTGGCAGATACCTTACCGAGATCTGTCTTCTGCTACAGTTGTTTCTCAAGTCCTGCTCACCGCTCCCGGATGACACATACAGCCGGTGTACATCCCGATCCCATTTACACAGCATCTGAGTCTCAATGATTACAAAAAGCTGTAATTAAATATTACTCCTAATTTCCAGGAATACTCCTGAAGGTGTGTGACTGCGTGTGCTCCCCCTGCCCCAAGGAGAGAGAAAGCAGCCGATGGCAGCTCGCAAAAACACACCTCTCTCCATTACCCTGCCCAGGATCAGTGCGCAGGATCAGTGCCGCCAGCCCTCCAGCCTTCCCTCCGCTCCATCTTCCCTCTGCCTGCACTTAGTACCAACAAATAAGCACATATCTGCCCCAGACAGCCTCCATAAGGCAAACAAAAATACTGCTCTCTGTAAATCTGGAGACCACTATCAGGCCAATTACGAACACGTGGTTTTAAAGCAGCTCTATATAAAGAGTGAGTAGAAGGGAAAATGGACTCATCATTTCTGATGAAGATGGCTCCAAAGTTTGCTTCCTTTTTATTTCTAAAACTTCTGCTTGTTTTTCTTCCAAAAGAAACTTCAGCATTGGCTATCCTGAACATTCTTTGGTGAGTGGACAGCTAATGAAATAATGCAACATAAAAGAATAAATGTTGAGCAACAGAGAGAGGAAAGGGACTTTTAGACAGACCATTTGACATTTATTCTCCCCCCCCATTACGCATCAAGGCACCATAGGGCTTTCTATACATGTCAGGGCAAAGCCACCAACAACCTGGCTCGAGAGGCAGAAAATTAGGACAGGACCCACATTTCTGAAAACCCTTTGTAGGCTTTATTTAAAAGGAGATAAGGATGAAAAAGGCGACAAGATGCTTGACAGATATAAAATGATGAGACTCTAGCTTATCTCCTTATCTTCCACGTCATCTTCTGCTCTTTGCTTTTTTGTTACAACAAATGTGGGAGACATCAGGGGAAAATGTAAAGGCACAAGCACCAAGGACATAGCACCAAGAAGGGAGGACTAGGAAGAAGATGCTCAATAAAGGCTAAAAATGTCTCTTTCCTAGCAGAGGCTGAGCACGCTGGCTCTGGTCCAACAAAGCACTTAAGCATGCGCCTAACTTAAATTTGACTTCTCTGGAGCTCTTCACAGGCTTAAAAGTTAAGCACATTCTCCAGCAATCTGCTACAGCAAGACCAGAGAAAATGAGAAGCTGAATCTTAGTCAACAGCAAGGTTAGCAGGCTTTTGGAAAGCACCCTAGCCAAAGATTAATGCAATATGGCAATTTCCACTGACTTCAGAAAACTCTAAGCCATCAGAAGAAGCTTCTTAGATATAAAATAATATGTAAAAAAATTTAGATATTAAGAATATTACTATCAAATTCTCTTCACCTTCTTTCAGCTCAAGGTAGGTAGAGCTTGAAGCAGACACGTATTTACAGGTACGTGCAGAACTGGAACTCCCTTGTTTCAGTGTAAGCTGGTGCCAGCTTGAAAAAAATACTGAATTCACTGTGCTGTTTCTTGATGTAGGAAACACTGTCCTGTAGGTAAAGCACCGACCTCAAATACCTAATGGCCAATTCCCACAAACAGCAAGGTAAGCCACAAACAGCTCCTACAATTCTGGCAAGACACTACAAAGTTTGGTATTTGGCAAAGGAGTAAGAGCGTGTCTCACTGCATATCTCTGTTGGGTTTGTTTCCCTCGTTAAAACTGGCATAACTTAACACTGTTCCTCTACGTCGCATCTGCCTGGCAGTGCCCCGGGGAGCTCCGGTATCACGGCTCTGAAGCAGCACTAAGATAACGCATTCAGAGCAGCCCGTCCTTCGGTCAGGCTGTTAGCCCGAGACCCATGGGCACGGCCGCATTCACCGGCAGCTTTTCCGGCTCTGCGTCCTTGTATGACTCTCGGGTGAACCACAGACAGCACTGGTGTCTCATAGAGCAGCTGATGACACTTTTTGGCTTAAAAATTATTACTCTAATGATAGTGGAAGAAACTTAAATTTTAAATCCAAAGCACTGCAAGAAGTTGTAAGAGTACAGAAAATGCATATTTAAGCATATACTCCCTACATACACACACAGAGCTTAATTACAACAAAGCAAGAAGCAAACAACAATTAGTCTTTATTAACAATTAAAATCTCACTGCAGTGCTGGTTTTCCCCCTAGCAAGTTAATGCCTGTACAGTGAGAAAGTAATGATAAACAGGCTTTTAAAATGGAAATTGATTCAGGATAAATATGAAAAGTGGTTCGCACAAGAGGACTTAACGTTTAAATTGAGCAGCATTTGCACCTTACTCAGACCCAAGCCTTGTAAAGCTTGCTAGCTCCCTCTACCGTCTTCATACTACGAGCTCAGTCAAAAGCTCGATCCACATCCACGGAAAGCACTGGCAGGTGGGGGGTTTTTTACTGGAAGTGCTCAGTCCATTTGGTGCAAGGGTGGCTCATATAACCTCTGCAGGAAGCAGTAAGGGGCAACCGCAGGGCGATCTCCTGCTCAAACCCATCTCCTCCCCGAGTGCTGCTTCCACCACCTCCAGCAGCACCTGCTCCAAGGAACAGCATTTATTTTTATGGCCAATCCATGTACTTTATTTATTATCCCTTCATATCTTTCTCTTAGGAGACCCTGGTTCAGGACATAAACTGAGGGTCAGCAGGGATCAACTAAACACTTTGCCTTTACACTGCCAGAGTTAGGATAAATACAGGTAAGACACGGTTTCGTTTCCCCACCTCATTTCTGAAGCATAAACAAGCAACCACGCTGTGGGATGACTGGTCTCTTCCACTACGTAGTTTGTAGGTCGTGTACACTGACAAAGCTACACCATGTAGATTCAATGGCAGCTGACTTGTAGGGTGTTATTTTTCCATACCGCTCCTACTGGGTTGAGAGTGGAACAGCAGTGCATTGGAGCACGGACACGTTCAAAGAGTGCAACTCCTAGGTGAGACAATTTACAGTGAATCCCTTGTTTTTTTAAAGCACCACCCAACTTCGTATGGCAAATGTTAACACGTGGCTCTTGCCAGCACAGCTCCTGGCGGAGCACGGCCCAGGTCAGGGTGGAATGCTCTAACCTGTACAACTTGCAAAACAAAACACAGTCTCAAGGTTTTAAAATCATTACTTGAAGTACAAAGGCTGGGGGAGGCCCCAAACATGCACCAACCATATCCTCCTGAGCAGGGCAAGGGGACTCTTACGACAGCTCTGAAAAACAGAGATAATCAAGCAGCACGCTATAATTACCAAGCATTGTTCCGATTCCCATTTAACATCTTTAGAAACCAAGCTATTTTAAATAAACACACACACACGATGCTGACAAAGTATTAGTCGCATTGTCTTCATAGATACCCTCTGAGCTACCAAAGGATTGAGTAGTATTCCAGGCTAGAAGCCAGCAGCAAGTTTCACAAAGTTTCACAAAAGGTCATTCCCTTTTTGCATTCCTAACCCAGGAAGAACCTTGTTTCACCACAACGCTGAAGTGAATGCACGACGAGTACCTTCTGGCAATCCTCTGAAGTGGAGACGCTTGGAAAAGACCAAAATTTCACAGCCCCATTTTTATCCAGATTTGGAGAGGTCAGCTTTTTACGTTTCACTATTTGAGCGAAAACAGGTAAAATTTCAGGTTGTGAAGTTCTCCTTGAACTTGACAGACAGCGTAACATGCAACTGTACGGGGATTTGATTTCCTCAGGACTACAGCACATAAAGGTCATTGCAACGACAGAGCACCTTTAGACAGCACATGTATCTAGAAATTCGTTTCAGCAGTTCCTTAGCATCACGTAACGTTACCAACTGCCAAGTCTACATGAGTCTGAGGTTTAAACTAAAACTAAAGATTCTCCTTGGCACAGCAGCAGCAGCTGGATAAAGACAATTGCCTTTCGCCACCAGTTTACATACTGTTAGCTATATGTGATCTGTAGGAAGATACTTCCAACAAATCAAGAATTCCATAAGGGATCAAAATTCTAAACATAAATACAATTAAAGCCTTCTAATATTAATGCACACTTTTTATTATATTAAAATCAGGCAATGGTCTGATACAATAAAAAGGCTGCTTATGGAATACTGTTATGTTAAACTTTAATTACAGAGGATGTTAAATCCTTACAACTAATATTTTCCTCAAAAGAGTTAATGGAAACATCAATTGTTCATTGACTTGATAGCTGCTGCTTTAAAATGTGTTTATTTTTACTTTTCTTTTTTTCTTTTTTTTTTTTTTCTTTTTTTACACAAACACTGAATTTTTCATAAAACTTAGGACACACTAGGTTGGTTGTATGTAAGCTTGCATCCACATTTCAGCAGTCAGTGGTCCGAAACAGTAAACCAGAAAAGGCAGTGATTTGCCAGGATGCAAAGCCAATAAAGGTCCTTAATCTGCTGTATGCACCACTTCCCCAAAAACTTCACTGAAGAGATTTCTCTTCTAAGACTTACAGAATCCTAATAAAATCTACTACACTGATTTGATTTGTCTGTAGTCGTCACATCTTTAGAAGGGCCAAACATTAAGTGCAACATGTCATTAATTAACATTCTTGGGTCAATCCAAAGCACCAAAATACAACTATTTGAGCTGGAGTGTGTGTTCAGAATCGCTGTGTGCAGAGTTTCCCCATTAAAGTTTGGCAGCAGAAGATTTCGGCAATCCTGGTAAATTACTGCTCTTTTCACCACGTCAAAAGCCTATCTAATAACATCAGCCGTGGCCAGCTTGGCGGTGTGGCAGCAGTGCTGGAGGGAGAGGGAAAATCCAAGTTTGCGAGCAGAATAGATACTCTTGTTTCCCAGGCTGGTGAAGACTAAATTTGTTGCAAACCCAAAACAATAAGCAGGAGGGAACAGGTCAAGTTATTGCCCCAACGCTCACCCCTGCTGGCCAGGGGTGAGAAGAGTCACAAAGAGGGGCAAAAAGAAAGCAGCACCCCCACTAAAAAGAGGGAAGAGATTAAAAGAACCCTGAATCCCTCACCCAAAGCCCATGTCACTGGTGAGGGGGACCAGGAAGAGAAATACAATCTATGCCTTGGCCAAAGGGAAGAAGGAAAGCTTGCCCCAGATTATCAGGGCATTTAAAAAAAAAAAATAAAAAACCAAAAACGACCACAGTCACATTCAGCCTTTACTAGAGATAGCACAAAGGGAGGGATGACTGAGGTTAGCACACATCCCCATTAGTAGTCCATAAAGCCCAGTGTAGTACTGGTAGCAAAAACCTTTGTGTCTACTCTAATAAATAGCCCTGAGCTTCGACTCTATTGCAAAAGACAGAAAAAGAAAAAAACAACCCAGGCCAGACACACAGCAAGGTGATTGTGGGATGTATGCTTTCACAGTTAAGTTAGATGTGCCACACTGGTCTTGACAGTAATAAATTTAAATAGACTTTTCCTGATACCAGAAGTTCAGCTATGTGGACAGTGGTTACACGACAGGATTATGTGTTATAGCACAACTTATATTTCAAATGAAAAAAAAATTAGTATCATTTACAGTATCTCAAGAAAAACTTCCTTTGAATGGGAACTTCCTTTCCAGTATTTTGAGGTCTACAAGATGCATCTAGAAAATTTACTACTGTGGAAAATGAAGACAGCTTAAATTGAATAAGGGGGGGGCGTGGTTTTTTTTTTTTTTAATTAATTGCTGTAACATTGTCCTTCAGGTGGCTGAGGAAGTTTCATATTTTCTTTAGACATCATTAGACGCCGAAGCTCTTGCAGAACAACTTTGATACTATAAGAATTCTGCCATTTTGCTAGGACTGATATGGCTCTGGGGTCCACCTAAAATAGACAAAAACACCATTCCTGTCAGAATCGATACGTTTGATACACTTAACTCCCCCACACACCCTCCAACTATGGGTCCTATAAGGAATCTGAGTGGCAGAAACCAAAGAAAGCAAAAGCAAGGAAGTGGTTTCCTTAAAGCATAGCAAATCCCCACATGATGCAACTATTTGTGAGTTGCAAAAGGGCAGGAAAAGTAAATTCCATGTTTCAGTTTCAGAACGTATTTGGCTCATATACTTCCCGTCTACCCCCCCTTTCCTTCTACTCCAAGAAAATGGCACCAGCAAGCAATAAGTAGTTAAGCAACTTGCAAGTATAAACAAAGCATTAATTCAAAGCTGCACATGAAAACCATGTTAAATGAATAAAACCCAAGAACTTACCACTCCATTAGAACTATTTACTCCATTCATATTAATTTTTGTTACAAATCTTACAAATGGAGGTGCTTCTGGATACTTAGGCCCACATTCTATTTTAAGGCTGTATATTCTGTTTTCATAAATTGTCTGAGGGGAAAAGAAAGGGAGGAACAATTACATCAGGCAGTTCAATAAGCATTTGGTTAAAACAGTGGTTTACTTGAGGGACATGCGAACTACTAAACATAAGGGCAGCCACTTATATACTATGCTGGTACCTCTGTTTTGGGTTCATTTTATAATATGCAGAGTATCAAACGTTACCTCTTCAGGGTAATAAATTCTACTGGTCTTTTAAGCATCAAATTTTCATATAAGGAATGAAAGTGGCATTGCTTTCCATTCACCAACCGAAATGATTTTTTTAATCATCATATAGCTCAGATACCCACTTTCCAACCAATCTTTACAAAGCAGCTTTGTTTTAACAGTTTACTAATTAGACACACTACCTTGAAATTGAAGTCACAGCTTTAACTTAGGCAACTATCTAAAGTCAGCGGGTCCTAGAACTGCACTTGAAACATATTCTTTGCTCATAAACCAATGTGCCAGTTGTCAGAAAGGGGAACGCTCCAAGATTCAACACATTGCAAAGTGTATCCTGATCCCAAACAGCATTATCACTTTGTCTCCACCGCAGTAACACTCTGTTGTACTTAACAGCTAATAGAGAGAAATCCTGGATCATGAATTTTTAACTAACGAATCAACGGGTATAGAAAAGAGACAAATGTAAATATTGAAGAATCAACGTAGCCTTGTTAAAATTAATTAAAAGAAACAACAGTTAATGTTATTCTGCATTCTGAGAATAACTATTTTTGATGTGCTGATCTGGTGCACCTCGCACAGAGCTCTAGCTAAGCTGGGCAATGCAGGCAGCTGGCAGAAGCATGCAACAGGAACAGGATCATCACGGGGAAGTTTAGGCAGACAAGCTCTCCAGATTTAGAGCTTCTGACACAATTTCCTGCACCTTCAGCATTGCAATGAACATTAAACTCACAAGACAGCGACCGTGAGCAAAAATCCAGGCAAGGGTGTGAGCACAGAAGCCCAGAAGCAGCCAGCAGTTCCTGCTCACCTGCGGCAGCAGAGCACCACGGCTCCACCAGCATCTTAAGAACAGCTGCCCAACGTACAAAAACTTCTCAATATAAAACTCCATGCGGTCCCTTTCACGGGCCTGTTATATCCCTGAACATCTTCATATTTCCCTTAACATTAATGAGCATTTTGATGCAGACCACTACCAAAAACATAAGAACTGACTTCCTGATTCAGCTGCTTCTCATCTGTGCAAATGAAGTGGCTTTAAACCAGCCTGCAGCCACCCACGGCGGGACCAGCACCTGGCCAGTGCCAGCTGGCAGTGGGACCTCTCGGTCACTTCTCCAGCTCCTCAGCCAGACAGCCTTTCAGATGTCGAGCCAGGGCAGCAACAAACCAAATGCTGTCACAAAGTTTTTGGGGAAAAAAGTCATCTGTCAGTTCTGCTCGGACTGCCCAGGTCTCTTGACGGAGTCCCTGAGCGTACCTTGTGCACAGAGCAATTAACAGCCCAGAGGTTCGTGCAGGTTTTTAGTTTTTGCAAATAACCACACCACATTAAGACTAGTGAATGGAAAGCCTTGACTGTGCACATGTCTATAGCCAATATAAAATACGTGCAGCTAAAGCTGAAGTTTTGACAGTGCCACTGTTTTTAAATAGCTTGTATAAACAAGATGAATCACTGGCTGCAAAAGCAACCGCACAAAGTCTGGGAAGGAGAAGCATGCTTCCATGTATGGTAGCAGGGACACTCAGAGCAGCAGCATGTATCTAACTCTGCAGCACGGTTCATTTTTCCCTCTGGGATGCCCAACATAAGATTCTTCCACCTGCTACAAACATGACCGCTTTCTACCCAGAAGGAAATAGGATTTAAAATTTTTTTTCCAGAGCCAGTATTCCCACATCCTATGAAGAAAAAAAATTGTAATAATATAACTGAGTACGAACAGTGCTAAAAGCAGGACAGCCACTTAGCAAACAAGAATGACTGAAAGCTCCCAGAATCTCTCTCAATACAGGCTGTTGCTTTCAAGCAATAAGCGCCAAAGAAATCAAGACACTTTTGGAAAAAATCCTAAGTGTGTCAGAAAGACAAAAAAGGCACAGCTGAATCATCTTCTGTGATAGTCCTCTAGCTTTGGTTAGCAGTATGACATGAACTACAAATTTCTATCACTGCTGACAAGTCAGCACATGCCTGTTTGCACATTTCAGTTTCTATTTAATTTTCTAAATTAGATTTCAAGGTTGCTTAAATTTTCCATAAAGTGTATGCACACAGTGAGCTTTCTTCACAGCCTTAATGCAGGCTCATTAACACTCTCCTAATGTTCTAAATTCAAATGCTGTTCTAGAAAATGATTTGGGCATATCATAAACAAACAAAATGATCACAAATGGGGAGATGTTAACAACTGCAGACAAAAAGTAAACAACGCTTCTGGATGAGATAGGAAATACTGCATGTGTAATGTCATCATAATATAAATTCTTGTACAACCTCATCATACGTCAAAGACAACAGACAGAATGGAAACACCTAGGGCAGCAGCATGATTAAAGGTCTGTAAAGGTTTCCATATAATAGATTGAGAACACTGGAATTATTGAGAAGTGATACTGAGGCCAGATACAGAAGACAACATCTACTATTGCAGGAAGGAGAATCAGCTACTTGCACTTCATGGTAAGGATATTAAGGAAACAGAACAGAGATACACAGTGAAACTGGAGACAACAGACAAGTTTTGTTTTTAGAATACATGCATACGTACAGTGCACAATTAAGTCCTTAAGTTCACTACCAGAGTGGAGACCCACAGTTTAGTACAGTTTGGGGGGAGAAGAGAGAGAACACGCAACAATACTACCACAAAGACCAGCAGCATTATAAGAAGCTACTTTGGGAGAGAACATTCAGAGAAGAAATTGAATTCACTAAAATTTGAGTTTCCTGAGTTAGCTGAAACTCTACAAGAGCAAGTCAGTACTGCTGCAATAAAAACCAATCCATAAACTCAACAAGAAACAGCAGAAAGACTAGCAGTACTGAACAAAACATCCACGTTTTATGTACATTAGTTCCATATGTAATCTCACTAGCCGAAGGATTTTAAACCTTGCTGTATTCAAAAGTACAGGATACTAGAATCCTGGAATCTCAAAAGTTATGTCTTAATGAATCTGTAAATATAAAGCAGACATGTAACAGAACTAACCAGAGAAAGGCACTAAAAATATTCCAAATTATAAGCAAAAAGGCATATAGATACATGAAACCCATTATTATATGGAACTTGAACCTTCAACATAAATCACTTGCTAAAGTGTTTTTTCACTGATTTGTGTTTTGTTTTCTACTTCAGTGGTTAGATTAAGAGAAGAAAAGGGGGAAGAAAAAAAAAGTAACAGTACTATTTTAATATTTAAGTGGATACTTACTCTTGGAGGCCCAATAATCATTCCTGTCCATCTTGTAAGTGTCATATCTTCATCATCTTCAAGGCCCCAGCTAACTGTTCCATCACCTACTCCTTTCTGACCTTCTTCAAGTTCTTCCAACAGACGAAAATTACGAGGAACTTTTACTCCTGAAAACAATCAGAAAAATATTTGAGTTAAGAAATCTAGTACAGAAATAAAGCTAGAGTAATTTCACTGATACTTTTGGTCATTCTACAGAAAACATCTTGGGTAAAAATATAAAAATATCACTATTTTTTGAATGATAATATTTCAACACTATGGAAAACATATCCCCATATTTAGCTTGGATTTCACAAGCAAAATCAAGGTATCCACAATTAAACATGCCAGAAGGCTGACAGGCCAGATGTTAGGGCAGGCAGTAAAATGACAGGAAATCTCTGTCCATTCAGAGATCGCACGGTATTATGGAGCTCTAATTAGCACTTGTCTATATGATTTATAGTATAAAAATTTAGAAGATTCTACAAAATGACACCATGAGAGGCCTGACATCATTCAACTCACTCAGAGCTTTTAAAAATACTATTCAAAGCAAATAAAACTTTCATAAATTAACTTCAGATTAACCTACTAATGTTAAGTGGGCTTTGTCAGCAGCAATAGCATCCTTCATACTTATGATCTCCACTGCCAAGAAATTTCAGCACTTCTTAATTGCTGGCACATTTATCCTCAAAACACACAGCAAAACAGGGCAATTTTCTTATCCCCATTACATTAATGGAAAACAACGGCATAGAGAGCTTAGGTGACATATCCAAGGTCACGTAATATGTCCATGCTGAAGGAGGACCTTGAAGCCAGGCCACAGGGGACTTAATTACTCATTCTTCCTCAAAGTATTCCTACCTCAGTCATCACAAAGCATAAATGCACTCTAGGCCACCACTTCTCCTTTGTGTTGGGTTTGCGTGGCAAGGTTTTGGTAGCCAGGGGGCTACAGGGTGGATTCTGTGAGAAGCTGCTAGAAGCTTCCCCCATGTCCGACAGAGCCAATGCCAGCGGCTCCAAGACGGACCCGCCACTGGCCAAGGCTGAGCCCATCAGCGACGGTGGTAGCGCCTCTGGGATAACATATTTAAGAAGGGGGAAAAAAAACAACCTGCGCAACTGCAGCCAAAGATACAAGTGAGAATATGCGGGAGGAACAACTCTGCAGACACCAAGGTCAGTGAAGGAGGAGGGGCAGGAGGATTCCCCTGCAGCCCCTGGTGCAGGCCATGGTGAGGCAGGCTGTCCCCCTGCAGCCCATGGAGGTCCACGGTGGAGCAGGTGGATTTGCCCAAAGGAGGCTGTGACCCCGTGGGAAGCCCGCACTGGAGCAGGCTCCTGGCAGGACCTGTGGACCTGTGGAAAGAGGAGCCCACGCTGGAGCAGGTTTGCTGGCAGGACTTGTGACCCTGTGGAAGGGACCCAGGCTGGAGCAGTTTGTGAAGAACTGCAGCCCGTGGGAAGGACTCACATCGGAGAAGTTCGTGGAGGACTGTCTCCCGTGGGAGGGACCCCACACTGGAGCTGGGGAAGAGTGTGAGGAGTCCTCCCCCTGCGGAGGAAGGAGCGGCAGAGACAACGTGTGATGAACTGACCACAACCCCCATTCCCCGTCCCCCTGCACCCTGGGGGGGGACACGAGGTACAGAAAATCGGGAGTGAAGTTGAGCCTGGGAAGAAGGGAGGGGTGGGGGGAAGGTTTTTTAAGATTTAGTTTTTATTTTCTCATTACCCTACTCTGATTTGATTGGTAATAAATTAAACTAATTTCCCAAAGTTGAGTGTGTTTTGCCTGTGACGGTAATTGGTGAGTGATCTCCCTGTCCTTATCTCGACACACAAGCCTTTTGGTATATTTTCTCTCCCCTGTCCAGCTGAGGAGGGGAGTGATAGAGCGGCTTTGGTGGGCACCTGGCGTCCAGCCAGGGTCAACCCACCACATCCCTCCAGGTACCTGTGTGAAGCATGTGTCTCTCCCACAGCAACAAAATTACTGCCAGGATATATTTAATAAAGTTATTTTCACCTGACATACAAAAAGGTTGGATTTGGGGTTTGGAGTTTCCCTCCCCCCAGTAGTACAAAGTTAACTATTCACCAGCATGTAATAACAGAAAATCATAATTAATTCCCTTCTTCACTGTCACTTATTTAGTACAGCAGAAAGAGAACAGGAAATCAGCCTTTCAGTGTATAAAGTGAACCCAGGAAAGTTCTCAGTCAGAAGGCAGCACTTCCAGCATGGCCGGAGCACCGAACTCTGAGGACGTCAGAAAGGGACCGAGGGCTTTGAAAATCATCTCTGTAGCTGCTTGGCAATGTGGATCTAAGGCACTGTGAAATGTAGCAGTGCTTAAAATCAAGTAACTCTGGTAGCTTTAAAACCCCTTCTAAATACATTAATGACCTAAAGAAACTAAATGTCAGTGATGATTCTGCTGCGGAATCACAGTTGCCCAAACTTCATTCACTACAAAGCAAGCATAAAAGAAACCAAAAAAGCAAATTACTAAAGGAATTACTATGTTGGCCAGTTTGATACACATCTACATAATCATGTTCAAGAATATTCTGGGGAAACATGATTCAACAACACAGCTGTAGCAACAGTATGAAGAGAAACCCAGAATGAGGAAAGCAGTGTCAGAAGACGCCAGACCTGCACTGGCTACACCAAACCACACGTATGGGGGCTGCTGAGCACGACTCAAATACAACTCCATGCCAAATCTAGATCTTCAACTCCCAGCGAGACAGTGCTGTTACCATGGCTGCCGAGTAATAAAAATCTTTGGCTGCGAAAGGAAATGAGTCAGTTGGGCCCATAAGATTAACCAAGCCCCAAACCCTCAGTGGTAACAGGACCTCTTGGGGGCCACTGTCACTTCCCCTGCATGAAAAACTCCCATGTTTCCCTGCTCAGTAAGTCTTAAAAGTATGAAGTATGTATCTTGTGTACCTGGGGCATATGAAGGTTCAAGTATGCAGTTCACACCTGAATCATGACAGATTAGCCACCCCATTTTTAATTATATTCCCAATGCTCTCCATGCTGTAGTTAGGGGGGGCAGAGAAGAGAGCGGTCTAGCTCCAATGCAGGGACTAAGAGAGCTGGGAGATAAGACAAACAGATGGAGTATAAGTTGAAGAACAAGGTGCCACCTTTACTCACACACACACTACCTATTTCACTGTTTTTGCTGCAGCGGATGCATGGGAGAGCTGGTGATGGGGAATGACTCACGGCTGTGCGATGCCTGAAGCTGCTGTCTGGGCTTCAGCCTTGCCTGCTGGCACCCCGGGAAAGAAACGGCCAGGGAAGAAGGACAAACAAAAGACAAACAAAAAATCCTTCTGGAACTCTACCCTTTGGTCTGACACAACAGCTCTTCAACAATGCAGGTGATGCCACAAAGGAAACCATCTGTGGCTATTATTAGAAACCCAACCTGAGCCTCTCCCTGCTCACAGAAGCAATAAGCTGAAGCCAGTGGGAGACCTGCCTCAAATGTGTCATGTTGCCAAAAAATACTCTCTCTTCTGGACCACATCATCACGATGCTTAACAAGCATCATCTCAGTCTCCGTACTTCAGTACTTGATAATGCCACTTCATATTTATTAGTGGTACGAAGATAATTTACTGATATTTACTTAGACCAAAACAAATAACCTAGGAGGAATCAGCTTTATGGTAAGCAGACACAGGCCACACACCAAAGAAGGAAACCAAAAATATTGCCTGTCTACCCTTCCTCTGATCATCACACACCCTGTTCACCAAGTGAGGCAGGAATCCTGTGTGAAGAAAATTAAGTGATCGTGTAATTAAAAATTACATCATCACGTATATATTCAAGGAGGCCACAACCAAGGCTGAGAGGCAGCTTTAATTCTGACATTCGCTAACCAGAGGTAGGCTTGGCTTTACAACCTTACGGGAAGAGAAGGCAACTTTATTTCCAAGCTCTCCCCAGATATAGCTGCTCTGATTCAGCATGAATCAGAGCCATAAAAGAGTCACACAGGATTTTAGAGTTCTCTGACTAGTCTGAGGTCTGCAGAGAGCTAGCTAGTCATATCGTGCAATGGCTCCTATCACATGGAAAAAGTTAACATAAATTATTATTAATTCCACAGCAACTGCTCACTTGTGAACACTACAGGAGCATCAGTGGCAAAGGGGAGGTGAGAAAAGTGAAGTCCATATATTTGAGCTTTTATACACTTCACAGAAAATAAAATGATCATGGGAGATGATTGGTCACTTTACAACAAACCACCCTGTCCAACAGCATCGTTGCCTTCTAAAAATGTTTTATCCCTATGCTAAAGCTCAGAGGTGCAACATGGAAGACCAGCACCTCAGCCACTACAGAAGGCAAGTTCAGAGTCACATCAAAGATGGTAATTCAGCTCCCTCCCTGACATGTTCTCAGGAGATTCAACTGGAAGAAAAACATATATACATATAAAAGACTATGGCCATATGATCATAAATGCTTTAAATAATCTGCCCTTAAGCAAGGCAGAATAAAAGACCAGATTCACCCTTCTGGTCAGCCTGGAAAGATGCATGAAGCCATTAAGCCAACCCCGTCTCCTCTTCATTTGCAGTGGCCTGGAGCACTCATGGTCAGCTACCACATCCTGCTGGGACCTGAACCTCAGAAACCACACAAGCTTTATCGCTTCTGGTTGTACGCAAACATATCATCATCATGTTTGCTGTCCACCAAGATTCCTAGAAAGCGATCTGATCTGTTCTAGGCATACACAGTATTTGGCAAATAACTTCCACGGCTAAACCATGGCAGATTCAGAGTCAGGAGATGTCCTGCGCCAGCTGACACAACCATGAGTCAACTGCGTGCCATCCTCCCACGCCCCAATAAATACCTTGCATAATCTTTTCAGTGTAGCAATGGAGACTTTCAAGGCAGTAACCAAACAAACCTGTTTTTCTAAGAGTCCTTCATTTAACACAAGAAAACCTAAATAAAGTAAGAGGCAATTAAAAAGTAATCAGGTTGTCGAAAGTACTTTCAGGTATGCATTTCAATTTAGCCTTTGCTATGGTTCAAGAAGACTCTCAAATAGCAGCTTCATTTTATACAAAAATACAATAGTATCTAGATAATTGCTTCACTTGCAGCTTGCCTGACTGCACAGAAATAGTCCCAGAAATGGAACTGCAAAAACATTTCAGAGCAAAAGGCAGTATTTACTATTAATCGCAAGAGCAAACCTATAAAAGCTAAATTATAACTGTACTGGCAAGGTAAGATCTCCAACGACAGTCTTGCAGAGTACAGTCTTGTACAGTCTTTCTAAAAGTTCACCTTTCAGTAAACATGCATTTGTGAAGCCTCAACCCCGCACACTAGTTCACCAGTTACAAAAAGTTCATGAAATATTTTTATGGCAAACTACAGAACAAAACTAAACCACAGACTGAGTTTTCCAGAAAGTCGGGATGTATACTTTACAGAGTTGAAAGTTGCATTAAGAAGCCGCTAGTTTTGGGTGGCATCCTCTTCAGCCTTCACACAGAATCAGGACCTTCTGTTTTCCTTGTCAAAAATTGCACCTACTACCAGTGCTGCCAAGGGGACTGGTACTGATGAGCCTTCACTACCACAGCACCTCACAACCCAGCTGTGTTCTAAGCAATGAGTTGCAAGACTGAGACAGCAAGCTGAAATGAGGACAAAAGGAGTTTGTATCTGGTCAGAATCTCACTAAGGAAAGTTCTGCACTAGGAAAGAACAGAATTATTCCTGGAAGACAGTTAAATGCCAACTTGCACTTTTGAAGACCTAAAAGCACTCTCAGATTTACTTTATATCACAGCACTACTAAAGATACACAGATGCACAACTGAACATGTCTTATGATAGTTTTAAGAGTGATCTTACCAGTCTGAGATTTTTCTCATCTTAAATTTACATTCACATGAAGTACATAGTATGTTTTTAACTTGTTGAAAACAACACTTTCTGACAGACTATACTTTTTAATCTTTTAATTTTCCCTAGTTACATATGGAAGCAATTCCAAATTCAGAATCCTTATAAAGCTGAAAACAGCACAGTGAAACCAGGTGGACAATGTGCCTCAGAGTACATCCTCTTCTTGAATCTTTTTCATCAGCACCAGTAGAACAAAATATACCCTTCTCACAAAAACTTCAAGAATACATTTCTCTTTCCTTTCTAAAGTGAAACCAAATTACAAGCATTTCTCTTCAGGATTAAAGCACAAATATACCGCACAGAACACCTCAGCAAAGCACATCAAAAATGCACTTCACTTGTTAGGGGCTCTAAAAAGAGGAACCGTCTTTTTGCTGAAGGTTTCTTGACATCTTCACCGATAACAGGCAACTTACCAAATTGGCCTTTCAGGCCAATTTTAACTCTGCTTTCTGTACTAGTTCCTGATTTACAGTAACTCAAGTGAAGTGAAATCCAATACCTTTAAACACCTCTGTTGCTTAATATGTTAAAGCCCCTTCTGTTGCTTGTTTTTGTGTATTTGATATTCAGCCTTAATTACATCTTTTCCAATATATTTCTCAACTCTTTGCAGAGATTGCAACTATTGAAAATTTGATGGCTTACCCTTGTAGCACCGCAATTGTAAAAAAATAAGTAAATCATTCCTCGTCACAATTGTATATAAAGTTTCTGAAGTGATGGAATATTTAAAACTGAATAAAAGGCTTTCAGCAACTGTCACAAAAAATTTCAGGAGACAGGAACTTTAGATTTCTTGCACTGTCTTTATAGTCATGATTTCCACTCTGATAATGCAGACAGGTACTGAGATATCTTGCAGATCCAAAATAACTTCCTGAGCACTTAAAACAATCTGAAGTGTCTTCTGTTCTGTGCAAGCTAGAGCACTGGTTCTGTCTTTCAATACTTTAAACATGTTACTTGGAAAGAGATCACTTTAAAGCATTTGTCTGAGGCAGACTGGCAGTATCATTGAAGTCTGAAGCCAAATAAAGCTTTCCAGCAGCAGCAGAGTTAAAATCAGATGCATTCTGTGGCTTGTATCGCAGCTGAAAAGCAAAACATTACCAGCTCAGCTAGACGTTACTCTAGAAAATAAGTCACCCTGAACTAGCGTCCTGGACAAAATCTTTACACTAAATCTCACCAGGCAAAAACCCACCATTTCCTCTTTGCATTGTGAAGAGAAACGGTTTTTACTGACCGAGAGCTGAGCGTCCTCCTCCAGCTGCCTCTTCTACCCACAAAGTATCGGCAGGTTCCCTTAAATTCACACCACTCACCGAAAGGTGAATGCACAAGTAGGTTCATCAATTTTAAGATAAGCTTTGAAGAGCAAGATGCCACACTAAGACAAAGTTACCTGTTCGGTATGGCACACGAGTTTTAACACCAGAGATGACAAGCACAGGTGGGGAGCAGCAGAGGCAGGATGCACGCTGCCCCGGGCTTTGCTTCTGGGCCAGGCCCAGGTCAGACTTGAGAGGAAAGTGAACAAACTAATCAGCAGGTGGAAACACAGTAATTTCATCTTGACTTGCAATAGTTAAAACACACCCTAACAACCTGAAAATCCCAACCGTCACACACCTTACAAAATTTGTCAGTATTATATCTTCTATGATCCTTACCTACTTACATATTTAATACCTTAATGAATCATTTTAAGTTCTCAGCCAGAATGGCATTTTTCAAATGTATTATGTAATTTATATCATAATACATGAAAAGACTCAACTAAGTATCTTCTTGTAAGAGTTTTGAACTATTTACCTTTTTATTTAATCTACTGCATCCTTCCATTACAATACACAAAGAACCTCTGCAATCAACTGCTTTAGCATCTGCTATTTCACGTACTCTTATAGTCCACCTTATTTAAGAAGGCACAATTTATCTTCCCAGTTTCTCTTCAATTACTTTTTCCCTACCCCTGAGTATTTTACTTACAGACTTAGAAAGTACTTGGTGGCTGGCAATATTTATTTTGAGATAACAATGACTATTGTATGCAGTGCACTTAAAAGGAGACATCACGGTCCATTTGCAGAGGCAGGGTACGCCTTCTATATCCTTCAACACGCAGTTTCTCCTGCATTGTAATGTCTCGTTTGTTTTTCACAAGCATAACTTTGAGTTTACAGTGATGTTATGGGTCCCCCAACAATTACAAATATATACTTTTAATATACTGTACTAAAACCTATCTGTGCTATTCTCTCTGTTAACAATATTAAGCCACATATATGAATACTATCATGCCCGTTCACCTAATGAATTGTCCTTCTGGAGTTCTTCACATTCCTCTGACTTTCAATAACTTAAATCTGGGCAAATCGTTTTACTACTCAGTTCTTCCAGGCTGTTGGTAAATGCAGTATCTACCACAGCACTGCAACAGACCCCCTAGATGGACCTACGAGAGAAAAAGGGGTTAAATGGGGTCGTTAAACTTTTCCCAGGATGAAAGTGAGAAAAACAGGATTCCATAGGCCAACATGGTCAGGTTTTGACCCATTATAATACCAGAGTCTGCAGGACAGTGACGTGGAGCAAGCTCCTGTAGTCTAACTGCAACACCAACTCCACACAGCCCAACTTCCCTGCGGGGCCACGGAGTACCCGAGCCTCTGAGGAACCCTTGATTTCTCGGCGAGACCACCTCTGGTACCTGAGCCAGCTGAGCGTTCCTGCACGACATTTCAGTCTGAAGGACGGACAGACATATGCTTACAGTTTAGGTGTTTGTAGTCTCCTATGAAGAGCCTTATTAGAATGATTAAAGTCAACCCTATCTTTTTATTCATATATTAATTGTGTGTGTGGGAAACCCACGTTATCAGCAACACAGAACTCTCCTCTATACAAGTGATACTGGTGGACCTTGCATCATAACATTTCTTCCAGGTAAGGGATTTTTTTTTTCCCCCTGTTAATTATTTCTACCTGTTCATTAGATACAAACATAAGGCTTACCTGTCTAATTCCCAGGACCAGCCCTATGACTTTTTTAAGTTACAGGGACATTTGCTATCATTTCTTCCTTTGGGTCAGTATCGGCTTTTAAAGAAAGACTCAGTATTTTTCATCCTCAGCCTCTGTTTAAGCTCCTTTGCTGAACGACTATAAACTTAGGATATCAAACATATTTAAGTGTTTTATAAACAAATATGAATACATTAAGATTCCATGAACCAAGAATTAGCAAAATCTGTTTTACACATGAGTAAAGATACTACTAAGCTACTTGCCCGAAAATCAATCAGCAGTGGAGAACAAGAAGGTGTCACTTCCAGGCTCCATTTGTATGTGCTAGGCAATGCCTTCGGTGCAGTGTCAAGAAGTAACCATACAAACTGCATTGCAGTGCCACCACTGCTATCAGTAACAGGACACCATGTTGTTCTCTATCAGAAGAGGACAGTCTTCATCCTTCACTAACACAACAAGAAAACGCAGACCACTGCTGGCAGGGCAGCCTATGATTTACAGCTGGACAAAGCTCTGAGGCTGCCATCAATGTAAGGTGTTGGTCTGCATCTGAAGGTTCTCCCATACTGAACTTAGGGTTTACTGCAAAAGTTCAGTGTTACTGCAGCATGTGTTTATAAGCCACACACTGATTTTTTTTTTTTCCCCCCAGAAGCAGTTAAACACCCAGGATCTCACGAGCAGATGAAGTGCAGTGCTTGTCAGATGCCCACACTGTAGACACAAGAAACTGAGGTCCCTACTTACATCTACCTGGCTGCGTATTGCTTCCTGCTTCCAGCACTGAAGAAACGAGACAGCTTTCAGAAATCCATGAAATAATAGGAAGCAATCCAAAAGACACAATGTGGCTAGCAGATGATGGTTAACAACAGCTTATCACAAAGACTGTTTGCTGCAAAAGGAAAGCTGTGCAATAGGACTAGCGTTGGACTTTATCACAACAGTCCGAGTCCCTTTCCACACATACCCCTCTATGACGACCCAGAAAATTAATTCACAAAACTGCACTGGCTTAAAAAGAAAAATATTTGCCTTGTTCTTCCAGCCAAATAAAAAATGAAAAGTCAGCAGCTTGAAAGGATTATTGAGAAAGTATGGCAGTCAGAATAATGCGACATAAGAGGGGAAAGGAGGCTCCACTACCTTTTTTGTGTATTTTAATCAAGTGTTCCAACACCTCACAATCACGTACGTTCAAACACAGATCTGTAAAACATAATTCTCAGGACAGCATCCACTGCATTTTAGAAGTGTTTGTAAAAACTCAATTACTATGAATTATCTGCATTGTGATGGTTATTCTTACAAGTTGAAAGTGGTCATCGATAGAGACCTATCTGTAAAAAAAGAATTCTAAAATATTTTTGTTGTATCTTCAAGAGCAGTCTTCTGGTGATCTCATATTTAAACTTCAACGGAAGTAATTTGAAAATAAGTATTACACTGGCACATTTGAAACCCTATACGGACTTATGAAAACAGGAAAATGAAACTGGCTAAACAGAAGTGAAACTAATTTATTCGATCTGTCGAAGTTCATTAGAAGATGTCAGCAGAAAAAAACACATTCAAAATCTAGTTGCAGTATTTTTGTTTAATGTGTGAAGATAAATGCAAAGATAGGATTTCTTTAACTAGTCAAAGCAAGCAAGGAGCAATTTTAACGGGGCGGGGGGGGGGGGAAATACCAACATCTTGAAGCATACACGTCCCGACAAGGAAGTCACAGCCTTCTGATGTAACAGAAAGATATTATTAGTGAAAAAGATTTTTAAAGCAGCTAATCTCACCCACGTAACTCTAGTCACTGCTCAGTGACTAGTACTAAGCCCAGAGAACGGAGGGTCAGCTCTGACCACACAGGACTCACCATAAGAGCAGTACATTAAGAAAAACGCCTGCACGGCGGCCCTGCGAGGCCAGGCACAAGCCACCGCGCCGGGTGTGCTCCGGCGGCTGTCAGCGGCCGGGCCTCCCCGCCCCAGGGCCGCACCTCAGGACTGAGTAAAGGGCTGCGGGCCCGGCCAGCCCCGGGCACGGGGTCCTGGCCTGGCCCGCCCCGGGCAGGGGGTCCCGGCCCCGGCAGCCCGGCCCAGCGCCAGCGCCGCTTCCCGGTGCCAGCTCGCAGAGAGCCGCGGCAGATTTCCCGCAGGGCCCGGGCAGGCTCCACGCACCCTCCCAGCCCTGCACCGCACTCGCCCCGCCGGGGCCGCTCCCGCCGCGAGGCCTCGGCAGCCCCCGGGGAGGCGCCGGCCGGGCCCGCCCGGGAGCCGCGGCGAAGGAGCGGGGACCGGCTCCACCGCCCCCGGGCGAGCACCGGGCCCCCCTGCGGGCCGCGCCCCTCGGGCCGGGCCGGCCCCGCCGCCGCCGCCCCCGCCCTCGCCCCTCCGCCGGGCGCCTCCCGGCCTACCGCCCGCCGCCGCCCCTCCAGCCCCGACACACCCAGCCGGGCCACCCGGCCTCCGGCCTCCCGCCACGCCGCCGCCCGCCGGGGCCGTGGCTGCTCCGCGGCGAGGAGAGGCCCCACCCGGCCCACCCCGGCCCGCGGCCCGGCCGCCCCGGCGCCCGCTCACCCGCACCCGTGGTGGCCGCCATCTTGCGCCGCTGCCGCTGGAGCCCCGCCCCCTGCCACCACGTCAACGCAACGCGGGAAGTGCAGCTCCGAAGGCGCGGCGCGGGCGGGCGCGCTAAGGGAGGGCCGCGGCGGGGCGGGGCGACGGCACGTAGAGCTCTTGCGGTGCACGCAGAGCGCCCCCGGAGCTCCGTCGTGCGGGCGGGCTCCCCGGGAGGCACCGGGGGTCTGGGGCGGGGGCTGCCGGCGAGGGGCCCGGCCCCCGGCTGCGGCTCCGCGGGGCCGCCGCTGCCCCGCTCCCCGCCTCCGGGAGGCAGCCCTGGGGAAAGCAACCCAGCGAGCTCCCCGGAGAGCGCTGAAACACCGGCACCCTCGCAAGCATTTAACAGCCCGTAAAACTCAAATGCAATTCATACGAATAATTGGCGAACTATGTTCATTACGGCCAGAACGCGAGCAGCGTTAGCTCTCCTCCTGCTTTACAAATACTCGTAGTCACCTTGTAATGATTCGATGCTGTTTATGCATCTGCATCCCCAGCCTCTTCCAGCGGTGTTCGAGCGGGGGGAAGCCCCAGGACGCAGCGCTGGGCCCAGCAGGGTCATTTAACTTGCTGCCTTTCGCTTGTCGCCCTCGAACCTTTGGAGAAGTACAGTAATGTCCACCCCAGCAGCACACAGCCCCCCAGTGTGTGCAGCAACGTAAGGGGCTCCAGCCCGGTGGGGGTCCAGCGCAGGAGCAGAGCGCAGCAGCAGCCAGGCGCAGGGCCCGAGGGCAGGGCTAGGGCATCCTCTGCAGAACAGAGGACGTGAAGCGCAAACACATAATTTCTTACTGTGTTTCAGGAGGCTGCTGCTGTCCCATACGTTGCAATGAAAAATATTCTCGGGCCTAAACCAGCTGATATGAATCTAGAAGAGCTGTAGCCAGAAGAGACATAAGGAACATCAGGAAGATCTACAATGCAGTGTTTTAATCACCAGCGCATCTTCCTTTATCCCTCTCCAGCTAATACAGTAATAAAAGAAAAAAAAATAAGAGGGAAATTAATTCTGCTTTGCCTTGTAACATGTACTCAAAAAACTGTGCCCCAAGACATCATATGAACATTTGCAGAAACAATTACAAAGCAAAATGTTTCAGAGACCCATTGCATTTTAAGCCATTTACTCCATTAAGTCAACTTTAATGTACTCAGCTTTTAGCAGCAAACAGAGCCAAGGCACCGGTTCTATCAATTATTCTTTGAAGCTCCTTTAAAAGAGCAATGCTGGTCTTGCTGGCTGGACTTTATTTCATGTAGTTCTAGCACTGCATTTCAGACACGGCCGAGAGCAGGCATGGATGGAGACAACAGTAAAGCAGCTAGGTGGCATAACAGCTCAGTAAACCTGGCCAGGAGATGGGGAACCAGCCCGCGGGAGAGTCCCTGGTGCTGCTGTTGCTGAGCCCACCAGAACGATGTTTGATAGCAAGCAGCCAGAGTCCCTCTCGCTCCAGCAGAATAATCTTTGGGGGGCAAGGTGGGTGACTAGTTTAACCCCCTACCAGCCAGAGCTCCCTTTCCACTTCTTATGCCTGCTGCTAGTCAAGTTCCAGGACTACAAGACAGACAGACACTGCACCTGAGCCAAAAGCTCCTAGTTTGGCCTTATTTCATACAGGCAAGTCTGCTGCTGGCCCTGCTGTCTTGTGCAAACAGCTGGGGGCCAGACCAGCTCTTGAGCTTTTTTTTTTTTTTTTTAATAGTGCAGAACAAAACCATGCCAGACACACACAGTTCTGTCAATGCATTCGGGTCTCCAGGCTGGCTTAAAGAGTACCCTCTTTCCTTGTGTGATGCGACTGCTTCACATTTGTTCCAGCAAATGCTAACTCTGAGAAGGGGCTCTCCTTGTTTGTCCCCAGTATTTCACAGAGGCAAGAGACAGGTCAAGGCTGCAGGTGAGTGGAGAGAACACAGATAAGTTGATCCAGCAGCAAAATGAAACAAAATTGGAGAAGTCAAGAGACATCAGAAAGTTTGAGCAGTTTGAAATGCGTCCATGGGACCTTCAAAACAAACACTTCAGGCTGTCCTGAAGACTGGCTTAAAAAAAGGCCAAGCGGGATTTTAAGGTACTTTGCAGAAGCATTGCACCACTGTGCAATGCTTCCCCTTGCAAATGAGTCCCCCAACAGCCCTGCTTGTAGGATCTCTGCAATGCCACAGACACATGGCAAGAAACAGGTCGGCTCCTGCCAGGCCCTCGCATTACCATGAGTAGCCGGCTCGCTGGAGGGCACCTACAGACTTGGCAGAAGTTGAAGGCCTGAAAGACCTTCTCCTGAAGGTCCGGGGAGCAGGAGACTAACCACCTCTTCCTGTGGAAGTGACAGACTAAAATCAAATAGCTTTTAAAAGCATTTAGTTAAACCAAAACGCAGGCCATCTCTGCGGAGTTTAAACGGAGTGCCTTGTTCTGCTTTAGCTCTAATCTGTTCCTAATTAACTTAAGACAAATTTATCTTAAGCCAGATTTAAATCTGTTAAGAAGGATCCACACAGCCTTTCACTCCAGAATTGTCATATTGATTTTACAGAAGCATCCACTACTAAAAGTAGGCGAAACAGTTTCCAGAAGCCAGCTGAAGACCAAAAACCAAGCTAATTCATACAGGCATTCATTAACCCTCCTCCAAGGAGTAGAAAGCTTTAAGGAACGCCTCAACTCACAGCAGGGAGGGAAAGATCAAGGATTACAAAACCAAACCTTGCTCACAGGCCGCGCCCCTCGACATCGCCTTACGAACAGTGACATTGATACGGGACCCTGGGAGATGCCAGTGATGTCGGACGCGTTGAGTCACTCCTGAGCAAGGGCTGCCTCGGGACTCGAGCACAGCATCAGCATGTAAAACAGCATCCAGAGATTAACTGCTGTCCCAGTTTCTCATAATTAAGCAAGATTAACAGATAGATAGTCCCAGCAGCCGCCAGCATTAGTAGCTCAGATTGGTTTCCAGTAAGACGATAGATCAGGTGGCTCAGAGATGTTTAGGCAACAGCAATTGTCTTTAACAGCACTCTTGAAGTACAAATTCTAATAATTTACGTGCTTCAAATGCATTTGTTATATACACTGCAGCACTGGTGAACTGCAGCACTGCTGTTCACTTGGCATTTAAATTTGCAGTAAGGGATAAGCTCTTAAAGGACTTAGCGCTTACGGCTGTTTTACACAGGAGTCCTGAGCATCCACCCAGCTCTGTACTGGGCTTTGACACTGGTTTACTTAACTCAAACTGGGGTCAAGGGTGAGGGAAAGGGGAAGAAAGGGATGAGGGCAGGAAGGACTGACAACCAAGGACTACAAATCTGTTCAAATATGGATTATAGGAGTCTCAAGGTAGAAGCAGGTGTGAATGTAAACTTTTGTCAAGATGGCAGAAATAACTACTGCAGTTCTTTGTACTCACAGCAATAGATGTCATTCCCTAAACATTCCTACACCTCTAAAACTGCAGGACATTCGCACTGGAAGGGGGAGAAGAGGAAGGAGAAGCATTCTTTGCTCTGGACACATGATAGTTTGCATCCTCACCTCACCAGCATTCAGCATATATTCCGTTCAATGCCTGTCACAGCTGTTATGCCAAAGAAATTTAAAATAAGTTTCAGCCACCAACGACAAATATTAACGGATCTAACTTCACTGATTCAGAGTAACGATTGCTGCTTTGACTTCCACAATAGCAGAAGTTACCTTTCTTCCCACCCAAATTTATATTCACATATCAAGTTTTTTAATATAAAGCTAAACAGTCAGTGCCTGGAAATTAAAACAAGTAGAGATAAAATTACTCCTAGGAACAATTTTGAGCCAACAGGTTTGGCACAGAATCAAACCTCTTAAACACCCAGATCTGAGAGAAGCAGGCAATAATTAACACAGAACCTGCCAGCTTGAAACAACCTTCCCTAACCATGCCTGCAACCTCCTGGCTGCTCCTCCCAGTGCTCTGTGTTCTTATACATGGCCTTCTTTGCCAAGGCTTTTGATGGCATGGGTGGGAGAAAAAGGGGAAAACCTGCTCTTTTCACCAAAGACAGTATGAAATCACACCCCCATCTTCCACAGTAACAGCATTAAAGGAGTATTCCTCCCTCTTCCTCCAATTTCAACTAAATGCATTTTGAGACTCCTAAGTGTTCTTTACTGTCAAAGCTACCATGAGACCTGATATTGACTGTGACAACTGGAATAGACAATAGTTTCATGTAATGGTATAAAGTTCTCCAAGGGTATGAAACATTTACACACATTAAATATTTTGTAACCAAGGTACCAACTGCAACTTTAATCTGCAGAACCCAGCTCAGACACATCTGCATTCAGCAGTTTCCACTGAAGGAAGTTGCCAAGTCCCAACCCTTTCAGAAGTTGTGGTCTGTTATATCTGAAGAGGTTGAGATCAAGGTATGTCTAAACCTATGACTCAAAACACCTTACCATGTTCTTCAGGAAAAGACAGTTGAATTCAACACGATTTACAACTAGGGAAGGGAAAATAGTCTTAGATTTGACCATCAGTAAGCTTTCATTTAGGAAAGAATTAAACAAGATCCAAATCACATTGATACAAGTGCCTGTTGCATGTTCTTAAGGAAACTTCTCCCCCCCTCCAATCCAGCAGAGTCACTCCTTAGCATCCAAAGCAGAATTACTTGCACTTCTTGAAAGGTGTTGAAGTCTGGTGTAATATAGTGTCAAGCTCCTACAATGCTGACAAACAATTGATCCCTTCAACCTAAACAAGACCTAACAGGCTGCAAAGTGTTTCAGGTGGCTGGAGTAGCATGAAGCATTTTGCAACCAGTGATCAAGATCTTGGACTAAGTGCTGACAATGCATGAATGAAGAACAGCAACAAGACTTAACAAACATGATTAGTATTATCCAACTGCTTTGTTATAAATATATTATATACATTCAAACATCACATTAAAATATTATTCCATTACACCAGAAGAGATTAAGGCTTTATATTATATTTACAGAAACAAGCAAGCACCTTAAAAAAAAAAAGAACAAAACACCAGTCATTGACATTTCCCTTCTAACATTACAAGTTTGATAGCTGTATTCAAGAGCTCAAGGTATTTGCAATGTGCTCAATGCTAGAACTATTTTAAACATTTATGTTTAAACATTATTCAGGGTAGGAAACACTTAATAGAAGACTCATCAGCGAGCACGCCACATGAACAAACACGAGCATGTGTTGTACTGGGTGCCCTCTCTCCTCAGAGGCTTGTTAAGTTGAAGGCTTATGCAGAAACGGTTTGCTCGATTCCACGTAGAGAGTAGAACAATTTTATTTTAAGGGAAACTGAAGACACTTGAGGATTTGTGGCCCACTGGTGGAGTGGGATTCTCGAAGTCTGTTCCACATGACATCAATTAGATTTAACATGATAGTGAAGGTAGAGCTGTAAGTTTATCAATCACTAAGTGCATTGAACAGTGATGATTTTATAGGCTTCCATTACTCTGACACACTGTTTTCATGCAGTGTATTTGGACTCAAACATGAAGTGACAAACTGTCGTCACCATTCCCCCTATAGGTCTTAGGCAACAAGCTATTTCTGAAGTGTTAAATAATGTTGATACAACACACATTTACTACGCCACCATGTACCAATGGAGTGACTGTCCTGACTTCTGGCTTGCCCGATAGCCTTATGAGATACAGTGATGAAGTATTTTCTAAGATGTAAGCAGACATGGCTAAACAAAAAGGTGCTCAGCAACAGTAATCATCTTCATTTCAAGTATTGTTTTAAGAATTAGTTCTTTTCATTACAGTCTGTGTTAGCACTTTTTAGTTTGTGCTTTAGAGTCTGTTATTTCTTTGCAGGTCTTGAATTTGGCTGATGGCTTTATTTTTTTTTTAAAAACAACATTGGCAACAAGTTAAGGATTGCAGAAGGCTGGCAAAAGTTATTTAATTTTCTGAGCCCATTTCATGTCATCTGCTCTTGGCTTCTCCCCAGTAACTCCTTGGATAATGTTCTCCAAACACCTCCAGAATCTTATCTTCTCTAATGGATAGTTCAGCCAACCTAAGTGATCGCAAAGGAGAAAAAGGATTAGTTTGTCATAGCATCCAAAGTTCAATGTCTTGCAATGTTTATTTAATAACATTCTTTAAATTAAACACAAGGTAAATGTAAGGGGAGTTCAGAGGTGGACTACTCTATTGCCATTGCAAAGATATCAGAAAAGGGACCATCAAGTTGAATGATTTGTGATAGGAGCAAAACATTTCTATTAGTAGCACCTTAGATTTAGTATTGAAATTTAAGCAACCAAACAAAACCCCCAACCCAACAATTTCAGCTATTTCTCCCCAATTAGTTTCCCCATCACCAAAGCCAGCTTGGCTTTTCCCCGTCTCTCTCATGAGGTAGTTCAGCAAGAAAGTAAATACACACAACGTGGCTCTGAAATCTCAAATACATTATCAAAGCCACAGTTTCTAGAAAAAAAGAAATGAAAAAAAACCCACCACTAAGGCTCAGCAAACAAAGTTTTTTCTCAAATAAAGCCTCAAGTTTAGATAGTTCTAACATCAATTTTCATTTTTAAGGGAACTTAAATGTATTATGCTCTCCCTAGGCAAAATTAAAGTTTGTGTAACTGGTTGCTAATGAAGCCTGTGATGGGGAAATCTTGTGGTAGTACCACAGTGCATTTAACGGTAGCTGGCATTGGACACGTCCTGGACCAGAAGGGCAGCACCCCTAGCAGCACGCTCCCAAAGCTGTGCAACTCTGCTAACAGAGCACTTCTGCTTCCCAGTAACCAGAAAGGCTGTAACAGGCTGACATGGGACAGGCTTTTACCATTTTATGTAAAAATGACAGTAAGTGCCATCATGTTCTGCATGCAACAGGAGTTTAATGCATCTTTCCTAGCCTACAGATTTAGGGTATTTTGAATGCTTTGTAGAAATGTTGCACTGTACAGACCATGAGGCTGGAACTCACACAGGCTTAATAGGCCTCACCCTGAATTCAGTAGGGCTTTATGTCTCACTTTTAGGATATGAATTAGTACATTAACTTGATTTTCTGATACTGTATTTTGATGCCAACCTAACTACATATAACTGACAGGAGAGTGCATAAAGAGGCAATTTCACAGGGTTTTATTACGATGTATTATATAGTAACTTTAGGCCTCTGTTTTATTAAACATTGTAAAACTAGGAAAACCAAAAGAAATCAGCACCAGGAAATGTTATTTCCCTGTAGAAGTTTTCCTACAACCAGGAAGAGATGGATGTACGCAGGGTTATATTAGTTATCCCACACTTAGAGCACTGTCCTGTAAGCACGTTATACATTACACCATGTACATTTCTGGAAAAGGGAAAAAAGCATAAGGAAACAAAACCAAAGGAGTGGCAGGAATGAAGAAGTTGTTACCACAATGGAAACAGTGAGCTAGCAGCAGCGGTTCATGTTAGAGGAAAGAGCTAAAACACAGGATAGCACGAGCAAGACTTGAACAATGAGTTTCCCTATATGCACAGTTTGATCCCTCTTATAAAAAGAATATTTACTGTAACTTCTAATGCTTCCTTGCAAGACTCTTCAGCCACAGATTCTCTGTTGAACTACAGAATCTAGCTGTCCCACCTTCAAAAAAAAAAAAAGCTGCCGCAGAGCCAGCTCTGCTGCGTCCACCTACCATCCCTACAGCGGTGACACAGCCAGCAGAAGGAAAACAACCGTTCTTGCTGGTGATGTCCTACACTATGTGTATAGCTATTATGGGACAGAAATACTAAAGGGAGAGAACATTCAGGATATTCACTGCTGAAAAATACTGTATTTCTGGAGAGCTAGATCATTCCTAATCAGACACAACTACAGCTTTAACGATCTATTAAGACAGGCACTGTTTTCAGCCACCTTCCGTAGCTGGACGTGACCTTTCCTAGCTCACCTGCGATCCTGCAGCTCCACTCCACTCACTGTATACAGATGCCCTTTGGGAAGTCAGCCCGTGCAATTCCCATTAACACAGCCGTCACCCCTCAAGGAATGGACTACTCCTTCCTGGTGTCTAAAAACGGCAGTCAGTCCGAAAGCTTTAACACTGGGAACGCCAGAAAGCTCTGTTATCGGACACCTTCCCTGGCAACGATACAGGGGCAGACCTTTACGTACACAGGTCAGCTCTGAAACCAACTATACTCTCAGTGACTTGACTTAAGAGTAGACAGCCAAGTCCAAACAAGTGTGTTACAATAACTAGTCCTGTTTTACTCAAGTAAAGGCCCCTTTTAAATAGCACATTGATTGCATATTTCTGTCCTCCTCCTCACTTCTACCCTAGAAGAAAGAGAATTTGGGCTGCAGAAACACTTTGCTCCACTGGAAAATCCAAGTATACAATCTATCATGCTGTGTTATGTCAGACTAGTATGGTGTGAACACTTACAGAAAGCATGGAGTGAACAGAAGCACATGGGGGTTTTTTTTTAAACGAGAAAAAAGCAACTAGCCCAAGACTGCCAATAATGGTCAAGCTTAAACTTTCAGGACATAGTAGGACTGAAAAAAGCTCTTAAGGCGGCAAGATTTTTGTCATCATCTGTCAAGTCGGGCTTCTTAATTGTACCGTGTTTTTACATGACATTCTGGTCATGAGAACTAGATTTGTTTCTTGGCAGAGATTTCAAAACAGACATAAACTGTTTGTCAAAGCCAATGACAGAATGAAGAACCAGAGTGGTTTATTTCCAGCTGTCTGATTAGCTTGGTAACTTATTCAGGATTGTGCAACACTGGTGACTGAATATACCCTCCTGTACAGTGGGCATAAAATTCAATAGAGATAAGAGGAACCTAAAGCCAGTTTTCTGCAAGCCTGTCCGCTCCTCTTCCCCAAATCAGAATGAATGAATGCTGAAAATCCAGAAGCTTTGCTTTAGAAATGAGCATTCAAGGTAAGTTGCACTTGCAGATGACATGCTCTTTTGAAGGAACAGCAGCTTTAAGACTTTAATGAATAAAATCCATTGCTAGCATGAGATTACCAAGATATCATGCAATTGGATCTTAGTACTGACTACTCTGTCAGGCTGAAAGTTATCTTTTAGCCAATCATGAATCTTCCCCCCACATTTTTTATGCAACAAAAACAACTACAGTTTTGCTAAGAGCTTGTGCGGCTAAGAGCACGGTTAACTTCACCATGTAATTTTCTAGGTATTTAATATAGGCCATCACTAAATTATGTCTTGCCAGGTGAATTGCACTGGACTACTAAAGAGAGCTTGCAGTATGAACCAGATGGCAGTACCAGTTGTAATGCAGAAGTAAGTCTCGTGTGGAGACACATGATGGATCCTGTGATGCTTCCGTGGCAGGATAACATGCCAGTCCTGTAGAAATATGACCCAGCGTGGAAGACCAAAGTACGTGTGAGACCACTTGTGAATCTGGTTCGTCATGGTTATGAAGATGATAAGGGCAAAGACATAACACTCCCAAGGACATGTTTCATATAATGCCTCTGCAAAACAAGATGCGTATCTTTAAATACCATTTATGAAAAGGTAAATTTCTACTAGGAAAATGATGTCTTGCCCAGACAGAGCTGCCTGGTGCTGCAGGAACTAACAACGGCCTCAATGAAGCTGCTTTGGCAGAAGTGTCATGAGAGCCAGTGAGCCATAAGCAATTCCAGAATGTCACAAGACAGGCTGGTAAGTGCCAACGTCTGTCGACTCGCCATAAACAGGAAGTTAAACTCTGAGTTTACCATCTATAAAATTAAATTAATCCTTTAATTCTTGCACTTGTAGTTTGCAGATAGAGTACTTCTACACAGAGATGAAGCATTTTTATACACTTTAGAACAATGAGTTTCCCTATATACACAGCTTGATCCCTCTTATAAAAAGAGTATTTACTGTAACTTCTAATGCTTCCTTGCAAGACTCTTCAGCCAAATATTCTCTGTTGAGCTACAGAATCTAGCTGTCCCACCTTCTAGTTGCTCCACCTTCAAGAAAAGAAAAGCTTCTCTCCCTCCCCCCAGAAGCATCATGCTTCCAACAGCTATTACTTGTCATCTCGCATTCATTGATTTCTCCTAGCCTCACACAGACAAATGTTCATTTAAATGTCAACAAAAATGCTAAATCCACATAAGTCAGAAGTAACAGCTTACCTGGAGAAAAAGAAACAAATTTGTATGCCATGTTTGCCAACGGGACCAGTGTCATAAAGCAGTTGTCTCCATTGGTCTCTATAAAATCATGTCTGGTAATTGCTGTGGGGTCAATATGATGTTCTCTGAAGGGTCTGATGAAAGCCTGAAAAAACAAATTGAAAAATATGACACCATGGCTCAATAATGATCTTGGAAAGAAAAATTTAAAACCCCCCCAAAACCTCACATACATTCAAATCTGATGACTGAGTTTAAGAGAGTTCCATAGTACAAAGCCTGCAAGCAGGATTCAACCTTTTGTGAGGACAACACTTCAGATAATTCGATTTACATTTGCAATGCAATTCAGTTCCCAGACTCAAATCCAGTTTTTCATTGCTTTTCAGTTTTATTCTTAGTTTTCACTTAAGACCTTTAGTCTCTAGATCTCAAAAACAAAGGACCAGCATCTTAATTTCACAGACAAAGAAAGCCTATGAAATTCACAAATATAAGTCGCTTGCTAAGCAGCATAAACCAAGAACACACTAAAAACCAAAAAATTCAGCCTAACATTTTGTATGGGCTACAGATGACAGCATTAACAGACTAAATGCAAGTTCAATGACCAGACCAACCAATGCAAGTCAAACCGACTATACAAGAGTCTCCTCTAGGAGTAGAAATCACATCTGAATGCACAATCCCAGAGGAGGCAGAGCAAATGTGACAGGTAGGACTGGGACAGTAGAACAAGTATACTTACTTGCCTTTAACACATCATGTACAGTCTATGTGAAGGTGTCCTGATCAGTCTGAACTCTTGTTTATTTAGTGCATAGTCTCCTGCAGTGCTTTTTTTTTTTTTTGAACTATGGTCCAGAGATACAGGGATTCAAGGACTACTAATTCTATTGAAGGTGAACAAAAATAAGCCTAAAACCAACAGTCTTAATTCTGCTCTTCCAGTTCATGTATTTCTGGATAATTACAAGGAATATCCCATATACTTCTTTTTAATAGAGATGCTTCTAATATTGCACTGTGAGGAGTAATTAATGGTAGCTATGAAGAAGTTTGTTTTAAAAAACAGATTATTGCTTATTATAGAAGTCAGTTCACCTTCCACTAAGCATCTGGCATTTGTAGCTGCAGATGTATGATGCATCTCAAATCTAAATCTTCAGTCATCGCCATCCTAATACTACTATATCTACAACAGGGGCCGTAGCACAGAGAACTGGAAAGATTTCTTACTGGAGTGTCTTCATGTTTTACAAGACAGCTTTTAGAGAGTTTAGCTACAGGAACAATTCTCCACACCTCTGTGTTTATTGGCCTTTTGGAAGATCTACACCAACCTTGCCAGGTTTCTACGCTTGTGGTGTCACAGGCCATTCCCACAGTACCTTGGGAAGGTCTGCGAACACTGGCATTGCAAAACTGTGTGCAAACCTTAAACAAGGTGATAAAAATGGAACAGTGTCACCTTGCACATGTCACCTAGGCCAAGCGTAAACATGGCACTTTACCAGCAATATACCGTGCCATTTACTGGAGAAGGGCTCTGGGGGTGGGGGGAGCTGGTTACATTAGCAAGACTGCAAGAAAGATACAGCTTATATACACTGTCCAACACAGCTGGGAATACTGGAAGTGTTTCAGAAAAAAGTATTTCATAACTTTTTCAAGCTTAAGGATAAGAATCTCAAACCTTTCCAACTACGGGTAGCTCCACAGATCCCCAGGTATCTGCTCCCCAGTGAAATAATCCTGATAGAAAGTCAGCCGTAATAACTCCTGCAACTTGAACGAGGAGAGACACCGTTAGATATACACAAGCATTTTTACTGATGTATTCACATTTTATACTTGTTTTAGAAGTTTACTTGTTTATCTACCTCTAATTTAGATATTTACAACCACATGAGATCTACCCAATCTGAACAAACATAAGGTGAGGCAACTAGGAAAAAGAGGTTAACAAGACACCATTTGGACGGTTACAATCTTCATTAAATCTATAGCAAGATTTTCTGTTTAACCCACCTTCTACAGAAGAGCTTGACGAATCTTTACAATTGCTGGTATAGAAAATACTAGTAAGTTAGAACTGAATCACTTAGATCTGCCTACCCTCTTCTTCAGTAGCATTTAACAGAGTACTTGGCTATAAAATAGCTGTTAAAGCCATCCCAGCAGACAATACTATCTGCAGACCTTCCTCTTCTCCCTTGATCCCTTATGTCTATAAACAAGAAGCACTGAACTCCAATGACTACTAATTTAAGAAGCCACTCCTGGTTACAGCAATACTATTTACAAAATAAGACTGGAACATCAAACAACTTCAAGACTGTGGCATCTGCAAAGCTATAGGCAAGGCCCCAGAAACCATGCTAACAATTCTCTGTAAGGGACATTGTACACTTGCGATATTTGCATACTAAGTTAGATACACCATTAAACAGAGCTTGTTGCAACAAGTGTAAAGATTTTTCTAGCTGCCAACCACAATAACTTTAAAACTGCAGCCAAATAAACGTGATTTTCAGTTCTTGCACATAAGGCCCTATTTTTGCTTTCATGTTCTGGAAAATCTACCTATCCAAGTTTCTGGCTAATGGTGACATTTAAAAGTAAGGATGTAAGAGATGTTATTTGATCAGAACAGCTGTATATTTTCCAGTTAGTCCTAGATCTGTCAGGTGGTGTTTAACAGACACCTATCATTCTTCACCTGCAGAAGTCGTCCAACTCCCAGGTTCCCAATCCCTTTAGTAACAAAGTCTCCAACACAGCTTGAGACACCCTCCTGCATGAGCTCTACTTCCAGGGTCTTTATGCTTTTGAGGAAGAAAATTCAGAGAAGATTGCCAAAGAAGTTCCCTTGTTTTTAATGGAGAGGCTGGGGAAATGTGGCATACAGCATAGCAATATGGCTATAGCAACACAGCAAAGAGCAAGATACTGCCTTGGGACCTCTACGCTTGCGGGATTTAGGACAGTCAGACCCTGCCCTTTAAGGAACAGAGACACCAAGAGGTACCAGTTCAAACCTGCACATCTTGCTCTGAGCAGGTTTCGAGAGAGATTAACCAGGTCTGGATGGAGTCTAGATTTGCTGAAGAATGAACCAGACTAAGAACTGAGATCCTTTTTCACCACAGTGCCATCCCTTCAGGTTAATAAAAATATCAGAAAGGTCTTTCTGTCCATTTTTTCTGAGATCAACCACCCAGTGAATATGTATACAAGCACACTTGGTGATTCTCTGCAGAGCCAGCGTTCAGGCTCTGAAAGGGGAAGGCAGCACACGCTTCTTACCTGCGGGTCTGGTTAAAAGAATTCAGCAGAAGCACGACCCAGATTTCAAAATAGCTTCTGCGTACTGTGCTAGTACAGGATACCTGGGAATTGATAGCGTCTGATCTCAGTGCAAACCCCTCAAAATCTAATGCAAAGTTCATGCCAATTAAAGCGCTATATACTGATCTTGCAGTCTATTGTTAAATGAGTCACAGCAACAGAAATACAAAGATTATGTGTTCGAAACATATGTTTCAAAGCAGCTCAGTTAGCAATTCCCTACTCTCATTTGGTGCTCAGAGCATAAGGCAGAGTCACTTACTATTGGCATGTCTGGCAGTTCTCACAGAAGACTGAGTGTCCACGCAAACCAGAGAAGTAGTCACAGGGCCAGGTCAGAGTGGCTGGAACATAGTTCTTTAGTTTTCCCCGCTGATATTTACAAAAATCGGGTTGTTTACAGAAGTCACCCACTGTAACACGGTCTTTGCGCCAGAAAGTGCAGGGAGTTGCAAAACCAGAGGTGATGCAGGAAATTTATTTTTGCCCTGCCTGCCTCACCAACTCTTCTTCAGATGTCTGTGAAGCCAGGAGAATTCCTGGCTTTCTCCTCCACTAGCCAGCATTTGTTCCTCTCAGCATCTGAAGACTTTCTTCAAGCACAGTTTCTCATTTACAGAATTGAGGCCTTTTGTGATGGGCAGGCACCCCTCTGCCTGCTAAGATGTTAGGCAAGACAATTCCAACTCACTTATAATCCAAACCAAAAGTGAAAATTGTTGGAATACTGGTTCATCTTGCTTTGACTCCAACACATCTTGTTAGTCCTCCCTCTCTCATGGAAACTTAAAAGCAATCTGAGATATGCCAGGAAACAAAACAACAAATGTGCATCTTTCCCCATAAATCACACAACTTATTTACCTTGGTCATGATCTGGACTTTGCCTGATTTTCCTATGCCAATCAGGACGCTTGGGTCAGCTGCCTTGAGAGTCCAGTTTAACGAAGTTCTTGTAACATTAGCAGGATTGCTAAAGAGCAGATAATTTTTAGAACATGAAAGAGGACAAGGTTGTTCTGTTACTATTGATGAAATGCTCTTCATCTTCAGGGCACAGCAGTTACCTACAGTGCACGCAGCACAGCATATTTCAGATACACCTCTCCTCATGGTTACCTTTTCCTTAGCTGATCCCTTGCCTCTGCAGTCCTTCCCCTCACCTTTCAATTTCAAAAAGGGAGAAGAAATAACATCAGGCTTAGTAGCACCTACTACCCCAAAAGGCTTTCTTTTCGTATTAGAAATCAATCCCCACTGCTGAATCCATTATCTAGTTGGCCCAAACTCTTAAATACAGCAGGAGACACTTCATCCTTTATGTATCACCTTATTGTACTGAAGATAGCTTATTTTTATAAGCAGTAAATTCTGTACACTTGTTTTTGTTTCAGACCACACATGTAAGCTACAGTGAGACAGGGTGGAGCCCAATGGCTTTTAGGTCTGCACCTAGCAGCCGAAAGAGCAAACAGCCTTGATTCAGCAGGAAGATATCCAAGCATCGCTTCACTTTGCAACAACTAAAACACCATCCTCACTGAGGTAATCGCTCTATTAACCCGCACCGCCTCCAGCACACTGCATTATCAGAGCTTGAAATAACAGCAGGAAGAACAACAGAAATAGAGGCAAAATACTGTGAGTTCAATAGATATTTCGCATGTTACTTTGATGTCAGCTGGTAGGAAGCTAAGAGGAAAGACTGACGGGTGCCTGAAGCAGTGCATTATACTAAGGCAATCTGAAAAAACCTAACTACCAGAAATCATATTTCAGCTGTATTGCAGAAGGGCTTGCTCACTCTTCAGCAGTTGTGTATGACGAGTTGTAACAAAAGAGCAAGAACCGTACCAAAGCTGATACATGACTAGCATCGTACCACTTCGTTTGCATCCTGTCTCCAGACTCAGAAGGCATAGACAGCAATGAATTGAACTCAATATTCTCATATAACTAGCACTGTCTTTAGTTAAAATGGGAAAACCGAGGCACAGGTGTTCAGCTGCTTCTCTAAGGTGGTATAAGATCTTGATGCTCTGTCATATCAAGGTTGGGAGGGCGAGATAAGATTGACAGCCCTGAACATGAATTAAGAGTTAATCATAAAGTCAGAAAAAGCAGGACATCCACAGTATAGGTACATATGAACCGCAAACGGTGCATTCACACACTCATTAGAAGCAGTATCAGTAAGGTATTAGAGAAATACTGCTCTGTACACATTAGTTCTACTCCAGCCTGCTGAGCGGTGGGATGGAGGATCAGCCCATCTATGGCTTATATCTGAAGAGGAGGCGAGTATTCAGAAAACACAGGAGGAGGGGAAGAAGGCATTGCAGTTAAGAAGCAAGCTGCAGAACTTGCTCAAAACACCAGGATTTCTCTGTCTTGGAAGTAGACTGCTGAATCAGGGAAAAAGAAAACGGCCTGGCATACAGGGAGAGCAAAGGTGTACAAATGAACTTCAACCAGTAGCAGATGTTTTAAAACAAGTGACCACATGACTGACACGCACTTGCTAGAACGGCTGTTCTTTTCCGGCCACCCCGTACTGTGACCCTGTGCGCAGACGAGCCTACAGGCACAGCGGCACCCTCGGGACGCCTCCGGGCAAGCGAGTGCCTCTCCCCGAGTCGGGACGTGCCAGAGCCTGACCGCTGGCACTCAGACAGCCAAGTCACCTGCAGGGCTGGAAGTGCAGCTGGCCCAAACATACAATCGACACAAGATGGCTTTGCTCCCGCTTGCGTTCTGTTCAGAAACCAGATAAAGCGTAGGGGTTTGTGTCGCAGAAAAGCCCCCATTCCTCCTCTTCCTTGCTTGAGCACCAAACGGAGAGGTTACAACTGGCAACCTTAACGAAGGGCTTCTCTCGTGAGCAAGTCACATACCACTTCCTGCAAGCTGGCTGCTCCCAGGCGTGAGCGGAAGGAAGCCAAGTGAGAGCGGGACATTTGAGGTACAGGGTATTCAAGAGAGAAAACTATTCTGTATGTTTGCAACAAAGTTGTACTTCACCGAAATTTTACAGAGCCAAGTGTAAGCCTGGCTTTGCATAGATAGAATTCTCAAATTGTAATGTAGAAGCCTTACAGTAGAGTATATAAAGCTTTGTATTTACTGTAAAAATTCAGTTAGAGTCTCTGGAGAGGAAAAAACCAGCATAAGATGTTATTAAATAACTTGATGTATTGTGTAACATCATTGAGAAGTACAGTCATTTTTAATCAGTGACTGTATGAACCAGTTGAACGTGACAGCATTAAAGAGTCGGGGGAGTGGCTAATTCCACAACAGGAAAAATAGTTTTCTAAATATCGACATGCTAAAGTAACAGTTGTTTGTTACTTATATGCTTATAAAAATAAAGAGCCTTAGTCATCTGCATTCCACATTTAGTGGCTTTCAGTACAGAGAAGGCAGGGATCTGACGCCATGGCAAGTTATGAGGCTAGGAAAATAATCCCTGAACATTTCAACAAGTATAAAGCGTAACAGCTTAAAAGCAAAAAAGAAGAGTTAATAATTTTGGCTATTTAAAGCTGAGAAACAGTCAGAACTGGACCTAACAGTGCAAGCAAGCAGAGAACACAGCTGAATTACGAAATAAAAGGGCCTGGATATTATATGTATTATTATTATATATAGTAGTTATATTACATTATAACTGGGTTTTCAAATAAGCCATGTCTATAATACATGCACTCTAGAGACGGGAAAAGCCTATCCTAAGTCACACAAGCTTATTTTGCAAGATTGGCACGCTACTCATACAGCAGACATTTCTTCTCCTTCCCCCGCATACTCCAGTTGGTCCCCGCTATGGGAAAGCCGGTATAATCCACTGCCTCCCAGCAATGCCGCCTGAGCGCGGGGCACACCTCTCGCCTCACCTCTCACTGCGACAGACCTGAACGCCAGCCTCAGGGCAGAAACCACGCAGCTTGCGAGGCTGCCAGAAGCCAGCAGGAAAAGGAGATCCCGAGGAATCAGGGTACCGTCTCCCCCGGAGTGGAACAGCAGCAGATCCTAAAGCAAATATTCATCTACCAAAAGCACGACTTGGCTGAGAATCACTACCCAGTAAACTTAACGAAAGGAACCGCCAAATTTTATTTTCATGTCTTTAATCTTAGTCTATTAGCACAAAACAAGCTAGTCCTACTATTTCTCCAGCTGATAGAGTACTTGCAAGCACCCGTCACATTTAAGTGACAAAATCCTGACAACTTTACCTAGGTCTTGAGCTCTTGAACAAAAAGTACCATTGTGTGTACTTCTTTTCCCTGAAAATGCATTACTAGAAAAAGCCATTAAGCCATCCCAGCAGAAAGTGATTAAAAGAATAGAGAACAATGGATACTAAATGAGAACCAAGAGCAAATTTTCCCTCACTAAAAAAAAAAATCCAATACTTTCATTAGTATGACTAATCAAACTAATCTTCCGGTTTCATCCATTTGAAACGCGCCCAGGAATCAAGCAGGGCGAGCTCAGCTCTGGGGAGCAGCGGGCAGTTTTGTGCGTGCAGGTTGGCACCCAGACGAGACCCAATACCTGAACGTCTGCCTGGCGCGGGACCTAAGCAGCTGTAACACCGGCCTTGTTCAAGGCCTGCACTCTCTCACCGAAGCAGACCACTGTCACCATTCGCTATAACCCACTCCATCAGGGCAACACTCCCGTGTGTGTTGGTGTTTTGAAGTGCGAGAGGCACTATTCTGAGTGAATCAGGGCCACCGAGACCTATACTTCTTAAATCCTCGAGCCAAAGTCCCCTGCAACTTTAAGAGAGCCCCTGACAACTCGGCAAGCACACAGAGCTTTCTTTGTCCCAGTTGTGGCTGCTGACATAAAGAGCAATAGCACGGCCGCCACGCACACAAGTGGGAATGCACGGACGGGGCCGTGCCGCCAGCTTCCCCCCACCAGCAGGGTAAGCACGCTCGGTCACCCCTCCCCGTCAGGGTACAGCCTTCATCCGTCCTGCCCCAGAACAGCTGCTAGCACGCTTGGGGAGTTCATCCCCTGATCCAAGTTACACGAAGAACAGATAACCGGAGTCAACATCACCTGCCCGAGTGCCAACCGGCAATTATACTCCATAATTCCACTTTCAAGACCACCAACCTCCAGGATTCTTTGGTGCCGGAAAGGCCTAGAGCTCCTACGGTAACACGCACAACTACTACAAAATGGATCAACAGAAGAAGATACGATACAAATTGTGTTAGTGCAATGCAACTGTATTTGTGCAACGCGAAGCGCAACAAAATATAGAATCAAAGCTTTGCCTATTTAATCACAACTTGTGGAGTCTCCCTGTTTAAGAGACAATACAGTTCAGGATGGAAAACACAAAGTTACCTACAGCTATACAGTAACTGACAGCTCCTTCAGGTGGGGTGAGACAGCAGGTGACAAAGATTTGGCTTATTTGGACCAACACTGAAGTAAAGGATAATTTTTCTTACTTAACTGAGTTTTCCCTGGTGTAATTTCAGGGACCTTTTAAATCAAAATTTCAAGTGGAAACTCACTTTAAAAGGAAATCCAAAGTGAAGTGACATCGTTACAGTTCTGTCTCTTGCTGTAAGGCAGCAGGACTTTGAAGTGGCTGATCCACATGCACAGCAGTCCATTCCACAAAGCGTTCATGGTCTCCAGCGTGCTTTTACTCCAATGTGTGCCAGAGCTTTCAGATGTATTGCACACACCATTTGGCTCTGCAATGCAGCTAACCAAGTGCAGCTCTGCAGAGCTACTCAAGCTTGAAACAAAGAGGTTTTGGGCCTTAATCAGAACAAGTTTCTATTCTGAAAGTGAACTAAGCGATTTCTTTCTGCATGCTCTGTCCAGCCAACCCACAACATTTGCAATAATGAAACGTATACCTCAAACGGGTTTAAAAAAATTAGTTCTCCTTCTCTCAAGTCAGCAATGATTAATTGTATTGTGTCACAAGATGTTTCTAAAGATATCTGCCCTACGTGGGGTAGTTCTTATGCATATAAACAGGTTACAACAAACTTTACTGATTTTTTTTTTTTTTTAAGACTGCAATAAACAGTATCTATTAAGAACAAACATGGCTGCAGATAAAACTCAAATGTTAGAAACAAGTCAACCAATTTGGAAAAAATACTTTTAAACCCTATACAAAGACAGGAGGAGGGAGGGAAAAATGAAAACCAGAATCCACGGTGTAGCTTGCCAAACTTTTTATCTAGATGCTATTAATATACCACCTATATATATACACAACTCATGTATATGGAATAATATGCTGGACACCACAAACTCACCTGAAGGGGTAAGAGCTTTCAAGCCTAATCTTAGGTGTTTTGGTGAGGTCCTACTGCAGTGGGACAGTTCAGCTGCAGCTGAAAAAATGGGGGTATTAAACCTCTACCACACCCAGCCTTCCTAACCAAGCCTACCCCGGAGCTAACCGTGTGCATGCAAATAAAATACCGAATTCAAATGTACATAGTTGTCAGCTTGCACAAAAAGGAAAAGTTTCATAGCTCCTCAGCAGCTGAAGACAGTCAGAATAAGGCATGACTGGATTCAACACAAACAAAAAAAAAATCCATCCCCTGCCTACTCTTTTTTTTTTTTGACAGTGAGGAGGGGAAGGGAATTGTCTCATGTCTCTGCTAAACCAGCCTGGAAGACAAGAGACTCACACGGGTTCCTCTTCCTTTCCGGCAAGATCATCTTTAGTCAGCAGAAAACAACCAGTTCAAGAGCTATTCTAAAACAACGCCCTAAAGTTCTCGCCTGCCTTCCCTCACTCCACAGCACAAGCACCCGTAGGTGATCCAGCACAGCAAATGACAGCATGCCACGTGAGTTCACTTCTTAGCAGGCTGCCTGCTCACATCGCACAACAAAATAAGTGCTTTTGGACTGCCAGTAAGAGGAGGATCAGATCTTTTTTGTCCTAAGAATTTCTAGATTAAGATATCTGCAGTATTACCCATGTTGCAATTATATGTGCCTTTAAAGGCATGAAAAAAGAAGAGATAACACAGCCTTTAGTTATAGATATAGGGTTTAGGCTAGGTGAAGTGATGCAGAAGGTTCAAACTGCTCCTTGTTTCTTAAAAGAAAATATACAATTACATAAGAGTACACAGGGGTCCCAACAATGCATCTTAATGAAGAGGTTTGTGCAGCTGATCAGATCCAGCCCACTGGATCACTGATCACTTTCAGATTTCCAACGACCTGATGTGAACTTGATCTAGAGCTACCCCTTTATTAGCAGAGTGTTTATTTTGTGATCTCAACTCAAAGGTCAATATTCCAACCTAAGCTTCAGGAAAGCTTTCAATGGGAACACATCTGATGATGTCTGTGACTCGATATTCCCCATCTTATCCATTGTATTACATGCAGTATTTAGGAATCAGGACATTTATGGAGATGAGTTTCACAAAACTTAATAAAACCTAATCATCACTGTGCATTATAGACATCATTCACACTTTACCTGGAGAAATAACGTATTGAAGGAAGATAGCAAAACAAGATAGCGTGTAGCACTTATTATTTTATTGCACTCATTTTTGTACACACTATCAGTTATTTCCACACTACTTTATTTACACAGAATCCAGATTCTGCTACTTTAATCATTCACTACTACTTAAATAATATTATCAGTGAATTGGCTGCTTTATCAGTTAAACTGGTAACCAGGATATCAGAGGACTCAAGCTTTTATCAATATTAACTTGGAGATGAAAGCCAGTTGCAAACAGATTGCACAACAGGTTTAACCATCATTACCGATTCTCTTGTCTACATCTGTCCTCATCATTACGGAGCAGTTCTCATGCCAGGTTCTTCACTCCTCCCAACACCTCCACCTCATCAGCTGAGAGCGGGCACGACTAAATTAGGCCAAGTGAGCTGGTATGATTCATAGTGGGAGGACACTGCTCCCCCGTAGCCCCGACACAAAGCCAATAACCTTTAAACAGACATCAGGAATTTCCGCTTCTCAGCTTTGGCAAAAATTCATAGCATCTATCATGTATCACTGTTTGAATCTGCTGTTGTGTTTGGGGTTTTTTTAAAATCATTAGCAATATACAACAGTGATTACGAACAAGTACCATTCTCTTCTAAAACATATACCACCTCACACAGTTTATAGAAAAGTTACTTTTACTATAAAGCATGGAAGCTGAACACCTGTAGCTAGCTTATATGGTGTCCTAATAAATGACACCGTCTGTTCTCCTTTCAGTTAACAAGGCAATTCTTATAAAAATATGTAAACACTTATACATACCCAACACAAGTAGTTAATATTGCATTCAATATGCATTGCAAGTACAGTAGAAAACTGATGCTTAGTTACTATGCTCTTCCCTCCCTTGTCCCATATTAGAAGGTTACCAGAAAAGTAGGAAAGGCACGCATTGCAGAGCTGACCCTTCCAATTTCTAAATTTAATCCTCTTTCCTTGTCCCATGTCCCCTCCCATACATACGTGACCATACAGCTACCGGTCACATTTGCTGCCCAGATAATGCCGACAGACTGAGTCAGCCACAGATGACTACCTGCTTCAGCTCAGCCTGCTCCACTGCCCTCCCTTCTGCCTGTTCTCAAGAAAGCTTCTGTGCCACAGCATTTCAATACCCTACTAGTAACACAAAGCTTGTGTAAACACTGACACTTTTTGCTCCGAGTGTTAAGCAACATTCAAGTTGTGCACAGATTTAGGCTTTGAATGATGTAATGAATGTTGTGGAATCCCTTTTCACACCCAGCTTATTCCGAGACAAGTTTTTCCTTTAGCTAATTCCATGCAATTCCCAATTCTATCAGTAAAGCTGTACAGCATCAAACTAGAATCCTTTACTAGTTCTTCCTCTCCTTCACTGAAAAGGTGAAATCACCAACTCACACTGCATCTAGACCAGCCAGCTCTGTACTGCCAAGATCCAGCCAACTTAAATATCTCTACACATCTAAGGCAAAGATACAAGACAGATTGCCTGCCTACGCTTCCTATCAAACGAAGGAATAAGGGACCAAGAGTTGCATTTATTACCACAAGAAAGCTGCAACTTTTCTTACATTGATGGAAAAATGTCATCACTTAGGATAAAGGCCAAACTTCATATCCTGACATGAACGCGTAATACTCCAAAATGCTCAGTTTTAGTTATCGGTCCCCAGAAATCAAGCCAGCTTGATGCCTGAAACACCTTTTATAAGATTTCGCTTGGGCTTTTGCTTTCTGAAAAGTTCTTGTAAATATTTTTCTTGACCAATGTATTTTGTTTCCAACCCTGACAGTCTTGACCGCTATTTTCCCTCTCAATAGTCCTCACACTTGTAACGACCACGTAAGAACACCAAACTTAGCTATGTTAAAAACTTCACCTTGGGGATACTGAGAAGCCACTGAAACAAAAGACAGAAAGCAGTAACAACTTTTGCAGATGGTCTCAGTTTCAGAGGCACTACAATAGCACATGCACAAACATCCCTCTCCCTTTCCAACAGTAAGTCAAGCCTAAAAGATCACACATTTGTTTCCAGCATTACAACAGACAGTCTTGCCTTGTTCACAGCAGTGAACAGTTCCTACTTACATATCCCAACAATAACAGAGGGCATGTGTTCCAGTCGCAAGTAGAAGAGAAGATTGTAAAAATTGAAACAGATCAGAGAGAAGCATAAGATGACAGAGATCCATTCTTGTAGTCGCTTTCCTGTTGGAAAAAAAGGGAAAAAGTATGTTTTACTTTTATCTGAGAGGACATTTTGAAGTCTGAAATAATACAGACAGACTATTCTACTGCCTGGATGACACACTGCATTTGTCTGACAGGGAACTGAAATAGAAACTTATTTATCCATGGGAGGTGTGCATATTTTGTTAAATGACATTCCTCTTCCCCAAGCCACTACTAACCCCTTCCCTCTGCCCTTGCCCAAATAACAGGGACAAATCAGACATCATCTCACATTGTCCTAGTTTCCTTTTCCCTGCGGTTGCTGGCATAACGTTCCTCCACATCCCATCTTTTTTTCAAATTTGTGTTTCATTCAATATTCAGTGTTGCTGGTATAGCTGAATCTGGGAACAAATTTCTGGCCTCAGATGCCCTGTAGTTAAATCACCTTACGATCTGTAATATTTAAAGTCTCAGAGCTTGTAAATAAAGCTGTTGTACTAACAGGAAAAAGCATCATCCTGTACTTTGGTGGCCCTAGAATTACTTTCCTAACATTGCAAGTATACTTCTTAAGCTTGCTTACTTAACTCCTGCAGCCTTGTCTTTGCCTTCCTCCTCCCAGGCAGAAGGCTACGACCTCTCAGCCATTCTGAGATGACAAGAGACAGAATAAGCAAAGGGAAAGAACTGGCACAAATTCTCTTTTGTACCTTGCTGTACTACTTCGTACCTCTACAAAACTCTCATTTATTGCCTATAAAAAGAGAACAGACACCTCAGAGTCTGGTAACACTTTGAATATTCAGATTAGCAGCAGAAAGCTTCTGCTTGTCAATCTGAATATTCTGCTAGATCCTCACAAGGCACTGATGCGGAGAGCAAGGGGACACTCAATGCATATTGAGACCCATATGGATTAAGGCATCAGAAACAGACCTTTAATGCCTAAATCCAGGAAGGAGGTCTGAGCTGTCACCTTGGCCCAGAAGGGCCCTGGCTGTAGTTAGCTCTAACACGCTCAGGAGCAGACAGGTCAGTCTTCACCTATTTTAGGGGGCCTGTCAGCACAGCTGTCTCTCGCCCAGGGCTACCCAGAGCAGTTAACCCCACAGTCCATTCCCCACTCCCTCCTGCAGCCTTATACACTTGGCACGACGTGCAGAGGAACAATCAGTGAAGGCTACATGCGAGGTGCGCATCCTCGCGCAGGAGCTTCTCTCCTACTACTCCTCTATGTTGGCCTACTGTCTGGTCAAATGTCTCCTCCTAAGTGCTGAATCAAGTCCTTCTTCTCAACTATACCATGCAATGAAAAGAAAACTAGGAACATCAAAGGAGGATCAGTATTATCTCCAATGTGCCTACAATGCCATATTTTAAAGAAGTGTGAACAAAAGACTTTAAAACTTCAGTTTTGTTCTAGAAAGGTCATGAGTATATAATTTAACATCCTCTGCAGTGGCAGAGGAGAAAATCGTAAAATTAAATTAAGACACAAGAAGAAGCATATTTCAAGACAGCATCAGGTCACGATGCAGGAGATTCTATAAAGAGATCCCTGGAGTAATGAAAGTAAGAGTTAATTAACACTCGCTTCCTGCATAAGAAAACCACACCCTGATTAGAGGAGCTAAGTGAGTAGATCCTCATGGAACAATTAGCTTGACTTCGGGGAAACACTAGGCTCTTTACTAGCAAGTCCCACGAGTTCACTCTATGCAAACACCACTGTACTCTGGACACAGGGATCCCAAGACAACTGTCTGGAGATACCCGAGTCCAGAAACGCAGCCCCAGCTCTGGACAGACTGGGAAGGCGAATCAGTCGAAGGAGTGGAGTCAGCACCAATAACCTGTGTTTAAAGAGCACTCAAATTTAGAAGTATGTCCCACATGAAGGAATAAGGTGTCAAAGCCACAAAGTATATGCTTAAAGAAATCGTGGAAATACTCAAGAGTCATATTCACTCTGCACAATTATACGTAATCCCTGTTCTTAAGAATTCAGTAGTTCAACATCATGTGCTTCCACCGTAACACATATTCTGACATTGTTTATGTAAGTTATATATGTAATGCGAGAAAAAAATTGCACATCTAATATATTATCACAGCTCACTGCTGATAGATGTCACTATACATATACTACTCCACAGACTTCCCAGCAACTTCCATCTACATCTAAAGATAACGGTAGCAAGTTGTTTGGGGAGAAAAATCTTCTCCTTATGAGCAAGGGCCCAGTGCAATAGTAAAGTTAGTGATTGCTTTTCTGTAAAGCACAGGAATCAGTCACTGCCTGCGTCAGAACTGCTTATCTAGACCAGCTGAAAGACGTCACACGCCACCTTCTTTCAGGGCAAGGAAGAGGTGACCAATACAAGCTGAAATGGGCAGACTTGCCTGAACAGTCTAGAAAACTGACTAACTAATGAATGCATTTGTTTTCTTATCATTACTTGGCTCTGTGCAAGTAAGAACACCTGCTTTTCCAGTAATTGCCTTGAATGTGCAAGCTAAGCTGTCCAGCTGACCTGCTGGAAACTGCAAGATGCTGGAAACATCTTCCCTTTCCTAATCATTCACCTGCGAATGAATTCACTGGGAATGGCAAGAACACCTAGCATTGCTCACACTGGAAGCTAAAAACAAATGACATGTTTTATTACAAGGAGTTTGCAGTTATTTCCATAGCATAATCAAACAGCTGCAGTCACTTTATTGCGCTCTGACAACTAGCAAGCTTCAGGAAGACAAGACCAAAACAAAAATTCAGACATCCCTCTGCCCCTTTCTGAGGTCCCAGGACTGGGTGTCTCAGAGTAGTTCACTAAACAAATATTCTGAAGCAAAAGCTTCTGTTATTACCTCGCTTTGCAACTAAATTTGTACATCTGCCTTTAGATGGAAAGGTTAACTTTTTGGTTTTGTTTGTTTTTAAAGGGAAGAGCATTCTGGGCAGGTTCTAGGTTGAAAATCTCCACCCCAGCAGCTAGACCATGGGTCTGCAGCTGAGACACCAACTCCAGTCCCATACCAGCACCTTTTCATAAGCTGACCATCCAACCCCTCCATAACAGTGCTTTCTTAACGTCTCAGAAGTCTGCTTTAAAAGTGGTGTGCTAAGTATGTCTATCAAGTCTGAGTTTATAAATGAGAAGTGTCAAACGCAAAGGAGGACTGGAAGCCAGCCTCGCTTGATGGCCGCACAGAAAAGCGTCTCCCCACCGCACGCAGCGAGGGGAAGCCATCGGCGTGACAAACGTCCCCGAGACACCGGGAGCCAACAAGAAGGCCCTCGATGGTACCAGAAATGCAGCCAGTCGCCCGATCCGCAGCCCGTTTCTCAGACCTGCTCCAAGCAGCCGCACTCACCAGCTCTGCCCAGGCCGAGATGCGGGCGGGCGGCAGACGGGCGCGGGGCCACCAGCATGCGGCATCCCCCCGCCGACAGCCCCGGGCCGCCTCGCCCGGCGCCCAGCAGGGCCCAGCCCCGACAGGGCCCGCCCCGGCCCCCTCCGCTCCTCCGGGGCTCCCTGCAGCCGCGCCGGGAGGGGCCGCGCTGCCTCAGAGCGGTCGTTGGGGAGGGCGAGGGGAGCCGGGCCCCGAGGGGAGCCGGGCCCCGAGGGGAGCCACCCCTCCCGGAGGTACCAGGCCCCTGCGTGCGGCCGGCCCCCAGCCCCCCGAGGGGAATCACTCACCCACCCACCCTCGCCCGGCCCCGCGGGGCGCAGCCCGCCGCCGCCCTCACCTGGGGAGTAGAGCTCGGCCAGCTCGCGGGCCCCAGCGTGCTGCGCGCCCCACCGCCGGCTGCCGCCCTCGGGCTCTTCCTCGGGCTCTTCCGCGGCCTCCGCCTGCGGCCCCGCCGCCTCCTCCCGGCGGGGGACGCTCTCGGCGGCGGCGCCGCCGCTCGCCATGGCCCGGCCCCGCAGCGGCTCCTCCTCCTCGAGGCCGGCGGGCGGCGGCGAGCGACGCCCAGGCCCCGGCCCGGCGCCCGGCGCCAGCGCTGCGGCCCGCGGCAGCATCGGGAAATGGGGCCGCGCCGCGGCGCTGCGGCGGAGGGGCGGGCGGGCGCGGCTAGCCACGCCCCGGCACCGCCTCCCGCCTATCGCCGGCGCCGCCGCGCCGCCGCCGGGCCGATGTCAGCGCCGCCCGGCGCGGAGGAGCCAATGGCGTGGCGGGCAGGGTCGGCGGCGCGGCTGGAGGCGCCCCGCCCCGCGGGCCCAGCCGGCGGCGGGAGCGGGCGGCGGCGCTGGCGGGGCCGGGGCCGGGCGCGGGGCCGCGCCGGTGCCGCGGGCTCTGGGTGGGGGCGGTCCCGGCAGTGCCCCCCCCCCCGCGCTGCCACCGCCGGCCGGTGCCTCGCGCGCCCCCTGGCGGCGCTGCTGCCCCGTGCGCCGCTCCCGGCCCCACCGGCCGTCACCGTGTGCGCGGGTGCCGCTGGCGGTGCGCGGGCGTGCGGCAGCGGCTGGGTTTCTGGAAGCCCCTGCGCCTACGGCGGCGCGCCGAGAGCGCGGTCGTGCCCATAAAACCGTCTTCGGCCCCTTCGCTTGGTCATCCAGCCGGTGTTCCGAACGGACGAGGGCAAAGCCAGCCGCCGAGGCACTCGCTGGTCCCAAATAAATACGTTCCGGCACGGAAATAAAAGAAAACAAAAGCCCCTGGCAATGTTTAAGTACAACACCATGTCTATAAAAAATAATTTTTGCAACAGCTTTATTTGAAGATCAAATAAAATAGCACCGGAATAAGAAGTGATGCAAATAATTAGATAGATTCCACTTCAACGCTAAAAACGGATCCACTTACAGAGGCCGAAGCACCGCACCAGATGCCCGCTTAACCCGGCGGCCACGCGTTCGCAGACGAGACACCGTGGTGAACAAAACGCTCCTCCGCGCCTCGGCACAGCGAGGCACGACCTGCAGCACAGCACAACCCCGGGCCGGCGCCGGCGGGGCCCTGCGGCCGTGCCCGCCCTGAGGGCTGCGGACAGCGCATCCCACGCATCCCACCCGCCCGAGGGCAAAATGCTGACCCTGCTCCTGCAGGATGCGACACGGGGGCTGCCCTGCGGGCCCCCCGCCGGAGGAGAAATGCCGGTTGCCCCAAACCACCCGGGAACTGCACAAAACTCGACCGAGCCGACGGTGCGGGGTCGCTCAAGGATTGTCGCTTCGTGGCGCGCTGAAATCGCCTTGCTGAAGCGGGCTACACGGCATGCTGTGTGCCTCCCAGAGTCCGCCCTGCTGGTCGGAGGATCACAGGTTAATTAATAATTGGCCGGAATCACGTGCTGAAATGAAAAAATGGCTCAGGAACTCGATGAGTCCTGGACTCATCAAGAGTTTTATATATATATATATATATATATATATGTATCTCAAAACTTCTGGAAACTATAAATGATAATGATTTGCTGCTGACGCAGAAGACGGTATCTATCTGAGGGGGGATTTTTCTGTTTTCTGTTAATTGGGTAATAAGCCAATTAAAGGCATTAGCTTGGGGTGCCTCAATTTGTCGGACCGGGCTGTGTTCGGACTGAGTGACGGGAATGTTCTGGCGTCGAGGGATGCCCATGTTTTCATTAGACCTTTGTGAGGGTCTTGGGTTTTGCTAAGGTCCTCTTGGGGTCAAGTGAGCTCGGTAATGTCAGTACGGGAGTGGTGTAAATGTGAATGCAGGAACGTCAGTTCAGGAGGATATGGCACCTTGAAATGGGTTTTGAGGTATGTGACCATATCCCCATTATGAATGTGTAAATTAGAGGAAAGATATGAACGGTTTTAATTGAGGTGTGGTTCTTGGGAGTGTTTCCCAAGATACCTCCAACATCTGTGAGTCACCTCGCTTTGTCAAGAAAGAGCGCTGTCAGCATGAAGAAAGCAGCAAATTGCTAGCAAGGTTTGGCTTCGGACGGGTTATAAAATTCTCTTGGAAAATGGTTATTAGTTTTGCCTTGGTATCGCCTGGAATAAAGCTGCATCTTTCTGCAGCAACGTCAGTGTAGCTGCCTAAAGACAAACCCCGCAAAAAGAAAGGGTGCTTTGAAGCCCCTTCTGATCTCACCGCAACGTGTCAAGACAGAAGACCATCGAGGAGAGGGTTCGGTCCTTTCCTAGGGACCAGCCAACACTCGGGACACATCTGAAGAACGCTCCTCATTTTGTCATTGTCCGGGCGAGGAGCGAGGAACAGTAACCTCGTTCATAGACTGCGGTGAAACCCCGAGAGCTGGTACAGCCGCCGTACCACCACGTCCCAAGGAAGGGTGGAGCCCGGAGGGTTCTGCATCGCGCGAGTGCAACGCCTTTTAGGAACCCACCTTCAAAGCGCGGTGATGTATCAGGCAACCTCCTGGTGACCCGGTACAGGTATCAGCGTGGGACAAGGGGGCCGGGACGCTGAACAGAAGTCTGTATTAAGGGAGCAGTTCCGCAGGACAATCCTGATGCTACTTGGAGAAGATCAGGACCGTGTCGGAGTATCACAGGCCGTGCTGCCAGGAGGGGGCCTTTGAAAGAGCTAAATGCCTGGCTAGTTTATTTAGGGGTGGCATACAGCCAAGCCCTGCCGTACTGTCCGGATTCAGGTCCCCGCTGTCCTTAGGTACCCTGGGCACGAGCCATCTGCCAGGCCCCGGTGGCACCGGGGGACAGGGGGAGCGGGGCCTCCCCCCCCGCGGGCAGCGCCGGCAGATTGGTCCCCCGCGTTCTGAGAAGTCTGTGGGGACGCGGCTCCGGAAGACTCGGCCTCGCCCGGGTGGCAGGCCGCCCGAGGAGTTCGGAAAGACCGGCCCGGCACGCCTCCGGGCCGCCCGTTCCCGCCAGCGGCCCGGCCCCGCCCCGGCGCCGCCGCGCGCCGCTAGGTGGCGCTCCAAGCCAGGTGACGGCGGCGCTGCCCGGCGGGGCGGGGCGGGGCCGAGCGGCGGGCGGGGCGGGGCCGAGCGGCGGGCGGGGCGGGCGGCGCGTGCCTCCGAGAGGCTGGCGAGCGCGGCGTGCGGGAGCCCCTGGCCCTGCCCACGCTGCCGTGCTTCGCGGCAGCCCCGCCCGGGCGAGCGGCCCCCGCCGCAGCCAGCCCGGCGACGGGGCACGGGGCACTCTGCCCCCGAGGCACCCGCGGGAAAGCCTTCCTCGCTTCCAGGTGCAGAGCCCTCTGCTAGCGAGTTGTTACAGGCGTCACCCGAACAACGAGGTTTTGTACGTTCCTCGTAGCAGTCGCCGTCCGATCCTTCACCGGCCTCCTGCCACCAGCGGCTGCAGCCTCAGCAGCGCGGTCGAGAGCAGCGGGGCCAGAAGGCAGCCGGCCCTCCCTCCCCGGGTTACACGAGCGCCATGATTTCCATCGGCACAGCCCTGGCTACGGCTTCCCCCTGTGAATTCGCACCCGTCGGATCACCTCTAGTTTCCTATATACTTCTATACCTCTGTATTTCTATACACTTCCGCCCTCACACCGCTGCACCTGAGAGCTGCCCACCAAGACTGGCTCAGCAGCGCAGACCCGCTGCTCTGGCCTGTTCCCCTCACGTAGGCGATTCTGGCCTCTTCCTGAGCCACAAGGCACGAAGGGAGCAGAAACTGGCTGCAGCTCCCTTGCCGGACTCTCTCTGGCTTGGGAAAGTGTCAGTGGGTGGGAGAGCTGGAATAGCCACTCCTGCAGCTCCCGTCCAAAGCCATAAATGCACAGACAGGGAGATGACGGGGACCGAGAAGCGAGGTATGCGGAGGACAGTAGGTACACTGTGGCTGTCCCCATCTGGTACCCAGTCCACCAAGGCCAGCTGCCAGATGACACAGGCCAGCCCAGGGGCTGTTCTCAGATGCCGGTACTCACAACCAACAAGTCCTAACGGATTCCCTGGCAGCCCCACTTTCCCCGTGGTGCTCGACAACAAGAGGAGGGCAGATGAAAAAGAAGTAATTGTACAGTCTAGGGCACAGACCTTTAATGCTTTTAATGAAGAAAAACCTTTTAATTCTTCACTTAAGCCCACTCTCCCGTCACTCTAAGGCTTCCCTTGGTTTATGTTGCCCCTGGCAATACAACCCATGGAGTTCCAGCTACCTGGCCTGCAGCCTCAGGACCGCTGAATAGTTCTCCTCTTTTAGAAATTTCCTAAATGAATTACCAGCTCCTTTTACTGGGAACTTTTGACACTTGGCAGGGTTTCCTAGAAGGACAGGGTTCCTAGTCCCTTGATGGCTCTTTTGAAAGCTTGGATACCCTAGAAAAAAGCATTAACGTGTGATCTGTAACAAATTCATCAATACCTAGGAAATGTCAGACAACTATGGAGAACTTCTGGAAAATTAGTGGACAGCAGCTTCTCTGCCATTTTGTTTTGCATACAAGGAACCAGGCTACTCATAAAATACAAAGTCACTTCTTTACCAGAAGTGATATCGCTTTGTATTTATCAGAAAGAAAGCCCACGTCTTGCCAGCCAAATGGCTTCAACATGGACTTTCTCTGCAACACAGGCCTGGAGACTGTAGCTTCTGCTTTGTCACTTCCAGGGGCATTTGTGTGCACTCTGGCTCTCCCTCCTTTTCTTTCTTTCGCTGAGCCACAGAGTGGGTGCTCTGACCTCCAATTTGCTCTGGAAAATTTTCAGACTGGTAGGGGAAGGTATTTCACTCATGTTGTCCCACCGGCTGGAGGCAGCGGTGCCAATCTCCAGGTGTCGTCTCTGCAGCACTCGGTAGGGCAAAGAGCAGCCCGTAGATAAAGTGGGGATTGAGCAACCCAGCACTGCAAAGGCCAAGCATGCTAGGTCAGAGGTGAGCAGAAAAATCAGCAGAAGACCAACAAATACCCGAGCATCACCATGTCACATGGGAACAAGGGGTGAGGGAGCACTTAGGGAGGGGGAGGACTCTGGGCTGTAACAAAAGAACCGAAGGAGGCCAGGAGACATGGCCTGCAGCCGCCTGGGGAGCTCCCTGCCACTGGGGACTGCAAGGCAGAGTATCGCAGCTGCGGTTTCAGAAGAGAGGGAAGCATGTGGCAATCGGTTTTTATGTTAAAATGAGGCAAAGTCTCGAGCCTGGTCTAAGAGCTGGGAGGAGACGGAAGGAGAGCCAACCTCTCTCTGAGTTGAGACATTGTCCCTGTCTGACATTTCTTAAGTGCTGTTTTTTACAGCGGAGAAGGGCAAATGGAAAGCAATAGATTGAAATCTGGCCTCTGCCAGGTACAACTTACGAGCTGTTGTTGGCGTAAAGTGTGCGGCTGTATAAAGAGGGATCTGGGGCTAGGAAGAAGAAAAAACAGAGCGCACAACATGCTCAGAAATAAATTTCAATTTTACTTCTCTATTTCGCAGCCTTTATTGCAACATTGCTCCACTTAGGTCAGTCTTTCAGGCAAGGTCCCCTCCTACCCCCCAGAGACCTTCCCACACCACCTCTGTGCTCTCTCCCAGCCTGCCCACATGCATGGATACTGCTCTGCTCTGGAACCCCTCACATCCTCCTCTTTAGCTCACCTCCAACATACAACCTACAGCATCTTGTTCGTTGATGCAACTGTCAACTTCTGGCACTAACTTCTTTCCTCTTTGCCCCTCTTCTGCCCCTCTATGTTGTTTTAGACTGCAGGTCTATTGATGAGCAGTTGTGTTCACACTGGGTTTAGCGTGTTGCAGCTCTGATCTTGCTGATCTGCTAAGAGCTACTGCAAGGCAAATAACACGAGACAAGTCTGCAGCAAGAAGAATCAGAAATTACAGCCAGCCTTTTTCTAGAGCATGATCCTCAGTCCACAGAACTTCTTATAAACACTTTAGTGTTTGAGCTGTCACCATTAAACTAACAGCATCTCCCCAAAGCTGGTGTCCTTCCAGAGACAGCTGCTGTAGACCTGGAGCGCATGAACTGGAGAGCTTGCAAGAAATCCTGGAAAAGGAGACAATTTCCAGGAAGAAAATGCTTCTGCAATGCTTTATTGTAGGTCTGAGCCTGGAGCTGGAAAGTTGTGGCTTCTACAGTACAAACGGGAAACTGGAGAGTAGAATTTAATTCACGACAGAAAGGAGCAGTGAGGATGAGATTCTTCCCTCCACCTTTTCACCGTTCTGGTATCCTTCTGTTACCCTCCCAGTATCTATATTGTTTCACACATTAACATAGAGGAATCTGGATTCTATTGCATCAGTTTTTTTTCTGCTCAAAAATCTTGATGTTCTTACTAAGTAATTTGTGAGTTATGCTGTCTCCTTCCTCAGCTGACTAGTTCTGAAAAAAAGAAATAATGAAATCACTAGAAAGAAGGTGCTTTTCACAGAAGTGCTGCCTTTCTGCTGAAAATTTCTCTGCTGGGGGATGTGCACCGGAAGGGCTGCTGCCCTTGGGTTTTTCAGAGTGGGACCAGTGCCCGGGTCCCTTCACCAGGAATGTCTGCATCTCTTTTCCTGTCTAAAGCATCTCTCTGAGGAGGTTTTCCAGGACGATTATTAGCAGCCTCTGCACATCTGTCCAGGCCAAGCCGTGGCACTCGCAGGGACAGAACTCGGTGTGTTCAGACCTCCACCCAATCCTCTGTGGTGCGAGCCTCGCTCTGCACCTGTTCCCATTTCAAAAACCCCATTTCTGGCCATGCATTTGTCATGACAAGTGCAGAAACAATTTAAAAGAGACCAGAGTTAGCTCAAAACCTGCTTGCCAAACGCTAGGGTTTTGGATAAGTGGTTAGTCCCGCCAACAAGGTTCCCATGAGAAGCTGAGAGCGGACGTCGGCTCCATGAGAGTGGATGTTGGGATTTGAGGTGAGCTGGAGGAAGTTTAAAGAGATCCAGGTACAGCAGGGAGGTGAGGGGGAGAGGGGAAGGAGGGGACAAGCTGGGCATCCAACCTCAATTACCACCCTGGCTGACGTGTGATCTTGGTGACTATGGGATTACTCAGCACTGGCCTGGAAAGGAGGTGTGGGCCACACCATCCCTGATATAATCTGTTTCACATGACAGTTGCACAGACGTTTTATTTTGTTAGGGAAGACCGGCCCGGCCAGAGAACAACTTTCAGCTGCAGAGCAGCAGAGAATAGGGCAGAAATTTGAAAAGGGCAAATTTAGGATCTCCAAAAATATCTTGAAAAATCGCCCGGGAAATTTACCAACCAGTTTTAGCGTTCGGTTGTAGCCAACGGCTGTGGCAAGCTGGAGACCTGTTGGGGTAATGCCAAGAAAGACCAACCATGCATTTCAGCAGGCCACCACAGCAGGAGACCTTCTGCTTGTGGGTCCCTGAGATGTTTTGGAGGTAGGAAGCACATGAGACTGATTTTCAAGAGTTCAGTTGGAAGGGCCAGTTAGGGCAGCCGCTGGATGTAACTGCCAGATCAGAATGCGGGATAAAGATGCAGAATGAGGGAGTAAACAGCCAGAAGAACAAGCCCTGGCTCACTGCAACTTGCCAGTATTTGCACCCAATACAGATGTTTGTATTATGAAGGTATGGGCTCCAACTACTACCTCCAGCCCCAGCTCTCTGGCCAGGCCCAGCTCCAATTTAATCTCTGGTGCATTCACCAAAGATTAACTTGGTAGATAAAGATGGAACTAGAAATATTTGAAGCCTGAAAACCTGTTAGGGTACTTTTGTTACAGAAAGAAAAAATCCTTTTAAAACGCGAAGAGAAAAAGCAAACGAAAAAAATAAAAGAAAGAAAAAGTCCGATGATCCACTGACTGATTCTTGAATTCTTCCTCTTTTCGAACTTCTGAGGTTTGAACATTATGAACAGTTGACTGTTTGAATCGTATAATGCAATACCTGTTCCTCTGGCTTAACGTTACAATATTTCCCACACCGCAGGATTGCTTCACATTATTCTAAGAGGCAGTGTCATTTTCCCTGCAGTGCTAGGTCTTCTTTACTGAGGTGAAGGACACTCCTACTTCCTTTAATTATATGTTTTGTTTTAAATTAATGTCCTTTATTCTGGGGATGAATCACCAGCTTGTAGACAGGTAAATGTGGGAGTAAGAGAGTGAAAATATAAGTTTGATTCCCAAGGTGGGTGTCTTTAATTAAAACGGACATCAAGATTCAGTCTTCCTTCCCAAACTCGGCCCGCCATTCTAAACACATTTGGATTCCATGTTTCTGTGCACGTATCGCACTTGCCTTCTGAACCGCGGCACATACGGCCCCCTTTGGTCTCAGCGCACAGGTTCCCTGTCGCTTGTGTACCCTGACGGTTGCACCACATCGGTAAAGCAAATACGCCAAGGCAAACTTTGAGGCCGTCGTCCCTGCACGAAGAGATGGGGAGGGGAGCTCCGCGTTTGCCCGGCTCCGGCTGCTCGCAGCCGCCGGGAGGGAGCCGGGCCCCGCGCCCTGCCCCGCGCCCGCGCCGCCCGCCTCGCCCCGCGCCGCCCCACGGCCCGCGCGGCCTGCCCGCGGGGTTCGCTCAGCCGGGCGCCGGCCGGCCGGAGCGTAACGGGATCTGCCTGCCAGTGGCAGCTCTTCCCCTGCCCTGGCAAAAGGACTCGGAAAACCCCCTCCTGCCTTCCTTTCCCCAAGGGTGAACCGGCACCCAGGCGGGATTCGCGACCCCCGGCACCGTCAGCCCCGAGCCCCGCTCTCAGGCGCGGGAGCCGGGGCCCAGGCCGGCGGGAGGCAGCGGCAGCGTCCCGGCACACGCGTGTGTCCCCGCGGCCCCCCCCGCCCCGGGGCTGCGCGGTGCCCGCTGCCATCCCGCGGCCCTCGCCACGGCGGGCCCCGATCCGCCCCGAGCTCACCTGCGGGGCCCGGCAGCCCGCTCCCCTCCCTCCCCAGCAAAGCCCCGGTTTTATTGCGGCCGGCTCGGCGGGGCACCGCACCGGCACACCCGCCCCGGGTGCCTCCTCCGGGGCCGGGGCCAGCAGTTACCGAGCGTGCAGCGTGGCAGGCGGCCAGGCGGTGACGCGCCTGTTGCTATGGGATCCACCGCCCCTATAAATAACTGAGGAAAGGAACTTTCCTAAGTCAGAGACTTTAGGACGCGGGACCCAGAACCAGATGGTCCGGAGGAGACGCGCCAGCTCCCGCCGCAGCACCCGGAGCGGTGAAGCCCCGCCGCGCCGCAGGACCTGACCCAGCCCGGTGGGCAGCGCAGCCGGGGGCCGTGCCCGGCGCCAGGGACTGAGGCAGGGTCTGGAGCCCCCCCACCCCACGGCGGCAGCTTGACCCTCTGCCGGGGGGGCCCCCCTGCGTCGTCTTCTCCTCCCCGCATCCCCCTTTGCGTTCATGCAACGCCTGGTGGCCTGGGACGCAGCATGCCTCCCCATCCAGCCGCCCGCCTTTAAATCCATGGAAGTGGCCAATTTCTATTACGAGGCGGACTGTCTGGCTGCTCTCAACAAGCTGCACCCGCGGGCGGCCGGGGGCCGCTCCATGACCGAGCTCACCGTAGGGGACCACGAGAGAGCCATCGACTTCAGCCCCTACCTGGACCCCTTAGCATCCCAGCAGCCGGCGCAGCCGCCGCCTCCCGCAGCAGCAGCAGGGGGCAACTTTGAGCCTCCCTGCAGCAGCGGCGGCGGCCAAGATTTCCTTTCCGATCTCTTCGCCGAGGACTATAAAGGCAGCGGCGGGAGCAAGAAGCCCGACTACACCTACATCAGCCTCGCCCGGCACAGCCACCCCTGCGCCAGCCAGAGCCACAAGCCGGGGGGGCTGCCGGGCTGCTTCCCGCCCCAGATCGTGGAAACCAAAGTGGAGCCGGTCTTCGAGACCCTGGACTCTTGCAAAGGGCCCCGTAAGGAAGAAGGGGGAGCCGGGCCGGGACCGGGGGGCATGTCCTCACCCTACGGCAGCACCGTGCGCTCCTACCTGGGTTACCAGTCGGTGCCGAGCGGCAGCAGCGGGAACCTGTCCACCTCCTCCTCCTCCAGCCCCCCCGGCACCCCCAACCCCTCCGAGCCCTCCAAGTCCGCCGCCGCCGGCGGGGGCTACTCCGCCCCCCCGGCGGGCAAGAACAAGCCCAAGAAGTGCGTGGACAAGCACAGCGACGAGTACAAGCTCCGCCGGGAGAGGAACAACATCGCGGTGCGCAAGAGCCGCGACAAAGCGAAAATGCGCAACCTGGAGACGCAGCACAAAGTCTTGGAACTGACGGCCGAGAACGAGCGGCTGCAGAAGAAGGTGGAGCAGCTCTCCCGGGAGCTGAGCACCCTCAGGAACTTGTTCAAACAGCTGCCCGAGCCCCTGCTCGCCTCCTCGCCTCGCTGCTGACCCCCGGCCGGGCCGCGGGGCGAGCGGAGCCGCCGGCTCCCTGCCCCGCTCTGCGCTCCCCTCGGGCCGGGGCGAGGGGAGAGCCCGGGGGGCGGGTGGGTGGGCTGAGCTGGTTTGGTTTTTAATTTTTTTTTGTTGGTTTTCTTTTTTTTTTTTTTGGTCTTTATTTACATGTTGGCGGAAGGTCCCGCCGCGGCGCGGGGACCTCGCCGGGGGCCGGGGGCTGTCAGCGGGGCGGCGCGGTGGGGCCCCGGCCCCGGGCGGGCTCTGCAGGCTGCTGGGCGCTGGGGGTATTTAAAGGAGCGAGAGGAGAGCGAGGGCAAAGTGATGCAATCCTTTAAGCATGGCTGGGAATGCTGTGTACATGATGCAATCTCGTGTAACTGTCAGTCATGAATTGAGTAATCTGTTAAAGATGTTCCTACAGTTTTTTTATTATAAAGAATAATCTATTTCTATAAGAAAATACATATGTATATTTTGGGATCTATGCATTCTTGCTACATTTGAAGCATTAATGAACAATTTTAATAAACGTTATGACTAGGTTAAAAAAAGTAGCTTGTTTTATTTTGAAGGCACGTTTAAAGGTAGATTAAACGCAGGGTTGAAATCCTAGCTGAATCTGGCTCAGTGCTGTGATCAGGGATCAGGATTTTTGTTGGTCTTTCGACCTTCTCTGTGACTCAGAGAATGGAAAAAAAAAACCCGCCAAAAACAAAACCAAAAACCCCAAGAGAAACCCAGCAAAGAGCAGAGCTGGGAGCTTTAGCCAGTTCTTGTTGCCTCATATTATTTCCTCTAATCACTTGCTTTAGCTGCCGCTTGGGTGTTGTTTGGGGAGGAGGTGTTTGTGTTGGGGTTTTTTTGCACTTCTTGCTGTTCGGAACGTGTAGAGCGAGATGTGCTATCCAAGCCATGACCAATCTTTGGCAAAGTAACACCAAGTCTGCAGTGGGAGGGAGGAAGAAAAAGTAGGGGAGGAAGCTTGAAAGTTTTTTTTTTCTCTTTACAGAGTTTCTATTCTCTAAGTTATGATTCAGCATTTCTTATGTTTGTAGTTTACAGGAATAAACATGAGAAAGTAGCATTTCTGTTGGATGTCGGTAATTTCGGTCATTGCTCAGGAAGCGCTCATGAAACCCGGCCAGGTGAGAGGCATATGAACAACTCCCTTACCTTCTTTCTTGAGTCATTTTTCTAAAAACTGTAGGTAGAGTTTCTCTGTGGAGAGGTGTTTATTTCTGTGTGCATGCGTGTTTGTTGGGGGCAAGCGACAGATAAGTGGGGGGGGTGGCAGAGGAGGAGGAAGTTTGTAGCAGGCCTAACTTTGTTTTAGCCTAACTAAGGCTCTGCCTGCCGATGGAACAAGCCAGCCTTGCCAGGGCTCCCAGGCTCTGTTACTTCCCCCACGGTATGCTGCTGTGTTGAGGTCTGTAAGAAGTTAACAGTCTCAAGCTGGTTACGTGGAGGGAGTTGGGCAAATGATCGGGTCTTACTCAGCATTTTCCGTTTTCCTGTTAGGCCAAATTTAAGCGTTAAGTTTTTAGATCCAGATTCCCAGTGCCCCAGAAAAGAAACTCCGTAATCGTCTATGCTCTATTTGACAGCTAAACACAGAAGGATTTTTCAGTATAAAGATAGTGGACTTGAATTTGCTGTTATACATTCCAATACAAACAGCAGTGGGTTGCAGAAGGACAAATCTTGACTTTGTGGCTTACTTCTAGTGTTTCTTTAAGCAAAGCATTTTTTCTCCTGAAAGAACTGTTCTGCTTTTTTTGACACTTAAGATCATAGCCTCCTGCGGGTCAGTCTCCCAGAGCTCTTACTGCAATGTGTTACACACTCCCTGCTCCCACAATGCCTCCATAGCTCCTGCTAGGAGCTGTGCAGTAGTAAGCAGTGGAGTGTTAGTCCTGATACAGATTTCTCCCGTTTGCTTTTTAATTTGTACAGTGCAGTTAAGTTGTTTTCATGAGACCCTAAGAATAGACTTTCTTGGGTGAGCTAGCTCCTGCACCAGCATGACTCAAGTTCTTGCAGGCAAGATAGACGTTAGATCTTGTCTTGACTGTCCCTCGTGATGATGATTACTCCAGCCTCCTGTGGCTGTTTATTCTACTATTCTTGTAGTTACGAAACTTACCCACATCGTTAGATCCTATTTTCTTGTTGTGCTGTAGGCCATGTAATGTTACCCAAACTTTCAAGCAGTGTTCCCAGTCAGAGCCCAGTGCTGCTGAGGGTGGAATCGCTGGAGGACTGAAGATGTCCTCAGATACATTTCTTTCTTTCTTTCTTTCTTTCTAAATAACAAAGCTTCCAACAAAAGTTCAGTTTGTGGGGGCTGGAAGGCAGGGTAGATTGAAAGATAAGATGTACTAAAGGTATTTATATTTGTTTAAATAATAGTCCAGTTTTGGAGATAGAGCTCTATCAGGCATGAATCAGCTAATCCCCATCCTTAAACTTTGCCTGCCATAGTTCAGGAGAGCCAGGGTGGTGTTGCTGCAATTTAAAGAATGATGTTTAAATTACTGCTGTATTCCAGTGTATCTCTTAATTAGGGTTACAGATTTCTCGTTCAGGAGGAAACATGCAGCAGTGCGTTTTTGTCAGAAAGATGCAATTACAGACAGAAAAATCGAGGACATGAATGCACCAATTTTACACTAGTCTCAGAAGGAATCCATGAAAGAGTCAGAAAAAGAATTCCCGAATCCTTCATTCTTAATCTTGTATTACCCACAAAACTTACATTTTAGGAGCTTTGTAGCGCTATTAAATGCATGGGGGTCATGAAATACCCTGCTTTATAAACAAGCATGTGAAAAAGCCCCTGTAATTAAAACATTTCCTAGAAAAAAATAGTCTGGAAAAAAATAGTTTGGAAATGAATCTGAGAAAACTCCGAGCACTAAAGTAGACAAAGGATTCCAAATACCTTTTCTAATCGCAGTGGGGGAATTGGAAAATCCCTGTCCAAACAGTGGCTCTGCTCCAAATATTGATATAGTTTCCCATTACAAATAAGATTCAGTTGACTGAAAGCAGTACTTGGTCTGTCTCGGTCGTCTTCTGACAGGGTCTGTTGAACTTCTTATGCTAAAGCGACTCAGTACAGCTTGCGGTAAGACTTTGCAGTCTATATGCAGGCAAACCATGCAGAAAAGTTAAGGCGCTTACCCCAGTAGTCTGTTTAGAATTTTATGGAAGTTTACAAACAGCATTTCCTATGGACTTTTTTTTTCCCCCCTTTCAAATTATTTATTACATTGACTGATTCATACAGGTCTTTCTCGTTACTACTAAAATAACAGAGTTTCTTCCTAGGTAGAAATAAGTCTGTAAGATCAAATCCCTAGCACTGACTTCCCCTTTCCAAAGCATCTATAGCACTGTTTTATAATTTGCTAGCTGTTTGAATTCAGTTGTGCTTAGTTCTGCAAAAGGAATCATACGTATCATTTTAAAACAAAATATTTAAAAATACAATTATAATTTTGTTAGCAGTTCTTCTATCTATTAATAGAAATTATTACTCTCTGCTTATCTGCCCAAAGCATGTACAATCCCATGCACCTCTGACACTGTGGTGTTGCTTTCATACTTTTCCCACTGCCTTCCATTAGTGACTCTTGGAAGATGCAGGAAAATTTACGCTTGTTTCTATACTAATTGTTTCTCCTCTATCAAATAAAATCACCCAAATTGCACACATGCACCAAAGGGTTCTTGGGCAGGAGACTTGATCACAGTTGATAACAGTATGGTTTTTTCCTCATTGAAATTCTGCAATAGCCTTCAGATATCGAAATTACAACCTAAAAAAAGCTTTGTGCACAATGTTTGCCTTTACAGTTTCATTGCTAGAACAACTGTCATTGATGTGGATGTGTGTAAAAATACAAAGTTACTCTCATACTACCTAGTTTCCAAGCAATGTTTCATTAGCTGTGACCAGAATAAAAGTCAATGCAACTCAGTATCTGCTTTAATAAAGAGAAAAAATGTATATGAGGCCAAATTACACATCTTCTTTTGTTATTTATAGTGATATTGCTTAAGATACAAAAAGATTGTCTTGCATTTTTCTGTCATTCATACCGATACAAAGGGAGTCTAAAGCACCACCAAACTGGAATGGCAGGGTTCTCCATTCAGTTTGTACTGGGTATAGATGATTGTACGGTGGACGGGGAGTAATGACAAACTTGCTTCTAACTCCTTTTGCTACCGATTGCTAATGCAAAAAAATTTTTATTACTGCTCTCCTGAGCGTTAGTCTTTTTTTATGTTTAAGTCTACACAAATGCTACACAAAAGTCAGAATTTTAGGGCAAACCTCATATACTAATGTGAAGTGTGAAGAAAAATTTAAACCTATGCATGCATGTTGAAAGAGTCCTAATACATTAATCAGGAAATCCAGACAAAACTAGCAATATAGTTAACTACTCCCAAGGAAACAATTCCATTCAAATTCTGAACACTTTTTAAAATCGATCAATCAAGTAAAAATAAAACCATGTGGCCAAAACAGTACGTTAGATATGTGAGGGAATTAGTTCTCTTTTGAGAGATACTTGCTGAACAGACAAGTGAAATCATTAAAAGAATGAAGAAAAGAATTTAACTCTTTGCTGGGACCCAAAACGGTCTGAGAGTTTAATCGTTGCAACGTAAAGCTAAACTTTGGTAGAAACTCTACTCTTGGATAATATCCTGAGGTTTTCTGAGGTTCCTGATTCTTTCATGTCAGCTGAGGCTGTTTTGCTCCAGCCTGGGCAGATGAACAGCACAACCTACGGTGAGTATGTAAACACTTAAAAAGATTAGATACAGCCTTGGATTGACATCAGGATCACGTGAAATTTATGGTGCAGTGTTAACCTGACGCAAAACTACATGAAACTCCCAGAGAGTTTCTCTTTGAGATGATCCTGGAAGCGGCAGCGTGGCCGCCAGGACCACCACCCCTGGGGTTTGATGCCAGCACACCCATCCTCGGGAGCCACAGTGAAGCAGAGCTCTCAATTTCAGCATAGCCGTAATTCTGATTTGGTCAGTTTGATCTGTTGGAAACTCTATTGGAAACCAAAATGCCTTTTGTGATCATTTCCCCACCTGCTAAATTGTTCAAATGTTTTGTTTTGAATAAAAGCCTTTCCTCCCCTCCTAGAAATGTTGATGGTTAGATCTGCCTGGATGTGAAAAACAATAGGGCTGGAATTCAAAACAAGGATAAATGGGTTAATAGTTGCTGAAGCTAATTGATTCGCATTTGCGATAGGGACACACTTAGTTCCAAACCTTCCAATTGGTTGCCACAATTTCAAAGAGCAGCACCAAATTTAACCCTAATTTGTTTTAAAATTTTCACAAATTTATATATTTACTATTAAAATTATTCATATAATAAATGATAAATGCCAATAATATTTTCTAGCTAATTAAAAGCTAAGGAAGACTGTGATCTACATCCAGTTTTCACCTTGCCCTGTCCTATCTGCTCTTGCCTCTGGGATTCCTATATCACACGTTACGTAGCTATCAAAGCAGTTTCTCAGAGTTCAGGGTATTTAAATCAGAGGTTTTCATTAGGTCTCATAATTTCATACAATTTGCAGAATAAATCCTCTAAGAACTCACACTGTAGAAGTGCTGGCTCAGTCAGCAGACCTGGTTTTGATCGGCTCAAACGCCGACACCTCTGTACCTTATGCCATTCAGAGTAAAGAACTGAATTTTTGATAGACGATACAAGACGCTGTGGTCCCTATCCTCATACAAACCAAGCGCAATGGCTTGTTTGTTTTCTATAAATACCTTGGGTTTGCTAGCATATTGCAACAGCAGTTCATTAAGCCTGTGGTAAGTAGCTCATTGATGTTGTCTAGAAATTACAAATAGGAATCACGGTCTCCTTCAAACAATGCAAAAATCCCTCTAATGCCTCATCTGCTGTATTGCCCTCCTCCGTTAGCTCACCTGGGATCTGGGTCCACAAAAGTTTTGCGATTTATTTTCTATAAGCGAGCGGAGGAGCTTTGGTTTTAGAATGAATGTCATGGTGACAGGATGGGAAAATATTTCTGTGCAACATGATGAAACAATTACTTGGCTGAAGTAATTCAGGAAGGGAATCACAAGAACAAGAGAAAGTGCCTGGAGCCGGTTTGAGAAGCAGAAGGAGAGCAGTGGTGGCTTGCTAGCAGAAACATTGTTTTGCTAATTTCCCCAGCCTCTGCCATCTAGACCATAACTCGGGGGTAGATGTTTCTGACAGTGATTTGCCACACTTCTCTGAGCCTAGGTGTCTTATTTGAAACAGTAAAATACAGATTCTGTCTCTATTGTTTTTTTGAAATACAAAAGGTCAGAAAATGAACCTAGAATATAATTTATTAAGATACTTAAGCGTGTCTAACATTTAAATGTACAAGGAGCAGAATAAAAATCTGTGGGATAACTTGGCACAATGAGATGAGCAGAATTACAGAAAAAGGAGTAATTATCAAGGAGTTTGGTTGCTTAAAGGAATGCAAGCTGGACCATAGCCACTTACGCTTAACTTCAGCACACAAGCCAGCTTTTGTGCCAGCTCTGTGAAGAAAGATAACTTCCGAGCAGGACTGTTTTCTTGCTGTTGAGTTACTGGTGACTACTCATGGTGGCAGAAAATACTTTTGTGCTTAAAGTTAAGAATAGTGCTGATTGCCAGGATGAGTCCTCAAATCTGAAGGAGCAGAAGAGAAGGCAGAAGGCCTTTGTGTATGACTTTAGCTATTGGGTGCACAGTATCCTTGACCACCTTCAAAGCAAATTACATAGCTGTGGAGATCATGAGTGCAGAATGCTGACAGAAATTAAGATGCAAGGGATAAATACTGAGTGTTGAAACAAACGAGACAGTTTCTGGTCCTGGCTCTTTCACCAGTTTATCATATATCTTTAGATTATCAGTTAGCCCCTAAATGTAATAGAAGCTGTATGCACATATGTGCATCTCCAATTACAAGTGCAGTTGCCATAGCTCCAGGTATATTTGCCTATTATATATTTAGATCCTGATCTTACATGTATGCTTCATTTTATACATGTAGCTGTAGTGATTTCAGTGGAACTATTATTACTTGCATGAGTAATGATAAGTGCATAGATCTGTATTTACATGGATCTGTATATACATGGATCTGAGATCACAGTGTCTCTGGGAAAATTTTTGTGCCTTGCTCAGTTTTACAGCACATGCCCTAGCAAATTTTGAGCACTTTCATTTCATGTGTTTTCAAAGTCGAGAGCTACCCATGCACGTGGGCTGATTTGGCTGTCTCTTCCTGTACAAAAGGACATGACAGTGGTGTCAATTTTTGTATTTCCCAGGAAAAAAACAAACAACAAAACATCTGAGACGTGGGATACAGCTTATGCTCTAACAGCTATCGTTGGGTCCCAGTTCAACGAAGTACTTGAGTGTATGTTATACCCGAGCAGACCAAAACAATGCCGAACACAAGCTTTAAAGTTTTGGATGTGCCAAGTATTCTGCAGACACACATCCTTCCAGAGCCTCAGCTGCAGCTGCCTGGCCTCTGGATTATACTGCTGTGATGCAGCTGGGGCACAGGCGTAAGTCCTGGGAAAGAAAACGTGATAGAAAATCTGGATGTCCAGAAAGATGGTGAATGAGATGCACTCAAACAGGCCAAAAGGGATCCTGATTTCCTCCTACTGTACTGAAGGAGCCCATCCAGTTTGTAATGCTGGCCAGCTCTGGCAAGCCACTGTTTCAGAGCATGGTGTTAGTACCTGGCTGCTGATCAAAGGATTCTTAAGCAATAACCCACTCCACATCAGCAAGAGCTGCTGCCAAGAACCATGGACTTCTATGGGCTGGGAGACAACTGATAAAGCAGATGCTGAGAAAAGCAATGATGCCTGCATTGGGCAATCCGAGTGCTACTAATGGCTACTGGAAAAATGTTATTTTTATTTTAGTTCTGCAATTGCATAAGCCTGATTTGCTAAAGGCTCACAGTGACATGGCGTTTGCACAGGGCTTGCCTTTTTTTTTTTCCCCCAAAGCATTTTACTTAGATGAACAGATGCTCCCACTTTACAAGGGAAAATCACTACTCCTTGGTAGTTCTTCCTCTGCCAATAACAAATATGGGTCGATTGTGCCTTTCTCCAGAATTAGGCCCTGTGGATTTTGGCTTGTGAAGGATGGGGCACTCAGAATAGGTGGGAATGATGCAATCAAACCTCTTGTAATACAGTCCTGTGCCTGGTTGTAGGGAATACATTTCACGAGCAAGGTTGACAGATTGGAAAGGGTTTGGCAAAAGGGACAAGAAGGCAGATCTCCATGTGGTAAAGAGGCCTTGAAAGAAGGAAGTGATACCAAACAGTACATGGTTCTGGGAAGGCTATTGCAAGCTGTGGCAGTGATGGGAACTGTTGCCAACAGACAGGCTAGGGGCAATGAACTGTTTTCCCACTGACCTCATGGTAACATGAAGTGAAAATTCCACTCTAGTGTTTTCTGCCAAGTCCTTAAAGGCAAAACCTTAACAAATGGCTCCTGCTTTGGCATTAATTCACTAGCAGGTGCTCTTCTGCACGAGCTCTGCAAGAGCTTTATTACCAGAGGTACACTAACTATTAAACAGCCATAAGCTTAACCTGGTATTTACTGTAGGACTGTGCCTTTTTATTGCGCGGAGGGAGGGAACTCCCTTCTCAGCCCTCCAGGTGGTCCCTTCAGGGCAGGGTTGAGGCACATTGGCGAGAAGGGGTGGGGCTGGGTGGGAGAGGCTTTCATTGCTGCCCTACCTGTTCTGGGCATAAATTGAAATGATCAGTCTCTAAATCCTGCCAATTAGGCATGCTTTACTGGCATTAGAGTCAGTTTACTACGATAGGTAAAACTAAAATGTTTCTCTTAAAAAAAAAAAAAAGAGGCAAAATCCTGCTTTAACAAATTTAACTCCCAGAGCAGGGGTAGCAGGGGGCAGCAGTGCACTCTGTAGGGTACCTGACCTAACCCAGGCATGCAGGAGCGCGGCAGCGTTCTGCAACACAGCCCGGCTCAGGGACAAACCCCTCAGCACGTTTGTGTACCCCTCCCAGCAGTGGCTGTCTATTAGGCAGCCCATGGAGCAGGGCTGGAGGACGCAGTCTGCAGTCCCCCGCAGCATCCTCTCCTCTGCAATAACTCCACTTTAACAGTCTCAACATTAGATGTGGAGAAAAAAACAGTGGTAATCCTTTCCTAGGCTCCACCTGCCAACAAAGCTCCACCTACTTGGGAGAGCAAAATGAGACGCGTTTTACAAGACTATGAAACTGCTAATCAAGGTAGTACCTGTGCTCTCAAGTTAGTACCTTCCTAATCTTCTGATCAACAGATTCCTATAATGAAGAGGGCAATATGGACCTCCCGGGTCTATTACTTCTTGGTTTCTGCAGACTGAGGCAGACATTGTTCTATTTTTCGCACACTGCTCCCACTCTGAGGGTTATCTTGGTTACTATAAAAGCCAGAAATGATAGGGTTGGTTTTCTTCCTTAGAGAAAAGTTATCTTTGCAGCATGTGCTTCTGCTTGTGAAAATATGGGTATGCTGTGCTGCCATGCTGCCATGAAGCATGAGGCTTCATCCTCATCTGCATTCAAAGAAGAGGGTGAGGACCATCTCCCAACAGCCCCGTATTCCTTTCTTATGAACCATTCTCACCACTTAAACATTTAGTCTCTGGTGGTCCAAAATAAGCATTTCTGGTATCAACATTTCAGACCTTTGTGACCCTCACTTGCTTCAAAACAGGCTTTATTACAAACTCTGAGAAGAGTTTGTCACTGGCACTTGGGTATGTGGAAGGTTTTTTAGGAAGTGAAGAGGACAAATGGGAAAACTAATTATCCATGTCAAAAACATTTCATACTGCATAAAGCTCGCCTGTGAGGAATGCTGCCTTTTACTCTTATGTCCTGGGAACTCTGACCAACTCAGCCTCCTGCATCCACAGCTTGTCAAGATCCACGGTTGTTTATAATCAAATCACTCTTGTGTACAGATCTAGGGCAGAAAAGCCCATTTATTATAAGCTTCTTTGTAAATACAGTACTAGGTTCTTCCCCTCACTACCTACCACCTTGTCTTGAGGGGAAAGGGAGGTGAACGTGAGCTCCAAATAAACACCTCTCTCAGCTAATTTGTGCTCTCTTCCAGCCTCCCCCCAAGGATTAAACATTAGCTAGGGATCTCAGGAGGGCTTTGGCCACACTACACAGCCGAGTAAGCCGGCGGGACCTGGCACAGTGCAGGAGGGCGCTGCACTGGTCCTGTGCTAAATGTTAAGCCCCGATGGTCGCTCTGCAGCCTCTGCTGCAGAGACGCTGCCCTGCATTAATTAGGTAGGAGTGATGACCTAGTGATTCTGGAGTAAGGAAAGCAAAGTCCTGTAGCTGGCATTGCTGCAAACTTGTTTCAGGATCTTGGGCAAGTTACTTCACCTTTCTTTGCCTTAGTTCTTTTATCTGCAGAAAGATACTTCCTGGATTTGGGAGAATAGAGGAGGGTGTCTCAGGTATTATTTGTTTAAAGAACTGTGAAATATGAGATAAGAGACCTTGACAATACCATATACTATTTAATTAAAAGCTAAAAATATGAATGAATTCAGCAGGGAAAGTTTTCTGGTGAAAATGACTGGAAGCACAATTGTCCCTCACTCCAAACACTTCCCGGGCAGTAACATTACCACATAGAGTTTGGCTCATTATATATGTAAAATAGGCAGATGCTATTAGAAAGTAATTTTTTTCACCCAGTGAGTAGAGAAGCCTATCCCTCATGATGAAATCCTCTGCAGGGGTCATATTTTTATCATGCCTCATACTTCTCAAGGTATTTGAAATCACCCTCGAAGTTGGATACTATCTTTTCTTTTCTCCTCTGGAATCTGAGCTCTGTGTTCACAGAATTTCACTGAGTCCTCTGCATTTTCCTTTCAAATTTCCTTCCCTTTGACAGTATGTAATTCCTGATGTTGGTGGGTATCATTGCAGTTTTATTAAGTATGTAATGACACACTGTTCAGGGACAACATGTCATGATAATAAACCGTCCACGTAATTAGGGCCGACTCGTCAATCAACATGGAAAAGGACTGAATGGAGTTCATAAAAGCGCTTTTAAGAGGCTGGTGGAAATGGTTAAAGAAAAAATAAATTAGCAGTGTTTTGTATTGTTAAGTATTTTGCAGAGCAGAAAATTAATTACCACTGGAGAGAACACACTCTTCTGGAATGCCCATGTGTGGCTCATTATATCCCATTTTGCCCTCTGAGTCATCCCTTTGCAGCCACTGATTCCGTGCGAACAGGAGCAGTCACAGTCGGATCAAGTTTAGTGACTTACTCGTGTCAGTAAGCAGCCATAGCAGGAAATTCCCCCTTGAGCAGTGGCCAGCATACCTTGGCAAAAGCTGGTGAAATAACTTTTCTATGCAAAAAAAATCACATTTTTGCATATTATTATTATTATTATTATTATTATTATTACTTCTTTACTTTTCACTTTAGGGATTTTATTATTTTAGATGAAATGCTAAAAACGTGTCTGCAGTAAACTATACAAATCAGAAGTCTGTATGTATCCCAACTGATGATCTGAGACATCTGGCACTTACACTTGAGGCTTTCCTGCATGGGAGAAATTGTCCGCATGAAGAGAATGCACATTTCCAAGATCTAAGAGAAAGAGAAATAACAAAATAGTTCCTGGTGTGCTTAAGCCCTGAAACTGCACAAGCAAGTTACCAAGGCCAAATCCAGCTCTCTCCAAGTGTAGGTGAAAGGTCATCCACGAATTAGGAAGCAGACTATAGAGTTACCAGCATTGCAGCAACAGAATAAACTCTCACCAACTGATTGACTAAGACAGTGGGATATCACCCCTAGCTATTGGCAACTGTCCTCTCATCATTAACCTTCATTAAGGTGGTCATCTCCAAACCAAACAAATGTACAGTTCAGTTACTAACATAAAAGACATAAATTAGATTTATATAAGAGTATTGCAAAATATTACATAATAAAAGCTGCTACCAAACAACAGCAGGAAGATTCATCGCCCTACAACTTTTCCTCCTCAAACAGACAAAGCCTGGCTATTTTGGGGAAATTACACCTCGATTGGTGACAACACTTGCTCTGTGCATTTGATGTGGGGGAGAGGGGGTACTGCTGGCATGCTCTGTCTGTCTAAATCTGACAGCAAGGCTAAGGTTGGCACTTAACCGCATGAATCACCAACTACTGAAATTAAAAAGCTTGCATATGCAAATCACTAATTAAACATATTAGCATAGTCAGTTACCCAAACTGTAATCTTAATCGTATCTCCAAGTTAGGCATGCAATTACACACCCATTTTGCAGATTTGCATTTGTGAGCATGGTTTCCCGAGAGCTAGGTCCAGAAACTCATCTAATAACCAATTTTTCCTCATGTAGTTCCAGGAAGGAAAAAGAGTGAAAGTATGCTGAGTGGCTTCCTCTCCTGAAAAGTAATGGGGAATTCTACAAAATCAGGAACTGATGGGGACAGCTGAATGACAACTGAGAGGGTTAGACGGTGAGTTATGCATGCTCTCATTTAATCTAATGCCCATCTTTGTGACTCCTTCGACCCAAACAACGTGGATTTCCCTCTATTAGCAAATATTCAGACACAGGAAAAGACTATGTGCCAGATTTTTACTTTATTTACATTGAATTACGTGAGATTAGAATCTGAAACTAGAAACTTTCTTTATACAGTTACAAATAGCTATATTATGCAGTTTTAAGGGGTTAAGAAAAGGAGGAAATCATAACCACAGAAGTCATAAAGGCAACTTATCCCAAGCCAAATAGTTTTGTTTCTAATGCAGGGCTTTAATTATAACATGTCATATAATGATGACATAGTGCTATAATAGGCAAATATAATGCATTAATCTGATATTATATTTTGGCTTTAACAATAGGTGCAGCGAACCAGCCTTAGTGGATAACTCATTCAGAACCTATCTGCACACTCCACCTAGATACTTATCTGCCTCTTTAATTAAGTGGAGGGAAACTTCTTGAGGCCATACCCATAAAGCTAGTCTCTGATGATAGCAGAGTTACTGGAAGCCTTTGGTAATCGCTTACACCCACGTATTGTGGTTAGCTTCCAACTTTGGCTCTTTCCTTCTCACTTTGGAACCACCTATTTATCCCCTAGTGTAAATCTCCTAGTGTTTTTGTAGCAAAAGGGGTACAAAAGACCTCTGGGGTTTGTTTGAGCAACATGTCAGCACGCGGTCATTGGCCTCCTCAGGACTGAACCAGGCTTCCTAATTGCAGCGGTGAAAAAAGCTTTGGCAAATTTTTCACTTACCAGAATACTTCTTGAAACAGTAGGAACAGACTGCATCAGTGAACACAGTATGGCCGGTGCCAGCTTTCCATAACACAAGTTCCGCAGCTTGTCCTCAGCATGCGCTCATGGCAGAGACACTACAGCAACCGACTTCAGTGGAAGCAGGATTGGGCTTCATGGGATAAAATCATCTTTCCTGATTCTGTGGGTCCTATGTAACTTTGTGTACATTGAAAAACACCCTTTTTTGCTTCTTCAAACACAGAGTTTGTAGGATTTGCATGCTAAGCTAAAAATAAAATTTTAACTAATCTATTAGATTGGAGAAGGTGGTTCCCTGAGTTGCAGTGCTTGCTTTCTACTAGGAATTTTTGAGAGAAATGTGCTCTGAGGCAGTAATATACAGAAATCATAAAGACCAAGCACATAAACAGCATCTGAAGAAAGCACAAGGACAGCAGTCTCGAGGCCATGTGAGATGATAACTCTCTGAGGTGACAATAGCGTACAATAAGTACTATAGTCCCTGTAGCAGAATAAAGGCAGCTGACATGAGGTTCCTGTACTTCAGTACTAGCTAAGCAAGCCACACAGGATGAGCACAACCAAAATGGCTCCAACAGCTTACCGCCTCCTTTTCCTTCTTCTCTCCTTCTGCAGCTCACTTCCGTACTCTCCTTCGATCTTTTCCAGTATGAGAGGCTCTGCTAATGACCTTTGAACAGATCATGTTGAGAATGTCACTGCAGAACTTCTTAATCTTATGGTGGCGCCCAGATAATATGGTGATGGGTACTGAAATGCTGAAAAACAGACAGACAGATAGCTAGATAAGATTAGATATATAAGTAATTTAGTCAGTCATCATACAGAGCAGCTGACATAAGTTCATTTGTAAAGCCAACTGCTAAAATTGCTTTAGAAGTCCTTACATTTTAATTCTGTTGGAAGACAGACCTTTGATCTGAATTGTTTTGGTGGCATGTACATTATTTGAATGGAACTTCACCTGACCAGGTAATACCAGACTGGTCATTCCTGGCATACTATTGTCATAGGAGAACAGTGTACATGCAAATCCATACCTACCGGTAGCTCAAGGGCAGACAGATAACTGAGCATCATGGAACAGATACAGACTGAAAGCATGAGCACCACTTTATGCTGATATGCAGAATGAATCATGGCTAATAAAAGGCCCAAACAACCATATATATATATATGACTAAATGTAACACCAAAACACTTTTAAATTAAGCATGATCAGAAAATAAAATGAGAAAAATTAATAGATAAGTGTTAGTGCTTCTCTTTTTCATTAATATTTATTAATTTACACTGGGGGGAAATGGAGGAGGAAGAGAAATAGAACAGACCTGTCAGATTCGCTATTGTTTATAGACAGTTTTATATTCCAGCTCTCAGGTACTAGCAAAACACTGGGATGTTTGTACTGCATTCATTGCAGGGAGAATTATTTACATTCACATGTTATGTTTTTTTAATTCGTCATTAAAAAAAAATTTCAAAGACACTTCCTAGGGCAGTTTATTTTTGAAGTGGGTTATTTGTTTTCACTCTAAATCTGAGGCCACAGTAGTATTCCCAAGGATGGAAAGGGTAAGAGAGTTAATATAAAAGTGTAGAGTTCGTTAGTCCATGTGTTTCTCTCAGTGGCATTCACCTCAGCACAGACACTTTGCACCACTACGTCCCACTAAAGCAAAAACTGCTAAGCGCATGGATGAACCACAGATAAATGGTTGCATGTCTTAATTAGTGACGGCTGAAGCTCTCAGAAGATCCTGTGGTTGAATTAGAATAAGCATTCAAAAAATTCAAATGTTAATCCAAGCCTCTTTAGTTTATAATGATGGAAGTCACTCTCTAGAGTCGGCTTACTCATTCCTTTTTTAATATATCCTGACTGAAGTTGGGTTTGAACTGCTGCACAAACAGCAGCTGTCACAAAACGTAGCTCTCTCCTTCATATCCACTCAAAATCAGTAATTGCAGGTGTGCAGAAAAACCAACCAACTGAACAGCAGTCTCCAGACAGCGCTTGCCACAGTCGTGTCCTTCTGTGACACTTTACTTTTGCATATACTCGGTCCTAAGGCTTGAAGGCTTGGATTAATCTTACTGAACTGTTAGAATCCCTGTTTCCTTAATGTTTGGGAAGCTCAACCTCTTTTTGAAGGTACCTGCCTCTTGCCAGTGACTACAGTAAAGGAGCTAGACTCCTAATATGAGCATCTCATTTATTTGCCTGTACTTTGGAAGGACCAAGGTCCAGCTGTCTTGTGAAATGCCTGATGTTACGGTATCTCCCTGACTGGTAACCTGTCCCCCATAGCTAGTCTGTTACGGAATACTTCAAGTCAGCTTTCCTGCACATGGGTGTATTATAATGGACTGTAACACAGGAGACTTGATTCTCTAAACGGAAGTGTTCATATACAATATACCTAGAGCCTGATTGAGCCCACTGTCTTATGCCTGTGCCATCAAACCCACGGACTCATAGCAAGTCCACAGGGTGTGTAAAATGCTGTCTAGCACATCTGGAAGTGCCAGGCTCTCAGTCTGCATAACTTAAAAGTAATGGAGGATGAGGACAGTAGTTACAACAATTGTACTTACATGCCTAATGTCTGCATGAGCAAATATCAGGCTTGTTATACATGTATTTGACATCTGCAAAGAGTTGTCCAGTTTGTGCATAAATGGAGTAGGTGCATATTTCCCTCATGCACCGCATGCCAAATATGTGCAAATCAAGCACAAAAGTCTGCCATCAGCTGAGACAACCATTTAAAAATAGGTGTCTAAAAGTATTATGTAGTAAAGTGCTAAAGAACGTAGTTTTAATTTTCAAATTTCCAAGCAGCAAGCAGCTTTTTTTTTTTTAGAATCAGACCACTCACACATTTCCGTTTAGGTTTTGGAACATGATTTTATATACCTATTTTTTGAGGAACATTGGCCAAATTGCTAGCTGTCGGCTGGAGTCTTTATCAGGAAATCTGTAATTGAACATTCCAGGCCAAGATGCATAGAAAACAAAACTGGGCAGAAACTTGTATAGTATGGTGGTAGTTACACTGGAAGCAGTAAAAAGGATTAAAAAACCTAGTTCCGTTAAAAAGCCAGTTCAGGAAAAGGGACAGAAATGTACTTTTGTGAACTTGAAATGTGTTTGCAGTGATAACAGCAGTCCTTCTTACAGCATTGTGCACTTTCAAAGCTTTGAATGAATAAGTGTAGCTAATGAATAATAGTACCTTTAAATAAAATCTTAATTGCAAAACAAAGCAATAATAAAGAAAAGTTAATACTTTTCTTTTTTATTCAAAGCTTAGAAAACTTTAGGTTGGAGTTTTGGGTGAAGGTTTGGTTGCTGCTTTTTCCCCTTTTATCTGAACCAGCTCACTCAGACCTAATCTTCATCATCTAAACCACTGATTAACACACAAAATAACTTTGGAGCAAGCCAGGTCCAAGCAGGAAGCTGCAAGTACTATCATGTCTTCATGATATTAGCCAGCAAAATAACTGTGGTTTCTTCAGTTTTTTTGGTTTGTTTTTTTTTTTTATTCTCTACATTTATGTTTTCCTTGAAAGGGGCTTGCATTTTTGTTTCTTCTTTGTGTTGGAAACTTTCAGATTTACAATCTCATTCCCGGAGGGAATGCTTATTCTCCTAGACAATCCCCACAAGACTGGGGCAGGCCTGGACCCTTACGCAAAATGGGCAAGGACGACTCTCACTCTGCTCAGGTTTGTCAGTCAAAACCAAACCGTCCGGCCAGATAGCACCTCTCCCACCTGGTCAAGTTTAAAAGAAAGTAGCTATGACTGTGTCAGGTGAGGGGACTGGTCCTGCTGGTGTGTATTAGGCTTGTTCAGAATATTCCATCTGAATTGGCTGTCCTGAGAAAATAGATGCTCCTTTACTTCCTTCAGAATCCCAATGGATTTTAGGTGGGAACTCTGTACTAAGCTGCTCAGATCACAGCAGTTCTGCGCATGTCTAGACATAAAGTTGCTGGTACTGGAAGAAATGTTATCCTGAGCAGGGAGGAACCTACTGAGTTTTAGGTGCTTAAGTCCTCTTTTGCATCTGGCCCTAACTTGCAAGAGAGGAAGAGCCAAATGCTCAAAGGCAGCTTCCATTTTATGGCTCTAAATTATGCAAAAAAATTATGGACTCGATAATTTTGCACCTGCATTTGTATTGGAGGTGATGGAGAGCCTCAACCAAGCAGGGAGAGGCTCTGATTCTCTGCCCTTTCTCTGCTCTGTGAATTCAGAAGGGAAGAGAGGCCTCATGCCAGCAGAAATCATAGACCCCATGTGTGTCGTATACTCCTATGCAAAGCTCCGTGGTTGGTACACTGGGTGCTTGTTGGGCAATGGCATGGAGAAGGCTGGTTTCTTTGGAACATTTTCTGTTCATTGTACTGTTCCTTCCCGGCATTTCACAAACCACCACAAATATGATGACAAAAAGGGGGGAAAAACCTTCTTAAAATGAATTCTGCATCACTTCCCTCGCTATCCCAACAGCCTTGCCAAGCTCATAGGACCCAGGCAGAGCTGGTCTCTGCTGGATGTTACTCTTCAGACAATTTTATGATAATTTTGGGGAGTTTACATGATTGAATGGTGAAAGCACAAGGACGGAAGTGAGGACTCTCAGCCTTCATTCCTGGTTCTGCCACCAAGATCCTGTTTGTATTGGGATGACATGTATAAACTCTTCTGGTTGTCCCATTAGCATGAACCTTGTTTTATGTATTTGCTACTTCTGTTATTTCTAGGGCTATCTGAGGCTCAAATCAAAACAATAGCAAAATGGCCCAATTTATCTGCAAAGCAAATTATAAACCTAAGAACTATGATCTCTCTGCTCTGATTCAAAGCCTATGAAAGACAATGCAAAGACATCTATTGACTCCAGTATACTTTAGATGACAGTGCAGGCTCTTGATCAGATGGAAAAGAGAAGGAAGGCCACTAGAACTCAAGGAAGCGGTGGGAGAGCTAGAATATGTATTAATGGGAAGTAAAAACACCCTCAGGGGATGCTGGAAGCAAGAATTCTGCCAAGGCTTGGCTAGAATTCACAAGTTTAGGGGCCCAGCTTTTGCAGCTTCTTGGCTCATCCTAGGAAGAACACAGCTTCCTGTCTTAACCTCTTAATGTGAGTTCTATATTTATAATTTGCAGTACTTTTCATACCTGAAAGAACAACTCCGTTCTGCTTTCATGGCAAAATTCCCAATGATTTCATTGTGAGCACAGCACAGCTCCCATCCTCTTATTCTCTCCTGTTGGGTCTTCTTCACGTCTTTCCATGCTGTGAGGCTTGACTGGTCCTCTCCCCACTCATGCTCATTCTTGGTCTCGGTTTCTTTGATACAGGTAACAGTTGTTAACTCCATCTAAAGATCATATTTGTTTCTGTAGCAACCAAAACAGAAAAAGAGGAAATTGATTCAAACACTGCCTTCTGCACCCATTCAAGATATCTCCTGCTTATAGTGACAGCGTGTTTTCTCCTTGCTTTGCATCATAAGCCTTACAGTCTAGTTCAGCTGTTTGCAGATGGGGCTTATGGAGGAGAATAGGGCAGCCGGACAGTCCTAGCTGCCATACGTGCAGAAGTAGTCTGTAAATGTAGCATGTGATCATCCCAAAGCACAAATAAAAAAGGGAAGAAAAGAATGAACCAAAAATATATTACTGTTTTTGAAAATGAAATCTCATGATTTCACTACATAGCACTGCTATTTCAGTACTGTGGTTTTCAAACAGTCCTAATTTTGTGGTCCTTCTTCAAGTACCTACTTCCCTGGGGTTGGTACCTACAACTGCCTCTCTGTTTAAATTAACAAAGTGGTTCCAAACAAGTGGTGGGCTACACATAAAACCTGGAAAGTTTATCTAAGAACAGATTTTTCCCAAGTCACTTCAAAGTCTTTATCAAAATAAAAACTGCAAAGATGCATAACCATGATCCACTAACAACCATGTCCTCTCTAGTCCATCTACTATCATGGTGCAAAATTAAGGAGTTTGAAGACTATGAACACTGATTATATCAGGAGATGCTTTGGATTGTGATCAGAGATGGCTCTTTCTTCTAAAAATATACTAAATTTGATTCACTAGCAGCAGTGACAAAAAAAGATGTTTTGGTTTATAACGAAATGCTTTGCTTCAAATATTTAATTTTGCTTTAAGGGTTTCTAAACATATAATTAAGCACTAAACTAAAATGGAAACTCTGAATCCCAAAGCTAAAACGTTTCACTTAGAAAATGCTAAAATTGTATCATTTGATTTGTTTGGAATTTCAGGGTGATATAACTAAAACAGTCAGTTGAAACTGGTTCTATTTCACAAAGAATTTCAATTTTCCTAGATTTTAAGATTTTGGCTAAGATTATCTGACGATAAATGTTTACTGTGAAGAAATAACGTGCTGTCAGAATCAGGATTTCAGTATTACTGAATACAGGTCTATAATGGCAGTTTACTGCACTATTTTATCAACGATATTTACAGACCTCTCAGCTGAAAGGTGGAGTGGGTACAGTAAGGAGTAGGTCATGGTTCTCTTTTAGTATATTATTAGCTATGGCAAAGTTACCTCTCAACAAATCCGTAAACTGCATTTGAGAGGAAGGAAAATACCATGCACATTTGTGATGCCACAGAAATAAAGTATCATAATTAAAACAATGTTCTTTTCCCTCAAGATTTTCTTTAGGGCTGTCCTCAAAATGGATCCTAGGCAGGTAATTTATTGTTTATCCACATGACATTTAAGCAGCATATTTAATACAGTTGCAGTTCATACTTTAAATTCAAACATAACATCAATCCAACAATTTTTGGCAAATAAAAGGCAGCAACAGTGTGTCAAGGATTCAAGGAGACTCCAATCTAATTTAAATGGTGTTGCTCTCGAAAGCTGGCAGCAAGGAGTGCATCTTTTTAAAATGTTTCTATTAGAAGCTGATGTTTATGATCGCTCTCAGCTTGGCAAGAAAAACACTCTTCTAAACATTTACATTTCACATTCTTTAGGACAGTTGAAAAATGTTGGCTTGCAGTTCTCCACACTGCAGAGAGGTTGTGAGGAATGTTATAGTAGAACATTAATAGCCATGTATTTTTCTTGTTCTTTGATTTACTGTGTGGTAGTTTTTATACTAGTCGTGTTCTGAATGTTGTCTGTCCTGATTTAAGCTTCACTCAAACAACATGAGCCTAGGTTTATTTTTCTAGCTAATAAAAACAAAGTCAATTCATTTATTAATAATACTTGTACTAATGTTATAGTCACCATTTGGAGACTTTCCCATTTTAATATATTCAGTATATACTCTTGCAAAACTCCCCAGCAGAGTCAGAAAATGAGCATTTTTCAAGAGATGCAGTCTGTGAAGGAGGGGCTGTCGCTGTTCTGTTTGTCCAAACAATGCAGCCGTGTTCTGGTTTGCCTACGACTCTGATCACAATGTACAGACATCAGCAACAAAAATAATAATATAATGTAGAACCCCTGGTCAGTCCCTCTGGCTCCAAGGTAACTACTTCCATGAGTAACTGCCACGTCTAAGACATCTGTGTTCTGGCTGCTGTGTGTCACACATCACGGGCCCCAGTGCACAGCTCTGGGGAGCTCTCACAAATAGTGCCATTAAAGCCAGCTGGACTGAATACTTCTACCTGCCTACTCACTCCCTTGCGCACAGATTTCCCAATCTGATCCAACCTAATAGCATCAGGAAAAAAAAAAGTGGCATTGGCTTTATTCTTCACCGAGAGCACTGTTTTCAAAGCAATGTTTTGAAAGTACAATTAAATTGTAGATTAGAGGTGCATAAATGTGTTCAATGTGTTCCCCATTCCACAAATCACTTAAGGATATGTATGAATCTTACTGACATAGTTAAATGAATCGCTGAATTAGGACTGATGCATGGGATACGATGAAGTCCTAAACATTGCCAACTCCAAGGAAGGTCACTGGAAGTTGATGGTGCTTAGGAACTACAGGACTGAATAAGTACAAGAATGTATCCACCTGAATAATTTTCTGTATGCAAATCGCCTCACTGCAGTGTTGCAATCAGTGGGAGTCCCCAGGCTGGACTGCTCCTGTGGGCAAGCTCACTCATGGTCTGAGGATCTGCAGAATCAGGCTTGGTGGTATGTGCTGGATGCCTGTGCACTATCATTTTAATTCAGTTTGCTAAGGTGTGTACAATCTCTGTTAAGGTACATGTAAGCCACAGTCACAGTGGCATCGAGTCAGCTGCTTCAGCTCTGGGCCATTTTGCTGTCAGTTGAAGACGTGAGACTGATGCAAGCGGCTTGTTCGATGGCACTTAGATAAAGAATAAAATCTGCTGTATGCCTTGCTGGTAGTAGTAGCAGAGAACTCAAGGCAAAGGAATTTTACAAATTGTGAATACAAATTGTAGGTGTGAAGTCTTAATTGCTGTTCATAATTAGGCAACAATACAAAAAAACTGTACACATATAATGCCCTTCATCAGAGGAATTCAGGTAACTTCCTTTACCTGACAGAATGTTTTCTTTCAGAAAACACTGTAGATAAAGCAGATTGCAAAGGATAAAGCTTTTGCCATGTTTATAATATAGCTGATAATCAGAACTTTATAAATAAAGTAGATCCAGACCTCTGGGTTGTAGAGACCAGAAGAGATCAACTTCCAGTTACTAACAGTAAACAAGAAGATTCTTTTTCATATCCCAGGATTTGAAAGTGCCAGACATCTCCCTTCTTTGTTTCAAGTCTGCTATTCGATAATTTCATTACTTGTCACCTAACTTGTGATTTCTTACCTTTAGAAAGTTTAATAAACTTTAGAAAGTTTATTAAACCTTTAGAAAGTTTAATAAACTTTCTAAAGGAACTACCTTCCTTTAGAAAGTTTATTAAAGTCTCATCAAAACATGCTATTGTGACAGTATTATATGGAGACCCCTCAAAGCAGCCATAAACTACCGTGTCTAGGCCATGGCAAAAAGCCTGGACCTCATGGCTACTGGCACCGTGAGGCCAGGAGTGCACTCCCTGTGCTCTGAGTTAGCCAAGGGTTTATATTGTTCAGGGAGGTGCTTTTATTCAGTAGGGTAAAAGCTGGGTCTTGCTGGCTTACATCAAAATTGTTTGGGAATATTTGCAAACTCATGGAAACAAAAGACAATGTCTCTTGACAAAACATTTTAGTGTAATTCTGTGCAAGAACACTCTCATTCCAGAATAAAAATGACCACACAAAGACTGACTCGAAACTAACTTCCTGCCAGCCTTCAGAAACTGAAAGTCCCATTTTAAAGTTGAAGGCACTTACAAAACCCCCGTTTTTATTTAGCTTGCTGTTTCCAGTGTGTACATCCCCCAGAGCAAGCACCCTAAATCCAAATAAAGTCAGGGGAATCTCGAGGTACCTGGTGACAGTTGCATCACTTCAAGACAAGCACCCAAAATGAAATAAGGTCAATTGAACCTCAAGGTGCTCAATGACTCATTTCAAGGAAGATATTAAAAATGAAGTCTCTCTGAAGGGTTTTGAAAATTTTAGCCTAAGTGACTGGGACAGAGGATGAAGCTGAGGAATTCCTGTTCTCATAGACAAGTCCTCTCAGAGCAACTTGTTATCAATCAATAATCTATATTCATATAGATTAGCATATATAGGTCTCTATGGGAAACCGTAACACATCACAAATCATAACTTAATAGACTCTGTGTATAACCAGTGTCTTGAATAACACTAATAACTCTGTATAAAGAAATAAAGGGAGCAGCTCAGAGTGGGTGGGAAGCAGTAGCCAGCAGGCTGGCTAGGAGGAAGGGAGAAATAATAAGGCACCTATTTCCCAGGAAGGGCCAGCAGGTGTATTTATAGAGGTCACACACCTTCTGGTCAATTAGGTCTAAACCCAGAGGAACCACTGGTAAAATATCCATTGCTGCTGGCTTTGGTAAAAGCCAATTAGAGACGCATTTATATTATAAAATGTAATTTCTAGGGAATAAAAGTGTGGAGAACTTCAAAGAGTTGCCCAAAGAAGGATGGAGCATGGTGTATGTTCAGGACTGGGACTAATGGATCCCAGTGCCTGAGCATGTGGACATTCTTTGAGATTCAAGGGCGGATAGCTTAAAACACTGGCCCCTGGTTGCAAAATTTAAGACTGGATTGAAATAATTTTTACTTGTTTACTTTACATTTTACTTGTTTGCTTCCTCCCAGTCTAGTATCTAGAAGTTAATTTTAATTGTTTCTAAATAAGCACTTGCTTTACTACGAGGCTTGTCTGACGTTGGGGGTAAGGTAATGAAAACAAAGCTATGGTGTTTCAATTCCATGGAGATCATAGACTGAGTCAAAGAAGCATGTGTAGGTAACCCTGAGAACCTGTACCTCAACACAGCTGCATGAGATTCCGCAGGTGGGAGTATTTTTTGCCAGGCTGCAAAGAACCAGCGCAGGAGCTGGGAATGCCAAGTGCCAAGTTTGCAAAGGCGGTCCCTTTAGTAGGCACAAACAGAACCCTTTCTGAGGCACAGAGACTCCCCATAGCTTCTCTAAGCCACGGTGCTGTACAATGAGTAGACCAAGTCATACCACGGGTTAGTGACAAAGCTGAAAAGAATCCAGATTGCCAGCTCCCTGGCCTAAATACCAAATGTAGTCCTGCCTTCTCCTCTAGCATAAAAGCATAAGGAAAAATGTTCTAAAAGCTTTCAAGAAGCAGTGTGGATTTTGCTGTTAAAAAAGAGGAAACATTATCAAAGGATCAGAAAATTCCACAAAGTAACAAAACAGTTACTATTGCAAAACCCTGGGGGATCTCTTCTGTGGTATAGAGTTATTCAGCAGCTCAGATTCATAGCAGTATTTCTTCGTCCTCCACAGTCATAAATTCTTTTTCCTGTTTTGGATAAGTTCAGTAAGCTCAACTCTTTTGGCTTCAGTTGAGAGCCAGACCTTGCCCAAAATGTAATATTTTTATTGTCCTTTCCATAGAACATTTATGCTGTGTTTATCAGGTTCATTTATTTTTTCATTAGAAGTTAATCTCAATGCCATTAGCACTGCTTTAATGTCATGAGAATCACACTCTGTAGGGTGCATCCTATGAGTGCCTCAAAAATCTCTCCCTGTGGATATTTTGTCTCTGTGAAATAGTCTGGTTCCAACTATTCATCTTTGCCAAGAAGAACAATGTTACCAATTATTCCTACAGTGGAAAATAAATCAGAACAATCATTTGTTTTCTTGCAGTTGGTTGTACATATCCTTCATCATAAGGTATTTAGCTATGAATTAGAAAAATTTCCTTTCACCTTCCCAGCCTCTTCAGTTTGTGCAGGATTCATGGTATGCCTATGCATCAGATGAGTTATTTTACCTGGGAGGTAGGAATTGTTCCAAGTTCATACCTGCTCAAGATGTAATTCAGTTTTATGAAGGAGACTGGCATAATGCCTATCTACAAAAAAATCTCCAGCATTATTACGTAGAGCATAGAAGAGTTAACAGTGACCCAGTAAAAGAAATCAAGAATTTGAAGGTGGTTTTGCAGAGAGAAAAGATCTGTCATTTCTGAAAAGAAATGAGGTGAAATTACTGAAAGAGCATTTCTGATCATGCAATCAAGGAAACGTAGAACAAAACTCCAGGGCGCAGAGGGATCTGTGAGTACTACCTTGGGGAGAAGGTACTACAGATACTTGTTCAGATAAGGGCATATCAAAATTCAGTGCCTAAGCTCAGAAACCCAAACATTCATATTAAAAATACAATCAGTTCATGTTCATGGATTGGAACATGAGTAGCTTTAGGACTTGGCTCTCATATTCTGCTTAAACGTGCAATTCATAAGAATAATTCAGATGTGCCATTACCTCGAAGATATCAGAAATCAGAGCGGATGCACGCTCAGGTTATACAAACAGTTACCCTTCTGTGCACGCAGTTGCGAAAAACTGGTCCTAAAGATTTTTTGCATTTATTTTCGCTTTGCACACGAATTGCAGAGGTGTTGTCCGAGGTGCTGAGTCCTCCTCAGGTCATTGTGAAGCTGAAGGAAGCTGCAGGTGCTCCATGCCACTAAAAATCACGTCATTAGCTTAATCATCAACAGAGTCTTATTACCAGGATTTGTAGCTGGGATCCAATGAAATCTGAGATAGCAGTTACAGACCTAAGCAACTAGTAATACCAGTTTTTCTAGAAAATTAATAAATGCAAATGTTAACTGTTCTAAATTCACTTCATAAACAAGTCACCTGGAAAGATTTGTGGTTTTCATTAAAACAGAGAATATAAATAGAAAAGGAAATGGAAGGCCTGATGCTTAGTGTCCAATAAACCCCACAATGTGGCCAAGCTTTTGCAGGGCTCTCTGGGTATGCAATGAGATAATTAGCAAACTATCATTGTAGTCTTTCAATCACTATAAAATACATTTACATGCATTCTAAGTGTGCAGCCCATTAGTGACTAATGAGGCAACTGCAGCTGATAGGCTGGATCCTGCACTAAACAAGGCAGAGCAAAGAAGATAAACAGTGCTAAACTGCATGGCGGGCATAAGAGGCTGAGAAGCTCCAAGAAACTGATTCTGTTCTCAGCTAGTGAAAGAGACTGGCAAGGCATGACCATCTGCCTCATTAACACAGAGGCAGTGAGTCTCGATACATGTCCAGTGTCCATTCACACCCAGTGACTCTGAGGCTAAGAGAGCAGAGGAACTTGAGATTCATCCCCATTCAGTGTAAGAAACTGTGTGTTGCACTGAGTCTTGGTATTGTTTCCATCCTTGCCTTATCCTCAGTACAACATCTTGCCCTCCCGTAATAGGCAGACCAAACGCCAAGCAAAAGTTTTGTGTGACTGCTCAGTGCTGAAAAAACTATGCTTCTCCTGAAGTCCTGGCTCTAGGAGACTGTTGGGGTTTAACTCCAGCCAGCAACTCACCCAGCTGCTGGCTCACACTCCCCCTGCGGTGGGATGGGGGAAGAGAATCGGAAAAAAAAAGTAAAACCCATGGGTTGAGATAAAGACAGTTTAATAGGACAGCAGAGGAAGAGAAAATAATAATAATGATGATAAAAGAATGTACAAAACAAGTGATGCACAATGCAATTGCTCACTACCTGCTGACCAACACCCAGCCTGTCCCTGAGCAGCGATCGCTGCCCCCCAGCCAACTCCCCCCAGTTACTGTACTGAGCCCTATGGTATGGAATAGCCCTTTGGCCAGTCTGGCTGTGCCCCCTCCCAGCTTCTTGTGCACCTGGCAGAGCATGGGAAGCTGAAAAGTTCTTGACTTAGTATAAGCACTACTTAGCAACAACTAAAACATCAGTGTGTTATCAACATTATTCTCATCCTAAATCCAAAACACAGCACTATACCAGCGACTAGGAAGAAAATTAACTCTATCCCAGCCAAAACCAGGACAGAGACAAATGTGGATTCCCCTGGAAATCTGCCCAGATCTAAATGTGAGTATGGAAATGGGTGTTACTGCCTGCACTCTGCGTTTGTGTTCAAACTCTCCCTTGCCTGCAGTTTCCAGATTTTTCCTATTGAAACTACAGTGAGATTATAAATATAAAGGATCTATCAAATAATTAGGTATCATCTTGATAATGAATTGTGGATTGAAAACAAGTCTCATATGCTGAGAAAGTTTGAAAAATTATGCACTTGCCTCCAAAGGAAAAGGAAGAAGGACATATAAGGAGAATAAAACTACTGTACCACAGGTATAACGTCTTAGCAGAACTAACTCAAAGGGTAGATTGCATTCTGAATCTGGACCACGGATAAGATCTTCCCAGCTTCTGCAGTGGCCTAGACATGTGTCACTTTCTACATTCCTCACCAGTCTCTCAGGAAGCCACTGTAATGTGCAACCACAGTTCTCAGCTGTGAAGCCATCACGTGCTACCTGCCGAGCCTGGCAGAGTCCGAGCGATGACACTGCGTCGCGCTACAGTGTGGACTGCAGTAAAAATCACCCAGCTGACCTCTGTAAAAATTAATGGAGTGGCCCTGCTCGAAGCATCCTGTGTCTTCCTGGAGTTATGCATTGGAAAGGGCTCTCTGAGTCATCCTCCTAATTTGCATATCCCTTTGCATCTTGGCATTAACAGTCAAGAGCCATTGGAGCCAGCTAGAAAAGCCTCATGTTTGTGCTCTCCCATGCAAATGCCTCTTCTCCCTATATATTAGTTACTGTGTGTGGGTTTTCTCTCTCACTCTCTCTTGCCATATGTGTGGGAGTTGATGGCATCAACTTTATGAAATCTCAACACATGCCAAGAACAGCTGGAGAAGTTGAAACAAGTTCTGGGTGAGGTGAGTTTCATGGGCAGGGACTGAAATTAGCAAAGGTACCATGGCTGCTTGCCATCCTGGGAGTCTCACATGGAGCATGTGGGCTTTGCTTGCTCCAAGAGCAGATTCCCCATGGAAAAAAGAATTTGATTTGATTTAGATAATGATGATAGCAGAGATAGCTGAATTAGAAGAATCTGTTCACCAGGAGAGACCATCTCTGCACCTCTTCCGTGACTGGTTCATTATGTAAATATAAAAATTTCATCATGAGTCTGAGGTAATTAATATCTTTAGCCAGCATGTAGCACTCTTCATCTTCAAAATGCTTTACTAACATTAATAATTAATCACCACAACACTCTGGGAAGGTTATCATTTTAATCAATGGGTAAAGTGAGGCACAAAGATTTGAAGTATCACAACCTGCCAGTGGCAGTACTCTTGTGTCCCAGCCTGGTGCTCAGTGTGTTACAGTGCGTGGCCAAGCTACCTGATATGCTTTATGATAAGAAGGAACAAACCAAGAGGGCATTCCAGGATGAATGAAATAAAACTCCCTCCAGACTGCACACAGAGGAGAACCTGTTAATCACTGGCCGCTCTCTACAGGTCTCTCTGTGTTCTCAAATCCAGGACACCTGTCCTTCCCTTGTAACATCTACAAGACATTTCTGTTGATCTTTCTGCATGTTCCCTTCAGCAGTCCAACAGTATTCCTGGCGTGATAGATACACTGTGGCCTCAGCCTTAGCTATGACTCGGGTATTTACATCTTTTCTGGGTAATTTTAGAATATAAAGAACCAATGATATGGCTGATGAATTTTAGTGTTACAAATTGTTTAATAACTAGCATTTGCTTTTGAAGCCCTTTACACACCTACCTCAGAAGAATTTCCACCTTTTGCCTCAATATCTTACACAGGAATATTTGAGTCTGGTTCAAAGTTTGGTCTTAAATTGTTAATTTTCTATAATCAGTTCTTGTTTAGGCTAGTAAATGCAGCTTTTAACTTATCAGTTTTTGCCATTAGTTGCACCTGGACATCTCCACCGGGTCATACATTATTGCTTACGTATGTCATTCCCAGGCAAACCTGGGGAGAATTGTGAAAGAAGTGACCTCTCTGCCCAATTCAGAAAATGAAACTTCAGCGCAGCCTACTAAATACAGAAATATGCAAAGTACATCTGAAAGAAAAGGTTGCTTTTCTTGAGGCTTCACAAGAGGGATCTGTCAAATGTGGCAGGCTGTCATTAAAAACAATTAACCTAATCAAAAATCCCTTTTCCCTTATTTCTGCCCAGTCAGGTGAATATTAAATACTAGGTTTTCCAGGGAGGGGGAAAAAGAGGAAATCAGCATCTATGTTTTCATTCAAACTTGTGTATGAAGGAGCAAGTACAGATTTGCCTTCGTATACCTAAAGTATGCATGTAATTAGTATGACTGTACAGGGAGTCATGAGACTTGTATACATGACTGGCCACCTGCATGTCATTTGGGCGGTTGTCTTAATAGTGACAACGCTCGTGCATGCAACTCTAGCATTTAAGCACATGGAAACACACATTTTTCTGGCAAAGTGGACTTGTGAGAGCTGCTCTTCTCCTAACCTCACACTCCCCAAGAGTTCTGGTACCTGTTAGGACAATACTTCTCATTGAACATGTAGATTTTTGTACCTGTTTGGTTTAGAGTAAACTGGTTGCTTGTGATGTCTTAACTCCTAGCATCACCACCACGAGTACAAGTACAATTCTCTCCTCTTCACTCCCAAACCTCTTTTGTGTTTTCCAGAAGTGGAGGAGGCAAAGAAAAACCCTAGTTCCTTTGAGGTGGGAGCTCACCCCAAGGGGGAGGAGAGGGAAGCTGACCTGCAGTGCATTTACTGATCATATTTATTTTTAAAGGCACTTAGCCATAAGTCTCAGCCTATGGCTCTGCTTCCTGCAGGCACACCCTGCTTGTGGCTGTGAAGGTACTCACTAAGCGCTAGTAACACCCAGCATTTATATAGGGCTTTTCATCTTCAAAGCACTTCCCGAACATCGTTTAATTAATGAATCCTCACAGCCCTCTGTGAGGTATGCACAGTTATTACCCCCACATTTTACAAGTGAGGAAAACTGAGGCAGCGATTAGCTGAGGCAACACTGTGGGAATTGGGATTAGAGCTCAGGAGAACTCAGGATTGCCTGGACCCCCGTCCCACGCAATGATTGCCAGGCTGCCTCATTGGGAAATGCACGTGGTGCCTCAGTTCAGCACAGTATCTTGAACACGACCAGTGCTGACCCTCTGGTGCATCAGCGACATCTTTTCCTTCCAGGTCCACGTAGGTTTTCTGTGTGGAGATCTGGAAAAATTTTCTTTTTCGTCTTTCAGTATCAGTTCCAGATCCTGCTGTCACCCAGACAAGAGATCTAAAGAAAGACACGGGGACTCAGGTTCCAGAAGGGGACGGCTGCTATTACCTATAGCATACATAATACATTCAGTTTTAGTGCCTTCACAGTGTTTTTAAAATGACATAGAAGGGGACTTTCACCCAGAGATCTGAGAGCGCTCTATGGACAAAGGATAGTGTTGCAATCCCAAATCACAGTATGGCTCTGTGCAGACTGTCAGACCCACTCAGGCTTGGCCTCAGCTGAAGATCTGATGATTCACGACCCTCAGCCCACATTCATGAAAGTTCAGTGAGTTTCACTCACATCCTCCTCAGTAACTGCGGGTTCCTCCCTCAAGAAGCCCCAGGGTATCGCAGTTCCCAGCTGACATGTGGAGGACAGGAGCAGACTTCCCGGTCGTAATGGTAGCCAGTAGGGTGAGAGAGGGCACCAATGATGGGGGTTAAATCTGGATGGTTCAACCTCGTCAAACTTGAATATCCGAGAGAACCTGCAGGGCTTGGTTCCTTTCCAGCCCTCCAGGGCTCTCACAGCCCTAATTATTATTGTTGTTGTTGTTATTATAACAAAACATTCATATACTGCCATAAAATACAAACTAGATAATACATGTTCTTGCCTGAAGAGCTCAGGCTTTGAACAGGCTGGACATTCTGAACTGGATCCCTCAGGAGAAACAGGGAAGGTGCAGCCCTTTTACAGCAATTTCCCCTCTCAATTCCTTTCAAGTGCGGCTGGAGACTGTGAAGGGATATGGGACGTGGCAATAAGCAGCTGACCAGGCAGCATCAGAGATAGAGCATGCTCCTCCAGCTGTGCCTCAGCTCATGTTCTGCTATGCACAGCAGCTGTGGGAGAAAGACTTGGGGCTGGCAGTCACACTCACAAAGCAGGGGACCGGGGGGAATGGGATTTCATTGAGGGTGTGCTTCTCCAGTCAGCTGCAGCTCAAAGCTGGTACCTACCACTTGGAAAGCAACGTCCAACCCGCTGTTCCTGGTGGGGTAGCAGCTCCCAGCTGCTGTGGAGTTCTCACAGGCACTACCAGGGAATTGCTGTCAATCAGCTGATCAGCAATGCTGCCTCTGTCTGAGCCAGACGGTGCGGTACCACCTGCAGAAATGCAGCAGGAGCGGCTCCATCCTGCTCCTGTACAAGACAACCATCCCACAGGCGTTGTTTCAAATGCACCGTTCTACTAAACCAAGGTGGTGGAATTGTAATGCTCAAAAGAAAACAGAAGCATGGTAGTGCATAGTGTGCTGACACCTTTGCACAACTGACTGCTGGGAAGCACTGGGGAATCTGTGGTTCGTAAATGCTCTTGTGACTGAGACTGATGCCTTCTCTCACCTGTGAGGTCCCTTCTGTTCCCTCCTGACAGTGTTTTCCAGTCTAATCTGAAATGCCATGAGATACTGAGCCAAGGGAGAAGTGGAAAATGTTGCAATTCCTAAGCTGCGCTTTGAGAAATAGTAATACTTGTAATTAATAATAATCTCTAATGAAAAAAAAATCCCTGCTTATTCCAATATAGACACTTCAGGTAGTACTAGGGCGTCAGGCAGGCTTATTCAGCCTCTGGACAGACTCACCCACAAGGCCTAGCATCAACACGCCCTGCGTACACCTAGCATCATTTTGAACAACAACTGCATCAAAACAAAACAAAGACAAGGAGCACTTTAGGTCCTTTGTGTGTCTAAGCACAAGAGAGGGATCCCTGGCCAGTTTTTACCAGCTGAAGGCTCTGAGCCAGAAACTGTCTCTGCATCTATATTCATAACTCATAAAACAAACAAAAAAAACCCCCAAACCAACAAAATACATTTACAATGAAGGAAACATTTCTCAGAAGTGCTGCTGTTTTCATTCCCTCCAGTGCTCTATGTTCCAATGTTCTAATGTTCTCTGACCATTCGGTCACAAAGACATTGAGCAGACACTGTTGAATTTTTTGAATGCTTAATCTGACCTATCTTAGGCCTGGCATAAACCCAAGAAAATACTAAGAATAGGGGCACACCTAATATATTATTAAGGGATATAATATTAATGTTCTGATTATTATTGAAGTCCATAGCAATTTTCATCGCAGAACTTAAGAGGCAATGGGGAAACCTCAATGGACTCCCTGCGTAAAGGTTCACATCACCCGCTGCCTACCCCTAAACCACAACGCTGATGCTACTTCTTCCCATTCCTTCTCTCCAGGCTGCTAGTCTAGCCCCCAGCCAGGCTCTACACTATCCCTAGGGGAATTTGTTCATACACACAGATATGTTGATGACTCAAGTCTTAATTTTTTCCCTAATTGATCTGCCTCTTTATGGCCAGTCCCTCCCAGACTGCCATATTCTCCCAGATGGCTCACGGGCTACACCAGCTGAGCTCCCTGCCTTTTTTCCCATGCCCTCCTTTCTCTACCTCTGCCACCACGCTCTGCCCATTTCTTGGCTGTGGCCAAAGGAGCCCTTTTTCTTAACTGCCTCTTTGTAGCACAGCCCCAACAGCTACTTCCTGCTAATCATGACAACACTTTCTGTGCAGTGGACATCTGTTTACAGCCCTGACACACAGTGTTGCACTTCAACAGAACAGTGAAGCATTTCTTTTTTTCACACCTGCAGAAGATGATCCAGACAAAATGGCTAATTTCTAAGTTAGCTCCTCTTAGTTTATGCTTCCTGCCCTAGCAATAGTTGTCAATCAAGCAGAGCTTAATCTTAACTCAAGCATTAACTTGAACACAATTAATTCTTGGCAGCAGACATAAAATGCCATGAGCCCCATCTCTCCTGATGGTGATAAGGCTGACTGTCAGGACAGGCTCTGCATTCACTCCTTGACTTTAGCAAGAGTTAGATCAAGCCCATACAGACTAATAAAACAAATGACACTGTTGGCATTAGCAAGTGCAACTCTAAAAGAGTCAATTGATTTCTGTCTCACTATGCCAACGAGGACTTGCCTTGATTTACAGAGGTGCCTGGGATTTTCCTATTAGTTTTCAGGATATCAATTCAAATTACAACTGGGAGAAAATAAAAAGCACAAATTTGAGGCATATGGCCCAACCCTAAGGGAAGGTGTTTGACAGGCTGCAGTGTTGACAACAACCCCGTGGCCAGACACATGCCAAACGGTCACAGATGTGACCTGCTGCCATCTGGGTCAGCATAATCTCACCCTGCCTTCCTCTGCCTTGTTTCTGTTGCCTCATTGCACTTTCCACATGGCATTTTCAGTCTAGTTTTCTCTCATTCCACTTATGGACCTGACTTGTGTGGCTTAAATGAAACCTTGTTAACTTTGCTGGGGATCATAGTGATTCAAGTTATGAGATGAGATGGCCTGGGACAGACTGTCACCAGTTCAAGTCTGATCCAGGTGATCTTCATCTTGAGGTTGAGGAGCCAGCTGGGCCATCTGTCTTGCACCATTTGCAAGCCTGACACTCACTGTCCCACTCCCCTTCCCTCATTTTTCTGGCCATCTATTTTTCTCGTTACCCTTACCAAGAGAAGAACTTAACCAACTTGGCATACCACCTTGATGTACTTCGCAGATTGTGGTGTGACTCAGTACAGAACTCTTCCTATGTTTTCACATATAAACACAGTCAGTGGACAAGAAGACAGTGAAAAGAGTACGCGATGCATCATGGAGATTACAAAACCCTGAGGAGTCAACAGATCAGAAGGTTCCTCGCAGAACAGGTCCCCATTCCCCACCGAAATGCCCTATTGCTTTTTTGATTCGAACGGTCTTAAGTTTGCAAAACATCTGAGATTCATTAGGTTATGCACAGGAATATCCATATGATTAAAACTCCTGCAAAAGCATATTCTATTAGCAATATTTTGGCAACCATCCTGAAGGCTGCCATGTATTTGATGAGCAGTGTAAATTACACCACTAATTAAGCTGGGGCAAATATTTTGAAAGGCAGAAACATATTCATATTAACCATCCAATCAAGAGTATTATACACAGATATATCTGACCCAGGGGATGAAATGGCAAAAACTACCCAGGTATAAAACTATGATATTTAAGATTTATTGTCTTATTTCACCAAAATGATAGCTTTTGGTAGAATGCTTGGTCAAAAGGCCATCTCTTCCCATGGAAAATCAGGAATAATTTTGTTCTGCCCTACGCTGAACAAAATCTTTACCTAAAATTTCATTTGATTTGTCCTGCAAACATGCCTCAAGTTTGCACTGTTTTATAGTGCCTTTCTGGATATCCTGGGAGCTAAGGTCGTTGGTGCATTGTATACTGCATTGTGTAAGGTGTTGCCTACTTATAGTTTGCATATTATTACAAATATGTTTTTCAACTGACTGAAAAAAAACATTGATAGAGTCTTCCTGATAAAAAAGCTTTAGAATGTACATGGAGAAAAATGTCATTATGATTTTACTGCAAATAGTCTTGATGACATTTATTCTAAAAAGCTCTGTCTTGCTAAGATTCATATGGATAAAAACCTCACATTCAGTTTCTGAATTAATTTTGACAAGGTCCAAATGCAGTATGTGCTTGCAATGAAACTGTCAAGTGCTTGGCTTACAGTAAGTAAAATTCTGCAAGTAGCAGTATGGCTATTTCAGACAGTTACTTCACTTGTGCTGGTACAATTGAAGTAAAAATTAACTTATGAAAAAGCTGTTAGGATTAGTCATTTTTTTCTTTGGCAAAGCTATGCAGGATTGGCCTCAAAAATTAACTTGTTTGTAAAATTCCAAATATATGCGAATAAGCAATTTATCTTATTCAAGAAAATAATTCAGTTATGAACACTTACATGATCATAAAGATGTTTAGGAGAAAGTTAATCCTCAAAAATAGTCTTTATATCTAACACACTGTATATTATTTGAATGTATGAGCTAGATGTATGCAATACATCATATTAAATATCTCCTCTGAATAAAGAAACATCAAAGGAAATCCTATACTCATTTCATTAAAAAATATCCTCCATGTCTCTCATAAAAATCAGTCTCTAAGAGTTACTTCCATAGTTCCTCCATGCTGAAGCAGTATCACAAAAAAACTTTCTGTACTCAAACACAGATTAACGCTTGATTGAACACGTTGAACCTGTGCTTCTTTGTCTGCAATGCTTCTCAAGGGAATCCTAGCTCTGTTCCCTCTTCTGTGTGAGCCCCTGACCCGAGGTCAGGCATGCAAAGGACTGCCCAGAGTTTAAAGATGAAGAATTTAGTTAGGGGTGGTTGCATCCCAGGTCTCAGTGGAATGGGTTGAGTCCTATCCCATACCACAAGATGTTGGGGGCACGCTCCACATTGTGCTGTGTGACAGGCACAGGCCTCAGGCACAGGACTGCAGACAGGGAGAATCACATGCTTCTTGCCCTGCACAGTGCCACAGGCTTTCTCCAGCTCCCTGTATCTGGTATGTGGGACCACAGAACTGGAGAGACCCTGAAGTGCTGGGTTTTGTGGTCCAGTCCAAGAGTGTGGAAAAAACTCCCCGGGAACTAAGAATCCTCACAATTCTCACTATGTTCCATTCTCTTCTACTTTGATGTTGCTGCCTCTTACATGAATGTTGTTATGTATTGCATGTATATTAAAAACAAATAAACATGAAACAGGACACTCTGCTGCACAGTTTCCCCTGTTACAAGGGAATGAGAACAAAAACCCTACAACACATACTAGCCACATTGCTTATGCAATTAACTCTCCAAAAGCTAGGGTACATCCATTAGTTCAACTAGGAACTAGGAGAGATAAGCATGTTATATTTTCTGTTTTGCAAGCATTATCTCCAGCAAAACAACCACCAGGAACACAAATACAGTCTAACAGACTAAAGTCTTCATAGGTCTACGACCCTTCCGCAGACAGAATAATGTTTAAATGCAGTATTCCAATATTACAGGATATATGCCCAAGAATGTATTCTAAACTAGCATCTTTATAGATGCTATAGGGACAGTGGTAACTATCCCCCTGAACTGAACTCAAGGTGAAAGTGCTGGGACAACTGTACTTGAACTTCCATCTGTTGAGGAACAAGCCCCGCTGTATTAAGTATCACAGATCTTTTACTGCCTCCTGAAGAAGTGAATTGTGGAGTAGCACAAGGAGCTAGAGTCTTGAGATCTCATGTACTGTATTTGCACCTGGGAATCACTAGATGTATGTTCACAGATAGCTAATGCGGCAGAGCAGCCCAGCGTGGTCTTACTTTTACTACTGAATTGCTCTGAGATCTTGTTCATCTTTCAGTATCTCATTTGGTCCTTCTGTAGCTTGGGGAATAACACTTATCCGCTGCACTGAGGCACTGAGGTCTGTAACAGTAACTATGAACTGTTTGATAAGAGATGCTACTGAAAGACAAAGGTGTATTATTGCAAAATTTTGCAGGATGGCAACTTAGCTAGTGGCACTGTATTGCATCCAGAGCCCATTTGGCTCCTCACAAAGAAACGAGAGTGGGGGGAGAGGAAATCAGGTCAGAGTTTTTGGCAGACCTATTCAAGGTAAGCATAATCCAGCTGATTCATTATGTGCTGCAATCGTTGCTGGCAGAGACTCTGAAGTAAAGTAGCCTCCAGCCCTGTTGCAACTCAACCTCTGTGTGTGGGTGTTGATGCTGCACATTAGGGAAGGGTGTCACTGGTGGATAAACTTCAGGGGGTGAGGGCTGGATAAAGGATGCAAAGAACTTCACACAAGTGTGCAATGTCAGCCTACTGTTCCCTGCTGAGCAGTCCACTCTAAAAATGTTGTTCCTACCTCCTACAAGAGAAGGAGGAAACCTTTTGAGAAGACCCTTCTGATGACTAACGCAATCTCTGTTTCATGAATCATTGGCATTGGGATGTCCTTGTGGCATAATCAGAGCTCTGGTTATTATACTCATTGATGATAAAACAAGTAAATCTTAATGAGTTGTGGGAAAGGAGACAATAGGGCCCTCTGCCAGGTCTCATTTACCTTGACAACACGCCTACAACCCAAGTACAAAGATCGCTATTGTTTATCCTTGGTATTTGTGAAGGGGCCAGACAGTTCTTCTCATTTCACTCCATCTGATGGTACTCTCTTTATCTCTGCCTTAGCATTTCTAAGGTACCTATCACTGTGGTATCTAAGCACCTCAGCTTTAGTCCAAGGTTAAATTTATGGTAAATAAACCACTTGGACAGCCTTTGAAGGTGAGAAACTGATATATAGTTAAATAGTGGTAAATCGTTCAATGTGCATAGTGCCTCTTCTTTGACTAAAAGGACAAGCAAAGACTTTGTTGTTCATATTGTAAACAAATCCTCTGTGTATGATTCAGACACTAAGTAACTGGGTCTGTTACCTCACTAATACAGCTAAGCCAATCTACCATGCCAGTAACACACATCCAGGATGAACTCAGCTTCTGTCCCAGCTGGACTGTATTTACACTAGGGACTCTTGTCAGCCTAGCTGTCTTGATCAGGGTTACAACTCGTCACACTCCTGACCAGAAGAGCTACAGCAGTAGGATTATATAGAAAAGAAAACAGATATGAGAAAAATGGACCTATTCCACCCAGCAATCTGTCCCCTGTGGGTACTCACAATCACAGCTGCTGACCTCATTGCAGCTCCTGCCCTTCTGCTGCTGACTATTCTTGCAAAGCCGAAAACCAGTTGTGAATGGGCCAGGAAAGCTTTCACCTGGTGCATGCTTTATCTACAGCTTTGTCATCTACAGCTGCTTGGGAATTTTCAGTGAAAAGGATTTTTGAACAGAAGAAAGAGATCTCTATCAAGCTACATTTTTGTACATATTTTTTAGGGAAGTGTTTGTTAAGAAAGGCTTCCCAGATCCCAGCTGGATTAGGAAGAGCAGTCCCTGAATATTCAGCATTCCAGCAGCCAGGCACTCGCTAGGGGTAGGGGAGAAAGGAGATCGGCCCCTAGCACTTCCTCATCCCAAATGGCTGCCAGAATCACCAGGCTGCTACTTATACTGGCACGGGTGTCTTCTACGGGTTTGGTGCAGAAAGCAAGAAATGATGTGAGTTTCCACTCAGTGTGAACACAGGAACATTCTCGAATTTCTGAGAAGTTTGTCAGGATGGCAAAACACTTCCCATTCAGATCTGGAGATAAGTGCAGATTTCAAGCAAGAAACAAAAGACAGACCCTGACATTTAGATCTCGGAGTGAGTTCCCTGGGACAGCAACAAGAGAAAAACATCTTTCTACTTGTGCTATAACTAAATCAGATCAGTTGCTGATTTGTAATGCTGAGCTGAGAGAGCATTAAAAATAGTGTCTTTTTTTCCCCTCCATATTGCCAGCCACAGGGAATTGCGGCTAAGTTAGGGATTGTCTACTGTTTGCCTCTTTTAAACAACTTTTTCTGTTCTCACATGTTCTCGCCCTGTTGGCTTCTTTTGCTACTGTCAGCTGGAGTGCTGCTCCGTGACTCACCGTGCAGAAAGACAAACGACAAACCTTTCCCTTAGGACAGAGACAGTGTCACCTCCACAGCACACTTGTGTCTGCTGGATTCACACCCTGAGTCTCCAGTTCACCCTGCCCCCCTACAGTGACTTGATGCAAGTTTTTAATGTTATGTTTCTGATGTATAAAGGCAAGTGACAAGCAGGGACGAATGACAAAGTAAGGCATATACAGTAAGACCGCGGCAATAATCACACAGCAAACGTCTCAGTGGGGCATACAGAATTGTGCTTTGGTAGGGAAGGTTGCATAATCCAACAGCTGCTCTTCCATCACATGGGAACTGAACAGTCTAACATGGGAGGGGGGCTATAGCCCTGCAATTTCCTTCCTCTTTCCCTTAAGAAGTCCATCCCTAGGCCAGACTGCTTAAGGTCATTTCACAAATGGAGGACTTTCTTCCCACCATATCCTTGTGCAAAAAATAATCTCAATCACGTTCTTTTCACATATTGAAAACAATCACTAACTGATAGAAGACGCTCAAGAAGTAAGAGCTTAACAAAAGGTCTGAGTAAAAGGAACAAGGCTAACATGGAGACAAATACATATTGCCCCTGCTTGCTCACTTCTCATAGAAGCAATACCCTGAATTCTCTTTTCACTTGCATTGAAGTAAATTAAGCAGCTCAGATAAGATTACATAGCTACAAAGCTTTCGTAAGTGACAGGAGAATCAGATCCATTGTGTAAGCCAGAAAAATAATTTTAGTGCTCTCCCATGGAGCAAAATGACTTTCTGGCTCCCGTCTAGCTCCTTTCAGCCACAGGCAGCAAATGAACACACACAGTTTAACCCATAGCAAGCTTTCAACTCTCTAAGAGCTTCCTTACTCACTTTTTACTTACACAGGATTCCCTTTGAAATCAGTCACCAAAAGTCAGTGAGTTCTACCTTAGCAACAGATGAGTAATTAATAATATTGATGCTTCCCCACCTCATCTCCTTCAATACGCTGAAGGGATAGAAGCAATTTCTACAGGAATTCTGCCCCAGGTTACTGATTTGCTACAGATCTTCAGTTTGCCCTGCAGGGTGAAGAAAAGCTGCAGCTTCATCCATAACCCAGTCTGCTTTCTGCCAATTTGTACCAGATAGACTTAATCAATAGTTTTGTGGACATTCATGCTGTCACAGTATTTCTTACCTTCTTGAAGAAAAGTGGCATGAATTAAAGTATTTTGAGGACCTCATTCAGCTTTCCAAGAAGCTGCCGAGCCCTTGGAAAAATCCAGCCATTAGCATCCCAGAAAGAGCTGCAAGGCACCAGCCATTTTGACACTCAATTACAATTACAAAAGTCTCAGCATGAGATGGGGGCTGCTTTGAAAATGTGGCCTCTAATTGCAAGTGTTGAACACTGGAAATCTGGATCTGGCCTGTAGTGAAATTTGGACTATCAGTATGTAACTACACCTGTCAGCCGGGCAAGAGCCACAGAGCATTAGCAACAACGAGGCTTTTCTGGTCAAAGTAAAAAAATGTCCTGACTAAGCCAGAGTAAAAGACCAACAAAGAACATGACGACCCTGAAAAACACCATGAGCTAGTGAAACCATGCAAACAGCTTAAGTAACACTCCCAGAGCATATAGCAAAGATCAGAACAGATCTAGGTAATTTCTGCTAATGAAGACACAGTCTTCAGCAGAGAACTCAAATCATATCAGAGGTATTTAGAGTGATTAGAGTCATTTAGAGTGCAATGCTGTTTGCTCCATAGGGACAGATGAGCATACCGTGAAGTTCAAAACTCATCACTGCTTTCCAGGGAAAAGGTCAATGTCTGAACAGGCAACGGGGATGGAATTCAATTCTCACTTCTGAGGGAAGCTAGGATCGAGGCATATCCTACAGAAAGGTTACCTTGTTGTGTCCACAGATCGAGACTTCATTCCTGAAGTCTTCTCATGCCAAATAAATTCACCAGACTACGTAAAAATCCTGAGTTGAGCACTTGCCAATTTGTGCATGCACCTGTAGATACATAGTGTGTAATTGCATTTGCCATCAGGGTAATTGTGCATGCAAAATTGTGCAATAAGTGTTTTGTATACATGGTCATGCTTTTAACTTTCTTTTTTTTCAAGAATCAGGCACTGTTTGAACAAATACTCAGGTAAAAAAGTTAAAATTATTAAACATTATTTTGACTTGTTTATAATTATAAAGTCACAAGTGAACCACAATACTGTGTACTTCAATGACACAAAAGAGAGACACACCACATCACTGCTATGTCATTAGGATCTGTTTGTGCAGTTTCTTAATTTGCCCGCAGAAAGATGGATTCCTTAGAATGAAGCTAATTTGTTACACATTGTCTGGAATCTAAAGCCAATTAAACACTGATCATAATTACTATGCAGTCCTTGGCAACTGACTTGCTATTTTTGAGGATTCATTTAATTTTATAGTTGGGAAAACCAAGGAAGAAACCCTTCTGACAGAGAAATCACAGCTATTTCACAAAAAGTCCAAAATCATACAGATCTACGCTCAGATACAAAGTGGCACTGTATACTTAAAGAAAATACAGCACAATGCAGACAGATTCAGCAGATCAAATGAAGTTCAGTGATTAATTTCTCAAATAGAAGAATTCCCAGCTCCAATAAGAAACTGCAAGCCTGGACAGGGATATCATTACATGGCAAACCTGGACTCTCAACATAAGTTCCATAATCCGATGCTACGAGCATAACTACAAAGCAGGCCAGGCTAGACAGTAAAACTGTGTAAACTCTGTTACCTGCACTGGCCCGAGATGATACCACTGCTAAAAGCAAACATCGTCAGGAAACAATATACCATGGCACTGCATCTGTGAACAGAAGATACCACAACAAGGCAGTGTCATCATACAAGAGCAACCAATGCCATGAAATGCAGCACTGCTGAGCACAGCACCTATTAGATGTGGCCAGGACATAATAACTGGATACTGCAGTACACAGCATAGTGCAGATAATAATCAGAGTATTATTTCTTAAATACACATACATCTATATACACATACATCTATTTACACACACTGAGTATTGTCTGAAGGGAAGAACAGTTTTGCTAGGCACAGAGAAGTGTTTTTCTTTGAAAATTAAATGTTGTAATATAAGATTCTTAGAGATGCTAAAACAACCAGATACCTAAAAGGGGAAATGTCAACAACAACAAGAAGGGGAAATAAATTTAAGCATCCCAGTTAGGCAATCAGTTCTATCACTAAGATAGGCTAGGTGAATTACAGGCCTGTTTAAAATCATAACTTCAAATATCCCTATCAACGCCCTTCAGAGCTCAATCACTGTAACTGCTATGCCCAAGGAGTCTGAGATCTTTCCACATACACATCCCGTTTGTCACGGACAAGATTAAGAGGCACTCTGGCCAAATGTCTGCTTGGCCAATGCTAGGGAGCTCCCAGTTGCTTTCAGCTCTTGGGCTGCTACTGGACCTCTATGTTTAAGCCAATATAATTTAATAAACTGATCATAAGTGATGCAGAAAAGATACAGCCTTATCTTAACATCTGAGGTATAACTGTATCCAAAGGATATGTTGCATTTAGAGCAGATTAAGGAATCCCAGTGTGGAATCAAAACTGACACCTTCCATTTTTGCAAAGAGTTCGATGTAAATGCAGGTAAGGTTTCAATAAAGCACATGAGGCAAAAAGTCTCTGTTGCATTAGAGAACTGTAGTTATCCTGCTCCAATCAGTAGCTCAGATTTGCATAAGCTTTTCACTCAGCATTATTATTTTGCCACTGGTCTGTAGAAAATGAAACAGCATCCCCTGTTATGGAAAAGCTCCATCCACAGATGGGCAAGCACCTATATACATGCAGGAAGCACATATACACAAAACCAGCTTCCTACATACTCACATGCATAACACACAACTTCCACCAAACACTTACTTACAAAGTCACACATAAATGTACAGAAACACCCATATTTATTCAGAGTGTATGCACACAAACATATGCATCACACATGTTTATGCACGCACCTGTATAAACACACTTGCATGCAAGCTTAGACATGCAGCGTTCTCAGAAATGCACATGGGTGCTCACACATATGTGCTTACACGGATACAAGTACACACCCATGACTTGCTCAAGGCACCACTATGAGCCTATGGCAGAGCCAAAAAAAAAAAAGAAGATTACAAGGCCAGGAGTTGTCCCCGCAGCTGAAATGACAAGGCCTGTCCTGCGGTCCTTCCCTTCAGAGAGGGTGGATATCTGTGTGTAGGCAGTCACGCTCAGCTAGACACATATATGAGCACAGGCTTGAGCCCAGACAAACACACAGTCTCACTTATCCTATTATGCACTTTTCAGTGGTAACATGTACGTGCCCTGCTGCCACTCCTCCCTTCTCCTAATCCTTTATTTGCACACAGCTCTTCGTATCAATCTGTTTCATTTTCCAAATAATGCATATTCACTTTTGTTTACAGCCGGGACACTGGGCTTCTTTGAGTCAGTCTCTATAACCATTTTGGCAAAGCCAGTCCTGTCTTGTTTGTTTGTTTTTGCAGTGACTGAGTGTGTAAGGAATATGGAGGGTGTAGGCGGCTCTACATGTCCCTTCACCTCTTGTGGGTTTTGGTGCATTCCTTTCATAAATACTCCCTTTCAGATGCAGGGGACAGGATGCTTTGTTTATATAACCACTGCTTTTTGCTGAGGCTCAAACCATCCCAACACATCTCCAGGAGGCTCTTTTGAGGAGGTCTGTGTTTCTAAGTTACCTATGACATGGGCTCTGGGTAACAGCACAGCTTGGAGAGTTTCTGGAAAAGGACCTGACCTCAGTCAGAGCTTCAGAAAGAACTTCAGAAAGACCTACTTTAAGCTGGAATGTGACAGTTTAGTACCTAATTTTCTCCAACTTTCTCTTCACCTCAGCTGGCCCTGAGTGTTGGTGGATGGTTTAGGAAATGGAAGTTTCCCAGGACCAGCTCTGACTCTGCTGATTCTCACAACCAGCAGACAGTTCCTGTGAAACCATGCTACTCTGACTGGTGGGAGTCTATCCAAGGTGTAAGGAGCAATAAGTAAGAATAAGGAAGGATGTGTTACACACAGAATACTGCATTAGTTAAAAAGGCTTTATCTACTCAAAGAAGTTGAAATGCTTCAGCTAACCCCTGCAATGATAGCTGTTTTCCTCTTCTCTTCTTTTCCTCCTCCAAGACATGGATATAATCCTACCCCTGACTCTGAAAGAGCTGTTTCCGATGCCATTAGCTGTATGAGTTATTTTAGTATAACCATTTCACTTTGCATTTTCACACCCATACAACTATCTCTACATAAAGACTCATAGCCAAACCCATAATCATCGCTGAATTAGAGCAGCTGCTCTGCAAAGACCAGGCCTAAATTAACTTGCGGTGGTAAGTTACACTGATAAAGACACCTTTGCAAGAGTGTAATGAAAGTTATCCTTGCTTCAGCTGTATAACTTTTAAGTTAAAGTGATACAAACAATCCCTTTTTTAATTCCTTTCCTCCCTCTTCAAGTCTTCTAGGTGTTCCTTTAGCTAAAGCAGTGGGCTGAACAAGCAGAAACAACAGTAGTAAATGGGAAGAGCATGATGCCAGAGCAAGGTGCCACCCCGCTGTGTCACTCACAGCAGATGGTTCTCTTACATGTTCACGTTATAGAACTATATGCTATAAAAAGCATATATTGGTATTGCTGTGCACACATGATCATAACACAACATTTGCTAGCATTCAGTAATTTATCATGAATGTTTCATAATACTGAGTGGGAAGAAAAAACATGAAATAGTTCTAGGGATTTTTCTAGTACCACATTGCTAGGAAGATTTGTTTCCCATAGCTGAATTATAGACACAAAACAACCACTAACTTAACCACTTGAAGGGAAGTGAGTACACGGCTAGCCAGGCCGAGGAGATGACACCAGTAACACAGGTTGAACGTTGCCTGTCAAACACAGCAACAGGCAAGACAATTTTCATAGGTTTCAGTGATTGCAAAACCTAAGTCTACCCATCATAGACTCCGGCATTTCTGCAAACAGCCTGTGGAGTTTTTGATGATTAAAAAAAAAGAAGAGAGAGAAATGGGAAAACAATTCTGCAACTAAAGAAACAGTAAGACAAAACAAAAGGTCAAAATTCTAGAAAGACAACATATATTTAAAGCTAAAAGTTAGCCTTTTTAGTCAATAAACATGGCTCTAACATCTGTTCTGGGATTATATACATCACACACCCCTAGAATGCCTATACTCTTGCTTCTGCAGAGCTTATAGAACTTCTCAAAGGTGCATCATTTGCATTTGCAGTCAGAAACAAGGAGGCCAAAAAAAGTCAGCATGATTTGTTCAAGTTCATGCAGACAGCAGTGATCAAGGAGGCAGGAATATCTCTATTCACTACATATGGAGCAGCAGTGCATTTGCAGGCTAAATGATCTTTAGTTATTTGCTGCATCTTCTAAGATACACACATTTCATTTTTATTTCCCAACTCAGCAACAAGTTGGAATTCCATTCATGATCTAATACAGCCAAGTTTTCAATACCTTGGCTTGTATCTGCTATACCCACGATTCCCAGATGGTCTGCTATCCAAATAATGAGGACCACTTGAAGTCCATCATCAGATGAGTTCAGCTCATAGACTTCATCTAAAAATAAAAAGCACCAATTCTCTGTGTACACAATTCTTCACTGAGGAACAGCAGACAAACTCAAGAAGTGATTTCCACTCTGTATTCATACTGTGACTGTGATACTGGCAGAACTGAAAGCAGCAGCACCACAATGATGTGGAGTGCAGCATCTTCTACTCATCTTTAATGTTTAAGACCTCTCCTTCTAAAACAGATGTCAGTGGCATATTTTACTGAAATAACTACTTGCTTACCAACAGCGTACTAAGAAGTGCCTTAGCCAGAAAAAAAAAAAATCAGTCTTTCCAGGTACAGGAGAGATGGGTGGGTTAAAGTCCTTCAGAGTGTGTGACTGCTGCTTTTGCAATAACAGATTTTCCTAGTGAAGTCTGCTAAACTCCTAGACCAGTTAAGGAAATTTTTCCAATTATTATTTTTTCTGAATAAAAACCTCCCAGGTCTTTATACACGTGAGACCTATTCCCACTTCCTTTATTCACACCTTAAGTGCTGCAGGATTATGTACGTGACCTAGCTGAGTGACATTTGGCCTTAGCCTCTTTTGTTATCAGGATGTCCCCTACCAGTTCCAAGAAAAGGGTCCCAGAACCAGGAATTAGTTAATTCCATAATCTATGAAAGAAAGTGCTAAGAAACTGTTTGACTCTGAATTCTCATTCTCAATCTTCCCACTTCGATTGCTCCTCACTCTCCTCATAAATGGTTCTTGTCATGCACCCATGTCCACTTTCATTAATGCATTTAATTTGCAAGCCTCACACATATTCCAGCTAACCATACCTGTATAGTCTTTAAATAATATGCTTAGTGCAATAACACAATCAGATTAAAACAATAATTGGATTGCAGAGGTTTTAGGCAACCCTGGGGTCAGTGGGAAGGGATGACAAGATTGTTGTGCCATCTGTTTCAGCTGGTCAGAGTTGCCTTGGCATGTATTCTGTTATTGCACCTCTTTCTGGAGGGCAGGAGAGAGATGATCTGCTGCTTGAGTTTTCCTTTTTGCCAGGGCTGCATCTGACACAAGGGCCTTGTTTCAACTATTGTAGCTGCCATTCAGTCTCTGGTGAGCACAACCTCAACTGAAAAGAAGCACCAGAGGTAGTCTGAATCTTTTCTAATCACAGTAGTTCTATAGCATCTTCCAGGTGCCGAGCCTACTGCAATTACAAACATTAACAGTTACCAATTTGTAGCAACTGTAAACCTACATATCATTTTATCTGGGTTTTTTTTTTTCATAAGAGCTTTTAGCTAAGTCTTATATCCCCACACAACTGTAATAGCTGAACACTTCAGGAACTGACTTTTGCACTCCAAAAAAAAGACTCTTTTACAATAAGTGAAACCACTTTCTTCCCTATCTGTGACATACAGGTACATGGTTTAAGACAAAACCCTATTTCCATCTTTCTTTCTGTGCTCATAATACTCTTGTCACATCTCTGATACAGTGACAAACATACCAATGAGTACAAAACAGAGGAGCTACGACCACATGAAAAAGGCTGGTTTGCACAGTGAGATATTTTGATTACTAAGCAGCTTTAAAAATCTGCTTCAACTTTGGATCCTTTGAGTCCTAACTGGTTATTTGTACTGTTGTCCCCTGCCTGTATTCTTTGACCTTCTGACATACAGTTACTGCAGTCTGTTGCATGTGTCCCCAAGCAGAAAGCAGATTGGATAGAGATTAGATAACATCGTGGTGTATGGGTTGGGTACTTCTTTTTTTCTTACCAGTTTCCTGTTGATAGAATCACACTGATAAGGAGTTTAGTTGGTAGTTGAAGTATGAAACTGCAAAAGGCTGCCTTTTAAAAGACGTGTTCCAACTGGGATGTAGATGCGGCCAAAAGATAGTTTGGTATGTAGCTGTGCGCTGGTGCTTAGACCCATCAATCTGAGTATTACACAGGAGCAATGAGGAGTTAAGGGGGATCAGTATGGGTGCACAGCACAAGGTTAAGCGTTTTCAAACCTGTTTACGAACATGGTTAGAGAAACACCGCAGAAACAGAGGAAGCTGTTTGAGATATTACTTCACTCTGGATACATCTGACCACTTTGTTTCTGAAAGTTATTGCTCCACAGTGCTTTAAGGGAAGATGAGTTAGCAGAACAGTGTGCATTTGTCTCATCTGCTTCAGTACAAAGTCATCCAGGTTGCCTCCAACTGTCACAAACAGCTTAAGGTAAGGCAGCTGACTTTGTCCAAAGTGATGTGCAGCAATGCCACAATCAGTCCTGCCAGCTAAGTTCCAGATACATGAGCTCTGGCAGCGATGCGGGAACAAACAGCTCGTGGGCAGTGATGTTTTACATTTCCACAGTTCTGTCTGCTATGATCATGCACAGATCCAAGGCCTCCAAGGCCCATAATGCTAACATGAGGCCCTAGCGAGAGCTGGGTTGGAATAAACCTTGGAACAAACCAGCTGATCACCTACACTTCAGTTCGGAGGCTTTTTATTTTAAATATCTGGACCTACTCGGTTGAAGAGCTACTGGTTCTACAGAATCTGAAGGCCCATCTTTATCTTCCACTACCTGCAAGTAAAATGAAGAACTAGCCAATGCCTTTGCCGTTAGTGGTTTGTTGGCATCACAGCGTTTTTCAGTTGTAACGATGGAGGCTGTGGTTTCACATTCAGTGGCACAGGCAACCCCTGCCCTCCACACTCACCACGCTGCTGGCACAGCTGTTTGTGCAGCTGCGCAGTCGACCAGAACAGCTGAAAAATTCCTTTCAGCTGACAGTTCAGTTTACCCCATAACCATGGAAAAAGGTGTGCTGATTCAAAACAGTGCAAGAACTGGGACAACTAGCTGCGGGGAGAGAAGTGGTCACTGAAAACACTGACATGAACTCACAGCCTGAGAAAGAGAGGTTGTCCTGGAAGATCTTGATAGGAAAGCTCAGCAAAGAAAGGTTAGTCTACACATGCAGCTCCCTCTAAGGCAGAAGGGAGTCGCAGATATGAATTGGGGGCTGTGCAAGCAGCAGCACAACACAAAGCAGATTTTCTTTGATTAGCCATGGCCTCTAATCTCTCCTGTGCCCCCCTGCAGCGAATTCCAGAGTTCAACAGCCCCCACTGGACTTTCCTGTTAAGGCTCAAATCATTAAAAGTATTTGTTTAGTAAAGGCTAAAGCACTCAGGTCCCAGTGCCTGAGAGCTCTGTGAGGTTAAATGTTGTCAACCTTTTGAATGCAAGCCATATTCCACAGGGTCTTGGTGATTCACCGGTAGAGCTATACGGAAATTTTATCTCTAGGCTTCACCCTTCACCCCAGCTCATTTCAGTAGCTAATGAAACTGCTTGGACAAAATAAGCTAGCGTGGTCCCAAACACAATTCTGAACATGTGGCAAAGCCTCTGCCAGAGCTTGCATGCTCAGCAGAGATGTCGCAAGCTGGCCTTCTCTGACACTCAAAAAGGGATCTTCAGCTGGCTGAAAGCTGATGAGCTTCATGGCTATGTAGTGTGCAGTTCTGTTGACCAAAACAGGTGTAACAAAGACAGAAAAAAACCCTGACCTACCATGCTCTCCATGAGATAACTTTCTCAAATTTAAAATTTCACATGTCTGAAATCAAGGATTTACACTGCCCTAGGACCAGGTTTCTTTATCCTAACATTTTTTACTGATGATGATGTATTCCACATGAACCAGCAAACATGGTTTGAATATTGCGAGTCTGACCCACATCAGCTTTGACTCAACACTGTTGCTTAGGGCAGAAGGTGTTCAAAGATGGGAAGGATCAGTTCCCAGACTGATCCAGGATTCAATTAATCTGTAACTTCCAAAAGGATGATTATTTCTCACAGAACACTTGTAGTTACACCCTAAAGGATATTCCTCAACTGGCCTCATTTCAATTTCAAAAGTTACTTCAGTGAATTTGTCCACTAATTGCCAATTAGTGGACAAATTCATATTCCTGAAAAAAACCTGACACTTTGAATTGAAGCTGAACATAATATGGGGCAGCTGGAGAGTCTGCATACCTGCCCTCCATGCCTGCCCTCCCATGCCTGACCCTTGGAGAGGACAACAGGTGGGAACCAGCAACCAAGCCTCCAGAGCTCAGAGCCCTTGGGGAGTGCTGGTCCCATGCAGCCTGCCTGGAGAGCTGCGGAGGGGTCCGTGTTAAAGGCTGCTAAAGGGCCCAAGCCTGGCAGGCTGCCCAAGAGCCAGAGATCCTGAAGATCCCAGCAGGTTATGGGAGATCCATTAGTCTAGAAGACCTAGCTTGAAATAGCCCAGTGATGGGCTGCATGGAGCTATAGCAGTCACCCCTATTAGACCTCCAGAAAAGGACAGGTGACAGCCCAGAGATTTGAAGAGTTACAGAGATGGGTTTCTGGCTTTCAGCTCTCCGTCCGTCTGTCAGCAGGCTCCCTAGGAGCTGGGCGGGTGAGCTGGAAGGAAATCAAGCAGGTTTTCAAACCTGCCTGGCAGGCAGTGAAAATCCTACCTGGTCTGTGTCAATTTTGCAGAAAATGTCATACTCCCCCAAGCATCCAAGCTGAGATTAGCAGGAAATGCTTTTCCTTGCCTGTGAATATTTTTGAGATTTCAAAAATTTTCCTGGTATCTACTTGGAAAAAATGTTGATGATTTTCACAAACTGAAAATTAAGGGGAAAAAAAAGGGATGGGTCAATTAAAAAATTTGTTTCAAAAACATTTTCTTAATTATTTTTTTCCAAGACTAAACATTCACTGAAACCAATTCTGTGCCTCTGAATACTTCCATTTTAAAAATCTGACATATTCAGATGAATAAGATGTCCTGTTCAATAACAATTGTACTCTTATTTTTAATGTCTGTCTGCGTCATTTAGCTATTACTGAGCATACAGAAAGTTGTAAAAACTGGGGGTTTAGTTCTTAAGCCTATTTGTACCAGTGTTTATGTACAATGTCTATGATATTTCCAGGTAAACAACCTCGAAAGCCTAGACCTCATGGAAGTATCAGACCCTGCAGAACATTTCACTGGCACTTAGACTTACTTGCCTATAACAAGCAATCCCTTACTAAGAATTTCATACTGGCTATTACCTTGAAAAACAGCTAAGAATAATCCACTGAAGGTCTCTTTCACCCCAGCGAAGCAGGAAGGATTTTTTAGTCACGACCGGTTTCTTCCTTCTGTCACTTTGCCAGTTACCTAAAGAGAGGCTGCTCAATTCAAAATCCACACTGCATCGCAGATTAACCTTCCAGTCTCCAGCACGCCAAATCCTCCTGCCTGGCTCACTTATATCCCAGGTAAGGCAGGGGTCTAGTACTGGAAAGTGCTTACTATGAAACATGCCTCACTGAAGTTTACAGCAATTTGGCACTCCTGAAAAATCAGGTCAGAAACAGAAATTTTTATTAGATTTAAACCCAAATCCAGGTGGTTACATTTAGACAGGCAGACTGTGGTATTAAAGGAAGGTAATGTGGCCTCACAGGGCGACATGATCAACTTCCACTTCGAGTATGTATTTGATGAGAGAAATTACCAAAGAAATACCATGCTTTTGACCAAGCCCTATTTTTTCACTTCCTCTCCAGCTCAGCCCAGTGAAAGATCCAAGTATAAGTTAACTTTTACCTCCAAAAAATATCATTATGTCTTTGACCTTTACAAAGAAAACACGAAAACAAACCACAGAGTCACAGGCCACTCTTAAACAATGCTTGGGTTTAATCCAGTCGTTGCTTTCTGTTTGAAAAGGGAGAGTAATCTCTGCAAATGCACAAACTACTCATGTGTGTAAATACAGAGGAGCAGGCAGAGCATTGCCATCAAAACTACCACTAGCCCAGGTATCAAAGAGCAGCTTGTGTCTATTGCTTGTGATGGTCACCTGCACAAAACAATTAAGCAGTTAATTGTTTTTCTAAAGGACAAAAATGAGGGTGATGATGCGGTACCCAAAGAGGTGTTATTTGTTCTTCCTGGTTTCTTCTGGTTTCTATCTGATAACAATTTGTTATGAGAACCATCTGAGAAAGACAGCACCACAGAGCTGGTTGTTTCATTTGGGAGCTGAAAAAGAATGCCTTTGCTGATGTGTGGACAGAACTGGACTCTTCTATTGTATACTTCAGGGTGGGTTTTTTTGCTTTAAGCACTTAGGGAAGAGAGGAGGAATTATCTTCCAGAGGGCAATTAAAAAGAAATCTATTTCTCTCCGTATGGGGAACCTAACCTTTAGTTCCCAAACTGGGCACATAAATCTGGGCAGTCTCACATGACCGCCTCTCCTCTAGTCATCCTCTGCTGATTTTTTTACAGTTTCTATTTATAGTTTCCTGGATGTGATGGACATCTTGTTTGACCTTCTGCATAACACAAGGCCATGGAATTTCACCCAGTTTTCACTATAATAAGCTCATCTTGACAACTACATGGTGCCTGCTGCATAACATTAAACAGAAACATGTTTAGAAATGCACAGCTAAGGTCCCACATGCCTGAGAAAAAGTGGGCTGTATAGAAGCAAGAAATGCCCACAGGTAGTATTTAAGATGATCAAGGCAGACACAGCTTAAAGAGCCATTACGCAGCCCTGTCCAACACCTACTGCGGTCCTTGGAAGTGGACGCTGAAATGCGGTCATAGTAATCCTAACATGGGTTGTCGTGGGGAAGCATGAAAAGATTCTCTCAATCAACAGGAATATGCATATAGCATTGGGAGAGGCACACTGAACCCACTATCCAGACCAGGATAACTGTCTGTACAAACAAAAAACAAGGAAGCCTTCCAGAACAAGTGGGGCCCCAGGCATACAGAACACCTGGTGGTTTGGCATACCATTAGAGAGCTTAGATAAACAGTTCTAAAAGTATTCTGGGACCAGGGAGAGGATTCCCAGAATCTCATGTGGCATTTAGAATGGATCCTGTGCCATACATTTGTGTCTAGTCCCACTTTCAGAGGGGAAGATGGGCACACTCTTCATAGCGAGTACAGCAGGCTGTCAACCCAACTGGGTCTGTTTTATCTACAGTCGAAAGACATCTTGGCTGGAAATTAAATGTTAAATGTTTCGATGTTAAAAGTTTTGATGTCAAATACCGAAAGACAACCATTTTAAGTCAAAAAACCCCAAAACATCCAAAGCCCAAAATTAATCTGACCAAGCCAAAGTAATTTGTAGCCTATTTTATGGTGCCTTTATGATTACCGTTACTGTTTAACATTTATAGTGTGGTAGTGGTAACAAACAGATCTGAAAACTCACTGTGCAAACTAGCTATGTGCAAATATGGGTACAGTCGGGATGTCTTTAGAGTCATTTTCACTGGTACATACACAAATTGCAGCAGATGGTTAAAAAAAACCCCAAAAACAAAAACCCAGCTCAAAATTACCTCCTGAAACTTTCTTTCAAGATACATACTAATGTCAGTGGACTTTCCAGGACTTGTGGTGCAATCAGGTATTGGTGAGTGGTCAGATTTTGAAGTGGTCAGCTTTTCAAAGAGGACAAAGTGCTCATCCATCAGCAAACAAAATAAATAAGGCAAAAGCTAAGTCCAGCCTTTGACCATCCATGCCATCTGCCAGCTCACGGGGCTGAGCTGATTTCACCGCAGTGGAACATTGCCAGGCTAAAACAAAGAAACCACAGAACTTATGGGCAGCCGCTGCAAGGAGGCGGGGGCTGTTCCAAGAGGTGTTGAGTATATACCCCCCTCCCTGGATCGCAGGCTACGTGCTCCCAGAATGCCCGGCTGTTTGAACTGCACAGTGCAAATGAAAGTGCAGGGAAATGAGTTACAAGAAATCAGCACGCTGTGCATAAAACTAACAAGAAACAAAAAGGCTAGAGCACCTGATAAATGCCTCAAGTGCAGGGAGTTGATTCATACAAACAAGACCAAATCTGAGGATTCTGAAGAAGGAAGAAGGAGGAAAAGGAAGACAGAGTTAAATTCCAGTTAATATTCTTGCTATATTTAAACTAGACATTACATACTGGAGAGGGCTGAAGAAAGAGCCTGCCCAACTTAAAAAACTTTTACCTCTTCCAAAGATCTCAAAATTCAGTAATATTCCAGACAGGAATATATTTCCTTTAGAATAAGTATTATGTAATGATTCTCACGTGAGACTGAACTCTGGTTTCTATTCCCAACAGCAAGTGATACTGGACAAATATCTAAGCTGAACTGTGCCTCAGTTTCTCCTTCCACAAAATGGGGAAAAATCACCGTACAGCTGTTTGGATGAAGTATAAGTTAAGTGTGTAAGTTTAAAACACAGTTACATATATTAAATAATTAATTAAGTCTAACTGTATGTTGCTATCTTCTCCCCACCCTGAGCTCATAGAGGAACATTCTGAAAAACCGTCACCTTGAACAATCAATAACCAAGTTACCCATAATGTCTCTATTTCATAAAAGATCATTCAGCTTACTGTTAGTGGGGGGTGGAAAGCAGAGTTTGTTGGGGAAGAACATGTTGGGGGATAAATTTTCCCTCCCCCATACAAAGTTCAGGTTTCCCTGAATTTTGTAGCTGAGAAAGAGGCCTGTCATGAACTGTGTCCCTTTGGGGCTGCACAGAAGAACCCATCCAAACCTAAATGGTGAGCACAGACAAATAAAACCTCTTTATACATGTTTTACTAACAGAGGGACCTGTCCACTGTCTTAGCATGTGGAAGGAATTTAGAAACCACAGAACATACTCATCAAAAAGAAAGTGAGCAGCAAAGCTGCTGGGTTTTGCATTGTCCCTTCTCCTCCCAGCAGGTACGTGGACAAATGCATGTTTTATACAGTTGGCCTGCACTGGTGAAACTCTGGGGAAAATATAGACCATACCCTGGGTTCTGAAGGCCAAGGTATTGGGATCACAATGTAGCCAAGAAGAAAGAATAGGTAGGGGTTTCTTACGGTAGTTGGTATCCGCCCTCTTCTTTTTACATGAGGGAAAAATCTAGACTCAAAGGGAAAGCACAGTCATTTACTCACAATGCCTCACAAATACGGATCCTCACAGCAATAACAAAAGTGAAATACCCTCCTCTCCTCAGGAGCTGGCTTCACATCTCTGAGCAGAGCTGAGAAATTCTCTTTACTGAACATAAATCTTGTGCTAAGGTGACCATGTCACACTTCAATGGGACATAGTCACACTTCAATGTCATGACAATGGGGGGATACATCACCTTCACACCCCCTATTTTGCCAGATGTAGTTAGCAAGGCTGCTGCCCTTCTCTACGTGCAGATCTGATTTGGAATGGGATGCAACTGATGCTGTTGCCTTCTCATTCTGATCCTGTGCACTTGTAATAGCCAGCCCTGAACACTGGGATGGAGACCTAACCTTCACCAGTCCTGTTCAGAATATATCAAAATGCTCCTCTCTGAGCAGTATTCATTTCTTCACCAAGACTCCTGACTTCTTTACATGCTAAAAAAATTATACCAAAACAGTGGGTTGGGAATTCTGTTCCCTCTGTGTTGTAGGTTAACCAGCAGCATGCACAACTATGTGCCCAAGGTAGATTGTCACCAATGACATGCCCTTGTGATAAGGCTTTGGTGGCCTACTTTACTAAGGAGAACTAGTCTGCCTCCCCTGGTCTACAGGATCTGAACCAGAAAACACTTTCACCAAAAATGACCTTGGAAAAAGCATTCTTCCTTTATCCGGTCAAGAGAAAAGCTAGCAAACCAATAAAATTTTTGGAATGAACCATCACTAGGACACTTTCCAGAGGCCAAATGTGCACAGATGTTACACATCTGCACAACCCAGTCAGCCAGCCCTTCCAGCAATATCTATTTGTTGATAAAGTACTACAATTACAAAACCAGCTTAAATGATGGAGTTTGTTCTCTTTGATCAGGTTTCACTGCTTTGTTCTAGCTGGTTGTTCAGAAGTCTTCACATATATGGACATTTCTGTGGGATTATTTTCTACTGCACTGAAAGACTCCATTTTCTAACTGACGGGACACATTCTTTTCTTTCTACTGTGCATTATTCCCAAAGCAAGCAGTGATCTGAGTGAACAAACAAGCAATACCATTTTTTCTGGGAGGAGACCAAAGAACTAGTGGCTAGACACTTAAAGGTTTCTACAAGCAGAACTGAAACTAGCATTATCACTGGACATCAGATCAGAATGGCAGTGATTCATGCCTCCATGCTCTAATGTAGGCTTCCCTGTCTCAGATGAACAGAGTAATTGCCGTTCTGCGACAGAATCTCATGAAAGGATCCGCTCCACCACCTATGCATCTAGCAAGAATTCGGACAGTGCCACAGAACTGCGGCCTGCGGGACATGAGGCTTGAGATGGAGGATGGCAAGGACAAGCCTGGCAATTTGCTAGCACAGGGCTTCATTTCATTCTTTGCAGAAAGGCACATGCTAATCACAGAGCATAGTACTGTACCGTAAAGGTTGACATGATTCTTATCATAGGCAGATAGGATCTTCCACATGAAAGACTTTCCCAGCTTCCTACAGATTGATTTCTAATTGGAAAACGTAAGATTTTATATCCTTTGCAAAACCTGTCTGTTAGCATTAACTCTGATAACCCTGGCCCACCTTAGGACATGCAGCCATGCCAGCCTGCTTTTGGAACTCAGAGTGCTTGTCACAGTGAGATCCAAGCTTAATTACTCATGGAGGAAGTATAACATTTTTGTGCCCAAACTTTGGAAGTGATGCTTTGTACATGTGTAGGAGTTCCTAGAGAAATTCACTGGGATAGAATACCTTAGGCACTTTGGAAAGTTCTGTTTTGTTTTACTCTAGTCCACACAAATTAGACACATAAATTTGTTAAGTTCAGAGGCTGGGGTTGAGACCTGATGAACTGTTTGAATGACAATCTGAAAAATGTCAGTGTTCAAAGGGTAGGAACTACCTGAAAAACAAGTTAAAAAAGGCAGTATCAAGAGTTTCATCCCATGTTAGAGCAGAGTTATGTGTTGGCAAGTGGCCCATATGGGTCTTAGGCTGGGTTTCCGATAAGGCAGCAGGGAGGAGAATGGGGGAGACTTGTACTGGTGTTCCAGAAGTAGAACAACTGGCTGGAAAGAAGAAGCTGCATAGATAAAGTGGACCAGCAACCCCTCACTCTGCTAAGATGCCTGAAGCCAAGGCTGCCTGAAAGGGGGAAACTATGGCCCCACTTCAGAACAAACAAAGAAGTGAAAAGGCCTCAGGCTGGGTCATGCCTCGTGAAAATGACAACAACGTATTTTTAAGCTAAACAAAAAAAAAAAAAAAGGAAAGAAAAAGGAACACAGAAAAGTCAGTCCACCCACTCAGCCATTCCTTTGCACAAAATACTAACAGCATGGAGATGGGGCAAAACATATTTATTTTTAGTGCTGCTGTTTGCTTACAAACTGCAGCTCCCCCAAATAGGGGGTCACTGAGGTAAGAGACAGGTTACATTCTTTCAGTAAAGTCCCCATCCATGTGAAACTCGCTTCCCTTCTGGGTCCTGACATAAGCACAAATTTCAGAGATTTGGAAAGACTGACTGAAATTCTCTCCTTTCTCCAAAGGACCTAACCTCAGAGTCCAGAGGATTGGACAGAAATTCCCATCTATCAGAAGTGAGCAGAACAGCAGTTCTGGATTTACCGGGGCCTTCAACACAAAATGGATGGTGGAGAGCTAAGGGAAGAATGGAGGGATTAAATCCAGATGGACAATGAAACCCTACTGACACTTAGGGATGCTGAATGAAAAATCTCCCCTCAAGTTCTTTTAGTGTTCAGGTTAGACAGTCTGGAGAGGCACTCACTGCAGAACTGAGATGAGATGGTCTTCAGTTCCAAGAACATCTGGCATCCTTGGAGGGACGAGGAGGTTCCTCGGATAGGTGTCACAGAGAAGGCTTTGCTTGAATTCCAGAATGATAATAATGCCATGGTGGATGCTGAAGGAAACAAGCTGAACTGTCTTAGACCTGCATATTAGGAGCAATTACAGTCAAACCAGTGTTGGCACATCTCTTTGCTCTTAGATGCATGAATGAATGGGAAAGACATAAAAGGAGGGAGGCCATAGCTTTCCTAACAATTAGTACTGTGCCCAAAGGAGCGGATGTGAGCATGAGGAAAAGGTTACTCGACAGACCCTTACCAACACTAGAGTGTGAACAAACAGGGTGCCCTCCTCACTCTGAACTTTCCCTACCCACTGTAATGCACAGTTTCAGCCAAGAAACTTAGATGCATGTGTGGCAGCATCCACCAAGTCACAGGCTGTGTACAGTTGCTCTTCCTTCTCCTTTTAATTTGCTGGAGGCCCCTGCCTTCACTGAGAAGCCTTTTCCTTCCCTGATTTTTTGAGTTCCTGACCTAACGGTTTCCTTTTTTGTTTTTTTTTCCCCAGTGAAAATATAGCAGAGGAGTAGCCCAAGCCTGACCACGGGGAAGAGGGGTGGATACATTACCAGAACCTCCTGTGAGACTCAGACAGTCCCCCCATGACCATGATCGTCCCATGTGATGGTTTCCAAGGGAATACAGAGAAGGCGGCCAAGCAATGAGGAGAGGGGATTAATGATGAAAATTGGGTTATTGGGGTCTGTGTGACTTCAGTGTCTGGTTTTATTTGAATCTTAAACCAAAGGGAAGGGATAGGAAAGGATAGGGAAGATGTACTGCAGCCTGCTGCCATCTGCCAAGGAAAAGGGTTCTGGCTGGAGCAGGAGCAGGAAGAATTCCCCTAAGGATGAAGAAAACAGCTCACCTGCAGGAGATCCTAAACCCAATTAATGTGTGCTCACTTCAGTGCTACTGCCTCTCAATGCTTCAGGTACGTAAAAGGGAGGGAGGAAAAGGCAAGGTGTGTCTGTCAAAACTGCTAGTGCTATGCCCAGCAGAATAGAATTGAGCACAAAGAACACAGGACTAGAAAGTATTCCCACGTCACTGAGTCAGGCTCCTGCTGTTACCGGCAGTCACAACACAAGCTAGCTAGCTGAAGACTAGTCCTGTATGTCCAAGCACACTTTAGTCCTATATATATATGTTCCTCCTATATACTCATAGGAAGTCAATTAGAGGTCAGATACAATGACACCACTGCCTTTCCTTTGAGCCCCCCAACATGAGTGAGATGTAGCTAACTTGCAGGGCAAGGAGGAAGGATAAGGGGGAAATGCCAGCCAGGACAGTTGGTCCAAAAAAGTTGGAAATCATATCCAGCTCAATTTCTAATGTTAGTTGCTTTCTGAGGCCATCAAACACAACATATTATTCTGCTCACCAAACCACAAATTTAGGAAGTGGCTAAATCCTGAGGAGAGTATGATACCGCTCTCGTCTGTGCATATAGCAATCACATGTGCACTAGGGACATCAGCTGGGTCGTGGCTTATGTGAAGGAACAGCACTAGCCTATATTACTTACCATGGTCTCATCCCTTCTCCTCCTTACTGCTGAAGCTTCAGAGTAGGCCATGAGTAGCAGATAACTCCCTTGTTTGTTTACCTTCCCTTTTGTCATCCTTCAAAACAGTGGGAAGGAGGCCGCAAACTCTGTCACCCTTGCCAATAAATGGCTCTAGAGTGGTAATGACCTTGGGGCCCAGCTGATCTAGACCAGACTGGAATGAGCCAACTGGAGCAACTGGGAAAGCTTATGTGGCACCATCTGTCATCTCTGGCTTGGGTTTGTCCTGAGCCAAAGTTATGCAAACAGCTCATGATCTGAGGCCAGTGACAGACCATTACTCACAGGCTGGCCTCTCTCAGCACTGAAGTCTGACCTCTTCATTCATCTCCAGCTTTGACAGCTCTTTTTGGTCAAATGGAGGAACACTTTGCCATAGGATACTACCGTAGTTAGAATTTGACAGCACTCATGCATTAGGTGTATGTATGAGCATTGGAAACAGCCTCAAGTCATTAAGTTGAAATAAAAATATTACTGTTCTGCTACAGTGTCTCAAGTTAGAGAGAAACTTCCTCTTTCATACTGAGGTAGCTTCACGTTTACCACAGGGTCAAAGTAAGCACACAAGGCAAACCACAGCATAGATGATACGCAGCAAGTTCACACCTTACCTTACCCCACAGTAACATATTCACATCTCCATACCCTTAGAAATAATTATTTTTAATACCCCTTTAGGAATTTTTAATAATACATTATGCTGTCTAGAAGAAGTTTAAAATAGGGTGATCTATTTCTCTAGTTTAATATGAAGAAAGCCTTTACACTCAGTGTGTTCTGACTATTTGAAAGCAACGACTACGAGGTAAGTGGTACATTTCAAATACCTTAGTCCCATCTTGCAGCAGTATTCTGTGACCCCTGAAGAACTGTGGGATGCAAGACGTTTTTTTGTAGAGGCAAAAGCTAGTCCTAATTAATTCCCTGTGTGGATGCTAATTTGGAATCCACTTTGGAAGTGAGTAAAATTAATTTGCATTACAACACTTACATCCTGGAAAAGTATCCATGCCACTGAGGAATAGGGATCCATTTAAAATTAATACATAGACTTAATCCAAATTAATGGCTCTATATAAACAAATCATTTTTACTCAGCCACAGGGAGAAAAAAAAACATAACTTGCTTCCCAAACCATTTTCATAGGTAACTTTAAACTTCTGGAACCAGCCAGGCCTGCCACGTCTGCGTGGGGCAAGGAAGCGCAGTGTGGTCAGTACAGACTTGTTGACAACTGTTCATGCAATTCAATCGTGCCCTGCAGCAGCTTCTGCTATTCCGGTCCCGGGCTTCTCCTGCCCAGCCCGGCTGGGCTCAGCACGACGCCCCACGCCCTTTCGCGACTCCAGCCATTCCCACCACCCCCTCGCCTTGTCAGTGTCTCGACACCGCTGCCCCGGACCCCTCCATCTCGGTTTCGACCCGCAGCCGTCGTTCCCCCGCGGAGCCCGCCAGGCCGGCGCGGCAGCACCCTCTCCTGTCCCCGCGCGGCTGCCGCAGCCCAGGGGTGCCGGGCCCCGGAGCCCCGGCAGCCCCTTCGCCCGCGACCGCCTCCCCGCCGCTGCCGGCAGCCGAGGCCGCCGAGGCCTTCGCGGCCCCGCGCTGGGCGCGCTGGCGGCGCTGCCGAGCCGCCCTGCCCGGCTCCGCCCGCAGCGGCCGGCCCTGCCTGCGCCTCTGCCGGCGGCGGGGCGCGGGGCGCCGCGCTGGCCTGTTTCGGGGATTTCCCTCGGCCCAGCTCCGCTCAGCTTCTTGTAACCAGAAACACATGACTGTGAGTGGCGAGGCTGCTTACTGTTACTGCAATTAAGTCTGTTGGTAACTGAAACTGCATCACCTAATTAGAGCAGCACAGAAAGCAACTCCCTGCAACGCGACGCCTAGGGCTCGGCCGCTCGGGCAGCCGGAGACAGCCGCGCTTGGCTTCCAGAACACAGGGCCTCTGCACCGCGGCTGGCGAGGCGCAGCCAGCGCCCAGCCCTCCCATCCTCCCCGCCAGACGGCCAGGCCGGGGGCAGCGGCGGGGAACGGAGAGCGGGGCGGGCTTCCCTCCGCCCGCTGCTGGGACAGAGGCTGCCGCCCGGCTCGGCCGGGCTGAGCCGAGCCCGTGCGCCTTGGCCGGCCGCGGCGACAGCAGAGCGGCTCCCGCCGAGGGCCGGCGCTCCCGGAGGGACCTGCTGCTGCTGCTGCTGCTGCTGCTGCTGCTGCTGCTGCTGCTGCGGGGGGCTCTTGCTCCGCTGCTCCTCTGGTAGGCACCCCACAGCCGGTGGGCTTCACCGGCGATCCCAGCCTTGCTGGCGCAGGCGTTCACTGTACTGGTGCTACACCGAAATCTCAACAGGGCACAATCTGTGGAATTCAAGAGTATGTGTATGCACGCACACATGCAGTTAATCTCTCCCTGACGTGCATCCAGCCCCTCCGCTTGCACACTCACACCCACACCGGCACTTGCATTCTGCCGCTTCCCATCCACGCAGAACGGCAGCGTTTGTGCTCACCGGAAAACACGAGTCACACACGGGTTCTGGGGCTTTTTGCACTTGTAGGCTGACATCCCCTCCCCCTCCAGACGTGGGAATCTGATGGTACATGTCCTTTCACTTTTGCATTCAACTGACCTACATTGTAAGCAGTCATTTGGAATCACATTGCTTTCCCAGCTGATTTGGAGTCCAGACTTTCAAAAACAAAACAGTGTCTTAATACTTGTAATGTCCCTGCTGGTGCCGCGTATATGCCATGGTTCAGGCAATTCCTTTTACAGAAACCTGCTGTTCTTGTTACACTGATCTTTGACATCAGTTCTGGCTTGGAGCCTGATCATGATGAAAAAAAATAGTGTGCTTGCAAGTATTCACATTATCACAAGGAAAGTAGGATGAGGAACAGTTAGATCCAAAACATGCTCAAACACAAAATGAATGGATTAAGGCACCTTCCCATACTGCACAGTCTGCATCTACTGGATCACCAATCTCCATGTTCACAGGAGTATGTGGAATGAACTGTTCATAGAATCAGTTCACCTTGAGTCTGCACAATAGTTAAGTTATAATGAATAGTAAGCAAGTTAGTAATAAACTGAACAAGTAGCTCGTTTGGTGACAGTCTCTAACTGCCATAGCTTGGAGCGCTGCGGCATTCCAGAGAAACTCCGGCACAATCTGGGAAGAAGAAAAAGGAAACACATCTATTCAGCTGTGTATTGTGTATTGCTCAGATCTGGCAATGCTTAACAGGAAATGGGAAGAAGAGCCTTAATTTTTGAGTAGTGTTTCCCAAACCATTTGAAAATCTACTGAGTTTTGGAGTGCAGGCAAATTTACATAGCAATTCTGCAGTGGTAGAGCTTCAAAGGCAGCCTCTCTATGTGAGTAAGCCTCACATTAGCATGTGCAAACAGCACTAACACATACAAAACACAGGCCCAAGTTTTCAGAACTGCATGCGTGCTTTTATGCAGCCAGTATGCACATAAAATTACTGTAATTGTACTTCCATATTAAAGGTATGTACCAAGCCTTTTAATTTGTGTAGAGATCACTGTTTAATTACCTGCACTATGCTATAATCTAACTTGAATAAAAATTGTGCTATAACAGTATATACAGGTGTTTAAATTCATATGTATACACTGCTTGTAAATATGAGTATTGGCTGATGTATTCAGTGTGTCCAAAGAAAGTAAAGAACTCAAGGGTCTGCATAGTACTGCATACAAAGATTAAAATAAATTGGTACCCAAATGGAGCCTACTTTTACAAAATATTGTAGGGAGAGTATGTGCATTGTGCCACTCAACATCTCTACCTTTTTTTTTTTTTTTGATGGTGAAATTAGAGCTGAAGTAGAGGCCACCATTTTTGTTGGCTGGGAAAACATCTCCAGAGTTCTGCACAATAATTCTTACCTGCAATCATACACACACATATTAAGAAGAGAATTACTGAGGCTTGTACAGAAAACAAAAGACATTTCTGTACTTTTCTGTGGGTCCATAACAGCTCCACAATCATACAAAAACCCAGTGACTGTTGATGTTGTGCTTGGTAAGGCTGAACTCAGAAGATCACTTATTTCAAGAGATGACACCAATCCACCTAAACCACACTGTGGAAACAATCCCTTATTTTAAGCCCTGCACTTGATACTTGTGGATCCAAATATTAAACAATCACTTTATAATCTTTTATCCTTCCCATCTGAAGTGCTCACAAACATTAAAGTTGTTTCATACCACCTAGGCAAAGTCATCGTGGACAATATTCTTAGCCCATTCTCAGCACAGAGAGAGAGGAATAGACTCCTGCTCTTGCAATACAGTTCCCAGGCTGCAGCTCCTCTCTTAATGCTCTTTGTTGGCTATCCAGGAATTGAAGGGCAAGGCTGCCCTTCCACAACTAGTTATACAGTTCCCACTTCTGAAACATAAGAAAAAATGTATTTTCCGTACTGGTCGGCAGTAAACCACAGCATGGCCAATATCCTGCCTCCTGCTGTAACCCCACACCGAACAGTTCAGACATCCCCTCACTCAAGCACCTCTACTATTGTGCAATGGCATAGACAGGGAAAATAATTCTTTCTTAACTCTAGCAGTTGAACTCTTTGCACTCTGCAGCATGAGACTGGATCATACTGTTCATTATCTTATCTTCCTCAACTGCACGTTACTAATGGTCTAAAAATTAGCCAGGCCTTCTGTAAAAATCCACCCACTCAGCTGGTACCTTTGACTCAGTTGAATGGCAGTGTTGGGGTTGACACATTCAAAAACCCCCATATACCTCCCTAGTGCAAAAACGAAGCACACACTTACAGAACCAGTTGGTCAGGGACCAACCTTCTCACTCCGTGTTTGTACTGCACCCTGCACAACCGAGCTCTGTTGAACATCTGGGACTCTTAAACACCATTATAATACATACAAATAATTTAAATGCATGCTTAGGTGTACTGGAGGGTATTCTCCAGTCTCAGCATACAATCGTATATGACAATTTAACTTGGCAAGATGCTGACAACTCCCAATATGAAGCTCAGCCCTATAGACTTTACTGGGAGATAAAGATGGCTTGTGTTCTAGCAGCATGCGCAATTAATCTCTTTTTTTCAAAACTCTAAGCTGCAAATGAGTTCATTTCAAACCACAGCCCTTCAACTTCAGCAGATTCCCTCACACTGAGCAGGGAGCTCAAACATAACATAACACTTCATACTCTGTAAAAAGCAGGTTGTTCTTCAGGCCCAGAAACTAAAACATCAGCTCTGTCACTGGCAATTAAATACAGCAAGAATTTAAAAGAATTACTCTATTCAGCACAATTAAATAAAGAAAACATCTAAGAAGCCAATGAGAATACAAGAAGGTTTGACATTGTTTGTCCTGACAGTGGTTCTCCAGGTCTGTTCTCAGGTCCGTTTTATACTTCATGGTGACATACACAACAGAAAAAAAAAGATTGTTTACTTTGGACCTGATATTCATGGCACTTGGAAAGCTCAGACACTTGGGGAAAAATACAACAGTGCATAAAAATAATGTAATTTCAAGCAAAAAATGCAACATCTGATTAGCCAGTCAAAAGTATGGTTGCACCAGTTACCACAAATCAACTATATGCAGCTTGAACCTCTAGAGGAGGAAAGGCTTTTCGTCTCACTCAGAGGTACACATGAAGAGGTGATTAATATGCTAGAAAATCCTCGGGGTCCAGATGCAATGTGCAAAGAAATCAGCTGAAGGGTTTTCTCATATGTAGGAGAAATTCCTCCTAATCAGGGAGAAGGGGCTCACTGACGGTGGGCAGCTGGACATAGGACTTGCTCTGTAGCCTTCAGCCTCCCTGGCTAAGCAGTACATTTTTCTTTTACTAAACTTGGCTAATGTCTATGTGTAGAAGGGAGTCTGCCCCTTTCTATCTTTTTGTTTGAAGCGAAGTTACTACCTTATTAGTGTCTCATTTAGCAAAAATAACAGTCTGAATAGGCTGAAAAACTGGTCTCTGGAATTGCCCCTAGGCCTCTGGGTAAATCACACAAAAGGAATGGGTCTTCAGATTGCTTCACTTGGGACAAAGATACCCGTCATTAGCTGATGCTGAACAACACCCAAAACTGCTCTATGACTGATAAAGACGTACAATATGGTAGGTGAGGGGAAAGGGCAGGGCCTGTACTGTCTGGACAGGGCGTTGGTTGGTCCATACTGATTTCCTGTAACCCAAAGGGCTCCACTTCTCCTTTCCTTCTCATGGCTTTTGTCTAACAGGAAAGCTGCTTCTGTGCCTTGTTTGGACACTGTGATTGCTGAGCACAGGCCAGTTGCATAAGCTTTAAGGGTACCTCTAGTACCTTAATCTGCCCCCTTCCTCATTAGATGTGTGCTCATTGCCTCTTTTCCTTCCCCTTCTTCATTTCCTTGCTGTTGCAGAAGAACAAACACTAAGCGAGTGGGGAAAGCATCCAGAAAGGAACTTCAGACAGGGGAGCATCCAGTGGTCCCTCTGCTATGGGTAACATTTACGGAACCTGCTGTTAATCAGAGATGAAGTTTCTCAGTGCAGAGTCATACATCCCCTGTTGCTGCCTATTACTTAATCTTTGCTTCCTCAAATGGCACCCAGAATTGGGTAACAGCTTTCCTGAAGGTGACAGAAGCAAGGAAAAGATAGCACTTCAATAATAAAAATTAAGTTTATCAACAGGGACTTTGACCCACGTCCACAAATGAAAGAAGAAAGAAGTGGTTGAGTAGGTTCTAGTGAATGTGAACTGGATTCAACAGAACTAGCTTGAGTTTTGCATAGACTCAACCTTTTCACAGGGCTGATCCTCTTATCTGTTTGCCTTCCTCAGCTCACTAGACATAAACAAGCAAACTTCATAATTAAATTATGCCTTTTTTTTCCATAAGTGACTAGCCATTCACAAGTCTAGACATTCACAAGTCTATGGGGCCTGATGAGATCCACCCAAGAGTACTGAAGGAACTGGCAGAAGTGCTCACCAAGCCCCCTTCCATCATTTACCAGCAATCCTGGCTAACCAGGGAGGTCCCAGTTGATTGGAGATTAGCAAATGTGACACCCATCTAACATGAAGGGACGGAAGGAGGATCCGGGGAACTACAGGCCTGTCAGCCTGACCTCAGTACCGGGGAAGGTGATGGAGCAGATCATCTTGAGTGCCATCACACAGCATGTAGAGGATAACCAAGGGATCAAGCTCAGCCAGCATGGGTTTAGGAAAGGCAGGTCCTGCTTGATCAACCTGATCTCCTTCTACGACAAGGTGACCTGCCTAATGGATGAGGGGAAGGCTGTGGATGTTGTCTATCTAGACTTCAGTAAAGCCTTTGACACCGTTCCCCACAGCATTCTCCTGGAGAAACTGGCTGCTCATGGCTTGGATGGGTGTACTCTTCACTGGGTAAAGAACTGGCTGGATGGCCGGGCCCAAAGAGTGGTGGTGAATGGAGTTCAATCCAGCTGGTGGCCGGTCACAAGTGGTGTCCCCCAGGGCTTGGTGATGGGGCCAGTTCTGTTTAATATCTTTATCAAGGATCTGGACAAAGGGATCGAGTGCACCCTCAGTAAGTTTGCAGATGACACCAAGTTGTGCGGGAGTGTTGATCTCCTTGAGGGTAGGAAGGCTCTACAGAGGGACCTGGACAGGCTGGATCAATGGGCTGAGGTCAATTGTATGGGGTTCAACAAGGCTAAGTGCAAGGTCGTGCACTTAGGTCACAACAACCCCATGCAACGCTACAGGCTTGGGGAAGAGTGGCTTGAAAGCTGCCCAGCAGAGAAGGACCTGGGAGTGCTGGTCAACAGCTGTCCGAATATGAGCCAGCAGTGTGCCCAGGTGGCTAAGAAAGCCAATGGCATCCTGGCTTGTATCAAAAATAGCATGGCCAGCAGGACTAGGGAAGTGATCGTGCCCCTGTACTCGGCACTGGTGAGGCCGCACCTCGAATGCTGTGTTCAGTTTTGGGCCCCTCACTACCAGAGAGACATTGAGGTGCTGGAGCATGTCCAGAGAAGGGCAACGAAGCTGGTGAAGGGTCTGGAGCACAAGTCTGATGGGGAGCGGCTGAGGGAACTGGGGTTGTTTAGCCTGGAGAAAAGGAGGCTGAGGGGAGACCTTATTGCCCTCTACAACTACCTGAAAGGAGGTTGTAGCCAGGTGGGGGTCGGTCTCTTCTCCCAGGTAACAAGTGATAGGACGAGAGGAAATGGCCTCAAGTTGCACCAGGGGAGGTTTAGACTGGATATTAGGAAATTTTAATTCACTGAAAGGGTTGTCAAGCATTGGAACAGGCTGCCCAGGGAAGTGGTTGAGTCGCTATCCCTGGAGGTATTTAAAGGACATTTGGATGAGGTGCTTAGGGACAGGGTGTAGTGGTGGTCTTGGTAGTGTTAGGTTTACAGTTGGACTTGATGATCTCAAAGGTCTTTTTCAACCTATACAATTCTGTGATTCTGTGATTTTTGGTCAGTTCCATTTTGGGACAGTTAGTTAGCTCAAGAGTATTAGAGAGAGTATCAGACAACCATGAGATAGGTAATTTTATCCTGAAAATGTCCGCTGAGAACAAGCTCAGCAGCCTGTTTCCTATCACTGATGATAGCATTATGTTATTAAGGACCAGTGAACAGCTGACGTTCTTTATGCTCCTGAATGTAGATTTAAAACTTTCCAAAAGTGCTTTCACTTGCAGTACGTTACTGATCCATAAAAGTACTATGTGTAGGTACAAATCTTCCTGATCCAGTGTTTGTAGAGTAGGAAGATTCAGGACTTTCCTAGGTGACAAGGACATTCAAGGCAGAAGTGGATTTTGCCCTTGGTCTATTTGACGTTCAAAATGCCCAACTTATTTTCCAGATGAAGCATTAATTTGTGGACCTATATTCCAAATCCCAATCTTAATTCCACCAAAGTCATACTTCTGATTTCTCAATGAATTTCATCAAGAGAGTGGGGAAGTATGAAGACAAACATTTAAACATCTAGAAGGCAGTAACATGTACTTTCCTCTGTAGGTTTGGAAGAACAAAAAAAATCACTGAAATCCTAACTGGAATCTCTTGGGAGTCTCTGCTGCTGCCTGCTCTTTTTAGATTTTCTGTTTACCATCTGACCCTTTTTTTTACTTCCTTAGCTTTTTTAATATCAAGAAACTGAGCCCTCAGAAATAGTTAGCATCGAGAAGCTAGAGAGCAGTATGTTAGAGAAAAGGATGGAAGGAGATACACTCCATGCAGTTTTACTGTGGCTTTGTGTGCCATTTACTGCACTGCTCCAGCTTTAATGGCTCAGCTGTCCCCACATAAGGAATGCCATGTTTTGATTAGCATAAGTGATTCCCACAGGGAAGGTGCATAGTATGCTCTCTCGTGGTGACTTTACCGTTAATTTTGTGTCCTTTGGTAAAAGAAGAAAAGCCTATTCTGACAATATGAGTTTCCACTTTACATTTAGAAGAAAACTGTTTTTCACAAGGTTTTCCAGTGCAACACTTTACAGAAAGGCACTGAAATGCTGAGGAAGACTAAGTGCATGAGGTGCACACCCACTAAGAACACAAGCAAAATTTAATTCTTGATCTGGAAACACATGAAGAAAGTGCCACACTAACTAGTGGAATGGTTTGAAGGACAAGTTAGGTCCTCTGTGACAGCAACAGTAAATGAGAAATTGAATGGCACATTTCCATATGTACACACACAAAGGAAAATGACTGCCATCAGGTCCAACATCAAATGGCTAATCCTCTCCTGCAAAGCCCTCAACAACAGATAATCTGTGCCAATATATGTGCACCCCATACATGAACTCTTCTCCATTTTAAATTCTTTTTTCTACAGCAGCTAGGTCTGGCAAGAAAACAGCATATTTAAAATAAAAAAGAAGAGGTGAATTTTGAACAGATGTGACAGAAAACATTGGAACAGGGTTCATTCTTCAGGCCAACATCCTCAGTGGGCTTTGAGGAAATGGGGAAAGTACATCTTTACTCTCAGGAGGACTATGGAAAGGGAAACACTGAAGGCATGTCTTCTCAAGACTAAGAGTAGTAAACTCTGCTATACATAATGGCCCCTTGGTTGCCAGCAGCTCTAGGCAGAAGGAGGCAGGATCAATTGCTAATGAGGATACCACACAAGGGCCTGTGGGTTTTTAAATTAATTTTTAGATTTGGGACAGATTTTCCCAATATTTGAGATTCTGGGGAGAAAGCAGTTGGCAATATAACTTGGAATCCAATAAAACTAATCCTTCAAGTATGTATGCCTCACTGGCAGATTCAGTTTGAATCAGTATTGCCTTTACTTTACAATAAGAGAACAGCAAAATAAGAGACCATAATGTATAAACTCATTATTTCCTATATAAACAGGTAGCTATTTTACCTCAACTTCAGTATAAAGACTTCCTAGATTTAAAGATACAGTGCACAGATATATTTGTTAAATTCCTGTTGGCCAAAGAGGAAGCTGTGAGATTATTTGCATTTTTATTATTGCTTTTGAAAACACTGAGATCTTGTTTAAACAGAAATCAGGTCTCACTTTCAGCTACTGAGACTCATGCTGCCAAGAATATGAAAAGAAAGATCTATATTTGAGGACAGATACAAGATCTAACATCTTTTGGCCTAGAAAACAGACTGGAAGAGGCCATCTTGCTCATCCCAACAGCTATGGTTGCTTATGTGAATGTCTGTTCAGGAGTTGCACTAGGTCTGTTGGTGTGCTGCAATCATTCTGGCTGGATCTTGGTAGCATTTCCAAAGCTATTAATTAGCAGATTACTCATCAGTGGAGCTAGGGCATCCTGTAAACTGATGCCCCATTGACCCTGCTGAATTAGTTTTCCATAAATAAAATGCAAACCTCACAGATTTTATTGGTCTCCACAGGACAGATTTTTTCCCTTCATTTTCACAGCTAAAGCAACCATTCAAAATGGTATAAAAACACCTTAGTAGGCAAAATAGACTGAAAGTGAGTCTTATGTAGAGTCTTCCATACCACATGTGTGTCTGAAACAAAGTATATTAAATACTCAGGTAAACATGTCGATGCATTTGCAGGCTTCTGTAGTTTGCTTGCAGCCTTGAACATTAGAATCTAGTTTGTTTAGAGAGAAAATGTTGACAAGGACACTGGGATTTACTCCCTGTTAAAAAGTAAAAGAGAACTTTTAACTTCTACCTGATGGGCAGATGGACTGATCTGGCATTAGCAGAGCATCTGCTGAATAGCACACACAGCTGGGCAGCATATTCTTTTTACCATATTGTGAATGCAGCACAGGATACAAAGCTGAGCAAAATTTCACTTATACAACTGGTGGTTAATTCTGTGCCAACAGTAATTAGCTTCTGTAAAGAGTTTATAACAAGAAACCACAAAACAGTTTTATTCTGATGAAACTGATGGGAAAAACCCATTTGCGTCTGTCCATGGGGCGTGAGCTCCAAGGCTTGGCAGGAGAATTGAGACGCGGGCTTTCAGGCCAAAGGCAAAAGTCTGAGCTACAGAGCAGCTTCCTTTTTAATACTCACTTGTATTACAGCAGCATCTCTAGTCCTAGGCAAGGATCTGGGCTGCTGGTATTATGAATGAAATGGCTAAATAGAGGCAGGACCTTGCTCCCAAGCATGCACAGTCTAGGGCCCTAATTTGGCGAACACTGACACTTAAGCTAAAACTGTTGTATATTTGTGCCAAGCAGACTGCTGTCAAAATTAGGTGAAATTTTATAGGATCAGGGTCTTAGCCAATTATTAGTAAAAAAAGGTACTAATTAATAGTATTGATCTTAAAAGAGCAGTGAGTGTATGCTTAACTCTGCAGGTGGGACTAGTTGTATTAATTTCAGTGGGATTACATCCATTTATAAAACTAAAGAAACTGTTCCTAGTTTGTAGAATAAAGGCTTGGATTAACATCTGCATTCATATCAAAAGTATGCTGAAATAGGGATTCTGTTCCATTGTCTTTTTGGTAGCATATAGAAGTCCCTGTCAAAGTGGCTCACTGCACTAACCACTGGGCAAATACTGAGCTCCTTATCTTACAGTGGAAACAGATAAAGGGAAAGAAGGGAAAGGAGTCATGAAGTTAACTCTAGCTAGCTACCTGTGGCCGCACACCAGATGGATGCTGGGAATAAAGACCAGGTCACCTGTATCATGGTTGTCATTAAAACACTTCAATAGCTGATTTTACAAAAAAAATGAGGACATAAAAATACTTTGTATAATCCAGGTTTCTTGGAGAAAGCCTACTGAAAAACAGGTTCTTGCCAGACTTAGAAAGGAGAGCTCAAAAGTACATTGGATAAGGGAGAGGCAACATTAACAAGGTTGGAAATTCCCAGCAGAGGAAGCCACTTCAGGAAGCGAATATGACTGAGCTGATCGGGGGAAGAAACTCACTACTCTTGAGGCTGCACCGTGGGGGGATTGCACAACTGTTGTGATTGTGCTAGAGGCAGTGCTCACACGCAGCCATCTCTGGCAGGGTGCTGCCTCAGTACTCTTTACAGGACCTAACAGTGGAGTTTTATTGCCACTGCCTTCAAGAAACCATGTTCTTAGAATTCGTTCCCTTTCAGCCTGACAGTTTGGCAATCTATGCTGTCTTTTGTATAAGATGCTATGTTAACCAATCTATTGCTTATTGGGTAAAACACCAGCCTTCCCTTCTGCTCCCTCAACTCTCTCTCTTCAAGGTTATGAGGCATGTATGAGCACTGCAAAGGCCAAAACCCAACTGCCAGGCTGGTCGGCAGCAAGGCACTGAATAACAAATGAATAACATCAAAGTTCATTATTTTCAGTTCTATCACATAGAGAACAATCTGCCATACTAAACAAAAGCATGCTGAGGTTGTCTGAATAGACCATCCTGTAAAGACGAAAGTGCAGGAGTAGCTGGTTTCTTTAAAGTATTGTGCCTTTGAATGTATCTATGCACCAAAAATGGGGGAAGGAGTAATTGCAGCATGTGCTGATTTACCTGTGCTAGGCTAATACAGCTTGGTAACAACAGCAGCAAAAATGTGGCAATGTGGGTTTAACAGCCAGAGTATGTACTCAGAGTCTTTCAGAGTTTGTAATCTGGTTACTAGCATGTTAAAGACCTCTCAGCTTCCTCTCTGTGGCTGTTATTATTCATGCTAATTAGATTAAGCTAGCAGAGATATTTTTGCACATGCTACAAGCACACCTTCATTTTCCTGGGTGGAGTATGTGTATGCAGGGATGGTGTGAATAGATACCCTAAGTTTCTCCCAAAGTGCAGATGGGACAGGCTACTTCATCCCAGTAGTACAGAAGTAAGGATTTTAGCAGTTCCATGATGGAGCAGCGTACCGCAGCTCATCTTGTAATTTCATGGAGTAAGCCCTGGCATTGCACAAAAGAAAAATCTTAACTGAAATTTGTAATAACTTTGCCATAACTTCTGCATATATGCATCTTTCTTAATACAAAAAGGAAGTGGGATGTGTGGTAAAGTAAATGTATGATTTACCTCTCAGGTAAACCCATTCAGGAGATGTGGGTTCAGTACTTGGTTTTTCCTGACCAAGCTCTATCACCAGCTCTGTCATCCTATTCAAATTATTTCCCCTCCTTCTACTTTTGTTTCTTTTCTCACTGTTTCATTCATTCGTGCTGTAGTTTCTCTTGACATGTTTTGAACAGTACATAGCAACAGGGTCCCAGACTCAGTCTGGGAATTTGGGCATGATTGTAGCAGAAATAAAGATTAATTCAAATTTGATACTGTTGTTCCTTGGAGTACATGCACTCCCTGTCAATTTAAAACAGCAAGAAAAAAGAGCTTTTGTTTTTCTACAGTCTTATGTGTCTCAGGAGAGGAGCAGGTGATTAGATTCTTGGGTTCTGTACCAGTGCTCAGAGCAGAAAGGTTGCAATTCAAGACTCCTACTGATAACTTGCACCGTTGTTCATGGGAAAGCCAGCTCACGCTTGTGCTTCTATATGCCGTCATAAGTAGCAGTGTACAATCATTCAAAATTTGTCAATGTTGCAAACATACTCCAGGTGTAAACATTTTCTGTCCAACATCCACAATGACCCTATAAGCTAAGTTTGGAAATGACTTTATGTGACAGCAGTGGAACAGGGAAAGGCTAGTCCTGGACTATTAGTCATTGGCTTGTTGCTATCAGATTTTACTAACAAGAGGTGGCACTGGTACCTTGTTGTTCTGAAACTACTGGGAAGTCATTAGCTGTGATTCCAAAGCCAAAATCTACTGCATTCCCTTTTAACATCAGCCAAGAGATTGTGATTAAAAAAGATGTATAATTAAAAAAGATTTAACAGGAAACTGAAGAGAACCTCTAATCAGTCTAACCCTGGGCTTTATTCCACAGAGAAAGTAAAACAGAAAAGCTTTATCCTTGGTATGTTCTAAACAGTGTGCCATTAAATCTGGTCCCAGTAAGTGTCACAAGTAAGCAGGTGAAGAAAAGAGGGTAAGAAGCAGCAAATGGCTGAGTCCCTGAAGGTATGGAACAGGCTTCTGCCATATCTTCAGCTTCCAGGAGAGAGGGAGGGCCCCATGTCTTTATCCTGCTGGAGGCATTCTGCTTGTGGGGAGGGAGCATCTTCAGTTGCTATCCAATGAAAGGATCCCTCCTGGGAGGGATCATTTTTGCCTGTCAGGGGAACATCAGGCTTAGTGCTGGGGAACAAGATCATCCTGCGTCATTCAAGGGAGGCTCCTCATTTGGCCCTCAGAGAGAGGGAGGGATCAGCCTTCTGCCCTCCAGTAACCTCCTCCAGCCCAGTGCGGATGCTCTGTGTACAGCCATGTCCCAGTCCTCCAGATGGAAGAATGGGCCAGCCTTCAAGGAGAAAGGAGCAGACACAGGCAGAGCAGACAAATCTAACAACAGATTTTCGTTACAAAATCATTAAATAGTCCACTGACTTAAAGTTTGAAATAAACTACGTGGAGCCACTAGGTTCAGATCCTGCAAGATAAGGGACCGTGGACCATGTATGGGCCTGTCTCATGACATTAGTCCAGCACTTAAGGTATATCCCTGTTTCTTGTTGCAGTTACTTGCTAAAAAAAGCCAGCAACCAGCCCAGATTCCTCAAAAGAATTTTGGAAGAAGCAAAGAAGAGACTGATGCTAAGCAGTCCAGCGCCAGATCAACCCTTGCTGTGACTTCCCAAGTTCAGTAAGCTGCCCCATGAAAGGCAGCCATCGTCACTGTGGCTCAGAGCTGATATGGACAATCCATAGTGGTTCAAGCAGAGTGGGTTCCTCACTGGAGTAAACATTATATGGCAGGTTGCAGGGCATCTACGCTCTTCTGTGCTGCTTTGTCGTGTTGGTGGCATTCCAGCCTGCTGACTGACAGAACTTCAGAAACTTGGTTAGGGTTGCCAGCTAGTTAGTCCTCTGTTAATTGTCATTGTGCAACATGTGTCTAGGACGTTACTGCTGGATTTTCATTATCCTCTTGCTAAGATGTATCACTGTGCAGGAAGCAGCTTTGGGGATAGATGGGGAATGATGCTGAGAATAATTTGGAAGGAAAAGAAGGCTAAAATGTACCGTCGTGATGTTTCTGAGTAAATAAAGATAAGAGCCATGGAAGCTCCACTGGCAGGGACATTAGCAGATCCTCAGCAAATTAGTTTAGCACTAGAAAATTGACATGGAACAGAAACAAGGCATTCAAAGCAAGGATGTGCTTTAACTAGGCACAAAGCCGAAGTTATTTAAGAAAAAGAAGTGGAGCTGTTTCCAGAGTAGCTAATTCATTTCTCCTTATCTTCCCTTGGCAGGGGCTAGCTGCTTAAAGACCACTTGATGTATGCCTGCTGCTTCCTCCCCTCTCCCCTCACTTGTTTGCCTTGTAGAAGACAAAAATTAGTTCTGTTGCAAATTACTCCAGTTCCCCATGGGCTGCAGGAACAAATCACACCTTATTGGGCATCTGTGTGACATCCCAGCACTCCGAAGCGCATGGCAGTATTTGCACTTGCTCTAAGATCAGCTCTATGCTAAAACATTTGCTGGAACACAAATGCCAGTTATAAATATTTTTTTCACTACATTTGTGTGTTGATAAAAGGCCTAGTAAACACAGATACACTGTCATAAAAACACTTTTCAAGTATAACTTCATTTGCTTAGTGAAACTCAACTGACTACAAATTGTACTGCCTGAATAATTTTTTTGTCGTGTAAGCCTGTTACAAATTTCAGGGAGACAGTGAAAACAACAGGTTTGATATCTGCAAGGTATAACATATCTTCTTATTCTCTGGTAGTTAAACTAATTTTCTCAGCAGTTCATTTAGCAGAGCTAGTATTATATGGACAGAGATACTAGAACATCCTGCTGGACCATTTTGTCATAAAATTAGTCCTGGTCTATACTGATATTTAAAACAAAGTGGTTCCTGTTTATTATACCTTGTAACTTGAGTTTCAAAACATGTCAGGGTTAAGGATAGGCTTAGGCCAAGCTGGGAATCAAGCTGGGTTAACCTTGCAACTAGAATCTCAGCAGCTATTCCAAGTCTGAGGTGTGCAGGCATCAAAAGCTGACCTGTGTAACACTGGTGACTTAACAAATGTTCTGTGATACCTTTAAGCTCAGTACTAATTATCAGTATAGATCAAAGCTGCTCCTGTTATCCTCTTCCTTTTGTTGATCTGTCTGAGGAGACCCTCTGTCAATTCACTAAGGCTACAGTCCTCTCCTGCCTTCCTAAATCTAAACATTGAAGCACTCCTTTATGACTCTTTCTTCAGCCATTCTGTCACATCATGGTCAACCTTCTCTCATTTCTTGCTGCAGCTCTTGTCCAAGCGTGGGAGCATATACTTGTCAAAGTTCTATAGCTTGGTTTTCCCAGAGTCACAGAAAACAGAGGTGAGGATTCTTGCCAGAACACCTCCTCTTTGCTTCCTAGCTATTCCGCCTGGCAGTATGCCAATTCAACATGATACTTTTCCTGGATGTTTTGCTAGGTTTTTGGAAGAGGTGGAAGAGAAGCTGACTCAGTCCATCCCTCCTAGTTTATGCTGAACAGACTACATGCCAGTGCAGATGATGTGAACTCAGTCTCTAGTTTTATAGTTTGGTGGTTTCCAGTGAATTTCCAATAACCTCTCAGAAAACTCTTCTGCCTTATTCATAGCTCTAGGCTCCTCACTTTTTTTCTCTATCATCACCTTTTATTTTGTAATCTCTTCAAACAGGGGACTGATTCTGCTACATTTGTCTAGTAACAAACTGAGTACATTTCCGGGATTAAATAAAACTAAGTATTTATAATCACCTAGGACACAATCTTCAGCATTTTAAGAAAAGCAAAGTCGTGGTTACCTTTGAGTTATGAGTTAGAGAACTGATGGATTCTGCGACAAAAGCAGCACCCATGAATGACTCCTCAGTGGAAAATCTGTGTTGTCAGCTTATTTCTAGCATCTGTTACAACAATGGCAGTGACATTTTAAAATACTAAACCCAGTTGGTAAGTTACTATTTTAGAGCAGATGTATAAATTCAGCACACTTTCATCAAAACCGGAGCACGCATCTAGCAAATTGGAACTTGATGTCAGCAGTAAACATTTGTACAATAAATACAAACACGCAACACGAGAGAGTTCTGTGTCATTCTTTTGGTAACCCAGGGCTGGAGAGGCCAGGGGCAAGAAAATGTTTCATACTAGCTTTCTTGACTGAAGAGACAACTTCTTCCCTAGAAAAAGGCTCATGTGTGCAAACCAGAAACTGATAGTGACCTTGCCATATGTGGTCTCAGGTAGCATCTTTCATGGTGGTGAAAGAGCTGAACTGCTCATGAGGACTGTGTTTGTTCAGCCCGACAAGCTTTGAAATGTATGGACTGGTAAATGTAAGTGAGCATGAAATCTGTTCAGCTCTACGTTAAACTCATGGCTTCAGCTTTTAGTACCAGGAACACTCAAGAAGAACATTTCTGCTCAGTTACATCACACCGAAGGACAGAAGCAACTCAAGCACAACAACAAACAGTAGTCTTGGTGGGAAACAGTTAAAAATACTTGAGTCATGTCTTTTCAAGAATTGAAGGACTAGCTGTGAAAAGCTTTATTGACTTCCAGGGAACCAGGCTGTAAACAACACAGCACAACTGAAGATGAGGACAGTATAATATATCTGACGGGTACAAATCTTCCACATGGCCAGCATCAGGCGAGGTGCTTGTCAAAAAGGCATCTGCAGCTGTTCCCTTTTCAGGCTGTTTACTCTACAGGAGGATTTACCATCTGTGCAGAGAAACAATGCACACCCCAGAAATCAGTGGCTGTCAGATGAAGCCTAGTCTCGTGGCTGAAGCGCAGGACAAGCAGTCAGGAGATTTAGATTCTATTTATTGCTCTCCTAGTGGCTCCCAGAGCAAATAAGGGGAAATCACTTCACTGCTTTGTGTCTTGTTTTCCTCCAAGATACTACTTTACCTTATTAGGGGTATGAACACCCATTTTTTGTGTTTATAAAGTGCTTTTTGTTCTTTGGATTGCAATGCTAAAGCAGAACTAAACAAGATGTATTTCCACAGAATTTCTAAAGCTTCGGGAGTAGGAAGTCAACCTCTCCACTGCAGAAAAGTTAAAGGTCCATAAACTATATCACAAACAACTCAAAACCAGTCCAAGAGTCACCGTGCTCATCAAGCTTATATGCTATCTCCATCAAGCTTATATGCTAAAGAAGTGATCTTTTAGAGATTATGGCAATGAGAACGCTAGAAATAGTGACAAAAGAGACAGAAAGATCAAATTTGTTCAGAGGTGAGCCAATACAAATGACTACAAACTTTGGGGATTTTGATATTCTACCCTGAATTTTTCAGCTCGTTATTGGCATTGGCAATTGAATGGCATTGAAAAGTCAAGGTATCCCTTTATATAATCCATTTTCTTCTTCAGAATAAATCTTTTAGAGTTTTTTCTTAATCAAAGCACTACAGCTGTGCAGGGCTCAGCATTTCATGTCAGATGTCCATGAAAAGCACTGAGTTCAGAATGTACAGTTCCTAGCACTACCGTGCTCTGAAGCACAACTTCACAAATTGTCCCAATAGAGACATATGAAATTGAGCTCTAGTTTGCTTAAATATTTCAAGAGTTTCCTGGATTGCCCTTACTCAGGGATTAGCCCTGAGTCTATATCAAAACTATGAAGGAGGTAACGGATGGGTCTTCACTGATAACACTTTTCTAAAGCCTAACAATATTGCTTAATAAAACGCATTTATGGAGCAAGACTGAGTATGTAGGATAAATGCTGTTGTCAGTTCCAGTGGTATACCTTGGTAGGATGCATGTTGAGTTATGTTCCTCTATGACACTTAAGAAAAAAGCGTTGTCCCACTAAAATTAATGTGGTTGCCAAAGTACTGTAGTATTATAATAAATATTTTCTAAATTTTCTGCCTTCCACTGAATAACTGTGTAATCAGTTCTACTCCTTTCCTATCTCAATGTGGTTGATTGTATATATAAGGAAAATGATCTAGCCATTTTTGTGTTTCCTTTTAATTCTTCTGTTGTTATTGAGTCCTAAATGATCTTGTTTTTGTTTTTACTGCTCTGTAATGAGTCACTGGCTTATTTAATTTAATTTTATTGTAATTGTTATCTTTTCATTCTTGTTTTTTTCCAGTCAGTTACTCATAAGACCACAAGATATAAACAGGACACTGTTGCTTGGACAATTTCTGTGGGTAATTTTTTTCACTGTCGCCCAAATCCAAAGCAAGTTACTGAATGGTCCTCACTTCCTAAGAACTTCCACCTCAGTCCATGTATATTTTCCCACATGTCATGTTTCTGTTGATCCTTACATTTTCCAACTAAAAGAGATCTGCCTGTCTGGTTTGGTTGTTGTTTGGAAGCTTTCTTGGGCTTTCTAACCATGCCTGATCTAAAACTTTCCATGGAAATTTTAGTGATAGAAAATCAAGTTTAGTTTTATATAATTTCTTTTGCAGCAAATAAATTTTGCTAAAAACTGGCTTTCAAATGAAAATTTGAGAGAAATAGTTATCCAGTGAAATGTTAAATTTTCCTTTGCCATCTCCCCCATTTTCATGCTAGCTTCATCTTTGGTGGAGTTTTCTGCAATGACTCTTGCTAGACTTCTTATCTTTAACCTGGTTGCCTAAGGAAATGGGATTTATGTGGTTGTGCTATGTTTGCATGTGTTACATACATGTGTCTCTTTATCCATCAATTCTTTATACTTTCGAAGCGACTGGCAGCTTTCCACTAAATATGATATAAAGAAAGAGGTCTAAATGTGTTAAGAATTTATGTTTCATTGTAGTAGTCAGATAGAGAAAAGATTTTAGTAATGCATCTATGAAGGGAAGAGCTTCAGTAGAAGTGACTTTGTATTCAATACCAGAGAAAGCAGATGAGAAAGAACAGTAAATGCCCAGCTATGGGAAAATCTCGCAATGGAGGTCACACCCATCAGAGCACACACCACAGGACATAAAGGCACAGAAAACCAAATTCATTAGTTCCGCTACTTTTTGTACTTTGTTTCCTATGAGGCTAGAAATCCTAGGAAACTATGAGACTGACTGTTTATAAATGTGTGCAACACGTTTGATTAGAATTGGTTCATATTTTGGGGCAAAGAAATTATTTAGTGCTTTTGTTTAAGGTGATCTGCAGCTCTTAAGCTGCACCCCCCTTATTGGTACCCAGAGAACTAGTAGACTTACAAAGACTTAGAAAGCTTAAATCTATGTCAGCATGCCTTCATTCCTCCTGTTACCTGTGCCACCTAAGATAAAAGAAGTTCAGAGATCCCTGTATATGCCACAATTACACCTTCCAGTCACAGCTTTAGACATACCCTAAGATGCAAATTATCTGGCATGAAAAAATATCTTTTGCATATCTATTTGCAGCTTTTACATGAAGTAGAGTTTATGGAGTATTCTGTAGTACCACAGAACTTCAACAGCCTCTGCAACTAATCTGCATTAGACCAGAAATTATTGATATAAATGTCACAGAACTGCTACAGATATTAGCCATTGTCCTGCAGCATTCAACAGATTGGATATGCCATGCTTCAAAAAGCTTTTCTATTGAGGAACCTTGGAATAGCCATGCCAAGTGGTGGCAAATTTTAGGCAAAGGCTTTGATAAACTCCAAGTGGTGTGGAAGCGACCTTAGAGATTAATAAATAATATAGTGATTTTCTCTGAGTCAGCAATGAGCTAGCCCACCTCCTCACAGTAGGAGGCACCAGGATGTTTGGAATGCCACCCATAGGACAAGAGGTCAAACTGAACTTCTGACCAGTGTGATCACTGAAAAATTTGTGGCTGCTTTTGCAAGAGTTAACACCAGTTAACTGAAGTCAGATTCCAGCTTGGGTAATTCCATTCTGCCTCTCTAAAATTCCCCGTTTATTTCAAACAGATGCAATATTTTTTCACTTCCTCCATTAAAGGCTGCCGAGTAGTTTTGTATGTTTTGTTGAGTACTTGCTGTGTTTTACCCCAAAGGTAGCTACAACACCCAGTGAATGACCCAGTGCAGAGCTTTGGGGCATTCAACACTATTTGTGGGGAAAATTTTGTTCTGTGTATTCATATGCAGAACTGCTAAACATTGTCATACAGAGCTGTGGTTTGTAGCAAACAGCCAACAAAAGCTAGCACTAAGAGGATTTTGTCCCATGGACAGATCAGTAGAGTATGAGGCAGACCTGACCTCCAGTTTTAGCTCTTCTTTTTATCTCAAGTAGCAACTTGGTCATGTTCCTTCACTTTCTAGTAAGGCCAAAAAGCACCTTAATTTTACTTCAGAATACGTTCACTTGGACCCTTAATTTCTGTGCCTCACTACTCATTAGTAACAGTGGAATAGCAATGCTCATTAATGTATCATTAATATTTACTATAATGGATGCTTTATGGTCACTTTCAAAGGGAGATGTATTCCTATTTCCCATTTCTTCAGACAAATATAAATTGATGAATGAACAAATGGATCAATTTATACCATACGCAGTGCTAGACAACTCATAGTGCTTGATGGCAGTAAAAGGAAACACAGAAGTAAAGCCAGAAACACTAATTAAAAGCATGTTCAGTGAGACAGAACTGTAGCTTGGTCTTAACGAGTGTGCGGTAGAGATAATGTAAAAGCAATTACTTTAGCAAAGGCAATTTACTGAAAAATTGTTTTTTACTGAGCACCAACTTACTCAGTTCACGGGCTTGCTGCCAGGAAGCAGAGCCAATTAGTGCCACTTACTATGGGGACACTGAGATGTGGCCATCTGCCTGCTGAGACTCACCCCATATCTTTTCACCATGCCACGCGATTCCTCTGTGTCAATATGAATACCCTTTCCAACCTATTCTCAGCAATATGCATTGATACGGTATCTGTCATCCTGAATGATAACCCTGCACGTTACTAATGTAATAAACTAATCCAGAATTTATGTCTCTTTTTTTAATCATGATGTGTGACATGCCTACACTAGGCTTTACAGTAGTGTGAGACATATTGGTGTAAATCTAGCATTGCTCCACTGATTTCTGAATTTCCACCAGTATAACTGAGGCAAGAATCTGACCCTTTGATCATGATGCACTTCTGGGACTGAAGTTCAGATAACCCTGCAGTATACCAACAAACTGGAAAGGTAACTGAAAAATGTAAATGAAGGTTATATTCAGGTTTTCTTATCAAGGAAAACTGTGAACCAGCAGTGACATAAAAATCAGCTGGAAGAAAAGATAAGCCTCTGTGCTTTTTCTGCCACTCATAGGATTTCTAAATTCAAGTAACACTCACAAAGTTTTTATAAAAAAGTAAATGTGTAGCCTTTTGGTTGCAATTCAAATTCTAATAAAACTGTTTATTGAACTCCTTGACCCCTTCCTGGAATCTGCTTGAGCTTCCCAGAACTTTGTGTCATGTGGTTCTTGGTCATTAATAACTAAGTATGACACAGCAGTTTAGACGCACAGCAGCCTTTCCTCCATTCTGCAGGCGCCAGGACAGAGCACAGAGAACACAAACAGCTCAGCCCAGGCTTCAGGATCCAGTCCCAGAGCAGTGCTGCCGTGATGCAGCAGCAAGCAAAAAGGGCAAAGGCAGGAAGTGATTCATCTGAGTACAGTACAACGTGCGGGACATGATCAAAAAGATCCCAACCTTCAGTCAGGACAAGTACAGTACTGGGCAAACGGCTCTAGGCTCCATCCTGGATATTAGATCCATCTCCCACTCTGTTTACACTGAAAGACTCCTCCACCAGCCAGCTGTGCATTAAAAGCAGCGTCTGGTGCTAAAGAGGGTCAGTGAATCGAAAGACCTCTGAATACATGGCTGATCTATTCTGTCCACCCACTCATTTACGTTTATATAGCCCTTCTGGCTTTTGCCTGGAAATATTTGGCTTTCAAACTAGAGATCTCTCCAGCAGTTCTCCTCCAGCTTTTGGACTGCTTTACTGTTCCTTGAATCTACTTAGCCGTTTCCCTGCCAGTTCCCAACCCCTCAGCCCCTCTGTCCCGCCCCAGCCCCATGGCTAATTTATCATCTCTTCTTATGACAACTGGACTTTAGCTAAGAAATTTTGAGTATCAGTTTCCAAAGGGCAGAGCTGTTGTGTCTGCTGCAGCAAGATACATTCCAGGTACATTCTGCCCCACCAATTATATGCTTAAAAGAAAAAAAAGGGCAGGGATATTGCTGTATGGAGACGCTAATCACATTCTAGTGTGAGATGCTGCGCTTCAGCTACAGTGGGATGAATCAGACTCATTGTGAATTGATTCAAAAGTCATATCTTTGCCAAATTTGGACTTAGTTACACATATGCATCTCCTATAAACCAAAGAAAAAACCTGTATGGACCTATGGGGGAAATGAGTTTAATTTTGATCGAGTTCCTTGTGCTGTCAATCACTGCAATTTCACTGGAGTGGCTCCAAACTTGCTGTAGGAACTTGGGTGGTGAGGGAGAGGGAGGAGAGAAAATTGAAATCTCAAGTTAGGTGGGAAGTAATACATTACATCAAATTATGATTTTTTTTTCTTCCTATTTGTGTCCTAAGCTGCTTCTGCTTACTTCTCCCTGTCTCTCTCCATTGTATTTACAATGCATATTTGCAAACACCATTGCTCTGCATGCTCAGTTCAGTTAAAATTCATTTGTTAAGGAAACAGAAATGTCCCTGAATCCCTAGAATAAACGCTGCAGCACCTGAAGTCCATTATTACCTTCTACTCCAAGCATCAGGCATGCTTTGACCCACCTTCTCAAGCACAAACATGAACACAGCACAGGTATGTCATTTTCAACAAAAACGAGTCTACAGAAAGAAAAACATTTGCCTGCAAATCCAGTTCTCCCTCTGGGGAGAGAATGAGAGAATGAACTGCCTATGGCAGGTCTGATTTGTGTTGCTTTATGCAAGGCTGGAAGGTGTTCAGAAAGTATGGTGATGGGACTGGTATTGACACTACTCTAGAAAGGACCCAGCATTCATTTCAGAGAAATAAAGGGCTCATCTAGACAATGAGATATTTAATATTTTAGTATATCTAACTAAGTTAATTTAAAACATGTCAAAGGCTCACTGTCTTATCTGTTCTACTGTTAACTGGTGTTAGCTAACACATTCCACATCCCGGTCTAGACAAAGCCTAGAAGCAAGGAAAGCAAACGAATGACACATGGAGTAAGGACTGTACCAGAGAGAAGAAACGAAGGGAGACGCTGTGAGAAAAGAAGCACAGACAAAGAGGAAGACAATGAAATGGAAAAAAAATAACACTATCGTTATAATGAACAGGACCAGCTGAGCTTTCGAGGGGTGCTCTTTTTCCTAATCCATAACACATGCTTCTTCTTAACTCCAGTTATGTGTTTGTTTATTTGTTGTGTGTTTTTGTAAAATGAATCAGCCTTAGAAAAAACCCATGGATTTAAATTACAGAGGGCAAAAATCTCATTGTACGTCAACTACTTTGGCAAACCCCATAGGTAGTTAAAGAGGAAAAGCTACTTGGGAATTTTCCGATGAAGAGTTTCTCTGTTTTGTTTTTTTTTTTTTTTAAAGGAAAATTACACTATGTTGAACCTGAAACTTTTCATGGCAACATGGCATTGGAACTGTCCTATTTTGTATAAATATTAAATATGCATTGAACTTGGTCTCCCACATCCCATAGAAGTACTCCAACCACTGTAGCTCAAAATTATCTCTTTAGTTCCAGTGATCTGCTGAATTTTTAATCAAAATAGAATAGCACAACAGGAGAGCCCTAAAGCAACCACTGATCTGGTGATTAATACCCTCACGTTAGACTTGGGGCATGAGTTCTACTTCTGCGTTTGACTTATGAAATCTCTCACATTCCAGCTAATTGTCCTAGCTACTGGGCTATTAATTATTTTGGGGTAATGCTTGCATGTTCTTCAAGGACAATTTGGGAAGGTGAACATAGTGATGGTGGCTCCTACTGAAAGCTCTTGAGGACAGTAAGCTTTGGTCCTTCACGACCAGGTGGCCAGACATGTTTTCAAGTGACTGAAACGGAACCACTTCCTTGTTACATTAGTGCGTGGATGTTCTGTCACAATATGGGACATATTCTGGTCACATAACCTAACCAGAGCATTACTGTTACATTATCAGATACGAGGGACATCTGCATTTTCGTCATATGACACAGATATTTCCCATGATTTGGCAGAGAAAAGGTAGCAGAGAACAGGATGAAGACCACTCGAGATAGGCACCAGGCTCATGGTCTTCTCCCTGACCATTTGTGTCCTCAGGAGAAGAGGCAGCAGGAAGTAGACAGCAGGGCACAGGAAGTGTTCAGGAAATTTCACTTAACAGTTAAAACCTCTATGTGAATGAAGCCTTGAGCCTGTTTTGCTTCAAACAATGTTCCATTCAAATTATGACTCAACTTTTGGGGCCTGATCCAAAGCCCACTGAAGACAATGAGAGTTTTTCCATTGACTTGAGCAGCCTTTGGATGAGGGCCTTGATCCTGATCCTGAAAGCCTGATTCACATGAGAAAGGCTACACAAAAAAAGATCAAATCCAGAAATCCTTGTTGAGATTGTGCCCAATCCTTTCCTAGGGAAGTATACCAAATTAAACCAATGAAGCCAATTTAGTCTGATTGTCTGCTCACTATCCTGAACTTCACATAACATTTGATGATCACAGGGATTTATAAGGACAAATCCTTGGTCCTACACTTTTGCAGAAGTGTTCATGTTTGCAGAGCTGATAAACTGTTTTTCTTCCGTCTTGACTTTATTTTGTTTGGGAGTGTTATCAGAATGCAATTCATGAACCATTTAGTATAGGCTTCAGTATATGTTACACAGTTCATGTTAAAGCCCAAGGTCCAGTTATACTTAAATGTGTTGTCTTTGTTACAGAAAGCTAAGGTGTTCAAACTGTAATGTAGATAAAATAAGTAGGACTTACTTTTAGTAGCTAATGCTTTCACGTGCTGTTTTTTGTGGGCAGGGTTTTTTTTTAGTAGAAAAGGTATAACCTTTTTCAGCTACTTTTGAAGATATACCTTATTATATTTGAATAAGATGTCTTTAAACCCCAGTATTCAACCATAAAAGAAGAGAAAGACCAAACAATGCAACATTTGGGCTTTGCAACTTCCTCCACATAGGCTGTATTTTCAAAGCAAATACCAGCTGGAATGATTTTCTAAATTCCTATACATTAGTCTGTATACAAACATACTGTCCAACTGTAACTCTTTGACTGGGCAGTTACCTGTTGTGACACCTTGCTTACAAACATACAGCTGGAGATCACAGCGTGTATTAAAATCTCTTGGATGCTACTAATCATCAACTCAACTCAGCATGTTTATTTTGTGCCTGAGGAAGCTTTTCATACAAATACTGTTAGCCCTTTTCTTCAGTGCACACTATATGGTATATAAATAATATTTGATTGTCCTGGTGGAGTTACAACACAAAAAATGCTTTTACTCATATGGTTTGTATTAACTTTACAAGGGAAATACAGTATATGGGGAAAATATTTTTTTTTTTTTTGTATAACCATGTCTACACCCTGGCTGCTGCCACAGGACTGTTTTGGTTAACACAATGAATGATATGGCCTTGATACGAATGGGGTCCAATGTGACAAAGAGCACAAGCAATACAGTAAGGAGTGCTAATGAGGGGAATGGAAATACATCAGCTCCTTTACCTCCACATTCAACCTTGCAGAAAATTTACTTTGGTGATTTCTGTCAAAGCTTTACCTTGTAAAGCTATGCTGCCTCATTTTCAAGCACAGCCAAAACCTCAGATTGCCTCACAGAACTGAGTGCTCCAGGATCCATAAACGTCATTTCCCAGGATAATCCTTGACTTTTGTTTGAGTCTGTTATTTCCCACTTAATACCCACAGCTTTTTAATTGGTTATTATTATTTCTTATTATATTTGAAAATTTTAAGAGTCTCTTAAGAAGCAAAAAAGGGGATGTAATTAAAGAAAAATGTAGAGAATAATCCAAATCCAGTGTGACTTTACAGATGTGACAGACATTGATTCTTGCCCCTGGGGAGGGAGACAGGAAGCTGTGGTGGGCCAGAGCTCTCAGCCATCATTTGACTGCAAAATATTCCCTTAGGACTAACTTTGTAAAATACATTCACACAATAACCGTTCAGTAGCTCCTGCATGCAAACTCTGTGACGTAGACTGTACTGGTGCTGTGTTTAAGTTAGGATGATCTTTTACATTATTTTGATGCCAGTGTAATACAATGGACATTTATTTACTTGATTTAAAAACAACCATTGACCTGCCACATGACTTCAGGCAAGTTACTTCTGTGTGCTGTTTTTTATCTTCTGGTAGCCTTTCAGACCTTTAGTTCCTCTTCTAATAATAAATAAAAGTATAAACAGTGATTACAAGAAAAGGAAAAGATGCTATATGAGTACTGTACATGGAGACTGAAGAAGGTAATACAACACAATCAATTTTCAAACAGCATCTGCACCCAGACTTGATACAAAATCAGACTAATTTTATATGTATGGTTTCTTTTGCACCCCATTTTGAATGTTTAGCTCTTTTGACTTGTTTGCTAGGTCAGTTCATACACTGTCATTCCAAGTAGTAAGTACAAGACCAAACTCAGTTTTAAGTTAGATTATCATTAAAAATAAACAGAGATTAACACAGTGCTCCTACCATTGACTTTGGTGGGTATTGAGTTCATATGAAGATGGCATTACTACATGCTAATTGGTACAAAATTTCATATGCTGTACTAAAGACTTAACAATAACTTATCATCATTAGACTTAAGGACATGCACAGACAGTTCCTTGAATGCCAAATCTCCTACTCAGTGGGCTATGCACAACGACAGCCAGACACGCTGTATAGTATCTGTAAGAGATCCTGATCATACTGTTGATTAATATTCAAGCTAGCTTTCAAAACACAGCTTTGAGACTGAAATGTCACTTATCATGAAGAGAGGATCTGTAAAAACAGAAATGGGAAGATAAGGAGGACGAGACTGGAAAGCACAAAGGGTCTCCCAGTGCCTCCCAGTGCTGGAATGATCCTAGCCTGAAGAAGCCAAGATGGGTGACTTGATTATAAAAAAGGTGGTAAACAGGAAAAGATCATGGAGGGAAAAAATAAACATATAAGGCTCAAATAAGACTGATACAGAAATCCCATACACTAGTTGCTGTTAATAGTTAGTGTCTGTGTGACACATTCACACCATAGCAGGGTGGGTGGGGCTGTTTTTTGATCATTGCCTGATTGACGTTAATGACATTCTTCCAATGGCTGTGGCTTTCCTCATACCACACCCAGGAGGGGTCAGAGGCACATTCCTCCTGAGTATTAATGTGAAAAAACATATTTTTAGTCAAGTTGTTAAATGATGCCAGGTGTTTGCTCTGGTTGCCTTAAGTAGTCTAGCATTGTCAAAGCTCAGCCTGAACTTCCCAGCAATGTGTAACTCAGCTCTTGAGATTGCACCAGCTATCTGTTTTTAATCCAAGTCCAGGTACTAAACTGATTATACTCATCCCTATGATAACGCCTCCTGTGCAGTGGAAGACAGCAACATCTGTGAGTGTGGACACAAGCCCAGCATAGCATTGTGAATTGCCATGTTTATTTGTGTTGCCTAGAAGCCCCATTTACAGATCAGGAGCCTGTGTGATGGACATAAAACAAAAGCATTGCACTTTCCATGGAAGGTTTATTTACCTCTGTTGCTTTTGTTCTGTCTGCCATGAAAAGCCTTACTTCTGCCAGTGAAAAAAAAGCACCAAAAATGGAAATGGGCGTAGGTCCACTGCCTTAAATACATCAGTGTAAGATGTGAAGCAGTCATCCAGTCCAGATTATCAAAGCATTCTGCAAAGCTGAAACCTTGTAACAAGCTAAACTCCGGGCTTCTGAGCCCAATTCCCAAGGCCACTGAGAACCTCCAAGTAACAGCAAGAAAAGAACAGTAGCCTCTTAAGAAAGAAGTCCATACAAATGCATTCCTTGTTTTGAAAATGAAAGTTGACATTTTCAGATGCTGTGTACATAAATAAGAGGTCACACTGCCATGCTGAACACTCAGCAGATCCCAGGAAAGCTAATGGCAACTGTTAAAGCTCAGAATTCTGGAAAATCAGAATCTTTCTACGTTAGGCCCCTAATTTTAGGAATTTCAGTTTATAAATAAGTGATTCATGCCACACCTAAATTCAATAATGACAATGAATCTAGCAAAATCAATGTACTGAAGACCTCCAGAGATAGTTTCGTAACAGCTTTGTAGGATGTCTGTGAAACCTGTATGCTGTGGTATTCACACTAGCTGTGCTACTATAACCGTGGCAAGGCTGGTGTTTGCATGTTCCGTCCTGTTCTCTCTTCCACCCTTACAATCTCTCATTAGGATCAGTAACAACCCTATGGAAGCAAAACGCAGACTAGCCTGGATTGTTCCAATGTCTCCAAACGTGTGGCGCAGCAGAAGGCTGCACGCATGGAGGAGAGGGAGGGATGCCTTTCTCTTTTCTCCCTTGTGCACACAGAGGTGATGGCTTAGCCCACACCTGATCACGACAAGACAGGCTGTCAGTTGATCAGGCACTGCACAATGGCTGAACTAATGCTCCTCACCCCCAGCAGAGAAAATGTATGGGCACTTTTAATCAGAGACACAGTAAGTACCACGTTCCATCCGTACAGACCCCTGCACAGACCACAGACCACTGTCATGTAGACCTCAAGTTTGAACTCATTTCACACTGACAGGTACATCATTACGTATATACACAACTAGGAATCTTTCAGGTATTGAAATTCCTTCAGGGTCTGAAAACCTGGTTAGGGGTGTGAGTACAGATCTATTTATAGCAAGATAAATATTTGTGTAAACATATAGAGAAAAAGAAGGCAAATCTTTAAATTAATTAGAACATACTCTGAAAAAGTGAGATTTAAGTAGTGAAAAACTTTCATATAGATGTTCTGGATTAATTTCCTAGATAGTATTTTCTAGAACAGAGATCTAAATCAGTCTTTTAACAGTCTGTCTACTTCCAGATTTTGCAAGAGCAATTTTTTATTTTTTTCCAATTTCCCTGGTGACCCAGTCACATATATGCATTTTCTCAGGATTACAACAGTGATTCCTTCTCGATGATGGTTCTATTCTGCACTTTATATTAAGGCTGAACATTGAGGCTCAGAATGTTAATCATGAAAAGAATAACAGAATAATCAGTGGTTGCTTACAGAGCAGTGAAGTTGAAGATCAGCTGCTGAGGACAAATACCAGACACGAACAGGCTTCAGAAGAACAGAGTCCTGAAATACTTAAACACAATATAGTTCCCTTAACATAGCCCTTTGAGGTCACAATCTTTTCTAAAACAAAACGTCTTCCATACAGAACACACTTGACATCTATGTCAGGCCTTTCCAGAGGAAAATGGGGATGGGACACAGGCTTTCACTAGGCAGGGGGGTTCTCACTGTAACTAGCCAACTTCACCATGTGACTAAAGACGCAACTTCTGTGCAAATCATTCCAATAAGCAGCTGTATGCTTTTTCAGCTACATCCTATTAGTTGATCATGTTCAATCAATTAAACTAAACTCAAAAAGTAACAGTGGAATTTTGTGTTCATGCATATATGAAAGAGGAAAAAACAGTTTTTATTATTATTCCTATGCTAGCAGGATCTGCAGACTAACCAAAGACTGGGGACCATAAAATGACATTCTATGCACACAGGCAGTAGTAAAGAATTTCAGGCAGCTTTGCTTAGGGTGTAAAGGAACATGCCATCAGAAGAGAAAAGTAAAGTAGAATAGCTGAGGGATTATTATCAACAGGCTATAGCTAGGCAAAATGAAGCACAAAAAGCTAAGTATGTAGGAACAGGATACTCTTATCTTTAAATGGCCTATGAGTTTTTAGTTGTGTTTTTAGTTGAACTTCTTACAGAGCAGAACCAGAGCTTGGACGTGTTGTGTCTTCAAATCATTTTTGTTGTATGGGAAGGAAAGACACAGCACATTGAGTAGGTAACTCAGGAAGCCTGTGACCAGAGTGGGTTTTCAGCTCTTCTGGCACACTCTAGAGTATCTGAACCATAAGAGTATTTTCTCTTTGGGATCCAGTCAGACAGACCGCTCTCCATTACAGCAATGTGCTACATAAGACTGGAAACAGAAATAATTCACATCCAATCTATACTTCCCAAGCATGGCTCCTCCTGCACACCAAAAATCTTTCATCTAACATCTTTGGTGGAGTCACTTATAAGCTACATCAATGACAGGAGACTTGGGGGGTTTGTGAACTGCCTCTTCTCATTGCTTTGCAAATCTGAGTCAGTCTCAGAAATAAGAGAGAGACAGGAAAAAATAGAAAGGGAGAAGTGGTTAAGGCATTCCTCTGTGACGCAAAAGGCAGTGATGTCAGAATTCGAGACCACAGACACCTTTGCCAAAATGAATGGGATTCCAGCAGGCTCCAGCTGGTCTCATGGTTTGTGCATTCTGCGTTGTTTCCTGGATACCAGCAATTCCCAGCTGTAAACTGAACAACCATTAACCCTTCCCTGTTGTGGGTTTCCAGGCAGTCACTCACGGGGGGAAGTTTTTCCCTTGCTGGTGAAAGATTCCAATATTTCATAATCAGGCATCTTGTATGAATCAATGGCTAGTTTAAAAATAACCCCTTGACCCTAACTGTCTGGGAGAGCCATCAGAACAATGAAAAAGAGAAGCTTTTATACAAAGCAACATTTCTTATCTGATCCCTCAACTGCTTCCCTGCGCCTTTGAGTTTCATTCCCCATTTACCCATGTGACTTACTACCTTTTTCACTTTCCAGGATCTCATTTTTCCTTTCCTACTTTTTTTTCTTCTTTTTTTCTCCCCTCCTTCAAGCTCACTTCTTTTTCTTCCTATCTCTGGAATGAGAAGATGAGGCATGGCTTTAGCTCTGAACTTACACGGGGCATAGATCTGAAATCCTGGACCTGACATACAACTCCCAGAAATTTTTGTGAGGGAAAGCATCCAAATTCTTAATCTAGTGGCTGATTCCCTCCTGGCACAAACTGAAAACCTAATTTTGGATCTCAAACCCCTGCACTTCCCGAAAGTAAAAATCTAGGCATGGATTTTTTTGGCTGAACTAGCCCTCCCACTGCTGGGAGTGAACAAGAGTCTGAACTCAGGCCAGACCAAAATAATCAAATATCTGATTTATTAATCACTATTAATCAAATTGCATTTAAGCTGCACGGGCAGGTCCCACTGCTCTTCTCTCCTGGTACTGACTGGAAGAACACACAGCCAACGAAAAACATAACACAGACTGAGACATCAGAACAAATCTCATCAACTGAGTACTAATCTTCAGAGCGGAAAGTATGAGTTACTTTGAAAATTGCTATGCATTCAAGTAGTGAAAAGACAAATACATACAACATCAGAGCAAGTTAAAATACAATTGTTACATTTTTCAACAGTGAGAGGATATACTTGTCCAAAACCTAAACATTTAAAGTAACTCCATTAAGAGCTAAATTCCATTTCTAGCCTGATCAGCACAAACTGCTGCTGCTGTCACACTAAGCCCATATACACTCTGATTATGTTATCTGAAAAGAAATGTGGGTCAGTGATTCCCAATCAATAAGCACTACAGTCCTGCTTGAGACTCTTCGCGCTACACCTTGTGCTGATGCAATGAAGGACAGGCTCTCCCGTCACCACTGCATAGAACTATCGGGGTAGCCAACCTCACCTGCATGTTTCAAACTCGCTTAACCAGCTGAGAGTTTAAACAGGGCAAAAGTTGGGTTCTTTTTATTTCCTTTCTAAGTTTTGAGCTTTTATGGTTCGTGCATTCACATTTTTCTCTACTAACATGAAAATTGATAATTCTGATGTGGCCAGAAAGTTCTACTTTAAGAAAAATAATAAAATATGAAATCTGGAAACTCCGATCCTGCAACCTCATCTTTCTTGGCATGTGGTTAGGCCACAGTGCCAGTGGTTAGATCCCCATTCACAAAACGGGCCTCAGCCCCCAGCAGTGTATCACAGGACAACTTTTGTGGAAGCTGAGCACAAAGACAACCATTCTGGCAATGCTGGAGAGAGTGGTTCTGCCACCCCTCCCCATCTTTCATAAGCCTACCGCAGTCCAGCTCACAGTAAGGCTGCAATATAATTAGACAAACTCATGTTTTTCTCTTTCAACTTGTAAAACACTATGCACTAGCCTATTTGATAAGACAAGAGTCAGTAGGCCTTATTCTGTAGAACATTTTATTTCTTCCTGCACTACTACATAGATGTATTATTTACCACAAGCTCAAGCAGTGGGGAAGTGTAATTCCAGACCCTCAAGTCTTTAGAAATAATAAAGGTGAATTTTCCTTGAGCAAGAGAGAGATACAAGAAAGAAGGTTGGTAAACTAAGCAAAATGAAGAGTGAAAAAGAATATGATTTCTGGCTATAAATACATCAGGAAGAAAATAGGAAAGGAAGGAAAAGAACAGTTTAAGCTAAATATTATTGCTGCTGTAAGAGCAAATAGGCATGAACTGACTACTAATAAACTAAGGCTGAAAATTAGAAGGCTCCCAACCAATTCAACAATCTGATTCTAGGGCTGTTAAACATGGGAGCAGCAGAGACCAAAACCCTAGCTTAAGAATAAAACTGTTAAGGCAATGAAAACAATTGTATAACATGATACTTCTGAGAAGGCACTTGAGTCAGCATCCCAAGCAGTCCTTCGCAGGCCTGTATTTCTGAAAGTTTCCCTTTTCTTTTTAGCTGCTTTAGCATAGCAGACAAGCATTTCACTTTCACTTCACTTGCAGCAATGTTTTCATTTCTGAGACCAAAGAGGAAGAGGAGAGGTTGTGTTGCAGTCCAGGGGCTAAGACATGAAACGCTCGGCCAGTTGGGCTTCTATTCCCACCCTCTCAGTCTCTCAGTCACTAACTTCTTGCATGATCCTTGATCATTCTGTTTCCATCCATTTTGACTCAGTTTATACCAGGTCAGAGCTAAAAATAGATACATATCTTTATTATTTCTACTGTAGTAGTGCTGCAGAGCCAAACACTACATTTCATGTGGAATACAATGCCCATCCTCCAAAGTATTTATTACTAGGTATATATAATAAGCAAATATTGGGAGTAAGCATTAAGTCAAAAGGAGCTGATCCTGATCAATGTGATGAAGCTCCCTTATTAGCTTTGAAAAGATCTTTGGGATCTTTGAGTCCCAGAAAAGTGACACCATTGATACAGGTTAAATTATCTCTACAGGGCCTAAAGATGCACACATATGGCACTAATAGTAAACAACTAATATTAAATAGGAAAGTATGATAATGCAAACAGTATAAAAATCTGAATTGTAGAATTATAGAATACTTTAGGTTAGAAGAGACCTCAGGAGGTCATCTAGTTGTGCTGGTTTTGGCTGGGATAAAGTTAATTTTCTTCATAGTAGCTAGCATGGGGCTATGTTTTGGATTTGCGCTGGAAACAGTGTTGATATCACAGGGATGTTTTAGTCACTGCTGAGCAGTGCTTACACACAGTCAAGGCCTTTTCTGCTCCTCACCCCACCCCACCAGTGAGTGGGCTGGGGGGGGCACAAGGAGCTGGGAGGGGACACGGCTGGGACAGCTGACCCCAACTGCCCAAAGGGCTATTCCATACCATATGGCATCATGCTCAGCATATAAAGCTGGGGGAAGAAGAAGGAAGAGGGGGACGTTTGGAGTGATGGCGCTTGTCTTCCCAAGTCACCGTTACGCGTGATGGAGCCTTGCTTTCCTGGAGATGGCTGAACAACTGCCTGCTGATGGGAAGCAGTGAATGAATTCCTTGTTTTGCTTTTCTTGCGTGTGCGGCTTTTGCTTTACCTATTAAGCTGTCTTTATCTCAGCCCACAAGTTTTCTCACTTTTACTCTTCCAATTCTCTCCCCTATCCCACCAGGGGGGAGTGAGCGAGCGGCTGTGTGGGGCTTAGTTGCCAGCTGGGATTAAACCATAACACTAGTCCAACTCCCTCACTCGCAGCAGGCCAGCTCGAATCAAACTGAATAGAAAAGATGTCTGACAAGGCAGTCATGCCAGAACAGGCCTTTTCAATTCTACAATTGCCAAAGAAAGTACAGTCCTGCATGGCCTCAGCAGCTCCTGAGCCAAAGTTTCTGTGATATTCACTGTGATGTTCACACAGACCTCTGGGTTTCCCAGCTTGGTAGAAATTAATTACATTTGAGTCTTGCTCTTAAAATCATTGGTTGTCCTGTGATAATTATCAACATGGAACCCCATAGGAAGATGCTGTAAAAGGCCAGTCAGGTTACTAATATCAAGCTGCATTAAAGAGCAGCCAGCCCAGCACACGATTATTAGTCACAACAGAGATTAAACAAACCTGCTTGGCCTCTTTCCCCTTTGCTTTGTACTGATGTTCACAGATAAACCTATGCGAGAGAAGCTGGAAAGAACTGAATGTCCTGTGGGAGCTCTTATCAAGACGAGGGAGGGAACAGTGAATAACCACTCAGCAAGTCACCTTCTAAGTTTAAAAAGCAGCCTGTTGTTTTAAAGTATGTTAGTCATCAACAAGTTGGCTGGAATGTTCTTAATTTCCTCAGTTCCCCCTCTCCACTATCCCTCTGCTGGGATTAGCTAGCTGGTTTTCCTTATGCTTTTTTTATAGACAAGACCAAAAAATCTTTTGCCTGTTTTTAGAATCTAACTTGTGTCATCTTGTTTGGAAGGCTAACATATGTTTGTTCTAACATATGTTTGTTCTTCCTCCTTTGAACTGTAAACTCTTGGGACAGGGACTTTTTCTCATCCAGTATTTGTCCAGCACCAGCACAACCATCTTCATCAGAGCCTTTCTCTGTTCCTGGCATACAAACAGTAACTCCAAGCTACACAGTATTTGCTTCTGCAATTCTTCACCACTGGAAATAGACTCAACTCCTGGCAGCTAGAACCTGATCAGAAAAGGCCACCATCAAGGTCAACCCAGGGTGTCCCAGGAGATGTCTGGCTGAGATGTGGAATGGAGTTCTCCTGCTCTGCCCTTCTCTCTAGATTCTCACTTGTGCACAAAGATGCAAAGATACATTTCCCAATATGACACTCAGTCACATTTTTCACGTTTCTGTTATTTAAAAACAATAGTGCACATGATCTACACAGGATTGACTGATTGAGGCCTCTCTTAAAATGTAGATTCAAAAATATAAACATCAATTTCTGGCATATAGCCAAGCTGACCACAAACAGCAGAACAGACCCTACCCCACTGCACTGCCACAACTCCAATAACAGTGATTCCAGTATCAGCTTTGCTATTCCCAATTCATTCTGGCTTCAACTCCACAGCAGTAACACTTTCTAGCCCTCCTTTTTCTGTACAGTTCCCTTCCCTTCTGACCTTCCAGTTCAAGGAAGAAGAAACTAAAGATTCATTTTTTCTGTATTCTATCAGGATGCCAGGATATCCTATATTGTTAGCAATTACTATTATTAATCATCTGTAATTTCAGAAGTACAGATGGTTTGCTTAGCAAGTACAAAACACAGAATAGGTTGGGCCAGTAGGAGGTAGATACTTAGCAAACATCTCTACTCATAGTTCTTATGGTTAATTCCTCAGAGTAGCTTCTCATCAATACTGCAGTCACTGATTTTTTTTTTTAGTTTGCCAATTTGGTTATAGCATTTGACTCCAACTTGATCTCAGGATCAACTCCTCTTAGGGAAAATGCCACCACTGCCCTCTCCTGTCCTTTGCTTGTCTTCTGTTTTCATTCCTCCTTTTCCCAATTTTTCATTAACTCTGAACCTACAATCTTCTTATGGATGTGACACAGAAGAATGCCTAGGAAATTTTTTGTGCCCTCTTCTTTGTCATATTTAGAAGCCCTCAAGACACAAATCGTCTCTTTTCTGCATTTGTTTGTATGGCACCCAGCACAAGAGGTTTTGCCAGGGGCACTGACTACCAGCATAATGTAATATCCACTCCTGTGGCTATACCACAATCTGCATAGCTTTCCAGCTCTCACTTCTCACTACTGTTAAAATAAGTTCAATGATATAAAATTGGCAGCATTAGGTTCTTGTTTTTCTGGCATTTCATACCAATATCTACTTCTGAAAACCTCTTTACTAGATTGTGGAAGAACTTTGGGCAAGCCTGTGTACTTTATGGAGCAAGAAGAGCATTCTAAGAGTGAAGACAAGTTTTGGGTAGCATCCCCTCTCCCACTGATTCTTGAAGATTTGGGTCTGTGCTGAATACTGATTAGTTTTGCTGAGAAATTTAACAAGTTATGAAATCTGCAATAGATACTGATAGCACAAAAATCTGAAAAATCATAGGCTAAATATGCTATGAAATCAGAGGTCAATGAGCATGCAAGAATATAGGCAGTGATTTCAAACACAACTAAGCACACAAACAGCTAATTGTGATTCCTTGCATGCACAAACTGCCTTAGATATAAAAGATGTGTGAATCACATATAAAACTAGGCACAGAGCTGTACACATGTACCACAGAGCATGTGCTATGCCTGCCCAATGGCTGCTCTGGTGAAGGATAACCCTAAAAGTAGAGAAGTCTCGGACTCAAAACTTCATTGAAGAGAAAAGTTGTTACACAGAGACAGACTATTAGGAATAATTAGGAAAATATTAATCAGACATAATAAGACCAGAGTCTCATTTTGTTCTGCATAAAAAGGAGAGACTTAGTATTTTAGTCTAGCCTTCTCCAACATAGTTGAGAAATAGCAGATTCCACATTCCACTACTATGACATTGACTGATAAAACAAAAGAAATGGATGTGAAGAATGTATGTAAAGATATGTTCCTTCTGCCTATGAAAGGCTGGACAAAATAATGTAAATGTTACTTCATGCTAGGACCAACTGCAGGTCAAGACATACTCTAAACATCACACACTTTAAGAAGTCATTTCACCTGAAATGTACAAATGTAATTAAACAATAAGCTATTTATGTTTATCCCCAATGTCATAAGCAGCAGTTACTAAAGAGGAAAAAATGTCGAAAGACCATTTTTGACCACATTAACACCAAAGCTCAATATACAGGCAGACAGAAGAGCGTGGCTAAATTCCTATCCATGTTTCTGGGAATGGGAAGGATTCAGAGCAATACAGACGACATCTGGACATGTGGGCACAGTATTTGTCACTACCATACTGGTTCAGTTCCTATCAGTGTTACTATTGGCTAGAAATAACTGGGAGTAGCAGAGAAAAGGTCAGGCCAGGGCACTTGAAGGATACTACCTCTGCTTTGTCAGGCACCTGGATCCCAAGTCTTCCTTCATTTGGAGTAGCAGGCACTGGTAATATCACATATCCAATTCCAGGTATGAGGGGGCCATGCATCACTTAGTAGTTAATAGTGACTCCAGGGGTAGCAGCAGTGAGGACAAGGACAAAAGCACAGGAATTAGAGATCTAAGTCCCTGAGGCTACAAAATATGTGAAAATACTTTCACATATAACAATAATACGATGATACTACATGATGCAGCTGGACACCAACCTATCCTCTCTTTTATGGACTCACAATAGGATTTTAAGTCAGAGAGCAAGGAATGAAAATTTTTCCTTTTTCCTTAGGGAAACCTTGTCATCCAGGTTTGGTCATATCATAACAACATGAAAGTCCATGTCAAAGGCAATGTAATGTTTTGTGACATTTTAAAGAAAAAACATAATTTGAAATGGGCCCACTGTGTGAATAGGCTCAGATGAAGACAGAGCCATATGATACAACCCTAAAAAGTCGCCTGCTTTTAGCGCATTGTTTCTACATCACTAGGTGATACATGCAAAGTGAAGGGAACAGACCAGTGATTTTATATATGACTTTGTGACTTGTCTCCCTCTTATCTGACATTTGTATCTCGTAATATCTCTGCCACATCTCAGATTTTGTCCTCTGTGTATGGCAATTTAGCTGTTTGCATAATGAGGTAAAAACCTATAGTTTAGGGAAAAAAATAACATTTTAAATCAGCCAAGCTGATTCTCCCCCTGCTTAATTCTTGTAGTGAGACAGACAATGAAGTCACTAGTTTGCCATAAACACCACTAAGATGTCAGAAGGTACACAAACTCCTGTCCCATCAAGATTCCATGTAACAAAATCAAATTCTCCTTTAGCTACAGAAGGTGATCAGCTTCACAGGATATCCTGAAAATCCCAGCCATCCCAGCACATCAGCCTCCAGCCCAACAGAAGTTTCTCTGAAGTAGATTTATAGGTCCAAAGCCAGAAGGGATTATTATGATCCTCTAATTTGACCTGAAAACTGAGGCTGTAATTCTTATTAAGCCTAAACTAACACATGCATTCTTGAAAGATGTCTAATCTCATTGCAAATGTTGAAAACCTGGTGAAGCCACTGCTGTCCCTGATAAACAACAACAATGTTTAATTACCTTCACTGCTAGCAAGTTGTGTATTATTTATTTTAAAGATTTTTTTTTTTTACTTTTGCTGCTAGCATGAAATCTTGTCATGTCTTTGTCTGCACAACTGAAATGCCCTAACTATTGCATGTCTTCCATTGCAAATATCTACACAGGGTGGTCAAGTAATTTCTAAAATCCTTCCTTTGAAATGAATTTAGCTTCCAAAATTTGTTTACCAGCTACTGGATTGTTTTTGTCTTTTCAATCCCCCTTCGGGATTTTTACATCCTGCTTTGAGTAAGCAGACTTCAGAACAAGACGTCGTGTTTAAATAACAGCATTATTAACAAGGAATCATTTCAATGTTTCTGGAGGTCTAATGGCTTTGTAAGCCATGAACAACTGTGTAACTTAAGGTGACAGCCTGGCTCTTCAGCCACTCCTGTTTCCTGATCCTGTGTGTTTAAATTATGTTGTTTTGGGGACCTTCTTTTTTTTTTTTTCTTCTCAGACTTTTTTTTGTGTGCTATGAAAAGAAGCTCTTCATGAAAAGTTAGAGGAGAACAATCTCCCTTGGCTTCTTGCCAGTTTCTGGAGGTAAAAGCATGACAAACAGCATTATTCCATAAAACTGACAAATAATCTTTGCCAGATTTTTCCCAATTAGAGGCTATAAATCTTTACAATGAAGCCCTTTATTTGTCCATAAACAAAGTCCAATTATACCTCACTAGGAAAAAGGAGGGGCAGGTGCTTCTACATTCATAATATGAGCACTAGTAAGATGGAAAGGCTTTGTTTTTAACTGTCTTAACTCTTTGTGTGCTGCAGCTGTGTTGCAATAATGATAACTTAACTCTGGATAACTGACCAGAGAGTTGTTGATGAACTTTGATGATACCCATCACCCAGAAGCACAGTATATCCAATCATTTCTAGTGCGGTATTTTCCACAAGAGTTTCTGGCACCATATACAGTCAATATCCATGCAAAGGACAACTGAGAACATAAATGGGGCAGTTAGTTAGAAAGTCCTGTTGCTACAGTCACCACCAAGCTCTTCATCACAAAATTGACTCATCACTGCCTTCAAGGTAGCTGTACTCTCAGAGATGTACTCTCTACCCTCCGTAATAGAACAATTCTGGATGTTTTTCCCATGGGAAAATCAAGGAAATGGACTTCAGAAAGTGGCCAGGCTCATGGCTTCCCCTAAAAAGCATCTCCTTTTTCTATTACCAAAGATAGACCATTGGACTGGCCCAGGAGGGTATTTCCTATGCTCGAACATTATTATTCTGAGGTTATTTATTAAACACAATGTATCCAGAGAGCTTTGTATCATAGTTGTCATATTTTATGTGTAATATTTATTTCAGTGAAGATAGTTCCACTTTGAAATTATTTTTCATTAAGATACATAGTTACAAAACTTTTTGTGACTATCTTCTTTCCTCTCATTGAACGTGATTCACTACTCTACTAGGACAGGCCATGATTCATTTGGTCTATGTTTTTTATTACGAGTCTTATTTTAGCAACTTGTTGTCCTTAATCCATTGGGATTAGATTTGATTACAGAACTAATACACTGGATAACCATAACCTGTCACATAAAACAACCATTCACCCTCATATTGGTAGTGTTTTATTTTATTTCAGCTTATTGAAAAATTACAGTGCATTTTTCTTCACTTTGTGTTTTCTGTGTAAAAGGAAACATTACATTGCATGTGCTATTAAAATAAAATTCTCATTTTTCTCCTTTATATTCAGAAAGAAAGTTGCTTCACTGCAAGTGGAAAGTGTTCAGTGTTTCTAAGGTGCAAGGCCACAGGTTGGTATTACATACATCAAAATCAAAATTTCCTGAGTTACTATGGGACTACAGCAGATTTGCGTGCTAGCCCTCTACATCTGGAACCACACATCTGGGAGACAAAATTAAAGCCAGAAGTTAAGCAAGTTGTAGCTTCCCAACTATGTAGCTAGAATTTCCAAAGTGACAGGATGTTGTGGTATCTCCCTGAAAACTGTCCTCACCTTGTTGATGAATTACAGTTCCTGTAATTTTTGGCCACATGGCATCATGTGATCCCATGATATCCAATAGTTTCACCAAGAGAATCCCAGTAGGATAACCCAACTTGGCTTCTGGTGACTACAAAAAAGCTTGCTAATCACTGGTTTAGAATGTGCATGTCAAAACATCTACTACATATGGCATTTGTGTGACTAGGTTTCTCCTTTTTAAGAAACTAAATATAGATTTAAATGCACTGGGTACTTTACTGAGGCAAAGTAAAAGTGTCCTGAATCAAAAATGGCAATGGAATTGCAAACATATAGCTGTTCCCACTGATATGGTTGGATTTCTGTTCCTACTGGGCTAGTAAAAGAAACAGTAAAAATGAAGTGGTGAGATGCAGACAGCTCATATGTTGCTCATAGCCTCATGGCAAGAGTTTACACACATTATCAGAGACTACAGGACTCAGCGTTCTTTTTCTTCTTTTTTTAAATGATAAAAACTAGAAGAGGAAAGGAAAGTGATAAATTGTGTATTTAATTATTTACTTACCTTAGCAAGGGTCTAATAGCCTGGCTTACCTAGTACAGAATCTGACTGCTCAAGACAGTTTGTTATAAAAAATGGAGTTACTTAAGAACTGCTACTCCAAGCAACACACTGCTATAACTAACTAAGAAAGGTGTTACACTTCATTACACCTCATCAGAGCTCTGGGGTCTGTAAAAGAATTGGAGCAGCCTAGATTGCCTTTGTCAAGGAAGTTGCGGGAAGGGATGTCTGTACTGAAACAGGAATGGGACATCTCAATAGTTTCATAATTTTTACAGTCTACTGAGGAGCTTTAGCACTTCTGTGAAAGGACTTTGAAATCTGGGTCACAGAGAGAAATATCAGGTTAGAGTTAACTACAGTATCCTAGCTCTTAAAATTTCAAGCTTCTTAGATTTCATATTTTTTCTGTAAACAATACTGGATTAGGAAGAAGCGATGTAATCTAGCAGATTGCATACCAGTGTGGAAGTTGGGAGAGATGTAGGGTTATGCCTGCTTCTACCATTGAGCACAACTGAACACGTCTCTTGCCCCTCTAGCCCTGCTTCCTCTCCTAGTATTTTGGTAATAAAGCAGATGATTCTCTCTTACTCAGTTTTGAACAATGATGAACCTCCTGAAGACAGGTCTTGCCTGAATCAGCTGGGGACTCACTGGCATCAGAGGACAAATTAGTAAATTTAATACTATAGAGGTTTTGCTTTTCTTTATTGCTGGTAGCTCAGCAGAAGCAGCTGCTCTCCCCACAGCAATAGGCGGTGTACAAGTCGAGTGAGTTTATCCAAAACAAACAACATTTTGTAACACAACATGCATAAGCTTCCCTTTCTCTTGCCTAATAAAGCAAGCTCAGACTTCATGAGGTTTCCCACTCTCACCAGAGCAAGGTGTTTATACTATGAATGTTTTAATTTTGTACAGAATGATGGCAAGATGGTTAGGAAAGTATTGGACTGAAGTGTTGTATTCCCCTTCATGACGAGGTGTACACTGTAGAGTGTCACAGAAGAGCCTGTGAATAATTCCTACAGACTTCCATATGAAAACAGAATTTATAAGGAATCTTCTCATCCCCCCAGCACTCCAGGAAAGAGTAAGGCATTATTTAGAGAGGAAGCATACCCATAAAACAGTCAAAGGATATTGGGTTTAATCCTGCTTATGCCATAAACACTCAGTGTGACTTCAGAGAAATCATTTAAATCTGATTTTTACTCAGTTTGTTATGGACTTCTGTGACAGCCAGTATCTGTTTGATTTGTCCTTAGTTTGTGTGCTATTTTCCTTCAAAAAATAAGTGACTGGGTCTGAAGAAATCCTGTGGAGGGAGTGAGAAATTGCTTCTTCCCTTGAGGAGAAATTGAGACTGGTCTGGGACAGAAGATTCCAGACCAGAAGAAAGAACATGACAGACAAATGGGAGCGAGACAGTCACAGCAAGGAGCTGCGAGCCTGCGGCTCAAATAGTGAGACTACTGAGAGAGACGATTGAGCAAGCACCCAAGGCACAGAGGTGATGGGAAGGGACCAGAGGAGCCACTGCCCACGCAGGGGGCAGGGGCACTTGTTTATAAGTTCTTTTTGTTTCTATTCTGTCTTAGCTAATTATTTGGAGTTTTCTTCATTTAAAAGGTTAAGTATTTTAATTTATATTCCAACACAACTTGGCTTTTTTTTATTTCTTTTGTTCTAGCTAGCCTGGGTCACTTGGTAACAAGTTCCAAAAAGTTGCCACAATTTACAGAGTAACTCTAAGGATTTGTTAGTGTTTTAGCGATGACTGAGATCTGCGGATGGAAAAGCCTGACTTCTCTGGCCTCTTCCTCCTTCTGCAGGAGTACAAGCTCTGAATACTGTTCATTATAAGAAATATTAGTTTGTATCATGATCAGAATCTTCAGTTTTGATTTCTTTTCTCTGCAACTGTTGATTATTGGTGCTGGTTTCAATTACTAAGATGACATGAAAAAGTTGCAACAAATTTCTGACAGAACTGAGTTGAAGCTAGGATGAGGGTCGGTGCAGGCTTTTAAAGCCTTCTGCAATTGTTTTTTTTTCCTTGCTCTTGAAGCTGACCGATAGACTTCCACTAAAATGGCCTGGAGCATCCAAGTATGGCTGTCTTTTTTTCCTCTGTGATAGAAGGCACTGTGTTGAAAGACCTACCATAATTTTACACTGTAGCCACACAAAAAAATAAAGCATTTGAAGACCAGTTCTCCAGCTGATGTTAACAAGTATTTCTCCATGAATTTCAAGTAAATATGTATATTTAAGCTAGCTTTGATTCTACAAGTGGAATTCCAATTTAAGTGCCCATAGAAAGTAAAGTCTAAATTTAGTCATTTTAGGTGAAAGAATATAGGCTAGAAGGAAAACGTTCCCAAATGCATACAGTCATACATGCTCACTGAAGTAATTTGCAGCATATAATGGTGAACTGCAAAACAGTCACAAGAGTTTACATATGAAGATGTAACCTGAAGCATAAGATAGTCTGCAATAACAAAGAGAGTTGATATCATGCCTATGTCAATATTCCTAGAGGTGTTGGTCCAGCAAAGAAGAAAAACAAATTGAAAGGAGATACTGACAGCAGAAAGCATCAAAGTAGAGTTATTCAGAGGAAAAAGACAATTTGACAAGTTTTCATCACTGATGCCAATGCCAAAAGAGTCATCACATATGAAATACTCAAAACAAAGAAAGGCCGTATCTTGGCTATCCAAGGATAGTCCATTATATGGAAAGAGCTCTGTTAGGACTAATGGTCAACCTCTATTATTAGATACTTAATTTCACTGAATTGTTTCTTTTTCTTTCCCCAGCTAGAATATCACTCTAGCTACTAAAAACTTTCTTATCCTAAAAATCAAACATGAAACAAACATGATTTCACTAAAAAATAAAAATCACATTGTGATAACCAGTTGTGATTACCAACCTGATCTTCTACGACAAGGTGACCCACCTAGTGGATGAGGGAAAGGCTGTGGATGTTGTCTATCTAGACTTCCGTAAAGCCTTCAACACCATTCCCCACAGCATTCTCCTGGAGAAACTGGCTGCTCATGGCTTGGACGGGTGTACTCTTCACAGGGTAAGAAACTGGCTGGATGGCCGGGCCCAAAGAGTGGTGGTGAATGGAGTTTACTCCAGTTGGCAGCCGGACACAAGTGGTGTTCCCCAGGGCTCAGTACTGGGGCCAGTTCTGTTTAATGTCTTTATCAAGGATCTGGACAAAGGGATCGAGTGCACCCTCAGTAAGTTTGCAGATGACACCAAGTTGTGCGGGAGTGTTGATCTCCTTGAGGGTAGGAAGGCTCTACAGAGGGACCTGGACAGGCTGGATTGATGGGCCGAGGTCAATTGTATGAGGTTCAACAAGGCTAAGTGCAAGGTCGTGCACTTGGGCCACAGCAACCCCATGCAACACTACAGGCTTGGGGAAGAGTGGCTGGAAAGCTGCCCAGCAGAGAAGGACCTGGGAGTGGTAGTTGACAGCCGCCTGTATATGAGCCGGCAGTGTGCCCAGGCGGCCAAGAAAGCCAATGGCATCCTGGCTTGTATCAGAAATAGTGTGGCCAGCAGGACTAGGGAAGTGATCATGCCCCTGTACTCGGCCCTGGTGAGGCCGCACCTCGAATGCTGTGTTCAGTTTTGGGCCCCTCACTACCAGAGAGACATTGAGGTGCTGGAGCGTGTCCAGAGCAGGGCAACGAAGCTGGTGAAGGGTCTGGAGCACAAGTCTGATGGGGAGCGGCTGAGGGACCTGGGGTTGTTTAGCCTGGAGAAAAGGAGGCTGAGGGGAGACCTTATTGCCCTCTACAACTACCTGAAAGGAGGTTGTAGCCAGGTGGGGGTCGATCTCTTCTCCCAGGTAACAAGTGATAGGACAAGAGGAAATGGCCTCAAGTTGTGCCAGGGGAGGTTTAGACTGGATATTAGGAAATTTTACTTCACTGAAAGGGTTGTCAAGCATTGGAACAGGCTGCTCAGGGAAGTGGTTGAGTCGCCATCCCTGGAAGTATTTAAAAGACTTTTGGACAAAGTGCTTAGGGACATGGTGTAGTGGTGGTCTTGGTAGTGTTAGGTTTACGGTTGGACTCGATGATCTTAAAGGTTTTTTCTAACCTATACAATTCTGTGATTCTGATTCTGTGATAAAAGAAATTTTTTACATTCTCTTGCTCTAAATATCCGAAGAAACACATTTTGTTTTCCTAAGAGTTCATGAAAAGAAAATCCAAATGGATTTCAACATTGACAAAGATAAGTTCTAATTAGAAGTAACTCAAAGGTTTAGGATAGCATGTAAGTGTTTACCATGTGCTTAATTCTCACTGAAGTGAATTATATATAACTGCATTCTTAAAATTAAGCACATGATGTAGTGCTGTCTTGAGCAGCTAAGTACACACTTTGGCACTTTCCTGAATCAGGGCCACAGTCTGTGGGATTTTCTCTTTCATTAACTGATTCATAAAAAGGCATGTACACATAGCTGAACCTTCCCCATTGACATATCTGTCAGCAGTTATGAAAACCAGTGTGTAACACTTTAGAACACCTGGACAAATAATATTTCATAGTAAAACCCTTCAACTGTTTTCACTTTATACACCACATATGACTGTTTATTTTCTTTGGCACTGCCCTGATTAAAGTGGAATCTTGCTATGAACTAGGAGAATCACACTTTACTAGGTTAATTTTTTACTGAGAACTTTCGTTGGTCCAGAACTGAACTAGCTTCATTGTTAAGTTGTTCTGGAACACAGAATGTTGTGGTTTGTGTCCTTTTAAATCACCATGGGAAGCTATATGCCACGGGTACTATATGATGCCAGGAATTAGCAAGACCTAAAGTTAAGGTACAAATCTGGACACATACAACTCTACTGTCACTATTAGTCACTGCAGCATTATTGCTTTGTCAAGATCCTGGTATAACTCAAGTGACAGATAGACTTAAAGAATGAATTTGGCTCCCTAATATCATCTAATAAAAGACAGAAGTAGGAGTGAAGGTAGAAGCACAATATGTCTCAGAAATGTTATTAATTACAGAAGGATAGGAAGAAGCTTTGTAGAAGGTAAGTAGACTGCAAACTTCCTAGGCTGCATCTCTCTTTCACCACTTCTGTAATAGCTTAGCTCCAGTCATCTACAAGTGTGTGTGTGTGTTGTGTGAGAGAGTGTGTTTGTGTGTATCGGGCATGGAGAACAAGGCTAACTTGAGTGCCCAGGGCCAGTGCCTAGCCAAACCCACCAAAAGGGGACCTTACCAGCAGAGGCAAACAGGTGAGGTGGAGAATATGACAGCATTGGCCTAACACTGTCTGACCTGAAAATTATGTGGAGTGAAAACAGGGAGAAGGAAGGATGAGAGTAGCAGCCTATCTCCAACTGCACTGAAGGGGACAGGATGAAAAAGTAACCACTCCTACACAAAGAACTGTCCTGTAAGAAAGACACCTGGGGTCTTTGGAACTGGTAAAGAGACAGACACTTTTCCTGTTAGGTAGGCAGGGGAGAAGTTGTGCTGTGCTTCTATCATCTCTTTCCCAACTATGGCCCAAGAATGCTGGACACAAGCACATATACACAGCAGGGCGGGCTGCAGACAGACTCCAGGCACTGAGGAGAGCAGCACCTGTGCAGTGGGATGGGACAAAATACTATGAGATGATTCAGCTCTCATTTGGCAACTGCTGTGTTAGATCACATGTTTAAGCTCCCTGATGTCTCTATGGGTTATTCCTTATTTAATTTCTGGAACACTTTTCATAACTAGTTCTACATTATTGTATATAGAGATCTACCACAACTTTCTTCCAGTAGTTAATCCTTAGTTTCCAGTCTGTCCTCATTAAGACCCTTATCTTTGTTCATACTCATCTGATAGTAATTCCATGGTTAAGATACTTAACCTTATGTTAAGCATCATACAAAATTAAATTAGTGTTTTCTCTCTGCTCCTTTAACTGGTTTTGCTTTAATTCTATTTAATTCAATTTAAGAGAACTTACTGTTTCATTACTTGGATTGTAAGTACCTGAATAGTTTACTTGCACACTCTTGATCTGGAACTATCAAACTCTTAACTATTTCCACTTCCTCTTTCATGTTTAATCTATTCACATGTGACTGCCTCCCACTTCTTCTGAAGTTACTAGCCCAATTTTAATGAGAACAGGATCTGTATTTTAACTAACACAGAAGTCATCCTTTATGTAGTGCTACAGACATCCTACAGATCACATTGGGACTGTAATTTTTACTGCCATATTTTCCTTTAATATAGAAACATCTATATCTATTTCCTTTTCCATTTTAAATTCCACTGTACCTTGTTCTGTCCTCACTGACTGAGGCTAATTGAGCCGTGTATCTTAATAATATTCTTGATCTTGAATCACTCCTTATTCAGTGCAGATTCTAAAGTTACCACTTCCTACACGCTTAAAATAAGACCAGACCATCTTTGCTTCGGTAACTGGTATAGATTTTGTACTGTTGTATATATGTACATAATAGCCTTTTTCCTGCTTGCCTGAGCAAGTACATGAGGGATATGAAGAGCTGAATGGAAATAACTGCTACACCAGCTGTTATGTATCCCTCAGAGAATGTTAGCCAAAAAATCACGGTAGCTGAATAGACACTGGACATCTCCCAGTCTGGGCCATGTGCCATGTCAGTTATTAAATCATGTGTGTTGAACCATCATTCAGTTGTTTTCAGGAAAAATGATGTAAGGGACAAAAATGCCACATGGCAATAACGATTACGTTAATCCCTTAGTGTTTGGTGGGGGTGAGAGCTGCAAGTGACGTATTAATATACTATGTTGGAAAATCCTGGTTTTCAGAAGAAAAAATTGCAAAATCCTAAATTTGGTACTGGCTCAGATTCTGAGCCAACTATAGCAGGGAAGTCAGCATCCTTTAACAGATTAATGGATGCTGTGCTTTGTGGAAGACTGGATTGCTGCATTTTCTGTTGGTGCTTAAACAGTAATTTAGGCTATCTTCTTCACACAGCGCTCAGCTGTACCCTGAGGATGAACTGTTTACGACTGTCATTCTGTGTGCACAACACAAGCCCTAGACAATGTGGTCTAAGTTAAAACCTAAATTTCTTCATTTTTACAAGGGAATTTTCTCACAAAGAGCTTGAATGCTTGGATATCTGACTCTTTCTATGTGTGATAATGATACACTGAACTAACAGTGGAAGAAATTCTTAACTGAGGCAGATGGACAGTTAAGCTACTTAATATTTCTAAATAAATAAACCCATAGAAATTGCAAAGGACCTCTGGAGGTTATGTCGTCCAATCTCCTGCTCAAAGCAGGACTATCATCAATGCTAGATCAGGTTGGCTGTGGTTTTGTTTAATTGAGTCCTGAAAACCTCCAAGCATTTCACAACCTGTCTAGGTAATCTGTTCCTGAGTACCCTCTTGGTGAAAAAGTTTTTCCCACATCCACTTTGAACCTCTCCAGCTATAACTTGTGATCATTTCCCCTTGCTATATTTTCTGCCACTACAGAAGAGTTTGCCTCTGTCATCTTCACTATTCTCTTTCAAATATTTTTAAGCTGCTGTGAGATCCCCCTCCCTATCCTCCTCATTGTGAGGTTCAGGTTTATATATAGTGAATAGCTTTGCAGGAAAGCACAGGGATGCCATCTTAGTGTCTTTTCTGTCCTTTGTACAAACAATCGGTATAATTAAAAATCTGAACAAAATGATGAAATAAAACATGTGTTTTGTGGGATTAACATGTGAGCAGCATGACATATTGCCCCTAGGTACACATGTGGTCTGCGTTATACAGCATGATCAGCAGTTATAATCTAATCAGGCCTAACTCAGGCTTAGAGTAACAGGACATTTTCATTTGTTAAAATTATCTGTGGGAAATTTCAACTTTGATAACACAGCATTTTCCAATCATATCTAGCCTCTGACCTAGGGACACAGTGTACCCTTTTCACATTATACATTTAGCCCACGGTCTTGCAGTCAGACACAGCCAAAAATGGTAGGTTGAGTCTGAGGTTGTCAGTGGCTTGTGTGATAGAGGCATCTCAATTTCAACATGTTCTACCTCTAAGAGCTTGAAATACAATGTCCTGAGCAAGCTAGGAAATGCTGAGCAGAAGCTAGACCCACTATGATTTCAAAGTCTAGCAAAGTACTCCCCACCACACACAGAAGACCCCCAGTCAGATATAATGATCCTGTAAAAGTGGTATGAATAAGGACCAGCTCCTATTGTGTGAATTAAAGTTAGAGAATGAAACCACACTAGGGGCTGTTACTTCCTTCTGTCTGTCAATCTGAAGTAATTGGTGAACTGGATAGAGCCTGACAGATTAGGAAGGCCATGAAAGTATTTCCTTTTTGCAGCTAAATTTACTGAAAAGCATTTCTGCATTCTTCATAAAAGGCATGTGCGCAGTTCTTATAGGCAGGTTACTAAAAATCCCTGAACACCACACTTGCTTGATTTCCTACTCACTCCTTTTATTCACCAAAGATTCACAGTGAATGCTGACAACGAACCATCAAAGACCACAGAAAAGGAAACGATAAATCTTAACATCTGTAGCGCATTCACACAGTATAGAAAGAACATCCCTTTTAACTGCACAAGGGGGACATGTTAGATGGTATCAGACACAGTCATTCTATTTTATGCACAGAGTTTAATAACGAAACTAACTCCAAGTTTACATTATGCTTACAAGAAAAGGCTATTGTGTTATTAGCTCATCTGATGTACTAAGTCCTGTTATAATTTTTTTCAGGTGCTTTTTTAAAGGCTGAACACTGTGAATACACTATGTAATCAGGCACTATAAAACACCAGCAGGTTAAAAATTGCATAGAGTACTTCTTCACCAGCTGCCACAGTTGCTTGAAAATTGTTCAGTTTTCCAAAAAAAAGTATAATTTTTCCTGCAGAAGATAGCGCAGTAATCTCCTCCTCTAGCTTTCTATGCAACCCATATACACCTCTTAGTTTATAAAGTTCTTTTTTCATTATAGCAAGCATTAGAGTCGGATTGCTAGAACAGCCAGGGCTGGGTTCTGGCCATAGATCCTACCTTTGTCTTGCACATTGGTATGAAGATAGCATTAAAAATTCTAGCTCCTCAAATCTGCAAATAATTTTATAACATGAGAAGCAAAATCAAAGTGGAACTTCCAAAGAAATTACCTCAGGAGAATTCAGCTGCATCCTTCCATGTCTTCACAAGCATCTTATCATGGAATGCATCACATTCCAGGTTTTTACACCACAAGTGACCTGAGCTGATATTTAGAATATTTGAATGTTTATTCAGCAGCAGCACTATTAAATGTAGCAGCAACAAAAAAATATGGCAGTCTCTGCATAGAAATAAGAAGTTTACTGTAATTTGAAATGCACAAAGTGGCTGTTGATGGTAGATATCAATATCTCCACAGAAATATACTTCATGGCTTGCTTTCTGATTAGAGACTTCTTGGATCCCTTATTCTTTTATTCAAGATGGAAGCAAAAACCAAAATCTTCTTGATTAACTGCAAAATAAGCATTGGATAAAATTAAAACAACTACTGTTTATGCTTTTCTCTTTTTTCAAACACCTTTAAATGTGGGCTTGATCCCCTTCCACAAAAAGGAATGTTGAGACTGTCTGACAGGTGCTTTAACCTGGTATTCCTTATTGCCTGTCTACTTTGCCTGAGAGAGCCACCTACACACATCCTCCCTGCCAGCAGGTGCATTAAAAAGGTGTGGCTCTGAGTCCCAGCCATTGCTGTAATTCAGTACAAGCTTTATAGATGAAAATACCATCAGAGCAATGAAACAGCCAGTGCTGTCAGCACACCAATTAAGCTGTCAGGATTCTGATGTCTACTGCTTTCTACATAATCATTAACTGTTTAGTTCCTTCCTTCCATAAAATCTAAATTTTACTGTGAACTGTAAAAACACTATAGGAAGCTTTACTAGCCCAGATAAAATGATTTTAATTTCAAGTGCCGTTGCTTTCCCCTGACTACAGTTTAGTGTTACCTGGTTCACATTTCACTTCTAATATGGTATTCCATTTCCACTACAGTTTAACAGACAAGGATTCTTTAGGCTCTTCCATACCAAACTTTTCAGTCAAACTGCTTTCTGGTTTAGATTAGGGGAATAACAAAATAGGAGAAAACAAACAGACCTATATAAGGGGACAGCATAAATTTAATATACATTTAACATGCTACCATCATACATGAAGGTTATAGGCCAGTCTTGGATCATGATCCATTTTATTAGGTGCTCTACAAACAGAAAAAAAAGCTTTCTGTCTCAAAAGAGTTTATGACATAAAACAGAGCGTCCAGCATGTGGTCCCTGTATGGCCCACATGGATAATTCATCTTTGGGAGAAGCTGTGGGTGGGAATATCTCTGGCAGTGGCAGCCTCTTCTGAGCCACATAATTTTCCAGGTGCTTTCAGTCCTCAGCTGGAGATAGGTGCACTCACTAAAAGCACATGTGTAGTGCAGTTGCTCTGTAAACACATGCACAGTAAATTTGGCTCTTCAGACATACCACCTACTTAGTAAGTCTCCTGACCACAGGGAATGTCATATGATAGAAAAGCCATGGGACAGAGCCTGGCCCTGCCACCAGATTAAGTACACAGATCCTTAACCAGAAATTCCTGACCTTTAGCTCCCCAGTGAGCTAAAGTAAGAGCTATGGCTAGAAGTATAGTGGCATATAAGTGAACACTGTGATCATAGGGAGGACATTGAAAGCAAAGGTGCAACCATCTGTTCTACAGTTGCTAAGAAGTCTGAAAAAGAAACATTCATTTTTGCTTTACATAAGAAAACCCCTAAATCTCAGAGGTTTTTTTTTTCTAAATAGTGAGACCAAAATGTCCATTTAGAGATGAAATCTCAGTTCTGCAATTTTAAGTGATGCATACACAGCCAAAATGTGGGAGAAGGAGGCTGTGTAAGGGGAATGAAAGAACAGGAAGAGTGTACAAGCGCATCCTATGCAACTGCATAATTATCATGACATCCAGAAATGGAAAGGGCTAGCAGTTCAGTCTTCTTGGAGTAGGGAAATGGTGCAAGTTCCATTCAAAGTAAACTCTGGTAAAACACTCTGCTTGGTATCAAGTAAAGTAGTAGGTACTTGCACTTGTATTTTATACATCCCAGCTGAGAAGTGGAATGAACGGATTGTACAGTACAGGGGAAGATAAACATACAAAAGCAAACACTCCCTTCTTAACTCTCTCACTCTCTGTCAACTAAACGATTCCATGAAACAGTCAGCATGTCTTAAAGATAAATACACATTTTAAGCTAGAGTCTGATCCAACAAGATTTATACATGTAAGTATTCATTATTACACTTTTGTAACAGACCAGGAGAATGCCTTTCATTCTGGAAATATTTTACATCAAAATGTGAAAGCACCAAAGTAGATCCTCAGCTAGAGTACAAAAACATTGCTTCAGTAAAGTTAATAGAGCTATACCACTTGACTGGTGGAAAATCTGGCCACAGCAAAGCTACAACTAAATAATAATAAGATTATTTTTCTGTACAAGCTATGAGAGGACTGAGATAATTATCTTTTTCTAATAGATATAAACAATATTTAAGGATCCATTTGCAAAATGAAACACACAAGCTGATGAGCTATTCTGTGGAGGTGGAACAGACTTTATGTCTATGATCTCCGACCTTCACTTTCACTGCCTTCACTTCATGAAGTGCTGCTGCTACCTTAAAAAATACATATATATATAACATTTTATATGTGTAAGTCAGTCAAATGCTAAGGAAAACCAAAGGTTTAGCTTCGGTGCATGAAAGCAATATACTGTCAAAAGAACTAGATGAAGAATACTGACTTCCCTGTTATTGTAATTCTGTACTGTAAATTCTGCTGAAATATTTCAAGAACAAACTTTTTTGCTTCTATATTGCTGGAAACTAGAGACGTGAAATGCATAATTGTGCATTTTGTGCATATTCATTTGAAGGGGTCTATGCAGAAAAGGGAACTCTGATAATCCTGGCGTTCTAGCTGGACTCATCAATCCTGGAAAGTGACCTTTCTCTAATTGTTTCACAGGAAAATTGCTGCAAAATATTTCCAAGACAAAAGGCTCTATTTTTGTCTTTATCCAGGTCCAAATAGTATGTTACACCAGTGTAGGCTTTTAGCTTTTGGTGGGAAATATTCCACATATTTCATAAATTTAAGTGACAAAGCACTGTACCTATTACAGGATCAGGCTCTAAGTGCTAGCGAAATTATGCTGCTACTGTCCAGCCTTGCCCTTTGTGCAATTCGTTTAAGGATTGTTTTCCAAGTACTTTTTGGGCCATTACTATAATGGGTGAGAAATTCATTAGAGAGTAAATTCTTATATGCAGTTGCTGAATTTGGGGCTTAGCTGTAACTAATTGTAATGAGCTGAACAAGACAAAAACAGTATATAATGCAAAACAGAGCCTGGCAATGAGGTAACAGGCAACAGGGTCAAGCAAGTATAAAAACAGTGTGAAACTGAAAACCTCCTGCCAGACAAAATGAGTTAAAAAAGGGTTAAACAGCAAAGGAAATGTTCATAAGACTCACACCAAACCTGGGGGTGGGAAAAAACTGCTCAGATTTTTGCTGCAGATTTTACTTCAAAGTGTTACTACAAATCTCCTGTCAAGGCTGTTAAAAGCATTCTTAGAAAGCACCAAATGCAACAGCTAAAAAGTACAGGACTAACAATATAATTGGGATCTAAGATTTGCTTTCACCTGAATTACTTGCCCTCAAGTGAAATTCTGAAGAAAGCCACTATTTTTTGTGCCATATGCTATGTAAAACATGATTCCCTGCTTGCAAACCTAGCTGGTTCATTACATGGAGAGAAATATTTCCAGAGGTTCTGCCATTGTCCTGTGTCAGTTCTATCCATGTGCTAGCTGGCAGAGTTCCTCATGCCTCCTTCAAACTCTTTCCTACAATACATGCTCTGCCCTCCAACTTCATGTGAGTTGCTACATCTTTCCTTTTAAGAAATGTCATTGTTCAGATTTTTGTTTAAGTGCTGGCTTGTCAAAAAAGCACAGATTAGAAGTACGCAGTCTGTCATAAAGTCATTCCCATGGTAACGTAGGGTTGCATCTTAGAAGTATAATGCTCTTCAAACCAGCCTCTTCTTCCCTGTTTCTGTTACTGGTATTGATTCAGGATGTGTTTTTACCCTTACCACTTCCTCCAGCCTGTTATGCATGGTCCAACTGGTCCTCTCCTGCTGGTTGTTCACATGATCTTTACAAAAAGGTTTGCTGATGGTAGAAGACCTTTCAGCGTTCTCTCTGGTCACACCTATGTGGCCTTTCTGTCTGCTACTATTTAGCAGACTGCCCCACATGAGAAACATACTTGGTTCTGATTTGACAATCAGCCTTTTTGTCCTGGTGCCGCCTGCCGCTCCCAGTGCTCCTGTATTGTGAGAAAGGGATTCCTTCATGTCTGCTCTACTTCCATCATTAATCTCTTGGCTGTTGACTCAGCCTTATATTTATCTTATCGAACATGGAGATCTGTTTCTAAATTCAGACTTTCCCTCTAGCTGTTTTCCTCCCTTAAAAACTCCTTCCTCTTCTCAAATGCTGGCAAGAACTCCCAATAACTATTCTCTCTGATTTCATGCTGAGAATTTTCTAATGTTGCATTGCAACCAAACTTACTGTTTGGACAGCCAAAGGCAATAGATGTGTATGTCAACAACCATAAACTTCGGGTGATAACATCTTTTTATTTTCACAGGTTTCTTATCAACACACAGTATTTGTCGACTGATCTCAGAACTACTTTATTGTAAACCCCAGCAGTTGGTCACATTTCTTCAATCTGGTTTATGTTTATTGTGCTGCTGGGATTGCATTGCAGCTGGCTGTATAATTTAGCTCGAATCACACTGGTCATTGAGTAAAGAACATAGCTGCAAACGCAGGAGTCATGCCACTGGCACCATCTTTTGTATTGTGCATTCACTGGCAAGACCTTGGATTTGGTAAAACTATTTTGCAGATAGCTGCTTCTTCATGGGAAATTCCTGGATTCTAGGTTATTGTGCCGCCTGCTGCTTTATTTCAGGTGAGGCTGTGTGGCACTGGGAGATAATATGACATAATGATGATTTTCCACACATTTTGCATTGCTGCTGATTAAACAGACATTAATATTTCCACCTTCTAGGCTATTTTCTGTGGCACATATGCTAGACCAAACTGGATGCTATAGGATGAAGCCTTTAAAAGGTCCTGTACTTCAGAAAGAGTGGAACATACAGGTCACCGAAATATGTTTACAGTAGGAGGCCAAATCCTGACTGCAGTAAGATTCACTGAGACCAAATCTTACACATGAAGTTGAAATATGCGTTCCTAATCGTCTAAGGATTTGGCTGCAATTATACACTAAGATAAACAACAGAACAGGAGTCTGAAGCTGAACATTTTGAACTTTGGGAAACAGCAAAGCTGAAACTTGGGTAACTAAATTTAATGTCAGTATTGAGGGACAGCTCAGAAGGCTGGAAATTGGCATGTGGCTGAAAACTCCTTAATTATAGTGTAAGCTACCTTTCATCAGATGAATCACAGTAACGTAAGTGTAAACATTCTTACTCTGCTCCAAGTAAAACACATTTGTTGAAGCCATCATGACAGCAGTTGGGGACCACAGGTATTCTTTCTCTAGTTCAGTTACGTATGGTTTACTCTTTGTCTTGGTTTGAAGGTAAGACCTTCCGCTTCCGTACCAGTGCATTTAACCAGTCCTTAATAGATACCATGTCCTTTGCCCAGCATTAAGGAAGCCTCCATTCTGGCTTTCTCCAATGAGAAAGGGATCAACCCTAGTCATTAAAATTAAACAAACTATGATCACAATTACATTTAAATGATATGTCTTGTAGCACAATCACAAGCATCAATTTATCCTTGTTTGAACCAATACTAGGTAAGCAATTAGAGCATTTGGGGAGGGAGGTGTGAGGTGGAGGAAAAACAAAAAACAAACCTGAAAAGCCAAAACTGAAGAGTCTTTTTGCAACAGTAATTTATAGGCACAAATTCTGATTAATGAGAGCCATAGAAAGCCTCAAGGAAAGGCTAAGGCAAATCCAACAGGTCACAACAGAATGAGAAAAAATTCATAGAATGCAGTGTGTCTGGTCTGTCTTTTGATTACATTTGCTGTTCTTGTTGTTTGCATCACCTTATTTGTAATTGCTGGTTGCTGTGTTACTGCGGCTTCAATGTGATTTCCCACAAACCAGGATTTCACCTAAAAGGCTTTTTAGCCAGGCGAAGCAGAAGGTGTTCTATTATAGAAGGCAGGAAAGGAACTATACAATTTTGAGGAGATGTTCTTTCAGTAATTAAAGACAAATTAAGTATAATGTGTGTGTATGTAAACGACATATTACATTATATAAATCTAAACTGTATGAACCCACATATATAATAAGAAAGCCATAGCAGAGACAAAGGCTTTAGAGTGTTGGGAACTGTATATAGATACCTGTAGATATGCATATATACAGATATGCATATATGCATATATACATATACCATATATATTTAAGCACATATCTGATGACACTTCAGAAACCTATGCTACTTTTTATCCTTCTATATTGTCTTAAAAGCTGCCTCAGGTTATAACAGTACAAAGAGTAGATCATATTGAAATATAGGTAATTGAGAACAGAATATTGCTGTGAATCTCTGTTGCTTGTGATGGCATTTAATACCATCCCAAAGACAGTAAAGCAAAAAATTACACATTGCATCAGTATGTCTACTTATATTCTCTCCATTATTACAGGTGAATTTGCAGGAGTGACAGGAATTATTGCAGCAATTGTCAAAAAGGTGAAAATGATACTTAGGTTGCAGGCAATTACAAGAATGATGCCAAAGTCAGGAAATCAGTTTTGTTCAGCTTGTAATTTTGATCTATCTACCTTTTGATTTTTAAAATCCACCCCCTCACTCTTCCAAGTTTTGCATCACATTTCATATTGTCAGCCCCCCAAGAAATACAGAGGAAGACAATATTATTCTGCAGGTGCTTATTCATACTTCTGTCTACTTCTCAATCTCCAAATCAATCCTATATCCACATTTTCCCAGCATATCAGTTCTGCTGTATCCCATCACATGCTCCTCTTTGTCTTGTTCAGTTCCGTTAGTCCTCTCCACAGCAGGTGTTGCAATGAAGATGAACACAAAAAGTGATCCCAGAAAATCTCAGAGGAAGGGAAAGGGAGAAGCGAAATTACTCTAGATTCTGTTTTCCCTTTCTCTTTTTGTAAGAAGGTTCCCTAATGGATCAAAAGATCTCAGTCTGCCTGTCCCTCCCAATAAGCTGAGAGTTTACCCCCAGGTATATCTGATATACTCCAGAGGGCACAAGCTTCTAACATGACAAGTTCTGACTAGGTCCAGTCAAATCCTGCCACTCACAAAACAAGAAAGTAAATCATGAACATTTACAGCAGTGCTGTCATTGCCTGTACTAGAACTCTGTGGATCATAAATTGCATTGCTGGAATCTCAACCTACCATTTATATTCCAGATATTGAACCTACAGAGCAACTTCAGAAATTTCAATGTCACATTTTCTATCAGTGTAAATAAGTAATTCTTACAAGAATAAAAATTAAATAAACAATGTTAAAAGTAATTTGCAACACATTCTGTGCTGACTGACCAAAAAACATTTAATTCACTGAGGAATGCAACCAGATGAAGAATGAAGACATAGTACACACAGGACTTGAAGCTGATGGAAACAAATTAGTCAAACAAATACTTGCCAGTAGTATTCACCCAGCTCTCGGCCGCATAACTCACGATTTTGTCCTCAGTTTGGCAATATTTTAGTGTTTTTCTAAACATGATGCCCCAGAAATGTCCAGCCAGTTCTTGGATGTAAGCTACTTTTTCAGTGCAGATTCAGACATGGAAACAATCCTGCGCAAGATCTGTTCAGTATGTTATATACACAGCAGGAGCACATTTGCTTCTGCCAAGATGATGCATATTTTGCCTATCTTCAGCCATTCTCACAAACCATATTAAACTCCTTTGTAAGCCATACAGCTAGTGAGCGACAGATTGGCCTCTTCTGTCATATAAATACAGAAACTAACAGAAACCCTCATTTTTCCTTTAAAAAATCTAGTCTTCATGAATGAAGGGTAATACTTTAAGTCAATCTTAAAACTCCAGTTACAGAAGGTAAAGAACAAAAATCCATTATTGCTATCATTAAAATATTTTAAGGTTTTGAATCCAATCAAAATATGATGACCCGGGTCCTTCCAATTGGAGAAGGGGCTAGCTCACTATGTTTAATCCCTACACTTGGCTATACTGCTCATGGTTCAAGAACAAGTCTTGACACACACCTCTGAGCTCCCCCGGCTGTTTTGCTCTCCATGCTACCAGCAGGCCCAGGCATGGGTTGTTTTTTTGTGTACAAAGGGTGGTATTGATGGAAACAAACAGTTGAGGCTTGTGGGACAAGTTCTTCAGGTGGCTTATGGGAAGGTGCTTGGGATTTTCCCTGTTCCTCTTCCTCCTCATTGTTAGAGTTGACTCCCTCTATCCTCAGCAGAATTCACATTAGATTCAATCCATACCAGAAATGCTAACACTATGCCTACGGGAATTCAGAGATGGCTTGTGAGGCTTACTATTAGATCTTTATCAAAACATGGCTGATTTAGCAATTGAAAGTCAGATGCTCACTAAATAGAGTTTTCTCTTTCACCTTGTTAGTATTTCTCTCATTGTACTTCTTTTAGCTGTAATTTCCTCAGATATAATTCATCCTCACCTTAATGAAACTTTTCACATTATGCATTATTTGCACCTTTTAATTGTTTTGCTATAAATTCCAACCTGAAGCTTTATTAGTTTACATTCACATGACTCAAAGACAGAAAGGACTATCCCTATTCTAGTCTGTCCCCTTATATTTCATGGATCATTCGATATTACCCCCGTAACCATTTTAATGAGACCAATAATGTCACTTGGCTACAGCAAGTCTTTCAGTATTCCTCAGAGGACAAGTCATGGAGAATCTTCCTCTGTGTTTGACAGTTTGTTCCAGTGGTTTCAATAGTGACTGCTAAAAATATGTCTTTCTTATACCTGAATGTCTGATTTCATCTTTTACTCAGTTCTTGTTATGCTTTACTTTGCATCTTAAATATTCTACTTACTCTTTTTTCCCTCCAAATTATATATGGTAAACCATTCACTCCTTGGTCTTTTTTGTTTGATCAAGAATAATTTCTGTAGCAGTTTTCTAACACCTTCTTACAACATCAACAACTTTTCAAAATGTGGATACCAGAACTAATGATATATTCCATTTCCAGAGACATTTGTTTTGTACCATGTTTGGAATCTAGAATAATATACTACAAAGCAACAGAGGTAGGTGCATGCCCACCAGCCAGCTTTTGAATATCAGCCATTATGCTGAATATCACAAATAGCATGGAGCAGTAGGACAATCCATGTGTCATCACATCTGTTCAGGTTGATTACACACCACATGCAGTTTGCCTGAATGCCCACCACGGCTGTAGTTACAGGTCTTGTATAAAACATTGCCCATACTTAAACGTAGACAAGTTCAGAAAGCAGTTGGAGCAGAAATTTTACTGGTGTGACCAAGGAAAAATCTGTAAATGCTTAAGGTGTGTGGAGGAATTTCTGAAGGACACACAGAGATCAGCTATTTGACCCCATAAATTAGAAGACATTTGATACGCCAACAGAAGCATTTTTAAAAATATAGCCCTTAGAGAATACATAGACTTAAACATGTCATACTTATTTTGCAACTGCTACTTGATCGTATAATGTCTTCCATATCACCAGAATCGCGATAATTTTCAGTTATGAAATGATTCTTAGTCATACAAATACAGTTCTTTGGTGATGTTTATTCACTGGGAGTTACGTTGCCATTTTAGTATGACATCATATATTCCAGTCCTAAGAGACAATAAATCATGCCTTTTTTCTTTTCTGTTTTAATGTGGATAGATGTCTAAGGAGATGTCAGGTCCTCTAAGGACAGTTGGGCCTTCAATGTTTTTTGTTTCAGATTCTGATTCCAATTATAGTTGCAGTTCCATCCAACTTGAGTATTTTTTTGTAAAAAAAAGTTATGCACTAAATTAATTTCTGGTTTGAATCAGTGGACATGTATCAGGATAATTTGGCTCAGCAAAATAATGATGGCAAAGAAGCTGAGCTACATGATTTACTATGTTCAATACAAAGGCTGGATCTAACTGTTCTCTCCATCCTTTTCCTAGAAACGTGAAAGTAATCCTTCTTCTAGAAATGAGAAAGTAAGGAAACAAGACGACCTGCCTGGCAGGAGAAATAAAGCTCTATCAGAGATGTCACATGCTGAATGCTGGGTGATTTTCATATTCTTCATATCTGTTTTTTCTCTTTGAAATACATGTAGAGTATTGTTGTCTCTACCTTGATCCACAGCAGATTATGTTAAATTATCCATATTTCTAATTAGCAATATAAATAATTAAGCAACAGTACATGACAAGAAAATTACATTTTGAGCTACTGATGACATGCCTTTGGTAGTGTTGGCAGAAGCATATTATTGTGAAATGGAATTTAAAGTTGAAAAAAACCCAGTGAGAAGAACTGGAGAGAGTACAGTATGTTCAGTGCCAGATAATGCTGCCACAAGTGTGAATTTCCTGACAGCCAGTCATGAAGACTCTGCTCACATCAAGCAGGAGCATGCTTCTGTGTAATACTGTAGAATCTGAGCTGAGCACACAACTGTACTGCATGCAAACTGTGTTCGTATAATAGGAAAGAGCAGTCAGGGAAAAATCCTGTGCACATTCAGCCCCTTCTATAGGAAGCAAGACATGATCATTTATGTTACTATTACAGCTCTACTGGAAGCAAGGCGGCTATTAAAAACCTGCAGGTGACAGGTGACAGAGAACAATTTGTGATGATTTTGGGGTTGTAAAGTATGAGAGAAGGAAGGTGTCTGGAGAATTTAGGAATCATTCTACCTCACCAGCAGTGAATATAGTCAGGTAAGAGCCATAGAATGCTACTAAAGCCTTAAGAAGGAAGCAATGTTTGCATGATGATTGATGATCATTAGGACCAGAAGGGCTGTCCATGCTACTTAGTCCAATTCCCTGCCGCTGGAGGCAATCACACCATGTAACCCTGTTCATATACTTACCAAACTCCATCTTAAAATCACTGAAGCCCTCTGCTTTCCCTATTTTTATTAGGAATAGTTTCTATTTTCATCTGGCCAATAGTTACACCCTTTCTTCAAGTCTAAATTTATTTCTATCCAAACTATATTCATTGTTCTTAAGCCAGTTTTTCTTTCTCCTTTCCTAGTGTTTGTTCCCTGAAGCATTTACAGAAAACAACAATCATTTGCCCCAACCTCAATTTTGCCACACGAAGGACCTTTTTTTAGACACCTTTTGTAATTCAGGTGCTCTATTCCCCAGCTCATCCTTTCTTTGCATGTCATCATCCTCTGTGCATGGGTAGCCAGAAGCACACAAGGCATTCAATATGTGGTTTTGTTAATCCAGTTCACAATACTTTTAATACGTCATTATATCCACTGAAAGTATTTTTCCAAGCACATTGCAGAACTATGTTTGCTGTTTTCATAGTCAGAAATTGTCAAATAGATGTATATCCCCTACAAAAAACCTGACATTTTGAACTGGGAAACTAGTTGTTGACCTGCTTTTATCCTATAAATGTGAATCAACTCATTGCTAATCAATACAAAATAACTTAGTACAATTCTTTAATATAGATTAAGTCTAAAATGTAATCCCTGTTGATTCAACAACTATTTGGGAAAAGTAAATTTGTTATGAATTCCAAGAACAACTGGGTTGTAATGCTGTTTGCAGCACTTCCTCTTCAATCTACATCTGAGAAATAAATGTTTCCAATTACAATACAATACAAAAATCCACAATGCAAAATTCACTTTGCCCACCATATCTACGTGCCCACCATCCCCTGCATCAGATCTGGCTATCCCAAATTGTGATTTGAATCTTTAGAGCCATACCACATCTTCTCCTTGTTCCTCTCTTGCAGCTTTTGTGTAGTGTTACTTCATTTTAGATTACATGCTATTTTGGAGTGATAAGCAAGGTGACACTAGAGAGGTTGTAAGCACTGTGTATTATGTATATGTATTAGTCCTTTATTGCCTGCTCAGACCCTTACAATGAATTCCTGTTTAGAGTGCGATCACAGACTAAGCTGAATGAAGACTAATGGATATGGGGTAGATGAGAGAGAGACTTTTTCCTTAAAGTAAATACTGCATTGGTTTCTCATCATAGTGTTACAGTTATACTATATCCAAGGATAACTGGATATACTGGCTGCACTGTGGGTCCCTATGAGGCCTGTAGTGGGGCATTACCACACAGACATAATGCTTGCCCCAGAGAGCTCAAAATCTAGAAGAGTGCGTGAAATCTGAGAGACAGATGCAGAGCAAGTGTTTGTTTCAGAAAGTTCTGTTCTAATCCACAAGGCCACATTGTAAATAAACAGTGAGGACAAGCCAAGGCCATCATTACATCAGTAGAAGTGTATAGAATTGGGTATTCCTACTCATGACCTTACATAACACCACCACCAGCCAAAAAAAAAAAAAAAGGCAAAAGCCTTTTAACAAACAAGAGAGCAAGCACTGCACCTACTAGTCAGCAGGGCAGTGGACAATTATCCACTGTATGGTAGTCCTGCTTTTAATCAACAGACGTCTTATGAATGCTGGGTACAGTGTATTCCACTCCCAAAACTGTAATGTATGTTGATCATCTAACTGTGGTCAGCAAATGGTACAACACTTTCCTGCCTCCTAGGACCATGAGGGATGATTCAGCAAAGGAGGGTGTCTGCAAGATGCTACACTGCATTTTGTGCTTTCCTCTGCCATGAAAATGTCTCTCTGAGGCTTTCAAAAGAGCAGGAAAAGCTTAATTAATCTATTCTCTGCAGTGGTCTGAAAAGCAGGCCAGAGAGATTAGTCAGGGGCCTGACACAGATCTGCAGAATGCTCTGTGTCAGGGTTCCTGCTGAGGGAAAGCAGCCTCATGGTGATCTGTACACCAGCTACGCCCCAAAACCATGGTAAACAGCAGCAGCATGACTATTCAAAGATAGTGACATCATTTATGTAATTCAGTATTGGAATATGGCACATTTACATAGCACATACAGTATCACATCATGCTATCGAACTGTTCAGTAGTTTTTAGTGAAAAAGAAAAGGATATTATTTCCTTATGCTAAGTGAAAGAACAGCTCGGAAACTGCAGTCCTGCTTAAAGCTGAGTATTTCATAAGCAAGCGCCTCTGACACAAACACCTTCAGGTATCCAGTACTTTCCAACTTTGTACCTTCATCTGTTCCAAATAATCTCTTCCACCAAATGTGCAAAAATGTATTCATCTCACAGGGATAAAAGTAAAGCAGCAAACGCTTCAGGAGAGTAGGTTTGTTCCTTTTCTTGATTATCAGTTTCAAGGCAGAAAAAATAGACCAGGAATGAGATTAGCATGGAGGAAAGGAGTTCATACAACCCATTGTAAACCCCTGGTTGCACTGAAGAATTCTGTTTGCTCTCAAGTGAGGAGGGACTCAGAAAATGTTACAGTTCTGTCCTGGTTTTGGCTGGGATAGAGTTAATTTTCCTCCTCGTAGCTGGTATAGTGCTGTGTTTTGGATTTAGGATGAGAATAATGTTGATAACACACTGATGTTTTAGTTGTTGCTAAGCAGTTCTTACACCAGTCAAGAACTTTTCAGCTTCCCAATGCTCTGCCAGGCACCCAAGAAGCTGGGAGGGGGCACAGCCAGACTGGCCAAAGGGCTATTCCATACCATAGGGCGTCATGCTCAATATATAAACTGGGGGAGTTGGTCGGGGCGCAGCGATTGCTGCTTGGGGACGGGCTGGGCGTCAGTGGGCGTGTGGTGAGCAGTTGTATCACTTGTTCTTTTTTCCCTTGGGTTTTGTTCCTCTTTCTCTCTCTCATTGTTTTCCTTTTCATTACATTTTTTTATTATTATTATTATTATTGTTATTTTATTTTATTTTATTTTATTTTATTTTATTTTATTTTATTATTTTATTTTATTTCAATTATTAAGCTGTTCTTATCTCAACCCACGAGTTTTCTTACTTTTGCTTTTCAGATTGTCTCCCCCATCCCACCGGGGGGGGAGTGTGAGCAAGCAGGTGGGTGGTTCTTGGTTGCCAGCTGGGGTGAAACCACAACAAGTGTTTGTTGCTTTGGGCCAGTCAAAGACAGGGCCAGTCAAAGACAGAGCCAGTCACTGCTGTCATGCAGGCTACACGGATAACCTCAGCCATTCATGGCAAGTTCTAGTTCCAGAATCATGGGAAGCTAGGCTTAGAAGAAAGTGCAAAAAATTAGGTGAAGTGTTAAGATGGGACTGCTTTCTCATTTACTATCATATTGAGAGAGGTTGCAAAGAGACAAGCTCTTTCCAGCTGCTGAGGTGCTTGACATTGATCCTGAGTATTTGCCATTACTACACCACAGTATTCTGTGGCAGATGTTTCTCTTTGCTTTGCCCTCACCCTTCCCACCTCCAACAAATTTCTTCTTTTTCACAGAGAGCACAGTATCACAGGTTGCCAAGAGTTAATGATTTACACTAAGTAAACAAGAGCATGTCACTAAAAATCTTATCAAAAGACCTAAAAAATGCCATGCACATGTCTGATTGTTGCATGATTTGGAGAGTGAGAGATCGGCTTGAATGTTTTGGGCTTTTGCCATCAACTGTGACCTTAGACAGATGTCACATCTAATGGTCAGATTACAGCAATGTTGTATGATACACAGTCTTCTGGGACAAGCTACAAGTCTTGACATTTTCTGTGGCATACTGCTAACCTTAGTAGCCCTGGCCCAGTTTAAGGAGTGGCCTAGGGAGTGCACTTCATTCTAATACGGCCAAACAATTACTAAACCTCATTTCCTGAACCAAATAAAAATGAACGTTTCATTTTCAAATCATTATCACAACTGTCATGGTTTTTAAACAAGTTTCACTTAGCTTTTACTCTGATCATCTTGATTAAACTAATGCTAAGGACCTTTGCAATTGGCCTGAAGCTAAGTATAAGGGGAATCTGAATCTAAGCCTCAAATCAAGATACAAGTTTCAGTGATGTTTCACTAGAACTCAGATATATGTGAGGTTTAAATCTTCTTTCTTCATTTAACGTTCTCTATCAACAACATGTAGATTGAAACTAATGTTAACAAAACTGAATCAGCTGTGATTCTGCATGTGTACAATGACTAGAAAAATTTTTCTCCATTTTATTTGGGGTTTCCGTGATATGATCATAATACAAATAATATGGAATAGATATATACATAAAGAAAACTCTAAGTTTCCGTAGTTTCTACTTTCATTCCACTCTTCCAAGGCAAGACTTTTGTCAAATAGCTTCATAAAGGTTATAGTCTATTTGAGTTGTTTTTTAACCCGAATCTGCTGTAAGGTTCAGGCAAAACAGGTATAATGAATCTGTGGCTTCCTTTGGTACTATCGACTGCTTGTCAGCACACAAAACTCACAAGCCAACAAATGTCATTTATTTACCTAAGAGGTGGCCTCCAGCGGGTGACATCAACACGTGCGCACTAAAGTAGCTAGATTATGGTGAAACTATGTCTTTGTGGTTATCTTTGGTGGAAGCTGACTCCTAGTATCACAAGCCTACATTGCCCCTCTCTAGTACAAGGTTTCTGTGTTGAGACTGATGATTTCAGATTTTATCCCATGTAAACATTTGGTTTCTGAACAGATGTAGACTCAAGATTTACAATTTTACATCAAAACAATGCAAATTTGAAAGGTTTCTCTATTGGTTTTACACGGCTTCACCATTTTGTTTTATTCTCTTCAGGCTTTCATACTGAATCCTTAACCCCAGTATACGAAAGTGCAGCCAGATAAACAGCTGGAAGTCAGTATTAGCTGTCACGAATTAAGTAAACAGAAATATTTGTAAACACATGTAAGCAGTCTTGAAAAGCCAGCTCAGATTATCTGTATATCCCATATATCACTCTATCTTGGATAATGAAATAAACACTTTACAAAAAAGTCAGTTAGCCAATCTACCAAAAAGAACAAACCAAACAAACAAAACCCCACACATAGAGGGCAAAAGATAGCTAAAAGTTTTTAATTTGACAGGAATAGCAATCCATTTAAGTTGCTTGCCTTTCCATGTGGAGCCAGTTTTACCTTGTTTCACCTTGATTTGACATTTTTGGTTCCATCCCCAAATTGTTTCTAGACTCTTTTCCTTGAAAACTTGTTTTATAAGCCAAATATATTAATGCTAAATGACACTATGAGCTTCTAGCTGGTTGTGAAGTACTTGCAAATAAGCTTTTGCTACTGAGTCTCCAAAACCAAGAATACTCATCTCTGAACCTTATTGAATTCATTTGTATTTTATTCATTTATAACATCTGAAGAATTTCTATTTTCCCAGACCAGGCATCCTGGCTTGCTTTGCTAGCTTTGTGCCTGTGCTGCCCATTGATTACTGGGTGTAATGCACACAGCATTGCCTGCATCTGAGAAAGTCCACATTCACCAAGACATTTTTGATGGCTATCGTTTTTATCACTAATAGGATGAAGAGTAACCATGAAAACAGACTCATTATTGGGAAGACTCATTTCCTGCGATAACTTATCACAGAGCCTGTAAATGTGGTATATACTGTAGATATAGTATTCTTGTCCTCTAAGACTGGAACAGCTGAGTATCACTGAAATCTGGAAGGTCACACACATTGCAGGATGAAAGGTTCCTTCAGGATGCAGAAAGAAACCATTAATTCAGTGTAGCTGCCAACTGAATCAGGTGTCTAAAGCTTGATTCATTGTGCATTTGATATGGATTAACGCACACACAAACAGAAAACAACAGTTTGACTTCCTTGTCAGCTGTAACACTTGAAAATGTGTTCTTGCTGTAGTCAATCTTGCTGTAGCACTTGAAAAAGGTGCTAGGCAGATCAGAGCCTTCTACACATTCCTGGCACAGGACAAGACATAATACATTCCATCAATCTGCATGACTAGGCTGCAGCTAGAGGAACCTCTTCTAGATGTTTCTAAGCATATTAGCAGGTCAAAAGGGCATACTGCAGTCACTTAACCTGATCTACTACGTGAAATAAGTTATTGGATTTCTTTGAGTTAATTCCTCCATCAGTAACTGCAATTGAGGTTGAATATATCTGTTTTAGAAAAATATTTCTAGAACTGTGTAGGTAAAAAATCTAATAAAATGCTTGGAATTTTTTTGAACTGTTAAAAATGTTTCTTATTGCTCATTGAATGTCTGACTTCAGATCGCGGTATTGATTCATACTGTGTATCATATCTTATAGTGAGGAGCCCTAAATCAGAACGGATCTGGTTTTGGATATGGGAGATAAATAAAGCGCTTTGAATTTCTCCTTTAGGACACTTTAGTCCTTTTCTTAACTTTCTCTGAATGCTCTGATTTTTTTCAACCTAGAGCTAGAATAAGAATGCTAATTTTATAATAAGGACACCTTTAGCCTCTAGGAAGATAAATGAGACCAACTGTCTCATTCCTGTAGGCTACAAAATAATTATTCAGTGAAGATGACTGTTTAGGTAATAACTGCCAGTTGGATTAGAACTGATAAGCTACATACAAAAAAGCTGTCTAGTCCATTATCAAGACTACTGAGTTAGTTGTTCTCCAGCAGACATTTTACATTTCTTCTGTGAAAATCTTTTTCTTCCTAAAACTCACTTTGGAAAATTCTTATTTATGAACTGAAACAACTGAAATTGGAATAGACAAGTTTGCAAGCTGACCATAAAACTGTCTTTAAATAAGAAGATGGTTGAACTCCAAATCTAGGCACACTCTTTGCATCTGAGACAGACAAGAGAAACAATTTTAAAGCCACATGCCTCTTATGACAGACAAGCATTTCACTAGGAAGAGCAATCTAGTATTTCCTTCCTTTGTTCTAATTTCAAACCAGAGCAACACTAAAAAAACCCACCTGATATGTAGCTCCTCCACTGAGGCCATTATGAGAGCCTGTACCTAGTTTCTGACTTGAAAGGATGTCACATATGTACTCCCTAGTGAACAGGAAACTGCGTGAATGCTTCTTGTGGTTTTGAGTTTCAGATCACACTATTGGCAATATAGCAAAGACATGTTGCAGTTACATTATTTGTTTTTTCCAGTCAATGTCCTATTTTCTATAACAGGACAACTAAACAGCTTTATAGAATTTCTGCACTGCAGTCAGAGACACAATTACAACATGAGTTAGCAATAGCAATGGCAAAGTAGAGGCATGAAATTCAATACAACGCGCCATTTGCATACATCCACCAAGTTCCCAATGTTCTTAGACAATCTTTTGTAAAGTTTATGCTGCCATTCCATTATTGTTATTGTTTAAAAGTAGCTTAACCATGCCTGTACATGTTGCATTCATGCCTCTGATTTAGTGTAGACATACCCTCAGGGCTTGTTTGAATTAGGATCTCAGTCATGATTATAGCTGAGTAAAGTCCAAGCACCTAGTGTAGACGTGACCTAAAATCGTGCTGCGCTGGCTTGAATTGCTGCAGTTATCCTGATACAACTCTATCCACTTGTAAAATTTGGATCCAGTAACAGAGCATATTGGACTTAGTGACTGCTAAACCCAATTGCAATGTGGCCTGAGCAGAGACTAAGGTTAAGCCAGCTAAGTATGAGTGGCTACAGTGGGAGTTTATTTTGAATAAGAACCACCATCTCAATGCTGACAAACTGACTGCTTGGATTTTTTTGCTGGAAATAACGGCACACAATATACTTGGCACCAGATTACTATTCTGCATTTTCTAATTTTCAGAATAAAATTTCAGAAGTACATCACCATCACATCCTTCCCTCTTTGCTCACAGTTCAATGAAAGAACACTCACTAGTCCTGCCATGTACAGCTCATTAACTTTGTCATTTATGATGCCTTCATGAGCCACGGCACATGTTCAGATTTCCTGCAACATGTAAAGCAATTCTCTCTCTAGAGTGGCAGCCTCCAATAGAGAAGAAAATGCAGAGTATGAGGGTTTGGCAATGCTCCACATGAAGACTGCACACAAATCAATGAAGAATGGACACTATTCAGAACTTGATCTGTAGACAGCAAACTTAGAACACATACCCTGCTTGAACAGAGGTGGGAATTTTTGGCAAATAACTAGGAAAAAAGCCAAACCAGTTTAAAAGAAGAAAGAAAATACAACAAGAAAACCACCAGTTAAGCACAGAGTTACTAACTTCCTAACTTTTTGAGTCACATTCTAAAATTTTCATGGGACTGAGAACTGCACCCTTCTCTGTCCTCATAGTTCCTCATTTCTCTACACTAAGACCCCACTCCTATATTATCCTTTATTGCTACCTCCCTAAATCCCATATTCCTGCCTCTCCAATTTCATACTCCCTATGTCTGAAGACAATTCCCTTCCCACAAAGAAAGCAGGAATTCTCAGGCTGTGAAGCACACAGAGTATCTGAGGGTCACCACTTCCTTTAGAAGCTAGTCAATGCACCTCAGCTAACATGCAGTTAAGCTTTTTCCCATGTCCATAAATTTCATTTCACTACATATTGCTGCAGTTAGCTTCTGAATTCTGGGCAGGGCCTTTACATATCTAAGTCTAGCATGCAAGCTGAACCCACCTCTAGTATTCAAGTCTTCATAGTCCTGGGCCCGCAATTGTCTGCACATTTAGGACAGTAAGCCTGTATCTACTCAGTGGGATATCCTGAATATCCCTTCACAGTTCTATTATCAAATGAACCTCCCTTTCTCATCATATGAACTTACATACCACTGTCACCCTGAAATAACCAGGGATTGAACCCCTACAGAAATTCACCGAATGCGGTGTTTGGCCAAATGATGTTTGGCCATGTCTAGATACTAATACCTCAGGTAAAGGTACTGATCTTAGAGCTACCATGGTTTTGCCTTACTTGGTTGTCTTAGTTATCTCTATGTCAGGATAAACCAGAGTCTAAGGAAAAGGCATTGAATCATCATTTCAATGAAAATGTAAATTGATCTCAGATTTGAGTCTTTTCAGTAGAATCTCACACTTGTATAAGTTTTAGAGATATCATCATTCACTCTGTGTAATCCTGAGTACAGTAACTATGAGGCTGCGCTTCTGTGGCCAAGCAGCCCTCATTTCTCTCCACTTGGCCACTTGGCCACTTGGCCATTCCTTGGCCACTCATTCTCCCACACACACTACATGTCTGAGAGTGCAAAGATCTGTTCGACTGTGCAGTGAACAGAAGTGGCAAACTGATCTAGCTTTAAAAAATGGTTTTTGCGGTATTTTATTTAAGCTGGATCACTTTCTCTGATCGGATTCAAAATTCAGCATCTGTGACTGCATGAGTGATAAAGTGATCTACACTGTGCAGGGACAAGGGGAAGACTGGGGCTGAAGACAAATATCCAGGACTGCTAGCAAAGACTCCATCTCATGAAACCACATCCTTACTGTATTCACGGTCAGAAAATGTAGGATAAGTCCATGTTTTGCGCCTAGCTCAGTCCATGGTTAGACCTTTGGCAGTAATACTCCTTAAGAATTTGCCACCCCTTCCTGTCTTGCTCCTAGATGGTTATTTCTATCTTCGTGCTGCCCCCTGCCTTGTACTGAAACAACTGCTTGTGCTCTGAATGGACCAGAGAAGAAACAAGCAATGAAGCAGTTACTGATCAGGGGGCACCATTCCCTGAAGTGACTCTTGCAGCGGCTGGGAACATCAGAAGGATGGGAACAAGTGACCATGGCAGGGAAAAGGAACAGAAGACAGTGCTTTCTGAAGCTAACAGTGCTGCCAAAACGTTGTTCATGATCACTGTATCTCCAGAGTAATAAGAGAGCAAAAAGCAACCGAGGACAAGTTTTCAGGAGTAGCTAAGAATCATAGTCATTATGGAAAGAACTCTGTACAACAGACAGTATAGTTGATTTTCCATTACAAACTTCTTCATCCTCCTTACAGGTGGCAGAGCAATAAAAGTACCGCCAGAGGTAGAATGAAGCATAAACCAGCTTACCGGAACAAAGCACTGTTTAATATACAATCCTTATGCAAAGGTCCCCAGCTAACTACTCCGAGTTACATCCAGGACTGTTCTGGATTCTGAGCTTCAGGGAATTGAAATGGAGGTTAATTCTCCCCTACCTGCCAGTTGCAAACTCAGCATAACTGAGGATATGTGACCTCTCTCTGATTTAGTCCCAGAACACTGCCATTGCCAGCCAATGACCCTGAGCTATGTATTTAGAAGAAGAGCTGGAGCACTCTGTAGAACATTCCTATGAATCACATAACCCAAAAAGAATGTGGTTTTACAATCTTTTTTACCAGTGGGGGAAGAATTTACTGGCACCAAAACTTGAATCCAGATGTTTTCATCAGGCACGATTTTGTTTTTCTTTGCGTTCAGTCATGACATTGAATACTGCTTACAGTTGCATTAAATTAATGCAGTTACAAACAGGCAACATTCCTTACACATTTTCATTTACTTTGCAATATGCATTTACTTAGTTCCAGCAACACAACAATTCACTCTGGCACCATTTCAGCTTAACAGTATAAAAAGACTGAAATTTAGCAAATGGTATATTTACAGCAAAGTAATTTTTCCTGCATTTTCCCTTTACGTAAGCCCCACTGGTGACCACATACAGAGGCATATAGATGTGCCTACACATACAAAGATTTATAAACTGAATAGCCATTTAAAAATCAATAAAAAAGGAATTCTTGTTCCAAAATCCAGCAGCTGGCCAGACTTAAGCAGATCTGACATACCACAAAAAGTGACAGTCAGTGGGATTACCCCTAAAAAGTTAAACATGTATACTGTGGCCTGCAAGTTCAGTCCTGAGAGAATAAACTTCAAATTTAATTTCCAAATGGATCTGGACTCATAACATTCCGTAGAAAATCCTCTCAGGAACCCTTACTGAATAGGCATAAAATGACCAACTGAAAGACATTTAATGACCAAACCAAGTTAATTCACAAGTGTTGGGAAAAATATATGCAAATACTTCATAGTTTTGGCTCAGCTAATAAAAGTCAGGAAAAACTAGTTGATATCTAAATAAGTTTTTTCTTTTGTTTTTCTCACAGAACAGCAGAAAATTGTGTTTCATTTCATGTGCTTTTAAGAAACATAAACACAATGAAGACAGCCAACTGCACAAAGCTGCCTAACCTCCTGGAGAAAGCAAAGTTCACCCTCTCAAAACTGTGTCTTAACCACAAGGTCATATTGTGTGTTGGCACTGCATTAAGACCTTACGTTGCAGTTATCCTATACTGTGTGAAACGTGCAACAGGCACTCAGAGAGATCAACTGAAAAATGATTTTTTATTGAAGAGCATGAAGATTAATGGGAGTTGGATATGTCATTCATTTATCCATCTCTCACTATGGCTATATTGACAAGGCATGTGGCGTAACAGAAGCAAGTCAGTTGAGTGGGACCATTATCAGAAATTATTAGTAGGGAAGACCCAGCAGTCACACTGCATGTGTGTCAGGAGTTTGCTTGGGACTAACTCTAGTGTCTTCTCATTAACAGAATTCCCATACACAGTTGGAATTGCCCACCGTGCTCCTGAAGTACATCTTCAGTTCCATTTCATCTGAAAGAAACCCAGTGTATGCACTGTAAGACCACCCCATAACACCAGCCAGATTGTAAGTGGCAACACTTGGGGGATTCACTTCAAAAGCAGACTCCTCGCTTTGTCCACAATATCAATGTACATGCACCCGTTTGATTTTCCAGCATAGAGAATAATTACACAACATGAAGAACGTAAGCTATCTAAGATCTGGAAGTAAGGCAACTGACCACATATTACATATGGGAACAAAAACTTTGGAAGAAAGTCACACCCATCTGCACAGCAGAATTAATTAAAATAAAAATTGATATGAATTGTGGCTGTTGTTTTTCATGTATTCTTGCCAATATTTACTTTCTATGAAAAGGTGGATTTTACCAGTGGGTACTTACCCACAGATTAACTGCACCTTGTTGGACATTTTACGTAAATCATCAGGCAGCAAGATAATAGCTGGAAGATAAACAGCATAACTGGAACAGATGGTAATGTGAGCCAATAAAGTGACAAGATAGAGAATAAATTAAAAGCAACCTTCATTTTAGAAAGCTGATAACTTGTCCATCTTTCATTTCAATTACTCAGCTGGACTTTGAGTATGGTATGATCCCAATTTTAGATAAATTCTGAAGAAGGAAGTTACAGAGCAGGTAACTGCTGCACCAATATTTTGTGGCATTCTGTAGAAGATGTAACAGGTATAAATGCAGTATTGTTTGTACAGTGATGTCAATCTACCTTCTTTTCTCAAAGATCCTGAGAATGTATAAATTGTTCTGATGGCTTCCTCAAACAAGTTGCAACTAGCCTTTCATGAGACAGAAAAAGTAGGCCTTAATAAATCTAGTGTTTATGCAGAAAATAACTTCCCTATTATTCAAGCTGTACCCTGGATGATTTCAGAACTGGTCTGTGCTTGTGCTAAATGCACTGAGTGCTAATAAAAACCGTCTTGGATTAGAAATAGGACTCTTTATTCAGCATTCCAAATGGGAACATTCAGATGACTGAACAGTTCATTTAGCGCTTTGATTTTATTCAGAAACATTGTTTCCATTGCATGCATTTATGAACTGGCAAAAAACTCCATCCCAGGATTGTACAATAATGTTTTCATTGCTGTTTCATCCATGCCAGCAAAAATTATCTCATAAACACAAATATCCACAATATATAGTGCAAATGGAAGCTTCATCATTTGGTATGTTCTTGGTTGCATCACGGCGTATTTTTCACCACATTAGGATGCCTAATGTATTTGCTGTAGCAGGCAGGGAGAGCCAAGTAAATTTCCTTGAATTTAGTCTAAAACTAAACTTGAATTTTGCATAAATGCAGCTTTTCAGCACTATTTTTTTCTTCTTTTATATGTTTATTGTAGCATCACTTCTGCTTGCAGACATTGAACACCTCTGTAGGCAATCTTAACATTTCATGGTAATTTTCCAAGCAATTGATGAGGCTTATTTCTCCTCTCATTTATACTGGTGTAAATTAGGGTGGCTTCAAAGTAGCAATTGAAGCTGTACATGTTGAAATCCAGTAGAAGGGAATGGAAAATAAGTCCTCACGCTTTTTAACTGCTTGTAAACGAAGGAATTTCTAATATGTATAGTTTAGAGCAGAAATCTTTGTCTCAAGTGACAGCTTTGTCTCAAGTGACAGAAGCACTGATATACTTCCACCATGACAGAAAGCAATATAGAAATGGTGCTTTTTCCCCAAGGAATTTTATCAGTCAGAATGACTTTGCTATTCATGCAAATTAAAACTGTAGTCTGGTGAGTTTGGAATCCAGAACCAACCCAGTTCATGGCCCAGGGAAAGACAGCAAAGCGTACGCTAAAAGAGACACTGCTCTGTACTCTAGGCATCCAATAGTCAGAAGTTAGTCTGCTTATATAGTAAAGTAAAACAGATTTTGAAGAGGACAGTACAGGCCATCTTCTTTTCAAATGACTGTAAAGTTGACTAGGCTTCTAATTGTGTGTGTCCAGAATAGATGCCCTCTAGAGTACAGATTACGTATCCAGTAAGGATTTCAACTGTGAAGCAAAGTATGACTGAAGAAAATGGAGAAAGCAGTTGCCAAAAGATCAGGTTTTGCTTCATCTTGAATTTAGATCCTCAATGCAGGCAGGGTACAAATAGCCTGGGAGAAGTCAGGACTAGTTAAGTCCACGCACATAAAGGAGTACAGGGGCAATTTCCTCCACCATCTTTCCAGAGAAGACAGGGACAAGGGAAATTCATGGCTTGACAATCCCTGCATGCAGCCTACAGAACCAGTTGTACAGAATGAGTCACGTCATGAGGGTAGAAAACTGCATTCCCAGCAGGACGTGAGAAAAGGTGACAGAATTCTGCATTTTTCCAAAAGGCATCACACTGCTTACCTCCCTTGTATAGCCAAACTTTCCCTCTTCTCTGAAACACCTCGCTCAGTCTGGCAACAATCAACAACACTGGAACTGATCCTTCTTAATCTGATTTACATTTTCCTAATAATTCCTGGTCTTCAACTACATCACTTCCTAGATGCAACGATGCAATCACGCAATGCAGATGCAATGTCATGGCCATGAATACAGGCCCAGAATAATAATTATCAATTTCACTGCGTTAATCTGACCTACTCTTCCCTCTTCATTAGATTTTCTAGATCAGCTTAGCACAGAATACTACAACTGACATTGTCTCCCAGGTCACAGCTGTAACAAATACTTCCATCAATTCTATATCGTTAGGAAAAGAACATATTTTTGGCCTGTAAAGATTTTTTTGTGAGGTAATGCATCTCCCTTTTCCTCTTCCAAATTGTCTGAAAAAACTTCCTCATTTCCTTCTTTGGCAATTTTGGAGGAAAATATCTCCCAACTCACAACAGATTAATGTTCTAAGCTAAGTATGTATCAAAGGTTCTCTATGAGTTTTGTGTATGGGTGGCAGATCCAGCACCTTCATATGTCTACAGAAAAATTTAACCACAATTTTTCCATCGTTATATGAACACTTTGAGTTCATATGATTGTCAATTATTGTGAGATAGAAAAGCCAGACATGGCTTTCTGCTCCTCAGACTAGGGGGAAGGTGGTAGCCATGCATACATGTCAAAGAACCCTTGCAGTGGAAGCATGTATTTTAGTGCCCTGAATACCATTTCTGTTTATTGTTATTTGTGTATTTCAACATGCTACACAGCAAGCAGTCACAGCAAATTCAATTCCACAAAAACCTCCAAAGAAACATTACCATCAGAGACCGAACCCGAAAAGGAAACATTGCTGACAACTGCTCAAACAGCTCTTTAGCAGATGTGCTGTCAAGGCAGTAGTAACCTACATAGTGACTCAGTCGCTACGCTGCCTTCACAGCCTACTGCACTACTTAGCAGGTTGTTGTTTGCAACCTCAGAAATATTGTGGCCAGAAAGACTGGGAAATGGAGGCTGAGCCTCACAACAAGATTCATGAGGAATACATGTCAGAGTTGGCTTTAGATTTTGTAAGCCATTAATTCTCAGTACTTCTTCCAAGCTCCAGTACAGGCTTGTGTGGTTCATCAATGCACACAAACCGTTATCAAATTAATCACATTGGCATATGCACTGGTAGCTATCATGGGCATTCAGGCTGCAGAAGGACTCTGTAACTATATTTCTGAGGAGTGAGGCTTTGAAGTTGGTGTTCTTTTTAAAATAAATCTCAACTTGGTCCAAAAAAAGAGATTATTTTGGCTGACAGGAAAGAGATAATTTATTACCCCTGAGATATCTTTAAAGAAAATTTGAGCATCTAATAAAAAAATATGCAGGCCAGATAAGACTTAGCCCTTAACGTGAAATCAGCTGAAGGAAAATGGTAGAGGAAAACACAAAGAGAACTGCTGAACACTGTCAGTGAAATCCCAGAATGATAGCAGGAAAATTAATAAACTCTCCTCACCTTCACTAGCTGTGTCACAGAAAGTGCAGCTGTCCCTGATACCTTGAAAATGAGCGTACTAACAGGTACTGAACATTTGGTATAGGCAATGCTGGATGCAGGCCCAAGGAAACAACCTTTTTTCACCAAGTGACTAACAGGCACCACAAACTGCAATAAATAAACTTATCACTTACCTAAGTTATCCTGTGTTCTGAGAGTGCAGCACATATAAATAGTTATTCATTACTTCTTCATGTAATTATTTTTAATTAAATATATAGAGTATGGGAGTAACACAAACATCAGAAAATCAGAGTTAACATCTCAATACCACTCTACAACCTTACAAAAATAATCTGTTGAGAAAAATGCTGTCATCCAAACTGTTACACAAATTAATACTAAAATGCAGAATAGTGGGGTTTGTTCACTTCAACACAGTGCTAGTCTCAGAAGAAAGTAGTGAATCATGTCACAGAATTACAGAATTGTATAGGTTGGAAAAGACCTTTAAGATCATCAAGTCCAACCGTAAACCTAACACTACCAAGACCACCACTACACCACATCCCTAATCACCTCATCCAAACGTCTTTTAAATACCTCCAGGGATGGCAACTCAACTACTTCCCTGGGCAGCCTGTTCCAATGCTTGACAACCCTTTCAGTGAAGTAAAATTCCTAATATCCAGTCTAAACCTCCTCTGGTGCAACTTGAGGCCATTTCCTCTTCTCCTATCACTTGTTACCTGGGAGAAGAGACCGACCCCCACCTGGCTACAACCTCCTTTCAGGTAGTTGTAGAGGGCAATAAGGTCTCCCCTCAGCCTCCTTTTCTCCAGGCTAAACAACCCCAGTTCCCTCAGCTGCTCCCCATCGGACTTGTGCTCCAGACCCTTCACCAGCTTCATTGCCCTTCTCTGGACACACTCCAGCCCCTCAATGTCCCTCTGGTAGTGAGGGGCCCTTTACAAAGCCTTACAAAGCCAAACAAATGTCTTTACAAAGCAACTTCATTTGCTTTTAGAGTTAGAAAAAAAATGTTCACCTCACAATATTAGAACACACTAGCTCCTCCTCTGTTTTCTTTAATGGAGAAATTTATTTTTAACATATTCTGTGGTGAAAGTACATTAGTATGATCAATATTCCTGAAACTACATTGTGGCTTTGCAACCGTCCATTGGTACAAGATCCAGTAGGCCAAAGTACTCTGATATATTCGGAGTAAAGCAGGTTTAGCTAAAATGCCTTAGGGAATGAGCTACATGCTGCTCCTTCTATAGGCTGTTGAAAGAAGCAAACTACATTCCCCATAACCTCTGTCACTAGATGTTGGCAGGCTGCCACCCAAGCCAGCTGGCCACACTGTTTTGGGATTGTGCTGTGAAACCCATGTGCCTGCTGTTTGCCACAACAGCAAAATGTAAAAATACTTCTTCCAGAGTTCAGGCATGCTCCTACCCTTTTTATAGGTGTGAGACAAGCCCCAGAGTTGCAGCAAGATTTCAAAATGCCACAAGTGGTCTAGTTCAGACTCCTTTTCTTATTGAAATCTTGGCACTCCAAAGCAACTAAAAGGCTCACAGCTTAGGCAGGAATATTCTGAATAGTTATGAAGTTATGATGGCTCACTTTATTGTGCATATCTACAACTACTACTATTGCTCTCACCAATCACTGTCAAATAGCTCAGCATTTTCAGCAGTACACTGACTTCCTAAAGCTTTGAGTTACCCAGTGCAGTGAACTAACTCGTCCTGTTTCAAGCAAGACATTGAACAAGTTTATCAATAAAGGTCCCTTCCAACCAGTATATCTATTAGTCCCTTAAATAAACACAAGATTGACATCTTGAAGTCAGGACAAAAAAAAACATTAATGTGTCAATAAAAACAAATATTCGTATGTCAATATAGCAAAACAAAATTGGGTGGGAAACGGGCATGCAGCCTTATTTCAGTAAAACCTGAACACAGTCTAAAAACATGTGGTCTAAAATATTGCCAGCTCCCATCCGCTCTGAGATGGATCTGCATTTTTAACTATTTCAAGGCTAGGTAGTTTGCAAGTCCTATAAATATTACACAGATTACCATAATTATATATGTTGGTATTTGAACACTGTCAGTGGATAAGCTTACACTTTGCACCAAACCTCAAAGTACCCAGCTGCAATTCACTGCATTGAAAACCTTTACCATGCTTTTTACAATCACCCTGTACTTGGGGCTCAGTCATATCTTCCCACCATAGCACTATGCTCATTATCATCCTACTTCTTAAACATTCCCTCCCTCTCAACCCCCATCCTTTTTTTATCTTCCCACAAGGTACACACCTGTATAACTCTTAAGATAGAAAAGCAAACAACCTCACAGCATCGTGACTGAACTCTCAGGGTACAGTATGTACAGCGCTTGCCAGATCTGACAGTTGACAGCACTTATTTTGGACACATTTGCTGATAAGGACGAATGAGTTTGTACATTTCCTCAAAACCTCCATGTTCCATTAATAAGCACCTGAGAGGAATGACTGGTCTAGCAATAACCCTGACACCCCATTCCACTCCTCAGCTTCTTGAAGTACATATTCTAAGGAACCATCTAGATATCCCATCAAGATCACATGAATGCTTTGCTTGGATATCTTTGGTGCATTTTCTGGCTTAACGCAGAGTTAAGCTTTTTATCTTAAAGCATCTGTCATCAGAAGGGGTTGAGAGGTTGTAACACATTTCAGGCATATGGTTTAAGCCTATAAAGGTCTCATGTAATTATAAAATTATTTCACATTTTTAACCAATTCAGGGGCAGATATTTTGTGTTTCCATGTCTTAATTGATATTAAAAGGTAGTAGTTTGAATTGCAATCCCTTCTTTTATGTCCTCTATTTCTTCTTAGGCCTTCACAGTGCTACATCAAAGGAACTTTGATCTCAGAGGAATCAGCAACTTCCAAAAGTGAGATGTAAGCAGAGTTTGAAAATGGTATTGAACAATACCAGTATCAAAAGTCTACATGGAAAAAGCCCCTTTTTTCCATGTGACAGCTTTCCATTACTATTCCTATCTGTGGACATGTTAGTGCCTTGATGTGAAATTTGTATCACTGGAGATAAGTTTGTATTAAAAAAAATAAAATAACAATGGAACAACTCCTAAGAAATGGAGAGAAGGCAGTGGGTAATAAAGTACACCATTGGGTGGCAGAGTCAAACAGACATGAGGTTTAGAAAATGTCATTTTTCTCTTTGATCTTCCTGTGTATCCAATACAGACTCTGTAGAAATAACTAACATAAATGGTGAAAAGATATGCCAAAGACTGTTAAAAGAAACATAAGGCAGAAATAGTTTATCCAAAATCACTCATGAATTCAGTGGTAGTCAGGAATAATCTTGAAATTTTCCACATCACAAACTGATGACACAAATACAACATCCACTCAAGATAAAAACCTAAATATTAATCTGAATTCTGAAATTCCTGTCTTTGGAGATTTTTAAATTCATTATGATACTGTTATTATTTGAATCCTTCTGTGTATAATAGTTAAGGAATGAATAGTATATATTAATATAAACCTAAGCTTTCATCAAAGGGCCAGATAACCATGTAAATTTGTGTGTTCCATTTACATCCTGTTATTCAAAGCATGATACTAAGATGGGAGGATCTGCTGTACTAAGATAAAAGACTAAGAATTTAAAGGACCTTTCTGCATCCAGGAGTCGGTAATTTTTTTTCCATTAAATGTAATGGATCAAATTCTGTTCCGTTTTTACAACAGGACTTTTATATGAGTAAGGACTCTATAATGACTGAACAAGAAAGCCACACTTTGATCCATTAAATGTTCCCCAAGTAACATTCCCACTGTAGATACAACCTGCATAAGAACCGTGCAAAGTCTTCAAATTTTTGAGAAAATCTCTGTCACTAGAAGAGGTTATTTCTTGTACAAATGGATTGGGTAAGACTCAGGCTTTCTGCACGCTCTGGCAACCAGCTAGGCTCTTCAGAATGTGCTTGACATATCTTACTGCTGTCCTCAGAACAACACACTACATGCCATGTCCCACGCCCAGTTACTGGAGATGGCAGACCTTCATAATACAGATGAAATTTAACTGAATAGGTAGCAATGCTACTATGTATTGAAGGGGAAACGGTTTGCCTGAGCTTCCCAGTCTCATCCTTTTGCAGGCAATACCTATGCAAAACTTATTCAACAAGGTAAGCAAATCATCCACATTAAGACCACTTTTGTTCCTTTATTAATAGACAGAAAAATATTACTACTGCCAATGCCTCTGTTTCCTGGGACAGGGTAGCAAAAATGACTTGGTAGTATATTATTACACACTTTTTTTGTGGGATCACTAGTCAGATATTACACATACAGAGAGAAGTGGTAAAGCAAGTAGAAAAAACCTGGAAAGAAGCCAAGCAAAACACTATCATCCAAAACATTATTTTACACTGCACGGACAAGGGCAAAACCAAAAGATCATTAACAGTACTTTAAAAAAAAAAGCATAATGTATGTCACCTTTTGCTCTGCTTATAAAAAGGTTAGTTCCACAGTTAAAATACCAAGATATGACATAAAATTACATCATCAGAGACAACAGGGCAAGGAGAGAAGAGAGAAAAATAATTTTCTCTATCTAGTCTCAAACTAGACACAATCCTGAGTACACTGCTCTATCTTGGTCCTGCTTTGAGCTGGGGAGTTGGACTAGATGACCTCCAGAGGACCCTTCCAGCCACAAATATTCTATTATTCCTTCACAAAAAATCCCAAACTCCTAACTAAGGATATTATGCTGACTTTACAGCAACTATTTTAAGTAGTATTTACTAAAAATGTGCAGAAGATCAGGAAATCACAAACATTAAACAAATACATATGTTTTTTCACTATAAGTATATGCATGATGTCCTGAAAGTAAGAGATTTCTGTTTGTGTAGATTGTGGGTGTTCAGGTACCTATCCCTTCAACCAAACCTGGCTTTTCCAGAGACACATTCTTGGTTTGGACACATTTTTGTAATAAGCTAACTTTTTGCATTGTACTTGTCCACTTAAGTCCTGCTGATCTTCAGCATCCCTTCAAATGTACTCAACCTTTGCCCAAGAAGGACATTTTTCTGACATAATTTTTTAAACCAATACATGTTTTATGACATCCCAAAAGTTACATACAAACACATACCTGTTTACAACACACAACTTATAGGGGCTAACCTAGGAACTGACCTGTCTTTCTGAACATTCCTTGTAACTTATCTATATACACAGAGCTGCAAAGTCAGAAAACTGTTTTTTCCATCCTTATTTAAAAGAATCAGGGCAGTCCTTGATGAAGCCAATTCATCTAATCAACAAGCATTTCTTTTTCAATGTTCAGTTTTCTCAGGACAAATTTCAATATGCAGAGTTTACCTTTGACTTCTGCAGCAGCAGGAGGAGGTATAAGACACATAGGCCTCAAAGATATGAATTGTTCCTTATCTCATTTATCATCTCATTATCCATGAAATTTACATTTTTCAGTAGAGATTGTTAAAGCAGGACACAGATAATTAAATGCTTCAGCTTTTCATAGGACCTGCCCAGTTAATTTTTGTACAGTATGTTTGAGCACATAAGTATGTGAGGTTCATCTGGTGATAAGAAATGAATGTTACGCTGAATGATCAAGGAAGGAAAGAATTCTAGTTTGGGCAAGAGAAGGTGAAACAAGGACACAGTGACAGAAGCCAAGGCGGAGAAACTAAATTGCTTCTGATGTTGCGCTCCTTGGACTCTAACTGGGTCCTAGCAGAGCATGGAGTCACTGGGATCTAGCTCATTTGACTGTACTGTCACAGAATTCCAGTGTCGCAGGGAGACTCTATGAAACGATATCTAATCCTGACCTGAAGGTGTCTAAAGATAAGATTCTGACAAAAGGCACATATAGAATAATATATCAAACAGAACAAAACAAGAGTTCTGTCTCCTTTATGTTAAGCCCCCCTTACATAATTTCATTTCTGTGGAACCTTGCCTTTGAATGTAGTATAAATGAGTTGCTTCTCTTTACACTGCGTTGACACATGAAAGGAAATCTTCCTGGACAATGTTGTTGTAGGTAATTCAGCCCTCTTTGAAATTAGTGGTAAGTGAAGTTTTATATCTCTCCCTCCAGGAGTTTTCTCTAATGCTGATTAGCTTACCTGTTGCTCTACTTAAGATTCAGCTTGCTTGTAAGTTACAACATAGAATATTCACCAAGCAGCCATCAATGAAGACTAACATAAGACACTCATTCTTTTGAAAATGCCAACCTTAACTTCCATGGGGATTTTGCTACTTTTATAAGAGTTACATTTGAAAAACAGAAATAACGATACATATTCACATTAGTAAAGACTTCGGCAAACTGAAAGTGAGCAGCACAAGGAAAAATAATATCATTATTATCTTTTACAAATATAAATTTTGAGACAATGTAGAGTTACAAAGAAATCTCAATCAGCTATCTCTCTTAACACATGTTGCAAACACTTGCATTTCTTCTTTTCCCAGCTTTGCATTCTCTGAAGGACATTATAATTTATTGTCTCAAGCCATATTTGGTATTTAGTGCCTGCAGAAGCTTGTGGAAAAAAAAGATCTGTTTGTTACATGAAAATGAAAACATGCTGTGGTTTCACCTCAATTTCTTTTCTTCTCCCCCACTTCTAAAGAGAAGAGAAAATTTTAAGAAGCAGGAAAAGTAAACAAATAAGATACACAAAAATATACAAACACAGATACAAACAGAAACAACTCATAAGTTAGGAAAAAAATGGAACTTCTGCCTGGGGTAAAGTATGTAAAAAGTGGTGATTTGTTCAAGGGCAGAATTTTGGCATTTTTCTTTAGCTTCAAGTAAATAAATAAGACAAAGAAAAGTCTTTTCATTTGATTGTTTTACAGGGCCTGGGGCTATGTACATTGGACACTGTTTGCAACTGTTTTCATTTAGGGATGAGTGAAGTGGTTCAATTAAATCATGCACAGCTCTGAACCTTTGCTGTGAATAAAAGAATATTTCTGGGGAGGTTCAAGGAAGTGCAGTTAATTGTCATTATTTACCTCTTTGTACTTATGTGTTGTGACACTGTCTGGATTCAAAAGTGCCACTATATAAGCCAGTCCTATTATATTGTGCTTAATTCTGCTGATCAAAACAGTTTGAATTTGTTGGACTAGCAGCATGGAAATTTTGGGGAACTAACCCAAATAAAATGTGAAGTTTTGAGGTCCACCCATTACAAAGTTCCCACACCCACTACTGTGCCCTTTACTTCTGTGGGAAAAAAGGAGCTGTTGCAACTTCTAAAGAAAAGAGCACTGGAGCATTAAAACCTCAGGCTAGGTCTACACTACAGACCTCTGGAGGCATACATCGTGTAGGTGAGAAGTGTGAAGAGGTGCATGAGATGTTCTAGAAGAAATCCATAATGTAGAACAAATCAATAAAACAGCACTTCACTGGTATGACTTGCTTTTCTCTGGCAGAATAGTTACATTATATTACGTTTCACTGCACTGCCTTAGTACAAAGTACCAGCGCTGTCACAATTACGCTAGAGGCACCTTTGGCTCTATGGCTGATTAGTATATCTTCCCCGGTAAAGGCCTCTTATTGGAGGCATAAGTAAGTGTCATCTTACTGCTCTGAAGCCAGGTATCTCAGCGAGCTACAATCCGTGGAACATTCTCCTCTGTTCTGTAATCCATCTGTGATAGCTGTTTCCCACATCATGATACAAATTCATTGCATCCCCGTCCACTCACAGTTGGTTGCAAAAAAAAAGCCTCAAAGCTACAATGTCAAAACTCAGAAAATTAAATACATGCTAACAGACAGAACTGACTGCAAGCCCTCCTATGGATCCCAGCTTCACCAGCTCAACAAGTTCTTCTGGTTCCACTGAATTTGACCTGAGAGATTGGCTGCTGACTGGCTAACACCCCAAGTGCTGTTAAAGGCACAATGTATCCATAGATATCCCAGCCAGTTTTGTCACAGATCATATAAACTGGCATTTTTTCACTGACAATATCCTCAGAGAGGATATACTGAACAATTTTGCTTTGTTTGCTGCTGGTTTCTTCAGAAAAGGATGGCAGCCACTGCTCCTGCTCACGTTTTACCTATTTCATATGCTGAGGTATGCATTGTCCTGGACTGTTTGCTACTTCAGTCTTTTCTCTGTGTCCAGTTCTGCACTAAACTTTGCTTATTTGAGAGGTTAAAAGACTACTTATCTTCAAACTGTATTGAAGAGAATTGTCTCAGAGATTATATCATACTGCATGTGAAGAGATCGTTCACCTCTGAAAGAGCTTTCAGCCTCAGATATTTATGGTACACCATTTATAGAACATACAATTACATCCAATAAAGCTGGAGGTTAATTGGTGATGGCAAAGTTATATGCAAGACTCACAATCAAATAATCATACTGGGTCAAGAAAGAAAAACAATTCATGCCAGTCCTACTTAATTTTCAAAACAAGATGCAGAAGAAAATGGTATCACCATCTGCTTGAGGGACTGGGTGTCATTATTGTTCTCTTCATTATTATGTTTTTACCTTCCAAATTAGAAAAAAAGAGGATCATAAAATAGCTTCCTTCTCCATCATCCAAACCAGACTAATCAGATGGGTACTGTAGAGCATGACCATGGTTTTTAGAGGCTTATATTTAAACCCAGACTTTTTCAGCTCAATGCTGCAAATGCTTATGTATGTACTTAACTCTAATACTGTGAATAGTCCCACTGATCTCAAAAGCTAGTCAAAGCAGTAAAGGTAAGCACATACGTAAATACTTGTAGCATTAGGCCTAAATTACTGAATTTAGTCACCTACATGCAACAATGCTTTTTATGTATCTTTGCATTCATCTGGCATGAAAAACTATTTGTCACTTTACACAATACTCAGGGAGTCATGCTTTCACTAAGATACATGAGTCCTTTCAAAGAAACAAGTAAATACATCCAAGAATCCAGGTATTTTTCTACAACAGGGTATTGTGCATCTTTTGGATGCCAAAATAGTTATAACTCTTATAGCTGTTTCCTACCAAGCAGAAGACTTAACAGTTTGCCTTTATATTCATGCAAGAGTAGCAGCAATTAGCAAAATTCATTTTAAAATGTGATTTTTTTTAATCTGGATTACAGTGTCTTCTAATTATGAAACAGTAAAACATTTATTATCATAACACTCTATGAGTGTGCAGATTTCTTAAAGATTGGGATGCTTAGTACTGTTCTTTACTGTATCCAATAAAAGAGCCCTGAGTACTATTAGTCCTTAATTCAACAGCTACTGGATTTATAGATCAGAAGGCCTGCTGTGGACCCCAGCTGGTATACCATACCATTGTTCCCTCTTTGGCAGCTCTTGGATGACTGGTCCTTCACGTAATTCACCAGTGTGTCTTCCATATGTGTATTGATTTATTCCTTATAAATTCAAGGGCATGCACTGTTGTCCTGCCAAATCTGTGCATTAGCTAACTTTTGTGGTTGCTCTAAACATTCAATTTACTCTTTCCGTACATCTGGCTGTTGAAGAATTCTGTGTAATTAAACTGAAGGTGAGCATGTACAGCATTGTCATAGGAAGGTTATTCCTACCATGTTAATTTGGTCATTAGAAAGGACACGGAAACTGATTGCAATAACTAAAACTTCGTACAATAGGTGCTAGGCCCTGAAAGAAGCTGGCTGAAGTTACCTGTTCCATTTCAATATAGGTGCAAGATGACTAAAAGCCTCTAAATAAAAACTGTTCCATGTATTCTAGGACTCTGACTGAGTAAGCCTTCCCTAACACAGTTTCCATGGTCCAACTGACCTCATAGATGTTTTCTTCATATCTGATTCCATAACCTTATTATAAATTTCAAAATATTGTCTATTTTGTTGCTAGTTCTTTATCTTGATACTCACTATAACAAATACATTACCCCGCTTCATTAGTGCTTCTTTATGCCATATGCAGAGTGGGTAGAATTTAAGTATCCAAATAGTTTGAAGTTAAAGTAAGTTTTCTTTTTCTTAGACAAGATTTTCTTATTATTTTAACCATGATATTGGTTTACTTCCTTTTTTCTGAACTAAGTAGAGGGAAAATTTAGTGTGTCTGTCTCTACAATGCTGCACAAACTCTCCGAAGTTGAGACTGTTAGTGCCACCAACACAGTCAGAGATCTGCAGTACCTATGAAGAGGGAACTAACACCGGCTTAGCCTAGACAAGAGGCAGCCTGGGGGACCTTCCGATAGCTAAGAGGAGATAATGGAGGGTCTAGAGCAAGACTCTTTACTGAGGTGCATGGTGGGAGGAGGCAGGGGTCAAAATTGCAATAGGAGCTTCTGACTGGATATACAGAAAACCTTTTTCACTGAGAGGGTAATTAAGCACTGGAACAGGCTGTTCAGAGAGGTTATGGCATCTCCATCCTTGGAGGTTTTCAAGACTAAACTGAACAAAGACATAAGCAAACTGGTCTAAATTCAGTGCTGATTCTGCTTTGAGTAGGAACTGGACTAGAAACTCCTCCAGATCCATTCCAACCTGAATGATTCTATGATTTGATGACTGTTTGTATGATAGAGGGTGGGGCTAAGACCTCTCTATGATAGCTCATACTGCTTAAGAACTACATTAAACCAGGATTTGCACATGCTGCCATCAACTAACAGGGGAACTACTGTGACACAGGTTTAGCTACACTTCATTCTCTGGATCAACGGATACAATATAGATCATCTACCACTGAATAAATTATAAATGAGAAAAGAAATGCTATGAAGTTATCTTATTCTTCCTCCTCCTGCAAGGACTCAAACATCACAAAACCATGAAAATGAACTGGCAGTAAATTGAACATTAACTTTCAGTTGAGAGAGACGTTTTACATGAGGATTTTCGTAAAAATCAGAGCAAAAGCTCAGGGCCAAAATTTTATTAGCATTTTGGGATTACGGAACTTACAGCCGTGAATTCTGATTTGAATTGCAATTTTGATCCCTCAGTTTTGCAAATATACAGATAAAAGAAGTGTATTGCCATGCAGAGTTAAGGATATATTATTTTTGAAGGAAATGCATACTACATGAACTCACAGAAATTTTTATAATTCGGAATTTGTCCTCCCTTTCAGTTTCTGAACACTAGATAGTAACTATTCCAGGCACAGGGTTCTTTCTCTTACTATACTTAGAATTTAGCAGCCACTATGCATGAAATCATGTCTTTCTTCCTTCATCGTTCTAGTGATTATAACTGGTTCTGAACTTGAAGTTTATCACAATATTTTTCCTGAGTTGATGTACGTATTGGGAACCCTCTCTGAAGTTCATTCTAGTTCTATTAAGAAACACTGATAAATGTACATTAGCCAGTTCACTGCATATTACATGGAGATTCCTGGCTCCAAAAGAGGCAACTACAATGTGAATTGAAAAATCCATTCATTCATTCACTCCTTCCCAGCAGCATTCCTTGGCCTGGAGCCAGATACCATTTGACGTCATGGCTCTAACCAGGAACAAAATGTGCTGGCACTGGGACAAAAGTTTTACTATGGAAAAAAACAGCAACAAGTACAAACTTATCACAGTAGCTGGGGAGAGTGAGTTAAGAGAACGAGATTGAGGGCAAATCAGAGAATTAAATGAACTATGAGAGACCTAATATTTTGCCTTTGGTTTTCTGCACAGCACCTTCTTAAGTTAATACTCAAAAGTACTGATCTTACTAACACAAATAGCACACAGAGCAAAAAGATGTCCTTAAATACTTATTACTTCCCATTCTACTTTTTGTAGCACTTGCTGAAGTATTACAAAAGGTCCATTCTTTCATGGTTTTTGCTTTAAATGATTTGAAACAAAATAATCTAAAGATTTTTTGGCCTGCAATAGCTAGTTTTGTATAAAAAAATCTCAGTTCTGTTTATTTGAGTTAAATATTAAACAGGTCTTTAAGTAGAGGCTGAAAAAGTTTGCAGTGTTAGTTAATACGCAAAATCCAGAAAGCAGTTTAAGGACAGAAAAACCATCTTTCTAGTCTCTTCATAGCCACAATTAAGGTGCTGGGGAAAAAATGAAGGCCAACAAGTTTCTGAAATACTGCTAAGCATGGGAAAAAAATAAAGAAGAAAATAAAATCTAGAAAAGACTAGGAAATATTTGGATAGCAACAACTAAAATTGGTGTTGCTGATACGGATTTAGAATGCCAGACTGACAACCCCCAAACCACAACTGGTCGGGAACAGTAAAGGTTTCCCAGCGTGGCACTCCTGGATCTTGGGGATCTGCTGAGAGAGTTCAGACCCAAGTTCACGCTGGAGACTGAAAGAAGGTGCTCCACTTTGAAGGTCCTTTTTAAAAGCTGTGATCCCTGTGGGTGGTGCACTGGAGTGAGATGCCTGCCACTTACACTCCATTTCTGAATTGTCACTGACAAGCAGCCTGATTTTTGGGAAGTACTTTCACCTCTCTATAATTCAGGTTTTAACTAAAAATGGGATTAATGTTACTGACTTCCCTTACAAAACACTTCAAGAGCTACTGCTAAAAATTCTATGCAAGAACTAAAATTACTGTTAGTGATTGTGATAGTGCTAGATTGTTTTCATAACATGAAGCTAAAGAGAATCTAGAATGAGGCTTAACAAGCCTCACAGATCTCACACATCACACTGAGTAATCATGGAATCATGGAATCATAGAATAGTTTGGACTGGAAGGGCCTTTTACAGGTCAGCTAGTCCAACCGCCTGCAACAGCAGGGACATCTTCAACTAGATCAGGTTGCTCAGAGCCCCACCCAACCTGACCTTGAATGTTTCCAGGGATGGGGCCTCCACTACCTCTCTGGGCAACCTGTTCCAGTGCTTCACCATCCTCATTGTAAAAAATTTCTTTCTTAAATCCAGTCTAAATCTGCCCTCCCTTAGTTTAAAACCATTGCTCCTTGTCCTGTCACAACAGGCCTTGCTAAAAAAATCTGTCTCCGTCTTTCCTGTAGGCCCCCTTTAAGTACTGGAAGGCTGCTATAAGGTCTCCCTGCAGCCTTTTCTTCTCCAGGCTGAACAACCCCAACTCTCTCAGCCTGTCCTCGTAGGAGAGGTGCTCCAGCCCTCGGATCATTTTTGTGGCCCTCCTCTGGACCCGCTCCAACAGTTCCATGTCCTTCTTGTGCTGAGGGCTCCAGAGCTGGACGCAGTACTCCAGGTGGAGTACTCACCAGAGCAGAGTAGAGGGGCAGAATCACCTCCCTCGACCTGCTGGCCACGCTTCTTCTGATGCAGCCCAGGATACGGTTGGCTTTCTGGGCTGCGAGCGCACAATCCTGGCTCATGTCCAGCTTTTCGTCCATCAGTACCCCCAAGTGCTTTTCTGCAGGGCTGCGCTAGATCACATCATCCCCCAGCCTGTATTGAAACTAAGGATTGCCCCGACCCAGGTGTAGGACCTTGCACTTGGCCTTGTTGAACCTCATGAGGTTCACGCAGGGCACTTCTCCAGCTTGTCCAGCTCCCTCTGGATGACATCCCGTCCTATGGGCACGCTAAATGGTCACGCTAAAATTTCTGCTACTACTAGATTTAAACCTGTGACCTACAGAGAAGACTCTAATTCAGATCCTGTCATGTGACATTGTCTTTTTGGAAAAGTCCAACAAAGACACCAGCAATATGTGGTAAAACTGAGGATCTGTGCAGCTGAGGATGTCCCTCATGGAAAGTACCTCCCACCGGATTCTCCTTATTGATTCTAGGTAGAGAAATTTCAGGGGTAAGACTGGTTGAAGAGTAGGGAGCACAATCAGAGATCTGATGTACTATAAAAATACTTAGTGGATATTAAAAACTTGTGAAACTAAATTATAGGAATAATCGAACTGGCCAATGAAACCTAGCAGAATTTTCTTCTGGAAAGAATTATCAAACCCTATTCCCCAGAGCTGTATGTTTTACACCATCGCTGACTGTGATTTGTTTCCCTCACAACATTTAATTCCATACATTACAAGGACACTTTCCAATCACTCCACGCCATTAATTTTATTTAACAAAATTTAGTTTTGTTAACTTCTAACCACATAGTTTATATGTGCAAATCTATTTTCTAATTTTTTCTAAATTTTTTAAGCAACTGATATAAAATGTGTCTTTATATGGTTTTTTGTGTAGACTATTCCTGCAGTTCAAAAGCAGGTATCTGATTCATTGACTTCACTGCTGTACAAGAGAACATTTAGAAATAGGACCTAAATGCGTTAAGTATGTCTGCTGTAGACCGCTATTGATTAACAATTTGTTTTAATAAATGTGCACAGTGAATATTTTAAAAACCCACTGAAGTATTCTTACAAGCTCTACCATTCTTCAGAATACTGACATTTCAAATTATATTGCTTTCAGTCCAAAACTTTGATACTTGGACTCATCATCCAAGTACTCAATTACTGTACATGGCATCCAGTGCCTAGTTTTTGGAATCCAAGCCTACAATTTATGTCCAGTGCACTAAATCAGATTTTGGCTCAACCCCGTGCCCTGTACCTGGACAACTTTGAGGACAGCAAGAATACAATGCAGGCTTGTACAATTTTTTAGAAACTTGAGTGCTGATCATGAAAATAATTCTGAAATTCTAAAAAGCACCTTAGAAAAAAAAGATATTGGTGTTGATTTTGAATGAGCATTCCAGAATCTTCCACAGAACTACCCAGAATGGATAATTAGCTGAGCAATCTCAAAGACTGCCGAGCTGATACTGTGGAACTAGGGCCTTCATGAGAATTTTAATAGCACCAAAGTCTTAACTGCTTGATTCTTTTGAGAGTTCCAGTCACTGATACCCAAAGTTGTATTATTCCAGCCATTGACTTCTGGAAGTTTATGGAGAAATTTCCTGGACTATCTATAAATCTTATGGTAGTCTACATGGAATTAATTTTGGAAAACAGAATTTTTATTTGGCAGTTATTTAAAATTTAATCCTCAAGAAAATCTTCTTCTTCTGATGCCTATCACCTTCCAGTTTGTTGGAGTTCTTGGGCTCTTCACAGAAAATGTGGAGTTTCAATTGTATTGGAATTTGAGGCTGCTCAGCAAACACAAGACAGCTCTCTCTATTTCAGTGCCTCTTCAAGGACTATATTCCTGTTCAATTCAAAACAGGAGGGACATCTTGGGTATGAGCTATGTACATCCTTCAGTGGTTTGAAGCTAAACTAGAATCATGCACAGTACATTGCATGTACATTCCAGAAGCCAATTTCACCACTTTCTTTTGGCCTAGGTCATGACCATCAGACTGACAGCATTAGTAAGTGGAGTGTTCAAATCCCTCTTCAGCTGAATATATCCAGTCATTAGAGACATATGAAGTGGAAAAAGTTCACAAACATCATGTTTTGTTGAAATCTGGAACTACTTAGGCTGAAATTAGACAAACATGGACAATAACATACCCACTCTGCATGGAAAAAATGCCCTGCCCAAAGTACAGATATCTGTTCCATGGAGAGTTTCAACTGGGGTGCCAGTGTCTAATAAATCTCTTATATATCCTAGTTTTCTCATTATCTCTGTAACCTGCTAATTAGCAGTAGCAATATAGGCATATTTAACTATGCCAACTGATAAAATTCTCAGTGATAAAATTCAGTACTGCCAAAATACTATCCTGTCTGGTCACGGGAATGTGTCTATGACGTGAGCTATAAGCTACAGCTAGCCACATCTATAAATGTATTAATTAAAGTGAATTTTTGTCAAGTCATGTTATCACTCAGAAATTTATTCTGGCTTCAGAAATGTTAGTCTGAATTAAAAACCCACAAACCCACCTGGGCACTCTTCACATACCTAAGTTTCAGTATGTGTTAGACTACCCTCGAGGAACTCTGGTGTTCTAGATTTGCACCTTCTCTGACCAGGCAAACAGATATCCACACTGTGGATCACCCAGCAGATTAACTCTTCCAGTTGCTCAACTGTTAAGCATCACAATGCTTAGCACCTTTGGTGTTCTATCCCTAGTTACCAAAGAGCTGATCACATTACCTGATGCGGAAAAAAATATTTCCTATCAATTTTACATTATTTCATAAAGACAAAATTAAAGGTAGTTGTGAAACACAAGTTTCCTAATCTCATAACATTTAAACCATAATTATAACATTCTTTTTCCATCCCCTTTGTGAGTTCTTCTTATTGACTGCTCTTAGTTTGAGCACTAAAGACTATATTTTCAAAGTAGCCACAGATTAATCTCTTAATTTGTAATAGATATTCTGCTAGCTTCACATCTCATTAGGCCACTTCTATTTGACCAAAGTTTCATTATTGAGCATTTACCATTGTTTGGGCAATAGGACTGTACTTCTCCCATGCCTGGCTTTACATTGATATAAGCTGTTTCACAGGAGTGAAAAATAAAATTAATAATTCATAAAACTTATTCAATATTTTCCACAATCCTCTGGATTTTTAAGCTGTAATGCAAAATTCTGACTTCACCTCAGCTGGATTTTGCCTGAGAACAGTCTGGATTTTCTCTAATCCCTAAAAAACTGCTCTACTGAAAAAACAATTGGTTGGAAGCCGCTTGTGAAATCATTAATTTGACAAGTTCTATGATATTTTGAATAACTTATTTAATGGATTTTCTCTTCTTCATTATTTACTTGGGATCAATGACTTATGTGCAGAATGTGCAAACCTAAACACAAACAAGCCCCAACCATCTTATTGTCCAAACACACATTTTTTGGTTTTGGGTGTACACAGCCCCATCTATTGTAACCAATGATAATAGTGCCAGAATTTCAACCCATTAGGTGGGTCACGCATCCCATGGCATTGCTCATCTGGGTAACAGATGTAAGACAAACATGATATGCACATATCCTAAAGAAGGAAGAGTGAAACCAAGATGCGTGGTTAGAAGCCATTGTATTTAAACTACTATTTAAACTATATGAGAAAAATCCTGAAGTATCAACATTTAGCTGCATTCCAGACTGAACAAACTGAAGACCTTCCAAATTTTTTCCAAGAGGAGAACGTGAGCACATAACCCTTGTACAGGCAGCCAAATTTCAAACAGCCATTTCTTCAAGGTGCTTCTCTGAGACAGGAGACAAAAGTTAAAGCGCCTGTCGTGGGTGACAGTGCTAGCCACTGGACTTCTCGATTTTCCAAAATAGGAGAGTCTCTCACATTCTCTTAGTTTGACTACATATACCATTCTGGATCTCGGAAGTTTTTTGTAAAAAGTACAACATGTCCACAAGAGTTTTCTCCTCTAACAAAACAGCATTTTTAGACAGAGAACAGCATTTTTAGACAAAGAATGTTTTGCTTAAAAAATCTCAACCAGTACTCAGTCATTCCTCTTACAAGCTTATCTATGTATTTCTATTTCAGATAAGGAAAATAAAACTTTGAACCACAGATTTTTGTGATTCGCTGAAATATTGCACGGTGGAATGTATTTCATAGATCTGCATGCTTCTTTGCTCAAAAATAGTCCAATTTTCTGTGAAGACTGCCTTTTCCAGCACTTAAAACCATGCTCTGGCAGCAGCAATTTTTCACCTCATAAAACAAGATGTTCTAATATTTGAAAATGTTTTGGTGTAGCAAAAATTAAGTCCCTTGTTCCATCTTAAAAGTTCCTTGTAAAAAAAAAAACAAACCAAAAACCAAAACAAAACCCCCATGCTAATATGGCCCTGAAACCAACTGTAAAATAGTAACTCTAACATTGTATTTTAAAAATGAATATTTGATCTGATTTTGCTGACTCTGAAAGCAACGCACAGTCATACAAAGACCTTTCAAAAGGAATTTCGTTTGTTTGCTTCCCTTCTGGAGTTCTTGGCAGTTTTATTAGAACAAATGAATTACTGCTTTAAGGAAATAGTTGTTAAAGTCTCCTGACCTCTAATAAGAACTCCGTTTCATTTTCATCAAAATCAGCAGCAAACTGCCACAAATGGGAGCACATTGTGGGGGCAAAGAATCAGTAATTTTGAATTAATTATCAAGAAGAGAGGTGGAAATTCATACTACTGACTTTTGCACAATAAACTGGATAGCTAAATGAGAAGTTAGCTGTCCTTACTTAATCCACTGTCAACACAAAGTGGCATTATCCTTGGAACACAATTTAATGCATCTAGCTCTAAATCGCCATCTTTTTCTATTTACTGTACAGGTAATTAAAAGCTGAGTATGTATTTGGAATGTAAGATGTACCTACAATTAGGGAATATGAATGCTATTCAATTCCATCACGTAAAAGCACAGACTGATCAAAAAAAAAAAAAAGGAACTACTTGCCTTTATTATTAACTAAGTACTAAAAAAACTCTGTAATCAAAAAAGCAAAAATATTTATAAACAATAATGTGAACAAAGGTCTTCATAGAGAGTTTATACTGAATACTTGTATCTTAGAAACAATTTCTCATTGTATTGAGAAATTATCACAGCTTCTGTTTCATGAGTTGTTCTTGATATTTGTCAATTTTCTTCTATGCTGGAAGAAATAAATATATTTGCAAGATTTTATATGCGCACACACACACACACTTACACATATATATATCAGAACTGAGAGCCAAATCTTCACCAAATTTAAACCTGTATCAATGAAGTTCTATAAATTGATCAAAACATAGTTTATAGATAATAAAATTTCTGCACTGCATCATCTGATTTTCAACTTGTCAATAAACTAATTCTTTGCACAACAACTGGACGTAGGTGCTATGTCAATCAAATGCTTGTGATCTATAGGTGACATAGGAGGTTTTAATTTTTGATTTTGGTCAACAAGTGGCCAGCTAACACCCAACAGTGTCATTTGGTTCTTCCTGTGGGCAGCTTGTTTGTTTAACGCAATCCACATGAGACTAAATTTCTGTAGCAAAGTACACATTCAGTGGACCTAATTAAGCATTGTTTCCTTCTTCACCCTTTAATTCTCTTCCTTTGGGAAAACAGAATTTTTCTTTTCTTGCTGTTATTCTTTAATAGCCCAATTCTTACTACGTACTTAAAACCAGGAGTAACAGTATTGGAGTTGATTCAGTTATATAAGCATAAAAATCCAGTGAGAAAAAGGAACAATGAATTCCTTTTTTTCTATCCTGTCAGATGTGAACCATTATTTTTGTAAATCACAACAATACAGCTGTTAGTATGGAATACGCAACAAGAAAACAAGCAAATACTGCATAGCAGTTTAAGATATCGAAGTCTTTAAATAAGATCTAACATGAACGACCACCACCAACATATGATTTATTGATTATTACTCAGCACAGGACAGGCCTCAGTGGCAACTGCTTTCTATATTAAGCATTAGAAGGCAGCCCATGTGATATCTATTATAGAGGTGAGAGTTTGCATCTCTGTCCCCATTACCAAGAGGATCAACACCAGTTTTCCCAGAAACCTCCCTATGCATAAAGCTTTGGAGAAAGAATTGGAATTGATCCAGCAAACATCTTGCAAAACATACTATACTATGTACAAACCCCACAAAATGTAAACCAGACACTCATAGCTCTGCAATAATACCAGAGATTTCCAGATGGCAGGTAGCAAAAATGATGTCTGTAAACACATACCAGAAACTAAGGCTTTAAAACTATCATAGTTTTGGTTAATCCTGGGATGTCTAATGTGCATTTCAAATTTCAAAGGGATAATAACCTGTGCTCCTGTGGAGTTCCTGTCTCAGTTGTTAAGAGTCCTGCAAATAATGCAAATAAAATAAACCTTGTAGCTGCATGCAAATGACTACTACCTCCCATCATTTAAGTAACCATAAGTCATTCAGAAGTGCATCTGGACTGCCACTATGCATTGTCTTTTATAAGCTCCTTAAAGGGTCCTGCCATTTAGTTTCCTATTAAAGGTCTACTCCAATCTACAAGAATGCAATTGATAACTAAATAGGACTAGACCCTAGACCTCCAAAATTTAATACTAGGCTCTACCTTTAACCTTCACAGTGATTTAATCTAACACATTTTACTACAGAATTGGCACAGGCTAAAAATTACTTCCATGGTCAGTGACTACAGCTCAGCACACAGACAACAATTTATGAGACACAGTGATTCTTGACTGCTCTGGGTGATATGGCTACATCTTAACTGTGACATTGTACTTTGTGCCCTTATAGCACCTGAACTAAAAAGAGATGCTACAGAGAGCTGCAATAAAGATTCATTATCAAACATTTAGGAATTTGAGTTTTGTTGGATGAGAAATATTTACAAGAACTGTTTACAACGATTCAGATTTATATTTGTGCCAGATTTTTTCCCATGTACTTCTGAGTTTTACTGAGCTAGTGCTCATCATCAGTAAAAGATCAGACTCAGAGGAATCTGATTATAGTTTTAACTGCTTGATCCTTTGGGTGGAGAAGAACAGATTAATCTTTCCATCTTTTTTCTTATTTACTGAATACTATATTTAGCTGTGATGTTTAACAGCACAGTACAGTATCTTAATATGTAATAGAATAACATGGCAGATGAGGAAAAAAATAGGGTATGTGTTCCATATTACATTTTAAATAGACAAATTAATTTTCAGAATTTTGACTAATTTTGCAAACCTGTTAGGCACATTCTTAAGTCTGAGTATATATCATATGGTCAAATATTTTGCTGAGTCTGGTCTTGCATATGAAATTGAAATTAGTAGAAAATGAAAAGCTTTCAGAAGGAAACAACTTAAAAACAGAAAACCCAAGTCTTTGCAATGTACTTCATATTTGACTTCTTCATATTTAAGTTTTCAATTAACATGCCAAAGAGGTGGAGCTAAACCTAAATCCAAGTATTCATATTTCTTCTGATTTGGCTATTTAATTTCAGATTTTAAAATCAAAACTATCTTCAGTACATCAACCTTTTCCTGTCTCCTGATTAAACTACAAGGGTGCTAAACACAAATCACAGGGCACGTGGAATCTGATCAATATTACTGGACTATGCATCCAGGTAACAAGAATTCTTTCCAAGACATTAAGACCAGACAATATTTTAAGGTCTTTTCAACTTTTTTATCATTTAGTTCCCAGATGGATTCAGACTTTCAGTACACCACACAAGACCTGCAAAGATATTCTACACAGTTATCCCATGATTTCCAAAAGCATTTACAATACTTAGGAGCCTGAATCTTTAATTTCCAAACAAATTTCTGGTATGTTCACCTCACACAAAGGGTACATACACTTCTAAGACTATGCACTTGTGACAGAGCACTAGCACCCCAACCAGAAACGGTATTGCTGAATCATGGCAGAGATGTGATGCAATCAGAAATGGGGCAGGAAGGCAGGGCTTACTGGAGTTTTGCTACGCCTAAGTTATATTATTTAGAGCTGCCAAATAATGTACCTGCAGGAGTATGCTGCACCATGTTCCTGTGCCAGTCTGGCATCTCTACCATTCATACCACCACCTGGTACAGAAACGTATTTTAAACATCTCAGTTAATACCTTTTGAAAATGTTATCCCAAGCTAGAGATCTGCACAGCTTACTGCATATAGTCGTGGTAATTACACATGCAATTTGAGAACTTTTCCCACATTTGTGCCTGTTAAAAATGTTTAAAAGTGTCATAGTAAGATAGTCATTTGACAAAGAAGGAAAGTGAAACAACAAGCAATGCAGAATATATACTTCTAGATTAAATATCTGTCTATATTGATGAAAGTTTTACTTCTGCTACAATGCAAAGTTAAAAGAAGGCATCTTAATACAAGATCATTCAGACCTATCTGATATAAATTATCCTGTTGGAAGCAGATACTCCATGGATAAAGACGGTTTGTGTTTTTTTAAGAACCTTAGATACTTACTAGTTTTGGTTGTCATGCAGACCTGCTCCCTGAGAGGTTACTGTGACCCATCCATATTGATCTACATGCAGATAGGAATGAAGTGTTGACATTTTGTAAGTGCTTTTATGTTTTCACAGACAATATTTTTCATAGGAACCAGAATAAATTGGTTTGGTTAAATTTCCTCCTATTTTATCAGTTACAAAAGAGAGATTCATGCCTGCTGGAAGGGCTTTCTTTACAAATAAGGAGAGCTTGTGATTTATCCTTTAGCAAGAGCACTCAAAATGATTCATATGTGGTATGCTCACTGCCTTATGCTGCAGACAGAGAATAAAGAAGCTAAACACACAAATATAAGTTCAAAATGCATATAAAACTGTTCTTTCATTATTCTGACTACACAAGCAGCTGGCATAACTGTGCTCACATTCCACATCTACTGCAGGTACTTACTAATGTCCATCTGTGCACATGACAGATAATACAGTAACATTCAGCTTCCTAATGTGTTTGCAAACCAATCTCATGGACATTTTACATACATATTTGGATGCCCAAAGTATCTGCTCCAAAATGTTTAAAATTTAAAAACAGCATATGAAAATAATTTTGGAATATCACTTATCATTACTGGTATATAAAAATACATAATCCTTCAAGATATACAGGCTAATCCTTCCACTCATTTTAGCATTGGAAAAAACCTCATTTGAAGATGTCTTCTTCAAAAATAGAGCTACAAGCAGAACTAGAAACGAAGACATAGGTTTGTCACTAGGAGAAAATATCTAATAATGAAGCTCCTGAAGCACTGGAATAGAATGTCTGAGAATATTAGAGGATCTTCATCCATTTAGCTCAATTTAGGTTCATCTGAATGCTTTAACTCCCTGCTCCAACACATTTTGTGCCCTTAGTATTCTTCTCCCCAACTCATTTCTCAGTGGTGCTCAAATTAATGGGGAGAAAGGGATACCCCCATAGATATTATCATGGAAGATCAATGCTGTAAGGTGCTGAGCTGAGAATGGAAGACGTGTCTGGGAGAAGGTGATGAGAGGCAAGAGTGGAAATTCATTGATTAGCCCTACCTTTATCTGAAACTCCTTGATACATCCTGCACTCTGTTCCCAGCAACTCTGGCAATATATCATCCTCCCTTCCACGTCCAATATATTCTGTAGAGCTCAGCTTGAGAATCTCATAGACAAACATTTAGCAGAAACATCCCTGTAGCTGATCCCTACTTTTACCTCTCAAGATCTGTTCCAACCAAGCTTTAATACTATTCCTCTTTCATGAAATATAAAGCCAAATTGTGGCTAGTCAGTTTGTATAGAATATATTGGAAAATTCACAAGCTGCAAGTTTTGCCCCAACCCTAGTTTTCATAGGATACATGAAGAAGCACAATGTGGGCAAGACACTGTCATAATTCTGCAATAAAAATGACATATGGATTATTTACACTCCTAAATAAGAACAGAAGTGGATCTGTCTGCTGCTAGACAGACCATAGGCAGAATTAATAGCAATGTTTTAATTTTGTAACAGTGCTTCAATTTCTCTCTTTTATATACTTGAAATAAAATTCAAATACCAGATTAGAATTCCTTCTTGAATCCCTGCTCAATCCATGGAAAACTTGTTCAAGAAAATGCATTTCTCTATGCTACCCTATACAATTCACACAACAGGGAAGAAGCAATAAAGCAGGGACTTGCACCTTGCCCTTTTTTCTTATCACAGAGCAGATTACACATAACAAAAAGGACAGGGCTGCATCATAAAAGATGATGCCAAACAATTTATACTCTGTACCGATATTACAGAGTTGGGAGGAATTACATCTCAAGGCACAATCATTCTTGGAGCTTCCTTTGGAAATGAGCAACTCTGAAAAATGGTGGTGATTGGTTGCTAAACAGCAAGCTATTCCAAGAGCATTAGTCCTTGTAGCTTTTATAAGCCATTACATTCAATAAATAAGGTGTTAATAAACTGAAGGAGAATTTTACAGATTAAATACTACCCTTTCCATTTAAATACAGGGTTAAGTTAGCTTGATGGTTGGGCTGAGAATACCTGATTCAGGTGGGGAGGGTGGAGGCACAGAGCAAATAACTAATCTCTCAATCATCAGGCAGATCTGGATGAAAGCAACATCAAGGTACCTCTTCTCAGACGGCAAGACAGAGAGGAAGTTCACAAAATATTCCTGAAATACTAAGGATTTTCTTGTGTCTGGACCAGCATAACAGTGCACACTGCAAAGGTTCACAGGATTTCAGGCACTTTGGAGTACTGCACAGTCAGCAAAGCTTTTCTTTTTTTCTTTTTTTTTCCCTTTTTTTTAATATTTTAAAATATTAACAGACAAAGACCTGAAAATTCTGTTTCTGTTTTATACATTTCAGAAGGCATTTTTTAGGCTTTGTAGAATCAGATAACCAGCATACAGTAACGACAAAGCTGTTCTCTAATTTATACTAACTATTGTTTCATCTACCTGTTGAGGTCAGATAGAATACTGGCCCCTGGATACACGCCAGCAGCTCTCCACCACCACAATTATATATTGTGCAGTTTCATTGTCATTTGAGAAAACAGTGTATACTTCCAAAAGGATTTCAGAAGAGCAATGTGGGTTAAAACATTCCCTCCCCAATCCCACCACCCTGTTCATTCTCCACCCCAACACCTCCTCCTGCACACGCACAACTTCTCCCTTCTGTTTATTTTTGGTTTTAAACACTCTAAGCAAAAATTGACTTTGGCTGCTCTTCCTGAACTCTGAAGTGTTTGAGCAGATAAGATTCAGATAATACATTAGAAGAAAGTTTCATAGGTCCCTTTTCTCCTGGCAGGTAGTCACTAAGGCCAACTATTCACTGAGGTTTCTTTCCCCTGCAGCAGTATTTTTTCTGGCTTGTCTGCTTATCAAGCTAGGCCAGATTTGAAATTTTTACTCTATCTGACTTGGAAAAAGTATTTCAGCTGGAAGATACTTGTTTATATACAGTGCTGGGGAAATACAATGTGTAAATCTACCTACTGTCATCCCAAATGTGGTGTTAGTTTCTCAAGCAGTTTTATTGAGCCCTTCTTGGACTAAGCAAAAAGGAGTTGATGTAAGCTCCTCCTCCTTTATGGGAAATAAATTAAGAGTGATAAAACTCATGCACTGCAAAAGAAATAAGATACGCCTCCAGAAATAACTGGTCTTTAGAGGACAATACGAAAATAGTCACACTTGTTTCAATGAAATACTGGTTTAAACGGACACTTATTTTCTTATCACTATTTTTTCCACTTAGAGGCCTACCTGAAACTAAAAGGCTCTCATTCTACTCCTAGGTAAAAAGAATTTCAGGGGACTCTTTCCACATAAGGCATTTTCTGCCACTACAGTGATCTTACTTATGGGTGGTTTTTTTGTCATAAATATTAAGCTCAACATTGAGCTGTGCTCAGAACTCTATCTGTACTCGTCAGGGCCCGTACTAAGTCTGTGTGCCACCAGAAGATGGCATATGGAAGTAGCTCCAAACAGAATCATTTAAAATATGACCTTATCTTAATTTAAAACACAGTTTACTGTGAACCACTGATATCCTAGATTTAGCTGTGGTGTCTCAAGATGAAGTCTTTAGTGGCAATACTGGCTTATGGTATTGATATTTGTCCTTTGTAATCTTCCTGCCCCAGCATCAATGTATTCTGATGTTCTAGAAAAATTGTTTGTGTAGCCATGTGGTTCACTACACTGGAGACCTGATCTTGCTTAAAACTAACCCAGAAGAAAACCTAGTATTTTTTTTTTTAAGTAGATATGTTCCCAGCTCCATTTCCAAATGCAGCTGCATAAATAGTTGGGCTGGCACAATTGAAGGGGTGGTATACCACAGAAACCAGCAGCAGGTGGCAAAGGAGGTGAGGCTAGGTCAATACTGCTGCCAAACACCTTGCCTTTGGATACACAGCCTCAAGTCTAGTCAGCAGTTCATGTATATAATTCACTTAGCTTCAAACTAAGTGTAATGGCAGCAAGGAACTCAGAGCAGACTGCAAAACCCTACAGGAAACTCAGGTAAATTTGCAACTGGCTTGCTTGCATTGAATGCGCCATGCTATGGTCATAGTGATACCAATGACATAACTGTCTCAATATTAAACTAACAGTGTATCCATAACTCAAATTTAAGCTAATGCTTCCTTGCATATGTAAAAACAGCAGCCACAACTTTGAATGAACTGCAGACATTCCCTTGAACACTTGTGTCTTCAACTTGAGTTGAAAAATATTTATGCTTGCAAGACTACAGGTCTGCAGACTTAAACACTCACCCATTCTGTAGCCCTAGGATACACAGGTGAAGGCGATTCCAAACTCAGGTATGCCATATCCGCTGTAAGGAAAAAGGATTATTTAAAGAAAGGGTTGCTGAAAACACTCATTAATATAAAACATTGCATAAAGCATAAAACAATGAGTGAAAGCCTTGGGGTAAAATATCCTATAATCATAAAACATACCCATAACAACTTTTAGAGAGCACACAGTACCTGAGTCCCAAATGACAGAATCAACTGCATTTTGAAATCTTTATTTAGAAAACTAAGCAACCTGGCAACATTTCAACATAGGCTTTCTAAAATCTAATGCTGTGAAACTAAAGCCAGCTCTTCAAGTGTAATTTTATTTTATTAACATCATGTTAGCCATTAAAAAGTCTTTCCAGTAACTATTTCCTATTTGTTGCTGCTTGACCTAAAATTCTTATAAGTAAAATTATTCAGAGCTGTGATTACTATGCACAGTAAGGACTATAGTGCCATCCAATGGTAAGATGGTCTTTAGAAGCTATGACTTCCTTACAAATTTCTACCTCTAGCTGCTTCTGCCACAGCATGACATTAACCTTAAACACATTCTGCAAAACTCATGAAGGCTGAAAAATATCAGAAGCAGCAAAAGGTGCACATGCATGCACATATGTTGTACGCTTCCCCCATAGGCACATTTTGTCACACCATCACTGATGGCTGAAACTTCAATGTACAGATAATAGGTAGATATCCCTTCTTTCCTTTTCACACAGAATTCCGACAGATTATTTCTTAAGGCTAGTTTAGTATAAATTGATGTACTTTGCAAAAAAAAAGTTATTCTTACACTCTTTTAACAGAGGCAGTAAGCAGTTTTTGGTATCCCGCTCCTGCTGACAGTGTTCTGGTTACCCAATCCCAGAGGAGGACTTCTGTTTCCTAATAGCTAAAGAATAAGCCTGATGGCTACCATAGCAACTATGTCATGAAGAGACCCCTATCTTGCCACTGCATAGAACAGATTTTGCCTATTTGCAACTTTCTTCATGAGTTGCTTTGAACTATGGAGGATGAAGAGAGGATATGAAATGTATGTTTGAGTTTGGACAAGCGCCTTCCTTTTTTATGAAGTGGAATAAGTAACAAGATCCAACCCTTTCTTATGGATTCTCATTTTCTTTTCAAGTGCCAGGTTCTAATGGACAATTTACCAACTAAAAACTCTGAATCAGAGCATATTGGGATGAAAAAGCAATGTGCCTCAGGTTAGACAGGTTGGAATTATTTTGGGGAGGGACTGCCTTCCTCTCTAAAGTGCAAGAAGGATTGTGTCCTGAGATCACAGAACATTTTCAGTTACTAATCCTCCATCATTATAAGGATCTAAGTCACAAGTAATGCTTTTAATCTCTTCTGTTTTTTTCCTGCAATGCTTTGCAGATTTTGCAACTTTTAGTATTTTGTAAGGTAGATCGTAAATTTCATATAGGCTGTTAGGAAATGTTTTGCTGCTCTGGATCTGTGTGGAGAGTGCAATTTGAGGACTAAATATCTATTAAATGGTTGCACACATTTGTAGGGCACATGTCTCTATGATCCAAGTGGCCCTTTTTCAGCCCATATTCTTGAATGGAATATATTTAAGACCTTCGATTCTACTGGGACAGGCATCCAAAAGCGTGGAGCCTGCTGAGTCCGATTCAGCATTAGGGTAAACAGGTATTGCCCCCTTTGGCTTCAACTAAAATTATAACTCCAGAGATTAATTTACCCTCTTTACGTTGCAAGCCAGGACTGGAAATGTCATGAAAACAGACCTTCTCATAAAAATTCCAATCCAGACATTCCTATTCTATTCTATCCCAATCATCACTAGATTGTGGTGTAAGATTTTTTTAAAAAAATTTGTACTGCTTCCTATCAAGAAAGAAATATTTCAGAAGTCACTGAAAAAAATCTTTCAAAACAAGCCAAACTATGCAAGGGTCAATTTTCCCTGCAGAAGCATTTTAGACTGAAATATTTTGCCAGTGGAAAAGTGCATCTTCACAATGAGGAATGGAAAGGAACAGTGTAAAAAGTTAAATGACTCAACTCTTTATAAACCTCCATCAACACTTACAGCAAAGTTTTCAAAAATACACTAACAGCTTTAAGGCCCTATACTGAAGGAAAATAAAACAGAACTTTAATTATTACTTGATTAAATGGGTCAAGGATGGTCTTTTCATCCTGCTTTCATGCAGACCCTAATTTAGAAAGGGACAGTCTATGCATGAGACCATCTATGCATGAGACCCTATAGCACTGCTGCAACAATAATTTTGTGCTAAATTTTGTACTTTTCATAAAATGAAAAATGATGGTCATAGTTTCCATACAGAAGACAGCAATTGCTCTAGTACTTGTTTTGGAGCCGAGAAATGAGTAGTTATGACATGCAGCACTGCTGCAGCCTTCCGCAAGTACATCGGCCCACAGTTTAGATGCCACATGTACTCAGATTCTAACTTTCAGCCTCATCCTTGGAAAATCAGAGGCACTGCAATGAGTAATACAGGATATTGATATAATTATCATTACAGAAAACAGTTCATTTCAAAGAGGAAGACATTTGTTTGATTACATGAGCAGCTCTGCTCCTACCCAGTTGTGTACAGTAATGCTTCCAAAAGGAGACGCTGACGGAGTGAACAATTTATGTCTTAACTTCACACGGTATTAACTATGGAAAAGAGTGACACCAAGCGGCTACTTTTAATGGTGCATACATTTCTTGTTGCTACAGGTAATTTTCTCTCTCAATAGCCTCTTTATTAGAGATCATTTTGGGGCCCAGTTAAATTACTAAGGTTTGAGAAGAGGTCAGAGTCATGCAATGAGTTAGGCTGAGGTGAGCGGCTACTGAGCTCCATGTCAACGTGTGAATCATGTTATGACATGATGAAGTTATCACTTCGAAACTCAAGATGAGGCTGACCCACGGTTACAACATACAGACACCCCGATGACAAATTTAGCACAAATATGTGGCATACGAGATACAACACAGTGACCTTTCTCAGCTCTGAAAACGCAGGTGCGAGACGCGGCAGGTAAAGCACTTCAGTGGTAGATGGCGCCATCCTAAACGTTAACACAAGCGTGACGTCACTTCCCTAACCCACACTGTGAGAACGTGACTCTAGCTCCTTACAAAATCGGCATTGCTTTTAAATCCAGTTTTGATCTTTAATGTGCCATCAGAAATATTTTTTATCTATTTGCATCTCCTTTTCAGCACTATTATCTATCCTCATTTTCCACTCTGCAGCTTCTTTTGTTCCTGATCCAGCTGAATTCCTGTATCAGGTTGGTCCCAACCATGGTGTAAAACCGTCCAGTTCCGGTCAGGCTCCCCATGAGGCTGCCTCTACACACCAGCTAAAGTCAAACCAACCCCTGATAGCTGCTACTGCTCTCTAGCCGATTAGTCAACAACGGGTCTAGCAAACCAGGCCACTTCCACGTTGGCCCCCTTTCCCAGCCACCCATGAAGATGCTGATTCTCTCTGTAGGACTGGGTATCTGAAGTGCGTGAACCCATCCGCCATTCTTCTCCATTGCCGCACTCTTCTCCTTCCACCAAGAACTTTGTTTTGCATTGCACTGCATCCGTCGCCTAAGATGCTTCATTGCAGCAGAACTTCAGTGATTCTGTAGCATTTAGGATTGAAGGCCATCTCTCATAATCTCAGTCCTGAAGTACTTTGGAGCAAGAATTTTCAATATCTGTATATCAGATGAAATTTTCTGTTGCACTGACAAACTGCAGTTTTGTTTCTCACACTCTTGTACTCCCTCTATCCTCAGTTTATCTCCTCTTTAGCACAAAGTCCGGCCTCTAGGGTATCACCTGTTCTCATTAGGAGACAAGGTCAAGTGGACCACGTACTTCACATAGATTAGAACTCACAGGAGGGATTACTCTGTAGTGAAGTGATGCCACCTCTCCCAACATGTTTCGGAAAGAAACTGTCCTCATTAAAAAGATGTCATTCTCCCCAACAGATTCAATATTAAGCCATAATAAAGAAATCTTTCTTCCCTATAGTTTAACACACTCGTGTGTGAATATTTTTATGTCTCTTTCTCTAACTATGAATGAACACAGAAAGAAGCCAAGATCAGGAATCATTTTTCTGGAGCACTGCAGATCCAAGGTGGCTATATACAACTAGATCTCTCACTAGACATATATCCATTAAAACCTTTTATACTCACATTCTCATCCCTTGATCTGAAGGAGCTGTTAGGAAACAACTTGAAGCATCTTTGCTTCTAAATGCAAAAGGTATTAGTCACTGCAGAAACAGATACTTATCCTGCTTCCTGGTCTTTCAGAAAGAGCAAAATTCTAACTAGTTCCTATATGACTTCCACATCACAGGGAGCTTCACTGTCCATTGAGCCAGAGAATTTTAGGATCCTCCATCCTTTTCTTTTTGGGCACTTACATAGTACTGCAAGATAAGGACACCAGCAGGAATTCCAGAAGAAACACTGGAATATTTCTTCCCACCATCCTACCCTGTATAGTTTTCTAGGAATTTAGTACCAACCCACTATGCAAACACTTTTGAGCCTTTTTTTTTTTTTAACTGAGATTCATTGATTAATTCAACTTTTCTTTTGGCCTTCTCTGTGGTGAGATTTTTGGTAAGAGTTTATTTTAGTATCCTCTTCCCAGCAAATCCTTGTTCTTTTATCTTGGTATAAAGAGACAGGCATTAGGAAAGCCAGATACAAGGGTTACAAGCCCCAGGGTTACAAGCCACTGAAGCTCGACACTCTGATTCTACCACTGTCCCAGTCACAATAGCCAAGTCATTTCATTGCGTCTTCTCTGATAAATTGTGAATGGTTTCTGACACTGGCATCCTAGCACAGTGTCCCTGTGCAGTGCCTAGTACAATATGAATCCTTTGCTAGATTACAAGGTCTCTTAGGTCACCAGCCTAAACCTTTGAGTCTAAAATTCTCTACCTGAACTCTTAGCATGCACAAAATCCCCTCAGTTTTGACACAATTGCATAAATCAGCATTTCTCTTTAGTCTAAGCCCCCAGCTCACAAATAGGTTCTCCGCACTTACATTCCTGGAGAAACCTGGTCCCGAAGACATACTCAAAGCACCAGCAGACCACATTCTGAAAACAAAGAAAGGAGCTGTGGATGGGATCACCTTTCAACTAATACCTCAGTGGTTAGATCTCTTACTACACCGGGATGTGGCAGACCTGTGTTCAACTCTTGGCTCTGCCTGAGGGAAACACATCTTTCACATCTCAGCAGTGCCCTAACCACGAGGTCACGGAGGCTTGTGTGGAGATCTTTCACAGATCTTTTGCACAGACATTCACCACCAGCAGGACTAGAATCTGACTGTCCTTTCTGATGAGTTCCCTAAGAATTGGGCTATAGTAATTTTGTCGTTAACCCATGTTCCTTATAACATTTTCTCTCTATTAAAAAAGTGACCTGGCTTGTGCATCTCACTCCCAAAGGTGGTTCAGATCTGTGAATTCGGAGGTACATACTTCCCTGAATCCTTGACTTAGAAGCCTAAGCCTCTCAGAAGTATATGAACTAAAATATTTAATAGTTCCCTATTTCTGCTACTTCCTATTGTAGTCTCTCATCCTGAGTCTCCGCTAGCTTGCTGTCTTTTGTAAGTCCCACTCTTAACCGCTTACCTCTTCAATGAGCTTTAAAGTTAGGTGAGCCTGAATATTAATTTGTGTATGTAACCTTAGTATTAAAAAATTACAAGCTAATGTACATTTTTGCCAAAGAAATCATACCAAATTAGAATATACCAGGCTTGATCCTGATCTTGCATACAATAATATAAATCAAGAATAATTTTATCACGTTAAAACTGATGCTAACATCAGAACAAAATCAGAAGCAAAAGTCTATTTACGCCATATGACAATGTCCAATTGCACTGGATTTTGCTCATGAACTTACAGGTACTTCAAAATAACCAAGGTATAACGCATGAATCATTAAGAGCCTTGTGTGATGTAATATTAGTGAGAGGAAAATCAAGACAGAAGTGAACTTTCCACAGTAACAATCCTGAATGTTTAACTACAACAAAAGAGAAAATCAGAACAAGGAATGGCTAAGATGTAACACCAAAAGGACACACAGAGGATCCAAGTCTGAGATCTGCTTCACACAAGATTACATTTCTGCAAAATAGAGATACAAATATGTAAAGTGCAATAATAGCATTGAGTGTGTTGAATGTGAATGACAAACTTCCCAGTTGTACACTGGAGATGCAGCCTGCTAGAAACTATGAAGTTGCATTCAAAAATCAAACAGTGAAGGAACAACATGTATCATATTTGCAGACACTTTAATGGAGATTTATGACATTGGCTTTTTAAACTAGGTCATCTCAAAATGCTGAATATTGTTAGCAGAAAGGCAAATTAAATACTTTAACATGATTAGACTGAATAAGTCATTTTATGAGTTTCAAATGAATTAAAAATCCAGAGTTAGTTGCATTGTTCTGCTAATGTTCATTTTTAAACTCAAGGCCAGGCTGTTTCACATTGTGTTGTTGGTAGCTAGAGCCTAGTGTATATTACAGGATGAATAAAAATTACTACAAACCCCTACAACTGTTACAAAGAAAAAGGTGGGGTGCTCTCTCCCTCTCAGCACAAGGAATTCCAGAATTCTCACCTTCGGAATGCACTTGATGGTTCCATAAAGGGGCCTATGTGTCCTTTACATTGCTGGAGCACCACAAGGTGCCAAAGAGATGAAGCTTATTATTTGTCATAAACTAGTATGTAACTGCATATTATAAGGGTCTCAGTTTTTTAGCTATGGATGTTGCTGCATGTACTATTGCTGAAATTGTATGTAAAAACAAAGCCAAAAGAATTCAATAGCATATGCACCAATTAGCTGTGCTTTTCTGAAGTAGGAGTCACAATGTGTATCACTCCTTCAAATTGTTTCTTACGTCTTTTATATAGGCATATATAGGTAAAAGCAAATATTTATAACGTAGTCTATCCCCTCCAAAATTTCCAGTTGTTTAATAAAATCATTCTTGAACCAGACCGACACATTTTAAAATCCACACATATCGCAACTGTGATAGACAGAGATTTATGAAGAACTGTAAGTTACACTGGCAATTTTTATAATCTCTTCTTTTCTGGGTTATGCTGTGAAATCTTCAGCTGAATATCAATTTGTTCAGGGCAATATAAGAGTTTTTGTCATTCAAGGCAATTATTTCTGTGACAACACTACACACTTAGCAGAATATATTGCTGATGAATCATTGACTGAAGAACTTGTGCTGATTTTATTTATTATGCCCATTCAGGTGACATAAGCATAAAAGAGTGTATGCTATCTTCCTTTATAATGCACTGCTGTAATTCAGTTGCATTTAGCTGTAGCATCACAAGCTTTGACCTCTTGTAGGTAGGATCAGGTTTATGCCTGCATGAATAATGGCCGTCCACAGGAACTGCTCTTTGGTGACATTATAAAGACTCATCTCTCAGTATGGAATCACTGAAACACAGTAAGACTCCCCACATACGTTTATAATTCGTGATACTGAAATAACAGGGAAAGGGGAAAGCAGCGAAGTCGTTAAATTTGTCTTTATGTCCCCAGGTCCAGTAGGTTAAAAATTCACCACCTGGACACAAGATAAGGATACCACCTCAGAGCAGCCAGACTGGTAGAGAAGATGCAGTCCCTCATCCATTGCTTTTAGAAATACGGAAGCAGGTCTCAATAGGTAGAAACCCTTTCATCCATGGGACTAATACTGCATCTGCCTAGTTCCAAAAATCAGGTCAAGAGAAAGCCCATACAGTAAGAAAGGCAAAAAATCTTTTTAATACCATCTGCTAATGCCTCTATGCTACATGCAGCAGCTGACTAGAGAATAATGTTTCATTGTTTACCTAGGTTAAGTTGTGTATCCTATTAAGACACTTTCGACAGCTTGCCTTTACTGTGGGTGTTACTATTATCCCTCCCCCAAAATTCTGAGGCCCTCAGCTCACATCTCTGACTAGTCCTCTCTTCTCAGAGAGCATCCATTTGCACTTAAGTAGCTTAATAAGCGAGTCTTGAACAGGGTGGCATTCTGGGGCTGAACACGGAAAGGGAGCCTCTTCCAAAGACTGCACGGTAGAATGATTAGGAAAAGCAATGGAAAAGCTTCCTCTAGCAGGAACAGCTAAGTGGTGCAAGGGCTGCAGCTAAGCTATGAAATACTTCTGTCTTCCGTGACATTGATACATCTTGCCTGTTGAGAACTCTACAACTCTCACTGCCTTCAATCCATGCTGTGCTTAGGGTATTTATAATTGAATTCACTCATGAAAAATGTTGATCCTACAAACCCACTCTCACAACCTTATTTTGTGTCAGCATTTGTGCTGCAGAGATACCAGGTACGCCAAGCCTGCACCAGCCCTCAGTAGCAGCGTGCTCTAAAAGGCCGAGAAACATTAATCTAACAAGCAGAAGCTGGCTGACATGAGGAGTAAAATGACTTGCTTTGGAAACGAAGTGTGGTCTAGCATTATACATGGGATAACTACGTCTGTATGTTTGGAACATCTGTTCTTGAAGCTCAGGAAGAAAGACGTTGGCTCTCTAATATGAAATATGTATGCTAAAACTTCATTTGGCATTGCCTTATGAAAAGGGTGGGACAGAATGATAAATGTTTACCTCCTGGGGTAGGACTATAGCACCTTGACAGTAATGGCCATGTCAGAGTAGTAATCCAAGAGCCGAGGACAGATGATCAAACTCCATTCGGAGCTAGTCACATCACACTTTCCTTTAAATCAAAGTGTATGGGACAACTGACAGAAATACATTTCATTCTGCAGACTGTGTAAGAACGAAAAATAAACTCTCCATCTCCTGACTACAGTGAGAGAGAATACAGTTGTCTTGCCCATCTCTGAAGTGAGCAAATGCACATACATCCAAGTACCCTGCACTGCCAGATCAGGCACCTGCTGCCAGACCGCCGTTTGCCTTACAGCCCTTCCTCTGCGATCAGATGGCCGCCTGAGAATTTTTAAAAATTTCTGACCTTCTTGCCGCAGACGAAGAGCTTGAAAACATGATTCAAGCACTCCCTCGCGGCTCAGAAACCAGAAGACGACAGCCTGGGGCCCGCAGACCTACAGCCAATGGCTCCGCCTGCTGTTTCCCCAGCCAGATCCCGTTGCCGAGCACGAGCCGGGACTCCCCACTGCCACCTCCAACCTGCGGCCCCTCAGCCCTGCCGGGGCCGCCCTACCTGTCAGTGCGGCCCCGGGCGGGACGGCCGGGGTGGCGGCGCGGGTGCTGAGGGGGAGGAGGCACCCGAGCCCGCCCCGTTTGCCGCCGACAGCAGCTCTCTGCCGGACCGTCACCCCAGGGGGCCGAGGGGATGGCAGCACCCCGCGCCCCGGGGGGAGGAAGGCGCTGCTTCCCCTGCCTGAGACGGGCGGGCAGCGGCCGCCACAGCCCCTCCACAGGGCGCTCGCGCCCGCAGCGACCGTTACAGACCGTTGGCGCCGCGCGCCTCCCGCGCGCCCCTGCTCCCACCGCCCCGGACGTCGCGTCGCCGGGGCGGGCTGCGTAGTTCCGGCGGGGAGAAGGGAGGGGTGACATGCAGAGCAGGCAGCCGCGGCCTCGGGAGCAGCTGGAGCCGGAGCTGCCGGAGCGGCGGGCGGGAGCGGCGCTGGGGGGCCAGGCCTGGCGTGGCGTCCCCACCATGGAGATCGAGAAGGAGTTCCACCGGCTCGATCAGGCCGCCAGCTGGGCCGCCATCTACCAGGTGAGGGGCAGCCGCCCGGCCCGGCTCTGCCCCCAGCCCCGGCGCTGAGGGGGGGAGCGCTCCTTCCCTTACCCTCTCTCTGCTGCCGCCTGGTTCTGCCCCCCCACCCCCGCGGCGTGTGTGTGCCCCAGCTGCCGAGGGCCTGCGGGGGGAGCGCTGCCCTGCGCCTCCCCTCTCCCGGGGTCGGAGCTTTCCCTTCCCTCTTCCCCGCTTCCCTCCCGCAACAAGCTGCGGGCTGGCCCGCCGCTGCGCTCTGCCCTCCTTCCCCTTTCGCCCGGCGCTGAGGGGGCAGAGGGAGGCCCCGCTCTGCCCCCCCGAGGGAGCGCCTCTACCCCGTGGAGCAGAGCCCCTCACCTCTTCCTCCCCAGGGCTCGCGCGGGCGGGGGCTGCCGGGGGACCCCGCTCCGCTCCGCGGCGGGGCGGAGGCGTCCTGGGGCGCTCCCGTGCCTCGGCGGGTCTGCCCGGGCAGGAGCGGGGCAGCACCCCCGCTCTGCCGAGCGAGCCGGGAAGGAGTTTCCTCTGCGGGATCCCTCAGTCACGCTCGTGTTCTCGCTTCAGGTTCCACTTGGAGCTAAGCGTGGACATAAATTCTCAGTCACCTTTTAAAACTGCCCCCTCCTAACGTTAAGGGAGTAAATCCAAGTATCGTATTTGTGGTGGGTTTTTTTTAACAGAAGAACAGTGATGGGCAGCATTGCATGCACCTAGCTTTTCAGTCACTTTAATAATAGAGCAGAGCCTGAAAACAGCTTGTTAGTAATACTTGTGCAATTGTCTGGTACTATTCTTTATTATTTCGTTTACTATATTCAATTTTTTTGTGACATTGTTAAAAACCTGTGTGGCAAACGTGAATGCTTGTAAGAATATTTGCTGACTGGATCCAGCTTCACACATACAAGCAACAGAAATTAGGGCTTTTCTCTTTAAAAAGTTCTTTGCACATTTTTCCAAAAAGAAGTTTAAGAGAAGATTAAGTACATGAATGGTTGGGCAGATGTGTTCATTCAGATCAGGCAGCATTACTGTAAAATCCATTTGAATGTTTAAGCTGGTATATTGCCTAAACTAATGAGTTTTAAGTTCAAATTTGCAACATAGAAGTTGGGCTTTGCTTCACTTTCACTATGAATTTCTCTGGCAACAGACATTTACAAGAAGGAGTGGAGTTTTATAAAAGTGAAATAAATGAACTCCAGTTTCAGAATCACAGCAGGCAAGGTTTAAAAGTAGTAGCTTGCAGGATGAACATCTCCAGTTGTTTGACAATTAGAGAATAAGCATGAAATTTTGAGCGTGCTTTTCAGAAGGTCCATTTTTTGTTAGAGTATTTAATTTCCTGCAGAGTTTTGGTGCTTGCTAACTGTATCAGTTGAAAGTCATATGCATATATGACGTTATGTTTTTGCTAAACTGTTCTTGACGATTTGGTATGTTCCAGGCTTAGTGCTCAGGAAATTATTAATATAGGTCTGTAATGGAGGTGGTATATTTCTAAGGGTACAATTTAATTACAGAATTGAAATGTATACGGAGAATGAGGGACTGTAGCATATTTTCAATGTGGGATCAGCATTCAGTGATATTTTTGTCCTACTTTCTTTGAATGCTGTGACTCAATAGCCTGCTCAGACTGTGGCACAGCACGAGGTTTGATTCAGGACTAAAATACAACTCAAAAACAAAAAAAAGACTAAAGTGATTCTTTGATATGCATCCAACTATTGACAAGCACAAGAGGTGGGGTTTTTGCTTGTTTTTGTTTTTTTTTTTTTTTTTTTTCTTGAGATTGACTAGTAAGTATGTACATGTATGTCATGTAACTCAGTTTCTCAACCGCATCCTGCTTTTAAATATCAGCTGTTGAAAATGACATCTTGGCAGATCATGTACATCTGGAAGAACAATATAATTCACTATAATCTGTGCTTTTGATGTTTGGGCTGTGACGTTAACAATGCAGTTTTCCTGCAAGTACCAATCTTTGCCTGAAGAATGGAGTAAGTAGAATAATGTATGTTATTGGTGCAGAAAAAAGTCTTCCCCCAAGTTAATTGTACCACAGGCTTCTAGTATCCAGGTGTTATGATTGTAACTGCTAAAATCCAAAAGTGTTCACCAGTATTCTGAGTGAAGCATAATGCAATTTATTAACAGTCACTTCCTCTTGTTTCTTGGCTAAATCTATTATCTAGAGATACAGAACTGCACGGCATCTAGGGCAGGAGTTATGAATACTACAGGGAGGTGAAGCTAATTGGAAGGATGGCTACAAGGGGATTTGTCTGGGTGCCACATGACTTTGAAGGGTTAAAATTTTCCAAGCTTCTTTTTTTTGGACAAGGGGAAGCAATGTTCAGCTATGATAATAGTAGAGTTGTGAAAGAATAAAATTGAGTTTGTTGGGTTTTTTTAAGCATAAATAATCACAGGATGGAGACAAAAACATTTCAAAATGAAGACCTTGTGTAGGTCATTTTGTGACAATCATGTCTTGGGCACTGCGTGTGTAGTGGAACTATTCTCTGCTGTAGCTGGTCAAAACAGGTTGAACACTGATGAAGTTCTCCATGTTTTGTTGGGTTTTGTCGGTTTTGGGGTTTGTTTTTTTTTTAAATACCCAGTATTGTCCCTTACTTTCATCTGGATTTACTTGCTACAAGAACTATGAGCCATGAGATCCTGTAAATGTTGTTCAGAGACCTAATAGATAAAAAGGACTGGTCTGGTTCTGGCTGTTGCTTGTATTGTAGAGAAACATACTTAGAAGATAACTTATAAAATGACACCTGATCTAAGAAAAAGAAATGCCCATTAAAATTGAAGTCCTCTTCATAAAACAGTAAGTTAAAGGAAAATGGACAGCAGATTAAATGTGAGCTTTGCAATGTGATACTGTGGTAAAGGTATGCAACAGAAAACAAATGCTTAAGGGTAAGTGAATGATACGCACCCTGCATAAATATCATTAGAAGTATCAATAGGAATGAAAAGCATTCACTTTGGAGATGTCACAACAAAAAAGCAATAGCCCAAAGCTAAGAAAAGCACAGTTTAGGCTTGCTGTTAGAGCAGGGGAGAAAAAGATAATAGATATTTGTAGAGAATATCAAAGGAACACTGAATTTTCATTTGCTCAGAGTGAGTGCAATATCAGATTTTCATAGTAATTTTATATGCAGAAGTATTTCAGAATTTTAGGAGGTATTTTAGTTTCTAAGTTCTTACACGTGGTAATAGAATGAGATACTATCTTAAAAACACAACCCTCAAATACAGGTAGAGTTGCTTCTTGTGTTTATATAAACTAGATGTGTTGACTTTAGTATGTTGGCTAAAGATGTTAACTTTGATGTGCTTATCAGTAACAGTAAAGATACCTCTGAATTATTTACTGATCTACCATTCAACTAGGGATCCCATACAATATGGATGGAGGCAGAGCTGACACTTGGTTTTACAGAAACATCTGTGGGGCCAGCTCATATAGAGTTTTCCATGTGAAGGTAGCAAAACTAAACTAAAATGTGCACTCTCTTCTAATTTTTATAGCCAGTAGAATATAAAATAAGAAAGAACTGGGTATAGTGTAGATTTCAAATATGTTTGGAAGTAAGTATACTGAAAACAGAACTAACTATACTGCTGTGTGTGCTCTGGAAAGCTGAAGTGTAGTTACAGTTTGGTTCGAGGCCTCTAAGAGACACATATCTGTTCTCAGTTTCTTTATTAATTTTTAAGGGTATTTTAAACTAATATTGATGTGAATGTTACTATTTTTTTCCAAACCTCTCTAAGCTAAACTAAAATACTACAAATTATGAGAGTTAATAACCTTTACCCAGAGTATGGGAGGAAGATAAAAAGCTGTTGTGAACATTTTAGATCTCTCTCTGTCAGGAAAGGCATGGGAAGTTTTTCTGTATTCACTGTCTCTGCAAAAATATTTGTAGAATATGTAGATAGATTTTAATCTTGAAAGTAACTGTGAAATGGTTGACCCTGTAGACTTATAATAGTGTGGTTGTGTTGTGTATTTAAAGTAAATGAACAGGAAGTTCTACTAGTGTTTTTGGTTTATAAGCTGCAGTGAGAGTTTGGACTTTGTGTTGCTGCAGTCTATAAGCATTTGGGTTACTCTTGCTCTGCTGCTAAAAGACTTTATAAACTTCTTTGCAGCAGATGAATTGTGGCATGAGCGTGACTTATTATAAATGCATCTTTGTGCTTTACTCTGCCAGTTCTTGCTACTTGAAAATGCAGGTCTCTGCATGCATGTCTTGCCACTTCTTAATTCATGCTATGTTGATTCATTCGAGGCTTAGCTTAATTGGCGCTGGTTGTGGAAAGCTGGTTTAGAACTGATAGTTGCAGGGAGTCTCTTTTTTCCTTCAATGCAGCTAAAGATATTCCATGTTTTCCAGTGCTATACAGCCACTGAATCTTGATACAAGTGTGGGAGAGGCTAACAATGATAAAGTAGCTAACTCTCTGTGGCTTGCAAACTCAGTATCCTCTCCGTGAAAACCAGAGTTTACTTTCAATTGCAAGTGACAGTATGTTTTGTGCTATTGAGCATGTTTCAGGGCACTCTGCTCCATTGGTTAGTTATACTACTAACTTTTTCAGATCAAGACCAGTTGTGTCTATGGATGGCAAATGTGAGATTGTGCAAGTCCCATTATATGGAGCTACTGAGCCACTTAGTTTTGCTTGGATTTCAGAGTTTAAAATCTAAGTACTTGAATCCAAATCTTCTGCGATAGCCTTACTGTAAGTAGGACATTGAAAAATGGAGCCTGTTATGGCTTACTGTTAAGGGGACATCATTTGCTGAAAATCTAGAAATCATACAACGTGCAGACAGCACTGCACCTGCTTCTGAGCTCCTTCGGAAGGTTTTTATGGTTTTAGTATGTTCTTCCACGTGTTACTTATTCCTCTTTCTTTCTCTGTTTGCTGTAAGGGTACATATATAGAAGGAAATTGACAGTTAAGGAGAATGCAGTGTTGGCCATATGCCAAATGATGTTGAATTCAAATAGAAATAGCCCCTGTAAGTAGAGAATAAAATGTGGTAGTGGTAGACCAAGTATTTTTGAAACTAAAATAACTTTCTAAATATTCTGGGTAGGTTTGAATTAACAGTTCATCCTATAGTTAACCAAACATTAAAATGAAATCTTTTCTTGTAATACTTGCTTTGAAAATGGACTTTCTCCAAGGGTTCTCTTTAGCTCAGAGTTTCTAAGCTGTGGTTTACACTGAAATATCACTGCTACTTTCTTGTAAACATACGAATTCTCAGGTTTTGGATCAGTGTCGCTAGCATGACATAATAGTCTATTTGGATTGTGAATTTAGCTTCATTAAATATCTGAGGATACTAACTGATTCCTTAAAATTCAGAATTCATGTATGATTCAAACCAGACATCTTTTAATTTAAAGAAAATTGAGGAGGAAAGAGTTTACAAACAAAAAAAGAAAAAAAAAATCTATAAAAAGGGGTAAAAGCTTGAAGTCATGCTATTGCTTGTACTCCAGGGAATGTGAGAATTGGATAGGTTGTTTCAGTCACCAGATAATGCCACTAAATTTGTTTTCCCGTAGTCAAATAAACTAGTTTTTTCTTTAGTCTCCCCATATGCAAAATGAGATTTATATTCAGTGAAGTGTTAGAGAGCTTTTTTATTAAAAACACAAAACTTCTTTCATGCCTTTTGTAACACAGAAGGGAATGAACCAAAAACATGCTTGCAGTATCAGTATTCTGTTACTAATAACATATTAGGTAGTTTTCTGGTAGGGTTTTGGGGTTTGTGTGTTTGGGTTTTTTTAAGTACCTGCAAATTAGGTTAGCACTGTGTGACAAAAAGCTCAGCTCCTGTAATGCTTCAGGCAATTCAACGTTATAGGAGGATTTTCTCCTGTGACCATAGCCTTACTTGCAATTTTGTTCTCCTCTTTTAAAACAGAGGCCTGTTGTCCGGCAGTGGAAGGGATAAGTTCTCTGCACAGAGTGAAAGTTTTTCAAAATGTGAGTTGAGTAGGAGGCTTATTAACAACAGATTGATAAATACTTGAAAATTGAATATTGTGCCATAAACCTAACAAATTAACAAAATAAAAAAACCCACAACCCCTTCGCTGGAGTGGTTAGTTAGAATGTTCCTAAGTGTAGGATTTCATATTAAAGTTTACTTAATTCTGCTTATTTCTATAATACTGATTTGGAAAAACATTAGTATAAACTGAGATACAAGACAAACATTAGAGGATTGCCTGAGGTTTTGTATCATCTTCAGTGCTGATCTGAAGTGCTGTCAGTGTTCAGACATTTTACAGAATTATATAAACTTAAAACTTTGTTATTTTTAAAATATTAGACTAGGCTAGAACTATTAGACTAGAACATTTGTATCTGTACCTCTGTAGAAGTGTGTACAGCATCACTGTCAGAGGAGAGCAGCCCTAGTGAACATGTGCATTTTTTCCTAAAAGAAGCAAGTTTATGAAAATGTAGAAACAGATTCTCTGCAATGTTCAGAATTAATAATATAAAGTTGATCTCATCTGTAAGCTTTGATGTTTACAGCACTACCATTGAGATTTATTTTTTTTTTTTTTAGTCATTGGTCAACTTGTTTCATGTTGATTTGCACAAGAAACATTTTTTTGTTTATCTTTCTGGTGCCAGTAGACATGCCCTTGCTGGTTTGGCTGGGAGAGGCACTGTGATACAGCATCAAAATGCCTTTGTGTGTTCACTTTGTAGATCATGTAGTACAAATGCCAATTCATTTTCTACCAAACCCTGTGAATTTAGATGTGCTTTTTCTCTCACCCACGCAAAATACAGCTAAGATTGAACAGCTTGCCTGTCATATTATACTAAGAAGAAGTGATAAAAGTGATTCTTGGAAATTCATGTGATTCTGCTAATAGTGATAGCTGATCTACTTTCAAATTGGGTTTGTGCTTTCTACATTTAAGAAAAAAGGTTCATACGACAGCAGTGAAAGATCTCATGTCCTTGTTGGGAAGGAAGATGAGCTACCATAATATGAAACTTTTGGAGAGGTTTTTAATTCATTTTTTTCTTATTTCTAACTCTGTAGGTTCTGTTTCCATACGCTTTCACCTTGCACAGTACTTTATCCTAGAGTATGGACTGATAAACACATTATTTCCATAAGTTATTGTTTTTGCATTCATAAGTTGGTAAAGGACAACTGCTTGTGGAAGCAACATAAACACAGCCAGCTTACTTGAGAGCTCTGTGTTTTTTAACTGTTGTAGCTAGAGTCTCTATATTTTTCAACTCAAAATATTTATCATCAACACTAAGTCAGATGTGATTCCTCCCAAATTGTGTGTGTGTGGTTTTGTTGTTTTTTTTTTCTTCTGGTGGCTTTTCTTAACGTATACTCTCTTGTTGTCTCCTGCCTGTCCTTGTTGGCATGATAAATTATGCTATACTTTTAAGCAGAATTTTTTTTGTGTCACTGATACTGAACATGTACCTTATTTAGTTGCTGATTTGTTAACCTCTGGAATGAAAAAATATTTGGACAGTCCTGCTTCCTAGTTGGGCATATCTTTCATGAAAGAAAGTAGAGAGAGAAAAAAATCTTTCCACTGAATCCAGCATTAATTTCATATTGAGTTTACTTAAGTAGATACTGATACATTAAAGGCCTGTTTCAGAGGCCTGTTTCCATTGTTAGGGACTGAAACTGGATTTCTCCTTTGTGTATAGGACATCTTGTTTCCTTCTGTGTTAGGATCCAGGCCTTTAAGTAGTTCCATAGTTTTCTCAGCTCTTGGTTGTTGTGGATGCTTTGGGAACACATGGTTCAAGGGGCAAAAAGTCACGTCAGCACTGAGGGTGAAGAGATCAATGACGAGGAAGATTTACTTGTCTCACCAACTGTTAAAGAGATTGTTGAATCAGATTTGAAGTGTGTGGTGCAGTCTTTTTCCTGTACTTAGAAGAAGGTTAAAACAGTTTCTGCATAAGTAGAAGTAGGAAATAAAGCAACAATAAAGCAAGTTTTGCATTCTGCCAGTATATGCAATTATAGAAAACCTTCCATGCTGTACCAGTGGTGAGTGTGGAGCTATGCAGATCTTGCTGCAGGCAGAGAGGAAACTGTCCCCTCTGGGAAGAAAGCTCGCTATACTTTTTGGACTAAAATAATTGCTTGTTAAAAAAAGCTACTAAATAGCAGTATTTTGAACTTCAAATAGCTGTTCTAATTGTGATCTTTCAGGTGCTTTTTCTTGTATCTCAAGTTCCCAGAATTTTATGCTTCTTCTGTGAAGTGCTTGATTCATCAAGTACTTGATGCTGTGAGCCATTCTACAAAAGACACTCTGTTTCTCAGATTCTTTATATTTATTTGGAACAAGAACAAATGGTCTACACATAAAGAGGAATGTTCTCATAACCTTCTTCCCTTGTGCACATTTGAATGAGAATTGCTTGTTTATATCATTTCTAATCCCACAGTAACAGGTTACAGTAGCATAAACAGTGTGACCTTTTAATGTGATCACAGGAAGTAAAATGTGAAATCTATTTTAAAAATGCATTTTCGACTAAGGAAGAGTATACTTCCTTTTTCTGACAGGAAAAATAACCCATACTAGTTCAGAAGATCTCAATTCCATTATACTGTATAGGGCCTATTTTTTCCACTGTCTTCTGTACAGTCATTGCAGCTGCTTGAAGTAGGACTAAAACTCTGCCATCCTTGTGTAGAATTGTATGTCCTTACTCTGTGTTGCACAGGTGTAAATGACTAAAGATGGGGGCTACTGGAAAAACAGAACTCTGACACGAGCAAGAGGTTTTAGTACAAGGAACTTCTTTTGGAAAGGAGAGGGTTGGTCATTGGAGCAAGAACTGGAAAAATACTACATGGCCTGTTGAACAGCCAAAATACATATACACATATTTTAGAAATTTTCTGAATATTTCCACAAATGGAAGAAAAATAGGGAGAGTTTTAACCAGCAAAGGATGGGTGAGTGAACAGCTACCCAACTCTAGAAAATGTTTTTGTTAATTCCCTTTACAGTTTAATTAAATTGGAAAGCAACATTGTCACTTGTTTCTTAAACTTCTGACAATGGAGAATTTTCACATTAAATCGCAGTTGCTACCTAGAACTGTGCAGTGCCCAGCAGTGTCTGTAGGATGACATGAACAAGAATCTTGTTTCAACTTGTACACTGTTTTCATTCCCAGTATTGATATCTTCTCAGAATTGGCCTGAAGCGTTTAATGACCAGAGCAGATCTGCCCTTGTACTGTTTCAAAACTAGTATAGCAAATATCTGCAGGACAACACGTATTGTGAACCAACAAACCCATCCTTTTTATCCTTGCGTATTACAGCACTAGCTGAATTGGTAGTGTACTGAAAAAATGCAGTATTGAGTTGGGAGGGTTGGTTGTTTGATTTGCAGTGAGCAATATTACATAGATGGCTCATTAATAATTTCCCTTTAGATAGCAATTGCTTTCAGTTGTTCTACAATAATCACTCTTGATAACCGACACCTATTAACAGACGGCTAAACTGTAAGAGAGCATGTGGCAGTCTGGCTCTGGTTGGTAGAGGCAAGCAGAGGCAGAAGCGGGTGGTGAGCATGTGTAGTTGCGGCTTGGGGAAAGGGAGGGTCTAAGCAGCCTGAGGTTCAAAACCCGAAGGTGGTCAGCTGTCCTCTCTGGAGGCAGGCTCAGGAATAGGGCTGTTTTTGGAGGGGTACCCCCAGGTTCTGGAGCTTGTTTGTTCTGTGTCCATCAGACTTGTCTTGTTTTCAGTAGAGGTGAAAGACTGGAACAGGAGGTTGAAAATATGTAAAATCTTTACAGCTGCTAAGTTACTGGATTTATTAGCCGACATGAGAGCATTAGTGGAGAGGTCTAATCTTACAAGCCTTTTTAAAGCTTGTCAGAAAGCAGGCAGGGCAGAAAGACTTCATGGAAACTACTGACTTATGCCTTATTTGTCATTGATTTCTTGTTTATAATTTGTGTAACGCTTACCATTCAGAACCTCTGTTAGGAGCAAGTCCGTTATGCTAGGCTTTACTTGATTGCTTTATACAGTCCAGTGTACAGGCTACTTTTCTGTGACTGACTGACAGCAGGAAATTCCTTATTTGCTGTTCTGTCTGCTAAGTTCTCTACCACATGAAGTGGGGATTTTGGGTGGTAAAACTGTTATGTGCTTATTATCTTTTTAGGAGTAGCTAAATAAATTAATACTGCTACCTAGTTAGGAGCAAGCACTCAAACATTTATTGTTTTCACGCAATAATGTCTACATCTTTAGGGTTTTCTTGTACTAAAGTCTTTGCTAACAATGTGTTCTCCATATAAAACTCTCTCTATATATGCAAAATTCTGTCTTGGAATACTTAGAGAAAAATAATCCAGTCTTCTAGTAAAAATGCTTTGCCCTCATCACTGTTTATGTAAGAGGAGGCACGTGTGTGTGATTCTAATAGTTGATAACCTTTACTTGTGGATCAGTGCTCAGAGGCCGTCGGTATAACGGTCTTTTGGGGGCCAGGGGAATGAAAAGGGATGTGATGGGGTGAAGGGTTTTTTAAAGATGTTTGGAAGTTACTGCATTTTATACTTTTTTTTTTTTTTATGTAAGTGTTCCAGATATGTGCTAAGACTGTAAATGAGGGTTTGAGATAGGCACTGAATTATAAAGCATGTTTAGTCAAGACTGATAACTGGCTCCGGCTGACAGGAAGTGTAACGTGATGAGCAAGAGTCTAGTGGAGCTGTGGGGTGTGGTGCGTTAGGGTACAGCACTGTCTGGACTGTGAAAGAGAAGTATAGGAAGTAATAGGAGTTGTGCATTTCCAGAGAGGATGCTGTCATTACAGAGAGAGAAGTTATAATAGTTGCTTGGCTTTGCTAAATCAGTTGGTATTCTCAGAGTGAATTATTTTAAACTAGCAGTATTAGTATAGGCATGAAGTGGCAAAACATTTTTTATCTCATCTGATCCATGCAACTTACTTTCACTCACAAATCTGTTTCATTAGCATGGGGAGGATTAAATAGTCCTTTGAAGGCCTAGCTTGTTGAGTTTTGCAGTCTTTTTCATGTACTGGAGTGCGGAGTGCTAATCTGTCCTGCGTTAGGATATCTGTGAAAGCTTATCTTGATTGTGATGTGCCTGTTTAACACTGACATTTGTTTTTTAAACTCTGAGTTGCTTTCAGATGGGGCGAAGACGACATGCACAGCTGGAGGTGAAAGCTCTCTCTCACTGCAATGACAGTTAAAACAATCTCTAGTAACACAGGATTGGTTCTGCCAGTGTCTTAAAGTATTCCTTTGCAACTCGGAGAAATAATACAATACAGAATACATTTTAGCATTTAAGGTATGGCTGCTTTTGGGTTAAGGGAGGGGTTGTATCTTTCCACAGGAAGTTCTCAGGCTTGTTGGCCATAGGTAGATTTTCTTACACGTTGTGTTTTCTGAAGACATACTTTTTCACCTTTCCCGTGTGAGAACTAAATGCTAACACACACTACAAACTATGCTTATGATAAGTAAAATGCAGTATCGATAGCCACTGTGACTAAAGACTTAATACACATTGTTATTTGTGTGTAAAGGGCAGCTAGTAAAGCAAAGTGCTCAAAAACCTACCCGAGATCTAAGTAGATTTACTGAACTACTAAACTGACATTCAGAGAAGTTAATGTTACACCTCTGCTGTCAGCATTTAAGGGTTAAGTTTCTCTTTCCAAAAAGGTATTGATTTTTCTCTTTTTTTCTTAGAACAGTTTACTACTCTGGAAGTAGTTGCGTAAACATTCGGCTTTAAGTGCAACTTCTTCTATTAAACCTTGGTGTAGAACAGAGGTGCCCAACCATTCTGTCCTGGAGCCATGTGAAGGCTGGACAGTCTGTTCTGTCCCTGCCATCAACCAACATGCTTGTGCATTTGTCACGTTGCCTGTTCAGCCCTTACATGACCTGACAGTCATACAGTCAGGTAAACAAATGTGTAGGCTTGTGTTTGTGGGGATAGGGGAAATGGCATCAGTGTTTGGCTTATCCCCAAAACTGTATTTGGTCCATAGATTGTGAGCTGATCATCTCAGGTTTAGAAAGCTGTAAGCTTTAATATTAAACTAGTTTAGCTTGGATTGGTTTCCTAAACACATATTAGACAGTCATGTGAGAAAACGGGAGTATCCTAATTCTGCTTTATCTAACATCTGTTTTCAGCAGTACTGTTTGTTCTCGGCAGGTTTTTGTGTGCATTGCAGTAGCTTGGCAACCTGTAGGTTGCACCATTCAATGAATTCAGTATGCTTTTAATCATCACTAAAATTTTCCTTTCCAAATTTGAATATTATAAGTACAGTGAAGTGGGCATCTGTGATTGTAACAGCAACAGCCATGTTAAACAGATACCAACTGAAACAAGCTGTCCATGCAAATTTGTAATCCAGTGTATTTCTTCAAATTTCAGTCCCAAAGTCTTTCCTGAAATTAGTTTAAGAAAGGATACTTGTAACTTCTTTCTGGGAACGGTATTTAAGCAGTTACAGCTACTTAAGGTTCCCAAATACCCATTTGGTCAGTATGCTGAAAAACATAACCACTAAAAGCATTTGCTGGTTCTGTTGTAGGTGCAGAGCTCGAGTTTGGCCTTTCTGTGCACGCAGAGGCATGAACATGTTTTGTGCAATCCTGTTAATTGTACATTCTCTTTAAACTTGAATCTCAGTATGTTAGAAATGGTAAAAAGCTTTTGGTAACAGTGTAATGAGTATGCTTTGGCAGAATGAACCTTTAGTTCCATTGCCTGTGTTCTCACTAATGGCCAATGGAGTAAAGCATTCTTATGCCATAGATTAGAACTTGGTGGGATTTTGTATTATACCCTAATTTGTAGGGGAGAAACAGAATGCAGGAGGGAAACCCACTTACATTATGGAGCTGGTACCTGTTGTAACATATGGTTCATCATTTTGAATGAACAAGGTTTATTGATACTAAATAAATCTAGTAATCCCCGTCACACTTTTAACTTAAAAATTGCATCTCAAGAAAGCCAGTAGAACAACGTATGGTACAAACATCTTCAAGGAAATGAAGTTTACCACAAAATACGATGTAGATATCCTTTTTTCTTTTTTCTTTTTTTTTTTTTTTTAAATAGGTAATGCAGAGTTCACAGCTTCCTATTTAACAATTCCTGCCACTTCCTTTCTTGTGTGTTTTAGTACTTCCTCTACATACGAGCTCATAACTTTGAGAATTTTGATGGATTTAGTAGAATGTTGAAAATATGGCAGTTGCCTGTCCCATAGTATTCTAAATACAAAAATAATACTGACATGGTCTGAATATGTGCCACATCATAGTCATGATGTGACTTTACTCCTTTAACATTTGCAAATATATTAGAAAGTTTTATTTAGCTTTTAGATTATTGGAGTACCCAATGTGAATGAAATGATTTATGCACAGTGATGCCCCTTAGCCATGAGAGAAAAAAAAAATTGCTTTAATCTCTGACTGCAGTTGCTCAGTGTTTCAAAGTCATGAACAGAGTTTACTTGCATTAGAACAGTGTGCTTTCCTTTTCATATTAAACATTTACTAGTATTGCTTTGCTTGTTCTTTTAAAGGTTTAACACAGATTTGTATGTTATGGTAGTTTTTCATAGTTGTCTCTAGAAAAAGTAGATTTAAAAATATGCTTTCACCAATAGAAATATATTTTAAGAAATTATTCTTTTACTTTTGCTGTTTGTAAAAATACTAGTAAAATAACTGACATACATACAAACCAAAACCGTGATGGCTTAAATATGACTTATTTTGTGAATGCCAATTTTAAACGCACTGTGATAATGCATGTTGCTCCTCATCTTTCATTCTTCATCACTGATATACTTGTTTCTGCAGAGTAAGAATCTGATACATGTAGAGCCACCTATGTTTTAATTTTAAAATCTGACTGTTAATTCATATTCAAGCATATTCAGCATTGGCTTGCCACTACTTCTGCCATGTAAATTCAATGATATTTTGACTGTTGGTGGGACAGTCAGCATTTTGAAAGTCTCACCTATGTAATGTAATGTATTCAGAAGATTATGTAGCAGAAACTTGGGCTGTGTGGCCAAGATACAGTATTAAATGTACAGTTTGGCTAAAAAAACCCTTTGATTTCTAATGCATTTCTTCCATCATCTGAACAAAAATGGCTCCAAAATACCAACCTCCAGGTCACTATTTCTAAAACACAGAGGGCTCACAAAGAACCTTCATGGCAGTTCTGGTGTGTTGTGTTTGAGAAGTGCGTTCAAGTCTGTTTCATGCTTTTGCTGCTGAATAGATACAGGAGCTACGTGAACGCTTCTGTGCGTTGATTACTGAAACTAGAATTCAGAGCTCTTTAAACAAGGAGTACATGTTCATAAGCAAGCAGCTATGAACTGGACCTTTTCTTTTCCTTTCAAGACAGGCTCTTCTGAATGCTCCAGATAGAGAGGAGATTGCCTTTACCTTATCAAATAAGAATATATACCTTTATAAATGAAACATTACAGAAAAAATAGTGGTAAGTCTCTAAAGTCTGAATAATCTGTTGCTGTTCATTTGATATGGTAACAGTATTGTGCTGTGAAGCCTAATTTAGTAGGTTTCTGAGAGGGAAGTAACCTTTGGAACTCTTATAATATGCAAACTAATTAGAGGTTACAGTGAACACAGCTGTTTCTGCCAAGCTGACTAAGCTAGGAATTCAAATTACTATTTTTAGCCAGCTTATAATGTCTCTAGTTCTCAGTGGTACCCATGTTATTACTTTTAAAAATTATATTAATGTGTATTTATCACACTGACAAACTAGGTACAATAAACATTTTTAGTGCAACCAGACCGTTAGTTTTTAAATCAAACAGTGTGAATATACAGACACAACAGAACACTTCAGGTGGCATCTGGGCTGTGTTACAGTAAAATCACGTCTGACTTTTATGAATTCAAACTGAAAGCTTCCTCAGGAAGAGGCATGAGCCCTGGAATGAAATAACTGTTGTTTTCTGTAAGTTGTTTACATATTCTAACATAGATATTCCCCCTTTTTGTGCCCTCCAAGAAAAGTGCCTTTCTCCATTATACAATAATTTCTTGCATACTGTTGTTTGCATTCAAAATGCTTTTCTGCTGATCCTTGAGATATGATCATTGTACAGATCCTGTAAAAATTACTATAAATTCTATCCTGAAATCTAAAAATCATTGCAGTTACCTGTACTTCTGCAGACTATGAAGTAACTGCACTAATAAAAATTGGAAAACAATGTTGGTGGAGGTTACTTTGTGTGAAGTGTTTACAGTTCCATGAGATACTGTCAAAATTAAATTCAAAATTACATTCTGAACAAGTTTCTTTTTTCTAATAAGCTTTATTATGTACTTTCTGCAAACATTACTGGATGAGCAAAAGCATTCCTCAAAATCTGCGTCTACTGAATAGACATACTTCATGCATAAATTTGTTGCTTTTTTTAAAAAAAAGTCTAATTTTAACATAACATATGGCAAGCTGGTGTCTAAAACTGCTTTAACTGACTGTACTTTCTAAAGGCATATATAACTAGTTTAACTTGGGATGATAATTAAGTCTTAGAAAAACTATTTTAGTTCTTATTTGCTTCTGTTAACACCAATAGCTTGCTTACTCTGTCCTCTAAATTACAGCAGATAAGATCTGAGTTCAGTTTTAGTCAGTGTTTGGTGTAGAAAATGATGCTTGCAAATTAATCATGTTTTCATAAAATCCTGTTTTCACTTCTATGTTTCATGATGGTAAGAGACTTTCAGACCAACTCAAATCAAGAAAATAAAAACTAGGCAAACTCCAGAAGTTCCGATTCCTAAGTAATAATCCGTTTGTTTCTGGTTTTGTGTCATCATAGAAAATAGGCTATTGACAATTAATCTAGAAGTGCTTTTGTATTTAGAAAGACTTTCTCACAAAAACCATAAAGGAAATGCATGATTTCCAGGCCTGGCTCCGATGGCTCTGAATGATGTCCGCTTCCAATGACAATCCTTTTTTCTATAGCACTAATGATGGGGAAGGGGAGCTAATCTAAAACTTTCTTCCCTTGCCTCTAGGGACCGGGGAAGACAAAAGCATTCCTGCAAGAGTCTAAAAAAAATTGCTCGGAGAAATAGCCTCCCTTCTGAAAGGAGAAATATATAGTTGTTCCAACACAGCTGTCAACCCAAGAGCATTACAGTGAAGTGGTTGGATTCCTAAAATGGTAGTGAGAAACATTGACTCCTAAGTTAGAAACCTAATGAGTGCGAGCATTGCAGATGAAAACTAATCTGCTTGGAGAACACAAGCAGCATCCATAATAGCAACCAAGAGGTGTCTTCTGACTGTCTTCAGTGGGTGACTTCCTTAACTGGTGCATTTGCACTATTCTTGAGGGAGGACACAACTGGCTATTTGTAAGAGATAGGGTAGATCAAAATCATGAGTCTAGCATAAAGGCCTGTCTCATTCTCATTGAAACCCTTTGATGTTTTAGCAGTCCAAATTGACATAAATGTTTACTTTGGAATGTAATGCCAGCAACAACAACAAACCTGACATTAGGGCATCCAAAGGACAATAGCAGTGATGTGAAAAAATGTATGAGCTTTTCCTTTGTAAGACCTAGAAGGATATTTTTGTAGCTTCAAGTCTCTAATCAACTTGCAAAGGATTATGTGTGTGCGTATTCTTACATACAGCCTATCTTTTCCCTTTGTATGCAAATTCTAATGCCGTGTTAACAGCATAACAAAAATGAATTGGTGATACATCTCGGAGTGTATGAAGTCTCCTGCTTTCCCTATTATCATTGCATTGACTGTGGTTTCTAGGAGGTATTGTAAGGTGCCAAGTCAAGTTGTTGACTTTGTAGAGCTTGATAAGTAAATATGAGAACAACTCTGGAGCTCTTTAATAACTCAGATTTTCTGTTTTCAGGCACATCTAGTGTTGTAAGACCTCTCTGACATTGGTGAATTTTTTTCTTTTGATCAAATTGTCTCTATGTAGCCATAGAATCATAGAACCGTTTAGGTTGGAAAAGACCTTTAAGATCATCAACTCCAACTGTTAACCTAGCACTGCCAAGTCCACCACTAAACCATGTCCCTAAGCACCACATCTACACATCTTTTGAATACCTCCAGGTATGGTGAATCAACCACTTCCCTGGGCAGCCTGTTCCAATGCTTGATAACCCTTTTGGTGAAGAAACTTTTCCTAATGCCCAATCTAAAGCTCCCCTGGTGCAACTTGAGGGGTGCAACTTGAGGCCATTTCCTCTTGTCCTATCACTTGTTACCTGGGAGAAGAGACCAACCCCCACCTCTCTACAACCTCCTTTCAGGTAGTTGTAGAGGGCAATAAGGTCTCCCCTCAGCCTTCTTTTCTCCAGGCTAAACAACCCCGGTTCCCTCAGCCGCTCCTCATCAGACTTGTGCTCCAGACCCTTCACCAGCTTCGTTGCCCTTCTCTGGACATGCTCCAGCCCCTCAATGTCCCTCTTGTAGTGAGGGGCCCAAAACTGAACACAGTATTCGAGGTGCGGCCTCACCAGGGCCGAGTACAGGGGCACGATCACTTCCCTAGTCCTGCTGGCCACACTATTTCTGATACAAGCAAGGATGCTATTGGCCTTCTTGGCCACCTGGGCACACTGCTGGCTCATATTCAGACAGCTGTCGACCAACACCCCCAGGTCCTTCTCTGCTGGGCAGCTTTCCAGCCACTCTTCCCCAAGCCTGCAGCATTGCATGGGGTTGTTGTGGCCCAAGTGCACGACCTTGCACTTAGCCTTGTTGAACCTCATACAATTGGCCGCAGTCCATTGATCCAGCCTGTCCAGGTCCCTCTGTAGAGCCTTCCTCCCCTCCAGCAGATCAACACTCCTGCCCAGCTTGGTGTCATCTGCAAACTTACTGAGGGTGCACTCGATCCCTTTGTCCAGATCCTTGATAAGGATATTAAACAGGACTGGCCCCATCACCAAGCCCCGGGGGACACCACTTGTGACCGGCCACCAACTGGATGGAACTCCATTCACCACCACTCTTTGGGCCCGGCCATCCAGCCAGTTTCTTACCCTGTGAAGAGTACACCCGTCCAAGCCATGAGCAGCCAGTTTCTCCAGGAGAATGCTGTGGGGAACAGTGTCAAAGGCTTTACTAAAGTCCAGGTAGACAACATGCACAGCCTTTCCCTCATCCACTAAGTGGGTCACCTTGTCATAGAAGGAGATCAGGTTAGTCAAGCAGGACCTGCCTTTCATAAACCCATGCTGACTGGGCCTGATCACCTGGTTGTCCTGGACATGCTGCGTGATGGCACTCAAGATGATCTGCTCCATAACCTTCCCCAGCACTGAGGTCAGGCTGACAGGCCTGTAGTTCCCTGGATCCTCCTTCCGTCCCTTCTTGTTAGATGGGCGGCACATTTGCTAATCTCCAGTCAACTGGGACCTCCCCAGTTAGCCAGGACTGCTGATAAAGGATGGAAAGTGGCTTGGTGAGCACTTTGCCGGCTCCCTCAGTACCCTTGGATGGATCCCATCCAGCTCCCTAGACACGTGTGTGTGTGTGTGTAAGTGGTGTAGCTAACCGTTGTCGCTAACCATTGGTTGCTAACCATTTCCCCTTGGATTTTGGGGGCTTAATTCTGCTCCCCGTCCCTGTCTTCCATCTCAGGGGGCTGGGTATGTGGAGAACAACTGGTCTTACTATTAAAGACTGAGGCAAAGAAGGCATTAAGTACCTCAGCCTTTTCCTCATCCTTGGTCACTGTTTCCCCTCGCGTCCAATAAAGGATGGAGATTCTCCTTAGCCCTCCTTTTGTTGCTAATGTATTTATAGAAACATTTTTTACTGTCTTTTATGGCAGTAGCCAGATTAAGTTCTAATTGGGCTTTGGCCCTTCTAATTTTCTCCCTGCATAACCTCACGACATCCTTGTAGTCCTCCTGGGTTGCCTGTCCCTTCTTCCAAAGGTCATAAACTCTCCTTTTTTCCTGAGTTCCAGCCAAAGCTCTCTGTTCAGCCAGGCCCATCTTCTTCCCCACCGGCTCGTCTTTTGGCACATGGGGTTGGCTTGCTCCTGCGCCTTGAAGGTTTCCTTCTTGAAGAATGTCCAGCCTTCCTGGACTCCTTTGCCCTTCAGGACTGCCTCCTGAGGGACTCTGTCAACCAGGCCCTTAAGCAGGCCAAAGTCTGCCCTCCAGAAGTCCAAGGCAGCAGTTCTGCTGACCTCCCTCCTTCTCCAAGAATCGAAAACTCTCTCATTTCATGATTGCTATGCCCAAGATGGTTTCCAGCCATCACTTCACCTACAAGTCCTTCTCTGTTCACAAACAACAGGTCTAGCAGTCGCCTTCCCTAGTTAGCCCACTCACCAGCTGTGCCAGGAAGTTATCTTCTACACACTCCAGGAGCCTCCTAGACTTTTTCCTCTCTGCTGTGTTGTATTTCCAGCAGACATCTGGTAAGTTGAAGTCCCCCACGAGAACAAGGGCTAGCGATTGTGAGACTTCTCCCAGCTGCTTATAGAATATTTCCTCTGCCTCTTCATCCTGGTGGGGTGGTCTATAACAGACTCCCACCATGATATCTGCCTTGTGGGCCTTCCCCCTGATGGGCCTTACCCATCTCTCATTCCATCTAGTTTTTAATATTCGTTTTGAGCACCCACCAAAACTTCTGAGGTCATCTGCTTCCTGTTTTCAGGTAGTATGTGTAAATGGTCTTTGGTGTTCGTTACTAGTAACTAGATGACCACCACTTTAATGTAGATACTGCACCATGAGAGAGAGATGTATGTTTTTTTCTATTTGAACCTCATCATCCATCTACAACAGAAAGTAGTGCTGCGGAACAAGCAGCATGTTCCTATTTGCTGAATCCAGGGTTAAAAATCCTTGTGATCTTATTCAGGGAATCAGATGCCTTCCAGGGAATTGTTCTCGTGCTAAATGTATAGGTGTAAAATCAAACTATCTGAAAAACAGAAGCTCTGTATTTCTTCTCTTTACCACTAGGAGACTGTTTAAGAAAACAACTTTTGTTTCTCTGACTTGGTTGGGATTGCCTTGAGAATTAGAACTATAAAATACCCCAAAGCTTGGCAAATAATTTTTTTATCCCTACTGGATAGACAAAATTATGGATTTAGGAGAGATGATGACATTGTAGTAGATGGCAATTTTACCCACATCGCAAGTGTGGCTAAGGTCTTCTGTATTTTGTAGATACTTTACCTGTCCCTTAGGGCCACTTTATGGCCTTACTGCTAACTAGAATCCCTCATACTTCATGGATGCTACCTAATTAGTTTCAAAAAGCTAATTATTTGGTGAGGTTGTGTTCCCAGCTTTTTTGTGGTTGCTGTTTTGGGACTGCTCTATAAACACCTTGTCGTTTTCCTTAAGATCCTTTCCCAGGACAGGCCTCTGGTTTAGTAGTGGGCTCACACTCTGCGCTGTCAACTTCTGTGCTTTGGCTTCACAGCAAAATTGCCTTTCTCTGGGAGAGGGAACATGATATGTGTATCAATCCAACTGAAACATCTGGGGAATCGCCCTTTGTTTGGAAGCTCTGATTTGTGTTGTGCTTTGATGGATAATTTCACCAACGGATCAGGAGAGTGACTGTGTGGGCTCCTTCTATGCGCCATGTTGCGTAAACGTACCATGTGGTGGAGCTGCATCTTTTAAACTTAGAGCAGTGGCTTGCTAAAATGTTGTTCTAATGCTGACTTTGTTTTTCTCTGGTAATTTCTAGTTGTGGTGTGTGCTAGCCAATTAGATCTCTATCTCACATATGATACATTAATTTGAAAATGACCTTGACAAAATTAAGATCACTTGGGAATTGTAGCCTGCCCTTTTCTCTTTGACAGTTCTGTAATTTTAAGAAGTAAGTTCTGCATGTTACTGGTGAGCATGTATCACTGCAGATAGGGAATACTGGATTTGACTAGTCTTCTGTTAATGTGACCAATATTCTTAGATACCAGTTAGTAATCTAGGTGTGTTTAATTTATGTCATCTATGAAAGAATTAGAAATAATTGTATGGTAGTTCTGCAATGGTTTATGTTTAAACTGCTGATAAGACAAATGCACAGATTTGGCATTTCTTAAAAAAAAAAATCTAACATTAGTAATCATATTTTGTTTCTTTAAAATATTTGTTCTGAGAAAAATGACGGTGGTGTTTGTCTGTTAAGCAGCTAAAGTGCTGTGCTGTTTGTTTTGTTTGTTTGGCTTTTAGTCAACATACTTTCCAGGAAAAGGTGAAAGGACACAAATACCACAGACAAGTTTCATTTGTAGTTCAGTGAATGTGAAGTATATGTCTTAATCTAAAATGAAGTATCTTTTTAAAAAACTTAATCGAAGCTTAGTAGAAAGACTCAAACTTCAGCTCCTCAAATATGCAGGGCTGCTTGCTTTCAGACTTGGAAAGTGTGATATTACTCATCAAGACCACAGAGCTTGTTCTGTGTTTGTATGCTCTGGGTGCTTTGGTAATTGTAGTAGTTGTGTTGCAGTTCATTAGATGAGCATGTTAATAGTCTCCCCAACTGATTTAGAGGGCCTTAAACAGTGACAGTAGATCCAATACTAAACAACTGCCTGGAGTCTCTCTTTAGGCAGAAGATTATATTGTCCTTCTGTATTGGTACAATACCTAGTACCTTAGGAGCGTCTCAAATTCCTTATTAACAGTAGTAAAAAAAATGCCAGATATTCTGAAAATTTACATTCCTTTTAGTGGGCAACATGCCCATCGTGTCAAAAATGGGAGATAAGGAAAAAGAATCTGTAAAGATCTGTTCAGCTTTTAACTGATAAGACCTTGAATCTGTTGCTTGATGAGGGCACTCAGGTGGTGGTAGTGATGGAAGTGGGTCTTATTGCAGGATGTCAGTTGGATCCAAACTATTTCATTGCTGTCATTCAGATGCCAGGCCAAGTTTAAATTCTGAAACAATAATTCAGTTAAAGGATCTCTTATAGATCCTTTTTTTTTTTTTAAACATGTGAATAAGTCTTAAATACATAACAAGAAGCTAGCAACTGTAGTTTTATTAGGAAAGACATGATTTAAAAACACTCAACCCACCCCAACAAACAAACAAACAAACGTACAACCCATAAACCCACAGGTGACTTTTTGTTGTATTTATCAAAATTAAGGAGACAGTTTGTCAGAGTGGATACCTGGAGGACAGGGGAAAAGACAACTTCAGACAGGGTCTGATAGTGATTTTCATTGCTTACTACTGTTGTCATACAGCTGACAGGAATTAGGAGTATAATTATTAGCAAGTTTTTGTCTCTGCCAAATGCTCTGATGCCCTGTACCTGTACGGATCAAATCACACATGCCTTCTGTGTGAAGGGAGAGGATGGTAAGTTATGAAATGGAACTGTGTGCCTGTGTTCGTTTACAGGAACATTCTTCTGCTTCAAGATTTTAAATGTGCTTGTTTCAATGTTCTGAAATCAATTTACAGGAAGTCAGGCTTGACTGATTCACTTTCTGCATATTGATTTCTGCCCAAAGTGAAACTTCTGATATTAACAAAGCATGAGTGATTTTTATTTTTTTTTTTTAGACATCTCTTGAAATGACTGAAAATAATAAAGCCTTTTTTCTTATTCTTGAAGGTTGTGGTTTTTTTTAAGGTGAGATTTAAATCTGAATAAGAATGAGTCTGGGTAATTCCTGTAATGGTGATGAAGTTTACAACTGGTTTGTGCTTATATAGAACAAGAATTCTCACTGTTTTTCTGCCTTTATTTCAGTACCTTTTCTTGATCTTCTGAAAATAAATTAGTCACTGCCTGGTAGAATAACCTGTTTTCAGGACTCCAAGAACAGACTATGCATATGTCAATCATGACAGGTAAAGAACCACCACCTGATGATGGGTCCTGAAACAGAGTGAAAAACTTAAAGGATACTTCAGTTTATTCCTTCTGTCTCTTTGGTTCTCTTCTGTTAAGACTTAGGGATGAACAAGACTTTTTTTTTTTTTTTTTTTTTTTGTTTTCCTCCTGTGTCTGCTCCTTCTGTTTTTAACGGAAAATTAATTTTCAGAATTTTTTTTCTTAGTTTTAATTCAGCGGTGTGTAAAACAGCATATAAAACTCTATGAAATTTAGGAATTAGAGTGGAATTGTTGTTTTACAATGAAAAAGTATTATTGAAATATTAGAGAAAAATTAACACAAAATGATTATTTAAATATGTTGGTAGTGTCTGTAGATTACTTCAAAATTTTGTTTTAGAGAACACTCTAAAACACTCTATGCCAAGACACTTTAGAGTGTTCTCTAAAGAGAACACTCTAAAGCAAACACTCTAAGTGCCAAGACACTACATAGATTAATAATGCAGGGACATGTTAGAGCTCTATTGCATTGAAGTGCATAAACTTTATATGGAGAATGAAATATTCCTTCACTTGATTACCATAAAACTTGTACTCATTGACAGAATTGCCTGACTCCTCCAGATTTAACCAAATCAAAACATTTTCCGAGTGCCTTTATTGTTGAACTGATTTAACTCAACTTTTTCATACACCTATTACTATACTTAGCACGATTCATATAAAGCTTTCCTTACATCCTTTCTGTCACTATTCTTCTGTAACTACTTTCAAGCTGCTTTTATCACTCTTCCAAACAGTGTAGCCCAGGTTCTAAAGAAATGATCATGGATTGATGATCATTTTGTAGGTACTTCTAGTTGCCCAGTCATCTTACAAACTTAATCAGAAGTAGGTTTATCCTTTTCATGTGTAGAGTATGTGTGTGCTCTGTAAGGATTTTCATCTATCAAATTACCTGGTTAAATTCAGAGCAAAATCTACATTTTATTTTGCTGATTGTAACTAAAGATGAAGTGGGTTTTCATAGCTTGATCAAATGCCTGTTACATAAAAAATACTTTATCCTTCTGCCAAAGGGTTTTTGGATAAAACTGTTACAGATTAAACCATGTCAACATGGCATTGCCTTCTGCTATCTTTTAGTAAATAGGACTCCAGTTACTGAGAGATAATAGTGTCAATTGGCTGCTGTTAGACAGATATTAGGAAGTTTTTAATCTCAGTTTTATTGTGGATTTTTACAACAGAAGTTATTTATATAAGCCAGATATTAAATTTTTTAAAAAGTTGGAAATTCATACATGAGTTCCAGCTGTTTCTAGTGGTATTAACTGTGCAAACCAGGCTAATTAGCTTTCATCTGAAGTCTTCTGCCCTTGTTCTAGCACAATCCTTGAAATTGTTTAAACAAAATATTATCTCAAACCTTTTAAAAAGACTGGATTTTTTTTTTCTGTACAGAACACTGAGCTTTATAAATGAGTCAGGCTTTCTGGATTTATATATAGAGCTTCTAATACTGAATGTCAATGTTCAATGTACGTTAATTGGTGTTAATACACCAATGTTCAAATTGGTACATTAACCTGAGCTGCTTTTTGAGGCTCAAGTAAATGAATTTAAATATTTGAAAGTCTAGCAAGTGTTTGAAAGTATTTGGATAATTTTGAGGGAATTGAGTGGGGGAAATACATAGCTGCTTGATGATTTAAAAAAACAAAAACCCAGATCCAAAACAAACCCAACTTCGTAAAAAAGCAGTAAAACTTAAAAATATTAGTGACTAATGACCATGAAACTGAACAGTGTACCTATACAAATGATGAAACAGTGAGCAAGGTGTGATGTTGATGCAGATAGCTTGAAACTCACTGTATCACATTGTTAACCTTGCTGGAAAAGGGACACTCAAAAGCAAGAGAGTCTTACATTTTATTATCTAATATATATATATATTTTTTTTTTTTTTTTAAATCGGATGAGCTCATTTATCTTAAGATTAAATGGTGATAATGGATGCTGCAGAGATTTGGGGCAATAGTACAGTCTTGCTTTCTTAATATTAACTGAGGTTATTAACACTTTATGTAGTATCTCTGAAAGATAGTAGAGGACTCTTGAGTATAAATAAAAAGTAATTCCATGGTTCCTATTTCATGAAGTCAGAGGTCCCCTTGAGAAACTGTAAACTATCTGCAGCGGTTCCAAGGGCATTTCTTGTCCTTTTGTTTGCAATTTGCAACTTGTCATTTGCAGCTTGGCTAAACTCTAGAAAATAATGTTGGTTATGCAGCACAGTGATCTGGTTTGGCTGTGAAAAGGAGTGAGAAGAAGCTTTTCTCATCCCTCCCTCACCTTCTAGTACTTACAGTTTTTATGCCTTTTTTTCCTCCCCTCCCCACCCTTCCTGAAGCCTGCAAAGTCTACACACATGGTCTTTACCTCATTGTTGGTTTTTTTTGTGTATGGTGGTAGCTCTGTAAAAGCTCTAATGCTGTTAGGTGGCTTGTGAGATGTCAGAATTAAAATATTAGGTAACTAGGAAAGGAGGACTCTGTTTGTAACCTCAGTTGTCAGTTTATGAAGCCTGGAATGCCCTACAGGCCAGGAATTACACATTTTTGAACTCATACAAAACCCATACTGCAAACAAATTAAGGTCTGGATTTGTTACACAGACTAAATTCCTTTAGGAGTTATGTATATATCTGGGCTGTCAGGTGCACCAGCCTATTTGAGATGAGATTAAACCAAAACTCTCTATCTGGAGACCTCTAATGTTTGGGCAAATCAAGATGTGGATCTCATCTCCGTGATTATTTTTCTTATAGGAGAAGAGTAACTGAGTTAGAACCTCTTGACACTTTAATGAGACTGTGGTTTATTTCCTGGCACTGACTTTGTTTGATGATACGGATAGCAAAGCTTTTCTTTTGCCCAATAGCTGTCAAGAAAAAGCCATTTCATCTTCTCAAAAGTCTCTATCCTTCCAGTAATGTCTAAGATGTACTGCTGGAGCAGACTGAATATCTGGGAGGAAATATAGAGATGGACGTGAAGAAGGGAACTTCAGTTGTTTTCTTATACTGACCCTCCATTCAGTTGTTTCCTGTTTTGGCACTGAGTACGTGGCTACAAAACAGTAGAAGTAGAGCGTTCCTGCCAGCTACTCTGAACTTCTTCTGTTATGGGTCATAAATTTCAAGGACAAACTGTATTTTGAACTTACTGAAATTTGAGAAGTCTCATGTAATTTTTTAACCTAATATTAGAGTTTAGATCTTTGATCGCCCTGGCTCTGCTGCAATACTCAAAAGAAACCCAGAACTGAAAAATCAGTTTTTACTCATTGCAGATAATGACGTTGAAGCAATACGGGAATCTGAACAGCTGAGTTCTGCAGAATTGCAATGATTTATTCTACAGCAATGTCTTCCTTTTGACAACATGCAAGATACATACAATACTGTTAAAATTTGGAAATGACACAAGTCTGTGACTTTCTCCCTTCTGGACGTACATACTCAAGTTGTAAGAACTGTTCAGGTGCAAGTGTTTAATTGAGCATTTACAGTGTTTGCTTATCTACCATGATGAAGTGGGCACAATAAAGCACTGCAGGATTTACTTTCATAATTCTTAAATTTCTACAGTTAGGCATGTTGAAACTAGTCAATAGTGAGAAACAATCTGTAATATTTGCTAGCTGCAATAAATGTGGGCCCAGAAAAAATGCGTACACTTTCGCAAGTGCTGATATGATTTAATAACATGACCATGCCCAGTTTACATTCTCCTGGGGGGGTTATTTCCGTGCCTGCAGCCAGCTGACTAGTGTCAGAAACACTGCTTATGCTGCATTGCTACAACCTGTTCCAGATTGCCCACATAGTGCTGAATTAGCAAGGGGCTTTCTAGGAAAACCATGTTGCAAGTGTGTGATTTAAAAAAAAAAAAAAAATTTTTTTTTTAAACTCACGTAATAGTGGTGTTGAAGTTTAAACAAGCCTGTCCCTTTCTCTTTCATCCATGCTACTTGACCTCAGGAAGAAGCTCGGCATACCAGCCTCCTGGCTTTTTTTGAGGGAGATTAATAAGCAAATCAATACTACCATATTTTACTTGAAAGCAAAACTGAGAGACTAGATAAAATGTTTTAAAAGGGTATTAAAATGTACATTTATTTAATTTATCTGGCTAAAATTCTGCAGCTTGCTGTTAAGATTAATGTTATGTGATGCAATTGTCTGTTCATCTATCTGATCTTTAGATGACCTTGTTAACTACAAGTTACATCCTCCTTTCTTGTCCCTGTCCAAATATCCTGATGTAAAGTTTAATATAGGATAAGAAATCCAGTCTTCCTTGTCAAAGTGGGTTCAATGAACAGTTGATCTATGTATGCTTTATATCTTAGCAAGGTTCTTTTGTTGAGGAGACAGTTCACTGCTTCTCGGTGACTCAGTTTGCTCCCTTACACACTGAATCTGAAGACCTTTTCCCATTTGTGTAAAGTAGCTGTTTATTGTGGATCCCATAGTACTACCTGTTTTTCTTGTGGTCTTCTGCACAGGTCTTTGCCACCTCATATAGTTGTAGGGGTATTTCCATTCTGAAATCAGCCTGTAATGACACCTCAGAAAACAGCAGCTTTCACTTGACTTTACAGTAACTTATTTTTTTTACTCTTCCACCTTTTACAGCAGTGTCATCATTTTTTTCAGTGCTAGCTTTAAAAAGAAACATGCTTTTTTTAAAACTCTTAAGCTAAAATTACTTTTTTATTTAAGTCTTTATATACTTGTTGTGAATTGCTTTCCTTAGTGCGACTGCCTCGGTAGATAGATTACTGTGCACTTCTGTAGCCCATGATAAGATCTTGGCAATTGCTGCTTCCCGTAGGAACAGAACTGTTAAAATGACAGTATATCATTATCTCTTAGTCTGAGCTACTCCAGAGTTTATGGTGTAATAAAATAGCGTGATCCAGTTGAGGCCTGCAGCAAAGTTCCCTGGGAGCCTTTCTCTTGAATCTGAAGGCCTTTAGACTGGACATTTAGTTTCTTTTCTGGAAATATGGACATGCAAATCTATGCAATATTGCAGTGTGCTTGAATGACTGATGTCATGAACACCTCTTCATGCCATCTTACCTAATACTTACTTAAAGATTTTGGGGTATATCTTCTCTTTCTTAATCTCCCGTTGGTGTCTGAACAAGATGGGTAAAGTATAGTCAAGTGTGCTGTTGTGCTAAGAGCTTATGTATGGTGACTATAGCGTAGTGCAGAGTAGCAGTGGCTGGGACAAGTAGGAGAGTTTGCAGAAAATACTTATTGAGCAAAGGGAGAATTGACAGACCTAGGACTCCAGAGTAGTTACGGGTTAGGAGACTGAATTGAGGCTAATTTTTTGAAGGCTGGGAGGAATGGAAAGAAAGGGCTGTGGGCTGCAGCATGAATCACAACTGTTAGGTTTCTGACAGGGGGAAGGGAGGAAGGGTCGGGCATTCTGGCACAGAAGGCTTTGGGACAAGGGGCTGAGAGCCACCATGGGCACCTCTTCCTAATGAACATCTGTAGGACTCTGGAAAGTAAGGCAGTGTTCATGGGACTGATCCCTTTTGTCTGAACGACACAGCCATCTGCCCTTGCTTTCTGTGTCCTTTCTTTGTGGCAGGAAATGTGATGCTGTCAGGCAAGTGGAACCCATTCATGCAACTGAGAACAACCTTCTCCTGTAAAGCACTAAAGAACTTCTTATTCCAGTCACTACTGCAAATTAACAGCGACAAGAACTTTCCATTTGAAGAACAGCCCTTCAGCAGACTTCCTCTTTCCACCCCTGAAGTTGTTGGGGTATTTGCACAGGGTACAGGACTTAAAACCAGGAGATGAGTGGCATGGAATGACTCATGCTCAAAAACAGAAGCATTTGACTTTGGAAAACTGACTTCAGTTCTAGCCCTTCCTCTTTAAAGTTTTATATTGCATGACTTTTTAAATGAAATGTCAAGCTTCCTTTTTAAATGACAGGATCTCTGCAGCATGACTATGAGTGTGATTTAAGAAGGTGTTTCGTAACTTTATCAATCCCTGTGTCCATCTACTAACTTCAATTCTCATGACATCACTGGCTTCAAGTTCCTCGTAGCATAATAATTACATGCTTTGAATGAGTCTGCTTTCTGCAACATGGAGATCCTGTAGTACTATTATTGACGTATTCTGAAACTGCCCTAACACCAGTGAGCATCAGTAGTTATGTGACTCCTGCAATAACCAATAACAGAAGTTTTTGAGGAATGTCCAAGAAAGTCTAACATGGCCATTTTACATAACTTGTCACTAGATTGTTTCCCTACAATAATTTTCTCTGTTGAAAGCCATCTGATTTCCACTAAAGTCAGATTCATATCCTGGAAGTGATCTTAGATTATTTTTTTTTTCTTTTTTTTTTCCTTTTTTTTTTTTTTTCATTTTAGATGTTCTAGCAACTGCTATAGCCAAAAAGAAAACCGAAAACCCAACCAAAACCCAAACCACTTTCATCCTATATTGCTGAGAAGAGTATGCCCCATCTTTTCAGGCATGAATTTGACCACTGAGGTCCAGGCATGCATGCCCTCCAGGATTTTCTATTTTATTGGTGTTCATTACATTCAGAAATGAAGCGCTATATGCCAGTTGGATTTTCATACGAGGCAGCAGCTTGCCTGTTGCCATATCTAGGTCCCTTATTTTATTACCACTCCACCCCATTTCTTCTCCTGTTTGTTGAAACGTGCTTCAGAAATATACTAGGCTTTTTAAATTGTCTGTGTTTCTGTAAGGTACACAGGTAACTTCTTTCTTTTCATTTTTTCTGGGCCTATGGGAGTTATGCGTCTCCTAGATCTCCCTTATTCTTTCAGAACCTTTAGGCATTGTAGCATCTTTAAAAAGACGTAATATTTGTTAGCGAGGTAATAGCCAGCTCTCTATTCCCTGAACAATAAATTACCAGTTTCAGATCCTTAAATATGGGATGTTGGTATTTGAATCTGTGGAACTCTCAGAGTCTGGGAGTAGTGTGTATATGCACATACGCATGTATGCTTAAGTATAATATTTTTATGTTTAGAATGCCTTTGTATCATTCCATTTCTGTAATGAAGCATTTCATCCGTTTCGTTTTTTAAAAGAGGGGACAGTTCTTTTCAAATTTGTTAATGCCATGAAAGGAAACAGTGTAGATTAGTGCTGCTGCTAATTTAACCCAATTTTTACAGCAAAAATGCCTAAGGGTCTTTTGGTTTGGGTTGCATTTTGTTGGTTTGGGGTTTTTTTTAATATTAATCCTAAGTGGTGAGGTGATTGTGTTGTTTTTTGGATTTTTTTTAACACCTAAAAAAAAAAGTATGTAGGCTTTGTGGGAAATGTGGTTGGAGATCTAGAAAACCATTTTTCCTAGTTCCCTGGTTTTGTCTCTTGTTAATCCTGTACAGTCAGTACAGAAGAAGAATCAACCCCTGCAAAATACAAAGTAATCAACCTAGTGTCAGAGACAAATTTATGAAAACATCCATTTTAGCTGCCTCATGTTTGAGATATTAGACTGTGGCAGTCAAGATCATATTCTCCAGACTGCATTCTTCATAAGCAGAAATACTGGCAGCCATGTGTTAAGTTATAAAAAGATAGCAGCTGATGTCAGGGCTTATTTCAGTGAGGAGCCATTTCAGAATACTGTACTAATTTTGAGCAGGTATATGTAAAATAGAACTCTTCCCTTGACACGTAGCATTCAGTGTAAATTGATACATATCTGCATAATGGGGTGGGAAAAGATGAACAAGTAATAAGCTGTAGTAGATAGCCCACTTAAAAAAAAAAAAATCTTTAGCGTTGTACATGATTCTTTATGAAAAACTGAGAGGAACAGAAAAACAGTTAAATTTAGCCTGCATTTTAGGGATTAGATTTTTGAGCTGGTGTAAAATCCTCCTGCTCTGATGTTGGAAGGCTACCACAATTTGAACCAGAGCCTGAGCTAATTTGAAACTGTTAATAGAGGACTGCCCAGCCTTTCTGTGCAAGTGATCTAAATATCACAAGCAGCCCTCCAAATGCACTAACTTTATGTGTGCAGGAACCTGTTTTCTGGTCACACTGGATGTGGATCAACACCATGCTCAAATATATCTGTATCTGGACAGATAATTAATATTAAACTCTGCTTCATTTGGTTGACTATATTTAACAAAATTAATTTCATCCGATGAAAGGGGATGAATTTAGCTCAATAATTTGTTTTTAATGATGATTTTTTAATTCATTAACAAAATTAATATTATTTTCATTTTATTAATGAAATATTATATTCATTCTTTTCATTCTGGGCTAGGTTCATTTGTTCATTTCATGCATGTCACAATGTCTGTCTTAGGATTTCTTAAAGTTAATTATGCTATTGAAATATCTGTTCTACAGTAAATCCATTCTTTCAGTTTTCATTAATTTCTGTTAAATCTAACAGCTTCACCCTGAAGTTCCTAGTACTATAATTTATAAGAATTGCATATTTACACAGTATTTATTTACAATGTGAAGTTCTGTTTCTACAAATTGGGACTTATGTCCAAGGACAGAGGAACTCTTTTTATTATAACTTTTGAAATTGTCTCAGGTGGCTGAGCTATTATATGCATCTGAAAAAACCTGAAATAAACCCTAACTATATGCTTGAGATAATATATATGTTTTAGTTGAGCATGTGAATTGGATAAAAATAACTTTCACTATTTGAAGCTTTGTGACATCTTGCTGATAACTCAAGATAAAGATGTAAGTGATCTTAGACTAGTCACCACTCCATGTGTGTGTTTGATGTCAAGGCGGGTAGACAAGTTTTTTTCTATCACAATGAATGTTTTCTGGTTGCTGCTCAGTCAGAAGTACAATTGATAGTTTCACTGATGGAAACAATTGCTTAAAGCAGTTTTAAAGTGCTTTGGAGCAGAGACCCTGCTCCGTCAGGAGTGTAAAGGCATAATGCCTGGTAAATGTTCTGCTACTTACTATGCAAGCTAAATAGTATTTTAACACACAAATAATGTTAGTGTTGTATTCTGATAAATTTAAACGCAGTTCTTAAGTTGAAGACCAAAGTGCTTTCTGTCCGGAACTCCCACATGTGAAGATGTGAAGTCAAATGGGTATTTGTCTTAAAATAGCTAATAGTATGATGATATTAGATGGATTCATATCTAAGACTTTTTTGTTTGTTTGTTTTTGTTTCAGGACATCAGGCATGAAGCCAGTGATTTTCCATGTAAAGTGGCCAAACATCCCAGAAACAAAAATAGAAATAGGTACAGAGATGTCAGCCCCTGTAAGTACACTTTCTTTTCCATTTTTTGTAACAGACTGTTGACCTCTAATGACTTCTTCTAACAGCTAAATGTTCTTTGTAAGAACAAGATTTCTGTTAGATGGATATGCATCCAAGACCATTCTTTTTGTTAATGTATTTATTTATGAGATAGATGTCACAGGATGCCATTGTATCCATAGGATTATACTAGAGCAGCATACAGTAGATCCTATATTTGTCGGCAGAAATCTGAAGAAAGGAACTTGCTTTACCTTTGAATTCTTATGCTAGAGAGGGATGGTGGCTGAAGTAGCATTAATAAAATTGCAAGTATCCTTTCTATTGCAGTATACTTACTAGAGCATCCTGCTAGTCAATATAGCATAACTGCCTCTATTGGGAGATGGGGAAGAGTCTTGCATAAAACATACAACTACTAGAAATAAATCTAAGCTAATAAGCTAATTGGAACAGAGAAAAGGGGATGTTTGCAAAGGCGGTAGTACTAGTATGAAACCTGTGTTTCTGAAATGATTATCATTACATATTCTGGTGGGAAGTGCATCTTTGAGCACATGTCCTCTGTACAAGGCACAGCTGAGTTTGGTCTTGCAGCCTGTCTTTCCTTCCATGATCCCATGTACAAAGACAGTAACATTCAAACTTGCCTATGCCTGGCATGCTGTACTTTTGGGGTGTGCAGAGTAGTACAGGACTGTAGTCAAACGGTTGGCAAATAATACTTGATGTATCAGACGCTAAAGAAAGTCCACAGCTGGTTCACTAAACTGCCTCCTCTGCACTAAATGACAGTGCCTGTTCTAGGACTTCTTCCCTCTTCAAGGGTGCAGTGCTGCTGCCTGTTTTAAATGCAAAGTTTCTATAGGTTCTGTCACTGGGAAAACGTCTATCTTCTGTTCAAAGACAAGGGTATTATTGTATATTGGAAAACTTTTATACTTAGTGGTTAAAAGTTACTGAAGTCTTTGGGGCAGTCGACTAGGAACAATAATGTTGCACATAGTTTGCTTTACTAAGCAGTTCTAATATTTGAGGTTGTGAGTAACAAATGGTTCCTTTTTGCCTTTAGATAATACTGCTTCAAATCTGTTTTGCTTTTTTGCAAAATGTGGGAACTCTTGTATGTGTTTTTTTGTTGGTGGTTTGTTTTTTTAATCCTAAGTGGAGCAAGCTGAGACTAACAAAAGAGCAGTGAAATTACATTGCTGTAATTTTTGAATTTTGATCATTCTTTCTGTATATTAAGGTGTGGTTGGGTTGGGAACAGTAGCTAAATGTCTATAAAAAGAATAAGAAGTCTCTGTTCTGTTTGTCCAATATATGTTTAGGCAAACCTTTAACAACCTTGAACAAGGTGGGTTTGAATGTTTAAGCCGCAAAAGATAAGCGGTTGTGTAATTAGATTTATTTAAAAACAGTAACTCGATAACTGTACAAATAGGTCAGTGTGGTCTGGTTTGCAAATTACCGTTGTGATTACTTCAGATGCAAATACTTCCATTCTTGCAATGTATTCTTGGAAGACGGGGTGCAACTTATGGTCACTGCTCTGCTGTAGTGCTGTTACTGTAGTACCTGTATTGTAGTTCCAGAGTTACAAGCACCAGCGAATGCTTCTGTGCTACCTGTGATTAAGCTCTTTTCATTCTTCAGGACAACTCAGCTTTTTTGACCCTAACATCTGGTGAGGTTGTGCATGGATTGTGCTGTGTTGCATATACATTAACCAGTGTTTTCTAATTATGCTGCAGTTGATCACAGTCGAATTAAGCTAAACCAAGGTGACAATGACTATATCAATGCTAGTTTGATAAAAATGGAAGAGGCCCAAAGGAGCTACATCCTTACCCAGGTAATTGCTGGCAGTGGATAATAAAAATCATATGGTGATTGGAGTTGGTTTTCATAGATTTTCTTTAGCCTATTATGTTTGTTTTCTTTATTGTAAAGCTAGTTAAGTGTATGTAAACATCTGTGTGTATATATAAACATGCACATAGAACAATTTTATAGAAATGCTACATATTTATTCTGCTTCCTGTCAGCACTGACTGACTTTTTGTAGAGTATTTTGGCCCCTTTGTATATCTGACTTTAGACCTATCTAGGGTAGAAGCTAACATACTTCTAGAAATCTGCTTGTTGGCTTATGACAAGCAACATTTAGATGTGGTTGAAATGAATCACACTTCTCCTAGATGGAAGGCCAGCAGAAAGGCTTGAGACCGCTACAGTCATAAGTTGCCTGATAAATTCTTGGAACAGGGGTGAACTTCACTTAATGGGAGGGCTTCACATTTACAGAACTATATGTATGAATGTCAAGATGTTAAAAACCTATTTGAAATAAAATACTTTAAATATAACGGATATTTATATGTTATGTTGATTGGGGCAGACATTAACTAAAACACATTAGGGAATTTCTTACACCTGACCTTCTGTTTCAAGTAAGCAGTATGCTCCACCACGTATTTCTTGTTAAATGTCCTTCTGAAAGTGATGTTATTGTAGTATTTACAAATAATGTACCTCCTAATAACACAGCTTGCAAAAGGTCTAAGTTGGGCAATGCTGATGCTTCTACCTTTAATGGGAGAGAGGAAAGCTATGAATATAGACTTTAGCGATGGGAATATGGGGGGCAGGAGGGAAGTGACTGTTTTTCACTGAATCTGTGAATTCCACTCCTATCTATATAACAAATTTAAAAATACCCGGATACCCTGTTGTCTTATTCTGAGAGCTAGCAACTGTGCCAGAATTCTTGTTTGTTCTAAATGTTTGGTTCCCTGGAGACTGTCCTGGTCTCTAATCTTGACTTTTTTTTACCCCTTCCTCCCACACTTTAGATGAAGGTAGACTAGGATTAATATTTTCAAGCAGCAGCTCTTCCTTCCTGTTTCTAGAGAATAAAGATAAATCTTCTAAGGAAGAAGTGAACAGTACAGTGTTCAATATGAAAATGATTCTGTGCACACAGCTCTTATTCCACTTATTCACAACAGGGCAGGTTGATTATAGGGTTGAACTGATAGACCTATATGTGGAGTAATCAAATGTGCAGCTAACTAGTACTAGTTATCTATTCTGATCCAGAATGTAATGGATTTGAATGGCTTTATTTAAATTCAGTCATTCTTTCTGAGGACCCTGGCCTGCTGTTTTGTATGAGAAAAGTGATGGATAGCAAATATGAGAGGCACAATGATGCTAGTTTGTATTGCCCAAAATTCAGAGCAATGGTTTTGGAGTAGAAAACAGCAAAGGAACATAGCACAAACAAAAAGTTATTAGGAAATCTACTTTGTGAGTAGATAGTAGTCTTTCAAAGGAATTATCATTTTGTTCAGTCCCAAAGCAGATCCATGAAGATTCTGGAAAACCATATAATTTGTTACTGATCTGGCATTGCTTCAGTCTTTTGAATGTTTGTCCATTCAGTCTAGTAATTTTCAAGTATTATGAGTAACAGTGGTGGATTGTAGAATAGTTCGACATAGACATTAATTTTGCTCTTAGTCAATGAGGTTTTATTTCCCCATTATATGTATACCTTTCATAAGAAAATTCTCTCAGCATTTTTCACTCCCAGTTCTCTTCTTGCAAATGAGACTACTTCTCTCTTCCTGTTATGTATGGGGGGAAACGATTAACCATGCTTTAATGGGTAAATTCATAGTGGGAAAATGGAACTTAAAGCTGTATCGCTGCATTTTTTTTACAGTTTGAAATGAGAACTTGCTTGTTACTTGTCTAAAATTATTGCCTAGTGCAGTAATTTTACTGGGGAACATTGCACTGACATTAAACAGAAAATAATTCTTATTTCTGGGGATTCTGTCTCTGCAGGGACCTTTGCCAAATACTTGTGGTCACTTTTGGGAGATGGTTTGGGAACAGAAAAGCCGTGGTGTTGTCATGTTGAACAGAGTGATGGAAAAGGGATCCGTAAGTACTTACCCGGTTCTAGCTGTGTGTTCATTGTATGTTTATGGTTTTTCTTTAAAAAAGCAAAACAAAAAAATGTCGAAAAACCAACCCAAAGAATGGGGAAGGGGTGGAGAGATGATGACCATCAGTAATTTTATCTAAGAAATTATGCCTAGAATTGAATACCCGGTGAACTGATCTTAGTGCAGTCAGAAAATTATTCAGTTTGTAGTTGTAGGTCTTAATTTCTTCTGAATTTGACTGAAATAAGGCATGAACACAATATGACTCTCCACACAAATTAGTATTTGGTCTCTACTGCTAACCTAGGTATATGAATCTAGTTCTTTTCAGTGTACACAGATTGCACCTCTCAAAGGTCATTTGCACCAGGTGTTCATTCACAAGCATTATGAAATGGTTTTGAAGTAGTTATAGAGGCACTTTGACTCCAAGTTTCCTTCATGCAATAAGAGCTCTGATTATTAAATGTATCATCTAGGCATATTTTTTCTCCACCAGTGTCATTGTTTTACAAAAGACATTAGAGGTATGAGGAGAACGGGGTACAACTGAAAGTACTTCTCCTGGTATCTATCTTAAGCAATAATCTTCTGGGTGATATGGAACCAGCTGTTAAGCCAGTGCTTTACTTGCTAGGACAAGTGTGGTGGGCTAAGTTCTCTCCAGACCTTTTAGGAAGCTTACGTTAGACAAGACAGGCAGAAGATGAAGGGAAACAATAGGTGAACAAACAACTGGGGTTATTTTAAGTAATTGACCTTCAGATAGATAAAAAGTTTGGGTTCCTCCGGCACATGGAGTAGCTGCTGTCTTGAGAAGGAAGTGCCTTAGTCTTTCAGATGATGGAGAAGACAGGAACCATCAGGCATGGTTTTCATCCATGGGTCAGAGTTCAGCCTCTATGCTAATTCCACAGCTGCCATCCTTAAAGTGGACTTGGCAGCTGTGCGAATTTGAGACCAAAGCAATTTTAAAGATGGGTAGAAATGCACAATTTAAAGTTGAATGTTACAGTGTAGTCAGTATAAAGACACTTTGGAGGAGGGGTAGCAGCTATGTTGGGTATCCACCAGTGATACCCAACTGGGTGGTACATGCTTTTGCATAATCAGGAAAGAATTCCCAAAAATCAGGAAAATTATTTTGCCATGAGTTGTGTTTTAATAAACTGCAGTCTTGATTTTTGAGTGTTTTGCTTTTTTTGTAGTGCAAGTGAAATTTAATCTTCAAAAGAGATGCAGTAACCATATTTTTCAATAGTTTCTTCCTTTCCAACCATTCCCGCTCATTCTCTGCACTGCCAATAGTTCTGAACAAAATGAATTATTGTGATCCCTTAGGACAGGCTGCTTGCACTTCTCAGCAAACAACAGTGGGGGACCTACAGTGAAGCACAACAAAATATTGTTTGCAGACACATTTGGTGGAGTAATTAGACACAAAGCCAGTTGCTGTCTCTTTAACATTAATTAAAAAAAAAAGATATAGAGAATTATAACTGCATTCTACACCCTGATTAAACTAGAGGATGTATTTTAAATAAAAAACAGAATTAGTCTGAGCAAAACTAGTGTTAGTCTACCTATGAATAAAATACTGAAGGGTTCTCTCATTTATTCAAATGCTGTCAGAAATCATCCTAGACTTGAGAATGCTGTTCTTTTTTCATCTTTTTTCCATTTGAACTTTAAAGCCATATTATTTGCCCTTTAATAAAAGAGGTGTTAGCCATATCCAACAGTCCATTCTTACTGCATGTTTAGATATGGGCAAATGGTGGTCAGAATCCCATTTCAGAGGAGTAGTGCTTACTGGCAGAAGTAGCAGGCCAGTTCTCCCAGTCACAGTATCCTTAGATTTAACTGTCAGAAGCTTGGTTGCAGACTTTCCTATTCGTGTTGCTGATGAGTTTATTTTCATTTTTTTCCTGCACACTACAAAATGTGCTACTTTTCTATTTGGTTGGCTCATTTAAGGTTCTAGCATGTAACAGTCTGCAAAACTAAGCTCTCTGGGAAATTTTACTGAGAAAATTGAAGTTCAGTCAGAGGTAGGTAATGGGAAAGTTTACTGAATGCAGGTTTTTTTTGTTTGGCACTTTACTTTTAAACTGTGCCATGTAAAATCAAAATGATCTCACTGCTATTTTTATTTTTGTGGTGAGTGAATGGAGTAACCTAAAATCTCATCTGATGTTACACTTGCAAATTAGCAATGTTGTAATTATCTATATGTAGCTTATTTGTGGAATTCATAATACTTTTTCACAGTATGTTCTGCTCTTGTTAACATCTGTCTCTTTTGAAATTTAAATATTTGACATGAGGATAATAAATAAAATGCGGATTAGACTAAAATTCAGATTTTGGCAGACTGTTGTGAGAGCTTTTATACTTAGACCGTTGTTAGATTGGTTTTTTTGTTATTATTGGTCTGACACAAGCTAAAATAAATAATGGCTTTGGTGATTTTGATTAGATTCCATAGCTTCACACTCTTTCAGCTTACATGTAGAAGAAAGAGAGCTCTACCTAAACAAAGCTATCCTCAATCCTTAGGTATTTGCACAAGTTCAATCAGGGTCAAAATAATTTGACTCATACAAAAGATTCACTGAAGATGTGGTTCTGCGACATAAAGACAGACTGATACTCTTCACACTAGAATTGGTCCTCCTTATAATAAGAGCAGATGAAGAAATTGTCTCATAAGAAAATGTTGTATTTAAGGATGTTTATGCCTTGCCTTTTACACAAACATAAATGGCATATAAATGTCTACTATTTGGTTTTAGATAAAGTGTGCACAGTACTGGCCACGGAAGGAGGAGAAAGAAATGTTTTTTGAAGATACAAACTTGAAACTAACATTGATATCTGAAGATATAAAATCATATTACACAGTACGACAGCTAGAACTGGAAAATCTTACAGTAAGTACAGAAACTAGTACCAATCAGATTCTTTGATCTCTCCAAGGTGAGGCTCGCCTCCTCATCAACAAGGTCTTGAAAAAGGTGCTTACGAATTATAGCAGATTTTGTTCTAGAATTGGTGATTCTGCATGACATTATTCTTCAGCCTGTAGTTTGTGTGTTGTGGAAATGAAACTTAAATATTTATGAAACATATCTGGGGAAACTACAGTCGTTTTCATGTCTCGGCCGTACACTGAGTGAGAAGGTTAGTTTGTCACTACCTGGGATTTCAGAGAACCTTTTATGAAATCACTTAGCAGATGTTCTAGTGCTCTTGTGTTATAGCTGAAATAATTGGTCTTCCTGTCACTTAAGCTACCTGTTTGCCTGTGTCTTGTTCTAAGGTTTATTTTTAGGTTTTGGCTTAAATCTTCAGGTTTTGCATTGATGGCCTTTGTCAGAAAGCAGGAACTGTTTTAGCCCTGGTGCCACAACGAGCTGCATGGAGCTCAGTACAAGGATCAGGCCACTAGCTTTAAGAGAAATAACTCTTCTCTTCTTTTTTTTTTTTTTTTTTCCTCTTTTTTTCCTTTTTTCTTTTTTTCTTTTTTCCTTTTTTTTTTTTTTCCTTTTGCGCAATACCAAAATAAAAGTATACATGCCATTTCCCACCCTTCCTCTCCTCTTCAACATTGCCCTGTATTAGAGCAGTGAGAGCTAATCTAAAGCCCCTTGGGGAGACTGGCTAAGGAAGGACACCATTAACTTTCACCGAATGCAGGTCACTGAAGGTAATGTCTGAGGTCCTCGATGGTGCTGAGCTAGGTGTGTATGTTGTGACATGCTAGCCTGAGTTCTGTCCTGGTACTGCTCACTACTTGAAGACACAGTTATTCCTTTGCTCATCTGTTAGCATCTTGCATGCTTCATCCTGCCAGGAAACATGAGACAGCACATATGAATTTGAGTGATTATACCTGAGTAAGAATTTAGTTGATGTAGTTTGTGGTGTGTATTAACTATGGTGTCTGCCATAGACATGTTTGATGGTTGTAGCTCGGTATTCTAGGAGGATGTGGGCACCAGTAGTTTAGTAGTCTTGGAAGAAAATTTTCAGGTTGGGAACAAACTTGTAAAGGAACAGCTGTGATAGTGTAAGGGTTGTGTCTGCAGAAAGTGTAAAGGGCTTCTATAACTTGTACTTCATTTTGAGAAATCTTCAGATGATACTCTGTCATTAGAAAATGGAAAGCAGTAGTGCCAGCTCTCTCATGGCAATACAAGCATTTAAACTGTACTGAAAAAACTAAACCATGTTATAAATAAGTAAATTTACTTATCCAATTTCCTTTACTCGAAATGGAGACCTTCACAACAAGAGATGATTATTTGTAATTAGTTTCTTAGCTGTGCAGCTATAAAAGCTCCCTCAGACTCGTGGAACTTTGTCATTTGAATTTAAGTCAGCTGTTCTAAAGTGGTGGAAGCAGTGTAGTCTGAGTAGCATACAAAGCTGAGCAGGCGCATGCCTCCATTCCATACAAGTCAGAGTTATTTTCAAAGGAAGTAGCTAAAATTTTTCCAAAGGCACAAATTTCAAATTGACCTAAAGGTAAAAATGTCTAATGTCTAAAGCTGTATGTCTAAATATATAAGTGACTGTTTGCTAGGAGAATGAATGGGGAATTGTATTTGCTGATTAGAGCGTTGTTGTAGGCAACTGTGCTTTCAATACTTCTGACTCGTGTATCCAAACTAAAAGACTGCCTAAATACTGTTTTTACAGACACAGGAAGCTAGAGAGATTCTGCACTTTCATTATACTACGTGGCCTGACTTTGGTGTCCCAGAGTCACCTGCTTCATTCCTCAATTTCCTGTTCAAAGTGAGAGAGTCTGGCTCACTTAACCCTGAGCATGGACCTGTTGTGGTGCACTGCAGTGCAGGAATCGGGAGATCGGGAACTTTTTGTTTGGTTGATACGTGTCTTCTACTGGTAAGAACTACTTATTCTAGATGATAGGCTATTTCTGTAGAGTTATTTTGAGCAATGGTTTGTCGTAGGCTTGCAAAAGAGCTGTGGTATGTTCTGTGAAGCATTGTTGCATGCTATTTCCCATTATCTTACTCATATTCTGGTTTGGGAGCATATTCCAAGGCAGATCTCGTTCTTAACTGGCCATTTTGAGTCTGGGGAAGGAAAGTCTGTAGTTTTTAAAGTGATTTGCAAAGCTAGGCTTTGCCGTTGTGGTTAAGAAAAAAGACACTAGATGTCTGCTAAGTAATAGTGTGAACTATCCTGAAACAATGCAAAATACATCTAATGTGTTTCCTTTTACAGAGTCAACTTCGCCTGTAGGCAGGGGGTATTATCCTGAGTTTAAGATAAAACTTGAGTTCCAGTTATATATATATATATATATATGTGTGTGTATATAAACACACAAATATATATATATATATATATCTCCAGTTAAGTGGATAAAACAAGATAAAACTTGGCTTTATTCTGTCACTGTACGAGAGCAACTATTACACAGAAGTCAGGCCTAGGTTAAAATGTCCTTTTTTTTCCTAATTATATTTTCAAAACAAGAAAGACAAAAAAGGAAAAACGTAAAACATGTTGGAGGCCCAGTGTGTTTTCCCCTCTCTGTCTTTTTAGAGACCCAATAAATAGCTGCTGATACCAGTTTTTATTAGTTTATTAATTCTGTAATATGGAGGGTAGTCTGAAGGCCATACTACAAAATGAGTCATTGTGTTGCATCTCATCAGAGCATAAGGCATGTTTCACGTTTTTGTCTTCAGATGGACAAACGGAAAGATCCTTCTTCTGTGGACGTTAAACAGGTTCTCCTAGAAATGCGGAAGTACAGAATGGGGCTTATACAGACAGCAGATCAGCTCCGTTTCTCCTACTTAGCTGTTATTGAAGGGGCAAAATTCATTATGGGAGATGCTTCAGTGCAAGTGAGTATTATTGACTGCACAGCCTAATGTAGTGAGCTGCAGCTCTGTTTTAACTGCAGCAAATATGTGGGATGTACAGAATAGAAAGAAACTTTAAATTTCATGCTTGCTTCGGCTTCAATAAATTTTTATATTATGGGGTTCTTAAATACAATGCTTTACGATCTGTCACGACCTAAAGTGTTGTATATAAGAACCTTTAAAAAAGCACCTGTAGTATAACAGGTGGCCTTGTGTACTACTTAAGACTGTAATTGGGGTGTAGACTGGCTGCATTGGCCTTGTTTTTCATTTCCGATAATAAAAATTTTCTAATATGTCGGAATTTTAAATATTATGATTAAAGCCTATAAATTTTTTTTATGGTAAGCAGAACTCTAGCAACACAGATGCTATTTTGTGCTATTTAAATTTTCCAGAAGTAGATGAAAATTTCCTGCATTTATAGCGGATGTCTTCTGTGTACTGGATGTAGCTTAGGTTGGGAGTTCTTCTGTCTCTTCCCCCCTGCCCCCCCACCTTTTTTTACATGCAAATGAACAGCCACTCTAAGACTAAACAAAAAGGTAGAGTATAAAGACCCTGCCATGTTAAAGTTAAAAGTTATAGCAGCTTACGTGAAAGAGAGAAAAGCTTAACAGGGCTTTTCCTCCTGAAGGAACAGTGGAAAGAGCTCTCCAATGAAGACCTGGACCCTCCACCTGAACACACCCCACCACCTCCCAGACCACCAAAGCGAACCTCAGAAATGCACAATGGAAGGATGCATGAACACACAGAATTCTTTCCTAAACATCAAGTAGTAGAGGAAGAGATTAGATGTTCAGTCAGCACTGTGGAAGAGACGGTTCCAGATGGCAGAGCTCATTCATCTGTACCACTGATCACAGACAGGTAATTCATTTAGTTTCCCACTTTGAACTGTCCCAACAAGACTGTCCCGTTGGCTTACAGTGTTGAGAGGTTGTAGGACATTTGCTTATAAATGGTGTTTCATACAGAAGGTCCTGAACAGACCTTGATGGAGTCAGTGCAATAGGAGTTCCAACCCAAAATCTTTTCAGTAAAGGTCAAAACGGGATCCTGCTAGAGTAAAAGAAAAAGTGACAGCATAATGAGGTGGTTTAGTCTTGATTTACATGCAGCTAAGTTACAGAGGAGCTCTTTCACTACTTAGAGACGGTATTGGTCATGTAGCTGAAAACTAGGCCGACTAGCTTCAGCCACACTTAGAAATGTGAAATTAATTGCAAGCAAAGCTACTTTTGATGAAAGGAGTAGAAGGGGCTCATGAACAGAGAACTTTTCTACCTGTCATTGTAACCTAAATTGTGGAGACTAATAAACGCACTGAAGTGCTGTGGATGTGAGCGGTAGAACAGTGGAGAAGCCACGGCTCCTGCCTGTGTAACCACTAGATGTCACTCCTGGTTTATCGGAGTGGCATGGATCTGGTTGAAATCCGCATGCCTTGGTGTTGCTGGTATCCTGCATGTTAACCAGTTTTATTCAGAACAACCAAATGAACACCACACAGAACAAAAAAAATCAAAATTAAAAAAATAAAAATAAAAAACCCTACACCTACCAGGGATAATCAAGGGAAAGTTTAATGTTCCCCCACTAGATGGTCTCCTAACAAGACATGTTCAGCTTCCCGTAGGAACACTGGAATGAAATACCAAGTTTTAGTATTGTCCACAGAACTCTAGAGCCTTTCCAACAGATGCAGCTGGCAGGCTTGATGTATTTAATTCAGCTGAACCAGTGGGGGAGTGTGTGACTCCGGGAACTGGAGATTAGTGAGATGTGTTTCCAATAGTGTCTTTTCAAAATAAACCTCCTCTTAATTTCACATAGCAGAGAAGCTGAGAGCATGAGCTGAACCTGTTGTCTCCCTCCAAATTCTGCTGGAGGAAAGAAGATAAAACGAAAGTGTTTCCCTGCTCAACGTGAAACAATGTTTTGATCAGGATTTTTGTTAATTCATCAGGGAGATTCTGGAAGTGAAATACTCAAATTCCAAACATCTTTACAAAAAAGAAAGGAAATCTTGGAAATAGGAACGGACACAAATGGAAGCATAGCTACAAAAGAAGGGAATTTTGCAATGGTAGCACCTTCCTCTTTCTTCCCCCCGTGACAATATAGTTCTGTTACCAGAATATTTGCCTGGGATGTGAGATGCCAGCTAATGCTTTCCATGCCTAATGAAGAGTATGGATTTAAAGCTGGTGTCTTGTGTCTTCTCATTAGCAATATAAATCTGAATTTCTCAGTGAATAAATGATTTCCTGGAAATGCTTTACACAGTGTAGTTTAAATGAACATAAGACATGTCCAGCTCTAAAGAGCTCAGAGACTCAATTTCATTTATTATCGTCCCTTGTCTGAGGTAGGAGTTGAGTCATCCTCTGGAACTGCCTGTCTTCATTGACCATAGGGGTTGACTGGACATCTGCCTTTTACCTTGCTAAAGTTAAGTCCTACCTTACACGATGTTTCAGGCGTACCAGGAAGGGCCAGGATTTGAATCCTGAGCTCCCTTATTCCATTCCAGTACTGTCGCTGCAGGATCAGGCCTCCTTTGTGATCATCTCTCTTGTCCGGGACAGTGAGTCTAGAAGTGGGGAAAGTGAAACTTGCTAGGCAGGAGGGGGAAGGAATAGAGAGTAGAGGAGCAGCCTGATGTGAAAGGATGTGGGACAGTGCAAGGCTGGAGGAGTCGGAGGGGTGGGAAATAGACATTGTGCTGGCAGAGGTGAGGGAAGAAGCAGCAGAATTCTTAAGCATGTTTATTTTCCTGCCCAGATATTCTAGTGTCTGGGATGGAAGATTCTCGAGTTCTTCTATACTTAAGCTGTCAGCAGATGTCTAGGAAGTCCCCTGCAAAGCATCTCCCTGCCAGTCACCATCCCACTGGTTCTCACAGCATGACAATGCTCTGCTTTCTAAATTCAGCTGGAAGAAGTTGTGCAGTAGATATAAGTTCCTGCTCAGTTAAGAAGCCTCTTTGGGTGTCAATATACTGCCAACAGGATGGAGGTCAAGTATCTAGAAACAAAACCATGTTTAGAGAGTATTAAAGGTGAAGAGATCTTCAGTTCTGTCATTAAAAGTTATCACAATGCATTTAGCCACTCTTTCTATGTTACGGCTGCATGAGCAACCACAGTTCCATCATTTTCTGACTTTTTGGGCGGGTGCTTGATTTTAGAACCTTAATGTTCTACTGACCTGGATGTAGGTTTGACTTGTGCTAGTTCACTACTTGTCTCAGAGCAGGTAGCAGATTTGTGATAAGCAATGGCAGTAGGTGGTGTTTAAAACTAAGTCAGCTTATTCTTTAAAGGGCACAAAATACTCCCAAGCATGGCTTTTGATGACAAGCACTGTTCTAAACCTGTAATTTAATAGACAGAACTGTAACAATTAGTGATAGGCGTTGGTTTGTTGTCTGCTGCAGCTCCTGATAGCAAGAGATTTCCAGCGTCGTCTGTGGTGTTCAGTGGGCGAGGCCATGCTCTTGTAGAGTCTGCATGGCGTCTCTCCTAAATGGAGAATCCAGTACTGAATATTTATTTCTTTGTCCCTAAGCACTAGTCAAGACACTGAAATTCGGAGGAGAACTGTTGGTGAAAATCTGCGTCTCTCGCCCCACAAAGAAGAGTCGATGAAGTCAGAAAACTCAGAAGAGGATGATGAGAACATGATGACAACTTGGAAGCCATTTTTAGTGAATATATGCTTGTTCACTTTCCTCACAGCAGGAGCTTATCTCTGTTACAGGGTGTGTTTTCATTGATGGACATGCCAGCAAGATTGACCCGGCAGAAAACACCAACGATTTGATCGGTTTGTAATAAGCTTCTCTGAAAGAAAGCTAATTGAGGCCTGTGAGCCTTGTCTCAGTGGAGGTAGATCTTAGGTTGAAAGGCTGGAACTTTGGTTAGGGCTTAAAGAGAGAATTGATGCACTAGGGTTTTATCTAGCCCTGTGGTCCCAAGAACATAATATTCTAATCTCAGGGCCTTAAAATATTCAGGAGTAAGCAGAGAAAATGCCAAATAGTCTGTTTTCCTTTTTTTTCTTTTTTTTTTTAAACTAAATAATGGAATTACAACACATTGTTGTTTTTAGCCTTTTTTAAAAAGCCAGTTCTTTTTCTTTTGTGTTTCAGAATAACTAGGCACAAGTGAAACTTGCTTGTACTCTCCAAGTGTTGTAACCAAATACATTACTTACATTGATGAGTTCCCAAAAAAAGAAAAAGAAACCCACATACCTGAAGAATGTAAACTTTATGGAAGGGAGGGCGTTGGGGGAAGGGTGGTTTTGGTTGGGGTTTTGTTTGGGTTTTTTTGTTTGGTGGTTTTTTGGGTTTTTTTGTTTTTTTTTTAACTTGCTTCATCATTAAAGACTGAGTTATGGGCAGTGCCTGTGGTATTGATATATTTAATCTTGGCATAACTGTTCTTAAAGAGCTTATTGTTTTACATGTGTTTATAGAAACAGGCTTCTGCATTTGCTCAGGGTATCCCAACATGTCAAGCTTTTTTTTTTGCCTTTTTTTTTTTTTTAATAAGTCTATCTCCTCATTGACTTTTGTTGCACTCTACTTGCACATATGCCTATTTACATTGCACCATCCTTTGTAAAGCTGTTTTTACTTTTATATTCTGGGTTAGGAGAGGTTATGGGGAGGGAGAGAAACAGGAAGGGAGATTCAACCAAAACATGTCCACCAGCATTTGCAGCTGTGCAGTTGGCATTCAGAAGGACCAGTTCTTAAACCTCATCATTTGGAATGTAAAATGCAGTTTCACTCTACATCTGCTGTGTAAGGAATAGCACGCTTCCTGCAAGGGCCAGAGAGGTAAGGCACTCAGAAGCATTGCAGGCAGTGAACAGGAAAGCATTTCAATAAATCCAGAGCAATTAATGCTGTGGCAGCTTCCTTAAGACACAAAAAGTTCAACAGAAGACATGTTGGTCTGTGAACGTATCAGTTGGCTTATGATGCAAGCGTTTGTGTGTTCTGCTTTTTTTAAAGCAAAGATTTAAAATACTGGCTTTAGTTTGGCTTGAAGATACACTCTTCAGTAATTAGCGGACATAGCGGTGTGAGAGGGTAGGTCAGTCTTGCACCTCTACAGAGAGGGTTGTTGCTCTCCTAGCGTAAGCTAAGCGAGACGGGTGGTTTTGTCCTATGCCGCGCTGTGTCTACGGTGTTTGCTCGGTCGGTGGGCCTGTTCCGCAGGCTCAGGACCTGAATCATGTAAAGTGCTTGTAAATAAGGATTTGGGTGCATTGGTAGAACTGTGACTGGAAGTCGGCATTGCACTAAGCAGTCTTAGGCAATGCTGTTCCTCTTGTTAGTACCAAATTGTTAATAGTTTAATAATTGCTGGTGTCATGGGGTGGCGGATAAGAGTAAACTCACTACTGAAAGGTGTAGTGATTGAAACGAAACCATGACAGCTGATTTGCAGCAGTGTTACTAATCAGTTCTTTTTATTTTTAAAGGCTTTCTAGATTTATAGCACTTAACCACCATTCTCAGTGCAAACATCGCTATGGAGTATCTTATGTAAGTCTCTCTCCATATTTATTTTTGCAAAGCTGTCTGTAGGCAGAGCTCTTTTCCTTCAGTGGATAAGTTGGTGAACTGGGGGGGGGCCGGGGAGGGGGGAGTTATTTCTATTTTGTGTTTTGTCAAGCTTGCATCAAGGGCTCTTCAAAAGTACAATAATAAATCCTCAGGTAGTACTGGGAATCAATACTTTACCTGTGAGACTGTTGGTCAGACCAGTACTTGAAAGGAGGAATGTTGTAATCAGTCAATATTTAGTTATATTATTGGAAACATGAAAAACGAGTATAGAAAAATGGTAATATATAATGGCTCATCTGTGTATTTAAGATACAGTATGTGATTGCTTTGTCCCCACTATTCTCTCCATCCTCTGGTAGAATATTGTTCTAAGCAACATTTGTACCCCATTTGTATTAAAATGCATGTAAAGTCTTCTAGTGTCCTGATTAAATACCATGTGCTTGAAAGGTGGAAGAACTTATATTTCTGCTTACTGATGTGCCCAAATGATATTTGCATGAACTGATCATTAAGTGGCTGTGGTTCAAAGGGTGTTGCTGGAAGTATCTTCGTTCAGCGACAGACTGATTTGGTGTTTATCAGATAACATGTACTCGCCTAATCCTTGGCATGACTTCCTATTGAATTTCTGCGTACTCAGTGTAACCCGGTTGTTTAGCATGGTTCATTTCAGCTGAGTAAGTATAGTACAGACATTCCAGAGAGTTTAGTAAGCCGTATTCACACCTCGCCTCTGGTCACTCGAGGCAAGCAATAGCTCAGTGATTTCAGGGTATGACTTGCTGTGCTGCCTTCAAAGCCGTGCTGGAGGAGGGAGAGGAAAGCCGCTTTTACGAGACCTCAATAGCCTGCTTTGATCTGCAGAAATACAGGCTCCTGAAGTGGCAGCCCATTTAAAAACAAAGAAACAAAACCCACCTCTATACTGTTCCCAAGAGGGAATATTTTAAATTTGAGGCCTGACAGGAAAGCAAAGCATCCCTCCTTTGAATCCAGAATAATTCACTTGCAAATTACTCTAACCAGAGAAAGCTTCTGCAGATGATAAAGAAGTTTTGAACCTCCCCCTTTTGCCCACACATTTTGCCATTTCTTTCATCTGTTCCAAATCCAGACCTTGCCCTGTCCCAGGATGGACAGTGGAACATCCCACAGCCCAGTGAGGTGTGGATAAGGCTTGTAATACTGAACTGTAAACATTTCTGTTTTGGTGTCCTGTATATGTATGTAGTAGTTTGGGTGTGTATATACAGTAGCATTTCAAAGTGGGTGTATTGGTTAACCTATTCTTGGAAAATGGACAAATACCCATGTTAAACTTGTTAGAAAGTTAGTGAGCTGCTCTGCTATATGCCTTAAGCAAATATTTACTCATCAGGTCTTTCTTTTTTACAGATTGCCATAGAATAAACTTTTTTAAAAAAATTAAAAAAAGAAAAAACAAAAAAGCTAAATGTTTTGGTATAATACATTTTCAGGTATCTTGTCTTTTGTGTAAGCCACTGCAAAGACCTCACAGGTTATAGTAAAATTGTACAGTTTTTCAATTTCCCATACAAGTTTTCAGTTCTCATTTTAGTTGAAACAATAAAATTCTTTTTTTAAAGAACGTACATGAGAGTCTTACTGCTTCCTGTCTTCTCGGGGCTAGAGCCGCTGGCTCCTGCTTTGAATCACTTGCAACTCAGGGCTAGCATGATATTTGGTGGGGTTTTTAGTAGAGGAAAGCAATTTAGATGTTACTGTAAGAACTTATGTGTATGTCAGAGCTCCAGTAAAAGAGACTCAGCAAAATGAGTATCATATGTCTCTCCCTGACACATACATCTCCCTCCTCTAGTCTTTCACTTTAAACAGTTAAATTTTAACTATCTTGGCTCAGGAATCAGGGCAATATAAAGTGTGGTAACTCTCGAGCATAAATGTTTTTTTGCAAGAGTTTCAGTTGTGCCCTAACACAAAGCTGCATTCGATAGGGACACAGTAGCATACCTCTTTGCCTTACAGCAGCTGCAGCCATCCAGTTTCCAGGTTGTTTGGATTAAAGTATTTACCTTTTTGTTTATATTTTTAAGGAGAGCTACAACTGGAGGAGAGAATGTTCAGTAGTTTCATAATGTGGTATTAAAACAGCTGTGGTGGGTTTCCATGCACTGCCCCTCCGAAGCTGTCTGCACCTCACCATTCAGGGTTAAAGCCTAGCTCAGGCAAAAAGTTGACTGGGCTACCCTGTCTCTTACAAGTCACCAGCTCTTTCCCTTTCCCCCTTCTAGTGAGGGGGAAGAGTAGGGGAGAGTGGCCTGGGGAAGGAGAGGCTTTACCAAAGTAGGAGAACTTCTTTCCCCTGCTTTTAAATAAATCTGTAAGTTAAAGCAGAGTTACAGTACAGAAAAGCAGCCCATTAAGTTTTACTTTGCTATGGAGTAGCATGACCAAAGCACCACGGTCCTGCTGTGCAGAGCTCATCGGTAAGGACTTCAGCTGTAGAAGCAAGCTAAATACCAACAGCAGAACAGTAGCTCAGCCTTTCAACAGTACAAGCCTGAACTTTTCACAGATGGAATATAGCAGTGGGTGGATGACGTACCATGTATCAGGCCAAGACGTGTGTCAGTTAAGTACCTTAATTCCCTTGGGGGTTTATTGCCTTATACCTGTCCACAATGCTACAAGCACATCAGTGGGAGGCACTTGCAGGAACTTGTCTCAAATGATTTATTAGAATTTTAGAAAACAGTATGAAATCTAACAAATAAATACTGAATAGAAAAGTAATACATATATAAAAAATATATATACATACACACACACACACAAGCCAAACCCTTTCAAGTATTTTACCTGAAGCCAGGCTTCTCTTTATGGCTACCCTCCACTAAGTTAAATAAGTGTTGAGTAAGGAGCCTGACAGTGGGTGTATGATTATGAGAAGTCTTGATTTATGACTAAATTAATACATTTTAAAAAACCAAAACCACAACAACTTACACAGAGCTGTCCATATGTCAGTCAGACCTGCACATGGCACATGCAGTACATACCTTCCTGTTGTAAACTGCTGAGGATACACACTCAGTACCTACCCTTGCCAGCCCTTGCTCGAACCTGTCCTAATTTACAGTGAAGAAGAAATCGGCTTTTGAAGTAACAAGCTTTCCTTTTGCAACTAAGTTGTAGAAGGAAAGGAAACTACCGAGCAATGAGCAAAACTAAGAGCAATGCTGCTAGATTTTTCTAATGTATATGGCAGCTGATAAAAATAATCTGTTGTCTGCTAGTTTCTAGATGGACTGTTGGAGAGTGATCATTTCTCGCCTCTTTGAGAAATGCCAAATGAATAAAATACTCTATGGGAAAATAGATCATATTCAACTTACAGTTTGAGCAGGGGCAGATAATTCCAGTGAGATGGGGATTTTAATGCAAGTGACAACCTGGTTCCATATTCTAAGAGATCCTAGTTTTTATTTGCCCAAGCACTTGATATTTCATCATGTGCTGAAAGACAGTGAGGAAATGTATTCCAGTCCACCTAGTGTCAACTGCAAACTCTCCCCCCTTTGGAAGTACACCTGTACTCTGTCAGGGTGCAGCATGTGTATAGCAGGGCCTAAGTAAACCAGACACTGACAAACAAAACAAACCCCAACCCTCAGGTACCCTATGTGGCTGTGAGGACAATATGTTTCAGCTCCTCATATTCCACTACTAAAATACTGTGATTTCAATTTCAGCCTCTTGTTGTACAGTTTCTCTTAATTCACAGCAAATCCTGTCCATTTTCTGAAAGGCTTGCCGTCCCTTTTCACCTAGGGAGAAAGAGAAAATATATCCCATGCTGAGGAAGAAAAAGCAGTTAGAAACACCCTGAGAAATGCGATACTCTAGAACTACTTCTGCTGTGACCTTGCTCGGAACTAACAAGAACTCTCAGTAGTGACAAACACATCTCTAAGGGAACGGTTTTCCAAAAACTGTTAGAAGCCACCATGGAAAAATCAGGCTGCCTGTAAACGTTTCCACATGAGTAACAATTTGGAGAGTCACAGTTGGAAAACTTGTTTTGTAACATGTGAATCTGAGTGTTTCTGTGCAGCAAGTCTGGAGATCCCCAGAACTAAGCACGAATTGAAGTGTTTTCAGGAAGAACAGAACAGGCCTAGGCTTGTTTTGCCTAGGCTTCTTTAAGAAGATGTACAAACACTGGACAGTAGCAAGTTGGGAACACTGCCATTTCATTAGCAGCTCAACTCCACTGTAGGTCTACTGAATACAGGTGAAGTAGCAGGTAACGAACCACTATAAAACCATTTTGTTTGTACTCTTTACCCCTCCAGTATTCAGGGTGGAACCATTTGAAGAATAGGAACATCAAAATGAGAAGTAACTAGTCAGTTTGTAGGTGGCTAGAAAAGATTACCAGGCCCGAAGAGTCTGTTGTTGTTCTGATATATATAAAAGGTCTTGAAATCAGCTTAGCTAATCTCAGAGCTAGGAGAGGCTTTATTGTGATCTGCCACGTTCAAATGTCCTTTTTACAAAATCTAGGAGGAGAAAATTGCTGATGCCAGTACTCCCATTAAGAAGCACTGCAGCAGCACTGCCAGCACTTTCAGTACTTATCTGCCACCTTTTTAAAAAGTTTCATGGTTCTTAAAGCACTTGAGCCTACAGTAATCTCCTTGGTCTGGTTCTACAAACTTTAATGGGAGCCTTTGGTGGTTATACATGGTGGGTATATCTTAATGGTATGAAACAGCTCTTCATGAAATATTTCCATTGTCCTAGATGTGCTCAGGCTGAACTTCAGGCCTGTTCTGGTTCTGCACTATTTCACATTACTTTTCAGAATCTGTATTTTAAAGTTGCACAAAAGACTTACCAAAGGATAGCGTTGTTTCCCTGGCTGCATTCCTAACTTCCTCTGTTTCAGATTGGCACAGGTGGGCAACCTGCTCAATACTCTCAACACCCTGTTTGAGAACAGAGACATTTGCAACAGTAGCTTTTCAGCAAGCATTCTGATGAACGTTTTTTGCAAGGTAAACACGTACATTCTAACTCCCATCTTTTCTCACATCCGAACTCTACTGTGACCTTTCTTTTCTCCTCCAACATACCAGCTTGCCGTTAATTTTTCTGAGCATGATCTCACCTCTGCTACTTTCTCTCCTGTTTTGGGGTATGAAGAAGTGTAAAAGTTCCAGGGTACAGGTCACTGCTGCAGTACCATTAAATTAGCATCAACCAGTCAGGACCTTCACTGACAGAGTTAACACAGGTTGTGCAAGGGCAACAGTTGCTTTGCAAACCTGACTTGGAGAGTAAGACTCTGATTTGTTGGGCCTATCTTGTGACTACATGTGTGTAGAAACTACTCACAATAATTCTTTGTGTGCAAACTAACTTATTACTTGTGGCTGCTGGAAAGCTTTAAATCTGTTCTGACAGTTTCTTACACTAGCAATGCAAATATTACTTTCATTTTCTGACTACAGTCAGCTATTGTTAAGAAGAAGATGAACTGATTTAACTTTAAATTTCTATAGTTTAAGCTTTAGAACTGACTCCATATATAGCTGACTGTTGCTCATTTTTCTACATGCTAGATGCCCCCCAGTCAGACAGTGTCTGTTGTCCTTCACCACTGACAATACTGTAGAAGTTAGAAAATGTCCTTTCTGCCGTTGTACTGTGCCTGTCAGATCAAATTGAGACACTCCAAGATGCCTGCAGCTCCCTCTGCCTGCTGCCTTTTGAATAATAGCATTAATAGTTTGGAACTTTGGCAGCCAAAGAATTCATTAATTCCAAATAGAAGGAAGCTGAAAAAGTAACTCTACCAGCTTAAAAAAAAAAAAAAAGATAGATAGAGTTTTGCATCTAGCAATTTTGGCCAGACACGCACAGCAGAAGTAGAGCTGTAAATACTTACTCGGAGGTTTTTAAGAGCCAAACATGCAGCTCGCTGAAGTCTTGCATCACAGTCAGCTAAAACATCAGTGTAAAAAAAGAGAGCCTGAATGAAAAAGAGAAAAAAAAAGAAAAGAAGAAAGGCTTTATAAACTTAAGCATAATCAAGCACTCAAATTCAGACTGACATAAGCACTGTTTTACTTGTCTGAAATTGAATAAAGGATATAGGCAAATCGCTTGAGCACTGGTGTAGTTTAGGTTCTAGTTAATAGTTTAATGAAGTGTGGAGAGGACAATAGTGCTATTCTAGGATAAAACAAGTTCCATGTATTTCAGTATCTATTTAGAAAAAACAGTAAGAATTGCAGTCTTCACCTTTTCCCTAAAATTCTTGTTTGCCGCTGCACGGGAGAGGCAGGATGTGGCTGCTTTGCTGACGCGGTGGTTGTCATCTAGCTGTAAAATCCCAAGTAGCTGTAAAGTCTGTGGTAGAGGTTGGAGTTTGTTCAGTTGCTTTCCTTTCAATTTTTTAAGACTCTTCAGGCGACCAGGGCATTGTAGCTCCTCAATTAGCATTACTGCAAGTGAAAGGGCTCAACTTCACTAGCTGACAAATGAAGACATAATCAAGAGAAGACAAACTCCTCTCTCATTCAGTCTTTTAGCCACAAGTAGTTATTCACATGGCTAACAAGCAAGCCAAGCATGGCAGGAAGCAAATCAGGACGACTGCCCCTTTGAGCATCCTGTCTTCTTTCCCCATCATTGTTTCATTTCCTCCTATGCCAAGACTATCTGACGAATGGAGCAGAGATTATTATTTCACAATGTTAGTTCACAGGGCACAGTGAAGCCCTGCTCCTTTTAGGACCTGGGTGCATTGAGTACAACATACAGTGCAAAAGAACTCCCACACCTTTGGGCATTACGACAAGCAGTCTAGTCCCACAATAAGGAAAACACGATCAAGCAAAATACTTTTAAACATCCCTGAAAGATCTTGCTGTACTGGTCAAAGAAAACCCTCTCTGTTTTAAAAAATAAAAAAAATCAGGCACTGGATTGACAGTTTCAATTTGAAGAATATATCAGGTCTTTTTCACTGCCTAGCAATGCACAAGTTCTTAGTCCCCCACCAGATGAGTCATCTGCGTCAAAATAAGACTAAAGATGCAGCCAATATCAGGAGTATTTTTAAAAGAATTCTTTTCCAATACAGACTAAGTTTTAAAGTACTTTCATATGTTGGACTAGGCTTCAGCAAGACACTGGCTACGTCGTGCTAGAAAATAAACATTAGTAACCTCTGAAATTTTATTGCTGTTATCTGTGTCTGATTACAGCTGCTATAGTCACACAAAGCTACAGACATTTGCTCAGTCCTTGAATCCAGCCGTAGATTGCTGCCAACTTTGTTTGTGCTTTAACTTCAGAATATCACAGAACCCACTTTTTAGGGCACTTAAGATAAATCCATCCTTCACACCTCTGTTTTGTTTCTAGCTGGTTAGATATGAGAGTCAAGCACGTCTTTCCTGTTCTAATTAAAATTACGTGGTCATAAGGGGAATTAAAATGGAAAGAAATTGTCAATGCAATGGTTGGGCTGTTTTCTGCTCTGAAAGCATATCTTGAGTAGTAGCCTGGAGAGCAACAGCCAGCTGCTGGGCTTGCGAGTTCAAGCAAAGGAGCCAAGCACTGCCATTACCTTCTTTAGCAAGTTTTCCCAAGTGTTTCTCCAGGCTGGTAATGTGGTGTTTTTCCAGGTAGCTATAAAATTGGAATAAAGTAACCAGTTCTGTTTGGAGGTGCAGAGAGGGGAGCAACCCGTCACAGGTGATGATCTGGTCTAGCAGCCTCTGCAATACTGAAAGTAACACAGAAAAGAATAAATGAGAAAATGAAAGGTCGGTTAGATGGAAGCTGTTTAAAACAGGTAAGTAAGAGTTTTAGTTTATTTTTAAAATGCACAAGGACAATTTTTAGACATGTAATAAAAAGAAACCAGAGTGGCCTGTGTTCAAGAAACAGACTGGTACCTGCTTCTAATTGACCGGGGTATTTTTCCTTCACTTTGAGCATCAATGTGTATTTTAGTGCATGACGGAATCTTTCTGCTGAAGCAAACAAGATGCTGCCAGGCTCTGCAAGATCACTCCAGATTTTCAGATAGTGCTTCTTCTTTTTAGTCTTTTGAATAACTGGGCAAAAAACATAATTTAAAAAAAAAATTCACATTTTAGAAAGTTAGCGAGCTCTAATGGATTTTGGATTTTACATGAGAAATTAGGCACCAGATGGCATATCTAGAGACATGTCAGCATAACTTGTGTTTGCGTTATACAGATGGCTTTGTTCAAAGCTGGAGATTTGCTGCCAGTATTTTAACATCTGCAAGCATTGATTTCACCAAGCTTGGGTTGAGCTCCTAAACTGTCATTATGAGACCTGAATGAGATGCCTAGCAGCTCTCCTGCCTCTCATTATTCATTTTATCCCAGCATCTGAGTCAAGTTTCAGAAGAACTTTCTGTGAGTTTAACTGTTTCCACTTCTACCAGCAGAGATGTGCCGTTTCCAAGAGATCCTGTCATACGTACCTTCACAAGCAGAGAACTCTGAACCTCAGTGCATAGGCTGAGGCAGGCTTTCTTTCATCAAATACTTCAGAAGAGCACTTGAAGCAATACGCTGTGGTTTCTCACTATCATTTAAACCCCATCATTTCTCACTCTTACCTATAGAGATGTTGAACTTGTGTTCTGCATTTGAGACTCTTACACTTTCCTCATCACATTGTGCCAAAGGCCCTTTGGAGCCTTGCTCTAGGGAACAGTTTATTCTCACATCCTTCAGAATAAAATCTGTCAGCACATGCTTCCAGCTGAAATTTGCATTCTTGCCACTATATTTACCAAGATGAGAACAAAAGCCTTCAAAGTCTCCCCTTGTGCCTTTATTATTTTGTCACATCCAACAGTCAATGGAAGAATTTAGTAAGGGGAAAGCCTGCGATGGGAAAAATTGCACACCAAACTTTTCTCGCAAATGTGTACAGAAGTTGGGCTGTTTGCTTACGAAGTAAAAGCACAGATATAAAATAGGATTTTATTAAGGCTCTTCTGCTGTTCTTTGACTGCAAACTCCATCATCTATAGCATCCCTGTTTCTAAGACATACTGTTTCTTTAAGCCAAACTTCTTCAAATCTTTTCCTTCCTTGCAGGAGAAAGAAACAAACAAATGATGAGCCCTGTTTTTTCTAAGAATCTAGATACAAGAGCTGTTTTACTTATGTGAGTGTTTGTTAAGGAATTTAGAATGAAACCCTGATGTGTCTGGGGAAGCTCAAGCAGAGTTACCTCTACCTCTCACATCTCTGGCATGCCTTGGAATCATGCAGTTACTCACTTTCTTCAACAGACATATCCAAGACATCCCCCAGGACTCGCGTCTGCTCTGATACTTCTTCCAAAATGCTCTCCTGGACAACCTGGGCTACGTTTGGTGACCTCAGTTTCTGAAATGCAACATGCTTATCTCAGTAGCTGAAACAAAGGCAGTATCAAGCTCAAGGTGAATGAGGATTTGTTTCTTAGAATCAAACTTCTGAAATCTGTAGAGAGCAGCTGGTGTTTTCTCAAAGGCCTCTCTTCCCATCACAGCATGGACAGGTCACTTCTGAGCGCAAAGCTGCTCAGCAGAACAGGATGAGTAAATCACATTATGCTGGAACAGGCTGTCCGGCATTTGACATTCTTCTCTGCCCCTGCCCATTGACAACTGTGTAGCAGAACAATACTAATAGTTACACTGTCCTCTGCTGCCCGTCCTCATCAGAGGTAGTACTTTGAGGGTGGTAATGTGCTTGAGCACTATAACTGAAATTAGTTGAGGAATGAGGTCTCAAGGGGAGATAAGAGTCCGTTCTTGCCCTACATGCTAGCAGTTTCTTTCCAGTAGTAGCAGTTTTTCATTCATTAAAAAAATTGACCACCTGTTATTGATACACAATTCAACCCAAATCTGTCCTACTACATTAGGAGCCTGCTTTGGGCACAAAGGTATTACCTTAGAGCTTCAACAAAACCCAGAGGCTGAAAAAAAGCAGCAGCATTTTGTATGACATGTTCTGTGCATACACATGTATACACTGCATTTTTTGGACTCAATTTCTATTCTGAATCTTTCTGCTTTTATAAAAGAACCAGCTACATATTCACTTTTGTCCATAATCAGAATCAACAATTACAACCAGTGCCCTGGAAACCCATAGGCTATTCCTTACCTGCAAAAGACCTTTGCACAGCTTCAGATGAGTTATCAAAAGTGTGTCTAAGTTGTCATCACCAGTAGTTACATCTCTTGTTTCTGTTCTCGTGTCACAGCTGAGGGACTGAAGCGTGTTGTCATTGTATGTGCTGTTGAGATGAGGGGGGAGAAAAAAAAAAGTTAACACACTCATCACCAAATGAATATGAAGATGTGCAGTCTCAATAGTTGCCTTCAAGCAAGTTGCAGAAGTACAAACCAGGTGGCATTTAACAGATAACAGCATTTTTTATTGCATTTATAACACTTCTTAAAAACATGAGGACTTTATTTCTAAAACTCATTCCAGGACAGTAATACCAGATCAGTTGATCCCACAAAATCCCATTTTGGAGAATCAATACTAGTAAAAGATGCTTTCAGATGATGTGAATTGAGTTGCTGGCTCATTTGCAGTGGGTGAACTGCAAAAGCAGCACATATAACAGACAAATCCCTTGGTGTTCTCCCAACTCGATGATACTAGGAGTGTAGCAAGTCTCCCAGGATCAGGCTCGTAGCTCTAGAAACGTAAGTTTCAGTGCTTCGCAACTTGCAAAATGCAAAACTGAATTCAAAAGAAAGAATAGGTAGAAGAGCTCTGCGAGTTACTCGTAGCTCTCTCCCTTGCTAGCACAGAACTGTTCAGCATCATCCTGATAAGCCTGTTTCCTGCAGTCTGTCTCTAGCACTCCTACATGGTAGGCCTTCCATCATATCGTGCGGGTATCATTCTACAATGTTTTCCATAAGTTCAGTTTAAGTTTCCTGCCATTTCAATCTGGTAGGTATTCTGAATTACGAATCTCCAACTATTCAAAAGAGATTGGTTTCTATCCTGGATGGTCATACCAATAGCAGCTCTGCACAATCGTTACTTAGCCAAGTATAGTGTATCAGTAAGTGTTCCTGGGATCAGCCCTCCTTACCCCTTTCCCTTGTCCCGTATAATGAAGGGCTGCAGATACATACCTGACACTGGCTGTTCTTATGCTTCCAAATAATGAAAGCTCATCAGCACTACAGTCAGCATTTAAAAAGTCAAAGCTTTCCAGTACTGTCTCCACCATTAAACTTTCCATAGATGAATGTTTGTGATGAAGTGTCTTTAGCTGTTGATGGAATGGAAGGAAAAATATTGTTATTTGTATTTATCAATCCATTTTCCATGAGTTCTTTGCTGTTTTTCAAATCACTCTTAATAACAAATCAATTTGCTTTTCTGATTTCATTCTTAACACATCAGGAAAGTTAGCTCTTGGTACAGCACTCTGATTCCCAAAATAATATTGCTAATTAAATTCAAAATATGCTTCAATATTTTAATCTGTCTGTATTCCTCTTTGGATTTCCATGCCTGTTAAGGTTGGAATGAAAGCTGGTTTTCTCAGCATCTTCTGCCATTAGTGCAATTTTCACTTATTCCCTGTTTCAGATCTAGAAGTAGCAATCTTAGAGGTCTGTTGCATTCCAGCACAGTATCCAAGAACTTCAATATCAGTCGTGGATTTCACGGGGCCACTAACTTTCTCCCCCTTGGCAAGCCTGCTTTGAGAGCATTCGGTTTGTTTTTTTTAATTTCTATTTTTAAAGTGGTCGCACTGGAATAGGAAGTCAGTGCAGTTTTGTTAACGTCATTTATTGTTCCAGACCTTAGATGAAGTCTTACAGTATTTTATCTCCCAAGTCTGCACACTGACCCCATGTACTACAACGTGACCAAATTTGCAAAATAACCCACTGCTTGCAGAAAGTTCTTCTCCAGGACCTTTCCTCTAAATAAAGAAATGACAGAGTGAACTGCCTGCAAAAGCTAGGTGATCCTGGAGAAACATTACGTTTGATGAACTGATGCAGTCATCTCAAAGTATACTAAATCTGAAAAACATCAAAAAAAATTAGAAGCAAACCAAAATGCAGAAGCTCTGACATACAGTTCAGATTCTGCTTAGCCCAGACTAGTTTCCACTTTGACTGCATGCAGTTTCATAATTTCTTTGTCCAGATTATCAATCTGTGCACAGCATTTGACGGCTGTCTCTGAGAGATGCTGTGCAACGTAGTGCTCCTGTGTAGTCAGCTGTCAAGGCTGCCTTTTCTGAGTAGTGCCTGACCTCTGGTGGCCAAACTTACTGTTTGGGAACATGCCATCGATACATCATTAAATCGATCCACCACAGGGTCATGAAACTTCTACAGTTTTAGGAGTAACAGTGGAAGCTACACCATCTACCAGGAGTAAAACACTACCATACCTTTAGTTTATCCCTCAGAGATGAAACCTGGTATTCCAATTTTTCCAGCTGGGCTTGCCCCACATCATGTACTTTCAGCAAATTTAACACTTCTTGGAGAGTCTTATCAATTGACTTTGTACGTCCATCTAGTTTTAGGGCGTTTGCAGCATTCAAGCTTTTCTGGCTAATGTCTTCTTGCTCTGTCAGAGAGTGATTTCTGGTCTGGTTGAAAGAGTCTCTACTACCTTTGTGACGATTCAGAAAACTAGATGGGTTATTTGGAAATCCATCCACACAGGGAGTCTTCTTCAGGATATCTAGAGTTGTGTGATTTGGAAGAGGATGCTGTCGCTCTTCTGCACAAGTCTCTTGACTAATCACCAATGGCAACGTCCTATGGTCTAGAGCTGGAGTTGTATTTCTGGATTCTGTCCCCTTCTGATCCTCAGAGCTGAATGAGTCTGCCTCGCCTGTCTCTGCAGGATTGTGAGGCTTGCTCCTCCCATGTACATCAAAATCACAGGCAGCCAAGTAGCTCAATATGCTGGGAGGCTGAGCTTCATCACTTACATCCCCTTGGTTCTGCCTTTGTTGCAAAACAGACTGCAGCAAATAGATTCATAAGTGAGCACATATACAACTGAAAAGCATGAGATACCGCCTAAGATAGAGAACTATGGTTTCCTGTTCTTGGAAACATATGCACCCAAACTGATCAAAACCACAGGGCTCTTCTGCACAAGGGAGCCAGGCCAGCATAGACTGGACAAAAGAAGCTATTGAAACGAGGTACTAAGAGCCTACTGGATGAACTAAGTGGAGCAGCAGTAACTGTGCTTTAGATCTTTCAGATGAAAATTACCAAGACAGCTAAAAAATGATTTCTGGAAAAAGAACCTTGCCAAGCAACTTTCGTGTCACATCAGCTCAGGACAGGATGTGAATGTACTGGTTAGAGGAAATGTTCATTTTGAAGAGTCCAGGGTATTTGTACAGGGTATGTTTACCCTGTACAAATAAATAATAAACCTTTCTGAAGACAACTGCATATTCTGCTGCCTTGGTGAGGCAATGCCAAACCTGACTTAGACATGATGTTAGGGAAACATATATACGATGTTAGTATTTGAGATGTATGGCAGATTTAACAGGATCATTTAAAACAACCATTAAAATAAAGCCCTCTGGAATGCATGAGAAAGAGGACAGGGTTTTCTATTCCTCTGGGCTACACTTGGCAAAAAGTGGGGTTGAGGAAGAGGAAGGCTTGTTTCACATAGCACCTCCAAGATGCCATTCTGCTCCACGGCTACTGAGACAGACTGGTTCCTAGTTTGATTCTTGCCATAGACTACTAGAGCAGATGCCCACACCCATACCATTCTGGCTGCCAAGAGGTATATTTGGCAGGGTTGGTTTTTTTTTTTCCCTTTTACAAAATCTAAAATGGAACTCAAAAGAATAGGGGTTCGAAGAAAAATATAATGTAGCTCCAAAATAAACTGCAAAGGCCCTGGAGTGCTACATTTTCACATTTCTGAGTGTGTTCTTCAATAGCCTAATCTAATCCAAAAATCAAGTCCTGGGTCTGTGCTTTGCATTTTGCTTTCCTCAGCATACTCACCAGGTAGTATTTCTCTCTGAAGCTGGGAGTATTTGGTGGGGTCCAGTTGTATAACGAGCTCTTCCTGCTACCCACAGAAAACTTGGCAGTGGTTCCAGGTGACAAAAACAGGTTCTCTGTGTCAAAGGGGCTGTAGCAGAAGACACAAAGGCCTAAGTGTCAGTAATACCAGAAAGCACAGAAATGTATAGCAGCAGGAACAGCTGCTGGGATTTGAACTGTGACATTTAGTAAACAACACAGGGAACAAAAGGAAAGAGAGACTGCCTCTCTGACGAATATCTTTGATTGCACCAGCAGAGAAAGAGGTAAGCAAAAAGGTTGTGTATTTTACACAGAATTCTCAAAACCCTTTAGACAGAGCCCTGTGCCACAGTCTTTGGAAGAAGAGTCCAACAAGCCAAAAGTCTGAAGTGCTCTCTGTCCTTCCGCAGTGTCCTACAGACACCAGTGCTGGCGAGTACATATAGGCTGCTTGCTGACAGCCACTGGACAGAGAGCGAGACGTACACCATACCAGATAGGAAGGAAATATAACACATGTAATAAAGGAAAACTGTCATTAGTTTCCCTCATGCAGAGCATGCACCACCTGGAAAAGCCACTAAAAAACCCCTTCATTATCCTTCAAATATTAATAAACAACTCCTTTGGCTGGCAGAGAAAGCTTGTGCAGTGGCATACAGCAAGTTATGTGGTTCATACAGTCATGGATGAGTCCAGTTATAGCCCCAGAGGATCCTGGCTATGGTCTACAAGAGTTTGACAAGTCCTGCTCTAAAGACTTCCCAATTACCTACTACATCACAGCCATTAATTTCCCAACTCCTTTGCAAAGCAGTCTAAGGAAACTTGGATGAACTGTCTCCCAAAATGCAACTCAGCTAATCAGGAGAGGGAAAACATATTTAAAGTTAAGTAAAGCACGTTTGTTTTTTCTACATGTTTCTTTTGTTCCCTACTGATATGCCTTGGGGTACCAAAAGAAGGTTTGTTTTTCCACTTACATGCTGGCATTTTGAAAAAAATGAATTGTTTATAACAAATCTGTAATCTCAGAGATATGAATATAATGACCAAACAGTAGAATAAAGTCAGCTGCATTTAGCTGTACAATATAGAACCACTAGAATTCTGAAAAGATCCAAATGATAACGAGGACTAACCAATTACAGGGAAATGAACTTCTCCTCTCTAGCAAAAATTGAAAAGCAGAGCTCCAATTCTCTCCAGCTTCTCATGTTGCACAGGGACAATTCTCCACAGCATCCTGCAGTGCAACACACCACTGTCTTCCTCAGCATGGAGGTAACGCTCTGTGAGCTCGCCTAATACAGGTTAATTGGCTAAATTAACCAGTGTCACCCAGCTGGGCTTCATCAAACAGGCCAGTTCCATGGAGTCACATTAACAACCATCTGCATTGTCTCACTATGCAGAAAATAAATCGGGTTTCTGACAGTAAGAGCCTTTTAGCTAAAGCCTGCGATGTTTACTGATGGGAGTAAATTACTCCCATCCATGGAATTTCTTAAGAAGAGTCACAGGGATCCATTCCTCAGATTTTTCATGTTTAGCTTTTAATATAGCAATACCTTAATGCAAAATGACACTTTGGAGGAAAGGGACAGGAAAACCAAGCTAAATCTGCTTTGCCCCTTTGACAATTACTAAAACCCTCTAGCAAAACACAGCTATTCAGCTGCCCTCCCAACAAGCACATGTTCCCTGTTACTGCAAGATAACCAGTTGAGAGCGCAAAGCAAAGGGTGAAGGAAAGAACGAAGTCTGCTCTAAAGCATCTATTATCTCTTGGTTATAAGGTCTTCGGGCACGTTCCATCGTCTTGTTCCACATTTGTACAGCAAACAGATCATACTGGGACGGATCTGCAAATCCATCTCTCCCAGCAGCTTGACATTGACAGAAGCCAGTAGGGGATATCCAGGGGAAAAGCACAGGAAATAAGTCAAATATAGTAGGCTTTCCTCAGACACATACTCAAATTTGAGGCAATCCGTAGCTTATATCTGTCATACACCAGACTTCGCAACCAGACTATTGCCTTCAGTTGTCACACGCTTTTCCTTAGTTTATCTAGTCACTTCCTGAAATCATTGACACAAAATCTCTACGTAGGTCAAAAGTATGCAGAAATTTAATTATTTAACTTTAAATTGTGGAACAAGTACTTTGACATGAGGGGATCTCTGTGGCTGTACTGAGAGAAGTGGTGGCTAATAATTTCCTTTCCACATTCCCCACAGTGAGCATCTATTATATGCCTATACAGTATTATCCATCAACACCTTTTCAAGACTGAAAAATTCCATTAAGAAAATGAAAGTGGCCCCACATGCCTGATCATCTTTGATGTCCCCATACTATTTCTATATTGCCAAACATGTTGGCCTTTGGTTATGACTAATTACAATATTGGCATTAAATGCACGACATTACAACGCCATCATTGTTAAGGCCAATGTAAATGCAGCACATAACTCTCCTTTAGCTTGCCTTAGCACTGTTGCAGGACTTCAGTGTTCAGGACCAAAACTCTCATGCCCAACCTGACCTTGAAGGGGTTTACAATTAATCAGAGCTCATGTTTCCTAGATTGAGCCTCCCACAACATCAGAAGCTTTGCATCCGCACACATTGAGGTACCTCAGCCTTGCCAGCACTGCACATGGATTCCCAGTGAGATATTATTTTGTCATAACCACCAAACCTGTGGAGGGATGAAATACTTGAGATTTCTATCATTTCCCTCACCCTGCTGCATTTCTCTGTTGGGTGTGTAAGGAGGACACTTCCTGGTTTATGTTCTCAGAGGAACATAAGTAATCAGGCAGAGCATATAAGAGCTGAATTCAATTCCGTCTTCAGCCCCAGAGGATCTGCATTCCTTTCTCCCACTGCCAAGACTGTGCCCTAATCACTCCCCTTCTGTCCAGTCGCTCCTTGTATTAAATACCACTGGGCCAGAAGGGCTCTTGGTGGACAGACCTGTCTGAATCCCACTACTAAGCCTGTGAATCCAGACTTGCATTAATAAAAAAAACCCCACCAATTCCGGTCAACTGGATTGGACTCGCTGTTAATCATGAAATTTCTTTTTTTTCTCCTGTGGAACACAGGTGAAAATGCCCATGCAATTTTAACAGTGTGATGGTTGTTAGGTTTTTCCTACCCATTAAAGCATAACAAGCACCAGTTTCAAGGTTAGTACAGCTTATAGCACAACTGAGCTATGAAACACCACTTCCATCAAAAGCAGAGATGCATTGATGGACTACTGCCTAAAGATACCTGCATGAGTAACTGCCTATTCAGGAAGTTTTCGTCTATAAGAGCAAGACTGTCAGTAGGTATGTATCCAAGAAAACAGACTTTCCTTTTTTATTCTCCCTTAAGGTTTTTTTTCCTCCCACTCCACAAACCCTTGTGAGCCAGGCTAGCACATGCTCAAAGCAGGCAAAAGTCACAAGAGTGGTTCTGGCTGGATGGCACCCTTAGATCCCAGTACGGGGTGCTAACTGAAGTTCTGAAAAGAGAATACAGGCTCTCTCTTTGTCCTTCATGTGAGACACAGAATTCAGACTGCTGTTTAGGTTGGCAAAAAACCTGAAGTTTTCTGCCAAACTGGCCAACAAAGCCATTCTGCAACAAACCCAAGCTCATTCACGCTCCTTATGGCATAATCTATAAAGGAGTTGAAGGAACTTTTGTTAGAGGCCAGAAGACTAGTGGCCTATTTAAAGAAAATATACATTTAGAAGTGGAAGAGTGATCTACATTTGGATTTCTCACAAAGCAGGTCTAGATTGAAAGCTTGCCTCTCAGGGAAGTTTGGGCAAATCAGCTGGATTTGTTTAGTTATTCTTAAATCACAGAAAAAAGCAGCTGTTATTTTGAATGCTCTATCTTTGAAAATAAAAACACCCTGAGTTATCACCACACAACTTCTCTTTTCTGTAAACAACTTCAGCAAACAGGCTGTCAAAGAGGAGGAGCCTGCCAGTTCTGTGCAGAAGTGCTCTGGAGAATCCACTTGGTAGGATACCAACGCATTTCACAAAACTTAAACACAACAGAGACACGCAGCCAGAGTTTTCTCATACACTGAAAAATTCCAAGTGGGGATTAACTCCCAAAGAAAATGCGTCACCACCACCCAGCTCAGTGGTTGCCAACTCTAAAAGCTGGGTGATGGCTGTCCCAAATGCCATAGAAGTGCTCATCTTGCCAATCAAAAGCTGCACTCTGAGCTGTGAGCTACTGCAACAATCAAGGGTCAACATAATTTGAATTGTATTTTTCTAGAAAATGTAGTCAGAAATATCAGTTGCTTTGGAGATTTAGGCTATTATCTTAGAAACTATGTAATATCCCAGAATAGGAAGGGGTTTTCCTCATACAGTCCTTTTGGAAGAACAACTTATGTACATAATTATTTATGCAAGTTATTGACAGCAAGGAAAGGCAAGCAAGTAGATCCAGCAAAAGTAAATTAAGTGAATCTATCCGTTAGCTGCCATTTGTGTGGGTTAACAAGAAGAGAGTAGAAGTGATTTCTTCCAGACTCCACTACGAATGTGCCATCTCTTGGCACAGCACTTCCCATATTAGGAAAAAAAACCAGATTTTATACCAGTTCAATAAAGTATGTCTCCTTCACTGCACAAGTGAAGCTTAAGATGTTAGGCTTGAAGTCAGGGAAAAAGGGACTTCCCTTATAAGAAAAATGTCTCTGCAAGCAGAGGGTTCTGTCTGCAACCCTTTCTGCTCTGAAACTGCGTATAGAGCTTTTGATCATTTTACATCCAGATTACACCCAAAGCAAGTTTTGGTGTTGTGTGTTTGTTGCAGGGTGAGAGATGACAAATAAAGGCATCAGACTTTGCTGGGGATGTATGAGAGCCCATGTATCCTCCTATGCCCCTCTTCTTCCTTCCCCAATACATGCAAATGTCAAAACAACAGAATATTTTAATTGGCCGTCGTGTAAAAGGGCTATCATTTTAAAGGAGTGTCATTCACTCCACACAGTTTTCAATAACTCTACCATGAATGTGTCTGCTTTCAGATTCAAATGGGAATACATACGTAACTTGGCATGAGCAAGAGGAAGTTTCATAGGGTATATAATGCAAGATCACAGCAGGCTGCTGGAATGAGGCTTTGTTACCCAACTAATCAGTGGGTCAGCTTCTAAAATAAGAAGCAGAGGCCTCAAAAGTCTCAGAGCAGCTGCAGCACCTCCCCAAAACAAAACATATACTGATGCCCATTGTTAGATCTCAGGAGGAAAAAGTGTCATAAACAACAGGTGCAGGCAAAACTCTGCTGTGTGAGTTTATTTCTTACCAACTTAGACCAATGTGTGTGTTTGAAAATAATTTTCAGATGCGTTGCCAAGACTCATTTTTCAGCCCAATTGCACGTACAAGTCAACAGTAAATTTCAAGAACCACAGCATACACAAAAGATTCAGAAAATAGTATGTTGATCATAGAATAGTTTGGGTTGGGAGGGACCTTTAAAGATCATCTAGTCCAGTCCCCCTGCAATGAGCAGGGACATCTTCCACTAGATCAGGTTGCTCAGAGCCCCGTACAACCTGACCTTGAATGTTTCCAGGGATGGGGCATCGACCACCTCTCTGAGCAACCTGGGCCAGTGTTTCACTATCCTCACTGTAAAAAATTTCTTCCTTATATCTAGTCTAAATCTACCCTCTTTTAGTTTAAAACCATTACCCCTTGATCAATAAAGCTTTTCTTTCCCCAACCCCAGAAATGCAACCTGAAAACTGTTTATCAACACTTGAACAGGAATTGCAACAGAAAACCTTTCTGGCATTTCTTCTGTTGGTGGGTTAAAAGACTGTGATAAGGTTTAAGTCAAATTATGCTTCCAAAGGTAATTAAAAGTAGAAACAGGGTATTAAGACCTGAAAAATCAAGTCTGATTGTAAAATACATTTGGTTACTTTACCCTAAGGGGAAGGAAACATTTCTCTTACTGACAGATCTGTTTAACTTTTGGGCACATTTGGCAGACCACACATGCAACATGTACGAGCTTTTTTATTTTTGGGTAATTTTTAAGAAAAAAAGAAACCAGCATGGCCAGAGACAAGAGTTGTATAAGGCTGAGTCACAGGTGAGCGTGGCCTGCAAGGCATAGCCCCCGGCCCTTCCTGATCTAAATATTGTTCAGTTTCTGCTTTTCCTAGATCCACAAGTCATCACAAAGTGGCCTTTCAAGAAGGTCCTTACCATGGAGGTGTGTTCAAATACGTCTTTGCCATGTTGAGTTGGGAAGAACTGAGGACTGCAGTAAGCCATATGCAAAAATACAAGTGAAGACTGCCCATTGTTTAATTGGGTGCTTCACTAAGATGGCTAGATTTAACCCCTGGACAATAATAAATGGAAACAGGTTAAACGGTTTTGATTTGTTGCAGACAAGACTCTCTGTATGGACTGACAGTCCCATAAAGCAGAAATAACAGTACTACCTCAAAAATCTATGGTGGTGTGTCTAGACTGAGGAAGAAGTTCCAGTGCAGCAACCACAAAAGTGAGAATTTGCTTTTAATAACATCAGTAATCCACTACAAAAAAAGTCAATTTACAGATTTAAATTATAAAACAATTTAACAAATGGCAGACACCATGAAAATACTCAGCTATTTTAAAAGTGCATCTGTAACCATGCTTCCCTGTAGTGCACAAGCAGGCCTTATATCGATAACGGTATTCACAGTGCAAATATGAAGGTGCTAAGTCTTAGGGAAAGCTTCATTTTTAACAAGTTGTGGCCTGGTAATAGTGATTGTCCTAAAATTTCAACTATATATTTTTTCATTGTGCCTAGAAGCTGCTATTTTCAGTTCCATTTCATCATCTTTAAGATTATTGTTTATATTTTATAGATGTACATACATTGCTTGGAGCTAGACTTGAATGCTCATTCTGAAGACTAGTAAGCTAAGTAAAAGCCTACTAGTCAGTTCATGTGGCCAGCCATGGCTCTGGTAACATCAATACAAAGAACTGAAGGGTCATAGAAATAGCTTCTGTCCCTTTCCCCCTCCCCTTCCTGAGGACTCATCCCACAGAGTCAGAGATCAGGCACAGTAGCTGGTATTGCTGTGAGGAAGCACGTGGCTGCTACCTATCTGCACCTGCTCTGCAAATAGAAAGAGGACTATGATGTTGAATGCTACTAAGTGACATACTTCGGAGCCTTTAATTTATTTCAAATGTTTAGCTCCAGCTTTTTTCATTTGAAGCTGTACTTACTTCCAGAGGACCTCCAGCTGTAGCTTGATGGTGCCCAGTTCAGTTATATCTACAATGATTGCTTGAGGCTTGGTTGTAAAGAAGTTTATGCTGTCGCATGTCACGACACCAACTAGAATAGTGGCCAATCCTCGCAGCTCTGTCACCTGCAGGGACAGACAAACATACCCGTTTTCATCTTACCAGACATTCCTAAGTCATATGCATGGAAAGGAGAACACCCCAGGCTCAGATCTGCTCTGACACCCACAACAAACTTAAAACCTTGATACTCAGTTCTGGGCTCCTAAACTGTTGTGAGCCAATATCCCCACAAAGAATACATCATAGATGGCTAGCAAAAAGAAAAGGAGTCCTATGAGTTGGGGAGAGACAGAGCTATATAGGACTTCTGACAACAGAATTTGGTAGACTATGATTTTAAGAAAAATTAGTCTGAAATTTAGAAATTCTAGCTCTGGTATACATACAAGTAGTTGTCATTTATAGTGCAGAGCCTACCTTGTCTACATATTAGAACAACACTGTCAAAGATATATTTTAGAGATATATATTAGATATATATATCTATCTCTATATAGAGATATATATCTCTATATCTATATAGAGATATATATATCTATATAGATATCTATATCTCTATATCTATATAGAGATATCTCTATATATATCTCTAGATATATATATTATATATATTAGAGATATATATTTATATATATATATTTAGAGATATATATTAGCCTACCTACACTACACTATTTCAGCTCTCAATTGCTTAAAGAATCTGGAAACACAACTGTCTGCATCCACTGTGACCTTTCTAACTGTCCTGAGCTGAGCTGTGGACCAAAATGGGAACTTGTAAGTGTCAGTCCTTTCCTCTAGCTCTACAGGTGGCCCCAAGTTTGTTATCAACGCAGTTACAGGCCTGCGTTTTTCCCGGTCTGGCACTTTGCTTCTTCAGCTACTTAAAAAAGAAAATCTAATCAGACACTGGCTATAAAAACATACTTCCAATTGAAGATCAAATTGTTCTAGAAGCACATAAAGCATCAGACTCAGCACAGAATTTTAGCACAAGTGCCCAAGTCCACTTTGGGAATTAGTTACATGCCTACATCTCCTTTAAGAGCTAGCAAAAGTTACGTTGCTAGGCTCCTCTTGGAACACTCTTTGGCATTTCTCAATTTTTTAAATTTTTTTTTTTTAAATCTGCTATGTATTTGTACTGGGCAAAGATTATTAAGTACAAACTGGAAAGAGCAGGAGGGTGTGGAGAACATTAGTCAGTAGACTTTCATAAGCTGACAAAGAGTAAAACTATCATTGTCATACAAAGTAATACAAGTTTTTGCAACTATTATGGGAAAACAGGGATCTGAATTAGCCTCTCACCTGATCTTCATTGTGCAGTGGCAGCAAAAAAATGCATTATAAGCACATTTCCAAAGGCTGTACTGGCAAGATGCCAAAGTTTCTCCTATGTAACCCGGTTCTTGCTGCCAGATAGGAGGGGAACATTGCAATAGCTGCTTTAACACAGCTGCCAAAACTTGAAACCCTGTACTGGCACAGTTTCCTAGTAGAATAGGATCCAGCACAGCCTTCGATCTCAGCTCCTTTTAGGTTGACAAGGAGTCATGCTGCAGAGTCCTGCGCACAAAAGATGCCAGACTACAGTGGAAATGCTGTTTAAGGATTAACTCCACCTGCTAGGTAATTGCCAGAACCAATGGCAGCTGCACAAAGGTCTATGAAAACTGCAAGCTTCCCCAAAGGAGTACCCACAACGTGTCATCTATGTATCACAGGCAACTAGCACTGGTCCCTTACCGTTAAAGATATGACCTCTTCCGAGGCACTTTAAATAAAGTACAGACAGTTTGTACCAGCATATAAATGCCATTGCTTCTTCACAGATACAGAGCATCTCTGGAGTGACAAAAGAATCTGCAGTGTACCCAGATAAAGGGACATTTGAACTACACATTCAAAACATACACATATGCAATGATATGTTTTCCATACACATATTTCTCTTTCTCTATAGATAACAGAACGCCAGGTACTTAATATTCCACATGGGTGATATAAGTAGTATCTACATACACATCTTTTTGTCTCCACATCTAGACTTCACCCTAGAAAATCCCAGATACTGATCTAGGACTTTTAAAAAAAAAAAAACAACCAACCACATATACCAAACTACAAAACACAGGAAAGTAGATGCACTAATACAGTTACAAGTGCCAGGAGCAAAGGAAAAACAGAAGCAGATGTCTGTTCAATAGGCAGAACATTGCTTAACTGCCATTTTTACATGGCTAAGAAAAGAAAACTACTTAAGAGTTTTGACAAACATTTGGTAGCCTAACAGGTAAATAGTATGGCAGAAGAACTGTTAACCCACTGATTCCAATCCAAACATTATATACCACACCTTGATTTCAAACTTCGCATGGAGATTGGGTATAAAAATCTTTTCTTCCTCATCCCATGTTTGGCTGTCATCTGTCTCAATCTTGCCTTTCAACCTCCATTTTTGGCGCCCCAGTCGCACAAACACCTAGAAACCACGAAGAAAAAAAGCATCTTGGGTCAACATATCCCAGAAGGTTCCCTTCAGTCCATAGGCCTCACACTGTTCCAGTACTGCAGAGGCAAAGCCCTTCCTTTGACCACTATACATTTAGGAACTTGGATAAAGCTAGAAGATTGGAAGCAGGAATTCAGGTTGCAGGTTTTAAACACCCTAACTCAGTGCCAAATGACGTCCCACCCATTCTAGAAGAACTGCAAAACTACGTTGCATAGCAAGTGTAGCGGTACTGAAATACAAGGCACACTGGAATTCATTTGGAACTGTTAGAAGTAGGAGAGCAACCCAGTAAGATACTAAGATGCATTCAAAGCATGCCAAGGGCAAACTTCCAAGAAACAGCCAGCAACTGTTACTTGATTCCAGGGCAACTTTGAAGACAAAGACCTAACAGGTTGGTTTTGATAGACAATCACTGCCATCTTTTAAATCCTCCCATAACACTTGAATCACATCATTCCCTCTTCAGTCTCAGAGGGCAGAGTAACTAGTGAATGTGCCAAAGCACTGTTCTCATCAGAACAGTGCATGGTTTTATCATAGTCTGTTTCCTGCTCGCCTTCTACATGTTGTACCCTTGCTCTCCTGTTCCTCTACTGCAAACTCACAGCAGTAAAAAAAGGACAAAATGAATTGCTGTATACTGCACCTCATACTGGTCCCCCGGGCAGAGACGTGCAAAGCCCACCAACCCTGAAAAGAGAAGGAAAATTCCTAATACTTGTAGAGTTTTACAACGTCCCCCAAAGCCTCAGCTTGCAATAAATAAAGTGACTATCTGGCTAACACCCCCTTGTGCTCAACTCTGTGCAGAAGCTATGCCACCAGCCCAAAACACTCTTAGAAGAACAAACTTTAATTGAGCTGAGGAAAGAAAGCTTGTCAGCTTTTGTACTCAAATATAAAACACCATTGCAGATCTGTTTTACAGTGTTGAAACAAACAGAAGTTTGACAAAATTCTGTTCAGAGTCCGATCCAGAAAGGCAGTGGAAGCAACTGACATTGAATAGATGGACTCTCAGTGGATCAGATTGCTACATAGGAAACACAAAATCAACTGATGGCTCTTGAAGGAAATAAGAAAGGAACATACCTTTCATCTTCAAGTGAAACTCTCCCAAATGGACCTCCAACGCCCCTTCTATAAGGCACATGTCCTAGAAGAAAGACTGAACAGTCACTATGACTGAAGAGAAGCGCAGAGTAGCTACCTCCCCATACATGCCATTTTCTTTAAAGGACTTTGGACTTTTCTTTTTAAAAGGACACACACCAACATTTTCACTAGTGGAGGCTGATACAGAGTCCATTCATACTACTTTTAAGATAGAAAATCATGATACCGCTACACAGAAGAGTGGAACTGCTTGAGGAGTTCACTGTCAGTTACCTTCCACTGCTTGTTTTGTAAAACTAGCACAGCTTATTATTGAATTCTCATCCCACTACTTCCAGTGGAAGTCATAATGGACCCCAGTATTAAAGCAGAAATTCAAAAGATTTTTCACTTGTCTTCATGAATGCATGAAGCCAAGCTGAGTAGAGGCAAAAAAAGGGCATAGAATTCAACAGCTTTGCCTGTAAGGTATTTAGAATCATAGAATCGTTTAGGTTGGAAAAGACCTTTAAAGATCATCAAGTCCAACCGTTAACCTAGCACTGCCAAGTCCACCACTAAACCCTGTCCCCAAGCACCACATCTACACATCTTTTAAATACCTCCAGGTATGGTGAATCAACCACTTCCCTGGGCAGCCTGTTCCAATGCTTGATAACCCTTTCAGTGAAGAAATTTTTCCTAATGCCCAATCTAAACCTCCCCTGGCACAACTTGAGGCCATTTCCTCTCGTCCTATCACTTGTTACCTGGGAGAAGAGACCGACCCCCACCTCTCTACAACCTCCTTTCAGGTAGTTGTAGAGGGCAATAAGGTCTCCCCTCAGCCTCCTTTTCTCCAGGCTAAACAACCCCAGGTCCCTCAGCCGCTCCTCATCAGACTTCTGCTCCAGACCCTTCACCAGCTTCGTTGCCCTTCTCTGGACACGCTCCAGCCCCTCAATGTCTCTCTTGTAGTGAGGGGCCCAAAACTGAACACAGCATTCGAGGTGCGGCCTCACCAGGGCCGAGTACAGGGGCACGATCACTTCCCTAGTCCTGCTGGCCACACTATTTCTGATACAAGCCAGGATGCTATTGGCCTTCTTGGCCACCTGGGCACACTGCTGGCTCATATTCAGACAGCTGTCGACCAACACCCCCAGGTCCTTCTCTGCTGGGCAGCTTTCCAGCCACTCTTCCCCAAGCCTGTAGTGTTGCATGGGGTTGCTGTGGCCCAAGTGCACAACCTTGCACTTAGCCTTGTTGAACCTCATACAACTGGCCTCAGCCCATTGATCCAGCCTGTCCAGGTCCCTCTGTAGAGCCTTCCTCCCCTCCAGCAGATCAACACTCCTGCCCAGCTTGGTGTCATCTGCAAACTTACTGAGGGTGCACTCGATCCCTTTGTCCAGATCCTTGATAAGGATATTAAACAGGACTGGCCCCAGTGCTGAGCCCTGGGGGAGACCACTTGTGTCCGGCTGCCAACTGGAGTAAACTCCATTCACCACCACTCTTTGGGCCCGGCCATCCAGCCAGTTCTTTACCCAGTGAAGAGTACACCCGTCCAAGCCATGAGCAGCCAGTTTCTCCAGGAGAATGCTGTGGGGAACGGTGTCAAAGGCTTTACTAAAGTCCAGGTAGACAACATGCACAGCCTTTCCCTCATCCACTAAGTGGGTCACCTTGTCATAGAAGGAGATCAGGTTAGTCAAGCAGGACCTGCCTTTCATAAACCCATGCTGACTGGGCCTGATCACCTGGTTGTCCTGGACATGCTGCGTGATGGCACTCAGGATGATCTCACATTTATCTCACAAGCTTCAGCTCACATTATGTACCTGTATTTCATTCACATGTTAAGTTTTTACCCCACACCATTTAAAAAAGCCAGCAGCAAGTCCTAGTACATTTTTTGCTAAGGAACAGTCAGGTCTTCATTACATGTGTGTAGTATTTCCTACCTCTGTGCACTCTTGGAAGTTCTTGTAAAGCTCCACTAGGCTCTCTCTGGAGGCTTTGGTGGAAGGGGACAAGGAAAAGGCATGTTTCATATTAGTGGCCCCATCTCGTAGTCTGCACTGGATACAGTAAGCTTCATAGAGTTCTTCTACCTTTAAGATTTGAGGGGTGGGGGAAGAATGAACCAGAATTACACAGCCTAGTTTTAATAAGTTTTGGAAAGGAACATCATTGTCTTTCCTGGCAAAAAACTCAACCAAATCCCACTATCATAGTATTGCAGAATGCTGCAGCTCCTGCATTTTACAGGCTGGTTAGCGTGCAACAGTTTGTAGACATTCCTGCAAAAAAGCATGGGATACTGAGAAACAATTCGCTCTGCTATTATCAGACTACAAGACAGGGAGTAGAGTAACACTTTGTTCAGGGAAAAATTACTTGGGGAGCAGGAAACTGGTTCCCTCAAATACAGATTAAAACACCTACACCTTTAGCTATGTCATAGGAGGGATTTCATTCCTTTGGAAGCAGATGGCAGACAGCAGACATGCACTCTACAGAACTGTCCATTTGGCCCCTTGTAGGAAGGGGGGAGAACAGGCAAGCCTTCCCACAGCAGCATTTTCTGAATAAACTGGCAGAGTATGCAAACTGGTTTCACAGGCAAACTCAGGTTGGGTTGTGCCCAACATTCAGCCTGAATAGAACCATTCAAGAAAATAAATAAATAAAAATCCCCTCCTTCTGTAAAAAGAGTGGTTACAGCTTTCAGAAAGTACCCAGCATTATTCCCCTTTAGATGAATTATAATCAAAGTATTTTCTATTTAGATAGTTTGCTTATATAGCAGTGTAAGCCTTACATGTACAAGATATAAAACTCCTTACTTTGCTTATGTGAAACTCCAGTTTTCTGATGTATCTCTCCACAGAGCGGATTTGCTTTTGAAGAGGGGAGAGAGAAGGGGACTTGAGAAATTGTTTCCTAAACATGCCTTTAAGTAACACAGTAGACACATCATCCATTTTTCTCTATCTGCAACATTTCATCTCATCCTCAATAGTCTTACCTTATCCAGGTCATAGTAGAAAGCCTGAAAGAGAAATAGCACAGGCTGAACAGGAGCGCATGTATATTTGTACATATTAGTGATACTTTCATATTTACTGCAAGACTCACTACGCATATCTTAAGTTACACTAAATTAAGATGCATTGCTTACTACAAAAAGACAGTCCAACATTTTTAGAAGCAGTCTCATTTTCTGTTCATGGTTGGTTGGTTTGTTTTCACAGATGCTTGAAATGAGACAGTAAGAGTCTCACCACCAGCTATAACAAGGACTTGGACATTGGTAATGGTACATGGGAGTTTCTGATTTTTTTTTTTTTTTGTAATCTAGCTATTATTTCCCAAATGAAAGGCAAAGTTTGATCTGCCTTTTTGTTAGCACTGTTGCTGAAGGTACTTCTAGGGAGTTGTGAACACGACAGAATCTATGTTGCTAGGACACATTCACCAACCATGGAAAACAAAGCTCGATCTTTATCACCATTTCTGTCCACACAGAGTCAGGTATGAACACTGATCACTATAAAGACACAAGGAGATACCATCCCAGTAAAGGAACACTATCTGAAGAACACTGCTGGATATTGAAAATGAGAAATCCCAAGTTTAATTCTCACATCAAGTGCAAACTTGCTTGGTAAATTTCTGATTGTGATGCCTTGCTGGATCTTACCTCAGTCCTTTAACTGGAAAACCACTGGGAGTCCCAGATGTGAGAAAGCATCTACTTCTAGGACTTTCTTTTTAAAGTCATTTAAGTATTTAACATTAAAGCATCTTACCAATCTGGAGTTCCTTTTTGTATCTTTGTGTCGACCAGAGAGATAATCCAGTTCAGCCTGATGCGTTTCCAAGTATTCACTGGAGAGGAAGAAAGCCCAGAGTTACATTCTTCTGGTACATTCATTATAACACCTCCCCAAAGAATTCTTCAGCAGAACGTTACAAAACAACTTCCTTCTTCAGAAGGCTTCTCTTGTTTTACTCTCTAAAGATGTGAATGGCTATACAGAGGGACATGGGTCAACAGATGAGAAAGGAGTGACCACTCCATTTAGGACAAATACTTGTCTATAGAAATCACCCTAGAGGAGCACCTGTACACAGTGAGTGCCAGAAGATGCTGATTGCTGTTACCTAACATTTAAAGATGTTGTACATTAGGAATCCTCCTGAATCCTTTTTACTCCTTCAAGATGTGGAATGCTACAGTGCAATTCAAGAGGGCCACCACTGCTGCATAAGGTATATACATGTACACACTGCACTCAGATATTCACTATTTCTTGTTTCCATTCATCTAAAACAGATCATTCAAGTGAAAGATAGGCTTTATTCTGGGAATGTGAGGCAAAACAAAACAAGACTGGAAGTACTACTAAAGGCAAGAGGAAAGGAGGGACGTAGGAGGAGAATAGCAAGTTCTAACACACACATAACCCAGCTCACAGATCTCCTTTTTGTATTTCTCTAACTATTCCTTGTTTGGCCTTCTGGAACCTTTTGTGCAAGGTAGATCAGTTCATTTGCTGAGCAAGTATCTTCCTACAGTTACTGAGGAATAAGAATTCATCAACCAACTCCATCTTACAAAGTCAAAGAATTGCCACATGCAACACTTGCACTACAAAACCAAGCTCATAGAAGTACTCCACATGTAAGGTAGGGCACATGTCATTCAGTGTTTTAGCAAACAGAGCTGCATACCACCTTTCAGTATGCTAGACCATTTCTTAATGTAACCATTACTTTTTCCAGAATGAGAACTATTTTGCAAGGTGTGAAGCACTTGGTGCCAGTTGGCTTCTATAGAGCTGCTTGCATGCAAGGGTTGTCCCTTAGGAGTTCCTACAGGGCCTTAAACTATTTCTGCTGAGACCATCTTCTTCCAACTTTGCTTTTAATACAGAGCGGACTTAGGTAACTTTTTCCTCTTATGCTTAAAAGGGAAGAAGAGTCACCTGGTAAATACTACATTATACAACACAGTCTCTGAGCAGTCAAAAACTTCATTTTAGACAGCTGCACTTCACATTTGCTTTGATGCCTTTAATTTTCTTACTGTTACAAAACCAATTCCCCCAAGATACTCAGTGGCTCAGCATTCAGCTGTCTGCTCTTTACACTTGCCTATTAACAACTCAATGCAGAAGTAGCCAAGGCTGGTGGCAGAAAAGGGTTCACTTTCCTTTTAGAAAAGCTTCATCACTTTTAGATTTAAGTATGTTAGGATTGCCAGCTTGATGGAATGATACCCAGATGACTAACAGAATAAAGGGTTACTGGAATGGTACCCAGATGGTTAACAGAATAAAGAGTTACTTGCTATAGCTATAAAGAAACAGGCACGTAAAACATGTTCTGTACTAAAAATTCAAGTCACTCCAGCACCAAGTGGACTTAGTCTGCATCTACTTAAAATTTGGACTTTGCATTGCTATTTGATACAGTTGTTTTCTGTAGGATACTTTAGTCAATTAGTTAGCTACTCAGTTTTGGCAGGAGTCTGGTCATATGGCATTCCCTGCAGAACTGGGAACAAATTCTGATCCACTTTATGGTTTCTCCTCCCTAAGCTCTGATAAATTCTAAACTCTGCAAAAATATTTGTTTTCATTATTTGTTTTAAATCTAAATCCACTAATAAGACATTGACTGATATTTTTAGGGCTAAGACTTTATAGTCTTTTATTGGAATAAAAGTGTGACACATCTGAGTTTACAATGTATTATTACAGTGCGCTTTATGTTCTTTGCTTAAGAAAACAAACTATGATCAGAATTAATACAGTAGCAAAATTCTGAGGATAGCAGCAACATACGTGAAGGAACCGTTAGTAGGATGCCAGCAGAAAGAGCTACAGGGTTTAAATCTAAGGAAAGGTATTTTATCTTTGAATAGTAGCTTCAGGGTGTAAATGAAATTCCTATGATATTAGACTAGACCCATCAACTATAAAGATTTAAGATGTATTTTGATATAATAAGATTTGAGGACTCAGTTAAAGTTTGATCAGTTTCAATCACTGATGGAGGCAAACAGCACTTACCACCACTTCCTTTCTGGTCTATAATACCAAGACAGCAAGCTCATCAGTGTTTTATTTGCCATTTCAGCGCTGAATAATATCAGTGTTTCTATGAGGTAACTGACAGCTTCCTCAAAGCCAGAATACCCTAAATTCAGATTGCCAGCCCATCCTTTGATCTCTGTTATGTCCGCTACATACACCCCACATCTGCCAGATGGAGACAATGGACAAAATTGGTCTTTTAGCCTTTTCACTCAAGTCTGTACTGATGCAACATTGACTATGCAGTAAACCGTAATAAAAACTCTGAAATAATGCTACATTTAAAACAAGATAATGTTATTTACACTGCCATAAGAAGATGGAGTTATACTACAGCTCTGTTTCATCACCTCAAGTCAGCTGAAGTTTTCAGGGGGATCTGCTTAGACCTTTCCCTTATAACAAGCCACTCAGAAATGAAAGAGGACTTTTGAACTCCAGCGTTTAATTCTATTAAAAGAAAAAAAGTAAAAACAAAAGACACTCCACTAGAATATCTAACTCTTTACTTTAAGTGTTCTCTAATTAGCATAGAGAGAATAGAAATGGTTTATGAACCAGCCTCCCCACTGTGTCCTTGCAAGGCACACCCTCGCTTTCAGACTTGATTTTCAGTCAGCTTTTTGAGACAAAGCAAACTCCACACAGCTCTTTCTCCAGAAACTTGCTGCCAATCGCCCCGCAGGTCTGGCTGTCCCATCCCTACCCAAGTCTCTCCTTGATCTGCAGACTTCCTCCCTGCCACCCTGCATGCTCTGAAAGCCTCCCTTCCTCAAGAGAGCTTAGTTGCTCCCCAAGAGATGGAGAATCTCCCCACAGAGTTCTACCTGTCACTTTCTCTTTAGAGAAATGTAACAAACTAGGAACAAACAAAAGCATCGGAGCACTTTGCAAACAGACTGTCAGAGAGTGAATTAAACTTGTTTTACAAGGTCCAAAGCCAGTGTCTGGGAAAGTCACTACATATGTTTAGAGATGCCAGATGGAGACAAAGAACAGTGATACACAGATTTAAGCAGCATGACTAGGTAATGCAAATTACAATATTTAAAAAGTCCTTACTTAAGTCCTTTCTTCAAAGCTTCAAAAATTTTCTTCACCTGCAGTGGCTTTGGATCCCAGATGACTGCCCCCTTCTGCAGGGAATTATAAGCCTTGGGGGATTTCAGTGACATTCTTGATCTCACTGAGCTTCTGCTGAGAGACTTTCTGTAGAAAGAAAAAAGAAATATAGGAAAGATGCAAACCCCATCACCTGGGAGAAGAGAGATGCCTAGCCCACAAGGCTTCCAGGCTACAAGTTATATGCCCAATCCCATATACATTTACTCAAAAGAAGAAAGCTCTTGGACACACTGAGAATACTTTCACAGCTAACATTAGAAAGTTAAGGCCCAGCCCTAAATACCTAGTGCAGAAAAGCTGCAAGTTTTTTTGTGACTTCAACAATAATAATTCCAATAAGAAACATCTCCTTATCCAAGCTTAACGCAGACTCTGAGAAGCCCAGTGGTTCTCTTATCCTTTTTAAATAAAGAAAAATTGTGCAGGTCCCCATTTCTTTGGGAAGGTGGGGGAGGCACTGAGCAAGAAAAAGAAATGCTCATTTTTACAACAGGTCAGTAACAAGTTAATGTTCACACTGACAGCAATTGTCTTAACAGACATGCATGGCAGCTAGCTAAGGCCCTGTTTTTGCATGCATATTCACCCCAGTTGTTGGGTCAACTACTGAACTAGTCAAGTAAGCCACGCTGCAGCACAAGGACATTCCCATTCTGACTGTCACCTGCAATTCAGGAAATCAAGGCAACAAGCTTTTGGTTTGCTCAAAGTCTAACTGATAAAGCTAACATAAAAAGCCTTTAGAAATAGTTATTTGCCTGCATTCACCATCCATTTAAATGATGGCTTAGAGCCCTACCACATTTTAGAAAAGCAAGCTACCAAATCCAGATTGCATACAAGATATAATTATGAAGGTGTTTTTTCAGTGTCTAACACCTCACTTACTTTTAAAAGCAACTGCAAAAACAAAATTAAATATTGTTTCTAACAGAAGTCCTCCACACAGGATTTTTTGTGCTAACCTAAAGAGTTAGAACACCCCAAGCCATTAGTTATATATATATATATCTCTACAACATTTAAACCAGAAAATGAGCTCTCTGCAAATGGTTCTTTCACATTGTCACATTCCTACCTGGCTTACCTCTATCTATACATTCCTCTGAGTCTTAGTTATTTTTATATAGTTTTGTTAATACTCCCTGTAAGTCAAGCCTCTAAAATAACATTCTCTAAAGAAGCTTCCCATTACCACCAAGCCAAGCCCAGCCAACTGGTTGCTCTCAGAGAATCTTTCCACCTTCCCTACACTCTCTATCCTAAATTCAGCTCACCTGGAGAAATGATGAACTTCAACAGGCTTAATACTTAGCCACCGGCTGTTTTAAGTTCTAGGCATGTGACTGAAAGCCTAAGGAGATTATTGAGCTTGGTGATTAAATCCTAGCCCCAGCACACCTGAGAGCTGTCCCCAGTCCTATTATAGAAACCTTTGAGTAACTACTTTAATTATCCTGGTGCTAAATTGCCACTTAACTCAATTTTTTAACACATAATCTGCAAAAAATCTGATAACATTAGGTGTTGCCAAACATTACTGGATATTTAATTTCTTCACCCCTATTATTATCTTAGTTTTTTATGATGGCTTAATGTAAAGCATTAATTAACCAAACCATTTGGAGCTCAGGTTACCTATAATAAGGAACATAATTGTTAAATTAGAAACTTATATTAATATTGTTTTCTTTCATAAGATAAAGAATCTTTGAGAACTCCATGCAAACTGAGAGGGTTTCAACAGCAATAACACCAAAGGGACAAGTCTAGCCAGTAACAGCAGTTGAAAGAGTCTCCTAGAAGGATCATCACTTAAAATTCTTCCATGCAAAGAAGGAAAGAGCATCCAGTTCCATGCTTTAGATGAGTACTCTAATTAGCAAGATACCATATGGAAGATATAAGATAATTCTATCTTTTGAAATTAAAAAGCCCAAATTACTCCTGGATTTTGTTTATTTTTGGAAAGGAAAGGACTTTGATATTTATCTTCAGAGTTTTGGACTGCAAATCCTGAATTCAGGAAATCATTTCCCTTCAGTTAAAGTATAGCATCTAAAGACTGCATACAGATAGGCTAGGATTTAAAACTCACCTTTTTCCTCAGTATCTCCTACTGACTGATGTAGCCCATACGTACTCAGTGCACTGAGGTTAAGAATCCCATTTTCATACCTTTCATAGAAAAGTTAAGTGGCTGACATGGGCCTTTGGGGACAGTAGCTAAAAGCTAGATGCTATGTTGCTGATTTCCCTTGTGAACTTAATAATTTAAGTATCAGATTTCCCACTTCATAGATAACAGTAATAATATTTTCTTCCTGTGGAGACCATTGTGAGGAAAAATGAAATAGTGTGTCTGACTGAGAGCCTCAAAAGGAAGTTGCTAAAGAAATGCAAAAGTATATTTAGCATCTGCTTAAGAATCTCCATGTGGACCTGATTTGTGTGTCATCCTTTGGCTAGACCTTGCACAGGGCCCCTGCAATCTCCTGCTGTGTTTTGCAACAGTGCCTGAGGGAGAGATAAGTTAGGAAAGGGTGATTAAAAAATTTCTTCACTATGCTGGGGAAGGCTCTCGGGTGTTCACTGGGCTGTGACCGAGTATCTAGTATGCAAATGTTCCTTATTGTGATGATTCCTGAACAAAACTGTCTGTCTAAACACTTAAATAATGAAAAGCAACATCATAAAAAAAATGCATAAAGAGAGGCATTTGGTTAGAAAACCTTTGCAGCTAAAAGTAACAGAATAATCTTAAGGGATATATGAACTCTTCTGTTTGGAGCATTCTTACCCTGCTGGACTGTGCCTTTGTTGGAGAAACAGCTGTTCAACACTTTTCCTGGTAGATCCTTTCCCTGCTAGAACTCCCACTATGTACTTGAGCTCAAATCTGTTTATATAATTTATTGATAGTGTTTTTCTCAAGATCTTAGCAATTGGTGTGATTTTAGATGTCCAGTCTTTGCTAGGTGTAATATTATTTTTCAGCTTCCACAATAATTTATTCAAATGTGAAGCCTTCTTGATTACATCACAATCTTGCTGGAATTTCATTTTTGCTCGTACTTTACCATGCTGTGTTTAACTAAAAGGTTAATTCAGTCATTTGGTTCTTTGAAAATATATTTTATGACATGAGTCAGGTATTTTACTGATACACAATAGGATTTTTTTGAGTATAATAATTTAGAGGCATATTTTCCAACACTTCTATATGATACTGCTTTTGTTACACTTTGAATACACTTTGTCATTATTCTAGCATGCATTGGCAGTCAGAGATTATATTAATTTTCCATTTATATATCATATCTTCTAAAAGCACTCAACAGGCTATACAGGGATCACTAAATTCAGAAAAAGAACAAGAGCACTTCTAGTGGAAAAGCTGCACAGTTATCCACATAGAATAATGTTACACAACAATTTATGATAAGCAAAGAGGGAAAAACAGTGCAAGATGGTTTAGCAATTACAGGGCTCAACTGAAGACTGGAAGACTGGACTGCAACCTTGGCTATACTATAGACCTGTTACTGATAGCAGCAAATTTGCAGCAGTCTTGTTCTGTTTGTACTCCTCCCTTCCTCTCGTTTCTGGCATTGCCAGAAAGCAGCCCTTCCTCTCATGTAATGCTGCTCTGCTTAAATAACTCCACGACAACCTGAGTTGGGTTCAGTTACATATTTTGCCAGGATTCACCATTCACATTCCCATCTTTTTAAAGGTCTATGAGATTTTTAATTACCATAACTATTCAGTTATGTTTTAGTCAGAAAACATCAGTTGCTACTAGGCTGCTAGCAGGAAGGGGCACAGCCCTTCATTTTTCTAGAAGAAATGAACACTATTAACAGTTTGATACATAACCTCTGAAATCCAGCCATCTCTGAAGTACAGTGTGTACAGTAGTAAGATAGTATGGTGTGAAGTATAGCTATTTATCAGTGAACCATGACAACACTCAATAGTTTTAAGGAACAACTTCTACACATAGATGCCTTAGGTTAAAAAATACATTCACAGTACCTAACGTATGTTGCCCAAATGATCAGGTCCTTGTCTTTTTGTGCTACTTACGCTAATTTTCTGCTTTGTACAGTGCTGAATCCAGTGAAGGAACAACTCCTGCTGATACCACCCCCATCACCAGGAGAAACAAACGTGAGTTTGACCGACATGATTGCCAGTCAGTAAGTCTATCGGCTTCTGAAATAAACAGAAAAACAGATGAGTCAAAACCTTCTTGGCAGTTCAGGCTTAGACTTGTGCTGCTGCAAGTGCTGAGCTGCATGGAAGTGGAAAGTCAGAACAGACAGTGTATTAAATAGAAAAAAAAGACTTGTCTGCTATACACGTTTCCTCTGTTGCCATCCACAATACAATTAATAAGGGACTGAATAGTCTAAAATGAAATCTCTCATGCCCTCTTCAATTTCTGACTGATTTTACAAACTTATTATGTAAAAGCCAGAATAGCCTCAATTCACAGGCTCTCTACATTTCTGATTTTTTAAAAACCCTGTAATTGTCCCACTGCTTAAGGAGTTCAGGCCAACCGGTGTATTTCCAAATCAGTATGGACGCCAGAACGATACTTAAGCTCCAGACTTAGTCAGGTCCAAAAAGCAGTTCCTTGCATCTGTGCAGAGCCACACTGAAGTCAATGGTAGAATTGGCTGAGTGTGGTACTTAAGCCCAAAGCAGAAGTCTGGTTTCAACAGTAAATTTCAGGTTCATGCTCCTCCTCTGGCAGGATTTCTCTTGGATTGCTCTCTTCTGTTTTCCATCAGTCAAACTCTTTTGCTTTCTGGAGAATTGTGTTCTCTGCCATATGTCTATAGATTCCAAGTTACAATATAAGTAACAGACATATCCTTCAAAGCAGCTGTAGAAAATCACCCAGACAGTTAATATACAGAAAAATTCCCTTCCTTCCCCACTCAAGCTGGTGTAATGTAAACACCACAACTGAGTAAAACTGAATAAAACAAAAAGCTGGAGTATCTATTTGTAGAGAGAAGTACAAACTCCAATAAAGAGCTCTACATGGAGATGCTCCATGCAAAAGTTTGTCCTACATTACAGAATGGGCTCTGAAGAACAGTGAGCTCTTAATCTATCAGAGTAGATACTGGAAAGAAACATCCACACTCAACCCCTATGCCTGACATTACCCCACCAGCATGGCTACAATCAGTCAGACTAGAAGCCCAGAAATGTCAGGATAAGACTCTTTTCCTGGCTCTGCCACTAACTTGGAGAGCAACCTAACTCAATGCTCTTCCAGACTGCATATAAAGAACTGAACAGTTGAACTATAGTTCCCAAGAGGGGTGAGATTTGAGAGTGTTTTGCTAATTCTGGGCTAGTCTACAAGTACAGGGAATTACTGTAAGTGACTATGCTTTAGGCATCATTATCTACCAAAGCAGTAACAAAAGTTGTCATGGATTTCCACAAGCAGAGATCCTGCAGTGAGACCTGACTACTTCATTAGAAGCTGCTCATTCAGTTCCCTGGGCTGAGGTCTAAGACTCCCATTTCTTTGCCTGTTCTACAGGCTGTGCCAAGCTCATGAATACATCTGTGAAAAACAGGCAAAAGATTTTAGAACAAGAGGTGAAAATGATAAAGTTGAGCCAAACAGCTACCTGCTTTGCAAGCTACCCAGTTTGTCAAAAGAGGTGTTGGGCGTCGCTAGGTATTTTGTATCTCAGTGCACTGAAGTCCACATGACTCCATAGCTTCAGTAGTATGAACAGAAATCTGTCACATGGCAAAATTTAGGTGCATATTAATCACCTCTTAATCAAACTGTACAGCATTTACCTTGTCTTGCTTTGAAAGGATGCCTCCTTAACACTCTTAATCAGAGATTGCACTTGCATCACAACACAGCTGAAGTTTCAAAATATTTTCTATTCTTTCCTCTAGTTTTCAGATGCTTATAAGTCTGTGAACAGTCACCCCATCAAAAGGATCATTAGACTGAAAAAAACACGCAACTTACTGAAAAATGTAATTGCATAACAAGCTGTTAAAGGAAGAAATAAAAAGAATAGCCTCATGGTTATTGACCACATCCCTCATCAAGGCTAAACCAGATTCCCAGGATCTATTCTTCAGCTCTCTAACCTGGGAAAGTTAGTTCGTGAGTAAAAGGGAGGAATAAAGTGCAGGAAAAGCTTGTCTAGTTTTATAGGACTCCTAAAGCCTGCATAGCATGAGACTGAAAGCCTTTGAAGCATATAGATATGAAACAAACAAAACCAGGCAGACCCTTGACAGGGAATAGAAAGTGGAAAATGATGAGAAGACTCCTGAAGTACAAATCTGTGGTACTGAACTCTAGATGTGAATAATTAAGTTGGAAATGTACAGACCCCCAAAACTCGGTTGGTGAAAGAAATAAATTGCTTAAATTGCCTAGACTTGATTCTGTTGCCCCATGTGTTTTTATAAATCAAACAGAATTCTGGACTTCAAGAAGATACACTGTTGCAAATTAGTCGAAATGAGAGATGAATTGGACCTCACTTGCACATAGTCATAAGCATTTAAAAATTCTCATGAGTCGTTTGTTTTTTTTAACTGCACAAAGCTCAGTCCTCAAGGCCACTGACCGTGTCATGTTCTGCTGTAACGCATAGCTACATTCAAAAGCAATTCACAAGCACATTTTCACAGTTCCCTCTTATAAGAATGAAGAGAATCTAAATAATGTTAGGAAAGCACCATTAAAGGGGTTATCTTCCTTACTGTGAAATAATGTCGAAAAAGTCAAATACTTCTTGATACACGCCTGTGTATATATTTTTTGTAGCGACCTAGAAATCTTACAGCTCATTTCACGCTTCTGAGCAGAAGACCATAAGTAGGATGTCAAGACAACATTTTATTTGTAAGAAAGATTTATAAATGCAGTTGTTTAAACAGAGCGGGTTGCTAGCCAGAGTGTCTGTATAAAAGTGCTGAGCTACGTTACAACTGCCCCTGAGAAAAAGCATCTGGACACATCTCAAATTCAAGTCTCCCTTTAGGCTAGAAATAAATCAGATAAGGACCCCCGACAAAGCTGAGTTCAAATCTGTCTTCCAACCTGTAACCTCTGCTGTGTAGGCCAACGTCTCCAGATCTCATAAATGCAGCGATTATACTCTGGGGAGCAGAGGTACTTCCTCCCTTTTTAATCTTCCCAAAAAGCACAGAACGTGAATACAGTAGCTAGGTAAGGGCTGGCATATGTAGAGTGCAAAAATATCAGGCCAAGCTGAAGGAGTCTATTGCCAGGGACAATAGAAACACCAAACTGGAAAAAACAAGGGGTCTTGAAAAAGTCTTATAAAGCTTGTGAGTCTTAAACAGACCTCCAAACTACCAGGTACTAATCTACCCAAACATTTTAATACGTGCAATTTTGTAAGATTGAGACTTCAGGTCTCGGAAATCTGTTTTTAATATAAATGAAAAGAGTATTTTTCTCAAATTAAAGGAGTATGTTTCTTTGTCCCTATTTCAATGATGTGCCAATGATTTGCCATAACAGACTATTAGCATTTAACCTTCAGTGTTACCAAGTATCCAGGCACGCAGGGCCAAACATCTGAGCTTCTATGCAGCAGCAAGTACACTCAAACTGCATGTTCTCATTCATCTCTGTTAGTATTAGGATATTCCTCAAGCCAAATGACCTTCATCCTCTACAAACAAAAAGCTGGTGTCTGTTTATGTTTATGGCTAAACTTTTCCAGCCCTAGCCACATATTTAATTGTTTCTGGGCACAATGGTTTCAACAATTTTATGAGGAAAATATGACTCACTGACTCCTTGCAAAATATTTCTGCTTGTGTTTTGTACTTTAAATTAGTCACCATGTTCTTCTTTTAATATTTCCAAGGGATCACCTGAACTTGGTGAACTATTGCTAGAGTAAGGTATTCATGTTTCCTTAAAATGTATAGCATTCCAATTGTGAATGACCAGTTGGTTAAGAGACACACACTTGCTTCTAGTTGTGTGTCTGCAAAAACTGTACCAGACTTCTGTTTCCTTCAGCTAATTGTGGACACACACATCGAGTTGATAGCCTAGGCAACAAATGGCTATATATCTCACTAGTATGTCAGTACCCGCTGTTCACTGGCTTCAGCAAGCAGCAGCTGCCTAACAAAATAAAAGCCAGGTTGAAATCAAGTAAATTTTAGTCACTATAGAAAACAAATGCAATGACTGAACACAAACTATCAAATGTCAATCACTTCAATGTCTCAGGATCATGTTTGTGATTCTGGATACATTATGTGATCATGACAATTTGTCTTACACCGCTTGATGCTAACTTTCTCCTTACATTTTTAGATTATTGTTGTTATTTTTATACATAATTTTATTTTTAAATATTACATCAGCTTTACTTGGAAGGACAATAGAGCCATTCTATCTTCTAGTTGTGGAAACTGACCAGAGTTTATTTCATTTTGTATTATCACAACATAATCCTTTTCTCAGTATCAGATGTGCTCAACATTTTATAGGAGGGACTGCAGCCTTGACCCTAAAATATGTGGCTTATATTTGTGCCTATATGGAGAATCCTCTTAGTAAGTGGATTTCTGCATAGCATAGTATATAGATTTTATTGTAGGGTTGCAACCTAGAATCTATGTCTTTTTAGAGTATGGTTTTATAAAATTCACTTCAGCTCCATGATAGCCAAACAAATTTGCCATTAATGTGTATTGATTCTATACCATCTCTGCTGAAACTCAATTTACGTACAAAAAACACTGTACGTAACCAAAATCAGTAGTGATTAAGTAGGTGAACATTTAGGGACTTTAGAGACATTCTCTGGACTTACTCTAGAAATGATCTGTGATTCCAACTAGTCATCTGCTGTTTCAAAAAAACCTTCAGTAAAAGGTGCTAAGTTACTCATTCCACTTCCCTGAGTTTATTATAAACTCCACCACAATAACTGTTTTCCTGCTATAATTGCATCTGTATTAGGGCTTTAGCTGACAGAAATATATATTGCAAACACCTGATAGGTGAAAAGACAACCCTAACATAATTACACCAGAAAATTTCCAGCATAAGTCAAATTTAAGACCGATTTTGCAAACTGGGATACATTTGTCTACCATCACATTGATGTAATCACAATTATTTTTCTTCCTCTCATTTATTTCAAACTCAGGAACAATGGAATTAACTAACACTTCTGGATGCTTATGATGGGTGGTATCCATTTCAAAACACTTGTGGCAGACAATGGCATTTGAGTCTTTTATGACAGTGATAAAGAAAAAAAAATATCAGATTGCCACAATGTATTACAATACTATCAAACTTTTTGGACAAACTCTTAGGGCTGATCTGGGCCTGAAGCACTGAAGTTTCTTGTGATTTCAATGTACCCTGGAACAGGCTGGAAATTTCTAGACTTTGGCACGCACTTTGCAGCATTGGACTCCTGAGATGTGGTGACATCATGACTCAGGCCTGATTACTCTAAAGGTGGATGTAATGAAGGCTGATTGAACACAGAATGAAGTGAACATCTTGTGTACAGCACAGTGTTGAATCCACTGGGAAAATACACACTATATTTAATCTTTGCTCTCGAGCATTCTTTAGAAAAACCATTGACCTCAGTAGCAATGTCTACTTTGCTAGATAAACATTCCAAATTTATGACTAAACCCCCTTAACTTTTAAGCATTTTTGTTCAATTGTTAGACAAACATTCTATTTATACTGTTATTGGCAGAACTAAGAAAAATTTCTCTGCTTATTTTTCAGAGATGAAAAGTCATTTGATTAGGGAGACAGAAAGTGCCCTTGATGCTACATCTCAATATAGCTATTTTAACACAGCATTACACTCAAATAGAGATCCTTTCTTTAGATAAATCCTTTCTGTGGCAAGGATTCACAGCACAAGGATTCACGGCAGAATCTGAAAAGGTTATACGTAATTCACTGTAACATAGGAATTCTGACTTGTAGATATCATCTATCTAGAACTGATGTCTCGCACCAATACATATAACCTGTAACTAGTCCACCACACAGACAGGGAAAGAGCCACTGCAATTATAGATATGGACAATGTATGTTTGGTATTTTGTTTATCATATTTATATGGTAAAACGGATTTGTGAAAATGGAGGTAATGGAGACAAATAGCTGCCTGTGATGAGCTTTTGAAAATTTTCCCCTTAGTACTTTTATCATCTGCCTATGAAGCACTAAGAGGTAAATTTTGCTTCTCCCTTGCACTTTTCCTGCTCTCCTATCTCACCCCTACTCAGCTCTTTTCCCCCCCTGGTTCCTATAATGGGAATAAAACAATGTAGACAGCTGAACTTGTTCAGCCTTCTTTGCAGAAAAATGCGATCCATGCAGGAAACCATCTTTTACCAAAGAGGTATGGTTAGCTACAGTGCTGTAAAGTCCACTGGATATGGCTGTACAGAGCCATGAACAATCATTCTTCCATTCATATTCACCAGAAATTTCTGATGTTTTAAGAATTGTCGTGGTTTAGCCCCAGCCGGCAACTAAGCACCACGCAGCCGCTCGCTCACTCCCCCTCGGTGGGATGGGGGAGAGAATCGGAAGAGCAAAAGTAAGAAAACTTGAGGGTTGAGATAAAAACAGTTTAATAGGGAAAGCAAAAGCCGCGCACACAAGCAAAGCAAAGCAAGGAATTCATTCACTACTTCCCATGGTCAGGCAGGTGTTCAGCCATCTCCAAGAAAGCAGGGCTCCATCAGGCATAATGGTTACTTGGGAAGACAAACACCATCACTCCAATGTCCCCCCTTCCTTCTTCTTCCCCAGCTTTATATACTGAGCATGACGTCATGTGGTATGGAATAGCCCTTTGGTCAGTTTGGATCAACTATCCTGGCTGTGTCCCCTCCCAGCTTCTTCTGCACCTGGCAGAGCACGGGAAGCTGAAAAGTCCTTGACTAGTACAGCAACAACTAAAACATCTCTGTATTATCAACACTGTCTTCAGCACAAATCCAAAACATAGCCCCATACCAGCCACTACGAAGAAAATTAACTCTGTCTCAGCTGAAACCAGGACAAGAATGAGCAATGTGAGCAATTATATAGGAATTTTGCTGCAAGTGGAAGATTTTGCTCCTCTACAAACCTGCATGTGTTCCACAGAACTTCTTGGCCTAAACCTGTTTAACTCAGGTTATTAGACGGGCCCTTCACTTTGCACCAAACTGACACCTGTCGGGTTGCATTTTCAAAATCTCAAATTATTTAGGAATATAATGCCATTCTCAAAAGTAATTTAGGCTCTTAAGAGTTAGTTCCATTGATTTTTACTAAGAATTACATTCATAGCTCACATTCTTTAGAAAGATGGTGCTGCAGTGTGTAACTCATTTGGGTACTTTTGAAAATTTTATCTAGGCAGATTCAACTCTTAAATATATATTTAAATACTACATATCTGACATACTTTCCTCCTAGCCATATTCAAGCCATAAAAAGAAAATCAGATAAACAGCTTTGATCCAAGTTATTGCTTTAGTCATTAGGCCCTTCTACAGCTTTATGCCAGCTTCTGGAAATGAAGTTCTGGAGTCCAGGTTTCCTATGCAGCAATAAATTTAAATATCTTAAGCAGTCCCCTCAGACAGCTTCTCCTGCGCTGGAGGTAGTGTCTCTGATGTAACCATTTCTAGTGTAGTTCTTTGAACACAGGACTCAACTTTCAAGTCCAAGATGACTTGTTTTTCAAGGCTGCAATTCATAATGTTACTGTATTTCTAATTAGTTTTCATCTAAGCATACAGATCCAAGTTCTATTCTCAGTGACACTGGTGCACATCCAGAGGAAATTAATCAGTCATTTATTCCAGGTTTCCAGTAGAATCCCGGCAGCGAATGTTGGCCCGTACTTAGTTAATGACCTGGAAACTATTTTTCAAGACATAATTTTGTGGTCAATTTTGTACCTCCCTCTAGTGGCAGCAGATATCAAACAAATGAAGCACAAAGGAGACCTTGTCACGGATCACACACTAATGTACTGTGCCTATTTCTTTTATGGAAATTTGTTACTTGGAATCAAGGTTGGCTGTAAATCCCACTGTAACTTTTTGGTAATGTTGTAATAAGAAAAGAATCAGCGATTGCATATAACCAAAATCCCCATTTCCTTCCTTTGCCAGTATGTGGCATATTCATATAGCCACACATAGTTTCTCCATGCTTGCCTAGATCATAGCTCTTCTAGTTGCTGTGAGTACTTTTGCACTGAGTTTTGCTTTCCTCTTTAGGGGAAGGCAGAGAACAATTCATCCATTATCAGCTGATTTATGAGCACAGGGCTTGCTGCTAGCTCCTCTGGTTTCAATTTCAAACTTGATGACAAACTTGCAAGCCCAAATCAGAGATTCAGGAATGTGGCAGGCTCCACACGCTAGCCTTTCTTGCAGCTTTTTCAGCTTTGGCAGAATTTGAGTCTGCAGTTAGCTACATTATAATGAATACTTAAAAACAAATTCCTAACAAGAGAAGAAGCAGATGGCGCTGAGGGAGAGCAATTTACAAGTGATGAACAGGCTCTTCCATTTCTGACAAAGGAAAATTTGCCTAACAGCAAGGCACTGAATCTTACCAATTCTGTCCTTGAGAGGTTCCTCCTTCTTAATTAGGAACCCCAGGCAACATTCTTCTGTAATACATATCTCATTCTCCTTGTTTTCCCCAATCTATGCCTGAATGTATGTTACAGATAGACTTACCAGGTGTGATCATGTCTCCATCCATCGGCTAATGCAGGAGCCTCCTAAAAGCCTACTTCCACGTCAATTATGAAATAAGGAAGGTCCTTTATCTCAGCCTTACAGTTGTGGAAAGTCCCAAGTCTAAGCTTCAATAGAAACCACCATGATGGATAGATACATGTTTTGATTATTACATTGAGAAGGATATATTAACCAAAACAGATTACAAACTTCCAGTAATAGTGAAATTTGATGTTCAACAGTATGGGGGATGTACTTTGATATCTTCAAAAACTGAAGTCTCTGAATCACAATATACCGGTATGTGTCCTAGGGCATGTTTCTGAAGTGGAAGAAACTATCTGCCATTTAGTTGTCTGAACAAGAAAATTGTCCTTTTATTAAGAATTAAACCATTAAGTCAACTTCCTATGGCAACCATGTTTTATTCCCATAAATGTTACCAAGACAATCTTGTGCCACAGAAATAATGGAGCTGCTAAGTTAGGATCAGTATCCCATAGAACACTGGAAAAAGAGGAAAAGTATACAAAATGTCATATAAGAGGGAAATAGGAGAGAGAAAAGGTTTATGTTTTAAAGCAAATTATTTTCTTTAATGCTGATTAGACATAGACTTAGTTTTCTCAAAGTCAGTATTTCCACTGCTGATTAGTAGATCTCGGTACCTATCTTAAGATAACGAGTGTATTTTTTAGAAAGAAATATCAAAATCAAGACAATTTAGAATGTCTCTCATTGGCAAACTAACAGCTGAAGTGGCAAAAAAATATTTGTTGTGTTTGAACATTTTACCTAGGCTGAATTTACCCAGTATCTTCTAACACAGGCTTGAACTCATTGTATTTTCTAACAAATTAGGGTAGCTGTCATAGCAATCCTAACACTGTGTTCTGTACTAATGTTCCCTTTCTGTAGACACTCCACAAGCATGTAAACTTTACTTGTGGAAAAAACCAAGAACCTTTTAATACATGTAGATATATCTGTACTTTCCCCTTCATTTCTTACCAATTCCTAATACATATGCTCTGATGTTCATGGCCCACATTTTTCATGCTGTTATTCTCTGCTTTTATTTGGTTTGGGTTTGTTTTTAATGAGGTGAACTTTGCACAGCCCAACTCTAGCTCCTATAAAATCTGTGTCTTAAACAGCCAGATTAGTGATTTTTGTATGGAAAAAAAAAAGGTCTACATACTAACCACACAGCTGTACTGGGAAACAGATGTTTTACCCCTTTTAAACTGAACTAATGAGGACGGGAATATGGAACAGGTAGGTCAGGAAAACTTCTGTCTAGATTTTTAATTTGGAATTACGGAAAGAGTACAGAAAAGACTGGTGCTTCCACATAAGGGGAGGGGAGAAGGATGGTAATTCCAGTGATGATGAAAATTTGCACTGCTACACTAACTTCAAGGCACTTCCACTTTGCAGCCCTGTTCATCCCAATGTCAGTTCTATCCACTTAACTCACACAAGTATCCCATGGAGAGCCGGCCAGATCCTCAGTTTATATGAACTGCCGTAACTCTATTCAAATCAATCTATTTACAGAAGTCCAGGATTTGGCTCTGTGTCTCCTTTGCATTTAGCAGGTGTGAAAGGACTCTAACTCACTTCTTTCAAGACTTCTGTAAAACATAAAGTAGACCAATTATTTAGGATCAGATGCTGTGAAAACCGTAACTTCTGATAGAAATCGGACTAAACATGAACATTTTTTAAACTAACTTTCCCCATCAGTGTGTTCTTAAAATATGAAGTGCCTTCTGCTGCTAGTTGAGAAATAGATAAGGTTTTTAGGACCATCGCTTCTCTGCCCAATCTTGCTCCCATCAAAGTCACTGGGAGCATTGCCATAACTTCAGAGTGACGACGAATAAGACCTTTGTAGTCGTGAATTGGCGCTCACACTGGAAAAATGCATTAGTGATGGCTTTCTACAGAAAAGATGCATCAGGATTTCCCTCTGGTTCCTAGCTTAAGCTTCTTTAAAAAATTATTCTTGATTTGTCTTTGTATGCTCTTCATCAGTATGCTCCCTTGCAGTATAGAGCGGGTCCCTTGCACTAAGCCACAGCAGCAAAAAAGAATCTTCTGCTGTATAAGGCTTTGGGAGACACAGTCATTGCATGCAGAGGAAACTGGGTTTAGTGGGGCCCTAGTTCCCCTGGGGACTACCATAATATAAATTATTAATAATAAAATAAACATTGGCTAGCTTGAACTTCTCTTCATTCCCTTGGAGCTTATTTTTGTGACAGAATTAGCTAAATAAAGCTGGCTTCAAAGAATGCTTAATTGCAAGCAATCCAAACAAAACAAAATGGAACTAATTGGTTCTTAAATATTAAACATTCAAAAGGAGATGGCTTAGGAAACAGCTGAAAGACTAATGTATATTAGGATATATATGGTGAAGCGAGCAGTTAAGCAAAATGCAGTCTAAACCGGACTACATTTACTTTTAAACCAGATATTCAAGTTTTGTCAGTCTGGTTCTGCCTAGAAGACAACTTTGGATTATTTCAAGCCTAAACAGAATTACAGCAATACTCTTTTGAAAATTATAAAATCAGAAGAGTCAAACTTGTGTACTGACTTCTGGACATAGTTTGCCCAGGAAAGACTACAAAATCTACAATGATCATTACTCCATGGAATGCCCCTTAAACCTATTTCAGCCTTAAAAAGATAGCTTAGCGAAGACTACTGTTTCAAGTGTTTTTTCTAAAGCAGTTATTTTCCTGGAAGTTGGGTAGGGAGAGCTCACATAAACAGTTCTGACAACACATCTCTAAAGGAGAGTGGTGATGCCTTCCATCAGAATAACTGGTTGCAGATCTGCCTTGGCCTTCATAAACTTCCTTTCTTCAGCCCTGTGTTTTTGTTACTGCTATTTAATTCAAATATTTCACAGTCAGCAAATAGAAAGAATCTGTTTGGGCATGTGAAAACTCCCTTTTGAGATTCATTAAAGGTTAATACAGTTGCCATGCTTATTTCTTAAATCAGAAGTATTTCTAGCAAGGCCAGAAAATGGTATCTCTAATGTGACCAAAATTTGTAAACAAAAAAAAAAAATTCTACATTAGAAAGGAGCAAGAAGTAGATAAGTTATAAACAAAATCATATCATAAAAATAATTTTAAAAATTAATTAGTGGTAGAAGAATTTTTCTTTGGAGGACCACAATGTGCTGTGACATGAAATCAGACTAGTGGTAAGCCATTGAAAGTGCACTGCCTAATCAGCCACACGTTTACTTTCTCACTTATCAATAACGGACATTAACAAGACTTCTGCCAGAGATAATAAATTCCTGGAAATGTCAGGCTCTTCTACATCACCCAGCCCAAGCACAAGAGAGCTACTCACTGGAAAAAAAAAGGCAGACATAACTGGAAGTGCTAAGCAGAAGTTGCTCAGTAGCAGGATCAGTTGAGATCAAACCACTTCAACATGTAGGCCAAAAGCTAATCTAATTTTAACGTCCCTTGAAATGTTATGAATATCATCAACAAACACAGCTAGAGTCACTCATGAAAATACGTTTCAGTTTTGTGCACAAAAAAATCAATCAGCTCTCTGTCTCAAACTTCTTCAAAGAGTGTGAACCCAATTGTTTGTTCCCTGAGGACTCAAAAGCTTTTACTGCAACAAGCAGTCACATCTGCTTAGTGTTTCATATTTTTCAGCATCACAAGGAGTTTTTCTTAGACCTTGGACTGGTTTACTCAGCATCTGTGTGTAAGTACAACAATGAAACTCCAACAGAAGAGATAACTGAGGTCTTCTGCCAGTTTGTTTCTACCTCTCTCCCCAAAAGACACAGGCAATCCTGGCAAAAGGAGTATTCTATATGAGTATTTTGCCAGCATAGCTAATCTTTATGGGTTTCAGTTTTTAACGTTCCTCTTAGTGCTCACAGCTATGCCAGAAACTTTGTAACATAGATTTATACAGTTATACAAGAAAGCTTTGTTGTTTTAATACATCTAGTATAGTTTTGAAAGGTATTAGTAGCCTGCAGATAATGTAAAAAAATCCTTCTATGTGAACACCTTCTGTGTATCTATACTACCAGCACCTCACTGCTATCAGTATATTGGTATTATTTACTACAAAAGTTCTCCTAGAATGAGCAGAGCAAGTCGGCAAGCCTGTGTTTTCTGTCAGCAAAGTTAAAACTATCCTTCAGACTTAAAACAATTAGTACAAACACATGCAGAAGGTTGCTGTGCACTATAACTTCTTCTATACTTGCATCTTTTGCTAATTCAGCCATGTTGGTAAAAGAAACCTTTTTTCACAGTCCTTACTCAATTTAGCTGAGGGCAAGAATCTGTAATATAGACAGGGATTGAACAGCTGTAGAGAGGGACTTATTACTTGTGTGTCTTTAGATACTGCAAGGAGTTTGCTAGTACAGACGTACTGCTATAAAGCATCAGGGAAAAGAATAAACTGTGTTAGTGCACAACACTGTCAGAACAATATAGCTGCAGAAGCTTTTAATATCATGTGGCTATATCATTTAAAAAAAAACCTCAAGTGAGACAAAATTATAGCAGTACTATGTTTAAGCACAGAACAAAGCTTAGTATGAGTACGTGGCAAGTGTAGAACAACTACAATTCTCAGTTTATAAAAAAATCTGTGGATAAGTCCTTCATGCCTCATAAAACCAGACTTATTTTTGTGATGTAAATTGACTTAGTCTATGTTACCCAGACTCTATTACTTACCTATGAGCCAATTATAATTGAGACCACTCTTGCAGAATAGGATTGTGTCACTTCACAAAACTGGCCCCCCTGTAAGAAAGTTCTCTTAGTTCCCTTTCAACATGGAAGGAGTGAATTGTAATGCTAACACCACACTGACTCAAGAGTGTGAAGAGCTTTTACCCAACACCAATGAGCAAAAGACTCAAGGTATCAATCAGTTCACTGTACATACTGATCCTTAGTTCATCAGCTCCTATTGTCCTAAGAGAACAAGGACAAACAACAGTCACCTTCAGAATGTGGTATGTAGGGAAATGACAGTCAGGTTTGCATTAAGTTATAGTTATCAGAGCTGCAGAGAGATACAACACAAAAATGGATGGCCAAATGCATAGTCCATATTCACACAGCTGCTGCTTGATCGATAATTTAAGGAGTCCTGGTGATGGATGAGATCACCAGCAAAAAACTTGACATTTCAGGACAACACATAGGCAAAACAGTTAACCATCACAGTATTGTGATGACTCCAGTGATATCAAAGGCACTATGTGTGCACTGATCTGCTTTTTTGGCATTAGACAGGCATGATTTGTGAAAGACATAATCATCACACATCTTGCCAGATGAGCCTGAGATGATGGCAGCAGTGTCCAGAATGCTGAAAGGTGCTATAAGCACAACAGTGATACACCTCCCCATCAATGAGGAACCATGCCTGGCTGGAGAGGCAGTAGATAGAACAGTATGTCCCTGTGATGTTCTATGTCCCCTGGCAGTTTTCCCACGCTTGCAATATGACTCTCCAACCATCAGTGCATGGATCATTGATCTTATAAACTCACATTTGTGATCCTCTACAGAATTGTCATTGAGAACGTACAGCCCAGAGAACTTACTGGCAGAAAATCACTCTTGGGTGATCTTCAAAATTCAGAAATGGCCATTCAGATACAAAATATACATATTGACAAGTGATTCCAACAATATACTAATTCAGATCTAGAATTAAATCCAGATCCTGACGCAGTCACAGCAGCAATGGCACACAGTGCATTTGGTGTTATAATAGAAAGATGGTATTTTGCTCCATATGCATTGGCTTACTCGAGAGAGATATTTTACAATAAGCTATAGTTTCACTGTATTGTAAAGATAACCTGACAATTACAGGTCAAAGTATACTTGCTTATTGCTTTAAATGAAACTAAACTCAGTCAAATTCATACATATACGGGGGAAAGATTAATCATGTATTACTACAGCTCTGGAGAAAACAAGCTAGGCTGGGCAGATACAGAAATTATGTCTGGACTGGAGATCTTACCAGAAGATGCAGTGTATGTTCTCATCCAAAGCCTTCTCCTGCAGAGCACATACTCCTTAGACTTGTGTTTTTGCTCTTGAAGCTCAAGCTCAAGCAATTTTGAGATACTTTGCACTGCTGCTTACTTGTTTTGCACTTCTGATGTTTGTTTGCAGGCAGCTGGGATGCCTGCACTAATTTTCTAAGGTTATTTAAATTCTTCTTTATTTGTTAACAAATTATGTTAGTTGCACAACACATTGGCATGTGAACACTTCAGAAAAAGGGAGGGGCACCACTCAGCCTCAGTGGAATTAGGAACAAGATCCAATGACTTCAGCAGCGTTACACAAAGGATAGCTCTATTGTTTCAGTGGGAGTTGTGGTTAATTAAACCAGTATTTCCCATCAGCTCTCTACATGCAGGACTCTCAAAGGTGGCATTACCTTCAAGATCACTGTGTGGGCTTCCATTTCAGACAATGAATAACAAAAGCCTAGTGACAGATTTTCATAAAATCTGGGCGTATACTATTGTACTAAAAGCATGAAAAAGGACACACAGTAATGTGTACTTATATATATCTATACAACAAACATACAGTGATGCTGAAGCTGTGATGTTACTGATGGAATTAAACTGATGCAGTTTTAGACATGATCCGTCCATTTTAACTGCACTTTTGTTTTCTCTTCCATTGTAAAAACCAGGTAACTAACTTGCTACAAATCAGTTATCTTCAAAACTTTAGAAAAGCCTGTGAACTTTCTGTATAGATCAAGTATTAGCCACATTTCCACACACAGTTACCCAATAGGTACACTCTATTGTAATAATTGCTCAAACACCTGCATATGCATTTGGAATACCTCTCTGTGTCAAATCCTTTTGAAAATCCTGGGCCTACTATTTTAACTTTACAGATCTCATCAAACAAATTCCTTCCTTATAATCTGGAGAAACCTTTTATACTCTTTTTGTAAAATTTCAATTACATAATGTAAAAATTGCAGAAATTCCATGCACAGATAAACTGAAGGTTATTTACATTCTATTTTGTCTGCACTGGTAGAAATATAAACTTATTCATGCTAACACGAAAGCAGTAAACACTAAGGTTTTAAAGAACACTGAGGTCTTTGAATTGCCTCCCTGTTTGTTTATCTGTTGAGTCCCAGTATTGGAGAATGATTTTTCCCTCTTCAAGTCTGTGGCAATTTAAATAATAAAACAGAGGTTATGTAAGTGCAGAGAATTATGGAAAAAATGTAAGTGGAAAGTACATATTTTTAAAATGCACTTGAATAACTCAAATGCAGCTGAACTGACATTATTCAGACTTTCCAGTCTTATTCAATACTGGATTGAAATCAAGCACAAGAAATTTCAGGCCCAAAGGACATTTTTAAGAAAATTGTAAGTATCTATATTTCTAGTTTACAATGTCTGTCTGGGAAAGCTCTACTGCCTAAAGAAAGACTAAACTATCTTCTCATGGGATCAAACTAAAGGATGTGAACTAATTAAGGGGACATTTGGATCAGCTTCCGAACATAAGGACTGGTTCAGCCCTAAAGAGCACCCAAACCAGAAACCTGGATTCAAGTATCTGTGGTCTTCTAGTGAAATATGGATGCAGATTCAGATCCAAATTTTACACTGAAAGTTCATTTCTAACCTGTGCAGACACAAGCTCTAGGCCCGGCTCTGCATTCCTTCCACACCCAGAATTGGAGTTCTGCCTGAATAAGGAATGCAAGAGAGAAATGAATTTCTTATCTATATGGTAGATCTTGTTTGGTGATGTACATGCCTGTGAACCTGCCAAAACACCAATGTGTGACATGGTATGCAGTCTAATTCCAAAACTGGTAGATTTCAAAAGATTACTCTTATAGGACACTTAAAATAAGGTTGAACTATTTTCATAAGCATAAGTAACTGTTTCTAACTCTAGTACACCTGGATATATTCTGATTCTTCTGTTACAAACAATTTTCCTCAATAGAAAAGTGAAGATCCCAGATTTTTATAAAAAATGAGTAACAAAGGGAATAAATTATATATTTCCAAACTGAGGGACATTTAAAAGTATGGCTAGATGAAAAAACATTTTAAAAAAATAAATTTCACAGAGGGAAAATAATAAACAAAACAAACAAACAAATAATAGAATAAGGCTTCTTGGCATAACATTGTATGTCCATTATTCTCCAAAATCACAGGGTAGTGTTATGCATACAGATGCATATGGTAGATTTTTTTCCATCACTCCAAAGAGACACGAACTTCACCCTGGCTTTTGCTAAGATAAATGCAATTACGTTTCCTTCAGCTACCCAGCCAGCAGTATTTCAAAATTTGCAGGGAGAAAGACCTTCCAAATGCATGAATGACAAAGCACTGTGGAAATAAGTCTCTTTATGTATGAATCTTGGCCTTTTTTAAATTTTCCCAGATTTTTCAGTCAATTTTATACAATAAATGCCCACCAATGTTAGTTACAGATGCTGTATTTTATGATACGTCTATGATAAGACTGAAATCCTAGTGCAGACACAATTCCATCAGCATTTTTGTTAGTTTAAATTAATTTGGTAAAAAATCAGCATAAATTCTACAAGAAAAATCTCTTTTTGCAAACACTAGATGTATCAACATCTGGAGAGTTTCTGACACAATTATTACATGTGCCAACCTGCTCTGCTGTAGCTGTGGCCTTCCTGGATGTTTTTCTCCTTATTCTACCCCAAACAGTATGCAAATCTGATATAGGATAAAGATGCTCTTCTGTGGTCAAAAAAAGTGAAAAGGTAATTCATGTTGCATTTTGTTCAGACAAATATTTTCATCATAGCTGAGAAAAGAATATGTTGAATAGAGTATCCTGTGGCAACTACTCTGAGAAAAAGAAATACTAGCTAAACTCAAGGCTTTGGCTGCTTTAAGGCTTCCTAGGCAAGATTAAATCAAAATATTTCCTATATACATTCCCTCTTTTCATCAGCATGTCAATTGTAGTAAGTAAGAATATGCTATTAATTCTCAGCATCAAAATCTGGGATTATTTTATATAGTCAAATGTTTCCTTACTTTCACAGAAACAACTATTACTGGAAATATTTTCCAAAGCATGTTGCAAGTGGAGCTAAGTAAATCAGCTAGCACACTGCACACTTTTCAAGGAAAAAGTTTCTAAAAATGAGTCAGGATTTAATAAAAAAATGTCTCTGAGGTACATAACTCATGCCCATAATACAATATTTTTCAATTTTCAACCCTGTATAGAGAATTTTAAAATGCTAACAGATGTATGAAACAAAACAGCAAAATTCTCCCTTATTCTCTCCTGTGAGCACATATAACACACATAGAAACCAATGAGAGGCTCTAAAACATGAATACTGCTTTTACATTTTCCACTAGAAAGACAATTTCCTTGCAATTCCTTCACCCTTTAAATTGTTTCTGTGGCAACACATCTGGTGCTATAATTCTGGGCCAGAACATTAATTGTCCTGAAAGAAGAAAGTTATGTCGTCGTTCTGGTCTGCAAGAATGTGAAGCAGAGAGAGATCTGCAAATACATGTAACTAGATAACCCTTTTCGCCTTCATAGGCGCACAGAATATTAGCTACCAATACTTATGCATAGCTTAAAATTACAAGTTTAAAAATGTTTCTACAACGGTTAGAGAAAACTCTTGTGGTGCGCACACATTCTATGAGCCAGCTTTTTTAAAACAAAATGATAAGTGCTTTGTTACCACTGTTCCTACCAAATGAAGTAAGCGAGGAAAGTATTCAGCTAAGAGGAACAAGGTTCATTCGCTAATCATAAATATAACTCTTCCTACGTAACGGAGAAAGATCTATAGTGATTTCTTATCATCTCCCCAGTTCTATGTAAACATTATTGTATTATCACCATTCTACAGATGAGATGTGTCAGGAGCACATAAGGCCAAAATGTCTGAAGTGTCTGTTAAATTCAGATGCCCCTACTATTAGTTACCCATACTGAAACATGCAACCCATGGCTCTCTGAGCTGTTGAGGACCAATAGATTTTACCGGCCTTACTTGAAATTATAGGAACCTATTGCCGCTTAATATAAGTCTTGGACATCCCCGCTTGTGCATGCCAGCATGCTCAGAATTTGTAGTCTGGACGATTTAGTTGTGGAGAAAGGAAAGAAAAATAAGAATAAAAGCTTACAGCCCCAATTCAGTTTGCTAAGTCAACAAGTGAACAGGTTTCTTAATCACTAATAATCCTGACAAGTCTGTTTGAAATCTTGAAGCCGTACTATATGACTATAATCCAAAGCAAGTTATTATGGTATTTTACAGTGCAACTGAGATTGACACCTCAAGATATAAACTCTACCATGGATGTTAATTCATGATACAAGGGCCAGAGCAATTTGCAAGGGCTACTGCATTCACTTAACTCAGCCTGAAGCAGCAAGAGTTAAAAGAATAATGAAAGTGGATTTTTGCTACTCCATCAAGCAGATCAGGGATTAATTCATTCAAAGAACATACCTGATGAATAACAAAATATCACTGACACAGTTACTTTTCCAATAATAATCGCATTTTAAGTTCCCCATGAAACAAATTTTATTATTTAATTTAAAACAGCTAAATTCAAATCTAGGTCAGTTACATATAAATGCGTTTGCTAACTACACTTACAGTGCTTTCTGTATTAGCAATGAAGACAAGATTGTCTTGGTGTTCTGTTCCTCTAAATTACTAATGATTAAATGCCTTGATTGGCTGAAACCCAAGTTTTTTCCCTAAAAAGTTGAAGTGAATAAAAATTATGGTTTTCAGGCATTCTGTCTTTGAAGACATACCAGTTTAAACCAATCCATGCTCAGGGAGAATAAACTGGCAACAGAAATGGAAAAGTTTAAAAAAATGGATAAAAACTGGTATTTCACAAATATGTACGTCCCTCTCGTACTGTTGGAGATGCCATCTTACAATCAGAATTAAACCCAGGACCCTGAGCACCTCTAGTCATTAACGGCCAGCTGATGTCCTTTGCAAGACTTGCTGTCTGAATAATTTTGGATTGTCACCAGCCAATCACCTTCCAAAATCCAGTTCTGGCCAATAACAGTCTGGATAATTCAAGTCTGTCTGTTCCCTTTTTCTCAGCCTTTTGGCTAAGATCAAGCGTGTATATTTAACTAATATTAAACCTACTATTTTACATAAAATATCTCCTTCACTTCCAATCTAGCCTTTCTACTTATTCCATCCAAATGGCATAATTAACAAACCTTCTGAGACAGTTCTCACTCCCTTGTTTTATCCTGTATAACTTTCTGTACACAGAACCTCTGTTTTGCCCTGGTACACTGTAACTCCACATTATCACTCCTCAAACCCCTGAGGAAAACACACATTAAAATCCTAACTTTCCCCTCCCCATAGGCTGAGTCTGGTTTCCCTTTCTAGCCATAACGGCTCTGTTCCACTTCTCAGGTTCCTTATGAGGATATTGCAAAGGAATATTTGTGAAGGAATTAGCTGTGGAAGGGAATAAAGTGATATTGGTGGATCTGCTATTACAGGGTCCCAACTCCCTGCCTGGATTGCTCCTAAGGAACCCAGGGCTAGGGCGAACATTGTAGAGCAACTGTACGGCTGCTCTTTGTCTTGACAGAAGGAAATCATCTCATCTTTATACTACCCCTTAGGGAATACCATTACATAACTCACTGTTTGGCCTATATTTCCCCGTTCTTGGCTCCATGCTGTTAACAGAAACACCACTGCTTCACTGCAGTTACTGACTGACTCGAGAATCGAGCATTAGATAGGGATGCAGGACCTGTCATCTCAGGGAGGTCCTTTAATTCCTCTAAACAGTATCCAGACTCTAATCAGAGGAAAATTTTACCAAGCTAGTTGTTCACTACCATATCGTATGTGTTGTATCTCATACAAGTTTCTCTCTAGACCTGGGGCATAAAGTGGGCTTGGCCTGCCATTCAATAACAGCTCCGTCCCATTTTGGCTGGTTTTATGCAGCTTTTCCTGCACCACTACATGTGGTGCTTACATCATCCACTCTGCAGAATTCAGAGCAGCAGCATGTAAGTGATCAACTGCACAAGAAATGAATACAACAGAGAAGAAGTTTCTAATATGCATGTTCCTTTAGACACCACATCTTTCTCAGATGTATCTCTCCATTCAACATGAAGTGTTCCCTCAGACACATTCTGCATTACTACCCTTACAAATGGTCTTCCTCTGCTTTTTTTTTTAATTAAGGTCTTTCCAAAAAGAATATGCAATGCCCCTCATTAACAGGTGTAGCTCCCATTTTACAGCTGTGAAAACACAGGTAGAGACGGATTAAGTCTTGATCCTAACAAAGGAAATGACTGAATCAGGAGTTTTGAGTACTGGTGCTGTACTCTGACTCTGGTGCAATACTCAAGAAATGGCTCAAGAAATATGTAACCTTATTTTTCAAATTCCTTCAAGTTTCCTTGGTTGATGAACAACTGAATTTCCATATGGCCCAACTTATTTAAAACACTTTTTAAAAGGGGAAATTAAACTCTGTCTGAAGCAAAATGTAACTGGGCTGTGACCCAAAACCTCAATTCGTATTTATGAGCAAATAAAATGTAATCTCTGCACAGACAAAAAGAGTTAACTAAAATATAACCAGCCAATACAATGACACCTCCAAAATGCAAACCCTACAGGATGGCATAAACATTGTCCTGCTCCTCTTACTTTTCCGCCTGCTCCAGCCAGGCGTTCACCTCCCGGGGGGTTCCTGGGTGTTTCCTGGCGTGAATGCGTTTACCCCTGGATAAAAAGCTACCTCACCTCTTTGCGCCGGTGCAGCCTCTGTAGGAGTATCAGCAGCCTCCGAAGCTTGCCTACTTACAGATGCCCGCAGACTCCTAAGGAGCCTACCCCCTCTATAGGTGACATGCACCCGCCCATAGGTGACATGCATCGCCCTATAGGTGACGTGCCCCCCCCTCGGTTCCCTGCAGCTCTCACCTACCGATGCGGTACCCGTGCCTCCCCGTTGCCCCGCGCCTCTCGGACACCGGTCTCCCTGCCGGGTGCCCGGAGCGGCGTTACCGACGCGCCCCTGCCCGCGCCTCCCGCCGCCGGGCAAGGCGGAGGTCGCGGCCCGCGCTCCGCCGGCGCGCAGCGGGGCGGGACGCCGCCTCTCCCCGCCCGGAGCCGGAGCCGGCACCCCGCGCTCCCCCCGCGGGCCGCAGCCGGGCGTCCCCGGCGGGACCCGCTCCGCGGCGCTCCGCGGCCAGGTGCTCCGTACCTGCCCTCTCGGCGGCGGGGCGCGGAGAGCGGCTCCGCACCGCTCCCGCGGCAGCGCGGCGGTCGGCGGCGGCGCGGCGAGGCAGGGCCCGCCGGGAGGGCCCCGATAGCCGGCGCTTATCGCCGCTGCCTGTCACCCAGCTGGGCTCCGTTTCCAGGAAGCCGCGGCTCCGGAGCGCTTGTTTGCTGCTGGATGCCGATCGCCCCGTCCCGCTGGCTGCCTCCCTCCCTCCCTCCCTCCGACCCCCCTCATCCTGGCAGGGGGGCTGGGAAAGTGCAGCGCGGCTCCAGCACATGCCGAGCCTGCGGTCACGGCCCGGACCCTCTGCTGTTAACCAGGGAGCATCCCAAGCGCCCCCTTGCTTACTCCAGCTGTTTCGCTCCGGGCCCCGCCGCGCCGCAGGGCAGTGACAAACCGGCTACACACGCGGGGACACCAGCCCCTGCCCCCCCCGTTTATTCCTCCGCCCCCTAACTCTTACCCCTTCACTTCTTCTCGGGCATTTTCTCCCGTGCCCAGGTTCCCTCCCTTCCCGTCTTCCCCATTCATTGCTCACTCCTCCTCTCCCCTTACCCCACGCTTTCTCTTCACTACCCCTTTCAAGACTCCTTCCTCTCACAACCCTCAGTCTTCCCCTAATCATCATCTTTCTTTCTCTTATTGCCTCCTCCCTTTTTCCATCCTACTCTCCCATAGGTTTCCTATTATTGAAGACGTGCAATTTGCTGTGTCTTTGATCCTTTGTTAACCAAAGCCCGCTCCAAGCCCTTTCTGCTGCACCCACTACTGACCTCCTTGTTGCTTCTTCAGGCAGGTACTGTTCCTCGAGAATGAGCTCCCTCCTGCCAGCTTTCTAGACACCTTCCAGATAACCCTGGCAAAAAGATGTGAAATTGTGATGTAGAAAGCAGGCTGAATTTCCTCCCCTGTTCCTTGCCTCACCATATGAACCCACACAATCACACCTCTTTTTTTTTTAAAAATGCCTTGCCGGGCCTTTCGTAAACACCAACCCACCGACACGGTCCTGCCTTGGGCAAAGCACCTTGGATTATGCTATGTCTCATCCCTCTTCCATTTTCCCCTATGTTTTTTAGCACCATTTCCCCGTAAGGTTAGCATGCTGATTGACTGACAGCACAGGAAGCCAGACACTCCCCATGAGGAAAATGAGCTCACTGTATGGAATTTGGACATGCTCTTACAATAACTTTATTACTAATAGTGTTTGCTCCCCTCTTGACCATATTCAGCATCATCTAGGACACGTACCAGACTCTTCCATCCTGTTTCAGGAGGATAAAACACAAACTAAAGTTCACAAAGCACCGGATGACCAGAGACAAGAACCTGTTAGGGCAGAGTTATTGTTTTCTTTTGCAGTACTTTATGAAGTTCATTAGGATTTGTATTTTTCTGTGTGCATGCTTAAAGGAAAGTCTTGAAAGAGGCAAGGGAAGATCTCTTGCACAGCTGAATATGTTTTTAAGAAGATGCACAAGGGAATTGACACACATGAAAGTGAGAGCAGTAAGAGACAAAACCAGATGGGCTGATGGAGTTGGCTGAGCAAACAACTCAAGCACATCAGGTTTTATATACATTAGAAAGAACGGTGCTGAGATGCAAGTAAAAGTGGGTTTCATACCGGATCTTGAAACTGATTGGGGCTTGGAGCACTGAAAAAGGCAATGGTGACACACCATGGAAAAGACTAGTATCGGAGCTGGTGTGCCTAGCAAGGCAAAGCGAGGAGATGCAAATACATGGACTTGTACAGGTAAGTACATTACATATTCTAATAATTTTAACTCTACTAACTGTTCTTTTGATTTTCCTGGTATTTTGGGGTTTTATGATCATTCACACTGACTGCTTGAAGAACCGCCCCCCCAGCAAATATAACTGCAGCAGTCCAAGATGCACCCAGCTACATGTCCTGCCTCCCTGCTCAGGTTTTCCAGTCTTACAGGAGAGTCAGCAAAGCTGGATGTGTGCTCCAGCCTCAGACCCACCAGTGTGAACGGTATCAGACCAATTCACGCAGCACAGGACTTCCCTAAAACATGGACTGTGAACTGCAGCAGTTTAAGTACAGACTCACGGCTTCGCATGCCAGCCCCATAGCAGGGTGGTGCACATAGGGGCTATTTTAAATCGACTTAACTGGATTTGCAGGAGGACATTTGTCAGAACACCAAATCTCTGCAGGAGCCCTATGCAACCAGTTGACTAAAAAACCCTTACTGTAACTGTCATTTCCTCCTAAACATGAGCCTTATAATAAATTTCACAGACCAGACCCTCAGCTAATGCGAATGACCAAGGTTCCATCACTCCCGGTGCAGATGTCCCTATTTACTTCAGCTGAGGATTGGCCTTATGTGTTTTTATTCCAGTTTACTTTTTATGATCTTCATTTGCTGTGTCTTCATCTGGTGTGTTTATGTGCCTGGTGCTTGGTTTTCATTATTTTTAACTGCATTTCAGATTATTTGCTCTATGGTTTTGTTCACATTCTCCTTTTCCACAAAATTCTAATAAAACACTTGGCTACAGATTTTCCAAATTGAATACTGATGTTTAGTGCAGCTAATTATGTAGCAGGGTTCAAAGCGAGTTCTATAATGTAACAATTTACATATTCTTGAAAACAATGGACACAAACTTACAAATTATTGTTACAAGCTAGTTTCACATTCTTCTGGAATTTCCTTTAAAAATACATATGTTTAGTATTCTCACGCATATGAAAAGCAGTCAATACTCCATTGCTGGCACCATTATAATATTTACAATGAAAAAATAAAACACACTCTGATGTCTGTCAGACCTAACAGGACATTATAAAAATGCTAGTACATTTCCTCCAAGGATCTCAAAGCACTTCACAAAAGCACTTGACACATTCAGCCACTCAACATCTATCAAGTAGTGTGCCAATGATATACAAAAATCATTGTACAATGAAATGTGCAGGATGGTTGCAACAACATTATACATTTAGTGTTTCAGCCTCACCAGTGTTCTGGCATAATCAGATTAACTCTAATTTCATTGTTTAAGTACTGAATTCAGTCATTTTTGTTTGTTTTCTAAAGCAACTGCACTACAGACAGCAAACTCTGTGAGCAGAGCAGGCTTCTCAGGAAGATCCAGACTAAACTGACTTTTAGAAAGGCTGCTATAAACCATAATTCTGTTTATAATAGCAATAGCTAATAACTCAGTAGTTGGGCCTGTTAATATGATCCTTTACACCAGGCTGACTTGGAGAAAACAATAATTTTTCTTGCTGCTTTTAATGCAAGCAATATGTATGCAAACATTTGCTCGTGTCTCCACCCCACCCTTTTTTATTTTGTATTCATTTAATTTTAGAATGCTACTTAAATGTTTATAAATATGAGGTAATCTGCATAAAAGTAGTTCATCTGTCAATCTGTCAATATATTGACTAGGCACTTTCATTACTGTAACACAACAAACTTCAGAGCATGTTATAACAAACCATTCCTACATAGAGAGCATTCACTCAGGAGTTTCTGAGGGTCTGTTATAGTAAGATTAAACTGTAATTACACACATCCAGAATTCTAAGCACATAATTATTTTTGCTTCTTTCTGCATCTATCTGCATTGGAGTTTATAGTTCATGGTATTATAACTCAGGAGGGAAACTAAGAGATGAGCCAACAGAAGCAAAGCATATCTTCTAAAAGCTGAACGCAACTGGGACAGTGGCTGAACTCACATGGATTCAGTATTTCCAAATGTGACATACATGGAAAAACTGAATTGCTTTTCTACCCCCTTTGGCTTGTACTTTTGAATTTTTACTTATTGCCACTGCATCAGTACTATTTGGTTAATAAACAGTGACAGTTCTATTATGTTAGTCTATAAACGTCTGCCTGTTTCAACTCTCTAGTTTCACAGTGAGTTTGACTTGTTTGTGTACACACACATAAAAATACTGAGGAGAAAAAGCCTATGTTAATTTGAATTGTTTAAATACAGTAATTGTTTTATATTTTCCTAAAATGTTGCTAACTTCAACTTACAATTTCAACAATAAATCAAATGATTACAAGATAACTTTATAGATAAATTACAAATACACATAAGGTTATGAGAGTAGTTATTGTACTAGAAACATTTCATACAGACATGGCCAATATTATCATTAACAGCTAAACACGATGTTTACCTCTAGTCATAATAATTACCCAAGTAATCTAAACACAGCTAGCTTTCACCTTGACAGTATTACAGGAGTGACCTCACCCCAGGAAAGCTCCTCCATGGCCACCAAGAGGCCCGGTGCCCCCTGCCAGGCTCTCCTCCCACCCCAGGAGCGGCTCCCTGCCAGCAGCAGCAGCTAGGATGGACAGTAAGGACAGCAAGCGCTCGGGGAATGCCGCGAAAGCCTCCCACGCGTGACCTAAATGGACAATACCCACGACATTCCATTCTCGACTGGCTAAGCCACCTTCTGCATATATGTAATGCAGTCCAATCTGCATTACATCATAAGCGTCACAGGTGCTTCCAGTACTTTTTTTTGAGCATGTGTGAGCAATCTTGGATGCCTTACTTATTATTCAATAGTAATTCAATCATAATAAATAATAATGAATTATTTTATAAATAGCTATAATTATTTTTGCAATTGGATGCAGATATCATTTGCAAAATTAATTAATTTTCTCACAGTCAGACAAGTAACAGAACCATAACAGGTCCTGCGATTACTTCCCCTTTCTTTGAGCATTTCTATCAAAGCAGTTTGACTTGGCAGTAGAGCCAACTTGGAGGACACAAACTTGTTTCTAGCAGTTCTGAAAGAAGGCAGACATAGAAAAACATGCAAGCTCAGGAAAAGGGAGTTAAACACAAGATTTCTGAAAGAGTACCTATGGAAGTATGGGGAAGGAGGGACTTGCTTACAAGAGTGATATACAAACTTGCTATTAAGTGATGCCCAAGTAACACACTGACAAGTTATGCAGAGTGTTTAAACATCACAACCTGGAGGACAAGAGGACATAAAGACAACATGGTCCAATCTGGCTGTGAAGCAAGGTACTGTGTAACAGGAGCTGGATGTTTATAAAATATTAAACTGTTAGAATCATAGAATCATAGAATGGTTTGGGTTGGAAGGGATCTTAAAGATCATCTAGTTCCAACACCCCTGCCATGGGCAGGGACACCTTCCCCTAGACCAGGGTGCTCAAAGCCCCATCCAACCTGGCCTTGAACACTTCCAGGGATGGGGCACCCACAACTTCTCTGGGCAGCCTGTTCCAGTGCCTCACCACCCTCATAGTGAAGAATTTCTTCCTTATATCTAATCTAAATCTACCCTCTTTCAGTTTAAAGCCGTTACTCCTTGTCCTATCACTATGTGCCCTTGTAAAAAGTCCCTCTCCAGCTTTCTTGTAGGCCCTCTTCAGGTACTGGAAGGCTGCTATAAGGTCTGCCTGGAGCCTTCTCTTCTCCAGGCTGAACAACCCCAACTCTCTCAGCCTGTCTTCATAGGAGAGGTGCTCCAGCCCTCTGATCATCTTCACGGCCCTCCTCTGGACTCGCTCCAACAGGTCCATGTCCTTCTTATGTTGGGGGCCCCAGAGCTGGACGCAGTACTCCAGGTGGGGTCTCACCAGAGCAAGTAGGGGGCAGAATCCCCTCCCTTGACCTGCTGGTCATGCTTCTTTTCATGCAGCCCAGGATACGGTTGGCTTTCTGGGCTGCAAGCACACACTGCCAGGTCACATTGAGCTTCTCATCAACCAACATGCCCAAGTCCTTCTCCTCAGGGCTGCTCTCAACCCCTTCATCCCCCAGCCTGTATTTGTGCTTGGGATTGCCCCGACCACATGCAGGACCTTGCCCTTGGGCTTGTTGAACTTCATGAGGTTCACATGGGCCCACCTCTCAAGCCTGTCAAGGTGCCTCTGGATGGCATCCCTTCCCTCCAGTGTGTTGACTGCACCACACCGCTTGGTGTTGTCAGCAGACTTCCTGAGGGTGCACTTGATCCCACTGTGCATGTCACTGACAAAGATGTCAAACAGTACCATCCCAATACCAACCTCTGAGGAACACCACTCGTCACTGGTCTCCACTTGGACATCAAGCCATTGACCACAACTCTTTGAGTGCAACCATCCAGCCAATTCCTTATCCACCGAGTGGTCCATCCATCAAATCCATGTCTCTCCAATTTAGAGACAAGGATGTCATGCGGGACAGTGTCAAATGCTTTGCACAAGTCCAGGTAGATTATTTCAGTTGCTCTTCCCTTATCCACCAATGCTGTAACGCCATCATAGAAGGCCACCAAATTTGTCAGGCACGATTTGCCCTTAGTGAAGCCATGCTGGCTGTCACCAATCACCTCCTTATTTTCCATGTGCCTTAGCATAGTTTTCAGGAGGATCTGCTCCATGATCTTGCCAGGCACAGAGGTGAGATTGACTGCCCTGTAGTTCCCCAGGTCTTCCTTTTTTCTCTTTTTAAAAATGGGGGTTATGTTTCCCCTTTTCCAGTCAGTGGGAACTTCACCAGACTGCCATGACTTCTCAAATATGATGGATAGTGGCTTAGCAACTTCATCCGCCAGTTCCCTCAGGACCCGCAAATGCATCTCATCAGGTCCCATGGACTTGTGCACCTTCAGGTTCCTTAGATGGTCTCGAACCTGGTTTTCTCCTACAGTGGGCAGTTCTTCATTCTCCCAGTCACTGCCTTTGCCTTCTGCGACTTGGGCAGTGTGGCTTGAGCACTTGCCGGTGGAGACTGAGGCAAAAAAGTCATTGAGTACCTCAGCCCTCTCCAAATCCATAGTAGCTTGTTCACTTTAAAGCTCAAATGTTATCCTTGTTTGATAGGAAATTACCTTTAACAACTGACAAAGCCCAATAATTTGCTTTACAAGCATACTGTGTGTAGGCACAAATAATTTTAAGATCTATCAACCACCATTCTGTATATAAACGTTCCTTTGCAGTAAAAGGCACAAGTACTTATTATTCAGCAGATGGTACTTAAAGTATTACCTATTCTAGGTTACAGCTGCTAGCAGAGGGCATTGTTTTACTCACAAATAGCAACAACATGCTTTCCAGACAAGCTTAAAAGCAAAGTCTTGATTCCAAAAGGTTTATTAGGTGGAGCTTTTTATCTAATTCTCTAAGAATAAGACAAAATTAAAATTCTAATCTGTACCAAGTAAAGTTTAAAAGAAATTTTGGAGCAATTATTCCTTTGATCTGTCATAATTTTTCCAAATTCCAGATCAGGAATACTCAGTGAGTACTGGAAAGACAAATAAGTAATGTTCACAAATTACTTTGAGGAAGGAAATACTGAAGTGTTATCTATTGACCTATACAGCTCGAGCACCAGCATGGTTTCTTTTGAACACTTCAGCCAGAAGAGTTAAATCATTAAACTATACACACGTGTGCAAGTGTGAGATGTCAGCTGTGATTAGTCCTAGCGTGTTTAAATAAGGAAGAATTTAAAAGTAATCCGGAGCCACTGAGCAGAAATGGATTACTAGATGAATGGGAAGAAAGAGCTTTGAAAGCTTTTAATTATTTTAGTTAGAAACCTCAGAGAGTACATATTCATATATCAGTATTAGCTTTGGATTTGTTAGGAAAATATTTTCAAAAAACTTCAGAAGTTTATCACAACTAAAGTCCCTAACCAAGAATAATCACAGAAATATTCTACAGATCATCCACTGCTGGGACAAACGGGACACTTTCTAAAGTGCTTGCAACACATCCTCCATTAAAGGTCTGATGTTAGAGCTAGCTGAAAGTCAGAATTCCCATTCAAAATGAAAAGCAAAAATTTCTGCAGAGGTAAGAAAATCTGAAATAAATCATTGGTTTCTCTCACCTAACAAAGAAATAATTCTGTAACAGTAAATTCTGAGAATTTTCTCAGCCCACCAAGCACGCTGTCCTGGTTTCGGCTGGGATAGAGTTAATTTTCTTCCTAGTAGCTGGTATAGTGCTGTGTTTTGGATTTAGGATGAGAATAATATTGATAACACGCTGATGTTTTGGCTGTTGCTAAGCAGTGTTTACACTAGCCAAGGACTTTTCAGCTTCCCATGGTCTGCCAGGTGCACAAGAAACTGGGAGGGGACACAGCCAGGATAGTTGATCCAAACTGACCAAAGGGCTATTCCATACCATATGATGTCATGCCCAGTATATAAACTGGGGGGAGTTAGCCGGGGGGTAGTGGTCGCTGCTCAGGGACTGGCTGGGCATCAGTCGGCAGGTGGTGAGCAGTTGTATCACTGTTTTTTTCTCCCTTGGGTTTTGTTCCTCTCTCTCTCTTCTTGTTTTCCTTCTCATTACAATTCATTATTATTATTACTATTATTTTGTTCCAGTTATTAAACTGTTCTTATCTCAACCCCCGAGTTTTCTTACTTTTGCTCTCCCGATTCTCTCCCCCAACCCACTGGGGGGGAGTGAGCAAGCAGCTGCATGGTGCTTAGTTGCAGGCTGAGGCTAAACCACGACACATGCCTATCTCAGGAGTCCTAACTACAGCCGGCTTTCACAGTGCTCCCATGTTTGTTAACAGTCCCAGTTCTACGGCAGGAAGCCTGACAGCTCTGGTGTCCCTGATTACTAGGGTATATTGCTGCTAGTCACTCCTTTCTACAGAACTCTTCCTAGATTTGGACAGATTCCTAGGTATGGTACCTATGTTTAACTTTAATTTATGGGAATATTTTGTGTGAGTAAGTTTAAATGTGTTTCCAAAACCAATCTAGATTTATAGCATACCAGAAATAAATGCTTATTTGACAGGCAGTATGATATAAAGACAACTTTTCCCATAAAGCCAGACAAAATAAAACAAAAGTACAAATAGAAAGAAAAACCCACAACCCTAGGAAGCTAGAAATATTTTATTGGAAAAGATCTCATATATGAACTTCTAAAATAATCAATTCATTCTCTCACCCACAGGTAAGTAAATATTGCATCAAAGTAACAACTAAAGGTGCCTGGAGGAGGAGCTGGGGAAAAAAAGGCTAATTGTTTTGCTGACGGCCAAAGAAGAAAGCAGAGGCAGAATCAGAACACGGACATTCTTCCATCTTAACTCTCTGGTTGCTCCTCTGGTCCATCCCCTCTTTAACAGGTGAAGTAGCATTAGTTCTTCAGTTAACAATGTAAGTATTTTGTAATATCTATCTACTGACCGAAATATGATTTGAAGTGTACGTTACTTTGGACTTATATGTCCCTAGCTTCTTTGCAGTAGATATTTAAAAGCAAGTGTTGCAGTTCTTTAGTATTCATTTTTTTTTAAATAGAGAAATATTTCTCAAGCCTTCCCAGGTACCTGTACAACAAATGCATTGATAAAATCTAGCCAGAAAATGAGAAGCAGTCCCTAGTTGGAGAGCACTTTTGAACTACACTCATATACTTGTACCTACACCGCCACGATACTATTGGTAGGATTGTATTGTACTGCTGATTTCTGCACAAGAAAAGCAACAAACTTTTATATCACTTCTTCGACGCTAAAAGTAATTTTACAGCTGTACAGTTAAAAACCAAACACATTCATACTAAACCAACTATTGGTTCCTCCTCCAAGAAAATAAAAAAAAAGAAAACCAAAACAAAAACCCCCAAACCAAAATTAAAATCCACAAAATCTACAACTGTCAGAATTTCAGGATAAGAAATTCAGTTTTCATTATAAAAGTGTTATTTAAATATTACTATTATTAATAAATTAGCTAAACTGCCACGCAATGGGGTTTACTTGATAAGCTTTGCTCTTGTGTTTGTATAGTGCTGTTGGTATGGATTGTATTTCATGGAGATAAAATATAAGCTACCCTTCTCAAATTCTTTCTCTCTAATGCAACATTTGTAAATTCACATATCCTGCTCCAGGATCAGGAGTACTAACAGAATGTTATGAAATGTATTTCCATGGCTCCATGGGTACCTATAAATAGTGCTCTACAATATTGTTTGCATTTGTGAACATCAGATGTCTTTACGACAAAAATGGTTTGTCTGTACCACTCACTTATTAAGGGGAAAGTAAAGGCAATTTGAGGTCACATGTGTCCCTAATATTCTGAAAATGCAGTTATCCAAGCATATACACTGTCTTGAAAACTCCCCTCTTTGTAGGGAAATATAACTGGTATGCAAGATTAATGTATCGAAATTGCAGAAGGTACCAAAATGAAAGCCTGTAAGTACAGAGTTTTTTTCTTTTAAGAAAGCAGGAGAATCTGTGGTATGACCTTCTTATGACCCTTTTTTAAATAAAGCTTCCCTTTTCCCCTTTTATTTTTCTCTTCCCATCAAAAAACCCTCAACCTCTCATCAACTCCAATACAAAATCAGATTACAATCTACTGAATCTAATGATCACTCTTCTGAGCTAGCACTGACAGTGTAAATAAAGAATAGTTTATATTAAATATAAAACCAGCATAAGCTCTGAACGATACGATAAAAGTTTAGCTGTGTCATCAATAACAGTCAATGTACACTGGCAGACATTTTTGATGCTTTATTCTTGGAAGTATTCTTTCAACTCCCAAGAGGGCTGTATGGAATACCATTCCACTTAAAAAGTGGGAAGTCTCGAGATGGGAAAGAAGCATTACGGTAGAGTCTCACTATACTCCATGGTGGACTTAGGGATCGAAATTCTACACCAAAACAAACAAAGAAAAATAAGGCCTCCCAAAAAACTTCCCCAACTGTCAAGAGATTAGGAAACCCAACCTGTCTTTCAACTTCACAGAAGCTGAAACTGAACATGCCATGAAGAGCTTGATCAAGTCTGAATCACAGGTTTTACAGAACTTGTGACTAAAATAGCTCTATAAACTTGTGTTACAACTGGCACAAAAGCCTGCTTCTCTCTCTACCTTTATCTGAAATCAAATTGTTTATCACATTCCTTCCTCTTACATCAGCTCCTTGTGATGAAAGCAACCCAGTGATTAATACTTTTTATTAGGTTGGTTCCAGTGACTTGAAATGAATTTGCCCTGACTCCTTAAGCATGCTACCACACCCACTGCATGGCACTCCAACCATGCTAGGAATGCACAATAGAAAAAAATTATCTTAGACGATACTTCATAAATCTATAGCAATAAAATTAGCTGCATGAGAGCTTCAAGCACAAATAATCTTCAGGAGGTTCTTCCTCCTTCTCTCCAAAAGAAAAGAGGCAAACCAATAGCTTTAAAAACCTGGAGAAGGCACTGTTCTCTTCTGTCACTTGCACTCTTCTCTGTGCTTTCCTATAGCTCATTAAGCAAAGCATGCTGCAGAAGACAGAAATGGAAAACAGTCCAAACTCTTTTCAATTTTGTAATTACAAAGTGACAAAATAAGAGGTTTTATCCAAGTCTTGCTCACATAGCTGTAATCTATCTTCTATTACACCAGGATCACAGATTTTATCTAAATTTACAGACTGAATTCTCTATGTATCCTTTTGCAGTGTAAAACCAAAACATACTAGATAAAGGATGGGAAGACTTGAATTAGCCTTGACACTGGCTGACATCAAACTATACTTAACAATTAATGATATCCCCTGTACTAATTACAACTTGTCTTGGCTTAAGTAATAGCTGCAATTTTTTTGCCTTCGGCATGATAGGAGTAAGATCAACTGTACAAAAAAGACACCAACTTAAAAGTGATTCAGCACTGGATGGGGTTTTTTTAATTACCAATTACTTGAGAACTGACTAGACAGTCATACCTTGCCTCAACTGCAAGGAGCTGTTTGAACTCCCTTCACAGCTGACTACATAACCTCTACACAAGGGTACCTCACACTGAGTTCTCTTCTATCAGGTTTATAGATTAGGGAGAGACTTATATTTCAAAGGTTTGTTGACATAACTAGATTACATGCTTTCTTCTTGCCAATACACGTAAAATTATATAAGTGAAAAGCCCTTTTTCTTCAGATTGTAAGGTGTTTATGGTCTCTCCACTAAAGAGTTTTGTCAGTACCTCTCTCAGCATAGCTAAGCAGACCTTTATATGAAAATAATTGATCTATCTCAGAATTAAACCAATAAACAAGGCTACCTAAGACAACCACTCTGATTTGTTACCAGATCCTGCAATATTATTCATGGGTAAAGTGAAAACAAACTCCACAAACATCTTTACACCCAGGATGGGCGTACAGATGCATCCTGACAGTAAGAGAGTTCAAACTCTCAGCCCGATCTAGGTTTATTTTATGCAACTTATCAATACACAAACTAACACTGGTGCACTTTCTGTGTTAAACTGGCAGGACCCCAAGATGCCTGAGGTGTCCTGATGCCACCCGCCTTCGGGGCAGCCCTAAAGGGCTCCGAGCACAGAGGCTGCGAGGCGCCGAGGCCTGGCGGGCTGCCGGACCCGCCTCCCCAGCGCTGTGGGAGGGCGCGGAGGTGCGGGCTGGTGGCTCCCCGCGGCGAGGGGCACAGCCCGAAGCCGGGCCGGCCTCAGCGCAGGGGGCGACGCGCTGAGGCCTGAGGAGAAGGCGGGGAACCGCGCTTCAGCCACCGCAGCCCTGTGTGTACACACCGGACCCGGCTACTCCAAGGCAAAGGTTGCCGAGGCACATCCCACGCCTGCTTCCTGGGGGGGGAAGACTTCCTTATCACACAACAGCCCCGCCTCCTCCGCCGCCTCCACCTCCTCCTCCTCACCCGCGCCGGGCGACCGCCTCCATCTTGCCACCCCGCCGAGCCGGGCGCAGGTGCGCGCCCCCCCTTCGCCAGCCGGCGACTGCGCATGCTCGCCAGCGGCAGGTGCGCGTCCCCGCCCTCCCCCGGCCGGCGCCCCTCCCTGCCGCGCAGGCGCTGTGCCGGCGCCGCGCGCTTGCCCCGCCCCGCCCCCGCGGCTGGCCGCTGGCTCGGCGGCGCGGCAGGTGCCAGGAGCCGCCGTGGCCCCGCCCCCTCTCCCCTGTCTGAGGGCGGAGGCCCCGCGGCGGCAGGAGCCGGCGGAGCGGCCGCGGTTGCCGGGGGCTGTTGGCTTCGGGCCGCGCCGCTCGCCCTCCCCTTCTGCCTCTCTCCCCCCTTCTGCCTCTCTCCCCTTCCCGCAGCGCGCTCGGGGGCACCCGAGGGAGAGATAGGAGAGAAGAGACCTAGCCCCTCCGGCGGCATGAACCGGCCTCACCGCGGGGCTGCGGGCAGCCGGGGCCTGGGCACCATGGAGGTGAAGAGTAAGGTGGGTACTGGCCACCGTGCCGGAGGGCCGCGGGCGGCGGCGGCGGCGCCGGGACGGGACGGGAAGGAGCTGGCCCGGCCTGGCCCTGCCCTGCGGGGGCGTCTGGTCGTAGGGTCGCTGTGGAGAAGGGCGGTGAGAAGCAGGGACGGGGGGCAGGGAGAGCTGCTGACTCACCTGCTGGAGGTGGCACCGGGGGCGAGGGGCCGGCGTCCGCCGGTGCACGGCCCCGGTGTGGCTTGAGCGCCTCTCAGGCCGTCGGGCTGCGGGAGGCGGTGGTGCCCGGACTGCGGCTGGGGGCGGACCCCCTTCCCCACCTGCCTGTCCCTGCCCCAGCCAGCTCCCGCTGGTCTCTCGGGCTGCTCGGCTGTTACAAGGCTAAGGCGGTGGGAGTTAGGTGGTGGTGTCGCTTACTGGGTGCGCTGTCTGCAGGGGGAAAAATAAGTATTGTTGAAGTATTTTTAAAAAACAGGTTAGTGGAGTTTGCCCCTTAGCTTCTGCGTAGACTAAAAAACATACAGAGAGGTAGATGTCTGGGGAACGTTTGGGATAACTGGGCCAAAAGAGGTATTTAGAGTCATAATTCACAAACTCCAAAACCTGTTCTTTGTCTGAATTAGAAAGAGAATACATTTGTTTAATTTAGTGACTGTTTCTGTACTTTTTTTTTATTTAGCTTAGTGAGTATGTGTTTCTGTACTTTTTTTATTTTGGCGGGGTAGAGCATATTCTTATAGCTTGTATTACTTGGTAGAGGTAAGCCCTGCCTAACTTACCTTAAAGTAGAGCTTTCCTTCTTTTAGAGGCTGTCTGAGGATTTTACACTGGCAATTGTTTTATGAGTGTTTATCTGTATCTTATGGCTTATACCAACAGTTTCTTGTGGTCGAAGCTTTGCACAATTTGTAAATTCTCTCATGGGTGTATCTGCATCCATTCTTCCCATTGCTAATTTTTCATGTGCTGGTTAGGCAAAGTCTTGCTGACAAAACTTTGATGTTCTGCAAGAAATTAGATTTTTTTGTTCTGGTTTATATTTGTAATATTTTGTTGACGAGTCATTCTGCAGTTAACAATTGTAAAATTGTTGGATGTGCAGTATTAGGTGGAGTGTCAAGCTATTAGTTAAATAAATGTGTGTAACTTGAGTTAAAACCCCTTTTTTCATTGTCTAGGCAAATTGCAAGTGCACCTACATGGGAATGTGTTTTCTTCCATTGGTAGAAAAATATCTCTTGTGGGCCTTTTTCTTTTTAAACTGGACTACAGTCTGTTGTCTGTATTCTGTACCTTCCCTGCTAATCAAGTGTTACAGCAGCAGTATAGGTGAAGCAGTCAGGACTTGTGTGGTTTTTTAAGGATAACATATCATAGTGCTGAAACTTCTAGAAAATGTATGATTGGTCTCTATAGCTTGAATTATGATGATTTCTTTAAAGTGTTAACTTAACTTTTCATGTGGACAAAACCAGAAAGCACAGGAATACCTGATAGCCATGATTTCAAATACTAGTTAAGCATAGCTGTTACTGTGGTTGGTGGAGTCTTTTTTTTCATCTATGCTCTTACAAGGCTGAAAACAATCAGTACAATGTGTTTATAAACAAAATACTACCTTAGCCCAAAATTCTAGGCTTACTGTTCCCCCATTGTGTGTTTTCCCTGATTTAAAATATATCTAGGGATCACCTGTGTGATGTGTTCTTTGGTGTTTGTACAGAGAAGTGTAGAAGTTCTAATGAATAGGGACTGTCTCTTAAGTGCATATTATGAAGCAGGTTTCAAGGCATTCCTAGAACTACTTGTCCCTAATGCATTATTTAACAGCACCTTGATTTAATATAGCATAGGAGTCATCTTCCTTTTATGAAAATAAGCAATTCTAAAGAGGAGGAAGAAGAGCTTGTGTGGGAGGTGGAAGGGACCATTACTGTGGAGTAGTCTAGGCTTTGAAGGCTTATCAGTGATGTACAGCTTTTTATTTAGGTATTCCAAATCAATAATCAAATGCCAGCACAGCCCAACTGTAGTTGCAGTTATGGAAAATCCTTTTGTTAGTCTAGTTTATTCAATTTGGGTAACTGGTCTGAACTTGCCCTGGGGAATCCCCATAGTATATTAATTCCAGTTAGCCATTTTTCTTGTCATAGAAAATAAAATTTTATACTCCAAACTAGAGTTCCTGGTGATGGTGTGACAGCCCCAAAATAAAATTCTGGTTCTCTAGATATAAAATTCAGGTTTCCCCCTCTCTCTCTTATGATTTGGAATAATATTTTTTTCAGAATGAAATCTAATATGCGGATAAGACAGATATGGTTACTGTAGTTCATGTTCTATTGTTGCTGGAGACTTACAGTGTAGCAGCAGTATGCTGTGTTACAGAGGACTTAAAGATGTCTCTCACAAGTAAGTCTTACTTAAGTGAGTATCTCTAGTAACTTCCTAGTATGCTGATACAGCTTGTACTGTGTTTTCGCAGATGAGTTAGCAGTGTAAGAGCATGCGTTTGTAAAGAGCTCAGGTGGCAAGGAGCCTTCTCTTCTTAAGCTAGTCTCTTCCAATCTTTCATCTCCTCTAAACTTGTAAGTTGTGACTGCAACCTTTTTAATAGAACGGAATGCAACAATTGATATAAAATGAAAACATTTCAGGGGGTTAAAATAAACTATGAAATTGCATAGTTGTACTTTGGTCTTTTATCTGCTTTATAACAGTATCGAGCATATGGCAAACCGTGTTAGGAAATAATAGCCAGATTATTAGTCTTTTAGTGTTTGCATCAACTATGTATAAAATAATGTGGAAAAAATAAAAATCACACGTTTGAAAAAACTGTCCCTTTGTATGCTTGCTGCAGTAGGATTTAACATTTACTCCAAATTGAGTGAGGTTGTTGGCTTTTTAAACTTTTCTTACTGAACTATATTTACGTAGTCTTTCAAAGCCAAACAATTTAAATTGATGCAATGCACAGACAATTCCTGTGGCATTCATACTTCACATAGCTGAAGAAAGATTTGAGAGACACAGGATAAAGTCTTTCACTGACGTCATGATTAAATGTGCTGCTTCTGACGTGATGGGAGTTCCTCCTGCAGTCTTTTCTTTGCTTTTCTTGTGACCACGTATGAATCATCCCTTCTGCCTTATTGTTAGTTAATGTTACTGTAATTGGAGTATTTCCAGAAGAGGAATGCTCCCAGATAATTCATTTATTTGAAACTTCTGGAGGAGGGTGGGGTGTTGGAAGGTGTAGCTTGTTTTGCTGTGCTGTATTTGAATTAGCATGGTGCTAATATGCTAACAATGGGGTCCTTGTCTCCTTATTTTCATTCCTTTGTTTGTATGTGAGAACTCTAAAGCTTTTATTCCCCAAAACGTTGTAATCAAATGTGAGGTAAAGGCTGGTCTGGAGGTACTGTGCACCTTCACATCTACTGTGTGTAACTTGTAGCCAAGTATGTAATACTGAGGCTCAAACTCAATACTGAGTCAGTGAGTATTTTGTTCCATGTGCCCTTCTGTTCTGCTTAAAACTAAACTTGCTAAAGAAATTATTTAAAGTCTTTATGTTCACTGTAGGTCAACAATAGAATTCACAAAAAAATGCTGCCAACTGACTTTTTTGTTTGTTTTCTATTTTTTAGTGATTAGTTTATTACCCTTTTGATTCATATACAAGCTGGTCTGCTTTTAGTAACCTGGCTGCTGCTATCTCTTAATTCCTTTTAGCATCTTTGGTGTGTTGTGTGTGCCCAATATGGAGGTTTTGGAGTAATTTTTATCCAATATTTTGTTTGCTTTGGGTCTTGCCTGTGTTGGGCAGAATGCTATAATTTTACCAGTTATGCTTGCTAAAATTAGAATTTGTCTAGTCTACATCAAATGTTTACTCTTTTATTTGCACCCAGTTTAGTCTTATGCCTACCACCACTGAATCATTGTTAGCATTGTTTTTAATAAGTGTTTGTAGTATAGGTGATATAGGAGACTGAAGCTCGAGTGGACTAGGGAGCTGCGTGGGGTTTTTTTGTTGAATGATCATACTGACTAAGTGCAAATGCTGCCCCTGAAAGTACAGAAAGTACAGTGCCAGTGATTAAACGTTTGGGGGTGTTTTTTGCATATCTTCTGAATCTTGTCTAGTTTATACCCTGGTTACAACCACATTTTGAAAGACTATGTAATCAAGATTTGAGTCTTGATCATGCAGGCAAATCTGAATGCTCTTAAGTAGTGGCTGGTTGCCTCCTTTGTATCTGTCTTTAGGTAAGAGGAGAATTGACCTGAGATCAGCTCACCAAAGCTTTACTGCACATAGTTTGTACTGAAAAGCAGCAGCCATTCTTTGTCATCTTCAGGCCAAAGTGGCTTTTTCATTTCTTGTCTGAGCAACTGGGAATCTGAAAACTACTCAGTCTTGCATAGATTAACCATAGCTCTGTAACAATCTATACACACTGTTCTAAAGTGCACTGAAATTTCTTTGAAGAAGTTCCAGGTAGTCACGTACCATAGGAGGTTAATCATAATCTTGTTTTTGAGCCACCAACATCAGTGCTGGGTATGAATTCCGTCCCTTACTGAGAGCCTGGCTGTTTCATAAGCATGTAAGGATCTGCAATTACTCTTGCACTAGTTTGTCACCTTAATGCTAAGCTCCCATATTAGTGAATGCTTTGACCTAAACGGAACAATGAAAACAACTTTTGCATATTCAAATGTACATGTTTTATCAAGACCAAAAATAGTTATAACTTTGGAAAAAACCCCACAGTTTAAACTGACCTTTTTATGCCACTTCAAAATTATTGGTTGTAGTTCTTAGTGCACTTTTAATTCCATAACATTTCTGGTTTAACACTCAAATCATTCTATTGCTTGAGGATGTTGGATTTCCATATAAATGATGTAAGATATATTTTGTTGTAGTTTGGAGCAGAATTTCGACGATTTTCTCTGGAGAGATCCAAACCTGGAAAGTTTGAGGAGTTCTATGGATTATTGCAGCATGTGCACAAGATACCAAATGTTGATGTCCTAGTGGGATATACGGACATTCATGGAGACCTGCTGCCTATCAATAATGATGACAACTATCATAAAGCAGTTTCCACAGCCAATCCTCTACTCAGGATTTTCATTCAGAGAAAAGGTAGGTGCACTTGAAGTCTGTGAATCATCTGTTTATCCAGTTATACTGTGTTGCAGTAAAGTGTGACATATGGAGGAAAAAACCCTTCAGTCCTATGTCATCATGTTGAATTCCATAATTATGGATCATGAAATGTATTCACAACTCGTGTCTCTTGCAAGAGCTTCCTCGGGCAACCTATTCATACTTTGTGCTTTTTTGCTTGTATTCAGTTAAAGTCAAGTTAAATCTCTAGCAAATGCTTCTTTCTGGTTTTATGTAAGCAAATTAAAATAAACTTTAAACCTCTAGGGTTTTCTGCTCTGTATGTTAGATGCCTTTCACTTAAAATTCCGATCTTGATCAGACAAGGAGAGAGGCCGTTACAGGATGGAAAGGAATCTTGAAAGTCTTATTACACGAAGTATTAAATGTCAGTATAAATTGAAGACTAACTTTGTAATATGCTACTCTTATCACACTTTCCTAATAAAACATTTTGAAGCTTTCAAAATGACAAGCTTATTTCAGTTAGCAAACCTCAAATGTGAGTGGTGCTTTGTTTGTTTGCCTTTAAAAATAGTGTGTCTTCTAGGCACAAAGTTCTGGTTGTTTCTTTCTTGTGTCTGCTTTTGTTCATGAAGAAAAAACCATCAGATTTGAAGTTGTATTTGTTCTTATCCAGGAGAACCTATTCAGTATATGGAACTGAAGGGGAGTGGAGAAATCTAGCGATGTGATTTGAAATTGTTTTAATCCAGAGAAGCCAAGAACCTGATTTCTGCCCTTGTTGGTTTTCTGCTTACTTGCATGCAGGTGTGAGTGTGCATGCATTGTGTATACATATATGAACACATGCATGTGCAATTCCTATCATAAGGCAGTCAGCTGATCTTTGAATAGCAGACTGCTTCTTGCTTAGCTATTTTATAAAGATGTGCGCTGTTTCTGGTTGTTGCTAAGACAGGCTTATTTTCCTTAGAAAATACTTGGGCATTGGAAGCTTTTATCAACTTTCCCACTCCAAAAAATGAATAAGCTCCACAACAGCTGGACACAAAAACAATATTCAAAAACAGTGTGGCTGCTTGCCAAAATGTGTTTGCTTTGTTTCTATTGAGGTTAGTATAGACTAGTAAGGCCTGTTTTCAGTCCTGAATTGCCAAAGGAATGAACTATTTGCTTTAATAGAACCCAGAGGCAGGAAAGGTCTATGATTCCATTTAATCTCCTACAGTAGCCATATGACGAGAACAGATAAGCCACTTTGTCAGACTGGGATTATTGAGGTTATATTTTAACACCATATGTTTTTAGGTTGTTACTAGTGTTACATTTGTAATAACTTGTACCTTTATTCATTGTACCTTTATTTAAAGCATCGTGGATTATCTCTTATTACTCTGGTGCAAGGAATTGATAATGGAATTGATATAACGCACAGAACTAAAAATAAGATTAACCCACTTAAGTTTATTGTGCCAAGAATTGATTAGCAGGAAAAGCTATGTAGAAAGTATCAGTTGTCATCACCTTCCCTTTGACAGGAGAGTCTTCTGGCTAGTTTAGAGAATACAGAGTTTAGAGTTTTAGAGAACAAACAACCCAAGCTGGCATCAGAGTCCAGCACTGTACTTTGTTCTGAATTAGTTGTGAACACTTTGATCACTTCTGTTGATTAAATTGAGGCTTTGAGTCCATTAGCATCTTTGCCATATAGAACAGAGGCTTGTTTGATGGAAAATAAGGAAATAACTTGATTCTGTATTTTATTTGTGATAATGTGCCTGTAACTAAAGCTGAATTGCAGGAGTTAGAGGTATGTCATAATTCATGCAGCGTAGTTTTGTTTAGGTGTGATTAATTTACCTGATTGCACAGATCTTTATTGGCTGTACCTCTGAAATTGAAAATCAAATGTATGAACAAATACCTGCTATTCATGGGGCAGCTTTGATCTGTGCTGTTTTGGAACTATAATAAATGACACAAGTTACTTTTCTACCTGCAAGACTTCCTGTGGCTTTCATACATTCTCTTAAATAATCTGAAAAATTTCTGTGGGTTTTCTAATGGAACTTTACCTTTTTTTGTATTTCCAGCAATAATAGTTGGGAATTTAAGATCTTTGGCAAAAAGCCACTGCGGGGAAGAGGGAAAGCTTTTGCTGTCTTAAAAGATATGAAATTTTATTACACTGTCTTACCTATTTAGAAGCTACATGCAATTTGTGGAAAACTAGCATAAGGTATGAGCAGACTACAATAACATCTAGGGTAAATAGTATTAACTTCTTAGTATATTGCATCTAAGGAACACCTTAAGTGGTTGAAATGGGAGCAACAAGATGCTTTTACAATGCTATTAGTAAGTGACAATTGTGATAATGTGACTCCAAAATTTCAGAAATTTTGTTATGCCAGAGTAAGCACTCTTTTCTCTTCTGTTTGATTTTGACTCCTAATTTATGAAAGCTAGGAAGTTGTCTGTTCTAAGTATTTATCGGTTAATGTGGTAAGAAACCTAGACATCCTGTAATGAAATGAAATCACATTATTCCCCTTAGACTCTTCTAATTATATTTAACTAAATTCATTTAAAATATTTTAAACTGTTCTCCAGTGCTAAATCTAAACTGGAGCTTGATATTGCACAAGTCAAGAATGACTATCAGTTTCCAGAAAACAGTTGCTTATTGGAATTTCATTCTGCAGTCTAACAGATTAACAGGTACTGTTGACATCTGGAATTTAAAGGTTAAATTGATGTATCATGATTAAATCCAGATGTATGGGAGTCGCTCTGTCTGTGAGAAAAATCTTGCTGAAGATAAAATAGTGTGTGGGGGACATAGTCTGTACAGACCCTGAAGGGCAGTTCTGCTTGGGGGACTCTGCATTGTAAATACAAGAATAATAGAGATGATAACTTAACAAAAGATACGTTTCCTTATAATGTCCTTAAAACTCGCTTGCAGAATGTTAAATTACAATATACAACTCCTGCAAGTTCTGCATATGCATGGCTGTATATAGTAAAATGGAGGTTCTTTGAAGGGTTAATTTGTTTGTGCCTCTTGAAGTAGACTTTTTCACTGAAAAGCTTTATTTTGGTGAAAAGTAGGAGAGTTGGCTTTTTAAACAACTGTGTAGGGAATATCCTAGCTATTCTGAGTCCTCTTTCTAAAAACATAGGTTAGTTTCCTAAAACCATGTTTTCTTACAACTTGTGACTAAATAAGAGACAAGATTTGTAGGGGCTTATTTAAAGAATGCTAAATTGCATCTGTATTCAAATGTGCTAATGATTTGGGGGGTTGAAAATTTAATTCTTGAGGGTTAACTCTATGTTGCTTTGCAAATAGATCAGAAAAACATTTTATGTCTTGAACAATGTTAAATTGAAACCAGATTGGCATTTGTGGGCCTTTGTTTTAAATTTCATGTAGTTACTATATACAGATTGGTGCCACCTTGAGCTTGAAACTGCTAGGGGAAAAATCATTCTTGCACTATATGGAAGTTCTCCTTAACACTATCTGTAGTTAACACCTTGTCCTTTGGCTTTATGCCAAAATATTTGCTACTGCAGCTTTAAACTGATTAGCTAGGTGCCAGAAAAAAGGTGCCTTGTACTCGATAATATTGCTTTAGAAAATTTGTTTAGCAGTGGAAGAGAGGTTAAACAGAATCATGCTGCTTGGCTGAGATTTGGAGAAATGAGTTTTCATCAACCTTTCACTATTTCTTTTTCCCTACAAATTACATAGCTATAACTGTATATCTTAAGGTTTGTGCTAGTTTTGAATTATTAGACTACTAAGACTAGTTACAATGCAAAACAACTACCTTCTGGTGCTTTATAGCTTCTTAAATGTTTTGACATGGCTTGCAACTTGGGATGCTTTTACTTCAACAATGTGTCATGTAACTTAAGAAGGAAGTTTCTAAAAGCAAAGCACCAGCTCAGTGTTAAGATTTCTGATTGTGTATTTGTCTTCTGAAAGAGACTTTTAAAGTTCATATCTCTTCTAATAAATGTCTTTCTGATCTTAGGTTTTGTTTAAAAAGCACTTTTGAATCTGTTATTTCACAGATATATTTACATAATATTTCTTTCAAAGCCAGTCCTTTTGCAACTGATTTTGATGTTTCTCTACTAACTGTGGAAAAATTTGGTTTGGACAAAGGTTTTAAGCCTTATCAGCTGATAGTTGTGGGAAAGCAAGTTGGGTGATGATTTTTGTGAACTCTCTTGTTGGGGAAGGAAGTTGTGAATAGTTCTACATCTAACTGTTGGGTAAAGAGCACAAACTTACTGTGATCATTTGCAGGACACAATAAATCTACTTCTTGGATGCAATAAATGCATATGTGTTTGTATATGTAGTACATGCCAAACTTAGCATGTAGGCACAGAAGGCCTGAGAGGCAGGAAGAGAGATCCTGGTATGTGACCTGCTATGAAGGTGATGAAGCCTTACAGCCCACTGTGGCAAGCTGGGAATGTCCAATATGATATACATTTGATACGACAATGTGTAAAATACCAGATACTCTAATTCTTTGACAAGAATCTGAATTTGTGCACTTTGAATTTAAGGAGAAAAACCCCCAAACTGAATACCTTTTACTGTTGCAATGCATGTGGAAGAGCACTTGTAAGAAAATCAATACCAACAATGTTTTGATACACTGTTTTCCTGTGTACTGTTTGTAAACCAACTCTTCTACTAAAAGCAGAAGAAACCTAGTTCTTCAGTGGTACCAATATGTTGGTATCTATATCCTAGAGTTTTCATCAGCAGCTTGCACTCTAGCACAAATTGTGCATGTGCAATTTTCCTATTTGCTTTAGATGAACTTACTCTAAAAAAAAGAAGGTATAGTATGGCTTAAGGTCTGAACAATATGGAACTAGTTAGTTGAAATGCTTCCAACTTACTCATTGGCTCTCTGGAGAACTTCCCAAAGAACAGAGCTCTTCTGGAGCAATGCAGCGTTAAATGCCTAGAAATAAGTGTCACCACTACAAACCAAAAAGAAGTGATGCTTTTGAAATGAGGCAAAATGACATGTCTTGTCCATGCAATATCTCTCTGGTACTTGGAATATTTTTTCTCTAGTACTGTTGAATTTACCATTGCTTGTGCAGCCTTAAAACCAGAGTTATAAAGTATCAGATCTACACTACTTAAACATGCACTACACAAGTTTTTACATAGTTTTTGAGATCACAAAGATGCATACCATACTGGCAGGGGAGGGGGAAATCCATTACCTAAAAAAATAACCTTTGCACTCATTAACATTCTTAATTCTAATATTCAAGTCACCATTGTCATTGTTTGTCTAAAATCTTCACCTATATGATCACTTTCTTGCTGTCATTCTGTTACTCTGTATTTAGCAGTGAAAGATATATCAAGCAAGACCCTTCTGTCTAGTATCTTATTTCACAATTGCCCCTTCCAAGTTGTTTTGTAAGCGATTGTAGTTCCAAATAAAAAAGATAAGCTATTGCAACTCATTGAATTGCAAAAATCCTCCCAATGTAAGTACCAGATGTCTAACTTGAAACTGGTTGGATGGTTTGTCAGTAGAGATAAGGGCAAAACTTCTCACACTTTTTCTTTGATCATAAATTTTAAGCAAACATTAAAAGAATTTCTCCATGTTGTCTGAAAAATCAGTATGTTTTCAGCAATGGAGTATAGGATTTTTAATGGATGATCTTCAGTCAGTTAGATATCCCAAAATGCATTTTACAGAGAAAATGGTAAGTTTGCGGTTTTGGAGGTGTTTTACACTTCAGACATAGTCCACCTGTTAGATGCTTTGGTTTGGAAGGTTGGATTGTTCTTTAATCAACCCACTCTTCAACACAACTGATTTAACACTCTTAGGCATCTGAAGAATAGATCTTAGGCTATTTCTGAAGCCTTCTTGCTTGATGTTGAGATCTGATGATATTTTACTTTAACCTTAAATTACGTTTTTTTTCTCCTTAACCTCTTTTGCTGAAGAACAATAGTAATTCCATGCTTTTTCTGAGAGAACCTTTCAGACTCCCAAATAAACTAAAAATTATTTCCTGTATTCACAATCATCTAATTTAATGTTCTCAAGCATAGCTAGTGTAGATTCCTATGTTTGCTTCTACCTTCCTACTCTTCCTTGTGCAATTCATAGAATCTTAGAACAGCCCAGGTTGGAAGGCCTCAAAAGATCATCTGGTCCAACCTTTTATGGGAAAGGGAGCCTAGATGAGATTATCTAGCACCCTGTCCAGTTGCATCTTGAAAACCTCTAGTGATGGTGACTCCACTGTGTCCCTGTGGAGGTTGTTCTAGTGATTGAATGTTCTCATGGTAAAAAAAAAAAAGACTGACTTATATTGAGATAAGGCCTCTCCCAGTGCAACTTGTACCCATTGCCCTGTCTTCTCCATGTGTCTTCATCCTCTTGGTAGCCACCGTTTAAGTACTGAAATACTGTGGTGAGGTTCCCCCCGAGCCTTTTCTTCTCCAGAGAGGAAAGACCTAACTCCTTCAGTCTTTCTTCACAGGGCTGGTTCTCCAGTCCTTTGATCATCTTTGTGACCTTCCTTTGGACCCTCTCCAGTCTACATTTTTCTTGACTTGTGAGGACCGGAACTGGACACAGTACTCCAGGTGCAGCCTGACAAGCACCGAATAGTGGGCTGATCACATCTCTGTCTCTGCTAATAATGGTCCTGCGGATGCAGCCCAAGGATCTGGTTTGCCTTTGCTGCAGCAGTGCACTGCTGAATCATGTTCAGCTTGTCCACCAGGGCCCCCAGGTCCCTTTCAGCAGGCTGCTCCCTGGCCACACAGATCACAGCCTGTACCGGGCTCTTTGGTTGCCTCATCTGAGGTGCAGGACTTTGCACTTGTCTTTGTTAAACTTCATACTGTTCTTGCTGGCCCAGTCCTTGATTTAGCTTCACTTTTACCTGCTGATCCTAAGAAGGCAGGGAAACAGATTTTGCAGAGGCTGTCTCAGTGGGTGAAATGGGAGAGAAAAGTCCCTAGGGTGCTGTCAATAGGCACTTTATCACATAGTGAGAGCACTGTGGGGTGTCTGTGCTAAAGTAACACATGTGGAATAATTTCTGTTAGTGTTGCCTTTGTTCATTTGGTAACTCTTGCAGAAACACCAGAGTAGAAGAGTAGAAGTAAAAACTAACTATGCAAGGTGGATATAATATGCTAGAGAGGCATCCGTGTCCTCCCAAAGTAACTGAGATTGTCACAAAAGCAACTCCAGAGTATAGTATGGCCATGTAAACTTAGCTGTCTTCAGAAATAATTCCTGTTTGTGTCAATTACAGATCAAGTTGTTCAACAATGTAAACTTTAATACAAAAGATGTTCTGTCTTTCGCAAACAGCTTTGCCTCCCTTAAGGTGTGATATTTTTTTTTTTAAAAAAAAGAAATATAAATGAGGCTATCATCAGGACACATGTTTTTAAACCATGTTGATGAACTATTTTATTACTATTGTGTACACGCAAGATATGAGTTTATAAAAAGAAAAAAAACCAACCTTTGCTTTTTTTGGTGGGCCAATTGAAATTTGTTTCTTTTCCTGTTGTCCTTTATCTTTTAGAATACTAAGTCCAAGGCTGACTTAGTAGACCAATCATTCTTAAAACTCTTCTTGTTTTCAGCAGCCCTAATGTCTGGGGCAGGGAGGGGTTAGTACTACATGCTGCAATAGTGTTAGACTATTGCTTCGGAACTACTTAGTCCTGTCCTATTTTGCTTAAAGCATCTGAAGAGTCTAGGTATAACTGGTACATGTCCATATATCTTCATCTTAGCCTAGAAAAAAAATCTTCTGACTTACAACTCTCACTGTGTACTTTTTTCATCAGCAATTGACAGCTCTCCTGAAATTTCACACTAGGATAGCATTTCCATAGTTATTTCAATTCACAGATTGAAATGTATAGCAATTTTACTTTCTTGGTTATACCAATGGCATCTTAACGTGATAATACAAAGAAATCCCATCTTCTCTGAGTCCCAGGGTTAGTGCAAACCAGTTCTGCTTGATTTTTTTTTTTTATCCACTGCAGAAAAAAAATCTGTGCAGCATTGCAAAAATACAAGTGTAAATCCAAGGAAACTCAGATCTGCATATGTTTTGGTTCATTTTTTTGAGAGTTATAGTATATTAAAAAGAAAAATGGAAGCTTCCTTTGGTAAATAGGCATTTCAGACATCAGAATTGCTTCTGCAGAACATATTTTCTTTTCCATTAGAAGTATTTGTATGACTTGCATATGTTTTCTTTTTTTTAAATTCTAAGCCATTTGCATACTTCTGTATCAAATTGTGGCAGTTACAGCATTGCTTGTATGAAGAGTTTTGCTTGAAGTATTTGTGTGCAAGATCTCTTTGTTTCTGCTCCACAGCCATTTTACCTACATTGCATGGGGGCAGGGAAGAGTGCAGAATGGAATAAGCTTTCTGGAGTTTGAATCCAGGTCACTTGGCTAGCTTCCAGGAACTGGGCAATAATAGGCACACTGGCTGCTTTCCCTTTTTCGTTCTTTCTTTTCCAATGATCTGAAACCTGAGGAGAGAAAACTAACAAGTGGAATTACTCTGAATAAAATTAAAATGTTTCTAGGAATGTACTCAATCTTTCCATTCTAACCTTTCTCTCAAGCAGCTAGAATACAGTTCTTTGTGTCTCTGCTGCTGCTAACTTGCCTTAATTCTTTTGTGCACTGTCTTTGGTAGTAGGAAACCAAAAGTATTACAAACTTCAATGAACCTCATAACATTAAAGCTCTTGTTTCATGTGTAGAGAGAAATGTTTCTATTATAGAAAGCCAGAAACCTTCTAGATGAGATTTCATTCTGCTAATGTAAAACACGATAGCAATGCGATATGGACTGCGTATAAAGTGATCTAATCATCAATGTGCTATGTCTTACAGAAGATGCAGACTACAGTGCCTTTGGTACAGATACTATGACAAGGAAGAAAAATGTCTTATCGAATGTGTTACGTCCGGATAATCACAAGAAGAAACCGCACATTGTCATTAGCATGCCACAAGACTTCAGACCAGTGTCTTCTATTATAGACGTAGATATTCTTCCAGAAACCCATCGTAGGGTACGACTTTACAAATATGGAACTGAGAAACCCCTTGGATTCTATATACGAGATGGCTCTAGCGTCAGAGTAACACCGCATGGATTAGAGAAAGTTCCGGGGATTTTCATATCTAGGCTTGTCCCTGGAGGTCTGGCTCAAAGCACAGGCTTACTGGCTGTTAATGATGAAGTACTGGAGGTGAATGGAATAGAGGTTTCAGGAAAAAGCCTTGATCAGGTTACAGACATGATGATTGCAAACAGCCGTAACTTGATCATTACGGTAAGACCAGCAAACCAGAGAAATAATGTTGTGAGGAACAGTCGGACTTCTGGCAGCTCTGGTCAGTCTACTGAATCTAGCCTTCCAAGTAGTATGCCAAATATCTTAGAAAATTTCTTGCACGGAGAAGAGGAGAGCGATGAAGAGGATGTTATTATTGAAGATAGTGGTGAGCCACAGCAGATTCCAAAAGCCGCACCTACCAGCGAAAGCCTAGAATCGTTGACACAGATTGAAATCCTTCATGAGTCAACACAAAATGGATTCCTTCCTTCTAGTGAGATGAACTCGAATCATTCAGCAGGCAGCATTAGCATGGAATATGAAGTACAAGATCCAGATCATAAGTCATTAGAAGAAGATGGAACTATAATAACGCTGTGAAATTACATCGGTGTACTTTGTATTAAGCAAGGATGCCATACATGTTTTAATTTGGCTTAATATGTAATACATTTTATACCTCTCCACCTACAGAGCACTGCAGTTACATTAAAGGGGCGGGGGGGGGAAGTAAATACAAGAAGTTCAAAATTATGTTAGTTGACTAACTTCAGTTAATTCTGCACTTCTGTGTAAATACTTCACAAAGACAGAAGATAATTGATAAATGACTGAAATTGGATGAGGAAAACTTAAAATGAAAATGAAGGATAGCTAAGAGATGGCTGTGAGCCTTCTTTAAAGGTACTTTTTTAATGCAGAATACTACTGGTTTTATAGAAGTAAACTTCCATTACTGTGTGAGGTTGACTATCTAATGTACTGTGGTTTCATGTTCATCTGCAGTGCTGCTTATGTATGATGGAGCTGCTTTAGCAACTTCATTCCTGTTCTGGACTGCTGTTGAGCTTGTAGAGCTGTTTGTGTGGCTCTGTGTGTGAGGAAACTGAAAAATAAGAGTAGGTGGGATGGGAAGAGTTGTTCTTGGTTGGTCTAGTTCCGACTGACACATTGAGCAACAAGGATATTGATAGTGGTCAGCAACTTGACAACAGTCAGGATTTGAAGGTGGCGGCTTCTGAAGTTGACTGTTCCTTTGTAAGTGAATGTGCAACCACAGACTCATTAGTCATGCACCTTTACTGTATTTAATGGCCAGGTAAGCTTACTTTTAATGACTATGATTTTGAAATTCAAATGTGAAAGTCTTAACACTTATGTATCAAAGACCTGTTCTCATTTTAGTTTGCAATATTTAAGGATATAATTGGATTTAGTTGCTAATTCCAGTAAATTTCAAAGAAATCAAATGTAAACTTAATGCCATGGAAGTAACATAACATAATCTATGTTAAAATTGCAGTCCTAGTAGAAGCTGTAAAGATTTCTGCTAGGAAAAGTTTGTTGTAGTGAGTCTGAATTAAGTAAAAAGTGACTTTCTTCAAACCTAAACAAATTAGAACAGCTTAAATTAAATCCCTGGATTAAAAAAAAATTAAATCAGAATGAGGCTTTAATAGAACTTGCTCGAGCCATTTGATATTAAATTATTAATTACAATGAACTAAACTGTCAATGCAGATCTTTCTGTGTACCACTGGCTGGGTGTTTTGAATATTACAAAGTTGCTATATGTAAAACAAAATACTGATGACAAGTCCTGATACTGCAAGTGCATAAGTATGTGTGTAATCAGCTGCAAACTTACTAGGAGAATTGCAGGGAGAGGCTGCTAGCATTCCGTTTGCCTTTCCCCTTTTAGTACCTCCTGCTTTACCACTTTGGCACTCTATTCCCAACCTGACCCTTCTCTGGGAACATAAGTTGTGGCAGGAAAATGAGACGGGTACTAATAGGGTTTGGGGAGAAGGATGGATGGAGCTTCTCACCAGGGATCCAGCAGCCTATGTCAACCTCTAAGAAAGAAGTAGGATGCTACCAGTTCTGTACTGTGTTACTGTGCTTACCAGAGCCAGTAGTCTAGGTTCTTGGAAGCATGTTCTACCCTGTGGGGAGATATGATGGGTGGGAAAGGAGACTAACCACTTTCTTTTTTTCCCCTCAGTCTATCTTGGGGAAACAGCTACCTCTGGTAAACTTACTAACAAGAGACTAACTGTAAGTTTAATGTTAAGGCATCTGTGAAAGTCTTTATAGGATATCAGAGGCTAAAACTGTATTTGTTTAAGATTTTTGTGATGATGTAAACAAAATTGCTTCAGTTATTACTGCTGTTTAATTTTACTAAATGCAGATTTTAAATTCATCTCTCATAAGCAGTAGTATATTCGAGCCTTCAATACCATTGGAGTTCAAGTCTCATGGGTGTCAAGAAAGGTTATATTCATGCCCTTTTTGATTTATGGAGAGTTGGCATAACAGGCAATGTCACTCTACAAATGCAGGTTAGAGTTCTGCTTTGTCGGATTTATTTATGGTTTCTTCAGTGTGCATATGGATAGACCCTGGGATCTTTTCCAATATGAGCAAGAATTTTGAAGTGTTTTACTTATTTTGCTAATAATTACTAAAAATGAAGTAACTACATCCACTTAGTGTGAGATGAGGAAAAGAACTGTTCATTCTGCAACATGTAGATTTTAAATAGACATGTTTTCCGTCAGTGCTGCTCTACACTTCCTTTATTTAAGGAAGATTGTTTACTTTAAAATGTCTTTTTTTTTTCCTTTATCAAAAGACTTTCCTTCCTGTATGAAATAATCAGCGGAGGGTGACTTTCATTTATTATGCTAGTTTGCACTTCTGTGCCTTTTCTTTACTTGAATGTATTGTGAATAATCAAAGGAATAAAGGCACTTGGTTGAGAAGAGAAAGGAGATCCACAGATACAGAAAATGAACTGGTAGTGCACTTAATACAGGTGTAATGTTTTCCTTCAGTGGAAATACATTATGGGTCTAATGTGGTACATTAGTATTTTGCAGCTTGGATAATAGCTTTGAGCTATTAACTTACACAGGAGGGTTGAGTCTGAGAACGCTAGTGTTGCAACATAACTTATTGCTTAGGTACAAACACCCGAGGTTAGTGTGCTGCCAAACTCTGTGTGTTACCTAATCTGTACTTATAACAGATGCATGAATATTTTGAATATATATGCCAGTATTAAGGACTTGTAGAAATTTAACTAGGGTCCTACTCTAAATTGCATGAGAATTCATCTCTTAGGACCTTTCCTGCAAACTGATTAATCTAAATGTGAGATAATATTCTTTGACGCACGTCATGTTCTGTTTTACAGAAATTTGGTAACGTGTAGTAAAACTAAGCATTTGGGACTTGATAAAAACATTAAAGAATAAACCTAAAAATGGGGGTTTAAAAGTGTGTATTTACAGCTACAATGACAGACTGCACAGCATGTAATTGCTTAATGCTGCAGTTACCATAAAGTTTCTAAAGTTCTTCCATATCTTACTAATGCATACACTATTAATTATGAAATATTTTTAAATTGTTACTTCAGGATGATCAACGGTTGATTATGAGTGGCTAAACTTAATTTTATATATAAATGGTACTGGGGTTCAGTATAAGGTTTTTAAAAAATATGCTGATATTGCTAGCCTTTCATTCACTACCTCCTAAATTTTTTAACATCTTTACAATTTTCTCCTTGGAAGAAAATACTTAAAGGCTTGACTGTTTTATACAGATTTTATCTTTAGCTAAAAAAAGAAAAAATCCAAAAGTGATAGTGAGGATGCTATGCATGATTGACAATATTACGCTGCTATTAATGTAATCTTTGTGTATCAAGTATCCTGTACATGTAAATTGTATTTTCAATCCAGATTTTATAAATTAATTTATAAATATCCAAATTATTTCAAAATGGAATGGAAAACTAAAATTCCTTTGACTAGTGTTATATGTTGTGTACGTGCACAGTGGGGGGGACAAGTCATTCCTTACTTGTGACTGGGAGATTTAAGTGCACCTTAATAGGAAAAAGAACAAATTCTTCATAGAATTAAGATGCATTTACTTTGAAGTTCTGCTATGGTACTGGATAAGTCAAGCCTAACTGTGAATCACTTTTTTTTTTTCCACAGCTGAATTAAATGTAGGACAATGTTCTCACAAGCTGTCTTTAATGTGTATTTTTGTGAATATTATGTATTTTCTAATTAAATTTTACTTGCAATGTGATTTTTACATGAATGAACTTGTTTAAAATGTCAAATATCAGTATTTTTCTTACAACTTTAATGTATAATGTACATTGGTATCTCACTGAATGAAGATTGATTTTACAAAATCAAGCTAGATGTAGTTGTATATTAGTCTTATATTTTTACAGACTGGAATAATAAATGGATATAGAAATAAAATTGTTTTTTCTCAATTACTTTGTCAGACAAGTAAAAATGAAGAGGAATGTATCCTTATTCTCAAGTGTGAAAGTAGATGGGCTTAATTTTTTTTTTTTCTCTTGGGTGGCTAAGTGGGCTCTGTTTTCATAGCAGTCTTAAATGTTTGCTTCCTCTGCTCCCTTCTTTGGAGCAAATCTCTACACATGGAAAGTATGCAAGGGTTCAAAACGTTTGTCCTGCAGTCCTGTTGACTAACCTGTGATATGCTTGTTCCTACAGTAGCTGCAAATAATGAATTTTGCATTGTATCACTTGCCTGAGGACTGCTCATAGTGAAGTCTAGGTCATGAAGCCTGGGAGATGGTTCATCATCCTCCGTCACCTTTGTCAAGTGCTGCTGGTGATGCGGTTTTCACTGTTACTGTAAGTAACTGGTATAACTGTCTGTATTAAAGTTTTAACTTGAACTCATTCCACTTGCAAATGTTTTCTTCCGTATCTAATGCCTTGGCAGCCCTTGCAAACGTTTACCTAGTGACAAAAGACTTGAGTTTTGTTTAGCCCTTCTGTGTAGGGCTTTTGTGACTGCTGGTCTCTGGGCCAATCATGAGACTTGTATTCTGTACCTTCCTTCATATATGCATGACTAGTTTCATTTGTATGGTTCAGTACTTTTCATACGTGCCTACGTAGCTATGGGAAGGTGACAAAGACTGAGAACAGCACTACAGCATCTTAATATTGGTATGCAGCTGAAAGAACCCAGTCTATTTCATCTGTGCACTCAAGTCTGAATGTCTTGTAGATGGAAGAAATTTCTTAACTTTTCACAGAAACTGATGGCTCACCCCTTTGCTAAAGGAATGCTGAAATTGGTATGGTATTCTTGAAATGGTGTGAGCTTTAAAAATTCATCCTGCCTGTGTTAAAATTTGGGTATATAGTATTTTTTGAACTTCAGAACTTCTACCCAAATGTATAAAGCTCTGAAACTGGGAGAGATTTCCAAGTTACTGACCCTTCTTTAACATGTGAATTGCTGTAGGAGCAAGTAACTTTCTAGTATTGCTGCTGAAATTTTTCAAGTATCAGATATTTTGAATAAATTAGATATGAAAAAACGAGGAGCAAAATCTGAAGGATTGCAGACAGACTGCAAGATTAGACAATAAAATGACAAACAGTGCAGTGTAGTTTAAGTGTGCATATGTGGGGAAAAATCTGTCTTAACTTTGCATACGTAATGATGAATGCCAAGCAGACTTGCCTCTTGGGACCCCATCCTGGGTTATGGTAGTTTAGTGAAAACATCAGCCCCACACTTGCTAGCATTAAAACACAACTGTGTCAGGAAAGGAATAAAGGACAAAACTGATAACATGATTTTTTTGTATAAAACCATGGTTCAGCAATGCTTTTAATGTGTGCAGTTCTAATTGCTTATTTTCAAAAAGGATAGCAGACTGAAAAAAAGTAATGTCATCTGCATTATAGGATGTTTTTAGTATAACAAAACTGAGTAGTAGAGGACTGATCAGCCTGAAAAAGATTGTAAAAAAGCAATAAAGCTCTGTGGTAAACAGTTCTGTATGAGGAAATTAAATATCAACAGATGGATTGAAAAAGTGCAATTGAATATAATTTCCACTTACCAGCTCTGAGTTATTTAATTCATAGTGAATATTACCTCCCAAAGAAGTCATTTTTAAGGACGTCAAAAATATATTGAATCTAGAAGACACTATTAAGGTATACTTCGACAGAATTAGCCTGGTGTTGACCCAAACTCTCTGCAAATGCATCTCCTCCAGTGTTCCTTGGCTTGGGACTGACACTGACTGGGGGGGGTACTTTCACTGAGGCAGGAAGTGCTTTTTGCAGCAAGAGTGCAGACTCTTCAGCTGGACCATTAGTATCCATTACTGTTTCTGTGCCTTCCAGCAAGCTTCCATGTCTGAGAGAATTTGTCCTAAGTAAAATCCACTAAGAATCAAGGGGGGGCGGGTTGTTGCAGGAGTGAAGACTAAGGAATGTGTCCTCAGGAATGCATATATCTGAGGATAAAATAAGCTTAATCGGGTGCTTTAGGTTGGACAAGAACTGAAAGAGTAGCCTAATGCCAATATTGACCTGGACTGAATCTGCAGTGGAGGCACAGTACAGAAAGCTAATCTGGGACACTTTAAGAGAATGAGACTAAAATGCATACTCGTGCAGGCCAGCAATGCTGTATCTACAAATCGCTGTAATCCCTAGTGGTAGTTTTCCTAAACGAAGAAACTATATAGAGGAAGACTGTAACTTTCCCTACTGCTGCCTCCTTGAGGAAGGAATGCAACTGTTAAATACCACGCAATAACACGTCTGTCCTTTAAATGCCAACAGTACTTAACTTTTCTCAAGGTGATGAGCTCTTAACAAGGTGTTAGGACTTCAGTTATGTTATGAAACTGAAAACTCATGTATGATTACAGATACAAAGACTTTCTGGGTTTTTCATAAGTAATGAATTGAAAATCCTCCTTGGTATAACAACAGGAGAAAGATTTGGGCTAGTGCTAAATATCCCTTTGAAGTTTTCTTGTTATCTTAAAACTAGCTGTGGCATTCTAGTTTCAGACTTGTGTGAATTACTTCTCATGAGCATGTGTTCCTTGCAATACAAGTGTCAATATTCAGATACTATTATGTAGTAGTTGCATGTGGTAATGCTAGAGAGGAATAATCAGCTTCAAGGTAGCTTCATAAATGGTTTCCAATACTAGCATGAGGAAAAAATGTGTTGGACGGTAACAGTATTGTTCTTGGATGCTGTAGAAGTATGCAAGAAATGGTACAGCTGGTTCTTGGAGAGGAGAGATTGTAGCCAAGGCTTAAGAATTCAGACTCCTTGTGCAGCTATGATAGATCACTTGTCCTCTCAAATAGGAGGTAAATTTATCTCTGAGGACTTAATGTAGTATGCTTGATTTTAAAAGTGCTTCAGAAATATGAAGCACAAAGTGATTTGAAGTGCTGTGCTGTTTAGCCCACATTTCTTATTACAGCAATTCAGAAGTGTTGCTAATAAAAGATAATTTCCTGTCCTTCCAATTAACATTCCTTTCTACTTGAACTACCATTTTATTACCTGATAGTATAAGGAAATACCTTGCATTTCATCAGTATGAAAGACTTGTATCAGGCTCTGTGATGTTACGTTTAAGAGAGTATATAAGAGCATATTTATTGCCCCCACATTTGTTTTCCACAGGAGAACATGGTTCTCTTTCTCTGTGGTGCAATAACTTCTTCTGAATGCTTCTTCTTGAGCACCTGGTAATACTGAGTTACTGATATGGCTTTATTTTTGTAGTCACAGATGTGTTGGCAATGCTCTGGAACAGAGGAAGGGAGGACAAAGCAGCAGAGTTTGAGAGACAGATGAGAACAGCAGATGATGTGAAAGGAGCTAGAGAAGGTAGGGACATCATCCAGTGCAGGGGGTCATGCTTGTACAAAAAACACTTTATTAGTGTGGTTACAACAGACAAAGCTGATGTGTATCATAATCTGGTGTCTACATCAGTTCTGAAAACAAGTGGCCTAGTTATTCACAGCTGTAAGACAAAATGGAAATGAGAGTAAAAGGTAGGAAGCAAATAGGAGGTATGCTAACGAAGGAGGTAGAGAGTCCCAACATATTGCAGGGTATTTCTCTTGTGAGACACTGGAATTCCTACAAGGCCTTTCCTTTTTTTTCTTTTCTTTTGCTGTTTTGCTATTGTTCTAGATATTGTGGACCCAGTAAAAAAAAAAAAATGTGGGGTTCTCATTTTTCTGTTGGAGAATGCAAAGGATTTGGAATTCTTAAAATGCTGAGGAGAAGGGTATTGAATATATAAACATAGATTTATCTGACTTTCTGAATGCTACATAAGGTTACATAAAACCCCTGAACTTCTAATTCAGAAATTTTAAATCCCCTAATAACCTTGTTATTGAGTCTGCCCTTCATACTCTTTCTATCCTGTACTGTAAAATGAAAAAAAGTAGATATATTTTGCAAACTTAAGAATAAATGAGCTAAAACTTAATGCAAAAAAACCTACTTGCAAAAGGCAATTTCAGTGTTTTATTCAACATTGAAATGCTATTACTGTCTTTCAAAAATACTTCAGGTGGTTAGTAACTGGATCTGTATAATGTAGAAAAAATGTTTGATTTTGAGTCATCCTGCAAAGTTAGTATCTTGGAAAAAAAAAAAAGAAGTAATTCAAGATGTGGTTTTCCTTGTATTTTAACTGTGCTTTCTACTGATGAATTGTTAGGATAGTGAAGATAGAAGGGTTATCCTAACCTTACAGCTGAGGCACAGAGGTCACAAAGCCATTTGGTCATAGAAACAGAAATACAATGCATGATCTGTTCTTTTTAGCACTGTTTTCTCTTGAGAGTTTTCCTCTACAGTAAATAATGCCAATGCTAAAGCTCACATGGATGGCATAGTCTATATGAAATAATTGGGAGGAATCTAAGTTAGTGTTATACTTTTAAAGCACCTACAGTATTCCTCCTGGCTCCTTGTTTCTTCTAAACATACCTCTTCACGCTCTTCCTCCTGTGATAGCTAGTTTTGTAACAGTTAATCTATGATATACAATGTTAGGAATATTTCATTCTGATTTGGTAAAGCTTCCCAAATACACTTTCTAAATCTCACTGAAGTTTTATCTGGTGCATCTTTCCCTGACAGAAACACTTCTTTCAAAGATACAGCATACAAACCCTTGGGGTCTACAGCATCAATGGTACCTGAGTGGCTGAGCAGAGAACAGGTCTATGTTAACTCTGCAAATACATAGCAAGAAGGCTGCCCAGACCTGGAGAGCTTCAATTGAAATGCAAAATAAAGTGCCCAGAGATGCACTGTGTTTCTCCTCTATGCAGTTCTGGTTGGTGGAAGATCAGGTTTTGCAAATACCTTGAAATTTTTCAGATAAGTGGTGACTAAAAACCTCAAGTGTAGCATAACAGGATCTGTCTGGTGCCATTGTCAGGATGACATAGACTAAATTCAGATCCCTGTGTCTCCCTACTTGAGAGAAGATTTGGCGAAACCCTGCAACCTAATAGCTCTTTCTTCTATTGTTTCAAGTACCTCTTCAAGCCTGGCTGCTGATCTTCTCAGCAAACTACAGACTATAAATTTGGCATTTTCTTAAGAATGCTAAACTGAATTTAAATTTCTCCCATTATTCAGCAATAATTTGGTCTTATCCAAAGCCAAGAAAAGCTTGGGATGACAGTGCAGGCCTGTTGTGCCCTTCTGCTCTGCCAGCACTCAAAAGTAGTTTTATGTAGTATAAAATTCTAAAATTGGATAATGTCTCAAACTGATTAGTGAGAAATACTGCATATTGTTTTATGTCCCTGCTACTATGCAGTCCACTCAACCCTAGTGTGAGTCTTCAGTACAAGATGCATGGGCCAAACTTCTTTCGAGGGCAGGCTGTTTCTGACCACTTCCAACTGAGAATAAGACTGTTATTGAGAAGAAACACACTGTTACTGAGAAATGCTCCCCCTGTTCTCTCTACCAATCCTTGACTGATCATTAGTTATCAAGTAGGTCCTGTTTCCTGCTCAGAGGAGGAAGAGCAATGAACAAACTGAGAACAGATGGCTATTTTTGTCTCAACTCTTAACTGCTGTCTTGATCATCTGTCCCTCTAAAATGTCGCTTTGGTTTAAGAACGTGTTTTAAAGGAGCCTAATGCAAGGAAGATCATCTTCTGTAGTGAAGAAGCATCCAGAAGGCCTAAGAGTTTCTTTAACTGCAGGCTTCCACAGCGAATCTCCCACAGCTCCATCCTCAGGGAGAAGGACAGGATGTCTTTTGTCAGAAGTTCTGCTCTGCCTAATATAAAATTAGATGTGTCTATCCTCAAGTCATGTAAATGTTCACTCAGAGAAGTTCTGAGCACCTTAAAGCTGCATTTTCAGCTGCAGCCTTTAATTTCCTAGTGATTAAAAAAATGGACATTGAGTCTAGTGCATCTGATTGTTCATTTTCTCAGCCTCTGTCCTCTAGGCTGCAGCATGGGCTTGTTAAAGCAAAATGCTATTAGAAAAACTAGATTTTAAGAGTGGCGAATGAAATGATCAGGGAGGGGAAGCCTGTTGTGCCTGTACTTGGTGCTGGTTTTGTTGAATCATTTTTCCACGGGTGAGGTGTCATGACTCGAAACAAGAACTTTCAGTAAACCTTTGCCCCTTGTCCCTTCGCAGAGAGCGTTATGGCTCTGGCTCCCAGCTGAGCGAGAGGCGCAGCCGCGAACGCCAGGCCGCGGGTGAGGGCTTGCAGCGGCCCGCCTCGCGCGGTAGCCGTTGCCGCGGCAGCCGTTGCCGCTCCCGCCCCGCTAGGTGGCGCGCGCGGCCCGCGGCGGCGGGCGGGGAGCGCTGAGGCGGCGCGGCCACGGGAAGCCCCCGGCGGCGCCGGCTGGGCAGGCGCCGGGCCCGGGCGAGGGGAGGAGCGGCAGCCGGGGGCGGAGCGGCGGCTGCCGTGAGCTTAGCCGGGGACCAGCGGCGAGCTGCCGCGGAGGGTGATGCTGCGGCCGGAGGAGCCGCCGGAGCCTCGGGCGGGGGCGGTGGCGGCTCGCCCGCTGCCCGGCCCCGCCGCCCGGGGAAGAGGTAGGCGCGGAGGAGGGGGGCGCCGAGCAGGGGCCGCCCCGGCCCGGGGGCGGTCCGTCAGCGGGGGAGCGAGGGGCGGGCACGGCGGCGCCTCTCGAGGGGCACCGGCTGTAACGGCCCGAGGGGACGGTTGAGGGGCGGGGGGGGGGGAGGCTGCAGGTGCGGCCGGCGCGCTCCGCTCGGCCCCGCGCCAGCCGCCGGGCAGCGGCCCTGGGGCCAGGGGCTCCCTGAGGCGAGGAGCGGCGGGAGAGGGAGGGAGCAGCCCAGCCCAGCTCAGCCCCGCCCCCGGCCCGCGGGCTCCCAGCGGGCAGGGCACGGCCGCCGGTGAGGGCAGTAACCTCCGCTCGCGTGTCCCCGCCGCCCAGCCGGAGGCTGCTGGGGGCCCCCTTCCCCCGACCGATGCAGCAGTAGCCCTCGGGCTCTCCCTGCTCGCGAGCCGCAGGGGCTCCTGCCTCTCTTCCCTGAGCCCTGCTCGGCGGGGGTGCCTGTCCGGGCGGGGATGTGCGAGGAGCTCCTCTCCTGCCCGGCTCCGGACTAGCCCGCTGCTCGTGACGCTTGTCTTATTTTTGGAGACAGTGGGGTGTTTGCCTTCCCTCTGGCTGAGGAGGGCCTAGTCTCCAGGTCTCCTGTGCCTGGGATGCAGTGTTGGATAAAGTTGAGCTATTGCTGAGCTCCTGAATAAGTGTTTCCATGCTTCTCTTTCTAAATTACTGTGGCTGTGGCTGCTACTTTGTTACTTGTTTTTGTGGAAACCAAGTCTGCTGGTGATGGTAAGGTCAGGCTCAGAGCGCTGATGTGATTAAGTGGAATGATGCTTAGTTTGAGGATCTTAGGTGCGGTTAGTTACCCGAGTCTAGCTGTTTAGCTCAGTCAGGATGGTGACCGTGGTGATCCTGCACAGCACTGTCACCATCCTGGTAACGATAGGGGACGCTTTAGATCCCCGAAGGCAAAGAAGGGAGGTTTTGAAGTTGCACTTTGTAGGCTAAGACGCTCCCCCACTCACCCTCAAAAAAGAGGAAGGCTACAGAAACAAAAGTAGAGAGCACTTGGGAGTATCTCCCTTTCTGACCTGTAGGTAGCTCCTATCCCACTTGAGCCTGGTGGTGATGTAAAATGAATAACATTCTTTTTGGGCAGATTATTTAAAATTTTCTCTTCTCAAGATAAAAGACAGTCCTAAATCAGTCTTTAAAACAGCTTTCCCTCACCCTCATTCCTCATTCCCTCTTCCTTCATTTTGGCAGTAAAATGTTGATGTGATTTATTTTTGTCTCCAAGAAAAAAAAAAGGATGGGAAACTCTTGTTCCGTTTCACTATTCAGCGTATTTTTTTCCTATGCCTCTCCCTTGACGTCATCACTCCATCAATTTCATCTTTCCATATGTGGTTATCTGTGATTTGCAATAAGTCAGACCACTTATACACATCCAAATCTTGGAATCTTTGTTTTGTTTTTCTGTTCAGCATTTTCAAGGAGATGATATAATGCTTAGTCCATGATACCCACATAATTTTCATGTGGTTAAACCACTGACGGCTTTTGTCTTACTTCTGGATTAAGATCTACTTTATTAGTCATCTATGCATCTATAGTGGGCCAGAAACAAGTATTGTTAATGCTATTAACAATTACAAAAATGAATTTTCAAGCTTGATTAAGATGACATTGCAAAGTGAACTACTTAGTGGGGAATAAGTGTTGTTAAAGTATTAGTTCATGCCAGCTGGATTCTATTGGTTTTATCACGTGCCACTCATACTGGTGTTAAATAAGAAATAAAGACAACCTGCCAATTAATAAAAGAAGTTTCCTGTATAGTATTTTTGTAACTGAGTGCCGAGCCTGTTAGTTCTTACAAGGAATACAGAAACAACTTGTGTTCTTTGCTACTTGCAAGTCATTCTGTTTCCTTCAGGCATCTTCAGCTGAAATTAAACACTTGTTTTAATACTGATCTCTCTTGATTCTTGCAGATATTGGTAGCTTGCTCAAAGCAGTGATATAATTTAGATATTTTCCTACTTGGGGATTAATCACAGCTTTTGTGGAATGTTCTTAAGTGCCTCTTCCTGTGGGCCTTGCCTTGCTAGCTCAGCTCTGTCACATATCACAGTGTTGTGGAAATCGGAATGATGGCTTTCAGTTCCTTTTCACAAAGAGTTGCCTTAGTTTTGCATTTTTAAAATTTTGTAATTAGCAGTAACAATTTCCTCTAGCATATAACTCCTAATTTTCATTATGATTTTTAATTTTGTGTAGCAGTTGTAGCAAATGAGACTATGACAATGATGAATGCAAAATAAGGTATTTGTATAGTCCAGTAGAAGATTTTGCTAAGTGAAAGCTTTCAAGCATATGCTGCATGACATAATATTATCCTGCCTGATTTTAATGTATCCTGTAAATAGCTATGAAAGACGTTAGTTTTGCTATTGAAATACACTTGCCATTCTGCTCTTTTTGTTTCCCCTTATACACTGATTGTTTTCCCTTTGTAGGAGGTTTTTTTCAGTATTCTGAAGCTGGCATAGGAGGACATCGTACTGAAGAACCTGTTAATTTTCAGCGATATTGAAATGTTCCTGCGGAGTCTGTAATGTTATAAAGAGCTATGTGGTTTTCTGGTTTGGCTATTTTTAAAGTTTTCTATGCCTACCTTTTCATCTTAATGACATGCTAGGAGAGCACTTCAAATTCCAACACAGGCAGCTTAACTTTTTGAGTGAAAGTAGAAGGCTTTTTGGGAAAACTTTGTAGAAGAGATTTTTAGTGCTGAATTTTCTTTTCTCATGTTCCTTAATGAAGTGTGATAAGTTAGAACACTATAGGCATATCTTGTGGGCCTGAACAGTTGACGATATAAAATACCTGACCCAAATATTTTTATCAAGGAGTGAGCTTGGTATTAAAAAAAAAAAAAAAAAAATCCTTGGGAAAAGCAGTTAAATTGTTATAAGGTTGAATGGGAGCATAATGCTGAGGCAAAATGAAAGAAGGAGTGATGGGGGGAGTTACAAAAGCTTATCTTATCTCGGGCTTGGAGTAAAGAGGGAGGAGATTGCTGTCGAGAAACAAAGACATTTAAAGGGAAGTGATGAGAAAGGGATATTACTATGGGTACAGTATATACTACATAAAAGAAAGGAGCACTAACCTCAAAGCTAGAGTGAATATTCTTTTCCCGCTAAGTTACAAAATGAAGTAATGGTTTTAATTTTGTTCTTGTTTTGTTTTCTTTCCATAAATAAACAGGAGACTCAACAGTGGATATATGGGAACATTAAAATGGCATCTGGAAGTGGTGCTGTTGTGCCTTTGGCTAAGGCTTCATGATAAGTTAACACTGCTATTGAAAGACCCAAGGTGTCTCTTCCCCTTGCTACTGTTTTCTTTGTCAGTGCTAGCCTTAACATGGCTGTGTAATGAATTTAGTTGAAGAACTGATCTGAGATAAAATGATATGGCAAAGAAGTTAGTTAACGGTTAGTTTTCTACCCAGAACAGTTTCCTGATTCATTCCACCGTGAATGTCTGTCCTCTCACATGCAAAGGGTTGGCTTTAGGGGCGTAAGAGAGTGATGGAAAAGGGTACACTACTTTTATTGCCAATGCCAGCTTATATAATTTTAAAGTGATTATGAAATTACAGTCTTAACTAAGAAACACTTGTCACCCCATGTTTTCATCATAACTTTGAAATGTGTTTTATTTCAGAAGTTTGTTTTGAAGTGGGTTTTATTTCAGATCTTAGTGATAAATATACAGTGAGTTCCATAATCACCTGGAAGGAGCTTGTATGGTCTGTTTAGTAAGTACCTAATTACAGATGATGGTAAATATGTTGTTGATACTGCGATTTGCAACAGGCCCTTCTTAACCATTTCTGAAGGTGTCTTAAATACACTGAGCCCTTAGAATGTTGTTTTTCTCTTTTGCAATTCATATGGAACCGCTAAGTATTTGCGGTTGAGTCCTCTTCAAACGTAGTATTTTGGCTTTGTTATGCCTAGTGTGCTTTTATAGTAGCATGCCTTGAAGAAAGAGTGTTAAGTGGTTTGTTTGCATCTATTTTCCATCGTTTCTTACTATTGTTCACTTCTGTTATGTTTCAGGCTATGTAACACTCTTTAAAGATTAACTGTGAATCTGTTTTGAATTAACTTATTCTCAGTGGTGTCAATAAACTTTGCTTCTGTCCTCTAACACATGCTACTCCAATGTTTGAATCTTTATGAACATTATGAATGAAAGATGCTCATGGTAGATATTGGAAGGGCTAGTAATGTCAGCAAGCTACCTGCCTGAAGCATGTCTGCAACTTTAGTCAGAGCAGGACAGGAACCTGTACAGCTAATTCAACTTCTTTAAATGGATGTTTCTTTAATGCATCATCTGTCAAATTAGTGGGATTTACACCTGCTTTACATTCATGCATTTAATGATTGCTACCATTACACAGCCTTTTCAAAGCTGTAAGTTTGATATCAGTTTTGGACTATCTCTTTAAGCCAACTGTGCTAGTCCTGAAGATGTGGCTACATTAGTGGCTTCAGGCCCGTGAAGCTGACTGTGCACAGGCTTGCCAAGAAACGTCGGGAGTTTGATAGAATTGTTCTGTAGGCCATTTGATGCTTGCACCACCCACTGAGATTGCTCTGCTGTAAAATACACTTAACAAAAAAGCTAGCAATTATGTTTCTCTGCCTTCAAGAAATCACTCTCAGACTCAATGCTTACAAGTTTTTCACAAATTAAATGTATTATAGTAACGTGAAATCACTGGTAACTCTTTCTTATTTGAAAAGAATGCATTCTTCTGTTGTTTAGCAGTGATCTTTCCAGAGTTAGCCTATGTGCAGTGGGGAGGAAGAGTGCTCGCTCTTTCTGAGGAGAAATTAGATGTGGAAATTCTGTTCCTTTATTTAAGTGTGCAAAGGAGCAGCAGAAGGAAAACAGCTTTTCCATACAGAAATCTTTACCTCAGAAAGATATGGAACAGATTGTTAGGGGATGTAAACTCGTGTTAGCACCACTGAAATCCATGCATTGATTTACAGCATCTATGCGTCCTTCCTGATAAACCTGTGGAGTATAATGTGTCTTGAGGTTTCTTCTGTCCAGATACGTACACAAAAAAGAGGTGATGAAACTTTTGTGGGTAGGTTTTAAATCTTGTATAAGTGAAATTACAGTGTGAATATAATGTGGTAGTTTATGCCACCATGAAGACTTCATGTTAGACACGAGCATCTTAGGAAGTAACCTTAATAGGCTGACAGGTGTGGTCACTAAGCTGATGAAGATGCCAGCTGCTAACAGTTTCTCTGATACAATACATGCCAGTCTTAGCTCAATGCTGCTCTAACATAGTTGCAGAGCTTTTGGGCCGAGTTGGGTCACATTCCTGCTACTCAGAACGTGGCCTGAGCTTGTATCTGCATTCTGCTGAATAGGTATTTATCCTCAGCCCACATTATGTCCTATATATCCACATACATGTTTGTCCTTGTGAAAACAGCCACTATGTCTTCCATGTGCTTAAGACTTTCTTGATGTTCTTCCTTTCCTCTTTGTGGTAGCATAATTTGTCCTTTCTAGTTTTTGAATCGCTGTCCTGGAAGTGACTAGGAGTTGAGTCCTTCCCCAGCTTCCATGATTGCAGACCTAGAATAGCGCACTCACTTGACATGGTGGATTTGGTCTCTTGGGTTCATGTGATTGCTCCCTGGATGACTTCTAGCAGCCTTTTCAGAACACCCTGTCTAGAGTGATGTGTGTACTTGTTGCCCCACTCATAACTTGTGTTTCTCTGTTGCTCCTCCTCTGATTCTCTGGCAAAAGGCTTTTGCTTTCCCTATTGCCATCTTCTTAGTGGTGGTGCAGAAGCTACCTCCAGGAATACCTCCATACCTGAAATTGTTCCCTCAAATCTGTTCTGTTGCAGAAGTTGGCTGCAAATAGGTCTCCGGAGGTGTAACACCACCTCATCTGAGAAAGTTGACTCAGGCTCTGCAGAGAATGACGTTTGCTCCGTTTATGTGGAACAGTTTTCATAAAGTAAAAGAGGAGTTGCATGCCAGTAACCATCTTCAGTCTATGCAAAGCACAGCCTTTGGGGTGAACTTACATGTATGCTGCTCTTAACATTTGCTTAAGTCTAAATCAAGAGTCTAGTATTTTCCATTCTACCCCTTGCTGACAAAGTGCATTTGTCTTCTTACCTATTCTTCCTCTTCCAGCACCCTTTCTTCTAGCTAATGCCTTTACATGATAGCAACTGCCTTTGCCATATTGTTCCAGACAAGATTGATTGTACCTGTTTTGGGAGGTCCTTAGCCACTTTTAAGAATGGCAAAAAAACCCCTGGAGTTAGCCCAACTGTTGGATTGATAATTACCAATTTGAATTTCAGAGGCGATTCAGGTTTCCTTAATTTTATTACCAGGTGAAAGGATAATAAACTTTATTTAGGAATGAGATTGTTCCTTACAGCCCAGATGAAAAATGATAAAGGGGTCTGCTAAGGCAAACCTTGCTCTTGTTCTGCTTTTACGATGACCATTTAAGCAAAGTAGCCCCAAGAAGTGGGACAACTTCCCTTTGTTTGGCTTTAAAAACAAAAAGTTTTCATCAGGTTCACTTTTAATTTTGGAGAATATGAGATGTGATTAGGATAGGAGAATAGATTCAGGAGATAGGAGAAACGATTTTAAAAATCGTTTAAATTACAGTGCAAATGTGTTTTTAAAAATATGCTCAGGATATTTTTATTCTGAGCTCTCCTTGTAGTGGCAATTCTTTACTGGGATTTTGTGAACAACAGTCTTTCTAAACTTCAGTTAAGGGTGAGAGTCTATCGGCTTTTGTCTTCTGCAGAGGTGGGTATGCCCGGGCTCTTGGCTTTAGGCAGACACTCTTGTAGCTGTTGAGTTTTTCTGCAGTTCTGAATATGGGCTCCTTTCTGATATGGGAAGAACATTGTGGTGGCTCTCCAAAACTGCCCTTCTGAGCAGCTCTTGGTTTTCTTTCATAGTGTTCTCTGCTTCAGAATAGTCAAAGTGGGTTTTTGTTTTGGTTTTTTGGGGTTTTGGTTTTTTTTTTTTTCTTTTAGGTATTTGCTCATGGGTTGGATTTGGGGGGGTTAACAATTTTTCTATCTCAGTGAATAATGTGAGCCATAACTTCAAATCGACTTTTATAAATCATGCTTTGTTGTTACATCCAAGTGCAAGTGTTAGAATAAACTTTTCTGCTTCAAAACTTGATTGAGATGCTTGGCAAGGAACTTTTGCTGAAAGACACATTGACTTTATAGGTTTAGAAGCCTGCTGGCTGAAAACTCATTGTGAGATCTAGAACTTGAAATCCGTGTGGAGGTAGATGTTGGGGATAACAGGGACATCCTTCCTCGTCGTACAGGTCTCCTGCTGGTGCAGGGGTGGAAAACGGCCTCCCAGAGCCTCCAAATGTTACACTTCTCAATACAATGAGTTCTGTGCGTCTGGTTTTTGAACCTTTGGAGTTGGTGATATGGTGTGTGCCTAAAAATTCCCCAGCTCGGCTCGGGTTCCCCAGTGGGATGGCAGAAGAGGCACGGCGGGGGGAGCGGTGTGGAGCCCGGCGGCTGGCAGGCACCCGGCCGGCGGGCACCCCTCTGACCCGCCTGAGCCCGCCGAGGCCCCAGCCTGGGCTCTGTGACTGTTCTTCTCCCCCCAGGTGAAGGAAGTGGAAGAGACGGCTGAAGAGCGGTTGAGGAAGGCCGGACGAGTTCCGCGGGATAACGGACGCGGTACGTGCCCCGAGGCCGTGTCGCCGCCGGCCCTGAGAGCAGAAAGGCGGGCGCGCGCGGGGCGGCCATCTTGACGGCTGCGGCGCTGCGCGCGCAGGGGGGCGCCGTGCCCACCAGGTGGCGCTAGGGCGCGCGCAGCCAGGCCGCCCCCGCGGGCGCCGCCCCGCCGCCGGGCGGGTGCAGGTGGGAGAGCGCCGCGGGGCTCGTCTCGCCCTCCCCTCCTCGCCCTCCCCTCCTCGCCCTCCCCTCCTCGCCCTCCCCTCGTGTGAGCTGGCGGTCTGCCTCCCCGTTCGCTAGTCGGTGGAGTACCGGAGGTAGATTGCAGTAGTACGTTCTAGAACAAAGAATCTGTGTTTTAGCTTGGTTGTGTTATGAAACCTGCCGAGAAGACTGCTCCAGCGCTACAACAGCTGGATCGTTTTGAGACGGTGGCACTAGACTGGCTGATGCAGACAGAGATTATGTGTGCTACAGTAACGTTCACGGGCACCAGCTACAAATTAAGGCCACCTGTGCTAGATGCTGTACAAATGCAGCAAGCTAGTTGTGTCTACTGCAGTCAGAATATCAGAGAGAGGTTGATACAGGTGGAATAACTGAGTGGGGAGTACTAATTAATGATGGGGTTGTGACTGATACGCTATGCAATATTTGTACTGCACCAATTATCTTCGCCATTGTCAGTGCCTAATTGTTTGGGATAAACCATTTAGAGCAAGAGGTATATGTGTTACTATTTAGCTTACCCCAGGCTTTCTGCACATAGTGGTGCTGTCTGAAAGCTATTTGGGTTATGGTGTTCATGTAGAAATAATGAATGTGATTTTTGCAGTCAACTTTTCTTTCCTTCCTTAGGCTAAAAAATGTAAAATTAGGTAGAGGAACTGATACTGCATTTTAACCACTCCTAGCATTTCAGAGAGCACTAGTTCAGGCAGCATGGACCAAGTCTACCTAGAGGGACTTCCTCTTATACTCAGTGATGCACAGACCATCTCGTCTTCTGTTAGCATTCACCACAACATTTTTCTTCTGTCTTCAAGCATCTTGTATAATGTTTGTGTCAATGGCAAATACAATGGTTGCTAATTGTATTGAATGCACTTCGAATGGCAAGAAGTGACCAGCCAACAGCTCCTCGCGGACTTGTTGCTTATGAGCTATTTTGTTGGATGATTCTTAGGAATTGCATAGATAAATGGAGAGGGACAGGGTAAAGTGAAGCAGATAAGAAAATTGTGGCCAATGTTTCCTAGGCAGTTGAAAAGCAATTTCCTGGCTTTATTCTTACCAGCTTTAGTGCAAATGAAAGATATTGGTGTGCTGGAATTTCTGCATGTTGTCTTCTGTTTACAGAACAAATGCCGATATTGCCTTCTCAGCATCTTTCCACTTTTCTGTGCGTGTATCCCAGTGTTCTTTGGAGAAATGTTGTGCTTACTCTCAAGCACAGAACTCGTAAGTCATAGGTGGCCCCAAAGCAGTCTTGTGTGGTCTGCAAGAACCCATTGAAAACTCAAATGAACATGTTTGACACAGTTTATACAAAATATCATCAGCTAACTAATGATGATTATTATTTGGTCATGGGACAGATCTCACACCGTGGATGTGAATTCTGCTCAAGTGAGGCCATCATCCTTGTTCTAGGCAAATCAGTCAGCAATATAGCCAGTTATTAATCCTTTTTTGACTTCTGTCAGAGGTTTCTGGTTTTGTTGTTGGCATGTCTTGCTTATGGAAAGGAGGCATCATTGCTTCCAGAAGGAAGTGATGGAGTGGAAAGAAACAAAAGCTTGGCTCATCAAAGTCTCACATGGTTAGCAGGGGACTTAAAAGGAGAAATAGCTGCCTGTAAGAATGGTTCAGTATTAGTGGCTGTTTAAGCAGTTCTTTTTCCATTCAGCTTTTGACAAAAATAGCTGTAAAGGAGAATGTGAACCTCAGAGCATGCAGTCTATTTTTTGATACATCTTGGCTTACATTTGTCAGCTTTAGATTCTCTAGTACAGCGCATTTAGTCTGTGCAAAATGTAGAATACAAGAGATTGGTTTCTTGGGCCAAAGAATCCTTTGAGTTAATTCCTGAAAGGTGATGATTGCTTCAGTGATACGACATCACCTGCTCAAAGCAAGTGGTTTGAATCAATAGCTCTTCACTGCTGATTGTATTCTGTCTGATTTACTATTAAGTTCATTCACTCAATTCTTCTGTTTGGGAGCTTACGCTAGGATTTTGTACGTACCTTATGCTTTTTCATCAATCAAGCATGCACCTTACATTTTTTTGCTCCAATATAGGGAAGATGGTTAGCTTGTTCGGATGGATCCAGTGAGCTTTTAAACCTCCTGTGAGACTTCTTCTCTTGCCAACCTTTTTCTACAAAAACCACTAACCTAGTTTCAATACACTATCTTTGCATTGCCCCTGAAAACATTTTTCCACAACCTGCAGGCTGTGAATAATTCCCTAGTATGCAGATTATTGACCTTATCTGGGAACATCAAAGCACTGCAGTCAGTGTGCTGATTCTGTGCCTTTCTGTCCAGTACCTACAATGTAAGGTTCCTTTCAGCAGCACATCCAGGGGTATATGGGAATCTGATAAATATAATGTACTGTTTGAACTGATTCCAGCTTCTGTGCCTAGCAATAATTTGGTCTTTTGTCTATGCCAGCAAAAGGCAAGGGGAATCTTGCTTTTTTTCAATTGGGCATTCAGTGAAGTATTCACGTAGAGGGATTGGGCTTCTCTCCTTTGAGTGTGCTGCTGCTTTGAACTTACAAGTACTCTTGATGCATACATTTGAATATTGCAATGAGGAGAAACCTGGATCCTCAGTGCAAGGAAGACAGAATTTCCACTGTCATACTGTTGTACCTGGCTAGGCACAGCATGGCACAGCATTTAAAATGGACACTTGTACAAGAGGTAAGTTACAGTGACAATGTAAATACAGTTCAGCATGCCTCACACTTGCTGTGGAAGGAGCATCTTGCAATGAAAAGATTGTGCTAGAAGAATTTTAGTGCCAGTTATTTAACTTTTTCTGATGTCATCTTTAGGGCACTGACTTCAACAAAGTAAATTAATGTCTCTTAAGTGGCTTCAGAGCTTCTCAAGTGTAACTATCAAATTCTGATTTTTTTTAACTGAGCTATGATTTGAACCAGTGACACAAAAGCAAAAAAATTTCATTGTAATAACAAGACTCTTGTATATGCTGTTCTTATATTGTTTCCATGGGTCATTATTGGTTACCTTTTTACATACAATTCTTTGTGCTTCTTGTATATCTTAACACGTGATTGATATCTATTCAGAGATGTGCAGCTGGTTTAGTTACATGTGGGAATTCACTACTTCCATTTCTTTGGCTGCTAATCCTTGAAGAGGATGTATGGATAGATACAAAATCTCTGCTTATGTTTGATATTCCTCTTTTTTTTTTTTTTAAATACGTATGTTGATCCTCCAGTGTACTTGCCAGTTTATAAAACCACAGGTTAATGGTTCTCAAGCCATTGCACCTTCTTGCAGAACTTGGCCCAGGGAAATGATGTGTTTGTAAATCTTGCTTCATTATGGTTCCACAGACCAGCTGCTAATTGCTTATCTTTGTCTCATGGACTTAAAGTTTGGGAACCTCCTCCCTGAGGCCCTAGGTGTGAAACCTGGTTTCATCACTGGGGAAAAGAGAGGAAGAGGTCGTTTTGTTTGGTTTGCTGTGGCTAGGGTTTGCTAACTTCTCAGGAACGTACCAGCCTCAGTTTTCTCTTTTCTCACCACTGAGCTGTTCAGTTTACAGTGGTTGCTTTTACTTGTGATCCTTTTATGTTACTCTTTGTTAACATATGGGATCAAAGACCAAAAAAGAATATAGAGCGATCCTTTCGAAAAAGTCCCTGTGACAACTAGAATTTGCACAATATCTTTGACTTGTGGCTCCAGCTACTTTTCTTTCTTTTCCAGAAAAAATAATAGTTTCTATAAAATGCACAGATTCTTGTTATTTTGTTTGTTTAACTGGTACAGCTTGAACTGCAGTGTATGCAAGGATCAGGTCTCACTGCCACACATGCAATGTACCATTCCTGGTTTGTGTTCTAATTGATCATTCATACTCCGATTGTGCTGTCTCCTAACTGGCTTTGGTGCTGTTGGTTTGCTACCTCCTTGAGCTTGCTGACTTGAATTAGAAGACAAAGCTGAATCAAACCTTCCTTCCTTGCCCCCTCCTCCAATTAGCATAGTAAAACCTAGTAAAAGGAATACAGTTTTTTTCCCATGGACTGCTGTGCTCTGGTGCTTGTGCTGAGCACTCGGCTAAATCTTCAGTAAGGTAAGGTAAAATACATTGTACAAGGGGAAATAAATCTTGTTTTATAATGTGGGGTTTCAGACCAGTCCTGCTTGCTCTGGCTCATGAGAGGTTGCTGTACCAAAAGAATCATTTCCCTTTGTCATGTGCTGACTCCTCTTGAACTCCTCTGTCGCTGTGGTTCTGCAGACTGCTGCAGAATGACTCTTCTTGAATCATATTTGCATATCATTTCCTTTCATCACAGGCTGCTTGCTGGGAAATCAGCTCTCCTGTGTCTTGTATTGGTTGTTTGCTTCTACCCTGAAAGAAAGATGGTTCAGATTTGTTCCATGTCTGCTCTGACCTTGTGTTGATAGTTTTTGTACTGGGTCTGTACAACATCTCCCTCTTTCTGGCTATGTCCCAAACTGTGTTTATATTTACAGTAGTCATCTAGCATTTAGCTGTAAGAGTGGCTTTTCCCTCGTCCTTTCTGAGACCAATATTAGCAAACAAGTTTGTTACCTTATCTTTAGAAAGTTCAGGCTCAAATTTTGATCTGATGTAGTTTACCTGAATATGAACCTCATCTCAGACAGATCACCAACCTGTTTTTCACATGTGCTTTATGATAGAGGAGGGGGTTTTTGCCTACCATTGACCTAAAGGAATTCAATAGAACAAACCTGGAATTCTTGTGCTTCGGCTCCTTCATTACATATTTATTCTGTATTTTTATTTAACACTAGAAAATATGTCTGATTCCATTCACAGGGATCCTGCCAGAGTGTCTGTGCTCACTTTCTGTTGGTTATCAAGTACATACTGTAAAGACAACGGAGTGTGTCTGTGTATAGTTATGTCACTGCTGGGGGAGGTGTCTGTGTATATATTTGGTGGATGTAGTGCTGAGGCCAGTAATACAGGAGACACTGTTGGTTTGTTTACAACTGAAAGCTACTACTATTTTGATATGTCTGTTTGATCTCCTATTACAGAATACTTATAGCACTATAAAAGCACTTAATCTGCAGGTACTCATTCTGGTAATAAAAATACTATAAAATCTTACTATGAGTCATTTTATAGTTATATAGCTTTGTCTATACTCAGCTTTTAAAAACACAGCTTCTTAAAAAAAAAAAAACACACACACATATGAGTCATATGATCATCAGTAAAATGTCTAAGTACCTATTAGAGTTTATAATGCATGGTCCGTGGATTAAATTACTTACAGCAGGCATTTATGGTTTATTTGAGATTCTGGATTAAATCTCAAAATGCCCAGAAAATTCCCTGCAATATTAGCCCAACTCCAGATTCTCACCGTTCTAGCTAAAAGATCCTTACTCTTTCCTATGAAATTGAAGGAAGAATATCTTCTAGCTCAGTCTTTGGGACAAAAATCTCTTTTGAAGGGATCCTCATTCCTCTTTATTCTTTAAGTCTATCGAAATTGTAGGCAGAACAGCTTTAATCCAGAAGTGAACCAAGACTTCCTATACTCCATGGTAGTTGAGAAAGAAAACTTGTATAAAAGTGGGCTCAACTGCCTCTCTTATTTCTCTTGTCAGTGTGTTGCTGCTCTGTTTTACAAATTAGAATGCCTATTTGGGTGTTTTAGTGGAGGTTTTCTTGGTTTTGCTTTTATCTTTCCCTTTAGAGAGCTCTTCCCAGTTCCTGTCTTATCCATCATTTTTGGCTTGTAGGTTCCATTAGCTATAGTGCTCTGCTTGGAGGTGTAGCTTACTGCCACCTAACAAAGCATTTGCAGTTGTTTATATCGGAAATCGGGTAATTCTTGCTAACAACACTCGGCAGGATTTCAGATAAGGTTCAGGCTCTCGTATGGATATTGGGAACAAGCTTGGTTGTAGTAGGTAACAACAAAAAAAAATCTTTCCTGTATTAGGGCACTTAAGTATTGTGGAAACTGACAGGGACTAGGGAGCAGAAACTTCCTCTGAGCTGCCTATGCTACAATGTTGTGTGAAGACTCTTGCTCTCCTGAGAACTCTAGTCCCGAGCCGCTGTTGAAGGCAAGATACTAGAAGTGGTATACTCAAAGATGTGACTTTTTCCAAAAACTGATTAAGTAGTATGAGTTAGCTCTTCCCCAATCAAATCAAATCATGTAGCATGGTATAGAGGCAGTTTTCATTTAAAATCCATTATTACCCCTCATGTCTACAGTATTTCATAATAGAAAGTTAGATGGTCTCTTGGGAGGAGTAGTGTGGAAATTTGGGGAGAAGAGGGAAGGGTCTGGTTACAGTTTTGATGTGGGAGTCCTAGTAAGTTATTTTTCCAATCTCTGCTTGATAACATACTGCAAAAGGACCCTTGTGATATCTTTTCTGAATAGATGTTTTCTGAAATATTCATGTGAATAAATAGTGATGTGAAAAAAATAGTGTGGTGTTTATCTTCAAGATTCATCTTCATATGAGATACTTTTTTTCATGCAGATCAGAAGTGATACATCACAGATCCTGGACGAGACCATTCCGCTCATTATAGACAAGGTGATGGAAATGAACCGCATCTATGACAAAGTTGATAAATTAGAGGTTTGTTAGAATTAGAAATTTACATCCTTCTTTTTATGTGTTTTATAGGTTAACTGTCCAGGTATTTAAATGTAGCACTCAGATGTTTATGGCTCTCTATTGTCTTACATTTGTTTTTAAATCAATACATTTACCCATGGTTCAACACATACAAGTGTTTATGGTTTTGGAACATCACTGAGTAATTTATTGCTGTGGATTCCACAATTCCTAATGGCAGATTAAAAGCATTAGTTGTGGTTTTGTTGTTAACAATAATGCTAATAATGTTAATTTGTTTTGTGACTTGAAGGAGTATCTGTGAAACCATTTATAACTTTAAAAATTCAAGTCTTGCATCCAGTGCTGGACGTACCCATTTTAAGTTGTTGATGATCGTCTTATGTATTAGTGGAGAGATTTCTGAGCTCCCATCTTCTGTTGTGTCTGTTTTGGTGTTTATTGTATCCTGAATGAGGGAAGCCAGTATGACTCACTAAGATGATGGCCTCACCATATTTAGTAAGCAGTATGTTAAATTTTGTGTCAACTGAGGGCAAGTTTGCCTCTGGGGGGAATATAATGAAAACATGACAAGATAAATTGTGTAATGTTTAAAATCAGTTTTTACTGACTCAAAGTGAAAGAAACCAAGTGTTTGTGGCATTAAATCCAGATAGGCAGTGCTTAAGCTTCAGGCTCTACCCCTGTACAAAGTGATATCCTCTGGTAAGGTTTATTACTCTGGGAGGGACAGGACAATTGACTTAGCTTTCAGCAAGTTTTCTTTAAATGCAATTCATTTTTTGTAGTTTGCATTTTTATACCTACATTTGATAACAGACTTATCGAAGCACTTCATATTTTATGGACTTACACAGCACCAGGAGAAAGCTTCAGATAGGAAATTGAGGCAAGGCATTTTAGAAAAAAAGTGGGAGTCAACTGTTAACTTGTTTAGAACCTGTCTGATTTTCAGAACTGAGTACCCCAGTCCAAGAAATAGCTAGCAGGTTCTCAGCATACATAACAATTTGGCTATACTTGAACGTATACTTAAGCTAGGACTGTGAAAAATGGCTAACTGAATCAGGTTCCAAACTAACTGCTTCTGGAAGGGTCTCACTCATTTATGTCTTTTTGCAAATTCCATGCTTATAGGTGGTTGGGATTTTGCGGGGAGTGTGGAGGGGTGTTTTTGTCTTTGAACAGGAAAATAAAACTAAAACCGTAAGCAATTACTTGTGCCAAAAGTACGGTAAGCAACAGGGCTCCATATTACTTTTTTCCCCTCTAATACAGGGAGGGGAGACCCCCCCTCTCCCCCCCTTCCTGACCCCATTTCCTTTGTACAACTGTAGGGACATAGTAATTTGGAATATGAAGAAAACACCAGTCTTTGCTAGGCTACAGGTAGCCCTTCAATAATGCAGCAGAATTTTGTTGAGAGGCTTTTTCTGGTTATCAAGGGAGGATAATACCTTGATTGGCTAGGAATCAGTTTTTCTCCCTACCAATACCCGCTGTAATGGCACTAATCTGAAAGCACAAGATTACATTGGCAATTTGAGCAGTAGTTAATGTTTTAATTAGAACTTTTAAATTTAAAGCTTAGCATCCATGGGGATTTTCAAGGGAGAAATTATCTTGTACTCCCAAGAGTAGAAAAGGAAGGGACTGTTGTGTAATGGTTATATCGGATGAGAATGTGCTGGGTTTTAATTTTGATGTTGTCACTGGTACATTTTGGGCAATTAATTTACCTGTTCAGCCTCACCTTCCCCATCCCTAAAATGGGTAGTGCTCAACTTCTCAAAAAAAATTGTGAAGCTTAATCATTAATAGAGAGTATCAAAACTCCTTACAAACTGCTCTGTATTTTAACAAATAAATACTGTGTTCTTTCTAGTTGGCTTTCCCTTATGGCTCAAATTTCAACTGAAACTGAACAGATGGATGGTTTAGGTCTATAATTCCTGACCTTTTTTAGCTAAAATCACCTGTTGTTATCTTTCCCTCCACTGTCTCCTCCCTTCTACCACTTTGGCCACTTTCTCACTCCCACCAGTAGTAGCAGTGTCTTTGCGGGTTCTGAAGAGCTTTTCACCTCACTGCTGAAATGTTGCCAGACATTTAGACACTATGCAAGTGCTTGCATACTCTGTATGCTGAAAAGGGAGCAAAACTCTGCCCTTAGGTAAGGAGAAAAATTAGCCTTAGGTCATGACCAGTGGTTCTTCGCATGGATGGAAATATCTGTAGTCTACTTGTGAGTATGTGCCCCTTGGATATTTATATTAGGAATAGCGCACTCTGAAATCTTGTTAAAGCTTTTTCTTTGACTTCTGATCTGTAGCTGGGATAATGTTGAAACACAGCACAGGAGCTTTTAATTTTCATAAGGTGTTTTTCCTCTCTCCATAGGCATTTGTTAAAATGGTTGTACACAGTGTTTCCTTCCTAGAAGAGCAAGTGCTTGAAGCAGAGAAGAGCCACAGCACCTCTCTTAATACTATTTGCAGATTATTTCAGTGTGCAACTATCTCGTCATTTAAAAATGTGAGTATTTTTAAAGTTGCTTTCAGCAGATGGGAAAGTGATGTTAAATACCCTTTCTGTATCAAATGTGGCCTTACAGCATATTTAATTATTAATTTTAAGCGGTGTAAAAGAGCTAGCTACAGTTTGCTTCTGTAAAGGGAATTTTTTTACATTTTTTAGTTTTCAATAATTTTCTTTTTTTTTTTTAAGAGTTGCTGCTTAGGCATTCAGTAGTTCCAGCAGTAATTTTTGAAGATCTCTACATTTTGCTCCTGAATGAAAGGATTTTCTCTGTATATGTATATGCAAATAGGAAACTCGTTATATATCATCTTGCAGTGAGACACATAAGCATAGATTGTTCTTTCTATTTAGTCTTTGTTTTTATGTCAATTATGTCGACGTTATAGGGTTGTCTGGGGATGAGCACTAGAGCGGGATGAGAACTCTTTCAGTGAGTTTTAGCGATATTTGCTGATAGAGGAAGAATGTTGAGAGTCAGGGATAATGAGATGTGATGTGGACTTGAGGAAGCTTTACATACTCTTCATCCTTTCTGTCCCTGTTCTTTTCCGGTAACGTCTTCATACCACTTACCTTTACACTCTGCTTTCCTTCTCTAAGCTCCCAGGTCATTCTCTAAATCTGTCATTTCCCCAGCAATTCATCACAATCACCAGTTAGCCTTTTCTGAACTCATCCCTTCCATTCCTCCCTCTCCATCTCGATGTGAATCTACCATGTTTTCAGTCTTAGCATATCTCTATCAGGATCCTTGTTCTAGTCTCAACTACCTCCCTGCTTTCTTTTGTCCCTTCTGTATTTCCGCCATTTATGTTTCCCTCCTCATTTTCTTCCAAGGGGCTTCCGTACCAGTATGGATAATACTGGGTAGGCAATAATACACAGGTATTGGTGATCATGTATGTACAGCTGAACCACTTCACATTTTTGTCTGGTGTCATAGCAATCTCTGGAAGCTTCAGCTGCAGGAAAAGTCCAGTTCAGTTTCTCCAGATCCGGGACAAACCTTAACTGCTTAAAGATAATAATGAATATTCAGTCTGGTTAACAGAGGCGTGGACAGGAGATGGTACATACTGATTTCATCTTCAGCTGTCAAACTCTAGTGAATCTTTAGAAAACCACGGTTTATATAGACTCAGTAAAGAGTTGTAACTTGGCCAAATTTGGTAATATTTTCATAGGAATGGAAAAATATGTCCCTGATATGAGGGCAGTTTACTGCCAATTTAAAATCTGTGCTGTAGCTTATGAAGGCATCGGAGCTTTTCAAAAGAGCTAAACAACACATACTTTTCCTTAATTTCATTATCTGAATTGGCTTGATTTTGTTCCCTAAAACTTTCCAAACATGTTAAACCTGCAGCAGATACCCAGTCTGGAAAATATATCAAAGCTGGAAGTTTTGCAAGGTTGGTCTGCCTATACAAATAATGTTGTATAACTGGGACACCAAGAATAATGTGGAAAAGGCCAGACTATTTACTCAGAAGCTGGCTTGAGTTGGGCTTGAAGACAGTATAGTGTTTTCAATTCTTTTTTCCTTATAATTACAAAGAAAAATTTTGAAATATTGTGTAAGTGTGTATTCATGCTTGCAGGCATCTTGGAATGATAATATTAGTGAAAAAATAAATAAATAAGTAGGGAATGGTGTAGCTTCCTACTGTACTGATCTTATCCCTCCCTCCCATCCTTTCCCCCAAAAATAGTACATCTAGAAAGCATGGTGAAAGAGGTAACAAAGATGAGCACAGATAAGGAAAAGTTCTCTTGCAGGAATTTCTAAACAGACAAAGACTCAGCCTGAGGGAGGACAGGACAGGATAGAAATTCATGAAGTCATTCTGTATGTGGAGTAGGTGAATAGAGAATGATTATTCACTCCCTCCCATAATTCAAGAACTAGGGTAATCCAATGAAATTATCTATCAGCAGGCAGGTTCACAATGCAAAAAGGGAGGTATGATGTATTAATATGCCATAGAACTTATGTCCACAGGATGTTATATATCCTCAAAGCAATTAGACAAATTCATGGAGAAAAAAATCCAGCAATGGTTATTAAAAAAAATATCCGTCCTTCAGCCACAAATTCTTGAAGACTAGAAAGTAAGTTTGTATATTTACCCCTTAAACCTTTCCCTAGGCAATCCCTTCAACGGGACACCACTTAAGGGGGATTATTTGACTGCATGGACCTTTGAATGATGTAGTACAGCTGCTTGTTAATAACTTTTACACTGTGGTTCTCACTGTAAATTCTGGCTCTGAATGACAATGTTCTGTGCTGGTAAGGGATTATTCACTTCTAGTAGAAGTGTGCAGGAAAGGATTGAATTGTTTAAGGACATAAGTGGAATTTGAATTTCTACAGCAACTTTCCTTTTGGTTTGACTGTTGCCTGAAACCTAATAAGATCCCTGCAACTATCCAAGTTTCTGTACTCTCTCCAAATCTGTTTCTTTCTAGTTGTCCATCCCTTTTCCCCTGTTATGTAGGATATCATTGCAGAGATGCCCCTTTGGCATCTTTTGCCATTTGAAAATTAGGACTGTCCTGACCATTTTTGTAGGTGAGTTTAACTTGTTCTGAAATTATAGTATCCAACTCGTGTATCTTCTCTCCATAGCCTTGATCAGACTGGGTAAAAAAGTTTGAAAGTTCCCCTCTCACTGAGTAGAGTGTGTCCGTGTATATGTATTTCAGCTAAGTTTTTTCCTCTTCTAATTAAACATGCATGCTGTTTTAAATGTAAGGAAAATCTCACTCTCATTGTTTTGCAATTATATTTCAAAGTGCAGCAAAATCCTGTAATGTTTGTCTTTTTTATTTTTGGCTGTGTTTTTTGGGTATTCAGAAAGTTGTTTTGAATAGACTTCCAGTGCACAGTTACACTGGGAAAGGTGTCTAATCTGTGGGAGAAAAGTGAGTAATCAGAATTCACTTTTTGTGTTAGGAATATCCAGAGGTAGTCTGAAAAGAAACAACCTTATGCTAAATATAAATTACAAATATGACTGGGTAAGTCTGACAGGTTATAGGAATATAACACCTCCTGAGGGAACAGAACAGAGGAAATAACTTTCTCTTGTGAAGTTTGTGGCTCTGTGGAAGAAAAGCTTTTCTTCTGTAAAGCTTGAACTTTTTATGGGAGAAACTGTGATTTCAAATCTTTTATCCAAAGGTATTATCTGTGCCCTGGCTGAACGGGGTTCAGCAATCTTAGAGAAAGGACAGGAAATCTGTTTTAGAAAACTTCAGCATGTGGAGTTTAAAAAAACCACTAGTATCTTTTCCAATGGAAGAAAACCAAATTGCTGATTTGTCATGCATCTTGTGATATCTGGCATTTTCTTAAAGCCAGAAATTTTCTTTCAATGTCATTGGCAGAGCATCTTGACAAATATTTATTTTTAGAGTAATTTTTAACCCTTGTATAGTTGCAGGTAAAGGCTTATAAAATCATAACCTCCAAAAAATCTCATGCTGATGGTATGAAGAAAAAGGTGCACGTTTGTTAGATTTTTTTTTTTTGAGGCTTTTATTGTCTTTTTCTTTCTACTAATATTGTAATCTCTAGAACAGCAGCTGCTCATCTGGGGTGGGGTTTGCTGTCTTGTCTTGGCTAAGGCTAAGCTGGCTGGCTGATGTTTTTTCCTGACACGTGGGGTAGATTCTGACAAATCGAACGGCAAAATTGATAATGGGATATGAAGCATTCTGTGTGTTACTTTATTAGTTCATCTGAGCTCAGTAATGAGCAAAAGTTATTGATGAGTTATACTGACTGAAGCATCTAGGAGAGACCTGTACTTAACCATTCCTTTCAGTGGTTACCAGTGTAAAGTGTGGAAGTGGACATAGACTTCTGGCTGCAGTCTCCATAGATTGATAGTAGATTCATTCTCCATAGATTGATAGTAGATTCATTCTCTGAGAGAAGAAAGCTCAGAAGGACTAAGGAGCTATGTGGAGTTAAGGTTTTGCTTAATGTAGAAGACAGCTAGCTGGGTTTGAATTTTCAAAAATAAATCTTAACAAAAATAAATCATTGCAATAAGAAATCTTTGAGACTATATTGAGACTTGGCATTTTTTTAACTTTTGCAGATCATCCTTCAAATGTAACTTGATATCTGTTTCAGGTTCACTATTTGCTATGTATTACCAATTTCTTTTCTCGAAGACTCCGAAGAAGCACATGTTGGGATTTCTGTTACTGTCTTTGCCACTGACAATGTGTGATCACATATATGTCATGCTACTTCTTTGTGTCCTAATTTATCTAACAAGATAATGTTTAGTGTTTCCAAAATGCTGAGATTTTTCTGACAGCCTTGAAGAAAAATATTTGTTAAATTATTACTAAAACATACCAGATGGGAAAGATGAGAAGAGAGAAAATAGAGCAGAGTATTTCAAAACTGGGGGTGTACTATGTTCATATTTAAAACTCATTAATTTTCAAGTGCTGCATATTGCCAGCCATTTTTTTAACATTGAGGAAAATAAAAAAAACCTGACATGTACTTAAATATTTAATGTTAAGAACTTTGGGGGCATCTTCAGCTTATTTTACCTGCAGCTATGCTTGAAGTTCATCCAGTTCCATTCTGATTTGGACTGATTCATTAACTGGTTTGGGAGTCCCAGAGTGGTCACACTGGTTCTGTGTTGAGAAAGATAACACTTGAAAATGGGAAGATTCAAGTAAGGGGATGCAGTAGGCCCAGAAGTCAAGATTTCAGCTACCCACGGCTAAAGCCCTCATACTCACCTGCTTCTTTGAGGGAGCCTGCACAATTCTCCAAGTTAAACGAAAGTTTCTTGCCAGTTTGCTGAGTCTGGCATATAGTGGAAGAGCTTGAGAGAGGCTGCAACACTGTGCTTGGATGTCAAGCAGTGCCACTGGTTTGGAGGAGCAGATGAGAGTGCTTGGGGCTTGAGCACTGCACACAGGAGTAGAAATACACACATGCACACACCTGTGTATTGAGAACGTTAGGGAAGGCTGGGGGAGAAGTGGGAGTTTGGGCTGGTGGGATCCAGCAGGCACACATACAACACTGTTGACAGTAAGAGTATGCAGTTTTCAAGACTCCATGAACAGAAGTCAAAATACAAAATACTGCCTGTTCCCACTTGAACCAATTTTTGTTTGAATGGACCTAAAGCAGGTGTAAAAAGTCTTTACACTAGAAACGTAATTGTTAGACTGTCCGAAGCAGGACAGCACAGTGGCACATAAATAAGGATTTCTGCAGCACATGTTCTGAGTTGCATACGTAGTGATAGGGAGAAACTGTAGTGTAATTGCTGCTCTGTAGAGAGCAGTTGGTGCAAAGGGTCTCTTGCACTAAACAGTTGCCACTTAGGGGAGACATCAGCTTTTTAATCAAGCCATCATGCTGAAATGGTAGTGGAAAAAAAATTCTGTAGCTTATGTGCAACAAAGAAGTTAAAATAACAATCCAGATTCTTTTTTTTAATCAGTGCTAAGATTGGCTTCTGACTTCCTGTTCTCTAATGGGAAGGGATTAGGCCCTTTATGTTTTGAAAGAGACCAAGCCAATTCGTGCTGCAAAATTCCAGTACTGAGATCAAATGAATGAAGAAAAACAGTTAGGAAAAACTTGATTTGACAGAAAGCCACCTTCATTAGTGCTCTCATCTCTTTTCTATCATAGAAGTTGTTTTTAAGCTATAATTGCATCTCACTGACAAAAGGTTCTGGCTACACATGTAAAGATTTGTAAAATACTGCCTTTCTGTAAGCTGGTATAATCTGTGCCAGAAAATAGAAACCCAGCCTCTGCATGTAAAGAGCTCCTCCTCCAGAGTTTGGTTTCAGTGACTCTATTGGTTAGTATTGTTCAGCTTTAAATATATTCTGCAGTACATGGTTTACTAGGCTTTGATGCTTGCTCTTGAAAGGCAAGAAAAAATCTTCCTTCAGAAACGTTTTACATAACATTGCCCTGTGCAGAGTTAAAGTGAATTAGTTACAGAGAAGATTTTAGCTGGCGCCAGTGAAATAAGCGGTAAACGTCTCTTCACCCTCCCCTTTTCTTATGTTCCTTTGGCTGCTCCTGTAAGGAATGCAGCAAGCAGTGGCTACTGCTCGCCCTATTGATTTAAGCATTTGCGTGTTATACATTGCAGCTCTGCACTAGCCTGTCTTCTGGGGCAATACAGGATGTCTTCAGTTGTATCAGATTTTCTGTTCGTACTTGCATTTCTGTCTTCCATATGGGGCTCTGTTCCATTATATCCATTATTAAACAGGATTGTGTGTGCTCATTGTTACAAAACAAAGTGTGTAAAATACTTATGGTTCACAATCTCAGTGGTTCAGGGTTCCTATTCATAAATCAGTGCTGCCATCAATTCTTAAAAAACCAAAAGCAATAAAATAATAAAAGCTAAAACTTGGCTGCTGTGCCTCTAGCATGAATGCCAGCAGGGCAGCATGTTGTGAAAGGTGCTGTTGGGTCCCTTTCTTAGCAGAATTACTTGCCTGGATTTTTCTCACAACATCCCAGTTTCTTTGTTACAGATGTGCTGTTTATACATCTGGTTTTGAGAGAAATTAACCACATTTTCCAAAATACTAGAATTCTCTTACTAAAAAAGGATTACTTTTTTCCCTGTTTCAGGGTTTCTTTGGTTATATTATTTTTCTCAGTTTATGCTCTACCAGCTACATTTTAAATTGTAGCTGAGATGCAGAAACATACTGCAGATTAGATAATGTTAGGGTTAAACATTTCAAATGGATTGTAATACATTGAGAAATTATGTTCTTGCCAGCCATAGTTGTGGTGAGCTTGTTGGGAACTTTGTTTTACCGTATTTCTGTGGATTCTTGTCTCCACAGCATGGTATGCTCTTCCACTTATTTCTGTAACCACGTAATATATACTTCTGTAATGGTGTCTCATCAGAGGAATGTCTGTAGAAACTGTGGTCTCAGTGTGACAAAAGCAAAAAATTTCTGTGTTTATTTTGTTCCTATTTTTAATTCTGCACAAAAAAAGTTGGCCTTTAAAATGATTTTCTGTTTACAAACATTTTACTTAAAAAAAATGTATAATTTATAGTGGGGCCTAGATGGCTTAATTGAGATTGGGGTGCTAAATCTTGAAGCACGTGACTGACAGTAGTTCCAGGCGCAAACTGCTTTCTGGGTAAACACACCAGACAAATGGGCAAAGGGAAACACATGCACCATCTTGCTGATGGGAATTGGAGGCATACAGAAATAAAATTACTTTATTACAGTTGTACCATAAATCTACAGTATGGCCTGGCACTACATTGAAGTGTCCACAGAACCCTGAGACTCTCTCTGCCTGAAACTTGTTTGCTGAACTATCGTAATACTTCAGCTTTCCACCTGAAGTCCTATTTTAAAGGATTAAAAAAGAACAGGTGAACAAAGAATTCATTTCATAACTGGCTAAACTGGTACAAGACCCAAGAAGATACTATGAGCTAGTAAAAGGTTTAAATAGAAAAATCCTCACTCCAGATATTCCACACAGAGTAATTTCTATGTTAAAATTTGGGTGAAATTGGCATGAGGGAATTTTGGAAAGCAATTTTTATTCTGATAGGGCTTTTATAGTATGGAACTTGTCATAGCTTGTGGATTTTCACAGTATCCTGAAGTGATACTCAACTCTCATACAAATCACTCTAATTGTAAATCAGGTTGACTTTTTCTGGAAGTACATTTATAGATTAAGATGGATGAAATATGAAGGCTGGGAAATAAAGATCTTGGTCCTGTATAAATACTTTCAAATAAAGTTAACCATAGGTATGTGTATAGCTATCATCTCCTATGCAAAGTGATCCACGAAATAGTGTTGTTTGTGAAATCAGTCTGAATCTTAGCCTTCACTAAAGTACTTGAGATAATTTCTGTACGAGGTGAAAAGTGAAGAGTCAGACACTGGTGAAATTTTTTCTTCTCTCCCTTTTAACAAATGACCAGGGTGCTGCTAAGGGCCACGTTGCTGTTACTAAATTGCCTGTTCTCCTCCAAAATGCCCTAGGTAAGCAAGGTCAGTTAGAAGGTGTTACAATTTTTACACAGGCATACTCTGACAAATGTGGATTCTACTTCCATGCTCCAAGTAAAGCCGGAGTCTTTTTCTAGCCCTGTGGCATTGTCTGCTTATGGAGTTTATTACTGCCTTCCTGTCTGCCCTCCCCCAGCTTCACATAGATGTCCAAGTATCTCCCCCCTTCCTCTACTGTTTCTTCCATCTCCTTGTGCTGCTACATAGATGTTCCTACTTGGGACACCCACCACCTTTTAAAAGTATTTTATCAACCTATTTTCAGTGCCTCTGCCTTTTCTGTGTGAGACTGTTACATACGGAAGTCTCCTGGCAGATTCTCCTGGCCTTCTCTGACTCATTTTCCTGATGACTGCTCTTGTCTTGGTGGTTGTTCATACTTCCTCCACGTGGATTTTGTTTGGGACCTTTTTTAAAGAGTTGACTGTCATCTAGGAGCATCTGTAATTGTTAAATGCGTTTAGAATAAATACCTGTATTACAGGGCAATAATGAGAAACAGGAATAACTAGAAGTCAAATAGGTGAAATGGGTGCCAAGCTATTGTGATGAAGATAACAGTGGCTGGATCTTTTGTTGGTATGTTGAAGTGAAGTGAAACCAAAGTTTCATTTTCTTTCATATGCTGGGCTATTAACTGGGGCAGTTCAGTGGTTGCTTCTGCAGTGCGGAAGGACACTAGAGAAGAGGCAGAGCAGCCAACTGGGGTTGAAAATCACCGCAGCTGTCTCAGTGCAAGCTGTTCTCTCTTTGAGCTTTCAGTTTAATGTATGCAGTCTGCCACATTAATTCTTGAAGTAGCTCTTAAATGGGTAGCTGTAAAAGGGGTAATCTCGGTCCAATATACTTTTGAAAATAGGAACTTGAATGTTATAACAGGAGACACGCACATCTTTGTTTCCTAGCATCAAAACTGTCTCAAGTAAATAAGCAATTTTACAGTAGTCTTCAAAATTATGAAAGATGTTAATAAAATCTGTGCAACTTTTTTTAGTACAAGGAAAGCTACTCACAAAATTAATTCAAATCTCAGGAAAAGGGCAGTAATACTGAGGAGAGTAATACTTAAGCATATGGGTTTCATTAATGTGAGAATGAGTGAAGTGTTGGAAATGCTAAGTGAATTCAAGAAACACCTGGGCTCCTTTGTGGTGAGGAAAGATCTGGGGTGGAAGTAAAAAGGCATGAGTTCTAAGTATGAAGGATGTGGGACCAGATGAGGTGTTTTTAACTATAAAGAATGCCTTGTGTTCAAATATTTGTGGCATGAATATATCCTGCTAGTGTCCTTTTTTCAGTTGTGTGCGACATAGGCTGACATTGGTTTACTTTGGTTACAACCACAGTATTTTTTTTTTTCCACTCTTTCCAGTCATCGGGAATAGGACCCCAGCAGCTAATGAAGTTTTACCAAAATCAAATCATGGTAGGTAACGTTGGGAATACATCCAAAGAACGGTGACATCCACAGAAATTACACTATGCTGTAATTTTATGAAGGTTAAATAGTTCTGTGGACTAGTAATAGGAAATGGATGAGAGATATCTTTAGCCAGAAGTCACAATTTCAAGTTTCATGCACTGACTTTATCATTACAACTGGGGCATATATTTGAGCCAGTGTTTGTGCACAGTTACGGTGCAGTGACTTTTGTGAAAAGGTTTTGTCCAGCTTCCAGTGGATAGGTTTCCACCTCACGTACCATCACCACATGTCCTTCTCTCCCTGACAGCTTCTGTAAAGAAACTTGCTCTTGAATTTGCCCATCTAGATCAGGACCTGCTGCTCAGTGTATCTGGCACACTAATGCAAAATGTCACGCACCAAAGCGGTCATCAGATGCTTTCTTTACAAGCACCCATTTAAAACATGACGCTTGTTAAAAGGCACGAATGCAGATCTGGCGATTTTTTTTCTTTTTTTTCTAGGCAACAGCTAAGCAGAACTTCATGATACATAACTTCAGAAATACTTATTCTGTGACCTGGTGCCATAGCAAATTCCTTTTCACTGGCATTACTGAAATGCTTGAGTGCTCTTTAGGATTATTACTAGAAGCACACTGAATGTCAAATGAAATACCATTTTGGCCAAAACTAAAACAAAGCTTATACCATCATGTCTTGGCATCCTCCAAGTCATAGGCCCAACTTTTGGGGCAAAATGTTGATCTCCTTTAGTTTTCAAGGGAGTAAGAAGTTAGGACTCTTTTTTTTTTTTTAAAGCTAATTTTTGAAAAGAATTAGTTTAAAATTTGCGTGTTCCACAAAGCGGAGAAACATTCCATCTGCTGGTATCCATCTCTTCCTGGCTGGGCCATTTTCTGTGGCCGGCAGGCAGTTTTGTGCATGATGTAATGGTTGTGTTGCAGGAAAGGTGCTTTGCTGTGCTGGAGCCTCTAGGAGCCGTAGCAACTAGCATTTCTTTCCAGAGCCTCCAACACAAATGCGCACACGCGCACACACTCATGCGTTGGTTCCCTTACGCACTCTGTCTACCAGCATATTACCCTTCCCCCACTTTTTTTACAAAGTGTTTCTCCCTGAGGCAAATTTCTTACTGTCTGGAGTACCAAACATGCACAGGCACTTTCTTTTTTCTTGAAAATTTCCTAGCATAGCTATTATAAAGCAGCAATAGCTAAAAAGACTATTTTACATAGCTTCTTCTGGTTTTAGTAGAGAGACAGAGAGTGAGTGTGTGTGCACATGTAAAAAAAAAAAAAAAAAACCACACTACAAACAACTCCCCAAAAACCAAAAAAACCCAAACCATAGTTTATGGCTAAGTGAGGCCAGGTTTCTCCTATTTCTTTTTTTGAAGTGTCTTTACTCAGCAGTCACATTTTTTTCTTGTGGTAAAAAAATGCAACATGAGCAGATGGCAAGTATTAACACATGAAATGCAGTGCCTGCTTGAAGTTGATTTAAGAGTGCTCTAGGTTTCTGTCACTGGCTTTCAGTTAGTTAAGTAGTGTTTACAAGTTAATGAATTTGTTCCACTTGAAATATTTGATGGTATGTGCTGAGGTTCAGTGGTAAAGGGATCCTTTAGGAGTAATCGAGGAAAGCATGAGGTTTCTAGACACTGAGCCTGTGGTTTTTTTTCTCCTTTGATTTTAGCATTTTTACCATTTATATGAAACTGAAAAGAGAGGCAGAAGGAACAATAGTAGATAGCAATACACAGCCTTTTCTCTTATATTGTGATACTGCTTTGAGCACTGCAGTGATACCATACCTTATAGCAGCTCCATATTTGAACCGTGTAGTTTGCAGTTTCATTCTATTGCATGTTCCCAAACCTTAGACAAGGATTTGAAAAACAAATAAAGTTTTATGTAGCAAATCAGGAAACATTTTCATATTTCTATGTGGTCTGCTTCCATGCTTGCTTTGGAAGTATGAGTGCAAACTATTAAATAGGCTGCTATATATAAATTAGCCCACATTTGGCAGCAAAACTGCCTAGAATAGGGTGATCAAATTCAGTATATTTTCAGTTCATGCGTAAGACTCCTTACTACAACACCACATGCTATCTACCTGATAACATTTGAAACTAAGCCAGCTCCAAGAATTGTAGTCATAGTAAGAAACAAATATTGGTTGCTGGTAATTGAGCATCATACACACTTACTATTTTACACAGCAAATTTCTCTCTGCATAGAATGCTCTGTTTGTCAAAACTACCTAAACCTGCAAACCAGTATTTCTTGTCAGGCAACATGTAAGCATGAGTGCACAGAAAGAGTTAACTTATTTTACTATTTGAACAATTGGTGCCAAAATAGTATGTTTTAAAGGCTTAGCTGATATTTCTGGCATTAGTTTTTGAGTTTTCTAAAATTGTAGATTTTAGTTTTGTTAGGGCTTTGTAAAATATGTTACTCACTTTAATAACAGTTTATTCAAACAGGACTGAAAGGTCAAGTTCCTGTTTGGAAAGGGTACTGTACTTAGTTCACCTTTGACTTGAAATGTAAGATCATAACTGCCAGATAAGACCAAACTAATTGCTCCGAATATGCATGAGTGTATCTTTAATACCTAAAAACTGACAGTGATTTACTGTATCCTTTAGGAAGGCTTCTCTCCCAAGTAAACAGTGCTTAGTTAAGTATGGTTAAGATCAGTCTGCGAGGACAGGCAGCGGTGCAGCTTTCTTGGCGCGGAGGCCTGAGGTCGTAGGATTTTAACTACCTGAGAGATGGTATGGTTAACCCCTTGCCTGTCCTGGAGTGGTCTTGTGCTCCTGCTGCATGGAGTTCATACACAGAAATTGTTAACCCCCTTTATGGATGTCTGACATCATTGGCAGCCAATCAGAAAGTGCTTTAGGGCAGAGTTTAAAAGCTATTTCATAATATATTTATATTCAGTGCAGATATTTTTGGGCTTCAGTAGCATTCATTTTGTCGCAGAGTCCATGTGTCAATATGGTTTGGGGAAAAAAAAAAGGTATGAAAATAGCATGTTTGCCCTTGTTTGTTGTAATTCAGCTGGGTGACGAAATGCTATAGAAAGCGTAGCTGGTATGCTGCAAAACAGTTATTATGAAAACGATTTTCTTCCTCCAGCAGCAGTAATTCTGCAAGCCAATCTTGGGCGATTGTTGCATGCTCCCTGCTAGGCTGCTCCTGCTTAAATAGCCAGACCTGCAAATATTTCCCAAGCTGCTCTGGTTTGCCAAGAACACAAAAATGCAACACAGTCTGCAGAAAATGTGTGTGTGCCAGCCAGAGTCACCCCAGCAGCTGGGCTCGGCTCTGCTCAGCTGGAGTCACCCCGGCAGCTCAGCTCATCCTGGCCAAGCTTGGCTGGGTTCGGTTTGGCTGGTCTGGGCTCCCCCCACCCATTCTCCAGCCCTTGTGCAGCACCCGCGGCCTGGTGTGCAAGGCGCTTTACCTCGCCTCTGTGTAGTCGCATGCACGCTGTTTTATCCTCTGTTAGTTGACAGAACTTCAGGTATTGAAGGAGAACCATTTGCTGATAGTATCTTCCAGAAAATCTGGTTAATCCATGCAACCCTGCCACCATTCCTGGTTAACTATTTCATTTCCAGAGTGCCCCCTGTAGCAGGACCATATGGGATTGTAAAACCAAACTATTCAGTAATTTCCAGACCATAACAACAATTTTTGCTATCAGTTGTTACAAAGACAAAATTGTATTTCTTTTTATAAAAAAAGAAGTGGAGGCTTGTATCAGTGGTGGGACTATTATTACTTTTATTTTGGGCTGTTTCTCCTCCCACTTAAGCACTGTGGCTGTGCTCATGTCAGGTTGCTAAAAGTTGCTATTCACATATGTTCCACGACAGGCCTGCAAAGCATACAAGTGCAGTGCTGACTCCTTCATCCTGTTGGGATTCCAAACATTTTATCTGCTCCTGAGCAAAAGACTTAGAAAGAAGTCTTTCAGATGCTAGCTGTATCTCTAGCCTGCTGTTCAGTGTTCACAAATGATTTAGAAAATGAGGCATACAATGAGATGAGAAAGCTTGTTGACATAGTTATTTTGAGATCACAGAAGTGAATGCCAACTGCAGAGCTGTAGACAGACCTTGCAACATTGAGAGACTGAGTGAAAAAACTTGTAGCCAAAAGGAAATGTCAATAAATATAAGGTGATGCAAGTGAGCCTTACCTGTATGGTATTGGTCTCTGAACTAGCATTTTTCACTAAAGAAAGAGATCATGAAGTAATCACAGATGGCCTCATGAAAACTTTCAGCACACGGGTCAGTAGCAGGCAAGAAAGAAAACTGAATGTTAGGAATTATTAGCAAAAGTGCAAAGAAAGAAAATAAAACCTTCTTGTGCCACTCTGTAAATCTGTGGCTTCATCTTTAATACTGACTGAAGTTCTGGTCCTGTTGCAGCAGAATTAGAAAAGGCATCTAGAACAGGAGTTTGGAGTCACATCCCTTTGGGAAACAGCTAAGCAGACTATGATTTTAGTCCTCTCTTTTCCCCACTGAAGAAGAATGCACTGGAGTTCTTTGAAATCTAAAATTGCATGAGACAGTAAGTAGAAATTACTATCAAGAAATAGACTCAAAATGAACTAAGGAGTTTTTTTCACACAATATATCAATGAAGTTTGGAACTTACTGTTGCAGTTGTAAATGAAAGAAGATTTGTGTATGTTAAATTCAGTCAGACAAAGTAATTTAGCAAAGTTACCTTTCTATTTCTAGGAACCCCTATGCTGCAAATTCCTATAGTTTAGGAGAGTATTCAAGGCAGGAACACTGCATACTTGCCCTGTTTTTATACTCTAAGCATCAGCTGTTTGTCTCAGCTGGAGACAAGTTACTAAGCTTTGATTTGACAGGGTAGGCACGCTGGCTATTCTTGTATTTGTGGACAGATTTCTTCTTGTACTACTGTAGAACAGCATCACAGCCGCTGACTAGAGGTTGACATATAAGCCAAACCTCATTGATCTTTGTTTCCTGCTGTATTACTCTTGGAAACTGAGTGTAATTTTCCATCTCCTATGACTTGTGGGTGGGTCAGTCTCTCTGTTTGTCTGAATGCCTTCCCAATGAGTATTAGAATATTGTATATTTTGCCAGGCTAAATCTAATGCTTCCAGTTTTGCCACATTTCTAGTATCTGCTGGATTGTCCAAGGTGCTGTGTGCTTTCCATTCCCATTGCCTTACATGGAAATATAGTAGGACTAGGACCTGTCTTTTTTAATACTTTAAGAATACTTTTTCTAGCACCATTCCTCTATTAGGAAAGTTGAGTTTGTTCTAACTGTGAAGTCATCAGGAATTATACGACTATGATGTGACTGTGGATAAGGGGAGAGCAGTTGATATCCTGTACCTTGTCTTTAGGGAGTCTTTTGATAGAGACACCCACAGCATCCTTGTATCCAAACTGGAGTGTTATGATCTAGATGGGTGGACTGCTACATGAGTGAAAAAACTGATCAGATCATTAGACTTGAAAAGTAGTTGTTAATGGTTTGTACTCTATCTGGAGGCCAGTTACAGGTGTAGTTTGTCAGACATTTACCTAATATCTTTATCAATGCCTGGAGACAGAATGCACCCCTCTCAAGTTTGTGGACCGCAGTGAACTAAGGGGTGTGCTCCAGAACAGGGCTGCCTTTCTGAGGACATCAACTGGCCAGAGGGATGTGCTTATGTGAATCTTACTAAATTCAGCAAGGACAAGCACTAAATCCTGCAGCTGGGATGGACTAACACCCTGCTATGGTACAAGCTGGGGATCGACTGGGTGGAGAGCAGCTGTACTGAAAAAGACCCAGGGATCTTTTTAAATGATAGGCTAAGCATGAGTTAGCAGTGTTCCATCAATGAAGGCCAACAGATGATTGGGCAGTATCAACAGAAATATGACCAGTAGATTGAGGGAAGTGATTATTCTTTTTAACTGGGCATTCCTTAGACTTTATCTGGAACACCACATCTAGTTTTGGGGGCCGCAGTACAAGAAAGATGTTGATAAACTTGATTGAGCTCAGGGGAGGGTCATCAAGATGCTTGGGCTGGACGACATGATCAATGAAGAGAGGCTGAGACAGCTGAGTTTCTTCAGCCTGAAGAAGAGAAAACTTACGGGGACATAACAGCAGCCTTCCAGTGTGCTTAAGAAGTTTCCAAGAAGATGAAGCTAAGTTCTTTAGTGAGGTGCACAACAGGTGAAGGGGAGACAGCAGTTATAAATTGCAGTGGGGTGTTCTGACAGCCTCATCCATTCCTTCAGCACTGCTGGACCTAGTGTAGTAAAATTGGTGAGTTTATGTATGAAGTTTCATACTGTTTCATTGCCCCCATTTTACAGATAATAGAACCAAAGTACAGAAACCATAAAGGCTCTTGTTTAGAGTCACTCAGACTACATCCAAATGCCTTTCTAAGTATGAGCTTGAGCTCAGTTGTGTCCTATATCCATACTGCCTGATTGCTTGCTTGTTCATAGTCTCAGTCGAGGAGTTGGAAGGTTATTTTGTGTTACGATAATATTGAAACAGCGAGCCAGCTTGGGAAGCAGGCTCTTTTCTCGACTTGGCTACTACTATTGACTTAGAGTGAATCATTTACAAAGTTAAGGAAAGGAGTATGAACTCCTTGTGCTTTGTCATGTCTATTTGGTCAATCTAATTTTTATTAGCCTTATCTGATTCCCATTATAATTACAGACTCCTTCCTGTGAATATAATGCTGCCTCATGCTTCAGATGGATGGTATTATATTTGTTTACTTTTGTCTGTGGTATTATTCCAGAAAGTGAAAGCAGTTTGACTTGTTCCTTGGGGACCTCATGTGCAAGAGGCTCCAAATGTTTAAATGTCTTAGATGAGAAAATGTGTTGGTATGAATTGATTTGCAAAGGGCCCTAGAATTTGAGGCTATTACTATTCTGGTATTGTATGTGCTTGACTCAGACACTGCATTAATAAAGAAAAAGAAAAAAGTGCTTATAAAAGTCTAGGACTGACAGCCTTGGAGTCTGCTGTTTATGCCTTAACTCGTTGTTTTAGAAAGACTGAAAGCCAGAATAAGATGCCTAGTTCAGACTCCCTAGCCATTCACTTCAGTGCCTTTGTGGAAAAAGCTATCTAACACCTGCTTTGAAGGTTTGTGGATATAACTCTGTCCCCTGAGAAATGGACTGAGACTGTCAGCAAATGATACATGAGTGAGTAATGAATAAATTCATTCTGAGTGTTGGATATGAGTAACAGACATAGCAGCAGACTTGGACTTTGCACATTTTGCTTGGAGTGCCACTGGATAATGTGAGTGCAGCACTGCATTTTTTTAATTTATAATTTAACTCGTGCAAGAAGGCAGAAAACCTACCTAACCCTAATACCATACCATGTGGGGATTCCCCAGCAGTTAGGGAATGGAATAAATAGCCCAGAAATGCTGTGTTTAAAGCTTAGGGTTAACATGATTAAGACCACAGGTAGAGTTCAAGTAATTTATTGCCTCTGTGCCTCAGTTAGAGTCACTGAATAATAGAAGTTAGAACTTTGAGGTCATCAGGTCATCACTCCCTATTGAAAGCAGGGTCAATCGAAGTTAGATTAGGCTGCCCAGGGTCTTGTCCAGTCAAGTTTTGAACATCTCAAAGAAGGGAGATTTTACAGCCACTCTGGGCACCTGTTGCAGTCTTTGAACATGTCATCGTGTAGATTTTTTTTTCCTTACGTCTGATTGGTATTTCTCTTTCCACAACTCATATCCATTGCCTGTAGTTTTTTTGCTATACAGTTCTGAGTAGGGTCCAGCTCTGTTTTCTCTATAAGTAGCTCTGTCTTCACTCATCAGATAGTTGAAGACATCAACTAAATTTCACTTCTCTTCAGGCTGAAGAAGCCGTGTGTCTCAGCCTCTCATCATAATGTATGTGCTCCAGCTCCTGAGCACCTTCATTGTCCTCTGGTGGACTTGCTCCAAGTATGTCAGTCCAGTAAATCCTTCATGAACTGGGGAGCCAAAACCAGACACAGTACTCCAGATTCAGTCTCATGCCAAAATAGAGGGAAGTGATCACATCCCTCAGTCTCTTGGCTGTGCTTGTACTGATACCAGTATGCTGTTAGCTTTGATCACTGCCAGAGCACTCTGCTGATTCAGGTTCAGCTTCTTGTCTCTGAGGACCACTAGTACTTTTTCTGCAAAGCTGCTTTCTAGCCAGCTGTTAATTAGGTTGGCTAACCATTGTTTGTCCTTATTAGATCTATGCTGACTTTTCAGTCACCTTCTTTTCTTTGAAGTGCTGGAAATGGATTCCAAAAGGATTTGCTCCATATTTTCTTTGGGGCTGAGGTTAGGCTGAACATCCTGTAGATCCCCATATCTTCCTCCTTGGCATTCTTGAAGATAAGCATGACATTTGGCTCTTTTCCAGTCATCAAGAACCTCCTCTTGATTGCCCTGATCTTTAAGATGACTGACAGCAGCCTCACAATGATGTGAACCAGCCACTTTAGCATCCTCAAATGCATCCGTCTGGTCCCACGGGTTTTGCTGGTTTCTTTTCTGTTTCTTGTTTGTTTGTTTGTTTGGATTTTTTTACCAGTTTGCTGTAATAGTCCATATTTGGATCTGCCCCAGTCTTACGCACTTCCTTAGGTTGTGCCACTAGGCAGAGACCTGGGAATTCTAGGAGCAGACCTGGTAGTAAAAACCACAGCAAAGAACGCATAGAGTTATCTTACTAGTAAAATGAGAATACTTGTGTTAGAAGGATATTGTGAAGGTCAAATGGCCAGTTTTTCTGCCCTTTGTGCTCCTGCAGGTAGAAATGCTAAGATTATTGTTATTATTTATCTTAGTTTGTCTCATTTTTTCTTTCACTTCTACTCCCTTTTGGCTTTCCTGAAGATTAACACATGAGGAGCAGCCCCAAATATATTACTGCTTCTTGTTCAGAAATAAATTGAGAGACTGAGAGTGCTGATGCCAGGGCAGTCTGCCTTAGGAAGCCTCATAGACACAGACTGTCAGACCAATCACAAATGGCAACAACAAAACAAATCCAGACTTTCCTTTTTAAAGGACATGCTCCTTCTGGCAACAGTATATCAGGAAAATGATTATATTAGTGAGAAACTAGATCCATCACTGAAGAGAAGAAAGCCTGGTGGATAACATGCCTAAGCACAAAATCTTAGACTATACACTTAGAGAGAACACATTTTGCAGTGAGATTCTTCAAAGCTGTTGCATCTCTTCTGCATCCCACACTCTTTTGGCAGGAGAAGAGCTGCTGCATCCTTGTGTTTCTGTCTCCTTACTGAACAGCTAATAAACTGTACTTTCCCGTGGCTTCAGCAAGATTATTGATTTGTGCAGTGATCATTATTGCAGCTGTTGAATAGATCTTTGCTGAAGAGATTGAGGGGGGAAAAAAAAGGGGACGTGTTTTATTCTCCTGTGCTTTTTTCTAAATTCTCTTGACTTTATGTATCTCATTACTATTTATGGTACAAAAATAGCTGTTTGACTGTTTTTACATGTTTTCATGGTACTGTACTTCACAAAGAGAAGCTTGATTTATCCTTCCCTTGAAGAGATTCTAGTCATAAGTCATAAGTGAAAGGTTGTCGTTAATGACTAATTTCAGCTGAAAGGATATGTATGATGCTTTCTGGAGATTGCATGGAATTGGCCTTGCTCTTAAGTGCTTATACAGAATGTTTAGAACAACAGGAAGAAAAAGCTTGTGATTTATGATTGAGATGATAATATGATCATGCTAAGAATGATAAGGCGTGTGCCTTCTGAGTTACAAAGCAAACAGGTGAGGGAATGCACTTAATTCTAATTGGTAAATTTCCTATTTCTGTTGTGTATTATTTACTTCATAAGCTGTTTAAGAATTAAACCTGCCAGTCAGTTTGTGAACTATTTACTGTGCTTTTGAGACCATAAGTAATACTAGAAAGTGATATGATTGCCTTATGTTTGGAAACAGTATGCCTCAAAGTTTCTCCTCTAATTAGGAGAGTAGTAACAGACTACCACAGGAAGACACACCCCCCACCGCCCCCCTGTCTGTTGGTCAGTCAGAGATAAGAAAATTGATGCAGGAGTCAATAATCATCTGGAAAGCTTTCACAGTTATCCCACAGACTTGAAGGAAAAGGAGAAGGTAAGGTGGTCTTCAAACAGAATTCTGTAAAGAGTGAGTTCTCAGGGGTTGTAACTGGAAATTTTTGTGAGTGCTGTGGGTGAGATCAGATGTCCAACTCGGTTGACTCCAGCTCATAGCAGGCGCAGGTACCAGAATCAGAAAAGACTTTTGTATTTTCTCAGGAAGAAAATTCTGCAGCTCATGCTCCTCATCCAGTCACATTCTGGGCTTAAAGAATGATAGATTTCTTTACCTTGCTGAGATAGTAAAGATGCTGTGCATATGACGTCGAGAATGGAATCCAGCTCTTGCAAGTCATGCTGGATGAAATATATATACCATGGGAGATAAGCAAAAATTGGTCTCTGAAGCTTGTGTTCTGAAAATTGGAGTGGTTTGACATGACTATGCTTGCCTTAGGGCAGAAGCTACTACTGTCCTGAAGAGGAGAACTTACACCCATGCTCTGGCTTTTGCAATTAATAGTTTTGGCACCTTAGTACAAACCTACCTTCATCAGTGATTTAAGGTAGTGTGCCAGACTGAACTAGGATGGCTCTGATGTGGTGACACACTTCATTCTGCTGATTGAGAGAAAAATAACCTCTGGGGGAGGAATGGGGAGGACAGCTGTAGGCGGTGAAGTTTTAAACCAGGGCTGCAGGCTCTGCTAGAATTCCCCTGTCAGTCCTGATTTAAATCTGGGCTCTGCCATGACTTGCTGTATGTTGAGACACATCACGCAACCTTTCTGCCTTGGTTTCCCAAGGTGCAGTAGTGTTTGCCTAGTTTGTAAGGCTATTGTTAGGATTAATCTTCAGTCTATTTCAAAGTTGCTAATTAAAAGGTGATTTCTTGATCCTGGTTAAAAAACTTTGAGAAACTTTAAGAAGCTTCTGGGAAGTTATATTAGTTAGCTAAGGATAAGCCTTAGCACTGGTTTTACACTGCTTGTTTCTTCCCATATGTGTAGATGACATGCTATGTTATATCTTCAGTGGCATGTTTACTCAGCACATGCTATAGAAGAGCTGAGTTTCATTTGTCCTGGCACAGCGGGATTGGTAGCCCCACAAATGGGAGATAAGAATTACCATGGAAGCCAGCCTAAGCAAAAGAGGTCTCTCTGATATGGCAGTAACGGACATCAGACCCCTTGTTCTCTTTTAAAAACATCCTTATTAAATTACTTTCTTGGTACATAGTAAGTGTTTAACAGAGAACATGTAGGTGAGGATTTGTTGTGCTTGGCATCAGAGCTGATGTGTGAAGAACATTTTGGTTCTGTAATTCACACTTTCAGGAAAAGTGTCTCACAAGAGTCTGCTAGCACTGTGCTGGATGGGCTGGCAGCAATCTAAGGAAGGCTGTTTGGAAAAGTCAAAGTTGATAGGTTTTTAAGAAGTATGGTTTTCATGTTGAACTTTAAATCTATTTTAGTAGAAATGAAAATTATTTTACCATTGTTATATAAATTATATTAAAAATTAAGAGGAATCCAAATGGCCATTTTTGAAACTTTGCTGGAAAAAAGTGAGGATGTTTGCTCGGTTTTGGAACTGCTGAAGAAACAGGTTTCAGTTTTTGCCCTGTTTTTATTTCTACAGTCAAGGTATTGATTTTAATACCTGTGAGAATGACCCAATCTGAAAAATAATTATTGCCAGATAGCCAAGAATCCCCTTTTATCTTTCATAGCAGAGTTCAAATTGCTGTTGCAGGTTTCTGTAGAGAAGGGCTCCTTGAGCTGCTTCGTTTTCTTTGGCTATCTACAGCAGTGCTGATCCACTCCAGAAAGCTTCGCCGTCTTTTACTGTAAACTAACAGGAGCAAATATGTTTATTGGTGTCAAGGGAAAGGTATATTAGTGCTGCTTCAGGTGATAGGCAGCAGATGTAAAAGAAATGGATTCAGGAGCTCTGGAAACACGAATAGTACTTAAGGCAAAGTCAGCACCAGTCCAGTAGTGTGGACGAAACATTTTATTATTGCTCCTTTCTCTGCTTTGAAGCAGCAGAATTGATCAGAAGCTCAGTTCAGAGAGATAACTACCCCAGTACAGTTACTGTAAATACATCTAAGTTGAACTACCAAGCCTTTAAATTTGGTAGCCTTAAAGGAGGCTTTTTTTTTCTTTTTTGGTGGATCTGGAATGATTGCTGTCAGATTAAGAAGGAAGGTTCAAGTTACCAGCTAAGTTGCCAGAGATGCAGCATATGGTAGGTTAACTTCTTTTTTCTATGTGAAATAATATCCCTCCTCCTTTTCTCAGGTAATCTACTATTTTCTCTGTCTGTGAAAATAGCTCAATGTTTTAGCTGTAATGGTCAAGGCACACTGCAAATAGCCTGGATAAACATACTGTTCGGAATAGGGTCAGAAATCCTTATAATGATGCCAAACTCTTCTGCTGGGATACCTGGTGGCTGTACCAGTGCCCCTGCACCACAGAGAGGCCATACCTACTGTGCTTGCCTAGCTGCTTCCCAGAGTGTATTTATTATACATGTAAGCAGGTGAAGTGCTACCTGCTCCTGATCCATTTGGGAGGCTGTTGGGAAAGAGAATAGCCAGGGGCGGATGGATGAATTGTCTAGCTGGGCTGGGCTCATGGTCGCTGAGGGGTAAATGCCCTACATCTGCATTATAAAAGCAGTCCCAGAGTGGATTTCTGGACTACCTTGTAGATACTTGGATAGAACGGAAACAATTTTTTGTGTCCACATCAGCAATTCTTAGAGCACTTGCCTTAAATGTAACGTTGTGCAGGCTGACTTTAGCCTAGCTATGAAAATGAAACTGAGTAAGCAGACACATTCAGCCCAGCATTTATTTTTCTTCAATAGAAGGTAGAATCTAACTGTCTGTGAATTAAGCTGTTTTCTGGATGTGATACAACCTGTAAGTGATGACCTTTTGACCCAGCTTTGCTGTTCTGATGCTGGGTTGCAGTTGTCAGAGTAACCACTATGCTCTTAAATGGGTCATTTTGTTACTGCTCTCGTGTATTTAGCTTTACCAGCTGGGGACCTGGCTTTTAGGGGCTTCAAACGGTATTTTTCAAGGGGCGCTTTTAGTGCCTTGGATACTATGTCACACAACTTGTCTCCCTGGATAACTTGGCTGCCTGTTAAAATGCAGCTGACTGAAGTCTCTAAAGCTGCCATCAGAAGTTTTAATCTTTCAGGCATGATTCTACATGCCATTTCTTTTATTTGCCTGCAAGTGCAGAATTGTTGTGTGTACTTTTTTTTCCAAAGCTCTCTCAAATGTTTTAATCCTTTCATTTCTACTATTGGATCTAGCTTAATCTAAACCTGTTATACTTCCTTCCAAATGCTGAATTCCTCTATAATTCCTTTAATCTTTATTTCCTCAGTTTACTCACTCATTGTTGGATCTTTAAGTTAGTAAATAGTTCCAAGTTTGGGACAAAGAATACAGGGGTATAGGGCATCTCAGCAGAGATCTGTTTTCAGCTTGTGTTTTTCAGGTACAATGTAAGCTTGCCTGACCTAAGAGACACGTTAAGAGGAGAAATAAGGATTTATGTATTTGCACTGAATAGGTGCCATAGGTGCTTACAGATGCCAGTGAAATGACAGAATCTTGCCCACGGCCTTTATAGCCTGGATTAAACATAAACACAGTTTAGTTTTATGGGCACTTGGCCTTCAGCAAGCTACTGCTGTAGTCGTATGTTGTGGTTGTATGTTATGTTATGGATGCCATCCTAATGAGAGCACCTACTTTCTAGAGGGCGTAATCTGGCCTTTATTAAATTGTGACAGACATGAATCAAGTGATCAGCTAGAGGTAAGAAACTATTTGCTACTATTTAAACCTTTCTCTTTTGATGACTTCAATAGGCTTTGGAATTTAAAGACACTTTCTCCCTCTTCTCCCCCCCCACCCGCCCCTTAGCAGGCAACAATATCACTTTTCCTTTCAGTTTCACAGCAGCCTGACCACAAAGGAATTATTTCATCTTCTGTCTGTGTGATGTGCACAGCACAGAGATTCCTCATGCCCTTGTCTTTTAACCCTGTGTGGCATTTGTGCCATTGTGAAAGAAAGCTTTTCTCAGACCTCTTCCTCGTAAAATACTGTCAAGTCATATGGATTGGTATCTTTGCCTCTCATTTACTATTGGTTCAGCAGCTATACTTAAGATAATGAAGATTGAAGTAGTTCTTTTAACATAAGCTAGTAACAAGAGTGTTCCTTGATGAAAGTTTGGTGTGGGTAGATGTAAAACAGGAGGAGTCACTTTTGTAAGTATTTATGGCACAGTTACAGAAAGTCACCCAAAATAATTACCTGCGTATAGAAAACATATAGTACCTGCAGGTCAGAAGGGACTAGGTATACCTATGAATCATAATACCTGTAGTACTATATAAGTAATAAGGTATTATTCGTCAAAGCATCAGATTACTATTGCAAGGATCTCAAAAAAAAAAAAAAAAAAGTAAATTCTCATTGCATCATGGCATCATCCATTTGGAGGAATTCTGGATAGTAAGTGCTAAGAATAAGCAGTTCTAAAATAACTGGTTACAAATCAGAGTGGGACAGTGGTTTCATGAGCTATGGGAAATTGTGAGTCTCCTTTTGAAGTTAGTTGGAGAAGCTCATGTCCTTAGTTAAGTTTGATTGCTCTGATCAGGGCTTTCTGCAAACAGATTGTCACTCAGCCTGTTAAGTTTAATTACTGTCATTCATAACACTGTTCCTGCCTTGTTTTCTCCTGGTATGACCACTGGCAGTATTGCCCTAGAAATGAAGGACAGATTATTTTACTTTGAAAATTAGAGTGATTTTTAACTTTTCTTTCTCTCTACTTTTAGTTTATGGAAAATACAGAAAATGTTAGTATTCTGCTGTGAATTGTTACAGCTAGCTATTTTTACAGCTTCTTTGGTTAGGGTTTTTTCTCCTTTCTATTTTGCAGAGGTGATCCTCGTCACTGGTAGTTCTTACACGATCAATTCAGATTCTTCATCTTGTCTTAGTGGTTGTGACTGTTGATTTTCAATCTTAGATGAAAAAAACTTACATTTTACATTAAAAATTCTAGTATTCTGCTCATTAAAAGGAGCCTATCTCCTTTTGTTTAGGTCTGCACATAAAAACTTCAAAGCCACGTGCATCTGTTGATGATTATCACTAAAAGTATGTTTCTCCCCCATAGCAAAGTTAGTGTATCCTAATAGGTAGCAAGCACCCTTCTCCGAGAACATGGTGTTGATCTCTGAGGTGTGCAAATCAAGAGTTTGTCAGCAGAACCCCCATTCATCCTGCCTGTTCTGACAATGGCAGCGCAGCAACGCAGCTTCGGTAGCCAGTACCTAGATCATAGTATACATGAATATTTACTTCTTAAATTATGCCTAGATGTATATGGAGAGCCAGTACCTGTTCCAAAGAATTAGCAGTAGATACTATCAAGAGATGTTTGTAACCAGATGCACAGCTTGAAACACATGAATGAGAATTAAATACAAATAAATGTGAGGATTACATCTAAATAGCAAACTATTCTCTGGAAATATGTTAAGTTTAGAGCCTGAAGACAGCTTTATGGGAGGGATAGGCTCTTCATTTTCCATTGAGACTGATTTTAGCTAGAGGTTTGAATTGTTGCACTACAGAAATATTATTTTTATCTCCTCAATTGAGGATTAATCAATTATTTGAATTCTTAAAAACCCTAGAAGCAAAACCAAATCCCTTTCTATATTTCTTCTCTAGTCAGTATTTTCCAGTGTTAGCAATTCATTTGCATTTTTCTGTGCTTTAAAACTAATTTCCCCTGTGTTCTACTCTATTTTTATCTGTTCAATATTAATCCAGCTAAGATGATTGCAAAGTCTGTAGAATCAGGTGTGAAAGTAAACAACTTCACATTTTCAGCCTTGTTTACAGAGCCAATTATCTTGTATTGGAAAGTAACTTCAGTTCTGAGAGCCTGATTCCTCTCCCCACCCCATGTCTCTTTTACACTGTCAACTCCTTAAAGTATTATTTCCTGTTCTTTAACAATAAGATTAATTTTTGCCCTGTTCTTGTTTCAGAGACATCCTCTATCAGGAGCACGTTCCTATGACCTGCCAAAACTCTACTGAACTGAAGACTTTTTTCCTATGAACTATGTAGGTACTAAGTATCAAAATAATTAATTTTTGACTACCCAAAGATTTTTAGGAAAGGCTGCCTGAGTTTATTCTTACAGTTCATACTTTATGACATTAGGAAGAAGCAACTGTTACGTTTCAGATCTTTGGCTAGCATCTCTAAGGGAAGCTGAAAGTTTCTGATCATATTGTAGGTATATGGAGGCTGGAACACTTTATTCTAAGATTTGGTCACAGTAGTTTGCACTTACTTGATAAGCTTCCTAAATCATTGAAGAAAATGTACAAAAACTCACTTTGTTACCTTCACATTTTTATACTTAAAATGATCAGAATATTGAAGAGTGCTCTAGTATAGCACGTTAAAACTATCAAGTAATGTGCTAATGCTGCCAGTTTCACAAATGCACAAACGTTCAGATTTTACAAGAGAACATGAAGTCAATGTCAAAATTTTAAAATTCAATAAACTGCACATGGCTGAAGCTTCCAGTCCTCTATTTCAAACTAGGAATAGGGTTTTAAAAGCTGTTGTGTAATATAACTTGAATGGTATAAATAAACTTCCTGTTATGGACCTTTGGATGTGCAATTTTGTAATGCAGATGCCATTTAGCCAGGACCAGGAGTAGCATTGTTCATCTCTGCACCTGTAGGTTTTTTTTTTTTTTTTGACTGCAAAATAGGTCTAGGGAAACAAAAAGCACCCAGTTCTCTGAATAAGGAACATTAGGAAGAGAAGGTTACATACTTTTCAGATGATTGGCTTTGCATACAGTACAATACGGAGAAATTAGAAATAAATACTCTTGTTTTAAAAATACCTGTGGAAAAAGTCAAGATGGAGGACCAAATGCAAATGCTGTAAAGGGGGAAGAAAAAAAGCTTATGGTGAAAGTAAAGCTACATGGCTTTGAGTAACCATGGAGACCAATGGTTTTCTGATGCAGAAATAAATGAACTCAACCTTTTCATATTTATTAGTGGGACTGATGATGAAAGATAAAGTTGAATTAAAATATAAAGCAACAGAAGACAAACCTAGTCAATGTCTCTGCCCCTGCAATGCAGGTTATTGTGATGGATTATTATGAATGAGCTGGTATGACAGAGAGGCAAATTAGTTATGAAAGGAATGAAATACTCTTAGTTATACCAACCCGTTTATCCAAGTATCAGCTTATTAACAGAAATGGAGACAGTACACACAACATATTCCTGAAATCTTTTGGTTCTGATAAAAATTGAAATAAACTTGCTTTAATACCATAGCAGTGTATGAAAGATATGTATTACAAAATGGCAAACTGTTTACTGTAACTGTATTAGTGGATATTTGAAACTTACTAATTTCTTGGTGGCAAGAATGGTAGAATTTTCCTAGAAAAACACTGCATGAATATTCAGGTTTCTGTCTTGAAAATAGGTGTCAAAAGGTCAAATATTAATTGGCAAGTTCTCGCTACAGAAATTTTACTGCTGACAGAGGATGGCAGCATTAAATGTCACTTGAACTTTCAGTAAGATTAAGAGCTTATGAAATAAAACTTCAATGCAGATATTTCTGCAACATCATGTGAAAGGTTTTGATTGAGTAGAAATCCTAGTGTCGATAAAGGGTTAAGTCAGAATACCCAAAGGCAAATGCTGAGATCAAGTGTGACTTTAGTGCCTGATGCACTGGATAGAAAACTAGGAGTTTAGCAAAAGCTGTCCGTCCGTCCGTCCCTGCTGCAAAATAACTGTTTAGTGTGGAGGAAAGCTTATTGGCTGTAAGGATGCTTCAAGGAGTGAGGGGGAGGGGATGGAGGGAGAGGAGTGTACTAGAACAGGAAAAGTGTACTTGTTGAACTACTACATCTCAGCTGCAGGTCAGTGCAATGAACAATGCTTCAAAATAACAGTTATTACAAGCCCATATGAACACTCATAGAAATAAAGTGTCATATAAAATGCAACTGCCCTTAACAATCTCAGACTGCCCTTGCCACTGTCAGGTATTGTCAAAAGTCAAATTATAGGTCACACCGTCTCTGAAAGTTTTTGTGGTACAAAGCTGTCTTGTGTCTAGAAACAATGTGTATGCTAATAACCTCCTACTTCATTCTCAACTGTTACAACCTTTAGATTTCAGATAGCATATTTAAGATGGAAAACACACTTTGCTTTGCTGCAGTTCAGGTAAACTGGTGGAAACAAATTCTTTAGAGAAGAGTCTTCGTGGTCTTTCTGCACTGTTGTGCTGACCAAAGCCTGGAGAGACTAGTGTTTGCAAAGTCTCCCACTGAAGAGAGCAGAAGAATTTGTGTCAGCTTGAGCTGGCTACTCTTCAAGCACAGCTGGCATGTTTCTAGAGTTCTGCTATAGAACTTCAGTAATGTATGTAAAAATTGGATAACTTCCATCTCATACAGTTATAGTGGTGTGATAAGTTAAGATTACACACACTGGGTTTAAGGTTCCTCCAGTTTTATTGGGCCATTTACCTCTTCTGCTTTTTTACTTCCTCAAAAACTTGTGGTTAGCCTCAAATCTAGACGGAATTCTTGCCTAGGCTAAAATCCAGATTTGAAGAGTAACTTGTTTGAAATACTGGAAAGTTTATGCCACAACTTAAAACAACCACCCCCAATCCTTCTTGATATTCCTGGTAAAACAGACTAGTTTTGTGCAAGACCTTTAATTTAATCACTATACAAAATGGTACTTCCCATCTGTAATTTTCTGGCAAATGAAGCATTCCTAGAGTTCAGATTTCATAGTCTGACTATTCATGGACTACAAACAGGAGCTCAGAATTTGGAAATTTGCCAAACTATAGAGTGCACTCATATTAAATTAACCCTGCCAGGTATTGAGACAAACGATGCAGATTCATAAGATGATACCCCATTTTTTATTTCATTACTTAACAGCTAAAGGCCATTGTACTACAACTAAACTGTTGGGTTTGGGGGTTTTATGGTGGTGGGGTTTTTTTTTTTAGTTTTTAAAACATGTATTTGAAAAATCCCTTAAAGCCTAGATGAAATGACACAAAACAAATTCTGAAATGTCTTAAGTTTTCAGTCAGCATCCTCATGTGAAATAGAGCAGCCTACAGCAGGAGAAAGGAACATAACCAAGTTTTCTTAGCAAGGAATAACTTTTCTAGGACTTCGAGTGCCTGGTTTTGTTGGGAAAAAGATTACCAACCCATTGACATCTATAAGCTGTAGTTAACAAACTCTCAGCTGATATACTGAGAAGTTATTTTCAATGAAATAGTTTGGAAAGCCTGGTAACAAAATGAGTTGAGGCTCAAGTTTTTTTCTAAGGCAGAGAAACACAAGGGGCTCTCTTGCTGATGCAGATGTCCAAAGTATTTTTCCTGTATTGTTCTTAAAGCATATCTTCTGCCACTTGAGTGCATAATTGACAGCCAGTCCAACTTCCACTCCTCTCAGTTAAAAAAGCAGAATGAAAGTATGTATCCCTTCAGTGAAGGGGGAAAGGAAGAACAAGACAAATCTAAACCATCTTCATCTAAAGGTAACTGTTTTCAGTCATCACTTCACACACATTATTAGTTCAACAAAACCCAGAAATGCTCATTCCAAAGAGCGTCAGCAGCACAAGTTAGTTGCCAAACATGAGAGCATAAGCATATTCTCATCTTTGGCTTATATAGTGGCTTGTTCGTTATACTAGTGGAACGTACAGTCGTACCTACCCAAGACTGCTATAGAGATATCAAAATGTTTTCTCAAGATTGCTGTGAAATGGTTTTGCTGTTTAAAATGTTGAAGAGCACAGAACTACTTCCTCCTTTACAACGTTAATGAAAATTTCACAGGGCAATTTAGTTCTTTTAAAGTATAAAGAAGTAGGTACTCTGATATTTATTAGACATATAGCTAAATCCAACTCACTGCTCTATAGTTTTGTTTTCATCACAATTAGATTCCCTTCAGTAAATTATTAACTCGATGAGGCTTTGGTTATGCAGCTGTCTGTTGTATTGCACACTTGCCCAAATGCAGGACTGGATTGACCAAACCAATCACAAATTTTAACAAACTGATTTTTTTTTTTTAGTATTCAAATTACTTTTTTTCCAAAGCCAAAACAAGTCTGTAGCTTGCAAGGCATGCTCCTTCATGTTTAAATGGTAAGTACTCAAATACCTTCATTATCATTTACCCTCAGTACGTAGTGCTTCGGAGAGAGACATACTTCTAGGTAACTTTTTAATATGTGAAAGTGATCTCCATTCATGTAAGTACAAAGGGATGAAAAATGCAAGTAATTCATAGACCTTGTTTCTCCAGGATGCAGAACAAGCAAACCACTACAATCCTATTTATAAATTAGTGTTCTAGAATGCTAAATAGTAAAGACAAATTTAGCCAAAAAGTTAGTTCTGTAGGATTTTCAATATCCTTGAAGGAGATCTGTCTATTCAGTAAGAAAGTACTATACAGACATGCCCCAGCAGAGCTGTGGAGCACCAAAAAAAAAAAAAAAAGCATGTAGCAAGGTGGGATTTACCGAACAGGAATGTAGCACTTGCATGTAATAAAGCAAATATTTACATTAAGCACAATACAGCAATTTATTTAGATGCTTAAATGAAGAATACAAAGGGAAATAAAGATCACAAAATTATACATACTACAACAGTGTGTCATATATTAGATGGTATAAATGAATACAACACCTTGTTGGTGTTAACTAAAGATAAAACTAAATATTCAAAACACAGCACTTTTGTTTCAGTGTGCTGCTTCAACACAATACACTTTTATACAGATCTAAAAGGTGTCAAAATTAGTAGCTGCAAATTTGTTTCTTGCATGTGATTTTTCTTTTTTAGCTTAAAAGATTTCAGAAAATGGCTCTGAAATACATTTGTCATCAGTTGTAATGTCAAGGATATTCAGAACAAGAAAATTCTATAATACAATAGAGTCCAGATATATTTTTTTAATGTTGCTGGCCTCTGTTTTGAGATTGTACAAGGTTATGTGCAAAAACTAAGTTTGTCAAAATTCATACTATAGCAGTTTCAAGCTTTTGCTAGGTAAACTAGATACAGCATTTATTACACAGCAGGGCAACACTAAAAAAGAGAAACAAATCTATGATGGGTACACAAGAACAATTTCATAAGCTTCACTTGAATAGGTCTAAAAGACTGTACAAATATACATTTCAACTATTCAGAATGATACATGAAAAAAATCAATTTCCCCATAGTCTACTATACATGTTGAACTGGTAGCTTGTATGGTTGGCCCTACACTACCATGTGAAAAAGGGTAATGTTTAAAAAGACATACAACTGAACATGTACAAGAGTGAAATAAATGTTGAAAATGCAGATAAAATAAACCTCTGCTTTTCTCTGTGTGCATTCTGGAGCCACCAGCTTATCCGTTTTCACATTAAGTTACTGTGCTCATCCCAGCAGGTATTCTCAAGCAAGATTAGCCAACAGGATCCTTAAATAACCACTGGAATAACAGTGGCCACAACCACCACACGCCATGACCTAGCACTTGAAAGGCAGTACCAGTCAGAATTTAAGCTTAGCAGTCATACTGAAATGAAAGTGTTTAGACAGTTGTAGATTGGATATTACTGACACTTCTGAATCGAGCAGCTTACGCTTGCTGGCTACTCAGCTCCACACCAGTTAAGCTGCTATGCATTGGTTCTGCTACTCCATCAGTCACGCTGTCAAACTGATCTCCATCCTCACTGTCAATTGTGCTATTCTGCCACTCCATCTGCTGATTTGACAAGCTCTCCTCAATCTCTGATGCATTTTTCCATTGCGACTGGTCCTTAGACCAAAACTCTTCTACTTTTCCATAGGAACGATTCTTCCACTTTGACTGTTCTTCATCACTTTCAGATCCACCCCCTTTTGTCTCAACAGTCGGTTTACTGCTACCAGCATCTTCACTTTGGGAGGATTCATCTGTCCACACTTCTGGTTTTACTTCTGATGTATTATCTTCAAAATCAGAAACGTGCTGAGAACCAGGCCCACTTTCAGACTGTGAAGCTCCATCTTTCCATTCAACAGTATCATCTTGATCATCCTGATCACCTTCGCTATCTGAAACATCACCTACTAGTTTTGCTGGTTCTTCAGCAGAAATAATCTCTTCATATTTAGAGCTTTCCTCTTGTTTTTGATGAGACTTCTCTGGAGACTGTAATGTATTTTCTTCAATGATTTCCTTGGATATGCTGTCCTCTGGGTTCTCCACTATGCTATCAGAAGAGGTTTTCCCACCAACATCAGAAATACGCTGACCAAATGGACTACCGCTTTCATTGTATTCCTCTTCTATATTTTCATAGCTGTCTGAGGAACTTTCATTGTCTTTTTCCAAGTTTATTTTTTTATCAACAGTCTTACTAACATTGACTCTGGAATTCTTTTCATCATGGTTTTCAAACAGCCATTCAGCATCAAAATCCATTTCATGTTTAACCTTGTTTAACTCTTTCATATTGAAACCAAGCAGCACACCAGGTTTATATTTTTCACAATCTCTAACGCATTTCTTCCTTTTGTTACTAAAATGAGATGCAATATCAGATTTCCATAGCCACAAACTAGCAGCCAGCTTTTCAATCTCTCTCCTAGTGGGATATGGTTGCTTATTAAAATATTTTGTAAGAAATGTTTTCCTGGCTTCATAGGAATCATCTTCATGACCCTTGGGGTCCAATGCTAGAACTACAGGTTCTTCAGGCTTCTCCTCAAAGGCAGAGGGGGAGTCGTCATCATCCATTTTCCTTTTCTTCATTAGTGAGAATTCCATATGTTCATAAGTACGTTTTACAGGTGCTACAGCTGGAGACTGACTTAGCCGAGATGACGAAGTACCTTTGTCCTGGCCATTCTGAGTCTTCCCAACACCTCTGCAGTGAACAAGGTGCAGCGTTATAGTTGAGGCAGTCATGTTACTAGTATATACACCAAGGCAATGAATGCATTTGTAGGTTAGCTTTTTCTCAACTGGATGAACTGTCTGAATTACTTGATGCCTCTCCCGTAGATGATGTGCAAGTGCATCAGAGATGGGTCCTTTTAGGATTGAAAAGCAGAGAGGACAGAGAGTTTTCCCTACATCTTTTTTGTAGGGAACTGCTGCTTGTGGAGAACTTTTTACAGGTACATCAGACTTCTCCTGGATTTTCGGCTGTGGTTTTGGAGGAACTGGGGGAGTATTCTGAGCATGGTAAGCTACAGATTCAGCAGGAGCATCTCTCAGGTTATAGGTGGTTACAAGAAGATGTATATTTGTGTGACTACCCTGCTGCAATGTCAAATCAAAGGTTAGAGTGGAATCAGTTTTAGGTCCCATTTCTTCATCAACATGAACCATTCGCATATGAGCAGCCATCTTTTCAACATCATTGAAGGTTGAACGGCAATACGGACAAGACAGACCATGTATTAACATATGATTAAGCAATGTATCAGTGGGTAAATAGCGATTACAGTATAGACATTTGCTAGTGAAATTGTGTATTTTCATTATATAGTTAGCTACTGCAGGCACCTTTTCAGCCTTGTGCTCCTTTTCAAAGTGGACACTATACACATTTTCAGGAAACAGCTCATTACAGATTGTACAGATTTTCCACTTCTGTGTGGATGATGTGTTGACAGCGGAAGGACCTGTAGCAGCTACAGGAGATTTTGAGCCAGACTGACCTAATACTCTTGAAGCGGCCTGTGACTGAGATAATGACGTCTGTTTCAACTGAGCTGATGAAAGAGAAGATGAATTGGCAGACTGAAGAGAGTATCTTGCTGAGGCCTGTGATCTCTGTTCCCCTCCAAGAGTATAAGGCCTTCCATTTCCACTTGCTGAAAACTGTTTCATTGTTTGTGATTGTTGTGGAATAGAAACTGGTGCATTACCACTTAAGTTTAGCCTTCCTCCTGGCTGACCAACATAACTTGGTGGTACCGATTTGACTCCGTAATTGTTTTGTTGTAGGTGAACATTTGACATCATATTCACTCCTGCGGAATTTAATGTAGGCTTTGGTATAGTGAGTCTGTTCATCATCTGTTGTGACGAAAGGGATCGAACACTTCCAGGGGAAAGGGGACCCATCCTCTGAGGGAGTCCCATAGGCTTTTTATCCTGTGGTTTTGGAGCTATTAGCATCAAAGGTTTAGATCTCGGAACCACTACGTTAGTGTGACCTATCATTGCTGTTACCTGGTATCCTATACGTTCGTGGTCTTCGATAACATGCTGTACTAAAGCTTCGTATGATTTCGGCATGAAAAGGCATCTTTTGCAGTGAATACTACCCTCCTCTCGGGTACTGGAACTTAATGGAACTGCACCATTGAGCGACTTTTCACCTCCCTTTGCTACGTAAGGAGCAGCAACATGCTGAAAATGTTCCCTGTAAATGTGCTTTCTAACTATTTCATACAGAGGATCTCGGTAAGTGCACTTCTTACAGTAATAAACAGCTTGTTCTACACTGTCAGCCTGCTTAGGTTTAAGGCTATCATGTTTGTTTTTATCTTTAAAAGTGCTGATGCCTCCACTCGGTGTATTGGCATTTGGAGCATGAAATATTTTAATGTGCGTTTCCAAAGTCTTTTTGTCCGCATTGAAAGTACAGTAAGGACAATTAAGGAGAATCCTATTTTCAAAGTCTTCACTATGAACATTCCGGAAGTGGCTTTTGTACGCTGAAAAGAACTTCGAGGAAAATGGACATGCACTGCAGCAAAAGGGCTTTGTCCGATAGTCCTTAAAACAAAGAACAAAGCAGAAACTAGATATTGAAAAGCAGTTTTTAAGAAAAACAACATCCATGATCTTCTCTAAACAATAAAGTTTCTAAATAATAGTCTCAAGACCCACTGCAACAGTCTCAAGCCTTTAGATTGATTTCTTCTCTCCAATTTTTGGCCTGCAGATCAGGCCCTAGAAAGTTTATCATCTAAACATACATGTGATGTGGCGAGTGCCAATTTAGAGGTCCCTCAAGAGTTTAACCATAAACTCAGCATGCAAGGCTAAATCATAAGCAGTCTTTCTCCACCAGTCAAAAAAAAGCCTCATTCCCTGCAGCTGAGCTGCATGAAAAAGTTCACTGTAAGCTCATTTCTGGGGGGAAAAGGCAAGCATGACTGTTCGAGTAGAATAAGACTACATCCAGAAGATAGGTTACTTCCCATCAAAATCTGCCAAACATTTATAGATACAAGACGAATATATAACTTTAGCTCTTTCAGTGTCTTAATCCATTACAAACTTTAATATTAAAGATGCTCTTCAAAACTTAATTTTGGTGAACAAATGGATTTAAGCTTACCAAGTCATACACTAAGGCTACACAAGCCCTTAAAGCCACTTTTCCTTCTGATCAAAGCACAAACCTGATTTTTAAAACAATTCTGAATCAGAGAAAAAAAAAAGGTATTTGAAAATTCCACACTTGCAGTCTCCCTGCATCCTTTATCTTTGTTATATTTAACACATTGCCGATGCAGTTCTTGTCAACTGTTGTAACAGAAACTAAAGTTACCTTAGAGATAGCCACAAGCAATCTGACATTTCAGATGAGAAGACATGAAATTCAAACAGTTACTAACATTCATCATGAGTGTCAAAACAAGTCTTGTGCATCAAGCTACACACAGATCATTTGAAGTAACTGGAGAGTCGTACTCCCCCTCTGCCTAAGCAAGCAGGAATATATGCTTCTGTCCACCTTCTGAAACCTCAGACATCTGGTAGGCTGAAGACAAGATACAACAAAAACTAAACAAAAGCTGTCTCCTTTTATATTACAATTTTTATTCTGGAATTGACTAGAAAAAAGGACACCATCAGTGTATTTTATGGAACACAGTAATAAAGGGACATTTTTAGATTAACACTACACTAGGAATCCGTCATAATAGAGGTTCCCGTTTCCTGTAAGAGCAATACCTGATCTTTCAGATGCTAAGAGGGCTTATTTTGTAGAGAGATTTCTCACCTTCTCGCTGTTCTGTCAGTGCTGGTATTACTCTATATTGTACCATCAGTAAAGGCTGTTGCAATGCACATGACTCACCTTAAATGTGTTTAATCAGAATCAAGTATTATTTCCTCCCTCCACTTCTAGCTCAATTCAAATTTCCTTTATTATTGGCTCAGAAACATCTAAAAAGTAAGAATTCCAGTGCCACTTCATTCTGCTGTATAGAACTATATATGCCTAAACCAAATCTCCAACATAGTCAGATTATAAGAATCTTCAGATGTGGCAGACAGCTAACAGTTACAACAACAGTGGAGAGAACAGCAGTTAGATGTGTTCATTTAAACTTTTTCTGAAATGGTGAAAACAGATAATGAAACATTTAAGGAAAGGTAAAAAACTTATCACAAACTGCATAAAATTGTTGACCTTTTGACTGGAAGGATGTGAAATTGTGCTAAGCTTGAAAACAGATGGGCTCTTAATATGCAGTAGTCAAAGGGTGAGTAAGATTTCTTGACCAATCGTTCTCCAGTATTTGGCTATCCATACTACTAAGATGAAGACCAGGATTATTACTTAAAAAAAAAACCAAAAACAAAACCAAAAAACCACCACACACAGCTTTTTGTTGTCCCTTAAACCGATGACAAATGAAGATCAATGGGTAAAACTGCAGGAAAAGCTCTTGACATATTTATGAAATGCCCTTTAGTATGAACCATCTTCAGAATCAGATGTGTCAACATAAACTATTACCAACCTGATTTTTTGTAAGCGATGGGTCCCACAATCCTACATCTTCCCATGTAGTGTTTTTCAAATAAAAGTCATTAGGTTCAAACTGCTTAAAATCCTGGAGAAGGGGAAGACGGGAAGAGAGTACAGAGAATCAAAACCAAAGACCACCTGCTCCCTTAAGCAACTCTTGTAAGCATCCATGCAGTCCTCTCAAGTGCTGCTGGCAAACAGTAGATATTGTTAATTCAAGGAAGTGTGGGTATTTAAGATGCACCTCTTTGGAGGTGAAGAGTTGTGAACAGTCTCAATATCATAAAACACCTGAAGAACTATTTTCAATACTCATCCTCCTAATTAACCCAAGACTGTAATTACATACCTGCCCCATTTTCAAAGGCAGTCATGGAGAAAAGTGTTCCCGGGCTAGTGCTAAACATTTAAGATCATATAGATGCTTTACCATAACTCTGATCTTTGGTTTTTTGTTTGTTTGGGGTTTTTTTGGGGGGTGGGTGGGTGTTGTTTGTTTGATTGGTTTTGGGCATTTTTTTGTTAATTTAATTTCACACAGGAATTCAGATAAAAGTTTTAAAAGTTTGACTGCATGTATGATGTCCAAGAAGCCAAATTCCTATTAAAAAACCAATCTGATGAAGTACTTTGGCATTTCATCTCTGGCATATAAATCGGCAGCACATAAGGACTCAAAAACAGTGTTTCCACTGAAATCAATTCTGAAAGTAACATTGTCCCAGTTCAGAATTTTACCCATAAATATGATACTTGCTCCACAAATTTTCTAAGCAGGAAGGACTGGCGTTTCTTTCTCTTACACATCTCACTTAAATGCTCTTTAAAGAGACACTAACAGAAAAGCCAAAGCAAACAGGTCATAATTTGCTGAGTACCCTAAAGAGTTAAAGTGTGTGAATTGACAGTACAGAAGTTAGTGTTCAGGAGAGAAAGCTGCACTTTTGAGACAATAGTTATGAAGTTTGTCCAGAAGAGTAGCACAAATACCTTTCCCTTCTAGGAACTAACACAGGTACAGAAGTGATTCTTTAACTTGATGACCTACTGTTAGCACTGACAAACACTTCGTGAAAACCTCAGAACCATCGTCTGTCCCCCAAGAACATCCTATACTGCACCTAGTTCTCGCTTCATTCCTAAATGTTGTTAGAAAATGCTATTTTTAAGAATCCTACATAAACAAAAGACAACCTACATTCAATATATATCAAGTCAGTCACATATAGCCTGAAGTGTATCTTGTCTCCACTAAACTTTCTAAAAAGTGTTTACAGGTACATTTTTAGCTCAAGTTATTAAGTCAGTCCTACTTTGTGTAGAACTTAAAAAGCAATGCAGGGATAGCAATGCCTGAACAACAAGGCTCAAATGGAATCCCAGATTCATTCTCAGAAGCTGACGAGAACAGAGGAGTATGGTGTGGGAACAGGATATAGAGGATTCCTTCAAAATTCACAGTAAAAATTTAACATTTTGTGAAACAGGTCTTAAAAAAAAAAAGGTCATACACCAAAGACCTCACAGTCCCACTAACTTCGGAGCATTTTACCTCTAACTACAACACTTGGGAGGTATCATACTTACTTCTATATGTTCTTTACAGTATTCCAAACCAATGTCACTAAGTATTTTTTTCACAGTTTTCCGGGCCTTTCTTAAACTGCCAAGGTTGTTGACAGGAAGTTGGAACATAGTTTCTATTGAAAAAGAAAGTAAGAGAAAAGGTTTAAGTCAAACGTGTTTTGTCTGATAGAGTGTTGCACTTTCAATTATTAGTAATTTTCTGTCTCATTTTACCCATATAACTCAGTATCAGAGCTGTACCATTAACTAAGAAACTACCACATTTTCTGTCTGATTTGTTCTTAAATGAGGCTGGCCATAAAGCTAGATATTGACAAACTTAAGAAAGCACTTAAAAAAACAACAAACTGATGTAACAACTATTGCAGGAGTAATCAGCTGCATCTGGAAATAACTTTTTTTTAAAAAGTGTTTGTATTTACATGAAATTTACCCCCTGTGCTGAAGTACTAAAAAACTCAATTTATCTTTTTTGCATACGTATCCTAACTGATTTGAAAATTGGTAAGTTGAGCTTCAAGGTTTGTGTCAGTCTTGTAATAGATTTAATAGTATCTCTTCAGTGAGAAAGATGCTTCTTGCATTCAACTGTAGGTAGGATAAGAACTTAATACTGTTTCCTCCATTTACTGTATTTATAGCTTTAAATGGCTGACAAGCTGTTTAGCATACATTCTTTTATTAAGATGGGACCTGAAAGCTTGGTTAGAGCCCTTCAGAGATATAAATCACTGGAAAAAGTACAAGAGATGGCTTAACACCTCTAAGTGTAGCTGGGTATTTTCAGCCTACAAGACAACCCTCCCTTTCAGTTCCCCACACAGAGACAGCTAATTCCAATTAAACTCTCTGTTAATGACTAGGGCTATCCAGCTAAAAGAAAGTCTAAAATTTTGACATGTGGATTCCCAGATTCAACCATTACCACTAAGATTTCTTCCAAATGCTAATAACTAGTCTTATTTTGTGTGTACAGGAGTTCTCAGTCTGCATGCTGCTGTCATGACAGTAAGCATTTGCTCAGCTACAGAGCTATCATCAACAAGTCATCTGCACTTTAAGAAGGTGCAAAATGGCAGAAACATGAAAGTCCCTGACAGTGTACAGTTATTCTGAAGTGAGAGGGGGTGGAGCCAGCAATAAAAAGGTAGGTTTTTCTCAAAGAAAAGGGGAGGAAGCTTCTTAAATAGCAAGAAAGTGTCAGAGTTGTTATCTTGTTCCCTAGGCTTTAACGGTCCAATGCCTGTTGCATAAAGAGTATCATCCCAGAAGATAAAAGCTGCATTTTTGATCATTAATATTTCTGTGAGCCAATTCAGAAATGTTGCTTTGTTTGAACAATAAAAGGTTTGATTCATATCAACAAATTAATCCACTGTAGGCCAAGGACTACCTACATCAACTAAAAATGGACTTTTTTTTTTTTTGTTAGAAGCTTGGAAGTAATTTTTAACACTTTCAAGCAGAAGCCTAGAATGCAGAGTTAACAGAAGTTTGCAGCCATTAAATATTTGACATAGACAAAAATTCTCCCCTTTTATCATGAGATCAAGGGCAATGGCTAAGCCACAAAGAGCTTACTAAGAAATTTTCTCAAAGTACAAAGGATATGGGTCATGACTACAACTGAGTGTCTCTGATCAAAACCAACCCTTCTATATGCACTATCATGCATACTCCTTAAAGTATTACTTGTCTGTTTACATACTAGCCTTTTTATTTTCATACTCCTACCAACTTTTACTAGGTAATGCTTTAAGACAGTCACTAACAACTTACTATTCCAGGATTCCCACCAACAACCCTGTTTAGTTTCAGAAATAAACAAAACTGGAAAGTTCTGCATGTAACAGTGCTAATATAAACCACTTCAATCAGTTTCACAACCTGCAAGTAGTACTGCTAGCACGTGTTGCTAGGCTCTAGTCTCTTCAGTGAATTCAGAAATAGCTCCTGGGTAAGAGCAGAAAGCTATCATGACATTTAAGATTCGTATCACAACCATAAATTAGAAACTAAGTGGAAACAAGCTTGAGTTTATATAAAGATCTCCAGGAAAATTTTCAGAAGTACCAAAGCAACTCTGATCATTATGGACTTTGGTACTTGTATCAGGCTGGCCACTGTCATGGAATACCAGAAGCAAATATAGTGTCATTTTAACATCCCTATATGAAAACTAGGAAACCAAAAAGAAGGGGGGGGAGGGGAAGAAAAGTTTAGACTTTGTCTGTAAATCTCAGGGATTCCAAATTACTCAGTTATTGTATTTGCAGTAAGGAAGTTACTTAGACACATCATGCAAAGTGACTAATGATAGTAATTTTCAAACAACATAGGCCAGAAAAAACGTATTTCAGTGTTCTCTACTTCAATGTTCTGTATTAATTTCCTCCAAGTAACACTTGCTAAGAGAATTTAGTATAATCAAAAACATCTTGATTTCTTCCCATACAAAACTCTAAATGCAAGTATCTTAACTTATGTGACTGTAGAGGTGTTTCAGCTAACTCTAGTCTTGGAAAAGGATTAGAATTAGAAAAAAATTAGAATTCAGTTCATATGAAAAGTAGCTATGTTCTATATCTTGTCTGGCACCTTTCATTTTAGGGAAAACTCAAACCCACTTTAGAAATAGGAAGAATTAGCATTCTAGTGAAATACCCTAATTCACTAGAATTAGCATTCTAGTGAAAAAAGGTAGATTCACTTACAAGTCTCATAATATGAGCCCTAATCAAGCTATGAAGAGCACTTCTACAGGGATTCTTTGCCATCTCAGAGAAGGCAAGGATTAAACAGATCATGGCAGTAAGCTACTCTCTCTTGCCAGTTATTCCCTCTAAAGCCTGTAATGACTTTGTATAGGAAATCGTGAACTGCTCTTTTTTTATGCTGTATCCATTCTCATCTCTACTCTTTTATAATCAGGTATTTCATCTGCAATTATAAACAACGTCCATGTCTAAGACATTCTCCCTCTCTATGCAAGGGTGAATGTGATCGTTCAAGTAATTAGAGTGATTCATGTCATCATTTCAGAATGCTACTCCCTCCTGCCCAGTGAATTATTTTTAAATCCTCATAAAGGACTAGGAAATAAGGTTTGAATCTGAGTTTCTAACTTCTTGTTACTTTGAAAACTGACTCAGGCAAATCAAGTTATTTTATCGAAATCTGCATTCAAGCTTACAGTTCCTTTATCAGATTTTCTGATCAAATTCTGAATTCATCCACGTGTCCCCTTCCTCTTTCTTATATAAAGAGCTATTTCTAAAGGCACACATTGAAGAGAAGTTTAAGAAACACACTTTCAACACACATAATATTTTGTAACTCTACTGTGTATTAGGCTTTGATTAAGTAACTACAGAATGTGCCAAGTTCTGCCCTGCTTTTCTACCAGTCCTTGCCCATACTGTGGTATCAGTTTTGCTCTGTAAGCACCTCTGGGCAGAGGCTATATCCTGTTATTTGTACTATTACTTAACATGCTTTTGGATGAAGTAAAATAAAAATAATACCATTTATGACAAAGTATAAGCACATAAATGGTGGAAAAGCTTTTGAAAATAGTAATGGGTATTTACCTCACAAACAGGAATTTGGATTGAGAAATTGCTGTACTAAAAAAATTAAGACCACAAAGAGTACATTTACATATTTCAGGGCAATATTATAATTAGTTTAGTTACTTCAACAAATAGAACTAAAATCTCCTTGACTAAAAATATTATTTGAAGGCTGCAATTTTGCTTCAATTGTAAAAACGACGTCTAATATAGCTTAAAGTTGAGCCAGGTCCATTTTAAAGACATGAATAGTAATTGAAAATATTTAACAGGGCTGAGGATCAGCAATGCCAATTTTGTGAAGTTATTAGTAACAAATTATTTTAAAAGATGGTGAAGACTAATGGGAAAAAATGCTCTTGCCTAAGAATGTCAACTCCTAACTAGCCTACTGATTAATGCAAATGGTTTAGTAAAGTTGTGTCCTATTTGCAATTTCCAAGCAGTAGCATTTTCTCTATTTTTGATCTGTAGTTGAAATAGTAAGTGAAGCTTAACATTTCCAGATGGAACAAGCAACTCCAACCTGCAGTTTGCTCTCCTAGGCCAGTCACTACAAAATAGCTTTCAATGCTGAGCCCACTGTCACTTTTTTCATTACTTAAAACAGATCTGACTTGTGTGATACTAGAACTGCATTAATAGGAAGAGAAAAAATACCACACAGTGCACAGAGTGGATTTATATCTTTAAACACAGCTCACAAATTGGAAAGAAAATATGCTTCCTTAACATTCTACTCCCTCTCTTCCCTAAACAGAATTGGGAAGTATAGCTCTGTGAACACTAAGTTACAATCAAGTAACACAAGTTTGCTTTCAAAGCACAGCATAATTTTTTTTTCCCCCAGGTCAAGAATATCCATTTATTAAAAGTTCTTGCTGCTGCAGTTCATAGAGCCAGAGTGAAAAATATTAATGTAGCCAAGAAATTAGTCATGGCTTCACCAAGTCCTCTTCTCTAAAGGCAACTGAACAAGCATTGCTCTCACTGTATTGCATTGGTTCAGTAATGCTTTCAGTAGCTTCTTCATTGCTACCTGTATGCTCAATTTTTTCATCACAAATTGTATGAAGCAGCATAGTCAAGTATGTTCAGGATTTGAATTAATATTTTCAAGTGAACTTCAAATCCAAGGAGATAATGTCCTAGTAATTTTATTCCAGAATAACCCAAGTTCTTAATATCAACTGTAGAAATGTCAGTGCCTGAAAACATTACATTTTAAACCTTCTAGCAAGCTGTGCTGTCTTCTATACAACCAAAGTCCCCACTTAAAGAATATACTCATTTTGCTTGTAAAGAAACCATATTTTTTCCTCATGACAAAGCAAGAGTCAGTACAGAGTTTGTCTTTAGGCAATAATCACTTGTAAACTTGAAAGTCAGCCACAAGTCTCAAAATAATGCTTATTAACAAATAGCTTATTTTAGTACAAAACACCACTAAGAACTTCTTCACCAAAAGAATCAAATGCTTTCTCTTAATTACTGTGTCTAATATACCTAAACATGCCAAATATACCATGATATATATAAACCCAAGTGATAAAGCAAATTATTTAGGACTGCCTGGAAACAAGATCTCTATTCTATCTGCACCATCTTCTTGCCTCTGCCCTTCTGCCTACCTCACAGTCAAGTCTTAAGGACAAGAAATTATCAAGATCTTCCTATCACGACACATCATAATAGAGGATGTAATTAGATCTTCACATCTGAAAACTGAAGATCAACCTTAGCTTGCAAATTCTGCTTGATAGCTGAATCCAACTCACCTAATCTTAACAAAAAGCTCACCCTTAAACAAATACAGTTCATTTTATTTAGGAAGTTTCTTGACCATTTAATTATAATTAGTGGAGAGACAGATACAGTCTGATATTATTATGGCTTGTAACTACAAAAAGAGCTTTTAGCATCTTCATTCATTTCTATTTACAGCAAGTAACTCAAATTGTAATTGCAATAGACACAACACACTGCTGGCACATCCTTGAATGCGGACATTAAAACAGGTGGGATTAAGTGTCTCAAATCATCATTTAGACATTAATGCTATTCTTTAAATGAGGTATCCTGTCTCTGACCAAAAAGCTGATGTTTAAGAGAGGACACCTGGAACATCTCTTCTTCGCTGTCAGGGCTTCTTCTTACTGCTCTGAAGCTTAGGTCGAAGCAATTATTTTAAGAGAAGACAATACTAAGGAATGCAGCATCCAGTACTGACAAAACCCACCAGTGCTGTAATCTGGCACTGAAGCTATCGCTACATCCAGCATGCCCCAGAGGGAAGGATGCCCATAATAAAGGGTCACAGATCAACTGATCCTTCTGTAAAATAGTTTAATGCTGTTTCTCCTGTTTTTCTACTGAAATGCCAAAAGTGAACAGTCTTAAATACTCTGCACTTCAGTGAAGACAAATAAAAGACACAAACAGCTCAAACTTTACTCATCTTTGTTACCAATTCCTGATGGTTAAAGAAGTGCTACTTACCTAATATTATAGGCTCAATACAGAACTTCTCTCTGAGATCTCAAAGTAGCTTTCAAAAGAAGCTCAGCAGCACTTTTTTTTAAGTAAAGGAGAAATTCATTTATCCTGAGATGATGGCACTCAATGACAATTCCAGCCTGGGATTCTAGTTAGCGAGACACCCTATATTTCCATGTATTCTGTTTTATAGTAGCCAAGGTATAACTAATTTTTATTATTTTCCTGTATGGTTCTACTCTATCCTATTAATTCCTGCACAAGTTAATTCCTTTAATAAGATCTCACTCATCTTTAGTGTGCTTGTACACAGTGTCTGACTGTACCAGTCACAAAATAATGGTAAAATAAGCAGACTAACTGTGTAAGAAATATTTGGAACCTTCTTTTGCTCTGTATTTATGCAGTACCTAGCATAAAGGTCTAGTCCACAGCCAGGTACCGATTCCTAGAATAATTCAGTAGCCAAATACAAGCAGAAAAGACAAGCCACAAAAGAACAAAATATCATTACTAAATTAGAAACACCATACTTCAGTTTTCATTTCATAGCCACATTTTGGAGATGCAAAGACCTATTTTAGACAAACTGCATGCAGTGCTATTTCACTGCTATGCAGTGAATGGGTAACAAGCACTATGCAAAGCATGAACAAAAAGCTAAGACAAGTTTCCTAGCTAGTACACAGGCGTTAACAAAAAGGCCTGAACGAAGTACTCTCAGATCTTCATCCAAAAATCTGAAGGTGGGGCTGGAGGGAAGGTTTTGTGAAAAAGCAAGGACTACTTGCAAAGTAAGCAGAGGAACAACAGTTAAGAGACTTCATAGAACTCAAAGTGTGTACACAGTATTGTGCTTGGGAGAACTGAAGCACTGTCTTTGGCTTTTAACAGGCTATAAGAGTCTCAGGAAGGAAGAATTTAATCTCAAGTGCAGTTCTGATATGTGCATCTTATAACCTCAAAATTAGGGCATAAAATGACAACAAAGACTTCTGAAGTTTGAGAAGTCTACAGGAACCGGCAGTTCAGTTCACTCAATAGAATCACATCCTGATATGGGAATGGGCCAGGACATAATATAGGTTGATTTATTTAAAATTAATAATTGTGTCCAAGTTTTAGGAAGCAACTAAAACTGCAGGCCAAAAGAGGCAACAACATTGTGCTTCATTTGTTTGAAATCAAAGGTTTCTTCAGTGTTTTCAAAGAACTCAGGTTCACTGCTGTGACAAAAAAGGGATCTCACTTCAAGGTTAGTATTGCTTCACTGCAAAGGGCTTTTTCTCTCTACTCAATTTTCTAACCTTGTTAGCCATAGTTGGTAAAAGAAAATGTTGGTAGGTGAAAAAATTGTGTAACACCTTTAAATGCTCTAGGAAGCACTAGTGTGTACAATATTCAGGAAAACACGTAATTCAAGTGAACAGGAGGGACAAACCCATTACTAGAGAAACCCATTTCTGTTTAGTTTTAGGAACTGAACAGTGCAAATATGCTAAGACACAGGAAATAAGGACTTCTAATTTTTATGGCATGACAAAAAAGCAGAAAGGAAACAAGGTCTAGCCCAAAAATTAACCACCACATAGTCCCAGAGAAGTTTCAACAAACTCCAAATTCTCCAACATATCACCTTTTTTTTTTTTAAAAACAATTTTAGCATTTAGACAGACTTGTAGTGACTTTCAACTCCAAATTACCTCTTCACCAACTTGCTAATCTTACTAGCACTTCAAATTCCAGATGGAAACAATTGCAGTCACTATTCTAAAAACATGCAGAATGTGAAGTCTGACACATCCTCCCGTTATGTTACTCCAAGTGATTTTTAAACCACTTTTAGTATTTAATAAAAATAAACTATCCTCACTGTACCAGCTTCAAGCACTTCAAGTTAACATGGCCATGCAGTTCAGCCCTTTAACACATCAGTTACCAAGGGACTGGAACCACCTAGAAAACTGAGTCAAAAGATGAATTTAAAAAAGATTACTGTGCAATTATTTGGAAAATTAATTCATGTAAAATACAGTACTGCATGCCTGTTTTAGAGTTCTATATTGCAACAGTTAACATTTTCTTATACTACGTATTTTTCACAGTGCAAACAGTCCTCCCTTATGAGAGATGTACTGATCTCATACACAATACGCTGTATTCACAACTTGAGAACTACGACCTTACGGGAAGGTATGCACCCAGGAGAGAGAGGATAAGGAATACAAGAGGGAAAAACAGCAAAAAACCGGTATCAGTCAAATTATCAGAGGTGATAAAAAAAGAGAAAGCTTCCCCCTGTCTTTAGACCCCAAAAGCGGTTTCTATTTTAGTGAAACTAAAATCTTAATTCTCCAGTAGGTCTTTTGTATTTTGGACCTCATCAGAAGAGCTGCCTTGCAGCCTGCTACCTTTGATACCATCAGGTAACAGATGTTAGACTGTTTCAGCTCTACCAACTTTATCTAGAACAACGAAATAGAGGATCTTCTAGTCTACAGCTTCAAAGCACACACAAGGTAACAATGCTGTTCTGATTCTGGGAAAGATGCATCAGTTTCAGAACAAGACAGCCTTTTTCTCTCAACTAAAATCTTCAGCAAATATTCCAAATCTGCCTCATCATGTTATTTTCATTTTTGGACAACATTATTCAAAGTGCTTACTATGCTCATTTCACATTTGAGCTTTGTTACAGCTCTAACAAGCAGCAAGTATAATAGATTTCTAATGTCACAATCTTGTTAGCAAAATGGTGGTTTTCACCCAGAAATAGTTTAAAGACTTAAGGAAATAATGTGGAGGAAAATCTTGCTGTGTAAAGGAACCAAGACAGCACCAGTCTAGATTTTCTTCTCTTTAAGCTTAACTGAAAATTACACCATTTTCTTACTACCACACTCTCAGTTTCTACCATTAGGAAGCCTTCCATGACCAGCGAGCACAGAATTGTAGGCAACCCTAAACATTTCATTGAGGAAGATGTCTTCACTCAACAAGGTTTGTAAAGAGCATCGCTGTGAAATGGCAAGTAAAAAACAGTTATGGAATCCCCAAAAGCTACAAACAACCCCCCCCCCCTAGTCCCTAGTGCATTTTATTCTTATTCAGGCATCTCAAACCTGTATGAGTAGGCTAGGTATCCTAATGCTCTTTACAATGGCCACTGATTCTTCTGAAGTACCTGTCCACTGGTGGAACCAAGCCCATGGAATACATGATTTTTTTTTTTAATTTTACCTTTTTTTTCCTTTTCTTTTTTTGTTAATATACAAGAAAAGTATAATGTCAACATCGCTAATGATACTAGAGGAATAATTGGAAAGTTACTACCTGGCTATTCCATTTATTTCCTTTGGAAATTTTATGAACATAGTTCTAAGTTTATCTAAGTTCACAGAGCTGAGAGCAGTTAGAAGAAGTAGTCAATCAAGAAAAGGAAAACTACAAAATTAAACTTTCCCAGAGAGTACTGAGTGAAAATTAGGAATGAAGGAGAGAGAAAAAAGTTACAGAAATAAAAACGAGGCTCCTGGAAGCAATTTTTTTTTTTACATGCATTTATCAATTTTCTTGACATACAATTTATTTTACCAGCTGATGATTCCCAGGCCTACAATGAAAACCTCAGAGGAACATAGAGGTGGAAAGCTGGTAACTCATTTTGAGAACATTTTCCCCTCACAATGAAATATATAAAGTTACTCATAATAAGCAACATTTACCCCTCACCCTAGCCCTTAAACACTGTGAATTTATTTTTTGGCTCAACTGAAAGGATGAGCACTAAAAAGAAAACCGTTATGCATGTTCAGTATGTTGACCATTTTGGTTTTGTTGAGAAATAAAATTATTCAGCCACGTTCAGTACACAGCCACATAGGAGTTAGTGGTCTTATTAATTGCACAACTCTTCTCTTTGTTATTGTGGCTATGTCCTTCCAGACTGCCTCATCGTAACTGATCAGTCAAATGAGGGGTGCCAAAACACTTTTATGAAGAAAAAAAAGTGTAGCTTTTTAATCCTAAAACAAACACATTAAATATATAAAATCCCAAAGATGCAGACAACTGAATCAGTTTCTCATTTCCTGATAGCTAGTTCTTTACTACTGTTTAGAAGAGGCACTGTTTCACCAAAGATTAAGTGTGACAGCCCCTTCCCCCCAATGTTTACTGTGAACTCCCTGCAGGCAAAGCAGCCCAGTCTTCCAAGAAGGGCTGCAACATCCCCAGCTGTAAAGATGGGAGCAAACTACCATCGTGTATGCAAAGGCACCACCCCTTTTACACTAAGGGCTCAAATTTCTAAATCAGACTAGAAGGACTTCCAAAGGACTAGAGTCTCAGCCATTATAAATCCATTGCCAGTTCATAAGCCTACAACTAATGTTTTAGGGCTACTGCAAAAAAAAAAATTATAACTCCAGATAAATAAATCCTATATAAAATTTAATTAAAATGCAACTTTAGAAGGGGTCTTCCTACTGTAAATGTCTACTGTTTGTCAGTTTTTCAGATTTGATGCCAAGGCATTGGCTGAATTTATCAAATCAAATGTGATGGCAACTGATTTGATGCCAACACCTTAGATCTAGTGACACAGAAATGTGCATCTCAAACTGACTGCTTCTTAAAAGCATTCTGTGAAATTTACACTTCCATACAACTTTTGTTAATTTACCTCAGAATAAAAGTGGGGATGCAATTACAACTATCTCTTGGGCACATTATTAAAAAGAATAAAATATCAGTTTTACCTTCTCTTATGAGCACATTTGGTTGACCCTTCCTTTCCTAATGCTCTCATTTACTCATATTGTGAAGACTGAGAAAACCTAAACTTTTTGGTGATCTGAAACACAGTATCATCAACTGTACTGTTGAAGAAAGTATTATGTGTGAGCATGTGTGCAAAACAGACAATTTCATAAGCAATGTGTGAACCCAGCCTTTTCTATCCCATTGTGACTTTGAGTTTGTACACATGTATACTGAGATCAATCTTGTCTTATTAATTAGCTCTGTAAGAACTATAGTTCATTAAAACAGATTTCCTATAAATTTGAAACTAAAAGATAGTAACATTTTTTGCTATTTCTGCACATGCTTATAAAACGGAACTGTTCTTACTCTCTTTTCCCCTCTCCCCCTCCATCATCCCTCCGCTGCTTCAAAAGGTCCGTCCTCTCGTCGCTCTTTCCCCCTCTCCTCCTCATCCTTTCTTTGCTGGTTCTTGGCCTTCTTGGTCCTTACCTCGCTCATTTTCCCTCTTCTCATCTTCCCTGCGCCAATTCATAGCGTCCACATTCTTTCGTCGTTCTCTCTCATCCTGTCTCCACCGCTTCTTGATATCTTTGTCCTTAACTTGCTCATTTTCTCTCCTCTTCTCATCATCCCTGTGCCATTTTATTGTTTCTGCATTTTTCTGCGGCTCCACGCTTCTTTTGAGATAGTCTTGTCGCCTCCTCCTCTTTTTTAACATATCCCTTTCCCTGGCACGAGCCTGCTTTTCTTTCTGGGAAAGAAAAGCTTTACGGGGCATCATGAGCTGCTGCTGTACCTGTAATAATATCGTATCCATGGAATAATATACTATACATGCACTCAGTCAGGCACCAACAACTCTCATTTGGAGCTGAATACTTCAAATACCAAGCCAAGACAATTTACTGCTGCTTCTCTTTCCTTCATAACCCTCCGCTAGCTCCATATTAGATAGAGACAGGCAAGTTGCTGTGTTCAGCTCCAGGCACAACACCTAACTGGTACCTCTGCAGGTGGTGCACGTGTAAAGTCAACCCCCTAAAATCCCGGGTCTAAGCAGTATGATTTCTTTCCCCTCCCCCTTACAACTCCTCCCACAGAGTTTTTAGCAGCCGCTTGGCATTGCTGCATCCAATTGAAGGAACAGGCTGATAGGAGAGTTGTGAAGGAAATTTGGGAATGTTCAAACCTTAGTTTCTTCTCTTACTGGAGATCTACAGTTAATGAAACTTAAATCTGTTTATTTATCTTTCCAGACCTCCATTTCTACCAAATTTGGTTGAAAATGGCCAACTTTTTTCTTGGCTGGGAGGAGGGAGGGGGGATTAGGAGACAAACCACAATCTGAAAAATTGTATAAACTCTGTTTCCTCGGGAAACCTGGCCAAAACATTTAACTGCAGTTAATGAAATAAGTCCTGACTCATCTACTCAAACTTTCTCCAAGTATGTTATGTCTTGCTATTCACAAGAACAAAGGAAAAAAAGAATGTGACTATTTACTTGGAGTTTCTGCCGACAGCATTCCTGATGAGTGGGGCTTTCTGGTTTTGTTGGTTTGGGGTTTGTTTTGTTTGTTGGTTTTTGTTTTGTTTTTTAAAGAGGTGCCAATGAAGACTACCTTTTAACGAACTCTTTACTTTTGGTCATTTCTCTGTAGTCATCCAACACGTGCACATCTTTAAATTTACTGGTGTTAATATCTGCAATTTTGAAATCATGGAAAACAAAACAGACCACAGAAAGAATTTATACTATTACTAATATCCTTTAAATACTCTTCTGTACACATTGAGCAACGTTTCAGAAATGTCAAACTGCAGTTGTGGCCCAGGTTTGGGGTTTTTTGTTTTTGAATTTTTGTTTAGAAGAGAGTTTTGCAGAGGTCTAATCAAAATGAAAACTGCAGAAAGGACAAAATTACTAGATTAGAATACTTAAGCAAAGCCTAAAACAAAATGAAACAAATGTACTTTTAAAATTTAGCTACCTTATGGAAAGCACTTGTTCCCAGCATGCAATACTCCATCTTTTTCCTACAGAAAAAGCAATGTTTCAAACCCTTATTCTAAAAGCTGTTCCTTTTCCCTACATAATATACCCCCACACACACTTAAACCCACTACTCTAGTCCATTGCCTTCATTAGGTATGTATCACGATCCCATGGTTTTCATTCCAATAATTGAACCCCAAATTTCTTAATATCCATAACAGTACTAAAAGGGAAGGGCTGTAGCAGAGTGAAACAGCATAATAAAAAAAATGCATGCAGTTTGGTAACAAGTTAGTGCATAAAATTGAGATTATGCTAAAAATTACTTCATTAAAAACTGCAGGATAGCTCTCTACTAGACAGTCTGTTTTTAAGTATTAAATATTTCTCAATAACAGTTATCATTAAAATCAGAAAGCAATGAGAATCCAGGATCAACATCGTCAGTGCAACCCAGACACTGTAAATCTTTAAAATAGTTTTAATTTCTCTATCGGCTGCTGTGTGCCAGTACTACATACTGTGGTTTACTAGAGTAAACTTATTAACTTTTTAAACTTACATTATCTTTATAACTTTATCAGTAACCTGATTTTATTCTAATAACAATAGCATGTTAAAGTAAATAATATTTCATGCAAATGATTCTCCCCCCTCCCAAGGCAAGTACTGACATTGAAAATCTGTCATTTTTAAAAAACTCTTTTGGGACTAATTGTTATATTTTCTTTCATTTGTTTTTGTTTGTTTTGTTGTTGTTTTTTCCCTCCATTTAGCTTTATCTTTTCATTGTTGTTAACTACAGTATTCCTCCCTCCCCTCCCTTTATACATATCCCAGCCCACTTCGACAGACCAATTTATAGACAAATGATAGAAAATATCTTAATAAAAACATTTCAGTTGAATTTCCAAAATTAAACATTTTAATTGAGATTCAAATAAGAAATGTCAGATTCCAAGAAATAACGTAAAGGGACATCCAACTTAAATTATGTATCTTTGAACTTCCATATCACAAGCCACAGGTTTTTCCCGTTAGTTTGTTTCAGCATGAGTGTACTTCAGGCAGTCTGGTCATTTCTCTTGCAGTCAAAATAATCTTTCACTTTTGCCTCTGTTGGTTTTAATAAACCAAAAGAGGGGGAAAAATTTTAAACCAGGCAACTAATTAATATGCAGTGAAGCTGCCAGGCTGATTGAGCTCAAAGCCCCCCACAACCCCAATTTTTCTAGAGTTCAAGTTGGTGTTCCTTTAAGTTCAAAATGTCCAAACGTCAGAAGTAAACAGAACTATCCTTTCCACTATTTTTTGCCCATACTTCGCCAAATTAAAATCTTAACTCTTCCCAATCTATTCAGTACATATTATGAGGCATTTACCTCCAAAATTAATGGTGCTTGGGCGTCTCAGACTCATTGGACAAGTTTCATGCAAAAGCCTCCAAAAATAATTCTCCTTCCAGAACGCCCACCTCAGCGATTATATTACACCTACTGTGTGAGGCCAAAGCCCGGACATAGAAGAAGGATCATATCCTGCTGTACAAAACAAAGCGTTAAAGACAAGAGATAAGAAATGTAATAAGGGCAATCTTACATTTATAACGTACGTTTCATTGCGAAGGACTCCGATGCTAATTATAAACCACATTTACAGTACCTTTACTGACAACGGAGCTACCGTAGAGTGCACTCCAGCAAGTTAACAGTGCTGCAGAAGTTTTAGCAGGTTTGTGACTTAAACAACAGATTGCGCTGGTGATGCTACCTGAGGAATACTTTGGTGCTCAGATTTCAATTAAGTTACCCAATTCAGAAATCCAGCAGGATAGAGAGACAAATGCTCCTATTCACATTTCATATAACCTTTTGACTGAAGTGGTTAGGACCTCAGTTTACACCTCATCTGAGCTATTAGTACTGGTAGCATAGCTGCACCCTGTACAGATGAGGTATGCTTAGTAACATACCAACAGCACTTCCTTATACAGGTATTTTTTCCTAGAAGGTTCCCATAGAAACACAGTCCCACCTTGAATTACAAGACTATGGGAGATCAAACAGGTGACATGGCTGTCAGCCACAACCCTAGGGATATACATTCATTTGGGAAGTATTCAGATGAAAATTTTCAGTTACAGTGCTGCTAGTAGGAGGACATGAAGTAAACCATTTTGGGTAATGGCATGTAAATGATTATGCTTCTGTAGGAAGACTGATACCTCTTCAACTCACATCACCCATGGACAGAAACTCAGTCTTGAACAGACTGGAAACACAAGACATAACATCAGTATCATGAAGTCTGGAACAACCAAATCTAAAGTTTATAAAAGCAAAATTTGTTGAGTTATTTATAATTACTTTTCCAAGTAATAAGGGGTTTAAATTCTTAATTTTAATCTCTGTTGATTATTCAGACAGAACACCCACAGCTTAAAGTACAAATTGTTTTTCTTCAGCAAGTACTGCGTCAACAGAAGATACTAAAATGTTCTAAGAAATCTGAAAAGACAAAATTCTTAAAATACTTCACATTGAGGCAAAACCGAATATTGCATATGCTTTAACAAGACCACTAGCCATATCTTCAAATAGGTAAGGATGATGGGTTATTTTGTTCCATACCGGATTATTTTCTAACTAGAAAATAGAATTTGTGCCCCTGTATCTCTATGAAGGCCAAATTACCTCTCTCCCACTGAATCCTCATTGCAGAAAGCACACTTCTGGATGAGGACTGATCAGCCTTGAGAGCAGGTCAGTGACAATTAGTGTATCAGTCTGAAGATAGGAATACTGAGCACAGGGAAGTACTTCATCCCATACTGGGCCTCCTGAAGACCGAGTATCACTTCCCTGCATTGTGTTGCTGACAAGAATCACCAAGCATCTGGCATTTTTCTGACTTTATATAATCCAAAATTCTTTTATTCTAGCCCTTATTTTGCTAGTATTTTAAGTTGAACAAGTTCTTGGTTCACATATAACAGCGCAACATAGTAGCATGTATCAGAGCTGACAGCAGCTGTATGTTCCTGGACGAAATGAAACAAGACTGTTAGTTTCTTGATACTGTGCTTTTTATCTCCCTACTCCAACTGCATTTAAAATAAGGTCTACTTTTAACGATTTGCCCAGCTAACTGCATTTAATAGCATGCTCTAAAAAGCCAGCCATGGAATAGCTTTGCAAAGAAGGCTGTTAGTGCAACATTGAGTGAAATCTCTTAAAAGACGAGAAAAATATGCAAGAAAATTAACCTATGGTTCCCACAGCAATAGAAAAGCAACCTCCTCACGTATGCAGGTTAAATGATGCTATATAGTATGATGCTGTATAACATTCTATATTCACATGAGGACAATGATGGCCTGTCCCTGCAGCAAGGTGAAGGCTGGGACTCTGGGACCAGACAATTCCAGGACAGCTGAGCGAGGAAGAGTGATGGTCAGGAAGCAGAAAGGTATCTCGGGGAAGAGTAAGCAAATCAAAAATACCAGGAGCAGAACCATCAGGGAGAACAGAGAAGTTGGAAGAACTGAAAACTACTGAAAACTTCCTTGAAAAGGTAAGAGTTGGAATGAAATATCTCCCCTCCCTGCACTGAGCGAGTAAAAGAGTCTACTCCCAACACGTCTATCACTGGCTTACATTAAGCATTTTCACTTTCTTCTGCTGGATTCTTCTCCTTCCTCCTTATTTAAGCATTGCTGGCCTAGTTTTCAGAGGGCTTTGCACCCACATCTCCTGTGAAGGTAATGAGATTTGCAGTTTAACAACACATCTGAAATGCCAGACAACTAAGGGCTCATTTTTCAAGTCCGCTATAATCCTAGGATGGAGGCTGTTTTGTAACAGCACGGGCTCTATTCTCATGGCAACATTTTAAACAGAGAGCACCTCCTCAGCCTTATCACCTCAACCATCTGCAACACCAAGCTTCTGCCCATGTAACACCATGGTCTTCAGCTAGCTTCCATCTAACGAACACCTCTCAACTCCAACTAGATAATTCTGCGTGCACGGCTGCCATGTTAGACCCAGCATTTAAATTCAACTTTAAGCTAGCACATCAGCGAGGACAAGCCTGCAAGACCTTTAACTTGTCTCTATATGCAAGGTCCTTTAATGTACACATGCTATACTTGTGTCTATATCCAAAACAGGACTAGGCACATTAGAAAGATATAAAGTGAACAGAAAACCCAAATGAAACCCTCTGGAAAAACCTGACATGTTGTTTTAAAACTAAGATTTTGGTCCTGAAGGAAATCAACAAATGTATTTTGCTATCTGGTCAAAGCATTGTAAAACTCTTGCAGCACTGTGCACATGAAACCACCCCAACTCCCCCTCACAGCCAAAGAGTCTATTTCTTAGAAGACCCTTCGCCAAAAAAAAGAATTGAATAATATTTAAAAATCACTTCAGAGATTAAATCAGCTACCTCCAAAAAAATTTCAAGTTGTGTGTCAAATGAAAAGGACTGTTTCACACCACTTCTCTGGACATCCTATGTAAATATTCCTTCAGGAGAGGAGGTAAGTCCATCTAAAATATGGTACTAAAAAAACCCCACTTAAAATTCTTTGGAGGAAAGTCTTAGGCTAAAAACCTTAACACGCTGTTTCAGTGGTTATATGCAACTTTCAGCAAGGGCTTATGAAACTCTGTTTTATCTCTTTTTTTTGGAGCTTACTGTCTAGCTTCAGCTTGGTGACTCTTGCAACTAAGAACTCCACCTTCCCATCGAGGCAAAACTTCTATGGAAGACAGTTCTAGTGAAAGGAATCAGTAAGGCTGATATGTCTTACTCTCCATTCATTTTTTATTTAAAGGTTAAAAAAAAATATCTTCTGCAGTCCAGCAGACAGGGATCTTCTAAGTCTTCTCTTCTCATTCTTGCTCGATTTCTGGAATTTTCCACTGGTACCAGAAGCTCCATCTGGTGGGTGTGTACACTAACTGCAAAACTGAAAGGGAATTAACTATTTCCTTATCAACTTTTGTTTAGTAGTAAAAGTTCTGTACACTGTGTAATTTCTGTGTCCCATTATAACACACAAAATGGCCAAATTTCAATTGCTCTGGGAACCACAACTCCTTATTTCTACTCTCGATGAATAATCTGCTACCTCACACTCAGCTGGGAATTTCTGTTGGGTTTTCTCATTTTGATGACATAGGCTGAAGTATGTTAAAGAATGCTATTAGCTAAATGTGAATGTTTTCTAAAGAAGGATCTTTTGAACACACATGATAAAAACACACATAAATTCTGGCAGTCTCTACTGCATTCTGAAAAGCAATTTTAAATTGCATCCATTCTCTAGGGCATGCTATACTTCAGTGTATAGGAAATTTTAAATTAGAGGCACTAGCAGCTAAAGAAGTAGGCTTACGCACCTACTGCCATCTTAATTAATATCTTTTGTGACTGTTCAAGATCTCAAAAGATAAATGTTTATATGCATCCACATATGTGCAGTGAAATCAATATGTAATATACATACTCAATATGATAGCCTCACTTGTTTAGGGCTGTTTCTTAAAGATTTCAGTTTGAAATGTAATAAAGCCTGCACATCTTGCTGAAATTTGAAATCAAGACGGGAGATCACTGAAGCACGAAGGATATTATTTGCTTACACCATGATATCCACACTTCAGTGATCAGGAAAAAAGGCTGCATGAATATGCTCTACAATTCCAAAATAATCCTCATCCAGATTGTAGCTAAGCATGAACAATCCCAGAATAAAAATTATTTTGGAAATATAAGCATGTTTCATGAATTAGCAGTTACCATTTAAATTAAATCAAGAATCATCCTGAAATTTTCAATCCAAAGCTCACAAAAACATTTGGATAATTAAACAAAGCACCACAGAAGTCTCTGTAAAACGTGCAAGAACAAAGCATGTAATCAATATACACGTAATTTATGACTGGATTACACTGATTGTGAAACTGCAATTGGATTAGACTGCAAGTGAAAACGGTAGTCCAGTCCTGCCTTCTCTTGTGTCATGTTTTCCTGACATCACCACTGTGTCAACAGCCAGAGCGGAGACCTGATCCAACTGAAAAGGAGTTTTTCAGGCAGAGCAGTTCCTTCACTCACCCAAACAGAAGTGCTAGGACTGGTACAAGTAAGGTGGCAGGAAGCGTAGCTCATACCACTCCTTCCAGTGGCAGCACAGACACAGATACATTTAAACCAATAGTGAAGCTGCATCCCTTAGTGTGTCCTAACTAGTAAAATGCATTGCTTGCATGCTGGTGTAAGTGGCAGAACAAATCAACGAAACAAAAGAGAGCATACAAATACTTTTACAAGCTCATTCAAAACCCTGCCAATACATGCTTTCTCAGAGAGCAGATACATTAGATATTGACAGGATCTTGCCAACTGGCTAGCATCTGAGTACTTAAAGCGTAAAAATAGTCGGTGAAGTAGGCTGATGCTAATTGTTTTTCCTTTGCCTTACCACTTCACACACGCTATGCACAAATGCTGGCGTTACACGATTGGGTAAAGTCTGTAAACAAGAGCTTAAAATCAGTCTTACCACTTCACATTTCTTACCTCTTTCCCTTTCTGTCTAAGCATAGCTCCCAAGTGTTCCAATCCCTGACTACATTCCAGCGTTAATCCACCTCAGCTACTGCTGTCTTCGGTTTGACTCGGGAACCTTCGATATTCAAAAGGCTTCATAGCAGCAGCAGCAGGAATGGGGAAACAAAACAAAAACAAAAGATCACAAACTTCAGTTTGACTTTTTAGGGGGGAAAAAAGCATTTTAAGACAATTATTTTGCCTACTTAGATTTCAAGAAGACATTTTGCCCCCTTACTGTTGCTGCTATGAATCTGCATCACTAATGACTTTTGGCCCAGCTGCAGCACAAGCAAAGAACTATCCGATCCAGAGTCACACCAGAAATCAATAGACAGAGAGTCACATCAGAAATCAAGACACAGAAGAGGTAAAAAGGGGTGAAAGAAAGCAAGCCTGAAGGCTGAGGCCTGAGAGAGAAGAGGAGCTGGGGGTAGGGAAGAAACACCAAACAGTGAAGCCAGGCTGGAGAGCATGCCCTTCTCCCTCATTTAAATGAGCTGAAGATGCATTACTTCAGTGGACAGGCTGTTTACACAGTTACTGAATTTCTATTTCTTGTAAATTGTTTTAGATACTACTTGAGAAGTAGATTTTAAATGAAATATTCTGCCCCATGATCTGGATAGCCAAGAACCTGCAGGTGTGACGTGTTCATAGTCAACTACACATTTAGGACCCAACAACCAGTATCAGTTTCATCCAAATCATCTTTAATGCCACCTTAAAAAAAAAAAGTAAGGATATAAATGGTGGTAACTGAAAGTGACTCACTGCAGAAAAAATGGTATTTATTCCACTCTTATTCAAAACCATCAACCAACATACACATTCAAAAGTACTAATGTGAAATAAGAGTGAGACACTAAATTTGAGCCTTATGTTTGCCTTTCAACATCAGCTAGCTATAGTGAAGCTCTGAACAATGCAGTTTTTTCCTTGAGGCGTATGGCCCTCAGGTAGAAAAACAGGAGTTATACCCTCTCTAAAAATGTCTTTATTCAAATCTAGAACATGTATTCGGTTTTTATACCAGATCTAAGTACTTGCTGATGGCTCAAAATGAACAGGTCAATTCGGCCATCCTGACTAGGAAAGCAAAGGCATTCTTCCCAAAATGTGTCAGGTGAGCCAAAACAAACCTTCTACATATACAGAAAGTATAGGATTTTTCTTTTTTAACTAAACTAACATCATCAGGAGTTCTTTTACTTCTAATGCATATACAGACATTTAAATTACATTATCCTTAAACCAGTACCTTTTATTCTCATCTCCATAGCTGATACTATTAATTAGGAAACATACACCTGTATCAACATATTATTTATATAAGCAGGACTACCTCCACATTAACAATTATACTGTTATCATTATACCAATTAAAAAATACCCCATATATATATATTTAAAAAATCTAAGCATAGAGCAGATCTTAATTTAATATAATAAAAAAATACTGTAATGCTTGTTTAGATGTAGGCCAATGTGGTCAGCTGTTATCTTTTTTCTACAAGCATGTTACATGCATCTTAAAAAAAAAATCCCAGCAAACATAGCATTATTAATATACAAACTCAGCTGAACTAATAATTTAAAAAACACCTCATCTTTGCCCATGCAGATAAAGCAGATCAAATGACACCTGTGGACCACACTAATCAGCTGATCAATTAATTGCAGCCCTATGCTATTCACTGCCTCTCTCCCAGCACCCATGTCCTACAGACTTTAGACTAGGATCCTCATCATATCTGACAGTTTTGTCCATGCCCGATGTATAGAATTTTGTCTCTCTTAAACCAACTTCAAGTAGTGGAGCAAAGATAACTTCCCCTTTCCGAAAAAAAACCCCAAACCAAACACAAAACCAACCACCACCCAAAAACCCCCCACCCCAATAAATTTCCTATCAAGCCACTAAATCTTATGTGCAGCCACCTCAAAATAAATTAACCCATGAGCACTGTCTTCGCTCCCACAAAATCATTTGTTCCAATTTCTTTTTTTACATCAACCAAATCAGCTGCCATCTTAATAAAAAGTTATAAAATACACATTTGGACTATATGACTTTTGACTAGTGATAGGATTCTAATATGGTTATGTATTCCAGGAATGCTACTTTAAATTTTAATATTTTTATTATGGAGTGGTAAAGCTGGGTTGGGAATAATCATCTATTATTCACTCTGCAGTGTGTCAGAAGCACAACTTACCTTCCACAGAAAATTTGTACGTGCCTTCATCTAGAATTTAATAGCGAATTCAGTAACTGTAGAGTTCAGTTTGGTAAGTACCTAACAAATGCTACTTTATACTATTAAAGCTTAATTAAAATGCTGTTGTAATATACCACTGTAAGTGACACATACCAATTCTGAAAATGCTAATGGGCATCTTCTGACAACTGGTAACTTCTATCCTACGTATACAAAAAAAAAATTAAGTTATTCATCTCACCCTGAAGAGCACATACAGTCTTCCCAGATGTTTTGTTTGTGCAGCTAATACTTAACGCTGTAGGGCATGAACTTTCCGAAACAGTCAAGAAGTTCCTCTCCTGTGAAGGTTTTTCATTCCTAAGCACCCTAAGCAGCAGCCATTGTTCACTACTTTCTGTCTTACCTACAGGCAAACGCAGCCACCTTTCACCTTCCCCATCACTTGCCATCCCAACAACACCTCCCTCCTAAAACTTAACAGAAGTGATCTTACAAGCTCTTAATGACTTTTAAGCTCTAGTAGTTCCACACAATATACTTTCAAACATAAATAGTAGTAACCTAGAGAGATGCTTTCTATAAATCTGTCTGATGGACCATCACTTCAAGCTAAAAAAAGAAAATACTTTTTTTTTTTTTAATAACGAGGCAGTAAAAATTTATCAGTTTACAATGATCTCAGGGAGTTGTCCCCAAGCACTGCAAGCATTTCATTTCTATTTGATACCAAAAAGTCATTTTTAAAAGTTAATTAAGAAATAATGCTAATTTTAGTAAAGGGCAGCTTAGTATTCAAGAAAAGTACAAAAACATTTAGCTTGGTATTACTTTTGGAGGAGAAGTAGTTATTTGTTGTGTGTCAAAAAGGACACCTCTATTTTGACTGAAGTATTTGCTGCAATAATCTTCAGGAAAGGTAACAATCATGTTACAGCCCATCAGCCTCAAGTGCAATTTTATTAACAATAGTCTGTTTCTCTTCTGTTATCTCTTTTTAATGTTTTAAGATTTCAACACGTATCACGGTAGATGTTGATCTGCTGATATCAAATTACTGCCCAACATCTGTAAATAAGCATCTAAAAAGGAAGCAAGCTTTGTTTTGTTATTAAAAGGAAAAAAAAAAAATCTGTTTTTTAAACAGGATGATCCATCTGTCTCACCTAGAAGGATGGGAACTTGTAATTATTACAGTTACCAGAGTCCCCAGGTGAAAGTTTTTCCAAGTAGCTGAGACGCTGCAAGAGGAAACACCGCCGGTGGCCTGCAGCACATATGGGCTGTGCTACGCAGGAGCCAGCTAAGGCTGGTCCATGCTACCCTGACAGGTAGGAATCATGTGTCTCCATTATCTCAAATACACCTTGTACCTCCAAATAGAAATAGAAAATAGTAGTAAAAATAAATAGAAACACAGCTAGTAAAAACGACCTTAAAAAAGGGGGGAATTTCTCGAAAAGGAATGAAAACCTCTTTCACACCTACCAAACGGCTTAAATACATCCAATAAACAAAGAGTATCAAAACGTCAAAGTGCCCAGTTATCCGGACTCTCGCCTACGGCCCCAGACAAAGCACTCGATGCTCTAGCAACGCCTCACACACTGCAAGTTTCTGCCGCCGCAGCCATGCGCCTAGAACGCGTGAAAAAAGCCGTGCAAGTTTACAAAGCAAACGGCACCACAAGCCACAACCAAGTTTTGATACCATTACTAACATCCTCCGCAGAGCCTCGCGTACGAGCCTCGCAAAACCGCCCGAAACCCTCCATGTGCTCTAAACCCTCTCGCCCTCCCGCTCGCCCAGCGCGGGTCCCACCGCCCGCCTGCCCCTCGCCGACGCCAGCACTGCCCTCCGACCGCTCCGCCGGCGGCCCGAGGCCCCCCCCACCGGGCGGGCCAGCTCGGCTCCGGGACGGCAGGCGCGCCGCCCGCAGCGCGGCGGGGCCCGTCCCGCCCGGCGCAGGGGGCCGGGGCGCGGCGGCGGGGCCGGGGCCGGGGCAGCCCCCGCGGCGGGGCTGCGGCCGGCGCTTTGCGGCCGCGCCGCCGGCCCTCCCCCGCCCGCCCCCCCGCCGCAGCCCTGCCCGGCGAGGGGAGGGCGCCCCCTGCTGCCTCCCTCCCGCACTCCGCCCCGCGCCGCCGGCTGGGCTGCGGTGCATTTTGGGTGGGGGCTGGTATTTTCCTTCCACGGCCGTAAACCGGGAGCAACGATAGCGACCCAACGGGAGGCGGGAGGGCACCGCCGGCATCGCGTACGCCGTGGTACTTGTTGTGGAAATGTCGCCCCCCCGCCCTGCCTCCTCCGCCCCCGGGCTGCAGCCGCCAAGCGAAGGGGGTGCGTGACAAGGGGGGTGCAGCGCCCGGCAGCGGAGCGAGGCTTTAGGGTTCGCTTTCCCCCGCCTTTGTCTGAGACACGGGTGTCGGCAACTATAGCCCAGGGTAGGGAAAGGAGGGATGGGTGAGTCAACGTTGCTCCATCCTGCAGCTGGTGCTCGGCTCGGGATACCAGCGGCGGATCGCGCCTTTTCCCGCAGGCAGGCAGGCAGAGCAGGGCAGGGCAGGGCCACCTCGGCTGCCGGAGGGAGGCTGCTCCCCATTCATCGCACGGCAGCCAGCCCTGCTCTCCGACCTCGCTCCAGCGCCAACTCCGCCCGCGGGGACCTGCGCCCGGCTGCCGGCAGGCTGCGGGCAGCGCCGGGATGCTGGACCCATTCACCGGCTCATCATCCCGCTCACTTCGCCTTACCGCCAGCGCAGCCCTCGCCATCGCAGCCGCTGCCGGGACACATCCGTGTGTGGTCCCCCCCACCGGGAGGGGGAAGGGAGGAGGCTGGGGCTGCATCTGCCGCGCGGGCCCCGGGCAGAAGGGAGGGAAGCCGGCAGCGTCGCGGTCCCCGCAGCCGGCCGGAGCAGAAGCGGCCTCCGTACGGCGGCGAAGTCTCTTCAACATGTGTGCGGCCGGGGGAGGGGGCCGCCTGCCAACTCCGCAGCCCCCCGGCTGCAGCGGGCAGGGCGGCGGGCTCGGCGCGGGACTCCCGCCCCGCCGCCGGGGTGGGGGACGGGGCTGCCGGGGGCCGCGGCACGGCCGGGCGGAGGGAGGGAGGGAGAGAGGGGGCGGGCGGGGGCTGCCCCCGCCCGGGTCGGACCGCGGACTCGCGCACACACCTACCTGACTGGGGCTCTCCTCAGCAGCGAGGGCGGGCGCTCCCCCGGCACCTCTGGCTGGGGGTGGGGGTGCGCGGAGCTGCCTCCCTGGCGCCGCCCGGGTCCCTGGGCGGGCGGGCGGAGCGGAGCCGGCGGCGGCGCGGGGGAGACAAAGGGGGCTGGATGGCGGGGGGGCGAGTGTGCGGGGGGTGGCCTATGGTGAGCGGGTCCCGGGGGGCGGGGGCGGCGGCGGCGGCTTCACTGGGCTCGGTCCCCGGGGCGGGGGGTGTGGGGCTCCGGGGCGGGGGGGGGGGCTCCCTGGGCGCCCTGCAGACAATACAGCCGGGTCCCTCCTGCCCAGAACCTGCCCTGGCCAAGATGGCGGCCGAGAAAGAGCGGAAGTGACGCGAGACTCTCATTAGCATACGGGACTCATTGTCCGGCGGGAGGGGAGGGGGCCGCGCCCCGGGGGGGAGGGGGCCCGAGCCCCGGTGGATTCCCGCTGGCCTGGCCCCCATCCCGCCCCGCGGGCCGCGCCCCGGCAGCGGCGGCGGGCGGGCGGGTTACATAACCCCGCCGAGCGGGGGCGGGGGCGGGGGGGGGGCTCTCGCGAGAGAGACGGAGGGAGCCGCCGGCGGCGGCGGCAGCGGCGGGATCTACCCCGGCCCCGCTAGGAGGCGCCGCGCCCTGCGGCTGGGTCCAGAGAGGGAGCTGACGCCGCCCGGTTATCCCTCCGCCGCCCCCAGCCGGGACTACATCCTGTCCTGAGGGGCCTCCGCCGCCGGGGCGGGGGCACGCGCCTGGCGAGCAGCACGCCCACGTGACCGCGGTGCGCGCACGTGACCGCGCGGCCGGGAGCACACGGTCCCGTGCCGCGGCGAGCGGCGGCCGCGGCGGCGCCTCAGGGCGCGTCCGCCCCGCTCCGCGCGCCGCCGCCGGGCCGCAGCCCGCCCCCGGGGCGGGGCGGGGCCACCCCTCGCGCGCGGCCCCCGGGGACCGCGCCCCGCCCGGCCCCGCGCCCCGCGGCGGAGCCCCCGCCGCCCGCGCCTCGCTTCACACCATGGACAGCGCCGCCGGCGGCGCGGCCTGCGGGGCCGGGGCCGCTGCCCCCTCGCCCGGCCTCGGCCTCGGTCTCGGTCTCGGCCTCGGCCTCGGCCTCGAGGCGGCCCGCCTCAGGCGGCGCGCGGGCGGCTGGAGGCGGCCCGCGCCCGGGCGTGCCCTTACAGACCCGTCGCATCCCGCTGCCGGACGGCCGGGCTGGCCGGTCCCGGCGCCGGGGTGAGCCGCAGGCCGGGCGCAGCCGAGGGGAGGGCGGGAGGCTTCGAATTGGGCGACGGCTCTTTTGAGTGCCTCGTTGGGGACCCGCGCTGCCGGGGCCACCGCCGTGAGCTACCACGAGATCGAGTAGGAAGTTCGGTGAGGTGGCAGAGGACGGGGCTGATTTACACGCTGCTGCTCCCTGAAATCTAAATTTGTCGTGCTTTGGCTTAATTTACTGCAGGCAAGCACCCAAAGGTGGATGTGTGTCATGCTTGTGGCGAGCTTTGTGCACACGTGTTCCCGCACATGCATGCAGGAGACAGGGAATCGGCTTCAGAAGTGTCATTTCAGAGCCGTAACATCTGGATCGTGACGAGACTCCCCATGCCATTCTTCCTCCTGGATCAGGACTAACATGCTCAAGATCTCTTCAACAAACGAGGCCCAATTCTATGGCACAGTAAAAAAAAATTCTACAAGGGTGTAGAATGGTGGCTTTTGTTACTTCAAAAATACACCAACACTTGAAGGACGAAGTAAAGCGTAATTCCTTCCATCCTCAGCATTCAAAACCTTTCTGGTTCAGAGTGACACGTTTTGCAGTTAAGCCTTACAATACTAGAAAGAAAAGTCCGTGTTTTCAAATCATTGCCTGGAGTATAAAAGCATAGAAAAGTTGTCATAAATTACTTAGACTTCATAAAATTCAAGGATCGCCTACATTTTCAAGTGACTGATACCCTGAAAATGTGTATGCCGCTGTGTTTGTCACAATTCACATAAATGGCTTTTATGGAGAATTTAGTGACATTTTGTTGTATTTGTTAGCTTGCTTTAAGACTTTCTAGTTCAGCAGAATTTAGAAGTACGCTGTTTGTCACTGCCTGGTGACACACCTGAAATCACACCTGCATTTCACCAGGTACTTTCATGGTATCTTCACATCAGTGGTCGTAAGAATCGGTAAGTCACGGGAAGTCTTTCATTTACAACAGAATGGAAATACACAAAACTTACCTGCAAAAACAAAGCTTGTGCTTTAGCAATAAAAGGGTTTCTAGACCTGAGGTACTTAAAAGTTCCTCTGCGATGTACATACGTGAGGTATGTCTCAACTAAGGAAAGCAAAGAAAGCTGGTTTGGTTTTTCTGTAGTAACTTCAGTTTGCCTTCCAAGAGTAGATATTCTTTTTCTTTGGTGGTGCAATTAAGAAAGTATGTTGGAAAACATTTCTGAAACGTTGTCCAGCCAGTACCATATTCAGAAGCTATCAGCTGGCTTCTGCTTAAGGCAGTTTGATTGCTATCGACTAAAATACACAACCCCAAACAAACTTTAGGACCTTCCTATTTCAAGACTTTTTTATTTATGCATTACCATTGACCACTTCTTACTGCACCACATCACTTGTTAGTGGTGCGTTATAACACACTTTTACTTACCTAACTTGTCTCTTACTGGTCAGACTTCTGTTTTCTTCTTAAAATTAAATTTTAGAAGAAAGGGAGAAATGTTTGCAGCACATTTAATACAGTGTTGTTACACAAACGTTCCTTCTTTCTGAAGGAAGAAAACAAACCATGACGATAAACAATTCTAAATGGTTTGGAGTGAAGAATGATTGCCTCAGTTGCCTCACCTACTGAGAGTTGTATGTCCATATGATGCTTTTGGTTGTACAGAAGAATACTTAACTGAGAAAATTAATTGTAGTAACAGAAATGAGAAATGGAAGTTAGCACACACTGACTTAGATTTGAGGCTGCAAGACACTCTTGGGTCATTTGGTTATGCCTGGAAGATGGGCAAGGTTGGGGAGGATTGTCCCGTTGGACTGTATCTGTCACCACCATACTTTAGGGCTCTAGCATGGATTTATTACACATCGAAAATAAATTTCTAAGAAAATACAACAGCAACAGGAAAAAAATGTGTAAAAATACAACAGCACCAGAAAAACAAATCCCTGACCCATAGACCTTGTAATCTAAGGGCTGAATTTGAGAAAACATAGTAAGAAGTGTCTGAAGGTTAGAGGAGCTGAGTTTAATGGAACATGATAATGCAATTGGAAACAGAAATTGTATTTAATAGATATTTAAGGGAATGAACACAACATGAAGGTATGTGCAAAGGATATAGTAGCACAAGCAGAAATAGTTGGAATCCAGGCAGGAGAACTGAACAGGCTTTTGGACATCTTACCATGTCCTGAATTCTGGGTGCAAGTATAAGCATCAGAGTAATTTTGTATCTTGCTGTAGTTTCTTGATACTTATCAGGAGAAGCCTCCAGGCTAGGCTGGCAGCCAGAGCAGCTAAAGATAGAGAGTTCTCTAACCATTTCCTCAGTATCAACAGTATCAAGGAATTTCCAGCTGGAAACAGCATTTCCAGCCATGATGGTGGGACCCAGTCCAGAATTAGGGCCAAAAAGAGTATGGAAAACAATTTGTGAAGACTTCAGAAACTGGAATTTGGTGTGAGGGGGAATTACATTAGATATGGATAGAAAGAAGAGCATCAGAAGGCAGAAATACCCACTCGGCGCGCAAGATGTGTGATGCAGGCAAAGTTTTTTAAGGCAAGGGAGAGAGCAACAGGAGGGAAGGATAATGTAGCAGCAGCAGTTTGAGCAAATGTGAGCCATCGCCTGCTTTGGGGTAAAGTCTGCAACGACGGGGCTGAAAAAATTGAGGGGAAGGATGAGAGGGTATATGTAGAAAGTGGTCCTCAAGTGATGGGCAAGACCTTGTTCTCATTTAGTTCAGTGAGAGTTTTCGTGGTGGTTTGCACAGGGTGACAGTTGTCAACAGTTAGCGAGTTAGGCAAGAAAGATGAGAATAATACAAAGTTTGGATGAAAAGATTGATTTTCAAGGTAAAATTCCAGCAGTGGGCAAGAAGGAGAAAAGGCGTCCTGAGCCCATTTTTCTCCTGTGTGTACAGAGTGAGGTGAAAAAATGAAACAAAAGTTGATGATAATAGTCTTAATATACTTTTTACATTACAGAAGTGGGTATTGTTTCTCACAATAGACTATGGCCACTAGAAAAATCAGTAAAATCATGGCATTGTAAGAGACTAAACACTTAACACCAGAGGGGAGGCAATTAGCATTCCCAAGTTGAATAGGTATAATTGAACATGTGTTGTGCGGCTGATTCAGGTCAAAATTGTGCCCAGGTTCATAATTGTACTAGTTTAGCAGCAGTACTTTATTTGTTTTTTATTCAAATACAAAATAATTAAGACAACTAGCAATGGCTTTAAGCACCTAAGATAATTAATTATGTAATAAATACAAGTAAGTTAATCCTCAGCAGCATTAAGATCACTGCTCTCACAACGATCTTTAAGACCCATTAAGCCATCTAGCTCCTATGTTGTTTAGACACTTCATCATCTGTCACCATTCTCTAACCTTCTTCCATGAAGATGACTTTGGGAAAAGTCACCAGGAAGGAACCAAATTTAGTCTGTATCAAGATGAAAGCAGGGAAGAACTATCCCTCGACACAGAGTACTCTCCTTCTTTTCTCCTTGTTTTGATATCAGAAGATACTCGTATCAAGCAGGTCTGTGATTGGAGCTGCTTAAGATAGGTTTGCTTGGGTGGTTGGGATAACTTGAAAGGAAAGGTTGATCTCTTAGTCAGGCCAATAAGAAATTTATCTGTCATAAGCAACATTTAAATTTCACTTGGAAGCTGGTCAGTCAAGTATCATGTCCTTTGGAGGTGATGCTGTACTGCCATGACAAACTACATTCCTTCTGTGGATACAGGATTGATGTCTTAGGTGTTGTCAATGCTTTCAGAAACACTGCATTCAGATCGGATTTACTTAATGAAAGACATAGATTAAAATTGAAAAATCACCTAACTTCAGTATTTCAATAATTTATCACTTTCAAGCAGCTTGTCTTTTTCACTTACCCTGCATTGTACAATAAGTAATATAATTATTGTGACAGGATCCACCCATCAAAAGTACTGCCATATGCCTTCTTTGCAAGAGCAAGCAGAATGGAACACTGGAGTAGAAACCAGAGCTCTCCAAACACATTGCAGTCATGACATGAAATTCACCATGTAGTAAGTAAATCTGGTTATTTTCTTCCTGGGTATCCCCTCTGTAGTTGCACAGAAGTAGTGGGACAGAAGACCCCAAAGCATTCTCAAGCAGTGACTGTACGAGCTCAGTCAAGACCTTTCCTGTTCTGGAAAAAAAGTAGAAGTATCATTTAGTGCTCAGATTTTCCCCTTCCTGAGAGCACAGCATTTTAGGAGCTAGATAACCATCCTCAGCTTCCCAGGAAACATCAAGTTCTCAGCTGTGGTTTTGCCTGGGTTCACCTCCTAGGGGTGTGACATCTTTGCAAAAAGTCAAAACAGGAAAGAAGTTTGTGAGCCAAACACAAGGTTGTTTGGTTTTTTTTTATTATGATGCACCATTGTACCAATTTCTGCTGAACAGTCAGTGCAACTAACCTTGCAGGGATAACCTTCCATTTTATTACCTTTGCCCACTGCTGCTTTGTTGAAATCCCTCTCTCAAGGGCTGAGTTTTCAGATCTAATTTTGGATTAAAAGTTGCAATTTGGTTTCCTTCTCTCCAGTCCCAATATATTTTCCCCTGAACAGTAACAATCACAGTCTATAAGAAGTTATAAATGGCCACCATGCCTGAAGAAAGAAGGTAAAATGTGGCAGGAACCGAGGAGGAAATTATGCTTAAAAAGCTTCTGTGCTTTACAGAGGTTCTGTCATTACCTTCTTTATTCATGTCTTCTACAGCATGGCATCTTGGAGGTAATAAGTCGTAAAACAATGATAAAGTTTGATAAGCAATACTCTCGTCTGCGTGTATGCTGTTCATACTGATCCTAATGTTAAAATTTGCCTACAACTCTGGAATGCTAACCACTGAAAAGCTGTTGCTGAAGTCATCAATGTATTGAACTCAGTAAGCAATCTGTCAACTAATTTGTGCCAAGATTTCAATCCACGCTTATACTTGGAATCTTGATAGACCCTTAAATAAATATTATTGATTAGTCATCACTATTTTTTACTGTTGATATGCAGAAGGTTGTGCAACCTTGCAGTTGGCTTTCTACACAGTCCACTGGAAAACATGTTTCATGATAGTGCTTACATTGGCAGCTAGGTACATCTTTATTGCAGGCTCAGATTAAAGCCTCAGATGAAAAAAAAAAAACCAAAACCAAACCAAAACTGAAGCCAACTCCCTTCAACCTCAGATCAGACAAATCCTCACCACAAGACCCAAAACAGATAAGCTAGGGATCTCATTTTGATACTGGTTTCACATTCAGTGGGATACATTAACCAGGCCTTGGTTGTCTGAAGTGGTTGTCCCAGCCTCAGAATTATAATGATCTAGGTCAGAGGGATTAAACTGCTTGACCTTGTGAATTATATACCTAAATCTTCATATGACTAAGAGTGACAAAATCCATACCTCAGGGTAGGAACCTGTATTGCATATCCCTGAAGCAGGACTATTGAGGGTGTTAGGAGCATGAGGAGACCACAGCTGCTCACAGTCCAGTTGCCATGTGGTATAGTTGGTCCGGTGCCAAGTCCTTGGACACGAGGTGGTATCAAATTTAGTAGCCCCCAGTTATATGTTTCATCTCACAGCAGGGACTCCAAATTGTCTGATAAAAATTTCATGCTAATACAGGGCTGCTTAAGTCACGCAGCAGAGCTCTGACTGGGGATGTGCGTTCCAAAGTACTTTCAAACCAGAGTGCAAGCACCAAACTTAGGTCAAGGATAATCCTTGAGATATGCCATGCAAAACTCCACAACCCATTCTTCTTTAACTTCAAGTCTGTTGGGACTGCATGCTTGACGTTTAGCAGATGCTTTGGCTGTTCTAATGGATTTGAACAACTGAGCCTGCTGCGTAAGTTTTCATACATCACACTGAATCTCTAGCCCACAATAGTAGAACAAGAGGTCTTCCCAGCGCCTTGCCTGTCTGCCGATGGAGGTAATCAGTTTGCCATTCAGGGGAAAGTGAGTATTACTGGTGCAAAATGTGAGTTACCTTCTTCCCCCTCTTCATTAAACACGCCCAACCAAATACATCCATGATATATACCGATTTAAGCCAGGAAGGAATTAAAACTCCTGTTCTTGCCAAATGATTGAGTGCTTGCAGACACAGATTCCTAAGAAAGTATAATAGAGAAAGTACATTAGCAGAGTATTTGTGCCTTCATAGGAAATGAATATGGATGTAATTAAGAAAAGCTGATTTATGCAGAACTGTAAAACCAGGGACATAAAATGAAAAATTCTCTGTAAATGTCAAGTCAGTGTTTTGTGGTGGCCAAAACAAGGCACATAGAGTATTGCAATGGTATTAAGAAAGGAACTGAAAACTAAAATGCCACTATATAAATCCCTAGTACATGAATATTTAAGACATTGTATGCAGTTCTAGGCACCTGATCTCTAAAGATTATAGTACAACTGTTGTTCTACTATAGTCTGCTACTAACATTTTGAAAATAGCAACGCATAGTGTGGCTTCTTGTCTGAGGAAATTAAAAAGACAAGACTGAGTATGATGAGGGGATAAGCAGGGTCTATAAAACCAGGAAAAGGCAAATGAGAAAAAAGAAATAGGGAACATAGAATCATAGAATGGTTTGGGTTGGAAAGGACCTTAAAGATCACCTAGTTCCAACACCCCTGCCACAGGCAGGGACACCTTCCCCTAGACCAGGGTGCTCAAAGCCCCATCCAACCTGGCCTTGAACACTTCCAGGGATGGGGCATCCACAACTTCCCTGGGCAGCCTGTTCCAGTGCCTCACCACCCTCATAGTGAAGAATTTCTTCCTTATATCTAATCTAAATCTACCCTCTTTCAGTTTAAAACCGTTACCCTTGTCCTATCACTACACTCCCTGATGAATAGTCCCTCCCCATCTCTCCTGTAGGCCCCCTTTAAGTACTGGAAGGCTGCTATAAGGTCTCCCCGGAGCCTTCTCTTCTCCAGGCTGAACAACCCCAACTCTCTCAGCCTGTCCTCATAGGGGAGGTGCTCCAGCCCCCGATCATTTTCATGGCCTTCCTCTGGACCCGCTCAAGCAGGTCCATGTCTTTCTTCTCAGGGTTCCCCAGAGCTGGACGCAGTACTCCAGGTGGGGTCTCACCAGAGTGAGTAGAGGGGCAGAATCACCTCCCTGGACCTGCTGGTCACACTTCTTTTGATGCAGCCCAGGATGCAATTGGCTTTCTGGGCTGCGAGTGCACATTGCTGGCTCATATTCAGTTTTTCATCCACCAGTACCCCCAAGTCCTTCTCCACAGGGCTGCTCTCAATCCACTGACTGAGAACATCGGATGAACTTATTAGGCAGTAAGCTTAAAATAAATTACTTCACAAAATACATGTATTAACATTGTTGAACTCATTGCTATAGGATGCTGTAGAAGCCAAAACTTTAAATGGATTCAAAAAGCAATCAAATTCTTAGAAAACACAAGGAACCATTAAAAGGTCCAGACCTTCTTGACCTCTGGCTCCAAAAGACCCTGTATTACTGACCATTGGCGTATTCGGGCAAAGATCATACTAGCTATGTTTCTCACTTGCTTTCATTCTGCATCCATTGTTGAGCACTGTAAGAGATAGTATAGCCATTCCTGCACAACTTCCTTCTTACGTTATAAACCATTCTTCCCCTACAATACATATTCTTTTAAAATGTTTGGGTTTATGTGAAGTATTTACATAGGTGGTCTTCAAATACAAAGAGGGTTGATTAAAAGAAGCTGAGAACAAGTTCAAGTAACTCACATAGTTTCTGTTGAGCAACCTGGTCTAGTGGAAGGTGCCCCTGCCCATGGCAGGGGGCTGGGACTACATGATCTTTAAGGTCCATTCCAACCCAAACCATTTTATGATTCTATGTTAAAAAAAAAAAAAACCACAACAGTTTAAGTAGCACTAAGTGTTGGCTATTTCATCCCATTATTTGCTAAAAAGATACTATCTTTATTAAAGAAGGACCTCTGTTAGAGCTCTGAACACTGGTTACAGCATTACAATATTTATTTTTCATGAACTCTCACAGCAGTGCATGCGAGAGAAAAGGCCAGTGATAGAAAGCAGTCTTAGAGCTTGTTTTTGCAATGTTTTCCTATGTACAGAACACTGTTTGAGTACTGGTGAGGTTCTACAGTGCCAGATCCAAGTGCTCAAAGACAGGGAATACTTGAGAACCAGATGTTTTTAGTCACCTCAGTGGAGAAACTCATTGGAAATAAAGTACTGCAGGCTGAGCAGCACTGACGGAAAGTACTGAGGGAAAGGATGAAGGGAGAGGTGACTGAGGCCAGTTCTGGGCAAAGATTCTGGTTTTTTTTTTTTAACTCAACATTAACAGCATACTATTCGGTGATTCTCCCCTCTACAAGTGCATGGAGGGTCAAATGCACAAACAACAGCTACCTCTTCTGAAGTTCAGGCTTTTAAAACTTACTGTAAGACAACTTCTGAAAGTGCATTCAACTGCAGCCCAGTCCCCCTTTTTCTGTATACAGTCTTTTTGCTAGGAAAAACCCACCATATGGTTTTCATGGTATATATTATGAAAGATATATATATATATGTGTGTATCCCACTAACTCAGGGAAAGCGTGTATGTTCTTACTTCTGCTTCTTTCCCGTGGACCCATGTATTAGTTCCTCGCAGTAGTGCTTTCTACAAGTAGCTTGGTGCAGGCTATCAAAATCAGTTTCACTCTTGTGACCTTTTCTTGTTTCAAGTATTGTAGAGTGTCTCCATGTTTCCTGATGGCATGAAGCACTTTTCATTTCTTTATAGCACTTCCTTCTTGATAACTTAACTACCATTACCTTTAAGCATAATAAGAAGTATTACCTATTTATCTAAAAACTGCATATAGCCCAGTCACATTTCAAGTTTTCACATACTGGAGTGCGCAAAATATGCCATGTAGTATGATCCCAATTTATATGTAGAAGCACCTTCCTCCAAACACAATCTCATAAATAGATAAATGAAGGAAATTTACCAGGTAATTTTCATAATTAAAAAGTAGGCATGCACATTCTAAAAGCTAAACCCTAATTCACAGCAATTAGATCATGAATAACTAATATAATGGACTTTAGTTATAGATCGCTACATAAAAGTCTGAGAAAAATATGAGCTTGCTGAGGCTCAATTTGTATTCTAGCAAATGGTTTTCAGTAATATGTAGATTTGAATAAACATCTAAAACCTCACTATTTGGTCATTAAAAACTTGGTACCTATTTTCAACTTAAAATGCTGATTTTAGCCATGAATCCTCCAAATGAAACATAAATAGATGAAACCTATTCACTGGAGATTTCAGTGGCCCTTTAGACCCAGAGATTTATTTCTGTGTATCTTATTAGATCTGATTAGCCTGCACCAAATGAAATTATATGTAATTTGCTGGAAAAGTACAGGCAAATGTCACAAAATGTACAGCTAAGTCACTGTAATCCAGTTACATGTAGATTCAAAAGCTACAGCTACATTTTTTATTATTTTAAAGCAAATTAAATACGAAACATTTGCTCTGAATAGTCAGAAAAGGAGAAAAATATCAGAATCCGTACAGCTTTACGAAAGAACAAAGGAATATCTCTAAAGCAGCCCACTAGAAAATAAGCTTTTGTTTTGAAGTTCTATTTAATTATTTTTGTCACTGTGATAAATATCTGAAATATGAGTTTATCATTTATCTACAGACTTTCTAAAATTTTTTTCTAATATTACCAACTGTATCTAGTGTACTAAAGGAATGTAGACAAACAAAAGCCAAATAGTCGTAATTGTTAAGACATTTGTTGCTTCTCTTCTCCTACCATTAATTTTCTGACACAGGTATCCACAGAACTACCCTTCCCCCCCAGATAAATGAGGACACATATATATTTTATATATAATATATCCATTATCAGAAAAATTTCATCCTCCTGCTTACTTCTTTCCCCCTCCCCCCAGGTGCCTATTTGATTGCAAGGGCTTTATAATTTCTGAGTTCTGGCTATATCAAACCGTGAAACAAAAAATAGTATTACTCTGTATTTCGTTCATCAGGATCTGGAACAAATACAGATCATACATTGCAAATTGTTATTTGACATAAGAAAAATTTCTCAAATGTCTTCAGTGAGATGAATTGGGTCTTCTGTCACCCTAAAGTTGGGCGAGATGTCATACTCCTGTTTTATAGATTCTAAAAATGTTTAGTTTCTGAAGAAAATAGGAAAAGGGAATCATCTGCTTCTGGACAAACACACAGAATACAAAATTATTCCATACATAAAATTATCTTTCTTATCCAAAGAATATTCCTTCTTTCCAGTTTACAAACAGTTTTACAAAGAACAAATCACTGTACTCATCTGTTATTTCCTCTTAAACTACACAAGCTATTATCAGTTCTGTAGAAACTGTTCTATATAGCCGCTTTAAGATACATGTATATATGTGCTGAGGAAAGAAAGGGAACTAATTGGTATATATTTAAAATACTATCTGCAAACCACAGAACAAAGATAAGATAAATTCTGTAATTTTTGTTATGTCCTTGCTTGTCTTTATTTCAAAATCATCTCTAGCTTCTGCTGAATAATGATTCATTTCTAAATGCAAAAGATCGTTTAGCTTTGTGTTCTTTATTAAGACTTCATTATTTTTACAAAAATAGAATAGAGCATTAATCTTTATTAGTTTTTAGTTTAACATACAGTTCATTTATTTTGAAAGGAGCATTTTGGGATACAATACATTTAGTTTATTATTGGTGGTTCGTTTAATTGTTAGTTTATAGCAGGTCTTTTGGTCACCACACAAGTTATCAAGCTTCTGCTATTATATATTAAAAACCACACAGATGTCAGATAATGTTTTTTCTAAAAAAGTTAATTTAGGAATAAACTATCATGTTGTAGCAAACAAGGTCAAGAGTCCCTTTAAGAAGGAGACTATTTCATTGCCTCCCAGTTTAGATTCTCCATAGACACGATCCACAAATGAAATAGGAACCTGTTGAAACAAGCAGAACTATTTTTAAGGTTCAAAACCTAAATAATCAGATACTCTGTAAACAAAAGAATGGCCTTTGAACTACAGCATGTTTAGACATGGGAAGAAGGCAAGCACCAGCTTAGCTTTCTTTGTGTCAGTTCTTCTCACCAGTGGCTTTAATGATGCCCCATAGCTGGGGAGCATGAAATTATTTGGTTTATCACCTTTAAAGATGATCCAAAGACATTACTCAGTGGCTGGATGATACACCAGTCAGAACAAACTTAATAGCTTAAGTGCACTAAAAGCCTAGGGGCTTAGAATGAACCTTCACCACTTTCCTTGTTAGCTAAATTCAATACCTTTGAGTCAATGCCTCAGGAAGGCAAAAACCTCCCGCCACCATGAAACAGCATTCTGCTCAACCTCACCACTGGCTAGAAGATGACATCTGAATGTGGCAGTTAGTGTATATTTTACAAGCAATACCTGTCTTTGACCATTTTATAGATTATTTACAGGATTAAAGGGCATTTAAAACACTAATTTTGGTTTCCTTACTTAAGCGATCATGCTGTCCAGGTCAACTCACTACTCATAAAATGGTGGGAACATACTGCTTTTCAGTAATTTGACCACGTACAAATGACATATGACAGGACATTCTGCCAACACCGTATTAGAATATTCAAGAATTTCCATATATGTTTGTGTGCAAAACTGAAATACTTTAGGGGCTAAAATAAAGAACCGCATTTGCAAAAGTCATTAAAAAATGGGCTTAGTGTTCTGCTGGCAGTTTCAACCAGAAATCATCTGGCAAGTGGAACACAAAAATCACCACACCCTTGCATCTGTGCCAGAAGTGCGGATTTCTCACAATTCTAGCAGATCAGTCCACAGTAGAAGAGAACCCAGGGCAAGACGACAGTAAGAATATATCTAAAAAGGCATGCAGACAGACTCGACAATGACTCTGACTGTATTAGTACGGTCCCTTTGTGATCCCAGTAACATCCTGGCAACTACAGACAGCTGATCTATGGGGCATGGACAGAAATCACTGAATACATAGTCAGAGCAGGATGTCAGAAGTGACATTTCCTGACCAGTGATGAAAGAATGGTTAATATCTCATGTAATAAAAGGTATCCAGTCTTTCCCTTCAGTATAAGAATTAACCACCTCTGTTGTTGCTGGACTTTGCCTTTCTTGCATAAGAAGTTCTATCATTAAAGGAACCATTTTCAAAAGGGTGTATACTGTGCACTGTGGTACATTTCACATACGGTAAAGTAGTACAGCAAAATGAAACAGAGGTGCATACAAGACCATTCAGGTACAGCTTGTGTCAGTTCATCTCATCATCCATTTGTTCCTTTTAGACTGGCAGGTATCAATCTTCATTTTCAGCTTTGCTTAAGAAATATTTTACCCTCACAACTGTATCTACGTTTTACAACTGCATAAGAACTCCTGTTCTGCCTGTAGAGTTGCAGCACCCACAAACCAGGAATTAGACATGCAAGTGTCACATCTTCTGGAATTTCGGTGTTACTATTTGGATAATTATAAAATATATAAAGATCACAAGTATTCATCAGGAAATACTGTATCAATGTACTTGAAACATAATGGACAATTGTCCTGCCCCAGGAAGTTACAATATAGAGATGATACACAGAACAGTAAAAATACAACAGTCTTATTTATAGGTCTATGTCAGCAATCTGAACACTGTCAAGTTTGCTACAGATACCACAACGGAAATCTTGAAGACAAGGCCGAAGCAGAATAATGAAGCAACTTTTCAGATGTTAGAGAGAACTCTTCCCACATGTGAGAAACCAAAGGAGGAGGGAAGATGATGCTTACCTGAGAATGTAACACATGAATTGTGGAGGATGGCCTACCTGACCCACCACAAAAACAGAGCCCGTGTCTCAGCGCTGACTGGGAGACATTAGGCCTAGTGAAGACTGTCCGGCCGGCTTTGAACCGGAAGACAAATATTTTATCTTTGATGCTATACAACCAGCAGAGTCATGTAAATAAATGAGTGGTGGGATCAAATAATAGACAGAAAAAAGGTCTTTGCAGCAGCAGCCTGACGAGGTATAACCAACCCAAGAGTGCATTTTTTTAAAGCCAGAGAAGTATATTTTACTGTTTTAAAAATGTATAGTAAATAAAACCTTATCTCACCCTAGGTTTCAGTATCGGGATGTATAGACAGGTGAGGATTTAATTCAGCAATATTAGAAAGCACTATGTGTCCATGCAGCTGGATGTGAAGACCAAAGAAATTAGGGTAAAACCCCAGCTACAGACAGGATAGTGATGCTGCTCCATAAGCAAGGAAAGGTGGAAGAAAAGAGCTTGCTTTATTGTGTGGAAATATTCTAACCAACATTGATTAGAGAAATGCAATACGTAAGGTTTAGAGAGAGAAGTACCAGCAACTGAATTCTCTGGCAATTCAGAGTCAGGAAAAGGAGGAAGAAGAACTGGTTCTGCAATTTGGCTGCAGAGAGAATTCCAGTGAATCATCTTTAAAAGACAACAGCAAGAGCAATTCAATGAAATACAAAAGGCAGCAATCAGACTGCTGGAAATACAGGATCTAACAGTTGTTTGGAGTTCTTTTTCAATGATTGTAGACAGCACATTCAGAGAGTTTAGAAGTGGAAAGCTGTGATAGCTGGCAAGTTGGAAAATAACAAGGCAATAAGTGACAGAGAACAGAATAAATCTGAAATAGGAGAAAACAAAACGATTTGAAAAGACCTAACTAGAGATGTCTGTACAATATGAAGGAGGAAAGAAAAGGCTCAGAACAGCTTCATGGTATATTTTGATTTCTTTCCCTCCTTTGAAGGACCTTGTAAAATTGTATGCAGCTAAAGAAGTGGCAACAGGAAGAGGGAAGGATCTGAGAAGCATATCAGCCAGAGGAATAAGTAACTGGAATTTAGATCTGGTATTCACCTGGAAAAGTTGCAAAAATAGAGTTCTACATATGTAATTTCTTTATATTGATTTGAAAATCTTGCTTCTTGGAAGCGCACAAAATTTCCTATGCTCCCAGTAATCTGCATCTACATTTAAAAGAAAGCACAATATACTTATCAAAACTTTTACTATACCTCTCCAATAGTATATCCTAACTGTCTAGCCCGAACAATCATCTCCATCTGGAAGACGTATCCTTTAGAAACACATTTTTCCATGAGTTTCTGTAAGACTTCTTTTCTGTATAACCTGTAAACGATTACAAAGAAAATAAAACCTGAAGCACAATTTCTGGACTTTGGAAATCAAGATAGCGTGTAGGAATCTTAACCATAATCACTCACTCATATCATTACTATTTTAAAAAAATCTTTAACAAAGTCATAGGAGCAACAGTTCTTGCAGTCTGGTCTACTATTTCTTACACCCTTTCCAAACAGATTTCACAGTCCTCAGTAAAGAAGGTCTGTTCTTACTCCAGTTCCTTGTTCAGCAGTTTCTTAATTTCAAATAAACTTTATGAATTGCAAACCAGACCCATACCTGAAACTCCCTGTTAAGTCTGATGCACCTGGTCTCAGCAAAACCTGAGTTATAAAATTGGCACCACGACTGTGAAAGAAAACATCAATGTCAAAATTGCTCAGTACACAGTTCTGAAAGATCAAACAGAATTTCTAGAAAGTAAGTAAATATCATCCTACTACCAAAACCCCCCCTTTTGTTGCTTAATATGAAACAATTATATTTCTAATATGTTTTCACTGCTAGATTTGACTAATAAATCATAGAATCTTGAAATTAAAACCTAATGTTCTGTTTTTCAAATGTAGATGATTAGTAGATTATTGAACTTCTCTATGAAGGAGAAAACAATGATTTATAGAAATTAGGTTTACAATCTAGTTCTTTGTGGTAGAACTGTCAATACAACTACACACTAATACAATACAAAAGAAATACATATGACAACAGTCAAAACAACATTTTTCTTCTGACTAACATTCACTGTAAGTGGAGAATAGAAATGCTTCCTGGACAAATGTGAGACTTGGATTTAGAAAGTCAAGGTTCTGTTTTGGTTTACACTGCGTTCAGAGTATGATAAGCTCCACTGATGAAACATGTTGTGAGACCGAAAAGCCAGTCACTATCTTATCAGGGTGTAACACAGCCCTCGGCAAGATGTGCCAGTCCTTCACCTTGTCCAGTATGATGTAAAAGGATTCCTCTGTAATGTCCATTTAGCTCTCTTCCTTTTTTGGGTGTATCTTTTATTTAGATTCACAAAAAGATGAGCACTTATTCCAGCCATTAAAAAACAGGAGAAATCCAAATACAGTCCCTGTGATACGATCTCCAGATCAGACTGGTAACAACTTCTGCTCCTAATTCTTTACAGTAACGTATAAATCAGCATTAACTTATGCCTATTCTCTTAAATCAGGTGTAACAGAGAAAGACTATGCAGAAACTTGTCGATTACCTCCTCAAAATCTCTAAGTCCCTGTAAACCCGAGATGCCAGCCTCCATATGCTTATATGACCCTGACAGAGTTTTCCTCTTTGCTTTTGGGTGAAACCTCTCCCTAGTGTCCACTGTAGCTGTTTTCCAGTAAGGTCTAAGTAATGATTTATTGACATTGATTGTGCCAGATAATTCTTAACTTATGACAAATCAGAGTGTCAACAGAGGGGTTTGGCAAATGATTTACTGTTTAGGGAAAGGACCATTACAGCTATTAAAGCTAACTAAATGTGTCTTTTAAACTTGACAAAAGTGTCATAGTCTCAGCTCATTCTTTGGATGATGAAACTGAAGGACTATCCCTACCTGATGCCATGCAGATTTGTACACTGCTCCAACCCATTCCTCAAGCCTAGTCATATCATTACATTCTTTCTTGGGGGGTTTTAACCAACAAATTTGCAAATCACGCATGCTTCCTTATTTAATATATTTTTGCAGTACCCAGTACTATTGACGAAAGACTCAGTTCAGCTCACACCGACTGAGTACTTGGAATTATTATTCCTAAATAACAAATCTACGTGTAAATATCTAGAAAAATACTAACCTGATTAATTTTCTTTTCAAATCCCAGCCATATACTCCTCCATTTCCTTTATATCTTGTTCCAGATACAATATCAAAATTGCCTTCTTTCTGCTTTCTATAAGCAATTGGTTTTATCAGAAAAACAGGAGGAATATTTGTATGAAGGTAATGCAAATTTCAAAATAAGAACAATCACTCTTTTAGTACAAAATCTGTATTTTACAAACCTTTGAACAAATAAGTAGAGAAGAGTGGAAAGCAATAGTTACGATGGTTATAAGCATTATGCATTTTAAAACCTGTTAATTGTTCTCTTATAAAGAGCTATTTCAGGAAATCTTATGATTATCTTTCACCAACTATGTAATAGAATTTCACAGACTACTTCATAAATCATTTATAAAGACCGACATGCATTTTTAAAGCCTCTCTCTAGTATAAAAGACAGAATGATTTTAAATACAGATTTAAATATTTAAATTACACAAACCCATAGTAAGGGGGAAAAAAAAGTCTGGACCTATCCTTAGTCCGCACCATGCCTGACTGCCGCAGACCCTTATAAAAAATTTTAGGCCTCCAGTACTACTAAGCAAAAAAGTTGAAAATTACGCAGACTGCTGCCCTCAGCCTCCAATGTAATGCCTGTCGACCATTTCTCACACACTGAAACGTTACAGGGAGAGGAAGATAAGAGGCAGGCAAAAGGGAGAGAAGTATTTCACCAATAATTGAGGACATGGTCGTCTACTCAATATCCCTACATGCACATGTGATGAAATCATTAGAATTAGATGATGTAAAGCGTATATATAAATGTCATAGACGTTTATATATACGCTTTTCAAAGCTGAACAACCATTACAAGGAAGAGAAGTACTTAGCCACACATGCTCTCTGCTACTTTAAACTTGAGGATTTTTGCTCCAGTTAGGAACTCATTATTTTTCTGGATTATTTTGGGACAAATCTAATGAGGTCCAATCACTTTCATTTAAATTCTTGCCTTGCCAATTTTCTTACTACAGCTAGACAGCTAATACAAGAATATAAAGCTTTCAAATATTGCTACAAAACAATAAATGTTCAGAAGTCATTCCCTCACACTACAATCGGCACCTACCTGATAAACTCTGGAATAAATTTTGGCTGAAATGGAAGGAAAACAGATCAGAAAAGAGAAAGGGGTGGGGGTAAAAAAAAAAAAAAAAGAAAATTTAATTATAACAGATTAAAAACACAGTACATAAAATACAGACTTACATGGTGAGAGAGGTCAGCATCCATAATAACAATAAAATTCCCAGTGGCGTGCTTCATTCCATGAATATAAGCAGTGCCTGATGAAAACAGTACAGAAATAATTTCCCTCGCTATTTTAACATATGCCATCTTCTAGCAACAGTCTTCACTTATTTTCTAAAATCTCTAAGTTACACTAGAAAAGGATCAACAAAAAACTCGTAAAATTTATTTTAAGATGATGTATCAGTGATCAAACATTAAAATTATTTTTCTTTTTCCCTACAATTCCAGCACTAGATTTTATAAATATAAACCTTGGGAAACCCTACTGCACTAGAAATGCACAGAGAAACATGACTTGATAAGTGGGTCACTATTTGAAATATCATTTTCAGAAGCACCATAGGCACTTATAAGCCATAGAAAACTAGAAATAGGACACAGACAACAAAATAATCACTGATAGTTAAAAAAACTTGATTTCCAGACTCAGAATTTACTATTAGTGGTATATAGATTTTGGGTTGTTCTCCTTGACACCATGAATTATATTTTGATACCTAATCTGAAGGCAGTCTTTTTTTTTTCTTACATTATCTTTTGTTGCGGTTTATTCATCCTGTATGAACTGGTGTAGCTATCTTGATAAGAGCTGGAACAAGTTTTGCTATTACAGTTTTCCTCAATAACGCAAATTTCTGATCTGAGTCATATCATTCAAAGACAGCACTGCTTCCAAGGACAGTACAGCAGCACAACAGAGATTAAAAACTGGCATATCCTCTTCACTGATCCAAATTACTCTTGAGTCTTTCTGTTAACTTCATAAGGAATAGATAAAACTGAAAACAAAACACTCTCAACTGATGTCCTTAGCAGGCACTCTGACAGGAAACTAAACTCCTGGTTAAGGAACAACCTGTCTTTCCTATTTTTCCATGTTGTTTGCAAAGTTACACAGTAGGAATGTCACAGATTTGTGTATTGTGCATGATTAGAAGATATGGTACATGAAAAATTTAAATTCAGTCAGTTTTAATCCATAATACTGGTCAAATTAGGACAAAGGATGAAAAGGCAGAAAACATAAAAATAAAGATATGTAGCTTTTTGGAGTTTTGAATAATTGAGAGATGTAGAAAAAAGTATAGAAAGGTGAATTTAAATAGAAAATTCAGTATCAAAATTAGAATTTTATTTTTGTTCAGTGGACTGGAGAAATTAGTTAGCTGCAGTACACAAGACACCTCAAATGTTTTACCAGCACATGGAAGTGAGGGTTGCCAAGACATTTAGCAAGAAAGGCAGATACTAATATCCAATAAATCAAACAAGGTATTGCGCTTTATCATTTTCTCCACTCCTATTATAAGAGAGGAGGGATAAGCATACCATATGAATCTTAACAGATGGAAATATCTCTCCACTTTATTTTAGGATAGTTTCCATACTACAAGTTTTAATGTCATTTATGACTTCCTAGGATCTGCTTTTTTCTAAGGCAAATGACAAACTTGATTTACATATTCTGCAAAAAGTGGCATCAGACCTATAAAATTGTAGTCCTGCATCATTCCATGCAAATTTTAATGACCAATCTCAGCAGTACAAGATTAGCTCCCAAATTAGCGAGTTCCGCAACACAAGTAACTTTTGCAATCCTTTCTCAAAACCTTCAATTCACATGTCAGTTAATAGGTGAGACAATACTTTAGTAGTTTGAGTGCTGGACATCTGTCAGATATGTATTTTTTAAATTTAATTATAGTCATCATTCACACTGAAATGGGTTAACTGTGAAGAACTCTTTCCAAATACGTGTCAGAAAAACATCCTGGCCTTCTCTGGAGATTGCACGAACTATGGTCCAATTTTTGAAGCGTCCTGCATGTGGGTAGATTGCACAGAAAGTACCACTGTCCCCTCTGGATCAGTCGGTTAGACAAATATAGCAGCTCCTCTTATAAAAGATTACATTTTTCCTCAATTCAGATCCCTCCTTCTGTAATCAGTGAACGCAGTATGGGAGGGAAAGGAGCAGCATGATGTTAACAGGAAAACACAGTTGTACAGGATTGCAGTGAGCACAGTTTTCAGGTTTGAGGTTGTGGGGAACTCGTTATAAATAATACTCTGTGATTTTTATGTGTGTGGTTTGTAAGCTTGCTCACTTACAAAAAACTTGATGAAAACATCTATTTCTGCTGTTGGGATTTACTGTGTTTTTTTCTGGAACTTTATACACTAGAATCAATCAAAGGATACAGCAGATTCCTCCCCCCCGCACTAACCAGAGTTAATAAGGACTTACCGAGGCCCAACTTTCTTGCTCTGGGTCTTAAAAGCTGCAGGATATATTAAAATATACATATATTACTTGAAGTACAGTTTTTAATTAATTTTAGTGACACCTTAAAATTCACTATTTTCAAAGTATAAAAAGATTTTAAAATGTACTTTTCATTTTTAGAAATCTAGATAACACACAAAAATAAATTTATCTGTCAAAATACAGGAGAAACAAACTGTTACATTAAACAGGTATTTGATCAGGTCATATTTAAAACCAAACCCCTTTTAAGTTTTACTTAGTAGTTCTGCAGTAAAAAACAAAATTGAAAGCACCATCTTAGTAATTAAAGGATTTCTTCAGATTCCACTATCTGAAATAGTTATAAATTTGAACAACAGTTTCCCCAGCACCGTTACTTTTGAGGAATGACAAACGCTAACGGTAAATATTTTAACAAGTTTCCCAAAGTGATTTAGCATCTTTTAGTACTGAATATAAATTTCAAGATTTTTGCGTGCATACAGATAAAACCCATCAATAATGACCACGGAACAATATTATTAATCCTTCAGAATATGAGTGACCAAGCCTTAAGCCTGTGCCAAGTATCCTCAGCTCCTGCAGGGCTATATGAAATGCAGGTGGAGGATGACGCACCACCACTAACAAAAGAGGAATCTAACTTTTCGAGCATCATGACAGTAATTTAACTTTCAACTCTTCCTAAAGTGCCTTTGATATAAGTCAGCATTTGGGGAGGAGAGGGTAGATATTTAAGCAGTCATCTAAATATCCTTCAGAAACAAATTTTAAATCTCACTTTTAAATTGTAGCTAATTTTGACGCATTATCTGAGAGGTCACAAGTAATGTAATTCAGATGACATGGGTATGAAAGAGTTAGTAATCATTAGTGCTTCTGCTGATTTGCTGTTTTGGTTTCTGGTTTTTTTTTCCCCATAGATTTTCTTTTTTCCTTTAATAAATAGTTAAATATGAACATTTACAAAAAAAAAAAAATCACTTTCATTCCTCATCTACTTCCTTGAGCATCTTGGCCTCTCATTAAGCCAACTACATACCATGTTCAGTAAGCATAATGTAGTGAGAAGCCCCATGGAGTTATTTGGATGACCACTCCCCAGCACAAGTCAGAACAATGATTTTGCTCAAGAAACAAAGAAAAGAATTTCAGGTAAAAATAAAAATAAAAATCAGGAAACAAAGCAAATTGCCCTAATGAGAAATCACAGCTGATTTACACTTCCGCAGTAATATCAGCGTGAGCTGATGGCAGTGCCTCCGTGTAATTCCACTCAAGTGTGCTTGGCTCAACACTGCTGCGGGGGTTGGTCCACAGGTTCAACTTCAAAATGAAACTCTTAAGCAGTGAGAAAAGGTTGGCTAACTATTTTAAACTTTTCCATTACTAGTATCAAAAAAGAAAAAAAGGGGAGGGGGGAGACTCTAAAACTTCCTATATACATTGTTCTTAAAGCAATCTCTATAAATGGTACTTAGTTCACAAATACTTTTTAAAACCTTACATTTACACAGTAATAGATTAGGAAAGTGTCTGACACTGCTTACAGCACAAAAGGGTCAAACTGAACGTTGGGTTTTTACACTGTTCTGTGATAAAGCTTTTATTGCCAAAAAGAAAAAAAAGTGGCTTTAATGGCTCATAAATAAATGACACTATCTCATTGCATGTGATTGATGGTTATACGGTAATACATTAAATAGGAAAAAAAAAAGTCCTGTTACTGAGGAATGCAACTAGACAGATTAAAAAGAAATCACAAGACCAGACTAAGCTTTCATCTTTCCAATTTCCCTATTCCTGCAGTCACTTAAAATGAAATTAAAGCTTATCCAAACCTCATCTTTCCCTCAGGCATGCGCAAAGTACACTAACAACCACTACTCATTACTCAATAGCACACAGCAATGCACAAAATCTGGAAAACATTCTGCAAACATGAATTCAGGATTTTGCATATTCGTTCATAATGCTGCTAAGCAGCTGCAGGACTACCGTAATTTTACAGATGTCTAAAGTGGTGTGCAAAAACTTAAATAACTTGTGTAAGGATGTAAAGAAAGTGCAGAATCCAGGGACTCCGTTCCAGTTCTCTAAGGACTTCAAGTACTTTACAATACAATAAAAATGAAAAAAAAAAAAGAAAGAATATAGAACTCACTATTTTATCTGATCCATATATCTTTACCAATTGTTCAGCAATTTCCTGTGTCCCATCTGGGCTTCCATCATCTATGATGATAATTTCAAAATTGATTCCACTGAAATGAGAATTATTTTTAAATGGACAAACAGAAAACCCAATTTCACTACCTATGTCATTTTGCAAGGCATGAAACAGCAGAATGGAATACGAAGGGATTTTCTGACAGTTAGAGATACATGCTACAGTTATAGCTGTAAGACTCTGCTTGTAGCGATAAAACGTGACTCAACGTCACTGTTTCAGGTCTCAAGCTGCAACTGCTGCACAGCACGCTGCAGCAACGTAAACCTCAGCGTTACCGCAGCGTTCGGTTCTAGCCTCCCGACTGTGAAAGATGAAAAGCTAAAATTGCTTTTGCGATTTCATCCGGCAACGCTTTCTCCAGCAGCTGCCGCAGAACGGATCAGAGCCCGTGCGAGGCCTCTGATTAGCGGGATTTCCTTTCCCCAGCTGCCTCGGGGAAGAGCTGGCGCTTCCCTACGGGTTAGGCACACCTGGCTGCGCACCCTCCATCGCCAGCGGCAAATGCTGTCTATTTCACAGCACGGACAACGTTACTGCCTTCCTCAGCTGTGACGTCATTTTGTAAGTTTTACGGACGGACGTTTCCTAGCTCTGCAGACAGCTGTTCTCAACTCCTCCACTCTACCACAACCTCACAGGTTGCGTGACCCCTCCCACCCGCTCCTCGCCAGCCGGCAGCTCCGCCCTGGGGGGCACCTGCGGCCTGTGCTGCCACACCACCGCTTCCCCGCAGCCCTGAAAGCCGCCTTCCCTCGCAAAGGGGCCGCCGGCTCCGTCCCCTCCCGCCGAGCGGCAGCCCGCAGCCGGCCCAGGCGGAGTGACGGAGCTCAGCCCCGGCCCGCCGAGGGACCCCAGAGCCCTTACGCCCGCAGCCCAGGCCCCGGCCCCGGCACCCCCGCCCGCCGCGGCCGGTACCTCTCCCGGAAGGTGCGCGCCAGGAGCCAGACGACGAGGGGCAGGTTCTCCCGCTCGTTGTAGGTGGGTAGCAGCACCGAGAACTTGTCGGCGCCGCCGGCCGCCATGTCGGCGCGCTGACGCACCGGACGCGGCGGGGACGCGCCGCAGCCAATCAGTGCACGCGGCGCGGCCGGAACCACCGGAGCGCTGAGGGCAGCCGGCCGGAAGCGGAAGTGACGCGCTGCCTCGTTCGCTCTCCCCTCAGCCATGGCGGGTGGCGCGGAGGCGGCGCGGCTGAGCGCCGAGATCAGCCGGCGGGAGCAGGAGCTGCGCGGCTTACGTGAGCGGCTGGCCGCCGTCCTGGCGGGGGGTGCCGCGGGGGATGTCGCGGCCACCGAGGAGGGTGCCTCCGCCTTTCCTGGCGAGCTCCCTCCTCTGCCCGCCCAGGCCTCTCTGAGCACCGCCGACATCCTGCGGTACAGCCGGCAGCTGGTGCTGCCCGAGCTGGGCGTGCGAGGGCAGCTGCGCCTCTCCCGCTCCTCCGTGCTCGTGGTGGGCTGCGGCGGCCTGGGCTGCCCCCTGGCCCAGTACCTGGCCGCGGCCGGCGTCGGCCGCCTGGGTCTGGTGGATCACGACGTGGTGGAGACGAGCAACCTGCACCGGCAGGTGCTGCACGGGGAGGCTCGTCGAGGGCTCCCCAAGGCCGTATCTGCCGCGGCAGCCCTGCGGCTGCTGAACTCCACCGTACAGTACGTGCCCTACTGCTGCGCCCTGAGCCCTCGCACTGCCCTGGAGCTGGTGCGGCAGTATGACGTCGTCGCCGACTGCTCCGACAACGTCCCCACCAGGTACTTGGTGAATGACGCCTGTGTCCTGGCTGGGAAACCCCTAGTGTCCGGCAGTGCCCTCCGGCTGGAGGGGCAGCTAGTCGTGTACAACTACCAGGGAGGGCCCTGCTACAGGTGTCTCTTCCCCAAGCCCCCTCCACCAGAGACGGTGACTAACTGTGCGGATGGGGGGGTGCTGGGTGTCGTGCCAGGCATCATGGGGTGCATCCAGGCCTTGGAAGTGCTGAAGATTGCTTCGGGAATGGGTTCCTCCTTCAGTCAGTTCATGCTGATGTTTGATGCCCGTGAAGGGAGATTTCGCAACATCAAGTTAAGACCAAAGAAAGCAGACTGTGCTGTTTGTGGTGACAATCCATCTGTCACCTGCCTTCAGGATTATGAGGCATTTTGTGGTTCTTCTGCAACAGACAAGTGTAGGACTTTACATCTGCTGTCCAGTGAAGACAGGGTATCTGTAGAGGAATACAAACAACTGTTGGATGAGCAAGTTCCTCATGTATTGTTAGATGTTCGTCCACAGGTAGAAGTGGATATCTGTCGCCTGGTGCATGCTGTCCACATTCCTTTGAGTAAATTAGAAGAAAAAGATGAAGAATGTCTGGAATATTTAGAAAAAAGAATTTGTGAAGAAAAACAGAGAACTAATGGCCAAACATATTTTCCTGTATATGTTGTTTGCAAATTAGGAAATGACTCCCAGAAGGCTGTAAGAATTCTGCAGGAGTTACCTGTCAAAGAATTTGGTTCTGTGTCAGCTAAGGATATTAAAGGGGGGCTCATGGCTTGGGCCAGTAAAATTGACCCAACGTTTCCTCAGTATTAGAAATTTAAATGCTGAAAAAAATACACATTTTCCTAGTAAATTCCATAGGGTTTCATCTTCTCTGTGTAATGACTATATCATGTGGATAAAATAGGAGATAAAAATACTGCCTTGCTTTTTTAATGCTATTTTTTTTCCCCCAAAATTACGTATTTTTGTAGATGTCTGATTATTTTTATAAAAATGTGAAACTCTCCATGGAAATTGAAGAAATGTGTTTCTTGGTTATTGTTTAATAGCAAAACTTGGAATAACTACTCTAATTGTGCATGTGATAATTGAGAATGACTCCTAATTAGTAATTGTCGCCTGAAGAATGACAAAGAACAGGAGTCAAGTGTTGAAAAGTTCTTACTCATTCTCCTAACTGCCTAACAAATTGAAACAGTGCATGCAGTGATTAAAAATAATGACTAGTTGTTAATCTCTAGCTGGTCAGTAGCACTATTAAGCCTGTCATAGGGAATTGCCAAGGCAATGCTGACAAGACTGTTTTGATCAACATCTTTTAGTTCTCTGTAGAAGCACTGTGTATTTATGAAAGAGAACTGCTCGCTGCAAATAACAGCACCTACGGCAAGGGTATTCTCTGAAGAACTTCCAGGGCCATCCATCCACGTTTGTTGGCTGGCAAAAAAGTGTATTGCCCGACTTGTATAGAGAAACTGAGGTTAAATGTTAATAAGATGTAAGTTTGAACCTAGAAAGTTTGTAAAACATATGGAAGATGCTTTTGTGAGGGCTTAGAAGATTTCAGAGATTGAGAGATGAAGAGGAGGCGAGAGAGAAAAAAATAGATGTGTGGCTTCCCTTCTGCAAATGCAAAGACATATTTCATAAGTTTTCTCCTAGTTTGTTGCAGTAGTTGCATATCCCCAGTTGTACTGCATTATGTTGTTAACTGGCATGAAGAACTATGCATATCCAAAAAGTTCTCGTAGACGCACTGAATGAAAAGAAGGAGAAATAAATAGCTTGTCAACAGAGAGCTGCCTGAGTCCTCATCACTTAAGCATAGTAATTATCTTCTTATTATATTAATTAAGGTATGGATTTCCTTTGCTTTCTGAGGAGGAAAAAACCATCTGTCATGACTAATCTTCACATTACACAAGGGCAAAAAAAGGAACAGTATTATAATTAGTAGTTGAAAAGGCATATTTTAGTAAAATAAATTTGAGAACATCCGCGCCGCCTACTTTATTATAACATGCCATGGGTTCTAGCAGTAATAATCTTAGTCTCTTGTGAAGGAAACAGTTACGTGAATTTATAAAAACAGAGTTATATCTCTTGCAATTCAGAAGACAATGAAAACATGGAAGGCCATGTCTTAAAGTAAGCATTAGTGCTTTGTGGTGTGCAGTGAGACAGTCATAAGTCAAGACGTTTTAAGGCAGGTTGTGGAGGCTTGGTTCTGGTGGGTTTCAGCTTTTGAGAATTGGAAACCAGAGGGACTTGTTTGAAATGCCTGACCTACATTTTAATTTTTCTTTCTTTACTGTGATGTCAAGAAGAGACTGAAACATAAGAGGGAACAGTAGCAGTAATTTTCTAATATCCAACCTTCCAATGCTAAACAGCAGACGGTATGTCACAAATCCACCTGACCTGAAAAAATTATTCCTTTCAGGCATTCAAAGCAAGGAGAACTTATGGACTTGGGGAGAGGTGAAAGACTTTTTGATTCTAAACCTGAGTGCTACGTCCAGTGGATAGAAATAATGTGTAAAGACTTTTCCCTTGTTACAACATTTTAGCAGCAGATGTATGCAAACTCTGTGGAAGAAAAAGGAGGTGTTATTACAGCCTGTGGTGTTTGGTGGAGGATTTTTTGTAGTGAATTTGTAACTGCATTTCTTGTAGCACATTTTCAAGCAGGAAACCAGACTGTGAGTCTTTGTACTGTATAGAAAACAATTAACACCTTAAGGATCTCTCTGTGGAAAAATGGTGATAAGTATGAAAGAAAATGGACCAAAAACATAGAATGATATCAGAACTGGCAAGAAAAGTAAATGCATCAAGTCCGGCTGATGAGAGACAAACTTTCAAGGATGTTTTCTATTAAAATGTTTTTTTTGGAAAGACCATTCTTGCCAATCTGCAGGGACTAAGGTGCAGAGTTCTTACAGGACTACAGTATCTGAAATGCATCTGTTATTTTTGCATAAAGAGAGTTCTGTGCAAAACTAATTGGGCCATACAATATAGAGATGGCTATTCTGGAAAGAACTAGTGGCTCAGTTCTGATCTCAAGGGAGTGTGCAAAATGTAGGTTTCTTTGAAGAAAAAAAAGTGTTCTCTTCCTTGACTTAGGATAGCAATTAAATTCTCAGCAAATATGAAAACATCTGCCATGCATCTTAAATCAAGCTGGGGTCTGTAGTGCTTGTCAAAATTTTATTCTTTACATGTTGGGGCTTTTATTTTATTTTAAGTTTAATTTCTTTTTTTCCCCTTGGCTTGCTGAAGATCACTTCACTTGATACGCAAGTCTTCCTGTAAATACAGTCCTCATGCGGTGCTGGACTCTTTGGAGATAGACTGAAAAAACAAGGGTCATAGGATCATAACTAAGCTAAAACCATTCTTATTGTTGGAAACTTATCTTTTGTTTTGACTTGCTTTATATCTTGAACTCTATGAAACATGTAGTGTTTTCTCTGTTCACCAGGAAGTATAATAGCAGAACTCTGCTTCGGAATTCTGAGAGAAGCAATAAAACTGTATCATTTTGTGTTGCTGCCAAAGTACTGCCTAAATGTTGGTACATGTTGACATTGTGAATGAAGACAAGCTGCTTTATTCAAGGAGCTTATAGTGTAGCTGGTCTAAGAAGTGTTACCAAAGGATAAGGTCAGTCAGCAGAGTACGTTCTTCGTCCCTCGCTCTTGATGTGATGAGTTTGCTTTTTGCTTGTTTGATTATATTCTCTTTTAAATGGCTTACTAGAATTTCGCACAGGAACTAAGCAGGAAACAGCTTCCTGTTAGAAGTTTAGGGTAATAGAAAGTGGCTGCAGCATTTATTCTGAATTGCTGCATTTTAATGTCTCGCACGTGTAGGTCTGTGGGATAGCCTCACGGTTCAGGCACAAAGTTAAATATCTAAACTTGTTTTGTCCTGTGACATGGTTATTATTTTAAGGCAAGGCAACTTAAGCTGGTCTAGCTTTCACGCAAGTCTAAAAGGTGTCTGCATACAAGGTACTAATGTGCCTTGATAAGCTAAAATCCTTATTTTGGTGGCAGGAGTCTCTCTTATCTCAAAACTCCAATAAATTCAGCACTGACCTACTATCAAAGTGTATGATTTCAGAAAAATCCGTCAACAATTAATGGAACTATTTGTAGACGAATGTATAAGGGATATGTCCAAAACTAGTTCTCAAAGTTCATATACCAGAAGTTTAGGTATGTGAGCATCTTTATTATTATTCTCTTCGTAAGCATAATTTCTAATAGAAATTGAACAGTTCAGAAAGAAAGTATGCACTAGCTGCTTAAAATACTGCAAGCACAAGTTTGTCTTTTTCTTTTTTTAAATATGAAGGCTCTAAGCTGTCCTTTGTAAAACTACATCACGAAAAAAAATGTAAGGATGTTTGCTAGGTGGCACTGCAAGTTAATAAACCAAATCATTCTCTAGGTTGTAAGCTCTTAGCAAGAGCTGAGGTTCACTTGTAAAAATGTATTGTTGTACAGTTCTTTTGAAAAAAGACTGGGGAAATAGAATAAAATGGAGCAGTGAAGTTGAATAGTACATAACAATAGTCCAAGAAAAAATTATAATGGAAATTACCTTTCTAGGGTTTTCAGAGCGTTGTTTGTTTCAGAGACTTAACTTGAGGGTTTTTTCACATGCTATTTTGAAATGCTTTTGCAGCCAAAATGGATAATTGTACAGAAAAGGGCTGTTAGAAACACCAGCTCAAAATTAAACGTAGATCTTAAATCTACAAAGAGTCACTGCAGAGTCACTGCTAGTACTTTCTTAATATTACTGAAAAGCATTGCAGATTTTCTTACCTGGTTAGGGCAGGGTTTTTTTGAAAAGTCAAGGACATTTCTTTTTTGTCCTTCTTGTTTTGTAAAATGGAACTTAAGGCATAAAAGTAAAAAAAAAAAAAAAAAGTTTTTTTTTAAATCAAAGTCCTCTAAGTCAGAGAAACCCCACACAACAAACTGCGCTTCTTTGGAAAACCAGAACTGGACTTGCAGACCCAATGGAAAACAAGCCCATGGAAGTATCTGTGCCCAGAGCTCAGACATATTCCTGTGGTGATGAAACCAGGTTGTGAACCTTACTGTCCCACATAGTACTGTAGAAACATTTGATGCCTGTCTTCAGTATTTAAAAGATAAAAATAAAAAAAGCCTGCAAGTGTGTTGAGTGCAAATGTAATGAATGAACCTTGTAACAGCAAGCTGAAGTTTCTGCAGAAACTTCAGATAACAAAAGCAGCAATGGGCTATCCTCTTCTAGCTCTCTAAAAAAAAGTGGAGTAACAAAAGTGATGAAACAAGGGGATGAAAATAAGCGTATTAATTTGTTTAAAGCTTCTATAATTATAAGCATCTTTTAACTCAGGATTTATTAAAATAGATTTGAAAGTTTTTAGAATCTTTAGCTTCATGTGTGGGGTTAAACTTGTATTCCTTTAACACTGCAGTTAAACATCTGCATTATGCTAGCAGCGGAGAGTCTGGTAGACCTCCTGGTTCATGGATATAAATCAAAAGGAGAGGTCTTGTGACGTCATGGCACTTGCATCGGTTTGAAGGCTTGTGATTTTCCTTGAAATCCAGGTGCTCGTCAGAATATAGAAATGAAAAAATGGTGTATTTGTTATTTTCTGCAGTAGACTATCGCAATATTACATATGAAATGGCTTAAATCACGTCCTGGTTAATTAGGTGAGTTGTTCCTGATACTGAGTCATTCTGTCACTGGAGATTAAAGGCTTGCTTATCACTGTATGTTTTGGAAAAGGTTGAGTCATTACAGTGTTAGCATGAACTTTATTGGTGTCATTTGATTTATGCGTGTCTGACTTACTAGCTCAGTGTTTGAAGCAGAATTAAAAAAAACTGATAGGAGCAGTGGGTACTATAATGTTCTGATAAAATTGCCAGCTAGGTTCAGCCAGTGTGTGTGCAGGCCAGGGCAGTGTTTCTCAGCTGGTGGTCTATAAAATTGTAGAGGCCTCTTAAGACGTCAGAAGATGATCTTTATAGTGACTGGGGAAAAAAGTGCACGTGTTCCAGTGCATTTGAACAAAATGCAGCAAGATAGCTTAACACTTTTGGAAAAAAAACCAAAAAAACAAAAAAACCCTCTGCTGTTGAGATCCCCTTCACCCCAAAGCAACTGATTCCTCCAAAAGATACTGGGCTGCTTTTGCCTGGATATAATTGTGTCTGTGACTTGGTAGTAACAGGAAGACAAATGTTGAACTCTTTAGGAGAAAAGATTTTTGTTCATGCAGAGAAAAGTTTATAAAGAGGTTTTTTTAACACTTAGGTGCCAGATGTAAAAAAAAAAAAAAAAAAAAAAAAAACAAAACCCAAAAAAACCCAACAAACTACTTGCAAATTCAAGATACTAATGTTTTTGATGTCAGGTGTTACTTCTAATAGAACTTTTAGAAAGTTCTTTTAAAAGCTAGGAACATAACCAATAGCTGTCCATAATTTACATCTTTGTAAGTTAATTGCTACTACATTTACTCCGATTCACTGGTTGAATTCATGCTGACCACTCTCATTGTGTCAAAAGTTTAGTCCTAATAACATTCTTACAGAATCTGTGTTGTAAGTCATTGGTTGCTGTTCTGTTCTTTTTACAAGATTTTAATCCGAAGCTCCTCTGCTGGGGCCTGCTGATGTCAGTGGGAAGGTTGTGATACAGTTGGAAAAGCTGTGGATTGGAATGTAACATGGATTTGCTTTTTCTTCTGGAGTAAAAGTACGTATGTTCAGCCCCTGCATTCCTTCCTGTATGACACTGAAAGCTTTTGCCTTTTATTCCCATGTAATCACCTCGTACTAATAAAAGGTGGCAGCTGTTTCTTGTGGGAGAAGACAAATATATTGACCTACAGCAGCTCACATTTATCTGAGATCATCTGAGAAGTACTCTTACCTGAGTGAGAGGAAACTAAAGAGGAATAATATAATGTCATCTTTTCATTTACAAACCGTTTTTTTATATTTCAGAAAGAACAATTCCCTTGTAAAATGCAATGCCTTACAGCCTGCAGCTGTCTTGTAAAAATACAAAGATCTTAAATTGCATCACTGGTTAGTAAAACAAATGCACCAAAACACAAAGCTTTAGAAGGAAACTCCTCAACTTCACTTGTTTATTTTTGCTGTAGGCAATTAATTGGTTTCTTCAAAGTGCTGATAGTGAAAAGGCATTTTGGATTACTGGTCCAGTTTGCAGTTTGCTTTGCAGTTTACTGAAATGTGGTGAAGAACAGGAGAGTAAACAGTAACAACATATTCTATGGTTAAGATGTATGCCTGCAAACAGGCTAAGTTATAGCAGATAGTTTGCAGTTACCTGTTTAGTAATGTGAGAATTTGCTGCCTATTGGCAAGTGGTTTCTCAGTGAATGGGCTGAATGTTCCCTGTTTTACAGGCATCAGAAACATGGATCCATTTTAGTGAATGCAAAACAAAGTGCAGCTTCACACTCCAGGTTGTGTTGGAGGCAAGCCCTCACAGCTGTGAAGCTGTGTAACTTCTGTAACACAGAAGTTCTGAACTGTGTAACGGGAATGAAAGCATATCTAACGCATCCAGGTTTGCAGTGGTTGCTCAGGTAAGTTAATTGTTACGTGAGGGGAAGTCTCACCGATGCTGTGAAGTGGTGCATCGAGATAAAGAGCGAGATCATCTTTTCTTATGCTGGTCCGAGTTCTTCCCGCACTAAACCCCTCCCTGCGGGAAGGAAGGATCAGTCACTACATGCACTGAGCAGGTTACTTCCAAGCTTGGACCCACGCTGAATGAGAAAGGTGGAGCAGAGTCATCCTGTAATGGTACAAGAAGCTTGATAAATACAAACTGTGCTGCTTTGTTTGATTACAGGACTTCAATCAGAAATTATTCAGAAATAATAGAGTAGTTTTGAAATGGCAGAGTTGAATTAAAAGCAGTTACATCACTAAAGAGGGTAGCTGGGGGAAGAAGAAGAAAAGGGCAATCAAAAGCAGCAATATCTACGGCTGGAGGCTAACTAGAGTTTCTCAGAGGTAGTACCAGTCCTCTGGATTTCTGGTGGGCATGATGTGGTCATACTTTTCTTCCTACATTAAGACTAGGAGAAGTGTAAAATACTAACATGTATTAGGGTAGCAAAAGTTGGAGCACAGTTAGCAAACACTAATGTAAACCACAGGAAAACACACACACACACTGGTTTGTGGTATTAACCTTCTGTGGTTTATGTTACCGTTGGTTAAATATACAGGCCCTACTGCTTACCTTACACTGCAGGTTCAAAATCTTTGTGGGAAAAATAAATATAGCACAGGAAAAGAAGCAATACTTTATTAGAACCCATGGTTAGGAAGGAGACAAAGATTTCCCAGAGCTTTCTTCTCGCATAACTCAAAGTTGTCCAAAAGAGTAATGATTTCATGAATAAGGCAAAAGACTGAGAAGAAATCCAGAGTTTCTGCTATGTTTTGGCTGCACTCCTCCTGGGCAAGTCACTTTTTCCCCAGTCTCTGCTGCATGTGTGTTGTGTTTAAGTCTTACTCTAGTGACCAGATCCCAAGGAAGCAATTTAATAAGCATGTTGTTCTAGAGCAGCTCTCCGACCTAATATTCATGGATTATGTGACTTGGAAAAGGCAGTGGGATATTGCATCTGCTCTGCTGGAAGCAATGAGAAATGCTTGGTCACTTACAGCGCAAATACATTATGATCGTTACTATGCAGTCAGAAGCTTGAGCCATACAGCTGCATGCTCTGCATCGTCTCCATATAGCAGCAGAAAAGCAACTGGTATGTTCTGGTCTTGACAGCAGGAAAGGAAAATGGCTTCTGCTTGTCTGTTCTCTAGTCTTTTATCATTGAATGGGTTAATTGAATCTTGTCTTCACAATATATTTCATGCGATTGATTCAGCTGATTGTCAAAGCCAACTGAAATGTATCTATGTGATGGTGCTGCTCTGACCTCTTGTTCTTTTTATTGTGAAGTACTTGCAATTCTAATATTTTATGCTTATGACAAAAATTGTAGCTAAGAACGAAAAATAGCTTCCATCCAAAATTATATCTGTCATATGAGTCTTATCAGAAAACTAATATAAATTCAGTCTAGTCCTATTGCGTTACAAGTTTTCTGGCCAGAAGGGAAGCTATTCCTATTCTGCATCAGGGCTACTTAAAATTATAGCATCTAGAAGCTAGAATCAGGCTACAGCTGTAGCCAGAACCAAGATCTGGAAAGGACCGCTTAGGTAGAAGACTCCACACAATGTGCATGGATTCAGCCATAGTCCTTCCTTCGCTGGGGACCTGATGTGTGTATCCACTGTAGGCTTTGCTGACTGACCCTTCAGCATCGGTCACTGAAGGAAGAAACCAGCAGCTGGGTGTTCTTGTGGCTTTTCCATGCCCTTCTGTGCAAATAAGCTGTAGTTTTGTTCATGAGGTGTTCATGCTGTTGCTAGGAGACCAAATCGCTGCTTGCAAAGAAAGGTTATTGCCAAATTTAAAATGGCTTCTTATATATTTAAGAAATGAAGTCTCTTATACAAATGGGTATTCACCTGCTCATGAATAGTGAAAAGTTCTTATTTTGTGAAATTGATTTCTAACTTCACAATGTAAGGGTTTGAAATTCTTAAAAAAAGACATCAAAGTGTTTAAGCTTGTCTTTTATATATATGTGTGTGTGTATATATGTGTGTATATACATACACATACAGAAACATATCTATGTGCACACCCCGAGCACAGGCATATTCCAGGTGCTGTGTGATAGAACCGTAAGAGGTAGAATTTATAGAAATCATTTCCAGGACATGCATATTGTCCATTTCAAATATGTTTTTGAAACTCTGCTCTCAGTTTCTATTTCATTACTGTTTTAGTGGGAGGTAACAGGTGTAACAATAATTAGCACTCATTAAAGCACTCTGTAGGTGCCTTTTCACCTTCAGTTTATTAAAACTGCATTTGTGTTATGTCTTTCTGTTTTTCCTGCCTTTCAGATGGGAACACCAACATGTTCTTCAACACTCAGAACTCCAGTGCTCATCTTTGAATCACTCTTTCTTGCTCCACTGATCCAAGGGATATCTGAATATTGACACTTTTTAAACAATAACTTAATTCCTTTTCTGTGCTTTCTGCCCAAAGTTCTGTTGGGGCTTCCTCATCTCTTGCCCTGATTAGTGTTAACCTCCTTCTCAATTAGTGCTGTATCCCAGTCCATTCAAAGCACCATTTCTGAGATGAAGTTTCTTGTAATTATTTCTTGTATGCAGTTACTCAATCACTTCTTCAGTTTTCATAGTGACAAGCTTAAACTTAATGTTCTCATCTTGTTAGCCTTTTTCAACACCAATCATTTTGTAGGTTCTTATCATGTTTCCTTCTTCATTTCCTTTCCCTTTGTACTGTGATTAAAAATAACAGCAGCATTGATGTACAGTTTTTCTAAGAAAAGAAAAAAAAGGCATTATTCTACTAGTATAATGTGAAAATTGATAATAACAACAAAGGTACTCAAAATATAGACATTGATGGAGTCTGATTTACAACAACCTGGTGCTGATGAATGTTCTATATTCCAGCGGTAGCTAAACTTGAGCAAAAGAGAGAAGTTTTGTGACTTGTCCTGCGACACCAGAACATTGCAGAGACTCTAAAATGTCTTCCCATTTATTTAGTCTTCCCATTATTAGTTTCAGGTATCCTGAAACTAATAACCAGTTGTTCAAGGAGCTGGAACTCATTGGAGTTCTGGGAATAAATGAAGGCACAAGTCCGTTCCTCCTTCCAATATCCAACTGGATATCTTGCATTGATACTTAATAGAGGAACTGGTGCTTTCTTCCTGGACATAGTGGTCTAGAGGTGACTGTTTGTGTGACACTACTACTATTTTCTGTTTGCCTTTGTCTACCGATGAGTCAATGACAGGAATCACTGACAGCCTTTCTCCCACACCTGTGCTGACATTGCAAAGGCTCTTGTTCAGGCATTGCTCGCAACATCGACAGACTTCTACGCCGCTGGGCACTTTATTCTCTCTTTCAGCTCTCCATATGATTCACCATTGTTGTAATGCCTGCAGGAGACTTCCAGCTGGGAAGGTGAGATAGCAGTACTGTAAGTAATTGCAGTACAGGAAAATTGTTCTTATTTATCGTGGTTGCACCCTACCTGTTCTTCATGTTTACCTGTTTATGTTCTTTACCTGTTTTTTCTCTCTCCAGTGAGCTCTGAGGGTGCAGAAGTAGAAAGGGTGACAAAGCTACTCAAGTCATAAGTAATTCTACTGATAGAAGTTCGGAGCCAAAATCACATGCAGAAATTATATGCAGAAGAGTAGGCTGGTCTATTCCCAATTAATAGACAGTACACTAAATGTGCGTGCATCCCTACTGCTCAATGAACTGTCACAGAAGTAGGTAGCGTTTTATGAGATTTAAGAAGCTACAGCACTGTCCCTTCCTTAAGACTTCTAGTGCACTTTTGGAAATAGATTTTTTTTTTTTTTTTCCTAAACCACAGACAATAGGGAAGCAAAGATTCCCTGTTTGGCTGTTGTTTAATTTAGAACCTGAACATCACAAGGTCGTTAGGCTTTGGGTGGCAAATTGGGGATTAGCACCTTGGTGCCATCTTGTTTGTTTACAGGAATGAATGTGAAAGTCCTCTGTTTCCTAAAGGCAAGGTGCGTTCTACGTTAACTGCAGAACATCTCCAGCTGACTGCTGTCCCACGAGCAGCGTTTCCCTCTCTCCTCCCAGGGTGAAGCTTTTACAGCTCATGTGCTTCTGTTCTCTCCCTCATCCATGGGTCACTCTAAATTAGTGCTGTCACTGTCCCTCCTGTCGGAAACTGCTCATTTCTGGCCCTTCCTTCTGCAGATGTTGGTGTTTGTTTATCCCCCAGGGAGCCTCTTCAAGGAGAAAAGTAACACCACCAAAGCAGTGGATCGATCTCTCCCAAGGAGTGTCAGTGCCTCTGTCAGGAACGTGTGGGTGGGGGTTCGTGGCTGGCTCTGGGAGAGCAGGACACCAGAAGTTCGGGGTTAGATGACCCTGTATTGTAATGGAGCAGCACCTCGAGCTACATATTTACACCCTAGTGATGACATTTGGGATCCATAAGGCTTAACTTTTACTTGCCATGCAGCCTGTTGCTCTGAACAGTCCCTGCTGTTATTTACAGCTGCTTTCCCAACACAGACTTGATTGGTCTTTCTATTGAGCTCGACCTATCCATTGTGTTAAATTCTGTGCCTGTCTACAGATTGGTGCTTAGTGACAGTTCTTTCGTCTTTTGAGGATAACACAGTGTGGCTTCACTTTTTTCACAAATATGTTGTAAGTTTGAGAAATACGGATTGATCCTCCAACAATGAAAAAGCAACAATTTCATAGTTTGTGTTAGAAAAGATGCTCTGTATGGGGTTACCTTCTCCTAACTTTAAGCATCTAAAGGTTAAGGTTAGATTCAAGTTCTGTCTGTAGTTAGGGAGAGAAACGGATCTCTCCTTTGCAGGGTGATTTATTCCAGCTTACTATAGGTGTCTGGGATGACTGGGAAAACTCTGCTGAGCCCGTCTGGAGCCCAGTCAACTGGGTGATGGTAGATGCCTCACTGAGCGAAGTTTCACGAGTAACTTTTCAGCAGTGCCGATGTAGGCTTTCCCTGGCACCTCAGTGCCCTTTGCCTTGGACTGGCACATGTATTTGTGTGACTGCAGGGTGAACTAGGTCAGGGAATCTTTCTATTCTTACTTACTTTCAGCAAGACAAATTTCCTGGTCCCACAGCAGCAGGAGTGCTGGTGCTGGTGGAGTGGGAATGAGGGGTTTGGATAAGGCACACTTAAACTCCTTGAACATTGAGCAATTGCACAGATACAGCTAATTGAATGTTTTGGGTTGGTTTTTTTCCTTTGAAGCAGATCTTGTAGTTTCTTTTATAAATAAAATCATAAGTGTTTACTTAACAGACTGCTCCTGTACAAGCAATGGAGGTGTTTACATTTTCCCCATGTGACCTTGACGCTTGTTGATTTTAGTCAGATAAAGGTGCATTAGCCTTTTGAAAACTGTCTCTTACCAATACTCCAGCCAAATAAATGCTGCATAAATATTGTTTATTGGTGCTTATGTAGTGGCAGTATGTGCTGCACACAAACCAAGGTGACGATATCTTCATCCTGGTTTCCTTGCAGATCTAACAGCCTGCTCTGGCAAATGAGACACCATGTATGCAGAAACCAAGCAGTGCAAGGGATTGAATATTTGCCTCTGTATTTTAAAAAGAATTTCTCAAAATATTTTATACATCCTTTTAAAGACGACTGGTGGGGATTGATGCTTTAGGAGGGGGTTCCAGGACTCAGGCGAGAACTGCTGGGAGTGGCCCGTAGATGGCAATGTAAGATCCTTGAATCGGGCACGTTCCGCTCTGCATTGATGAAACCCCGTTATTTTTACCCAAACACACACAGAGCTTGGATTTATAACATTTCTTAGTAACTCTTGACTCTTCTAGCAGAACTGACCAACTCTGTGGCTAGTCATGCATTTTGAGTACTCTAACGGTCATAGTTAGAAATACAATCATATTCAAATCCATCAAATAATTACAAATTTCAATTTACAGGGAAAACTTTCCCTTTGGCTTCGCATATCAGTAGTTTGCAAAAACATAAATATGCATCATGGTCTTGTGCAAGTCCTTGAAGTACTTTAGCTGTGGGCCAAAGTTACTGCTGTCCGTGGAAGAGCAAGGAGTCAGTGGGGAAAAATGCAAATATAGGTTTACACCAGTCCCACCAAGAGAAATGTTTTATTACTACAATTTCAGGGCTTATAGAAGCCTCTGTGGTAGGACGAGGATGCCAGCCTTACCTCATGCTATTGTTGCTGGTGCTTCTTTCCTGTTCCATCAAATTATGTTCATTTTCATCCTGTGATGCCCATGTGGAATTTGTGCTCTCTGCTTTCACCTAACTAAAAAGATAATTTCACCCACTTACTGTGCCATGTGGTGCTCTGCAGTCTTAACTTTCCTCACCCAGTTTGTCCCCAGAAACATTCCTCTCCAAAATTGAAGACACCTGCAATTTCACAGTGTTGGACCTGATTTGCTTGAGGATAGTATTTCTCTGAGTTCCCAAAATGTGCTTCTATTTATGAGTGAAACTGAGTCATCTTTTCCTTGGTTGACCTGGGAACTACTACCGCTGTAAAAGTTATGGGTGATATCACTCAGCTTCTTTGTGATGAGGTGCATCACTAATGAAAATGAGCAGCTTTACTTCAATTTATTATTCAGCAATTCTGTGTCAAAACTTTATTTCTATATATAATTAGCTATAGAAACTTGCACTAGTCCACACAACTTTATTCCTGTGGTAGGCACCATTTAAATTATATTGTTATATTTAACAGAAAGATAAACATTATTATTATACTTGCTGACCACTTTACTTGCATGACTGAGAGCTGTAAAATTAGCTGTCTAGTTTTGGAAACAAATGGCCTTGGCTTTTTAAAAATTCTAATCTCCAGATGATGGCTGGGAAGTACTTGCATTCCAGGTCAGTCATTTGAGCAGGCTAATTATTGTAGTTTACAGCCCTGTTTTCCTGGACCCACAATGAATGTAGGAATAAAATTATGGCCATAATTAAGTATGGCTACAAAACTGCAGTCATTAAAAAGGGTGCCCGATAAAGGAGAAGCTGAAACCTTAGCTTGACAGCGTTACATGTGTTTATGTGCCCTAGCTGACTTTGGTGTTGCACAAGGCTATTCAACTCATGTCACAAGGGCTACAGGGATAATGAATTAATATTTATAAAGTGTAGCAAATATGCTCTAATTACCCTAATTGGCCTGCTGTGTTTCCAGTTATGGCAGAACTTTATTTCTGTTCAAGTGACATTTGCTTCTGGATTAGTTCCCGCAGGCAAAGAGAAAGTAAAAGCTCTCTTGGACAGGGCAGAAACATCCCCTGATACTATGATCCTGCAGTTTCTTCACCATGCTTTTGGCAGGGCTAATAGCATTCTTAATATCTTTAGTGATTTCTAGGGAATATTTCAGAAGATATGAGATGCTGGAAAATGACAAAGAAAAACAATGAACAAAAAGGGAGGAAGGTCTAGTTTTATTGTTAATAATTAATAGGCCTAACTGAACATTTTCAGTTTGGCAGCCAGGCAAAATTTTCCGTGACTTTATTGTGGTGTATGAATATATCTTTATTTGTGGTATATGATTTTACGTAGTCACTGGCTGCTACCAAACAAGGAATCCTGTCCTGAGGACTTACACGCTAATGTTACAAGACAAGACAGAACATGCACAGAGATGAATTGCTTTGGTGAAGTATGAGTTTTGGATCTAAACCGATCTTCTTCACTTTCCTGTTTTTTATACGATCTTTACTATGTTAGGAACACTGAGATCATTAGGAATGCTGAAATGGGATTGTTAAAATGCCACAGAGGAAGTGGTAAATGAGTGAGTGAGTAAATCCAGTGTTAAGCGTTTTCTGTTTTAGCAATAGAACTTTTGAAGTGTATTTTTGTTGATGGGGGGGACATTCATCCGCTATCGTGAACTCTAGTTTCATGCCTTCAGTTCTGTCTGGTTTCTGTAGGTTGCACTCTTTGTGCCTATGGGATACCACGGTTCCACCATCTCAGAAGGCATTCTACTTGGTGCTTTTTTTTCTGTGTTTTTGGTACCCATATCATCTTTTGAATAAACAGACGCTAAATTAACTGTCAAGTCTCGCATAGGGAAGCAAACAGAACTATTAGTGCAGAAAAAAATGGGCCATACGCTATTGTAGAAACTACTGATAGACATTAAAATGGTGAATGATGAATGTGAAAATGGTGAAACTCTCTGACACCCAGGCCAGAGTCAACTGATCAGGTTAGAGGTTAATGTCACTGACTGACTCGTGAGCAGAGATTGATGTCACAGTCTTCAAAGCACATTTGTCACTTCTTTGTTTAATTTCTGATAAATGCAGTCAATTAAATCTGTGTAGGTTTAAGAGTATCCAGTCCAGTTTTCAGCCCGTTGCAAACCGAAGAGAGGGATGTGAAATTTTATAGCTTTGTTATGAGAAGTATCTGTTCCTTTCCTCTTGTTTTAACTTACTAGTCTTTTTTCTTATCTAAGAAAAAAAAAATCAGTAATTGTATGGAACAGAACTATTTTACAGTCAGACATGAGCTACAAGAACTGTTATATTTGCCACCATCTTACTGTTTCAGACTGACCCTGACCAAGAACAAGCTGACCTCTCTGGACCTGGATTCTTTGTGCTGCTTCATATTCCCTGGTCCCCACATACAGTGAATGAGATGTGGAAAGGACAAATAATGTGGAGTTAGCGCTGGTAGATATCGGTGGTTCTGTGCCATTGAAGAATAAGACTCCAATTCATCTGTCCTAACATTGGCGTTTTAATGCGACACCTGAATTAGGGATCTAGCTCATTCTAGGCTCCCTCCATTAAAAAATAAAAAGTAGAAAAGACTACATATCTCCCCGTGGTGATTCAGATCTTTTGACAACGAGGCTGCCGCTTCAGGCACTTTGGTAAGTGCCTAAAATGAATTTTTACTCTGAGTCTCATCCTGTAGCCTAAAGGACTGTTTGAGTGGAAAGCTTTTGTTCACGGAGATTCCTATGAAACTTTGGGTTTAGTTAGAGGAGAGCTATAGCAGTAGGAATGAGAACCTTCTACAGCAAAAATTTTTGCTTTTGCATCAGCCTCAATACCCAGTTAAACTCCACCCACACAAGTCATGAATGTATAGAGCATGCCAGTTTTCCTTCCCAGACGTGCATCTGATGATGTGTAAATCCATGATTCAGTTCTGCATGATTCTTTAATTGTTTACGTGGACATTGCTAAAGACTGACTATTCAATGACACTACTAAAGCCTCTGACTGTGGAAATGTGGAGTACTGAATTACAGTGGAAAAAATATAAAGGGACAAATGGAGACAAGTCCTATATATTCCCTAAAGAGAATTTTCCCTAAGACCTTAACCTATAATGAATGTTAGTGTAATACAAATCATTCCAACTCACCTTGTAAATGATCTTTGATGTACAGTTAGAGAAGCCTTGTGGTTCTGTCTTCATTTATCAGTGTTGCACTCACCAAGTGATTTTTGTTGCTTTTGTTATTGTTTTTGAGGAAGGAGGATGGAGGAGGGAAAGATTTTGGAGAAAGTAATTTAATATACCACCTTACCTGGAAATTCTGGTTTTATCAGGGATTTTTCTCTTTCTCAATCTCCATGGATCCTTCCTGTTCTTTTCTGAATCTAGATTCTTTGGTTAAATGGTTAAAATATTTTAAAGTTATGCCCCACTTAACTGTGATTGTGATTCTTGGGACAACAGGCAAGAAAGAGGTTTCCCTATACAAGCTGCTGAATTGGTACCTAGATTTTTCTGTACTGAGATAATTTTCTTTCCTAGTGAATTCTTTCTATCACAGCCAGCCTGCTTCAGCTAGTGATGCTCATAGCCCAAATTCTCCCTCAGCTGCTGCTCACTTCTCATATTGACCCCAGGTTGTCAAGCGTGCCTATAGCACGTGTGACAGTCTTTCTATACCATAAGAAGCACATGAAAATGAAAGGAGAGCCTAACACTTTATTAATCAAAATTAATACAGCTACTGCTGTTTGAATTCATACTGTACATATTACTGCAGTATACAGAGGATAATATAAATAGCAATGCAAACCTATCTCTATCGGAGACATGCACCACTCTTTATCAGTGGCAGTTCAAACAATTCTTTTGACTTCATAAAAGCACAAAGTGTTTTTATTGGAACTTTCTTGTTGACTGCACATGCTGTTAAAATGCAAAAAAGGAGTGATAGCTGACTTGGTAGCTGTCAGCTGTGTCACTGGAAACAGTCAGCTTTTGAATCGATCCATAATTTTCATGAATTTGACTAAAATTCTGATAATATACTGTAAAGAGGCATAATCATCTTAAACCTTCAGCCTTCACAGTAAAAGCTGGAACACAGCATGTGGGTTTCATACTAATGTTGTGCTCTTAAGATGTATAGTTGGATTTATTTAGCATAAGGTCTACAGTATGTATTACCTCCTGTAAAACATAAGCAGGTTTGTTACAGTGATTCATAGTAAAACATGTTGATATGCTTACAAGTAATGTGTTGCCAAGTACAAAATTACATAGGGGTACATCCTGGACAGCTTATTTGTTCCTGGCTTAGGCAGAACTTGCAACAGGCAAGATGCTTTCACAGGTTTGCTCAACCAACGCCCAACTTCAGGGTGATAATTTTTTCTTTTTTCTGGACAAGGACTTCAGAATCAAGCTATAATTTTGCGATAAAAAATAAAGTGATACCTGAAATAAATGAGCATTAACTTAATGTAAAGACATTGAGAAAATGGACGGACCTTCAGCATTTATTAGCTAGCATAACATGGAAATAAGCTTAGGTTTTATTTGGTAAGTCTTGATTTCTCCTTATATTCACTTACAGCTTCTTATTTATGGCTCAGCCTGTCAAACACATTCTTAGATAAGCAACTGTTGCTCACAGGACTAATCTAATTACCAGTTCTTTTTATAATGAATGCTGACACAAAGGTAGAAGGATGTATAGCACTTGTGTTGGAGCCAATGCTACAGATGATCAAACAGTTTTGAAATTAAGAGTATTTTGGATGGAAAATGTGTCCCTTTTTTGTCACGATGTTCCTGTTTTTTGTCCTCTAATTAAAGCTGAAGAACAAGAGTGAAAAGCTGGTTACATTTGTAGCTCTGGCACATAATTAATTGGCAAGAGTTTAGACTGGATATTTTAGCACTCTGCAGTAATGCTCCATAGGCATATTTACCTATGACAGGCTGAAGAATGCTAGAGCCCTAATTATTTGTAAAGTGCATTTTTAAAAGTTTTGGAATTATTCTTCAAGAGCAAGCATATCAGAACACCTTCAAATTGTATTTTAAAGATATTTGAAAAGAAAACCAGTGTGACGAGGGCTTGGCTAAACAGTATAGGCTGAGGAACAAATTCTACCCTTTTTGAAAGGACAACATTTGTGCCCTTGGCCTTAATTTAAATCACAAAACCATCATGCATTCTGGCATTTCTAGCAACCTGCTCCAGAAATGCCAATAAGCAATAGTATTTCTGAAAAATAGGATAGAGAAGCATTGGTGAACGTGATGGGAACTTCTAAATTTCCCTAGCTCTTAAGTGTTAATAAGTAAAGTTACTAAAAAAAGGGGGGGGGGGAAGTGAAACTCCTAAGATTAGCCTTTCTTTACCTCTAAGCACACATTAAATCAAACAAGTGGATTTAATTCTTTTTTGTAAAGTTCTTGAGTTTTATTCCTGAGCCGTTATGCAAGCCAGTCTCATTCCCTCTAAAATACATGGGAGGCCTGTCATTAATCTCCACAGAAACCTGAGCCAAACCTGAGGGTCTCATTGACCCATGTGGTCCCACTGACTTCAGCAGGAGAACCTAGACCAGGACACACATGTGGATGAAGAATACGTGGTTGTGTTTTGGGACCTTGATTGCCTTTTCATATCCTATTTAAAATTTTCTCCATTACTATGATGTCTGTAATGTTGGCAAAGGTAGAGTTAATTAAGTCTTAAGTCCCTCGGGATTGAGGACAGTAAAGTATAAAGCTGTCAGTACCCCCCCACTCCATGACTCAAATGATATTTTCTTTTTTTCATCATTGGCAACTGCCCACGACCATATATTTTCTGCTCCTTTTAAAGAACCAAATGCTGAATGTGAATGGGTAGCCGCAGCATCGATTTGCCAAGTAATGGTAGGGTGTCCCCTGGAAACAGGCCGCTTTTAATTCTGTTTCATATCTGAGGTAAAGTAAAAACATGGAAACAGATGGTAGGGAACGACTGGCATCTCATCATGCATATTTCATTTGATTTGCAGCTAGTCACCTCTTGATAATAATATTATATGCTACAAAACTCAAAGACTTTGTTCCTGGGAATACTGCATTCAATGACATAGGATCAACGCTGTAACTTCAATTAAATTTTGAAGCTGGTGAGCTATAAGTATTTACATCTTTAGCAAGGTTATGATACAAACAGCTCAAGTCGTCTTTTCTGGTACGTTCAGGGCTGACTTGCAAAGATACAGTTGCTGTTGTGAATGACAAATCTTATTTAATGTTTTTTTAAGAGCACAACGGGACAAACATCTGTGGTTATTTCCATTACGCTCTAAGGCGTTTTACTGGGAGAGAATTTAGCCATTAATTTTGTTGTATTTACATTTTTTATATACAAGAAGAACAAGAAAAATGGCAGCCTGTTTAATGATTATATACATTGTGATTCGGTTGGAAAAATGTGTATTACAAATGGCAAAACCAGCCTGTCAAGTACGTAATTATATGTTCTTTTTTTTGTCAGAGAACTTCTAATTCCTAAAATCCCACTGTATGATCTCAGTGAAAGATCTGTTCTATACATTATACTGGGGGGGAAGAAACAGCATAATAAGAGACTTCTTAAACCACATCAGTTCCTGGTTAATAGCTCCTTTTCTTCATTTTAATATGAGGGTTACCTTTGTAAAATGCTTCCAAAGCAAATTAAAAGATGCAATCTGATACAACAAAACATTACGTGACATCAGGAGAAATAGTAACTTAAATTTCATTCATTGTCCCTAGTCTCAGAAGAGATACTGGGGAATAAAATATCACTCCCTTGTGACGCATTGCTTATCTGAGACTTTGTTTTTAATAAGAACTGTGCTCTCCTGTACATTATTCTTTCCTGTTCTTGCTTTAGCTCAATGTAGGAGCGTGAAAATGTGTGGAAGATGGAGGTGACTGGAAATGCCATGAGGAGGATGCCACTCAGTATGCTGCTCAGTGCCACCACTTGGCCGGGAATGCTTCTGGGAACCATATCTCCGTAGCCTACCGTGGTCATCGTGATGACAGCCCACCAGTAGCACGCGGGGATGCTGGTAAACTCCTGCGAGTCCGCCATCTCGTTCTCAACGACATACAGGAGCGGTGCAAACAGTGCGATGGCCACGCAGAGGAAGAGCAGCAAGAGACCAAACTCCCGGGTGCACCTGCGAGCGGTCAGCCCCAGCGTCTGCAGCCCCAGGGAATGCCTGGCCAGCCGCATGACGTAGAGAATCCTCAAGGCACGGAGAATACGGAGGACCAGACCTACTTTGTCCAGGTAGATGCTCCCAGAGCTGGGCTTTTTATAGCCCACTGAAGTGGTGTCTACTAGCAAAGTGATGTAGTATGGCAGAATGGCTATTATGTCTATCAGGGTTAATGGTCTCCTCAAAAATGCAAACTTGCTCTTTGCCTGGATGAATCTTAGCAGGAACTCCAGGGAAAACCATGCCACACAGACAGACTCCACAATGAAAATATTGTAGCACATCTGGGAACACTCACCCTGCAGGAAAGAGGAGGAGTTTGTAATCGGCACTGGATAATAACTATTTTAGTTGGTATGGTGACAGGAAGAGAGGTTTCTGTGTTGTTTTTTTAAACCCAAAATATTAAAGGAATCGAAGCTGTTGCTATGGGGAAACGCATTGACAAATTGGAACAAGTTAAATGCAAAACTTAGAAAAGGACTCCTTATTCCACAGAAGACACTGCTCGGTAATTTCAGGCTTTCTAAATAGCAAATAAATACAAAGCTTAACAAGTTAATATACAGTTGTACAGAAGAGTGCACACTAACAAAATTTTCTTTGGACATAAAACTTGATATGGTTAATTCTCTTACAAGTAATTGAACACAGTCCTGTAAGATTTTGAATATTCTTTGTGTTATTTTTCTCCCTCTAAAGACAGCTGCAAGATCCCCATTGAAATCAATACCATCAGACCTTGTACTTGTTCTGCTCTTCCCAGCACATACCATTTTCCATCCTGAAAAGCTAACTTACCTTTTCCTCCTCCTCCCTCAGGTCAGGCATGGTGCTGATGGATAAATTCACTGCTGTAATAGTTACAAATAAAACAGACAAACAAGCAAACACCTTTCCAGGGAGGCCAGACTGGGGCCTTTCCACCATGTCTTGCAATTTTTTCATGCACAAGCCAATTTTTGTCTCCTCTACTGTTTCACCTGTTGTTTCATTTTCTATGAGGTCATCCTCCCGTTCATTTATTTCTGTAAACTCCTCCATTTTTTGCAGGTATCTCCTTTTACAACACCAGTCCAAGTTGTCTTCCTCAATTCCCCAGTAGAGCAGCTCCTCTTGGAAAGACAGTGCACACATCTCACGCAAGAGCCGAAGTTTTCCAACCCGCAAAAAAGTCAGGATTGTCCTGAATGCCCCTGGGTTGCGGTCAAAAAAGAATTCATTACATGTCACGTCGTAATCATCACAGATGTTTAGAATATCATCAAAATTGTTACAGAATTTTAGTTGTCCCAGACGTGTCAATGGGAATTCATCGAGCGTGGTCCATGGGAGCAAATACTTAATGCCCCCTACGTTTATAATAATATGATGCTTCCTGTCATCAGGGTGAAAGCCTTTCAGGAGATCCTCTTGAGGGTGAATTAGCTTGGCTCTTTGGTAAAAGACTCCCTTAAGGGTTTCTGTTTCTGGAAAGAATGTGTGGTTGAAGGAAGCATCTGAAGCACAGCTCAGGGCACTATAGTCATAGTCGGAGTTTTCTCCAGGTAGAAGAGTCATCTTGGAAGATAACTTCACATCACTTTGCTACTTCTGCAAGTGTCTTCTGGAACAAAAAAAAGATATATGGGGTGAGTGAATGAGAGGTTGCTTTCAAGTTTGGAACAAATGTAGTCATTGGAGCTCAAAAATATTTATAAAACAATTGGAAAGAAACCAGCAGTGGCTGAGTATGGTCAGAAGACGTTTCTGGTGAGGCTGGGTTTGTCCAGCTGTGTAGAACTGACTCTATCAAGGCTGCTCCCTTGTTCAGGAGCTCTGCTTGGCATATTTGTCACACTGGGGGGCTTCTCCTGCCTCAGATACAGAGGTCTCAGTTCCCACTGGATATAGAGGGAAACCAGGAATAATTCCTGCATGTGGCAGGATATTCCTGGTTCAGAACGGAAGTATAAAAATTATGACAGTATCACATAAGAACACAGAATTCAAGTGTGTTTTGTAGAAAAGGAAATTTTATATTTAACTATTACACATAAAAATCTTAAGTATTTTACTATGCATAAAGTATATAGAAAGTATCAGAAGTCAATTATGTTGTAATTCAGTAAATACACACTTCTAAGAAACAGTTAGTACAAGACCAATTTCTAAAAGGCCATATGGAAACAATTTTGGGAAAAAAAACCCCACTTACATTGATGATCACATTAAGTGTTTGTATAGAGTTTATATACATTTAATGACATGGCAACTCCCTTTTTACAGCCTCATTTACAAAAGATTGCAAAGAAATGCATGATTTCTATACAAACATTGGAATATTATTTCAGTTACAACTGACACCCTATATGCAGTCATAGGTCTTTGTCCTAACAATGGATTGCACAGTGGCTGAGAGCCAAGGTGACTGCCTTCACCTCTGATTATAGGAAACCAAAAAATTCTCATGGTGACTTTGAAAATCACGTTCAAATTCTGCTCACACAACACGAGTGTAAAGTCTGTGGAATGAAGTGACCACAGAGTTCAAATGGGTATAAAAAGCAAGTACTGGAAATGTTAAACTTTTTGCTTCACTAACTCACTGCATTTTAAAAGTCAGACTGAAAGTCCGCTCATACACAGGAGAGTTGTACAGTACTGCTTCTAGATCTTCCGCCTGTACAGTCAGCTACAGCTTAATGCGTGGAGTCGCTGAGTTTCATTTGATAAGAGTATTTATTTATTAAGTAGATTGTACAGTAAATAGATATTAATTATGCACAAGTATTCTGACTTTCTAGCCTTGAGTTCACAGGAAAGTAATAAATATTACAGTTGATTGGCTTCAGCAGCAGTACATAGTTTTGTTCCTGGCTGTACTTAGCTCCCCTTTGATACACACCCTGGGGATATATACCCCTGCTAGGGTGACTTCCTTAAACACAGAACCGTCGTTTTCAGAAGCTGGGGTTTATAAACCACATCAATAGTGTTACATACCTATTATAGAAGAAAAACCCATGAATATACAACAGCAAAGTACTCAAAACACAGCTGCGCTTCAGTTTAAGAGCAACAGGCTTTCCTTGCTGCAAAGGGACTTACGATGCTGCTTTCAGTAACATACTATTTCAGTCCTGCTCCTAAGCTTCCCAGAGGGATCACTCTGAACAGAGCAGTTCCTGACATACTCTTACAAAGAGGTGGCCCCAGGTGAGCTTTGGATGGAGTGGTATTTCCTGATTCCTGATCTGTAATTCTCTTTAGTACAAAAGGAAATCATTCATTTACTTACCTTTAGGGCATGTGGATAAAGAAAGCCTACAGGGATATACAAGAACGGACAAGGCATGATTCAGATCTTCCAAGAGCTGTGGTACTACTTCCTGGCCTGAGGTAAGCGAAGAGGTAAGCTTTGTCATCTTGCTTCTGTCACGAAGTGGGATCTCTATTACTATTGCTAGTGATTTGAGAATAGCTATTTGGCAAGTAACCTATTCTCCATGCCAAAATCTTAACTGTGTTTAGCTTTCAGTGCCTTATCACTACATACTTGCCGTATTGCTGAGTTGCTTGTCTTTGCTCCAGAGTTATGACTCTGGAAATCCCCACGGCAGGGGATGGGCAATTCTCAACTCCTCTGGAAGTAATGGTGGGTGCAAACAATGACAAAATCCCGCAGGCATGCACTCAAATAAATTTCCAATTGATTTCGGTTTGTCTCTTGCCTCAAGAAAGACTGAGCAAAGGCCTGCTGACCTGAAAGTCTCTTTTTCGGAAAGAACATTAACACGAAATGTAATTGTATTAAAAAGTCACATTCTAGGAAATTCTAGCCAATACTGGGATTATCAGTGGAGCTTCATGACAAATGGTGGCACTCTGCCATTGCCCACTGGAAAAGCTGCAGGACTCAGATAAATGAAGGGATCTGAGGAGAGTGATAGCTGGCTCAGATAGTGCTGGCTAGAGCATGTTGAGCAGAGGAAGTACGGAACAGTTGAACTTGCAATTACCCTGACATACAGTCCCATCACATGAAGTACTCCTAATGACCTCAGAGCTGGTCTTCTGTTAAAGCATTCCCAAGACGCCATCGGTAGAAATAATGCCACCGGGAGTTCAAGCTGTAGGTCTGATATGGAAAAACAGGGCTACCTGACGTATCTTTATGTAGGGCTCCTTTTCTTAGAGAAACTGCTGTTTTATTTAGAAACAAGCTTTTTCCCCTCTGCCTCAGCTATGTCTGAGGCAGGGCTGGCCCAAAGAGAATAAAGATTATGACTGATATAAGACTATGGATAAATGGGAGCTGTTAACCGTTTTCCCTTCTGTAATACCAGATGATGTTGGTTAGCAACAACTTATCCTCTGAATCTCAGCCAGGGAAAATGAGGAGGCAGCTCATCTCTGTCACCGGTTTGATCTCCCACCGCATCCATTGTTGACACAATGGGAAGAAATGGGGAGAGGCAAATGTAAATGTTCTGCGTGTGTCAGAGACACACTGTAACCCTGAGGCATCAACTGTGAAACAACAGAGCAAAGAAAAAATAATTTCTTTCTTCGCTTCCAGCTTCTCGACCTGTGCGAGACAATAAATTGGACAAATTAATCCCCTGTGTAACACACAACGACTGCAGTTACAAAAGGTGGCTCCTTCTTTTTCCGTAACCAGAACTGGCAAGCCCACAGATCCCAGGTAGGCAGCTACGGTATTTGATGCTGTACATGTGTCATTTACATGTTCTTTGCCTTGAATACACATAGCATCATATCTACGGGGGAAGAATAAGGAGGAAATAAAGGGCAATAGGAAAGATGGCCTGACTTGAAGGAATGGAGGAAGGAGAAAAATAAAGCCATACATTTCTCTGTATGTTTCTTGTTTTCCTTTGGAAGGTGCTCCTACAGAATGATGCTTTAAGATGGGAGAAATATAATTAATGGAAAGGGGGTTTTGCTATTGAGCTTAAAAAACAAGCAAACTGTTTTATTCATACATTGCAGACTGATGACGTTGGGGATGGCTGTAAGAAATGCGTTAAGGATTAAAGACAACACACTGGAATATAAAGTCAGACAAACACATTAGCCTATAGCAACAATTTTCCCAACAATTAAACAAGATGAACTTTAAGGATATGCTGTAACAGTAAAATCCTCAAATAAAACCGCTCTGGTTAAGTAAGGCCCAAGGGTAAAATCCCTCCTTGTCCAAGATAGCATTCTGCCCTTTGAGTGCTTGGGAGTTAGTGAAGCCCAGTTCATCTCTCCAGCTCCCCTGCTGATAATTCTCATCTTGGGCAAATCACTTCTCTCTCAGCATCATTTCCTGTTTTGTTTGTAAGCTTACTGGGGCAAGAACTGTGTTTTACTATATTATGCAATCCCGATCATTGTTCTGGCTTCTAGAAACTACGGTAATACAGAATAACTGGCCCATAGCAAGGGCTCTTGGTGACTCTAAATGGTGTGGTGTGCATGTGAAGCAAGATATAACATCTTTTCAACAATCTGTCTTGCACAAGATGATATTCTTATCCATTATGTCTGGTGAAGAAATCGAATTAGAAATCTGTACTGCCCTTACTTTCAGCAGAAATTCAGGAAGGGTGCCAGACTCCTAGACAATGGGGAAAGAATTATTAAAGATGCCCTTCTGAGGGAAAGAAATAGAAATCATGAGTAACATGCTAAAATTCCACTGCAAGTGTCGTTTCCCCCCCCCAGTGTCCTCTGCAGTATTTTGAATTCTGCAGTGCATCTCTGATGTAATCAGAGCTCCTGCAAGGAGTCCTGATACTGCTCTGTGATGCAGACAATTCAAAGTTGCGCCTGGATGATAACAAGCATGCAAGGAAGATGCATAACTCCCCCCTAGACTCTTCTATCAATTCCAGTGCCTGGAACTTGTCTCTGTTGCTTTTTACCATTGGTAAATTTAGTTTAAAAAAAAAAAGTTTCAGATTTCAGTGCAGGGTGAATATGAATACAGTGATTTTTTTGAAAGAATTCCATAAGAAACTGCTTTACAGTTTAGTGATCCTTCCTCCTTTATTCTTTCCTTGGTTAAAATAAGCGGTCTCTTCAAGCAGTGTTAAATTCAGCTATCTTCTGACACATGATTTCCGTACAGTATCGACACTGTCAGGGTACCCTCCTGAAATACTTTAAGCTATACTCATGCAGCTCTTTATGTAGTAAGAACCGATCTCAAACTTCAACTCTGCTTCAACTCTGCAAACTTCAACCAAATCAAAGTAAAACTTATAAAGGTCAATGTATAATATGAAACAAAACTATCCTGAAAATCATATAATCTGAAAAAATATGCTCATATTGCTGTCCTTGATCTAGACAGTGTGATGCTTTTTGGCATCTTATGACAACCTACAAACTGAATTATGACGAATATGTTACTCAGTGTTTGGTTTTATAAAGCTGAGCCTTACTCTGCCGATAATAATCAGAAGTGAAATAACTTTGCAGATAACTTATATCCCCAGGAGAATGTTCTGAAATACATTACAACTAATAACTATAGTTACTATCCTGCCGTGAAATATATTTATGTCAACAAATTTTAGTAAGTCACATTCAAAACAATCTCTTAAACATCTTTTTAAAAAGTAAAGGATTTATCATTTATTTCTATAGATACATATTTTGCCACTGAAATGAAGAGATACGTAGTCATGGAAGAGTTATTTTACGCGTGTTCCCCCCCCCACCCCCCCAAAGCTTTTCCAATGAAAAAAAATCTGCCAGAAATACATTGCCTATCAAGAATAGTTAACTTCATGTGTTAGCTGCCAACGAACAGAAGTCAGTAAATAGATCCATATAAAAGACATCTCTTAATTATTTTAAAAGTAAAGCTATAAAGGACCTTCAGCTTAGGCAAAGAAGCAGCAACGTGAAACACAAGCCTCCATACTGCACTGTGCAGACACAGGACTCGGGGAGAGAGAGAGCCGGGAAGGGGAAGACCGAGCATCACAAACCGAGCCCGATGGATCAGCCTCGACAGCCGCCAGCCACCTCCGCGACAGGACAGGAGAAAGGCAGGAACCAGCCGAGCGCTGCCCCTCGCCAGCCGACCGCCTCCCGCTGCTGGCAGCACAGGCAGCCCGGTGTGGGGAAGGAGTGACGGCGCGGGGGGACAGTCCCTCTCTTCCATCCCTGCTGCGGGAGAAAACCTGTTGCTACAACCGTGCACGGACGCGCACGACCCCCCCGCCCCCTCCCCGCCACGCACACCCCTCCGGGGGCGGACGGCGGGATCCCAGGGGAACCCCCTCCCGGGCGGCCCCGGCCGGGCTCTGCCCCCCGCGACGGGGCCGTGCCCGCAGCCCCGCGGCTCGCCCCGCTGCTGCCGGCTGCCCCGCGGCCCCGCGCCGCTCCTGGAAGAAAAGTTCCCGGGAAACTTGCCTGCGAGTTGCCCGCGCCCGGGCGGCGAGCGCGGCCGCCGGCAGCCCCGCGCCGCGGGGTCGGCGGCGCCGGGCCGTGCTTGCCGCGCTGCGCCGCCGCTGCGCGGTGCGGCGGCGGGGGCGGCCGCGTGTGCGGGCCGGGCGGCCGCGGCGGGGGGGCGGCGGGCGGCGGGGCCCCGACCCTCCGCATGGTGCGGCCGGAGAGGCGGTGCGGAAAGCCCGCGGCCCGCCCCGCGCGGGTGCGCGGCCGGCAGCGGAGGCGGTGACCGGCAGCGGAGGCGGTGACCGGCGGGTTGCGCCGGGCGCTCCGGGCGAAATCCCCGTTCGCCCGCGGGCGCGGGCTGACCTGCCGGCGGGGACGGGGGAGGAGCAGCTCCCGGCGCTCCTCTCCGCCGAAGCCGCTTCTCCCGAGGAGGAATAGCAGGGCTGGTGCCGGGAGGGCGCCGGGCCGGGCCGTGCCCTGCCCTGCCCTGCCCGCCCCGGCGAGCCTCAGCCCGCGCCCGCTGCGCGCCCGCGGTGCTGCGGGCCGGGGGCCCCGCCGCCTCTGCCCCGCCGCCACCCCCAAAGACAGCTCTCCGGGAGGGGCTGGAGGCAGCGGGCTGCCCACAGGTGGCATCCCGGGCTGCTGCCGTCGTCAGGAAAACTTCTGGTGCTTTTCCCGTTCCACGGTAATTTTCTTTATTTATTGGTTAGCGAAGTGGCGTTAGAAGTGGCCGTGAAAGCATAAATCATCACGCATCTCCCCCCCCCAACCCATAGCAGTGACTCCAGGAGAGCCAAAACCGTGCTTTAGTCCTGTGACACCCTTGCCAGGTTCGGCGGCAATTAACACACTGGTATTATCGATCGCCAGAGATTTGGAGAGCATTCCATATCTCTACTTTTAATGAAATTTGTTTGACATCTGGGTGGAAGCTACTCTGTGTGGATTTAATCTCCGTCTTAAAGCAGTGAATTAAATCTTGGTGCCAGGGTTAAGGAGAAACCAGCAGCTTCAGCTCTGTCACAGACTCAAGTGCAAACCGCTCCCATCCCGTGTGCTGTTGTCCCCGGTGGGTACAGATAATGATACTTTTGGCCTCTGATTTTTCTTACCTGCTTAGGCACTGGTCTTAGAGGGAATTCCCTGCAGGTGATGCAGGACGGGGACAGTCACCTCTAAGCTCGGCGGGACAGGGGCTGTCTCTCATTACAAGCCTTGCGCACTTCACCCAGAGCAGTGGGGGGGTCTCATTTCAAGTGAGGTCCTTTGTTGCTATGGTAATACACATGAAAAACCTATACTATGGTAATTTTAGCAAAATACCTCTTTTTTTCTAAACTAAATTGGCCCGTGGTTCAGAATTGTGTGGGCATACAGAAATAGTCATGCTTATATTCTTCAACGGTAGCTGTTTAACAGCAGTTGTGTAGAGGGCTGTCAGCGACTGTGGCTGTGGGCAACTTGGGTTTCTTTTTCCCTGATATTGCATATGATTTTTATTTGACTTTGTAAAGGTTTCTTATCGTGGCTCTCAGCCTTTATCTGCAGAAGGGAGGTAACTGGTTTTACTGACCATGGTGCCATGTATAAAGAGTTTTGGCTTTTGTATAATAGTCTGTAATAATCTTGTTAATGAAAGCCTGTATTTGAAAAGCCTTTGTTAATAATCGCTGTCAAAGAGGAAGGACACACCAAGTAGGGTCTCCCAGGGAATTATCTGGGAACAGTTTTGGTCAGTGTTTTCTGTAATAACTTGGGTGATGGAATGGAGGGCACTTCTATAACATTTGCAGTGATTCCAACCACAGAGTGCAAGGCTGAGATTTAAAATGACCCTGGTATACTGCAGACCCAGTCTGAATTCAACACGATAAAATTCTAGAAGAAACATTATGTGGTATGCCACATAGGAAGGAATATCACATGTCAGATGAGGACTATTAGGTAAAAATACTGCAGGAGAGAATCTTGGGACTATAGTGGATCGTAGACTGTGCAGTGCTGCAAAACACTCGTGTTGCTCTGAGCTCTAGTAACAGGAGGATCATATATAAGACATCGGAGGGCGTTATTTCTGTTCTGTTTAGCACTAGTCAGACTTGGCTGAAGCACTCTATCCAGCTTCAAGCATTACACTTACTCTTAAAGAAAGATGTAGGCAAACAAGATAGGAGAATAGCAACCAAAACTGTAAGAGGCTTAGGAAATGTAAGCTACGAGGAAAGATGGAATTTGATTATTTGATCTGGAAAAGAAAACACAATGTAAGGACATGGCAGCTGTTTTCAAATGTATAAACACGTTTATAAAGATGACAGCAAACAGTTGTTCTGTGACCACCAATGGTAGGATAAAAAGCAATTTACTAAAGTGCAATTAGGGAGATTACTTTAGACATTAGGAAAAAACCAAACAAACCAGACAAAACTATTACTGTGTGAGTAGCTGGAATCTAAGGAGGTTGTAAATCTGTTCAGTGAAGATTTGAAGAAAAGGTTAGATAAACAGCTATCAGGACTGGCTTTAGCATGCATGGCCATGTCTCAGGGCAGGGGAGAGTTTCGGTGATCTTCTGAGACATTTACCAGCTCGTATTTCTATGATTTCTGATTGTCCACAAGCTACAGCTACCCTTTTGGCAAGAGGGACAGCAGCATGGCACAAAAGGAGAACTCGTTACCACCCTGTATGATTCACGCAGTGTTTTCAGTATTTAATAAATCACACCGGACTATGCTCTTTGGGTCAGTAGCTCATTAACATCTGGAGACCAAGAGCAGCTCACGAAGACAGACAGAGAGCGGAACAGTCCCTTGCAAATAAGCAGTTTTCAAATCCAGTTTTGAGCAATAACGACTGAAAATTGTTACTACTTGATGGTCAATGTAAATACAAATGTCCTGCAACTTGCTTTGGTACTCACTGTAGAAATCACTTGTTTGGCAGATTCAGGTGAGGTCAAGGACTTCATTGACATTCGTATGAGAAACAAAAGTCAGGTATGAGATCATTGGCTGGGCCAATATTAAATGTGTTCTGGCAAATGGAGGTCTTTACTCTTCAGGCATGTCTTGCCTGCATCCTTCATGAGCACAGAATTCATGTGAGAAACAAAAGTGATACATGCCCTTGAAGATAACAAGTAGTGCGCTAGCAGTTTTTCTGTAGTGATAAGCTGACTGCATGGCGAACTGGCTGAGGATTCCCAGAGTAATTCTACTATTTTGTGCTCCTTGAAGAATTAGCATTGCCGCAGAGAAAGATTTTAATCCCACTTTCATTACTTTTGCAGCCTGTGGCTGCTTTTCCTTCTGTTCCTTTGATTGTTGACATTGAAATCCTGTCCTATCGTTTCTCTGGCTTTTGCAGATAATTCCAGCATCATCTTGCAGTCAGGAGCAGCGCTGGCAGCAAAACAAGGTATTCCAACTTCACAGCACCTTTCACCGCTCACTTTCCAAACAAAGCACGAGGCTAAATTAATTTCTTATAAAAAAGAACTTAAATATCTACATGGCTGACAGGTGAGAATTTTCAAAACCAAGCTACAGACCAAGGGTTGTTCACAGAACTTATTCATCAGAAAATTTCAACTAATGAATACATTACAAAAATGCCATCCGTTTGAGAAAAACTCTGTAAACAGAGATAGATGCAAAACTCTTTGAATAAATTATGGATGGCAAATTATTCACCTGGTCTTAGAAAACTTAATGCTTTTGTCTTATAAGGATGCTATATAATGTATATGCAAAATGTTAGGCTGAAAGTGGATAGCACGGACTACTGTTGCACAGAGGCTCAAAAAGGTCTTAAAAAAAGAACATGTCAAAACCCATGATACTGTCTGCTGTGTGTCAGTGGTTTTCTCACACTGATCAAGGGAAATCCTTTAAGAAGGAAATCCGTCCCTTTATTTCTGTTTATAAACAGTTCCATTTGTACCTTGATTTCTGCTATTATAGGAAGAAAATGGAAAGAAATGTACTTACATAAGTAAAGTACCTATACTTATGATTTTGATATTGGGTACAGACAGTTAAGGGGAACGAGAGGGAGTGCAACCACTTAGCCATTAGCACCATCCACAGGAAAGGAAGCAGCAAGCGCTTGTCAGTCCTCTGCTCTATCAGCCCCTCTGTGTGACAGTCCTACTCAGAAAGAAGGGCTTTGAGTGGCTAAAGATTCAGGTGATGATCATGGCTTGCTCTGAAATTCTCAAGCTGTGGGCACTAGTGGGGACCTCTTGGTTCACTCCACACAAGAGTTCATCTGGTTTCAGACAACAGCTATTGTTTGATGGGATGCTGGGCATGGTAGTATTCAGCAGCTCTCCTGAAAAGGTCTTGGGGATCTTGGTAGACCACAAGCTGAACACGAGCCAGCAATGTGCCTTGGTAGCAAAGAAAGCCAACAGCATCCTGGGATGTAGCAACAGGAGCTTAGCCAGCAGATCAAGAGATGTGATTACTTCCCTTTCCTTGACTCTTGTTAGATGACTTCTACAATTCTGCATCCAGTTTTGGGCACTCAGGACAGGAAAAACATCCATAAACTGGAGTGCGTTCAACAGAGGTCCACCAAGATGGTCAGTGGATGGAGTACATGCTCTACTGAGGGAACTGGGCTTGTCCAGCCTGGAGGAGAGCAGGCTTCGGGCAGACATAACGGCTTCCAATATCAACAAGGTTATCAGAAAGATAGAACCAGGCTCTTCATAGTGGTGCATGGCAGGAGGACAGGAAATAACAGACATAAATTGAAACAAGAGAGTAAGGAAGAACTTCTTTCCCATGAGGGCAGTCAAGCAGTGAGGCAGACCAGAGCACTTGTGCTTTCTCCATCTGTGGGGGTTTTCAAAAGCCAGTTGGATTAAGCCCTGAGCAAGTGAGTCTGCTCTCATAGCTAACCCTGCCTTGTGCAGGAGGCTGGACTAGAAACCTCCTGAAATCTCTTCCGGCCTGAATGGTTCTGTGTTTCGATGGTAACTGCTGTTTGAAATACTACTGCCCTTGTCAGCTTCCCCTGAGGAGTTCAAGGTGACGGCTGTGAGGGGAGATCTGCCCCCTCAAGGTAAGCAGATTGCATCCTGGCTGCAGGTGGACCCAATTCTCCTGTCATTGCACGGTGAAACATTTCTTTGCTGATTTATGTCCTATGCGGGCATTTTTGTTGCTTGCTCTTCTCCTGTCTTTTCTCATGAATAGCTCCATTACTCTTAATGCAGTGATTCTGTAGCGCACCTTACCATGGATAAAGCTTCAAAACATGTCCCTGAGTTTTATTACAAAAAACCCAGTTAAAATAGCAATTTGTCTTTTGCTGGAATTCACTTTTGCTTAGATCCAGAAGTGTTATATTACAGGGTTGCAATAGCAGGGGACTAGACCCAACAATCCACATTCCTGTATTTTCATGCTCCTCACATCTTGCACTCTCCTTTCACTGGAATAAGCCTTCAGCGTGCTCACAAAACATGGTCCACACGCTTTCTCCATGCCCTGGTTTGGGACGTGTCCCTCCCAGACACACAGATGCACACTTGCATTGCAGAATTGCTCACCTCCACTGCAGTTCCCCAGAGAAGTGAAGGGCTCTGCCAGCCAGAAGAAATTGGCTAAAAGCCTCAGAAGGGTTGTTCCAAGCGTGTCTCAAAGCTCTCAGTGCAGCTCCCCTTGAGCACATGTAGCAGGTAAGCCCCGGTCTCCTCTGCAGCGGTGTGTTTGATTTTGGTGCCTTTTTCCAAGGAATGCTAAAGATTTCCTCACCTGCCTTGCTTGAGGTAAATGTGCCAATGTAATCACCTTACGCTCCCTTTATTGCCAATTGAGATGCATTTGACCAAATATGGTTACCCACCTTAAGGTACACGAATAAACTGTGTCTGTCTCAATGGGGCACTCAGGGCTCAGTTCACTGTGGAAGTAATCTCAGGTAATTCTGGCACTGATGCCCACATGTGGTCAGAGGGGTCCCCCCTGGAATCACCTGCGTTAGATCACAGAGGGTCTCTAGCAGACAGAGGATTACATTTAGACATCTTACTCTCATCTTTAATCATTAAACAAATCCTCAGCCATTTGTGTTTGGAGAAAAGCTTTCCTTTAGCTTTATTCCTTGTACAGTTTTCTGTGAGTGTTGTGTTTGTGCTTGTGCATGGGCAGAACCAGGCTTTTCTGCTGTTCTGCTTCTGTTTGTTCTTGCTGCAAACGATTCGGGAGAACTCCTGCACGAGCTTCTGCACGTCTGTATCATGTTAGTTGTGGCGTTGAAGGAGTGAAGAGTAACACATACCTCCTCCATCTGCAGCTCTGTAGATGTTATGTTTATGTTTGCAAGGTGGCCGATGTGACTAAAATTAATTTACAAACACTTGAAATTTTACTCCAGTACCTCATACTGCCAGCCTCCCCCATATCCCCACTGCAGATATGCTGATAAATGTTCTGAGTACTCCTTTGGCTGGATAGTGTGTACTGATACCTACGGTCTGCTGTGCTGAAAAATGGAAAGTTTCTGAGTAGGATCCATTGGTGGACATAAAAGCAGAATCAGCATAAACTCTTACTCTACAAAGAAATTAGGAAATGAACAGGATCTAAAACTGGAAAACAGAAAGAAGTCAGGAGCACAGTCATGCAGAAAACTCCTTTTAATTTAAACGAGTCAAGCGGTATGGATGTACTTGGGCAGCCTCACAGGGGTTTAGTTTGGCCCGTGCAGCGTATGTTCCTAAACTTAATGGTACGTCTCAAGTACTCGGCAGTGCAGCCCTCTACTCCAATTCAGGTTGCATCCAACCTTGGAAAATCCTGTAAATGCAGGAGTGAGGAGAGGAACCTCTGCATGCATACATTTCACATATTTTACAGAACTCCTGCCTAATCTATGTGGTTAACACACTAGCAAAGGGCAAACGGGAGAATTTCTGCATGCAGATGACTCTTGTCACTTTGAATTCCTTTTCAGCTTAGGCCTGCAACTGGAACTGTGTGGCACATAATCAGAGAACCAGGTTTAAAAATATTTGTATTCCAAAAAGTTTGGTAAAATGCAGTACTTCAGCTGGGCTTAAATAATTAATTTATATCATGTACCAACAAGACCAGCAAAAGTGTTTACAGGAGAGGAAGGCTCTTTGGCTGAAATGAGTTTCAGGGAACTGCTGTATTGAAACTATCAGGGACAGTGTATTATTCATCCTGGCTCTGGCAGACTTCCAAAAACACATCACTTTTTTTTCAGATTGCTGAACTGAGCGAGCCTTGCAAGGATCTGAGAAATGCCTTCCCAAGCATGTGCTTAAGCATCAGTGTTGTTCAGCTTTATGAGTAAGAATGGATAATGCTCCGAAGTACTTCGTTACCACATCTGCCTCAGAGTAGTTGAAGAAAACCATCATTCCTCTCCTATGTTCAGGCACTGAAAAAATGTGGGTGTATTCATATAGTTTACATGTGGGTCTAGGAACGTGTCTTTGAGACTAACTGATGCAAATAGGAATTCTACTAGGCAACTCCCAGTCAACGTTGTTGGAGCTTTGTAGACCTTGCTGGTGGGGACACCAGGTTGGTAAGTGGGTCCCAACTGACCATATCCGTGCTTTGCTTGGTCTGGGGAGGAGTGCAGAGCTCACTGCAGGGACTCTGTCCTTCCCCTTTACTGGAACAGACTCATGCCATCCAGCTCCCTTGGACTCCCACAGTAGCACACAACCATAGTTTTCCATCACACCACCCATCTGAATCCCACCCATCTGATTGCAGTTCACTCCTTATGGGCAAGGCACAGTGGGAGGAAACATGTATACCACCTCTGTAACAAATGGAGCAATCTGCAGACAACAAAGAGCACAGCGGTGCACGCTCCCTGCCTCCGTCTCGCCTTCACCCATGAAGGGTTTTGGGCTGAGAGTAGGCTCTGAAGAGGTCACAAGAATGGCCAGGACAGAAGATGTTATCTCCTCCAACAAAACAGTGCCTCTTCGTGCTGTCAGTTTTCCTCTCCCTTGGATAAACTCATAGCTAAACACCCATATTCCTATCCTTTATTTCTCTAGGGCTAGTTTCTTGCATTTACTTCATGGTGAAATTCCACAGTGATTCCAAGCCCTCTGCAATGAAACCGGAGAAATCTGGGGTCAGCCATTCCCTTCTTTTAGTCTGTTTCCATTTGAATGTGAGTCTTTCAAATTAATGACTTCTTACTGTCAGCCCTTTTAAATTTCTGCCTGTCATGGACAGGAAAAAGAAATAGAGAGGCCAAATGGCCCTGGTTTCAAATCAGAACCTGTGGTATGAAACACCTCAAGGGGGAGAGAGTCCTTAATGCCAAACTAAATTTACCAGTTGTTCCCCAATGATAGATTCCTCAAACTGTCAAAATGTCACCGGAGATGACCAGGCACACAATTTTCAAGCATTCACTTCTGTTCAAAGATATAGTTAAGAAGATGAGATGAGCTTCCATTACTTTTCTTTTTCTAGCTCAGTCAATTTTTAATACTCGTGATACATTCAGTGAATGTGAAATAATTATCTTAGTCATAACACTTTTGATTTGTACAATAACATAGTTTGTGTTGCAGTTTTTAAAATGATTTTGACAATATAAAAGAAAAAATTTATTAGGCAGAAACCATCATGCATGACTACTGTAATTGCTGTTACAAAAAGGTGTGGGTACGCAGTACAATCGAAATGATTTACATTTCAGTATTTCTGCAAATAAACACAATACTTAATAAAGGCCTAATCCTTACATTTCTCATCCAGAGGAACCCCATGCTTTCAGGTTTGACCAAGCAGAGAGTAAATTAGAAGCTGGGGAATTTGTATTATTTAAGCGAGCAGGTAGCCGGTACGAAGGGGTATATCTTTCGGGCGCCCACAGGTGACCTTGTTCTGCCCAACGCAGCGATAGGTACGCGCTTCATTTGCTCGCCCAGCAGCATGACGGCATGTGCAATTGCACAAGTGGGCAGTGGATGGGACACTAGGAGATACGCAAGAGAGATCTGAATTCCTGTCTTAACTCTGCAACACCAGTGAGATTACTGTACAGCCTGTGCTTATTTTCCCTCAGTAGTTTTGACTCTTGTGTCTGCGAAGGCAGAACATTTTCAATCGCAAAAAAATGCACATGTTCGCCGCTGGAAATCTTCCCTTTAGAAAGGGAGCCATCTGGAGAATAAACTGTAAAATAAACCCTGAATGAGCTCCCAGGCTCAGTGGGACTTGTAGATAATTGTGTGCAGCAGAGTTGTTACTATGATTATAGTCCCAAATAATAGTGAAACTATCTGACTGGCCATTTGCATAGGGATTTACCATCTCTGCATGCACAAGGGGTAACTTTGTGCTCAGATGAAACGTGCTAGTACGCAAACATTCAATGTGCTTATTTGTTGCATGCAGTTGTGAAAACAAGATTCTTGCCATTGGCTCTGTTGGTCGGGAACAGCGTCTTGCTGTTTCTTTGTATCTGTACTCTGCTTGTTAAATACATCGGTGCGTGAATGAATGTTTGATTACATGCTTGAAGTTGTGCTGTGCACTTTTGATTAAAAGACTTCATCAGCGGTTGTAAGCCCTGTAGAAAAAAAAAAGACAAATATTTGACAGTGGTAAACACTGAATCTGGGTGGGGAACTGCAGTTTGATTCTATGGATGGTGCTTTTGACCATCCGCCACTGTTCTGCTTCCTGTGGCTCAGTGCGATTCTACATCTCTAATGAAAATTTAAAGCAGTCCCTTAAACTCGGAGCCAGGCTGTGATATTTTTGTTCTCTGTGAGCAAAGCCATTTTTCCCAAGGAGCCTCACGGGGTGATTTTGCACCCCTTGGAAAGAATGCCCTCCAGGATGGGTGGGAATAGGGTGAGCTCTGCCTGCTTGCTGCATAGCTGCCACAAACCTGCCTGACACAGCTGTGTCTTGGGCAATGCCAGGGAACCCTCAAACGGCAGGGCACCCATTGGCATCGCTGCGGATACTTTGAGTGGAGACTTTCTTTCTGATATCCTCTATTCTTTAACTGTGGAAAAGGTGCAGCACTGTGAAATTCCCACATACGTGACCCTGTAATGTGTTTAAGCTCAGAATACTGTCCCTCAGTGAGAACTCGGTCATCGAGGACTTGGACCACCTGGCTGGTGCAGCGAACTTTATAATTGATACAAATTTCACTGATACGCAGACTTTACAATGTTTTTATAAACACTGGCAGTTGGCATGATGGCTTTTGGGTCCTACCGATATGGATGTTTTTTGAATAGGAAAATCACACACCAGCCGCCTGACCCTTCTTCTTACACTTACATTATTATTTTTTATTTTCATTGTTGCTGATGTTAAAGACAGATATTGCAATACAAGTCTAGCTTGCATAGGATTTTGTTTCCATGGGAGGGCTGTGACTCCGCTGTTCCTGGGGTCTTTCGTTGCTTGCATGGGTGCTGTCTGCACACAAGGCGGGAGGAGCTGCTGGCGGAGCGTTGTGCTTGTAGCTCACACAGATCTGCTGTGACAAATCTTTGGAAACCTGTTAGTGAAAATACCCCGTGGTAGGGGTAGTCATTAATCACCACAATGTATATGTTTATCCCATCAGAGGAATATCTGTTTAGAGACGAGTAATTGGCATTCATCTAAAATATTTTAAAAAGTATTTAACCTTGTAGCTAGATCCCCAACTGCATGTAGTAAATAACCCCTTTGTAGTGCCTTTTTATGGGACTGATTACATTTTGCTAATAAAGGAACTAGTTAAATTTTACCTGTAAGTAGCCCTAAAATAAATACTTTTGATCCCGCTTCAAAAACTTCCCTGTGGATTACTGGTATGTTTTTTTTTTTAAATATACAGCACCATAATACTGTTCTCCTTCTAAATTAATAAATAAATCTCCCATATACTTTCATGGCTGTACGGTGAACTTTAACATCTCTTTTGCTAAATTCAGATTATTAATTTAATCTCATTATGATTCAATAGCTGCTGAAATTATTAACAGTTAAAAAAAGAAAATACAGTAGAGTCCAGGTAAGCTCTCTCAAGGAGAGGTTTGGTTTTCCTAGCATGTGAAAAAATCAATGGTAGCAGGTAGATAAATGCAAAGTTAAAACAATGTGTAATTCTTATAATTCAGAAACGGAACCTCATATACAAGAAGCAAGACATGCATAATGTAGTTATTATACCTAATTATTGTTCAGCTGTATGTCTTGCTTAGAGCAAAATTGCCACAAAATGTAGACCAGCTTTCTGGTTAATAAGATTCTTTTCCTTCTTATTAAGTTTATGAAATGTTGTTCTAAAAATAATTCTTGTAGAAATCATAAGTATAAAACCAGGTTCTTCGTTGGTGGTTTACTATGCATTAGTCATTCACATTTACTGAACTTCTGAAACTCATGGATTTATCTAAAAATAAATGTTATTTCTTGACACTTCCTGTTTGGTTATAACTGCACAGCTCTCGCTTCCTGCTAGGAGCCCTTCTAGGCAGCAGGCTTCGGTTGCATACTTTTGGAGTTTGGTCATGGCAACTTTTTGCTTGTTTTTCCCATTGAAATTGATGTCAGAATTCCCTTAGTTTCAATGAGAACTGGTGTGCGGTCACAGATATATCTTGAGCAAGATCTCAGACTGCGGCTTTTTTGTATCTCTTGCTCTTTAAGTGTTGTGGCATTCATAGCTTTTGCTGACGTCTTTTGGCACAGTGTGGACAGAATGGAAGTTCACAGATTATCATAGTTCTTTCTTATTTGGCGTGTATTTTGGCTTAGGTTTTAAGCATCTTGTGGTTTAATTAACACTCTTAATTCTGTTTGTCCTCATACAGCGAGGATCGGATCCACTGCTGCGGCTCCTAGAGGCTTCCACAATACAAATAAAGAAGAGTAATTTTCCAGCATGAGCCAAATAAATCTGTCCTTTATGCCATTTCTGTGTTTAATCTGGCAAAGAAGGGGATTTGGGGTGTGTGTGCACTGAACAACTGAGTTCTCTGTTGGTCCTCAGGGCTGTTGGGAATAGAAGAACAATGTTAGCATTTGTTATTTCTCTCATAAAATAGTGAAAACAGCACTGTCTTGACAAATCTGTTGAAATAACTCACAAATGGATAGTTCCTCTGTAGGAACAAATACAGTTTAAGGTCACTCTACTCCCCTGTATCTGCAGGCATTCTAGGACTACAGAGGGTAAAGATTTATTTTATTTTTTACAAATATCAGAAAAATCTCCACACTTTTCAGTCTCTATATAATCTCTGCAATGCTGTCATAATGATAATGTCTGATCGTGTTGCTAATCAAATCTTAGTTTAGCAGTTAGTACATTGATAAAAAGTTATTAATGAGTTCTGGGCAGTTACTCCTTTTCTGTCAGACAGCTAGATAAAACTACAATGCACCATTTAATTGGAAAATGGGCACTCAAGCATCAGCACAGTGTGTGGTGAAGAGATACCATCTACTCTATTTCGGTAAGTGACTTAACTGTCCTCTCATGGAAAGTGTTTCACATCCAGGAGATGTAAAACAGAACATAATTGCAGTGTGGGATTTTCAAAAGTGCTTCACTAGGGATATTTTGGAGTCACTTAGGTAGTTTTGCAATTTGTAGTGTTGAGGATATAAAATTACTGTAATAATTAATTCAGTCCGTTATTTTTATGGATATACTTGTGGGTGTTTTGTACTGAATTCTGTTTGCATTTATTTTGCAACCTCATTTCTCTTGGTTCATGGCTTTACAGTCAAAGGTACCTTAGAAAATTGGACTAGTCATGCTAGCATTGCCCAATGTCTCTTTACTCCAGTATAGACATAACTAGGAAGGAAAAGGAATAAATTAGATCGGTATAAACATTTCCTCAGCAGTTTAATTAAGTTCCCACTAAATGTTGTACAGGTATTTCTGTAAGGATTTCACAGGCTAACATAGCTATAGCAAGACAAGCAGCATGTGAAGAGTCAGTTCCTGGAGCTGCCTTCTTTTGAATTACAGTGGAGGTCAGACCTTGAAGCTAATTACCTCCAGCAAAGGGAAGTTTAGGTTTGTTTTCTCTCATCTTTGGCATTTTGTTAGACTCATCTGCCAAAACAAACACAGAAGAAAGTTACAGGATGTCCATGGCTTTCTGAACACCAAAAGCTGATGGACTGCTTGGGTCCAATTCTCTTCAAAGGTCTGGTATAAATCCTGTTAGTCATATTTATATGAAGACAAGGATTTTAAAGGTAGCATTAAGGTTGTAATGTTTGTGCTATAACCCTTTATGGAGTAGAGCTGTACTAGGACGCCAAAAGGAGCAAGTCGTGTTTGCAGCTGTGGAGCTTGGTACGCTTCAGAATGGCTCAGTGGAGACTGCATCTGGCTAGCAGGGGATTTGTTTAATTAATAAATCATCAGTTTTCAAGTGGTGTCTGGAGTGGGATTCCATGACATCCTGAGACTTTCTCTTTGTTCAAGAAATAGAAATCCCCATCTCCTCCTGCAAAATGCGCTGCTGCCCTGGGGACAGAATAGGGTTTTGGCTGCTCCGTCGCCAGCTCAGTGAAGCCTTCACTGACAACTTGTTGAGCGGTTGGGTGGATAGCGCCGTCTCCCCTGGGAGCAATGTGGGACATTATTGTTCTGCTTCCAGGGATCAGCTAAGCTTATCTGGATTGAGATGCTGATACACTGCCCAGGAGATTGGTTTGTAGATCAAATTTCAGCGTTGTAATTGTACAGTTGACAAATGCTTGTTGTTATGGGCTTGTGGTCTGTTAGAAGGAGGTTGAGTATTTACTGATTTTATTTTTAATTACAGAAATTACAGTTGGTGTTTTCCTCTCTAGCTGGAAGTAACACTACTTAGTCAGTGACCTGGAGACACATCCAATTATCTGTTCTCTGAAAGCCATCACATAATGACTTGTTAAAAACTTCCCTAAAAAACTTCCCTATCTGATGCTGTATTGCGGGCAGGAATGATTATTTGCTGCAGTCAGGGTATGAGTTCATTCTGAGTATATGAATAGCTTTTCTCATTCCTGGAAAATGCTTGTGTCTCCTGCTTTGAGCAGCAGTTATTCCTTAAAAGCTGATGTGATGGTTTTATCTCTATGTAGAGTTGCAGCCCTAGTGCTGGGACCTGTCCAGTCCCCTCTGTAAAAGGAGAATTCCTTCCTTGTTCATCCCGTAGCCCATACCCACCTGCTCTGTTGCCCCCAGGCTTTGAGATGCATCCTCCAATGCTGCAAGGTTTTAGCATCACTTCTACCATGGATGCTAATTCTTGCTACTTTGGGCAGGAAAACCTTTCCACTTTTTTTTCCCATGCTGTCTGGATAGTTCCAGCTCCTGATGATATTCTAGAGGAAGATCTGTTCTATTCCCTGTGAGTGCTCATATGGTAGATTTCTTACCATCTCCTATAGCCTAACTTACTAGTGTGCTGCCGTGTGCACGATTTATGGCATTTCTAACCCTTTCCTAATACCATCTGAAAATCCTCTCCAGTAAATAACGCTTATTTTGAGAGAGACTCATCACATCAGTCCCAGAGTTACCTGCACCCCTCTTGAATATAGAATTCTCTTACTGTTTAAATTATTTACATAGTAAAACAGAGAAAACAAGACTGAGTCTTGAGCCATAGCAGATTTTAAGTTTCCAGCATGAGAAATTTTTTGTATCTATCATTTTGAGTCCTTTTTCACTGCACTGTATGCCTGAAGTTTGGCAGGTATAAATTAGACTTCTAGAATGAATACAGTTGCTCCCTGCCATGACTCAGAACAGTCTGTCCAAAGTTTTTCGTCAGACTGAAATTATAATCAATTATGACAAAGGTGGCAGGATGCCAAAGGGATAATATATTGAGCAAGAAGGAGACATGAAACACCACATAATGTTTGGAGCAGGGCTTAGCAAATTGATGGCTAAGCATCTTGTGGCGTCTCTCCTATCCAGCTGTCTAAGGAGAGGAGCGAGCAATGCACAATCTCCGTGATCCTCAGCAGCACACGGTTCCATATACTGAGTACTTTCCATGGGCAGAGGTGTTTTTCCTGAGACAAGATTCCTTGGATCTTGATCTTCTCTTGAACTTCCATGTCTCTGGGTTTGATATGGAATGAACAGAAGCGTCATGCCAATCCCAGTCACCGGCGTAGTCACAATAGCTGCTCAGGACAGGTGTGATTTATGGGGGCAGGAAGAACGACAGCTGTGCTATACAACATCATAAGGCCAAAATTCTGCAAAATGTTATCTTCCAGCTTAGGTCTAAGAGAAGTAAATTACAAAGCACACTTGGAGGAATGAAGGTTGAACCACATTCTCCCCAAGTTCAGAATGTCTGGGGTTAGAGTCTGGTCTTACTGGCCCATAAATGTTGTTTTTCTTATGCTTGTAACACTTTCTGATTAAGCAGAATAATGGTAATGGAATTACTTTCATTTTAATTTTACTTAATCCAAAACTTTCCTGACTAAACCTTTTATAAGATGAAGGATTCACTCCAGGATGAACTTGGCCCACATATGACAGTGTCTGGGATGATAGTTGCTATCTAAAGAGAAAAATGTAAATTTGCCTACAGGAGGAAAGGAAAGAAGGGAAATATTTATCCACAGCGGTGCTGCTATAGAGACCAGGGACATTTCAAATAGCAATAATAAGAAGACACGTGTGCTAAATTATGTCTGCTTGGGTCTATCATTGCTAGTCGTGTTACCGTCACTACCTGCTGCACTGGTTCGGAACAACAGCTCCACCAGAATTTCTTTAGACATTTATACTTAACAAAAACCTCTAGATTTGTGGAACTGGATGATTTCATTTTACTTTGACAATGATGTTTCAGCCTGTAGAAAATAGCTTTTCAGTCTCTTTTCCAGACTCCAAATTAAAAGAATAATTTATCACAAAAAAGTATAAAAATGGGCTTAAGGAGAATGAAAGTAACATTTATTTTTCTCTGCATAAAAATATATCTCAGAAGTTTAAAGTAAAACATGCAAATGAAGAAGACTGATTTAGGTACTACTGCAGATTACACACATTCTGTGCAATCTTTGTTTATTTAGTGGTGTATAAGGTAAACTGAAATAAAACAAATATGCTTCAGATTTTTAAGTAGGTTTCCAGAAATCTTTCTATGAATTCTGATTTATTCTATTTATAGCCTGTTAACGCTACTAGGTCTAAAGCAAGAAACCTACAATGTCTTGTATTGGATCTCTGTATTTATGCAAGAGATCGTATAAAACAAATCTGAGATACCCACCATTGTGACTGGAGCAATTGCACACACGCCTGATCGCTGAAAATATCTCACTCAGTCCATCAGCTTCGCAGCTCAGGTCAGTGACGAATCCGGTGTGTCCCCGAAACGTCAGCATCCGAGGTGCAATGGCTTTGCTGTTTCTGCAGCGGCTGTTCCTCTGGGATCGCTGTGCAGGGCAGCAGGCGGCCACCAGAAGCAACAGGTTTGGGAGTGCTTTTTACATTGGTTGGGATCCATTCCTCCTCCTTTCTGCCCTGACGAGCCAGGATTGAAGGCCACCAAAAAACCTTTTCCTCCCTGAAAATATGATTGCAAAAATGCAAACACATCAGCATCGCTGAATCTTAGCTTTCAGTACCTGTGCGTGCACCCATTTACGTGCACTTAGGTGCAAACAGTTCCCATTGAACTAATGAGGTGATGCAGGTGTTTGACTAAAACACATGCTTGAATATGTGGAAGATCAAAGCCCTTAATTGTAGGCACATGGTGCAATTGTAAAGGTACTTACAGCAGACATGTACAAATTGCCTTTTAGATGAAGGATCTATCACAGCTATGTGGATTTTGCTCAGTCACTTGCACAAGGAGTAAAAGTGATGGCAAATATGTGAATGTTTGTGTCTTATTCTGAACATGCATTGGTAAAAAAAAAGGCTATTTATGGTCCATTTCCCATGTATGTGTACCCATACCAGCTCAGGCTCATGTTCTGGAGCACCTAATGTGTAGATTTAGTTATGGGGGGGCTGATGAAGGTTTGGCTAGTAGGACAATAAACATTGCCATTTGTTATACTTGTATGACGTGACAAAAATTATTTAGCCTCCTATTTAGTCATCACACATTCGTGTTGCTCAGTAAAACACTTCATTTAACAACTCCTGTTTGACCATGTTGCTAAATAATACAGCCAGAAGTCGTTTTATGTGATATATTCACATTTCACCTGAAATGAAAATAGAGAGCATGTATTTCTGGTGCCCCTTGCCTAGGTACAACTTCAAAGGGTACAGATGAATGCCAGGGAAAGCCCACAGTTTCAAATATTTGTGTCAGAAGCAAATTTTGCCTCCTCTTTCTTTCCTTTTTGCTTGAGATCACTTGTATAAAAATGAAAGACCTCAGGTAACGGTGCCACTAAAGTCCTTTATGTATGGGAAGTGGATGTGTCCAGAATTATTACTGTATTAAGCTGCTCACTGCTCTTAGTAGTTACTAAGGCTATCTGTAATTGGGGAGCTATTAGCTTGAGAAATGATCTGGAAAGGATTAATAATGAATATAAAACTGGAATAATGAAAGGCATCAAGTGTTCCCCAGGGAAGAGAATACGCTTAACATTTTAATTCTATACCATGTGATCCTGGAGGCAGTGGGGTATTTCCACATCGGGAATCAGATGTGAGTGTTACCCACTGGAGTGGTTTGCATGTCTGATGAACCGATGAAAATAATCTTGAACATTTTTATGGGAACTTGTGAATTATTAATTGGGCTAAAACTATCATTTCAGCTGAATTATTGATTTACTCAGAGTTCAAAAGCTGTGTTTTGTGATTGCATATTTTCACAAGTGATACTTCTTAATCTGAGGGACAGTTTGAAAATTGAGCCTAGCCTATCTGGTTATCCATGTACACCTGCAAATGCTGTAAAATCCGTTAACGCCCTTTCACCAGCCAGCACCTCACAACCCCTCCAGCGTGCAAAACACTGTCTTGCTTGGCTGCGGTAGCACAGGGGAGGGTAGGAGAGGCAGGGAAGGATGCTGTGCAGCTGAAAGGAGAGTGGAGCAGACTATATAACACTCCACGTGAGCAATACCTCAAAGCAGTGGATCCAGCAGCCTATTTTTAGAATCTGTGGTGTCCAGCCTGCTATGATTTGTCCCTCGTTTGAATACTGGCATTTCTCTCATTTCAGTGCTCCCAACTGCTGCTCAGAGACTTGGCTGAAAAAGTTTAGTGCACACTGAATCACCAATAATCCCACTCTTACTAACGGAATTCCTTTTGGAGCTTCCTGCACCCTGTGCAGCTCTTACTGCACCTTTCTCTTCATCACTGGTGAGGTCTGGTGATTTTCATCAGATCATCATGCTCTTTTTTGCATGTCATGTTTGTTTTTCCAACTTTTCCTGAAATGTGCATGTGCTATTGCACTTGCTTTGATAACGATGGTCAAGTCAATGTTAAGTGGTATTATGTGCCACATTTTTGGCCAGCATCAAAATTAAGAATAGTTTATCAACCATTTTGAAAGTGAGATTTGGAGAACGGAACAATAGTAGCTCAAGTCAGCTTTCCCCTTACCATTAGGGTAATTACTCAAATATAATTTTTTATATAATGTAACTGGTAGATACCTTCCAAAATTCTGGTATATGCCTGGCTGCATCTTTCAGGGCCTAAATACCTTAAAAATACCAACTGTATGCAATGAAGTCACTTTTGAAATGGAATTTATATTTCTGCATTAATTAGGCACATTCAGAAACTTCACCTCTTGGGTGACTGGCAGATTCACATCGACAGTATTAGTGGGTCTGGGCTAAGGAAAATACACAGGAGGTTCTTCAGTTCTGAGATCTTCTACTCCATCAATGCATGAGGTCATACTGATGTTGGAAAACCTGGATAAAAAATAAACCCGGGGTTGGGAACATACCGCAATATTTGATACACACTAAAATAAGTAAGTAGCAGTTTCCCCAGTTCTTTTCAACCTTATTCTCTTTGTAGCTTTCAATCTATATGAAAAACTCAGCAAAGAAAGGATAAGCCAATTATTCAATTTTATCAAATAAAATCAGTTAATTATATTTTCTTACTATCCTCTTTTACATTTGTAAAGTGAAGGCCTTCAAGCTGTTGAGCTCAGCAAGTGAGCTTGATGTTCCTGTGCTTTTGGGGAATAATATTGTGTCTGTCATGGATGAATATACTATATTTATGGTTTACTGTAATAATTTGCTGGTTCATGGTCCTACGATCCTCACAGGAGTGTACGAAATGCTTGTGATCTCCCTGAGAACTGCCATGTGGTTTCATATCTTGGCATTAGCTGGGGGAAGTGTAACATTCACATGATGCCAGTCAGCTCCCTGCTGACTGTTTTTGCAGAAGCAGTCCGAGGTATTTGTTGTTTCAGGGAGAACCAGCAATAAATTAACTGAAGAAGTAGACTTCTTTATTACAACTATAATAGGACACCAATAATAGCATCTACTCCCCCCTCCTTTTTTTTTTTTTTTGGAAGGAACTTGCAGGGTTTGCTCAGCTTTGCTCTGCACACTCAGATAACCTGCTCGTCCAGAGCACAAGGCAAAGGAATCGTCTCCCCCAGCGCCTGTTGTTCTGGTGATACTGCTTATCCACTGCCCGCACCTGGGCTTGGGACCTGCCTTGGGCAGATGAATCAAGATGGATTTTGTCTCCCTTTCAGGGGGGATGCTAGGATTGACACCAATGTCCAGGTCTGGGACAGAGACGCACCAGAACAATCCCTGCAGGAAGCACATGAGCTGGATGGATGTTTGGGTTTTTAAACAGATGGATGTTTGGGTTTCCCATTTAACATCATTTCAGCATCTCTTAGGAGTCACAGCTATTCAGGTGACTGTGTCCAGTCCTGTCTGGTCCCTAGAGTTTTCCCTCCTTGGAGGGCAGATCAGTGGAAATGCACATCAGGTGATACATATCATTGCAGGAAAATGAGGACACACAGATAAAGCTTTGCCAGAATGTGGTAGATACTCATGTTCTGTGAAGCAGGACATGGTGCATTTTGCTTCCCAGGCTGACCAACGGGCCTCTGTTCACAAAATGTATCTTTCTTTCATTACCTTCAGCTTCACTCAGCACTGAGGGGCCATTCCTTCGGTTTTCCAGGGCAAGTCAGTGCCAGCTACACCCCTCCACTGCCTGCAGTTTCTTTCATGCATTTGCCTGTTGCCTTTAACACATAGGAAAATATTCACCTCAAAGGTAGTGTGGAAAATGCCTTTCTCCTGCTGCTTCCTGGCGGGGCCACACGTGGGGATCTATCATTGCAGATCTTGGCTCCAGAGCCAGCTGGGAATGATAAATTCAGCTCCTAGCACTGACTTTCAACCTCTTGACGAGATCTTATGTGAGTCTGATATATTTACCAAGATTTCAAAATTAAAGAAAAAGGAAAGGAAAAAACAAAGATGCATAAAATGTGAAATGAATCAGCAGGCTAATGAAAGCAAACATGTCAAGATGGCATTAAGCCATAACTGATGGAGCGAATTAGTGCAGTTTTGGAAAGCATGGTTAAATAACCCAAAAGAATTAACCAAGCAGTATACAATTAATACAAATGGAATTATTTTCTTCATAATCCTTCAACTTTTGGTTATATAGACCAGACCCCCATGGTCATTTTGGCTCAATGTCTGTTCCTATTGCATTTTTGTAGCAATTGCTTGCTTCTCTGAGGTTTCCTTTTGATATGTATGGGTAGTGTACATTTATCTGGCCATATAACTTGTAACATGAGTTAAATATGTGCTTAAAAAGATTATTGCACAGTGCAATCTGAAGTAACGTAAGTATAAATCATTGTAGTTCCTTTGAGCTCGGTGAAAGGTCACCAATATGCACCTGCCTTGCCCTGTAGTAATAAATAGATTCAAAATGTTTTAACATATACACATTCTCTGTCACCAGTTGCTAGTCGACCTCAGTGGTCAGAATGGGGTTTCCATCCAAAAGGAGATTTCCTTTCACTCCTCGTTTTCACAACACACCGCGCTCCACTCCTGGGCTCGCAGGGGTTACTGCGTCTTGGCTATTGCTCAGTACCAAGCAAGTCATTTGGATGCTGGTCCCAGGTTGCTCATCAACTCAGCTCTGTCGATAATTCTCTATGCCCATGGGTTTTAATACTCAATTCTGCTTTCTATAAATGTTTCTTGTCTTTTGACCTGTGACAGAGGGAGCAAAGTTAAGTATAGGGTAATTTCTTCCTCCCGTAAATGGGCATACATGGAAAATTTTGGATGCTTTATTATCTAGTTATAGCTTGTACTTTCTTTGGTTTACACTTGTTTCTTGGCATGTTTTATAGCAGTGTCTGGAAAATCAATTTTTCTTTTTCAAGCTACAAAGCAGTACATGTGTTCTTAAACAAAATCCTGTCATTCTGACCAACATCTTTAGTTTTTCTTCCCTGGTGTTGTCGTGAAACCCACTTCAGTCCCATATATTTGCTCTTTAAGTTCAGTGTTGCTTTTAGTGATCACACTTAGTTTAAGAATGCTGTCAAACAACCGATCATACAAAAGCGCTGCATGTATATTTAGTGTTTTTCCAAAAGGGGTTGTTGTATTTTAATAATGCTTTCTAAATTGTAAAACTTCACTGGTTTCTTTCTTCTATCCTCCTTGTTTATTATATATCTTCTTGTTTTAGGAAGTTAGATGGGTTAGTCATGAAAGTCACGTTTTAAATGCTTTTCAGATGGGGATTTGTGGAAGAAAAAAGACTAAAGATGTTATATTCCTGCTTTCATGGGTTGCCAGTCATGTCACAGGAGATCCAGATGTGCAGTCCTCTGTCACCACGGCAGCTGGATGTTGCACTGCATCTTTGAGATGATCGAGGGAAGCCCAGCAGTCCAACAGTTGTCTCCATGAGCAGTGGATGTCAATATGGATGGTCTGGGGCAATGGGGGATTGGCTCTAGATTGGTTATTATAGTCTCCTAATTGGCATGATCCTGCATTCCTTTAAAGTCCAAACTCCCATTGGTCTCATCGGAGCTGTGGATCCAGAAAGAGAAAAAAAGCTCAGGGTCAGTGAGTCTGGCTGTATCTCTTCTAAGGTTACAACTGTCTGCTTTACAAAAATTGATGGCTCTTTCTAGGCACCAAGGCAGCAGTGACTAATGCCCCTTATACGAGGCTGCTGAAATACTCCTTCTGAAGCCTGCATTCATCAATCTAGATAAAGAGACTTGCAAAGGCAGAGCCTGTGGTCTGATGTCCAGCATGAATTGGAGCCCTGCCACGTTCCCCATGCAAAACCCATAAACACTGCTCAGCACTAAGCCAATAAAGGAGGAGCAGGTTTGTGTGAAGACAAGAATGTGGACAGTAGAACCAAGCTTTATCCAGTGCTCATCATCACCCTCTCTGCCTCAGGGCAGTCTATTTAACCTCATCCTGGAAGTGGGAACCTTAGGGAGAGGCTGTTGACAACCAGAGGAGAAAACCTGCGTACTGTTGTGGAAGGGCTGGTGAGCTCAGCAGGGCAGAAAAGAGCAGGTTCTCCTTTTCTGCAGCAGGAGGTGACATCTTGGGCTCGTTACTGCCGCTTGTGTATGTAGGACAGTTTGATACCCACTGCTGGGTGGATGATGGCATCTCAGGGTCAATTAATCAGGCCTTGTGTAGGCAGAGCATATGCTTGACTATATCTCATGGAACAGAATTTAATTACTGGATTGAGAGGTTTTTTTAACACTGAAATTAACATCACCATTCTCATTTGAAATCATCTGGTCTGTTGAATTAATTTCTTGTTTATCATATTTGTCTTGTAAATGAAGTTTTGATCTTTTATGCTAATGAACTGATATACCACAAAGCCTTGAAGAAGAGGGATAATGAAAGATACTGTCAAATGACGATGTTAAGGGTTAAGGTTAAAGAGAGCTTCTGCTGGTACCTGCTAATGTGCAGAGGTTCTCTGCTTTTCTGGGAATGCTGAGAGCTAAACTGGGCATTTTAAAGGGGTAGTCTGCACTGAGAGTGGTGTCTACCTGCATTGACATAGGGTAGCACCAGGAGAGCTTGAGCTTAAAGCTCTGAATGCTCAGGGTGGTACAAGAGACGTACAGATCATGCCGCTGTCACTCTGTTAGTCACTGGCAGGGCTGGAAGGGAAGAAGCGTGGTAGTGATGGTCAGAAGTGGGAACACAGTCATCACCTCACCGCATCTGCACACACAGAGATCTGCTCCAGGCTCGAGCCTGTGCTCACTGTGTGGATGTATAAATAGTGGAGATGTAGGAGTAATATGAGAAGTTATGAACTCTTCTGGTTTCCTGTAACAACATTTTTGTAACTCTATAGCATTGTTGCTGGTTTATAGAGGATGGGAAAACAAAAGCAAATTGTTTGAAATGTTTTACACTTCACATGTACATTTTCCCATTAAGTACACCCCAAAGGGAAGCAGACTTTCAATACCTTGATTTGAAGAGGGAACAGCGACTAGGGAGACAGCAGTGTTGTGAGCTGCTGAAAAGAAACAGAACTGTGTGTTCAAGTCCTTGCAGGAGAGTACTGGAAAAACTTCTCATAAAAATGGTCTTCATCTGAAGGAAAAGGGTTAAGGTAACACACTCAAATCCAAAACATATTCAACTGATTTACAAGCAGGAATTTGAAAATGTATTTTTGTAATAGGAGTCTTTTAGATTTTTCTTTAAACCTTTAAGGCACCCTTAAAAAAGAAATTCTGGAAGAACTCAGGATATTGCTAAATGAAATCCCAGCAGGAGGGGTGTGCTATTTACTGTCTCAACAGTCCTCAGATTATTTTTGGGGGTAGTTAAATATGTTCTTGTTAAAAAGGACTTAAAGTTGTTTTGGTCTTCAGAAGAATATGTTCATTTCTCTTTAAAAATCAGCATTTTACTTCTGCATTTACTGGTAACACCTGTAGTGGTGACAGAGGGATTTAACCCAGAGTTACTGAGCAGCTGAAAGCAGTACCTTGTGGATGGTACATGGGCTGTTGCTGTTTCCCTGTTTTTCCTTCTTGGCTCTCTGCTGCTTTTCTTTCCCCCAAAAATTCACAGTGCTACTTTCATCCATACCATGTGTTGATCTCACTTAACTGATTTTTTTTTTTTAACTCCAGTAACACTTAGAATTCATGTCAAACCTTCAAGCTCAGGAATGCCTGGGATGCAGCACATTCAGCCATCAATTTTTAGTGCCTGACATTAAGAAGAGACTGAATAGACCAGACTTAAAGTGTAAACTGTTTGTTGATGCAGAGGTAAGTTTGAGAGATTAAATGAGAAGGACGTAAGTAAGGCAGGTAAGGGTTTTTAAAATTCAGGTCTGAACTGCTGCTTTTTCTTGTGCTGCAAAACCCTCTCCTTTTGCATAACCTTGGTCCCAGAGGTGTAGGGATATACAAAGACTTTGCAGGTTTGTAGCTGATACAAAGGAAGGACTTAACCGGTAGAGATAACATGTGTATTATCAAACAGACGGAGTATAGGTAACGTGCCTGTGTGTGCGAGTGCTAGCTTCCACTGGAGGAAAAGGGGAACTGTACGAGGTCAGTAGTCTTCTTACAAACCTCTGCTGTTTTATTCATATGTAAACATGTAGTGCAGGTAAAACGGCGTTTCTTTTGTGGCTGGGGCCTGGTTCCAGCGGAGTTAATGTTGCTGTTGACTTCAGCGGAGTCAGAAACTCTCCATGAATCCCTTTGGTCCAGAAGCCAGACACGGGGAGGACAGAGCCTGGATAAACTTCACTGCAGACAGAGCCGTTTCTGACGATAACAGAGCTTTTAACTCCCCTTGTCTGTGCAGACCTTAGTTTTACAGATAAGTGTTGTCAATAAGAGTGGGTATTAGTACGTAATACAATTTGTCACTGCTTGTCTCTTCTCTTTTTACAAGAGCTCTTCATCTTGTTAGCTAGGCATTCAATGCTATTAGAACAAAGCACGCAAACCCAGAGTAGCTGATATTTTCTGTCCAAGCTTATTTGAAATTATACTGACGTGAAAGTTTAGGTGATTTGAGGAGATTTATTTATAGCTCTTGTGATGGCAACAGCATACTTTTAGCAGGATTTAGGATTTTGAAACCCTATGGAGCCTTGGTCTTGACTTTGAGAAACACCGTGACTCAGTGGCAGAGCCTTGCAAAGGTGAAACTGGGTGAGCCTGTCCTGTGAAGTTGGTAGCAAAACTCCTGATGCCAAATCAGCTCTTTGTACAGTGTAATGTTGGGTGGCCTGTTGGAGTTTGTGAAAAGGTATCTTCTACTTTCCTCTTTGCAAGAATTTTGGAGTAAAATTTTCTTTCATTAACATGTACCTTTGTTTTCCCCTTCCGCTTGCTCGTAGAAGTGCATGTGCTGCATTGTGTTGTGACGCCTCCGCCATATCCTTTGTCCGGTGGTTCACTGGAGCTGTGCTCAGTTGTGTCTTGATGTGGGAGTAGATAAGCTTGCACCTATAGGGTTTATGTTGACTTTACGTGATAGAGATACTGGTATGCAGGTCTGCATTGTCCAGCAAGAGCTAAGGACTAGTCATCACGCTGAGCAGCTGGTATTATTGACTTTGGACTATAAAATGTGGCATGGTACAAAAGAGATCTGTTACATCACCAACAGAGTCCAGCTAGCTCTCCTACCTCCAACTTTCCTTTTCTCCATGCCGACCTTTTTTTCTTTTTTTTTTTAAGACAGCATTACTGATTATAGTTCAATATTTATGGTAGTGTATACATACTACCATACCATACATCTTTCCAAGATACTGCCTTGGAGAGCTATAAAAGCAGACCTTTAGGCCAGAGAATTCATAAGTCTATCTTAAACATGGCGTATTTATCCACTGCACTGATGTGTGTTACCAAGAGAATAAGGTAGAGAAGCCTACAGTCCTATCTGGATTAAGGAGAAAAAAAGGAAAATGCTGTGTTTGTTTACATCCTGAACATAAAACATCATACAGCGTTTTCAGAGGTCGTGCGTGTACTGGAGCAAAATTACCATGGGAAAAGACAGTAGCAGAGCTTGGGATAACCCATTTGCCTTGAACAAAACCTGTGCAGGGCATGCCTATGCTCATGTACCTGCAGGTTTGGAGGGTGAATTGATCTAGATATCTGAGTACGGTGCTTATTCTGGTGCACTGGAACAATGCTGTGATATTTACTGAAATTTATTAAAAAAAAAAAAAAAGAGAAAAAAATTGTCTAGGGCAATCTGAGATGCTCAACTCTGAATGAACACTTCATATTTGGATTCTGAGTCTAGTGGTACAGTAAATTCAGTCCAATTTCAGTAATTAAGCTAATTTGGTGAGACTTCATACAAGCAGTACTGTATTTTACAAGGTGGGCTTTCCCTTCAGGTCTCACGGGATCAGACTGAAAAATCCTTAAACCTCTTTCTTTCATGAGATTCATGTCTAGCCAAATATTTAAGAATATTCAGGGCTTACCAAGCATCCAATTTACCCACCATCTTACCAAAACAGGTTTTTTCTTTTTCCACTAGTTTGCTTCTCAGAGTTGCAGAAATAGCCAGTGGAGATTGTCAATAGGAAATGTCACCTGCTTTGTTATTTATCAGTGTGATTTGACTTCAGGGTATAAGTTTGCATCCTTATTAAGAGTGTAACTATTTTCCCAGCCTGTGTGCTTAAAGTTTTCCTAAAAAAAAAAAAAAAAGAAATTTATAAAAAAAAAATTGCTTACAGGATGTTTTGTTGGTGTATAAGCCTGGGAATATGTCACAGTTTGCCACCTTCTGTTTTTGCCATTTGGAAAAGCTAATTTTGTTACAGGGTTTGCTTCTAGCAACTTGTAAGCAGCAGCTGCAGTGAGGTACAGCAAAGGGGCCCCTTCTGAAGGACTTCAGTGCATCTTGAGAAGGTGGATTTTTTTCCCTTTTCATTACTGTTTCTCTTTGCTTGGGGAAATTGTCCTACCCAGGAACAAACTCCCCTCTCTTTTCCTGAGGGCATCTTCTGTGCTTTTAAACGAGTTTCTAAAAGCCCCTGATTGTTGCCTAGCTAAGGACCAAGAGCTATAATCACTCAGATTCATTTCCCTGATTTAATGAGCAGTGCAAATCACTGACAGCTTCAGACATTGCCAACTTCTGAAATACAACTAAACACTAAATCCTCCATCAGCTTGGAATAACTCTCAAACACTGAAATTATTAGCGTGACCTGATGTATTGGAGGAGGAGATGACTGAGCAGATAATTAGACTGGGCTGAGGCTGAACCTGGGGATGTTATACGAGTAGTAAACAGAGGGGGTTAGGTATGTCTGCTGTGCGAGGTATGAGAACTTGATACTTCGGGTTTGTTTCAGTGGGAGACAAAAGGGTTTGTCTCCAGGGCATGTATTTTCCTTCTAACCAAAACCAGATCATGTGGGTGGCAGAACAATTTGTATTGCTGATGGCAACCCCCCCAGGAGGCACGAGGCGTGGATGGAATCCGTTTGGGGTGAGGGTTGTAAATAATTTTGAAATGTCTGGAATTTTACTTGTGACTTTCTTGAATAAAGCGATCTAAAAATAGGATCGGGCTGTCCTCAAAACAAATATGGACATAAGACTTGTCCGTCTAACACTTTTATCTGTGACAACCAAAAGGTAGAATAGCTGAAATCTATGAATGAAATGTTGATATCTGTTTTGTTGTTGGATCTCAAGGGACTGAATGCAGATTTTAAATACTGTAACTGGGAACTGGCAAGGTAAATCTAAAGTAACACATGCAACTATGCAGCACTCAGTATCATCTTAGTTTAACAGCTAAGCTCTGGTCATTAGTGATTAAGCTTAAACAGCCAATATACCTCTGCTGGGAGATGTGTTCAAGCACATTTGAATACTTAGCACGTTCAAACTTGCACCCAAATCTTGTGGCTCACTTCTATTGATGTTATTCATTAACGTGACCTTAGATGCCAAAACAAGAATCCTTGGAAAAGCTAATGCTTCTGTATAGTGTGATTAAAATATAAATGTACGTTTTGTAATCATTATACTTTTCTCCTCTCAGCTGTATTTTGGGAGTGGATTCTTGTCCTATGCCAGCATGTTCAGATATTATCTCTTTTAAGATGGGCTTAAAAAGGAGAAGGTAAATAGGTCTTAGCTGTAATTCCACTATGTTTTTATTTTAAGGGTTAGATTTAGTTGATAACTGAATGAAATAATTCTAAGCCTGCTAGGAAATGTTAGATGATGCTGTGGCATCTGAAAAGGCTGTTAGTGAGGGTAACTTAGGAGCTTTTTGATGTTATACTCCATTTCTTCTTGGCTCTTTTGACCAAATGTATGTCCACTGCATGGAAAGGTTATTGGTGAAATGATCCCATTATAATTCTTGATTTATGGATTGTTCCTTAACTCATTAAATAATCTAAAATGTCTGAATGACATGTAGGAAATAGTCTTTATCAAGAGGCTGTGCACCAAAACAAACAAAAATGAATAGATAACCATTTTAAGACCTACTTTTATCACTGTTTCAAAATGAGATATTTAGAACCATGGGGCAATATGATGACATAAGAGCTAATTAATTCTAGTGAGACTTATTTTGTGTTCTCATTAGTGAGGATATTAATCAGTTCATAAGTGCTATAGATTTAGATGTTTTGGATTGGGCTCATCTCTTCCTGGCTTTCCAGCACTGGTCATTAGTCATTCTCTTTGAATATAAGTCTTTGTGAACTTGCAGAGAATTGTGCTTGCCTTGGGGTAAGCAAGCTGGTGAGACCATACAGCTGGGCTGCAGGAGCTGGTGAGGTAAATCACTTTAAAGATCTAGATGAAGAGGTAGAAAAAATTTGCAAGACTGCAGTTTAAACTTGCTGTTTAAGTTGCAGTAATGCTCTGAGACTTGTATCTGGGACAGATTTTCACTGTCTGCTTGGTGCTGTTTAGGTGCAAAAGAAGACTTGGACCTTGACCTAAAAAGCTCATAAAATGATTTGTCTGCATATTGTCCAGATTATATTTAGCATTTCCTGGGCATGTGCAAACAACGCCTGGCTTGAGCAGCTTCCAGCCTAAGGCTTTGCAAACAAACAGAGGCCAGGGTGAGTGAGACCTGTATATACGAATTAGCAAAATTCACTGTAACTCACAGAACCTGTCAGCAAAGGGATTTTAAGGTCATTCTCAAATTGCTGCCCAGGCCCTATAATAATAACCCATATAATGCTATTTTGGAATTCTGGCGGTATTCTTCAGAGCTCAGATATTTATTTCCTTCCCATCATGACTGGTACGGGGTGGTCCCTTCAAAACCCTAGTGATGAGCTACCCCGCTTAAATTTTGTCATTCTTGTTTTAGGCTATATTGTTGTATTATTGAGTCTTTAGTGGAAACAGGGACACTATCACTCTGCTCCTGAAAGTTATTCCTTAAAGGCAGTTGGATTTAGACTGTCTTGTTGTAACACCTCAGATGATGTACTAAGAGCTGTATTCCTGCTGCTACTGTGCATAACGGGTAGGTGGGGGCAGAGGGTGAAATACGGAGGATGCCATATTCAGTGTTATGCCACTGCATACTTACAGAAATATTAAATAATTGAAAATACTCTAACCAGTGCTGCTGCAGCTTGGAGAATGAGCTTGAAAAAACAGGTTTTATCACATAACCCCAGTCCAACATTTTCTTGTAGATCACTATAAAGAATGGAGCAGAAACGACTCTTCCACTGGAGACAGTGGGTCCATCTGCACTAGACCTTCATAACACTGACACTTATTTTTCCCTGTACTAAGTGCAGATGGCACATGGCAGCACCAAGCCCTGCATCACAACATACTGAGTATAGAGGAGAATATAAACCTGCACTGGAAGAACTTGTGGAAACAGGAATTGTACAGTGCTTGAGCAGTTGCCCTTTGAGCCTGGTCATCCCCCCAGCTAAAAAGCATTAGAGCCACCACTGGAATGGAGTTAGCATGGAAATTTTGATTTCACTCTTTTTAGGTTTCAGCATCATGTGTGTTTTGTCTTTTTCTTTGAACCAGGTTTTGACTTGGAACCTATACATAATGGCACTTGAATAAATTCCTCCTTTTCTTTCCATATAAATTCTTTTAAGCTGTTTCACCAGGTTCCATCTGAAAGATGGTCCTGGGAGAGGACAGATCTGTAAAAGATACTGTAGATATGGTGATAAATTTGGAACTGATTTATCTCGGGTATGAGTAGAGCGTGTTTAGTTAGTTGTAGCTTCTTACCCTTCTTGTGACATCTCTGAATGGTGGTTTTGGTTTTCTAATGTTTGAGCCAGCAGTTAGATGCTGAAAGTTCCTTGAAGGAGCAAAGCTTCTTTCTAAGAGAAGGCAAGGCAGAGAGCAGCAGTGGAGACTTATGCAGGAGGTAAAGCATTTCAATAAACATCAGGGCAGACCCTGCCAAGGAGAGCTGTGCATCACCCCACTAGGGCTATTTCACAGGACTTGAGGGACACAGTTGGATGCTCTGAATCCACGCTGTTTTGCTGCTTGTGTGATCATCTGTGCAGTAGAGAACTGAGTGTAAAACAAAGCAGTGGTGGCTTCCTGAATCCACAAAGCCTTGGAAGGCAGCGACTCGGAGAGAAGCCATCTTCAGCCCACTTTAAGGCCTCTGGAATCACTGCTCTCCATGCTGGAAAGACACCCACAGGCATTAAGGGGTAACAAGTGCATGCTCTAAACAGCCGTGTTGCTGGAGAAGGTTACCTTTCATAGCTTGTCACTAGCTGCTCGTTACTGTCTCTTGTAGGACCAGCCTGTGCTACAGTTCCCTGCTTTGGTTTGGCAAATGAGCTGCATTAACAAAACCATCATGGCCAAATCCAGAGGAGCATGTCTGTCCTAGCTCTTACTGAGGTAGCAGAAACAGGTAAAGACTGAAAGGGCTGCTTATGTAAATGAAAATTAGCATCTACTACTTGGTGGGGTGGGGATTTAAAGGGTGGAGGGAGTTGTGAGGAAAAAACACTTCAGGGAAGAGAAGTGAAAAATGAAAGAGTGGGAAAGAAGGAAAAGCAAAGGTCAGGAACAGTGATAGTCCTGAAGGTGTACATATGGCTGTTACTGAATGAATGGTAAGGTACTGAACAAATAGTAATTAAAATCCTAGCTACTATGTAAATGCCAGATTATAGCTGTGATCTTTTTGCAGACTTTCCTTTGATGTGAGTGGGAGTCTGTATGCTACCCTCAGGAATGCTTAAGCCTAAATATATGCTCAAAACCATAGAGATTCAGTCTTCTTGCCGGCGTGAGCTGATGTCCCTTTGACATGTACCAGCAGCACCCCGAGGTTTCTATGAGGACGAACGTAGCTGGGCTTAACTGTTCAGTGTTTCCAGCATGGTAACTTTACTTTTTTCCTACTGACGAGGGTGTTCCACTGATACCCTCCTGCACAACAGCTCCAATTTGTCTGGATTTATAACCTGATCCAGAATTGAGCATTTCACTTACTCCTGAAAAACGTGGCCATGAAACTATATGGGGGAAATTATGCTCTCATGTGGGCAGGGAACATTTCACACTCTTGTTAAGAGAATAACTGGAGTCTCCTTAAGTAGACGCAGTGGGTAGGGTGCTATGTTCATCCTTAGGTAGACATGGTGGATAGGGTGCAGTGGGCTGGGGGAAAAGCTATTGACAACCTATTTGCTGAACACATCTCTATAGTTCTGTTTCTATAGCAACCCTAATGTGAAATGTGTTGCTAGAAAAACATTAGTTACTATAGAAACAACTTTCCTGTAAGTGAAAAGTTTACTTTGTAACACATGATACCTAATATTAGGTTTTTTCAAGTTAAACCACCCACATGTGTGTTGAAATCAATAAACAGATCATTGTACTCAAGACTGCATAGCTGGCAATGTAAGAACTTGCATGTCTTCCACTAAAACCATCTGCTTGGCTTTGACAGACATCAGACTGACTTCTGAGTAGCAATTAAGACAATAGAAATGCTATATTATGCATGATGCAAGGGACTCTTGAAATAGTTCTATCTGAAATTTTGTTTGAGACCCTTAATTCTGTGGGAAATCGGTCAGTTTTGGGTTTTTGTGGATTGAATTTTTGACATTTAAAAACCCACAAATAGTAACTTGAGTTACTAGGCTGTATCATTTAGACTTACCCTAATGGCCATCGGGACTTTAAAATTGGGGGAAGGTTTTGATTGGCTTTTTTTAAGGTCACTTTTTGAGAATGCCCTTTCTGAAAACAAGGCTTGAATCTGGTTCTTCATGTTCTGCTCTGCTGTATTCTGCAATAATGCTGCTTCCAACCCTAAAGCACTCGCAGTATGGGTAACGGGTATTGACCACTGTGTAACTTGAGGAGAGTGGAAAGCACCTCGGCAATATTGTTGGGCTCTTTGCCTCTGCTTTGGGATCTCTCCAACATGCTTTTGCTTTAAAGCCTGGTCTACACTTTGTGGTTTGCTAGCACAGGAGTTAGCCTACCAGCCTTAGCAGTGTCACGCTGGCAGTGAAAATATCAGTGGAGATGCAGCAACCCTGGCAGACAAATCCTTCTGGTAACACTCAAAGGACCAAAGTCAGCTACGCCCACAAAGTCGTCTCTTGCCAGGTAAGCTGAGCCTCTCAAAAGAGGGTCTGCTGGTCAAGTGCTGGCATCAGACCCGTTTAGGTGTGAAGAAAGCCATCATTGTCATGGATGCTCATTTTCCGAGTAATGCGTTGACTTCTTTTGCTAGGCAGTTTATTGTGTTATAAAGTGCTGACAGCAAAGCACAGTGGTGGAGTTTTAAATGTCACCAAGGTAACGATCATCAGTCACCTCATTACAATTTCATATATAGATCTCTTCTCTTGCAAATATGAGACTTCCTTGTTCAAAAATGATGCAGGGTTTAAGGCTGTTTCTGAGCTGGAGAAGATTCTTCTGTTATTATTCAGGCTTTGCTCTGTATATTGGGCCAATACTGCTTGAGTTTCACTGGTGTGAAACTACTGCAAGTTCACTAGTGCTTCTGGGGGATTTAATGTAAAGGATTTCCTGTCTTTGGTGGTTTTAATTGCTAGCTGGTTTTGAGTGCTGCATTACATGAGCAGATGATAAAACTATAGTAATGAGTTAGCAATCGTAAAAACACTTTCCTATTGTTTCTGTACTTACAGCACTGCATTAGTGAATCACTGTGCTTTACAAAGCATTCCCACGCCTCCTCCTATGAAACAAGTACTGTTAAATATTGTCGTAATTTTATGGTTGAGTACATCAAGCTGCAGGTATAGGAAGCTGTTGTAAGCACTATGTATACCTTGTTTGGAGAGTCCGAGACCTTTGAGAAGGACTTGGATCCTACAGGTTTCATAGACATGAAGTAGGGTGTGAGGAAGTCTGTCACCTTTTCTCTATAAACTAGCTGAAATATGGAAAAGCTTTTTAATTCTGTTAATTGTACTTTTCAGTTTATGGTGAAGTCTTCTAGGAAATAACTTTGGTTCAGAAATTTCTCAACTTTTGTTCCAGGTTTGTCATCCAACTTCTAGCCTAGAGGCTCTCCCTCTGGAGGAAAGATGCTTAAAGGCCACACGTTGCTTGGCTGGAGGGGGGAATTGTTCCTGGAATAATGGTGGATAAACCAGTTAACGTGTACTGTTTTACAGAACATGTAAAGGTTCAGATGTCACAAGAATGAAGGGATGTGGTGTGTGTGCACAAATGCAAAATGAGGTGCAAAAGGAAGCTTTCTGCATGTCTATATTGCCTCCATGAGAGACAGAAGTGTCCCCTTGTTAATAGCCTGGACATGCTGACTACTCTGAAAATAGTCTGCTCTGTGCCCTTCTGCGTGATAGAGCAGCAAATGTGCGTGGCTCCCAGGAACACAAGGTCACTGTGCTCTCTTAGTGTTGTGCTAAATTCTGCAGTTAACTGTATATTTGCCTTGAGGTTGGAGGGAATTTGTAAAACCTGATCCTTGACTGAACAGAATTTCAAAAGGAAAATGGAGCCGTTAAAGGGACCTCTGGTGTAGGCACGTGTTTGTTACCTCGTGGAGCTGGGGAAGGCAGGGTACAAAGGCAGCTTCAGTGGGCAGAGGAGACCAGTGCTGGAAGGCATAGAGGAAAGAATAAAGAAATTGGGGGATATTGTTCCAGAAATGGCATTACTTGAACAAGTGCTACTTCTGAAGGTTAGTACCTTCTCATCAGGTACTGCTAGGTGTCTTTGTAAACAGTCTCAGATTAACTCCTATGTTTGAATGAAGGAAAGAAATGACATCTCCTGAGGGGTTTCAGGATGATTGTTTTTGGGCCTTTTTTCATCAGGTGACTTATACATGCTGTGTGGTTTAGGCCATTTTGGACTTTTAAGTTTAGGAACTTGTAAAAAATTAGAGTTTATGTAATTCCACCAGCCTGATATTTTTAACTTAAATGCTGCAATTGTGAAACTTGGTGCTGCTTTTGGGTTTTAGCTCTTCTACAGTATGTGCCAGCTCTGTTTAATCACTGAATTTCATATGGTCTGATCACCTGCAAATAGATGTCTTGCAAAGTCTTTTTGACTTTCAGAGCCTGGGGAGGTAGGGTGGACCTGGCATGAGTCTGGTCTGGAGCAGCGCTGAGGAGGGGAACGAGGTTTGTGCCTCCTTGTCAGCCTGACAAGCAGATTAGGCAGCCTTCCTCTAAGGGATTCAAAGTCAAAAGGATTAGATTGGCCTCCTGTTTTCTGAAGAAATCTGAAACTTGGAATAGAAATTTGAACACACAAGCTGTTGTTTCTGGACTCCTATAATAGCCTTGTTCTTAGTGCTGCAGGAGTTTTCCTTCAAGCACATTTGTGTGGTGCAACTGTGGCATCAAGTGATTGGCAGGATCCATCTGCCCGTCCTCTGTGTGGGGCCCAGGGGACCGGATAAAAACAAGATCTGTTAATTTGGTGTAAGGAAAATATCATCTTCCTGCTGGCTCTGGTGTATTCCCAGCCCCAGAGTTTCACTTAACTCCTCTCTCCCCACGCTGTGAGGGAGTGCATGCTTCTCCGGCTGGCAGGGCTGACCTAGTGCCTACCTGCTCTGCAAAGCAAAAGGTCCATGAAAAGCTTAGGAAGCTCCTTAGTAGCTGGGTGGAAAAAGGATCTTACTTAGCAATGCAGAGAAGAAAAAGAACTTCCTTTGCTTGCTTAGATGCCACTGAGCAGCGCCCATTGGACTGCTCCCACCACTTCAGTGATTCCTTGGAAGGAAGATGCCCACGGAGATGTGGCTGTAACCAAGAAGAGGCTGTAAAGAAACAAGGGGCAATATTGCAGTGTGTGGTCTTGTTCCTGGTTTGGCAGCATGGTGCCATGTTGTGAATTTGAGCTGAACCAACCTGGACCAACTGGCAACCTGCTGGTTGGGATGGGTAGTTTCTACTCAGTCCCTCTTTCTCTGCAGTTTCATGATGGGGCTGTAGAGGGTGGGACTGGCTACCTGGGCTGTGCTGTTTGCCTTGCAACTGAATGCCATGGACATGGCTGGCTTGTCAGACCCACAAACTGCTCCCTCTATGTCTGTATATCTTAAAGATGTGTAGAAGAGGCCTTACCAGCCTCGTGATATGAGTTAGGGACTCGTATGACTAAGATGTCAGGGGCAGGGTGTAGGTTGAGGATATTTGGGTGGTTTAGCAGTCGCAAACTTCTCAGCATCCCAAAATAACCCAAGGGTTGATTCTTTACAACTCTGTTCATCACTTCATAGGGAAGCCTGAGAGGAACAGTCACCTCAATTCAGTACCACAGAAGAAATCCCAGGAGCTTTGAGCAAGACTGAACTGTGTTTTGCAGATTTCTGTTTGCTATGCTCTGAAGAAACAAAAAAATCCATAACTGGTCTTTGGATTTTTACTGCCACCCTTGATCAACCAAAGCTGTGAACACATCCAGAAGGAATGAAGGCTTGTGTCCAAAAGAGGGGTTGGTAAACAGTACTTCATTGAGACAATGATCACTAGGATGAGCAGAGCTCTCAGTAAGAAAGATTTTCTACTCTATTGATTTTAACTCATGGTTTTCTGGTTTGGCTTTCCAGATGACATTGCTAGATGATGGGTCTTATTCATGCATACCTTGAAATGTGCTTGTATTGGAACATCTCTGTGGTGGTTACTCCTTTGTGAAGCCTCATGGAAGTAAGGGCTCACATAGACAAAGATCTTGGTTGGAGCCGATTTGATCTAGTGGATGGGCAGAAGAGATTTACGGAGCCAGTATTTCAGATCTTTTGTGTTGTGGTTTGTTTAAAGTTTGACCAGTTCTAGGCATTTCACTGAAGATCTGGGGGTAAATTTCAGTATTGCTCCATTAATATCCTTAAAGAAGGGAAAGGAGTAAGAAGCCGTGCTTTTCTGCACTGGTAACTTAAGGACAGAATGTTCTAATTTGGGTATCATAAATTATACCCATGAATAAGCATGTCCTGATTTTGCAGAGGTGCTGAACACTTATAATTCTATTGACTTCAGTGGAAACTGGAATGAGCCCAGTGCATGCTCTGGATAAATCATGTTACGTAACAGAAAAATGATGGTAATTTATGTTCAAGAATCTTTCATCACAGCACTGAACTCTTCTTTGCAGTTTGACAGAAGGAAAAGTTTGAAGAGTTGTGCTGAGGCTCTTAATGCACCTACCTTTGCACCCGCACAGCATTTCTGCTGTGCGGCTCCAGGGCACCTGCCCATGTGCTAACTTTCACCTCTCCCAACGCTGGGCCGCTTTCACAGCATGATGCTACCTCATGTGACATAACATCAGCAAAGTTGAATGCCTGTGACTCTCAGGAAGTTTTGGATGTTTGGTAGCTTGTTGCATCAGAGTCTAGAAACCTTTTTGGCACAAGAGATACCCGTGGCATTTAAACACGCTTTGAACTACCGGAAAGGTGTGTGCAGGTGGCTAATAGTCTGTCTTAGTGTTTGCACCTGCAAAGCCCAGATGTGAGCATGTACATGAATAAAAATACAGGCTGGGAACACAATGTCTTCAACCCTTTATTGTGTAAATCAGGACGCGCTCTCCAGGCTGCTCTTGTGCGATAGCTCCTGCTTTGAGTCCTTTGCCTTTTGTTAGGAAGAGTGGCCAATGTGCGCAATAACCATACATTCCCTCGGTCCCCTCCCAGCGCTGCTGTTTGCTTTCAGCAAGGGTGTCGGGAACGCTGAGTGCAAGTTAAAAATAGAAATAAAAATGAAGTGAGGAAAGCAATCAGAACACCTAAAATCCGGCACTATCTTTAATCATAAGTAGAAAAAATGTATCGAGTGTTGTTTGATCACAATCTAAACACAGCCTAAACAAGCCTTTGAATTTGTAAATGACATGCAATAGAGGTATTTTTAGCTCGTGTTGCTCAGATCTTGAGGAGGAATTTTTTGTATGTTTTAGCTTATCACATTTCTTGCATAATAAGCTCTACTTTTCCACAGCAGTTTAATTTTCTGTGAGCCTATTCTGTATGCAAATAACTTTTCTTTGTGGTCTCCAGTGGCAAGATTATCTTTATTCAGGGTGGATTTAAGGTAAAAAGAACTTTACTGGAGGGCAAGAATGTAATCTCTTCATTTACCTTGTTTGTCTTCCTCAGGCGCATTTTTATTATCAGTTTTGCTTATGTTTTTGTCTTTTCTCAGGTTGAAGTTCCAATGAAAACATGGCAAAAATTCTTCTTGCATCTCTAGGGAGTGCCAAAAAGCCACAGTTCTTGTTGAATTTTCTGATTGAGACACATGCCTTTTTCCCATACTGTCAACATAACTGCGGTCAAAGGAGGGTGCCTTCTGATTTTGCTGGAGAAGGGCTTATTAGCACCTGAACCAAGTCATTGTTACGATACATCTATTGGACTTTCTTTTTTAAGTATGTAGGAGCATGTTTCTCTTGCTTGTAAGACTTCCTACTGAGCAGTTTCATGTTTGAGGCTCATAGACTTTGATAATTCATATCTCTACTTGAGTGTGCTTAGCAGGGTCATATGCTCTATCACCCTTGTGCAAGTAGGAAACGCTCTTTGATAAAATAAATAACCTAGGTTCCTAATGAAAGCTTCCACTGGATGGCTTCTGCTGATAATGAAAGAGCAGCTGAAAAGATCAGTCTTATCTTCGGAGTGTGCCAAACTGGTTGTTTTTTTTTTTCCTGGAAATGAATTCAGGACTTTGGAGTATAGATATGGGACAGCTACGGAAGGCATGTACAGTTTTCACATGATGGAAAGACTGGAGGGAGGCCACAGACAGCTAGTTTTTGGAGGGTTTTCCAAACAAACTGGTACTCAGATTTAGTTTTACAACAAAAGAGAATTAATTCCCTGCTTTAGGGGCCAATGGTCCAGATGCTTCTGTGTTCCACACCCAGATGGTCTATGATGGAAGTACTTGAGGCCTGTGTGCTGGGGAGGAGACTTGCTGTTTGAGGCAATTGTGAGGAAGCAGAAAAGCCTGAAAGAGGCTGGAAAGGCCAAGCAAACTTCAAGGAAGAGAAGGGAAAAGGCAAGAATGGAGGAAGAAGACATGGAGGTAGGCAGTCCTGGAGGAAAGAATTGAGTGGGGGGCTTTCCTCAGCAATCCTCTGCTTCAGCCAAGGTTGTCTCCGAGCTGTGCAGAGCTGCAGTGTAGTGTTGACCTGTGCAGACCACCATGCCATGCATGGAGTGCCGCAGCCATGGGTCAGGATGGCACTGACCCCACACCTCCTTAGGAGATGTCTGTCTCCTTCGTGGAAAAGGAGTCAGGGGCCACGTGGGCAGTGAACAGACCACAGTTTGGAGGCACAGCTTTGGGAGGCTCTGTTGGCTTCCATGTTTCTCATTTAGACTGAGAGCATGTAGTTGTGGGCCAGTGACAACGAAATCTGTCTCTAGGTGACTGATGAACAATAAATCTGTAAATACAAAAGGTGAATGTGATCCCAGTGCTGCTCTGTTCCAGTATCTGAAAACAAATGGACATGCTGTCATCAGCAGAATGGGAATCCTGTATTTTGACTGATAATTAAATTCCTCACTCTTATTTAATATCTGAAGTACAACAAACAATATTCACAGGAAGCGTGGTTCTTCCTCCCTCATTCTTAATGATTAGTCCCAACAGAGGTCTGCTGAAATCAGTTGGATTGATTGCATAATAAATTTCAGGGTTCTTGGCAGTTTCAGTGAAAATTAGAGTACCTAGAGAATTAGAGACTTTGTTTAATTACAGAAATGGCTAGAGTCAGGCTCTGAGCTGCAGTTCAGCTCAGCTTTAGGAACTGTGTTGACTTCAGCCTGGATTTTCTTTACCTGTGTGCTACTGTCCATTTGACATTTTGAGATCTTTGCAATCTCTTCAGTTCATATAGTTGTCATAGGAACTATTTCCTAAGCTGTGTTCTGACTTGTTCCATGAGGCACTTTATTGTATTATAAAGTGTTGACAGCAAAGCACAGTGATAGATTTTTAAATGTCACCAAGGTAACTACTGGCATTCAATTACAGTTTCAGATAAAGATGAATCCTTTCTGCAAATGTGACTGTGTGACAGTCAAATGTGCTGAGGATGAAGGTGATTTGTGATACAGCAATGATTTCTCTTGTCACTTTGCAAGGTTAATTGTGCCCATTCCGTTTTCTGGTAACACAACTGTAACATAGGTTATTGCTCGATTCTTCAGCTAGTGTCTTGATAGACATTGATCACTTGGTATTCTGTTGTTTTGGTTTTGTGTTTTTTTTTTTTTTTTTTTTTATTCTGCTCCATAAATGAGCCTGTCACTTTATGAATAGCAGACCCAGGGCTTATCTCAGTGATGCTCTGTAACACCCAAAGTAACTCTGCTTTAAATGGCATTTCTCTGGGCTTACATAAACATCCCAGAGATCAGAGTAGGAATTAGACTTGTCTGCAAATATCTTGAAGCCTCAGATTGTCTCATTTGTCCTAAGCCTGAGAAGATCAAAGTGCTAGGACTTGTGGAGATTAGGGAGAGTGGACAGCTTGAGAAAAATTTGTATTTTAGAGAGGGGCTTTTTGAGAGTGGGAGAGAGTGAAAGTGCATTTGTCTGTGGGAGATGGTAAGTGTGGGATCTGAGGGATCAAGAAGAGAGGAGAGAAGGGAAAGATAGTAGCAAGATAGTAGGGTAAGAGTCTGGCAGGAAAAAAAACATAGATGGTTTGGTATTAAAGACTTTGCTGTTAAGGTTGGGCTTTGCCGAGTGTGAAAGCTGCTCTGAGGCTGTGGGCAGTTGATTGACTTGTAAGGCAGAAGGCTTCCCACAAGCAGCCCAGACGCCGAAGACATGACCTTTAAATCAGCTGAAGCTCTCATGTGGTTTTGAGGTTGTAGCCATGAAAAGGACTTCTTCCAAGGCCTCCTCAAAAATGCTTGGTGACATGCAATGCTGCTCCTCTGTTACTCTTGACCAATTTGCCTCCTCCCTGTTGCCTTAAATCCATTAGGTCTCAACAGCTTTTCACAGAGTGATAATAATCACTTGGTATCATTAAAGTAAAATTTAGGCTATTATACATTCATTTTTTCTCTACCATTAAGAACGATCTTTACTTTCTCAATAAACCACCCTATCTTTTTTTTTAATTTGAAATTTCACTTAAAGGTAAAAAGAACAGAGCCTGACAATGTCATCGGAGGAAAGTAATTATATTTTAAGGTGAAGTGTTTTGTGAACAGCATCTTGATTACTTGGCAGAGCTAAAAATAGCTGACTGGTTAAATAGCTTATCAGCATGTGGAGACCTGGGAGTAATGCATTTTTACTGTTGCCTAATAATTCCATGCCAAATATTGTCCTAGCGTTGGAATTATAATGGAGGGGGAGCAGGTGGCTTCTTCAAGAGAAGGTGCCCATGATAAAGTGGGTGAAGTAATAGAGTTCTGTCTAAAGCAGCATAAACCCTCTAGCAATTTAACTTACCAGCACGACTTGAGGCATCAATTTTCAGATGGTTTTGTAGTGCAAAACACTTGCAGAAGTTTCGTGCCTGAACCAAACCCACAGTCCTCGGACGAAGGTGTGACAGCAAGCCCGGGCAACCTAATAGCTGGTTGACAGCTGGCAGTCTGGTTCACAAATACCAACACGTCTGCATGCATGCCGCTGCACTGTGCGTATTCCTTCTGGCAGCTGCTTTTTCAGGAGGATGGAAGGTTCCCTGAGTAGGTTTGGTCCAGGCTTGGTCCTTGTCATGGCTGCTCAGGGCAGGGGGAAGAGTCCAAGAGCATCCTCCATGTGATTGTTCTCAAGCCTGTCTGAAGGGTGGAGCTGGTATTTCATACAGCTTAGAAGAGGCAGAGAGCGCCTGTCCATTAGGAGAGAAATCTTGACGTTCTGAGTAAATTAAGTAGATTTATTAGCTTAATTGAATGTAAAATGTAACAGTTCATGACAGAATGTGTTTTAGTCACCTGAACAATGTTTTCTGGCCCCGTTCTTTTGCAGGGCACACACGTGTCTACCTGCTGCTCTGTGTAGTGAAAAACTTGATCTCCGACAGACATTTTTTGCCTAATACAGGGGGGATTAGTTGTTGGTGTCGGTGTCCAAGACTTACTGCCTGCTTGGCAAAGCTATTGAGACATAAGCCAGACTGTGCTTTTTTCCCCAAAAAAAACTTAAAACAAATGTGAAACTCCCTACGATAAAAGGGAAATATGGGCAAACCGCAGAGATGTACAGAGCACTTGTCCTCACTTGACAAGTAACATGAAATCCAAACAAAGGACTGGGATTTCTGAGGGATTTGCCATGTAAGGAGCCCAGTAGAGAGACAGTATTTTCTGCCAGGACAGTTTTGTTTGTTTTTGTTTCTTGTAACATGGGGAGTTTTTCTCCTTGTTTTAAAGTTGTGTTTTAAATTTTTTTTTAATCATCATAATCCCCCTTTCATCACGAGCCTGTCTACCAACAGAACATTTGTCCTTCTTAATGCAACTGTTTCCATCCTCCCTCCCTTAATTTTCCCTCCCAGGCACACTCTTATTTGGATTTCAGTCCTTCAAGGAATACTACACTGGGAGGGATTATGCTCCTCAGATGTCTCCATCGCTGGATAATTCCCCTGGAAAAAATGTAATTACTGAGGAATTTTTGCTGCTGCTTTCTTTTGAGGAGATAAAGGGGGTGAGATTCTAGAGAACTTTTCTCTTTGGAGAGAATTTCTCTTTCCCTGGGAAAGTGCCATGGGGAGAATCCATTTGGGAAGGGGCACTGTCACTGTACATCTCATCTGTGTGGATACGGTTGTGCTTCTTGTCTGGTACAAAACCTAGTGACTGTGCAAACAACTTGGGCAGCTATGCATATAGCAATTAACTCTCTCCTTTTGCCATATGGTTAAGGGAAATGAACTCTGTTGTCATTACCAAGACAGGTTAACAGCAGGAATCCCATGTTTCTAAGCAAGCTGCTGTAAATGGCAAGGACCTGGTTAGCTCACATGGATGTGGATTCTTATGAGCTCCATCTTAGGAAAGTCAGATGAATGTTTTACTTTTTTTCCCACTGAAGAGTGACCTGGTTACTGTGAGCTGCTTGCACTCTCTGTGATAGTATGAGGTCACTGCCTGATTACAGTAGATTGATGATGGGGTGTTTCAATTTGGTCCATAGGAAGGACCGTTACATACTTGGTATTGGCATAAGTTCTCAGGTGCAACTCTATTATACTCACTTGAAACCTCTTGTTCCTGACAATGTTCAGTCTTAAAGGAAACAGTATTGTAGGAAGGGAACTAAAGTGGGACTGAGAAGAAGACTTAAGGATTGATAAACTGCTATGTATCTACATGAAACTGAAGTTTCTGTACTGTTTAAAGGCATTTCTTTGTTTAGTTTTAATATATTCAAAACGTTTAGATACTTTTCCTAATGTTTTGAAATATTTCTAGCAAGAAAAATGGAAATAGCATTGTTTCTCATCTCCTTCTTCTGCCTCTAGGTAAATTCTCATGAGGTTATATTTGACAATTTCTGAATCTTAGTTCAACAGCTCTTCAGGGTATTTGCTGTTAAACACACAACTTGTTCAGAAGCTCTGTTAGATTTGAAGCAATCCAAGCAGAGAAGAAAGCAGATGGGAGGATCCACTGAGTGGTTTTTGTTTTTAAAGAACGCAGTGACATAGTAGAAGTAGTTCTCATTTTGCTTTTGCAGATATGTATCTAAACTAGTGATTAACTGATTTATTCTGTAACTTTACACTTCATTAGACAGAAGTCTTATGTACACTGAAGCACTCCGGTCCTCTGAGGATTTTTTCTCAAAATATATAGTTCTCAAACTCCTGAAGACAGAGCTCTGCAGACTGTTGGTGAATTGCGGTCTCTGGCTTCAGAGGTACCATGTTATTCGGGAATCTTGAGTTCTTCTGGGTCTGATGTCCATGTAGTCACCTATGCAGCCTTTACCTGACTCTTTCAGGCTGCAAACACTTCAGAATGATTATTGTCCTTGTCCACTGCTGAGCACAAGTGAGTTTCTTCTATTAAAGGGTCGTCTTGACTATTCCAGTACCATTATTATATTTACAATGCGAAGATTATTTAAAATCAGATTGAGAAGCCAGCTTGGCCAAACAGCATTCTACATTTATATTTACAGTGGTTCAAGTGACAACTAAAAAAAAACCAAAAACCCGAAAAGGATCTGTCATGTGGTACTTAGCCTGACTATCTGAACAGGAGTTGTCTCTTTCAGGGTCACACACTGCCAGAGAGTGCTAGTGTTCCTGATGAGTAGGAACTGGCATTCAGCTTTATAGGAAAGCTGTCATATAATGTAGCTGCAACATAACTAGCCAGGAAAGGCTGGTTAAGATACAAGCGCGGGCTTTTTCTTTGTTTTTTTTTTTTAGCTGAATATTGAGAAACTCAACATACAAGAAGGTAAGAATATGTATTTTAATTACCACTGTTTTTTCTGGCTTCTTCGTTAGTTTAATTTCTGAATTGGTGCAAACTGGATACTATTCCAAGTTAGGAGAAACTCTAGAGTAGGTCCTGATGTGATTTTTGTGGTGTTATTGTCATCAGTTTTCTTCTTATCTTCATGCATGGTGGTGCATCCCTAGCTGGGAGATTTGGACTGTGAGCAGGAGAAATGGCTGCAAAATGCCTGCAGTGTTGTGCTGTTGACGGCTGAGTCTTGTGGCTGGGAGAACACTTTCAAACTATGATGCTTGCAGAGGAGAGTTTAATTTCCTCATAAATATGCATCCCAAAGGATGATTACCATTGAGCGCAAATGAGGTCTGAACCAGGACCTCACATTTCAAGGTGAGCTTAGGGCAGCATCTGCAAGCAAATAAGGCTTCCCAGAAACAACTCCTTTCCTACCCAAAAAAAGAGATGTGACTGTGTATGTGAATGTGTGCACACATTCACGTACACTTTCTTTGTCTTTCTCTCACATTCACATCCTAATTTGGAAAGCAGAATGAGCTGGAAGCTAAAATGCTGAATTTATCTCCACAAGTGTGAATGGAATGGCTTTATTTTTTTGTATAGTCTTTGCCTGGTATATGTTCTGAATAGGAAAAATGAGAGCTGGTAAAATATGAATTAAATCTTAAGCAAGCCAATATAGTCATTAAAAGGAATGGTGATGGTCTTAATTAGCAGCATATTAACATGCTGCAAGCACCAGCAGTTCTACCGAGTTGCTTGGTCTGGCTGATTCACCTGTATTTACTACTAATTAATGAAATGTTACAATCATTAATGCTCTTTGCAATTTCCTTATAGGGAATTTAATTGTGTAAAGACTTACAGCTGCACTAAACTTTAGTGCTATAATAAGACCTCATACATATGGGGCTGCTGGAGTCATTTCACTGGTAATTAATAGGTACTGAGCTTTCTGTCCCTATGGTAGGATGAGGTGACTCTGTACTACCCTTTGATTTTTTTTTTTTTTTTAATATTTACATAATGTCTCTACTGTTTGGAAAGCATCTGCCAAACAAACATCTGTCATGTCAGAAGCTGAGCAGAAGTTTGTCAGAAGAAAAGCAGAAGTTTGTGTCCAACACGAACTGAAAGATTTGGATCTGTTTAGACAAGACCTTGGTTGTGTTTGAAAATGGGTTTCATGATAATTAAGAACTTTCATTCTCAAACTCTTTAATAAAATTGAGAAGCCACTTAAACATTCTCAAGAGCAGCTTTTTGATTTGTACCAAATTAATTAGTTTAATAACCTCTAAAGAACCAGATGTTGAATTACAGTATAAATGAAGATGGTCCAGATTCTTGTTAGTCTGGGGTTTGTTGTTGTAGTAGTATTTTTGTTTTGTTATGGTGACGTGAGACTGTCCATTAAAGAGTGATGTTGGAGTTTGGTCTGTTTTAACCTAACAGCGAGGTATAGTAAATTCAACTTTCAATATGTTTTCTCTTTAAAGAAACTAGCAGGATCAGCTATAGTTAAAGTTGGGCCCAAAGCAAAGTCTTAGATTCACATGCTCTTCAGATGACAACATCAATTTTGTGATCCAAATGTAAGCCCTTTAAGGTCCTATATCTAGCAAAACATAATGTTAATAAGTTTTTAAATCATTGCCTGTTGTTAATGTCTTTTTCATCCAAAGGCCTCAAATACTGTACATGACTGTGGTGTCAGTATCTGATTAAAACAGAAATAGAAGTTTTGTAATTACCTTTCCAGAATTATGTTCTTAAAGGGAGATCACATATCGGATTGAATCCACTGAAATCATACACCCAGAATAGCATGTGCTAAATACAAGCTGTGCTATTAAGGTGATGTTTGGTGCTGCTAATATCAAAAGAACATGGTAAAGTATCATTATTAACTGTGACATTGAGTATACTGTTTGACTGTAGGTGGGACTGTGGAGTTGAAGCCCAAGTTTGTATATAAACAGATTTCTAAGTACGTCCTATATAGTAAGTATATACAGAGCCCATCTTTCTTATTCAAAGATCTTTATCTGGGAGAGGGGGACCCTGGCTAAGCCAGGGTTTTCTGAGGAGGAGAACTGCAGCTCACAACTTTCACAGTGACAGACTTTGGAGACGATTGTTTCGTTTTAGTTGTTCCTTTATCCTTTCCTCCTTTTCTGTGCTCTCAGACAATGTCAGACTCTTTAGAGTGTGGGAAGTTTCAATAATGAAACTATTGGCTGTAGGTAACTTTGTGAAAGGAAGATGATGAATTAACGGTGTTTGGAATAACTGAAAAATCAGTCTACTGCTGATGAAATTTGCCATTTTCCCTGTGTCCCTATCAGAAGTAGAGGTGGGGGGAAAAAAAATTTGCTGTCTTAGTTTTTCCATTAAGCTCAGACAGTTTTTCTTCTTAATCTCAAATGTTCTGGACAGTATCAGCCTGCAACTCAGTAGTGCCATGTGTGCATTAAGTTGTCATAATAATGCAGAGGAGATCATCTTATAGTCATTGAGGAAACTGTTTTACTTTTGAAAGCTCATTACATTGCAGCTGCTACAGTACAGCCTGTGTGGTATGTCTCTGGATGCCCAAAGCACATGGGCTACAACTCCACGGCTGAGCAAACAGCACCTCCCTTAGTCCTGATTTCTTTGTGTTCTTGGTCAGTGGCTCAGCAGGTCTCTCCCCATCCACTACGTCAGTACATCTCTCTCCCACGTATCACCCTGAAGAGGCACTGCTCATCTTAGTCTTGTTGCCTGTTGGCCTTGAATGTCAGGTAATAAAAATAGCTTGTTTTCATCTGTTGGAGGAAGTGATTAAAAACAATGCTCGTAGTGGAGTTTGCAGAAATGTTCAGGTTGTCCACGATGCTGCTTTTAGAACATTTAATTGCAAATCAACATTAAGGAGTAAATAGATGGGAATGAAATCCTTGAGCGTTTACAGTTGGTTGCCACCCTTTCTACTTGTGAGTTGAGAGTGTGACAAAGCGGGCAGAGTCCAGGGGAGGTACACCACTGGTGTGCCCATCGCTTATGAGGTACCTGTAGTAGAAGAGGAGCTATTTGCTTGTTTTCTGTCAGCAAGTTACTCCACAAGCAGTCTCTGCTAAAATACTGCTGACTCGAATGGGGAGATCCAGTGTTCTGATCCTTGTAAAACCTTTGAACTGCAAATTATGTGGTTAATGTTAAGTGTAGGAGGAGCTCTGGTGCTTCCTAGGCTGTGGAGCCGCTCTCTGATTAGCTCCTGGCACCTTTTTCTTTTCTTGCTCTGTGAAATTGGAGTTCTCGATTTCTTGTCACCTCACTTCAGTATCCCAAGCTCTGACTGCTCTGTGGGCTGGCAGGCTCAGCAATTAGTGCTTTTCATTATTTGACAGAATTTACATCATAATTCTACTCTGCAATGGTAGCACAACTTTTTAATTTAGGGATCCTGTAGACTTCTATGTAAGCTAATTAGATGAAGGTCTTAAAGATATTAGTGAAAAGGAAATTGCAATTTCTCAGTCTGGTAAACTGAGACACATTGACATGTAGGTTTTACGAGGTAAATACAAAAGAGAAGGCTATTTATCTGGCTGACTTGCAAAGAAACAAACAAGTAAACAAATAAAAAGGCTCTGTGAAAATTAGAGTTCCTGTGTACAAAAAGCTGAGGAGATGTGTGTGGCTGGCTTACACGTTCAGGGTCCTAAAGCTGTCAAATGCAGGATCACATCTGTGGGGATGATGGAGAATTTCCAGCTCCCCATGCAGTCTGTGCCCTGGTTAGCAGGTCATCTGCTGGGATCAGCTAAGTGTGGCTCATCTGGTCTCTGTCATGGCAAGTCCTTTGGACTTCTTCTGAGCTGACTCGTGGCTCTTGTCCCGAGCAAACCGTGTTCCTTCACGGTGTGTGTGCTCTCCTTTTGTGAGCACGTGGGTGGAGCCCGTGATACTGTAAAAGCCCTTTTTAGTTGCCTTATTTTGTGTAGATCTGTACGTGCATGGTACACAGCAAATGCTTTGGTCTAATGAAGAGCTTGATGGGCTTGTAAATAACCTGCTTTTAAATTCTAAGAAATTACAGGCTGCCTCAAGTGAATGCACAAGCCAGGCTGATGTGCGAGGGGGGCATTTGCAATAGCTGGTCCCTGTGACTTGCCCAAGGCTCCACACAGGGCTAATAACAGGCATTAGACAGGACGAGTCTGGGCCAGGTACTGCTGAATAGTGCAGTGCTGGCCAAGAAAAGAGTGGGGCAATCGGTGACAGAATTACGTGTCGGAGGCTCAGTGTGCTCTTTGCTCTGCACGTCTAGTAGCATTTTTCTCGCGTGCTTGCCACCACCCCACTAAGCAAGGCAGCCTTTCGGAGATCCTGTGTGGTCTTCAGTGCTGTGGGATGTGTCTGCCTGTCACTCTCCCATGGTACCAGGAGGTCACGGACCACAGGGTGTGCTCTGAAAAAGCAGCTGCTTTAAAGGAGATGGTGAGGGAGAAGAATGTCTTTTCTAAAGGTCAGCTAAACCTCTGGAGCACTTACAAGCAGGGGAAATTATAGCTTTGGTCTCTCAGTAGTGGGCTTTGCAAGAGGATGAAAAGAACAGAGGTGCGTTACAATGGGCTCCAAATAAAAGTCTTTTAAACATTGCTATTAGAAGGATTTCTTTGGGCATAAAAGAAAGGCAGCATTTTGGTGTGGAATGTTCCTCACTTTTAACAAGTTAAATGGCTCCCTTGATTATATAGGCTTGCTTGGCGGTTACTGGAACTGCATATTAACTCCTCCAGTAAGTCTGATGCTGCCTGCAGGTTAGATAACATGAAGTCTGAACTTGCAAGCCTGGCCAGCACTCATATTTCTCACTTTCATCCTCTTGCAAAAAGCTGATGTGATTGCATGTTTATTAGGTGCTGATACAGACTTAAGATCTGTGGTCAGATTGGTTGTGTGAAGTTACTGTCCTTCTCTTACAAAATTTCCTACAGCTTTATAGAAAAAACCCTAAGTATTCAGTACAATTGCTGTCTGATCCTCGCTTCTTCAATAGTAATGATGAAAATCGTTCAGAAATGTGTTAGAAACAAATATCCTTTTTGCAAATTGCACGATGTTATTGGATTTGACTTGATGCTGGGAATGTAGTAGCACTGAAGAGAAACTGTTACCACAGGGAACTCTGGCTAAAACACTTGCAAACCTCAAAACCAATAACGTGAGTAAAAGTTTGTCTTCAGCACCAAGTATGTTTGCAAGTAGAGAATAATGCTCTGTTTCAGGGCACAAGCTCTTCACAGCAGCGTTTGCGTTTTCACTCTAATCCATTCTCTTAAGGTTCTGTCATTGGTTTCAAAGTCTCCCATGACTTCGGGGTCCTCAAGTCCTTTCTGCCATTTGTACAAGCTTAACCTTGACAGCACTATGACATGAAATCTTTAAGGTATCCTATAAACATGGCAGCATACAGTATATTGCAAGTTCTTCCTCTGTTGGAGAGAATGGTTTCTCTAGCATCTTGAGCACAGAGCAGCTAAGGATCTCGGGGGCTGTGCTAAAACGCTCGGCAGTGCCGCGGTTGTGCATCGACTCTTTGAATGTTCCACTACGTGGCTCCCAGATGTAAATATAATTTACAAGAAAAATAATGAATGTCAGGTGGAATTTGGCTAGAAGCTTACTACTCTGGCCATTAGTTTTCAAGGTGAATGTAAAGGCATAACAAATTATAACTACTTGTTTTCATTTTACATAAGAAGCTTCCAACTAAACTGGAAAGAATTTAATGTTTCTGTATTTGAATGCATGGTGCAGTGGTCTAAAACTTGCTCTGAGTTTCATTAGTGGCATTGCAAATGACTAGTTACAAGATTTCAATGCCTGAATCTTTTTTTTATTTTAGGTTAAAAGACAAAAATGCAGATTAAGGATTTTAGACCTGTTTTGGAGAGCTGACTTCTTCTGGATCTAGTCTTTGACAACTGGGTAATGGCCATATTCCTGATCTATATTCCATAGCAGGTAAATTTCTTAAGCCTAATGTAAGTGTGACAAATAACATCAGATGTATACCCACAGGTATTTTGGAGAACTTTATCTATGGCCAGGTTGTGTGCCGTGTAGCTTGGCTGAGAAAGTCATACAAGATAGATGTCTTGGCGCTAGGTTCCTCGTTTCTTTTAAAGCTATTTTTCAAAAGAGTGAACGTTGTCATATGAATGACAGTTCCTAATCTTCTTTGGTCAGCTTAATCCCTATTCTGCGGACTGTTAGTGTTGAGAATGAGTGCTTCGCATTGGAATAGGAGAGACTGAGCACTTTTAATACGGCCTCTGCCATTAGGTTGTGCAGGACTCTCAACCATTTATTGAAATACTATCTGAATCTGTTTCCATTCTTCTTGAGTGAGTTTGTGGTTGGCAACACGGCTCACCATTTGCTCGTACTATTTTCTGTGTGCCTGAATAGAACTTGTGAAGAAAGTCAAATTCCAAGTCGGTCCTTCCCTTAAAGAGCAAGTTATAGACTAGGTCCTACTCTCACACAAGTCACAAGGATATTAGTGTGTTTTCCCTGGATAACAGCTTCTTAAATGGGAAACTGATTCATGAATTCAAATTATAATCTGCGGTTGTTATAATATGGTTTGTGCTGTTATTTATTGTGAGTAAAAATTATTAATAAAATATGTCTTAATAAGGATTATTAGATAATCATAATATTTTCAGCTAGTCTGTACTTTCTTGCTGTCCTCAGTCAATGGACTAAAGACAATCTGTTCATTGAAAGCACTCATTTCAGGAAAGTGTGATTAATGTATAATTAACAGTTCATGTCCTGAAAAGTGCTGTCAGTATCTGCTGCCCCGTGAATTCATAGCTTGCAGAATAGGTCCATCCTTCAAATTACTACAGACTGATATGGTTTGTTCCTTTCTATGTTTGTTCTCACAATGTCCAACCGTTACCTCCATCTATTTTGCAGAACTTTGCATCGTGCAGTCAGCTGTACAAATTGAATGATATAACTTCTACTGCATAATCAAAAGGTACACAAAAAGAATATAATTAGTGTATCTTCTAGTACATACATTTGGACTCTGCACCTCCTATACCAAAAGCTCTAGAATGTCCATAGCTCACTACATATATATATATATATATATCTATATATCTCCATCAATCATACAGCAGGTGAAGAGGCTGAGAGGAGGGACTCTTCAGCCTGGAGAAGAGAAAGCTCAAGGAGGACCTTAATGTGTACACATACCTGATGGGAGTGGGGTGGGGGGAGTAAAGATGGAGTTGGACTCCTCTCAGCGGTATCCAGTGAAAGGACAAGAGGCAATGGGCACACACTGAAATACAGGAACCATTTGAACATGAGAAGTGTTTTACTGTGCAGCTAGTCATATGCTGGATCAGGTTGCACACAGGAGTCTTCATCCTGGGAGATATTAAAAACCCAGCTGGACAAGGTCCTGAGCAACTGTCTCTAGTTGGGGTGTTGGTCTAGACTCTGTTCAGATGTCACTTCCAACAGCAACGCTTGTGTGATTCTGAAACGCGCAGAGGTGGCTTTATGCAGATACTGCTCTCTGTAAACATACTGGTATTTTTATTGTCCAGGTAAGGCATAATGAGGGGGAGAGAGCATAGGACTGAAACGGAAAAACTGTGTGGTGATGCATTTTTAACAGAGGGAAGTGTTTGTTATCAGTCTTATTATTACTTAGCACCTTTGCCTGACTCAAACTGCTGTTTCTCCCCTGCTTGTTCTAGCTGTGTTCACTTTAGTCACAATGTCACTTAGATCCTGGCTTCGCAGAGGGTTCTGGGAACTCTGGAAATTCACATCATAGCAATAATGGGAGAATATTCTGGGGTATGTCTGGTGAAGCTGCATGGAGTCTACTTATTCATGCATGCTAAGCTGGTGTTATGGCCGGCTAGAAGACATATCTATTCCATATCCATATGTTGTTTGGAGTGCTCTTGTGCATGGAAGCAATAGGGTCTCCAAGTGTGCTAAGGAAAACCATATGTTTTTCAGGTTGGCAGGCTTTTCTGGTATAGACAAGTCTGAGGAGAAATTGGGGTATCTGGAAATGAGTAATGAGATCTGTCAATCTTGTGCATTACACCTCAGTGTGACTCGTGCAGCTGAGCAAAACGATAGCAGAGAGTCTCTACTTTGTGTAACTTCATGAAGGAGTAAGAACCAGAGAAATAAGCTGCTTAACCTACAAAACAGTTTTGAAACAAGACCAGAGGCACATCAAGTGGCTAGGCATAAGTTTAAGCCTTGGAATTAGTAGGTTTCTAGCAACTCTAACTCATAAATGCATCATCACTGACCATTTCCAGATGAATATCTGGGGCTTTTTACAACACTGAAATACTCAGCTTAAAGACTGTAGATGTCACGGCCTCCCTGCAAAAGAGCAGTGAGAACTTTTTTGCCTTGAAGGCTTTATTGAGACAAGTTCAATTTGGAGGCCTGTAAATATTCAGGGTATCATTTTAAGTATTTAGGACATGGGGAGCAGTCCGTGTTCCTTGGAGCATCCAATTCTTGTTCGTTATCAGAATTGTAAAATCTTCTGTCTTGTTCAGGAATAATAAAGGCGTGCATTCAGTAACAACTTTTCTGGGCCAAACGCCAGCAAAGAAGTTCTAGGAACTGTGACAACAAAGTGTTGGGGCTCCTCAAGGGAAAAAATATCTGCTGAAAATGAACAAGCTATATCAAACTTTAAATGGTGGAGAAATCCAACGGAATGCTAAGAGGCATCCATTATTGATGAGAACCGTACCTCGGAAGACAGAACTCCGTGTTTCTTGCTGCAGCACCTGTTCTAGCTTTTCCAAGGCAGCATGCCAGACCTGCGTTTCCATTTGAAAGACTTTCAGATCTGTGGTATTTGACACAATTTGCCCTTTCGCATTCCCTTTCACTCAACTGCACTTTCTCCAAGCAGTTTCTGGGCCTGATGTTATATTAAAAAGGGCAATTTTTGTTGTGTAAATAACGCCTGATTTTTTTTAGCAATCTTCAGCTAGGTTGACATTTTCAGAACTAAAAATTATGAAAATAAAAATGATTCAATATGCAGAGTGAGCAGGCAGAAGGCTTGCTAGTAAACTTTTTTTGGTTTACTAGCAAGTAAACTCATACCACGAATTGTTCATGAGTTATGTCTTGTCAAGACTTTCCAAAAATGTAGAACAAACACGTAAAATACATAGGAACTGTTGTACATAGTACAAAACAGTGCCAGTGGATCCTAACATTTGAGCAGACCACCTGGAGACCTCTGTAGCTAACAGTGCTCCAGCTGCTGGGTCGGTAACAGGGGGACGAGGCTGTCATTGAAACAGGAATCCATAATATGCACACAGTGTTTTCCAGTGCTGCCAACAGACCTTTCTGTGCCTGGGCTTGTTTAGGGTAGGAGCTGAGGTCTGTGATAACTCTTTCCTTTTTCTGGACCGCTTGTGTATAAGAAAAAAATCTTACTTTTTAATATGGAAATGAATATTTTATCCTTCACTTCAGATGGAGCAGAATCAAGCCCTTATGCTTAAAATAGGCACTGTTCTGATATAGTACGTTTCTAGTAAACTTCTTGTGGGTAATGTTTTAGTATCCAGGTACATTGTACAATATTCGAAAAGTTAAATAATTTGTAGTGCAAATCCCGTGCTGCTGAAAGCCTAAGTAAATACTAAGATTCCACTTTCATGAGTATCTCCTGGCTAGGATATTTCCAATTCAAGAAACCACCCCTTTCATCTCCTACCTAAACAGTTTTTATATTTGGATCAAGATTGTGTTTTACTACATACTGCACAAATGTTTAAGAAGATATAGTTTCTTCATTGAGAAGCTGACAGTTGTCTCAATAAATCCAGTGTTGCTAGGTTTAGAAAAATATTATATGTAAAAGAGAACTTCCATTTGATCCACAGATTGCTGGTGCAGATAGCTGTGGCACCAATAATACTCGTTGTTTTAATATCCCAGAAAATTAACTGTCAAATACAGAAGATGGGGCAGGGGGGTGGGAAGCATTTGACTCCTCCTGAATCTCAAGGTGAGAGCAGAGTGATTTCAGTCACTGCAGGAAATAATCACAGGTTGCAACTCCTGTAAAGGTTGTGTCCATTGCAAGTGGTTTTTTCCCCCTCTGTGAGTAGTATATCACCAATGTCCCTCTTAATTCATGAGAAGAGCAGAGTTTTTGTAGGCCAGCAAACAGAGTCTGCGTGTGGGTTATCATGAAATGCAGAAGTACAGCAAATGTAATTGTTTTTCCCCTAGCACCTGTATTGACTATATTGATCTAAAAGAAAATTAGGTTTTCTAAAGTTCAAATGTAGTTTAATGTCACTAGAGTGAGACAGATCTTCTCCTGAAGCCTGAACTGCTCAGTGACCGTTTTGTGTGGATTTACCCTGCGGCAAGAAGAATCTCTGTGGTTCAGTCAGAGGTAAAATGACCAGCGAGGTAAGTGTTAGCTGCACAAGGGCTATTCAGTATTGCTGTCCACCTTATGCTGAAAACAATAAAGATTCTGGCAGGGGAAGGGAGTTGTAATGAACATAGGTAGATGGTTGAAAACAAATGATCTAAGACAAGCTGGCAGTTTTGGGATGTTTAGACTGCACATTATTTATTGCAGTCACTTCTTGGACGTGTTTGCATGTGCTCCTGTTCTAGGACAGAGCATCTGAGGAGTGTCCTTCACTCAGGTTGGTGACAGGTAGTAATTCAGACAAAGCACCATTTACCTGTAATTAAAAACTCAAATTCACATCTAAATTCCCACTTAGAACTAAAGTTACTTGAATTTCATCATTGCTGTGACAAATGTTTTAAGGTTAGTAAATCCAGTGTTCACCCTCCTTTCCTTCTGCTATAGATATGCCTAGAGAGATTATAACATACCATGCAATAAATTACTTTGCATCTCCTGTCCAAAATTCCCAAGCACTTTGCAGACATTAATGCATAGTTCACAACACTCCTGTATGGCACTAGGAAAAACTGTAATTAACATTTAACGAAGCAGGAATTCATTCACGCGGGCAGGTGATATGCCAACAGTACAAGATGAGAAAGTAGCAGAATAAGGATGTGGCCAAGTCCAGCCTGACTGCAGTTATTTTGGGCAGTTATTACTGTCTCACGTGACAGAGCACGTACTGTCTGTACAGGGAGTGCTAAAGGAGAAGAGAGCTGGGTCTACCACCCAGGCTTAAAAGCCCATTTTATTTTATTTGCAGTCCTAGGTGTCATGCACAATTGTCCTTGAGAACAATCCTTAATGGTGTGTTTATCCAGAAAGAGGTGGAGATCTCATTCTGTGCAGAGTAAGTGGTCAGTGGATACAGTGGTATGAAAAGAGCAGACGTAGGCTTAAGGTTGGGTCATCTCATGGTGTTCAGCTGCTTTGTAATAATCCTTCATATAGTCTCCTCTTATGCTAGAGGATCAAATAATGCAATAAAGCTACAATCAGAAATCCTGCAGGCAGAGTGCCATGCAAAATCTCTTCATAAAAGGCTCTCTCAGTGGATGATATTTCTTGGTTTTGCCCAAGGTGAAGAATTCTTCACCTCCGTGGCTCTTTCACTGGGTAGTTTTGTTTATTTCTCAATTTTGGATGAAAGACTTACCTGTTTTGCAACAGGACAAGAAAAATAAATTTGCCAGAGGAGCAAAGGGAGAGCTAGAGGGAGCTTCTTGATCAGGATCCTAAAATTTCCATTTGAAAAAAGTCACAAGAATTTGGAAACTTCTCCGGCTTCCTTGAGCAGTGCACGAAGCAAAGCATCTTCAAACAGGAGAGTTTCCAACCCCATTAGCTGTCCTTCTCCAACCGGTCAGTGAAAGCATTTCTTTCTTCTTGCAATTGTTTCTGTGCCAACCTTGGAACTGCAAGTCGTGTCACATGGGAAAACACTTAACTTGGCAGGATTTGGGGTTGGACTCAGTTAAAGGGACAGACAAGTTCAATCTGTTCTTACTTCACCCACGTTGGCCCACCAGTCTCCAACCTTAACGTCTCCCTTAACTCCCATTTGAGCAGTTGCATACATATACACAAACTAGCTGAGGAGGCAAAGTTGCAAGCTTGGCCATTCCCTCTTTTGGACTTTTCTGAGACAAAGGTTTTTACAGCTTCCTGTGGTGCAGCCTGGTTCCAGGAGCTGCTGGCCTGCTCCAGGGATGCTCCTAGGTGCATATGGCCAGGGGACCCCACGTGGGAGCTGGGACCCCGGGCTCACCGTTTTGGGAGCAGCCTGGAAAGGTATTCAGAGTTGTGTCAATGCAACTGGTCTGCAGTAGGTATCACAGCCTGTGTTTAATTTCAGAAAGTAGTTTTGCTCTTCCTGAAATGCCTCCTTTGTGATTCCCTTTTGGTAGAAAATTTCTAAAACTTCAGGTTTTCTGTTCAGAATCAGAAGTAAAGTTTTCCAAATTTTTTCTCAATTTCCTATTAAAATTGTGTCATATTTTGATCAGCTCTCCAAACCTGAACCACACCACATACTCTTTCTGGTATGATTTACAGATGGCAGGATTCAGGACAGTTTCTCTGCTCACTTGTAAGCAGGAGTGGGCTCAGTACAGAACATCTCCTGATGCTGAAAGATCCCCTCCTTATTTCTGTCCTCTGTTCCCAGAAGTTTGTGCACCTTTTAAAAGAACAAACAAACTTACTTGCTCCACTGAAGATGGAGAAGTAGGCATGCATTATTCTTTCCTGAAGGTGGTGGTTGTTCATTTGTATACATTATAAATCTGCTATTCTCTTGAAATGCTGTGTGATGTAGCTTCTTCCTATTATCTTCCCCTGGGAAGGAAAAAGAAAACATGTATTGAATGTCACAAAGCATGGCATACCTTTTTGCAAATTCTGTTTGTTTATTCCTTGTAACATATTGAACCTATCTACACATTTTGCCTCCAAAGTGTGAATTTTCAGTCAACTAAGCTTTCATCCTATTGTATAGTCTGGGGTTTTTCCCCCTTGAGAAGAGCGTACCTGAAGTTTCCAAGAAAATTGTGACTTAGATGAGTCACATTTAATTAAAGCAGTGAAGAGATCTATGCTTATATGGTTAACTGCCCATTTTATTGGGTACTCAAATTAAGTCCCTAGAGAATCATAGGAGACTTGATTTAGTTTTTTCCTCCAAAGCTTTATAGTGATTGTGACTTGGGACTTGTTCTTGTTTCTTCTTTTAATTAAGGACTGAAAATATATACTGCCGTGAAACATCTGGCATAGTCTGCCTCTCTGTTGCAAAGTAATATGGTCTGGTATCTTGTGCTTTTTGTCAGTCATAAATAACTTCTGTCTCTCTAATATTCTGAGCTCTGTGGGTTTATTTGACAAATATTATCACCAACTACTTGAACAGAAATGTCAATAAAACTTTTACAGTAGTCTCCAGAAAACTTCTTGCCTTTATTCACTGCAAGCTTCAAATTACAATGCTTAGCAACTTCAGCCTGAATTTTTTTGAATTATCTATTTATTCATTACAATATTTCATATTCTATAGGTGAGTTGCTTATTTCATTCAAACACAATCTTTTACTATCAGCTATTCTTCTCTACAGTAGTTGTTAAATCTGAATGTCTTATAGTAATTCCTGATGGCTCTTTCCTTTCTGCTTCACACGAAAGGTCTGACAGTGTTTTGTACTTAAAAGCGAGAGTGTTATACTATGAAATGCTAACATTTGCAATTTGGGCTTGATTCTGTAGAAGCAAGACTTGAGAAGTATAAGCATGTTTTTCTGGGTTGGAGCCACGAACTACAGACTGGCAGGAGTAATTTCAAGATAGTAAAAGGATTTTACTGAACCTTAGGCAAAGCTCAGGGTAGTTTCAGCTGAGGACTGCAGCCATTAGCCAAACGGGTGAGTTCCTCATGAATAAGCACTTGTACCTTCCAGCAATAATTGTTTTTGCTAAATGTTAATAAAGAGGAGGGAAGGATTAGGGTTTGAACACAAGTTGGTTTCATTTACCACCAGGATTTGGATTCAGGTACAGTACACCATCAACCACCACCATAAGCATGGCAGTAGCTTTATTTCAGGAGAGAGTCAAGAAATAATTATTTGGTTTAATTTGAGGCAAGGGAAGACTTACATCGTATTTGAGAGAATATCTGTCAACAGCCAGGGTAGTGAAGCATTGCAATAAGCTGTGGGATCTCTTGCCTTTGGAGATTTGCAAGGAGCTCCTGGCCAGACATTTGGTGATGATAGTCTAGACATAACTGATCTTGCCTCAACATAGAGGGAATAGACCAGGGACCTTGTAAGTGGATGTTGTTTCAGGTTTGAGATTAATGAGTCAGAATTTTCATAAAATTTTGTGAAGTTTTCTTACCCGTTGGGTGCAACCTCATGAAGTCTCGGTCTGTGAGGGAAAGGATTTCGTGTGTTCAGGGTTTTTGTACAATATAGGTGTGAAAAATGCGCTTATGTCAGTTAAGGATGACCCAGAGGAAAATGGTGGGAATAGGTTCACAATTGGGGAACTAAATTCAAATCGGGGACTTGTATCTGAATTTCCACATTTCTGTCTTAAGAAGCAGCTCCATAGCAATGATCATGGTCTAAAGAATGATCCCAAACTCAGACCAGATGAGTGTAAGGCATTGTCCAAAAAAAAGTGTCTGCAAGTTGGAGGGGAATTTAGACCAAGGAAAAATGCATTTTCATCATGCAAGACATGGCTTTGCATTTTGTTCTGAAAACAGTTTTGTCAAAACATTAAGAACATCAGGTAGTCTTTATTAAAGTGTTTTAAATAGGAAAATATATGGTAAAGCACCCTCAAATGAACAGGCATGTGAACTTGTTTGGCTTTCTGAAGGGCTGTTCAGACAGAGAAATGCTAATGTGAATGTGGCTATTTTTTGCTTTTGTTTTGTTACACTATTAGGTAGTGGATATTTTGGGTAAGAACACCGTATTCTCCTGCAATGCAAGTCGTCATAACTGTAGACAGCTGAATCCATCGTTCATCAGTAGCCTGTCTGCTTTCCTCCCTCTGTCTGAAGAGCTTCTCTTCTGAAATGATAGTAGTAATCTAGGGTACTCTAAGTAGCTAGACACAAAGCACTGGAACAAATAAAATTTGTAAATAAGCCATAAGAGAAACCTGGGTAAATACTACCTCATTGCTAGTCAATTTACAGAAAATGGGACAATTTGCTGAAAGATTCACAAGTGGACAAAAGATACATCAGACAAAGGTATCTGCAAACTCTGCAGTCAGACCCTGCCTTTAGGGTCTTGGGGGTCATCCGTGCAATTTCCCCCCTCACAACAGCAGCTCCCCAAGTCATCAGCGTGCATCCATTCGCTTCCATAAGCTCTTACAGAGAAACTATATTAAAGGAGAGGCAATAAGAGAGGGTTGGGGAACAGGGAAAACTTTAATATTAATGTAGCTGGTGGTGTGCACTTAAATATTTCCATGGATTGGACACTGCTGACAGCTATGAAAATATGAAATTAAGTTTTGAGAAGATGCTGCTGCTGGTAATATTATATAATATTTTCGGTTAAATAAAACACATGCCTCTTATACTGCATATTATGTTGGATATAAGAATGCAAGCTTATGAGATTACAAACCAATGCCAACAAAGCTGCTGCATGTTTGCAGGCAGTGAATTTTGGTTTTGTAGTTGTTGTCAGTAGAAGGCTACATGCTCATGAAAGTAATATGGACCTGCACCTAAATAATATTCACCTGTGGAAATGGAAATGTGCTCAGTTTCCAAACATCTTGGAAATGGGAATTAAATTCCAGCACTTGACATATTATTCTGGCATCAGAAAAACCTGTGTATTTCTGTAATTGGTCGGCTAATTTGTAAGAACAGATCTGGTGTTCAGCAGAGGGGCTAAACCTAAATTGAAATTGATTTTTAGTGCGAGACTTCTGCCTGTTTTAAATTCTCCCTTTATCTTCTCATTCTCTATAAATTGGCTATTGGCCAACTAAAAAAAAAAAAAAATTCTATAGGGAAACACGAACATTACAATCATCACGTGTTTTTAGCTGCCTGCGTTAGCATTTGTAGTGCAAGGGATGATCAGAGAAGCCACACAACAAGGGAATAAGTGTGGCTAATGTAACCCTTGGAAAGCAAATTTATTGCAGCTGTACAAAGTAATAGATCTAGCACTGAGACACACGTTGCAACTTAACTGAAATCCAGTCAATACATGTGGAAATGCCCTTTTAAGTTTTGGTCACCAGTTACAGGTTCTTCATGAAAGGCACAATAGACAACTTTAAAAATAAACATACAAGAAACCCCCTCATATCTTCAAACGGTTGTAATGCCTTTTTAATCTGAGCAAAGATGGGTGTCCTGCAATTCAAAAAGAAAACTGTCTCCTGCATTACTGAAGCTACAGCACCTTTGGGTACATGGGCAATCTGCTAAATCGCCGAGAGGGGCAGAAGCCACTTCTCTGTAGGTTAACAAGCTGTCAAGTGGTACCTGTGCAGAGAATGTCTCTTTAGCTGCTCTCATGCATATTTTGATATATTCCGTTTCATGTTCAAAGCAGTGTTTACTGTCGGTTTCTATTTCTGATGACATTTTGCATTTTGGCATAGAAATGCTTGCATTTCTTTGGACCTTGAAGAGATTCTTCTATTACACTCTGGTTAAATATTTGTCTTTGTGTAGGTAGCAAAACGGGAAAGTCTGATTTGAAAACTTTTAAACCAAAAAACATGTTGTGCATCATAAATAGGGGAATGAATGAAGACTTAACAGGCAGTTGAAAGAAGGCAAATATATTTTGCATAATATGAAGTTTAAAAAACACCCTCCGCACTTGCTGAGTGACACTTGGGCGCTGTCAGGAAGGCTGGGCAGGAACTTGCAAATGTCTCCATGGTGAATTACAGGTTTCTGCAATTCTTGTGATTTCGTGTGTGTCCATGGAAATGAAGAAAGTGTGCTTACTAACCAGCTGAAGAGAAAATCACTTTATATAAATGGGATTCACACTAGTTTTACAATTGTGCGATTAAAATAGATATAGGCTAGGCAAATGTGTCTGAGACTACTTAGCTGCCATGACATGTTCGTGGCACATTTCCTACACAGACAGACTAGCTGCATGTGCTTGTTTTATGTTTATTGGCATCTTTGGCAAGCAGCTTGCATACTGCAGCCAGAGGATCCTGTACTGAAAAGGGAGGCCGAAACGAATGGAAAAATCGTAACTCAAATAATGGGCAGCACAAACTTTAATAGCTACAACTGAGTTAAATCGGCAGAGAAGTAATTACAGCAGGATGTGTGCTCTCAGACACGCTTCTTCTGGTTTAAGGTGGTATGTAGGACGGACAAAGGACTGGCTTGTGTTTATTGTTTGTCTAAATTGATAATTTTTTTTCAAGCTCACACTTTCAAGTTCACTTCAGCAGTTTAGTACAACACAGTTGCCAGAAAGAGGACTGATTTTTTTTTCCTCTGTTTCTTTCATTGAACACGAGCTCATCTTTACCGGTACAGTAGAGACAGAGGTTACCCAAATGGTCGCATCCCTTTGAACTTCGAGGGGGTTCAAGGCTGCTGGCTCTGATCCCTGTAATGAGCTGTGCAGCGTGAGGAAGGTCAGGCTTAGGTCTGACTCTGACAGGCAGGGGCATTTTCCAGGCTTCGGGATTATGATGGTTATTAAGGCTCAGTGGTGGATTTGCTCATTTGATCATGTTCATGAGCACAGCTGCAGTCCTCTCTGCAATCCTTGCAATGATGTTGCATGAACATAGGAACCAAAGTAAGCCCACTGAATAAAAAAAAAAAAAAAAAAAAGCAGCCGCAAACACTGGCTACAAACCTGAATAAATGAAAAATGGAACAAAGGTAACCAGAGATGTATAACAACTGCTCAAATAAATTGAAGGGAAGACTGTAAAAATGGCCTGAATTATCACTCGAATGATTTCTCCATAAAAAGGAATAAATGAGAGGCATTATGTTCATTGATGGACTTGGTGTACTCTGGATGAACGTGCTCAGCTATCAGAGGGGGATTTCAGAGGCAAAATGGCACATGCGGCAGGCGGCTTTTCTCCTGCTGATAACAATTTTGCTGTTGTGTGGATCTGCTTTGCGTTTTGTCCTGTCACAGGAAAAAGAGTGCAGAAAGGGCAGTGATGGCAGAGAGATTGTTGATCAGTGAAACTCTTGTGGGGATTGCAGAAAGAAACACTCTGTGCCAACGCTGCAGTGCAAACACATTAGTTCCTGAAAAACTAAGGCCGTTGGAATGGGTGGCTAGTTGGCTCGTGAGTGAAGTACATTTACTCACTAATTCAGGGCTGTGGGAAGTGATGGTCTTGGCGCTGCCTTTCAGCCGAAAGGGTTATGCCAAACGGCGGGATCCTATTTCCACGTACCAGAAGGTATTAAAGCAATACTCTGACTTCTGAGTACGTTTGTATCCTAGCCAAGCTACAGTTGCTGTAATCCGAGTCCTTCGTGTTTTAAAATCCCTTTTGGATTTCAACTGGAAGCTACCTGCTTTTTTTCTTCCGAAGCTAATACACACGATTAAACAGATCCTGACACCTTTTCTATGGGTGCCTGTTTCGGAGCCCTGGGAGCGGTGGGTCTGTGCGGAGCCCGTCGCAGCACGCCGACAGGAGCGCGGCACGGGGGGCTCAGTGATGCAGCTTCCTGCCCTTCCTCCCCTCTTCTGCCCTCCTGGATCACAAAACAGATCTGGCTGAAAATGAGTTTGGTTTATGACTGTCTTTGATCTGCCAGATTACTTTTCAGATGCATTTATTAATTTCCTAAGCAGGTCACGGTGCAGCTAGATGAATACTTGTGCCAGCGCTGAGCTGCTGTGGGAAGGGGTGGCTGGGGACCAGTGGCACTGTCTTCTTCAGTGGCAGTGGTTAGGTTGGCTTAATTTCCATAAAAGTGGCCTTTTTATGGCTGATGTCTTGGCATGTCTGCATACAGAGCTGGCAGGATCATAGATGAGTGTTTGTTGTAGCAACAATCAAGGTGTAGCAAAAGTTAGTGATTTTTTTTTTTTCTCTTGTTAAGGTGATTAAAAAATGTTACCAGAAATCTGTCCATGTATGCACAGCTCTGTGGGGTGGACACAAATATCTAATTGGTGATTTCTGCAGTAATGGCTTTCTGCAATGTGATAAATTATAACTTCTGGTTTTAGCTTTAGCTGGAAAGTGCCAGACCGGAAAATGAAGATAACTGAAATAAAACCAACAATGCAAAATTCCTCATCCTCAAAAATATTACTTTTTGCTCATCATAATAATGAAACTTCTTTTACCATGCTATACGTGCTTCTGCTGGGTTGGTGTGAGCAAGAAGACTGGAGACATTAAAACGAGAGTGAAAGTCAGTGGGGAAAAAAGGGCAGGGAGCCACGGGGAGGAAGGCACCCTAGACAGTTCAGCGTTGGAGGCCGACTGCGACAAGACGAAGTGGGCATAACTCCTTACTTCTGAGCAACCCATATTATCAGAGCAGTGCATGGGAGCTGCCTTCTCATCCTGAATGAGTTGAAAACTCCACCTGTCAGCAAGGAATATCCTCTAAAAGTGTAGGGATTGAACGTTTCCCTTATTTCATCTGGGAAATGCGTGGAGAAAAATAAAGTAGAGTTCTCCAGTGCTTCAAAACTGGAATGACTGACTGTTAAAGTAACTGTCCAGCCTGCCTGGGCTGGGGCTCTCTTCACCGTTAGTGCAGATTTCTGACCTCTGGTAGTCCACCTCTCGGGAAATCCTGCTGTCATGGAAAGAGCTGTTAAAAAACCCAAGCTTTTGGGTGGGGAGCTTGTTTGTCATTTTAATGAAATCTTCTGGTGCTGGGAGATATAATTTATTCATAAGACTTGAAGGAAATAAGCTGCAGGACTCCAAACAGCTTTGTCCAGGAATTGTGAAGTTACATGACACTGGTGATGTTCGGCTGATTAGAATAATGTCACAAAACGGGAAAGAAGCTCAGCTAGAAATACAGTCAAATTGAAGGAGAGCTGCAGAGTCTCATGGGAATTGCAGCTCGGTGTTAGAGTAACTGCTGCTTAGATGGCAAAATAATTGAAAATTGTGGGGAGGAGGGGAAAGCTCTGCAGATGGCTGCTGGGCTGTGTGCCTGAGATCCTGGAAGAAGATGCAAAAAGCAAGAGCATTTGGCAACAGAGAGTAGGCAAATGATGCCAGCTTTGCGCCAGGCAACTTTTAAATACAGGCCTCTATATATCTAAAATTGCAGAAACAAGCAAAATCAGGAAGCCTGAACTACAACCATAAAAGAAAAATAAGTCCCTTAGTGTTAACTGCGAATTTCTTTTCCTAATAAATGACTTCTGCACAGGAATAAGATTGGGTTTTGGCACCAGTATGAAATATATCTGTGTCTGTTTGCTGTAAGAGCAATAAGGGCAGGGAACAAACAGATAAGCACAGGGAGCAAATGAGGTATGTGACGTATCTCAAAGACTCAATTTGGGTCAGTTAGCAATTTAGACTTCTTTATTTGACTTCCCTGTCCTAATCAGATGAAATCCGATGAGAACTGGCTGTATCTTTGCAGGAAAACCATATTTGTCTTGTTGTGAATCTCTTGTTCAAGCATACCAGAGGACAGTCTGACCTGCAGGGAGCATTTCTGCAAAAAACCTGCAACTGCTCCTGGACTTTTCTGATATTCTTCTTTCCATACATGAAATTTCTGCTCTGGCTACATAATTTTGTCTTAAGAGCTGGAATCCTTGGCTATGTATCCATAAAAGCTGTTTAAACATCTGCTTTTTTAAAATAAGCCTTTCACATCCTGCGAGTGCCTCACTTTCTTACAGCACTAAACCCCATGGAAGTCAACACAGGGTGCAGCCTGCGCACCCCAGCACCGATGGTTATGTGGGCTGGTGTTCCCATGAGCAGAGAGGCTGGACGTGGCCACTGGAGTAGCACTGGGTTGTATGAGTGACGGCATGGCTCTGCTCTGGGGTTTGCTGCAAGGGCACCTTTATCTTGCAAGATGTGTCCTATGCTACTGGATAAACTGAGCCCATTCAGTGGCAATTTGTCTAGGACTTCTTGATGTTTGCAGCCCTGGGATTTGCACTGTTGAAGGCCTGGAAATTCCCAGACAAATGATCAGATTCCTCTCTGCATCAACAAATTTTTCTGTTGAAAAAGAGATTCAATAAGTCAAAATGTATTGGATACCTTGTTTAGAAGAATGGTTTGGTCCACACATTTCTGCATGACCCAAGCTTATTCTCATGCCACCAAGCTTGCTGACTGAGAACATGAAAATGCTCTGTCATGGTTTTACGTGCAGCTGGATAGTTGGCAGGATTATATTTTTTTTTTCCTCCAATTATTTCTACTATGGCTGTTTCTCAGGACCTCGCTGTTCATGGACCCTGGTTTTAGAAGTGAAGGTGCAAGCGTGACATGCTAGGATGAGCAAGGGGACCTTCAGTTCAGCAAGTCATTTAAAAAAGCTACACGAGGATTTATTTCAATATACCTGTTAAAATGCAATACTAACTGTTTTTAAAAAATTACTAGACTTCCCAGTTAAATTTTTTCACATGGAAGCTTTCTCCAGATCGTGTTGATATTTTTGATGGAAAATTAAAAATATTTTGGCTCTGAGTTAGACCAGTTCATTTTGTATATGCTGCTGCATTGCCCATTTGGTATTTCAGCTGCCTTCTTTATGTGTTGTCCTTTGTGGAAAGGACATTTTGCTGGGATCATATTCACGGGCCTCTGAAGTGCTGCATTCCAGCATCCACTCTCCTTTTGAGAAGGAGGAAGATCCATAAAGAGTAAACGGTCCACCCAAGAAGTACAGTCTGTCAAAGTAAATAGGAGCACAGAATTCCTGAATCAAAGCCTATATTTCTTAGCCCAAATATTTTAGTATTTTAACCTTTTCTTCTTGCAAGTTGAATCTTCCTATGGGAAGCAATAATTTTTTGAATGCGTATGTGGATGCAATTCTGTGCTAACGTCCACCTGATGAAGTAATTTCCTCCTGTATGGCAGAAAGCTCCCATGCAGCAGTGGCGGCATTATGCAGTTGTAAAGGCTGATGCAAGACGCAAAAAATGGGAAGTCTCAGATCCGATTATGTCAAAGCCATCAGATGAAAATGAGCTTCTCCTGACGTAGCACTTGCTACCATTTCAAGGACTTACTGTCCTGTTGGAAATTTATTGTGACAAAAGGAGACAAACTCCTTCTAAAAGGCGTGTCTGAAGAGCTGCGAAGCACGCAGACCTTAATGGCTGTTCACCTGAGTTATGCTTTCTCTCCGGAGAGCAATGCTGAAGAAGGCCAACCATCTCCCAGTTGTACCATTTTTGATAGGAATCTGAAGTGTATTCTTGTTTCTCGTCATCATCTTAGCACCAAAAGGTCACAGAAAGTACATGGTCCTTTTGGTATTTTAGACAGAGATTTGTTGTCAGGTTTTTCAAAACTATCACCACCATCCTGTTTTGGAGCTGCTGTTGTACGCACTGAATTAAGCAGCTGTCTGAAAGGGAAAAGCATATCTGGAATAAGGATGCAGGAATTAACGATTAGGTGTACTTTGACAAAAACCCTATTCTTGGGGATTCTTTCTAAAGAGTTTTTTGAAAACTGACTGAGTAGCCAGGAATTCCGCCTGCAGAGACAGGTAAAGGAGCCCATAGAGATGGGGATAAATCATTGCTCTACAAGTGGCAGAAAATGAAGAGGCGATCTTATCTTCCTTTACTTTGCCTTACTGAGGTTCTTCCTAAAGGAGCTCAGTAGTTTCTGTGCATGCAAACTTTTGATAAAGGAAAAGGGTGTTTTCTATTGAACCAATACATCATCGGTGTTCCAGGTAGGAAATTAATACCATTTTCAGCTATCCATAGGAAAGCTATCTTGATTTTTTTTTTTATTCTTTATTTTTTTAACCTGGTCATACCATTTCATTACTCTGTTTTGCTGCTTCTCTTTCCTGGTTTACTAGAAGATGAAGGATTATTCACTAAACAACAGTGAGCAGGAGCTGGAAGTTCTATCTTTATAATTACTTTGCATTAATTTAGTAATCACAGCAGCCAAGCAGAACGATAACATTTGAAAGACAGTGTTCCCCATGAGAGGGGAAATATGCTGAGTTGTGGGCTGCCGGTGATGGGGAACCAGTAATACCAATACAGGCACCTGAACGTGCATCCTCTGGGAAGGCTGCATCCAGAACTTGTAATTACAGGTTTAAGCCCTGAGTGCCTCCACAGCACTTTTCACTGCTTCCCCTGAGACCAGTGTGGTTGGTAGCTGCGATCATAGGATGACCTTCACTTTGTGATGTTCTTCCTGAAGACTAAGGCCTCCTGGGAATAAGGTGCTGCTGCTCTTGTGGCTTTCTCTGCTTTTTACTGCGGTGTCTCTGTAATGCTCATACACTGCTGTACCGCGTGCAGAAGGAAACTTTGTCAGAAGGAAAATCTATTTAAATTCAAAGTGAAAACTACGGTTCTTTACTTCACACTCCAGCATATTCCACTTTTATCGCAAGACTGACTCCATCCCCAGCACAGTGCTCAGGTTGGTGGGTGCCATGGGACTGATCTATGCCATGCTTCCGAGGGGAATTCTCTTCCCAGAAAGCTTACAGGGCCTCTCTATTATGTTAAGTTGGTCCTACTTTTCTTATGTATAATTTCCTTCTTGATTTTGCTCCAAGGCACTTAAATGCCTCATAATGAGCTAACCTAGGCAATGTGTTAATTAAATTTGGAAAAAAATCCCTTCTGTGGTTTATTTGTTCGCAAGATATTCAAGTGATGACCTATATGGGTTCGACAGATCTGGCTATTCACTTTCTGTTAGCATGGCAAAAATAGTTGCAAAAACTAAGAGAATGAGCACTCTGGTTAAATGTTGAATTTTCTGAAAAAAGAGAAGGTCTCCTCCTCTGTGTGGGTGAGCAAATATTTCCAAGCCATTCCATGTTTGATCCACTAGTACCTAAGGACTGCATGTTTTTGTGGGCCAGAATAACAAATTGGGAAGGACAAATGGTATTCCATTTTTTTACACTAAATGGCTTTTCTAAAAGTGATCTCTAATGCTCTCTTTCTGTAATATTTTAAGACCTACTCAAATGAATAACTGGTATATAGAAGAGACTTAATTACTGAAAGATAATTTAATAATGATTCAATAAATGACCTGCTCCATGAGGGGGTGAAGTTCAACATGATGAAAGGTCTTGGTTTTTTTAATGAACACAAATTACTTAAGGTTTGTTTCAGGCAAATGAAAAATCACCAACAAATTAATGCCAGTGAGGCCTAATTTATGGAGTTTTTCCATCTGTTAAGCAAGCTAGAGCTTATATATATAAGCATGGAACAGAAAGCACAAAGTCCTAACCTTTTTATTTCTGAGGTGCAGCTGCTCTTGATGAAATCCTAGCCTGTCTCAGACCATGCATTTTCTCTTGGAGGTGTATTGTCAGACATTGTGTCCTTTCTTTTGCAGAGCTTTGAGTCCCCAGATGCTTGGACGATTAATATCCATGGATTATAATCTGTCTTTCTCAGGTCTTGACATATACACTTTTAACAATGATATAGAAGGTAATTGTGGGTCTCACAGGACTTTTGTTAGTTGCAAACTGTTGTGAAACCTAATATTGCTACTAAATTGGGACAAATTCTTTTAGGCAGTAGAACATGTTTCCTGCCTAGCCACGTGAGTCTTGAAGATGCTAGTCCCTCCTCCTGTAGGAGGCTGTGGTGGGGATGGGACTTCCCTAGGCACGTTGGTTGTGGTAGTCCCAGTTTTGCTCAGGATTTGAACAAGTAGTGGAGATGGCTGTGCAGAGAGTGCTACAAGCTGCACCATCTTCAACAGCCTGGTCAGAAACTTGCAGCAATGTCCTCCTTGCTAGGAGTCCTCCAAGGGCACTGGTAATAGAGGCACAGGTTATCCTTGGTAGCAAATGCCCTTTGAAGCCATGTGGTCAGGAAAGATGAGAAGGGGACACCAGGGAGCCAGAGCTGTGGGAGAGGCAAGTCTTTGATGTCCAGGGCACTGTTTGTAAAAATAATTAACTGCAACTCTTCCCCTGCCAAAGTCATCGCATGGAAGGAAACAGGACTGTCTAGAAATAAGTCTGGTCCTTTTTGGTCTCATCTGCTTGGAGAAATCTCTGATTCAGAACATTCTCAGCTTCCCCTTTATGCTGTTGTGGTCATCAAAAATTACTGTTACAGACTTCAGTCCTTTGTGTACTTTCCTGTTCATTCATTCATAGTTGCATCTTTTCTCACTTTCAGCTGTATGTTATTCACCAGTTTGAATACATTTAGCACCCTCCATGTTCACGCTTGAGAATGAACCTTTTCAGAATAATTACTCCCACTCATCTCCAGAGCAATCGATACCGTGAATAAACCTAGCGGCAGCCAGTGGTTTAATTCATTCCCATTTTCTAGAAAATATTTTGAAAGTAAAATGAATGGGCATAAATGTAGGACTTAGTTAATGAAGTGCTGGTGTGGCAAGGCAACAGAGACTTTCCTTTTGAATCTGTACATGGCTCATATCAATACAAAAAAGTAGTGGGATGTTTTGCATGCGAGTTGCGTCTAAGTTTTGTTCATCTTTAAGACTGCATGGAAAGAGGATGGATGGCAGCCAAAGGTCTTTCCTACTCTTCCTATGCCAGGGATAACTTTCAAAACAACTATCAAGGAACACAGAATTATCTGCTTTTCACCAGAAATAAATTGCAATGGTGGATCGTGGTTGACATGGAAATTTTGTCTTACTGCTGTCTCTGCTTTTCCTACTCTGATGCTATGTGGGGACCTTTTTTTCTCCTAGACTGCCTGTGAAGGTTTTTCATCGTCAATAAATACATGGAAAAGAAAGAAAGTAAAAAGAAACGGAACACGCTGTGAAGGAGGAAAGCTCCTTCTGAAATAACCCCTCTCTCTTTCCTTGCAGGAGAGTTTGGTGCAGTTTGGTTGCTGAAATATGCCAGCTAAACTAAATCAGATGAATTATTAATGCTTTGCAGGCTGCTTCTCTCAATTGGCTGAGGCAAGGCAGGCTTTGGTGGGGCGTATGTAACTTCATTTCTCAACATTAAAAATAGACTTCGGGCCTCAGAGGAATGGGAAGCTTAACAGACTATTTTTCTCAGCACAGTTTTAGTTCTATTATGTGTTATTTTGTCAGAGTGGATAGGGTGGATTGTTATTTTGGACGTAGTGGGTGATCTGACTGAAAAACCACTTCTGTTTCCTTTCTATATGTCACAAGCTGCTTCAAATTAGAAGCCCCATATTTCCCTTATTGCATCCTCAACCAGAAGAAAATAAATAGGAAGTATATGGCTGTTTTGCAGGTTCAGTTGCACACTATCATGCTTCAACTAAGCAACCACATTTCCTAGTGAGAGGATTTGCACTTCATTAACAACTCAAGGTCAAAGCAGTTGAAAATCAGTCTTACCTTTTTTTTTTATTAACCTTTCTCTCTGTTGATCTTTAATGAGCTTAATTAATTTGAACACAACGACTCTTGCCCTAATATTTTGAAGTCGTTCTGCTGCAGCCCCATGCCAAAAGGTCTGCTGTCAGCAAGCATCCTGCTGCATCGCTGCCTGGATGCCCTGCTTTGGTTGTAATGCTTCCTCGGAGCTCCTCGGTCACGGCAAACCAACCATATAAATCCAGAGTCAGGTGGAATAGTGCTCTTCCGGGGCCTTTATAAGTGCTCAAAAGCCTTAAATACAGAGTTTATTCACTGCGTCTCTTTGCTGCATAGGTTAAATGCTTGCTTTACAGCCTTTGCTGTCTAACTTTTGACTAAATTAGCTTCAGTCTCGAGCACCTTCTGGGTCTTGTATCTCCCACAGCTTTCTGATCTCCAGGCTAATAAGACTAAAGAAAGTATGGCCTGGTGTTGACCGTGTCTTTTGTGCTACCCAAATACTACTAATTAAAGGGCCATTTACATGTTGTGTGCAGGTCAACGTTTAAGGCTTTAGGCCTAATTGTTGTGCATTTGAAGTCCCAGCCCTGGACTGTGGCTCTTTTGCCACCAGGTTTCAAAACGTGCTAATCCTGTAGGACCATTGTGTGTTCGCAGCCTTGGATTTGGATCTTTATATGGTGGGGAAATCATTGGCTTAAGTCAGTCTAAGGATTTGGTGCTGCTGGAAGAAACAATTCCAGTTCCTTCCTCCTGGCTCTGCTCTCCAATTGCATCTCCTGAAGTGACTTTGACGCTCTTGTGAGCAACCTGAGCCATAAATGTACCCTGGGACTTCGCACGCGTATGTCCCTGATCTGAGCATCTCACAGCCCTTGGCTCTGACTCAGGTTGTAGCCGTGAACACATTTAAAAGCAAGGTACTGAAGATGTTAGTCACTGGAGTTACGGGTGCTGTTTCCTTCCAGCAACGGCCTATTTCCTTCTAAATTAGGGAGGCAATAGTAGTCCATGTATTCTGTTTTGCTTCCAATAGTTTATTCTCTAATGTTAGGTTTTAGATTAGTAGCAAACATAGGTGTCCCTGTCTGTCTCATCGCAGTGGAAAACACAAATGATAATATTCCATCTCTATATAGTTTTCAGGCAGATAAAACAGGGTTACTCTGACCATCTCTGTTTTATTAATTTCTAAGCACGTTGTACAACAATAATGTTCTGCAGTGGGATTAGGTGAAGATGAAAAATGATGATTAATGGGTTGTGCAATATAATAGTATAAATACTGACCTTTCACGTCTGACATACAGTATACAAGGTTTGGGTACAGGCAGTAGATAGCTCTAATGTCCAGCATTCAATTTTTAAAAGAGAAAGGAAGTAAATAAAAGCAATCAAGCATAGGACAGTGTTATCAGAGGTTATAAGTTGCTACTCCTTGGGCAAATTCAGGATGTGTTTTCTTTCATATTGTTGCAGCTCTTGGAGATTACTGCATCCCACAACAGCAACAGGGGTTTATATTAACAAAGCAAACTTTTCTGTTGCTCTGAATGAATTTTTCTTTGGATGCAGAATGTTAGGAATCACTCTTTCCTCTCTATTTCATACCTATTTCGATCTCTCCCTCAATAGATATTCTTGATTTACATTGCGATTTTGGTTGGGGAAATGCACATTTTTTTACAGCATGTGAAACATCTGTTGCTGTATAGAATGAGATTTAATCTTTATTTCAGTTAAAATTTCAAATGTTTTTTGTGGAACTAATATTAAGAGTCAGGCTTTGTCAAGTTATTTACTGATTATCACTTCTTAGACTAAGGATTTTGCTATCAGCATCAGGACGTGATATAAATTCATTCATTCATATTTTCTGTGTTTCCATAAGGACGTGATAATAGGTTTGGCAAATCCATTGGAGATAGTACTTTCTAGTACTCTGAATGGTGTCTTTCACGTAGGATTTTTTGTATGGAGGATACAGTGAGCATTTTATACATACATATATATATATATATGTATAAATGTAAATAAAAACAAATGTTTGGGAATTTGTGCTGTTGGCAGTTTAAGTAACTGCTTGGGTCTGTAGAATTTGTTTGTGAGTGATGGTAAACATATTGACCTTGTCTGCTTATGTAAGATCAAATTGGCCATATATTTTTTTAAATGCTCTTTTTTAGCGCATGGGTAGCCTGCGTTTTCTGTCATGCTCAAGATGCTGGTTTTGAACACATTACTTCCACTTTGAGGTAGATAACAGCAGAGAAAAATCTCAATTTGTTTTGTCTTAAGTGTGTTTTATTCCTTTCATTCCAAGACACTAAGATTTATGGAGATTAGTAGGAAAATTTCCTGACATGCTGTATGGTTGGGTGCTATTGTCAGAGCCTTGCCCTTCTCTTATTTCAGTGTATCATCACTTGCAGGTTTTGTGACATCTGGTGGTTGACATATTTTGAGATATTTCAAAATTCCACATGAATCATTTTATTTGCATCCTTATTGTTTTGAATTTACCATCTTGTCAGATATGCTAACATTTAAGCTCTCTTTCAATTTACACTATTAAGCCATAAAGAAAACAATCAAATACAGCAATAAAAAGTGGATTGTCTTTATCTTCAGCTTCTGTGTTTTGCTGATATATTAGCTTACAAGCTATTCAAGTCAAGACATGACCTTTTTCTTTCTCTGTGCTTATGAAAGGCAACAAATAATAAAAGTTCATGAACCCGTAAAGATAATTCTGCCACCAGTAATTTGTTTTTTTAAAGAATAAACAACTTTGCTCTAAATGGAGGGGCACTGATAACAGGAATTACATCGTGCACATGAGGAAGCTTTGGACCGGTTTTAGGCATTTGAGCCGCTTATAGCAGTAACCTGTCTTGCCCCAAACAAGGAGAACTGTGATAAAAATTAGAAAACAACTTATTTGTTTCCTATTCCTGCATGTTTATTTTCATCTCCACCTCCCACCTTTGTTCTCGCTGAATTTCAAGGCTTCACATCTGGTCTTGTGTTAATTGCTCCCCAAAAATCTCTTTCTATTGAAGGAATCACAAATCTTCTAATCTGCCATAGCTGCTAATTAAATTACAGCTGACTTTTTTGCTGTTATAGATCTGTGTTACAGAAATAAGTGTTTCTTTGATTTTATTCTCTCTCCAAAACAAAGTATGGATTAGTTCTTGCAGAAGCACATTTCAACTGCAAAATGCTATGCAATCATTTTACATTAAAAATTATTTCTTTTAGGGGAAAAATGGCTTCAACGTAAAGCTGTAGAGATGACGTGGAAAGGGATATAACAACTGAGCTGCCTACAGCAGGCCACGTACAAAGAGAACAACCACTTACGGCATAGCAAGTGTTGGGTTCAGGTTTGTGAAATGTATTTTGGGGATGGCTGGGAAGACTGGACCCTGGTTATTCTTGCGTGTACTGCGGGTAACAGCGCTGTGCATTCTTCCATGTACACAGCCTTCAAGACTGCAGCTCTGCTCTGCAGTCCATCCCTTATGAACTTATGAACCCCAACTGTTCTTGGCTGTTGACCAAGGGTTATTGTATACATCCATATATTCAAAATGTCCCTCAAATATTAGGCTGGGCAAGTGGTAGTTCCACTGTGCGTTTTTCTATGTACAAAACATGTATGGGATGACATAGCTTTTGCCCAAGTTGGTGTTTTCTCAGCCGTGCTGAGATTCCAGGGCATTTCTGATCAAAGCATAGAATGCCAGCATGAAGACCACAAGTAGACATCATGTGGGCCGCTTTAAAGTCTAGCATCAAAGTGAGAGGCAGCTAAAGCCACATGTTTTATAATTAGTTGGTGCAACAAGACTTTTAATTTTTAACATGTTAATTTAGGTCTCAAAGAACAATTGTGCTGTGGTTGTGTTCCTCGGGGTTTTTTACATTGTCTTCATTTTGGTAAGAGGGAAAACTTTTTCTTTAAAGAAAAATTCGTTTATTTTTATGCTTTCATGTACTCAGCTTTCTTCTGTTAGGATTTCTGTTCCAAGTGAGATGTTTAGAGACAAATCAATATTAGAATATTTTTTTGAACTTTGGGGTCTATGTTGAAAAGAACTCTTGGTCTGATTACTAGTGGTTTTGCAAAATCAAAACCTGACATCGGTTTTCCTTGTTACTAATATTGATCTGTGGAAGCTTTTGGTTTTTTCCAAGCTGTGACCTGTAGTTTGTGAGCTGTTCGTGGTCTGATAGCGGTTACCCACACTGTGCTTTTTATCACCATTTTCAGTTCATGTATCTATTATTACTCAGGGAAAACTTATCCAACTGTTATAACAAACTTTGACCATGATTTTTTTTTCTTTCTCTGCAAGAATTCTTGTTGACAAATGTATTATTTAACCCACTTATATGTATTGTGTGTATATAATATATGTTGTATTAATGGTGTTGAACTTTGCCTTTCATCTCTATTGATTGATATGAAATGAGATGTAAGCTTTTCAAGTGAGCGTGAAAGTCTATGAAGGAAGAATCATTGGTAAGGAGATTGATCACTGCAGCAGTAGCAAGAATTCATTTCTTACAAGGGAAAGGCACTCCTGGGGTCAAAGGAGTTTGTTGCAGCACATTAACTGCAGAGGGCAAGTTTGTACCATACTATTTTGAGGAGGCCTCTTGATGGAGCTTCTCATTTTTTACTAGAGGACTGGCAGAAAGTTTGTTTAGCTGAAATGGTCACTGCCAAGTAGCTTGTAATTTTGCTGCTTGTGTCCCTGAAATGCTGTGGAGTTGCTCCAGCCCCCAAACGCAAACTTTTATTTTGAAGAATCAAAGAATTATCTGTTAACAAAAATGTTATTGTATGAAATGGGATAATAATCTTCCATTACTTTACCAGTCTTTCATGCAAGAGTCAGTTGCCAGCTAAGTTTTTCCCTTCACCTCTCCCCTAATCAAGAAGTTGTGTTGATTAGAAGTGCAGGAGAATCGAGGCAGGATCCTGCAGCCCTTCCACCCAGACCAAGGATACATTGCCTGCCAGTAAATGCTGAACCATGCGGTCCTGTTGATGAGCTGTTTTAGCTCGATTTAAAGCTGAGGTTTTAAACTTATCTGGACCTTACAAGGATCTCATGGCAATGCAAGCGCCTTTTGGAAGACCTATGATATTAACCCTATGTTCTAGCAATATATTTCATTGCAATTTTAATGCACAACATTCTGCCAATACTTTCTAAGTTTCTCTTACAAAAATTTATCAAATTTCAGCCCAGAGGTAGTCTCATTTTAGAGATGCATTGATCTATCTCACATTATAGATCTTGGAAAAACTCTTCTGCAACCTTTGGGATGAAAATCTGTGAGCATATAGATTTTGTTGTTGCTTTACATGCTTTCAACTCCCTTGACTTCAGTTGGCTTTATAGGTGAGGCAGAGGTTACTGATAAACATCTATGCAACTTGCAACTGCTTGAAAAATGAGAGTTCGGATTTTTTCATGTGCATTAGTCTTCATTCCTTACATACACATACTCTGATTTTTCATGCAATTTGTCAGTAAAACGTATGCATAATTTCTTGCTTAATCGGCAAGCAGAGTTAATGGGACCGCATGCACAAATGGTGTTGCGCAAAATAAAATGCTATCTGTATGCATCCAGAGGAACTGGACACACAAATGAGGTACCTTATAATGTGCCAATATTGTACCCTCATTTGGATGCCTTACAGGTTCCAAATCAGATGCACAAAGTCTGGGAATCAGATCTTTGCAGGTTGAACTTGAATGTCTACTGCCCTATAGTCACAGGTGTTTGTCGTGATACACATTTATTTAGACTCAGAATAAAGTAAACAAGATGACTGAATGTGCTGAAAACATAATTCGAACAATATTTAAATGAAAAATGAGATTTTTAAAAGCTGGTTTTGTCAACTTCCCAGGCAACTGGAATATGAAATGGTCTAACATCTGCATTTATTGGATAAAATTAAGAGCAGAGTTTGAAATAAAATCAGTATAGATTTCAGAGGATAAAAAGATTATGATGAATGAAAACCAAAGCCAAAGATGCCAAGTAAATAAAATACTTTGAAAAAATACAGCAAAAATTCACATTGCTATGGACTTTCTGCCAGAGGATTTTATTGTTGGCTGACTAATTGTATCCATTAATTACATTTAATGGTGCTGGAAAATGCACCATGTTGTCTATTTTGAAGTTTAGCCCAACATCAGTAGGATTAAAACAGCTGCAGGAGTCACGGAGTAAATAATAGGGATGTAATCAGGTTCCTGGGAAGCTTTTTCTTTATCTTCATTTATCTCGGTGTACTATCTGGTGCAGGTGAGACTTGAGGACTCTGGAGGAGAGAGTTATTAATCATAGTAGAGTTCATTATAATCCCAGTTAGGATATGGCTTTTGCTGGTAAGCAATATGATCTAGTGGGTAAAACAGCGTTGTCGTCAATAGGCCTGGGTATTATTCCTGACTTTGTCCCTGGGTGACCGTACTTCAGACATGCTATGCCTCCATGCCTCAGTTTCCTCCTCTGTATCATGTGGGTTGTGACACTTGTCTCCACAATAAACCACAGTAATAGAGGACCTTGCTGTCCGAGAGGTGGGTTTACATTTGTGAGGGAAAGCTGAGGCGAGAGGGGACCGATGGCACTGTTTTGCTTCACCTAATGAAGTAATTTTAAATAGACAAGAAGATAAAGTGGTCCTTGAGGGTTTTTACTGGATTTTGATAGAGCCATCAGACAACTCCCAGATTTGAGAGAGGAGACTAACCTGATAGGAAAGCCCTGAACTTTGAGCTGAGCCTGGATACCTTGGACTGCAGAACAAATTTTTAATTTGCTTATCCGTTTTCCCCTGAATTTTTCATATAAATCTATTTTTATCAGTAGTTTCTTGATTATGAAAGCTGACGCCATCCTTTAACAAGCCATCATGGTCCCAGATTTGCAAACTACTGCGTGTACGGTTTCCTTATCAGGGCATTAGTCCTGGGACTTGATCCTCGCAGAGCCCCACGCTGCCACAGGCTTCCTGCGTGCCTCAGACGAGCTGTGCTCTGTGTCTGCCATCCCCCTCTCTGAAATGGGGCACATTATTATCCCCCCTCACTATGGGGGGTGTTAGGCTGACTCGATGGGGGAGTACCCGATGTTACACAGAGGTTTCCAAAGTGATGCTTTGTTCTTGGATTGTGAGCACGGGAGGACAGATGGATGGGGTTTATTACACCTAAAGAGATTTGGTGACGGTGTAGGTTATTTTGCTGCCTCTGGAGTGTGCATGTCAGATATGCAAGTGAAGGGGCTGCAGGGAGCTCTGGTGGTGTGACTGATTCTGGGCGGTGGAAGGCAGAGGTATTATTATTGCTGGCAATATATAATATTTGAAAACAATGACATTTATGTTGGAAAGGGTTTGATATTACGGTATTCACTTCCTTTCAGGGAACCCTGATGGCAATGACTGGATGTAGCTATTATGATTATTGGGGGAGTGTAGTTTAAAAGTGCCTTGCTGCTGTCACAACTGAAGTATAAAAGTAAAAAAAAAAAAAAAAATTAAATGGTAATAGTAATGCAATTTGTGTAATACATGTCTTTGTCTAAAATCCTGAGTTGTCACAGAAGGTTTAAGATGCTGCTATTCACTGAAAGGATGTGGTAAAAATCCCTTGCATCGTAGAGCAATCCGAGCAAGAACAATTCTGTTTGTGTCTGGGAGCTGTGTGTGCCGTGAAGAATCCCCTGCTGCTTTCTTGCTAGAGAAATTGCTTTCTTATCCGAGTGGTCTGATTATTTTTTTGTGTGTTTACAAATAAGCGGGACAGCTCTTCCTCTCTGTCTTTTTTGATACTCGGACAAGAGAGGAAGCAAGAAGTTTTGGCGTATTCTCTCTAGGCAGAGTTGGCAGGACTTACACAGGTCTCCTAGGCTGCATGCCTTAAAAAAATGTCATCTTTGCACAGAGGAGAAACAGAGGACCTGAGCTCTCTTTCCATGGTTGCCACAAAACTAGAGTGGCCATTCTCATAGCTTGGTTAGTCACGCAGCTGTAAGTGCCTCTGGCTATAGTTCTGTTGTGAATGTATGTGTATTCATTTATGCATATTCTGAGTGTGTATATATATGTGTATGTATTTAAGGACCAGGTGCATTGTAAGAAGCTGGAGCTACATCTTCTCTGCCAATATGATATCCTGCTGGCAGAAGATATTCTATTTATGGACCTTTCTTATGGTTGCTATGGCAACCAGACTGCAGCGAGTGGTCCATTTTGTGGGGCAGCGTAGGGAAAGTGCCGTCCTCCCCATGCTGCACCTCCTGCTTCCCCATATCCCTTGTGGCCATAGGTAATGTTGGGGTCAAACACTTCAACCTGGCGTTCAACGCAATTTTCTGCCTTTGGGTAGGGTTCCTGTTGAATATCTGGCATGAGCTGTGTTTGAGTGGGATTTGCTTATATTCACACTTGAGAAATAGGAAATTTAATTTTATGTGCTGTCCTGAGATCCATCTCCAGCTTCTTATCATGACCTCTCCTGCCACCAGTTCAAAGATCTGAGATGACATTTCTCTGTGCTCCTTCAACTTGATACTGGCCTTCCTGACACTGTGCTCCACTCAGATATTTTCTTTCTGATAGCCCTTTCTTCATTTTCTCTTCCTTTGCATAGCTGTTTTCTACCACCCAACCTTCTGGAAGACACTGGCCCAAGATGCAGCTGCTCGGGTGCTGACCTGGGACCACCAGACCTACAAGCACAAATTTCTATAACTTTGAGAGCAACACGGCCCTTGAAAGGAAGGCCTCAGCTGCTTCACAAAACCCTTCGTGTGGTCCCACAGCTAGAAAGGGAACAAGAGTGACTCTTCCATGTCGCTTAATATGCAATAAAACAGCCCTGTAAAGACCGAGGGCACTCAGCCCCTGGAAGAACTGGTCTCCAAAGGAAGCAAATGCTAAACGTAGGCAGTAGCTTTGGCATTTAGACAAGAAAAGTGTGTTGCAAATCCTTAAAAGGTTTTGTAAGGGGCCTGGCTGACATCCATGTAGGCTTGAGGAGGGGAGTGAGTGGCAGGTATGAAAGAAAAGACAGCCAAACTGCAAACCTTTGTACTGTTTTCCTAGCATTAGCCTTAATGCAAGAAAACTCCAGAAAGCAAGCACTGTGCCTGCTGCAGGGTTTTTAAGGAGCACACGCAGTGTTTCATGGCTGCCTTCCCATTGGGATGGATTCTCCTTTTTATACTTTATTTTCGGTCATGTGCTTATTATGAATATTTTCTAGTTCATTTCTCTTGCTAATAGCTATCAGATTACATCCAGCCAGAGAGCCAGCTCACAGCACTCCTAGGTTTTAACACTGAGTGACTGCAGAGCTGGGGATGGCTATTTTCTTATACAAATGACTCCGAGAGAGGGAGGATTTACTGTTGTAATGTGCTCAGAGGAGGAGAGAAAAGGGCAAATCATCAAATAAGGACTGCAATGTCCCTTCCATTTGATCCTGACACAGACTGAGGCTTTCTTAGGGTGGAAATTTCCCCTTTAGATCTTTTTCTATGCTTATCACCAGGATTTTTGATCATCCTCTTCATGGGTGGCGGCTGTGCATGCCAAAAAAAAAATCTTTAGTGTAATTGTTCATTACTTATGCATTCATGCCAAATGAATGCTGTGCCCATTCTTTCTGCTCCACTGTTATCCCCAGGCCTGTGTGACTCTTGAATCAATGGGGAAGAAAAGATAAAAAAATGGGATACTAGTTCTGCCTGTGACTCAGTGACATCTGAGCTTCCTTTTGCTCTTCTTTCCAAAAGCAGAGCAATTGCCTGCTCCTCCCTTTCCTCCTCCTCCTCTCCCTGGCTTGGCTGCTTTCCTCTTCCCTACTTTGGAATGAAGATCAGCCTGAGTCAGAGTAAAGTTTGTCAGATTTGGAGGAAAATAACTCACAGCTGCCCAGGTCTGCTGCTGATGACTGCTGGCTAAACTGCGTTAGGGACCAGCTGGGACAGCGTAGGGAGTAGATCTATTGTAGAAGAGAGCTGTCGGCATTCAGATATACATCAGCTTTTGCTTCACGTCTGAGATTGAATCAGAGTTCAAATTCGATAGCATTAAAATCTTGTAAATCATCTTGCACAATTTTAGTATAAGCTGGCCTGAAATCTTTTCGTCACCTGTCTTAATAAGATTCCTTTGGCTGTACAGATGTAGAAGATAAATAACATGTGGGTTTTGGATTGATGGTGGCTTTAGATCACTGAATGGTGGTTTGTATAAAAGGCTGCAAGTCAAAACTTCCTGAGATATTAAACAGTTTTGAAAGTCCTGGCTTTGGCCCTTACCCAGAACTAAAAGCAGGCTTTTAGGTTTCTCTCTAACATGAGCCAGTGTATGGAGGTGCCCTGGGCTCCCAGAGGAGATCTAGAGGCTGTTAGGGACTAAACCTGCAACTGGCAAATGGAGGAGGCTGGAACAGACCCGCGAACGTCCTGCATGGGAGTCATTAAAAATTCATTCAATGTGAACAGACAATTCTAAAGGGACCACTGGAGGAGTAGTTGAGACCTTTTTGTTCAACATTTCAATTAAAGTGCACTGTGACCTCCAACCTTCTGCAGAAGACCTGAGGATCTGTGATGATTCTTAAAATCTGAAAAAATTATGGATTATACAGACAAATGGCATTGGCAGAGGATGTAGTAAGAAGTATAATTTGTTTTTTAATCTGCAGTCATATACAATTTCTAGTCTTTGATTTGAGCAAAATGTATAGCTCGTCATGGCAATCATTAAACACTGCTATTAATTTGGATTTGCACTGTTCTTCATTTTTCCAAATGTTAACTGTACAATAGCAATAGAGGTCATTATCATCTTTTATCAGTAACTGCAGTCTAAAATGTGTTTGTTTTAGTTACTACCCTTTATTTTACCAAGGCATCCCAAATTGTACATATTTGTTCAATGACCTATAACAAAGTCCTGTAAAATAAGGATGTGAAAGCAATGAAGTTTTATAGTCTAAAACCTGCTGAATGTGATAGAGTTCTCTAGGATGTCTAATAAAATCCAGCATGGAGGGCACTGCCTTCCTTACATTCTACTGGAAGTTTTAGAAATCCTGAAGTGCATGAATTCCCCAGGCTATTTTTGACACTGCTGTGAATGGACACCCTCTAATTGCAATGTTTTGAGAGCAGCAGGTGAAGTGCCACATAGTTCAACACAGAAAAGCTTCCCAGCAATGTTTAAGCCAATTAGAGGTCTGACACTATTCACGCATTTGGCACCACCAGCACGAGCTGCTCCAGCAAGCTCTGCCTCAGGCTTGCCTTGAAGATCCCTCAGACAGTCAAGGTGACAGTCGCCCAACTTTCTGCTGTGCTAAGCTGATATGAGCCTCCCCCCCGACCTAACTGCTCAGTTGTGCATGGACTTAAACTCTTTGCAGTCACCTCTAAAGTCTCTGCCTGCACTATATGGATGCTGGAGAGGTTGCTGTTGTCTCATCCCAGATGGATGCTGAAAGTAATGGTTGGTACACTACTACGTTGCTGAGCAGAAATAGCAGAACTTACTAGATGGAGTAACCTTGTATGTAGATCTAATTCTGTGTAGCATAATGTGACTATATCTGCTATATGCTTTTTTTGAAAGATTATGACGTTTTCAAGCTATTGTGTAAGCTCCAACAAACCGAGAAGTATTTCTATTCAATGTGTCCCCAGTTTGGAATTTCAAAGAATAGCTCTAGTTGTAATTACACTGAGACTCTATATATTCATTTAAAAAAAATTAACTTCATAAATATTGGATTGAGCTGCTACCTACAGTACACTCTTTCAATGTGATGATGATCTAGAAATAAATCGATAGAAATTAGGTGATTATCACTGGTGGTATTCATGAGAATTTCAAAGCAGATAAATAATGAATAGGAATGTCATTTACTCACTCAGCTTCAAAACTCAGGAACAGTCTCCTCATTATTCTATTGACTCAGTAAGAAGGAAGAGCTATGTGAGGGAAGAAAAGGGAAAACTAGAGACAATCAAAGCATTTCAGAAGCATCCTAGGCTCCCCAGTCATGCCAATTTAGGGATGAAGAGCCCAGAAGAGGAATAGTAGTACTTAAGAGGTGATTTAGCAATGTTATCACAGCACTCAGATTTATCTGGTTTAGCACATGTGCTGTGTTTGCTGCCGTGCTTCTCATTAGGCCCGTAAGTCATCACCGGCTCTTCTGGTTAAGGACCAGATCTCAAAGACTGCAGAACAGGCACAGCCCCCCAGGGTGGTCCCCTGAGTCCGTGGGTGCAGAAGGTCTCAGGGCTGGCCCTGGTCGCAGGTGAGAGCCCTCTGCAGACTGCCTCTACTGACATTGGTCCTTTTCCCATTCAGCAAAAGATTTGTGTTCCTAAAGGGTGCAATTGCTGTGGCCTGTGCCTGGTAAGTGCATGGCTTATCAGGTGTGGGGGGTTGTTTCTGTTTGTTTTTTAAAAACTAGAAATACTAATGAGTGAGCTGGCTATTTTTCAATTCTGATACTGCTATAGTTAAAATAAGACTGTACGTAAGACAAACAGTTTCTTAAATGTTTATTTTAATATTAATGAAAGGAATAATTGGGAGAAAGGGGAAACGGGTGTTCAAAGGAGAAAGGTATTTTTGTTTAAGAACTAGAAACGAGATGGGGAGTGGGAAGTGATTTGCAGCTGCAGAGGGCAGGTTGATGCCACCACAACTGCTGAAACCATGGGAGAGGGGTTAGACGAGGAGTAGTATGGGATGGGCCAAGTTAGTCCCGTGGAAGTATGAAGTATTAAATTGACTGGCTTTAGAATTGCTGAATTCAGAAACAGCTTTAAGAACACAAAATCTTGTTTCTCACTAGCCAAAACCTTCCTCTGCGCTGCCTCGCTCTGCCTCTGTCAGTGGTACCCAGGTTCCCGAGGAGATGCCTCATAGGGGTTATCCCATGCTATTGCTTCCCTGATGGTCAGTGTTGACATGCTACATAAAAAACCCAACCAGTTACTTAATGACCATAAGCGTTGTCTGTTCTTGGAGATGAGACTAAAACCTGGATGTACATTTTGTATATCAAAGCACAATATGAGGGTTTCTGTTAATTTTGAATAGGTACTGGGTGAAGCGTGACTCTAAGCAAAGTGTGCACCAGTTCAGTCATTTCTAAGTGGCTGGGAGCTAAGAGTGGTGTCTGGCAGCTCAGTGGTTTTTTGCAAGCATCCTTTTCAGTGTTGGTGTTTGGCCTTGACCTGTTTCCCTTCCTACTTTGCCCAATTTTGAAGTTCCATTAGTCAAACGCTGATAAAAATGCTGAGCTCTGTAGCTATCTTCCATCAGGTAATGGTTTTTCGCTATCTCCCTTTCTATCCACTGTTGATTTCTGACTCTCATTTACCCAGCATATTTACTTTATTTTCTGAGTCCTAGCATCAGTGGGAGAACCTCTGGGAGAAAATCAGGACAATAACTGTGCATTGCCATTATTTGTCTAAAATCCATCTTAAAACATAAAAAAAATGGAACTAGCTATTTTACTGTGAAGTGTGTTTGTACATTGAAAAAAGAAACCATTTCTGAAGGCATGTATCCCTCTAATAGTTTGTGCCCGAGTTCAAGTGAGGACAGGAACAATGCTGAGCACCTTTATTCATGTTGCTTATGCTCAGCTATCAGCAGGCTGGAGGTAAAAGGCTCTGAGTGGTGCTTTGAATTTTGTTGAAGTCTTGTTGCAGCTGCATGCGTTCATTTTGGGTCAAATGATATTAATAAATTTCTCCTATTTTTTATATAAGTGACTTGCCCTTACGAAGAAAAAAATATTTCCTTTTGGAAAAAAATGTCTTTTGTTTTTGTGGTCAATGACTTTTCTCTTTCAGTCAGTGCTGATGTGTCATTGCTGTCACAGACTGGATGAGATTTAATACTAGAGTTTAGTTTGCTGGTTATGTTACTTTCTGAAAACAAACAAAGAGAAAATAAGCCCTGTCACTCTGTGGACTGGCTTACAGCAAGTAACAAAAATACTGGAAATTCAAGGAGCAAAAGTGGTTTTTTTGGCTTTCATCATAAATTAAATATGAATATAATTGCACCATTATTTCAGTGTTGCCAGATTTTCGGAAAGTTGCTGGGCTTGTTTATGAATAAAGGTTGAATAAAAGTTTCCATCATATTGGAAATGTAACATTCAAAATTTACAGTTTCACAAATAAATACATCCTTTATATCTGTGTAGAAAATCCAGTGCGGCCCTTGCAAATGAAATATCTGCGTGGGGATGGTTGGTTGGTTGTTTTTGCACAGAGCATCAATCTTAATGTGGTAAAATTCCAGTGTGAACCAATTCTGTCTAGTTAATATTCTTCTATGTTTTCCTGCAGAAAAAGGTTATTCTCAGTGTTCTAGCATTTAGACTTTAATAGTGATGCTATTTTAGCACCTGGGAATTGCATAGTGTTCCTTTAAAATCTTCAGAAAATTTTACCAGGCTTGCCTGACTTCTTGCGTACAAACTCCCAGACCCAGTGTAGCGCCAGCGTAAGTAAGGAAGCAGGTTTAGAGAGGTTCTCTTTATTAAAAATATTGCCTTTTTGGGCAGGACTAGTTAGCCAAAATAAGGGATTTTATACTTCTAATTTTGTACTAGAGATTTTTGCTGGTTTATCCCCCCAAGGAATGGGCTTTCTGCAAGAAATTAAGAGCAAATAGGGATGGACTTCAGATAGTACCTAACCCTTGTCTGGTTTTCCTGTAACGTGAAGTCCTGGGCTCAGACTGTGCCCTGTAATTCTACCCAGGCAGCCCTGCAGCTTTCTTCTCTTTTTGTGCATTTACATGAGCTGTCTCACGTTTCTCTGCACATCCCAGAATGATGTTCCATACGGCTCCCCTACACAGATTGTCTGAAACTCAGGGAAGCCTCGTCTCTGCCAGGGTTTGAGAGGAGAGACTTAATGGTCTTTATAGCTCTTTTCCACTTAGGATGATGGGTATTTATACCTGCCGGTGTCAGCGAAGTCTGTAACAGAAAGCCTAGTTATCTGGAACTGTGGTATGTTTGTGGAGTTTCCTCCTTTTCGTATTATATGTTTTATATAAGAGACAAAGATAAAGCATCTGTGAGCAGGGAATAGCCTGGCTCAGCAGCAGTGACCCTTCAGCTACATATATGCTCGCAGTAACTCGGTGAAGTCTCCCAGATATTCTGAGATCTTCGGGATGGAAAGCACTTCGTACAAATAAGCACCACTCTGGGGCTCAAGATTAGCAATCCGTAATCACAGAATGGAGGACAGCAGCCGATGGAGCCGTCTGCCTCCTAGCATTTTGCTGCACTTCCAGTAAACTGTGTACACTTTGTTTTCCCATGCAGTACAGATTTAGACACTTTTAATTATTTCAGGTTTGAAGAGTATTATCTTTCCTGTTGGTTGAAACGATTCATCACTCGAATTGTGTTTGGATTCAGACATGGACATAGAAATATTGGCGCTGACGTCCTCAACTCTTCCATTGCTCTGAACTGAAAGGAATTTAACAACTCATAAAGTGTGTTTTCATACTTGTTTTCAGGAAAGACACTTTTAGACCCTCTAGAGAGATCGCTTATTTCAAACACATGCATTATTTGCAGTAAATTTATCACACAGATATGAAGGTGCCCTTTTCCTTTCCGAAGAGCTGCCGTCTCCTCTGTTTCAGAACTTTTTGAAGGCTTGAACAGGGAAATAATTAAAAACCAAACAAACCTGACATTTGCTTATCAATTAAACTCCATGAACAAATAGGCAGCCTGCGTGGGAGTGCTGCGGGCTGCCATTACAAACTGTTCCCAGGTACGCTTGTGGTAACGTGTTCAGGTCAGTTGACCCTTCTCCTCCAGGGTCTCTTTGGTGGTGGGGGGGAAACACCAGCAAAGAAAGCAGACTAGACCAGTTGGGTGCTAATGCAGTCCCAACCTGTCCCCACTTAGGGCAAAGACCCCAGAACTGGTTTTTTTGTTACTCAGGTGCTATTTTTACAGTTAAATCTGGCTTTTTCTGTGGATCCAATGTTTCCACTAGAAAGGTGGTAAATCTAGATGAAGTATTAAATGGGGAGAAAATAGAGTTGAAGATTGATCCTACAGCCTTCTAAGTTATTTCTTAGCTTATTTATGATATGTAAGCTGGGTAAACTGGAATATATGCTGAGGTGCCCAGCAGTGCAACAGTGAGCTTTTGCAAAGGTGCTTAAAACCTTCTATTTTCTTATTTATTGGAATGGTAAATTTGAACCCTAGACCGAGTTCTGTTTTCTAGGTGATGTGGTGGTTTGCAAGTGTGGAGTATATCTTTACCAATTCATAAGAGTGTGTGTGACAATACGAAGGTGCAAGTTGCAGAAAACTGGCCTTATAAATTTATACTGCAGCTGTTCTTGAGCTGTAACCTCTTAAACTTCACCCCTTTCATTTTGTAGGAGCCCTTTTAGTTTGGCCTTTTCTGCTTGCCTGGGTAGGATATTAAAGTAAATATCACTGCACAGCTGTGATTACATGGTGCTGCATGCATTCCCCTTTTTGCAATGGGCAGAGGCTTTCAGTTCAGATGTCATTCACAAATTGTGGCAGCAATTCTGTGGCAGTGAGATGATATCCCTGCAATGAGACAAATATGAAAGGGAAAGATTTATTTTGTCCTTTTTTGGAAGCAAGGGACACTGGACACACATCCTTTTTCTCCTCACAACGGCAGCTGTTCCGACAGCCAAGAATTTTCTCCATCTCTCATCCTATTGAACAGCATATATATATTTTTTAAATTATTATTTATTTATTTTTAATCTGTCTTGAAAATCCCACTTAAAGGGTGGCTGGCACAATTCTGCTTCCACTTATCATAGTCTAGCTGAGCTGATAGCAAATTCACAAATCTTTAATGCACACTGGGAGACTATAGAACAAGGTATTTGTAATGGATTCTTTATATCTGTTAACCCAATGGAAACCTTGTTGATAAATACTGATTTTGTGTAAGTTAGAGGAGAGAAGCACATTGCTTGTCAGTGAAAGTAGCAGAAAATCAAAGCTGCTTGCTGCAGAAGTTCAGAGCCAACATCTTAATGTGGGATCTCATATTGCAATTTTTACTCACACATGTGATCATCATTATTCTCATGGAGCATCTGATGGAAGTAAGAGTTGCTGTAATGGATCCTCTTACCCTTCCTGTTACTGGTCATGAACTTAATTGAAATTCTGGTCTTTTAAATAATTATTGGGAAATTATTCCCCTTTTTTTTTTTCTTATTGCTGCTTCTAATATGAACATGATGTTCTTCATTTAAAAATTAAATTAAAAGAAAGTCTTTCTGGAGCATGTCTGAATTAATCAATTAAAACTGTCCTTTCAAGCTGAGCAGAAGAAAATACACTACTGTTAAAGGGTATAGCTAGGTCCAGCACTGAAGAATAAAGCAACTTAAAGATTCTTAGTCAAGTGCAAGGATAAAGGGAAAGAAGCTATTTGATGTCAACAATAGTGGCTAACAGCGTGGACCTCTATAAAACATTAAAATTAATTCCTGTTTTATCGTGTTTCTGGTTTCAAACTAAACAGTCAGAGGCGTGACTGTTTCTGCCAAATGATGCAGTGAATGGCAAGCTGGGGTTATGGAAGACATCACGGAAATTGCTCTAAAGCAGAACTTCACTATGGGAAATAACTTGCTTATTTAGTGGGTATTTGTTATTTTTTAATGAAGCCTGTCAGAAATACAGACAAAAATTCAATGTTTGATAACTGGATGCCTTGCTGAGAAGTCTACAAGTAAGTAGAGAAAGACAGCTGGAGATATGCTTACATACTTTACGGGCAAGGTCAGCTTGTAGATAGACAAGGATGGGAATGTCAAAGTGCCTTAAGGAGGATAGCTGCTTGGAACCCCCATTTGACAATCAGTGGAGATTCAGTTCTCTAAGGATAAATCTGCACCACACGGTGCATCTCAATGCAGAGACGACTGAGCTGTAAAGTTGTAAATGTTCTCGCACTGATGCCAGGATTTATGGAACTGTGGTGGCACAAAGTTAACTTACCTTGGGAAGGAGAATGAACATTTCTCCATAGAGCTACATGAATACGCACAATAGCATGGGGATATATTTAACGGTTTGTATACATGCCTAGGTATGAACTATTCCCATCCTCTGCTTTATAAAAGAACATCAAAACATAGCTGTTCTTCACGATGTAACTAATGTAGTTTTTGGTTGAAAGAAAATTCAGTACTGAGGTTTGACTGTGGTCCATCTCTCCTAATGTCTGAATTTTCATTTTAAGAAAAGTTTATGTCACATGAAGAATAGCCTGACAGTGATAGTGGTACTGCTAAGAAATTTTGGAAATTCAGCAAAAAAAAGAGCAACAGCAAATAGAACTAAAAATGGAATTATATTTATTGTCTGAAGTGTGACTGGTGATGTCATGCTGACTGAGTGATGACATATAGAAGAAAGTAGAGGTGAGATTAGGCTTGGCCTAGGAAAATGTGTTGCCTCCAATGAACTGCAAAGCTGAAGAAATTCATGCTGAGGCAATGTGTCGATATGGGTCCTTCAGTCCTGAGAGACTCCAGGGCAAGGAGTGGGAAGAGTCAGACTCTTTTCTTCTAAACCTGCCAGAGACTCCCTGCAAATGTCAGTATGTGTATTCACAGCTTATACTGACCAAAGGCAAGGATGTTGGGGTGTGTTGGCCCAGTCTCCTTGGCTTTCTGCTTTGTTTTCTCAAGCTGCAGAACGGGCATGTGGATGCTTCTCTTGTTATTAACTCTTTGGGCTAGAGCTACAAGAAAGCATAAAAAAGTGCTCCTTACTTTGGTAGGTTTATGCACAGAGGTCTTGGAAACCTGTTAAGAGAAAGACCCTTCATTAGCACTCTCAGTGGTTTTTATTCCTATTTCATGTGTACCATGTTGCTGTAAACATTTGGAAAGAAGAGGGCGTGTGTGTTTAGAGGGGGGAAGTGCAGAAAAGAGGGTAAGGAAGAAAGAAAAAAAAATATTAGAAACCCTAAGTTCTTAGGTGCATTATATACTGCTGGAAAGAGGCATGGCCCAGGGTAGCCAAAGTCATCTGTCACTGGCCTGACATGAAGTGCCGCGCTGCACCTGAATTATCTCATCGTGATCGATGGACTCTAATACACCCCTCTCTGCAATTGAACCGGGGAATTACACAGTCCCCTGATGATGGAACAAAGCGTGTAATCAAGTTAGGCCCAATGTAAATGCAAATCATGTGCATTAATTAACAGGAACTGCACAGCAGTTGTTAAGTGCTGCAAGAACATGTACACGATTCATAGGTCCCCTGCAGCTCTGTCTTTTTATAATTAGATTTCTTAGAGACGAGAAGGAATTTCAGGAGGCAGCGTGTGCTGGCGATGGGGAACAGCCCTGACACGCTTGTCTTGCCCTGTAACACCCTGACCGTAATCACTATGCAGAGCAAGGCGTCGGAGCCGACCCTTCTAGCAGCCCTGGCCAGCCCCTCGTCATTCCTGAGCTCTGGCCCTGCAGGAGCTGAGCCTTTCAAACAGCACCTGGTGTGCAAAGCAGAAAGAAGGCAGAGGTGTTATTAAAGTATATGTGTAATTTTTTTTAAAGGCTTTTTATGTTGTCTGCAGCTGTGTAATTGCCAGCTTTCATGTAGGCTGGAGAGGGCTGTACCTCTACGATATAGCATTTAAAATTCTTATTCAACGGAAAGCTTCAAAAGGCCCAGAAATGTAACTGTGAGAGCAGCTAGTCCCCATCAAAAGCCACCACAAATTCAAAACTTCAAAGCGGTTAGTTTCTTGTAATTATTAGAGCTGTCCTCATATCTTTGTTTTAAAAAGCATTTAGGAATTTCATAAATAGGTTCCATATGGAAGAACAATGATGCAAGATCAGCTCTTGGGCTTTTAGTGCAATGATATATAATTGGAGCCCGAATGTCACTGTGGGTTGATGCTCTGGGCTGTCTGTGCCGCTGAGTTAGAAGGGATGAATGATGAGGTACTGCTGGAATTCACTCCTCTTCACGGAGCACAGCCGTCATCTGCAGTCAGGCATCAGTGGTGACATTTGCTTTTAAAAAGGCCAGGGATTTAGGACACATGGAAGCCAGCTGCTTTCTAAACCGAGAAGCAAGAGCCACAATCAAGGTGTGAGTCTTTTTTTTTTTTTTTCTCCATGTCTTCATTCTTTCTCAGCCTCTTGTTCCCCTTTTTTGCTGCTCTTCTGCTTCCTCCAACTCGATTAAATGATTGGATTAAACAGGTCATCATTTTTAAAGCCTTCATTTTATTCTGAGGATTCTCTTGCATTACAGAATTTTGAACTTTTGGTGCAGAAAAAAATAAAGTACTGGCCTGTTAGGAACCAGAATTGTGGTATTAATGATGGTAGAGAATTGAGTACTGCTACTTTTATTCTTGTGGAGCTCCTTCTATGTTACCCTCTGTGATGTGCTTTGAAAATACTGACAGTATTCCTCTAAGACAGCTAAACATGATCCTCATTTTACTGAGAAGTGACTTAGCCAAGTCACTGAGTCAGCCAGGCAAAGGACCACTGCAATCTTTTTTCTCAGCCTGTAGTTTTAACCCCTCTTTTCATGTGCTCTGCCTGCCTGGCTCTTCTCAACAGCATAATTAAAGCTCTCTGCTTCTAAAATGCAACTTTTTGTGGCTTTCTGTAGATATATTTTAATTAATATCTTTTTCTTATCAGTAAAGGGCCAGATTCTTCTCAGTAAAGACTCAGACTATGGAATTTCTAGCTGTCTTTTTTCATGCTTGAACACTTCTGAATTCATAAGGCTGTTGGGAAACAGAGGCAATATTACCCTGATGTTAAGTCTGTCTCATCGTCCTGCATGATTTGCCATCTTTTCTGCCAAAAAAGAAGCTGCTTTTGCCTCCTCAGCTTGCGGCTGGGTGTGCATTTGTACGCAGCTGGGTCAGTCAGCTGCAGTAAACAGAACTAAGTACACTAGAAAGCACTGACACCTAGTGCTTTGGATAAAACGAGTTAATTCTTTGGCACCTTAGGCTTTGGAAAATGTTTTGTCCGAAGTGGTATGTGTCTTGAGTCGTTTACTCACTAAAACCTCCCTGGTTTAGAGGATGGTTGTACACAGGTGAGCAAGGAAGAGCAGCAGAGATGAGATGGGAGGAGGAGAGGGTGAGCTCCGTGAGTGTGAACTCCTGGCTTGGAAAAAGCAACATGACCCAAAGTGAGACGCTGCCATACTCCACATCTAACTATAGCCTGTGATGATCCTATTAATACATTAGTGAGGTGGCTGTCATTGCAGGATTGCTTTCTAAAACTCTTTCTTCTCCTTTTTTTTGTTTGTGAGTCCTATCTGGACATACCTGGGCTTTAGATGGAAATTCTAATGAATCCCGTCTCTTCGTCATTGACGTATTTGGTTTTCTTCCCTCATTCACTTGGAAGATGAAACCCAAAATTTGCTTTTAAGGGCAATCATTGTGAGAACTTGTGAGGCAGCTAAAAGCTGGGGGTTTATAGCACTGGAAACTTGCCTTCCTTTCATACATGCACTCCATTCAGAGAGTATTTCACTGTTTCTCTTAGAAGGCATCCTTTATATCTCTTACACTTTTCCTCACTTCTCGATGAAGTCCCTTCTGCTAGTGCTCGTCCTCTTTTAGCAGCTGTGTCCATACAGCCTGTTCTTCGCCGTGCGTCCCAGCTCAACCTCCCTCAGTGGGTATGAGTAAGCCGTAATTGCTCTTCCCGGAGCTGCATCGTTCAGCTCCAGATAAAGATCCTCTTACTTCTCGCTTGAAAGATCATGAGATCAGTCCTTGCTCTGAGCAAGATAAAACCCAGCACATCTCTGTAAGTGCAGTGTCTGAATGCTGGGTGGGATGACTTTGAGTGAACGCAGCCTGCGCTGCAGACACAGGGTTTTAAGTTGTTTCTCTGTTTTCTTGAGCGTCCACTTCTTGATACGTCAGAGCCAAGCTGTAACTAGACTTGCACTAGTTGGGGATGAGAACTAGTTGGGTATCTGAAATGCTCAATGTATATTTACTGCAAATTCCTGACTAGGTGCTATGCCATTTATTTATTTATTGCTTTTTAAACTGCTGTACAGACAAGCTAATTCTTTCATCACCTCCCATGCCATGTGGCACAGGTAGAGAAACTGAGGCAAAGGCTGTTCAAGTGACGGGTCCAAGGGCAAAGAATGAGTCAGTGCGACCAAAATGTTAGTGATCAGAGCTCCCCACCAGGCATCAAACCCACTAGTTCACACTGCTGTTTGCTGAATTTATACTAAGATACATCGCAGAACTTTACATAGAATCGTATGTTGAAAAGTGTCAACGGTAAGTTGCATTACTTGCATAATTCTGATGCATAATGTTAAAGGGTCAGATAATGAAGTGCTTAGTCAGGAAAAGTCTCCATTGGCATTTACTGCAATTTTGACTGAAGAAAACACTAAGAGAGGACCACAGGACAGGGTTTGGCAACATGTATGATTTTTATTGGAGAAATGAATGTGACACAGTAGGAGCTGAACTGGATCCTTCTACAGCATGCAAATGTTGTTAATCATAGTAACAAAAAGCCATAGCATTGACTAATTTGAAATATCCTGCCCACTGGCCCTGTGGTATACCATGTAATGGGCCTAGTGCTGTCAGATAATGACTGTGATGAATACAGTATTTAATATTTTACTTGCTGAGCTTTTTAAGAGATTTATAATGAATTCACTTCCTGCCCTAGGAGTTAACAATCTATACAGGGATGATTATGCAGATGAAGCATCATCAGATCTATACAGATTTATCCAATTCTACTGGGCAGATGGAATGGTATAGCTCTAGGAGAGGTGAACTTAAGCAGACCTCTCTGAATTAACAAGAAACCTATCAGCAACCTTTGGGGTTTTTTTAGGTTTATAGACCACCTTTGAATATCTAGCAGCAGTGGAAATTGTTTATAATGCTGAAGATGCTGAAATCAGCATGCTGAATTTCATCCTACACTCTCCCTAGACTGGAGTCTTTTTGACATATGACTCATTCAGCAGCCCTCAACATTCAATCTCCTTTGGTTTTGTTTTGTTTTAAATCTTTTAATTGTAAATCCAACTTCCAACTCTGAAATACGTGGTTGCTTTCTCATCTGCTTCTTGTTCAAGTGAAAATTCCTGTTCGTGCACTTGGGCTACCAAGTGAGTGATCTTACCTGGAGGGTGGTTCAGACCCTGTCACTTGTAAACTTCATGATATGGACTGTCATCTGGATGTAATCCATTTTACTCTTGTAATGCTAGTTATTGGTGCTGCTTGGCTTTAGATTACACGGTATTTTAAAACTAAGAAATATGGTTATGGACAGCCAACTTAAAAAAATTCCAATCTTTTAAATAAACAACAAAAATTCTCACAAGACCCAAAACCTCAAGGGCTTCTCATACATTTCCTGGGTGCTCTGAGTGCCTTCACTTGCTTCTGTCTCATTTTTTAAAAACTTTATTTTGGGATTTTCGGTGCAAAATTATTTATCTAATAATTATGTATATGCTGATCTATTTTGTCCCATTCAATTGCCAACATGAATGACTAGTTAGTTCCTTGACTAACAGGTAGCATACTAGGTAATCCTTTCTCTTACCTCTTGCCAGAGGGAGTTAGATTTTCAAAAGCATTTTTTAGACTATGCGTCAGGTGCCATATCGTGAAGAAAGATTTACAATTATTTCCCGAAACGTGCATGTACATTCAGGTGATTGCATTTTTTGGAAACTCGGGGTTCAGTGAATGTGCAGCTTGATTCGTGCCCAGTGGCTGGAGCTGTGTGTGCAAACCAGTGCACATATCTTCATAGAAGCAGTTGACTACTTACTCCAACTCACCCAGCCACCCTCTAGACACAAGTTGTCCCAGCTAAGCTGGGTTTGGGTTCCCTCTATAGGCTACACAGAGAAGTTAAGTCTCCACAGGCTGATCCATCTACCTGTCTTAGGAAAAGACGAATTACCCTTCCAATGTACCTATTTTTCTTTTTTGAATGCAGAGGGAGCTTAGGCTCACTGCCAACCCTAGATGAGATGTCTAACTTGTCGATGGGTGAAGATCGGTAAGATGTAGCCAGGCCTTGACTCTTTGAAGCTGAGGCCCTTGTAAAAAGTGCCCAAAGCACTTTTCTCTCAACTCTGCTGGAGGAAGAGAGGGAAAAGAGAGAAGGGGGGAAAAAACCCCAGCAATATGTGCGTGGGTCAAATCAGGCTTGTGGTTCACTGCAGACGTCTAATGGTCTGTAAGATGAAAAGCCTGTCTGAGGCTGGCAGTTAAATGAATGTTGATGGATATGAAGTGCTCATAAATTCTATGAAGCGGTCTGGGCAAACTGATGAAAAAGTTTCTAATGATGAATTAAAATGTTTCCCATTTTGGAAATCCTGTTTTTCACTACTAAATCTGATGATTTGCTGTGTGCTGGCATATACAAGGTATAGTTTAGAGAGGATTTTTGAAGCCTGTTAGGTCTGAATGAAAAAGGCACCTCATTCTTTCTGCTTTTGAGAGACTTCCAACAGCTGAGAATTTATCTTGGTGTAATCCCTTCTGTTTTCTGTGGAGAAGTGGTTACAACTGGAACTGAGTATATTTGGCTAGAAGGGGTTGCAAATGAAACAGTGACCGGACCATCCTAGTCCTCAGTGGAGTGTGCCTCCTTGCTTCCAGGTACCTGCTGAATGTCCTAAGGCCAGGCAGAGGCAGAAGCCCACCAGCAGTCACTACCAATTAGTCTTTAACCTGTCAAAACAGCCTGAGGAAAGGCTGGAAAGAACAAACGTAATGTGTGCTGGTGCTATAGTAATGAACCAAGACACAATAATAAATAATCAAGCTCACAACGTACTGAGGCACTGGCAGACTTGGGTTTAGTATTTGATTGTCTAGGGATGTCTTGCATTTTGTGGATGATTACAAAAAATGTGTAATGGATGGGAGGGCTCAGAGCCTTCCATTTTCTAACCAGAGTTAGATACAAATAAAGTATGGAGTCTATGCAATGTATTGTTTTTAAAAATTACTAAAACATAAGGAACAAAGGCTATGAAAGCCTCTGATGACCTTGGAGAGGTACAAGGTATGTACAACCCACCATCAGGAATGTGTTTCTGTTGAGGGTGATGGTTTAAAACCACAGTCACATTCTTAAAAAAGAGAGTTATAAGCCCAGCTGGAGTATAAAAGGTAATGAAAGCTTAGAGGGAATAGCATATGGAAGGTATAAGTGAAGCAATTTGGTATGAACTATGAAAAATAAGTCTGAATTATTAATGAAGCTTTAACTTTGTTGGGTTCCCATTCCTGTTAAAACAACTAATTGAAGGACACTGGAGTTGCTCATGGAAGTAGAAGTCTGATCATTAACAAATGAATCCTCTTTATTATTACTCATACACATGTAAAAAAACTGAGATGTAGGCAAAGAAGAAAAATAGATCAGACCTGTGTCTCATATATTGCATTTATTGAAACCTCATCTCTGCGAGTACAGCAAACAGCTCCATCTTTCAAATGAAATATGCTCCTGTGGCTGTGCAGCTGATCGGTATTCATCAAACAGCAAGGGAATGTAGCTCATATACAGAAAAGTGCACCCTGGCTCCTTAGATCATCTCGGACAACTATTGGGCTGAGCTAAGTCTTTAAATTCATGTTTGCTTTGGAGTTTCTGTTTTATGCGTGCCACTGGACACCTAGAACAGAGTCACAGTCTTAACACCTCATTTGTCTGGAGCGGGGGTATGATCACAAACTGTGTGACCAAGAGGTCTCTGTGACTTTTGTGCTCTTACTGTACGATTATACTGTGAAGTGTCGTGATGCATTTCAGGAATTCATGAAAATATCATTCCATCTTCTCTAGCGAAAGCCATACTGTCTGTGGTTTTTTAGGGGGAGGAGGGCTTTTGGCTCTGTGCTGAAATGGACTTTCTCTTTCTTGTTTTCCTTTTTCCCCGATACCAGATTGCACTACATTTTAAAAATAATCTTTTGAAGGAGCATATGAAAGGAAAAGAGATGAAGCTGTGCAGAGAATTCTGCAAGGAACAGTGCTCACTCCCGTTCGGAATTACAATGAGGAACTGTCTCCGATACAGCTAATGATGTATAGAAAAGAAAAAAGCCAATGTCATCCCCTTACCCAAACCTTTAAACACAGACAAGCCCCTTCTAATTTACAAGTGCTTTTGTCAGAAAATCATGTATTTTAGGAAAGGTCACTGTCTGAACTTCAGAAGTTGTGGTTAATCCTTAGTTATAAGCGACATCCAACAGTTTTCTCTATACCCTGAGGTACCAGCGTCGCTAAGGGAGGGGAAGGGGGACCGGTGAGACAGACAAGCAGCTCTTTCTTTTTACATCAGGCGTTCCTGGATGTGCTTCCTGTAAGTTGTCACAACCAATAACCCTAAAGCCTCAGCTCTTGTGAACGGCCGTGCACAGTCCTTCGTGTCCTAGAAAGTGTTCGGAGCCTCTCAGGGCCAAGCCTTTTGGCACGGTGTTAACGGCTGAGGCAATGAAGCCACGGCAGCTCGGCGGCAGCTCGGCGGTTGTGCTCGGGGGCTGCCGGGTGCGAGTACCGCAGGCTCTGCTTTTTGGCTGGTGGATTTTAGGCTAATTCTTGGATATGAAGGATCAGAAATATGGCAGCCAATATACAAAACTGGTCAATTGCCAGAGTACAGGCTGTAACTTCATGTAATCTAACACTCCCCAGGGGTTGGGTTTGAATAAAATAAGAACTGATGACTCATCCCTTCGTCTCAAACTCTGAATGAACCTAAACATGAAATTAAAACATGAGTAGCTTTTTCCTCTAGTTTAATTATTTCCATATTTCTCTGTGAACCCCAATTCCTACCCAGGCTGGAAGTGGAGATTCTCTTAACATAGCAAAAACTGTGCTCCCAATCTAGCTGGAAGCAGAAAATTCATAAAACTTGATAAGAAGGTCTGTTCTCAGGAGAATACTGCTCCGTTTATGTAGGCACCAGTGTCCATTTTCCTCTTCCATATGTAACTCCACTGTTATAAGTGGTTAATCCCAGAAGTGCTGAAAAGTTGATTTTTAAAAGGACTGGGTCATTTAGTGCCCCTGCTCTTAACAAATAAAGCAAATATAATTATTTAAATACCATATGCATGGTGTGACAGTGGAAATGCAGCTGGAGGGACCTCAAGCAGTGCATACGCGGGACGGCATGGTTAATTGTGTGTGTTTCAGAACAAAGAACTCCGATCAGAGCCGTGCTGAATAACTTCACCTTGGAACGAGCCCAAGCTGATTCTGAGGCCTGCCTGAAAAAGGTGAGTATTTGAAACCTAAGCTTTTCAGATGTGCCTGGATTTTGATGGGTTTGAAATCTTCAGGTACAATGACTCTGTCACTGGGTTGAGTTCAATGCAAAAAAAATTCTATTCCAGACCACTGCAAATTATTGTTGCTTTGAAAGGGAACAGCCACAACAAACCAGTCTCCAGGATGAAAACTCCAGGCATTGAGGAAATTTTTGGAAGTGTTTCTTGTGATCTGTGGTAGGAGTACACTGTATTTTGCACAGAAATATGTCTGTCTAATAAAAGAGTGAGATCTCTCGTAGTAGGTTACCAGAAATGTAATGTCATTTTGAATTTGATTTATGAAAGCAATAAAATGTTGCATTAGGGATATTTTATCATTTCAAATCATGAATATAATGCATCAATGCCAACACAGAATGGATTTATCATAATATTTCTTGCAGTGTTATGTTGGAAAGTATGTGATTTAGCTCCTGACATACCATAGAAAGATTCAGACAGCAGGAGGCTGCAGTGGATTTTGTATCAAATCTTCAACAAAGAAAAGAAATTTTTAAACTTTAACTACAGCTTGTTTAACCTAGGTGCTATTCTGTTTACCTGGAAGCCTAGTGAAGGTCTTCTTGATTACACTTGTCACTTTGCTGGTCAAATTATGCTTTTCAAATTGTGTGCTCCACTTTAGTTCTTTTTGTCTTGTAAAAAGTTGATGAGGGCCAGTCAAAAATATTTCCTTACTGTTTTCAGTTGATATTTTGCAGGCTTAATTAATCGGTTGCTGTTTCAACAGAGTTTCCAAACCTGTTTGAGATTGACAGCTTATGGTTAGCAGTGATTTTGTAGTTAAAATGGATAAAGGTAGCTACTAAAACCACATGGATTATTATACTTGATATTATTAGAAGCTGATCAGGATTTGCCCATCATTTTTAATAACATAGTGCTCCAAAAATCTCCAATCGCATCTCAAGAGTTATTCAAGCAATATTTATTCTGATTTCATCGACTGTGTTTTCCTGATGAGTTTTGATTAAGGAACTTGGGGATTAACTTCAGTGATTGCAAGTGTGGAAGTATTACAGAAGTACTATCTGCTTTTCTGGCCTCCTCCCTCTTAGAACTTGATAGGGTATGCATGTGTTAATACTGCAGCTGTGATCTATCTTTTATAATTATTTGGAATTAAATGAAGTTTTCTGTGAATGGAAGCCATCCATGCAATTACTGAGTACAGTGTAATCTCCTTCAGAGGATGATTAGACTAAAAGCACAGTTTTACTGTCTGCCCATTTCTTGCTGCTGTTGACTTCTTTCCTTTCCTTTGCCAGTAATGCTCAGAGTCTGAACATCTTGTTGTCCTAAATTCCTACCTCCAGTATGTCCTGGACAGAGATTTAGTTGTGTCTAAGGACATTGCCAATGAGTATTAGTGCCTAATTGAAAACTCATGCCTTTCTCCACACACTTCATGTTACCCCTTCCATTATGGGCATGCCATAGGGATGCAGGTACATCCTTCTCTAGGCTTTCCTTTCATCCCCGAGTTACCCTGGCCATAGTGCTTGTCTGTATAGCTTGTGATTTTTTGCCTGCACTCCTCTACTCTACTGTAAGATTTAGACAAGAACCTTCTCTTCTGCAATTTCTGACATGCAGGGTAGTTCCTTTCCATGGAAATGCCTTCCTGGCACTGCTTTTGATTCCATATCTCATCTGAAAATTTCTTTTATTACCTGTTTCATTTCCTTTTTTTCTTTCTCCCTCTCACCCTCTTTTGCCTACTATTATGCTGACTTTGTAACTCTATTATTTAAGCGTGAGGAGCATTTTAGGTAGAATTTTATGAAGGACATTCCTTGACGTGCCTATAAAAAAATGCAACTTCCAAACAAGATTTGTAATCTTTGTTATGCCATATCATATACACTGCATCGAGATTTCAATTAAGACTATGAATGTCAAAATGAACAGGAGCCAGAAGGTGCCAGAGGGAAAGAATGGAAACCCAGCATCGAGAGGAAAGTGTGAAGTTTATAATGAGAGCAAAACTTTAAGCCTGTGAACATGTTTGTTATTTCTCCTCCGGCTTTGCCCAGTTTAATAAAATCTTGGAGAACTTTCAACCCTGCACAACTCCTGATTTTTAATGAAAACTGATGAAAGAGATTAGAGATCTATGCGCTTCTAATCTCTTTCGTAAAGTGAATAGTTTTCTACACATCAGAAACTGCTCCTGCATAAAAATGCCTATGAAAGGCAATTTTTAAAGAAATCCCCATAATATTTATTCTTGTTTTATTGGATGTGAAGCTGCTAAATCTAATACTCTCTGGTTGTTCTTGGATTCATGTTTACACTGGAAAACAGAGATTGTCAAGGCATTTATCTTCATTTTCTGACTGCCATTGACCTGCTGTGGGCAAGTCACTGTCATGTCCCCCTGCTATAAGAACAGCATTACCCCTCTGTGCCGTGTAGTTTGAGTCTCTATAGCACTGCGATACTATTCAGCTATCGCACAGCATGCTGCAGCCAGGGGTGCTCAAGTCTGTGAAGCACTTTGAGCTCTGCAGATTTCAAATGGGTCCGTGGTACAAAGTTACTAGTGTCTCTTTTGCAAATAGTTGTTGGTTTGAAGAGGACAGGGAAGTCAGACTGTGGTGTAGTCAGTGGTATAAACATATTTTTCCCACTTGTAGATTGGGAAAAGTAGTGTTTATTTAGTCCTCACTGTGCCCCATCAGTGGTGCTTAGCGATGTCCCTGGGAAGCCCCCTGACCCTATGCCTGCCCATGCAGTACTGCCTTTTCCTACCAAAAATTCCCTGCTGCACTCTGAGCTCCACAGAGTCCTCAGATACCTCACTCCTTTCCTGTCCTTGAGGCTGTGGCACTCCAGGGCCACCTCCCTTTTCTGCAAGCTGCACAGCGGCCTCGGCTACCCCTGTGCAGTGAGTCCATGTGCTCTTGCACACGTTGCAGCTACTTGCAGCAAGGCTTTGCTTTAGCTGGTGTACGGCAAATCTGGACATGTGCACTGAAAAGCACCAGAGACACTGCTCCTGCAGCAGCCTGGGGTTAGAAATGGGCAGTATGCAGCATGGTGACCTGCTTTACAACAAGGTGACCCACCTAGTGGATGAGGGGAAGGCTGTGGATGTTGTCTACCTAGACTTCAGTAAAGCCTTTGACACGGTTTCCCACAGCATTCTCCTGGAGAAACTGGCTGCTCATGGCTTGGACGGGTGTACTCTTCACTGGGTAAAGAACTGGCTGGATGGCCGGGCCCAAAGAGTGGTGGTGAATGGAGTTCAATCCAGTTTGCAGCCGGTCACAAGTGGTGTTCCCCAGGGCTCTGTGTGGGGGCCAGTTCTCTTTAATATCTGTATCAATGGTCTGGACGAAGGGATCGAGTGCATGCTCAGTAAGTTTGCAGATGACACCAAGTTGTGCGGGAGTGTTGATCTCCTTGAGAGTAGGAAGGCTCTACAGAGGGACCTGGACAGGCTGGATCGATGGGCCGAGGTCAATTGTATGAGGTTCAACAAGGCCAAGTGCAAGGTCCTGCACTTGGGCCACAGCAACCCCATGCAACGCTGCAGGCTTGGGGAAGAGTGGCTGGAAAGCTGCCCAGCAGAGAAGGACCTGGGGGTGTTGGTTGACAGCCGCCTGAATATGAGCCAGCAGTGTGCCCAGGCGGCCAAGAAGGCCAATAGCATCCTGGCTTGTATCAGAAATAGTGTGGCCAGCAGGACTAGGGAAGTGATCGTGCCCCTGTACTCGGCACTGGTGAGGCCGCACCTCGAATACTGTGTTCAGTTTTGGGCCCCTCACTACAAGAGAGACATTGAGGGGCTGGAGCGTGTCCAGAGAAGGGCAACGGAGCTGGTGAAGGGTCTGGAGCAGAAGTCTTATGAGGAGCGGCTGAGGGAACTGGGGTTGTTTAGCCTGGAGAAAAGGAGGCTGAGGGGAGACCTTATCACTCTCTTCAACTACCTGAAAGGAGGTTGTAGAGAGGTGGGGGTCGGTCTCTTCTCCCAAGTAACAAGTGATAGGACAAGAGGAAATGGCCTCAAGTTGCACCAGGGGAGGTTTAGACTGGATATTAGGAAATTTTACTTCACTGAAAGGGTTATCAAGCATTGGAACAGGCTGCCCAGGGAAGTGGTTGAGTCGCCATCCCTGGAAGTATTTAAAAGACGTTTGGATGAGGTGCTTAGGGACATGGTGTAGTGGTGGTCTTGGTAGTGTTAGGTTTATGGTTGGACTCGATGATCTTAAAGGTCTTTTCTAACCTACACAATTCTGTGATTCTGTGATTTCCAGCCTCCCTATTTCCAGTTCTGTTACTTCCGACAGCTCCAACATCCCAAAGGCAGCCGCAATGTGAAGGTGGCTGTTTCTTGACAGTTTCCCAATATGTACAGCAAATTTCTGTCTTTTGTGAAATCTTACTGTAGTTGTAGGCTTAAAAATACATATTGAGTCAACTGATCTTAGCGTAGGCTGAGCTCCTGTGATGTCTCCGTGAGGTACTGCTCTGTATGGGCATTCAAACTTGGCTATTTGTGGAGGGCTTCCTCAGCACGTGAAGGCTACTGCACAGAGGCAAGGGTTCATCGGGAAATGTGACCTCCCAGATGAACCATCTCCAGTGACGTGTCTCTGCTCATTGCTGCTGTCTGTACCCAAAGCCCCAGAAGGCTGGAGGTGAGTTTCCATCTCTGTTGGAGTCAGTGGGAATTGTCACTGACTCCATCATCTTCTGTGCAGAAGGACATTTAGCTGCTGTAGTAATGACAAAATACATGTCAGAGGCCCTGTTTCATCTCCTTCAACATCTAAGAGGGTGTATGTATCCCCACCAGGGCAACGACTCCTGGAACAAGATGTTAGTCAGAGTGAGGATGGCAGGCTGAAACCTTACATCATTTCACACTGCCTGATATTGGTGCTCATGGCTGGCCATCACGTTTAATTGAAAGCACTTGGCACACTCCTAAATAAAATATTAAAGCTTAAGGCTGAGAGGCAGAAGCACATAAGTGATGTATGAAAATGTTGATTGCCAATTTCCATGTTCCAGGTGTGATTCATGGGGATGCTGCCTGGGAAGCATTTATATCCAACCGTAACAAACATAAACAGAATGACACAGTTTATTAAGCCAGAGGCAAATGTAAATGATGAAAGGCTGCTGTGTGAAACTGCGTTAAACACGTCCCATTACATGATGTAAACCACATTCTGTAGCTGCTTAAACATAATGCTCCTTTCATTCCTCTAATTCCTTGGTGATTTAAATTTCTATATTTTATGAGATAGGAAAATAATAAAATATGAATTATACTTGTGCATGCTAATGTTCTGTTATCAATATAAAAATAAGAGATAGAATCACGTCACTGGGAGGGTGTAGACCTCTAAATATCTATTGTCAGGAAGGGAGAATCATTTTGCACGCGCAGCTGAATGAGGGGGACTAACCACACCTTCCTGCTTGTAGATGCAATCACACACAGGCTTCTCGGGACTGAGGCACAAATGTGGACAGAGAGGGTAAAACTGCACCAGCAGAAGACTGGGACGCTGGAGGGTCAAAAATACAGCTCAAACTAAACCCTTGCTAGTGCGTTGCAGGTTTCTGTATTCTGAGGTAGTTTCATTGCCTGCAGTAAGAGAAGAGGAAAGGAGGCTGTTACCAGGTACCAGTTGAGCTGACAAGAATGATCGTGCAGTTGTTTTGTAAGAAGTGCACAAGAGATATCTTTGAACTTCTACAGATGCATGTAGTTTCAATAACATAAACTATTAATCACCCATCATGGGCACAGCTATTGTTTTCCTAGGGTGGACTGGGCAGCCCAGCGGAGTTCACCGTGCAAGATCCATGTTTAGGGGTTTCTTTCTAAGCGCTCTTGCTGTTGAAAGTCCCTGGACCTGTTTTGACGTGCACCAACTCACAATTTGTTGGTGGACACATGCAATACCAAATGCAGAGCGTGACCTTGTGCTGTTCTCTGTGGCCTGCCACGTCAGTCCTACCTGAAAGTTTAATGCTATAGACACAGAAACGTGAGAAATGCTCAGAGTCCCTTGCTTTTTAGCAGAGTAATTTCAGTCTTCTGGCATGTAAGGGTTATTGAAAATCTTTTGTGGAGAGGATTCATATTTCCTGATACAAGGGAATTTAAATGCATTTAACAATTCACTGAGCTTCCACTGATGTTGCGTGAAGGGCATGCATTAGCTTTGTTCCACAAACCTTGCTTTCTTAAAGAAATGGTTTTTTCCAGTTTATGGAGATCTGACAATTTGGGATCAGATTTTTGCAAAATGTAATCCACGATTCTGAATGCAGGAATCATTCCTGTAGCGTGCACGGGCCACTGCCAGGCACCCGCTGTATGTGCCAGTGGGCCTGGTTTGGGTGGGATTGACGGCCGCCTGGGTTCATCCATGCAAGGCAGTGAGGGGTGGTTTAGCTTTCTCTGTTGCCTTGTTCTCTTCTTGTAGGCAGCTGGCTGGGCTGTTGTAGAAACCAGAAGAGTCTTGTGCCATTACCTTGTTATTTCTCATTTTTTATGCATATCTGAATTGCAGTTATTACAAGATGCAGAGGAAGAGAAACCTCTAAAAGCATGAAGAAAGCGTTTAGTAGGTGGGTTTGTTCTGACTTGCTGTTTAAAAATGGAGCTGGGAAGGAAATGGATTTCCTGTCCTGAAAAATATTTTCACTGTGGCATAAAAAAATGTTTGAGCTGTGCTGCAGGGTGAGGCTGAAAGCCTTTCGGAACTTTGATGGAGGCCTACTTGCTTGGCAAAAGGCAGCTTCCCAGAGTGTAGAGCACTCACTTAGGTTGATCCAGAGAGGAAAGGAATCTAGATCTGTGTTCCAGACACCTCTGGCCAGCAGGGCAAACATTTCTCACTCCCGGGTTTCTCTGAAAGTCCTCCCAGGGTCTAAAGTGTTTCCAGATGAAACATTTTCAAAAATTGATACATTACTCTGTTTTTTGAGAAATTGGCATTTTCTAAGGGTTTTTTTTCTTACGGATAGGCTGAAGACAATCAAAGTCTGTTGTCAAGCCACAGAGGAGAGAGACTCATTTTGGAGAAAGATATATTACTTTTGCAGTGAAAAGTATTCCCATTTATTCTACAGTATTTATTGTACTCTCATATCCCAGTTCTTGTTAGTAGTGTGCATTCAGTGGAAACCATCAGCCAGTTTCAGTGATACACTACTGATTTCAAAATATATGCAGTGCACAGCACAAGCAGCATAATTCATAGCACCAATTAAAAATATTTACAGTCCTATATTTCCTATACAAATTTTGAACATAGCTTTTTCATCTTTTTAGAATTGTGTTTTGCATAAATTTGATTACAATTTGCAGTTCACAAACATGGGGAACAGCAATGTTGTCTGGAATGTGATATAAGAGATTTGGAGGCATCACAGGTCACCACTACTCAATTGCCCAAATCTGTTCTTACCCCAGGCTCTTACTTTTCAAGCATTTGGGCTCTTTTTGTAAGTAAACGCTGTCAGATGTGGTGGGAAGGACCCATCCCACCGAGCAATGCACTTGCTGATTACCAGGCTCGTGCTTGCTTTCTTCATGCATGAGAAAGAATTGGGTGGAGTTCAGGAATGGCAGAGGAGCGACTGAAGGAGAACAGGGTGCATCCATCTCTCCCTGTTGTGGGAAGCCCTATTGGGCCTCATGACAAAATGGCTTTTAAAGAGAGTTGTCTCAGAAATGGAAGAATTAAGTGCATTACAGACAAAGGTACTGCAGCCTTAGAGAAGACCACCACATTCGTGGTACTTGCAGCTCATGTTTTAAACCAAGGCTATTTTCTCAAGGATTAGTAGAGGGGGGGCTTTTCTCTCAAGCGTCCCCCTCTCTGACTGCTAAAGAGAAGGTATTCTCAGCCACTCGTGAGTCCTGACACAAGCAGAAACATTTAGGACAAAGCCAGTCAATGAGATTTCAGATTCATGCACCCTTGCATTTTAAGAATTCTTCTTTTAAGATTTCAGTCCAAAATGTCAGAAGTTTTTCCAAGAACAGCTAACCTGAAGAGGTTTTCATAACCTTGGATGATACAAATCGTAACAGAAATTTCCTAGGATTTTTAGCAAGAGCTAAACAAACCTAACGGCAATGCTTCTTACAGCATTTTCATAGAATCATAGAATAGTTTGGGTTGGAAGGGACCTTTAAAGATCATCTAGTCCAGTCCCCCTGCAATGAGCAGGGACATCTTCAACTAGATCAGGTTGCTCAGAGCCCCGTCCAACCTGACCTTGAATGTTTCCAGGGATGGGGCATCGACCACCTCTCTGGGCAACCTGTTCTGGTGTTTCACCACCCTCATTGTAAAAAATTTCTTCCTTATATCTAGTCTAAATCTACCATTACCCTTAAAACCATTACCCCTTGTCCTATCGCAACAGGCCCTTCTAAAAAGTTTGTCCCCATCTTTCTTATAAGCCCCCTTTAAGTACTGGAAAGCTGCTATAAGGTCTCCCCGCAGCCTTCTCTTCTCCAGGCTGAACAACCCCAACTCTCTCAGCCTTTCTTCATAGCAGAAGTGTTCCATCCCTCTGATTGTTTTTGTGGCCCTCCTCCGGACCTCCTCCAACAGGTCCAGGTCTAGGTCTTTCGGGTGCTGGGGACCAGTACTTTCCAGAGCTGGATGCAGTACTCCAGGTGGGGTCTCACCAGAGTGAGTAGAGGGGCAGAATCTCCTCCCTGGACCTGCTGGCCACACTTCTTTTGATGCAGCCCAGGATACGGTTGGCCTTCTGGGCTGCGAGCACACATTGTCGGCTCATGTCCAGCTTTTCATCCACCAATGCCCCCAAGTTCTTCTCCTCAGGGCTGCTCTCAATCCCTTCATCCCCTAGCCTGTATTGATACCGGGGGTTGCCCCGACCCAGGTGCAGGACTCTGCACTTGGCCTTGTTGAACCTCATGAGGTTCACATGGGCCCACTTCTTGAGCTTGTCCAGATCCCTCTGGATGGCATCCCATCCCTCAGGTATGTCAACCGCACCAACGTCAGCTTGGTGTCATCTGCAAACTTGCTACATCTAGATCAGAGTTTGGAAATAAACTTACTTTCACTTTAGTCCCCTTACAAGTTATGGTTGCAAATCCTTTTTAGGTCCTTTTAAGGGTAAATGGTCTTCCTCTCAGAAGTAATTGCACTTTAACGCAGCGTAAAACACAGGCTTATGCTTGTCCTTTCATAAGCCTGTCCCTCTTACTATGCAAGTCACACGCTCGGGTATTTCATTCATGGTTGTGCAGCACCTCTCCTGGCACCTGCCTCGCTTGGCTTTGCGGGGCTGGTGAGCGTCTCAGAGGAGAGGCAGTGATACCAGCTGTAGATTATTGCTGCCTCGGTGACTTCTTTGCTATCTTTGCCCACGAGACGTAATGAAGGGTCCAGGAGATGTTACGTTTGGAGAAATTTTCAGAAGCTGATTTTGCTCGGCTTCTTTTTCAGTGAGTATTTTTATGCACCTCCCATTATAGTCATTAGACTTGTGTGGCTGTTCAACCCCTACATGCTCCACATTTGTGTTTTCCTCCTACCTTTTTAAAAATAGATATTTCAGCGTTCTGCAGCATCACATTTGTTGCTGTGGAGACGATTGTGATGTTGCCAATGGAGATATGACTTCACTGACAACCTCTGAAGAAGGACAGAAACACAAAGACGCAGTGTGGCTTTATTTCTCTCCTGCTGCCTCTTTCCCAATAACCCTGTTCTGCCATTGTCTCTTCCCCGTGCTTCTGTATGCTGCATCCCGAACTTCAACTGATGCACAAATCTCTCTTCTTTCTTAACCTGGGCTATATTTTGGCATAAATATAGACGTGTAGTGGATGTAAATTGCCTATAATTAGAGGTAGGACACAGTACTGGTGTAATGATTTGTTGATTCTTGCGACACTCCCAGTCTCAGCTGTGTGGCCGTCTCTGCCTACCAACACCCTTTGGGCTATAATTCTGTAGGAAGAATGCACTGAAAGTACATGCATGGAGAAATTGTCTAATATTCAGGGAAAATGAAAGTCATTTCCTAGTTCTTTGCGTGGGCAATCCCAAAGAAAAGTGACAGGTTGGAGGGAGGGAAGGAAAAAGAGATGGGCAGAGTGACAAGCCATTATAGCTCACGCTGCTTATGCTGAATGTCTGGCAAAAATATAAACGTTGTTCCCCACCCTGCTGCTACCCCATGGTGTTTCTAAAGAAAATTGGTGGGAGAACAGGTTTGACTTGAAAAATGAGAGAAAGCCAGGAGAGAGCAGGATTTGGATCTGCAGGGTATGGGTAGGGGGTAGGGCCATGTGGGTTCTTCTACTGCAGGAGGCCAGGGGCAAACTTCCTGTGGTGGAAAGATTTATATTTTGGTGATGCTGCAACATAGTGCCATGGTCAATGTCAAACTAAAGTTCTCTGAAGAGGAAAATCCAGCTCCATTGAGTAGTCCAGACCCTGTATAATTGTCCATGTAGTTTTCAGTTGTACAAAGTTTTGTAGAAAATTCCCAAACTGTGTAAACAAATGAGTCGTATTTGCCACTGGGGAAAATCAGTGCGTTAGAAATACAGAAGTATTTCTTCCTGGCAGTCTGAGAGTCCGCATCAGAAGTGGTTTGTGCTGTGATGGTAATTGGGTTTCAGCTGATTGCAGCAAAACTATGAATCAACTGCAGCCCATTTTTAATAATGAAGAACTGAAACATAATCAGAAATATAGTTACAGCACTACAGCTTTCAGTGATTATGTGCAGCAACTGGTGCCTGCAGCCTCTCTTTGGACTCAGATTCTCTCTCTTGCCTTTTTTTTTTAGTTTAAGCATTAGAAAAAAATCCAATATTTAGAGCAGTTGATTTGGCATGAGATGAAACAGAATGCAAGAATTAATATTGCTCTTTTCTGTGCTCCAGTGCAGTCTTATTTCTGATGTCCTGTTGGAGGAGAGCTTCCTTTCTCCGCTCCTACCCCAGGCCAAAATAATCAACAGTCATCACCGGTAGTGCAGAATTTGGCAACCCATGATGTGCTCTTGAAATCACTTGTGAAAATGGTGCAGTGACCTTGAGTGCTGATAGTGGAAAAACTGTATTTTATCTCTCTTGAATAAAGGAAGATATCATGTAGTATTAACAGAAGGATAAGTTACTATGGTGATGGAAGCTATATAAATAGATGGAAATAAATATATGTATAGTGCTTTTTAGGTATGATCTGACGAGAAGATTGTGACCTGTTTCCATAAGACTTTATGGAGCAATGGTGTGTGTTCATATTGATACATTATGGAAGTTAGAAGTGATATATGAGAGACTTTATTTTCTATCAGAAAAAACACAGCAAGGACTTTGTGTGGTAGAGCAGCACCTACTGAATCTCAAATTTCTCCCATATTCGCTGCAGGCCTTGTACCCCCTCACCTCCAGTTCGGAGGGCTATGGTTATGGTATTAACAATTCCCCCGTCCTTTTTTCATCTTCTGCCTGTAGACACTGGGCTTTGCTCAGGTCAGCTCAGCTTAATAGGGTTCTTCCCTCTGCGACCTTCTTCCTGAGTTATTGCAGACAAAGCTCCAAAACTGATAAATTTCTGGCCTTTGTCCTTCTTGGTTCCTGCTATTTCTTTTGTTTTGACTCTGCTGTACGATGTTCCTCTGATTAGGATGCAAAGTTGTCTCGACTGTAAGCAGGAGGATATGATATGCTATTACCAAGAGATGGAGAGCAGTGGATGTTTCTGATATAGAGGCTCCTGCAGAAGAGTGAGGCCATGCCAAAACCCTGCATAAAACTATGTCCTGGGCTGCAGCTGGATTTGTAACCACAGCTTTGCAGACTCTCAGGGGCTCTGGGTATAGCTTACTTAGCAGGCCAAATAAATGCCATGAAAACAGAAGGGGGGGGGGGGGGGGGGCGGGTGACATCTTTTATCCAAAAAAATGTAACCTTGAATTTTTATGGAAAAAATAATATTTTTCCCCTCTGCCCCTCCTTGTTTGGATGCTTAGGTTTCAAGGTAGACAAACATTTTCTGGGGAAAAAAGTATTCAGTTTTTTTCCCCTACTTTCCCCACCTCTCCCTTCCCCCAGGTCACTGGATCATTTTCAGCTAACCCTCGGTATTGTTTTGCTTTTCTCCTCCCATATCCCCACCTATAGGCTAAGGTAGCTTGGCCAGTTGGACTCTTTGTGTCCCTTATCTTTCTCTGTAAAATGCCAAAGTGAGTTATAGGGAGGATTTAGGCAGCACTGATGGTAATGTGATGATTACTTAGATTAATTTTAAAGCCTTTTCGGCTTTCAGAATTTTGCTCATGACTCATGTCTGTTCACAACATATGATTATAGAAGTTTTTAGAGCAATGGCATGTGTGCAGCTTTGGAAGGCCTCTTGTGTTGATTTAAAGGAGACCTCTCAAATGAGGAGGTAAAAATCAAGCCTCAGATGAGACATCAGGACTTGATTTTTCTACCAGCTGGTATTTGTTTGTCTGCATCTGCCATTCCTCAGAAAAAGCTACTGGCAACGAGAGCTGTGCTGCGTCTTCGTGATGCATGCAGGGGAATCTGCTCCCTGTGTTGGTTCTGCAGTGCCGAGAAGGTGGAAAACTTGCTTTTGTCAATAAAATAAAAAGATATGACTCAAAGAGCAAAACAGGAGCTGAGTAAGGCTGTTCTGCCCTACCACTGTCAGAGAAAGATTGAAAGTGGGTTGTGAAAGAACAGTGAGCGGCTGCCACGCACTCTCGCACCCCAGTCCACTGCCACTCACCCCACTTGCCCACTCGGTTTTCCACAGCTCCCCATGGGAAAAACAACCACGGGTCACTTTTCCAGAAAGTGGATGGTTGAAAGGGGACGCATCAGCTCCTAAAGTGGCTGAACTCCAGCCCTGCTGATCCGAGTCCAACATGCCATCTAAGGGCACATATTTATCTGTGGATATAATCCGTGTTTTATTTCCCCATTCAGAGTTTTTTGTTCTCTCAGAAATGCTCCCGGTGTGCTGTGCAACCAACTTTTTATTTGTGTGCTTCAGCCTCACTGAAGGTACCTTCTGCTTTAGCTGGTAGCTGGTGGCATCCGCTATCTTTCTACTCACACCCAGCTATTCCGGGATCGCCAGCAGAGGTTGATTTTCACATCTCGCTTCCTGCCAGTGTCTGACTCCTGATAGACACGCTATCTTCACTCATTTTCATGCAAGACTCCTGAATGCCAGATGGGTTCTCACCAGCCCCGTGCTGAACCTTGGCAAACTGTTCCGTGAACCCAAGGTAAGATTTTGATTTAAGACAGAAGACAGTACCAGGCATATTCAGCTATCTTTTTCAATAGTACAGAGCCTGATTTGATAAAAGGTGTTTATTCAGTTGTGCATGCAGCTGGTGTGAAATACGTACATGGACTGGTCAACAGTCCGTGTTTTGGCTACCTTGCAGCTGCTTTGGCCTTAGCCAATTAGCAGATTTATTCCTGCGCCGGCAGTCACTGGACATATGAATCAGATGTATATTTGCATTTCCTAAATTTAGCATATGCATCTCTGTATCCAGTCTGTATGCACAATTTGGGCATGTTTTCATTTGCATTTTATTACATTTAACTGAGGGAGGTTTAGATCCTTTTGAGTTGAGCAGGACCTCTAGTGGACTGCTATGTCAAAACACCGGTATTTCTATAGCCTTCAGCCGTCCTTGGAGGGGTTGCCTGCAAGGGAAGACTTCTCCAGTTATGCAAATAAAGTTAAACAAGTCCATGAAAATACCTCTATTACATGGAGGTTTATACGTCAGGTATCCTCATGGAAGGCTACTCTGGTGTAATCATATCGGCTTGAATTCACAAACCAACTTAACCAACATAGTTTCCCCTGTAAGTAGCCTTTAAATATCTCTAATACTGTGTTTCCAAAATATCTATCAGTAGTTTGTTCCTATATCTTCTATTAAATGTACTTACTCAATATTAGACATTATATATTATGTAGGCATCAAGTGTCCTCCTATGGAGCCACCCATGTATGTTGAGAGGTCTGGACCAATGCAGTGCTGTACCTGTACTGATGAACCCTGCCACAAGCACGTTGCTTTTTTTTGCCATATACTTTTGGTGTTCCCATCCCTGCTCAGGTCCCAGGGCCATAACCCCACCGTTCATTGCTGTGCTCCCATGCGGTGGGGCCGAATTTGGCCCTCGTGCTGTAAGCACAAGGGGTGCCCAGAAGAAAAGCGGAACAGGGTGGGAGCAGTCAAATTCTGGAGCTCTTGTCTCATATTTCCATTTTTGCAAAGTTTTTTCTCAGTATCTGATTTCATTTGCGCTCCTGAGAGTAGAAGAAAGCTCATAGGGGTCTGGGTTGTTTTTGAGGAAGTTAATGCACAATTTCATCCACGTTCACTGCAGTGGAAGCTATTTAAGCAAAGGCAGAATAAATGGCAATGTTTGGGTTCATCAGGAATTTACTCTGCTAAAATGAAAGCTAGCCTTCGGGGTTTAGTTCCAAATCGGAGCAAAGCGAGTTATGTTACCACTGTTGGCTTTTGATGCTGCTTGTATTCCTCTGTTTTATTCCCTGACGGAAGGAACTACGGAGTGGCAGGGTGTTTGGCACATGTCTAGGAGCTTGGGAAACATCACTCTATCGTGCTACTGAGGCACTAGACTTTAAAGAAGATGCTAATGAAGCTTGAAACCACATTTGTGTTGCAAATGACACAATTTGTTCTGCCTTTATATAGAATTAATTTGAACTGTGTGTTGTTTTGTTCCAATTGTGCAGCTGAATAATGCTGCTGCTTTAGGTGGCTCAGCGCCGTGAAGATCTTACTCATAAACAAGGCAGGGTAAATTAAAAAATGCTATGTTGGAGGGATCATCTATTCAACTTTCTGACATTCATTTCTCAGCCATCTTCAAATTATCAAGCAACAGGGGAGCCCTGTTCTCCCTCGAAGTCTGAAGTATTGATGCTGATTTGTTCAGTTACAGGCAGATTTTTAATTATAACTACTTTAGATGATTACCTAAAGGGTTAAACCACCTCTTAAAGTAACTTCATTGGCTCTTTCAAGTAAACAGAACATAGGAAAGTGTGGGGTTTATTTAGTAACTGATTAACAACAAGTAAAGTGGCAGGCCTTAGAGGAAACAAGCCTAGGGTTCGTAGCAACCCCTTTCAGGACTGCCTGATTGCTTCGGCCACCTCGGCAAGAGTTTTTGAAGACCTTTTTTGTAGCAACAGCAGGCAGCCAGGCCTATATTTAGTTAGCCCAGAGGGAAGAAGAGAGTCCATCCACATGCAGTGACCTTGTTACAAGTCTGTCTGACTGAGAATCACACCATGTCCCCATCACCTCGCTGAGCCTATGAATCTAAGAGCAAAGCTTTTATGTGCTGGAGAGCCACAAGATGCGCACTCAGGTATATCCGACAGCTGGGAGAACACAGCATCTCTCTGGGGTCTCACACTGGGTGGTTAACAAGGTCATAGAATCATAGAACACCAGGTTGGAAGGGACCTCAAGGATCATCTGGTCCAACCTTTCTTGGCAAAAGCATGGTCTAGACAAGATGGCCCAGCACCCTGTCCAGCTGAATCTTAGAAGTGTCCAATGTTGGGGAATCCACCACTTCCTGGGGAGATTATTCCAATGACTGGTTGTTCTCACTGTGAAAAATTGTCCTCTTGTGTCCAATTGGAATCTCCCCAGGAGTAATTTGTACCCATTACTTCTCGTCTTTTCCACGTGACTCCTTGTAAAAAGGGAGTCTCCATCTTTTTTGTAGCCACCCTTTAAATACTGGAACACGATGATAAGGTGTCCCCTAAGCCTTTTCTCAAGGCTGAACAAACCCAGTTGTCTCAGCCTTGACTCACATAGCAGGCTTCCCAGTCCTTTGCTCATCTTTGTGGCCCTTCTCTGGACCCTTTCCAGCCTCTCCATGTCTTTTTTGCATAGTGGGGACCAAAGTCGAACACGGTATTCCAGGTGTGGCCTGACAAGCACTGAGTGGGATAATGACTTCTTTATCTCTGCTGGTGATGCTCTTCTTGATGCAACTCAGCATCCTGTTGGCTTTTCCTTGCTGCAGGTCATGGGCAAACAGGTAGTTTTACCTTGGCAGCTATGTCCACTGTGAACGTGTTTCCTTGCATGGCTGAGGACTGGGATTACTGAGCGGGCCCCGTGTCAGCATCACCTTGCTGCTGGTTTCAGGCTGTAGCCCCCTGCAAGAGCTGCACACAGCTCATGAATCCCAGGCTGCGTATCACAGCTGTGCTACCTTAGTGTCTCCCAGCCAGGTTTAGTCCAGTTCATTTGAAGGGAGGACTGGTGTAATCAGAATGTAATTTCTTTGTATGTGAGTCCAGGGACAGGGAAAGCCAAGCAAACTGGCCTCTAAACACTATTAGCCCCTGTGTGACAGCATGTGAATATTGCGAGGCAGAGGTGTTTGAGCAGGTTTCCCTCATGCAGTGCATGAACAAAGCAGCTCCTGTCTGGTTCTTCTCAAAGACCGTAACTTCGTGACAAATATCTTTCTAGGCACGTAGAAAAACTAAGATGATTTTTGTGTCATTTCACCTTATGTTGCTGAAAAAGTAGCAAGTCTTGGAAACACGACTGCTCTTCTGCACAGTGAAATCTTAGGTGAGTGTGGGTGAAAAGACAGGTTGGAAACCCAGGATCAAACCCTGATCCTGTTGCTTTTATTTCAGAATATATTTGAAATCTGAAGATCATGTTTTTTAGGCCGACAGTGTTTACGCATCTGTTTGGATGCAGTATTTGTGTGGCAGTGATGAAACCTGTAGCTGAAGTCCTTTATGGGTCGTTTACTGCCCAAACAGCAATAAGTGTAAGTGGCCTGGTCAGAGGAACAGAACAAAACCAAGCCTTGATGCATTATCGGTGTTTGAGGATCCCTCTGAATCACGGAGGGATGATTCTCCCCAGTGGTAGATTTAGGAGGCACACTTTAATTGCGATTAGTTGCCTCTGACTTTGTCTTACACAAACTAGACATCTCCTAGACAGTAGTCTTGTATCCTTTGATCAAAGCCAGATGAGCTCCAGAAGGACAAGGCCTGAACAGCTTATTACCAGGTTGGGTCTAGTTCTAACAGATGTTAAACATCCACAAACACAGGTTTAGTCTGAGGTCGTGTTCCTTGGCCAAAGCAGCCTTGCTCTGGAACAGTCAGAAAAACTGGAGCTGTTTTTTATCAGCCAGGGAAACACTTAAGGCCAATTAGCACAGGTATTTGTGGGTCACTTGTTTTAATTCAGCAAAATGGTCTTAGTCTCAGAGTTGAATTTTAAAAGATTATTCATGACGATTTAGGAGCCAGTTCTCATTTTTAACAATAATGGATGTAACTACGTGAGGCGTATTTCACAAACTTTTGAAAAAGGGATGTAAGTTTAGATCCTAAAATAGTGACAGCTCTACCTTCCTTCTGCATCTCACCGCTCGGGATGAGCTAGAGAGGTCTTCGGATACGAGCAAGGTACAGCTGAAACTCTCTCCCCATGAGCACTCGCTGCAGGCAGTCGTTCTCACATCCACCAGAAGAGTGGATCCTGCCTTAGTCCAGCCAGAAGAACAGCATCTCAGACGATGCTCACAAGTCAGCATCTGGCCTATGGAGAAGATTACCTTGCATTTTGCTGTGATCAGAGCTAAGCTGACAATACCAGGCTTCATACGTTGGAGGGTTGTGGGGTTTTTTTGTTGAGTGTCTTTTTTGCTTTTAATTGTATTTCTTATATGCTTGCTTTAAAGTTAGACCTCTGTGCTGCCTCCAGCCTGACATGAGAAATACCTTAAGGCTTTACTATGATACAGCTGGATAACAGCATGATACAGTAGCTAAATGCTTGAAGAGAAGTTTTCGAAAGGTTGGAAAGAAAATATATGTTTCATTTACTTATGCAGTAGGTAGATGATACACAGAGATTCAGATGTTGGTAGTCTTCACATTGGATGTCCAGATGCCATTTGACAGTTTGAGATAAGCTCTTACATACTACAAAGTTTCAAGCAGACATGTATGCATTCTGAGATTTCTGCTGCATGCACATAAGAAGGTGGGGGATCTTGTGTGAGTTGTTTTTTGTTTGTTTGGGTTTTTTTTACTTTTTCACACAAAACAGGTTTTGCATGTCCTTGAAGAAGGGAACTATTTAAATTTCTCTGTGGTGGATTACAGCTTTTTTTCTCAATGAAAACCATTAAATAACAAAACTTAACACAAACTAAAGAATTACAGTACTCTAAAATGAAGTTACTTTCATTTATTTTCGAAGAAAGATCATTAGCTTACCTTCTTAAATATTATATTTGGACAAGGGATCATCCATTTATTTTTCTTGTATACTTGCAATAACTTTAGTCCACCTCTTAAATGCTGTTTTATACTCTCCTCATAATTTCAGATGTCTTCATCCATTTGCACATGTAACAAGAACATATCCTTAGACAGTGACCTTCCTAAACGTGGTGCATATCTGGCTCAATTGGCATCTCCCGTACTTTCTGAAGAGATTTTCGGGTAAGTGTAGAGTGGTTCAGCTTCATCTGTGTACAGAGACGTATCTTTTTTTGGCGCTCTGCAACCAGAGGCTTCAGAACAGTCACATCTACAAATTATTTAACTTTCAAATGCTCATTAAATCTTTGGCTCCTTCTGCAGGCTGTGCAAGTGCCATGTACAAAATTCTGGAAGCAAGGTAGGAGGAGGAACTGGATAAAAATTGCTTTTCCTTCACCCTGTTATACCCTACGATGCATTACTGCCTGGCCATGCACTGTCACTCATCTGAAGTGTCCTGTGCAGTTCCCAGGGAGTGCTGGAGCATGTAACAGCACCCCGTAATTAAGTTCATAACAAAGCTTGACTAGCAGAAAGGTTGGGCAACACTAATGAGGAATTCTCATTCAACTTCATAAGTTTTGTTTGCATCAGAGCAGTCTGAAAGGAGGCAGATGCCTTCATATGCTTGTGTGCCTCACATGGCTAAAGCAAGGAGAATTAGTGCGGTGTCTGATTTAAACCACAATTTTCACCGTCTAAATCTTTTTTTATTCCCGCTGCATAGTTTTAGCAAGAAAAGCGAGTGAAAAATTGCTGTCATAAAAGACTCATCTGCTTTCCATTATACTGACATTTAAGGATTGCACACATTAAAATGCTCCTATGTGCTACAGAGAGCGACAGAAAAAACAGGAGGTTGAAATTTATAACAAATGGGAGATTTTGTAATTCAGCTGCCCTGGGGTGGGCGTGGAACCAGGACGGGGAAACGATAAGATCTCCCGGCACCTAACCCTTCCCATCCCTGCTTACATCTGCACGTCAGGGAACTAAATTGCCAGTGCATAGGAAAATATCTTCTCAAAACACCCTTTACCCTCTGTCTCCTTCAGATTAAAAAAAAAAAAAAAAAACAAAAAAAAAACCAACCCAAAAAAGTATTGATATTTTCAGCCCAAAGTCAGTGTGTTGTACTCCCTGCAGGCATAACCCTGAAGTCAGTGATTTAATGTGATCTGGTTTATCAGTGGCTTTTGGTCGGTACTGGAATGCAATTGTTAAGAAACTTTTTCTTTGAATTAGGAAAGCCAATTCCTCCTTTCCTTCTGGGCAGCTTCCAGCCGCTGATATCTTTTGGTTTTTCACAAGTTGAGGAGCAACATTTTTTGTGAGTGAGATTTCTAAAAATACTGGTTGTTTTATAAGCGAGTGGCAGACAAACAGCTCTGCGTTCCTCTCCACGGCAGAGCTGAGGGGTGTCTCTCTGGGTACAGGAGCATTAGCATGGAGTAAAATGTGGTCTTGCAAACCTGCCTTCCCAGATATCTTCAGAAGACCCCACGAAACCACAAGCAAATGTTGAAAATCTTGGTTTTATAACAACATCTCACATTTGTCTTGGCATTTGAACCACATAGTACAAGTCTGGGCCTGACAGTTTTGATTGCAATTCTGAGTGATTTTCCTTCAGATCTCTTTCTCAACGTTTCAGATAATGATAAAACATCTAAAACCTATTTTTAAAAAGTTTATTATGGTCAAAACACGGAGTGTAAAAGCACCAACACTAGGCTTCTGTCTCTTATTCCCCAGCTACCACTTCTGTATCAAATTTATTCAGTTTACAAGTCAAAACCAGTTTTTTTTCCATCTCTATGACTTCCTGCTCAGCCTGTTTCTTGTAACTCAAGCTGTGTTTGCTCTGTTTCATGTAACTCTCCTGCCAGCAGTGAACCTGGGCTGGGGCTGTGCCTGGCTTGGGGGTAGCGCGGCATGAGAGTGAAGAGAAATGCTTGCTCTCCTACTAGTATATCACTTGTCTTTCCAAGTAGAGTAAAACCTTAGCTTTGTTAGTAAATTATATGTTTTATCTTAAGAGGGAAACTAAAAAGAGACACTAACAGGTTTTATAGGATTCAGCTTGCACTGTTTTTTCTGACCCCTGATCTTTAGCATCTATCTAGCTTTGTATCAATCCTGATCTTTGGTGTTTGGAGTTACCCAACCTCAAGTTGCGAAAAGTTTATTGCTTTGTAGCAAAGAACAAAATAACTAAATACCCACATTTGAAAGTAAATATTTCAGCTTCTCATAGAAAGAGAGCTGTGTGGTTCTGATTTCCGGCTCCTATCTGCTTTTCAGGGTTGAACATCCCTATCCATGCTAAGGCACACTGCAGTAAAGAAATGAATTTTCGTAGGCTCTCTGAAGACAGTCGCTCGTTGACCCATAAAATTCTCAAGTCTAAAGGCTGAGGGGAGCTGATTCACCCTCTAAGTAACTTCAAGTAATATATGATATAAAGCAGAAATTAGACAAAGTTCTGCTTAGCAGGATCAAATACCAAACCCCAGCCTACATTTTTGTGGGTGAACTTTTGCATCTGCAAATGATGATGCCCCAAATTATCACCCCGTATAAATGATGGGTTCAAACACATACCACTGAATTTATGGCTCTGAAAGCCTTAACAGTGGGTAGCAGGAGGAAGTGGAGGAGGGGAAAGGAAGATGCTCACAGGGAATAAAAGTGAAAGGAATGAACGCTTTCACTGAACCACAAATTGTTGGCCCTTTATGTCTTGCTGATGCATTAACGATCAATACCAGCTTCCTCCCTATAGCATGTATTGCTCTATGCTGTTGCCTATTGCTTTGCTTGCCCTGTTTTCTGAGGCTGCACAACAGGAGCTCCTGACAAGGACACGGGGAACCAGAATCAAAATTGAGCTGCAGGATAAGTTGTGGCAATCTAGAAGAGGGTGAGTGGCAAGCTATAACTTTTTCATTGTAAAAAAAAAAAAAAAAGAAAAAGACAAACAGTTCTATTTCAGCAAAGCATTTATCGTATGAGTCTCATTACACACACAGGTAGGTTTCTTGGCTTCAGTGGATCCCTGTGTTTAATATTTTAAGCCCACACCTAACTTGGATGTACCTGTGCACAAAGAGACAAGAAGTGAAAATATCTTTCGAGTATCTTTACTGCCATTAATCTTTATAAACAGCATAATAAGACCTCATACTTACACAGATAAATGAAGAAAATCAGACAGGAAAAAAGCATGTGGTTAAGTGTGCTACAAAAAAAAAGTATTGTTTTTCTAGTTTGGGGTGAGTCCAGGTAGAACTTGATATGTAGTTAGTGTTTAAACTGCACAGGAGATCAAGGGTCCTAATTCTAAGTTTGGGTGTAATATCAATGAATTAATGCAGTGTAAGCCTGATGTGGGATGAGAGGTGTAGATTTAAGTTATTTCATGCTTGAAGAGGTATTCGGTGAAGGGAGTGCTACTTTAACTGTCTGACAGAGACTGTGCTAGCAGATTTTGCAGGTTTAATGAGTTTCTCCAACGAGTATGTTCTCAAAAATATTTTTTCTGAACCCTGACTTTGCCTCTCTAGAAGACTTTCCCTCTGGGGACTGTCAGAGGGAAAACGAGGAACTGTCCTGGCATTCGTTAATGAAACACTCTGGCCCTTCTGTGAGTGGGGTCATTTGCAATTCCCCTGGTTTACAGGTTGCATTTGTTGCCCAGAAGTTGCCCAGAACATCACTTTCTGAGCTCTCAGTGGGTTTGCTTCCCAGCAAAGCACGATGTTTTGGAAATCGTTTCTCTTCCTCAGATTCTCTCTTTCCCTACCAGCAATGCTTGCTGCATCATTGCAGTGGATATTGCTTGTTCTAAATGAGTTAGTTATAGAGGCAGGATAGACTCTCTTCTGGCCTTTTTGCTCTAACAGGTTCATCTTGTATCCCTATCATCACAGGGCTCAATATTGGCAATCTAATGTAGCCTGTATATAAAATTCAAATATATATGGAAATTATATAACTCTCAAACACATGGACATCAGCTGTCAGGGTTTCGGACATGGGATGGCTTGGAATAAATAACATCGGTGTTCTCCACAGAAAGGTATTTTTAATATTTTATTTATGTTTTTATCCAGTCCTCCAAAGTTACAAAAAGATTTTTATAGGAAAACTATCCTATGTTAAAGGTTTGAGGATACCTGAAGGTTTCACAGTAAGTAATAGTGTGCATATTGCTACTGCTACTTAAATACTAATTGCTAAGGTTTATTGCAGAAATGTAAAAGTTAAAGGCCAAATTTGTCCTGTCTCATACCATGCAAGTCTCATTAAATCTGTGATCAGAATCTGACCCCATAAAAAGACTTTTGTTCAGTGATCCTAACCTCAACTTTTAAGACAATTAACTTGGCTCAGTATTCTGATTTGATCTGAAACAGGAACCATGTTCCTTTGAAAAGGATTTATTGCATCCATTTGAATCAATAATGCTGTTAAAATAACAGTGGGAAAGAAAACTGAAAATACGATACGAGGTAAATCAACGAAAAAAGATAGTAAATTTTATAGAAAAAAAAATAGGAGGCAAAATTGACAGTCAAAATATTAGCCAAGGACTCAGTTCTGGTGCAGAGATGGATAGTGTAAGTATTTAATCAAAGTGGCTGAAAATCTCCTGCAAGACATAGATCACAGTCAAGTCTGAGAGGAGGCAGTGAGGGGAAGGAAATCTCTTGACAGCTTCTGAATGCCTTTAAGTGCACTGTATGGTAATAGTCTCACTGCTTAAAATATTTATAAAATGTGATACTGAAGGTTTGAGAGCAGAGGCTTCCGCGGCAGATAGACAAATCCTCTTTTGGATCCTGTCTCGCCAGTGGAAGAGGTGACAGTCCCCGGTGCTTGTCACTGCCTCTCGCTGCCAGTCCTGTCCCCGTGGCTCCCCGCCGAGCCCTGGGCGAAGGGCTCCTGGGCAGCACCAGCCGCTCGAGCTTGTGCATCCGATGCGCAGGTCTGGGCTCACCTGGCTGTCCCCATCCGAGGCACACAGATTGCTTCAACTGCGGATCAGCAAGAGGGAAAAGATCAAAAGGGATCAACAGGCTGGATCAATGGGCCGAGGTCAATTGTATGAGGTTCAACAAGGCCAAGTGCAAGGTCCTGCACTTGGGCCACAGCAACCCCATGCAACGCTGCAGGCTTGGGGAAGAGTGGCTGGAAAGCTGCCCAGCAGAGAAGGACCTGGGGGTGTTGGTTGACAGCCGCCTGAATATGAGCCAGCAGTGTGTCCAGGTGGCCAAGAAAGCCAATGGCATCCTGGCTTGTATCAGAAATAGTGTGGCCAGCAGGACTAGGGCAGTGATTGTGCCCCTGTACTCGGCCCTGGTGAGGCCGCACCTCGAATGCTGTGTTCAGTTTTGGGCCCCTCACTACAAGAGGGACATTGAGGGGCTGGAGCATGTCCAGAGAAGGGCAACGGAGCTGGGGAAGGGTCTGGAGCACAAGGCTGATGGGGAGCGGCTGAGGGACCTGGGGTTGTTTAGCCTGGAGAAAAGCAGGCTGAGGGGAGACCTTATTGCCCTCTACAACTACCTGAAAGGAGGTTGTAGCCAGGTGGGGGTCGGTCTCTTCTCCCAGGTAACAAGTGATAGGACGAGAGGAAACGGCCTCAAGTTGCGCCAGGGGAGGTTTAGACTGGATATTAGGAAATTTTTCTTCACTGAAAGGGTTGTCAAGCATTGGAACAGGCTGCCCAGGGAAGTGGTTGAGTCGCCATCCCTGGAAGTATTTAAAAGACGTTTGGATGAGGTGCTTAGGGACATGGTGTAGTGGTGTTCTTGGCAGTGTTAGGTTTACGGTTGGACTCGATGATCTTAAAGGTCTTTTCCAACCTATACGATTCTGTGATTCTGTGATTCCGTGAAAGGAGGAAAAACTCTCCTAGGCGACAGCAACAGGCAGCTCAGGTATGTCTACACAGAGGGATAATCATGGTTAGAGGTATAACCTAAAAAGGAGGACACATGCTTTAGTAATGCCAGTCTGGGGCTTTGCCTTTAGTTCTGCTGCTGACAACTAGATGGGCAAATTATTTCACCTAGCAGCGAAATTTTCCTACTCCTTGAAAATGTTAGTAATAATCGTGACTAGTGCGTGGAGTTGTTTAAACTGTGGATGAAAAGCCTCATATATGAGCAGTGAGATGGCGTTATTTTTTATTATTAATAATTACATGTCAGAGTGATCACTTGACATCACTTATTACTAACAGCCACTTGGACCCAAAGTCCTTTTCCATGCGAATGCCTGCTCTGCAAGGTTCCGCTGTAATGAAGCAAATCTTGGCGACTTCCTGCACACTCTTGCCAAACTCCAGCTCATAGACAAGAGGCACCAAACAGGATAAAACCTCCAAGATTTGGTTCAGTAATAAAGTTTTGCAATTCCCTAGCCCCATGCATCCAAAGGCTTCACAGTGCTTGAGTGTTTGGGTTTGAATACCCTCTGGATTCAATTGAAGTCCTCTTGATTTCCTTAGCTTATAATTCTGAGCACGTCGGAGGGGCAGGGAACCGTGAGTGGACTGTGTGCAGAGCCTGGCTGGCGGCGGTGGCCTCTTCATTAGGAGAAGAGGGATGTGTAACGTCTCAGAGTACTTAACTCCAATTAATTGATTAGCTTGAGGTAAAATCCTAGCAAACACAAGGCTGTTTGCCGTTTCGAAGTCAAACACTGCCAGCTGTCTTCTGTTTGGAATACAAACTGTCTTGGGGGTTTTTTGGTGTAGTTTTTGGGATGGCTAAGGAGGAGCTCCTGCGTTCAGCCTGGCCAGGGCACCACGTGCTCTGGGTTGTGTCCAGGGAAGCTGCTGCACTAGAAGTGACAGCAGATCTGTGGGTGCCAGATTCCCACCTTGCGGTGCCTTGTGTGCCTGAGGGTGGGTACGTAACTCAAGGGAGCTCAAAGGGCCTTCTCTTGTGTTTAGAAGAAAAAAGTTGGAAAAAGAAAACAAGCCTAATTGGACTTCGTGCCTGGCTATGCCACAGACCTCTCATTTGACTCCAGATGGGAATATTGTAATTTCAGGCTATAAGGTATTAAATTAAAGCTGCAAAGACCATCATTCTGATCTTTGTTCTCTTTTTTTTTTTAAATTCCTGAGGTTGTGACTTTGCAACATTGTCATCCAGCTCAGCTGTTTTGCAGTTCAAAATGTCCCTACACATACATTTGTACTCACTCATGTGTATCATTAGTAAAAACTGTTGCTCGTTTTGATACACAATTAGAGATAGACTATGCAATTACTTCTACCAAAGCATTCATATGATAGGACTAAATTCTGTCTCTAAAGATAAATATCACATCTCCTGTTAACTTCACGAGCATGGCTTGTGAGCCTCTGGATGAGATCCACAGCATGGAATTAATGCACTGTAAGCAAAGGATCATTTTTACAGTATTAATTTCACCTGAGTAGGTAACTGATCAAATTCAAGTCTTTCTGACAGTTTTTTCAGTCACCTATTTTGTTTCCCTACTCTGTTCTCAGTTTTTTCCCATTTTTCCTACCAGATTGCACCGGGCTGTTAGTATGGAAAATATCCTTAATGCTGTTAGTGCCCTGGATTGCTGCTGTGCATTATGTATGCAGGGTGGGGGCACCTGCAGCCTGCTGTGCACACCTTTGCTGCATCCCCGCTTCCTTAGTGAGCTAAAATAAAGCCACCTCCCTTTCATCAGAAGAACGCTTGCCTTCGTGTGAACTCTTGCAAAGGCAGCGAGAAAAAGCAACAGCTAATTTCTGTGGATGGTGGGTTTCCAATTAGTCAGAGTGTTTCAGCCAGCAGGCAGTGCAGCGCAGTCCTGGGGGTGAACAAGGTGATAATAATGGGTTTTCCATGCAGCAGTTTCACTGTCGGAGGGGAGCGTGGGGATGGGAGGGCAGGGCAGGACCGGGCGTTCCCACAGAGCCCTCGGCGGGACAGTCCCCCCGCTCCCTTCTTCCCGTGCTCACGCAGGCTGGCAGCGCCCAGGCAATACCCACCTACTCTGCGTCGTGGCCTGAAAGCCTCTGTGTGTCTGCAGCTCTCTCTGAGGCTGGTATTATTTTTTTTTATGAAGAGCGAATTAATTCAGAAAGATAAAAAGAATGGAATTGGGTACAAATATGCCAATTTATGCATTTAGCACTCTCCCCAGCCTTTTGGTTTTCTTCTTCTTCTTTCCCCCACCCCCTCGAGCAACTCACGGTTGTAATGTTTCATTAATAGTTCAAATGGACAGTGAATTCTTCTAGTAGAATGGCCTCACAAATTCTCATTTCGTTTTTTCTAGGCACAACTGGTTTTTAAGTGCAGTATATGGGTTGATCCTTATTTAACCACCCATCTCACAGTTTGTGATCTCTGAAGGTTGAGTTTTTGATATTAAGTATGATTATAAACCCTTGTTCTTATGAGGTTTCGAAAGCCCCAAAATATTTTTTGTCTTAATGTTCATTGCATTGAGATCTACAACTTCCTAACAGCCTATGACAAAACGCACGCTTGCAAATGGTGATTAGAGGCACAGTTTTATTTTATGAGCTACATGAATTCAAATGTCTGTGCTTACACCAACCCCTGAGTCACCGAGCAGCGAAGGGTTGGTGATAGCCTCTGATTAATCCCAGCCGGGCTGCCAGCCAGCGGCAACGTGGGGCTGGGAGCTCCATCTGCAATTTCCAGCCCGCTCAGCCGTGCAGGGCCCCGGGGATTTCGCTTTGGGGGTCTGTTATTCCTAGGCAGAAGGCAAAGCAACCCATTGATTGCATACTGGTCTGGGGTCCTTTGTATTTTTATGTTCCCAAATAAAATACTGTCCAAGTACGGATATTATTGAAACGGTTTTTAAGCACAAAAAGAGATCTGCTGTTTTTTCTTTGTTTTCTCTAATCTGCCTCACAAATGAGAAATTCTGGAGATCACAGTCCTTTCTGAAGATCAGCTCACTTCTGACATCTAGGAATGTTGCTTGACCACTTCTTTCAGACTGGTTCTTTCATAAAACTTTATTTGTAGAATCTTTTTTTCACCTTGAATCCTAGTAAGATGTTTTAGGCAGCTGCATTTTAATCTTTAGCATTAATTAATTTGGTAAAGTATAAAGTAGCAGAAGCATGGATGACAATATTAATGAAAGTAATAAAAACAGATTAATGACTAAATCCAAAGAAACAGAACCCCAGCCTCCCTGCAGACATGGATATTAATGAGATTTCCTTTGTTTCTCTCTGAGGGTGGGCAGTTTCTCCCACCTCACCAATCTCTGCAAGTGCCAAAGACTTTGTTTACTTTGTGCCTGCTTCCAGTTAGAGCTGCAGGCAGAATCTGGTAAATACAGTGAAATATTGTTAGAAGCAGGAATTTCTGACCTGACAGTAAATGTGACAAACCAGTAATCTTAATGGGATTTTTTTTCTCAGGGTGACCAAAGAGGAGAGAGAGGCAGCTTTGCTTTTGAGCATTTACGTTAAACTGAAGTTCTGAGATTGCTTTGCTTGGGTAGGACAGACAGGCATACAGTTTTCTAGTGTCTGCCCAACTTATTAGGGGAATTTAAATATATGGAAATGGACAAAGGGAAGGAGGTGAGATAGGGAGATTCTGCCACACCAGCTGCTGGCCTGTTTGTCTGCTCAAATAAATAGGACCAACAAATGTCTTGAGGGCAAATTAAACAGGATCTCATTGCTCATGTTAGCAATGCATGGAAACAGCTACTGGGTATTTGGCACTCTGGTTTTTCCTAATGTCTCATAGTTTGTGTTGAGTGCACCCTTCCCTCACTTGATTTCAGAACAGAGACAAGTCGCAGCCTTTCACAGTGATGGTGGGGCATAACACCTCAATGTTGGTCTGCCCGGAGCCTTTGTCCAGGGAAAGAAAGTGATGATGGACTGAAAATTAAAAAAAAACCCACTGTAGTATACATTTCTGTGTCTGTGCCTGTGTCCTACTTAGGGAAGCGGAGAAGGTTGATTTGCAAATTCCTTCTGTTAAGGACTTGTGATCCTGCAGCAAACTCAATTTGTATCCATAATGAAACCTTATAATGTTAGTGGCAGTATTAATATCAGTATAATTAATAATACTATTTATATCATCAAGAGACAGTCACTAATTATGCAGAAGGATTGATATCTAACAGCAGATTAACTTCCTCTCACTAGGCAACGGCTTGAACTTGTTTTCACCCAAGTAAGTCATTAAGGGAGATGCTCAGAAGTATTGCTTCTGAGGGGAGAGAGCTGCTACAGGAGAGCAACCAAAATCTGGTCATCATCAACTGCAGCATTGAGGGCTGTGCAAAGTCTTATGGCCAAGGTTTCTGTAGTTGAAGTTAAATAAAGTTACACTTCTAAATAAAGCTGTCTCGTGCCTCTGAAAGGGGACCTGGTTCTCAGGAGTGTATCAGTGTGACCAGCACATTTATATCCAAAACACTTCTTTCCATTTGAGTTCGTCTGGAGCTGGATCAATCCTCAGTTATCTCATATGTAAGTCAAGTCCCTTCACTTGGTTGTAGGAAATAGTGGGTACCATGGTAAAGAAAAAATGCCATTTGTAAAACCAGGAACAGAAGAGGTTCAGTCATTCCCAGCAAAGATATTTCTCTTGACAAGGTGGACTCCATATGGGTGAAAAAAGTGTGAACATTTTTGATTTTTTTTTTAAATTTCATTACTACTTTATGATACTTGTTTAAAGAAGCCTCAAACATTTTAACTTGTTAAATTCCTTCACTCTGTGGTTTTTTTTATATCAGGTGCTTTCTGCCTAGATGACTGGAGAACCGGTAGGGTGATGAAGCAAGAAAAACTGTGCAAATACAGGCTGATCCACGGTGAGGATGAGAACTTTTTTCAAACTACTTGGAGCTCTTTGGTTTTTCTTAGTGCTACTTTAACTCAGGCTTCTGAGAAACTCTGAGGCATAAGAAGTCTTTGTTAAAATTCATTACTTCTTTGCCTTTATTTAAAGAAGGAGAAATAAGAGTCTGAATCACAGACTGCTGATGAGTTATATGGGAAGGTCAGAATTCATAGCAGCTGTAAAGAAGAACAAAACCGCTTTAAAACCTCATCCCATTCTGGTGATAAATAAAGAACATGATCTCAGTTATTTTTCTCTTCTATGGACCTGTTTCAAGTGAAGGTTTTTTGTTATATGCAGTTTCTTCTCTGAAAACAAAGTACATGGGTAATAAAAAATAGTCCTTCCTTTGGGTAAGCTTTAATCCATGAATTCTGACAACCCAGCAATCAAGGCTTCTTTCTTCATCCACAGGCTTATGGTTTATACCACACAAAGAGTTGTACATGTGCAGTGCACAGCCAGAACGATGTCCCACGCCCATTTGCTATATAAAAATGATGTTGCGGTAAGAAGACAACGGGGTTCCCAATAAGAGGTTGGAAAGCCGTCAAAACGGCTGCTGAGTCAGCTTTTGCGAGGAGCTGGCGTTCTAAAGATTGCTTAAACTACTTCAGATAATTTATGCTCTTGAAATTTCAGACAGTGAAAACTAGAATTCTCAGATATTTCACCACTGACAGCCAGCCATGCCTTACCTTGGTCTTTCTAGCAACAGCAGTGTATATTAGAAGGTAGTGGGCTTTGGATTAGATAGTCATGGTGGAGGCAGTATCACCTGAAACCTGTCACAGCTCGATTCAGACTATTGTGGAGACGTCTAGCGTAGTGCTACATCAGCGCTCGGTGCTCTATAGATAATAGCCTTGTACAAAGGCAGAGCGATAGATGAATATCCATCCCATTGTATCCCTTCTAGTACTACATGTTCTCTGATTTTTTTACTGAACTTATCAAATGTTATGGCAACATAACTGCTCTCTGACTCCACAGCTTTGGGAGGGCGGGGGGAAGTGGGAGGAGAGAGAAAAGTTGTCCTTAAAATCAAGAGATTGAATTGTAAGTAGAATAAAGGGATATAATATCCAGATACTCACACTAGAGCTCTTGAACAACCAGCAGATAATCCCACTGCAGGGACACGCAGGGGCACAGCTGGAGTGAGAACACTACAGGCCAAATTCGGCCCCGATACAACCAGAGGCAGCAAATTTGTGCCTGAAGCCTGGAGCCCCCCTAAACCTGTCGAGAGGGTAACAGTCTCTTGCTCTGCCACGTTAACCTCTGCCCCTGGCTCCACGGAGGACAGATGGGTGGGAGGCAGATTGTCCCACCCGTGACCCAGCTACTGGGGACAGTGCAGAGCTTCAAGTGCTTCCCAAGGACCGGCGGCAGCTCTCAGCCGAGCGGCAGGGCAGTACCTGCCAGCCCCTGCTGCTCCTCTGCTTCGCGGGAGCCTGCTCAAGTAGTGCTTGATTTGATTTGAGGGCTTCAATTTTCAAGGAAAATAGACTACTCTCTTGTAGCCGGAAGGAAGCAGGTTTGCAGTGTGACTAGTACCCAGCACAGGATCAGCTCTTGCTGCTCTTCATCCTGAGAGACTGAGCTTAGGCTTGTTCAGAAATACGGGCATGATTCCAGGAATATGAATGTCAAGCTGGGCCTTCTTCTATTCAGAGAATAAAGACATATCTGAGTTCCAGTCTATTTATTGAATTAGAAAAACAATATAGCTCACACTTGCCTGCCTTCTTTAATGTTTCATGTTTCCTACTCACATCTTGGAGCGTCTTTCATCTCTCATCTCAGGCCTTAATTTCACATTCTCCTGGGCAGCCGGTAGTCACCATTTAATCTTCCTTCACCTCCCTTTAGATGAGGGTATTGGCCCTGCAGCTGGGAAGGCTGGCACAGACAGTCCGCGCTGCCTGCTAGATGGAGTTAGGCGGGAATTACCTGATGCTTCCTACAACAAGCGGATGTTTTTTTAAAAAAAGGTGAGTTTGCAGATGATAGCAGAGTAACGCTTGTGTTTCTAGTTCCCAGCCTTGCAAAGCTCCCTCTGACCTGAACCTCATGTTTCAGTTTTGAGCCTATGCCGGTTTTAGCTGGACATTAGCCTTCCTTTGCCACCCACCTTCTCTGCAAAGGGCCACCCCAGCACCTTCGTGGGGCCCAGGACGGGCACGGAATTTGCCGGCTAACGCTGCCAGCAAAGGCCACGGTGCCTCCTTTGGTCATGCTGGGGCTTAGCGTCTGGGAGCCGCTCCGCAGCCGTGCTCAGCTGAGGGCTGGTCCAAGCTCTCTGCGGTCAACAGAGACATTTAGGTGACCCTGGTGGGTACGGATCCAGCCCTGACTCATTAACGCTCAACAAGAGAAAAACACCTGCTCGTTCCTGTAGGTAAGCCCAAATCTCGCTCACCACATAATTAACCTGGCCACGTAAGAGAAGAAGAACATACACAATAAACTGCTGAGGTTTAATAGCAGACATGACATTTGAGCCTACAATTAATGAGCTCCTGGTCTACTGCAAGCCCATCCTTTGTCACCAAAGATTTGCCTTCAAATCATTTGGCCTTTCCACAGAAGCCCATGGATTCCCCCAGTGACCGTAATGCGCTGAGTAACGGCGCGGGTTTTACACACGCTCTCACGCGAGGGAGGAAAAGCACTGCAGACTTCTATATAAATTAATTTTTCATGTAAATGCCTAGAACAATGGGTCTTCACCATGCCTATATAAATAATTAGTGCTGTTATAAGTTGGCTGGTTTCTTTTTAGTTGACTGTATGTATGTATTTATTGACTTTGAAAATGATGCCAAACTTTTCTGCGGGATCCAAGGAGCTGACTTTCCCTCTTGCAATGGTTTCCATGTGGCGAGGAGTTTATTAACAGGCTTTCCCCCAGTTACAGAAGGAAAAGGCTCCCCTCTTGTGGCTGCGAAGGAAAATGACATTTTTTGCACTGTATTCTCCCCTTTCTTAGTTATAGAGAAATGTAAATAAGCTATAAAATTCCAGGCATCTTCACCTCAGACCCCAGCACAGAGCTTTGCCACCTGTGGTGTGCGGCAGCAGTGTTTGAGCTGCCTCTTCAATAGCTGCCGTGTTTGCTTCGGGTAAAGGGAAATATTGGGGCGGGGGGGGGGGAATTAATTTAAGTTATTTGAATTATAACTGAAAGTAATGATCTATATCAACAGTTAGAAACATTAGATTTAAAGAAAAGCTGTTTTGCATTCATAATTTTAAAATACTTTCTTAGTAACTGTTGATTTTTATCTGTTGGATTTATTTTGCCTGTTCTGTCTGCGCTCAGAGAGGAGTTTATAGATAAATGTTTAAGCCATTCTGTAACTCAGTAGGCATTCATTCAGATTATCAGGTTTCCTATTTTTATTATGTTAGAAATGGTGACAAGCATATATGACTTACAGGATGGCTGATTTCATTTCCAGTTTTTTGTGAAACTGCTTTTGAATAAAACCCTGAAATTTAATTTAAAAACCAAAAAAGCAGCAGCTCAAAATTATTAGTTAAAAGCTGTCTTTAAATACTTTAGATGCATCGGAAAGAAAAGAAGTAAGTTTACCCAAGCATGGTTGACAATTAAAATGAATGCTTTTATGAACGAGGGGAAGTAAACCGAAGCGCTCGTTTCTTGTCAGCGTATCTGCCGAAGTTTGGGAGCTCAGGGGACTCAGCCCCACGCTCCTCCTTTGTATGTATAAATTGGAAGAAGAAAACAAACTTTCTTGCTTTTTCAGCTCCTAGCTGGTTTCTCAATATTGAATTACCCACTCCTTGGACACAGATAGACTGAAACTCAAATACACTGATTTTTCTTTTCTCTGTGTTCCTACAGAAGAAACGGTTACTACCCAAAGTAAAGCTCATTTACTCATTTAACTGTCCAGCTTCTGGGAGAATAAATTCCTTGAGGTCACTTGCTTGATTTTCTTTACAATATCAGCAGCAAAGTTGTGCTATTTGAAAAGTATATAAATAATTTATATAAAATTTAAAATAGCTGATATTAAATTTATGCCTCAATTTAAGTGGTTATTATTTCAGATTTACTTTTAAAATTTGTTTCTTTTTAAAAGACACACGCCTTAAATAATCTGCTTTTTTCCTTAGATCTGTATTTCATCTATTGTAGAGACACTTAAATTCCAGGAAATAATTTGATCCTGGGATTTGAACTGGACCTACAAGAAAACAGTAAAAGTTTTGGATTCAAGGCTATGATCTTGGACAACTTTCAAAAGGAAATATAGAAAAACGTAGCTCAGGAAAAAGGCAGCCTGAAATTAGAACTGTTGTTAATACAAATATAATAGAACAGATTTAGGTTTTAGTTTTAACCCTGGTGCTATTATTATACTATAAAGAAGCTAAAATGGGAAGTCTTTTATGTAATGAAAATCCAAATATAAACAATTCCTTTTTGATTTCTAAACTAGACTTTTCTATTGAGGAGAACTTATGATTTTCAAATTTGCTGCATCTCTATTATTATTATTATTGTTATTGTCATGAATTATCTTTAAAATGGGATGCATTTGGCCCAATACTTTGGCACATATAGTAGAACTGTTCACTTTTAATTATTAGTCTGTGGAACTAAACGCTGTCATTTTCCCTGTGTTGAGTAGATCTATTCAAAAAGACCTGAAAATGGGGTGGAGATGGTATTGATCTGTGGGTCAGGCCAAGAACAGAAGAAGTCACAGCGCTTGCGTGAGCATCAGTTCTCGTACCTGATGAGAACATGGGGTGCTCTATTTTTGCGTCCTGTCTTTGGCAACGTTCTGCACGGTACCATTTTGTACCATCGATACCATTTGGACTTCCCTTGGTGTCTTTCTGGAGCTGAGCTACCTTCGCAGGGCAGTGCCACCAGGGAACTGAGCATTCCCGTTCATTTACAAAAAGAAAAAATCTGCAGCTTTTGGAGCTGGAAATATCCCCAAATCTATATGAAGTGTTTAGTCCACATGCATTATGCCCGTCCTTAGCTACACTCAGGGCTTCTCAGGAGATGCAGCTATAACCACAGGGTAGCCAACTATTTATTCTTCCCTCTGATAAACAAATAGATTCCAGAGAAGGCAATTCCAGCCTGCTGCCTGTGGCCCCTCAGCCTGCTCTGCGCAAACACTCCACGAGGAGTGAAGGACACTTGAGGGCTCCGTCTGTGTGGTTTGCAGCTCACCACGGAGAGCTGCAAAGTTCCCGTGTTAATCCCCTGCCATCCAGATTAAGAGCTTTTCAGATCCTTTGCAGGTTTTATTTTTTTTTTAAGAAGTAACTTGTAGAGTTCTCTAATCACCACTGAAAATAGAAAACAGCAGCCTTTGGTGACGTGAGAGGTTAAAATGAGGGCCGTGCTCTTTCCTTGCTCTGTGCAGGGAAGAGCTGATGCACAGACCACCCATGCAGAGCAGATCCCTCCCCACCCGTTCCTGCAGCTCAGCGTCCACTTCAAAAGCTTTTTTTGGGGTAAGCTGATGTATTTAAACCTTCCAGCTTGGAAGTTTGGTCTATACCACTTCTGTAAGTTAGTGGATTCTGAAGAAACTTCCAGACAATTAATATGCAAGGATGCGGGAGGGGATGGCAGCTGCATGATAACCTTTGTCTCTCCCCATCGTGTCCTGCCTACGTGTTGCTCTCGCTTTGACCCGGTGGTGCTGCTCCCAGCACACATCAGGCCTTAGCACGAGCTGTGTGTTAGCCAAAACCTGAGCAGGAGTCGGGTGAATGGACACCGAGGTGCCTGTGGCTTCAGTGAAACTGCTGCCTGGCACCGCAGGGACACCTGAGGCTGGCATGGTTTGTGGAGTTCTGCGTTGGATTTGCCTCTTCATGCTTTGTAAAGAGTGAAAATCATGCATGCTTGCTACCTCATTAGTGTACATAAGATAACTAGGGCTCCTCTGGGTGAAATGAGCTTCAGAAATGCATGCTTCTTTTCTGCTCTACATTTAAGCAATAATAATTTATGAATCTAATTAGGCTCTGGTTTGCAAGAATGATGAATATTCATATTCTAAATAGCTGAGAAATATTAAAAATGTATGACAGCTTTATTTGTTCCAGCTCTGAGGATTATGGGTGGACATTTTCCTGAATGTGCTGAGCTTTCTCAGCATCATTCGAGTGCTGAACTAGGAAAAAAGGGCATTCAGCCTGAAGGAGGGCTGCACAGCCCGGGCAGACCTGTCTGCAGTGCCCTGCAAATGCAGTCCATGCGCCCGTTCCAAGAACAGCAGCGACAAAATTGTGGCACTGTGGGTTTTAGAGTCTCTGTGACGACTTGTTTCATTGCCATAGCTAATATCCACGTCATTTTCTAGTACGTGTATTTTTAGGAACTGGATTTCTTAAAAGCGAAGTTAAGGATAATGTTTTCCTAATAACCTCCCTCTATTTCTTATCTTACTGGTAACTTTGGAATTTGTGTATTTGAGCTGGAAGGATTTGGTAACTCCTTTTGCATTTCACCTTTAATTTTATACCTTTTGCTCTGGATTCCTCTGCAATAATGAAAGCAGATGGCTAGAAGTCTTGCTGCCCTTAATAAGGTGTTTAATTTACAAATTCTAAGTTGCCTACAGAGCTTCACATTGTAGGGAAAGTATGTAATTTATTTTTTTTATCTCCTTCTAATTACTTCCTATATTTTGCTTTGCTAGCACAAGGGTACAGTGTTTGATTTGCTTGTGTTGCAGCAATCTTTACATAAGACCAAAACATAATTTTACCATCTAAATGACCAGTCAAGACTAAATTAATACCATCAGCTGAACACTGGTCTGTTGGAGAGCCCATCATATGAGAATTTAATTTGAAATGCATGCTTGTATGGGGGGGTGTTGGTGGTTTTCTTTTGTGTGCTTTTTTTGTTGATATCAATATAAGTATCAGGCTCAAGGAACTAGGAAACAGAGATAGAAACATCTTCTGTAGTCTATTGTTCTGTAGGGATTACTCTTTTTTTTTACATTGGTATTGAGTTTGGGGCACAGCTCACACTGAGGTCTCATTATCTGTCATGCTGAATTACCAAGTAATGTGTCCGTGGTCAGCCAGGATATAAAAGTCTCTATGTCATGATGCAGGTTTCTTTGGATTGGATTTGGTTTCCAGAAATCACTTACGTAAATACAAAAGAAAAACAAATATTTCTGCCTTGCAGCTTATTGGCTGGGCAGTACAGAATCAGCACCCCGGGAGCTCTGAGCCTACTATTTATGAATGAAAATTAGGTCAGACATCCTAGAACTCAGCATTTATAAATTTCAAATACCTTGGACTAAAAAATTGGCAGTCATGGAAACTACCTATCTGCAGCTTGAAAACAGAAAAAAAAAAAAAAGGTCCTTTTACCCTGTTGTTTTGTATGTTTATTATACACAGGGATGAGTTTCTGGATAAATTTAAGAAAATCTTATATTTTACTGGCTTTGTCCACTGTACGAACAACAGCTATTTCCTCACACTATGGCAGCTCGACTTTGATGCTCCGGTAGAGATGCAGCAGCGTTCCCATTAGAAACTGCCTTTCCAGCGTGACACAACTGGTAGCAAGCCCTTTGCATGACAAAGCTTGGTTTATAGGGTCTCAAACTGGAGCAAGATGTCTCCTCCAAAAGGGTTGAGCAATCTCTGAAAAACATGTTATGTTGGACAAATCGTGTTGACACCGAGTTCCGAGCTGACCAGGTCCCACTTGGCTGGCCAGCACTGGCTGGTTAGCGTCTGTGAAAGGACAGGCTCTGATTTGATTAATTTTTCACCTAACTGGATCAGACAGACAAAATGGGAGCGTGAGGTAGGGTCATTATCCCTGTTCCATGGACTGGGAAATGGAAGACAGTTACTCATTGAAAGTCACACAATAGATGCATGGGTGCCAGATGCTGTAGATGCCAGAGATGGGATTTAAACCCAGATGTCCTGCGTGCCAGCCCAGCGCACTAAATTCATACTTATCCATCCTCTCAAAAATCCAAGAAAGCTTTCCGATTCGTTCAGTATTTAGAAAATTTTGACTTCCATAAAGTGATACTTCAGAGAACCCTACAATTTACTGATGTAAAATACTATTTTTACTATCCCTGTTCATCTCCTTTAGGAATGAATGAGTTTAGCATTCTATGAGGTAAGAGAATAACAATTAGAGCAACTTTTCAGAAGTGGATGTTACAGCACACGTCTGAAGTGACTTGCCAATAACACCTAAGTCTATATTAGAAGAAATAACTTTGATTCCACTCTGTACTGCAATGATTTTCAGATATCCTTCATTAATATTTTGTTCCTCAGTTTTCCTCCGTTCTTTGATGCATTTTTTAACTTTGCAGATCATTAAAATTGTATCATTTTCAGACTGATAAAAACATTTCCTTATGCCAGAATAAATGGAGCATCTCTGGTGGATACGGTTGAATTGATTTACTAGCACATCAAGCACTAAAGGAATACAGCTTAACAAGGAAGCCACCACCTTCAAAAAAATGGGGGAAAAGAAAATCTGTAATTCTGAAGACTGCAAGTTTTGGAGCATAAATGACAATGGAAGTTTATGGAGCCTTTTGGATTAAACCAAAGGCCAGCTCCATTAAACCAAATGGAGCATTCCTAATCTGACATGTTGACAAGGACACCCCTGCCTATTCCAAAAGGGAGTTTCAAATGAATCCAGATTTATCTTATGTTCCCAACAGGGGCTGGTCTGGCTCCAAAGGAAGTTATCCAGGCCAAAAATAAACAAGATACACATGAAGCAATTTGTGCCACCAGGAAATCTTCCAGGGAATATGTGGAGAGGAGAAGGAAAGCCAGCAGAATCATGGCTTAAGATGTCTTCCCTCTCTCCTCATTATGTTTTATCTGTATTTCTTCAGAGAATGTAAATCAAAGTTTCTTCCCCATAAGACCCCTTCCCCTTCTATTCACTTTCCTTGTCCTTGCTTCCCAAGAAGAGGGCTCCATGTGCTGCCTCTCCCCAACACTCAACTCCCTGTCCTGCAGTTGCAAGGAAGCAGCCACAGAGATGCTCAGTGCTGAAGTGCTGATCCTGCATCTGCTAATATTCATACTTGGTTATTGACTTCTGCAAGAGCAGGCTGCAGCTGAACAGCCATGCTTTTCCCAGGAGCGTGTGTGTATAAGTTGAATTATGTATTTCGAAGAAGCAAATTTAGCCTTTTCCGAGTGCTTTTACTGTGGCAGACACATAGTCACAGTAATTGCAACTACTGGGACAAGCACCTTTTGCATTTACATTTTGTCAAACTGGGACCAACCTTTTAATTTGCTAAGAGAGCCCAGGAGAGCTGTCCTGGTGGCATACGTTGTTCACTGCACCATGTCTGATCAGAGTCTGACACGGGCTGTATAATTTGCTGGAGCAGAGTCACTAAATTACATGCTGCTATGAGATATATAACCCTACGAGACATAGAACAGCTCCTTAATACAACAGCCTTCGAAGAGGCATGAGCTCAAATACCACTGCAGAGAACAAAGCTTCCCAGTGTTAGATAGGATATTAGAAGTTCTGCCTCATGAAACATTATAGACTCCATTTTCAAAGGAAATCCAAGTTTGTGCCCATAATAATAGCGTGTTCAGAACTTCCTGCCAGAGAGAAAGTCTGTCTAGCTACGTACAGACAAGCATCAGTGCACGCAAAAAGGAAGGCTGCAGAGTGTCTACTTTACAAATGCAACTCTAGGGTTTCAGAAGTGCATGCTAGACACATGCAGGATGGCGACAGTTACGAGATGTTTGGCAGTGAGGGCCAGGGTATAAAATATGAGTCTCAGAAGGTTGTTTTATAGCCTGAACTGTAGATTTTGCAGCAGCTTTAGTATTCTGTTAGCTATATTTTGGAAATCAGAAATCTGTTCCAGAGATGTTTGTTGCCGTCCATCCAGTATTAACATTTAAATTTTGCGTGTGAATCTCTCATTATCAACATGATAGCAGTCCTGTTTGTCCATGAATTGTGTCATTTACTCTCCCCAGTGATAACTGGATGATAATGGCCATATTCTTGTAGAGTTTGATACTTGAAGGAAATAGGCTAACAGAATTAAATGTGAAAAACAGATTACTGGTGTGCAGCAGTGAAAACTTTTGCAAAGAGATGATGTAGTATATTGCTACAGTATAGCAAATTGTTGAAACACTGCACATAAAATAGGTAAATGACGATCAATGAGTCACTGACTAGAGTCACGTTGACTTTAACAGCAGTTGTATGTACACAGCCAAGGAAGAGTTTTTATCATATATATAAATATAAAGAGATACATTTATATATCTCTATCTGTATGAATAGATAGATGTGTGTGCGTTTATGTATAAACCACACAAAACCACAGCTGCTTGGTCTTGTCCTTTTGCTATAACGTTTAACAAGACTGGTAGAGATTTTTATTCTGATAATATGACAGTATATTTGCTACATGTACCAAGGGGTTTTTTGTAGGTACCAAGAAGGTAATAGGTAGCTGCATTTGGGGGTTCAAGGAGATGCAAAAATCTGAGGCTGGCCTGATCAAGACTTCAGCTTGAGAAGAAATATATAGCTGGATCACTCCAGCAGTTCTAGTGCAATGATTTTGCTCTTGTCTGTCTGTAAGATGTCTTTCGACTTGCTCTTGATCTTGGCAAGAAGCTCACGTTTGAGGCTTTGTCTGTCCTTCCAAGGAGGAATATTTAGGCCAGTACAGACACTTGAATCTCCCGGCCCTCATAGGAACTGATAAAATTATGGGCAAGTTCCATTAAATGATACTGGAGAGGTTTGGTTTTAAAATTATTTAGAACTAGGTCGTGCACGTGGGACTCAGGCTGGGTATCCCGGAGGGGAATAAGGAACTTGTGTGCCTGGGTGAGTGAGCTACCTGCTGGATTGGAGATGGGGGGACACCACTCCTACACGCGCTGTCCACAGCCCAGGGTTTACAAACTGTTGCTCGCTTTGGCCAGCAGCACGTTAGCCTCTCCCTGGGGAGGGATGATGACTCAGAGGGGTGTCTGAATCATCGGGGCTTCCCCTGGGCAAGGCAGGACTCGGGCACACCGCCCTGCCGCGTGTCCGGGCGGGGGGGATGGATGGGGAAGGAGCTTCTAGCTCCATAGACCTGCAGCCCCAGCAGCAATGTCCCTCCTGAAGGACCTTACACCTGCAGAGTGGCCACAGGTGAGAAACAGGATAAAGGTGACACATGGCATTTGCAAAAGTTGTTCCTATGACTTTTTTTGGTGTATTTGCTTTCAAGGTCTCCTTTCAGTTCACCAGGGCTACAAACTACGGCAGCTTCTCTGCAAAGTCTGCAATAATGTGAAAACAGAAATAAGCAGTGAGTGGCTGCTGCAAACTACACTGGCCTCCTGGCATTTTCGGCTGTTTTCCACCCACCCTTGAAAATCATCTCTGGCCCAGAATGGAACTGTGAGCTGTACCACATGCTCTAAATGAAGTGCTAATTAAATACTTTTACTTAATGTAGACAACATTTCTTTGAAAAGACTGTAACATATTGCAGATGTCATGAATTCTCTTAGAGAATGATGAAGGGAGCAACGTACACATTGCATCCCTCTCTAGGAGGTAGGGATGTAACCCGGGAGGTTACCACTGATAAGGCCTGATGCTGAAACAGCACTCGTCTGATCCAAATTCCCACACTCGTTCTCTCACAGGGACCTTGGTACCAGGAATACTGCAGGTGCTTCCACCTGGATGCGCATTTTGACACGTGGGAGATAACTGGTGGAGCTGTAGAGCTTGATAGATGCTCGGAGTCTAAAAGAAAACAGGTAAGAACTGGCAGATGTTGCAGAAAAGGACCTAAATCTCTGTGGGTGGAGGCCTCAGCCATGCTAGAGGAGCTGGCAAGTGGTTTCTGGCTCAGGCTGTCCCAGTGCAGGACAGAGCTCCACAGCAAAGTAACTGAAAGGCTCTGGGTTTAGCACATGCACTAAAGTCCTTTCTGGCAACAGGAGAAAGGCTGAAAATCCAGGTCCAGAGTAGCTGGAAGGCTCTGCTAAAGTTATTGCCGTTGAAATCATGGTCGATCTTCAGGTTTCAGGGTCAACAGGCATCAAGCTCAGAAGAGCCAGATCACCCAGCTTTTGGGATATGCTTATGCTGTTAATGGACCATATGTTCAAGTCCATTTCCAAGTCCAGACTTGCCCATGAGCAGCTTGCTTTCATGCAAGCTCTGGCACAGGCTCAAGTCCAGCTCTAGCTCTGTCCTGAGGGAAGAGTTTGAGCAAAATGGGTGTCTTTGTACAGACCCAGGCTCTCACCAGTGCAATCTGGGTGGATTAGACAAAAGCAGGGCTGTGCATACAGGGGTGCAGTTTTCCAGCATGAATCCCAAACTTGGATTGAAACACTTGATATGTATACCAGACCCAGATTACCACCAGACCCAAATTACCACCAGGCCAATAGCTAGCCAAAGAGACAGAAACCTGTCACGGAGCTTGTCCCCACGTGCATGTGCTCATCACACACATGGCTTCTCTCCTCACGCAGGCTCCAACATCAAGCTCTTCTGGGTCATCTTTTGGGGGAGGAGATTTTTCTCATAATCCATAGGACTAGAAATCCAGATTGTCCTTTCCATGACAGTTAAAACCTTTGGGTATCTGAGGCGCTGCTACCTGTGAGACACTGGCACTTTGCCTGAGCTTGAGCACCGGGGATGGGTCAGAGAGAGGCCCCCATGCGTGCAGGGGGGCAGGAAAGGGAGCTTTTGGAGTATTTCAGCTGCAATGGTCTGAATGCACCCCACACACAAACAAAGCAAACAGGACGGAAAGAATAAACTAGGAAATCCAGTTTTCATGCAGTTACGGTTACTTACAGGGTTGGGAAAGATCTTTGATACTCCAATGTCAGGATGGGGGAAAGAACCTGATTAGGCAGAGATTCCAGTTGGGAGAGGAAGGAGTGTGAGCCAGGACTCCTGGCTTTAATTAGTTTGTGCTAATGAGCCTTGTTCGTGGCTTGCCTACTGGTACACCAGTTTGCTCTTCAAAATGGATGGTACTATCCTATGTCGTTGAGATCAAATAACTAAGGTGTGTTAGTGCAGGTGAAATAATATTTGTGTAGGACTTCGAGGCCCACAGATGAATGTTGCAATAGTGCTTATGTTTTGGGGTGTCATTGATGATGAATTAAATCTTACATTAGCACTGGATATGTGCAAGTTTGTAAGTGCAAATTGGAGAAGGAGCTCAGCACTTACAGGTTAACAGGCAAAAAAAGAGTCCAGTTCTTTCTGTTTTCATTCTGACACATTTTGCTGTGAACTGCAGCCAGCGTGAACCACCTCCACCCTGATCCAGCAGCACCTCCCCACTGCACTCACGGAGCTTTTGCCGCCGGGACTGTGTCCTGCAGATCTCCCCAGCAGAAACGAAACTGGGTATTCATAGACCCCTAACTGCAAATTGAACTCCCTCTCTTTTTCTTTTGAAGATTGCAGGCTTGTAAAGATCTGAAGCTGGTTTAGCAACTGTTCTCTGCAGCAGGATTGTGCCTATTGTGCGATGTTAAACCAGTTATTTTTATTAAAAGAGTGAAGCCAGCATGTTTCCTTGCTGGTGGAAGGACCAGTGTGGACCGTAGTATACTGAGTTTCTGCCTGCAGTGCCCAAAGTCTGCAAGCAAAATTGAGTCGAAGGGTGCAGAGAAGGACATCTGGTCACCCTGGCAGCACTGCTCCAGTCACCCTCCACACGCTGTCCCTGGCCTGTCCCCACCTCAGCAGCTCTTCCACACCAGACAGTTACGTCTCAGCTATCTCCATGTCCACTTTCACCTTCTCATTCCCAGGTACCATGTGGGGAAAGGTCTGTCCTTGTGCCATTGACAGCAGCTGGGAGAAGGCTTGGACACCCTGGCACCCCAATGCCAGGACCAAACCTACCTCAGGCAGCCCCACACTTGGGGCACAGGGAGCAAATTGATCCTTCACAGGAGATCTGGGGATCTGGACAGTTTCCAAACAAGTGACTTGCAAGGTGCCTGGTGGCTCTAAGTGAAGAATTAAGGGTACTTCCACTGCAATCAATATTTTGGAGTAGCACAATTCATTTATTAATCACCTCTTGTGGGTGGGAAGGAAGTTTTAAGGTGGGATTTGAGTGCACAGAGGGGTCAGAGTTGCTTTGGTAGCTGCAGTAGGCACCAGGACGAGCCCCCAGGGAGCTGGGGCTCTTGCAGTTCTACTGTGTGAAGATAATCCAGGAGATACCAGAGTCAAAAGCAGAGAAAATCTTCATTTTCAGAGTGACACAGCAATTAATTAGCACTATCTTTGCTCTTCTTTTGCTGCGGCTGATAACAGTCATGGCTGAACAATATGGAGATAGCTTCAAAGAATTTCTTTATCATAAATATGCAGCATCTTACTGTGTAAAGAATGAAAGCTGCTCCTGTAAAAATGCATAGAATATTTCCACATCTCTTTCAAGATGGTTCTGCAATGTTGTGAGTGCTTTTGGGGGTTGGATGCTCTCTTGGGAGAAAAAGGAGGTAGGAATCCAAGATGATGAAGAAACAAGAAAAAGGGGGAAGAGAAAGCAGATGGCTAGGTGGAGAGCTTTCCTTAATAAAGTATTATACACTGAGGATGTGAATTCAATTCCCTGTTGCTATTTATCATGACCACATAAAATTCAAAGTATTTTGGTATTTAAATAGTTACAGATTCAGAGATGACTCATGAAGCAGAGCTGATATTTTATCCGTGGCCATGTTGGTGAATGGTTTTCTAATGCAAGGATCTTATTTCCACTCTCTCTACATTAATGGTATTCTGTTCTCAGGTTATTTTGTTGTAGATAAACGGGACAAAAGGAAGAAAACTAATGCTTCTGGGGCTATCTATTATTCCAAACTTAATTATTGTTGATTAAAAACCGCACTGCTATACAGTATCGTAGAGATATTCCAAGTTCTCACTCTCCAGAGAGAATTAATCAAGAAAGATACCTTCTGGCTCCGCTTCAGTAGGAAACTTTGAGAGGAATTTTTGCTGCTGTTGGTGAGCAGGTCTCTGAGTCAAGTCTCATTTTGCGCATCTTTTTGCCAAGAGACAATGTGTCATTTGTGGGATAGCCACTGCAAGCATCCTGCACAAGGGAGGGAGCGTTTGGGAGTGCAGGGGAGTGTATCCAGTGGCATGAACTTAAAAAAAAGAAGAATCCTGCAAAGTTCAATTCTGCATGTGGAAATGGATATGATTTTCAATTTTTCAAGTTTAATGCTGGGTATGGTAAGCTAGAATAGGCTGAAATTTGTATAATAAATAGGATCATTCACATGAAATTTTTTTGATACAAAATGTTCTCTCTTGCCCTGAAGACAACTAGCTACCCAAGCAGCCCCTCCACCCCTAAAGGAATTTGTAATGGTGCAGTGGTAGTTTTCTCTTCCCCTGAAAAAAGAGTTAAGTTTGAGTGAAGACAGATCCTTGTCCCAAGGAAAGTATTGCTGATGTTAGAGTCAGGGACCCCAAACAGAGGCTGCTTTTGGAAGATGCATGTTGAGGATTGTTAATGCTGGAGAGGGAACTGACTCATCACATCATCAATTCGGCTCCTCTGCCAGTACAGCACAAAACATCTTTTATCATCACACTCTCTCTTTCTTCTTCATTTCTTTTTTAAAGGAGTTTAAAACTGTTCAGCATTCTTGTCTTCCCCTTTTCCAGCCTGTTGCTGTTCTCTGGCTGGTGGTTACAGTTTGGGGTGATGGACCCGCCATTTGCCCCGTGCAGGAGGACTCTTCCCATCCAGGCATTGTCAGGGACAAGCCAGAGGATGAATTTCTTGGCTTAGGCTTTCACTCCTAGCACTGAGCTGCGCACATACCCCTTAGCCGTAAGAAAACGAAGCTTTCCCATCTGAGTCCTTTTTTCTTTTTGCTTGCCTTAATCCCTCCTTTCTCTTTGTTGCAGAAAGCACTGTTTATCTTAATGGGGACAGCAAGAACGCTCTGGCCCCATAATTGCCACGAAGGCTACGGCGTGGTCCAGACGGTACCAGTTTGCACTGATATTCTTCTGGAGCATGCCAACAACAAGCGGCTGCTGTGAGAGCTGTAATTGCTGCTTTTTTCTGTTCACATCTGCATTTGATTTTCAATCAAGACTTGGTTGGTGAAAAGCCAACTAATCTACAGTGCTTAGGGGGTTTTTGTTTGTTTTTAAGGGGCTAGTTTGAGCCAAGTTTAGTACCACAGAACTAGTTTTTAATAGATTTTTTTTCCCCCGGAATTCTAAGTACTTTTGGAGATACAGACTATTTCAAACGGATCTTACGGGGAAATTATTATTCACCATTAGTTCTTTGTATTAGTATCTTGTGTATGACTGTTATGAAGGGCCAAGACCTTTCTGTGCCAGGTGCATTACGGCACACAACAAAATGGCAAGTCACGTACCCAGGCCCCGGTGGTGTCAGGGATGCTGCTGGGGAGATGGGTGCCTCCAGCTTCGGGCTCCGGAGGCAGGCAATCAGAAAAGTTTGACTTTTGTGAGAACTAGGGGAGGAATTTCCACAGGTTTTGCATGAGATGCCTGGCATTTTGTTTGGGCTGGTGTCACATCCTTTTCCATTTGCTGCTGTTGTGGCAGATGAAGAATTGGTTTTGCATTGAAGACACATGAAAAGTCACTGTTTAATCAGAAATTTCAAAGGAAGTGGAAAAGGATCCATCTGTGATTCAACCATCTTAAGCTTTGGGGAACAAAAAGAGGAAAAGATCTTGGATCACAGTTTTTTCACTTTTTAATGGCAATTTTTCTGTGAACTACAGTAACAGAAAGCACTGACCTGTGACTAACCCAGTCTACACAAGAACTTCTAGTATTGCTTGCTGTCCTTTATTTATCCAAGGCTCCACTTGATACATCACACACTTTGAATAGAATTTTTTCAGTTGAACATACAGTTACTGTTGAAAGGTGCTGAACTAATAACCCTCTGAAACTACAGTTTCCTCTTATATGGGGAAAATTGGCTGGGGGCACTGGCTGGCTGAGGAAGAAGGCAAATTAATCATACTGACGAAGGAAAAACAAAAGGTAAAAGCAACTAAGATAACACAACAGTAGTACTGGGAACCATTAACACTCACACCTCAGTGCTTTGTACCTGTATTTGAATGGGTGCTAGTGCAAAATCAGCGTAAAAATCTACCTCGGTGAGACTGTTTGTGTATTATACCCGCATGGGCTGTGCTGACTGACGGACGGACATTTGTACGGGCTGCGCTGGCTGACTGACAGACACCCATACGGGCTGTGCTGACTGACGGACGGACACTTGTATGGGCTGTGCTGGCCGACTGACAGACACCCGTACAGGCTGCGCTCACTGACTGACAGACACCCCTATGGGCTGTGCTGGCTGACTGAGAGACACCCGTAGGGGCTGTGCTGACCGACTGACAGACACCCGTACGGGCTGCGCTGGCTGACTGACAGACACCCACACGGGCTGTGCTGACCGACTGACAGACACCCATACGGGCTGTGCTGACCGACTGACAGACACCCTTCTGGGCTGTGCTGGCTGACTGACAGACACCTGTATGGGCTGTGCTGGCTGACTGACAGACACCCGTACGGGCTGTGCTGGCTGACTGACAGACACCCTTATGGGCTGTGCTGGCTGACTGACAGACACCTGTATGGGCTGTGCTGGCTGACTGACAGACACCTGTACGGGCTGTGCTGGCTGACTGACAGACACCCGTACGGGCTGTGCTGGCTGACTGACAGACACCCTTATGGGCTGTGCTGGCTGACTGACAGACACCTGTATGGGCTGTGCTGGCTGACTGACAGACACCTGTACGGGCTGTGCTGGCTGACTGACAGACACCCGTACGGGCTGTGCTGGCTGACATGCCAATGGGCCTGCTCCCTCTCCCGGCGCCTGTTCCATGGGATGATTGTGACCTTTCATCCTGTAGGAGTTTTACTCCTGGTTTTGGTTTTTTTTTTTATTTTTTAATGCAGATTTTCTGTAGCTGGTGATTTGTGGACTAACAGTTCAGGCTTTAGTGATGAAAATCCACGCATCCCATCCCCCCGCTGCCTTCCTCTGCTAGCAGGCGTGATGGGCTTGCTGCGATAGTTTTGGTTCGTTAGAGAACCGGTTTAAATAGTTGTAAATACTAAATGACTGTATGGTTGTACGGCAAAGTACAACCTTCAGCAGTCTATGCTTTCTTCTGCTATATGGCAAAAGCTTGAAAGGTCCCTTAATAATGGACAGCCCAGAGCTAAAATCTGGCATTCTTTTCTGGTTAGTTGCCTTTTAGCCAGCAAAGGTATTAACTACAGTCTCCGTATGGAAAACCTGCTAATTTCCCACCTCCCTTCAGTTTTCTGGGTCAGTCCCAGTGGATGTATATTTAAAAATATGTAATAGTTGGAAGATGAGCGTGCGGCTGCAGCGTTTGTGTTTAGCCAGCCAACTGATGCAAGTTGGCAGCCTTGTTTGTACGGGGTACTACATACCGAGGGGAGCTGGATGCGCCCATCGGTGCCGCCAACAGCAGTGGCTGTGCGTGCGTGCCTGTCGCTGACACCGTCCTGCGGAGCGACAGGCTCTTCTCTGCCTTACGTGGAAAGGAGAACACACAGAATTTCAAGTCTCTACCTGTTTCAGTCTTTGGGGGACATTTTTAGGGAGCTTGGATAGCTTGATCTGCCTTCTGCAGTGCACATGGTGCCATCTATTGCTGCCTTCCTTGCAGCACCTAAAAACCTTCCTCTTGATATCATTTGTGCTTATGTCCAGTGTATTCGCCTGCATATCTGACCTAGGCACCAATGTAGGATGAGCAATTTTAGGTTTTGAATTGAAATTTCTTTCCTTCCTCCATGCTTGGCCTTCAGAAAATGGTTTTCTTTTTTTTATTTTTTGGAAGGAAGGAAGGAAGGAAAAGCGTTGAACTTCTGTTTACCTCATTTTGTTTGAACAGAGCCCTGTGTGTTAACCCTCCTCCGCACAATGAAACTCTGTACAGTGAAAATTGGCTAAGTGGGTCTTTATTCAGGACCATTCATCACCATGGCACGGCCTCGTGCATACATGGCAGATTTACATCAGTGAAACTGAGGAAGAAAAACAAAAGGCCCATGATCTGAAGGAAGGGCTGGCATTATTTATGAAGCGCCAGTAATGTGCTGAGGATTAGATGAAGATCTAATCAGCCTCACTTTGCAAGGGTGCTGGTGGCAGGGTGACACGCAACCCAACGCTGCAGCAAGGAGGACAACGTGTTCAGCAACTTGGGGCTCCTTAAAGGCATGTTGTGGTATGCATTTTGCACACTAGACTCTCCCCTCCAGAAGATGGGGCATGCGTATAGGAAGTAAGTCTAATGGTGAGTACGTTAAAGGAAACAGTGTTCCTGTTGCACTTGCTTATTTGAAACCTCAGGACCTTCACCAGGCCAGGAAGCCACAGTGATAGCTTCAGATCCCACTTTGCTCGTTTTGTCCAAGCAAAATAAATGCCAACAAACATTAGAGGGGATGCAGAGATTAATGGAGAACGTGCTGCTTGGAGTCAGCAATTCATCCTCCTTGAGGGGCTCAAATATATACCTTCACTGTTGTCTCTCTGCTGTATTTCAGTGAGGGACCAGCAGCAGCTCTGAAGTCGTTACCCAGGAGCCCAAAGCCACAAGCCGGGCTCAGACCGACTTCATCAAGAGTGTCGTTAGGGTGCTGCTGGGCTGGGTGCAGGGTGCCCGGTGTCAGCTGGCACCCGCTGCTCATTCACAAATTCTCAGCTTTTTCATAGCAATGGCAACACTTGCTCAAGAGCCAATTGCCAGGCCGTGAGGAAGCCTTCTCCCACTCCCTGTATCCTGGTGGTTTTTGTTAAAGGAGAAATTGCATCTCTTGGCACTGGGCGAGATGAGAGTTATTCTGGTTTCCGAGGCATTGCTTTTCGGTGAGTGTCTCCAGCTGCTGCACTCCCCTTCACTCAGGGCACTGACTCATGCTTTTTGCCATCACAATAAGTCTGTTTTCATAAACAAAATTAAGTGCACTGTGTTTATTCATTAGGGAGATTTGAAGTCTCTCAGCAACCAAGAAATATGCTTCGTGGGATGAACTCTCCCTCCTTCTTCCCCCCTTTTCTCTTTTAACAGCTAAGGGAAAGAAAAGGTTTGGGAAAACACTGGCCCGATGCTATCAGCGGGCTGATTCTGTGCTTGCTGATGTGCAACACCACGACTGAGGAGATGGCGTTGACTATTCAGCCAGGGTTTGTACATCTCAGAGACTCGATGCTCTAGAGAGGGATATTGTAAATTGCAGAAAGAAGAACAGGAAAAAAATGGGACAGGTTAATGAACGAGGCTTTAAACAACGCTGCAGGTAAGCACAGCACAACGCTGAGGGGTCCCAGCTTGACAGCCAGAGAGAGAAGCTTGTCTGGCATGTGGGTGGCTCTGTGCCAGCAGCTCTCTTATGGATGATTTTGGGCAGGACTGGGCGTGGGCATGGGCAAAGCCAAGCAAGGCAGGTTGCCCAGTGCCCTGTGCCAGAGTCCCAGTGGCACGGCCGGCTCTGCTGCTGTTCTCCCTGTCATGTCCATCCTGACTCCAGCCTTCTCCTCTCCTTCCCACAGTGGGAACACAGCTGGACCCAGCCCCTTATCCTAGGTGGGACAAAGCTCAATTTCCCTACAGTGCTGATAAGTTTTGAGTTGGGTCTGCAGCAAGGTGAGAGGCTCGTGCAGCCTCACCATGCCGAGACTGCCCGCTTTTGGGTGTCACTCCCTGCTGCCAAGGCTCCTGCAACTGCTGCCATCTGGGATTACTGATGTATTGGTGACATTGATGTTTCTTCATTAAGGACTGGACTAATGCCCACAATATAATCTGAGAGAAAAGAAAAATCTTCAAATGGTTAAGCCTGAAATAAAATTAAAGCAGATGGAAACCGTATGAGTGAGTTCATGGCAACAGGATGGGTAAAATGTTGGGACTCAAACGATCCCTGTGCTCTCACTTAGAACAAGTGTAAAGGCAAATAGCAACCGAGAGATGGCATTAAGCACGTGAAGAGTCAGAATCCAATTAAACTAGTACATAAGCCCCTGTAATTCATATGAGTTTTAACTCAAGCATCCAGATCAACAGATTCTGCACCTTGGTCAGCTGCAGTACTGCAGAGGGAGAAGTCCAAAATGCCAAGTTATGGAGCATTATTAAGATAGATAAATTCTAATGCGAGCTAAAGAAAATGAACTGGGTCGGAATCAGTGAGTCTGTGTAAGGACATGTCTTGCTCATATCAGCCCACCAATATAAATTTACTCCCTAATGTATGTTGCCTATTACTGTATGTTGCCTATTACTGTATGTTTTCCAGCATGCCAGCATGATGGCTCCTTTTGAAATTTGGTTTATGTTATGGAACCCAAATTAGAGACTTGCAAAGCGTTCCCCATCCTGAGTTCATGCTTCCACTCAGGTAGCTTTAATCCTGCAGAAGAGAATTTAGAAGAAATAAGTAACCCCCAAACCAGAGTGCAGCAGCGAGGGAAGCAATTCAGTCGGCCAAGTATAATGTCAATATACACGGAGTGTAATCCCAGCCTCTAAAATAGCAAGATCTGGGTTTGAACATTGATTAATAAAACCGTGTTATTACAGGGTGGAAAATATACCTTGAATTTCTACTCATAACAACTACCCAGTGACTTCTTTATTAGTATGCAAATTTTGTACCCATAGAAGAGGAAATAAATGTGGAATTTGCTGTCTTTGCCCATTTTGGCCATTCTTGAAATCTCACTTTCTACCACATACCATAAATGAAGTGAATACCTTTCACTTGTGCTTTAGAGGGATCCATAAATCAGAAACAAAGGACAGCAGAATAACAGAGTGGTGTTTCTTCTTCTGGTACACCAGGTACCCTGTGCCAACAGCAACAATGTCAACGTGATCTGCGGTTTCCGTGCCAGACGATTCTATGGGACTTGAGTGCGCAGAGCCAGCCCTCGCTTGCCAGCACCCAGTCTTCCTCAGGGGTCATTCCTCAGTAAGAGATGCTGGCAGCTACCTCAAACTTCATTAATTTGGGGGAGTGGGAGCATGGGTATTAGTCTGGGCTCAGACTTTTGATAACTGGATTCTGTCCCCAGTTATTATCACAGTTGCTGGAGCTGGGACTTTGGATGAGTCCCTTCCCCGTGCCTCAGTTTCACCATCTGTACAAACAAGGTTATAATATTTCCTTGAGAAATTTGTGCTGTGTGGGTGAAAAAACACTGGATAAAACCAAGGAATTTTGTAATTTTAAAATGTTTAAAATTTTGGAATGGTTTGATTTCTGTGTGATTGACAGCAAGCACAGGGGGTCTTCTGGCTTAAGTTCCCACGTGGAAAACTGGGTACGCTGATGTGTGTAGGAGTTTATTGGCTAGAAAAGAGCCATGTCTTCAAAAGCATAACCAGATGGACTGTCCTGCTAAATAGTCACAAGCATGTGACCGTGCATGATTCTTCAAAGGAGACATCTTAACCTGCAGCCATTCTCTCACTGGTGTGCCTACAAATACTATTTCAGTACTCTTCTGTTTCTGTTGCTCTTGGATTCTTTTGCCACTGAAAAATGCTCTGGGTAAAGTGATGGCTAGGCAGAATGGGTAAGCCTAATTTCCAGCTCCTGCCAGGTTAGCCTCAGGCTCTGATTGCTTAAAAAACACCTGACAGGTGAATCTCATGCAGAATTGAGCTGTCCTCTTCATCACCTTCAGGTGGTTCTGCTCCTCAACCCCTACATCCTCCTGAGCCACCATCGGGTGCTGCTCTTTGCAAACTAGAGGTGTGTGGGTCTCGAAGGACTTTAAAACCTCTTCTAAAAAGTCCTGGCTCGTTTCAAATCTGCTTATTTCAGAAACTGAAAAAAACCCCACAGACATAGAAGATACCTCATCGAACATATGAGGGCCTCCAAGTTCACAAATGGGTCTGCATCTGTGTTAGGGGTAGGTTCAAAGGTTTCCACCAGCCAAAGCTTCCAGCACGTTTAGATGCGGTGCCTTGGAGTGTCAGTCTAAAAAATTCACATTCAAACTCAAATCTATGTGTCATGTATTTGAACCACCCAGGTTTGGAGCAGGGAGAAGCCTCATGGTTATTTCTGTCACTGCATTTTTTTCGTACTGAGTCACGATGCTTATCAGGCATCATTGCTCAAAAAAAAAAAACCCACAACCAAAACACCCTTGTCCGCAGATTTTCTTTTCATCCACCAAGTCCCTCTTATTTCCTTAAGTTCTCCTGATGGAGAGCTCACTATGGGTAAGAAAAATAAAACAACTACCCCTTTACCATTCATGTTATTTCAGAGGGCTTCAGGTTGGCCAGAAAGATTCGGGTTTGTCTGATATAACTTTAGGAAAGTGGATTAGTCCTGGACTGCAACCAACACAAAATGGATCTTGTTTAGGTGTAGCTCCTTAGTTATAAAAAATACATATTTAGCTTAACCTGTTTCTAAAGAATGGAGGGATAATTTTAAAAAATGGTTAATTGTTGCCGAACCCACTCCCTGTTGTGTGAACCAGAGAAATTGTGGTCAGAGACTGTCAATTTGTGTAGGGTACGATGACTCCATCCTTGCTCTGGATTCCATAACACCTCTGGAGGCTGGGGCTGGTCCCCAGCCACTTGGCCATCTGCTGTTTGCCAGGTAGGTTTGGTGTGGTTTTCCCAGCTGTGAAATGGGGCGATTGGCTCTTGGAGACTAACGGGTGTGCCATGTTGGGGAACAAAGAAAAAGGCCAGGAAATCGCGTAGCCAATGCAGCAACTGTGCAAACACTGTTTTAATACGGAGCTGCCGCAATTAATAGAAAAGGTGTCATCTATGATCATCACCTGCTGTCTGGTGCATGAAACACGATGGCAGATATCAGCCCAGCGAAACCCCCGGCTTTCTGTGAGGGAGCTAAGCAGCACAAGGTGAACTAAGCTGCATGGAAGACTGGAGAAACACGGGTTTCCAGACAAAACAGTTTTCACAATCATGAAACACTTCCTAGTCTTGGCATAGCTTTGCCAGAGCTGGGGAGAGATGGCTGGGAAGCCCTGGAGGGGAGGGCAGTGGTGTCTGCCTGCCTGTGTCTCAGTCTCAGAAAGGCTGGCCAGATCGCCCCACGCTTGGAAAGGTGCATGCATGCGTCTGTCTTGCTGAGGGGGTAACTGCTTCACCTGGCAGCGCTTCTTGCTGTCTTTTGCTGTCAGGGTGGGGAGGATTAGGGGAGGCAGCAAACTCTTCCCGGCAACAAACGCGTGCCGGTCACAGGCCAACAGTGCAAAGCGTGAGGGTGCAACGTGCAAGGATGCCCCACGTTGGGCACCTGCTACTCCAGCCCTGGTGACAGGCATTGTGGTTACTCCAAACCCTGCGACAGGCACTGTGGCTACTCAAACCCCAGCGACAGGCACTGCAGCTGAACCAGAGAACCAACCCGTGCCAGTATCAGTCACTCCCATACACAAGAAGAAATCTTGGAAGTGAAAGTCAGCTCATTCAGTAAGGGATGCAGAAGCTTCTCCAAAGAGGGAGCCGGAGGAAGAAGCATACTGCACCAGCAGTGAGGAGGCAGACTAAACAGGGCCATCACGAGAACAGGAGGAGGAAGAGGAAGAATTCCCTGCTTCCCCTCAAGAACGAACTTGGCAGAATGGTTCCTCCTCTTCCTCGAAGGGAGAGGAAGAACTCATAAAAGAGACGTTAACTACCCGATCTCTATCCCTGAGTGAGCTGCAAGATATGCGAAAGGATTTCAGCCATCATCCAGGCGAGCACATTGTCACCTGGCTGCTCGGATGCTGGGATAACAGGGCCAGTAGCCTGGAATTAGAGGGTAAGGAAGCCAGCAGCTGGGATCCCTTTCTAGGAAAGGGGGCATTGACAAAGCAATTGGAAAATAGGCACAAGTCCTCAGCCTCTGGAGGCGACTCCTGCCAGGTGTGAAGGAAAGATATCCTTTCAAGGAAGATGTTCTATGTCATCCAGGCAAGTGGACCACTATGGAGAGAGTACCTGAGGGAATTAGCTGTGCTGGAGGTGATTTATGACGACCCGGACAGAAAGCAGTTATCCAAAGATCCAGATGAAGTCCTGTGCACATGATCTATGTGGCAGAAGGTTGTACAGAGTGCACCATCACTGTACGCCAACTCATTGGCAGTAATGACCTGGAAAGACAGAGCGGGACAAACAGTGGATGAATTGGCTGGCCACCTGCGGCAATATGAAGAAAGTGTCTCTTCCTCCCTTGTCTCGGCTGTGGAGAAACTGTCCTGGGAGGTGCAGCAACTCAAAGAAGATAGGTCCTACTTTCCACTTGTACAGACCAGTATCTCAGCTATTAGGAGTCAGCGTTCTTCTGCTCAAGAGAGAGGATATAGAGGGTACACACCACGGGGCACCCTATGGTTTTACCAGTGTGACCATGGAGAGGACATGAGGAAGTGGGATGGAAAAATCTACCTTGACCCTAGAGGCACAGGTATGTGAGTTGCAAGGAAAAACAATCACACAAGGGGGTTCTTCCAGGAAAATTGCTGCTCCAGTTTCCAGTGGGCAGTTCCCCAGACAGTGTAGAAGGGCTGATCTTACTCCTGATTTTAATGAAGGAACTCCTGACTCGTATTTACAGAAGTGGGTAACGAATACTATGACCAGAACTAGAGGGGCCCTGCCTCCAGCCAGGTGGAGGAAAGGGACAGCTGGGTTTACTGGACTGTGTGGATCTGATGGCCTGGCACATCAGACCCACAGGAGTATAAGGCTCTAGTAGACACTGGTGCACAGTGCACCCTAATGCCATCAAGGCAGGATCAGAACCCATCTGTATTTCTGGAGTGACAGCGGGATCCCAACAGCTAACTGTATTGGGGGCCGAAGTGAGCCCAACTGGGAATGAGTGGCAAAAGCACCCTGTTGTGACTGGCCCAGAGGCTCCGTGCATCCTTGACATAGACTACCTCAGGAGAGGGTATTTTAAGGACCTGGTAAAATAAAAGGGTCCTACAAAGGGTACCGGTGGGCTTTTGGTATAGCTGCCTTGGAGACAGAGGAAATTAAACAGCTGTCCACCTTCCCCGGTCTCTTGGAGGACCCTTCTGTTGTGGGGTGCTGAGGGTCGAAGAACAACAGGTACCAATCACTACCACAACAGGTGCCAGTCACTACCACTACCACATTGCACTGGCGGCAATGTCGTACCAACTGAGACTCCCTGATTCCCATCCATAAGCTGATTCGTTGACTGGAGGGCCAAGGAGCAATCAGCAAGACTCGCTCACCTTTTAACAGTCCCATATGGCCAGTGCGAAAGTCTAATGGAGAGTGGAGACCAACAGTAGACTGTCATGGCCTGAATGAAGTCACGCCACCGCTGAGTGCTGCTGTACTGGACATGCTGGAACTTCAATATGAACCGGAGTCAAAGGCAGCCGAGCAGTATGCCACAACTGATATCGCTAATGTGTTCTGCTCAATCCCTTTGGCAGCAGAGTGCAGGCCACAGTTTGCTTTCACTTGGAGGGACGTCCAGTACACCTGGAATCGACTGCCCCAGGGGTGGAAACACAGCCCCACCATTTGCCATGGTCTGATCCAGACGGCACTGGAACAGGGTGAGGCTCCGCAACACGTGCGATACATTGTTGACATCATCGTATGGGGCAATACAGCAGAAGAGGTGGTTGAGAAAGGGAAAAAAATAGTCCAAATCCTTCTGAAAGACAGTTTTGCCTTAAAACAAAGTAAGGTCAAGGGACTTGCACAGGAGATCCAGTTTTTAGGAATAAAATGGCAAGATGGATGTCATCAGATCCCAATGGATGTGATCAACAAAATAACAGCTATGTCCCCACCAACTAGTAAAAAGGAAACACAAGCTTTCTTAGGCATTGTGGGTTTTTGGAGAATGCATATTGCAAATTACAGTTTGATCGTAAGTCCTTTCTATCAAGTGACCCGGAAGAAGAACGATTTCAAATGGGGCCCTGAGCAACGACAAGCCTTTGAACAAACGAAACAGGAGATATTTCATGTAGTAGCCCTTGGGCCAGTCCAGGCAGGACAAGATGTAAAAAATGTGCTCTACACCGCAGCCGGGGAGAATGGCCCTACCTGGAGCCTCTGGCAGAAAGCACCAGGGGAGACTCGAGGTTGACCCCTAGGGTTTTGGAGTCGGGGATACAGAGGATCCCAGGCCTGCTATACTCCAGCTGAAAAATAGATATTGGCAGCATATGAAGGGGTTTGAACTGCTTCGGAAGTTGTTGGTACTGAAGCACAGCTCCTCCTGGCACCCCGACTGCCGGTGCTGGGCTGGATGTTCAAAGGGAGGGTCCCCTCTACACATCATGCAACTGATGCTACGTGGAGTAAGTGGGTCGCACTCATCACACAACAGGCTTGAACAGGAAACCCCAATCACCCAGGAATCTTGGAAGTGATCATGGACTGGCCAGAAGACAAAGATTTCGGAATATCTCCAGGTGACGCGTGCTGAAGAGGCCCCACTGTACAATAAACTACCAGAAGATGAGAAGCAATGTGCCCTGTTCACTGACGGGTCCTGTTGTCTTGTGGGAAAGCATTGGAGGTGGAAGGCTGCTGTATGGAGTCCTACATGACAAGTCGCAGAACCTGCTGAAGGAGAAGGGGAATCAAGTCAGTTTGCAGAAGTGAAAGCCATGCAGCTGGCTTTAGACACTGCTGAATGAGAGAAGTGGCCAGTGCTCTATCTCTATACTGACTCATGGATGGTGGGAAATGCCCCGGGGGGGGTGGGTGGTTGCAGCAATGGAAGCAGAGCAACTGGCAGCGCAGAGGTAAATCCATCTGGGCTGCTGCATTGTGGCAAGATAGAGAACCTGGTTGTAAAAGTATGTCACGTAGATGCTCATGTACCCAAGGGTCGGGCCACTGAAGAACATCAAAACAACCAGCAGGTGGATCAGGCTGCTCAGATGGAAGTGGCTCAGGTGGATTTGGACTGGCAACATAAGGGCAAATTATTTATAGCTTGGTGGGCCCATGACACCTCAGCCCATCAAGGAAGAGATGCAACATATAGATGGGCTTGTGATTGAGGGGTGGACTTGACCATGGACACTATTGCACAGGTTATGCATGAATGTGAAACGTGCGCTGCAATTAAACAAGCCAAGTGGTTAAAGCCTCTCTGGTATGGAGGGCCATGGTTGAAATATGGGGGAAGCCTGGCAGACTGATTATATCACACTCCCACAAACCCACCAAGGCAAGCGCTGTGTGCTTACAATGGTGGAAGCAACCACTGGATGGCTGGAAACATGTCCTGTGCCCCATCCCACCACCTGGAACACTCTCCTGGGCCTTGAAAAGCAAGTCCTATGGCGACATGGCACCCCAGAAAGAACTGAGTCAGACAACGGGACTCATTTCCGAAACAGCCTCATAGACACCTGGGCCAAAGAGCATGGCATTGAGTGGGCATCTCACATCCCCCCTCTGCACCAGCCTCCGGGAAAATCAAATGATACAATGGACTGTTAAAGACTACACTGCGAGCAATGGGTGCTGGGACATTCAAACACTGGGATATGCGTTTAGCAAAAGCCACCAGGTTAGTCAACTCTAGGGGATGTACCAGTCGAGCTGGCTCTGCCCAATCAAAACTCTTACGTACTGTAGAAGGGGATAAAGCCCCTGTAGTTCACATAAAAAATATGCTAGGGAAGACAGTCTGCGTTACTCCTGCCTCAGGCAAAGGAAAACCCATTGGTGGGATTGCTTTGGCTCAAGGACCTGGTTGCACTTGGTGGGTGATACGTAAGGATGGGGAAGTCCGCTGTGTACCTCAAGGGGATTTGATTTTGGGTGAAAGTAGCCAATGAACTGAATGGTATGTTGTTAATTGCTATATAATACCATATGTCATCACTTCTATGGTTACTATATGCCATAACAACAGTATTACAGCAAGAATCACCCAGTTTACTGAAGAATGAACTTTGATGAAACCGAGCAAAGTGCACCAGAACTGGCTTCAGCCAACACCAACACCACACACCATCTCTCCTGCCCTGAAAGACTGTTATGACAGATGGAGCCCAAAGTCATGGACTAAATGAACTCAATGGACATTTTAGAGGCATGGCCCATAGACTAAGGGAATGATATCTGTGTGTATATATCAAAAGACAGGGAAAGTGGTGGTGATTAACTGGAATATATCGGAAAGGGTAGGACCTGGGCATGACGTAGATGGTATAGAATAAGGGGTGGATACTGTCCTGGTTTCAACTGGGATAGAGTTAATTTTCTTCCTAGTAGCTGGCATAGTGCTGTGTTTTGGATTTAGTATGAGAATAATGTTGATAGCACACTGATGTTTTAGTTGTTGCTAAGCAGTGCTTACACCAGTCAAGGACTTTTCAGCTTCCCATGCTCTGCTGGGCGCACAAGCAGCTGGGAGGGGGCACAGCCAGACTGGCCAAAGGGCTATTCCATACCATAGGGCATCACGCCCAGTATAGAAGCTGGGGGGAGTTGGCTGGGGGGCAGCGATCGCTGCTCGGGGACGGGCTGGGTGTTGGTCAGCAGGTGGTGAGCAGTTGCATTGTGCATCACTTGTTTTGTACATTCTTATAACATTATTATTATCATTTTCTCTTCCTCTGCCATCCTGTTAAACTGTCTTTAGCTCAGCGCACAGGCTTTACTTTTTTTTTCCGATTCTCTCCCCATCCCACCGGCGGGGGGATGAGCGAGCGGCTGGGTGGGGCTTAGTTGCCGGCCGGGGTGAAAGCAGGCCAGGCGCGCCGCGGGCCGGGTGCGAGGGCGCAGCGTGGGCTGGGGCACCGGGGCTGCTGCCAGCAGGGCCCCTGCCTCCCTCTCCCCTGACTGCCGAACCCCCGGGCCGCGTTTGCCGTGGCCGGACGCTGAGCCTCCCGCTGGCGCTGCAGCCCTGCGGCCGGCGCGGGGCTGCCCGCGGGGTGGGCTCCCCCGGGGCCGGGGGAGGTTTGCCGGCTCCCTGCGGCAGCGGCGAGGGCTCCTCCCCTGCAGAGGGCAGCGGCATGCCGTGCTGCAGCAAACCTGCGCTCCATCCCCCCGCAGCATTTTTCTTGCTAAGGGAAAAAAAAAAAAAAAGGAAACCACCAACCCTTCATGCAGCCTAAAGAGCAAATTTTATATAGTCTTTGCCTCGGCCCCAGCCTGCAGCCTGGAGGGAGCAGTGCTATTGTGAGGCAAAGTATCACGTAGCCCGTTCCCAAATAAGAGCCTAGAAAATGTAAGATATGTGAGCGTGGTTCAATTATATTTATGCCTTCCATTTATTTCTTATGTTATATGGCCTTTTTAAAGGTAAATAAAGCCAATACGGTTTCTTGCAAGAGCCCTTTATACATGGCCAGCACGAATCCTGATTTATAGACCTGTTTGAGTTTAGAATTGGGAAAAAGAAAAAGTGCAAGGAAAGAAAGGCACTCCTGCGCTAATGGTGGACTGAGCTACTCACTGGAGACTTCAACTCAAAAAAGAAAGGTCTCTCTCCCCCCCACCTTTTCCTTTAGTGAAGCCTAACATGAAAAAGCTTAGAAGTTAAACATCTGTTGGGCTGCGATTTCAGTGGCTTGCTTGTGCTGATATAATCAGGCATCTGAGAAGGCTTTCATCATACTACTCGTCTTTCAATAAGGTTATATAAAGGATCCATGAAAAATTTACTCAGGCCAACCCAAACCTTCAGGACTTGTCTCACCAGTGATCTAGCCTTACTAAGCATTTGATATATTAAGTGTCCACAGGGAGCAGGTCAAAGCTGAGACCTTACTATCACTCCAAGAAAAATAACCTGCCAGTCAACGAAGCTTCACTTTGACTGAATCATAGCCAGTGGCATAGAAAATACATAAATTCCCATCACTGTCACATTCGTGTACTCTTACCGAGCACGGCGCAGAGATAGTATGGCCAACCTGTCACTCTTTGTGCGGCCCACCGGCTGTGCTGGTGTTGGGGTCCCCGTACAACACCTGAGCAGACTGCCGTGCTGCTGGCTGGAGACACTAGAAATGCCTGTGCTGTGAAGCCACTTTATAAATAAGCCTGGAAAGTTTTGGGAATTAACAGTAACACTCCATGGCTCTCATGGTATGTAAATGAGGCCCCATTTCCCATGGATGTTTTTCTTATGCTGGAAACCCTTTAATTTCAATTTGGGATGGGGAAAGTTTGCTGGTAGTTGCAGTAAGCCTGCAACACGTACTCATCCTTCCTGCACACGCTTCCCAGAGAACGGATGAAAACTTAGTCCAGCTCCATCCCTTGCCATGCAGCACGTGTGAGGTCATCACCACTGGCTCCCATCCTTCCCCAGCCAGTTTGTAATTTTTCTTTCAGCTAGAAGCAGGTAGGTATTTTGGTATATAAAGGGCAGTGTTAAAGCAAGTGGCTTCAGATGCTGTAGTACAGATTAGGGCAAACTTTGCAAGGAATCAGGCAGTAAGATGTGAGGAGGTCTGTTGTCTGTTTGGCTGGGGACACACACACATAATTCTGAATATTTGATGGCTTTTGATGCCTCAGGTTCACCTGGTGTGAAAAGTTAAGGCACATGGGTTTGTGACCATTTCTGACATTGCAAAAAAATGTAAATCGGGGAGGGGGAAGCATGTAGCTGACAAAAAAGTCATTGATATTATCTGTCAAAACTAATACAACTCAAACTTGACTCCTTCTGTGATTACTCCTAGGCTATCATTAAAGGCCTGCCACAAAATCACAGCGTTCATCTCTGTTCTGCTCTGCAGGCACAGAGGCTGTTATATGTTCCCCTTGGCTGCGCTGCTCGCTGCTACGCCGATGGCTCCCACCAAGGGCCGGGAGGGCACGTCGGTGCAGGCAGTCACTGCGGCTTTGGTGGAGGGAGGTTTCTGAAAGCTGCTGTCCTAATCCACTCTAAACCTCAGCAGTATTTTGGAATAGGCATTCTTGGTTGCTGCTCTCAGCTAGAGGTGGTGGATGGACTGGACTTTCCCGGGGGGATCTTTGAGTCATATTTCCTCTGCTCTTTCCTCGTGGCGCTGCTGGAGGAGAGGGCTCAGGGCAGCGGCAGGGCTCCCTGCACAGGGCCAGCACCGACCTGGCTGTGTCTCACCTCTGCCAGGGGCAGTGAGCCAGGGTACATGCTGGTGCCAAGCCCAGAGGTCCAAGGAGTTAAGCTGCAGTTTCTTAGTATCTGAGGCCCAAGGCGCAGCCTACCCCTTAGAGCGCCCTTAGAGCAGTTAATATTGCCTAGAAATAACTTCTCTAGTTGCACATAATCCCACAGTTGTGCGTAAATGCTGCAGCTGGCTGAGGAAGGTTTGTTACGTTTTTAGCTTGGTTTCTGAAGAAAACAAGGCTGGCATGGTGAACGCTGGCTGCTTGCTCCCCCTACCCAATCCCTGGCCTGAAAGTCCACGTCATCCAAAATCCCTGAGCAGAGCTGAGCTTTCACAGGTAGTTAGACAGCTAATAGACTGCAGTGCTCAAAAAAATATATCCTTTTACTAGTTATATTTCTCTATAGCTGAGCAACAGATAATGTTTTTATTTTACGTACTTGCCTTCCTTGCTCTGGTCTGCCTCTGTGCTCTCCCGCTTGATTTCAGCCACAATTTCGGTCCTACCGTCTACTGAATAAAGAGGTGCCTTTGTGCTGCAGTCACCTCTAGTGCCTGGATTTGGCCAATTCATGTGCAATGCAGCTCCTGCCAGCCTCTCCCGCCTCCCCTTCCCCCCGGGCTTTTGGGTTAAGTGGTTCCTCACAACCTCAGCAATTTTGCTGTGCCAGCAGTCTTGCCCTTCGGTTTAGTAGGAGCTCAAATCCTGTGCTGTGGCCTTCCCTCCCCTAAATAAAAAGAATTCAAGCCCCTCTACAACATGAGCTCACTGAGATGATAGCTGCTCGCGGGAGCAGACGGTCCAACTAAGGCACAGGAGGTGAGCAGGGATAGGGAAGACGAGGACAGTGTTGGGTGGGAGCTCATCTTTCCTGTGAAGCTCTCTTAGCAGAAGCCTGGTTAAGCATGGCCACCTGAGCAAGCCAGTGATGATGTATTTCGAAAAGAATCTGGTATGGAGCTGAAAGGCAGCTTCTTAAATTGAGTAAATTACATTTGTATTAAAAAAAAAAAAAAAGAACTTGTAAATCGCATATTTACACAACAGAGCACGCGAGCAAGCAAGTTCTCACACGAAACCCAGATGTTCATTAGAAACATGAATTTTTCTTCCTTGCTGCTACCATGAGAAGTAAAACTGGGAATAAAGTCAGCTATGTTGAAGGGATATAAAGGAGTAAGTTAAATCTACAAAACCCAGGAAATTTCCCGTTAAGACTAAAAATCTGGGGTACTGTTGTAGTCTTTTAATTTGGACCCAAGATATAAATTAAAGCCAGAGTATCAGGTCAGGTGCTCAAGTTCTCAGCCCTTCGCTGTGGAATTTCCAGGTTAAGTTACTTAAATTTTCCTGTTGCTGAATAAAGCTAAAATCCTGTGTGCCATATATTTGCTCATCATAAAATGTTCTCTCCTAGCCAGTAACAGCTTCTTTGTTGGCGAAGCCTGTCTGGTTTATGAGCTTCCCAGCCTTTGTACAGTGTACTGGGAGTTAAGAACTTCCACATGGCGCTTGCTCTGAGGCTTTTGTGAATAAGCAAAGCAAAGCGCTTGCTCTATATCCAACAAATGCATCAAATATGGTTTGAATTCTCTGTTTTTAAATGCAAAGGATAATATTGATTTTGTTAAGGTAAATGTCTTTAATTGTACGCTATATAAACTCTACTCTTACTGAGACATAATGGGCTCTGGGCATTCTTCCAGCACGGCAGTATGAAAATGTATCTTTTAGTGTCTCCAGTAGAGAAATGCAGAATTAAGATATAGATGAACAAAAATTAAATGGAGTACATCCTCAGTCCCTAAAAAGCATATACTGATGCAGAAGGACATTTACACAGATGGAAATTAATGCTATATTAAGGTCAAAACTCTGGAGTGCTTGTTGATGTGGATTGTTTAGTACTTCTTATCGGGATGGTGCTGGTGGGAATAGAAGATTAAATGAGGGAAAAATAGACAATAAGAGAAAATGAAGAAGTTCATAAAATTGTCACTGTGTGAATCAATCTCTCTCATCTACGGAAACGGAATGGGCTCTTGATGCAAAGGGGTACTGGGCATCTCATTAACAAAGAAGTACTCCATACTCTGAAATCCTTATGCACGTCCCATTTGTGAGTATTTAGGAGGGTGATGAGGACAAGAAGACTTATCAAGTGGGTGACTCACCCACTTCACATTAGTTTATCGAAGGCAATAAAGATGTTTAAGAATAGACTAAACACTCATGCAGCAGATGATATCCTTTCATTTATTGTTAAACTACCATAGTACAGGCAATATATAAAAATACTTTACAGATAGCAAAAAATCATTACATTGGAGGTTAACAATGTTGTTGTAGGAATGTGAATGATATAAACCCCTTTTGAATTCTTAAAGTTAGGCTTTTCAACACACAGTTTGATTAAAAAGACATCTGTTTGGATGATTTGAGTGACAATTGCTCACTCGTGTATCTATTAACATATGGTTTCACCTGAACATACAGGGTAGGGCTTCAGCAAGGAGGCTTGGACTTCAGGAAGGGGGGATCACTTCATTATTACACACACTCACACACACACACACAAAAATATGTAAGTCCCAATTAGGCCACCATTATTAAGACTGAGCTGTACCTTGATTCTCTGTTCCCAGGTCTCACCACACTACTCGTGTAGTAAGGTACTCATCAGCATCAGTAAAATGATGGCAGTTTAGTCCTGGAATAACTGATTATTCCAACAACACATCTGTGGATTTCTGAGCTATTACAAACATGTAAATCATTATTCATTTTTGTGACTCAGTCATTCCAGAACTTTCTACCCAATTTTGCTATTTTATGAGAGTTATTGAAAAGAAACTCAAAATACTAACTTTTCCCCAGATAACTACTCGTTTGCAGCCTGTATGATCTTTTACAGTACCAGCACCTTCATTTGAAATTTATTGCAACGGGGGTCAGGTACCAATTTCTTTTTTTTTGTACACCAGGAACAATGAAAATGGCTAAACAAATCTTAAACAGACCACAGTAGATCAGATACTGACTGGTAGTTAAACAAATTGCTATCAGCTGTCACCCGCTGCAGTTATAAAGTAGCAGACATTAAAAAAGACAGATGTCAATCTTATGTCAAACGTTCAAAAAGGTGGATTATTCATTCTGAACTGAGATGAATAAAGAATTATAACTTTCCACGTGTGATGGCAGATAGATGCCTTACATTTACAGGTAAGAAATCGCTGCAATGTAAACGATGAGGAAAACAGTTGATTTCTGGAGAATTTGCAATTCACCTATTCTAAACCCAACATTGACATCTCTTCCTATTGCACAGGAATACATAATATAAATAACAAACACTCAGAATTGCAGCTAAACTGGAACATCAGATGATTTTAAGTGGTGCAAAATTTATGAAGATCTGAATCAATTTAAGATTTGAAATTAAGACAATCATTTTCTTGAATCCCATCTGGAAGATAATTGTTCCCTATTAAGTAGCAATTTGGAAAGAAATGCGGGGGAAAAAGTCAGATTGAAATATTTAGAAACATATTTCTGAAGTGTTTAAAGCTGTCTTTGAAGTCTTTGGAAAATTTATCCAATACAACTTTTTTAGGACAATAACAATTCAACAACAATTGCATAGAAAATTAATACACTCAGAAAATGAAAATTGATCCTTTATAAATACTACCCTTAATCCAAAAGGTGTTGCATATTTGGTCAGACAAAAAGCATAGACACTTTTTTGTAAAGAAATGGATTACAAAATATACTTTAAAAAACATGCTAGCTAATTTGAGAACTGTTTTAGATATGTTATTAAGCAGCAGCATTTTATACAATAGAGAATAATATAGTGCTGGTTTTGGAAATATTCTACATTCAGAAAATGCTGTATTCCTACAAGAAGAATGGAAGTGATACATATTTACATGGATACAAATAAAGCAAGTGCAAAACCCATGGCTCTTCTACATTCTTTCTACCAATAAAAACACATACATTAGACACTTTCATTCCATCGCTGTTGTTCAGGTCTTACATTTTGCTCATTCTCATGGAGAAAAACAAAAACGGGACTTCATACTTCATTGCAAGTATCTTCACGAGCAATTACTCTCCTGGCAAACTGTACTTCCAACACTCATAACTGACAAAAAAAATCTTCCTGATATCTGTCCACTCCCATTCCACTCTCAGACTGTTTACATATCATGAATGATGATTTTAGTCTACGTATTCATATATTTGATGCAGAAGTTTATAGAAGCTCATCCTGTATTTGCTGCCAAAGCTTGGACGGAAAAATGGAAGTAAAAAAAAAATGCACACACGCACAAAAATGAAAGAGATGAACTTTGAGTTCCAACAAGCCCCATGTACTTCGCATGGTATAACTTTGATGGAAAATGCATTAGAGTTGTTCACCCTGTAGACAATGTATTTGGAGGCCTTTGGTACAATGGCAGGAAGGCACTGTGGTGAAACATTCAGATAACTGAGGAAAGACAGAATTTCCTCATGTGCAAATATGGCTATCTTCCAGATAAAGTGAGAACAAATTACTCACAAAATGGTATTAACTCTTCCAAGGTTAAGCTAATGCTTCTACAGAAAGAGAGCAAGTTGCGTTAAGTAACAAAATATTAATACCGGGAAAACACTGCTCAGCAAGAACAGGAAATAATTTAGTACTGTATATTTTGAAGTTCTTCAGCCTAGCTATATAATTTTAACATATCGGTTTTCTTTTTAAGAAGAGACAACAATGCGTAACGCTATGTCTGAGGATACTCCTTTTTCTCTGGAAATAAATATAAAGTTGGTTAAAGCTGTATTATTTAACTAACAGTTGCATGTAAAAGCAGATAGAGTAGCACAGCCTGACCTCATGTAGCTGTAAATAAAACCACTAAAATGTAGTCTATATTATATACATCTTATGAACCCTCGATCCAGTAACTGGCTTCATGTGCCTGCATAGGTCTGGCCGACTGCAGCCAATTATAGGATCGTGACCCAAGCTTGTCATGGGGTGTGTGTGTGTGTTCATATAGAATCATATGTATATAATATATCCATATATATATGGTTATATTATATAAATATACATGTATATGCACCTACACAAACACACATTAATATCTATGTATTAAAAATGAGGAAGAAATACAGCTAATGCAAGCATGAGTAAAGCACTTGTAGCACACTAAAAAAAATCCTCTCCCCTCTCTATAGCAAAGTGCCCGGCAGAACACATAAGAGCAGTGGAAATCTTATCCTTCAGTGAAAGAGCGGATGTTTCATGGGTGCATCCTGCAAAGTAGCTTCAATGGAGCATTGTAGGGGCTCAGGGGTTTGCCTGCCTGGGTCCCTTTGAAGGTTGAAAAACTTTTGCTATGTGTCCACATTTTTCTTGGCTGCTTTATACATTTATGCGTTATAGTAAAAAGGGGAGAAAGATGCTTAAATGATCAGTGGGGGACAGCGACAAAAAATAAAAATACAAATAAAAATCAGTCCACATCGTGAACATGCATACTGCAATGGCTCATTGCAGGAGAAGGTTGCTAGTGGATTTGGTGCGCAGTTATCTGACTTCGAGATCAGCCATTCATCTGTATACAGAGGACTATTGACAAGCAGTTGCTATGGACAATCACCAAATAAGCAGCAATATTTTTAGACTACGTCAGTGAGTCTACAGATTTGAAAAGAAGTTCATCTTCTTCTTTGATATTCTATTTAAAATCCAGCAAGATAAAAGTTTCTGTCAGTTATTTGGGGATTTTTGGTTTTCTGTGAATTCGTTTTTGGTTTGTTTTTTAAATTTCTCCTATACTTTACAGGTTGGATCAGGGAAAATAGACAGTCATTTTTGGTACTTTCAAGTGTGAATTCTGTGAAACCGGGAGACACGTTTGGTCTGTTCTTTTACTCAGCTGCAGCAAAGAACTTCTGACAGGCAACTTTTGGCCTGAGGAATTTTTCAAAATTGTCCAAAACATCAAGCTGCATTAAAAATCCATAATATATGTCAGATTCTGGCAAACTAGCAGTTTTAAAACAATCCAGAATAGCCTATTTGAGGCATGTCAGCCAGCCGAAGTACTACACAAGTGCTGTTGCACGATCAGTAATTCCCCTGCGCAGAAGTCATTTCAGCTAGTTCAAGCCTCAGCTTTGTTTCTGTAAAAGTCAATAATAAAAAAGGCCATTTTCACCTCTGCAGGTAACAGGCTGAGGCTTGGCTATCTCCATATTCGTCCTGATGCAACATGTGGAGCTCACAACATGAGGCATCCTCAGAATGAGGCATCCTCAGCCAGCGACTTTCTGGTGTTGCTAAAATTGGATGCAGGGGACTCGTTTTGTGACAGAAGATTTGGATCTCACAAAGTAGGCTACTGCCTGCTACCACTTGCCATCTTACACAAGCACTGCCGGTGTGTGTTAGCAGTACTTCAAGGGGAAAAAGAAGCAAACTCCCCAAACTGTGTTATTAATGCCAGTTTGGGATTTGCAATCGGGAAGAGCTCTGCTCTGGTTCTGGACCTAGGCTTGGTTGAATCCAGAGCTCAGAGCTGCTCCTGTGAAATTCAGATTTCAGTTTAAGATCCAAGATTATAGGTGAGACCTAGGTCAGGTGTTCTGGAAAGTCTAACGCTTCTATCTCTAACTCTAAAACTGAAGATCTTGAAGAGTTTAAGTGCCAGCTTTTATTGCCAGAAAATATGTTCTTCTCAATACTCCTGAAAAGACTGTGCTGAACCGAGCACATACTGTGCAGGGTTTGTGCAAGATCTTTCTTGCACTATTGGGGAACCAATTATACAGCTGCTCTGCTGGTCTGCTGTATTCATATAACCTAATTCCTGCCGTGAGCACGTGGACACATTGGTATTCAGCAAAGTTTACTGTGAAACAACTGAGAACAGGATAGATTCACTGTGTTTTCTAGAATAGAGCTCAGGCTCTGCACTCTTAAAAATATCAGCGTTCCTCATTTACAAAACCAGAAAAGATTACTACGTATTTCCTACAATATTATGGCTATCTTTTACTGTACATTGATTATCCACTCATGATGCCTTTTTATCACACTGTGGTAGCAATGACACACCAAAATGTTATAAACTTGCTAGCTGTACAACTGCAGATGGCAGCGGTTATCTCTTATTGTGATAAGCCTGTGTCAGTACAGTATATTCTAACACATGAAGCAAAACATAACAAATATACTAACTCACGTGGAAATTTAACCTTTCCAGAAATTGCTGGTAGCTTTGCAAAGCTAAAGAGACAAGGTGAATATAAGTAAGTGTATACTTTTTGTGGAACATATGGCTTCTGTAAGATGCAATTATTTTCCTCTGCAGCTTGTGTGGTTAAATGTTACAGCTGCTAAATGAGACAAGTTACGAGCCAATAGCAGGTTCTATATGAAAAGAAACAGCAACAATTTATTAAAGAGAAAATATCTAAGATGTGTTCATACACTGCCTAAATATTAATAAGGATCAATCATTAAATCTTTGGATTTACTGTGACTCCTATATATTAATCTCTGTTTTATCTGGGTTTATTGTACCTTCGGACAGGTGTTACAACTGCTGAATTGCTCTTTTCACTGGTTCTCTGTGAGCATCCTTCTCCTTCAAACTCCTATCCAGTCTGACAAGAAAAATGAAGAAAACTCCTGGATTCAGCTGACATCTACTGTTTGAAATACTGATCACAGTGCTCAGAGTCAGAAAAAAATGGCTTTTGATCCGAGGTCGGATAAAGGCCGAGCAAGCTTGGATTGCCTCAGTTTCCTACAACAATAAAATTTCTCAAAAGGGCTTTGAGACCTGGAAGGCAAGTCATTGTTAGTGAACTGCAAAATGTCATTATTCTTTTATGGAATATATTACTCTTTCTTCCCCCGTTTCCCACCCCACCCAAATAAGCACTAATATATAACCTCCCTTGCTTTGTGCGGTGTTCAGGAGTGACATCTCACTTCTCCCTTATTACTAAGATAGATCGATACATAGATAGATATTTTGCAGCAGGCTTGAAGAGTTTCCTCAGACAGATGCTCTGTTATACAAGAACAATACGATCTTTGGACAAAAGGAAGGGTGTCCTTCGTGATGTTTACAGAGAGAGGTGGTGAGTTGCTTAGTTAAGGCTGTCAGCTTGATGCCAATACATTGTTCCTTGCATTGAACTGGTGCCTTGAGATGAACAGTTAAGGAAGCAGGAGGTTGCAGGGGCACTGGAAGGATCTAAGAGGTCAGTTACGGAAGGATTCGGTAAAAGTTGTCTCACAAATCTCTTCTTCTATGTCTGATTTCTGGCAGGGAGTCCAGAAAATTCCTTCCTGATAATTTCGTTAACTGCGAAATAAAAGAAAGAGGAAGAAATGTTAGAGCAATTTCAAAATCACAAGAAATAAAAGCAATCCTTGGGCAGTTTGCTATTAAGCTGAAAATATCCCCTCTGTATTCACAACATAATTTTATTAGAACTTAAAACTTTTAGTCTTAATTACCCAGACTACATATTTTTGGAAGACCAGGGGGAAGGAGCGGAGAGAGGGGGTTTACACTGTGTTCAGCATGCTTCAAGTACCATAAAAACACAACTGAGAAGCTGTACCATGTGTCCAGTACCTGCTACATCCCTTATGTACACAACACTTGCCCTCTTTCACAGACAGTTCCTTTACCCGAGGTAAAAAAAAATAAATCTGTAAGTATCTGTGCATTTTAACATTTTCACTAGGCTGAAATAAGAATATTCTGAAAAGAGAAAGGCCAGACTTGGAGGAAATATAGTGCACAGTGCTGAAAACACAAAGATTGCAATTCAGGTGAAAAAGTGTTGGGTTTTTTGTGGTTTTGTCGTTTGTTTTTTTTTTTTTTTTAATCTCACTGTAGACCCTGTTTGCTCTACATTTTTGTTACAGTTTCTTTGTAGATTATAGCATAAGCAAACTTCCATGCACCACTATGATACTCTAAGAGGCTGGGACAGGCTTGTTAATAAAGCTCAAGAGATGACACTGAAGAACTTTGTTCTCTGTTTAAAAAACCAGAACAATATTACATGTTATATACAACAGCCATTCTCTCCTGTCTACCTTTCACACTTATTTGCCTACAGCACCCTTTGGTACCTCCTGGAACAACATTTCTTTCTCTAGGCAGCGATTTCATTAGGAGAGACATGAGTGTTTTGGTGCAAAACTCCAGAACTGCCTGTTTTGGGGCTCCATTTCACATGCAGCTCCTTGGTGCTGTATTCACCAAGGGGATCGACAGTTCGGAAACTACTTTGACAAATTGGCCTTAAAACCAAAAGACCAAATTTTCTACGGTTTCAGAACCCAGATCTAAATGATTTCTCCCTGTTGATATTTAAGGGCTAAGTCAAGGACTAATTCAAACCAGAGAAGACCCTCACCCAAGACTGATTAATCGTCAGGTATGCAGCTGTAAGACTCCCCCATATTTAGGCTGATTTCTAACAAATGTTTATGAAAAATTTTAATTAACATAGTATTTCACCACTTCCCAACAATTAAAAAAAATGGTGCCCAATCGCTTACTGTGTCTGGGAAGGGGAACACATGTATTAATTTTTAGTAGTTATGACTAGTAGTTTGAAAGCTCCCTCCACTCTACATGCAATGGAATTTATCTCTGAGAAAGTAAAAGATCTATGTTTTACGCAAAACTCCATGTTATTACTGTACAGATGTCTGCTGCAGTCAGCTACGCTCCTCAAGGACTAAGTATTCGCACAGAGCAGGGCACAGGTGCTTGACGGGAGAGCAGGGAGCCAGCCCTCCGCATTTCCAGGTACAGTAAACTCTCCTGAAGGGACCCCATAGCCTGTGCCACACAAGGCAGTTTCCATCCCTCTGTGCTCAAAAATCCCACTGTTAACAGCCCAGAGTTTAGCTCTTCCTAATTCCAGCCAGGAAATGCCTGATATCAGTCAGATTAGTGCCTCTTAGAGAGGACATGGGCAAAACCAGCATGGCTGACAGCAGAACTCCTGTCCTCTCCTGCTGCCCAACCTTCTACCTGCCACCGTCACCTGCTGGCTTCTGCCAGCCGTTTGGGTGAATTCTTGCAAATAAAGCACAAATGTGGGGTATTTGGTGTGTTGCTGCTCTGCAGTGCAAGGAAGCAACCAGTGGGAGGTGAGGTTGGTCCACTTTCAGGGAGAAAAACCTCCTTCAGCTCAGCTAAAAGAGCTTCCTGTTTGCTCTACCCAGGAAATGAGAGGAGCAGGTCTTCAATGGAAATTTTTCACAGCCTCAGCTAAAAATAGCAGTGAGGTAAAAGAAGTGGGCACCCACTCTTACAGGGTCATTTCCTTTCTAAAAACAAGTGGGCTGAGACTGCAGGCCGATTTATTTATCGACACGTTTGTTTGAGCAGCCAGCATACCAAAAATACCGTATATGAGTTTCCTTTCATTTAATACAGCCACCACTTATGGAAATATCGGAGTCAGCAGTCATCTTCGTCTAGGAAGGGTTAAATATTAAGTGAAAAATGAGCAGGTAATCAAAGGGAGTTTACTAAACCTACAGTCTTTTGAAGGGGCCGGTTTTGGTTCTGTTTGCCAGCCTGAACTTTAGGCAAAGTGAAATCCATCGTGCAGCACCAGCAGACCGCGAGCCCAGAGCTTGGCCAGTGTGGGGACCTCTGCTTGCCGGCTCCGGGCAGGTTGGACGGTGCAGTAAAGGGCTTACTCAGCCTGCAAACTTCACTTTCCCTCCTGTGCGCTGCTTGAGAAGTCAGCAGTGGGTTTTGCGGGCTGAGGTTATGGGGGGACTACAATCTGTAAAGAGCTAAAAAGTTGCAGGGGAACAGTATGATACATTAACCCCACAGACGGGCTGCAGGACCATGCTTGGGTGCAGTTGGATGCTGTCTGTGCAAGCTCTTACAGGTGGCAAACTGGATTTTTCTTGTAAGCATCTGAATGACAAGGGAGCTTCCTGTTATCAGTTGGCCTGAATGTCCTGTAGTCACCCTGAATTTCACCTAAATCCATGTGGTGAGGGGAGTTAGGTGCAGTTTAAGCTGGGCAACGCTAGTCTGGGAGCTCTAAGGAAAGGATGTGTAAGTCAATGGTTGTCCCAGCACAAAAAGTCCTAATCTACAACCAGAGCCCCTAAATCTAATGAATATATGAACCTAACAGGAATGGATCCCAAGGCGACTATCTCTCTTCCAGCTTGGAGTCACCTCCAGACTGAGTCTAGAGAAATCACACATCTTTGGTGATCTGCTCCAGATGTGGGAGCACATGGATCCAGATCCAGGTGTAATCTCAGTGAGACTTGGGTTTCAATAGTAGCTTGAACAAAATCAGCAAACTGAGACATATCTAAACTTCAGAGGAAGCTGAGATCATGTGCTGAACTTGCTATTCTGAACTCCCATCTATCTTTTTTTGGTAGCGTGGTTAAAATGTATCTCAAGTATCGGTTCTCATTATTTGCTCATTTCTAGCCGAGAGGAAATGGAGATGATGTGATTAATAAATAAAATATTGTTATTTAAGGTGCCTGGCATGTGGCAGCTCTGGAGCACACTCCTATTGATCCATTTAATGACAAAGAACTGATTAAATGGGGCAATGAGGACATATGCAAAGATAATGAAAGACTAAATCATTAAAAAAAAAAGATATTGAAATTACAGCTGACGTCAGCCATCCAGACCAAGGAAATGCCTAGTTAGGCCTGAATCCCTTCAGCATATCTTCTGTTAGATACTGCTGTTGTAAGAGTCTTACAACAGCCTCGGTGCTCGGAGATCCCCAAGTTAGCTGAATACGAGAGGCTGGCTGAAATCATGGGACAAATGTCTGTGTTCTTCTAATCACTCAGCTTTGATGGGTTAAAGGCAGTCTCTTAGGCTTCAGGCCTCAAAGACATTTAAGACTCTAATTCACATCCTCTCAGATAGAAATCTGGAGTGTATTCACTTGCGGGATGATAGTGGGTTGTATTAAACACTGAGCTTCAACTAGTAGTCCAGAGACAGAAAACAGTCTCCAATTTTAGCTGGCAATGAGTCAGGCTGCTTGTAATTGATTGTATACACGCACACACACTCATATGCATGCGTGTGCACACATTCACACACGCATCAGAGTAACTTTACTAGCGTTATTCCATGTATATGTCTGGAATAACACCGATGAAGTCAATGCTGTCACAGCACTATACCCGTGGCAGTGACTGGGGTCTTGTGCCCTTTGGGGATCCTGCAAGAGTGAGGGTCTCATCAGAGGAGGCCAAGCTCAGCTCCAGTGGGCTCCTCCCTGCACTGGATCCTGGACATTCCGTGTTTGCTCCGCTGACGCTGCCGAGAGGCAGTTTACATGCGAAGCCAACACAAGACACACAGGGAGGAACTGATGGCATATCAGGGACTGAGAAGGAAAGTTGAACCCTGAATTTTTAGGGTGCCCTCAAAACGTGTCCAGGCAAACCATGGTCCTAACGTGGTTCTAGCTGCTGCCTTGGAATGACAGGATGCTTTAGCCCAGCATGCACAACCCCATCTCTCCTTCCCTGCCCACCAGGCCCCACCTACTTCAGGACAGCTCTGTGGTACACAAGTGGGGAAGAAAAAGAGTGAAAAAAAATTAAATTAAATAAATAAGATTTTAAACCCTCTAAGCCAAATAAAAAGGGGCATGACTTTTTAATTGAAAAAAAAATAAATAAAGGTTAAGAGAAACACACAGCTGGAGAAAAGGCAGAAAAATACCAATTACCTTTCTTTTTGATTGCTTGGATCAAAGATCACAGTCATTCTTTTTCATATAATGTTTTGTATCCAGCTAAGGTGTGTATCTATCAGCTCTGAAAAAGATTTGCAAAACCATTTTTGAGAAAAAAAAGTAACCTTTGACCTGTGTTGCAAGGCCAAATGTTACAGTTTTCAGCTACTCTTTCATTTTATGGTTTAATTTATTAAAAGGACATTTCAGCATATACAATACATAAGGCAGAACCTAACCGCTGACCTTTCTCAGATCCAGCACTAGATTTTACTTTTTTCCCCTCTTTTCTCAACTGATATTATCTAAAAATAAGTATGCAAAAAATTACACTCCTAAATTGATCACAAAACATATGCGAAATGCTGGTAATTTGATCTGAGACTTCAGAGGCACAGGAGGTCCATGTGTCTTGTAAGTCAGGTCAAAGACTAGTCACTGCCTTTTGCAAAATTCAGTTATATTATCATCTTAGTGGCCCAAATAAAACATGACACATTTATGCCAGATCAAAAGTCAGTCCCTTTTAAATAAGAGATCTAACCACAGTGGCTGTGTAAATTAGACTTTGCCTTAATTGTGATGAACAGGAAAGATATGCGCAAAGTAATTATGGAGGCTACAGTCTTTGCTTCAAACACAAATAAGGTAAAATTTTTTTCTCATAAAATGGCAATATTTAAAATTCTGTTTCATTTTTTTTCTGTCTGATCTTTTTAGATTTCTTTTGAATTCATGAAAGCATTTGGCACTTCTGCAAAACCATGTGGAAATTTAAAAAAATAATTGCAATATTAAGGAGGAAAAAGTGCTTCTTAAAAACTAAGTTAGTTTTGAGTGCAACATTCAGAAGTGTCTTTGCTGCTGGATTTCAGGTGACTATATATAGAAAAGAAATATTTTACTTGGCTCCCAGAGATTGTGCAGCCACGTATCATATACTGGAACCTACCACTCAGTACACAGCTTATTTTATATTCTGCATTCTGGAAAATCAGCTTTTGCACATGCAAGCAGAGCAACTAATTGACTGGTAAATACAAACTTAGGTGTATCAGGCACAGGGAGCCCAAACCCAACAAACTGTGTTGGGGAAAAATACTGGGTGTGCGTGGGGGGTTGTTTTCTAAATCAACAGCAATGAAGGGCTTTTTTCTGGAAAATGGGAATGTGTAACTACTAAGAGGTTCTTAGCTGTAAAGCTTTACTTTAATTACATGTCAGAAAAAGGTTTTACTCCTTACTGAAATAATGCCAATAGATGCATCCTGCAACTTTTCTTCCTTGTCCTGCTTGTAATCTATGTAGTCTATGTAAACTATAAACCTCTTCAATACCATCCAGCCCAACAGCAATCAGGTCACCTCCATTAATTAAGCAAACTCTTGGAAGAAGTTACTGATCTCAAACTAAGTGGCAATTCAAGTCCCATGATGCATTTTTGCTATAATAGTTTCAACAGACTCAAAACCCATCAGCATCTTTCCATTAATTTAACATCATAATATAGATATCTGATGGAAAACAGAATCTAAATAAAATGCATATTTTTGGCTAAAGCCTGTCCCAACTGAAATCAATATCTAAACTCCTCATGATTCACAGGATCTGGATTTCACTCATGACATTTAAATACCCTTCCCTTATATTTCAATAGAGTTCCAGAGTGAGACGCAAAACTAAAACGATCAGTATCTATGGTACTATGCTACCCAAAATCTTTAACAGGAAGCTGGGTGTGCCTGTAAGAAAAGAACAGAAAATAAAGATAGCATTTCTGCTAAAAAAAAAAATTCAGTGTCCTAAACGCACTGTACATCAAAACAAGAAGGAAATACTCAAAACACAAATCTGTCTGTGACACTACCCCGGAAATTTTAAGGATTTTCTAAGTACTTTCATTATTGTCAGTGTGCTTCCAGAAAAGATCAACAGCCTACCACTATAAAACAACTGCGTTAAAACTGTCAGGTAAAAGTGTGACCTAGTGGTTAGAGCAGAAGACTGGACAGTGGGACTCCAGAGCTTGGACTTCTGCTATATCATCATCTTGCCATATGGCCCTGGCCAAGTCCAAAGTATCCCTGAAGGACCAGATTTATTACAGGTTTGCTTTGGTCTTAAAAATGCAGAGACTGTGAAGGTCACACTCAGGGAACTTAAATAATACATGCCTAGCTAACAGAAAAAAGCCTGAAGTGATGACGACCTGCATAGAATAAGCCTATGCCTAGCGTGTGGATGTAGTAGAGAGCAATCATTTTCAAAAGTCCCTACAGGGATGTTTTAAAGTCCTTAGGTGGTTGAGATCCCAAACTACCAAAGACATGAGGTGCTGAGCTCACTTAGGCACTCTAAAAATTCTAATAGGCAACAATTTAAGTTACCAACCTAAAATCTTTAAACCCATAAATGTCAGTCAATGTTGGAGTGCTCAATACCTCTAAAAATTAGGTCCTAAGTATTTCTATTAGGAAATTGAGCCAACATAGGCAACAGAGAGCACTTTGAAGACAGTGACCTGTTCTGACTGTATGGCATCTAAACTCAGGAGAATAAGGAGCATCCCTCAGCCCTGGGGATGCCTTGTCCTGGGAGACACTGGGGTACCACTTGTGAGAAGCTGCACGGATGCTCTCTTCACTGACTGTGCAGGAAGTCTGGGACTAGTATCCCAAGACAGTTTGTAGCCTGAATAATTTATTTTAGATAAGCAACCCTTTGTTTTGTTTATTCATTTTGTTTATTCAACTCCAACAGAAGTTGTTATTCTGCAAACTGTTTCCTCCAGCTGAGTTCTCCTCAGTGATACAAAGCAAAGTGGCCAGATACAAGGGAAGGAAAACAGAGCAGTTTGCAGCAGCAGAGATAATGTGAAACCTGCGCTGCTCTCCCTGTACTACCTGCCGTGCATGGAGCTGTTGGGTGCCTGTCCTACTTTGCCATGCCTCGCTTCAGCTTGTTACACAAATGGTTACAATCTTGTAAATAAGTAATAAGTTGCACCTGAGCCTGTAAGTAATTAGTTAAAAATCATTACACTTCCATGGCCAGAGGACTTTCACACAGTTAATCAGTTAAGAAAAGAACTGGGTGTTAACTGTTTGTTTAATTCCCTGGAAGGCCAGTTTATTGAGACCCTGTAGCAAGAGGACTGAAATCTCATGTGCAAACAATATATGGGAGAATTATATTGCTTACAAACGACATACTCTCCTGGAGAAACAGGTGCCAAATGTTGCCCTGAAGTGAGCTGAATGGAGAAACTCTAAGGCTGCGCAGGTGCCATTTGTGGTGCTTTCAGTTATTTAATCCATTTGATCCCTGTTTGAATCTATTGGAAATCAAAGAGTTAAATTTTCTAGGTACCTTCTCCATGAACCAGGAAACTGGGCTTATGTGATATTTGCCGGACACACATGCACACACGCACGAGCTTTCTCATCCTGGGTTGTTAACTGGAACAGCAAGAGAAAGAGCAATTTTTGCTCCGGAGTGTGATTTCCTGTTTGCTTGATGGATTTCAGTATTTAGTCGTCAATTTTTTATCAGAAGATTCTAAGACAGGTGCAAACCCTGCCTACACATCGACTGGAGGAAGAATCCACATCAGCTGGCAATCTGGAAAGTGCACCTTCAGGCACAATTTCATGCCATCTCCCTCCTGCCCGGTTAGGCTTCAGCATATCACTGCAGGAAGCTGTTGCAGCTCATCTGCAGGCTCAGTCCCCCTGGTATAAAACCCCCCAAATTTAGAGGAGCTGCATCTTAGTCACTGCATGACTATAATGGGAAGAGGCACCCCATCAAGCTGGGGTGTTTCTTTAAATCTCATTCTCAGCACCCTTTTTCTGCCCGGTCCACAGCGCTGCACTTACTGAAACTGAACCTGAGGGATGGCGTTCAGGGTGGCACCCAGTGCCAGGCGCTGCCAATCTCATTCATGGGTTACCTGACCAAGGACTGGCTCTGAATATTAATGCTGACACTGCCAGGAACTATATGAATATGAAGCAAAAACGCTTGTAATATCAAATTTGCTAAGACTATGATAAATATCCTGTTTATTTATTAGATAAACGCTTTAAGTCTGTTTAGTCACTACACGTAAGGCATAAAGGGAGTGGAATAAGATCGGACAGCTTTGTGCAGTTCTTCTACAAGTGTCAGCAGCCACTTTGGGAAGCATACCTTGCAAGTGGAAAACTAGATCAGCTTGGGTGCAATGAGGAACTCCACGCCACCGTGGATTTGGTTTGTAGTAGCTTTCCATAACAAAGTCTTTCTTTAACTGACTTTCTTTCTGCTCACATATATTTAGATATGACTTTCATTCTGCAGTACTCTGATGCCAGATAGTTTTGGCTGAAATTGTAAGGGAAGGGACACATGTTTGAGTCATGCAGTTGGCTCTATCTAGTTGATGGTTAGCAAGTTACTGAGAAAAGATGAAGTGTGTATTTAGTTTTAGTTAACATGCAATGAGATCAAGTAAAATATTCCAAGTAGAATACGCACATAATAAATAAATATACAAAAACTTATACCAATAGGGGATGGAGTTCATTTTCTTAAACCGCATTAGTTGGCTAAACCAATACAGAAATATTAGGCTGATGGACTGAAGCTTAAGAAACACAAGGCAAGAGTCTTCATTTTGCCACTCCTAACTCTTGATCTAACTCCGTGGCAGCTGCTGCTGCTGCTGCAAAGCACAGGGGTGAACTGCGCTCGCATCTATTTTTGTGTGTGTGGTTTGGACCTTATGAATTTGCTACATAACTGCTGAGATAAGCAGTGCCATTTGGCATTAAGACATATTTCTTTCAGATTAAAAACAGCAAAACCAAAGGAGGTTGGTGGTGATTTTTTCTACAGTAGCTTGCACCTCATAGTTTAAAAGCTGATGAAATTGGTAATAGATACCACAATGCCTCTAAAATAGTAACTGCCGGCAGGAAAAGCACACAAGCGATAGCACTATTTATTCACATGTCACTTTGCAGTTTCATCATACTCCTAGACTTAACATATTTACTAAGAGGCAATATGAGTCATTCAGCAAAGTGTTTCAAAAACAGAGAGAGAAAAGAGAATGGATGGGAGAAAGCTATTTTTTACAGGAAATAATTGGGGGGTAGGAACCGAAGAACAGTTACAGCATGTTCAGGATTAGCTGAAAGTAACAAGAATAGGCAATGCTGCTGCTTTTTTTATTTCTGTCACAAAGGAACTACTAGAACAAATATTTAATTGAGGGGAAACAAACCATTTAACAAATATTTAATTAAGGGGAAACAAACCATATAACCCTTCCCTTTGGGCAGTTTTGCAGGGGATGAACAGTCAATAATGTAATCTATTTTCCTCCCTTTGAGCACTAGCACTTATGTCTATTAATCCACAAAACTATTTACTGGCTCTAATTCTCTGGCATCTTATCTTCTGCTGTGTCTTAACTTTGCAAGCATCCCTGCTGAAGGACTTGTGGATTCTTGCAGAACCCGGGGCTCCCCAGCAAACCAGGTTTCCCTCTGAACATGTCTGAACTGAATTTTGAGCCTGGTTCTCAGGAGAAAACAGCCAGCAGAAAATCACTGTCCCAAGGTAACAGGGAAGATGCACAAGTGGCCTACGAACAATTTTGCCAGACAAACCAAGCTCTCCTCTGGAACAGACATGCAAATAACCTTCTGCTTGCAATTACTCTGCTTTCACAAACAACTTCAGAACAGCGAGTGCGAAGAAGGCATATGTTTCTTATGTGCCTTATTTTAAAGAGGATTATGGGCAGTAGGCACACTGTTTGTAGTGAAAAACACTGAGCAGGGGAACACATGAAATCACTTTTGCATACAGATTATTTTTCTATCATGACTCCATATCCTTCAGCAAATGAATGTTTGGGGCCAGATTCTTCCCCCACTTTGCCTTAGGCACTGAATGGTGAGCGCTGCTTTAGGAGCCCTGGTATCAGGACTTGCCTCTGCAGGCGATGGAAAGCCATAGGCACCGCTAGAGAGGTCTGTGGGTCTTGGCAACGGGAGTCCAGGACAGCTGAGTGCCTAACTTTGGGACTACAATTACAAGTCCCAGGTTAGCTGGAAAGAATCCAGACCATTAAATATTTAAGTAGTTATTGACAGAGTGTTACAATTCACATATAACAATGTCAAGGAGGTGCCACATACAAGATACTGTGTGTCTGCCCACATCCATCTGTTTGCTTTTATTTTGCACTTTGACTGCAAGTCCTTTGAGGCAGGAACTGCCTTTTTTCCTTTGGAGTCAACACAGCATCTGCCACAATGGAGTTCTCATCCGTGCGGGGGTTTCTAACATAAAATAATGTAACAATCCATAATACTGTGGAGTATATGTATAAATCAGAGACCATTATGAACCAAAAAGGAGAGCTAATTATAAGAGACACCTATAACTACAAAAAGGAATGCAAAAGGCTATGGGGAGCAGATACTGTAACTGCCTTTGCATCTCACCTCAAGGAGGCCAGTAACCTCTGACAGTAAATAGCTTGAGAGAATAAGAAAAATGTATATGCATCATCCAAAGACTTAAAACTTTCAGTTTGACTCAATGGCACAAACGATAAAACTTTTCTTCTCAGTATGAAAAGAAAAGGGGGGATATAAATTACCAGAAATAGAACTGAACTCCTCAATGTCCAATAGCTGTTGAGGTGACTATCTTTAGCTGAAGTGCAGCTGGTGCTATTGAGGTTGGGCAATTCCCAACCTCACCACAATAGCAATAACCTACATTTGTTCAGAAATTAGCCCTCAATTATTTGCAGACCTCCCATCCCAATTCCAGACCAAGATGTAGGAACAACCACCCAAAGAGACTGCCCCAGGGAATCCTTCCCAGGATTTAATGAGCCATCCCAAGTTTTCCAACTGTGAGGTCCGAGAGCTGTGTGTATCCCCATGCAACCCAGGCAGGGGGCGAAATGCTATGCTCGTTGCAGCGTCTCAGGGGCATGCTGCAAGACACTGCAAGTACCTAGCAAGACCATCCTAATCACTCCTAAGTTCTCATCAGCTGTATGACAACATTCTCCTTTATACATGAGTTTGCACAGCCAGCTCACAAGCTCTGCATTTGTAGGTCATATTGAACCTATTAGTTTGTATTTAACCATCCATTGCTACACTTCCTGGGTGAATTCCAATCAAACAACGAAGGCTTTGGAACCACATCATGATAAAACACCCTTTTGCCTAAAATAAAGATAAAACTTGCTTACGTTTGATATGATCTCATCTGACTACAGAACACATTCAGAAGCAATTGGCAGGCCGTCCCCTCAGCTAGGAACGCGGATTGAATAGGAATACTGTTTGTCCTGCAGTTGGGGAACTAGCCACAGACAGCTGGAAGACACAGTAGTAGCAAAGTTGAAGGCCAAGATCACCATAAACCTTTCTGAGTGGTCTTGGAAGGAGAGCGACTGCCGACACGAATGAAATGTCCCAGCTAACGCACAGTATAATGAAACTGTATGAAGCCACCGGATATCTTCTGCAAAGCCAGATTTTTAAAGGTATTTTGGGAGCTAACTCCCAACTAAATCACTGTGGATTAGACATCTAGCCACTTTTTAAAAAATCAAATACACAAAGAGACAAGCGTGCACCACCTCTCAGAATCTGGCCTAGACTGTACTCAACGTTTCCCTGACAGACGAGGTGGAACAAGTGTTGGGGAACACCAATAGAGGATGGCCTGCGATAGGAACTGGGGGTTGTCCTTCGCAATGCCGACTAGAGATGGGAAGGTTTTTGTACTAGTAAGAGCTGACTCACTGGTGGGGAGGTAGTGCTGACTCCTTGAATGCTTCTTGCAGCCTCATCATGAGGAAGGCTCACAGCATGTCTATGCAGTACCATGATGTGAATTCACCATCATCACCACCACGGAGCAACACTGCACAGCGTTGCCATAATCTCTTCTCTAGGACATGGGCACTGCTCTGACGGCTGACTACCACCAGCTGCTGTGCTCTGCCCCAGGCTCAATGTGGAGGGGAAGGACAGCAGAGCAGCCATGGTGGGGAGAAACCCAGCTGAAGCAACAGGATGTCTGTCCATCCTAACCCGTGCTCCCCCATAACTTGTGAGGCTTGGAGACTTGGCTGTGGGCTGTAGCATGCGCTATAGAGCCTGTCCCAGCCAGCTCCGTCTCCCGCGGTGTTCCTCGGCACTGTAGGACTGCCTGGCAGTGAGTGCAGGTGTAACACTTCAACCCACACAGGAATTGCCTGCTGGCCACAACATCGCTGAGCCCAGCAGCAGCAAAACAGGCAGGTGCCTGGTAAAGGGGAGGGAATATTCTAGGTACTACAAAAATGCCACATCAAGAAACTTAAAAATTAAAGTAATTCACTGGTGGGAAAAGATAAACTAGCCAAGAGGCTGGATCTTCCCCCTTTTCAGCCACGAAGTTGAAATGCGCTCAAGTTTAAGTGGGTGGTTAAGCCATGGTGACTTCAGAGCAGGCTCATGCTACAGTGGGTGCTGGGAGAGGGCAGAAGGAGCATCACAGAACTTAAAACTCCCCTGTTTTGTACTGACAGCAACCAGGGACCTTGGGAGAGCCCCGTCAAGCAGAGATTGGTTACGTCTCACAGCCAAGCCAGCAGCCAACATCCCTGCGGGGCCCATCGGCATGGAGGGTGGGGAGGGAGCACGCTCTGCTCCAGCTGTGCCACGGATCACACAACGGGGCTTTCCTCTCAGGGGGTCCCCTCGACATGACTGTAATCAACACTAAAAATAATAGCGCAGTTTATATTTGGGCTGCACATCACCACTGTTAATAGTGACAGCCAGAAGAGCCTCCAGAGAGTGGTTGATCACTGCTGATCCTGGCTGAGATCTGAAGGGTGATGAGGATAGAGAGCGCTGCAGCCTTTCAGCCATAAAGACAGAGGCAATTGTTATGGTTCAAGAGGATGACCATGTCCAGTGGGCACTCCCCACCTTCTCATCACCTGTGCTAGGTGCCCCCCAGAAACATCCCCCAGTTGCATTTCTTCACCCGCTTGTGCGAGGCACTGAGCCTGGCCCTGCCACTGCATGGGGGCAGCATCAGAGGGGGGGCAGAGAGCAACACGAGAGCGGCTGGTTTGGTTTGGGCTTTTTTTTTTTTCTTGATTCAGAAATGTCATCTGCATCCAGCTGTTCATATTTTGGAAATCTGCTGGGTTTTGTTTTCCTCATATGATTCAGCATGGCTGATCCTCCAGCTGCAAAAGCCTCAGCAGACAGTGAGCTTGCTTAAAGCAACTATACATGAAAGCCCACGTCCTGGCCAGCACTTCCACTGCTGGGAGCACCCTGGGACTCCTCTCCAGTCCTGGGGACAGCTTCCTCATCACTCTAATGGGAACGGTGCTTGACTCCATCACAACCATACCAGATGAGAGTGTGGTGATCAGGAACTGTACAAATAGGTACCTACATCAAATGACGTGGCAAAGAAAATATTTTATTTACAGCCAACAGCATCCTGACCCCAACTTCTGCTCCTTCTGAAAGCATGACAATGCTTAAACCCTGAACTGCAGCATAATAAATACACTGTAAACAGATAAACTTCCAAAACACTATGGCATTGCTATCCACTTTCAGGTTTTCTGCTTTTTTGTAGAGTTTGTTTTTTAAAATCCTGTATTGTCATGAGTATAATCCAGGTTATCTATAAAAAGACCATGATTCAGCAACAGGGCAGGTTATACATAAATGAGGGTAATGCCTTTACCCCTGCACCTTTTCCTTCCAGTATGCTTCTCCCATGCCCACTTCAGTTGCCTGCTCTCTCTCGAGGCCACAATAATCCCCTCTTCTTTCCCCCTATACCAGAGCAGATGCCGCTGCTAGAGGTGGAGAACTGCCAGATCCAGAGTGCCTTGAAAGGGCAGGAGAGACTGCAGCGTGTTATGAGGAGGTGGGAGTTTGCTGAGACTACTTATTTCCAAGGAACAAACTTTTAATGGGGTGTGGGTTACACATGTGAAAACATGGTGATTAAGTGAAGTTAAGGGACAGGGCTTTATTACTTAAATAATTCTTCCATTTGACAGCTGAATCCCAAGTCCCCCATTTTTATCCACAAAACTCTAATTCCATGCTCAGTTACTCAGTGACACAGACAAAATCATCCATTACTGAATAGTCAGGTAAATACAAACCACCAATAAATGTAGCCTGATCACGTAATTGGCCTTTACGTCTCTTTCCCCTCCCGGGCAATGATGGTAACAAAGTTGGGTGATTAATAACCCCTAATGATTATATTTACCAAATAAGCTATAGAAGAAAGTATAAGCGATACAAAAGTGTATTTGCTGCAGCAGAGGTGTTCAGTGACGTGCTGGGGGGTGCTTCCCTGGCAGGGGTAGGACGGTCCCGTGAGGCAGTGATGCAGTGCAGGGCCGTGCTCCTGCAATCCAGCCTCTGTGTGCCCAAAGCCCTGGGGGGAAAGGGGTAGACAAAAACCTCTTTAGAGAATCCCTAACTCCTGCAGATGATAAGCACATTGTAGCTGAAGTTAAACAAAGAAGAAAAGAAAATACATAGTGTGGGCTGCTTGTAAGGTCACTAAACCAGTGGAGAAGGGATTATTTTAATTTCCCTTTTACCTGGAAAGAAAAATAAACTGAAAAAACAAAATAACCCCACCACCTCTTTAAAGGGTTGGAAAAAAACCTGTCTGAGAAGGGATATAGTTGAAAACGCCTCGTTGAACGCGTGCTGTTTTCCATCCCCCATAAGCAGGCTTTAGTGTGTCTTTTACCACGGCTGGCCTGGATGCAGGCGTTTCACAGCGTGGGAGAGGCGGGGCGAGGAGCAAGAGGACGTGAAGTTTGCTGTGCTGTCCAGAAGATGAAAACACTAGTGCTGTTTATAGAGGGAAACCCAATTCGTCAGCCCAAATGAATTCCTGTGCTAATCCATGCAGGCTTCATGTTTTCCACCAGCCCCAGCCACTGTAAAGACTATCTTTAGGAGGCACAGTGTGTTTGGAAAGGAGCAGCTGGAAAGAGGGGACGTTTATGCCAGTTTGGAAGGCTTTCTGGTATGGAAAAAGAGGAATGCTCTCTTGGGTCTCCCCACAAAATTAAAGCATCTTCATCCAGAGCAAAACGATGCCAAGCACAACAAACAAAAGCGGCTTTCCCCAACTCTCCTGGGCAGCCTCACTCCAGGGTTCACAATGGTTTCCATAGAACTTGTTTTGCTATCATAACAAATTTGATCAATCCAGGCGTGATGGCGCGCACTGTTTTCTAAAGACAAGAAAATTAATTTCCTTGCTTATTTGTCTGCCAAAGCATTTTTGTCTAGGTGCCACAGACAGGGACTCCCCAGATAACTAGTGCATCTGCCTGTCGGCTGAATGCAGCGTACATCTTGAAAAGAAAAATCCTCGAGAGGTTTTGGTCCCTGTGGCACGATGCGAGTTACCTTTGCTGCGGAGGCTGGGGGAGAGGCTGCCCTTGGCTAATCACTCTCATTCCTCGGCCTCTGATCCTCCCAAGCTGAGCTAGCACAGTGCGCCTGTGTGTGGCAACATGAGCTTCCTGTAATAAACCAGCCATCAACTGTGTGCATCTCTCGTTGCACACACAGGAGGAAATGAATGTCTTGTTATAGTGACCACAATCTGTTGAAATGCTAGTAAATATTACAGTCTAACTGTGATTAAGGGCTAGACCATTTGCACGGCCGGGGTACGCTCCCTGACAGCAAGAGCTGCGCTGGAATTTCACACGCGGGAGAGGTTTCTTCCAGCCTTTCCGCAGAGACACTCGCACTCAGCAGTGGTTTTTGAAAAGCAGAGATGTTTTTCTGCATGACAGAAAAAGTTGGAGGAGCATTTAATGCTACATCTAAACCAAGACCATTATCAGACAGCCTGAATTTTTGGAAAGTCTTAATCTTGACCTAAAACTTTCACTAGTTTTGAAGATGGGAAGAGCTATGAAATGTAATCAAGTATAAAACAAAGGTCCACAGATACTAATTTCTAAAACAGACATAATAATAGTTTTGTGTGCTTTTTATTTTAATAATAGCCTATAAAATTTACACTGAAGATAAATTTGTGTTAAAATCAATGGCATTTTTTTAAAAAGGAAACATGTCTGAAAACATAGTAGAAGTTATTTGAAGACATGAAGCTGCAGGATGACCTCAGGAGAAGAGCTCTCATGTAACCCAGCCTACGTAGCTGAAAATCTCACCCTAGGTTTGCTTGCTGGAAATCAGTATGTTGGGATGCTTTCCAAGGAAGAAGACAGCACCCCACTCAAAGAAAATGAACATGTGTGAAGAAGAAACCAGACAAGAAAAAATTAAATGTAATTTTAAGGAAAAAACACCCATAAAACGCAATGTAATTAAAAAATACAGCTGCTAAAAGTCCTCCTCCGATTTGCCTCAGGTCTGGTTTAAACTAAGCCAGTTTGCTCACTGGACCTGCCCAATGCCTAGAGTGGCCAGTGTTTGCAGACTATTTCCAGTTTTTGCAGACATCAATTTGTACAAAATTATAATTACTTCATATCCAGTGACTTGAACTGGGGGACTTCCCCAAGTCCTAAGGACAGATTCCTAGGTTGGTGACCATTTACCTATAGAAATGCTGGGCCTTATTTTTAAGTGGCTTTGGCAGACCCGTGAAACGTGATTAAAGCACAGGTATGGCAGTGCCCTGCGTGCCCTCAGCAGTGCCCCTTCCCCTGGAAAGCAGCGGCCGAAGGCACTGCCTGCGGGCAAGTTGGATGCACCACAAGCACAGAGAGCATCTGAGGACAGGTGCCTTTCAAAGTCAGGACCTTCACAGACACTTTCGGAGAACAGCCCTGCTGCCTCCTGGTAAGCATCGGAAACCCAAAAGTGGCTGATAAAGACCCAGCACGAGCTCCAAGAGGTATTTGACCATAAAGGGAATGCAATGTCTGGTACATCATCCAGCTTCCTCTGGCCTTGTGGCTACGGAGTCTCCTGGAACTGAGCTCTTACAAAATAACCGACACTGTGTTGCTCATAATGACAGATATTTAACCCAGGGAGGTTTAACTGTCACAATACCTTCACCATTGACTCCCATACTTCTGAAGTGGCTCCCCCTTCATTTAGTCATTCTCACTCTTTCCAAAGAAACTTAGAAACCACCTAAATAAACGAGCACCGATTGAGACACTGCAAATGTCATAAGAGTCATTCATGTGTCTCACTATTTGTCCTACATTTGACTCAATTCATTCACAGATGATGAAGTCATTCATCATTAAGAAACCAAACCAAACCACACCACAATTTGGGAATCTTTGACTAGACTCCCCTGGCAGAGATGATCAGAGGGAATGATTGCAAACTCACACTCCTCTAATTTACTGCTGCTTTCACCCTGGCCCAAATTATTCTTTGCATGTTAAAAGCGAAGGTGCAGAGTCCTTGCACAAAGGCAGAGCAAGTCAACACATAAGCATTGAAAAAGGACTAAACTATGCTGTCACTTTGCTGTCACTTTGCTGTGATGTCATCCGACTATTTCTGCAGGGCCTCAAGGTTTTCTGGTCATGCAGTGCACACTGCTTCGGTGCACAAACAGGTCTGGCACACGACTGCCTCACTGCCAGCACCCTCCCACCACCCACGAGTCAAAGCGTGCCCAAATGCACACAGCTGGGTGGCAGCAAGGGACAGTCGCTTTGACCTTTACTTCCACACCTGACAATTATCCATGCGGAAAAATTCTCCCTCAGATGCAAAGCCATCACTCACTTCAACATCCACAGGCAGAAGTCAATAATACTTTTCTCACTAAATCTAGTTCAACTACGATCTCACTCTAAAGAAATCGTGTTTGTTCAGCTGAGGGCAGAGTTTAGCCTATGTTTTGGAGTGCAAAGTTTCCAAATTAAAAAACCCAGAAAAGGACATGGCTTGATTAAAATGGGAACTGTGTGGATGAGGAGAACCTGCAGGAAGATGGGGAGTATGAGACCAGTTTCTCACTGAGTGAATTACTGTTGCTTTGCTGAGTCACATGGGCATCACTACTGAAGCCCTTTGATCCTCAGTGGTTTTACTCTAGTTAACAGTAGCTGAAGATTTAACTCTTTTATACCTAACACTGGTTGAATCCAACTCAAGACCGAGTTTTCAAAGTCATTGTTTTCAGACCATTAGTCACGCGAATATAGAGAGATCAGAGTTTTAATTACCAAACAGACTGTAGTATTTCTAGTAGACGTGCACCTAAACTGGAGAATATGAATGTTTGCAAAGTTGGGAGTACTTGGATTTAGGGGTTTTGTGCAGACCCCTTTAGAGAGAGGATCCATCTGTGAAATTCACAGCTGGATGTATGCCCAGATTTCTGTGCTTGCAAAATTGAAGCATGGGGACTTGGAGTGATGATTCAGACAAAACTGCATTGTTTATACATTTTAGGATGGCTTTTACCTTCCTCTGGTTTCTTCTTGGTAAACACAGAAAAAGTTATACTACAGAATGAGAAAAAGTGTATAAGCCAGCAGCTGGTGGAAAATTCAAATTAGGAGCTAATATGCTGAGAAGGGAGTTTTACGGTCTTCAAGTATTTGCTCTTCTTCCCCTATCTGAGTCTCCTGCTGGCACAACTAGAGATGTGCTGCTTGTTTTTCAAATCAGAGAAGTAGGAATGACCTATTAGGTCATCTAGTACCTCTCGTAGCCAGTGCAGGATTGTCTTCTACATTTGTCAAGTCTGCTTTTAAAATTCCCCTAAAAACACACTGCCTCCAAATTAGAGCACAGAAGCCTCTTGGAACTGGTGAGTAAGCAGCACTATAAAATGACCGGGGAGTGTAAGGCCATACCAGCTTCTGCCGGGCAGAAAAGTAGCTCTCACTACTTAAGAGTTCACGTAAGAAAACTGACTTTGATGGAAAATTCAGATGATTCATCCTCAACTTTTTATTTAAAAATGGCCAGGGATTTATAAATAATAATAATTATATTTTCATAAGAAACAAAGTATGAAAAGTCGGTGGAAGAAAAATTGATTTTAAATTAATCACTTACAGGTCTTCATTCTTGTGAGAGAAAAGATCTATACAGACAAAAAGTCCCCCATCAACTACCCATGCTGCCTGGCAGGATGTGACCTTAACTGGAAAAGTTCTGCTTGTGTGAATAATGCTGAGAATCCAGCCATTTTTCTATAGTAGAAGACTTTATAACTGGCTTTCAGTTTGCACCATAAACAGACTGTATATCTTTAAGATGGTTATTCTTGCCAGGCATTTTATTTCACAATAGTTAAAGAAATGTGCAGATGTTGTCCAAACTTTTCAAAGCAGCAGGGCTCCCTGCAGCTGCTTGCAAGATTTCAGAAGTGCAGTTCAAAAATGGCTCAAGCTGCCTTTTTGCTAGCCATCGCAGGAGGAGCTGAATCCTCCCATGTATTATATTGTGCTTTAAGAGAAGAAAAGACCCCTACCCTTTCCCCACCTTTGCACATTCTTAACATTAACAAAATTTGTAACAAATGAAACTGTGAAAAGCAGCAATGCCAAACCCAGGCGTTCAGGGTTCATGAGTCAGGCCTCTAATAACCATAAGACTGGTTTTAAAATCATGCAATCAATCCCCCGCCCCCAAAGTTGCGTCATTTTTGTCTGCCTGGATTTTGAAAGACCAAAACACCAAGGTTCATATTTTTAATGGTTTGGTTTTTCTTGGATTGGACTTGAAAAGATCACTAAGAAAAAAATAACTCTCGTATTTTGCTGCAGTCACCTGCACAGGGACTTTTAAATCACTATAAATATTCCAAGACTCACAATGAAATTGCAAAGAATTAACAAAAGCTTCGAGCTGCCATGTGGATGTAAGCCAGTTCACTGGCTATACTTACTCAATTACATTGTGCTAATTTTAAAGGGGAGATAACAGGATAAACCGTGAGGACAAATACATACCTACCTGCAGGTTCCTTATATAGTTGTCAGGGAGGGTACGGAATTGTACCCTCTGAGGGGAGTTCCTCAGCAAAGCATCTTTCTAATAAATGAATCCAGCCCATCGCATCATCTTTGCTGGAAGTTACTAACACTAGGGTTCATTTTGAGGTGGTCAACATGCAAAGCAAGCAGGCTGAGCTCGTGCAATTATTGCCCATGTGAAAATCCCTTATATTACATAGGCTGTAGCTACCGCTACAAGTTTAGCCTGCTTAGCAGCACTGGCATTGCTGGTGAAACCCTTCTTCCAATGCAGACATAGTCATCCCAGTACAAAAGCCTTTCAGTGAAACAGCTGCTGGTGGTTCCCTGACTTGGCATAAGCTGTGCTGATTCCAGTGTTTTTACACCAACAGAGCTGTGTCTATACAAGAGCTTTTACCATAATAGCTGTGTTAGCAAAATAAAAAAAAAAAATCAACCACCTTAACCAGCACAGTTACATGGTAAGCTGCCTAAGTGTAAAACAAGCCTTGTTAAAGGTTTCCAGAGAGCGCTTCTCGGGTTCAATGCAAAATGGTGAATTTAGCTCTAGAAGGAGTTAACCTCCTTTCCTGCTTTGCAGTTTTGTTATAAGCCATTTCCTATCTGCACATTTCTTGCTTCTCATCTCCAAAGCCCCCATTTTCAAAAAATGTTGTCAAAACAGCTATGATTTTGACTGAACGGAAAGAATTTCTGCGTAAAACACCCAGTGTCACCCCTCGCTGGCAGGAAGACCACTGATCCATTTTCCTTACATCCTGTACTTGCTCATACGACAGCTTTGCTCTGTCTCCAGACATTGCCCTAACAAATGAGGGTGTTTCTAATAGACACACCTGTTCTCGGTGACAGGTAGCATATTATTTGCTAGCAATCAATGGCTCACTTCTAGAAAGCAGGTAGTATTCTTTGATACATACAGTATGAAAGGAGCAAGTCTGGTGGAAAGACAGAAAAAGGAGAGAATAACTCTACCAATCCCTCCCTTTAATGCAACATGTGTTTTAACCACCTACAGCAGAGCCAGCGCTGCCCCAGCTCTTGCACACCTGGGCAACAGCCTCACGTCCCTTTGGTACCCCCGTGTCTGTACGAGGGATGCAGCTGAGGGGACCTAGCAGCCTGGGATCCCCTAGACAAGTTACAGTTTTACCAGTGACTTTTTGCATCACCTGGGGCAAGTCACTTAAAAGCTCTGTGCCCCACTTCGTCCACCTGTAAGAGCTGGGGAAAAGCTGATCTGCTTCTTTCATTACTAGAATTTGCGTTTCTTGTGCAGTTTCTCTGCACTAGATGAATAGTGTCACTGGACTGAAAACTGTTATTGTTGTTATCCCTTTAAATTGAAAGTGGATTGAAGGAATAAAAGTAAATGTATGGTCTATTTTGGCAGATGTCTTCCAACAGATGGGTGTCTATGGTCTTCTTTATAAGAGCTGTCTGCTGTCTGTGATTCAGACCATCTAAGGAATGCCATGAGTGTGGAGTAAATGGACAGCAAGTCTGGGAAAGGACTTTATTGTGGTTTAGAAGCTTTCAATTCCCAACTGCATGAACAAGTTCTTTTTTTCAAGTAAGTCTTTGCCAGTATTTCAAAACTATCATTGAAAATTGCTTGATGCCTTCTGAAAACTGAGTGCTTTCTGCTGATAACAGTCCACTGGTTTAGCCTTCAAACAGTGGCATGCCTTCCACCACCAAATCACTAGAATTGGAGTTTATTGTCTTGGTGCATCAGTTCGTGGTGGGACCCTGACCATCAAGGCATGGAGAGAGCGTTCACGTACTCATCCTGCAGTGTCAGTTCTTGGCGGCAGTGCCCGTGGTCTCCTAATGGAGTCTGCATGTTCTTTTGAACAGGAAACGCTTTGTAACACAACTTGCCTGCGGGCACTTACTGCACCAATTAAAGATTCCTGAGCTCGAGAACAAAGAGGTGCCAGTGGAACTATGGTTTTAATCACTTGATTTATTTTCTTCCTTCCTCCACTGCTGATTTTGGATGTATGGGTTTTTCTTTTTCTCGCTTTGTTTTGTTTTGCATGTTTTTAGGCAGCAGGACGGCCGCTCAGAAAGACTGCTGGGGAAAGAGCAGTCTTGAAAAGGGGCTGGATTAGTCTGAATTTTCAAATAGCAAATTGTTTCTAGAGGTGAAGAAGAACATCAGATGCCAGCCTGCCATAACAATACAAATACTTAGTTCTTATTCAGGGATGCAGCTTTTTTTTCTGAGAATCCATGTGAGTTTTAGTAACATGAATGAATTCAATGCTTAACGGTACTAGAGGGAAGGATAACAAGATACTTTTTAATAACGGTAAACTGAAGTACAGGGAAGTTAAATACTTTGCTGAAAGGCCAAGCTCAGACACAACCCAGGAGACCTTCCTCCTGATATACTGATCTTTCTACTTCCTGCCAACAGACTATAGCTTTTTGGGAGCAGAACCACCTTTTTGTTCTCTTTTCATATTGCCTCTAGAAAAGCAAGACTCTGGCTTATTCCTTATAGCAGCCTTCCAGCACCTGAAGGGGCCTACAAGAAAGCTGGAGAGGGACTTTTTACAAGGGCATGTAGTGATAGGACAAGGGGTAATGGCTTTAAACTGAAAGAGGGTAGATTTAGATCAGATATAAGGAAGAAATTCTTCACTATGAGGGTGGTGAGGCACTGGAACAGGCTGCGCAGAGAAGCTGTGGATGCCCCATCCCTGGAATTCTTCAAAGCCAGGTTGGATGGGGCTTTGAGCACCCTGGTCTAGGGGAAGGTGTCCCTGCCTATGGCAGGGGTGTTGGAACTAGCTGATCTTTAAGGTCCCTTCCAACCCAAACCATTCTATGATATGACTGGGGCACTGAGATCCTAATGCGACACAAACCCACAATAGCAGTGATCCAAAAATAAAGCATGTAGTATACCCACGGAGTGCTGTAAAGTCCCAATAGAGAACAGAAAATCTGGAATAAAGTGAATCAGAGCTTCAAGAATGAGTCTGATGAATACATAGATTTGCTCGAGTGTTTGAGCAAAATGTTTTGTAGAACGTACATGCTTCGCTCTTAGTCAAACTCTGCCTGAGCAGAAATGACCACACCTTCTATGAAAAGTAGTTCTAATTAAAAACAGAGAATGGCTTTTTTTTGATGCAAATTGTTGCTCTAACTGAACCACAGTCCATTTGCAACTTTCAAATTCACTCCTCTCTAAAATGCCAGGAAACAGGAACAATTCACCTTCTACCCTGTATTGCTGTTTTACTCTGTGCATGGACACACGATGAAAACAACTACAAACCAAACTAAAACATGCTCCTAAAGCCACCATCTTCTGTGCTTTCTGGGGAGGAAATCAATACAGTGTTAAGGGAGAAAAGCAGCTTCTCTACAGCCAGGCAGGCGGCCGGACCCCTGGCCCTGCTAGCGTGGCTCCACTGCTTTAATGCACGGAGAGCTTAAAACTGCCTTCACCGTGCAGCTGAGGTTCTCCCGGCACAGGGAAATCCCCAGCTGGCAGCAAGCTGACAGAGCTGGCTTCGTGCCACCCCCTCCTCCCTCTGCTGTGCAGGGGCTGGGGAGGGCAAGCAGGATGCTCACAACGTGCTAGCACCCCAGCCAGAGCCCTAAGGACCACGCTGGCTGCGAGGGGGGGCCCTCTGTCCTGCCTTCCCTCCTGGCTGTACTGACCCTCTCCTTTCATCCGCACATGCACGCCAGTCTCTCTGAGGAGCACACGGGACCAGCGCAGATGCAGAGTGGGCTGCTGTGTTCTGCAGAGAGGGTGGTGAGAGACCAAAGCCATCAGCAAAGAGCTCAGTCCCCAACTGCTGCTTGCTCAGGGCTCACACAGGAGCTTTGCTTCTCAGGTCCCTGGGAGACCTGGGATTTCCTGGAGGTACACCCTGCTCAGGATTATGCCTAACAGCTACTGGCCTAAGGAGAAAAAAGATGGTCAAAAAATAAAGGTTATTCCTGAACATGCAGGAAAGAAGGGATTTGAATTTCATTTCATGCCACTGTGGGGACAGACTGCGGATTTTCTTGTTGTCAAATGAAAGAACACAAAAAGAAAATGTAGGTACCTAACACACTTTGAATGGTCTTGGATGAGACCCCTGGTTAGGGCAATAGTTACTGCGGTGGGGAGCAAAACTGCACAAATTAACACATTGCTCGTAGTGAAGGTGATTGAAAGTGTTGGGTGATTTACAAGCACCACATTGCACACCCTGCAGATCCATTTTCTAAAGAAATATCTGCTGTGTCTGAAATTTTCTGTGAAATACATGAGTTATAATAAAACATGTCTGCTGATCGGCAGTCTGATAAATGACTATGCAAGCATCTGCCTTGCTTTTCTCCTCCCCATTAAAGATTACTGGTGCACCAAAAATAATTTAGAGCTGTTGTATCAAGCAGACAGTTCTGAGTGTCAGATGTGGTTAGATAGTTACTATTTGAATAATGACAATCATTTTTCTTTGTAAAGTAAAAAGCATACAACACGACAGCTGAACAGAAAAGAACTAAATCTAAGGCAGGCAAGTTGATAACATTCAGGACAACAGCTACACATCCATTATTTGTATATGGAAAGAGCCTAACACCATACTTGACAATCTCAACAAGGCACTTCTAGATCATGTCGCATCTGAGTGCTTTAGAGTCTGTGATACATTTATCCTCCTATTGCTTTTGTCACACGATCCTCGTATCTCTGTGTCACAGATGGGGAACTGTGGCACGTGGCAGCTGAGCGGCTTCCCCAGGGCTATGCAGGAAACCTCTGGCTCTGCAGCGTGAGCATGGGCAGCCCAGGGCACAACCAGTGCCCCAAGCCCTGGGTCACTCTCTTTCTTGATCCTGCCCCACCAAGAGATTTTGGATGGTGCTGCAAATAACTAATTTTTTAACTGGGTTTCTGCTTTAAATAGCTAATCTGATTGCTGTGAAGGTCCTGGAACAACTAAGTTCTATTTGTCAACATATTTCTGTGGTTGTTTGTGTAACTTTTACCATTGTTGGTGGTTTTGGTTATGAACAATATTAAGATGAGGCCTTGGCTGAAACATGCTGAGCACTCTCTCATCCTATGGCTTTCACTTGCATTTGAAGTTAATCACTGCTTGCCAGCATTAGCCTGGACACCAGATGGGTCCTGAAGGATCTCCTGACCATGGCTTATCTTCAGTCCCAAAGTATTTCCAACAGTAATGAATCTCTGAGGCAGAGGTGTATAACAAAGGTTTCTCTGCCAATTTTTCATTAATAGTCCCTTCCTCTGGGGATTAATCTTTACACTATTTGATATCAAAAAGTTACGGGTATGTATTTTTTTTGACAGAGAAATATGGAGGTATATGGAGGAATATGTATATGAAGGTATACATATGTGTGGCAATGTCTAACCTGCATCAGTCTCCCTAATGGCTGCATTTCCAAATCCAACCTATATGACCTGATAGCTAGAGCCTTCCTTCCAGTAACCACACATTTTTTAACTCTGTCTGGGAGGAGAAAGCTGAGAAGTTGCAGGGGGGCTGCATAGGCTGGGCTGGGCACCTATTGCTCTGGGATAGCACCAGTAAGAGGAGAATAGGGGCAAATGGCTCCTTCTAAGAAAGCACATGGCAGGTCTCTACATCTGCAGTATGGTCAGAAATGAGCTACAGACATGCTGAAGTTACCATTAAGGTAGCCAGTATGGATGGTACCAGTTGTGCAGCTACTGCACAAAGAGGTCCTCGCACATGGCAAAACCCACCTGAGAAGATAGGTAAATACTTGCCATCACCTGCCTTAAGGTTCATGCTGTTTTGGCTACACTGCTGGTGCTATTCAACCTCAAGAGCTTACAGCTTTGTGAGCTGTGGTCACACATTTGACTGTGGAGGTGGAACCAGCTCTTATCTTTACAAGGCAGGAGGTAGAGAGGTTAAGTGTGCTAAGTCCCCAGTACTATGTGCCCTGTGGAGCAGTGAAAGCTCTGAGCAAAGAACAAACCATGGTCTCAGGAAGAAGGACAAATGCTTCTTTTTTACAGCATGGAAGATAAGACAATAATGAAGGGTCCTGCCAGTGGTGGCAGCAGGAAGTTGGAAGAGGTAAAGAGAAATAGCAATTGTCTTAGCTATGAGATGTTCTTCTCTGATCACTTCCAAGACAGCTCAAGGACTGGGACAGCATACCCACTGTGAGAGGCAACATCTTCAGGAATGAGGAACCAACAGAGCGGGGCTTGTCCCAGGTCACTCAAGAAGTTCGTAGCAAAGCTCAGAATAGAAGCAAAGTCCAGAACACCAAGGCTGTGCGTTAACCATGAAGGCAGAGGACAAGAGTTGACAAAAGGAGGTCACAACCATAGAAAGGGATGAAAGCTGGATGTCAGCAGAAATACAGAGAAAGAAGAACAAAGAAGAGGGAGGAGGAAGATGGGGGAAGGGAAGAAGAGCGAAGGGAAGCGAGAGACACTGAAACAGTGATTGCCTAAGAGTCTGTGCATCAGCGGCAGTGCAGCACAGTCATGCCAAGCCTGGCTGGGGAACCATCATCTCAGTATCCATCCGTGAAAAATCACAGCAAGACCTAACAGCTCACTTTATCACAGAAGAGCTTTCTGGATAAAAGGGATTTTAGGGTAAAGCCTCCATAATCCTTTGGGTTTGCTTTCTTTTAATACTATAAAGCACAAAAATAAACTTTCTAGTCAGGAAAAATATGGCTTTTGTTATGTTCTGAGTCACTTTTCCCCAGCAGCAAACAAAGTGGCTTTTCAATTCAAGTCCTGAACATTTCAGAATGAAATGTTTTGCAAAGTCCTAAAGGAAATCACAATTCTCCAAGTCACACTTCTAACTAATGTAAACTCACTGAGGTCAATAAAGAGGTTGCATGTGACCAATCTTGCCTGGCCTGACTTGGGTGGCATAATTGATAAATTAATCTCTAGTTGAAATCAATTCAGGATGATCCAGTCAGCCAAGCAGAAGCCTGGAATTTCATTACTAACTTGCTGCTACTCTGCCTAATGGCTCCTCTTAGCACGGAGGTCGAGTGCATCCCTTGTGAGCTATGCTATAGTTAGATGTTACTGGCCTGATTCAAAACCCAGTTAAATTAATTTTGCATCCATTTTGGGAGTTCATTTAAGTGGACTTTGGCTCAACTCTGAAGTTTGCTAGCTTTAACTTCAAGATTCTTTCTTTTTTATTTCTTTTACAAGGTTTGTACCAAGTATTTTTAGAAACGTGAAAGAATCTCTCAGCTTCTCATATTAAAAGTACCTTAAAACACAGTGTTCAATTTTACTATTAGAAAGATTATCTTCCTTTGTTATCATGTCCCACTCCCTGAATGGGAATTGGATTTTACTAGCTATTTTCTTGCAGATCCAGCAAATGTCCTAAATCCAATTCACTGTTAAAACCCAATTCAGCACTCCTCTTCAGACAAGGGGACCAGTAAAAACTCTCCAGATTTTACTGTGGTGGCACCAAAGCTATATCAACCACATTTCAAACACAGACTAATGGAGAAAACCATCCAAACTCTACTCTGCCCACAAAAGCAGCAATGAAGGCTGTACAGAGCACTCGCTAGCTAAGTCGAAGAAAGTAAAACTTTCATGGGCACAATTTCACAACTCTAGGTGAGTAACTGCAGTAAAAATCCCAAACTACTGGGTGCTTACAAAGCACATAACGGTGCACATTCACAAGATCAAGCCATGCATCCAATTGCCTAGACTGAGAGGACAGCAGCAGTGAATATATGTGAAAATCAGGTCTGTACTTCATGCATAAGAACACCCTATATTTGCAGCAATACATCCAGCAACCTCACTCTGCTTGACTAAAGTCAATGTCAGTTTTGCTACTGGCCTTTATGATTGCAGTGTCCAGCTGCACTATTAACTTTGCATTGATTTCCTCTTGCAGGGAACATACTTTAATAAAAGAATCAATCAACCCAATTGCCAATAGCTGCCTACCTAAGAATAAGCAGGATATGTTCAAAGAAAGCTTTACTCTAACTTATATTCATTCCTAAAGGCTAAATCTGCTGGGATCACAACAAAGAAACAGCATTGTTTTACTTATCAATGTCCTACTGTTCATCTAGAACATCTGCAATAGTTTTGCCTGCAGCACTACCCCATTCATTACAGGCCTTGATAGACTGTTCAATGGGCTTTTTTTTTTGGTACAAAATGTACAAAAGCATTTTACAAAGTGGACTTTGCCCTGATATGAATAATAAAAAAATAATTTAAAAGTGCATTTTGTTTCAGATTCTCCATTTTTCAAACTAACGTTTGGCAAATGGAAACAAAATGGCAACAGCTTGAAACCTGACAGCTCACTCCATGGCACGAAGCAAGACAGAGGGCTTCTGCACAACACTTACGTTTTTTTCTTGGTTGCCAAAGTGCATTGCCATCTACCAAAAATGTAGTTAATGAAAGATCAAAATGCAGCATGATCAAACAGCAAATATCCACACCCATCAAAAGGGGGCCACGTTGGTTTTGTGCAGAGGAACAGGGGGGATTTATAAGTCCTAAACTTCCTCCCTCCCTCCAACAAACCAACCCGTACAAGAGAAGAGCGGCGCTTACCGTCATCCAGATATGCTTGGTCCAGATTCTGTTCCTGTTTAATAGTGACTCCAGCTGGTAACACTTCTTTCTGGTCACTAACCGGTGGTCCATTTTTTGCTGCTCGCTGGCCTGAGGCTGCCTGCTGCTGAATCACGGTAGGGTATGAATTCGGACTTAACCTTTGTGCTTGACTGACCTGGGGCTGGCTGGATCTCGCAACGTTGGATGTAAAATTTTCACAGCACATGATGTGCTGAAATTCTTGGTGACTTCCACACCTCAGCTGCTGGTTGGTTGGAGAATAGTGAATCACTGGAGAAGACTGCTGGTTGCCTGGAGAGTGGTGGAGCACTGCTGACGTTTGGCCTGGAGAACCAGCGTGCACCAGCACTGACCTATGGGCATCTGAAATAGCAACCGGTGTAGCCATCAAATTGGATTGCTGGTAGCCCAGTTGGCTCGGGCTAAGGCTCTTGCTTCTTTGGTATATTACAGCGGCCGGATTCTGCTGATGGTATCGAGAATCAGGAGAAGAAAGGCCTGAGCGCAACTGCTGGCAAGGAGCCATAGGGGCCACAAGACAGGAAGGGGATTCGGTGACCATTGTGTGCTGTGAATAGTAAGGCTGTGTTACTGTTCCCAGACCACTGTGTACTGTATTGCAGATTAAGGCTGGATCATAGTCATCAATGGGCTCTGTTTTGATTGATGGTACTAGAATAAAGCATGTAAAGGACATTATTCGTAACAAGCTGATGAGAAACAGAGAGGTTTTCCTTGAAGTAGTAAGAGATTTAAGCCATTTACAAGATCTGCATGTGCGAGCTCATATCTCGCAGGCATTGAGTTTAATAAATCATGTATATGCAATCATAGCAGAGTCTCTCTCGAAAGCACTCTCTACTAAGATGTTCCTTAAAATCTTTAACCATCTATTTAACCACGAATTTCTGAAAATTGAAAAAATCAATACTTCAGCTCATTCTGGAGCATAAGCAAAATAAGAAGCCATAGACAGGTGTTTCTTGTAGTACTTCTATCTCAAAGGAAGACTGAATAACTAGAAATCCTATGACATACACAACTTCTCTTTTTCTGACAAACATTTAACTAGTGACCAAAGGCACAGCTGAACTATTTTAGGGCTTTCTTTTTCCTTTGCTGCATGTAACTTCCCCAGTACTGAGAGCTGAAGTTCTTTTAGACACCATCATTTAAAAGACCACAATTTTAGTGAGAGTAGTGTGAATCTTGGTGTGGATAAATGATGGTACTCTACAGACAAATTCTCACACTTCTAATGCTTTTTTTGTCAAATCCTCCCCAAAACTCAGTACAGAAATACCATACAATGGAGACCATATAATGGACATGCAACTAGGTAATTTTTTGGAAGTATAAGGTTTCCTTCTCTGAAGTGGTCTATTTTAGGGATCGTATTGAGATACTATTGTACTTCTCAATAGTATTCCATAACAGAACAATTTAGCAACTATATGAAACCTTCACACTGGTGATAACCTATGCAGTTTATAAACTCATGGAGAGGACCAGAGATTTTCAGCCTGGAGGAGACTGAAATAAGAATGAGAATTAATGTTTGCCCATCCTTAGAAACCAGTCAAATTAAGACATCATTTTGAAGCTTGCAAAAAATCTGGTACTGTTATTTTATGCTTTCTGGTTTCCGCAAACACAATACTCTGATTTTCTCACAATATTTTTCTCCCAGCCAAAGCTGAGAAATTCTGGGAATCTCATTAGTAATCCTATTGCATTTATTGTGACATTGCTCACCAATTCCCAAGAGGAAGAACATCAGAAAAGCATTTATGTTTTTCTCAGCCAGCCTCATTCTGAAGAATATATATTGCTCGTCTTCCTCCATACCAAGGCCTTGTTACTTTCCCAGATCTGATGTTATCTTACTGTCGTACACATCAGCTGGGGAAGGCAATGCTCATGGTTTTCACAGGGTCACATCATGTCACAGACTGAGTCTGCTCCCACTGAGGCTGTTGGCAAACTTCCATCAAGTGAATGGGGCAGCATCAACCCATTGCCAAGATAACTGTCTCCTTAAATTTATGGGAAATTCCTGATCATAAATCACACACATCCTTTAAACCAAACAGTTGTTGAGTGCTTAGCTGCACTCAGCTGAATTAAATTAGTAAAGTTTAGGTCCTCAAATAATGGCAAGAAAACAACATAGCAGAAAATAAAATCTTGCTCATGAGAACTAGGCAACAACTTGCTCTGTCCCTGAGAATTACCTGGGTGATAGGTAAAATGCTGGGGTTGGCTTCTTTTTCTTTTCCCATTGATGACATAAAAATTCACCTTCACAGCTGTGCGAATGTGCTTGTTACGGTACTCTGGTACTTCCACAAAAAGCATGCTCTGAAACAATGAAAGGTGACAATATAGAATTAGTAACTGAGGCTGACCGCAGATTCTTGGATGCATCTCCCCTATTACGCATCCAGGCATAAAGGAAGAGAAATCTTCCTGTTCATCCCTATAAAGAAGCGTATGAAAAGAAGAAAGTACAAAAAGGGCAGATGGTGAAAGACTAGAAGATTTTTGGTACTAGGAAGCTGGTTTCTATGTACTGTATTCTCTCTGATACTTGATGTTGTCCTGAACTTGGAGAAAGAAGTCTCAGCTACAAATAAAACACACAGAATGGTGATAAATATGGCAGCACTGTTAATCACACTGTGCTTGATAAACAACTATGTCTTGCAGAATTCCCTCTTTTTGTTAGAATAAACTTGATTATTCTATAGGCTTTTTACTTATACACAGCCGGATCCCGCTTCCATGGAAATTAACAGCGAGTCTCCCGTTCTCTTCCGCAAGGGCAGGCATCGCCCATGGCAATGTAAGTGCTAGCTCCTAAATGCACTGAACTACTACAGTAAGGTCCCATTAAGCAAAGTGAACAAAGAGGCTCATTCCCTTGAAAGATCAATGTTCATTTTAAATACTATAGTACAAATCCTGTCCTGCAAAGTACAGAGCACCCAAGACTTCCATACAGGCGAAAGGAAGTCAGGACAGCCAGCATCCTGCAGAGGACGAGGCTGATACAATAGAGTCTTCTGCAAGAACACAAAATCTAGCACTTATTCAATTTGCTGTGGGTTACTGCTAAATGAATAGTTTCTTTTTGCAACACATTTACTGCTGAAGCATTTGACATTTGTTCATCACAGCAGTAAGATAGCTGCTCTTTCTGCTTTTGAGACGCTCTTTGAAAACTATCTCTTGAATACAACTTGCTGTCTGAGAAGCCCAAGGAGAGGACATCCAATGTTTTGCATACTTACAGGCTGGCTCTTATCTTTGTCCACTGTTGCCTCCATTTCCCAGATCTGCTGCCCATCTAGAAGAATAACACAATATTAATATTAATCTCACTGTATTTTTTTTTAATCATAAAGCTTGACTTTAAAAAAGGAGACAAATTAAGGGCATCAAGTTAGCAAAGCTCTCAAAATGGACTTAATTTCAAGCACCTTCCCAGTCCTAACCAAAAGCAACAGCATTTAATTTAAACACATCATTGAACACTTCTCTTGCCAGGAAAAGGCTTACATACATATTAAAATTAAATGTTTATGTAGAAATTAGCCAAACTGAGGAATGAAATATTTAGCACAGGTGCAACATCTGCTTTTTACCAGACTTGATTTCAGCCAGCTTGACTGATGGAGGGCACCAGAAGGTCAGATAACTCATTAATGGTCCCATTCCGTCAGCAGCTCAGCAAACTTTCTGCTATTTTAAGCTAAGATCACGTGGCTCCCCACCAGTGTGGTAAGTGGTGGAATGGGCGAGGAGGTGGAGGAAGGACTAGCAAAAAATCCGGATCTCGTATGGAGTACATGGAGATGGAAGCAAGCAAACGGAGCCACTTCAGGGCTGATTTTTAGAGGTGCTGCACAGTGAAACTGGCAGATGCTCTGAATTCTCACGGGAGCGTAGGTTTTTCTAAAGTGGTTCGACAGGGACAGATTCTTACCGTAATTGGGAAACCAGCTATATAGGGTGCATTATTTCTGTTATGCATGCCCTCTTACTATTTATACTCATTTCTTCTATGTGCAATATGAAACCTCAGCACATGATATCTAGCAATACATCTCCTCTGATCGAGGAACAAGCCCAACATCTCCGACAGCGGATCCGCACCTCTGCACTGCCAGCACGGCGGGCTGTGAGGGAGCGTCACTGGCAGTCCTGCCTAAAGTCACTATAAAGCACCAAATATTCACCGTACTCAGTGTAAAAGCACCTCACTGTGTGTGCAACAGCCTCTACCTCTCAACCACTGGAAGGCTTTCTGCTCTTAATTGCATCCATGCAGTTCGTCTCCATTCTGAGTTATACACAATTGTATTTATAGAGGAAAATAAAATTTGATCCCCTTGTATGGAATACCATCAAAGTAGCCCCCGTGCTATAAGAATACATCAGTAGTGACAGGACATTTGTACACAGACTGGGTGCTTCATCTGGCTACAACTATTTCTTAAATCTACTGTCGCCCACACTTCCCAGAAACATCTTTTAGCAATGCCTTCTTTTTTTTTTTTTTTTTTTTTTAGATTTTAATCTCTACCCCTTTGATTTTTATATTCCGCTGAGCCTTTTAGCCAAACAATTTGCAGAAGAAAAATACTGATGGGAAAAAAAATTGCCTCATACCTTTCTGAAAGCTTGATTTTAAAATGAATAGGGGACACGTATCCAAATGAACCAACGTGACTTCAAATACTGCAGCCACAAGGCTGGTGTTTGCTTTAGAGAGGGAGAGGCAGCTCCCGGGCGCGTTTCTGCGGGGGTTCCCCAGACTGCACGCCCAGGTCTGGCAGGACAGGGGTGGAAGTCTCCTAAAAACAGTCCTTCTCACAGGACTTCTTATTTTTCCCAATTCTTGGAAATTCTGCAAGAGCTGCTTTTGTCCTCTGTTATTTAAGTACTTCTGCTTCTGGCAAAAAGGGAAATGAAAGGGTATTTTTAAATGCATTTTGCATTTTTTCTGTTGTTTTCTTCTTTGTTCTCTGCTCTGCACAGACAATAAGCTGACAGATGTGCTTGGCTCTCTGGGCAGCCTCTCCCCGAGAGGGACTCGAGCTGCTGCTCTGTGGACGGGCCGGGCCCGCAGCCCCAGGGAGGGTCCTGCCTGCCCCGGCTCCGCGTCCTGTCAGCCCGGGGGTCCCTCCCAGCGTGCCCACTGCACCAGGCAGGACCTCGCCTCCCCCAGCACCCTACACCTGCGACACCTCTGCTATGTTTTGGCCCCTAAACACGCACGAGAGAGAGAAGGGTTTACCCTGAGTCCATCGCCAACAGCGTGCCCCTTCCTCCCTCAGGGCAGGCCGGCTCCCCAGGGCGTTCCGGCAGGGTGGTGGGGCAGGAGGGCATGCAGCGCTGGCTGGGCCTCCTCACCCCCCCCTCCCCGATCCTGCCCGACGGGAAAGTGGAGGCAACCAAGGAATAGCTGGAAGTTTGGCTCCGTCCGCCATTTACCTGTGAGGAAGAGCCTCACGGGGGGAGAGAGGGGAGAGAGAGCCCGGGCCTCCAGACACGTCATGCCACTACTGCCACAGCATTCTGGTGCAAGGAGAAAATGCTAAATAATCCTGAGGTTTTTCTTTGTTTTTAAGTGTTTCAAGTTCCTCCACAGCGAGTCAGTAGTCTTTTCCACGCTAACACGTGGATTAGTGATGGACTGCCAGAGCGGAGACGGGCTAAGCAAGCTGTGTAATTAGAGCCGGCAAGGCTCTCGCCCGATTTGCTGTTTAGCCCTCACATCCCAAAGGACCGCTGTGCAAAGGAATGGAAAATATTCCATTATTTAACAATAAGCATTCGCTTTGACCACTGCTCTGGACTGTTGCAGGTTAAATCTATACCCCTACTAATGCAGCTAACGCTTCACCCTGGTTGAAATGGTAAACATCTCGGGGAAGGGGGAAGCCAGCAAATACTAAATGCATTGTCTGATGACAAGGCAGTAAATACTTAATGGGGGGATTCCTCTTCTAGGTGATCTTTGTGAAAAGAAACCATCATAGTATGTGTTAAGGAACCTCCCCACACCCCCAAAAAAACCCCAAAAGATAAATTTTTATAGTTCTTTGAGGAAAAGAGGAAGGAAAAGGAAATAAAAAAAAATGTCATAAAATAAGAGCTCTGATAGAGACACACATCAGGAACTGTCTAAGCAATGCAATATGAAGATGTCCTGACAACAAGGACAGCCAAGCAGGAATATTTGACGCTGGTTTTCCTCCAGGCAGAATGTTTTCATCTTTGTTTCTGTACTGCTAAATTCAAACAGTCTGTGCAGATACAACAGCACTAACTTCACAAAGAAGGTAGAAATCCAAAGGATTTGTTGGTCCAAAATGCATAAAATAAAGGAGAAACGGGCCTCCAAGTCATCTGCCATATTGAAGAGGCCTGTGAAGCATATGCAACCACAATCACAGTGGATTTGATTTAGTAACCGAGCCACTGAAATTGCACTAAAAGCTAATGAAGCCAACCATAAAAATCAAATGATGTTTCGGCTGAGTCCAAAGTCTGTGGGGACTAAGAGTAAGAATGAGAATAAGCCCAACCAAACAAGAAATAAATGTATTTGGGGTTATCATTCTAATGATGATAGATGCTTCTGTTTGGATATATTCATGCTCATGGCAGCTAAACAGGTTTCTAACAAATCTGTCAGCAGCAGCAATCCCTGTTCTTTAAGCACTGTTGAATATAACCACTCTGCAGCTCACTCCCTGACCTTTATGCTTAAATACCATGATGTGGCTCCATCTGTCTCACTGCTTCACTTTTATAGTTGCAAATGTACAAACTTTAGTTCAAGACAATCAATATTTGCTTTTCCTTTAACCCCTCTGGATACGCACATTATGGTGAGCTTTTGGCAGAGGGATGAGGGAGGCTGTGAATAAAATGAAAAATACAACTGCATTCAGAAACCTCTCTCTACTTTAACCTATCCTTTTTGCTGGTAATGAAAAGAAATCTTTTGATTATGTGCAGTCAGAGAGTTAATGGAGAGCGGGAGGACTAAACTGAGAAGTCTAAGGCCCATCTGTAGGACAATTTGAGCAAATTTTGAACAGAGAAAACTTGCACCAAACTGTCAACACTTTTATCATCTTTAGAACGTGCATAAATGAGAATTTTTTTAGGAGGACATTAAAGTGGACGTCTGAAGAAAGTCATCAGCAAAAATGGGATATTTATTGTAAGGATGTGCTAAAAATCATAATGCTGACATGATGATGGCAGAGCACAGCCCCCAATACAAAACATGTGTCACGACCTGGGCACTCAGAAGCAGGCCCTTTTCTCCAGTGCCAGTGTTGCAACCCAGGTGGTGCCTAAACACTATGGGTGCATTTTGCTTTGAGCAGGAGGTTGGGCTCAATGACCTCCCGAGGTCCCTTCTTGGCCTTATTTACCCTGTAATTCTGTCATGCCACAGACGGGACAAATGACTGGTCCCCTCCTTGCTTGCAAACCCAGAAGATTAAGCCCCAGCTTGACTGATAATCTAAAGTCTCCAAGTACAGATAGCTGTTTATTGCATATAATTAAACCTGCATTGACAGTGGAGAGTTAAGAAAACTGCAAAAGAGCAACAGCATCATTTTCGCTGAAGTATTGTAAGAACACGAGCACACAGATGCAGAGAGCGTGTGCTCTGCAAGTCGCAGTCAGCGCTGGGCTGTCCCCAGAGCCATACGTGCCAGCCAGAGCACTGCAAGGATGTCCTAGTACATGCATGGATCATACTGGAGATTGGTGCCAGGTCCACGTGTGTGGTGTGTCTCAAATTCTACCTCCACAATGGGGAATTCAATCCACGCCTCTGAAAAGAGCAGTAGTTCCACTAAAGATGATAAAATATTTTTGGATTTAGACCCTGAGGGCTTACCAGCCATGGCTGCTTCATGCAATATTTTTACTGTTGTGGTTCCCTGCTCATTTAATGGTTTGTCTTAGTTGGCAAGTCTTTAACACCACAGGTCAGTGAAATGTTCAGGAAATAGAGATTTTTGTGCTGCTTCAGGGCTATGAGACTTAGCATTAAACCCTGATGAGAGATCTGATTGTGTCAGCACTCTTTGGAGGAATGAATGAGTTGTTGGAAGAAAGTAATTCTACCCTCTCTAACTCAAACTGTGATCATACCAAAAGTCTTGCTTCAAACTTTGGGGAAAATCAAAACGTCAGTCTGCATTAGGAACATTTTGGGTGATTCTCTGCAGCCCCTTATAGGGCTTTTTTTAATTAGCCAATTAAAGGTTTTCTGAACCAGTTACAGCCTTTACACATTATTCACGATCCCTTACTCATGACTCTGGGGTCAGTAACTAGCAGAGAAACAAACTTACTGCTTTATTTGAACAAGCATGACTGATGGACTGAGAGGTTCAGGAAATTTTCTTTGCAGTTCTCTCCAGTTGAAGACTAAGTATACTATTGTGCCGATTCTGTATGTGATTCTGTGCCTGCATGTGATCTTATGCTTGAAAATGTACATTGCTTTTCAGTCAAGCATTACACAAATTACTTAATGAACAACCTGTTACCTTTTTCCCAGGCAGCAAACCATGCTAGTTCCCCAAAGAAACTGAGCCTGGTAGCTAGTGGGACAGCTGCCCCGACTACACATTTCTGTAGAGTTCCCTTTGGGCTTGCAATGAATTGTCCCTATTCACTGTGTTTCTTGGAAGGTCTTCCAAAAAAGCACAACGATTATTACTGTCAGCTTTTATCAGCAGATGACGGGCCTCTCTGGAAAACAGTCAAGGTTTTTTAGAGCCACCCCAAGAACAAAGTAAACAACAATGAATGCTTTCCAGCAGAACAGACACCACTTCTAGGATGCGGAAACCTTACGGGCAGGGGAACACTCACACAGAGTCTCTGCTGCTCTGTGCAGGGACGAATTCTCATTTCAGCTGGGAACTTACTCTGCTTCATGTCAGTGCAAGGTTGCTCAGCATCTGGTCCTAAGCAGTTGTCTCCTCCTAATCTTTTACTTCAGAATAGTTTTCAAAGTTTAGCACAAACACAACATGAATGAATTTACAACTCACAAAAGTAGAGCTATTGAAGCTTTCACTGAGCTTGATTTCCATGGATTTCTTTTTCTTTCTGAAGCAAGACTGCCCACTGCAGTTAATGAAGCTCTGTTTATGATAAGCTGAGCCCAGTGCCTTCATTTATTTCACTGAGGACATAAGTTTGAGTCACCAAGGCCAAAGATACAAGGTCTGGGAGGTAAAAGGCCAATGGATTAGTCATCCGCCATCCAGCCCAGCCCCAAATCTGACATTTTGCACAGTGAGAACAAGTCTAGAGGAGATTTCTTCCCATCTATTGTTGAGGAATTCAATTCACGCTAAAATAAAACACAAATATCAGTAGTTGAGTAGTGAAGCAGCAGGGGCAGTCTGTCATTCCAGAGCCCTTCCAAATGATTCCTGATGCCAATTCATCAAAATAGATTTGTTGTTTTCTTAAGATTATACGTGTGTTTGTGTGTGTGTGTATAAATTATTAAACAAAAGCTCCTCTCAAAATAAAACCACTGGGAACCTCCATGTAATAAAATGAGTCACACCAGGATGCGATGACTAAGTGGGAGAATAGGGAATTCCACTCCTCATGCCAGCTTTCTACATGATCAATTTTCTGTCAACAGGTGATGGGAGCTTGTCTCTCTGCCTTTTGTTTATTCCAAGAATTATTATTATTTTTTAATATTCTCTTTAAACAATTAAGATCCAAAGCTGAATAATCAGGACCAGGCATACTTCCACTAGGCGCCCCCATAGTAAACAGTGAGCCAGGGAATCCAGGCCAGTAGTGGCTGCCTGTGTTAATAAGGATTTACCAGCTGTAAAATTCCAAAATCTTGTGTCATACGGGGAAACCTTCCAAAACACTGGATTCCACCCTGTCTCGCTGAGTCTCTAACAGCTATGGCAACTCCGTTTCTGCAGCCACACTCTTTTGCATTTTTGTGTGTGTGATCCTTAGATTTTTTCCTGTTTTGCAGTGTTTTTCTGGGATCCCCAATTTCACGTCTGACAATTGCCCCGTGGGATTACAAGAACACCTGGGGCAGGCAGCACATTTCAGCCAGGAGGTAAACCGGTGGGGAGGAAGGTTTGCCGGGTTTTCAGCAGCTATAAATAATAGCAAGGAAAAGCAGAGGGTGTCCCATTTACCCTGAAACTTTCTCATTTGCACTGCAAAAAAGGGCAAGCTCTAATCCTCCTGATTAATACTTGTTACTCTTCAGTGTTCACAAATGGTGGGATCTGCTGACGCACCTTCCTCTTTTGCTTAGAAAGAACAAACAAAACAGAAACTCAAAGAGAACAAAACCTCCCTGACCCTCCCCAATTCTGACATCTTTTTGCAGAGAGAACTACCAAGCAGGCCCTGTGCTCCACTTTGCTGCCGCCTTACTTTGGTGCACTGCAAGGCATGAGGAGGGGAGATTAACCTGGCAGGTGATCACCTTTAGCTAATGCAAAAATCAGGTGGGCCTGCTGACAGAGACATCTGTAATTTAGTCCCCTGGTTCATCCCATCACTCCGCAGGTTTAGAGTGAGAAGATATGCATCCAGCTTTAAATGCTGGACTCCAGCCACAGATTCCGTGGAGCAGAGAAAGCGCTCTTTCTAAACTATCAAGAAAATAGCAAGACAGCAAATTTATTTCATGTACTTTCTGTAGAACCTCACATGTTGCAAACAAATTGAATCATTTAAGATTACAGTACCACTCTCAGTTTTGCTAACTCTATAACTATTCCCAGATATTTGTGCTTTTTTCCTTAGCCTTTCCCATTAAAAAAAACCAAACAATAGTTTGGGTTCTTTTCCCCAGATGCTGAGATTTTGTCTCAGGTTAAGATGCCTTAAAACCCTACACTGTAATACATGTTCAGCAGTGGATTGCATCTGTGACCGAGTTATGAACCTAGTTCTAAGGTGTGTCCCGTTCCTCTCAATTCTCCATAATTTAAACCCTCTATTTCAGTTCATTAATTCAGAAATTCAGTGAGAGAACTGGAGCTTGGAGCTTGCATTGAATATTTAAAGTTGTTTACTGGGGTTAGATAGCAAACATCTCTTTTGGATAGATCTGGGGGAAAAATGAAAGTTTTTTAAAAACTTTTTGATGTCTTTTTTATCTTTAAGTTGCCAGAGAAAATTGCATCATTAATTTTGCATCATTAAGTTCAAAGAGATAATTGTTGCAAATAGTTTGCTATTTTTTGCATTTCCCGGGAGTTTTTTGATCATTCATGAAACTGTCAGACTACTAACAGGCATTTAGTTCCCCGTTTGGGGCACAGTGAGAAATTTCAGACTTGACACAACGGAAGAGGGGAACATTGCTGTAGACAGTCTTATAATTTCCTTTCATATCTCCCACAAAGGACCATGATCTTGAGCCCTGGTTCCTCACTACCATCAAAACCAATATACAAGCCACCTTCTGTTCACATTATACATGCCATAACGCCATCCCATCACAGTTTGCTACAGTGAATTGCCCTGGCCAGAAGACTGTTTCATGTTTCAAGTCATTTGGCTGATTTTGAGCAGATCTATATCAACTTATACAATTATAACACATATCGGCTGCACAGGAGAGCACTTGCAATAGTGGCTTTACTTATGATAAAATGTCAGCCAGTACGTGCCTCGGGATTCATGGGTCTGGGGCAACACCTACTGTGGACTCAGCCTCCCCAGGAGCTTCGGCTCAAAGTACAATATCACCCCTTCTAACTCCTCGCTTGTCAAGGCTGCCCCACTCTTCCCGTTGTGGCCTGGCAGTGTATAGCTGTTCATTGCTCCAGAACTGATTGCTGAGGACTCCCACACCCCTTTAACAAAGGATTTACCCCGTTTCACTGAACTCTCTGGATGCTTTTGTCCCATGCTCAAACACCCAGAAGTACTGAGCTCTTGCTGCAGCTGCAGGCCAGAAGGGACTGATATAAGAAACTATAAATTCTTCAAATTTTTATATTTTTTTAAATCTATTGCGCAATTTGACTATATCTAAATATATCTTTAAAAAATCTTCACTCTTCCCAGCTATAAGTTGTGAATATAAAACCTTTCTGGGGAGCTGTGATTTCCTTTTAACTTTTGCAGGGAGAGGTACAGGAAGACTGATAGCGTCATTGGGTCCAACTTACTGTGCTTTATAAACAAGACTTTTTCTAGAAAGTGGAAATTCCAAAACCAGAAAGCGCTGCTGTGCTTATTTGCTAGCTTGTGATGCAGCAGGAACACTGAAAAGTGCAAGTTTGAGAGCAAAATCCCTATGAAGCCTGCATGTTTGCTTCTAAAAGTGAAAGCAATATGTTTCGAAGAAATTAAATTACTTGCCCAGAGTTAAAATAAAGCACGTGTCCACAATGAGAGTAGTACAAAAGTGCTGGAAATCAGAGAGACACTGTCAAGTAGTACAGATATCATCAGAATAGTTATTATCATTATTGCTATTCCAGAGATAGGCAAGCCATTGCAAGGGATGTAAATTAATATACCGGGATAAAACAGGTACATGTGGCCATGGGCGCTTCTGAGCACACAAGCCACTGCAGTTAGCATAGCTGGATGTGCAATGAGAGCCCACCTCCTACAGCGATCCTCGACAAGAGAGCAACACATAATAGAGAAGCAGAGAGCCCCCAACCTCAAAGAGGATGGGCACGGGTTGGTGGCCTGATGCACACCTCAAGCAGCATGATGCTGCTCCTGCTGTGCACGAAGGCGTGAATGCTACTGCCGTACCTGAAACAACAAACTCTGTGAATCATATTTCAGATATTTTAGTAAAGCTGCCAGGTACACCAAAGGAGGTACAGGATGGAGCCAGAGGAGGTCCAAGATGGAACGAGAATGAGGAAGGGAGGAAGAAAGGCTCGTGGGTCTTGGTATCCTGGGCACTGGCACAGGCCCTGCGGTTTGCTTCTGGGGTACGGAGGCAAGTGCCTCTGTTCAGGCACAGCATTTTGGGCACCATGCAGATGAAAGCCTCAACTCGCCACCAACACGCTGAACACAATGGCCCTGATCCTGCCCTGTGGTGAGCTCTCCTGAAACCAGCAGACATCCAAGTATGGTCAAGCTCTCCTGCTCTAGCTATTAGCATCCACTGTTAGGAAACCACTGTCAGAGAAATATCACCGAGGTGACAGACATGCAGGAACTCAAGAGAAAAAGAAACTAGAACTCCATTGCTTGAATCTAGAGCTGAATCTAGAATCTAGATTTACTTTTGTCAAATGGACTTTGAGTGTCCATGCTTCAGAGGCCTTGACAGCTGCATCAGTTCAAAAGGCACAAGAGAGCACCACCTCCTCTCTTTACACCGCATGGCCGAATTGAAAGATTTATGGTGGATCTACTCCAAAGATGTACGCTTTCTGTTTGGGTTGTTCCTCCACCACCCACATTGTCCTAGCGATGATTCATGATGTCCATGTGGCCACCATAAGAGTTTGGCAGGGGAAAGCACAGTCCATTTGCACTTTTCTCCCAGAGAAACACGGAACTCGTCTATCACTCACAGCAAAGCAGCAGTAACCAGTACACAAATGGGAGTAAACACAATGCAATCAACAACATCTGACTTGTAAATTATTACATGACAATTAAAACAAATAAAAGGGGGAATTCCAAACCTTTTCTTTTTTTAACTGCTTTGTAAGATCTGGGCCCCAACCAAACACTAACACCCTTGACCTTTAGCATATTCCAAATCCTTGATAGCCGTAAGACTGCTTTTCAAGCTCTCTCTTCCAGATCAAAATTAAAAGAATACGTGCACTTCAAAAATTTCTATCTGTACAATCCGATCTAGTTGCTTCCCCTGACCTATTTTTATTTAGCTGGGCTCAGTTATGTGTGTCTCAGTTCAGATCTTAAAACTCCTTCAGCCAAACTCTGCTTTTGTGTGCTGGACTGACTCTACCGAATTCATGAGTTCCCCTGGCTTACAGCAGCTACAGATTACAATCTTTCATCAGGAAGAGATAGCCTTAAAAAGAACTCGAAGCTATACTGCTTGCATGTTGGTAAACCTTATCATTAAGAAAATGAATGCTATTTATGCATCAGCATTTCAAACGCAAGTACCTTATCCCCTTGCTCGCACACAGAGCACTGAGCTCTGGCCCCTTCAGTTCGCTTCCTGCTGCCATTTCCTGTCGCAAGCCTAAAATGAGAGACTTTTACAGACTTCTCATTGGCGAGCTCTTTGCAATAGTTTGTAGTTTGCATAATACAACAAGGCAGTTACTTTCATAATGGCATCCCAGCATAATTTGGGGAATATTCTTTATTTTCTAGGTATTTCTAGGGAAAAATATACATATCTGTAGTGCTGTGTAACAGAGAGGTAAAAACTGTTCATTATTGTTCTTAGAAGCATGTTGTATTTCAGTCACAAATATGAACAGTTCTATGTTTCTCTGCATTGCTAGCAATGCGTGAAGAATTGCCTACAAGATCCAGAGGTAATTGAAATAGGTTTTGAGTGTCCGCCTGAGGGATAAAACCTAATTTACAATGGTGAGCCCCAAGAGCAGTTTCCTCAGCTTTGTAAGACATGCCAACTGCCACCTTCTCAGCACCCGCTTCATTGCAGACACTGATCCAGACCCCAGACCCAAGGTACACCCAGATGTTGGAGCCTATGAAACAATTAACAGGAGAATGTTCTCACTGCACAAAGATACTTGCACAAAGATTTTGGGGGGAAAAAAAGAGTCTTGCTACTCTCGTCTTAAATGCTGGACAAAGTCAAGATGCTCTACGGAGTATGACATGCCGAAAGCTACTAGATGCTTATCTACTCTGCTGCTCTCATCCTTGTCATTACTAGTAGAGCTAAAACTGCTGGCAAAAGTGGGAAATCAAATACCACTTCCTAGCACAGACAAGGCTTGTGACCTGTTAAAATGAAACTCAAAGAAAACCATGTTTCCCCTTTGAGCTGATGCATCTTCCTGCCTTTACAAAGGTGCGATTCTTTCACAGGCTCCCCGGGGCAGCGTCGCGCTCTGGAAGAGGGCGCAGCAATGACAGGGCCACGCCAGCCATGCACTATCCACCCACCGGCATGTTTATTGTGGCTTACTTTGCTTCTAGCAGCTTATCAACGCTTTTTGCAAGGTGCTGTGCAGATCGGATCTGCAGCGAGCAAGCTCCCCGAGGCGAGCGCAGGATCCACCTCCTCCTTCCACCCAGTGACATTTCTAATTGATAAATCGGGCTGCAGAACTGGGCCTTTTTGTTCTGTGTTCATGCAGCCTAATGCGACGACAACTGAGCATGGGCATCGTAATGATAATTAAAATTGTCTACAGGAAGCTGAAAGTCACAGGTGCATAAGATCCTAATTTTCAGGCAGGCTGGGACACTCATTAACCTCTGACAACCCAAGCACAAACACTTAATTCTCAATCTACTGCAGTCAGCCAGAGTCAGATCAGCCCCTGCATGATTTGCATATCCAGCTCAGCTTCTTAACCTTCCTCACCTTAAGACGTACCTATTAAAGAAAGCAGTCTTCACCTTAAGAGTACTTCAGGGCATAACTGTAAGAGGTATTGCTGCATTATAAAACAGTGCATGGATACATAGAGAACAAGCTCGCCTCCAGCACGGAGCAGAGTCCCCCAGATAACCCACTGCAAACTACACAGACTTCTGATTCAGACCAAAGATTTGACTCTGGGCCTCCCATCCTCTAAATTCCCCCTCTGCCAATCATTTATTCAAAGTCCAGCAGACTGAGACTGCCTGCAGAGGCCGAGGGGCGGCGGGGGAGGCAGGATATGGAACACCAGCGTGCAAATCCCTGCTCCAGACTGGGCACTGCCGCTGGGATAAGTCATGCCTCTCTGCTACCAGGAGGTAAAAAAAGAAGAAGAAAAAAAAAAACCAACAGTTTCCCCAGCAGTGAAGAAAAGCTTTAGATTTAGTGTGGAAACTGTTGTTGTTCTTTTTACTTTCTAACATCTATTCCAGCCAGGGCCTCCTCTGCTCTTATATGGAAATAGGGGCATGGCGTTTTCGATGTTTCCTCGAAATGGCATTAAGAGCTACCTCCTTTTAGTGTATCATCTCCTTTAGTTACTGCAAAACATTCTTGGGACAGGTACCGTCGCAGGCTGCCAAGCATGTTCCCATGCACCTTCATGATTCGCTGACATCGATGGAACAGTGGCAGCACAGTGGGAAGGAATTAATACACGGGCTTAAAAGGAAATACAGGGTGCCAAGAAAATTGCTCTGACTGCACAGGCTCATCTGACCCTTCACAGTTCAGAGGCCCAGAGCCTTTCATTCTTGCTCTAAAATAGCATGTCTTGCTGGTGGTGTGGGAACAAACTGGGACCCACAGCATGCTTTTTTCCCCCCATGTTACCAGCTGATGCCCACATACATTAATTTTTGGCATGATTCTTACTTTTCGCCAAAGGCATTACCCCATAAATCATGCACATGCTGTTCACTTGGGCGCTGCAATTTCTTAAATCCCTTGCAAGTCACTGGATATATCTCTTAAGCTGCCTCTACCTTAGTTTACCAACAGAAAACTTAGGATCAACATGTTTCCTTAACAGCACAAAGGGGCTGTGAAGTTTACATGAAACAGGCTGCTGCTTTTTTGTACTGCAGAGTCCTTTGTCATGCTGAAATCAACAGGAGTAAAGGATGGCAGAGTCTGGCCCTTCATATTTGCAAAGTGCTTTTTTGATCCCTGGACATTGTTATTATCCTTGCACAGCACATTATTTAGAATACAAAAATCAAGCCTAATGAAGGGTAAGTTAAACAAGTCCAGACCATTTACAAAGAAACAAATGACCATTTGCAAAAGCCTTAGAAAATCCAATAAAATACACATACCACTTAGTGAGGTGAGATGAAATGCCTGCATGCGTATATTAGAAAAGAAACAATTCAGCTCTGAAAAAACAGGTAACTAACTACAGCAGAATGCATTTGTTTGCGTTTCCTCCTGTAAACAAGAAAACCTGGATTTCTGCTGCCCACCTTAACCATTAGATCATGCTAAGCATATTTTCTGGGGTCAGGTATTCTTTGAATTAGAAATCAAGTGATGTTTATTATAGCATGCCATTAGGAAAACACAATACAGAAAGCTTAGCAAAGGCACTAAAGATGATGCTAGGCAACTAAATAACTCCCAGTAACCGTTCTTTATTCCTATTACTTATATTCATCCAACACCAGCCAAGGCTTGGGACCATCCTGTACTGGTTCTGTGCAAGTTGAACAAATAAGTAGACAAGACGAGAAGAAAGAGAATCTACAATCTGCCACTCATTCCCCCCTTCATGGTTGCTCAAGAGCTAGCAAGGTTACCTGAAAACTTTGGCAAAACATGTTTTAAAACAAGCATCTCTACTGGAAAAAAGTAGCATTGGGCTGTAACAGGGGACTTTTCTCTTTGAATTGAATTTGATCTGTTTTGCTACAGTCTGAGCCTTCCTTTTGTGGATTCCTCTCTCGAGGACCCACTTGGGACCGATTGTATACGGCTGTGCCGGGAAAGCTGGTGACTGCCCGCTCGGACAGCAGGACAGATGCATGCGTATGCACAGGCTTAGGCGGCTGCACGATTTAAACTGATGCCTCAGCTTGTAATGGTAACGCTGGGGAGATGCAAACCCGCACGCAATGAAGCAGGGCAAATTTCAATGCTATGTTGCAGGGGTATGTGGTAAAGTTAGAGACAAATCCTTCAGAGAGCTAAGCAGCTTAAAACTGTTTTTTCTAAGAAGCAATATGGAAAACATCAATGTAAAAATATCTGAAAAATATAGAAGATGAAGTGATATATTATTGTAACTCAATATCTGTGTAAAAATAATTTTACTTTGATATAAAAATACACATTATGCACATTTTTCCTCAAAGACTTCTAAAAGGGAAGAAAATGCAACCTTTGCCTGTAGTCCACGTCAATAAAAAATGTTCATTTCAATTATGTTTTCTACAGCAGCGTTCACTAAACATGAGATTGAACAAGCATAGAGGAACACATAATGGTCATCTCATCTTTGATAACGTATCCTGTTCCTGCTGGTTCCCAGTGTCTATATTCTTGTGAACCTTCCCCATGACATGGCTTTGATTTACTCTTCAACAGTGCCTAAAAGGCCAATAATGCAAATATTTTCTCCCAAGTCTAATTTTACTCACATGGTTAAGTCAGGCGATTTGGTTTTACTTACATGAACTTGATTGAATGAGATTACTCACTTGAGTAGAGTTACTCATAAGCACAAATCTTAGGATGAGACATGAGACACAACAGCACGACAGATTTGCCTTATCCCATTAGGGACAGTTAGAAAAAATCTGCCTTACCTGATGTTTTCTCTGTGAACACCACCTTGGACTCTGCTGTGAAATTTTGTCCAGTCAGGATCATCTGTTGTCCTCCATAAACGAGGCAGCTGTCAATATCTTGTCTTTCAACCATTGGAAGTTCATGAGCAGACCTTTGGGCTGTGGACAAATTGCAGACATGAATGAAACCAACTCTGTTTTACCAAGACTTTCCAAATCTTCCCAGAACTATCCACAGATCGATCTTGTCATCGTTACCATCCGTTGACTGCCAAAGCAGCTTCTCCAGGGTGCTAAATTTAGGTTTGAGAGGGAAAAATAAACTTACTCAAGGCATTTTATTTGGAAACATTCAGGAGCTGGCTGCAGCTTTTCAGCTGTGCTGGCCTTACTCCTTGTCCTTGAGAAAGGACAGCTTGGATGAATGAGCTGGAACTTGCCCATCTCTGTTTCCAAATAAATGGCCAAATTTTCAAGTGCAGGCACACTACAGTCCTGGAGCCCAAAAATTCCACCTGCAGAGAGGATTCCACTGAATAACACTGAATTCCTTCAGAAAAAAAATAAAAATAAACCTGTTCTACAAAAGCCCACCGCTTCCTACAGAACAGGGACTATGCTGGGCCTGGAACAGCCTGTTTGCCAACAAAAGCACCGTCTCCGTGCGCAGGCTCCGAGCCTTGTGCACACAACAAGAGGGGCAATCATGAAGCCGCATTCGCGACGGCGAGCAGGAGGGGTCACACCAGGACTCTGCTGCAGCCTGGGCTTTTTGCAAGCATGTTTTGCAGAAGCCTGAACATCTGAGGAGCAGGGCCCTGTGTTGCAGACTGAGTTTGATTATAAAAGGCGAGGAAGGAAAAGGTAGGGTGGAATCCACATGGGCATGTACGTGATCAAGGATTTCTAAGGTCTTTACTGTTCTTGGCCATGAACTTGGAGTGTGACTGTGGCGTGTTATTCTCTCTTTCCTAGCCAGAAAACCAGGATAGCACCATCTCTCCACCTACTTTCCTCTCATGCCATTAAAACAGCCATTTGCACGGTCAGAAAAGCTTCGGAGAATCCTGGTCACCATCCCTGCAAGCCCATTCCAACTTTCGGTAACAAGCGGCAGGAGCCGAAGAAAGTGAAGATGCGAGAATTGTTCCCTACAATGCAGACAGCTGGAAAATATCATGAGCTTCCCTGTGACCAGACCAGGTGGGCAGCAGTTTGGGTCTGGTGAACTGCGAGTTCATGACCTGCACTCAAACTCCTCCAGATTCATCCACCCCAACTGGAAAGGCCTCTAGAGGATGGCCGCTCATCTATTTAACAGCTGCCTTGGCTGGATTTTAACTTTCTCTGACAAAGAGCCTGCTCCCAAGAGATCCTGAGCACTTGTGTCTTCCCTTCACTGAACACCGTTGGCTGCTGAGCCAAAAATAAGGAAATGTTATCCTGTATGTTCAGCGCTGGTCCTCCCCTCACACACAGGCAAGGCTGTGCTTTCTGTGACCTGGTCCCGGCACCCTTTTACTGCTGTGCAACCTTCAGAAAGCCAAAAACCCAACAGCTCTTGGCTGTGGTGAGAGCTGTACAGATTCTCTCACTGCAGGAAGAAAATGCTATGCGGTGGAAAAACACAAGGGTTAAACCTTTCAGACAGGTGTCTGTAGAAGAGGGGAGCAACTTCTCTAGCAAGGACAAGCTCAGCTGAACCCTTTCTGCCAGTCATGACATAGAGTTTTTGCTCTTGTTAAAAATACAGATAATTCAATATTTATAACTTTCTTGTGCCACTTGAGAGGCATTTTTTAAAGTCTATTTAAAACAACCTTATGACTCATTGTTCCCTTCAAATATATAACAACAGCTGGGCTAAGATACTGCCAATTAAGAATATATATTCAGATTATTTTCACAGAAGCTGCTAATTTCTTTCACATGGCTGTATGATTAATTCCTTTCCCTAAATACTCAAATTTTTGATGAGTTCATAATTGGATTTATCACAAAGACAGATTTGTAACCTCAAAGGCTTAAGAGTAAATAGCAATCATCAAAAACATGTCTACAATAGTCAAGAGAAAATGTATATAAGCTTTGCCCTGGACACCGTTTATTCCTATTCAATCCCCAAATTTCACTTCCAAAGCATCCCAAATCATCAAATTCCAGATTAACCTATGTCTCCTTCAGACTTCAGTGTGTTAATTGTGAGCTTTGTACCTGACATCCCACAGATCAGTGGTTCTCAAGGCTTTTTCAGGACGAGGAAGGGCAAATTTTAGCCTGGAAATAACCGTCTGACTCATCTTAATTACATTTGGATCTCGGCAAGTTGGAAATCGCTGCTGAAGACCAAGCCTCTGTCCAACTTCCATAGAGCGCAGTGTTTGTGTACGCTGCGACCTACCAGGGAGCCGGGGAGGACAGCCGGTTCACCGGGAATGTGCATCCCAGCTCGCAGGAAATGCCAAAAACCCTTCTGCCATCCTCAGCCGAGCTGGGGCAGCCTCAGCAGCACTGCCTGGAAGCCTGCGATGGGCAGAGGTGTTCTGCGGGCACCCCGATGCAGCTCCGTGCTGCCACGGCCCCGCGGCCAGCAGCAGCCAGGCTGGCGCAGAGCTATGTTCAGGCACGGCTACAGCACGAGCAGGCTACGGGCATCTCCAAAACGGCTTTCATCCTGACCCAGACTTAGTCACCCCTGTAGGTGTACAAAACCCATGTGTGCTTTACACATGCTGCAGAATAATACCATTTGGAAGTGTTTCAGTTGAGTTTCTCAATGCAGATAGCGTGCTAAAGGGAAAGGTGGAGGAATACAGGTACCTACTGAGCGCTGGGTTTCCTCTGCCCCGCTCTGCCTGCACTCCTCTCCTCCCACTAGGTGGTTTGCAAACCCTTTTCTAAAAAAAAGCACTTTTCATTTTCCAGGATCTTTCTTTTTTTTACCCAGGCCTATAAGAAGGTTTCACCCCATTCCCCATTTCCACCAGTAAGGAGACTCAAGGTTCAGCGTGGAGCTGCCTCAATAGGATTACTTTTTTTGCCTCTGCAAGAAATATTAATTGCCAATAAATCCCCTTCCTCTAAGGCTCATGAGGGGTGGACTGCATGCAATAATTTCACACTATTCCTTCTCTTCCCCCAGGGGTTGGCACTTCATAAAGTGACCTACAGCTACTGGAGTTTATGAGCTTTGAATAAACAAAACGCTGTTGATTTAACCAGTTGGGGTGTTTACTTTCAATAGCAACAGTTACTGACATAAGGCAGCAAAGCAAATGCTATAGAAATACTCACACTTGGCCTGAAGCAGTGTGTCAACCTATTAACAGGGGACATTATTTTTCTATTTTATTTGACTGTCTGCAAATCAAGATGTCATGGATACACGGTGCCAAGAAATACAATGCACACAGCGACACAAGAGAGAAAGGGAGCTGCTGTCTCGGAGCGCTGCACCACCTCCAGCAGCCTCAGCCTGGGAGGGAAGCAGCCCCCCTGCTGCCTCCCCTGCCCGTACCGCCGGCAGGCCTGCTGCTGCCCGCAGCCCACCCAGGCTCACGTGCACCCACTGCAGGGGCACAGGGTGCTTGTCGGGGGGTCAGCCTTTATCCCCTTCCCTATGCCAGCAGGTAGAGGAAAGGTTAAGACGGCCTAAACCTGTGGGCCGGCAGGCTGAATGCTTCATAGGGGATGCGCAAGCCTGGAGGCTGACCGTAAGGAAGCGTGCCAAGGCAGGGCAAAGGTGTTTCTTGCTTCCCCACCTGCCCGCAGCATCCATAACTGTTCCTTTTTCGGCAGAGAGGCTATTTGGCTTCTAGGAAAACAAAAGGGGTATTTTGAGACAACTGACTACCTGGATAAGTCTGTTGCAGCTCCACATCTCCCCCAGGAGTGTTGCCCATTGCTGCTAGCAGATTCCAAGTGACAACCTCAGTTGTATTCCCTAACGTGCTCCGTAGGTGATCCCAGCTCCAGCTGAGAGCCTTTCCCTCCACACCACCCAGCTCTCCCCATCAGCACTCCTCCTGCACCTATCTCCTGGGACAAGCAGTTCTAGCCCCGAGTATCAAGTTTCCTTCCACTGGCTTGGAAAGCTTCCAAGCGCTGCCTTGTCTTGCCCAAAAGCTGACTCGTTTTATGAGGAGCCTTAACTGAAGCTAAATATCTCTTAACAGCCTCCGGAGAGGAACTGTCTCGGCAATCTCTCTCCCTGCATGTGCAAAAGAGAGAAGGCTGGATCGGGTAATGTAGGCAAAGCAAAAACACTAACGTGATCTGCCTCTCGTGAGGAACAGGCTCGTGAACTCGGCGCAGAGCAGCACGGGTCTGACCATCGCTTCCCGAGCGAAGATACTCTACAGCCTCTGTGTATCAGCACACTATCCCAGTGCCGCCTTCTGCACAGTGGCTGGAGGCCTCCATGCAAATGTCTGCATAAACGGAGGCCAAAGAATAGCTGCTAGAGTGAAATCTGCTCCACATCATCTTTCTGCCACCTGCAACACTAGATCCAGAGCTTAGGTTTATCTGTTGTCCCTGTTACCAGTTCAGGAGAGATCTTGTCCTGGGCGATCACAAGGAGCAGGATTGAGGCTCACCTGCAGCTAGCATCATCTCTGATTACCTCTAACTTCCATCACAGGCCAAGTGAACCAAAAAGTGTGGCTACTTAAAAGAGGTGGGGTCACGACCTGCACTCCCAGTGCAGCAGTCTCCCCAGGACAAATGCCCAGGTCCCTCTTTGGACCCCCCCTGTCCTTACCCTGCCCAGGGCAGCCCCAGCTCACCCCAGTTTGCTGGAAGCCTTCAAGCCATGACTTGCCACTCCTGACATGCCTTTCCAAACCCCCAAAGGCTCTTGGCTCCAGCCACTGATTTCTGTTGGATTTGAGAAGAGCAGACAGAGCTGCGTGTCTGATGTTGTGGGATCGATTCTTCCACCTCATTGCAAACCTTAATGACCCAAAGCCCATATCTCATTCCTCCTGTCACGCTGTGTTTATTTACTACGAGCTGCCTGCCTGATAGGACTGATAGGAGCAGAGCTCCTGTGCCCAATGCTTATCCAACGCATTATTGTCCTGAGAGACTTTGATCCCATCCATCACACACTGAAGCACCCTGAGCTCTCCGGTGGAAGGAGAGGCAAAGGCTGGGGAGCTGCAGTATGGGAGCCAGGGGAGGACCAAGTGCAGGAGACATCTCTAGCAGGCAGGTAGATATCACTAAGGCATCCTAGAGAGCAGCAACCTTCTAATCGGAGGGATGGGATGAATTACCTCCTGGTAGGAGTATGGCAGTGGAAGGCTTAAGTGAGCATCAAGTAAATAAAGCAAATTTCCAACCCTCATGATTAGATAGGAAACCTTAAAAATGGGATCTAAACGCTATGAAAAGAAGAACCCAGTATGAATGACAACAGTTTCCAATTTGTTGCCAGCAAGACTTAATCAGCAGTTTCTGCAGAGCCATCCAAGAAAAAAGCACAAAAAATAGAGGGCTTTTCTCCACCTCCTTCTCTTCACATAATTTATTTTATGATGTCCTTGCAAAGGAGGAGTGACAAGCACTGATGGCAGCAGTGTCAGATAAGTATGATACTTGCTATGAACTGCAGCCAGCTCACCAAACCAGCGTGTGATTAATGACAGGAAAGCCATGGCCTCGGTTCACTTCTCTGTCGATCATCTCTGCGGGTATGCACAGCATTTCCCTTTAATCCCTTGTGGAGGAGACCTGCTGAGCTTAAATTATGCTCAGAAATCCATGCGCCGCATAATACGCTGGGGCACTTGCTTTTCCCAACAGCAGTATTGCAAAGACAGAAAGTAAACAGGAGTTTATCCTCATAGCAAGGCTTGCAGCCTGCAAAAAGGGCAGGCATTTTCCTTCTGTCTGACTCAGACTTTCCAGACTGAAATCTTGCACATTAAAAGTGGCAAGTGTTGTCAGAATTAATGTTTAAATTCTGTGCTTTAGGAGAGAGAAAAATTTTACTTTAGAAAAAGCAGCAGTTTTTATGTCAGCTGTTTTTATGGCAAACTATGTGACTGTCTTGAAGTCGAAATGAAAGGGGGGAAAAATTCCTTTAATTCAACTGCTACTCTCATAATAATCATAGTTATGGTTAAACTTGCAAATGGGTATCTCCCAAGTGCAGAGAGACCATTAGTTTCTGCTTTTTTATCTCAATACACTAGGGCTCCTTCTTGCCTGCCATTGTATTCCAACCAGCACAGCTCCTGGCCAAGGAAAAGCTGTCGCTGGTTTGCCAAGACAACATTCTTTTACATGACTAGCTCTTTCCTCTGTAGTTATTAATGTGTCACATATCATAGGCTCAGATTGTCTAATATTATGGGAAAATCTACTAGAAGGAGAGAAAAATAAAGGAAACTTCCAGGGAAATTGATTAAAGGGAAATAAGATATTTGACCCAATTTAGTGGAACAAAATACGGTCAATAATAGAAACTATTTAAATTCCTCAGATGGACACACAGTTCTTTAGTAATAAGTTTTGTTTGTTTTGTTTTTTACCACCTCAGAATGTCTATTATAAGAACACGATTTTAGATACCTCCTCTCATGCCAAGTGCATTTTAAGGGATTCATGAGCACAGCTTAGTCTCAGCAAACATGGACTATACGAAACAAGAATTCTGTGAGACACTTTAGGAAGGTTTAACCAGGATCCATTAGAATAAAAACTGTGACACAGCGTGGATGATACTAAGCCTTACACTCACATCTCACAGACACTTGCATAAAGCAGTTTTTGGATGCTGACAGCATGGAGCAAACCAAGCTGCCTTGCAGGTGCTTATGTGGCTACGCTGAACTCCCTTCAATGCTGCTCCTCTGCTCCATGGATGCTTCAGCCAAGGAGTAGAAACACAACTCCAGAGATCAATCATTCACCAAGAAATGAGTTTCAGCTCATAGTGAAAGCTAAATCACAGCAAATTAATAGAACTAATGTTACAGAAAATGCCTTAAAGGTTTGAAAATAACGATCAGGTCTGCAAATACCAAAGCCCTCCACGGGCAATTCGCCGAGTGGCTTGTTGTTATTAGGGCTGTATTTGAAGGGACAAGTTAACTCGGTAACCCTTCACGCCTGCGATTTCACCGCCTTCTGTGATAGCCCTGCCTGACCCAGCAAGAGCTCACCTACACGGGCTGGTTTATGCCTGCGCCTAAAGCACAGACCTGCACAAGCAGGGATGGACACTCGGGCATGCACAACTGCAGCCCGACGAACGGCACCGAGGTGTGCAGAGGTGCGCAGGCAGGCAGGGAGCCGGGCCGAGCAGCGCGCTGCTGCAGGGACCCATCGGCTCTGGATCCCGGGGATGTCTCACGTAGCGCCTGTGGGGCTTCCTGCCATTTTGTGGACTCAGTGTGGAGCAAACCCAGGAGAAGGGATTTTTCTCACCTTTCCAGCACCACACCTACAAGACAGTGGCTTTCTATCCCTAACTAAGTGATGGCCTGTTGCTACAATTATCAGAGGGCTTTCAAATGCCCTTGCCTCCTCAGTGGCTTCAGAACAAATCAACAGGCAACAGGAGAAAAAAGCTGCAAGCTGCTGAATGTGCACGCTTGTCTCGATATGAGGTCCGTTTTAAGGCATAACTGATCATTTAACAACGTATCACCTCCTTGGTCCTCCCACACAGCTGCCTGGGGAGGAACTTGCTCCGGATGATGCTTTGAACCTGTGAAATCCCCTCCTAAAACCTGTCAAGTGCTGAATGTGTCACAGATGAGGTGGAACCAAATCGCCCCGTGAAGAGCAGATACTTCACAGTTCTTGCTTCATTGCAGCTAATGATCTGCTGACACCAGTGGGAGTTTTTAGCCGGGATCAGCTTCTGCTGAGGAGAGCGCTCAGATATTCTGTTGGTAGCAACAGTGCTCTCGGGGGAACCCCACTGGTAGGGAAATGGCCAGTTATCTTAAAGCTGCTACTTACTAAGGCTTTCCCGGCGGGATATTATTCACAGCTACCAGACAGGAGACATCTTACAGGAGAGCCCCTGAGGACATGGGTTCCCAGGTGGCCATGTCAAAAAAATGGAAAGCAAACAAAGGAAAAAAAAAAAAAGCGAATCCCAGCAGCACACCAAGGTGGGTGGTGGGACACAAGGAGAAAACATCACGGAGCCCCAGCGTGCCCCTTCTCGGCAGGTCACCTGAGCTCACCTGAGACTGTGAGCTCTGCAACATGTGCAGATTGTCTGGGAGAAACTGAGATTATCACCTCGAGTGTGATTTAGCCTGCATTACTAATGCTGGCTGAACCAACTAATGTTTTTAACCATCTTCCCAGAACTGGGCTGAGATCAGGAAGTGCTACTGAGATGCAAAAACGGAGCTAAATATGCAACATACATTCTAAATGGAAGAGGCTTATTACTCCAGATCACTTTATACTCTATTTCCATGAGTTCAGAAAAGCACAGTCCTTAACATATCTCTCCAAATTGCCAGTATATCCAATATTCAAAAAATAAAGCTTTCTTTTTTTTTTTCCCTTGGGGAACAAATACAATTTTTCTTGTAGGACGTTTGCTGTCTGCTATGCAGCCAACATTTTCATATTTTAATCATAAAAAAACAGAAAAATAAGCCACTTACTTATACTGGTATCTCCACTCCTGGCTTTTTTATGCCCCTAAGACTCATCAAAGCAAACACATCTCAGTATAAATGCCTAGACATCTTAAACAAGCCATTGCAAATAGCAGTCATTGCACAGGCAAATTAGGTGTGCCCATACAATTCGGAAAAATGCGATCTTATTCTGTAAACTGTGACCAGATTTCTGCTTGAACGCTCTTTGATGATGGGCACAAATACAATGTGCAATTGTGGAAGGGTCTTAGAAATGCCTGACTAACTTACATTTGCTTTTCCTGTAGGACAATTTGAATAAGTGGGGTGTGATCTGGGGGACTCCCTGCACGACCCGGGGACCATCCACCCGCTGCTCTGGGCTCGTGCTGTTCTTCTGTACCGTGGATGTCCGAGTTACACCTGGAGTTTCCCCACACGAGTAGCTCCCCATTGCAGGCAGGAATGGGCTGTTTCCACTCGGAAAAGAAGTTCAAGGAGAAGCCAGGTGATCCTTTGCCGCAATTCCCTTCCTATCCACAGAAGCTGCAGTTTGCTGAATGTTTCCTTTAGCAAATGGGCCTTTGTTTCAGCAGGGACATGTCTGGGGTGGAGGCCACTATTGTTTCAGCCATCTGGTCCCGTAAAGGATCGTAACCGTTTCCTACGGAGAAAGGTGGTGGCTACTCCCACTATTCTCCCTTCCCCATCACGGTGCACGGAGACTTCACTCAGCTGCTAAAATGCTCTGATAGGTGCTATCTTCTCATAAACATTGCCAAGAGATCATACATACCCATCATCCTCTCCTTAGCCTCGCCTTGTTTATTCATTTCTACTGTTTTTTTAAAAAGCTGCCATCAATAATTCACTAGTCACCATTTCTCTTGATTTCCCATCCAAAATTGTCTCCTCTCTTATTCTAAGCAGTTGTTATTTAAGTAAAGCCTGCATCTCAATAAATAACTCACACATGAGAAACTCTTCAATGACTTTCTTCACATGACTTATGGCAAGACAGGTTCTGCTAAAGGGGTGAGTCATTCAGCAAAGGGAGAGGAAAACTGTTCATTATGTATTTGTGAAATCCCCAAACCGCTGAAAAGGCACCATTTACCAACAAAAAGCATCACAGGATGCACATGAACCAGCAAAGTGGGTGGAGCCCGTCCAGAAATGACTGCGACACGGGGGGCACCTCATCGGAGGCCTCTCTTTCTCAGGATCCAGTACGTTAAAATGAGTGGGAGGTGCAGGTTTCTCAGCTTACATGCTTATAGGATTTGCCCCCTAGAAATCAAAACTGCAAGTTTTCTTCTGTCCCTCAGGGGAATACCAGAACAACCCGGGCTTTCCCTGCTTCAGCTGCAGCCTCCTGAGCTGCACACCCCTCAGCACTGACATCTAGAAAAAACAATAACCAGGATGCGCCTGAGCTTCAAAATCAATCCTGTTTCTCCGTTTCAGTTGTGTTCCTGCCACAGCTCAGATCAGAGGACTGTGGTCCCTCCTGCAGCAGACAGGACTGGCCACAGTGCTAGGATCTGGCCCAGGTTTGAATTCAAAACCTCCGACTACCTGCCAGCTTGTGGATAACAAGTTCCGGTTGTGCCTCCACTCAAAATAAAACCACTCCAAGGAAGGCAAGCAGCTTGCACGCTCATGCACAAACAGGGAGAATGTATATACGCCCCTATACGCACATCCACACTGGCTCCCTGCTCCCAGAAAAGACCTGCTACCCAGAAAGATCCAGCAGCAACACGCTAACAAATAGATTTGCAAAAGCCCCGAAGTCCCTCGCTGTCCTCACAAGCTCTAAGCACCGTGAAGAGCCAGCTGCTGCCAAAGCTTGTTTCAGGAAAGGGAGTGCATATAGCCAAGAGCCGCAGGTCACTCAAACAGTGGCAGAGACCTATCCAGCGCAGGAAGAGCAGAGCAGCTTACGTTTGCCTATCTGAGTATGTCGGGTTTTTTCCCCTCAGTGCTAGCCTGGAGCAGAGGGACAAGATGATTATTGTTGCAAGAGACGGAGAAGGAGTAAATCTCAGGGGATACTTACAGCATTCGATGGGGTTCGATGCTGCTTGCAGAGAAATGATCCTGCCATTGGACTCGGGGATGTGCACGCGGAAGACGAGCCGGACACGGGTGTTCTTCCTGCCAATGTCCGTCTCTCCCTTGCGCAGCTCGATGTCTGCGTTCCTCAGCTTCAAAATCCCCGCACAGTCAATGCTGCCAAACAGACACGCCATTTAGCTTAACATTTCTGCTCTCAAACAGCTTGCAAATAGGTGACAGGCAAGAGGATTAAGCTGCTTTGCTTCGATCTCTGGGTTAAGAGCAGCTCCAAATACTTGTTCTGCTTACGATCCAGATATTGCCATTTCAGCAGTTAGAGAGGAAGAAATCCCAGACACGCAGTGAGCGAGGGATGCTGCTGGACCCCTCCCCGAAGAGCCTGGGCCCGGTGGCTCAGCATGCTCCAGGCATGTCCCAGCCGAGGGCTAGGGGTGGCCTTTACTCTGGGGACAGCCAAAGCTACTCTCCAGACGTTAGAACCCTGCGTTTTATTTCCCTCCTGTGCTAAGCACAAGAGTGCACGTGGGAACGCCTGCCCCAGCCCCCGGGGCAGGGAGAGTGAACCAGAACAAGAAGTGCACAGCGGGGCAGGCAATAAGCTGAGCCTGTGCCGGAGCTCGCCATGAGCTAGAGAGCATTAAAGCCTCACCGCCAGCTCTCCAAACAGCTCAGTGCCCAGAGACTGCACAGCAGCTATCGCCTGTAGGTGGGCAAATTAGTTCAGCTCCACGGGGAATCACAGCAGTTGAACCAGGTAATTGCATGCACCATCCAGGCACGTTTTCCCCACAGTTTGTACAGGCAAGCATTGAATTCAACTCCAAAGCAGGAACCAAACTGCACTCCCCTCCTTTTGGACAAGGTAGGTGCTTCTGCTAGAACTGGGCTCTCCAGCCCCGGCCCCAGGTCACCGTGTCATCCTCCAAAGCCCTGGGATGTTGTTCCCAGCCAAGGCAATAGCCTGGCAATGCAGAAAATGGTTCTCTGCTCCCATTCACCATGTCCCTGCACAAAGGGAGGGTGTAGGGAGCAGGATGGGGCTGAGCGGCAACGAAAGGATTAGGACTGCTTAAACCAGCATTGCAACTTAATATTGGTATAAGTGCAGGTTAACTTCTTAAGAGTCCAGTGTAACCTAGCAAACATGCCTGTCTACATTAAGTGAATGTGCCAACTAATATTTACAGACTCTGAGATCTTCAGCTCAGCAATAGTCCTCAGAGGGTGCACTGTTATTAGACAGGCACTGCCAAGTCATTTTGATATCAGTTTTAAAGACATACCATTTTTCTTCTTTTGATACGAATTAAAATCACATTTTGGGAGGCATAAACCCCAAGTTGTTTCCTGCACCCACACCGTTCCTTGCCATTGCATGTGTGCAGGGGTTTATTACTCCAGGGTTACTCGTTAGGAACAGACAGTCATGCTCCATTCAGCACTTGGCTGCTTAAGTTGGAGATGTGGACTTTTATTTATCTCCTTGGGTGCAGAGGGAAGGAGAGGCTCGAAGTAAAGGGAGGAATGAGGTATATTTTCTGAAAAAAAGATATATAAAGAAAGAATGTGGATTTTGCGATGAAGTAGGGGGGCTTAAAAACATAGCTGCTCTGCCAGTTTTGTCAGTATCCTCCGAAGGATGGAGGTGCAGCTCTTCCCTCTGCAGAGCAATCACTCTCATGCTGCCTGGCACACATTCAAGCCTGACATTTCAGACCAGTGCCCACTTCATCCCTCTGTCTCCATAAAACTGGAAGAGTAATACAGAAAAGATGTGCCTGTACTTGCTTTTCTGTTAACCTATTACAACAAGAGAGTGCAATTTCATTGCCAGAGCACTTGGCTGAATTCAGGAGAGATGTTTTCTATTCCATTAAATGTTGTAAAACGAACCGTACACCTTTCCTCCGCTGTCTACTGCTCCTTGCTTCTTATTGCATCACTGTGGCATAAGGACTTGAGATTCGAGTCTCATTTTCCTTAGTGCCCTACAAAACCATTCTGACTTGGAAGATGACAGATGATTACAATATAGTCACCGCAGCAGTTGGGGTACAGAGCAAAAATGCCTGCACGGTCAGCTGATGGATGGTAACTCTTTAAGCAGCTTTAACCCAGGTGCTTGTAACTCCTGCTCATGCTTTTGTAAAAAGGGTCTTACACTCATATATCATCCCAATGCTTTGGAAAGGGGAGTCCCTCCAGAGCAGACTTCGTTATTCATTTAAGTGACTCCTTTCCACAGGAGAAAGAACTTCACATGCCAATTTAATCCTCCTCAACTTTGCTAATAAAAAGAAATATGCTTACGTTGCTTTCATGTTGTTTTTGGGTTCCAATGGGATCTCTAAAACTTTGGTGTTGCCAATGATTTTTTCATAGCTGGTGGTGGTGACAGTTTTTCCCGTAATGCGATGGACTTGATAGAAAGCGTGAGGTTTAAGTATCCGTTCGTCTGCTGTCCCAATGAAGATCTGAAGACCCAAGGGTTTGTTCTCCATGTAACCGTGAAGCTGGCAAGACATTAAAAATCTATTATCACACACAGGGCTTGCAATGCCTTCATGTCAGGAAACCAAATAGATCTACGGACGTATATACAGATATGGACACATACAGAGACATAAAGATATGTGTAGTACAGACTTTCCTACTCTCAGAGACAGACATCCTCTTAAGAGTATTTGCTGAAGTCCTTGATACATAGGGAAGGGAGCTAATGGAAACCATGTCATTAATGGTTATAATACTAAATATATCAAGACGAAAAAAAGAATGTATCAAGAAGAAAAAATTCCAGACAAGCTCTCCATTACCAGAAATGTGTTGGTTGTCTCCAAAACAGACTGATAAATCCCCTCAAAAGGTATATTTTTGAGTACACTTGTTTAATTTGCAGTGACGGATTCCTAAACGAGGTTCAAAAGATTTTTCTCTGTGGGGTGGATAAAGCTGCAAAGCAGAGCTGACTGCCCGCACCTGCAGCCCTGGGCAGCGCTTCCTGCTTCCTGTCAGCAGGAAACACAGTCAGGACAGAAGAAAGTCTCTCACTTGCGTTTATATACGTTATCTGTGTGGTACTCCCATATGCACCTTCTCCAGACCTTATCAAAGCTAATGGAAGATGCCCATTGACATAGGGGGCTTTAAATCAGTCCCTATGTGACATCCAACTTGCAAACCCTAGCTTCTGTCCAGCCTAACATTCAGTAAAATGACTTTGCCTCAGCTCAGCTTGTGATTCCTACTTCAACTGCAGTTAAAAAATAAGGGTTTTCCCCCCTAAACAGGAAGTATCGAGCAAATGTGTCGCGATTTTGAGAACTGAAATGTTAAACGATGTATAAACATTTCAGAAATTAATGATCCCTGCCACATCCCTTTCTCTGGCCTTGGCACGTGCAGTCTTGTTCCAGCTCACACCCATTTCAAACCCAGCTGGAAGGATTGTCCTTCCAACCTCTCACTTTGCTCAAGTCACCCTGAGCTTCACGCCTCTCCAGCTTCCCCTCTCTCCCTCATACCAGATGTAAGCTGCCCGCCTTCATCTTCAAAGCTCTGCTCTTCTCTTTGCCCTCTCACCTCTCATTTTCTACCCAGTTATCAACACCTATTCCCAAACTTCCCAAATCCAGCCCCAGACACCAGCATCAACTTCTTAAATACTCACAGCATTGCATTTTCTGCCCATCAGTCTCCTCCTCCAGGGAGGACGCTCCCTTTTAATATCTACATCTCCACCCTACAAATCTCCCTCTCTGCAGAATTCTTAAATAGTCTTAAAAGAAAATATGTTGTTCTTCTCCTGAAATCACTTATATGGACCAGCGTTGATTCACTGCTCTTTCAAACTCATCCTTCCCCCAGTTGCTGGTTCACCTTCAGCCATTCCTCTTGCATTGCATTAAAATACTATCTGTACAGGCAGAGATGGCATTTTTGGTCTGTGACTGTACAGTACCTGGCACAAGGAGGTCTTAGTTGACCTTGGAGACTGCGGCCTCTGGGGTTCAAGGTCATAAACAGACTCTTCTGTACGAAATAACATTTTTATAAACAGCATTTGCTGCAAGAGAAGCAAGGAAGCCAGAATGCCTCCATAGGCCAGGAGACAAGGAAATTTCTCCTTCTTTATTAACATTCAAAATTACAAATCAAACCATTCTAAATTTCTCACATAACCAAAAATGAAAACCAGACATTTATCTACCGCATAGCCAGTGATTTAGCTGAAAGGGAACTTTATGGTCTGAGACATGCTAAATTTGTTTTCAATTATTCTGTCCACATACAAAACCTTGATGAAGCCATACAAAGCAAATAGTACGGGAAGATCAGAGAAAAGGAAGATTAAGCTAATGGTATTCATGGCCAAACCGTTTTTTTTCTTTTTTCTTTTCACCAGTCAGCAGGAGGTATCTTTGCACAGAAAGATTAATTCCCCCCCTGGAAGGGGACCACATGCAGCATCAATGCAATCCTGGCAACCTTCCTTCAGCATGGCAAATGTAAAGCGACACTCACTCTTCTGAGCTATCGTTACTCATCTAGCACATATTTGCAAGGCATACAAAGACAGGGTCTATGCCCCAGAGACCTTACAACCCAAGGGCCCGAATTTGCAGCCTCCGCTTACATGAATAGCTCCATTGAAGTCAACAGGCCTTAAGTAGGGGTTGTGCAAGAATGAATTACAGAATCCAGCCCAGCCGCAGCTCAGACACCTACGATAGCTCACTCGCACAAGCGCTTCGGGAGATTGGGAGGAAGGAAAATAGGCTACGAGGCTTTGTGCAAACATGCCAGTTGGCTCTGGGAGTGAGGTGGAGAAGGAGTGGAGCTGGACTCCAAGCACAAGGGTTGGTACTGGAGAAGCAGCGTTGCCAAGAATGTGATAAATATGATGGCAGCCATGGGGGGATTTAGAAATATATAGAGTGTATAGAAGATTAAACGCGACAGAGGCCAAAATGATAGATCTACTGGGACAGGGATGAATGTAGGAATCACCCCCTGTTTATCCTTAGAGGCCCATTAAGCCCAGGACCTCTGGGAGCCGTACTGAAACTCATCCTAAGTACAGTACTTTCAAAATCCAAGATTTCCTGGCCTTCAGTGAAAAGCCATTGTATGACCAAAAGCCATCTTGTCTTTACAAGGGGAGAGGGAGAAGAGAAGAGTAGTTTTTAAGTACTGAGCATGTTTATTGTCATGCCTGACAGAGTAATTCTTTGTGGACCCAGCTAAGATGATGAGAGGATCCTTTGGACTGGAACAGTTATTACAGTGACAGCAAAGCAGCTTTTGCTCTACCCTCTGTCCTGGCAGAACAAAATCCCAGAGTTATAGGTGGGAGACTAGAACAGAGGAAAACAGATAATAAATTACAAAAGGAAATTTGCCCCCAGTGAGCACAGTCAGTAGCAGCTGTAACAGAACTGGCTACGTACACAGTTTTTAATACCGGCCACCTTTAAAAGTAATTTTAAGTGGTGTTTGCTCATGTACAGAATGAGTTCCCAAGGCAAAACTATTCATGGTCTTCTAATAATATGTATGTCTGTGGGTGCGTGTCTGTATAAGTGTATACATACTTAAAGAAGAGAGGAATTGATTGCCTGTTCATATGGCAAAGTTTGTATCATCTGCTGGACGAGAGGGTATAAAACACGTAGTAAAAGGCCTTCTGGTCCTCCACAGGACCATATTTTAAACCAACTGTTTGATCCGTGGAAGAAAGTAACATAATTATTTGGTAATTTATGGCATTATGGCAATGCTTTGGGATGACATCACTGTAAAATCAAAATAGCGTTATAAAATGCAAATACAAAGAGAAAAATATATGTAAAAGGGTCAAGTATCCCCGTTTAAAAGGGTGTGTCCTTATCTTGAGTTAATTGATTACGTTTTAAAGGATAATATAGGTGATCATTTACCATAAGCATTTCCATCTACCTTTCACTTGCTAAGAACACATCAGGATGACTTAGGAACAAAAAAATGAAGATGGACAGCCCACAGAAATGCTCCAGGAACTTTAAAATCAGAATTTTACACCCAGCTGTGCCACCAATTTACTACATAGCTTCGGTCATGTCATATAACCTCTCTGTTTATCTGTAACAGGGGAACAGCGATGCTAACCCTACTTTGCAAGGACAGAAATGAGTTAATATTTTGTGCTGCATTTTTATGCAGAAAAAGTCATTGTGAGCTAGAATGAAAGAACACATTAAAGCTATGTTTCAAATATATGTCTCTCCTCAAAAATGAACTACAAGAGACCATTACTCTCAATAAACACTCACCTCCACTATGCTAGGCAGCTGCTTTAGTATTTAACCGTAACACTGCTCTTTTCTTTGGCGGAGCAAAGAAGGAGTAAAAGCGACCCTTAAAGAACCTACAGAGAAGTGAAGACTTAAAACATTTTTTTAAATAATAACTTTGAAATTCATTTTTTCCTCCAAGCCGCTCGAAAGTCTCCGTTTTTTCAGTCCTACTCTTCCGCTCATCACGCGGGAAGGGAGACGGCAGCTCGCCCTGCGGCTGCCCGAGGGGAGGGCGCAATGCCCTGCAACGGGAGCTTCGGCAGAGACCAGGACAGAGGAGCAGCCCCGCGCCAAGGTGTTCCCTTACTCTTCTTTCCGTGAAGAAAACAAAATCATCTGGATTTCGGTTTCAAGACAGTGAGACTCGAGAAAGATTTATGAATACGGAACTCTGGAAGGAAATATTTTTGTGTATTATAAGGTGACCTATTCACAATAAAACTCCCCCAAACTGTATACAGATCGAGCTGGAAAAAACCCAACTCCTTTGAGTCACATTTGCCACAAGGGGAAAGAGAAGCCAGACATGATGTGTACCTTTCCATATTCTATTTTGGGATTTTAAGCTCCTATTTCTTTCAGTTGAAAGATTTTTCTTAAACTTTGCTTTTGCATAACTCTTATAATATTAACATAGCCAGACATGGGCTGGTCTGTGACGTGAGGAAATGCAAAGCACTTTGGCAGATAAACAAATAACATCATTCAGAAAACAAGGAGACTTTTCTTGTTTGGTTTGCTGCTATGATTGGGTTTCTAAACAAAATGGAAATGTGTGGCATGATTAAAATCATCGGCTCATCTCTGCATAAATAAAATTCATTCATTCTGCACTCCATCCGTGGATCAATACCAGTCAAACTTGGGAGAGGGGGGTATTTAAGTGCCATTTTCAGGAAGGCACATGTGTAATTCTGCATGCAAAAAGTGCCTTTAGCTGCTGAGTATCGGCAGCCCAGTTACCTGCCTGAACACAATTCCTGTGACAGCACCAGCAACCGCAGCCATCGAGACCACACATTAAGCATATGAAACAACACGTTTTTTTCCTGCACTATTTCAAAACTCGGGTCTTCTTACAAACTGAGTCCCCAGATCCAAATGTACAAGCACTTAAAGCGGGAGTTTGAAATTCAAATCTAAATCTGTCCCTACCCCAGTGTTCAGACAAACCAAACGCTGCATCTGCGCAGTTGACATCGCCTCTGGCTGTGGAGATTTAAAAACACAGGTTCACCTTTGCTGTGCTGCATGAATAGCAAATCTCTTTGCACAAGTGAAGCCTGCAACACTGCTTAGTTATGCTGTCTGGTAACCAAGTGATCAACTGAGAACAGAGTCAGAAAGAAATCCAATTCCTTAAAGATTCTGTAGGTGGTCACCTATAGATACAACATATGGATATACAGAGGGAATTTAGTAAAACCTTGGGAATTTAGATCTTTGAATCTTGGACATGTTTACTTGAGTTTAAATATTATTATATTTTATATAGACTTATATTATTAGCAAGAAGAAGGAGGATTCCCGGGAGATAAGTATGATAACTTTTTTATTCTTAAATGGGGAAGCCAGGGCAGAGAGGTGCAGTGATTTGCTGGGTCCCGCAGGGGACGAGCAGCCAAAGTGCAGTGAGAAACCCGAGGTCCCCGTCCCCCTGCGCTCTGCCTTGCTGCAGGGGTTGCCAACCTCGTTCTGCAAATGGCACAAACATGTGGTAACACCGCTCACCGACCGCAGTACCTCGGCTTCCACTAGTATTGCAAGCTTCTGCCTTTGCCCTTTTAATTGATGGGTTTCAGAGCCAAATTTTCTTGGGGATTTCTAGTTTGTGTGTTGCACATCTGAAAGTCTGCATGCAAACAGTGATGGGCTTTGCGAGACAAAAGCAGGAGCACCTGCAAATCTTACGGGCACCTTTGAAGAGCCCCAGCGAGAACCTTGCCCTGTGCAATACAGATGCCGATTGCCTTAGAGAGTAGAAGGGAATAATTTGTTTTCCATTCATCCCAACAGAGCTTTGCTTGTCAGGAATTTAGGTCTTTCTCCCCTGGGAAGTATAAAGCTGCATCTTTAAAGCTGATTGCACACATCTTCCTGTCTAGACAACGCAAGCTACTGCCAGAAGGAAAGTATAAAATTGGGGAATGAATTCACTAGTCTTGGTGATTTTATTTGCTTGAAAGTAATCATCTCGCTTGCTTGTTTCAGCTCACTGTAACATGAGGCTTAGTCCATTAACCGCTACATATTACTTGCTATCTCCCTGTGGAAGTCACTCCAGCTTCCCCCCGAACGGGGTGTGCATGTGTGTGGTCAGCTTTGAGAACAGTGCCGGAGTGATTCAGATAGACCATCCCCAGCCGGTAGTGAAAAGTGGGAAAACAGAGCTCGACTGGCAACATTTAATTAGAAGCAAATACAAAGCCGCGTGAGAAATCGCTTCCTCCTACTGCTTCCCTTTTCCTGCTGTACACAAGAAGATAAGAAAGCACTGAAAGGCTTGCCAGGAGCGGCACGTGGTTGCGGCACCGGCTGCCCTAGGATGGAGCCCCAGCTCGCCCAACTCCCACCTTCCTCTAGAAACAGCGAGGGGCTGCAGAGTTAAAGCTGTCTCTCAAAGCTTTTCACACCACAAACGATTCCCCTGCCCAAACTCTTCATCAGCCCCGAGGCTGGTTTCCGTGCCAGCAAGCATTTTCGGGCACTCTGCAGCGGACAAGAGGACGATGTGCTTGTCGGAAGAGCCCCCGCTTGGCACAGCGTTACCGTCGCACCTATTCAGCTCCCTTCCTGGTGGAAGGAACTTTGCATCTTGGATTTGATCATTAATTCTCATCATTATTACCCTTTGGCTACAACAATTTCAAGGATTTTTTGGAGGGTTTTTACTCAACCATACTCCTACCAAGATGGAAAATTTCACTGTATTGTCTCAGGGAGAGTGGCATATCAATAGCTGTCAGTAATTAAGACAAAGACCTCATCCAGACACCGTATCATGTAGTGGCTTGCCTGCCTGCTTCAGTTAGAGCTGACATTGAGCAACAAAGTTGAATCTTGTCACATGTTTTTGTTCAATTTAATGTACTTGGGACATAGCAAAAGAACGCAAACCAGAAGGAAATCTCTGCCTTGGTTCTTTTTGCTCCTTACCAAAGCAGTCTAAAAAGGCCTCCGAAGATAATCCTGTGAACATCTGATTCTGCTAAATGATGAGTTTTTATTATACTCAATTTTAAGTGTTTCTTATTTTGGTGACAATTTTGTCAAAATTCCAAGGACTGAATCTCATTTGCTCTGCTGCTCCTTACAGTAAATGACAACCAGACTCCCAGTGTCTAACTGGGATTTTTGCTTTCACGTGGGGTTAAAATACAGGTCTGGGACAGAGGTGGCAGCTCTTGAGAGAAAGCAGCTGGGGGGGTTTGTTCCTGACTGTCCTGACACTGACCTTACATTGCAATGTAAGCAAGTTGTTTCCTCTCTGTGCCTCAGTTTCCCTACCCCTATGAAGAGCTGATCCTGTTTTTGAGACGCTTTGACTATCTCGGCTGAAAGTTTAAAAGAAGAGGTGCTATGCATCTGCCTACTGTGCATGTACAGATATGGGGATTTGGAGATCAGATTTTCATAGCTGGGTGAAGATATGAATTTTTTGCTACTAAGAAAGCCAGCTGTGTAATTAAAGAGCTTCCGTGCACATTCATGACAAAAGATTTAAACTTCCGCCAGCACCACAAAACTCTCTGCCACAAGTAAATCAGAGGGTGCAAATCTGCTGATTTCGATAGAATCGCACTGAGGGAGTTTCTCGGCACAGGGCTCTGCCACCAGTTAGCAAAGTCATTCCCTCGCCAGCTGTTGGAGGCACTGGGGGAACCGGCCTCAGCCCAGCTGGAGCAGAACGGAGGGTGGCAAGCAGAGCTGCTTTCTTATCACCTAACCTTGCAGCTTCCTCTGCCACAGGCAGTTCACCCTTCCCGGCAGACAGGCGAGGCAGCGATGCCTCAGGTGCAGCCCCGGGAGCATCATGCTGTGCAACCGAGATGTGGCACAAAGCTTGAGAGCAACCATGCTGAGAAGGGGGAAGATGGGACAGGGGTAGCAGCAAGATCATCTTGGAGTTACTCGGTTCGGCCTGAGATGATTGATTTGACGGCACTGAACCAAATCCCCAGAGCTCAGCCCTCTGCCAGGGCTTAGTGCTGGGCCTCCTGTGAGGCAGATTTGGGGTCCAGGAGCCATACCATGGCCTTTGCTCAGGCACTGGCTATTTGACTGAATGTCAGCCAGATTTTGGAAAGGATCTTGGCCAAAAAGCATTTTTGGGGGGAAAAAAAAAGGAAAGAAAAAAAAAAAAGAAGACATAAAAGCAAGCCCCAGGAGCCTCTCTCCTCCCCTATTTCTTTCTCATGGTGAAGCTCACAATAGGAGGTATGCTCAGAGAGAGAATAACTCAGGTCTGCTGGAAGCATCGGGGTTTCAACAGTTGTTTCAGAATGAAAGAGAGACCCTAGAAAATTTTCACCGAGCAGCAGCAGGCAGGAGGAGCCCAGTCCCTCTCCCCCAAACAGCCCTTAGCCCAGCGAGCACGATGCTCCCCCGGACACGGGAGACCCAGGTGCGAGTCCTCGCTTGGCGCAAGACTCTTCCAATTAAATAGACATTGGTCTTGAGAGAGGAAGGGAGGAACTAGAGGCTTAGCTGGATAGTGAAGCCTGTGAACAGCGAGCTCAGGTGTGAGTTTACAGGACGCTATCCACCCTGCAAGAAGTTCTCCTGCGGACACCTGAGCATGCCCTGAACAGGATGAGTTACGTAGGCGTTACTGCTGTGCTGGAAGTGTCCACGTTCATGGCAAACAGCCATAAATTTGAACTCTGGTTTACTGCACACTGACTCCCCCATGTACAGTCCTGCAGGGAGATCACACATGAAAGAGTAGCCTAAATCTTGCATCTGCCCAATCCAGGCATATTTCTAATCCAAGGAATAACCCAGGCTGCCTGCATCTCACAGGCGTCACTCTCAAACTGGCTGGTATACTCTCCTTCCCCTCACCTCTGCCAAAATTATGTTCCATCAAAAGCAATGTATTTTTAATTGGGCTCAAAAGTTTCAGTGAGAACTTTTCATTCATTTTTAACTCGAAGCAGGTTGGCCCATGGGAATAGCCCCCAGCTCCCTCGAGGTACGGGGTTCACTAATCATCTGCCCTGCACCTCTGCACCCCAGCTGCATCCCAACTGTACCATGGAGCGATGCTGCCTGTCCTTCTCTTAGGGGCAAGCTCCACTCGCTCAGCCATAACATCTGGGTGACAGCTTCCCTTTCACACCAGGGGATGCACACCCAGTTTAAAGACTTTAAGTTGCATCCTCTGTTGCTTATCTCTGGTTAAATTCTCCCAGTAGCTAATTATCCTCACTGTTATCCAGCAGTTCTCTTCTTGCATTAGTTAGAGAAAGCATACAGGTCAGCTCTTCCTCTAATCTTGGTTTATTAGCTATCATATTTGATATTCCCTGTTTTTCAGTCCAGTCTCACATCTAAACAAAAGCAAGTTTCAGGCTCATGCCTGTTTTCCTACACTACTTTTGATTTATCTAGCAATTTCATTTCCTCAGTGGCTCCACTGAGCTTTCAGATAGATGAATCGCAAGGTACAGCCACACTACCAGTACGCTAGCAGTGCAGTGCGAGTGGTATTGACTGACCTGCCCTTGCATTTGATGGGATATTAGTTTTGAAGAGGATTTCCCAGATGTACCTAAAAATCTGCATTTTCAGAATTGCACGTCTATCCCTGCAACAACACATGTAACCACAACAAATATATCCACGACCCAACAGCTCAAAGCTCAAGAGGAACCTACAATCATCACAGTTGTGCAAACAAGCCCAGTAGTCCTGCAGGTAAATCAGGCATGAAACGTGCAGGCAATCTGCCATACGCTGTTCTCGACTTGGGGGCAGAAATCCCTGCAAGAGCCAAAAGCCGCCGAGAGCCTGCGCAAGGCTCCTGCTCGCTAGAAAGGGGAAGTGAAGGCCACGGGAATGGTACAAAGATGTTGCACAGCACGAGTCCAGCACAGCCTGCCCACATGGAGGGCTTCATCCCGGACCTCGGACTTCCCCTTCGCTGAACAGGGGGAGTTGGGAAGATGGGCAGAAAAGGACAAACTCAACTCCTCCGACATGCCCTCAACAGTAAATCTTCCTGGGCAGGTTGGTTTGGGTTTCAGCAGGAGCGCGTCTCCAACCTAGCCCTACTTGTGAGAGTGTGAATCACGGTATCAAGCTGTGATTTGGTTTTGAGTTTCCATCAAAGGTTCTGGTTTCACTAATACGCAAAGGAATTAATTGAATGTTAGAAGTCACATACAGTTAAAAGTCAGGGCCCCATGGGAAGCCTAGGCTAGAAAACAATGTCTCCTTTGACTTAGAAACCACAAGAAAACACATACGCAAAATTCAAATATAAAAGGAAAGTGGAACATACGTTTGTTATTGTAAAGCAGCTCCTGTGTGCTCCATTAACAACTCTACCATTCCAACTTCTTTTTAATTAAAAAAAAAAGGGGGGGGGTGGGGAGGTAGTGAAAATCATCACAATTTTAAAAGTTAAAACCCAGGGGAAGGTTGGGTCAGCTGTGCTGAACAGGAGCCCCTCTCCGTACAGCTTTCCTGCATTAAAGAGGAGAAGCGAGGAGGAGACCAGCACACGCAGGTGCGTGATGGGTCCGGGGTCCCCTGTGCCCTCCACTGCCCTCCATTTGTAGACCTGCTCTATTTTTGGATGTTGTACTAAGTTAACGAGTTGGGGAATGTATTTAATTTTTACCATTACAATCAAGCCAGTAAAGGAGATGTAATTATGGCTGTAGGATGATAGCTCATAGCAGATTTACCCCCTCCCCTTTGCCTCTGAAATTAAGCCCATGGGGGGACATCCTTTCCTGTGTTCCCTGCTGCCAGCTGAAGGCCGACTTGTGCCCTTCACTTGCCCATTACTGCCATGCTGGAGCTTATTCCTCCTGAACCGCCGTTACAGGAACTGGCAGCAGCTTTTGATGTCGTGTGTGCCAAGAACAGAAGAGACTGAAGACCTTGCCGATGTCCAAGACATCCGCATTGGCAGGGCTTTTGCTAAATAAATATAACCCCCAGGTGATTTGGGGATAGTGGCAGCAGGCAGGGACCCAAGTCTCAGTTAACTGGAGACTTCTCCTCCTCCTGCTGCGGGGAGGGATGGGGAAGGAGGAGTCCCTGATGCTCTGACTTGAAAGAGATATTCCCTCCTCTCTCCCAGCCCAGTTTAACCCACCGCGTTTGACTAAACGAAGACCCCAGAATTCAGCAGCAGCCGAGGCAGGTCGCGGGGAAGTTGCCTTCCTGTCTGCAGGGGACCGGGGCTCTGGCGGGGGCAGAGAAAGCTGCCGCCCATCAGCGCGGCGGCTGGGAGCCTGTGCGAAGCCACGGGCTGAGCCCCGCCGGCGGAGGAGGGCCCGAGCGCTGGGCTCCCGCTTCCTGGGGAAGTGCCCAAACCCTCGAGGTGTTAAAGGCGGGTGGCAGCGGCCCCACCAGCCGCTCCAGCCACCGAGACTGCTCTCTGCAAAGGTCCCGAACAGTGCTCGCCCCGGACCCAGGCTCCACCGGCTCGGTGCCCGTCTGCCCGAGCAGCCAAAACCTTCGGCTGCAGGAAGGTGCAAACTTTCTGGCTGAAGAGTGAGTCTGAACCCCCCCCAAGACGGGGACCACTGATGCAGGGTGTGCTCTGGGCAAGGCGCTGCCTTGCAAAACTGGGGCCTGAGTGACCAACGTCCTCAGCTGCTTTTGAACACTGCAGCCTCAGGGTGTGCTGAATGGATTCGATTATCTGACACAAGCAGTGGAAAAAAGCAGGTTTGTTGATGAAGAACTGAGTTAATAATGCAGTGGAAGTGAGAGAAACAAAGTGAGACATGCAAATGAGTTACTGATTACTTATGGGCTGCTTTTCATTCAGAAGTATTCGAGCCTTTTGTAAAGATAAATTAGACAAGCAATACATCAGGGGAAGGATTTGCTAAGATGGCAATAAAAAAAAACCCCAAAATGCCAGAGTTAGGCACACTCCTTAGAGAAAATGACTACAAATTACTATGCTGAAGAGCCATGTAAAAAACCAGGTTCCCCAAGGATTGTTTACAGCAAGGTAAGTCCACAACACACAGATGCCTGGGGAGAAAAATAGAAATAACAACAAAAAAAAAAAAGAAGGAAAAAGGCTTATATTTACTCTTTGACCCCAAGACTAAGCTGAGTTCTCATAAACAGATTTTTAACAAAATAATGTACCTCAGCCTCTCTACAGTCCATGGCAGAGGCACATCTGAAATTGATGCCCCGTGTCACTGCTCTCAATTATACGAGGTGAATGCAGCAGTAAATCACCGTTTATCTAGCACCGACTACCTCCAAGGACCCCAGAGGACTGCAGAATGTGGGAAGATTATGATGTGAAATAGGTTTGTCTCATTTATACCCATGGGCTGCAACACGGGTAAATGCAACCACTTCTAATGAAACAAATACAGATCAGCTATCCACATACAGAATATGTGGACAATCGTTTAAGTAAATCACCTGATCATCTTCCCTAAAAGTTTTTCCTTTCCCTTCTGCTTCCCTTGAAGGAAGGACAAGGGTTCTGCTTAGAACTCCCTGAAATATCACACAATCATGCAAAATATCATTTCCATCTTGAAAAAAAAATCTGGCTTCATGCAAAGCAGTAGGACAAAACCAGAACCACTCAGTTTAATGAATATCTTCAAAATAATATTTTTATGGCTTTTAAGAGATCATAGACTCTGCTTGATCATGGGGTGAAGCTCATCCAAACCCAGCCTTTGCTACTGAAAAGGCCTTTCCTTCTCATCACTGCCTTAAACAGTTCAAAGACAGGACAACCTTTGCTGAAGAACTGAAAATCTGTCTCTTTCTGAAGCAGAGAGGTTCTTATTGCCACTGTGGACAGTAGGTGAAAGACACCTATGCCAGCATCCAGTGCTACTCAAGCAGTACCACATGTCCTGTTTCCCCTTGACAACAGGATAGCGAGCAATGCCAACAACCCAAAATATTGAATTTCCTCTAAGAGGTGGGAGTTCCTAGAAGGATTATTGAAAACAATGCTGGGAGAGATCTCAAGGAATCACCTAGTTCATCTCTCCTGTCCCAAGCAGAATTCAAATATATCCACATCCTTCCTAGCAGATGTTTGCCTAAAAGCACGCAAAGATGGAGATTTTTACCCCTCTAGGCAGGGCACGCTGCCGCGGGGTGAACTTGGACAGAGCTACGTTGTGTTTGGATTGCCACTTCTATCCCAATCACAGCCATAAGCTCTTTGCACGGAAGCAGTCACTGCCTTTCCTAATGGACAGTCTCTTCCAAAGCCTTGACTGGAGCAGGTGGGTACAAATAAGCAGTTGTCCCTCAACATCAGTAAAAAAGAGTTGGAAAAGAGGAAAACAATCATGCCTACCCCTCCTCTGCGGTCTCAGCAACCTGATGGACCTGCAAGACAGTAGGTGCATGCAAACTTCAGCTTTGTCCTTGCCACACAGGATTTCCTCACTGTCCTCAGTGAGTTAACATCTAGGTTATACTCACACTGGCATTCAACTTACATCCCTAAAATAGAAGCCCGAGTTTCTCTATAGTTAATAGCAAGCTGCAGTTTCCTCCCAAGAGTGACTCAGAACACCTAAACTGGGAGCCTACGCTTCTCCGTGTCTAGGTGGTCTCTGAAGTTAGATGTTGTGAACATTACATGAGATGCATGGCTTCTCTCTTCCTCCCCCAGGCAAACAAAGTAAATGCCTTCTTCCACGTGGCCCATCTAGCCAGAGGTTTTGATTAACCAGACTCTTCTCCTGCCATACTTGGAGTGCACAACTGGTGCAGAGTCTTGTGCACGAACTCTCAGGGCTAGACACGTGAAGAAGAGGAAGCAGAATCAGAAAGATAAACCACAAGATAAGGCCTGGAGGATATGAGATCTGCTGGTCTGTAGCTTCAGAGCACCCAAAAGAAGAAACTTGCATGCAAAATGCAGTTTTAAAAAAATAAATATTTCAGGCCAACACCATGCTGCAAAAACTAGCCAACACCTCTTCGTCCAGAAGGTTCAGGTGGACAATTAGTCACATGGAGGGTTATTTTAGTGGGAAATTAGAAAATTCAGAAAAAAATTTAAAACCACATTATATTTTAGAAAAGGTAATCAAAATAGTGGAATAGCAGTCTATCGAAAGTGGTTGTAAAATGTACGGGACATAAATGAGACATTCAGCCTCAGTATAAATCCCACCGCTTTGGCGGGCCACTCCCACTCAGGGCAAGCTTGGCTTCTCAGTATTTAAGTCCAAGTGTTTGAGAGACAGCACTGGATTGAGAAAAGTTGCTATGGAGGGGTCCTAGTGCTCCAGAAAAATCCCAAGGGCGGTGTGTTCCAGTCTGTCATTTGAAAAGTGCTGTGGGTCCCCAGCGCCAGGTCTGCAGCCGGCAGGAGAACCCCAGCCCTGTCACCCCTGGGTCAACACTGCCATTCCTGCTCTGGGGCCAAACACAGATAGCACTTGTTGAAAACTAATTTAACTGAATTTCCTTACAACCAGTTGCCTTTAACTCATGCAAACTTTCCTCAACATGGCATCTACCTTTTAAAAATCTCTCCTGTTTCATTTTCTCTGTTTCTGTACTGTTTGCATCTGACAAGAACACGAAAGTTAAAATTCACTGAGGGGAAAAAAGAAAAAAAAACCCAACCAACTTTGAAGACAAATAACTTATGACATGAAAGCTTTGGATTTTACTAGCCTTCCCAAGTTTCAGACGTCATAAACCATACAGGTGCAACTATCTCATTGCTCTGCACCCATATGAACCTTGTTACGTTAAAGTGAACGCAAACCCAACAAATACTTCCAGGTTCATAAAGAAACTGTCCATATTTTCCCCATATGCAGGCACAGCTGTGCAAAGGCACATCTGCTCGGGAAACTACCATGGATCTTTGAATTTATAGTTTAAGCCTGATGGCAAATTATGATAAAACTAGGAATATCAGTTCCTGTCTCCAACAGAAAATATAAATCCCTCTTTGATTGCTATTGATTACAGGAAGGAAACAAAGCACTTATATTTCCTCATGTCACGAGAAACTCCTTCATTGCAATAAACATCCGGTTGATAGGAATATCTTGGGACGGTAAATGATACTATATTTGTAAGCAAACTGAGAAAAGAGCAAGTGCTGATTGGCCATATAGTTCATACATCCACGTAGCTTCAAACACACCACAGCAGGCTGTGAGTTTGTCAGACTCCGAAACTAAAAAGATTGCATATATTAAGGTATGTCAAATGTGATTGCTTTTTATTATTATCCTGCACCCTTTACTCAAATATCCAGTCCATACATGTAAGTCCAGCTCAACCGAAGTAAACAAATGCATTGATTTAACAATTTATGGCTTGATTTTAAAAGGGGCTGAGCCTGCAGGGGAATATCCAACATATGTTTGAAGTTAAACACAAGCCAACCCAGTGAAATTAGCGGTATTGATCACATGCTTAAAATCAAGCATAAACTTCAACATTTTCCTGGTTCATGCTTGCCATAACAAGTCCTGAGTGTGACAGGAACACCTGTAGGATGCACCCCAACTTTGTCTAGCGAAAGCTGTAGCTGTGGCTGCTCCGTGCAGTTGCCGTGCCTCATTACCAGCAATATCACCCTGACACCTTGCAACCCCCACCAAAAGCCTGCCTTTCCTTCCTGAATGGCGCTGGCTGAAATTGGGAGGAAATCAGTGAGAAGACTGAAGTGGCCCCGAATGGCTCCAGTGCAGCTACTCAGCCATTATTTTACATTAACCTTTGAAAAGTGAAGGAAAAGCCTTTCACCCTCCACAACAGAATAAGGGTTCAGCTCATCCACCTTCCAGGTCAGCAAGGGGCCAAACTTTGTTACCTCCATCACTGTCAGCTTGGATTTCATTCACTGATTTCAGCAGGGTGACTGCCCGTCTCACAAGCATAGCTAGGACCAGAACTGCACTCTCTAGAGCAACAGAAATGATCCCTCAAAATATAAAATTTTGTTTCTCTACTGACATCAGCCCAAATCACAGGGGAGCTCCTGCCTAAACTCATTCACCCTTTCTCTGTAAAATTACAAAGCCGATAAACATGTCCCCTCTATATCTACAGCTTTATAGAGGCCAAACTTTTTCTTGAAATCATCCCCACTGCTATGTCATTATCTTGCCCTGCTGTCTCCTCCTCACACGGCTACTACAGCTAGTACCGGTTTCCTGTGGTGGTGTCCATCCAGGACAGAAAGAAGGCAGCGTTGCCACAGATGATAAGCAGAACTGCACGCAAGGTGGGACACGGCGCCAGCAAGTTACATATAAACCAGGCACTAGATTGAAATGGATGTACTGAGTGCTTCAGTTACACACGGGTAAAATTCTCTGAGCTAAATTTAAACGGGCTTAAAATTAGAAGTTCTACCATGTAACCAGTGGACAGAAAAAAGAGAGTAAAATTGCTAAGGAAAAAGCAAATGCATGAAAGACATTTTTAGCAAAAGGCAGCTGTTAACTCTGGGGAAACTCCAGTTTAACATCCATCGAGGTTAACAAAGGTTGCTTTGCCTTTCTTTAAACCTCAAGTGAATGTGTAGGAGTCGTATACAGTTTGGCTGCACGGAGCGGCCAGGCACCGAGGTCAGATACAGCCAGAAACGCAGGTACCAGCTCTGCCGCATGGACTTGCTCTGCGGGAGCCTGGGGGAGCACGGCTCCAAAGCCCTCCCTCACCGCTGGCAGGAGGACGTGGTACTGCAGATCCAACACCATCTGCTAGCTATTTTGAATCTCAGTTTGGTAGGTCACTGAGCTACACTGAGATTGAAAGCCAGGCTTGATGTTTGTACATTTTGAACCTCACAAAAAGCCCTAGCTGACACAGCCGAGTCTGTTCTCAAGGTAAAACAGGCGCAGCTGGAATTCAGGACAGCTGCACATCTTCTGATGGAGCTGGGTCACAGGAGGTTTAACAAATAGCCCAGAAAAGGTGGCAAATATTTTGCCCAAGTTTCTGAGCTTTCATAAGCTAATCCAAACCAACTTTACAAAACTCTAGGACTTCACCACAGTTCAACTTCAGACACTTTATGCACATCTACAAGCACACCCAGGTTCACATGGTCCTCCTCTTTCAGGGTCAGCCCCCAGCAAGACTTTAAAAAATGAACTCACCCCCCGCTTTTCCTCTAGAGAGCTGTTCTCCAGTCCCTTACCTGGACAACGGGGTGGCCTCCGGTCGGCGCCTTGACGGCCCCTCGGCTTCCCTCCGTCTCGTAGTGCGCCCGGTGGTGCGGCTTCGGCTGTACCTCGATCCGCAGCTCGTAGGAGCCAGACTGGCTGGAGAGCGGCCACTCGAGGGGCGGCAGCGACTGGACGGGCAAACTGGGCAGAGAGAGACCACACCAGCTGAAACTCTTTAGCACTTTGTTTCTCAAAGCCCTGATCCTTTTTTCCTCTATGTACCCCACCGGGGCTGCTCTCACTGAAACATTTAGGAGTCTGCTATTAATTGCAATGAGAATATGCTGTCCTGCTCACGTTTGATCACAAACTCTGCTGAACTTCAGGATGAACACAATAATTTCTGTGGGCCCATCTCCTTGCAGGAGAGAACAGAATATTTCTATTTCTTAAACAGAAATATCTGTAGCAGTTATATTTTTGCAAAGATCCCTCTCTTTTATCTAGCTTTTGCTGTGCATCTTAAACTTTGATCACAGAACATATATTGTGAAATATTAACTCCATTTACCATTACTTACCAGTTGCGTAAATAATATTTATAATTTCCATAAATACTAAAATGCACACAAATAAAACGCTAAATATTTTTACCTGATACTAGTTTTCCTGTTATCAAAATACGCAAGGGTTTATAACATGAAATCAATACACTGAAATGTACAACTAGAGCTTGCACTGGATTTTAAACAACTCTCATTTTGTTAGTACAAACTGCTGCCACGACCCAGCTAACAAGCCAAGGCAAGTCACAGCCCCTGTTCTCTCACTCGCAATCTGCGTTCAGCAGGTCGGGAGCAGCACGGGATAACGTCAGCGTGGGGACAACCTTGCTGCCGAGCGGGATGGCAGGGCTGACAGGGTGCCAGTGGTGACTGCAAGTGGAGTCACACGTTTGGCAGCCTCCGTCCTGGCAGATACGCACCGCTCAGGGTGCAGACCTGCGTGCCGCCAGCGCCAGACAACGGAGGGAGTTGATGAGGGTAGTGCCAACGACTGAGATTTGGGTTAAACGACAATTAACAAATTAACAACCAACAATAAGTCACTTGGGGTTGACCAAATGCTCAGACTGACTTGGAGCAGCGTGCTCTATTTTGAATCAGGAAATATTTAAAGCATTTTCATCCTTGACGGAAATTTGTAATTGAGACATTCCCTGAATTTAGAAGGGCAATCAAACCATTTTCTTTAAAAGCAGCAGGATGGAACGAGAGTGTTTAGCCTTTGTCAAAGGCTGTTTGCAATCTGCTTTTTAGACAAATAATTTGGAAACTTGAATTTGTCATGTGCTGTGCTACCAATGAACCACTTTGATGATGTTTCTTCCAAACCCGGATTTTTTCACCTCTCGGAATCATAATGGATTGTGCTCCCATTAACCAGTGCTGTCCCTGAGCGCTTAGCTCTGGTCTGCAGCAGGATCTGCCCAAGGAAACGCTCCCTAGGGATCACTACGCATGCCAGAGGGCATCGCGCCATGAGAAAACACACAACCACAAGAAGCGTTACATACCTGCAGATAGGTATTGCAGGCACCAGTTGCTTTGTCCAGGATGGAGGTACCAACAAAATTGATTCTGGGGCTGAGTTTCTCCTGTCCTCCTGCTCACAAGGCCCATGGAAGTCAACAGTCTGAAAGACGTGACATGGAATGCTGTTTTTGTGGGAAGGCATTGATGAAGGATCAGGGCTGGTTTTCCAAATTTTCGTGGGAACACCACAGGAAGGATCCGTAGGAAGGCTGTTCATAGCATCCATGGAAAGAGAAGCGCTGGGCAACTGCGTGTAAGTAACTGAAGAGTTGTCTTCTCTCAAGGGGATGCGAGGAGAGGATTGTGGAGAGGGGGTCCTTGACTGTCGTGGAGAAGTGGAAGGCAGCTGAGTACTGTAGAGCTCAGTGCAAGAGTACCTCCGTTTTGCACCTGGTGATGAAGACCTTGAGTTGGGACAGGGTGATGGTGAATGTCGTCCCAAGCAGGTTTCCTCCGTGATGCTTGTTCGTGGTGACATTATTGGAGAGGTTCTAGGAGAATAATGAGTATGGATGTTTTGAAACTGTGGACAAAGGTCATCACTAGGACCATTATTTGGTGAAACACATGGTGACGTGCAAGGAGATACATTTGTCTCTGAAATGAAACTTGCAGAGGAGCCGCTACTAGCTGGGCTCAGACACAGTGGTTCTCTGTAGCCCTCAAAGCCAGGGACAGGCAGGGTAACCCTTGGGCTAGTGGTAGCTGAGTTTGACTGATGTTCTACCAAAAGAACATCTGTGTCTCTGCTGCGGAAGGGACCCCCTGAATGAATCAGTTCATGATATGGAGTAATTTCAATCCTAGGGCTCGGAGCAGAGGCCCCTGCAGCGTTGGCAGGGTGTGTAGGTGTTGTCCCTATGCTATCTGGCTGTCCATATCTGCCCATGGGATCTGCAGAAAGGCTAGAAAAAGGCAGGGGGCATGGCTTGAGGCCACAGTCCAAGACATCATGAGCGTATGTAACTCCAGAGGGTGGGCTGTTGGTTTTATGTGGAGTCGGTTCTTCTGGAAAAAGAAGGGTCTCTTTAAGACTATAAATATTATTACAGAAGCTGAGCAATCATGGATTTAAAAAAATGCATATTTATAAACTGATTGTGATCTGATATTAGGTAAATATTTGTTTAATTCTTTTTAACTGCAATTAATGCTTGTGAAAAGTACTGGATTAACAGCCAGGGAAGCTCAAGTGCTCAGAGCAGATGCAGCATGGACAGAAGCACTGCAAACACCTCCACACTGCCCGGCCGGGCTCCCTCTACCTGAGCCCTGAGCTAGAGGGATCACCTGGAAGGGTCAGCAACACGTCAGCCTCTCCGCCCGTTTCACTGCTGGCCTTCCTACTCTTTCTGCCAAATACACCCCTTAGCGCCAATTGGGGTGTTGTGACTTTGGTCAGCTTTTGTCAACCAGGAGCTGGACTGAGACCATCACGTCACAAAACCACTTCCAAATAGGTCTACGTAAAGCCAAAAGGTTGAGGAACAGCTTTTGGTGAAGGGAGAAAAACCTTTCTCATACAGCAAAGTCCAGCCAGAAGAGGCTTCAGGAAACCAAAGCTGAGCTCAAGCTCTTAAATTAAACAGTCCATTCTGTGTGATGATTTGTTTGGCTCCATATCATGTCAACAAGTTTTGGTGACAGGTTTCACATGAGAAAGCACCAGATGATCAGAAACACATTCACAAATATTTGTTAGAAAAGAGAGAGAGAGAGAGAAAGGATCCAGCCCCATGTTTACAGGCAATCACTTTCCAATTTCAGCTCAAGGAACGTTTTGGCCAGAGAGGGATTATAAAATACACAATAACGGGTAAGTGTTCAGTGCAACCCTCTCTCCTGGTGCAAAAAATCCTCAATTTCCAGAGATTCTCAGTCTTGCAAACTGTCCCCATGTTGCAGAGTACAGGGATGCTTCTAGGCAATACAGAATTCCCATTGGCATCGCTGAGCCCAGTTCTGGTCTCGTTCCAGCACCCCATCGGGTGCTTAATGCCAGCAGCATCCGAGAGAGCAGAGTCATGCCAAGTATCCCCAGGACAGACTGCTCAACGTACATCAGCTCCTGCAGCTTCCCCAGCCTGGGAGCTGAACATTTGTCATTACACAAAAGCATGCAAAATATTATCAGGATTTTTATATGTTTTTAAAGATTTAAATGTATCCAGCAGGAAATACCTGAAAAAGCTCCACAGTTTGAGATTAATTCACACTGTCTCCTCACCCTTGGGCACAGATCAGTATGTGTCATAGGCGAAGAGGGTTGCATTTAAATATTTAAATTAACTGTTCCAGCATTTTCTCCAACTCCTACACTACATGAGGCAGCATTTCCCATGAGCAAATAATATTGTACATAAAGCCAGGTAGGAGCTGACTGCGCTTTCTGCAAAAGTAGCAAGAGATCATAGTGAAACTTTTGCACGCAGAGAGGTTGTGATTTAATTTCAGGGGTTTCTGTTCATTTTCAGTTTTAAACGCTTCTTAGTGTAAAAGCAAAATCCTCCACTGATTTTTTACTACTACTTTTTGTGCTCAATGTTTTGCACAACCTGGAGAAAACTCCACAAAAAGAAAAAACGTAGCAGGAACTGCTGAGCCTTTGTGTTTAGCGGGAAACCCCGACCAGCCGACCAAACAAACCAGCACACAGAAAGTCTATGTGACGGGATGGGAGATGACTGGGAGAGTCCAGCTTGCAGATTTCTTAAGGTTCCCTCTGGCTTTTAATCCCAGCACACAGCTGTTTTGGGGATGGGAAAACAGCAACGAGTAACTGAATTTTGAGCCGAACATATTTTTAGCATCGTTGATCTCAGATATCAGAGCTTTGGCATTCACAGGAATAGCGTGTCATTCACATCACTCAAACTCTGACGCATCAAGCCTAGATATTGATGCTACGATTCACTTTGAATAAAAATCATCACTCCTCCGGACTCAACAGAGCAACACACCCCTCTGCAGTCACACAAAACATCACTCCCACCGCTTTCAGAAGAATCATTCCCGTTTAAGTTGATGCAAGAGAGCAAAATCAGCACCAAGCAGAGCGAGGCTTGACGCCAGGACGTGAGGCAGGATTCGTACAGTGATCAGCAATCGCAGAAAAGCTCTCCAGGCTGAACAGCTTCACAACAAGGAACAGGCGACCGTTTCAGTTCCCCATTCAACACACCTACAGTGAGAGCTGCCCCGCCGTACACATTAAACTGTGTTATCTGGGCCAGATACACAGACAACAGGTAAAAAATTACAACTCCTCACAACACATGTTGAGCAGCAAAGCTGGCATGTATAGATGTGTGTTGAGGGGTATGGGGAAAGCAAACATATATTTGTATGTGAATGTGTAATTTTTAAAGTCTTCTGAAAAACAAATACACACCACCACCCACACTTTCCGCCTATTAAAAATTGGGCTTTCGATAACCCAAGTTTTCTTTGCTTTTCTCTGAAATATTGTGTTTAAACAAGCACTTTCATCCTTGGTATTCTCCCTCCAAAAGGATCCATGTTCCAGATATTAATAACAACACTCACACACAAAAACAAGCTGCAACATGCCCTTGCCTCCATATAGGACTCTCGCAGAGCACTCCCCTGCAGTGCTTTACGGGCCGTGCAAACCGGGATTGCTCACCCAGCGCTCACAGGCAGCAAGCGAGGCAGGCGCCCTTTGCCAAGCAGACAACACCCACAGCCTTCCGTAGAGCAAAAATATTTAGTTTCCCCCCACATGGCAAATTATCAATAAAGCAGGCAGCAACACAGGAATGTGGGCAAGACTGCAGACAAGAAAACCTCGGCTCGTTTGAAGAGTGCCTGGGGAACCGCGCCAGGTAGAGATGCCCAGAGGCTGAGGCTGCGTCTCGGGCAGGAGAGAGGCTGCCGGCCCTGACTCATCGGCACGGCTTCGTCAGGACCCGGGGCTTGGGGGGTTTGGGGAGATCTCCTGACCGAGTCCCAGCCCTGCATAACTTCAGAGGTACAATGAAATCACTGTCCTGGGTGCTATTGCCCACGCCTGTGACTCCACGGTCTGTTGCCATGGAAATGCCGGCGATGCTACCACGCAAGGCTCTGACCTCACCGGGGGAGGGAAGAGGGGCAGTTGGGTGAAGCAGCAAGCGCTGCCCTCCGGAAGTAAACAGCTCTTCCATCGAAATCAGGAGACATTCTGCTTTTTGCTTCAGTAGGAGGGGACTGGCTCCCCCGCTCCTGGCCAACTCGGCTAAGGCAGGCTGGGGTTTGGAATCCACTCGAGGAAGGGACAGACCCGAGCCAACATCCCAGCTTCCCCAGGCGAGCACCACGGGAGGCTGGTTTTGTAAACAATGTCAAGCTCCTGCCTTTGAGAGGGGCAGTGGGGGACGAGGAGAGGTTGCTCCCCAGCAGCCCAGCTGCTTTCTCTCTGCATTTGCACAGACCAGCAGGAACGTGGAGCAGTCCAGGGCACGGGAACAGCTCCAGGCAGATGGCCCCAGCAATACCCACGCTTCTTCCTGAGCTGCCAAGGTGAGCTTGGTTAGGGTGGCAGGATCTGAGGACAGCAAACCTGACGCTGCTGGCCCTCTGCCACACTGGAGACGGCAGGAAGCAGCCCTGCAGCCCACCAGCTGGGCTGCCCAAGGAGGTGAGAGGACATTGCACCCCCTTACAAGAGAATAATTATGTGACGGATCCACCTAGCAAAGGTGTTTTTCAATATCTGAAGCAGCTTTGAAACCTTTGTGCAGATGCCCCAGAGGTACAGCTTTGCACCCAAGGTTGTGCCGGCTTCAAGGGTTCATCTGTCCCTGATTATTGCATCCCAGAACACAGACTGAAATACTCCTGCAAAGGACTGTCCTCTCCACTGCTTTTCTGATGGACATCTCGGCAAGCAGTACAGCAGTTTCAGCACAGCTCCTCCGACACCCCTCTGCATGTGCAGTTTCAGTGCTTCCCACCTCCCTTCACTCGAGCATTTCCCAGCCTGAGATTTCACTGCTACGTCATCCTCTGATTCAGTACCAAAAGATCCTTCTTGTTTGAAAGGGGGTTAAAAGGAAGTGAGCTTCGCACTCAGACAACACTAGCACCTCCTCACGTTCTCAGTCAGCGTTACTGTCAGCCAACAGCCTACTCCCCTGTGTCACCCAAGGCTCACGACAAGGGAAGTCCTACCTCCAAGTCCCCTAGGATCCCACCCAAACTGCCTCCAAGCTGCCAGCTCTTATTTCCCCCTTTTTTCCATAGCCTTTACCCAGCCACTAGTTCACTATACCATCTCTCCTCTTCCCACAATAGGGAATGGAAGCAGGACTCTGCATCCTACCCTATTGTAAACAAATGGCAAACCAGCTCCTATAGACAGACTCATGAATGCTGCAGGCAGCTCCACCAGCCATCTGGTGGCCGGGCAGCCTCCCCAGACACCTTCAGGACTGCCCTTAGTACTGATTAGCTAGAGGAGTTAAAACACAGGTGAAAATGATCAACGGATTTAAGTTTCAAAGGACTTAACCCTTGATTTAAGAAACTCCTTTTCACACACCTCTGAAAGGCAGAAAGGAAAATCCACACCGGGTCCTGCTGGGCTCCAGAGATTTCCCAAGCTGGATAGGACGCACACCAGTGTGTGCACACATGGCTTTGCAAGGGCCCACCCTCTGCTGTTTTTAAACAAGGTAGTAACTTCAAAGCCATTCAGTCAGCCAAATGTGACCTTGCCAATTAGCACAAAATTAAGGAATAACAGATCACCCGAGCAACTGCATTCCCCCATGGGTTTGTACAAATCATCATCTAGGAAAAGCTAAAGATAGCCGCGTGCGGGACAAGGGAGCCAAGGGAGGGCACGGGGAGAACTTCAGTTCTGACTTCACATCCGTTTGCTGCAGTGCAGCTCCTGGGATTTAAATGGAGTTCCTTATTTGCATAAGTAAAAGAGTCTGAATTTTTACAAATAATTTGCTTATTGTCATTGGAAGGGGCCAGTCCAGAGCTTTTTTGCATTTTTCAAAAGCCGAGTCGTCTGTTATTTACACTAGCTGCTTGGAAGCTCAAAGTGAAAGTTGGTTTCCTGAGTGAAATCTGGTATTCTCTGTTACATGTGCATATTTGTTTCTTTACTGCAGGGCTGCCGCTGAACACTGCCTCCTGTGTTACTGAGCCAGTCACCAGGACTGAGCCGCAAGCATTTTTTTTTTCGTTTTAATAGCTTTGTACTGGGAAGAAAAAGAAGGAACCAGGCAAATTATGCAGGGCTTGACACCTACAAGGCGTGGCAATGTCCCTGAGAGCCTGTCTACATACAAACAAGCATTTAGAGGAATATTAATATTTATAGATGCTCCCTGCTTCCTCTCTCCATATTATACATACGTAGACCTTGTAGATTCATATCACCAGATGCAATGTAAGAGTCTGCTGAGCTACAGCAAAGGCTTGAGCCTACGAGAAAATACCCTTTCCCATTTGCATTCTCACCTGCTGTCTTGGGGCAGGATTTTGTCTAGAATCTTATTTAAAGATGGGTTTTGTTTGGATTTTAAGTTTCAAAACACCCCTCAGAGGATCAGTTCTCGGAAGGGTTAACCTCAAATATTAAGTTACGTGGCAGCTTTACCCCTCAGTGGTTCATCACACAGTGAACACAGAACAAAAATACATGAAGTGAGCTGCCAAAGCAGAGAAGTTGTCTGGCTTTTCAGTATTTTGTCTCTCATAGTGACCAACAACAGGTATTATGGAATAAGACACAAAGCAGTTATCAGAACTTACTCATCTGGGATTCCTATTTGTAGGAACTAGTTCAAATGCCCATTGACTTTCTGTCAATCTTCTCCACTGAGAAACAAGGATATTCAGCACCTTTCAAGTCTAAAATAAGCTAAAACTTAGGATACCACTAGCAATACCTCCACATGTATCCCTCAAGGGAATGCATCTAACACATTTTTTTAAAAGGAGACAGAAAACATCTTCAATGCCCAAGTGAAATCACAGTTTCAACCTGACAGTGCAGGACACCCCCTTTGCCCAAACTTCCCAAAGCCTGTTCACCTGGGCACATCTCTGAGTTCAGCCTGCTGAAGGCAGATGTTTCTGGTTTGCAAATGCTGAGAAGACGACAGCTAAATAAAGCCTGGCAAGTAAGGGTAAAAGTAAAAGGCACATGGAAAATGGCACTTTGTACAGAACTCCTGCTTTTCGAAATGGTTGGCTTAGGGAGGAATATCTAATATTAATAATATTGACCGTAGGATTTTTATTTACCCTTTTTCCCCCTGTCGCTTTTATAGCAGTCCATGTTTCTGTTGTCTCAGGCACACATAAGCACTACCGAATGCCAACCGCTTTCAGTAAGGACGTTTCTGGCATTTCCATGGAAACAAGTTGTGATATAGATCCTACTTTTAAAACACAAGCTTAGGTGGATACTGTCAAATCCCAACCATTTAAAAAATCATTTATCAGAAATAAGCTTTCATCCCAATCCATTCCTAGAGCCCCAAATTTACATTTTTTCCCTAAAAAAATTTTCAAAAAATTTTTAAAAATCACTTTTAGCTTGTTTACAGAGATTTGTTATTATAGGACTTGTCGTGAGCGGCGGGTGGAGCAGGCCAGACTCTGAGGAAACCAGAGCCTCTTTCAGACAGGCTTTGAATGTAGGAACCAGACCGAAGTGCTGGGATCCACAGACACTCCTATGGTTTTGGTTCCATTTTGAATCCTCCACTGAAAAGGACTTGTTTTCCCAACTGCAGTTCAGACGAGGCCAGAATCGCGCATGAACAACGAGCATCATTTACCACCGGCATGTGGATAAAGCCTTTTCTCAAAATTTGAACATTTTCTGGTCTCGTGTAAACATGCTTTAATCTTTTGTACATTAAAGGTCACGGATGTATACTGGATTGCTTACAGACTCTAGCTGGTGTCTTTTCAAAGCGAGGGAGAATGTTCTCCAGATTACAATGCTAGTATATAGGGTTGTGATCTTTTTTTTTTTATGCTAATGATTTCCATCTTTGGAACAAACAAAATTACTACTAATTATGGTTTCCAGTCACTCAAATGTGGATAAAGCAGGCTCAAGAAGGAAGTTACTTCTACTACAAGCATACACTGCTCTGCATTTATGTGGTTTGAAGATTAAACTTTCTACCCCCCACCTACGTACTATTATATTCTGTGGAACTTCCCACTTAAGGCTTCACAGCAGTACTCTCTACTATAAAGATGTGAAAAACCCCAGCATGTGAAGCTTTCACTGAGATTTAATGTATTTTCATTAAAATCACTGACCTCTCCCCATCGTGGATTTATTTTAGCATGGTTTGATCTACATTAAGCCTTGAAAGAAAATTCAGCTTTGTACATTTGATGACACTAACCATCCTCACTCAGCTTTGATGCTGGTGCACATCTGTATATTTAAACAAGTAAACAAAGAATAAAACTCAGTAACAACGCTCAATTTTGCTCACGATACCACAACTCAGGCCTAACAGGTCTCCTTCTCCTGCACTGTCCCCTAGGAACACAACATCTCTTTCTTCAAATGCCCTAGAGAAATACCACCTCTCAGCTCTGCAGAATCAAAACAAATGTATCTTAGAAACAATATCCCAGCAATTCTTTCCTCTGGGTCCTGTCTCTTTCGGCTTTGTCTGGTTTACACAAATCTGTATTTTACGGGATAGGAAGTATCGCTTTTTAATATCAACAGATAGAATTATCATTTAGAAAGTCAGGGAACACTTGTCATAGTGCTTTAGTATCACAGACTTGCATAAACTCAGAAAAGTAGGAGAACAGTCTGCAAATCTTTTTTTTTTTTTATTTTAACTTAAGCTTATGGTGTTTGGACCTAAACTGGAACCTAGATCTCCCCAGCTCCTTGCCATCCAAGCAGGAGGGTCAGACTCATCGCAGGTAACTAACTCCTTGGGGCTCCTAGACCCGGTGCTCAAGCGGCCTTTTTGAGTTTCCAGAACACCCTCTACCATGATGACGATGGTCCCAAGGAGACCAACCGAGCTGAGGTCTTCTGCTTCGTCTTTCACAGCTGCGCTCTCATACCCGGGTGCACAACTTTGTAAATAATAGGAAGGTCCCACGGCCGCTTTCAGATCCTCCATCACCAGATGGGGACCGAGACACTTGCCGCCAGTGACAGCGACCGTTCGCAAGCGCCTGCTGGCTAAAGCAGCTCCGCAAAACCCGAGAAGCCCAGCCCTGCGCCCAGCCCGGCAAGCAGCACGCCGCTCGGCGTCCACCGCCACGCCGGTCCCGGCCAGTCAGAGCGGGGCACACGCCCCGCTGCAGACCCAGCGAGGGGCCCCGCCGGGGCTGGCCCCGGGCAGGGCAGGGGCCCGGCAGCACGCCGGGTCTCCACCGCCCTCCGAGGGGCTGCCGGAGGGCGCAGGCAGCGCCCGGCCCGCTCCCCGGAGCCCCTCGGTCCGGCAGAGGCGGCCCCGCCGCCCCGTCGGGGCGCGGCACCGGCTCCTCCTGCGGCGGCTCCTCACCAACCTTCAATCGGCTTCAGGTAGTCGTAGTCGAAGAGGATGGAGAAGTCAAACTCCTCCTGCGGGCTGCCCTCCCGGGCCGGGCCGGGGCCCTGCCCGGGGCCCCCCTCCTGCGGGTCGGGCTCCGGAGCCTGGGCGGCGGCGCTCATCGCGGCCAGAGCCCGCCTGGCAGCGGCGGGGCGGGAGCGGAGGCTCGCCCGGGGCTGGCCGGCTGCCGAAAGGGGCCCGAAGTGCGATAACCGCCGCGAAACCCGTCGGTATCCTTCCGAGCGCAAGCAGAGAGGAGTTGAGGGAGGGGAAAAAAAGAAGGGGGGGAACAAGCAAAAAGCTCTCCCGGGGGTCGCTGAGGCGGGCGCGGCTGCCCCCGACGGCGGGGGATGCGGGCGGCGAGCCCGGCGGCGGCACACGAGGACGATTGGCGCGACGAGCGGTGGCAGCTTCCTGCTCCGAGCAGCCACCTGCCGCCGGGGCCGCCCCCGGGGAGGAGGAGCCCGGCCCGGCCCGGCCCGGCCCGGCCCGGCGCGCACCGCACCGCACCGCATCGGCCCCGCGGCGGGGCCGCAGCCCCGGGGGAGAGGGGGGTCCCTCCGGGGGAGATGCCTGCAGGCGTCGTGGTGGGAGACCGGAGGAGAGGGGCCTGGGCAGGAGGGGAAGGGGAGCGGACCAGGGAAAAGCAAAGCTGCGAGGGAAGTAATGGCCTCGCACGGGGATGGGGGCCTCCAGAAACCCCATTCGGTGAGCCGTCTCTGCCCTGTTACCCTAGGTTGAGCATGACTTGCTGTCTTGCACGCAGCCTCCTCCTCCCCAGCAGTCAGGCCCCTTTCTGTTGAGGTTTCCAGGGTCTCCGGCAGCTCCAGGTAGCCCAGGTCCTGTCCTTGCCTTCTCCAGGCTTCGCACGTCCTATGCCACATGCTCCTGCAGCTCCCATCCCAGGCTGCTGCTAAGGCAGCAGCAGACAGGTTTCTGGGTGCGACTCGTTCTGTAATCACAGGCTGACCTCTCTTAACTGGAGCACCTTCAGAAACATCAAGTCCATCATGCACAAGGCCTCTGTTCTCCTCCTGCCTTGCTCACAAACAGTGTTTCACAGAATGGGCTCTTGCTGCGTTCCCTGCTGACCACACTGCTGGTGCTGCCAGCTTCCCCAGGTACCCTCGGCCACCTTTGCCACATTGACTCTATTCATCAACATCTTCCCCAGGCCCTTCACAGGGTGCTGGTCGCTGCCTCCCAACAGCCTTCTACCCCTCCAATGGCTGCTACAACCAGCAATGACTTCACTCGTGGGTAACTGGAGATCCTAAATTTGTGTGTTCAGAACATCTGTGGTCAGAAGACTCTGTTCCCTCGCTTACCTGTTTGTATGGTCCCCTTTATTAGTGTATGGATGGCTGTCACCGGGTCTGTGAGTTTGAAAAGTGCTCTTAGTCTGTAGACAGGGAGGGAAGGCAAAGGCAGAGGGACCGAGATCATTAAAAAAGTATTTTGGTGTTTACTTCAACTTGTTTTTCTTTGCTAAGCCTGTTAGCACGACAGGACTAACTACATTACAGATCTGACCCTAAGTTACTTGTCTAAGGTCACAGAAAGTCTGTTTCATAGCACACATGAACCAGAATCTCTACGTTTAGGCTCATACCCTGTCACCTTTATCATTAATGTGGCCAACCAAGTAATGACAAATCACCTTCTCATCACACCCTTTTGCTCCATCCTTTGCCGGTCCAGAGTGCAAGAACTGGGACTTTTCCTGTGCTTTGAAATGAGTTTCTACATTGAGCTTCTGAAGAACCCCAGCAGCGAGCTCTGTACCAGCTGGTCACCCCGCAGCAGCTACTGGGAGGCGTTGGAGGCACCTATTGGTGAGCAGAAACACTGCACAGCGCTTCGGGGTGGGAAAGGGGAGCAAGGGGAACGGCAAAAACTGCTGTGGTGGCTGCCTGAAGGCAGGAGGGGAGCAATCAGACTGGAATTAGGCCTTCATGGCATTAATTTGTTGCTGGAAAGTGCCAAGGGATAGAGAAACCAGAGCTGCAGAAAGGGCAGGTGATCCTGCAGATGGGATGTGCCGGAGTTTTTACTGAGGTATTTACAGAAGGAGATGGTTAGCCGGACATACCGGGAACCCTACTGCTGTATTCGCTCTATATATTTCCCACTGGAGTGCAATTTAAATGGAGAGGGAAAAGCCATTATTCTGTATTCACAGCCACTAGATTAATGAGTGATTTCACTGCAGTCAATGCCATACTTTAACTCAGCAGAGACTAAAAGGACAATATTTTTTCTCATTAATGCATAATATACATAGTAACACAATAGCTTCCTTGGACTAAACTATGTGAACTTTCTCCTGCACATGCTGCCAAAACAACCAGGAATGGCGCTTTGCTGGGTTTCCACATGGTCAGCACACAGCCCTGGGTGCGCGTGCACGCACGTGTGTAAGCGGTGTGAAAGGGTCACAGGCTGCCTGTCTCCCCTTGTGCAACACGATGCTGCTGCCTGACCCGATGTGGCTCCTTGCTTGGTGCAGGGACCGCTGAAGCCTATTTTGAAATGGATCCAGCACTTGCTCTGTGGTTGAGCTAGAGACCACAGTTAAAGTCTACTTCATCTGCTGCAGCGATTCTTAATACTACATGAGGCGCTCGCTCTCTGTAGTTTCGTAGTGTCTGGTTCGGCCAGAGACAGGGCTCTGCTGCCGCCGGGCACAGATGGGGAAGCCAGAGCAGCCAGTGATTAGCGGTCTTGGCTACCGGCATTCAGAAATGAGGCCACCCCAGAAAGCTGCAGATGGGGTTGAGCTCTTACCCTCAGGAACGTGCGTGGGGAACGGAGGCTGCCGGCCCTTGGGGAACACATGCTGCTCTGTCTGAGGGCTTGATTCGTTCTGAATTGTTTAAATGTGAAGAAAACATATATTAAATTGGACTATTTATATATCTGTTCTGAAATTATGCTTACCGTTTGCTGGAGCGCTAGCCTTTTATCATTGGACTTTCTATTTAAAATTCATTAGAAAAACCAAATATACTTGCTGATCTTGGCTTAGCACTAAAGAGAGCTGTCATCCTTGCAGCTAACAACACATGGAGCACGATTGGATAGCATCATTTGTATTAGCCACAAAAAGAAAAGACATGAACAATAACATTGGCCTTTTTAAGTAAGATATGGGTGATTGGCAGGAGAGCATGGGGAAACGACCCCAACTTCTGCTACATCTTTATCCGATCCCTTATTCCTAGCTCGCCTGCAATCCATTAAGCATGTGAAGTTTCAAACTTATCCTCAGCTACTCCTAGAATTAGTAATACTCCACAAATGGAAAATGTACCTTTTGCTTTCCAAGATGACCATGTCATCCGAAATAGTTTCACTGCTAATACGTGTAATCGTAAATTCTGACACTGGCGAGGAATTAGGGTGACAAGACAGCAATGAGAAAAGTGTTAGAGAAATGTAGGAATTAGCTCAGCTTATAGGATTCAACTCTTTTGCCCAGTGGACAACTGGACAGATGTCAAGGAGCGATAGCCACCGGGCATACAATGGACTGGATTCCCCCTGCTCCCTTCTGCAGCTCACAGGGCACGTAAGGACATTGGTCCCATATGACCTCTGCGGCATAACGTATAGGAATAACAGTTTCCGCAGGCTTTGAGTGCACAGAGGTGTGAGTTATAATGCTATATTCTGTGGGCTGTGTTGGAACCTACCAGTGTGTTACTTTGAGCAGAAATGGTGCAAATCTACAAAATATAGATCTAGCCTAAATATTAGAGATGCGTGAAACCATTACTAGGTGCAACCAGCTGCAGAATTCAGCTCTAGTGACAGCTGTAGTTTTTGGAGCCCTCCAAGGGCTGAGCGTAGTTTAGTTTAGACCCAAAACATGCTCTCGAGCCAACAATGAAAATAAAACATTATAAATTGTTTAAGTTTTAGCTGTTATAACTACATAACTGACAGATACTGCCCACGGTCTGTCATTAATAATTAGCGATGAAGAAAAGGCAGGGAAACTACTAGACTTGGACTGTGGACTCTTCAGCTCAATCCATACACTCAGAAAAAGCATCCAGCCACTCCAAATCAAAGGAAAAACCCAAACAACGTGACGAACACTTCCCAATGCTTGTTTTCCATTTGTGCTGGAGTGAAAGGCTGGAATACGGTGTCCAAAGACCAGAAATACTAGTTGGTTTCCCTAAATCTCATTTTTTTTCATATCAGAAACACTTCCTTTCTACAAGGATCCTCCATTTATTTCTCCTGTTACCACTATCAAAAGGCCAACATGGCCACAACCCCCGGCCGCTGGTCACAACTCCACTTGGGCTCACAGCACCCACCTTAGCGATCTGGGAGTCAGCATTAACTCCTATTTTTTTTCTGTAAAGCTGTTTTCATGAGCCAAAAAGGTGTTTGAAGAACTTAAGCAAAGTCTGTCCTTGGCAGCATTAACAAAAATTACAGCCACGTATACTTGCAGCAGGCTCTGCACAGAGCAGAACTGGAAATACATTGTGCTGCCATTTCAGGGAACTGGAGAATGGAAGGAGGCCTTTTCCACATAGTTGGATCAGTGCTTGCCTTTGGCAGGGTTTTGCTTTAATAAACTTTAAAAGTATGTGAATACTGGACTACCTAGGTACTAGGGGACAAGGAATCCAAAAACAAAGCTAAGAAAGAGTAGTTTCTAGTGTAATATAAACTATGATTTAAAAAGTACTTAACATATTTTTCAGTGGTGAAATTTACTGCAGATCTAATTTATCATTTACTATTTTCAGTTTCTACTTATACCATTCCATTGTATTCCCTGTACCAGTAACTTCACTAATACAAGTGATCAGATGATGCTCCGAGCGGAAGAAAGTTTTAGATGTTTAGTCTCAGAAATACGGTGACTGTGCTAATTATTACATGGCCCACGTTACATAATTTACACTAGATCTGTAACACTGTAGTACCCTCATATTAAACGTTTTAAAAGAAAAAGAGGTAAAGTGGATTAAAAATGCTGCACGTCTATTTAGCAGCTAAAACCCAAAGAAAATACGAGTCAATGCTGTCTTAAAAATCTAAGCGTTCTAATGGTGTATGTGGCAGGCATTAGAAATTTAACAGGCAACTAAAACTTGCACATGGACTTAATCCAAGCTCTTTAAAATGAGCTCAGACTGTGAGTGACTAGTTGCTTGGTCTGGAGTGTGGGGAGTGCTATTAGAGGGAAAAAAAGAGAGAGAGAGATATTCTGGTACTTCCTTTGAGAGACACACATGCACACATGCTACTATTCAATTTTGGGGTCAGGTTGAGTCAGAGATATTACCCCCCAATTTTAGGCTTAAAGTGGTTTGGCAAGAAAGGACAATGGAAAAATTGCTCATATCTCCATGTTCCCATTAAGTTCTGAAGTCTGCTGTGCAAACCAAAGGAATGCACATATCATAGTTTAAAAAAAATAGATTAAGCCAGTAGTGGAAAAGAAGTTCTAGGATATTATTATCCTTGGCTATTTTCAAAAAATGAATGATGAAACATTTCAGCTAGAATATCTATTGGAATGTTATAAAAGAGTGCTCCAATTATGTCAGTGTCCCATCTGTGAATGTCATTCCTGCCCTGTACGAAAGACTCTGAAATCATTTGCTGACTGTTAGCTGGTGTAGCTGTGTCCCGCAGGGCAGGCTTACAGATAGAAAGGGGCTACCTCGAGTGACGGAGCATTAACAGATGCGGGACAACAAGATGGCACAGGGGCTCATGGTCACCTGATGAAAATCTCTGCTGTGGTAGTGTCTTGCTGACACTCGCAGAAGCACAGCTCAGGGAGCAAAGCTACTGAAGCATCTTTTTGCTAGCAGGCTGCTAGGCTATGCAAAGTCTTCATTCCCCATTCTGAGCCCGCCCTAATCATAAAAGGGGGCTAGGGCCTAAAATTATTAACACATCATCGTTTACACACCCTACATTAATGAGGCTCTTGCACTTTGTTGTGGGTGCCGAAATCCTCCCAAAGCCAGAGACTGATCCCAAAAGTGCCATGTGCTATTAACCCCTAGCAGTTTCATGCAACTCTTTCTTTGTGGCAAGGTTGGGAGCAGGCTTGTGACACGAAGGTGAGTCAGTGCCAGGGTCTGCTCCCATCGCTCCTATGCCACTGGCAAGAGCAAGCATTTTGCATAAGGGAAAAATACATGCTGGGGCCCAGGAGCATACTCCCTCTGGAGCATCTCTGGGCTTTGTCGTGCAACTGACTGCACTGCTCATCTGGCTACTGTAGTCTCAAATATTTGATCTGGAAAAAAAAAAAAGAAAAATCAGTGCCTTTCATTTTGGTCTGTGACTGGAGGGCTCTGGGGAACATCTACTCTGGGGAAAGCAGAGCTGCATAGCAATGGAATGAGTTGTGGTAGCTGCCATTGGAGTGCTGCCTGGTAGCTGCCATTGGAGTGCTGCCTTGTGCTTTGATCCACTGCTATCCTATAGCAGGTGAGAGCGGGACCTTGCCAGCACTGAGAAGAGCAAGAAGTCTCCTATCTTTCCCTTTCCTGCTCTCTCTGCAGGAAAATAACTTCTCCGGGGTGTTGTGAGAGTGACTAAGAGCAATTGAAGCACTCAGGAGAGAGGGAGTTTTGTCTGGAGAAAGCCGAGGATACACGAGGCAGGGCAATGGCCTGATCCTAAGGCGGTATAAAGCCACTCAGAGTCGTTCTATTGGCTTGTCCGGGAGTTGGAGCTCTCGGATGATCCCCTTCGGGTGTACGTGTTAACGAGTGTGTTTTGGCAGGTGCCTGGGGAGCTTGCTACGACAGGAGAAAACAAATAGCCGCTACTAAGGGCCCTTCAGACGAAGCCCTGCGATACCCGCCTCATCCCCCCCCCAGCCCGCGTACCCCCTCCGCCGGCCCCGGGAGCGCCGGGCGGCTCTGAGTCAGCGGCCGAGCGGCGGTGCCAGCGCTGGCGGCGGGGCGGGGAGCGGAGCGCGGCGGGCAGGCTCGGCGGCTGCTCGGCGCTGGCCGGCCGGAGGGCGGGGGGAACCTAAAATGGAGCGAGTCGATGGAAAAGCGCTTCCCTTCTCCACCTCCTGCCCCCGCTCCACGCTGCTCCCCCGGCCGGTCGCCCTGTCAACATTGCAACTCACCTGCGCTTCCCGCCCGGCCCGCGGGGTGCAGCGCCGAGCACCCCGGGGGAGCGGGCAGGCCGCCTGGGCAGGCCGCTGCAGGGCCCGGCGGCAGCAGCCGGGCTCGCTGGTCCACGGGTGCTTTACGAGAGCCGGGCTGCGGGCGGCGAGGGGCTTCCTCGCGCGGAGCATCCTCCGCCTGGATCCGCCGCTGGTGGCCACCACGGCCCCGAGAGCCCCGGGCACGGCTGTGCCCGGAGCCCCCGCCCTGTCCGCTAGCATCGCTCGGAGGGACGCCTCTTCCCCCGGCTCCGTGCCAGCATCGCACGGCCGCTGCCGTGCCTGCAGCCCCCTCCGCGTCCCCACGCAGGGCCGCTCCCGGCGCCGCGCCCTCCCCCGGGGCCCACAGCCTCGCTCGCCACCGCGGGGGCAGGACGGAGGATGCCGCGGCCCCTCCTAGACGGCGGCCCCCCGCCGCGGTGGGGCCGGGGCTGTAGCGGGGAGACCTCCGCTGCGGAGGGGGGTGATGGTTCGGGCCGGAGCGGACCCTCGGGCGGGCGGCGCGGAGCGCTGCCAGCGGGGCAGACTCCTCCTCTCGCCGCGCTTAACTCTTGCCTCCACCGGCACCGGGACGCGGCGGCGGCGGCGGCGGGAGGGGAGCGCGGCGGCCGCCCCGAGCCCCCCCCCGAGCCCCCCGGCACGGCTCGCCCCCGCCCGCACAACCCGCGGGGCTGCCGACCCCGACGGGAGCCGCGGGCACCCCCGAGGGCAGCGCGGCCGCCGAGCCGCCGGCCCCGCGCTGCCGCGGGTTCCGCCGGGCCCGGGAAGGCGCCTGCGACGCCCCGAGCCCCCGACCTGGGCAGGCGGCGGAAGGGTTAAGCGGCCGGGAGGTTAGTCAGCGGGACTCCTGGGGTGATGGCTTGGAAGAGGAGAGTCCCTCTGGCTGAAGTTTAAAGGAGGTTTCTCCAAACAGATTTGTATCGCCTTCGCGGAGCGCTTCAACCCAAACCTAAAGCCAGTCCAGTCCCTTCCCCGAGGGACCTTCTCGCCATGAAACCCTTCTGCCTACTCAGCCGAGCCGCCTGCGGGCGAGCTAAAGCCGGCAGGACAAACCACCTGTCCGAGGAGCCACCTACAGAGACCCCCGGGCGAGGGAAACGCGCAGGAGGGCACACACACGGACAGACACACAGCGCAGGAGTAAGACCCTACCTTGATCCATAGACCTCATGATGTGGTGGTAATGTACCAGCCTGCAGGCAGTTTCTCTCTGCATCAGGAATGTAAAAAAAAAAAAAAAAAAAAAAATCAATAGCAGAAAAAAAAGGAAAAAAAAAAGAAGAAAAAAAAAATCTTCTTTAAACCATGTTCAACCAGTGCCGCCCAGACGGAGGGAACCCCTCTTGCTCGCCTCCTCCGTAAGCGTTTGGAGGTGCAAAGAGGGATCCGAACTGGGCTGAGCTTGTTCCTGAAGTGAAGTCAGTTCCCTGCTCTGAGATGAGGGTTACTAGAGAGGGAAAGGCCACTTCCTTCCCTGCTCCGAGTGTTTATAGTCTTTGAATGCTGTAAAATAACGGGATTCCCTCACTGTTTCCTCCTGTTTATCCCAGTGCCATGGAAACCCCTGGATCGCCTCCATCTCCCAAACTGAGGGCTTTCCTGCAAACTTCACACTCAGGAATCCATGACGTCTCCCAGCTCCGGGCCAAGGCAGCTCTGCGGCTTTCTCAGTCTGCAGCACAAGCACTTAATTGTTGAGCAGAAAGTTAGAGAGCGAGAAAGAAAGAAATATGGATGATGTTAAAAATCCCAGTGTGTGCTTTTTAAACAAAACTTGCAGGAACTGCAAAGCCTTTCAAAGCAACGGGGCTTCTGTGCAGAAGTTTTCCTTCTTCCCAGCAGAGACAAGCTCGGACTGCTGCTGCTTTTACCTTTGAATAAATCATTCAGAAAACCGAAGTCCCCAGCTTATATTTATGTCTTTTAAATGCGCCAGCACCCTATTAATACCCATCTTGTTACTGGCACAGGTTTTGGCTTCTAATTACCACTGGCTCAAGTCTTCATACAGAAGACCAAACGAAAAAAAAAATCGGTTAATTTGTTTAGTGGCATTTCACAGACCTCTCTCTGTTTCTATTTTTAGCTCCATTTAGAAGAGAGAGGAGCAACCCCATGGATTTCCATTGATACACGTGGAGCTTAGCAAGAATGAAATAGCCAAGGAAGCCTCCGAAACCAAGACAACCCGTGTGTGTTTACACGTACTATGTATAAACAGGAAAATAAAGCAAAAGAAAACAGGAAAATAAAGTCAGAGATGTCATGAACCGTGTGCTGTCTCACAACGTATAGTTTTCACTAGCGTGTTAACGAGCATCTGCCTCTCGATACCGTGCTGGGCTCGGTACCTCCATGCAACTGGACTTACATATGTTTTTTTCCAGAAGAGATCGAGAGTCCACAGACCTAAAACGCTTCTCCGGGGCGGGCCACGGCTCTGCAGCCCCGGCGTTCGCCGACAACCCCACCAAACGGCGCGATGTCCTGTGGAGCCGGGGTGGCTGCCGGGGTCAGCCGGAGCCCCGGGCAGCCGCGGGAGTGAGTCACTGCAGAGGGACTTGGCCCGGAGCTGCACGGAGGGCTGGCTGGCACCCGCACGACATTTCCATTTTTCACTCTCTGAGTCCCAAAATCGACTCGAAGGAGGTATCACAATCAAACTTTCTGCTTCTCGAGTTTGTTGTCCTGCAGGCTAGCAACTGCAGGCAGGCCAGGGAAACTCAGCGCACCTCACTTTCCTAGCCTTTGTCATTTTTGGACGCGCCGAGGCGGAAATACCTTCCCCAGCTCCGCGGGCCCGTTATGCAACCGGCTTCCACCGACCCCCGGGGCGCGGGGGAGCCCCGTCCCGCCGCCCCGCGCCCCTCGCCTCCCCGCGGCGCCGCACCAGCTCCCCCAGCCCCCGCCCGGCGGCGGCCGCAGCCCGCGTCCCCTCAGCCCCGGCTTCTGGGGACGCCTTTTTCCCCTCGTCCCCGCAGGGGCCGAGCGCCGAGACCCCCGGGTCTCCCAGCGCCGCTCCTCGGCCGCTCTCCCTGCCCGAGCCCCGGGCGCGCACGGCAGCGGGCTGGCAGGGAAGCCCCGAGAAGCTGCGCCTGCCACTTAGCCTCGACCTGGATGCTCTGCCCTTTAACAGCCCTCTCAAAGGGCCGCTTCGAAGCCACGATGTTCAGGAGCGAGAAGCTGCAAAAACCCCGGCGCTGCCGCTGCCCCGGCCCCAGCGGGACGGAGCCCGCCCCGCGGCCCCCGCAGCTGCCGGCTCCTTTGCAGAGGGGTCCCGCCAAGCTAATCGGCCTGTTTGATCGGACCCGCCGTTCGCATCAGGTGAAGTCAAGTCGGAACCACTTGATTTCTGTTTCGAAACGTCAAGGGGAAACCGAGGGTGCTGCTTTGCTCTCGAGCAAAGCAATTCTTAATTCATTATCAGTCGGGAGAGATCAGTAATTTCCACCCCCAGACTCCTCACTGTGGCACTCACTGGTGACCCCAGCATCGCGCGTTAGCACTGCACTGGGAAATGCAGAGAAGGGGAACTGGGGAAGGGGCTTTAGACGAGGGGAAGCACTAAAGCGGAGCAGGGAAGGGGCGAGCTGGAGGGGGACTGAGGGCGAGCAGAGGGGGCAGCGAGGTGCAGGGGGGCCACACACAACCCGGGGGGGCCGAGGGCACCGGGCCCTGCCAAAGGGTATCCCAGAGCGAGCGGAGAATGGGCGACCCCGACGGAAAGCTTCGCCTCCTCCCACGCTGGGCTATAACCGGGGGAGCAGGCACAGCTCAGCGGTTATGGCACACAGGTTGGCTTCCCTAGTCTGGACCGTTTAAAAATACAATGTCTTTCTTTTAATAGCTCGGTTTGATCGGCTCCCGCTAGTTCACATGACAGGGTTTTCCTAAAATATCTTCTTCCACCAACTTTTTTCCAACTTAAAAATGCTGAATCCTGCTACCCAAATTAAACTCAGTGCAAAGCGAAAAAAAATAATAAATAAATAAAGGAGTGAAAGAGGGCTGGCGGCTGCCTCCGGACTGCTAGCATTCCCCAAACCAGCATATGACACAACTGTAAGATTTCCAAGGCTTTTGGAGAGTTCAGCGAGAGAATCGTGTCCTCCGCTGGCTGCAGCTTCCCCGCTGAGTTAAACTTTCCTGACGGAACCTTTCTCCATCTGGCTCCGGCTCCCAGCGCGTCGTGAGCGGCCGCGGAGGAGAAGGGGATGTCGTTCCAGCCTTATATAACTGTGCGAGCTGGATGCGGGGGCAGAGACTTTCCCTAGAAACGAGAGATTTTTATATATATATAGTTATTTTTAGCTTCCTTTTTCAAAGGAAGGCCAAATACCTCCGACTTTCCTTTGCTTTCTTATTTTGGTATCACTAAGGGATTTTATTTTTGGAGGTAAGGAGCTATTAATAGCTAATATTTTTAGCTATTTATTCCCTCTTTAGGAGAATACTTCCTCTTCCTTTCAGGGGCACATTCTGGACCGCAGCCCTAATCCCCACTAGCAGACCCACCTCCCCACCATGCCCGTGGCACCCTCGGGGTCTGCCAAGAGGACGCCCGGCTTTTGGGGAGAGGGGAGGGGGTGCATTTCCTCCCGGCCCTGGCCCCGGCCCGCTCCCTGGCTCAGGGGGCAGGTTTGGAAACCGACGTTCTCCCCGTGAGCAGCCCGGCCCGTCCTCAGCGCCGGGCTCCCAGCCGAGGAGGCTGAGCAGGGAGCTCCCTGCCCGGGAGGGGAGAGCCGCGGGCGGCTGGGCAGAGAGGGGCCGCCGGGGAGAGCCGGCAGCCGGCCCGGGGGGCTCTGGGGAGGCGGGGTCGCGGGGGGCCTGGCCCCGGGGGGTCCCCGGCTTCCCCCGGCAGCTGCCCGCAGCATCGCCCCGCCGCCGGGCAGGGCCGCTGCATCTCCCGCCGGAGAACGAGCGCGCCCCGGCCGGCTCCGCGCTGTTAATTGGCAATAAAACCCAATAGTGTGTTGGGTTCGCTTTAATTTCTCATGCTCTCCAGGAGATAAGACATCAAGGCTTCCTGAGGATGTGCTCTCAGGCCGTTGGGGCAGCTGCCCGGAGTTTATCATAATAGCCTTGACGGAGACATCTCTGTTTTCCACTTGCAAAAGGTATTTCAGGCTCACAGCAACAATAGGTATTTTTGACAAAAGCTCCTCACCCTTCCAAAGTAAATACTGTTCTCCCCGAACCTGCCACCACATAACCATGCGCTCCCCAGCGCAACCTCCGCGCGTTTAAGACGTTAAGCAGAGCCGTGCCTGGACTCCGGCTTGGCACACCCCGGCTGTGTAAATCCTCACTGCACCTAACCTGGCCTCCCATGCAGAGCCCGACAGGGACCCAACAGTTC